>NC_058056.1:15929428-18514428 GCF_020085105.1 Siniperca chuatsi
AAAACACAAAATCAAGCATAATTGTTTGTAAGGGCACAAAGCACCAAGTTAACAATTTTCGAAGCAAAGAAAAAGATTATTTGTATAAATACAGTTTATGCAGAGCCAATGTGCAGGTTGGGTTAAGTCATCAGAGCCCCAGGAGCTAGCAGTTTCATCATCACGCGTGGCTTATCCCTTACCCAGGATCCTCTAGCAGAGGTGAGGGGTCACCTAGCCATCAGAGGAAGCCATCACTGAGTAGCTGACCCCTCCTCTGGCCCCCACCTTTCATCTGTCTCTCTGATTAGTTTGCCCATGTGACAGATAGCAACTTAAAATGAAACGCTCCATAGACACCCTCCAGGGAGAATCTCTCAAGCAAGATATATATACACATTCTTGCTGCTCTGCTAGTGAGTGCACTTTCAATTACGAGAGGAGATGTGGGCCTACTCATGGCTCAGAGCTCTGCTAGGTCTGTTGGCTCTAAAGAGTAAATCCATCCACTTGGCTTCCATGGCATATCAGGTATCCTCTGGCTTGTCTCTCATGTGTGATTGGTGTGTAGCTACCCTGCAGTTGCAGATAAGACTGCTTGATGTGGTGGCATCCAATATCCATTAAATCTAGACATTATGTAATGGACGGCTAAAAGACGTTCAAACTAAACCTCACAGCCACTATGTCTTACCAGCCTCTATGTGGTGCTTATAGAGGAAGAAGTACGTTCTTATCAATTTGAAGGTGCATTATTCTTCTTGAAAGATGTCACATGGTCAAGTTCACGACTTTGCACATCTTAGTGTATATTATGGAGTGAGAAAAGAATTAAGTGCATCATGGGTCTAAAGGTGCTCTTTAGACAACAAGTACCTTTGTAAGAGTTGATTTTAAGATCTCCCTTCACCTTCCACTTAGAGAAGTGTAGGCAGTGTGTTGATGAAGTCATCAGGGGGTGATTTGGCTGATATACGAGGAGACCTATTGCTCATCAGAAAGCTATCCGCCATGCTGATTGAGTCATATGTAGAGCCGCTGGGATAATTTGTCACAGGCCTGCCAGGTCAATGGACTTTGATTGGAACACGGTATGAACTCGAGGATTTCCATTGAGTTGAGTACTCTCACACCCTCACTCTGTCTCAAGATCTTTCCTCTCACACTGGCACATTCTGAATTTCTCTTCTTTAAGCTTTCTGAGTTACACTCCTGCCTTGTTTCTTCCTTTGTTTCTTCCTTTTGCAAACTTGATCAAAAACTATCCATCACTTCTTTGGTCTCTGTGTTTCTTTCTGCTCTCTTCTCTCTCTGTCTCCCTATATTTCCCTGGCCTCTCCCTGGCCTCAGCCTGGGGGCCCGATCTGCTTGTTGAAAGGTAACAGAATCTTCCAGAATAACCCACTGAAATCGCTGGGTTGATTCACTGATGTTTCTGTCAGGGAGAAGCACAAAGTACAGGGCCGTATCCCCCCCCCCCCACACACACACACAAAACTGAAGGTGTCCATTACAGTGAAGACCTGTGTAAAAAGGAAGAAAATAGGGGGCCCTGAGCCTGACTGACCTGTTTTAATGTGACAGAAAGAAGAGATCAGTACATACCCACGCACAAAGGCACATACACAAACATATATTTCCAATAAGGACAGAAACCTTGTCTGAGACACCTGTTCATTTTGCTGTTAAGTTTGAAACTTTGAAACATGTGGCTTAGCTGGGGAGCTGTAACTCTGCCAAATGCTTGAATATACAAGTTCAGCTGTGCACTGTAACTTTTAACACTTCACAGTGAAAATCATAGCCTTGGCACTCCTAAGCTGAGTAACACGGTTCCCCTTCATTACCTTTCTCCAGAAAAAAGGAAGGGAAAGACAGTGAGGTTTGAAAACAGGGAGGAAGAAAGGATGTGAACTTGAATAACTTCCAGAAGGAGCATGGTAAAATACCTGCAGTGAGTTTCAAAAACCCCAAGATCTTTCATCTGACTGTTTTGGCATCACCGGGTGGGAGCCTCGGCACTGACCATAACATAGGTATGCCTAATCCTCTTTCATCTACAATATCGCACAAAGGGAGTATCTGTCCGAGTGAAGAGGGAGATTCTGCAGCAGACAAAAGGTTGACGGGGAGTGTTGCATGTCTGTACCAACATTGTCCTGGTCCTTATTATTCTTTGCACATAGCTGTAAGTCTAAACAAGACCCGCTTCCTAAGGAGGACTGCTGTGCACTCAGGCTGGCCCTGGTGTTGTTCTGCTCCAGCGTGTGTGTGAGGGAGTGTGTACTTGTGTATGCGAGGCCACTGCGCTGTTGAGATGACCCTGCTTTCTTTCTATAGGGGCTTTCACTCTGCAAGAGCTCAGGCCCTGTAAAGAGGGAGCCTGTGCTGGTACCTCTCTTAGCCTCTCTTTCTTGTGTAAGCATCTCTTCTTTTTATTCTTCTCTCTCTCTCTCTCTCTCTCTCTCTCTCTCTCTCTCTCTCTCTGCAGCAGCAGCAGCTTGAGTACTTCCAGCTGCTGACACTGAATACTGCCTCCCACACACACACTCACAATTGACTTACACACAGGTACAAACTGGTCCAGTATAGAACACATGTACACACACACACACACGCACATATACACACACACCTCCCTCATTTACTGAAATGCCTGCAATAGTTTCTCATTGCCTCTACATTTGTCCTTCGCTCGCCTTTATATGTAGTGCATTTATGGTTTGGGTCTATATGTCTGCATGCACATCGGCCCCTTCACCCTCATCCTCCTGTGTCTGTGCCCCCAGCCAGGGTGATGATTTATTGTCCATATGCATAATAGACTCTCCTGTCTCTTCACAGAGGCTGTATCACCAGCACTCGTACTAACAGTAGGTAACCGGCCAAGAAACACACCTCGCAGCAAGCTGCTCTTCCCCCACACCAAAGAAAACTAAAGCAAAGCAAAACAAAACAGACAAAAAGGAAAACACAAGTAGAGAGAATGCAGATTCAAATCACTGTCAAAGAGGATGACTGCCACTGTCTGTATGTTGCCTGGTAGAGACTTGAAGAAGCAAATGCAGATGTACATGCTCATACACAGCCACACAGAAAAACTAGTAGGACTTGAGTCCCTCAGTAGCAGCACTATGTCTGTCAGTTCTTTCATCATGTTATGAAATAAGAGGAGAGCACCAGAGAAACCTGTTGCTGGGCTATAAGACTGAAGCAGCCCAGGGAAAAAATGGTAATGCAAGCGAGAGCTGCGGCAGGGGTCTGCCGGGGTGTAACCATAGCTGCTAAACTTGCATTCAGGCCTTTTCCAGAGCTGGGCTCGGGGTATGCAGACGACCTAGGGGCTGGAGACTTAGGGAGGACTTTAAGCCTCTTTGTCAAGCTCCTCGGAGCTCAGTCGACCGCTGTGAAGAGGCCAAGGCATGCAGCTGTCTAGCAACAAGAACCCCTCATACCATAGATACTGGCCTGTGGTTAAGGAGTGTGTGTATGAGTGTGTATGTGGTTTCTATTGTGTGCCTGAACATGTGGGTTTGAATTTGTGAAAGTGGGCCATTGATGAATATCGCACCAGGTGAGACACTAGGTATGTGGAGGCTGAGGAACCATATCCTGAATTAAAGAAAGTCAAATACATGTTTATACTATTTTTTATCAAGTCTGATAATACGAAACCTACCCAAAGGTTCAAGTCTGTCTTACTCACATGCCCACATATTTTTGGTCACTGTAATTGTTCCTCCTGTACATACTGGCTATCATGAAATCCGTCCTTAATGCGATTTCAATCTAAGTGATGGGGGACAAAATCCTCAGTCCTAATTCTGTGTAAAAGTGTATTCTTAAAGATTCTGTATATGAGATTTTGAACAATAATATAACAGCAAACAACTATTTGCTATATAAAGATATAGTGGAGTAAAGGAGCAGAGAATGATGTTACACTCTCTTTGCATGTGTTGTCATCCGAGCTTCTCTGTTCTTTGTTTTGGTAGCCGGTCCGGCCGCCCGTGCATGTGAGTGCGTGTGAGTCCCTCCTTGTGAAACTGTTGGCTTTGAGGAGAGCAATATAACGGCTGTTTCTTTTCTCATCTAGTCTGGCGAGTGAGAGTGATATATTGTCTGTTTCTGGTTAAACAAAAAGGATCTTACTCTTGTACAAAAAGGTCTATCTCTGTAGGGATCCTTTCCATAATGTTGTCAGACACTTAGAATAACAATCTGAGTATATCAGTGGCAAAATGTGGACGTACATTGATGGGCACATTTGTTCCCAAGGATTATGTTGCAGCCATTGCAGCCCGTTTCCAGCTGCCTTTTCACATTTAACTTGGTGAATTAAGGGTTTATTTCGACCAAACCAGAGTTGGTGATTGTTGGAACAGTGGTTTTGGTGAGTTGTATTTTGTTTCTGTCCATTTTGACTGTTGAAGTGTGTTTTACAATGATCTGCAAGGTAAAATTACTGTTTTTCTCAAGGGAGTCTGGTGGGCCATAGCACCCATTTGTTTTGGTCTGAGATGCTGATGCTCTAGTTCAACATTTAGTGGCAGTGAATGTCGCATACAGCTCCTTTAAATTCAGCAGAAGCTAATATGTTCAGTAATTCAATCTGCTGTATTTCCCAAAGTTAGTCTTTTTAATACCAAATTCACTGCAGCTTAACAAGGAAACATAATAAGGATAGTGCTAAAAAAACTTTGAAAGACACCCACTTCATTTGTCTTATTCAGACTGCTGAAACCTCATATTAGCTTCAGCTGATCTTAAGAATGCACTTTTACGCAGAATGAGGACTGGATTTTGTCCCCCTTCACTTCCAATGAAATCGCTTTAGGGAAGGCATCCCTTAATGGCCACTATGGACAAGAGAAATAATTACAGCAACTAATAACTCTTTCAGTGTATATATGGACATGTGAGTATTGTTTTTTTTATTGTTGATTTGAAAAAATCCTACCTATCATTTAATTGATCATGACCTCCGCGATTAATTATTGTTTTGATGGAAATTGTTAAAAGTAGTATAGCAATGAATCATTTATCAATGCTTTTAATAAACACTTCATTTACATGAAATACAGTCTTTGAAACAGCACCAACATCAACACCACAGTCTTATTCTTGAGCCTTGTGACATGTGCCGCAGACAGAGTCTGGGACATTGGACAACATGGTAAACCTAAGTGCTGTCTTTCCATGAAAGTATTATCAGTGAAACTAACACCTTCTTTGGAATGCCACAGAACTGCCTGGAGACATGGAGGAGCTAGTTTTATGAAGCCCGTCCCTGCACTGCTCCAAATGAGCCATGGTGAATTCTTCACTGCCAGTCAATCCCTGGGGAGGCAGTCAAGAAAACCCTATTATATTTGGGGGCAGGCACCGCTCAAACTGACAGCAACTGCTGCGACAGCAAAGCTCGTAGAATGAGAGAGAGAGAGAGAGAGAGAGAGAGAGAGAGAGAGGTATGTTCACCATCTAGACGTGACAACAGAGTAAATTGCACACAAGTTGGTCTCATTTGCTTTGGATTGTGGAGCGGCACAAAGAACAATGGACTTTGCAGTTAAAATTGAACAAACCGTCCAGATTATGCTAACAACTCAAATTCAGTCTTGTAAATGCTGCTTTGTTGGTTTCACACAAACCCAAAGTAAATCCATAAACCAGTTCCAGCTCTGTTCTTAAGGACATTTGCTCTTGTGTTGCTGAATATAATTTGAACAGTATATGATTAATTAAAATAAGTTATGCTTATATAGATAGACACTTTTACTGAAGCTCATTTATTAATTTTACTGTCCACTCAAAATGGCCAAACCTGTAATTATAATCATCATTTGCTAAAACTGTGCACACAGACACACACATGCACGCACACAGAAAACCACAAACCTGCCATGGAATACCACTGGAACAGGGCAATTACTGCAGGCATGTGGTCAGAAGTCCTTTCTCTGCGAAATATGTATGAAACATTAAAGCAACAGAAAAAAAGTAACATGTACAGAGCAGAAGCATAGAAGGAGGCGAGTCCACGAGTGTTGGTTTTAATCTGAGGGATAACATGGAAAAGGTCAAGTCTGAGTCTGCAGATCACACATAATCACCTCCCACACAATGCTGCCCTATTCCATGGTAGCCTCCTGATGAGAAAAGGAGATAGATAGACAGAGGGAGAGACAGACAGATAGAAAGCAGGGGAGGGGGAGAGAGAGGGAAGAAAAGAAAGACTGAAATAAGAGGAGAAGGAGGCATTATCATTCCAAGCATCAACCCCATAGCAGATGTGCTGCTTTTCTTGGGCTGTGAAGGAGTGGCGTGTGACCCCGTTCACCTCAGGCCTAATGAAAGATTGACTGACTGACTCACCTCACTGTGCCAGCGTGTATGTATGCTCGACCAAATATTAGTAGATGCAGGGCCTGGAAATGATCTAGGAGCTTACAAAGGAAGGAAAAAAGGACATCCCAGGACATTGTCTGAATGCAGGGCTATAAAGTGAACTAATTAGAAAGTGAACTGCGGGTCTGTGCTACAGGCAGAGCAGCACAGCAAAATGAAAAGAGATTTGTTTGCATCTAGTTATGCCAATGCTTTGACATGGAACTGGACTCAAGGTTTCAGGGTAATCTTGGATCCAATGGCACTATACTGTCTTTAGAAGTACACACACATACACACACACACACAACTAAAACAAAATATATTACAGGTAATTGTTTTTGTGTGTAAGTAGCAGAATCTGAATCATTGGATGCAGAATCAAAACATGTTTTTCTCTTTTTTTAAATTTATAATTCACATGTTAAGTAGACTGTTTCAACTGATGACCTTTTAAGCTAGTGCAGAACATGCATATAAATATACATTGTGAATACACAAACACTATTCAGTATTCAAAGTTCTAGGTCAGTCATTCTTCCTGTGACAGCATGGTATCACTTCAATACCTTTTACAGTAAATAAGCCTTTATCCCACCCCCTGCCAATGGTCCATTTGTATATGTACAGCAAGTGATATTACACAGAACACACTCTGAGCAACCTTGGTTTGAATATATAAATCATTTGTACATGCTAAACCATGTTTTGAAGAGCCCATACCTAATCAGTACTCATAAATGTATTGTACAATTAATGTTTACACTGGAGGTTACAGAGCAAGGATAAGCAATCTTGACTGAATGCAAATAGGCTACATGTATAAGCAACAAACTACAGACATAAAAGCACCCATTCAGGTGCTTATGAAAAGAAAAGTATATCTTATTTACAGTTATAGGCTACATAGATTGTTGTGGAATACCATGAACAGTGGTGGAGAGTGTATTGATTCCTGCAAGAGTACAATTGACAGAAAAGCAATATTGAGGACAAATTAAGCATTTTTAAAATTGTCATTAAGCACAATTATTGCAGCCATTGTGTTTCAAATAATGTTTGGTGAATGAATTAAGTTCCCCAAATCAGATGTGTGAACCTTAAATCATCTTATGTCAAAATTAATATTGAAGTTCTACAGACATCAAGACGGGTGACTCTTTCTGCCATAACCAATTAGTTCTTCAGTGCCGTCTGGGTGCCTTTACAGTGTCAATCAGCAGGCAGTAAACATTGTCTTTCAGCAGCAGTCTACCTCAGGGGGACTGCCTTTAAACAACAAAGTCAGCTCTTTGATACCTCCCCTTCTCACCTTTCAACACAGCCATCCCCAGATGTAAAAGTGCACCTTCCCATAAAACACAGCCACAAAACACTAATACACCCTCTTTTTAGACTTTATGGCCTCTCCTCACACAATTACCCATGATCACACAATCAGCGTTTGATTTTACAACTCAGACCTGAGCTGTTGGTATGTATACGTGTGAGTGTGCGCATGCCAGGAAAGGCAAGAGGAAAGGTAGGGAGAGGTCCGGACAGGGGTCGTGCCACAGACATGTGCAAGCAAAAAACCAGCACATTTATATACAGACAGGCAGGCTCATGTAGACACAAACACTGTCACACACAGACAGAGAGCTGAGCAGACACATGCATGCAAACACACACAAACACAGATCTTGCCCTCCACCCGCTGTCTCTCTATGGCCTTTCTCTCCTTGCCCTTAGCTGTTTCCCAGATTCCAGATGACATCCTGACAGGAGGGCTGAGTGACTGGAGGTGAGGCTGTGTGATGACAGACCAGGGCCTTTATCAGTGACCAGCACACTGCCAGCTTGCTGTTTGAAGATTAACTGGCAGATTGAAACCCAAAACTGCCGCCGTTCCTGCTTGACTCCCTGCCTCTTTACATATTTCTGTTTTTTTCCCTTTTTTTCCTTTTAACTCCTAGCATGCTGACTGCAGGAGCTCTCCAGGTTTAATGTAATTGGCCTATTTCCTGCATATGAAGTTCCCGGTTTGTTGTAATTGACTAGGTCTTTTATTGGCTGTGAGACAGGTTAAATGGGAACCAAATGGAGAGGCAACACAGGAAGCTTAGGTCCGGGCTATCTGATACTCATCAAATCAGCCAACCTGGACGCAGAACAGGGAAGTGCTGAGAATGTGGCTGCAGTGATTAGCAGCTGCATGAGGATTAGTATGT
The DNA here is from genome assembly GCF_020085105.1 of Siniperca chuatsi. Lineage (NCBI taxonomy): Eukaryota > Metazoa > Chordata > Actinopteri > Centrarchiformes > Sinipercidae > Siniperca > Siniperca chuatsi. The sequence goes on from NC_058056.1 coordinate 15,938,005, forward strand.
TAGTATGGTATTGGCATGTATTAGTCAATGTTGGCGGTGAATGATGTTCATTAGATGTAGTCCGTTCCATAATATGGTATCAGTTTAGTGCACAGAAAGGGATATTGTAAGCTCTTTCTCCAATGTGGGTTTTTTTATTTGTAATGGGCAAAAGTGAATCCTTATCAGCCAAGGATGTCAAGATCAACTTCCTTTATATTTATTTGATTATGTTGTTTTGTAGCTTCAGCCCATATAATTTCTCTACAGTTTTCTCTCAGTGGAGAAGTGGCCTGGAGATTCAGCTTGTTTCATCAAAACATCTCATGCCACAGTAAATGGCATTCAACAAAGCTGATATTCTGCTCTTTGATGTTTGCCAGAGTAAATGGACTATCAATGCAAAGTATAAACACTCCTCTATGCTAATGTTCCTCTGGGGGTCTTTGATGGCACCAGTAGTATCTGTGAAGTGTGTTTTGAAAAATTGCATCGGTAAGCCATCCAAACAGCAAGAATTAAACCTTATTCACTCACTGTGCCTTTTCAGTTGGGGGAGGGGGAATCTAGATTTGGAAAATGGTGCTCTGTAGTGGGGGAAATTGGAGCGTAAACAAGGTACAGAGTAAGCGACTTGTAGCAGACAGCACAGGCCAACCAAACCAACACTGTGGCAGGGGTCCAGTTGACTGCCAGGTGACATCATTTGGCATTGTTTCACCACTCCATTTATTTTATTGTGCTCATTGTCCTCCCACATTCACTTAATCAAGTGGGTCTTTTTGTGTTGGTTGTTTAGGTAGTCCAGGTGCACGATGCTAGTGGAGGCTTCCTGTCTCCCCAGAAGTCTTTTCAATGCCACTCCTGCCGCGGGTATTGTCATATCCCACAGCGCATCTGAAAAGAAGCAGCAGCCCTGTGTAAATGTCAGAGAGGTGACTTGTTTTTAACTCTTAGGAGGCACAGAATGCCTGTGTGTGTGTGTGTGTGTGTGTGTGTTTGAATAAACCAGCTGCCTCCTGTGAGCATTTCTTCACTTTACTGTGCTGTACAATATCTTAAGTCTGGATTTACAGTGTGGCGCCCCCTGTTGAAATGCTGTTTCCCTTTTACCAATTTGTTGACATTGTGATTTACTTGTAGGCATTCTTGACCTCAAATAATGCCTTTTCTTTTCATACAAGATGTGGCAGCTGCATGAGTTTTGTGTAAATTTGCATCACTCCAGAAAAAAAAAAATGTGTTTTGATTTCTGATTGGCAAGGACATTTCCAAAAACTGAATTCCCCTGCCTCAGGAACAAAATATGATGACATCCAAATGAATTCTTCATTCATTGTGGCATTAAACTGGCTCAGATAATTCCACCAGTATTTGTGGAGATTTCACACTTTCCAGCAGAGCTTCACACTTTCCAGTAAAAAGACAATTTATTTTCGGTAGATGTGAGAGGAGAAAGGAGATAGAGGTGGTACTGTATCACTCACAATGAAGGCTTTATTAAATGGATGTGTGTTTTAGCAGCACAGCAGGACAATGAGACGAACATGGCTAATGACTATAACATGAGTGAGAAGACAAATAGAGGCCGAGCCAGAGAGGAAGCCACAGATGTAAAGCCATGTCAGGTTCAATTAGACCATCTGAAGAGCTTAGCAGGCAGAGCTGACAAAGTCCAATTTGTCCCAACATATTTCAGCCCACCTTTCCCACATGTGCTCGCTACTCACAGCTTTCAGCACCACATTTGGACAAATATTCACACTTTCCCACATAACTCTCTGAGGGAAAGATGGCCTGGACTTTTACTTGGGGGTTCAGTGTTGCATTTAGTAATGCTCAGGACCCAAAAACAGGACTCAGACAAAGGCTCTAAGTTTAAACAGTTTATTTCACAACGCTGGGAGCAGAGGGTTTGAGAGGTTGACTCGAAATCTCGCAGTGAAATAGGCAGGAAGACAGACAGGCTGGGAACATCAGGCAGATTAAACATGAGAGTATGATCCTGAGACACACACACAGCATATTCATCAGTCAGATATTCTTAACCCAGGACCAGTCTATTTCTCACTGCATGACCACATAGATAAACTAACAATCTGGCAAAGACTGGAGAGGAGAGCCAGGGTTTTATACTGCTGGAGCAGGCTGATTGGATGAACCGCAGGTGTGCAAGGGCTTGATGAGTCGTTGGTTGCAGGTGTGTAGGAGAGAGATGGACTGTCACTCCTAGACCAGGACACATGCCCACACACACACACAGAGAACAATTGGGACAAACAGGAAACACAAGGGAAGGGAGAGAACAACTGAAAACACTAGGGTTGAGGGAGAGGCAGAGCCGGACCATGACATTCAGCTTATCTAGAAAAGCCATCAGCCAAGTTTCCTCTGCATGTAAGTTAATTTCCCCTCTCCCCCGCAACCCCCAATTGACAAGGTTTTTCTACGGAAAGGGAGAAAAGACACTTTTCTGTTTGTTTTCCTGCTGTCTCTCTTTTTCATTCACCCTCGGTCTGTCTCTCTGTTGTACATACACAGACACACACAGAGCTGCACCCTGTGGTGAATGTCTCACATATGCCATCCAGTTAGCTGGGTATTTTTGTCTGTGTGAGTGGGCAGCGGTGTCACTCAGCAAGCTTTGAGCTAAGCGGAGGGAGAGCTGTGAAAGCCAGTCACTAACAAGCAGAGAGATTCCCTGCATCCCACAGCCAGATAGCTTATCTCGGCAGAATAAGAAACATACTTAATAATCAGATTTAGAGAAGTGGGGGAAAAAAATACACTAACACCATAACAATTCAAATGCTTTGTGGTCACAAGTTGCCTGCAATGAGGTGACAACAACATAAAACAAAGTCTCCTCTTGTCAAAATGTATTCAATAATTAGACACACTGGAATGGCCTCGGTTAGATTGCAAAACAGACACCAGTGCTCGAGACTGGCCCTGCAAATTGGAATAATTTGTGTTTTCAGGGCCAGTGTAGCGTCTGCCTGAAGTGGATGATGGCTGAAAATCCCAGATTTATTTGTTGTTTATTTTTCCTCCTTCTAGGAATGGGACAACATCCATGGCTTCCCTGCCTCCTCCCAACCCCCCCCAAAAAATAAAAAAATAAGATAAAAAGACTAAATGCTCTCCTTATGCCTACCTCTGCCTGTGGCCTGAATGATGACAAGCTTGATTCCTGCTGGCGCCGTGCCAGTGCATTGCCCGAGGATGCCCTCGGGTGTCGGAGGCAGCATATTCATTAGCTACCTGTGTAGACTGCTCCTCCGAGATACACAGACACTGACGTCTGCTTTCCTTCCTTTCCAGAGATCCCTGAGCCACACACATACAAGCACACCTGAAGCCTACCATCTGGCCAAGGCTTGACGACCATGCTGCCGCAGCCTTCAATAGTCTGACCACTTAGCCCTCTTCCTATCACTCAGCCTCATCAGCCGATTCTGTCAGCACAGGTGGCATTCCCTTATTCCTTCTCTACTGGGGAAAGAACAAGCTGACAGAAGCTTTGAGCTATATATACACACAGTGACCAGAAAAATAGAAACACCTGTACAATGTAATGCAATGTAACAGCCCTGCAATAAATAGCCTGTGGGGACTGTTGACTCAACATTTGAATTGAGGTTGTAGTTTGGGATGTTCTTGTATTGGAATAAATTACATAAGAGCATTGAAAAACCAATCTTGACATTCAGTTTTTCTGGGCGCTTTAAGTGTTTCTCCTCCATATAAGCCATAAGACAATTTTTAATACTTAATTTTAATACTTTTAATAAATTAAAAACATCTAATGCAAATTCAGTATGTTATTATCTTTTGGTCATTTAGTCTAGAGAGCATCATATAGAGGGTTTCCCTTGTTACCTGTTGCACGTAAAATGGTTCAGTGCTATAAATGTGTTGGTCACTTCATCCTTAATTAGTTTCAAATAAATAAGGTAATAATAATAATGTGTTGAAATCCAGACTTGATTGAACACTTCAACAAACATACAACGCATTCAGCCAGTTTTGATTTGTGTGACGCATGCAAAGCCTAATTAATGTTATTTACACTCTGTAGAATCAGATGTCTGATTTTATGAACACCAGGAATCAGGAACAGCTGTTTGATAGAGAGAAACTAATGATGTCATGCCCAGAATCATCAGCGAGGAGCCAACACCATGGGGGCTGTCACTCAACAACAGAATGTCATCTGCAGTAGGGCCTCTGTTTGGGGAAGGCACTTGTCAATCATGTCTCAGGCAGCAGGGGAGCAGGTGTGCTGGCCAATCAGAGAAGGTCCCAGCACAGCAGGCCCGGGACCAGGAAGTGAAGCGCCATCTGGAGTGAAGACGAGCTGTGAGTGGGCAACTGAAACAAAGTGATGACATGCTGGAGGAAAGCTGGTGGAGTGTGCTGCTGGATATAACAAGGGCATTTGGATTCCTGCTGCCTATCACACCAATTCTGTTGTTGATTCTAGTAGTCAGATGGTGCTTATTAAAGATGTGCACAGGCTATTCCTCACATATATGGGTAGAAGACTAGTGTGTGTGTGTGTGTGTGTGTGTGTGTGTGTGTGTGTGTGATAGCCAACTAGTATGATGGGTAGAATACTGTTACAGACATTAACACGGCGCACAAGACATGGTATCACAATACTCACCCTGATTAGTGTAACAGCCCGTCCATCACACACACACACACACACACACACACACACACACACACACACACACACACACACACACACAGCATATTCATCAGTCAGATATTATTCTTAACCCAGGACCAGTCTATTTCTCACTGCAGGATGTCACTTTAACTTTGACAGTTGACAATTTGCCAGCTCATAAAATAAAAAAGGAATAAATGGTGGCAGTGAAAACTGGCAAATTGAAAATTATGACACTGAGTTTGATTTGGGGAAAAGGATGAAAAAATCCATTAAAACAAGTTCTGCATGGATAGTTATCTCTTTCTCTCTCTCCTCTTTTATGTAACAATGATCCTTTATTCCTTTGATAAGAGACAGATCTGCTGAGAGATGGGTCAGAGGAAATGGGATTGAATGGAAATCTTTGCACTACATTTACTGAATCATCAATGTGATTAATAGCAGTTAACACCTCGTAAAAATAGAGCCGCAATTATAGCGGAAAATTAGGGGCCAGCATTACCATCATGCTAATAAGTACCGAATATAATTACATTTATCGCAGTATTGTCGCAGAGATTGATAAATTCATGCTCAATCTCGTTAATCTCTCAATAACATCCAGCACAGAATTTAACAATTATCTTTTTTGTCATCCTGAATGAAAAAAGGCCAAAAGAGAAAAGGGAGGAGAAAGGGGTGAGAGATTGTGAGAGCAGATGGAGGTAGGTGAAGATGGAGAGACGCAGCACAAGAGAAAGAGAGAGTAGATATGCTTCTGTCCATCTCGAGTATTTTTCATCCTATTCCCAGCAGAGGGGATAAAACAGATAATTACCAACTCTAAAAACTGTGTCTTTGTGTGCTGCTCTGAAAAGAGAAACTCTCCAGCACTGAAGAGATAAAGCTCAAAACAAAAGCAGCCTGAATTGGACCAGGATTAGCTTTAATGGTGGTAATTACCAGAGGGGATAACAGCCCGGTCCTCTCTGCCCATCACTGAGGCCCAGAGCAGAGGACAGCAGGAGGGGGAGAGAAAGACCTGAATCAGGGCCCATCCTTGGCTTCCTGTGTGGCTCCATGGTGGCAGCGGTTTAGCACATTCAATTGTAAAACACTTGGACGACCCATCTATGTCTGGCCTCTCCTGTGCTAAAAGCCACTACTGTATCTCACCGCCCCAATAATGGCTCTGCATAAAAAAGGACTAGGCCCTCCACACTGTTGCTTCTTGAATTACAATCTGAGCTGATGGCATGGATAAGAGTGCCCTAAATTATAGCAGTGGGGGCACTGAGGCCCTTCTTTCTCTTTCTCTCTGTCTCTTGTCTCTACCTCATCTTAATGGCTGAGTAGCATCAGCAAGCTGCACTGTGTGCACCAATAAAACGTTATTATTTGGGACATTGACAGTGATGGGGTCTGCTGCCTAAAAACAAGAGAAATTAAAATGCAACATGGTACCCTCAGTGGAACATGGGCCCCCAGACATCAGTGGGGACAAAAGACAGAAACAAGAAGAGCCATGTGCAGGACATTCAGCTGCTCAGAAGGCTATATTTTATCTAGTTTCAGATCTCTGCTTCCGAACCCTAATTCGAATGTCAGCCCTCTGGCCCCCAGAGCATCGCATGCTGAATCTAAATCAAATATACTGTACCCACGTGCTGCTGCTTTTTCCCCTCTGCCACTCTCCCTACCTATATACAGTATTTTCAGTGTCCACATTTCCATGTTGTGCGTGCATGTCTGACCTCTGGTGTGTTTGTTTCCTACAACTCGGATCAATAAAAGACAACCCACCAGACAACCAATCCACAGGCAAGCTGGATCTATAAATTTCTCATATGTCCAACTGAGCTAGACTGTCCGCACCGTGGACTGCATTAACTGATCTCACAAATTCAGGATACGTAGAATAAAATGCTCTCCCCATGTTACTCATCTTCCCATTGATCATAGAAATGTGTGAATTGTTTCTGTAACTGTATCAAATTAATGGATTTAATGTTTCTTTATCAGTGTCAAACAGCAGAAGAAGAAGCGCCATGAGCTTCCAAGGTTGTACTAGTGATCTGTTACTAGAATATATTTAACCTGTAGAAACTCAGGTTTGGGCCTATACTGTAGTATGTGACTGTAATGAGAAACAACCTGCAGCCTGGTCCATAGTCTCTTTTAATTAGCTCTTTTGAGCTCTAACAGAAAAGCATTCACACGAGAGAATGGACCTGCCATTCAAAACTCCACCTGTGACAACCGAGATTCGTCGGAGGCATGCCTGTCGGTTCTATAGCTCTTATCTTGGAGATGAATCAAGAGGCATCATCACATTTCTTGGTCTGTTACAGCTCCTGGATGACCCCCCTCTGCCTTCTCTCTGTAGGATTTATCTTTTTAATCTATCCACAATAAACCAAGAAGAGTGCTTTCACGTTCACCTCAAATGTAATGTGGATTATTTGCAGGCATCTCTGGATGGTAATGTAAATGGATATGGAAAACATGATCATGACCAGATTTAGTGCCTACCTTTTTTATGAATTCCAACAATGTTGTCTATGATTAGATGATACCAGGAAGGTGATGCAATACAGTCAGCATATGAGCCATTTGTGCAAACAAATTCCTTGAGGCTGACATCAAACATCCAACCACATGTCTGCCTGCTCTTGTGAGGAACTCAGAATGGAAATCCCCCTCTTCCCTCCATCCCTCCTAAATAAGTTTGTGGTTAGCATCTTTTTTTTCTCTCCTCATTTTAATCCAAGAGAAGCTCTGCAGATGAAAGCAGAGTAATGTTGCTAATGTGTGCGATAGTCACAGCCACATAAACCCACCACAATAAATTAAAGACCACAGGCGTGCATCTTGGCCTCATGTGACCAAACCCCCCAGATACAAACAGACATACGGTCACACAGTCACACATTGTCCTCCAACGCCCTCCAAACCAGAAGCAGCCAGCAGGCAGGCGCCCACGTTCCCCACTCCAGACCTATCTGGCTACGGAGATAAAACCATACTGTAAACACAACATTTGACTCATCTTAGAAACATGACTGGGAAGCTGAGTGATGAGGGAAATCTAATAACTCTACTGCACTGGAGGATATTCTCTAAGTGACCTGTAGCTTATGCAACAAAGTTTAAATTACTTTAATATTAGAGTGAGGTATGGCTAAAACTCTCTTGAACCGTACTGTACCGTATGACTCTGCTCTTCATTTGTGGTCTTGCTTTAATGTGAATCTGATATGTGTGACATGAAGACATATGATTTGAATAAGTCGGAACTCTTCACACTTTATATTACGCACATATACCATGTATGTGCACATGTTCAGTTTAAACACATGCTTTTCCTGCACACACACACACAAACAGAAAATTGATGTGCTCTCTCTCTCTCTGTCTTTCACACACAAACACATATACACACACGGCACCCATAAAATTCAGATGTCTCCACACTCCATCCTTTGTGAGACCTTATTGTCCTGGTTATTACCCTGGGTATTGTTACAGAGAATTGGTATGCTTATCAAGGCCTGTAGTCTAAAGTTGATACGACACTAGCCTGGCAGCTTCATTAAGATTGATATCCTGCCGCAGCACACCCAGATGAGCTGATCTAGGACATGGGGAGCAGCCGAGCAGAGTTAGAGGGAGAGTTAGAGAAAGACAGAAAGAATGAGAGAGTGAGAAAGAGAGCGTGGGTCCACCTCCCAAGTAGCTCAATTGCCATCTATTGAGCCACTTGAGCTCAGGAGAGGGACCAGACATGCATACCTCTCTTTTAAGGGGACGCTTCCCCTGTAACCTCACCCTGCCAGTCATAAATTACCTTCCCTGGTTCAGTCCTTTCACAGTGAATGCACAGAGGGCCCCTATAGCCTCTCTATGAGCAATTAAGGCCTCAATAGGATGGTATCAAACCACCCTGACCTTATCCAACCTCTCCTGTCATTGTCACCTCCTAAAAGGTCCCCTCCACTTTGTCCCCAGAGTGCCATTGCTCTCAGCGTGCATGGTGCAGGCAGAGTACATTTTACTGGCTACTGGCCATCCCTGTTTCAGAGTTTTATTCTGAACAATATAAACAAGGTCAAAGGTCAACTGGACTGGAAGTTTTTCTTTTGTATGTTTTTTGAGCAATGTTTACAGCTGGTTAAATACAGGCTAGTTCACTCTAAATGTGCTGAACCCCGACTGTGTCATTTCATTAGCTGTATGACAGCACTGCTGTCTCACTGAACAGATTAGTTTCATTCCAACCGATGGACTTTCTAGCCATCCTATCATGTGGGCCAGATTCACTCTGTGTAGCCAACTGGAATGAAACTTCTGCTTTATGAGAAATCCCAAGTGTTAAATTCAGCCTGTATAGGTCAGGGAAGATTGCAGTGTGTACATTAACCGAGCACACTGGCATGTCTAATTTGCTGTGGTGGGCAAAACAAAGGCTCTCATTGATATCGCCATATTGAGTCAACCCTGGATTCAGTGGATAGCCCTGGTTTCCACTGGCCAGACCTAATGATTTATTGCATCACTGAATAGCCTGCACGCTATCTGATTGGCAAGGCTGGGGCCCATTAAAAGGCATATATTTTTAATCACTGTTTACCATGTCAATAGCAATGCTAATCACTTGTGTGTGTTAATATTCCATCGCTGGGTGAGGAGACTTGATAAACGAACGAGTCCTGCTGGTGGGTTTTTTTTATCTTAATAAAAAATTACATCGAGTCAAGCATTACTTCTAAAGTTTTCCTTTCACCTTTAAGGACCTTCATTAAAGAAAGGAGCCCCGAATGTGAGCCACTGAGTAAACATCTGAAAGTCATAATGTCAAACCAAATGTGCACCATTTAAAGAGGCAGAGTGCTTTTCAGGAAATGATAAGACCAATAGAGTGGGTTGAAATGAAATTCTTTTCATTAAGAATCATCTGCGGACACTTGTTTAATGCCAGCAATGACATTGTAATGGTGTGATCCTTTATATCGTATCAGTGCAACATTATGACCAAAACAAAATTTTGATCTTTTCGTCCCAGTGCTTGACTACCCTTATTTGCTACAGATGCTTGGTTTTTTATGATGCTACATTTCTCCTAGCATCTTGAAGAGAATGGGATCACGTGACAGAAAGTTTAATGTGCATGTGGTGAAATGTCAAGCTCTATCAAGCCCACTGGCCAGCGTAGTGCACACAGTAGTATTATTGAAGTGGGGCAGTTGCAGTAGGCCCCTCTGATGGCCTATAGAGTGCTCCCTATATGTACACAGAGTCATTGGGCAGATGTGACCTCGCCAGCACACAGAGGCTCTTTGTGTCCAAGGGATTTAGAGTCCCCTGGGCCTCCTGACTCTAAACATTAACAGACCTACTGCAGACGGAGAGAGAAAGAGAAAGAGACCCTTACTCTGTTGACATGCAACATTAACCGGGGCCAACTCTGTCTCCATACTTACAATATCAGGAAGGGCCCTATATGTACAGATGCATGCAAAGTTGTGGTTGGTTGATGCAGGGGGAAAGTCGAAGCTCAGGCGCACACTAATGAGGTGAAGCAGTATACTTAGTGAAAATATATCACTTATTGGACTGAGGACATATATTTATATGGCTCTTCACACTTGCTTACATGCAATAAAGGTAAGGTCTCAAAGCACTCCACTTAGAGGAGTCCAGTACAGGCTCTGTCCATTTCATTCATTTTTATGCTGCAACATGAGCAGAGGTCAGCATCCTTAACACAATTCAACTCATCTTCCATGATGTGTTGTCTTGTTATTGGAATGTGTTTGCATGTCCTTCGCCATCCTGTTTTAAAAAGAAACATTTTAAATAAAGGGCCTAATTATCTGTCAAGGATTGATGTTATGAGCCTGACGTACATGAACATATCTGGATTCTTGGTGATTTCTTTCCTCTCTGTAATAGCGTAATTATTCACCACTGTAGTTAAAGCAGCCTCGCGATTCCCTGATATTCTCGTCATTTTTGCTAATAATAATGATACAACATTTGCATAAAGGAAATGAAACAGGTTACATTTGCATATATTAAACATTTACATGTATGCATATAATATGTTTGCTCATTTCAGGAAACTAGGCAAGATAATTTTAAGACTAAGACAGGAAATAGAAGGAGCAAAAATCCACAGTAAATATTGGCCTTCGTTATCTGCCATCCCCTCAGACAGGAGGCTGTATCATTTTTCAGTGAAGAGCCCCCTGTTCTTGAGGACTAGGCCAGGCCTTGCTTTATTAAATTATCTTCCTTGCTTCGCAAATACAATTTCCTGCATAAATCACTCAAATGATCCTTCAGACTGTCAGGTCCAAGAGAGTGTTTTCTTTCCTATCTGCCTCCAACCAGGTTATGCAAATCCCCACCACTGTGTGTTCGATATCTATTGAGATGCTTCAGTTGTCTCCATTTGGCCCTAAATCCTTTGCTTGTCCCCATATTATTCTTCTGCCCTTGATAAAAAAGACACTAAACATCAAGCCATCACAAAGTCGGTAATCCATTACCAAAAAAGAGCATGCCAATTTAACTAAGCCAGAAACACTGACCCTGCAACCTTGGCCTTGTACACATTACAATGGGGGGAGGCCACAGTTTGTGCATTGGAGATCTGCTTGGTGGAGTATTGGGAAGGGCTTATTATGGCCCCTAAGCTGGGGCTGAATTCAATCACATTGGAAGGGGGCTGAACAGAGAAATCTTTACTAGGGGTCAGCTTGGTTTAAGACTCCAATACGGAAATACATAACTGCACCAAATCAGCCAAATAGAAGTCTGCATTATGATCCTCCCTAAAGCCAGCTAGCCAGCAGTCTAATTCTGAAGGATAAACATCTGTAATATATTGGCTCAAATGGAAGCCAGCTTAGAGTGACTTCAGCTTGATCCCAGACAGCTGTTTGGAGAGCAGCTATGGCCTGACTGCACAGGGGGTCTCGGTGGATGTCCTGAAAAGGGACCTCCAAAAATCTAAAGGGACAAAGGAATCTCTTGAACAATGTTCTTGCTGATACAATGGTGGTGCACAGGGTGGAAGGGGCAAAGGATCACTGCCTATTCTGGGGCATGAATGACCAGTGCATTCCTCTCCAGTCGCCAAGCAGTAAGCGCAGTGACCAAGAGTGACAAGTCTTTACACTGCTTTGTTGACACTCTCTGTGCTTGACCAATACATTCCTTCTGTTCTCTCCCTCACCCACCCTTCTCTCCCCTTTCCCTCTTTCTGCTTCCTTCCTACTTTGCTTCTAATTCTGCATCTGCTCTTCTATTGGTTTATTTTGTTTTTGCGTGGATACCCTTGAGTCCACTAAGCATTGTCAGTCCAGTTGCATATTCCTTATATTCAGAATAAAACATGGTACGACACAAGCACATAAATACACGTTGGGGTCAGGTCACTGCGTAGCATACTGACACACATTTGGAATACATGTTTGTTCTCCATACAAGCCACACATCAGTCCTTTGACAAGTGAAATGGGTGAATATAACATATGGGACAGTATCATGGGTTCATGCAGAGGACAGGGAATTACAGGCTTCCTTCCTCTCTCACACACCCTCTCTCTCTCTGTGTCTTGCTCATAGACACACACACACACACAGAGGAGGGATCCCTAGATTGCTCAAAAAAATCCCCAAATCCCAAAGACTTAACAACTGAATGTAAAAGACCAATTCCTGATTAAATTTAAAGATAAAGAAATTTAAAGATGATAAAGTTGGGCAGTTGCACTGTACTTCAATTCATTCAGGAATCAACAGGGAGATGTGAAGCTAGGGCCATAGAACAACTGGAGTGCATTTCCTTGGGTGAGAGGCTTTGCTGTTGTCATCTGCAAGCCACTGATTTCAAGAGAGAAGAGAAAGACAAAACAAAGCTACACAGTGCATAGTTATGGTGCTTGCTCTGTGTGAATATCTTATACTCTTATAATATACTTTACTATTTAATTGACTGGGTAAGACCTGTGTTAAGTCCCTCAGAGCTTCAGCATCAGCAGATCCACACCTGTGACAGCAGTGCAAGAATGACGGGGCTCATTAAAAACTTGATTCAGATCTTCAGCAGGAACCCTGTTGAGTCGCTTTAAAGCAACGAGCTCATCAGAATGATAAGTGGCAAATACAGTAGCGGGGGAAAATTGGACTTGAAAAAGAATGTCTGTCTCTCCATTTTTAAAGCCTTCCTCTTAATAACCTGTTTCCTTTGTACTCTCAAACAAAATGGCTTCTATAGTTGTACACGAGGCCTTTGAAGGTGAGCTGTGACTGGCATACACGAATGTCTTCTTGTAGGGCCTTAATTTGATGCTTGAGCACTGCTGAAACTCCCTTATGTGTTTGTTGTCTCCTTTTGAAAAGAGTAGACTTTCACTTGAGTTAAAGTAAACTGCATCTATTTTTCATGTACCTATCCTAAAGATAGACACTGCACTTTCTAACTCCAAAAGGATGATTCGCACATTATCCTGTGAACTGGATTCTGCAACTGATGTCTGACCTTGTAACTCTGCCTATCAACGAGAAAAATGGCTCTGGAAAAGGGTTGAGGTAGTGTATGGCGGTGTGGTGTACAAGCAATGAAAATGAATTCAGTTAAACGTATTACTCTAGTGATGAGAAATGTTCTGGTAAATTATGACACAAAGCATAATTCATGTGATAAAAAGAGGGAAATATTGCATAGATAGAGCAGATTATTGGTTTGAAGGCGCATACCTTCAGGCTATGAATATCTATACTACCTAGTGTAAGAGATAATAAGCACCATCTTAATGGTTTATGAATCTCATTTGATTTATGGTTATTAACCATAGGAGAATTATAGTGGTGCTGTATTGATGGACGGGGGGGTATTTCAGGATAAAGCTTATGTGATTGAAATGGTACAACCTGCCAGTTTACAGGCAGACATGGTAGGCAGCCATGGTTAGTACATGCTGAATTGTACAGTAACCTGACCTACAAAACTTCAGGCTTTTCTATTCCTGACAATCTTTCCACTGGTTAAAAAAAGAAAAAAAACTTTCCCCATCTAACAAGTAGCTTCAAGCCACTCATCAGTTCTTTGATTTTTTTATTGTTAGTGATGCCAGATGTAGAAGTAAAGGGGGGGGGTTTATTCAGGGGAGCGACTCCATTCCCGTCCCACACACACGCCTCCAAGCAAGCACGTCCCCTTGTCGAGCACATCTCCCCGCCGATCCCCTTCCCGAAAAAAAAAAACATCAATAAAAGAACTGTGGCGCAGATTGGAGAAGGCATGAGCAGATATTCAATGGGATTTCAGGAAAAGCCACAAGGGGCAGAAATCTTTTGCTTTTGTCTGCCGTTCAAATGGGTCTGATGAGCCTCGAGCTGGAGGCTCTGCTTGTCATAGAGGTCCTGATCTCTTGTGAGAATTGATTTCCATCATTTGGGAGGAGCTGTACAGACTGAGGGTATATTCCTGCCTGGGAGAGCAAGATAAGGGCCAAATGAACTGTGACCAACTTACTGTACAAAAAAAGCCAAAGAGGAGGCTCTTAGGAGTGATAAAAAAAGAACAAAAGGAAACAAAATATATTAAGTTGTCCCACAGTCCATTCCAGTTAGTTAGATTTGGGGGGTTTTTTTAAATAGGAAGCTCTGTCCTGTTGTGACATTTTCTCTGTGCCAAGCATTTCATCTGATTATGAGTACTTTGCAATCTGCGACAGCATGATTGATGCTCCACTTTCATGAGGGGAATTTTAACAGCACCTCTTCAGCGCTCAATGCGCACCCAATTATGCGTCTGAGCTGGTAACCTTGAATTTATGTCACCATGGCAACAAAACCCCCGGTCATGCATTATGGATTATCATTGAAATTCTACACCCCTACCTAACATAATGAGAGCCCAGGACTTAATCAAATCAGCCCATTCTGTGTGACACAAAGTGAAGAAGGAGCTCTCATTGTATTGGGGTTGAGGCTGGGAGAAGCCAGCCAAGCAAGCAGGCAGGCAGGCAGGCAGGCAGGCAGGCGGGTGGCAGACTGGGCTGTGACGGCCCCAGCAGCTGCAGGGCTAGCAGCCTGATAGATGGCTCCCATATACATCAGTGAACATATAGACAGATGGCCCTCAATGCCTGGAATTTCCAACCCAGGAAGCAGCTGTTCAGCCTAACCTCTGCTGTCCGTCTCACCTTGTTGTCATGGAACATTGAGCAGAGAAGGAGAATGTGGATGGTGACATGGTGCGGAGTGTGGATGAGCACCACAGAGCTTCAGGGTTGGGACAGGGGAATGGGCTTGAGTAGGGGCTGAGGCAGGGCTTGCTGAATTTACATTAGGTGGCACTTTCTCATTCTGTCTCCTCTCTCTAGACCCCTCCTCCTAATGTTTTTTTTCTACATAGTTTTTTTTGTGGGTAGCCTGGGGATCTAGGATCTGGGTTACACTTGAGTCTTGCTTTCTTACTCATGACCACATAAACGGAGGTGGAAGCCCAGAATGATTCAGTCCTCCTGTCTCTCTTTCTGTCTATCACATGGATGACATAATTGTTGTAAATCACTGCGCTGGATTAATGCAATCTATTTTTCATCTCCTCCCTGGCTTCTCCCCCTTCACTGCTGCAGGCCCAGCCTGAGCTGTTACATAAAAAATTGATTGCTCTTGTGTATTTTTCTCATTGTATGTAAGCATTTTTATTAGCTAACAGGCAAGCAGAGGAAACCAGTATTGTCCCCCCTTCTCTCACTCCCTATAAAAACTTTTAATAGCTCAGCAGATTTGTGTTCCTCTCTCTTCTGTTTCCTTGCATTATCCCTGTACATTACTGAGAAGCCCTGACGATTTCAGCAAGGGAATACTGGGGCTGAAATACAGGAAATACAAAAATAGGCTCTTCTCAAGCAATGCTTAAGAAACTGTAGATGCACAGTTCTATAGGATTCTTAAATATTAACTTCTTTTGTGGGAAGTATGGTTTTAGTCTGAATAATAAACAACAAAATTCTAGACATTCAGTTGGGCCAAATATTGTTTCAGAAACTGTAAAAAAATTAAAAAATAAATAAAAACACAAATGTATTATGATCCAGATGTAATTCACTGGTCTTATTTAAATGTAGTGGATGGTTAACCAAGTAAATTTTGTCAAATAATTAGACAATGTTTTTGATGGCTAACCTTAATGTAACTAACCATCAATACAGTTTTGAAATGCCCAGAAAACATTTAAAAATGGAGTCTCCTAGGAATTAAAAAACAGAACTCCCCAGCTTCAAAATTGCAAACACATTGACATTGCAAGGATTTAATGTTTTGGCCACAACCATATGTCACCGGGAGGAGCATTCTACTAAATGGTTAATTTGCATAACTTTTCATAGGCTCTTTTCCAAAGCAATCATGACAGTTTTTGGGATGCTCTCTCACTGGAAAAAAGGGGAATGCGAGGCTTGGCTGTTTATTGAGTCTATAACAACCATTTTTTGGAAACAAAACAAAGTCTGCTGTAGGCACTCAGGCATATCAAATTTATTCTGAGCGCAGCAGTGAAAAGGGACAGTCTATCAGCATCAGAATACTAATGTCCAATATTCTGTGGGAAAAAAGACACAAAGAAAAAGTATTTTAAAGTAATAGAAAAAGTTTATGTAAAACAAATGGGAATTCAGTAATTCATCTACACCCCAGGTCCTCCGCAGCTGTCTAATACATCTGCATATTTCCAATAAACATAACAGGGTAATAAATGTTATTTTCTCTGAAGTAAGCGCATCACAAGTGGAGGTGTCATCTAAAATGTATTTGTGATGTGCTTGATGAAGCCTGCTCATCCCTCTGTAATGACACCCCAGCCTCTCTCATGTGTTATGCATCACATCTTGTTACCATCTTCCTCTGAGCATGGCTGTCATCATGTGTCTTCTAAGGCCCCTCCGGAAGCATCGTATCAGCTAAGGGATACATGGCGAAGAGAGGGGAGGGGAGCGATGTTATTAGATGCCTCTTCAACTTCTCAAACTCCAGAAGGTGTCATTCTCATCTATATTTGCTGAGGCCACCTTTTCCCCCCTGCCAGACTGATTCATTACAGAGCAGAAAGGAGACAGTGGAATAAGTGAAGGTGTGAGAGCGGTTTGTGTGAGTCCATTTTCACAGTACATTATTGATGCTGTATTTTTGTTATTAGAACATTTCTCCTGCATTATGCATACAAGTTCATGGAGAGTATCATCGTTTACCAACCTTGATGAGAACATTTTGGCCTCTACTTGAACTTACTGCATGTGTAACATATCAGAGGTACATACACCATAAGTTTTTGTTTCTGTGAAAACTCAGATTTCTTATTGAAAGTATTTCAATGTCTCAGTGGCATTTCAGTCCATTGTGAATGCTTGTACAGCGTCTTTCATGATAGACAGAAGATCTTGCAGGATGCTTTGTCCACTATACGTGTTGCATTTAAATCACAGTCCAAAGCAAATCAGGCTAACCCAAGATGTTCATTCTGGATCATGCAAGGAAAATAAATAATCACTTAATAAATAAATTAAATTACGCTTCTTAAGTAGTGCATGCATAATTGAAAAAAAAAGAAACGTTACCATGGATAAACTCAGGTTTTCCATAACGAGAGGATGCATTTATGGCACAAATGCCCACAGACAGCCTCTTATTGTTAATCCTCCAGAGGCTCCTTGTTGTGTGTGACAATGTATGTGCACCATTAAAACATAGAAAAGCATACAAAAGAGCATACATCATTAAAAAGTTACTTTTGCACATCTTCTACATTAATCATCAAAAGGAAGACTGAATCTATAGAGAAGAACTGTTACAAACGAATGACTTTGCCTCCCTTTGTAACCTTCCTCTGACAGCTATACTATGGGGTTACAAGGAGAGTCACAGTAGTGCAGTCCGCACTGCCTCATTTGCATAAAATTAATGATGCATGCATATGCAAATGAGCATTTTAAACAATGTTAATTACTGCCTATGTATTCATAGGCCAACAGTCACACATGTCTGACATGCCACTTCTGCATGTAATTTGCAACACGGTAAAGGGCAACTGGTACTGTCTCTCACATAGGCTCATCATGGCTGCAGGCAGCGGTGATAACTGCTTTATCTGTGTCTTGCCTGATGTTTATTTATTGGTCTGAATCGCTCTTCTGAGATGTGACCATATCATTGATAATGACAACAGAGCAGAATTAGATGTGTTGTGCAGGAAAAAATAAGATTTGCATTAAATTCATGTGTTCTCCAAGTATAACGTTAATCCTTTACCAGTGTCCACTGTGTATAGTCCACTGCACAAACACAGCAGAATTGGTCTGACACATACACAAACACACAATACCCTTTTTAGTCAGCAATATATTTTTTTTTCTCCTTTAAGACAAGATGAGTCAGGATGGGATCTTGTTTTAGACCCCAGATGTTCTCAACTGTCTGAGCCTGTGGATACATCATAGCATGCTTTCATTCAGCTCCTGGCCTGCTGAGGCCCACAGAGGCCCATAGAAGTCATCCAGACTAGCCTTCTCATTTGGTTAAGGGCTCTTCAGTTGTAGGCCAACAGCACTGAGAGCCTCTGCATGTCAATCCCTCCCCCTTGTCTCGTTGCCCCCCGGGTCTGCCCTGTGCTTTAGACTGTTGCATTTCTAATATCTGCATGTCGTGCTATGACTTACCACTGCCCTACAGGAACAGTCAAGAGTAGCGAATATCTTTAAAAGAGATGGAGGAAACTACTTCTTTATTAATATGGAGTAAATTGTGAGAAACTGGACAATTATGACTATGACAATCAGCCACCAATATTTTTAGATGCTGATATCTAAAACAATATAGCCAAGTCTGAAAATGGGTGATAATTCTAAAATATAAAGGAGATCTGCTGTAATGCTTACTATGGGAAGGAATTTGCTCTTTTGTAGTCTTATTTTCCCTTTACTATCAGGGTCACAACCCCTGCTTTTACAAGGTTCCATTTCAACACGTATTACACTTTACTGTGTCAATATTTACGATCCGGTTGTAACCTACATTCACATTATATCTGCACTTTGTCACAATTTGCATTTATGGACTTAAACTAAATGGCCTATTTCCCTTCTATATGTTCTGGTAAGGGTAAATTCAAAGTTGTGAATATTTTTATAATGTATGGGATCACAAGGTTTTGTGTACAACCCATTTCTTGTATGAGCTGACACCTATAAAAAACAGTATTAGAATCAATATACTAATGTATTTTTTCTTCTATATTTTATTTCATTTCTTTAGCCTGACACAAAATGGTAATGAATGCTCAGGGGATGTTTACCCCATTTAGATTTCATAGAACTTGGTGTCTGCATTGATTAATGTGTGCCTAACCTATGTTTTCATTATGAGAGGAGGAGGTATGTATGTGCATGCGTGCATGCGTGCATGTGTGTGTGTGTGAGTCTGTTTGGGTGTTGGATAGGGGTTATATTTTGGGGTGGTATGATTGAAAACCCCCCATGCCTCCATGTGGAGGTAATGAACCTGAAGACAAGCAGCGGCTAGCCTGAAATTTCATGCATTGAGAGAGTGTCAGGGCATACATAAGGCTGGCTTGGTCATTTGTTATTGTTAATCTTTACATTTATGGCTGCAAATATGTTATTAGGAGGCGTGTCCTGAGTATTTCACTTTGATTGGGCTGTGCTCTATGACATATTGATCAGTTGAGTTGGAGAAGGGACAGGCAGAGGGCCAAAGTGACCGAGACCTTGACTTCAAAGGCATGACCATGAATGTCTGGCTCATATTCAGCGTCCCTGGTAATTTCCTTTTCTAGGGGAATCAAGGGCACGTAAAGCCCATTGCATTTAGACCCACCACTGGCTGGGTGAGTAAGTGACAGCATGCATGGAAACCAAGATGGGGTCCGGCAATGACCAGCAGCCTCCTCTGGATTACCTTCCAGGAAATCCTATCCATCTTCATTCAACCATTTCGGTGCTCAGTGAAATGGTATGGTAGGGTGGACAAGATTCAGATTGGTTCTATGTGTTTGTGTGTGTCTGTGTGTGCGTGCGTATAAGTCATATCCAAGTCACTGTTACCTCAGACTTCACCAGCTATTCCAGGCTGTCCTATTTTGGATGGTTTTTACATGCATGCTCACACTGGCTGCTGAATTGAGCCCTAATAAGCTGACATGATTCCTGTGTTAATCATCCATGGAAATTTTTATAGATGAGCTGCAAATTGCCAGGGGCCCGGGTCAAAGCCAGCAGCCCTTGCATTATCCTGCATACATCTCATCTCTGCTGCCATCCAGAAACAACAGGGCCTGGATCTCAATCAATTATATAGCAGTCTGAAGCTATAACAGCACTTGCTCTTTGCTAGTTCAAGCAGCAAATCCCATGATAAAACCAACAGCAACCTATCACATGCAAAAAGAAAAATGTGAGAGTTAGTTTATTAATGAACCAGTTCTAGCTCACCTATTTATGCAAGGTATTGCTTGCACTATATCCATCTTTGTAAGTCAGAAAACAATATGCCATTAGTCATATAAAAATTCAGGGGTGGAAAATTTCCAATTCATGAAAAAGGTTCCATATATAAATGCACAGATACATTTGGGGGCAATGTTGTGGAACTCACTGATCAGTGTCTGATGAAGGTAACATTTCTCTCTGTCGGCGGTTAGACTAATGTGAAGGGGAAAGCCATTTGGCACACTGTACTGGGTGACATTTGTGAAGATTTAGTGATTTGTGGAGAAAGACAATTGCAGTAGAATGTGTGTGAATCAGCATTACTCTACAAGGTGATGTCATGCTTGCAGTCACTAAGCTGCTTCTGGGCTCACACACAGAATGTGCTTGGTAATTGTGGAATGTGTTTAATCCAAGTCCTGAAATGCTTGGTAATGCAGATATGTCACTAGAATATGTTTTTTTCCTTGTTTGAGAGAGGGCTTTCTCTGAATTTGGGACTTTATCCCTGCAATCATCTTGATGATTCCTGATTGCTCATATGCACTGAGCTATTTATACCCACTTGCAAGCATTAGGATACATTTGGATAAGATGAAAGAAACAAATTTACTAAAATAATAATCAAATAATAAACCAGACTACAGTAGAAATAATTAAGAACAATTTAATTTCAGACCAGACAGAAACAGAAACTGTGTAGTGGTACATGTGGTGAGCCGAATGCTTTCCAGCCACAGCGTTTGAAAGTTGACAGCATATTTTGCTAATTTAAAATAAGGATTAAGCTAGGTGTTGACCCGGCTACCAAGGGACTATAATCCCAATCACAACTACAAGCCATATTTTATGTTAATAACAGTTCATTTTATTAATTTGCTATTAAAAGTGGAGATGTGTATACATATATATATAAATAATTTATCATGCTAAAATGTCATCAAGATTAATGGAAAGACCAACAGACATTGCATTTATGGAAATTACAATATTACTCTTTGTAAACCGTGGTCCCTGCTAATGGATTTTATGCACCTTTATAGCAGAAAGCCATGGCACCTAGAGAATAGAGATCAGGTGGAAATGTGTAGGTCATTATGCATCTGGACTCCCAACCTTCCTCTCTCCTTAGCCCAGTGCCCAGCTCCAGGCTGTAAATTAGAAGGACAAGTTGTGTGAGACGATCACTGTTTATTGCTCTGTTTAAATTCACCCTCCATTCGGAACGACATATTATGGGGTGTAGCTTTAAAAAAAATACGAAGGCATTTAATATAAATGATCTGGTGTTGATTGTGATGGATATACTATGCAGAGACACCTTGCCTTCAAGGGCATCGAGGGATAAGCTATCATTTTCTTCCTCTTACGCATGAAGGGAAGAATGACGGAGGGTCCAATGTCATCACAGTGTCTACAATAACACACCGCAACTCACAGAACCACACACAACACTGATATGCAACAACAAATTGTTTTTACAGCCTACATGACTTGTTCTGGATAGTTTGCATGGTTTTAAATGTACAATGGAACCGTGGGCTAAGCATGGAGCGAAGCATGAACTGAAATGTCTCTTTGGCTGTTCTCTGCAAAAATGTTAAACAATATGTTTGAGTGTGCAAGAGCAAACAACAGGCTCCTCACTCCATTGGTGAGTGGGTGACCTTCTGTCACATATTTTGCTGAAGCTACAGCAAGTTTCAGTAGTGTTTTACCTCCTCTCACCTTTGCTGATATTTCAATAAAGAGAGCCAAAGTGACCCAGCTTTATAAACCTGTGCTCAGCATAATAAGCCTATGTTACGATTAATGAGATACCTAGGGCATTATTTGTTATCTTATATATCTTATTGATTGCATTGTCTTTCATCTTTGCAGGCGCACACTCTCTCTCTGTCTCTCTGACTTTCTCCACCAACTCTCTTTCCACCCTCTGGCTGTCTGTTTTGCTCTCTCTCAGTCTCGCTCCCTCATTCTCTCCCCTGAGCCCACTGTTCTGGGTTATATAGGAGTTGTTGAAGGTTGAATAGTCATGGCATGCAAAGTGCAAGCTTGTATAACTATGCTTCCATTACCTACAGCGTGTGTGCTAATAAGTCATCTTATGTCAATGACCTGTATATATCAAGCTTCTTAGAGTAACAATCCAAGATCACTGCCCATGCAGGTCCCCTTAACCATCTTATTAATAACAGACTTCAAAGGCTCAACTGATTCTCGATCAGGCCTCCCACTTTGAAATGTCTGGTAAAAACCAACTGGCTGCAGGGGAATTGAGTCACTCACTCACACACACATGAATATACAGGCACACACATACACACACATGCACACCCCGTACAAATAATGCCTTAAGTGTTGATTGACTTTGTCTCAGTTCCAGAATAGGAGCACTAGTGACGCCTGCAGAAAGCTGGACAGCCACATTTTGTTTGATCACATCCAGCAGTGTGGCTACTGGCAAATTTCAAATGCTGCTCATTTATTGAAGGAAAGCTTAGCTGTTTAATGGAAGCAGAGAGGATTGGAAGTGACACAGCATAAACAGGAACTGTCAAACAATTAAACAGTGTAAACAGCACAGATGAGCCACTGATGAATCTGGCTGTCGGAAGCCATTTAGCGAGGCTAAGCCAAGTCGCCTGAAAAGTGGTTCTATCCGTCCGTCCTTCCATCTGTGACAGTTGCTCAAGCTGATTTAGACAGATACTTTAAAGTATTTGTATGAATGCCATAGCTTGAAATGTGAGGTACTGTGTTTTAGCTTTAAAGTGAGTTTTATGACTTACTTTATTATGTGTACAAGTAAAGCTTAAATTGCTGTATGTCTGTTCAGGTGCTTCCGTTCAAAGAATAAGTGATCTTCTTGGCTGTTAGAGCCTGGGAATCTGGGAATATGCAATGTAAGCACTATTACTAAGGCTATTAACCTTCACACCATTATGCAAAATGGAGAAGAATGACACTAAATAGAAAAAAAGACTTCTCATAATAGAAAAATTACAGGGAAAGCTGTGAGCAAGTAAGAGTTCTTAGAGTGAAACAGAGAAATGGGAAGAAAGAGAAAAGTATTGTTGATAGCAGAACAATTCCAGTGAAGCAATTAATATTAATGCAGAGGTGCAAGGTTTCTTTGTGAGTGACTGAATCACTGTTGTATGTTTATGATAAATGAGCGCGCCCTCTCTATCGTGTCAGGGTCCCTTGACCGACAAATAGCAGGCTAATGACAATGGCTAAAACATATGGTCATGGACCTTCACAATGCTCTGCTATGAATGACACCTAGAACCTGCAGAGCTGCTATTCATGTAAACTATACAGTCATCTTCATATTTAGTGTCTACTGTGTATTGTTTAGGATGATTGAGTATCTGATTAGCATTATGTTTGCTGCTGTATTATTCACTCCAACCCATTGTGTCTCATTGAATGGGAAGATGTTTGCAACCATTTCAATACACAATAAGTAGAGTGAGGCAGTTTGGAAAGGACATTCTGTATTAGCTTTGATCTTATTAAGTCAAAGCGATTAGATTATTATTAGACAAAACACACAATAAACAAAGTTAAAGATGAATTTGATAGCATTTTTTTTTGTCTTCATCATGTGTGTAAAATCGATGAAGATTTTGTGTCAACTTCAATTTTATGGTGTGCACCTGGATTTCATGTGATCAGACATCTCCCCTAGTGGTCACGTTGCCTATATCTCTCAAACCTTTGGATTAACTTTCTAATCTTTATTTCAATTCAACTTCATACATCCTAAAACAGACCCACACACATACACATGCATGCAATACCTCCCAAAACTCTCATCTACACCCCATCTCCCAGTTGGCAGTGACCAGAATCCTGAATCCCCTCTTAGCTGTGTGTGAAATGTAGAATAGCTCTCCTCTCCCTTGTGCTAATCCAGGCCTGTCCATCCCTACAGCACTGGCCTGTGACAGATACAAAGTTACAAAGCTGCTAATCTCAGAGCCCCTGTAGCATGGGGGTCAGTGGGGAGCTCCTCTGCCTAAGCAGGGCCATCCTGGGAGGCCAAGGCAGGAGATAGCTAGGCCTCAGCCCTCAGCGTCAAGCCCTGCCTGTCGGATTAATGCACCTAGAGGGACATGGTGTTTCTGATGGGCCGCAGGCTCACAGGATCACAGGCTCACAACACATGGAACTCTGTAGTTATTACAAGAGAGAGCTGGAGATGTGTGCTATCAGACTGCTAGCGTCCAATCCACTGGCACATTTCGCAGAGAGATAAAGACCAGTGGGAAGATAGAAAACAACACAGCCAGACAGCTAGCCTGAGACACGTAGGTATGTTTACATGTTGAACTTGTAAGTGTGAATTTAGCTTGAGGGCAGTATATACAGCAGAATAGTGGAGGAGAACTCAAATTGTACATTAGCAGAGGGAAACATGTTCCTGTCCCTTCCCTGAATGATGCAGCAGTGCACTTATATGACGATGGAGAACTAATTCAATAATTAATGGTGATAACCATCAGCAGCAGCCCAAATCGATTCTTATCTTTGCCTATGTTGAGCAATGCTACATTTTTAATGTTCTTGTCATTTTGATTAAGATCATGTCATTGCCTTTGTCTTCACTTAAAATGTGAGTCAGAGAGCTCCGAGAGCATTTTTTGTGTTTAATTAGCCTTATCCAACACATAGCATTCTCAAAGCTATCACACAGATTCTTGTCTTGCAGAACTCATGTGCTTTAAAATTTAAAAATGGAATATATGCATATACATTAAATATGTCTGTGTTAATATGTGCTTATGATTAGGGCTGTGGTGGTAAAATAAAGGGTGGGTACTTTACCTCAGCTACCCTAGCCTCTATTTAAAAAATCTGACAGTACATGAAGCAGCACTTTAAACTTGCATGGTGTGTATTAGAGCCATAGTGGATTAACAACATAATGTTGCGGCAATATACAGTAGGTTATGAGCTATGGAGTTTACATACACACTAACTTGAGCTACCAAGCTATATTAAAGCAGATCATATAATTTACAATAGAAGTTGTGAGAGAGAGCCCAGTTCGAGGTGTAAAGTATGCTTAAACAGTGAGGGGGTTGTAATCCTAATCTATGTTTGTAATCCAATATTCAAAAACCATTCAATCACTGATGATTCCAAAAATCAATTAACCATCAGAGGCATTAATTCCATTTTGTTTACCATTAAGATTAGGTTGCATGTGAGCACTTTAAAGATTGGTATGGTATTTATCCAGCTAAATCCTGTTTCAAATCATGCAACCACATTTTGTACTGGCATACACGCACACACACATACACAAACACACACACTTGCACACTAACACAACTGCACCTGAGCAGGCAACACAGCAGCATCAGTATCCTGTGGTAGATACACACCAAATGACTGGAACCCTGAGGGCTCAGGCAGCCATGATGAGGAGGGATTAGGAGTGGTGGTTGTCAGCAGGATGCATTTGTAAGTGAACCTGTGTCTGTGTGTAAGTTTGTGAGTGTGTAAGAGGGAGAGAAATGTTGCTGTTTCGGTATCACATGCCTGCTGAACCTGGTGGGTGGAGGCTATTATGGCCTAAAGATGTCCTTGCACTTGAAATCCTGAAATCTGCTCTGGAAGTGATGAGGTATTAGAAAGGGATACACAGGTAAATCAGGTCCAGGTCCCAAATAGTTTGGTAAATTTAGGAAAATGAAGCAATTTCATGTCAAAATCTTGGCAAAAAGTGGAAACCATCATTTCCATTCGCCTATACAGCCTCTAGGATACTCACAATATTACAGCACTGCTTTTAAATCACATCCATATTCAAATATATTTTTTTTCTACAACCAACGAGTTAAATGATGGAATGTCAGCTACACAGAATGTTTTTCTGTGTCTCAATTGTAACCCTGTTTCATATTCATAAACTCTCCACATGACATTTTCCCACTCTTGTGTGATATCCTGTGTCCACACAGCACTCCTGTTTAGAGTGCCTTCTCATCCAAGCTCTAATTCAAAGCCTAAAATTATGGCTGAGTTAAATGTTCTGTTCTTAATGCACTGAAATAATGCTAAATTACAGATGGTTGGTTTTAGTTGTGTGAATACATTTGTGAGCTTAATGGTTTGTAAAACATGTTTTCTATGTGTAGTTTACAAACAGGGAAGGATTCTAGAATCTTTGTTATTCCATGAAATACAATTACTGATAATTTAAGCAACATACAATAATTAAGTCAAGAACAAAAAAAATCTAGTTTCCCGCTGTGAGTTGGGAAAATAATTCCATAAACAGTTATGACTTGATTTCTGTGCTGATCAAAAACCACTGGAGCATTCTTGTATATTTTTTTGGCAACAACACACACTGTTGCTCTCACCCAAATGAGCTGTAGTATACATTGTACCTAACCTATAAACAACGAGGTAACTACAAATCATGCTATAAATAAATACATATTCTCCATTTAGGATGATTATAGTAAATGTGTACCATATCTGATCACTCTGTCTGAAAATTATATCTACTCCTAACAGATGGGAAAACACTGCCTACAATTAGGCAACACATGGCCAAGATCTGTCCATTTCTGGAAAGTAAAGCTGACATATTTTCCAGTTATCTGCCAGTATCTGACATTAATCTGGCAACAGAAAAAAGCATTTGGCACGGTCTCCAGTGCCCGTAGTGGTGTGTGCTTCCTGTCTGCATCTTCGGACGATACTCTATTTGGGACCATATCTTTTTGCTTTTGTTGGATTCAGAAAGACATTCAAAACTGACTTTAATGTGACAACCTGTTGTCATAATAATTTCCAAAAGCATCTGAAGAACAGCTGTTGACTGACTGACGAAAAATGCTAAACTTGCAGGCTTGGAAGTTCTGCACTCTTTGTTTGCACTGAGCACATTCATAAGCCCCATATTGGAATTGTCAATTATTTACATAAAGAATGATATGAGAATTATCTATCAATTTATCAGCATTACAATTTCTGACATGCTAAATGTGCAATGTTGTTGGCAGTGACAGTTCAGAACATGGGGGACGGCTGGTAAGCAGACTTGATCAAGATTGAGCATGGCAATAATCAAACGCCATTGGACACAACACCTGCAGAGATCTCAATTATTCCCCCACGTGAGAAAGATGGGTACTATCTAATCAACAGAGCAGGGTTAGTGTGGTGTTGGCAAGGCTGTGAGGTTATGGTCCCCCTGCACACTTCAGTTGTTCTTGACACACCACACACAACAATCATCTCACGCCACAGAACAGAGGAAAAGGGGGAGTTTAAGGCAACCGCAAGGAGTCTTTTATTTTTAGTTAGCAAGTGAACAAACAATCCTAGCCTCAGAGCTGTGCCCTCTGGTGGGTGTGGCTGCCCCTGGCCAGGGAGCTGCTCCCTAATAAGCATCCTTTCACAAAAAATTGCCCAATATTTGCTCAGCAACTGGAGGAGGTGATGGAAGAGCTGTTAGGGAGCAGGATATTGGTTGGCTATGACAATGCACATGAAGACCAAGCAGGAAGGGAGGGGGGGCAGATTGAGGGATGGATGGAGCGACAGAGGGGGGAAAAGGGGATGGTCTACTAAAGGAGGAGGAGGAGGAGGAAGGGGATGAAGTAGTGGTGAGTGCTGATGGTTGGGTAGGGGGCCTTTTCTGCCACATATAGACTACGAGGAACAGATGGGGCCTGATAAATCCTGAAAGGGAGGCATTACCTGCCCAAGTCACCAAGCAGCCACAATTATCACAGGGCTCTGGGTTCATTGTCAATTAGAGTGGCAGTTAAAGCCAGGCAGCAGCTGTGGCAGATGGCTGGGATCCAGAGAGGCTGGGGGAGCCGGGACAGAGGCCAGCCCCCAGGCTCTCTCCATCTCTCCTCCTACTTTTCTCTCCATCTCTCTGTATCTTTCTCTAATACAGCAAGTTCTGTGTTAGAACAGGATCTACTTTCTCATTTTGTGTGTGTGACAGAGAGGGAAAATGAGGCAGAGTAAGAAGGAAGTATGTAGTGAGGACCAGAGACACCACTCATTAGAGCGATTGCAAGAAAACCGTTGTTTGACATGGGGGTTTTTTTATGCACAGTGCCTGAAAAAAACTCATATCTACAGAACAGCATCTTTTGCGATGTAGTCAGCAAATAGCGCATTCATTATTTGAGTGAGCAATTAGTATTTTCCATTTTTGCGGTTATAGCAAATGCCTCGGCTGACATTCCTGACTGCAGTAAGTAATTTATGGAGGTGAGATCATGATCAATAGTGAAGAAAAGGTGCCCCACAGGCTTTGTCAAGTGGAGGACTAATTCACTACATACAGTCATATGATAAAAGTTGCTATTTATTGCAAGTGCATTTTCACTGCCAGGGTTCCTCACTCAAACAGTGTTGAGAATGCACAAAAGCAAAATGTGCATAGTAGATTTCATTATGTCTGAATCCCTTTATGATGGAGAGCAGGAGACTCTCTTTGGGCATAAGTTTAGGCTCCAGCCGTTTCTGTGGTTGTGTGCCAACAGCGGGCCTGCCATCTCGGTGACGTATATGGGCGACTAAAGGGCAGCCTTTTGCTGAGTTTGTCCCCGTGATCTTCCAAGCAGTCTCCTCCTGCCTCCCAGCTTGAGCCAAGGCTCACCAGCAGGCTTCACTTTCAGCAAGTACCACCATTCATCACCAGGCAGGGGTGCCGGAGGGGGGGTTAGGGGGGTACGGCAGGGGGCCAGTAACGGGGCAGTGTGTGCCCCTCACCCCTCCTCTTTTCTTCTCCACAGGCTGCTGAGAATATAGGCCTCTGCCACAGACAGCAGCCACACTCCTCTCTTACACCCCTTACAATGGGGCTCCAAATTTATTCAGGGGAGTAGAGACCTGCTCCCTTCTATTGCTCCCGTGCTCCTTCACCCTTGCCTCTTGCCCCCTCCTATTCTGCTTTTTTCTCTCTGTCGCCCTCTTCCCCTCCTCTCCGCCTTGGTCCCTCTCGCCCTTTTCTCCCCACTGGGGCATCATTCCTCCTACTTTGTTCCGCCAGTCCCGGGCCCAGCGTCTGGGCTGTCCTGATAGCGGAGAAGAATTAGCAGCCTATCCATCTGCCTGCCTGGGGCCTGCCAATGAAGAAAGAGGAGCAGAGGTCCTCATTCATAACAATAGCCATTAACAATGCTAACAGCACTGCTGTTGCTCCTGTCGAGGCTTTGGAGCGAGAGGTTGCAGGGACTGGGACATGGGGCTGCAAGGTCTGGGACTGCAGGGGCCAAACAGTAAAGCATGAGCGGGGGCCTGGGAGGGCCTGTCGCCGGGCAGAGCTGGAGATTGCAGAGATCCTATAGGTTTATGGGACAGACAGCGCTCTAAAGTATGTTGTTAGGCCATTAAGCAAGCCCTTGTGAAGCTAGCCGATCTCTCATTTTGCCTTGTGGCTTCATGCCCAGTTACTTAGGAGTCTGCAGTTCAGCAGTGGTTATTTCAGATGTTGTGGAGTGTCTTTATTTTTATTAAAACATTCTTAAAAATAAAATAAAAACCTTAAAACCAATACCTTAAAGTGAATTTTAACTTGATTTCAGAAAATATTAGACAAGTGCAGAATACATAGCAACATAGCAACACCACAGGAAATACTAAAGTAATTTACTAGGAAGGCACTGCATCAGCAAAAATACAGTACAATGTGGGTGAACTTACTGACAGTCACACAATAGCTGTAATGATTCCCAAGTAGGCCAAATTTACCTCTGGTACTTTCCCGGCTTCCCTCCTGAGTTTTGACACATTTTCACATTTATCAGGAATGCCTATCTGTCTCCGGTAACAACAAAAGGCACCCCCTCTAAAGAACAACACTGCATGAAGCCTCCTGAGAAATGGTTACAGTAGGCCCTCCCTCACAATGCCTCTCATCCCTCCAATCAAACTGTCAAAAAAGCACAGTCCTTTGTATTGGGTGTTTTAATTAGATTTGGATGGATTTCAAATCTGCTCCTGTTTCCTGGAATGATTCTGAGTGAAAGAAGAAACCCTACAACAAGATTAACCACTAATCTATCATTTAGTAACAGCTACTAAAATATATCCATCTGCCCATCCATTCAAGCACACAGTGGAGCTTTGTAGATATTAAAATGTGCATATTATCTGTTTCTGTTGTTTAGACACAGAATTAATTCCTCATCTTTAAAACCTGTATACAAGACATGAGAGGACATCAGGAACATGCAGTAGATTTACAGTACATTTATGTGATTTGCATTTCTTTCAATGACATGTTAGTCTTCTAAGCCACCACTTGTATGCAGGCAGTCTAGACTGTTGTGGGTGTAACTTGATCAATCGCCTGTATGTCATTCTCCCATTCCTCCTACATGCAGTATGGTATAGGTATGCACTTGATCCTCTCAACATGCTTTCATCAATACAATTGAATTTGTCCACAGGGCAGTGAAAATACTGTATACCATCAATGCTTCTGATCAGTATGATCCCATTATGGCAACTTATTCTAGGTGGCACAATCAATACTGCACATTGTCAATATCGCTATCAGCAATTTCTTTCCCAGACTTTTAGCAGACATACTGTACAGGCTAAAAGTATGAGTGCATGGACAGTTCTCAGTAATGTACCAATCAAAGCATTTTTCTCTCACAGTGAGTTTTAACAGTTTTTTTGCAGCAAACACAATGGGTCAACAACTTGATGGCTCACAAGGAAATTGCCTGGAAACCCAACGCAGACTACGCATAATTTGCTGACACAATTGTCAATGAGTTAATGATCGTGGAGAATTGGCAGAGCGTTGCAGCTTTTCAATCCATCTCTAATGCTTTCATTTCTATTGGCAGGCACTGATCTCTCTCCCCTTGGTGACAACAAAGACCTTGTGCCAACACAGAACTGTCTGCTGATCACAGCATGCACCGAGCCTGAAATGAAATCATTTTACTTGCTGTGAGGCACTTGTTTGAATCTGCCTCCAACACCATTTTGGGTGGAAGTTTACGTTTGGAGCTTTTCAATTGGTTCCAGTATGTCACCTCAGTAATATTAAGCATTGGTTCTGCTCTGTGACCCTCTGGTTTGCTGGTGAAACAAATATTACAGGAACATCTTTATCGTGTCTACTGATTTCATTACTGAATTATTAATTATTAATACTGAATTAATAATGTAATTACTTTTACAGTACAAAAAAAGAAGACATTAGAAAGTTCTAAAAAAAAATTTTTTTTTAAATTGCCAGTTGAGCATGTCAGCTTGTAGAAGAAGAAAGGTAACAGCCATGGCTGCTGTTGGTATTCAGACCGAAAAAAAAACCTGCATTAATGGTGTGGATGTGTTGTTTAAGGTACAAGTGAGACAATGAAATATGATCCAGGAAGTCCAGTTGGAGTAACAGATTAATGCATTTAAACCAAAACACTGCACGGTTTGTAATACTAACAGACAGGATTTTACAACTCTGGAAAGTTAACACAGCGGCAACTATTTTATCTTTCATCACTGTTGGTTTCAACGCGGCCTTATACACAAAAGATAGTATTAAAGTTGTTTTGGACCAAGCGAATTTTCTTGTCTTAAAAATGTAATTATTATAATTGCGGGTATAGATCTCTGCCCTCTGCCAGATGATCAGCTTTATGTAGGCTGAGCTGTATGGGCTACTTATCAGAACCGGTCATACAGGCTGTGTAGCAAAATGTGCTTCCCTGAGAAACCATCCGTGTTGTCTGATTGATTGATTGATTGACTAATGCTATGTGGTCTATTCTGTTTTCTGTCCCTGTCAAATTGTTGGAAAAACCAAAAACACTGAAAATTTACTTTTCTCCAAATAACAAAGAACTCCCCCTCTTCTAATTCTATCTATACCTCTCCTCTGATTCTCTCTTCACACACATTCATTAATACACATCATCTTGTAAATGTGTATACTATAAATAGATTTTGTTACTTTAACATACCCTAACTCACATGGCCACATGGGTATCTTGAAGAAAATTAAAAGTTTCCATCTGTTTGATGCCGAGAATCAATATGCATTCATTTTGTATGGTGTGTAATACACTGGTGGCTGGTTTGTTCACGCACCTGACTGCTTATTCAGAGCCCAACATCCTCAAAGGTAACTTGTGAGATTCATTATTCAAACACTTTTCACCAAATTCTTTTCTTATTTGCAATAACTGAAGGCAGTATTTTTTCCTTGCTGGACTTGCCAATACAATCCTATTCAGACCCCTGAGGTATACAAGTGCTTGGGTTTTCTATCACATGTGGAGCAATGTTTTAGGACGGGCTGCACCCTGTTCCCCCAACCCTCTTCTGTCTGGGCAGGCCGAGGATAATCTACACATTCTGGCTCTTTATAAAACAGGGAGGTTGACAGGAGAAATGGTATTGCTTTTAGATTATAATGGCAGCTGATATTTGTGGAACATCAGGGTCTTAAACAATCAATACATCCCCATATCACTCTTGCTAGCCTGCTTCCTTAAACCCTCCAACCATGATCCCTTCCACTTCTTTCCAACCACTGAAACTGGCAAATGCTAATGAGAGCCACCAACATGTGCACACAAAATGTATTGTTCCACAGATGCAGTAAATTAAATTTATAATATAATAAATGATATAAAGCAACCAAAAAGAACAACCCACATAATTTGAATAAACAAGAGCAACTGAATTGCATCAATGCATCAAATTGTATTGATATATTGACATATACCAATTTATGCTAGTTCTTTCGGCAAATCCCCAGAAATTGCCTTTAAGCCAGCTTCTTAGGTCAGTAGGTGACTTATTGTTAGTATCAAAACTGCAGGGCTGAACATGAATCCAGAAGACAGGTGCACAGACATGGTCCAAACGGGTCTTGAATTCCTGCCTGTTTGTCCTTCCACTCTTTGCCCTCTTAAATTGTGCTCATCTTCTCAGCATACATAATTTAATTCAATGTCAAATTTAAAATGAGGCAAAAAAGAAACATGTAAAAATAGTGACCCTGCTCAAAAAAGGTGCATCATTCCTCACTGTACCCATGCAGGAGTTCTTGTGTGCTTGCCTATTATTTATTTATTTATTTTTATGTTTTCTGTGCCCCTGGCCCCCAAAAACAAGCAAGAAGTCTGCTTCAAGTCAAATATTTTTACATTATGTGAAAATGAGAATTTCTGTCATTCCTGAATCGACCCCTGCATTGGATTTTGTGCACCGGCTGACACTACTCAATAACTGTAAGCTCTTGATACATGTCAGAAAGCATGAACTCTGTCTGCTGATAATGAAGCAGGTGACTGCTGTATGGCTTCAGAATGGTCTCAAATGCACAGTTTAATGACTGCATGCGTGTGTGTGTGTGTGTGTGTGTATGTGTCATCCTTGTGTGGCTCTTTCGCAAGGCTCCTGTCAGGTCCGTAATTGACAGTCTAAGTGGGGCAGCCGAGAGGCCAGGCCCTGTTAATTTATTTTCTCAGACTCTCCATCCATATTTATGAGCCCCTGCTGTTTTGTCTATCACCAGCGATCAAACTTACTGTGTAATTATACTCGCTAAAGCAAGAGAGCCACGTGTGAGTGGTCACTCGGCCCGCAACATTCACATTAGTCTTTATTATTTCATTAATTCATATATCCTGACCAGGAGGCAGAGGCAGAAAGAAATAGAGAGAGACAGAGAAAGATGCCAGTGGCATCCATGATTAGAGATCAGGAATAGAAAACGCTGCCAGAATCAGGTCATTATGCCAGCACCCTCTGATCTGGTTGAAACTAATTGCTGTGGCTCCTGTGGGTGTGGGTCCCATCTCCTTTTAGCCCTAATAGCCATGTCTATCATGGTGTGGCACAAACTCATTCATCATAAACTATCATTAACGCAATGACATTCTAAACACAATAAACTCTAAGCTTAGGGAAAATGCATCCTCATTTAATCCAATAATAATCAGTACTATGCATCATCTAGCAAGTCCAATAATATTGTTTTGAATTGCATTAGGAAAATGCATTGCCTATGTAGACTACAAGCAACACCAACACACAAGGCATGTTGGTGTTTACCTCCAGTCATCCCCCTTTAATGAATTTAATTTGTTTACAAACTAAGCTCAAGGAAATATTTGCTGGAGAGACCTTGATGTTTGTGGTGTGAGATGGGGGCATACCTGTATCGTCAGGGGTAATAGTGTAATTATGTGCTATTTTGATCCCACAAACATACATTCATTTCCATTCATTATGACTTGTTATGTTTTCATCAAAACAACACTGCATCCTGATGTAAGCATGCATAATGGGGATTACTGTAAGTGGCCTGGTGTTGGCCAGCTCCAGTTTCTCTCTGAACCATCACTTTAAAAAAAAATCAGCTCAGCCTTGGTTAATGCAGACTTGTGCTCACTTCAAGTAAAAGTTTAGGATCGAAGGATTAAGTTGCATTTGTGACATTCTTTTTGCATGCATTATATTGCTCTGTGGTTGTTCTGAAAGAAATATGTAATAAGTATTATGAATTTGTTTTTGTATTAGGTCCAGAGACTCAACAATGCATACTTAAAAGGCAGCACTTAATGTGCACTGGATAAATCATTTAAGTCGCTCATTTACTTGAGCTCAAACGCTTTAATTTGCATGTTGTTTTCACATTTTCATCCTCACTTTTTTTCTCTCTTTTCAAAATCTCTGATTGAGTGCAGTTGCTAATGGCTGCATTGTGAGTTATAAACTACAAATGAATTCTCTTCAGTCCAAATGAAACTTACTCTGATATGGGCTCCCAGCATGCATTGATGATTATAGAAACCCTCCCCATGAAATTGTCTTTGTAATTGTCTCAGTGCTCATGGTAAGCTAGATACTTCCCTAATAAACCAAACTGAGGAGATATCAAAGGCATTTAGATAACCTTGCAGAGTAAAATTGCTCCCCAAATTTTACAAACTATCCCCATTTCATTTGGTTGTTTTTACCAATGCATGGGGCGTAACAGTTTTATTTTCATTTGATCATTATACTCTGCACTCAAATCACACACAGAAAAGAAAGTGAGAGGAAAAGAGGTAAATGTAAAATGTCTTCCCACAGTGAAATGTGTGGATCCTTTAGCTTGTAAAGCAATATGGGAACTATTATTGTATGCAACAACAATGCAAAGCAGTTTTGTGGTTAGCATCAGACAATAAAAGTCAACTAGGCCTGTAATTTCCACATCTATAGCAAAACCTTGTGTTTACAGTCTGCTAAGCACATATAACGCTGCTCTGCCGTCCTCTCAAGACTCCATTGAAACATCATCTGTCCTACAGTTCTGGGGCCAGTCCCAAATCTATTTTCTTGTGTCCTGCCTTGCTCACACTGTATGCACTGCCCCACCCAGAACAAGGAAAATGTTCTGAATTAACAATTTGTATGCTTGCCTAATTTAGTTTTTAATTTTATAAAGATTCAACAGCTTTTTAACGTAATCAATCACTTAAAGGAAAGAGGAGGAGAGAGATAAAGGAATGATAGAAGGAAATTAATTAAGGAAAGGAAGCAACTTCAGACTTCTGAAATGTGCCCCAGGTGAAAACATGTCATTGAATTGACGTCTCTGAGAACAGAGGTTGAACCTGCATGCCTTGATTAATCAATGTGCTGTGTTTTCTCCCCTACTTGAACCCAAGGCCAAGCCATATTTCACAGAAACAAATTGAGTGAGGGACTGACACAGGTCTGACCATAAAACCAAAGGTAATTAGGAACCACTGGAAGACGTTCCATAAAAGACAGTGGGTCAGACACATTCAATATACCCTATGGAAGCTGAACAGAGACAAAGAGAACCACTGGCAGTCTGCAGACCAAGCAGAGAGACCACAGGAATATAGTGGTTGAAAGAGAGACGAGGCAGTTTTCACCAGAGCTATTATGAATTCACTGTGTTGCAAGTGTGCAAATTTTGATAAATAACACCTTCACATCAGGGCGGTAATTTGATTTCCTATGAGGTAATCTAAACTAATTGACATGAGAATTGAGTGAGCAACACACTGATGTTAAAGCTTCCTGGCACAACATTCGCAGCAAGATGTTTTCTACGTGTCAGGATGGAGCGAATACATCACCACTTGTCCTCTGTGATGCCTGTCGGTTTAGTTGAGGCAGCCTTCCTCTCTCATCCAATAACATGCCATCATCTGTGAAGCCCTCTCATGTTTCTTGATGTGTCTGTCCCTTCTCTCACCTATTTGGAAACGTGAGTGCTCATCATTATGGCGATGCAGAGGAGCAACAAAAGAACACTGTAGATAATCTGTAGAGTTGCCAGAAAACTTTAGCTTTAACTTTAGTCGAGGTAGAGTAGCCAAGAAAAAGGAGGCCTATCAGTTAGTCATTTTGCCTAAATGCCTTCACTGCAGTACGCCACTGGTTAGAGGTCCCTTTTTCATTACACCACTGTTATGAAATCTGCCAAGGAGCATCTCTTCTGGCTCTGTGGTTAATGTAGCTCGAAAAGCAAATGGTCAGACATTCATTCTTCTACGCTCTCCTCATTACAGAGAGAGACAGAGAAAGAGAGAGCTACAGGACTTCTTTTCCTTTTCAGACAAGTATTTTGATGTTTATATGCACAGTGAGAGAAGGAGAGAGAGAGCTGCAGATTGCACTGTAAGCATTTCAGGCCACTGATGAAAAAACAGCCACTGTTATTAAATCTATATTTAGATGTATGGGCTATAGCCCAGACCCTGTTGCACGGGACTCAGTTGCCATATTAATGCCTGTAATTTAATCATCTCCAGATCGTGGAAATT
This sequence comes from Siniperca chuatsi, assembly GCF_020085105.1. Taxonomy (NCBI): domain Eukaryota; kingdom Metazoa; phylum Chordata; class Actinopteri; order Centrarchiformes; family Sinipercidae; genus Siniperca; species Siniperca chuatsi. The sequence goes on from NC_058056.1 coordinate 15,974,970, forward strand.
GGGAAGTGTCAACATGAAATAATAAATAACCACAATTGCTGTTTGCATGCATAAAAGAGCATTGAAAAATGCAAAAATTAGACAGACCTTTGTATGTTTTCAATTCATGCTAATGTTAATTCCACCTGCAGTCAATTAAAATAAGTTGTGACACTCCCCTCCAAACACATATACTCATCATATCCACTGTAGTGTATATAAAATAATTTGCTCCTCTTTGGATGTCCTGGTTTCTATAGTGATATCTGTCTGCTGTCATAACAAAGACTATTACAGATAGACACCAGGATCAGTTTGACTATTCACATTGGATTGCATGTGGAGGTATGCATGTAAACAAACAAAAAAATCTTGGCAGTTTAATTTTCCAAAAACATGTATTTGGTCAGCCTCTGAGCCGGTTATATCACCAGTCCAGCATAGCACGAGAGGCTGTTGTGACAATCAAGCAGACCTTCCAGATGGCATCCACAGCATATGTGGCATGACCTTCTGCAGCATGGGTACACGGGGGCACCAAGTCACTGTGCAAACAGCAGGCAGGGTCCTCAGATGTGTGTGGCCCCCCTGGGACACGGCAGCAGAATGAGATGCCCATCACTCTGTGGCTCTGCAGATGCTCCTCACAACTGCCAGGCTTTCAGCTTCATTAGACCTAGATCAGATACATACAGAAGAGTGTAGCCTGAGGCTATCACTGCAGCCTCCCTGCGATGCAGGCACACAAACACACACACACACACACACACACACACACACACAACACACATACATACACAGTCACATTTGGAATAATTTCTAAAAGGAGCCAATTTCATCAGTGGAAAGATGTGATGGCGAGGGATTTCTTTTTTTTTCTTTTTTTGTGTTTTCAATATGTGCAGGGGAGGGGAGATAAAAACCCTTGTGACACAAAGGAGTCAGTGAATGTGTATGAATACAGAAATCTTTTAATGAGCACAGAGAGGAAATTTGTTTCAAGTTTGACCAAATTATGATGGAAACCAATTATATGGGAATGTCATTCATATATCTTAGGGTAAGCTCCCAAAACAAGATCTTATGGAGGCTTTTTTTCTTCAACAAAACAACTAACAAGAAGCTTCTGGATACAGTGACAAATAAACAGAAATGGCTGGGATCAAGAGGTCTTACTCCGATTCATTATCCTCTTTACTGTGAAGCCAATTTGATTGATAAAGAGCAGCATTCCCCCTCGGTGAAATAGGAACACTTCCCTGTGAGCAGTTGGACTTTTATTCATCACCAGCAGAGACATTCCCCACCATGCAATATGTAATTAGTGTGTAATCCCCTGCCTTTTTAAAATGAGACCAAAAAATGATGATGCAGAACCATAATGAGATATTAATTCAGAAACACTGGAGATAGGCATTTATTTTCTTTTTTTCCCTCCCCACCTCAATAAAGCAATGCTGTATAAGTTATTACAAAGCTTTAATGTAGATATGGTTATTACAGCAATTTGTATGGGCAACCAGTGTTTCATTTCCGCTTCTGTCTGTCTTTTTCTCATTAAATCCTCAATCCCTATCTGTCAATTGTCTGTTTGTTTGGAATAACTTATTTGTGTAAGAGACATACAGAAGATAGTACAGGAGGGAGCGCAGAGTATCGCACCCATTTCTTGCCAAAACTGCACATTCTTATCCAGCCTAGCTCCCTGAATGTTGCCATGTGTGTCCAATCTCAAGCACTTGGCTCAATCATGTAAAATATATCCCAGGTGACAGAAGCAGGTGGTCCAAAATTTAATCCCCCCCAGCTACAATGCTGTTCCACCCATCTGAGGTTGTGAATGTATGTAGGTGTGTGTCCTCTTCAGTGAGGCATCTATCTGGTGCATTTCAGATTGAATATTTTAATTTGTCAGAAATTACTCCAATGAGTTCCCACTTCAGATTGAAGGGGTTTGAGCAGTTACAAATGAAAAATGGGTCCAGAGAACAAAATATGTCCAAATGTGATTAATATGAGGAATTGTATTTGAATAATTGCTTTTAAATATTTGGCCGATCTGTCAAAAAGCCAGCAACAATTTATCTTAGCTAGAATCCTTCTCCGGAATTTGGCTTGACAGTCATCACTTTTAATGTGAAACACCATATTTAACCAAATGGCCTCAAGCACAGCATTCATGCTATTAAATTATTCAACACATCCTTATACCTAATTGACAGAATAGGTTGTTTGCTAATGAATCTGAAAATGACATATATGACCGCTGGAAAGTACCAGCGACAGACATGCCGGACCTTAAGTACATTACGTGACGTTAAACACGCCATTAACAATGTGAAACGGTTTGCAGTTTGGTTAGGTTTAGGCAACAAAACTACTTGGTAGGTTTAGGAAAAGATCATGGTATGGGTTAAAATAAGTACATTATGTGATGTAAGTGACGTAAGTCACGTGACGTAACGTTATGTAACTTAAAACTTGAAATAAATCAACACTGACTTTTGGTTTCACACGGGACACGAATCCCGGTCTCTTGGGTGAAAGCCCTATGTTTGTCTGACGCACCCATCCACCCCGACCTCTTCCCTACGCGGACTTTCTCACACTTTATACTGCTCCAGTCGGAATTACTACGGCCACTAGAGGTTGCCGCCTAACAATAAACGTAAATATGGGTGTTAAACACTGTGTTAAACACACTGCCTGCACAGACGACCAATACGGCCATTTTTCTAGTGAGAACAGGCAGAAATTATTACACACACCACACTGTTTCTAACTGAAAAGCTCACATTATTTTCATCATTCATCGAAATGCACAAAGTCGATAAAACACATTTTTTATTAAAATTAGGAGACCCTGCATATTTGGGTATTTTAATCCCACTGCTTCAGCAGATGTTATTGCTGAAGTTTTGGTGAATTTTTCCATTAAACAGACATCTGAAGGAAAAGGGTTTAAGCAAAAAACTTCAAGTCAAGTAATTTTAGACTTTCAGTAAAAACATGGCTTTGCCTTCCAACATTGACTTGGTGTTTGCATGTGTGCTGAAACATATTTGTCACCAGCACCGTTTCATATCTCACATTAGACGGGGAAAGGTACTCTCAGATTGCATTTTTGGCACTGTGTCAAGAGTGTAATTGAGCATGTGTGTTTGTGTGCGGGTGTGAGTGTGTGTGTGTGTGTCGGGGGGGGTGTAGTTCGGTCATCCTGTTGCCTGGTAACAAGCCTCAGATTGACAAAGGAAGAGCAATTTAGGACTACTTTCCACAGAAATCAATACAACAGGTCTGATGTGATGATGTGAGATTAGCCAAGGGAGAAAAGCCAATGTATTTGGTTGGGGGTTACTTCATAACCAAGAGAAGAGGTGTGGAGGAGATTGCATCTGAAACATTGAATATAAAGATATAAGGTCTGTACCTAGCTTCTGAAATCTTGCTAAAATGAGACTTCTCTAGCCCTTGTTTCCCTCAGGTAATGAGAACTTTAGCAAAGTAAACACTCATGGGGAGGGAAGAATCTGATTTTAGCTTTCTTGTTTAATACCGTCTGTCAGACTATCACTAATATTGCCCTGGGCGAGGGGATACATTGCAAGTCTGTGATATTGGAAAAGATTGGAGTAAGAAAGAAATGGAAGTTAAATAAAACTGTAGACACGTAGACTCTCTCTATGCATAAAACATGTTCGCTGCCTCATGCTGAAACTGAACAAAATCACTGAACTGAAATCACGGGAAAATGTTGTTATGCTGAAAATACAACACTGTCCCATTGGATATAACTACACTTTAATGCAGGATATATTGTTTTCCTAACAGCAACTTTGTAAAATATGAAAAGTTAGTGTTGGAGGGCGGCAAGTTACAACTTCTACATTTCACTTACTTTCTAACAGAAATTAGCTAAAAAGGATCAGCAGAATAAGCTGTAACCACAACATTAACATATTATCAGCTTATAAAGGTGTTGTGGTGAACATGTTAGCAAACAGTTGGCTGTTTACGCATTTACGCACTTCTTTTTTAGCTCTGTTTTGGTCTCCACCAACTCTTGAGTCAAATATGCTGTAAATGCTGCACCATGTTCATGAGCTAGTCGCTATCTTTGTCTGTCAGTAGTATTATGCTGGGCAAATAGTGTACAGAGGGTTTATCTGTGCATTTTAGCTTAAAACTGCTGCATGCTGTGGCTGGAAACGAGGTTAGTGAGAGCGGTAAGACTGAACCAAAACAGTAAAGTTGCCATGCCATGCCATGCCTTGTTCCTCCTACACTCCATATAGGAGAGGGGAAATGCAGAGTTGGGTGGTAATTCTCTGTGGGTTTGTCACTATAAACAACACCCTTAACATTACACCTAGCCCTTTGACCCATTGTTAATATAAAAACATTGACAAGTGCGGATAAAAGAATTAGCTTAACCATTTCAGTGATTTACTTACATTGAATAATTTTTCTTGCCATGTTTTGTTGATTTGTAAGTAATTAATTAATTAATTAATTAATAATTAATAAATATTCAGGCAGTGGAAGAAACAGGAGGATTCACTTGCAGAGCCAGAACAAACAGTACTGAAAGACATTCCAAATGGCGTCGATATATGGTTTTAATCCAGCTGTTTTCTTGTTACTGTGGTCTTGCTAAAACTAAGCTAAGCAAGCTATAACAAAAACTATAGGCCGACGCCACACGTGAACATTATAAGATAGAGATAGAGTGTTATTTTGACCAGCTCTCAGAGTTTCAGCAGTTTGACATCATTGACAACACTGACATCACTTTTGGCATAAATTTAAAACCCTGTGTAAAAAAAGTAAATCTTGTGATGAAAGCAGTGGTTCAAATTCTGTTAGGACTACAAACTGTAATGCTGTAATACATACAGGAGGTCAGCAGGGGCAAATGTTGGTAAAAGATAAAGAGCAAGTAAATATTACTGCTATTTGGCCCCTGGCTGGTGCTAATTTGGAACCCTGCACTACACCTATAGAATACATATTTGGAGGACTAGAGAAGGAAGGTATAGAGACTGAGAAGAAGGGCATGAAACGGAGACAGTGAGGCATACAAACTGACCAGAAAGGGACAACAGATAAGCAGGTAAAGGGAAAGAAAAGGAGAGATACACACAATGACTAATCTGGACGACTGGAAACGAGATGAAGGATTAGAGAGAGAAACATTCACACAGGCTTCTCTCCAACTATAGTCCAGTGTAACAAGACCCAGGTAAAGCTGGACAGTTGAAGCTCTTGATGGGCAGGAATGTGGATCCTGAGAACACAGAGAGCAGACTGATGGAGACCGAGAACAGGGAGGAATGTATCGACTCCCAGGCCAGTGGGAACAGGACGGCAGGAGAGGATCACTGTGACCTGTGCTGACACCTCTGTCATCACACGTCCTCTGTCTCAAGCCAGGGAAAAGAGGGGGTAATAGGGACTGCAGGAGAGGGATGAGGAGGAGAAGGAGAGGGGGGTGGAGGTGAAGGGAGGTGGGTCTCCTCATCCTGACAGCAGGAGGCAGAATGTGTCCAGACTCCAGAGGAAAAGCATGTTGTGTATGCAGTTTAACCCTGCAGGGAATCTATACTAGCCCGTGATTGAGAAAGAGGGATAGGAGCCTATGCAGCCAATGAACACACAAACCAACATTATTTGCCTTCAGAAAGCGTGAGGTAAAATTTTATTTCTTTCAAATTAAAAACATGACCAGACGTGTTTAAAACTGACCTTCAAAGATCTTCCTCAGGCAACATTTTATCTGTGCAGTGCAAACAAAATGTGAATAATGGGCAAGGTGAGACATTACTTCAAAAGACTGTCACATCTGCTAGTCAGCAGCAGTGTTCGGTATCCACCAGATTCACAATCAGCTCTCATATCAAGTCCATAATCAATTCATTGATCAGCACCTGGGATGAAGTCGGGTAGAAACAGAGTCACCCTGGAGAAACGAACTCCATAGTCTTTATGCTTGTCTTCCCTAGACAATGATGAGGCAATCAGCCTTAATAAGCTCTCTCTCTCTCTCTCTCTCTCTCTCTCTCTCTCTCTCTCTCTCTCTCTATCCCTGTCTGTCTCTGTTTCACTCTAACATTGTCCGTCATTTACCAATGTCTGCATCATTAGTCTGCCTGGATTGGCCCTTCTGGACTGATGTCCCTGTGTCAGGACCTGCCACATTAGACTGCCGCTCAGGTGCCATAATTCACCTCAGTATGGGCAAGGGGTCAATAGAGAGATGAGGCCTGTTGGCCATTAGCTACTCAGAGAAAGACAGTGAAATTGTGTCAGGGTCAGCGAGGGTCATCGTTGTTGAGCAGAGTACTGCAGGAGGGACGGAAGGCGGGAAACAGTGCTGGTATTAAAATGAAAGGAATGGAACAAGTAGTAGGAATAAAAGTGTGATTAGGTTCATTATGAGGCTTGAACTGGTGGTCTGGAAGAATAAGAGGGGATTGAGCTCAGTTGATTTTGGTGCTATGAGTTGTAGAAACAGTGAAGCATTGTTACCACCGAGCTAGGCTACGATATGACATGGCTTGGTTTAGTGTTGCTAAAAGGTAGCACTGCAATTTCAATTTACTTTATTCATCAGGATAATCTGCTCACTATCAATATTGCTTTTAGGGAGTCTTGGGTGGATTAACAAGACTAAGAGTTTACATCCATGCTAGCGGCTCTGTGAGGCTGTATTTAGTCATAGCAATCATTTGAGCTTAATGCTAATAATAGCATGGCAACATGCTCACAGTGACAATGCTAACAGGCTGATTGCTGACCTGTTTAGCAGGTATAATGTTTACCATATTCACCATCTTAGGTTAGTGTATTAGCATGCTAACATTTGGTAATTAGCACTGAACATGAAGTACAGCTGAGGCTACTGGGAGTTTCATTAGTTTTCACGTATAGAACAAAGTATTGGACAAATTTTGACCTAATGGTGGCACTACATGAAAATTCAAGGAATCACCAAAGCATCACAGTTCATTCTGAGGGGCACATGAATGTCTGTACCAAATGTAATAGTAATCCATCCAATAGCTGTCAAGACATTACACCAAAATCCAAAAATGTTCACCTGCTGGTGACATGAGAGGATTCATCCTCTGGGAACCATGAATGTGTGTTCAAAATTTCATGGCAATCCATGTAATAGCTGAGATATTTCAGTCAGGACCAAAGTGGTGGACTGACTGACCAACCAACAGACAGACGGACAGACATTGCCAACGTTAGAGCCATGCCACTAGACCAAACAACAGTCTTCACAGTGCAGTCAAGCGTACCTGCAAAGCAGACTAGTATGTTCCCTTGCAGACCTTCCAGACAGTGCCACTATAATACTGGACTGCTGCTCTTGAACGCATCATTTTTGGCTGGAGATTTTCATGAGATTTTCATGAGTATTTGCTGCTGACCTCAAGTGAGCATTAGGAGCCAGTCATGGAACCACCTGAATAGTTCTGTTAGGTATGCAGGGGGCAATGTGGATACATGGATAGTGACATCTGATCCGTGGGTCTTTGCATTTACACCTGGTATTAAAATGCATTCTCGTTATCTTGATTGTGCTTGAATTATGATCTGATCTCAATATGCCAAAATATTAGGAAGGGCTGGTGGACTTATCAATAGACATGGTCAAGGGACGAAATGCCACAAACAGATGTCATTCATTTCAAAATCACATTTTTAGACTTACTAGCTACTACTACTAAGCTAAGATAGTTACACCTTGCTGAGATCCGATCACAATGCGATCACAATGCGTTCCTCACACATTTACACCTGGCATTAATATGTATTTTGCTTATCCAGATACGATATCCTGATACAGATTGCATGTTAATGCCAGGTTTTTATGGGATCAAGTGTTAGACAGGTACCATAATTCTGTCAAAAACCAGCGACTTGCAGATGTTTGTCATCATATAATAGTCTTTCTTGTTACAAGACATAGCAGCTTTGTTGATCACTTGTTGAATCTGGCAAAACTGCTCATGTAAGACTCATGACACACATACATGTTCATGGAGATAAATAACATACAACATGCTATGTTACTGTGCTCTGTTTGCTGTCAATTCTCACAAACAAATGACATCATTCATCAGTTGCTGTCTGGAAATTTTATCTCTCTTCATACAGCAGATCTTGCATGTAAAAAAAAAAAAGCCCATTGAAGAATCGAGTGACTCAGTCTTGGCTGGCAATTGCTGCGACTCAAATATCTGTTAACAGACTGCTTCCTGGCAGAGTTACATCAGCCCTGGCACCAGCCAGGCACACAGAGAGAGACATTAGTCAACACTATTCTCTCTCCGGCTACAGCTACTGTGGTGCATCCGGCGGTGGGTTCACAGATCAGCTGATAACTCATAGTTAGTGTCATTTATTGTAATCTGGATCACTTATGGAATCATATTCGAGGCAGCCATATTATCTATTGCCAAGTTTGGATATAGAATCCATGCTCCTCTGTTTCTTACTCTAGAAAGTGATTATAATAGCAGGGCTGTGTGTGGGTGTATGTTCAGTGTTGCATGCTTTGTTTCATTGGCCCCAGTGCATGCATGCATGTGATTTTGTACATTTTTGTTTACAAACCCTATGCATGCAAACCACATTGAATGTCATTCCTATAACATGATGACACCCAGTCTTTTGCAGGCAGGGCCTCTTTCTTGATAGAGCCCATTATTCTATGGCAAATTGCTTAATGCCGGCATTGAAGGAGAGGTGACAAGAATGCAAGGAATGAATCCTCTGCTTGTAATCTGAGGCGGGATGTGTCACGCCCGGGAGTGTTATCACCGACACAGCATGGGATGAATTCCGCCATTTTCTCTCCACAGGGCCATGACAGAGCTCTCCTTTCTAGCAGGCCCCGAGGGGGAGGAAGAAGGGAAGGGACCCCAGAGAAGAGAGCACAAAGAAGGAGGAACGGATTGACTAGGAGCTGTTGATAAACTTTCAGAATAGTTCTCTGTTGGAAATGGCTCAGCGGCCCTATCATGAAAGAAAGAAGAAGAAAAAGTAAGAAGAAAAAAGAGCAGACTGAGGGAGAGGGATTGAAGGGTTTCCTTTGCTTAATCAGAAGCAGCTGAGTGAAGGGCGAGAGTTTGAGAACAAGTGCTGTTTTACTCTTTGGGCTGTGTTTCAAATTATTTTTAAAATCTATACGACCGAAGCAAAAGCCTGTATAAAACGATAGGACTCAATGCTGTTTGCCGACAGGGCATTCTTACATGTAACAGCATTATGTTTTTTGCCCGCAGTATTACAGGCAATCATTTTTACAAGGTTTACTCACACATTCAGAAACCTGTCAGGACTCTATTTCCTAAAATGAGTCATCAAAAATGTTGTCTTCAATCAAACACAATTTGGTGTTCTGCTCTTTCACAAGAATCTGACAGGACCTAATGACTCAACTTCACAAAGTATCGCTTAAATAATTACTTATCCTAATTATGATGGCTGAGGAGTGTTATGCATTCTTTTTCGATAGCATTTCTCTAATTAGCATATTTTCATTATCTTGGCAAATTAATAATTTAGCAGGTCTGTAATAGACACGAATTATTAGACTATGGTACAGTGATGGATTTTGAGGGGAACTACACTCAATTTGTGTCTCAATCCCTCCCAGGGTGACATTAATAATTAGTAGAAAAGCTCCCCTCCTGTGAGTCTTTTCGAGTGTACAGACGTTAATGTTGTTATACTGAATGACCAACATCTTGATAAATAAATACTTGCCCCTTCACATTATACTTTCTTTATTTTTGTTATTTTATTTTAAGACCTATTTGTGTGTTTCCAAGATCCAAGGTATGTAGGAAACCAAAGAATACAGAAGATCACAATAAAAATTTAATATTTATGTCTAACACTCCACTTATTTGATTCGTATCCTTTAATAAATCTTAAATTTAATCTGTCCATGTTCTTCTTGTTTGCAGGTTGACCTGAATATTTCTTAAATTATCTAACCATACTTTTTTAGGGGGTGCAGAAGATAAATATGAAAGAAATGTTGTAATTTCTTCCCCCCATTCTCTCTCTCTGTCCCTCCAGGTGTCACTTTGGATCTCTCTTTTTCTGATTGACACTTTCACTCTCCAACTCCCACTTTCTCGGCCATTTCTTTCTGGTCCAGTTCTAAACACTCTGTCAGGATAAGATGAAAATAAAATGATTTATGTTGTCCCCCTCCCCACTTGTTCAAAGTAATGAGATTCCATATTTCAACTGGCTTGACAGATGGATTGGAAATTAAAAGCCTTAGATAAGTAATGCCTTTTTGATGTTGGACTGTGAATAACTCACACAGGCTGATTGATTTCAAAACTCTTGTGACAGAGTGCACATGCTGTACAGGGGACAACATGCCCATACCACTATATGCCACACATAAGTTAATGTGGAGAGTCTGTCTCATGGAAAGCACCTTCGAGGAAGCCTTATTCTTATTCATTGCAGTACATTAGAATAGTATAGGGTCGATATTTACAGGAGCAAATGTTGCCAAACCAAGAGGAGAGTCAATGCATTATGTAGGAGTGGGCGTTGCACCTTAAAAATGACAGTAGTGCAGCATTAGTTTGAATTCCATGGTAGGTACTATATTTCCCATCTTTAAAGTGCATACAGTTGGTTTTCAGAGCTTTTGCAGCAGTGTGACAGCTTTATATGGCATAAATGAAGTACAAAACATCTTCCTGCTGTGAATATCAGGAAGGTATATTGCACATTCAACAACTAAATTTTCCCAAAACTTGAACATTCCTCTGTAATTGCCTTTCTCTCTTTACATCTCCTCTGCTGTGATCGGTACAGATTCAATAAGGGAAATCAATAAGGGATAATGGCTTTAACTCACTTACTTTCAATGTACCTCAATGGCGTTCTTCATTTTATGCATTTAGAGTGCAGTATTCATCTGAGCTTTGCACATAACATTTCTATATATGACCTTTGCTTCAGTGTAATTCTGCTCTTGTTCTCCACAGAAGCCAGTGCTACTACGCTTTCATTACATCAGCACCTGGAGTCAATTTGTGAGAACAGACAGCTGTCTATTGCTTTGGAGGAGACAGAGTGAGAATATCGAACTGGCTCATTCCACCAAGAGACAACACCACCAACATAACAGTGATTCATCAAAAAAAGTGCTTGACGAGCAGTCTTCACTCCACTTTCTATTTTTCATCAAACATTTCAGCCGCAAAAAGTAATGCCCCATATGAAGCAGAAGTGTGCAGGTATCTGAATGAATGGTGTCAATGGTAATCCATGCTGTCACCTGCTGCTGAAAGACAGAATTTTAAAACATGTGACCGAGTGATTGATTATGCCAACGTGTTTTCTAGAGGTCATATCGATTGGGGTTGTAAGAGGTAAACTCCCATTTTTACTATCTTACCAAACTGACACTCTCCTGACACGACACCATGCATGCCTATGGTATACGTACATAAACTGATGCATAAACCAATAAACTGCATGGGGAAAAAAGAGTGCTATTTGAGCATTGGCACAGTATAAAACAATTTAAATACAGCTGTGTATCCCTTTGACAAGTTAGGTTACAAGTTGGAGGATCACTTCATGGTTATGAATTCAAATTCGGCCACTGATTACTTTATTTTTTCGGACTTCATTTTCCCATTTGAAATAAATGGGAAGCTGAAAACCCACTTAGTGGATATGACTGATGTTAGAGCAGCCAGCCTCATTAGGACCACAGGTGTGTAATGCCATCACCCTCCCCTGTTGTTCCCCCCCCTGATGTTTCCTGGCTTATTTTCTGTTGTGAGGGAAGCATATTGGCTGTTACAGAAAGCTAAGAATCTTCTGCTTGCAGTTAAACACAATGCAAACCCAAATACAACACCACTCTCCAGAAAAAAGGAACATAAAAAAGGATTTACCAAGTCAACAAGACTGTATAAGTTCTTTGTGTATTGCCCCAAAAGTAAGACAGTTGCACAAATAATCCACCACACAAACAAATACCTACAAATGAATAAATAAAGACGGATTCCAGGAGCTGCCTGCCATGCTTATCTCTTCCTTGTGTCTCTGAGAAACAGTGGGCACTCTCATTAGGCACAGGGACGACATCTAGTTATTCATTACCCGCTCCATGCAAAACCCTGCTATTAAAACTCTAAGAGCCATTAGAGAAATCCATAATGAACCCCACCAGCAGCAGGTGCACATGGGAGGCTGGCTCTCGGAGATGACACAAACAAACTGCTACATGACAGTTTGGGACTCTGTTGCCCATTAGCATCACCACCACTGCCGCCACTACATTCTGGTGTAGTTTAATGCTGGGTGGATTTAAGTAGCTGCTGGCTGGTTTTCGAGGCAAGTCTTGCTCCAACTCGCTTCATTTGACATGCAGTGCAAGTCAGTGAGGTGCTGGTTGTTGGCTTGTCATGGAGGTGTTAGTCAAACGTGGTGTGACAGTATTTACTGTGTCCTGTTTACTGAAAGGAGTTCAGAACAGGATCAGCTAAACATACATTATGGTGGATCAATACTGGCTGAAGAACTGAGCAATGAGCTTGATATTAGTCTGGCTTCACAAGCAGCAGCCGGCACTTGGCCACTTAAGACTTCCCTTCCTACAGCTTTTTCCCATCTCTGCACGGACCAATAACTGCTGGAGGGGAGTTATTCTTCTGCGGTACCACAGATTGATCTGGTGTGACTCTGGTCTGAGGCAAAATAAGCAAACATTTTGAGACCAGCCAGTAATTTTTTTTTTAAATCAGCAAATGCAAAACAGAGAGCAGGAGGGAGAGAGAGAGAAGTGTGTATTTGGTCTCCTGGGTCTTGGCTCCCCATCATTATAACCTTAGTCATACTTCATACTTCCTTCCCTTTTATCTTTGACACACTCCATCTGTTTCCCATCATGAGAAACCCCAATATAAATACAGTACCAGGCCTGTGTAATGCACAGGGAACTTTGTACTTAAGATACAGTCCTAGTACATGTTGTTTTTAAAGTGTACTTCTAATAATATATTATTTTAGAAGGTTTCAAGCTTAAAATTTGCAAAGCAAGAAATCCCCAAAGATTACAGTACAAATCAAGAACAATGAGAAAGCCAGTGGTGTTATGGAATCACAGCAGAGGTGTATTTGGTTCATACAATCTACTACTACCCTTAAATACACATACAGACACCATAGGTAACTCCCCAGTCTGCAACCCTTCCATGTCAGAACACAATGGTCATATTGACTTCCTGGGAAATCATGGTTCAAGACCAACTGACCCCTAAATTCCCCATCAAATACAAAAGCAAAACAAGTGCATTCATACAGGGGTCACAGTTTACGCTGAGAACTGCCCTGCCTTTAGCCCCTTCAAACTGCAAGGTGTGTGGGTGGATGGAGGACCGATCCACGGGAAGAAGGGCCCAGAAATGAAGTATGTCCTGGGTGGCTGTGATTGCCCCACTACAGTGAACCTCATCTGTACCTCATCCCTTCTTCCAGGGTATGCAACCATGAAGTCAATCAGCACGACACCAGGGCATCAATCACTCAAGCTCCCTTTGGGGTGACCTGCTTGCTCCTGGAAAGCATACAGAGTTAAAAAAAAAAGAAAAGGGCAGTGGGCGTACGGTAGGTGTGTTCCAGTCCATTTCTAGCATAGGCTTCATAATGCAAGTTATCAAGGCATTACATTTATCACTTTATACTTTTTTAATCTCATGGGTCCTCTTATTGTATTCTTTGATTAAAATGAGTTTGAAGAAAGAGTAATAACAATACATTCTGTCTGGATCCTCATATCTTCTAATTTTACATTGTGCTAAAGGAGAGAAAATTTGTTTTTTCCTCCTCGATTATCTTGCATGCAGTTTTGCATCCTCCTCCAAACAAATCTCCTGCTCCAAAAGGCCCTGGCCCCATTAATAATTCCCTCTCTAATCTCCCCCTTCCATCTGATCAGGTCTTTTCTTCACAGCCTCTCTCCATTTCTCACCTGCCCAGAAACTCCATCAACACCTCCTCCTCTCCCTCTGTGCAGGGTTCACCGCTTTTGATGTCCCGTTGTTAGCTTAAAATGAGCTTTAACAACTGTATAATCTGAAATAACATTGCCTTAGCCAATTCCTGGAAGGAGAGAAAGAGAAGAAGAGAAGACGGAGGAGAAGAAAGAACATGTTCCGAGCTAATGGATGTTCCCTGGATGTGTAATGTAATAATTTTGGTGAAAAGGAGCAGGACAGTATAGGAGGAAGAAAAAAGATGAAATGGATGGATGAGCCGGGGAATAGATGAATAGAGGTTAGGGTGAGAGGCAGCAAGTGAAAGAGTGAGAAAGGAAAGAGGGGAAAGCAGATGGAGCCAGAAAGAGGTTGGGCTGATTTAATCTATTCGCAGGGCCTGTGGTTGCTCCTCTCAGACCACTCTGACAGGCAGAAGGGATTTGGCAGACTGATCAAAATTATAATCTCATACCCTTCTCACATCACATTGGCAGATGGCATGCATGTGGTTGCTCTCCTGACTTCTTCCTGCCAATGATGCCATTGAATATGTGATAATAGTTCATGATCTTTTGAAGGAAAGCTTGACTTGGCCTGACTTTAAGGCCATGGCGCAACCTTATTCCCTTTCTTTCACTCTGAATTTATTACTTGCACAGTCTTTACAGTATGAAAGAGCCAACTTTAAAATATTCTATATCCGAATTGTTGATGTACCCAGAGTTTAAATGTATCTATGTGAGCTTGCATACTTGGCTGGAAGTTCCTCTGATGTTTAATTCATAATCATTATGCAACTCAGCACTGGACTAGCCTTTGCTCGACCTCAGTAATCTTTGAGGATTTCATTATTAGAGATAGCAATCTCCGATACTGCAGAGGAAAAAGGACCACACTCTAATTCACTCTACCATGACTCATCATTACACTCTAGAGCCTCAGCAAGTAGCTGCACCACCTCCTCACTGTCCTCATCAAGACTAATTCCCATTTCCTTCTTCCCTTTACCTAGCATTAAGTAGCCGGCCTCCTCCCTCTCCCCATTCAAACCCTTGGTGTTGGATGTCACTAACAGCACTTACTGGTCCTGCAATACAGCAAAGAAGCCTGCAGCTGCCTGGCTGCCAGTCCCTGGTGTGGTCAGAGTAGGAGGCCTATTGTGGCCAAGCCATTGATCGAGAGGAGTAATGGATCTGGCTTAGGCTGATAATGCATGATGTAATTGCCAGAGGAGTTTAATTATATGCTTATTACATGAGGCACTGAGTATTCACGCTCCCTCCCCATTTACTGCACACTCTCCGTGAAGGCCATAAGGAAAAAAAGGAGAGAAAAAAAAAATCACATGTCATTTAAGAGGAAGATTTAAGGTCTTAAGTAGTGCATGTACTGTACACTTCCATTTAAGCCACTGGACAAACATTGAATTGTTAACCTTTAATAATAAAAACACTGCTTTATGGCTATTATAACCCAGAATTTTTGTGGTTTTGAGATTACAGATGCCATATACACAGGTATTTCCAGTTTACCCATTGACATTGAGAGGAGTGTGAGGGTCCCAGTTAATCTAAAATTTCTATCATGGCATGCAGCCCTTCTATCCCTCCATTCCCTCATCCCTCCAGGCCATGCTGAACCGTAATGGTGGCTTCATCGCATGTCTGAGTGCATACGCTACACTGAGCAAAGCTTTTCAATTACTTGTGCTGGAGCCCTAGATGAAAATACATAGCACATATTTCTGAAGCAAAATGCTTCGGTCAGACGCAGTGAGAAATAAAATATACCTTATGTCATTTAATTTGACAGTTGTCCTTTCCCAGCTATTGAATAGAGGTCGTCACATGTACAGCTGTGGCAGCGTAACTGTGTACAGTGTGTGTGGATGTGTGCAGTCAATACAGATGTGTTTTTGATTCAAGTTATTCATGCTGGGATTTAGCTTGGAAAAATCCAGTATGAATCTATACTCATCATCCCGGCTACATTATTCACCTAAGTGTGTGGGGGGGGGAAGACACACACAACATAGCCCTTATCACCTCATCATTACCTGTGTAAAAAAAACACAGGGTTTAGGTTTTTGTATCCTCTCCTCTAAGTAACACATGAAGATTGTAAGCTAATCATTAGCAGCAAGAACCTGAATGTTTACAACTTCCTAACCCCATCAGTGCATATGGTAGATGACATAGAGCACACAGAGGAATTAAATGCACTTACTTGTTAATAGGTTACATGACTTTTGAGGCTAGTGAGACACTCAAGAGGCGCTAACTAGCATGCCAGGCAGAATTAAATTCAAAACTGTAAACATTCAAGACAGATTTATAGTATGGAGGAGAATGAGATCAAAGAACATGTAGAGAAAAACAAAATGAGTTAGATATAAAATAAGAAGACCACTAATTACAATGTTAATTTTCCACAGAGTCTCTGAATAATTGTGTAACATTCTAGATCAACAGCAAATCCCCACAGGCCATATTTAGAAAAAGCCCTCATTGGATAACAGTTTACTGTTTATGGTCTCATCTGAAATTACCTCCACTGATTCATAATGTGTGAGATAGAAATGTGTCAGCGCTGCACTAAGTCGTGCCCGGCAACACTCAGGCTAGTTTTACGTGGGGTTCAGATCGCTAAATAAATCCCATTAATCATGTTTTTTGGGGGAAAAGAAGAAAGGGGGGGCTGGAAATCTCCTGGTGTTCGCCCATGTCAGGGGCTGCATTAATGAGCTTCAAGTAGGGAACAGAGGCTGAGGCCAGGTCTGTAATGGTGTCCGCCTGGAATAGACAGGGTGGTGTTTGTGTATGTGTATGTTCATGTGTGTGTGTTACTGAGGGGGAGGGAGTTAGAATACACAGGGTTGTTTGTAAGGGGTGAAACAGGACACCTCTGATCTCTCACACAAATCATAGAGAAGATCACTGGCTCTGACTGCTACAGTCCGCTCTAGCATGAGCCTCCCTACACAACATCCAGCTGGGCTGGCATTGCAGTTTATGAAGTTGGCAGATACCCAGCTATGCAGCTATGCATTTTCTCTGTTTCTGATATCACAGGGGCTCCGACAAAAATACACATTCGCCTGATTGCACATACAAACTTTGGAAAACAGTGAGGCATTTGAACCGAAACATAACATCCAGTTGCCTTGTGAACATTAGTTTGGAGGTTACACTCTAGCCCTATTTGCGGCATTTAGCAATTAGGTGGAAATGCTCAGATCAAATATGGAACAACAAACACTAGCAGTTATCTTTTTATAATCTCACGTATGGAAATGAGTGTTTGATTTTCTCCTCATGCAAATGAGATTTTCAATTAACTAAAAAAAATCTGGGGCTTGGCAGAGCGATGCACGCTTGTCTATTGTGTCCTCCCCACACAGAAATAAATTATGAATACCTAAATAGCATTTCACATTTGAGATAATTATGGTGCCGGGAGAGAGAGAGAGGGAGAGAAAGAGAGCATCTTTTAACATGCAAATAAAATACACCACTTTGTTTTCTCTTGCAAAGATCAATCATAATTGGGCAGGTACACACAATCACAGGGGTAATTTGATGACCCATTTCGTTTTTGGATCACGCACCCCAAATCTCTCTGCTCCTCTCCCATGTGTGCTGCTCTGTGTGTACTCTGCATGCACTGACTTCAGTAAAAGAATAAAAAGTCTGATTATCAAAGGCTCTCTATGCTGACGGCACAGCACACAGCCGCATTTCATTTTATTTTCCTGTTCACTACTTCAATAAGATATCCCCAACTTTTTTTTCTCTTCTTTTGAAAAGAATAGCATGCCGATTCACATTTCAGGCTCTCTGGCTCCATTTGGAAGTATGTCTGCTTTTCAAATGGCAGATAAGTAATTGAATGGAGTTGCACTCTGATCTCTAGTCATTCTGAAATCCTTATCACAGTGTCTGAGTTCAAAAGATAAGAGGTTACGCTGCAGAGCAGCTCCTTATGCACCACTAATGAATGTTCCGACAGCGAATTGTTGAATGAGGCACCAGACAAGTCATTAAGAATGAATAGTGTACACATACAGTACAGAGAACAAATGTACAGTGCATTATATAAATACACAGAGAGTACTCTCACATACACATGACGACCCAGCCACCAACCCACTGACACACACACACAAACAGTTCATATTCCATGATTGCCAAGCCAATTAGGCTGAACAAGGGTTGACATAAACATTATAGAGCCATGGCTTTGTCCTCCCTTAGGGCTGGTGAGTTTGGCCCGGCCTTATGTAAGTTGCCTCCCTTGCCTTCTGCACACTCCCTGTGGGCATTGTGAACAGTACAGAGTCGCTGTCTCTAATGTAATCTTGTGGACTCTGGGGAAAAAGGCCAAAGCTCTTTTTCTGGGGAAAAAGGGGAAAGCAGGACGCACTGTCTGTCCAAACCTCAGATGTTCAATGTGAGAGCTGCTCATCTTATCAGTCCCCTGAAAGGCAGAAGAGACGAGAGGAGGTCATTCAAAGTCATGCCTGCAAGGGGATTTGAGGGACTGCTACGACCAAAGGCTCAAAAAGAGGTGAATGGTTGAAACATACTGTATGTCACCTTAGAGTACAGTGTATGCCTGTCAACACATGTTTACACATGTCTATGCACACATCTTGTACACGGCAAAGAAGCTGAGGGCGGGTGGGTGTCTCTTTGGTTTTAAAAGTGCAAAAAGCGAAATCACCAGGTGAAGACATGACGGAAGAACAAGTGCTGAAGTCAGACTCAGTGATGTTTGTTTTTACTGTACAGTATACAGTCATTCACTGACCATTTCAGTGAGTCAAACACTTACAAATATGAGTTTATGTGTGTATACACTGTGCACTGCAAAACGAGAGTGCTGAGATTGATGTGAAAACCTTTGAGAGCTGCTGGGTGTGTTTACCAGTGGATTTCCACTGTACCAGGGGCTAATTCTGCAGGCCTCTACACACTCACAAGTATCAATCTTCTCTGACCTGGCCTAGAGCCGCATCCTCCCAGAGGAAGTAACTCTCCTTTTTCCTCCCTCTCTTTCCATCTCACTCCCTCTCCTTCCCTTATCCCTTTCTCTCACAGCCCCTCTTTATTTCCCCTCCTTCTCTTTTTTAAAATTTCCTTTGACTCACTCTCCTTCTCGTTCCACCTCCTGCATCCCACCCTCCCTCTTCCTCTCCCCTCTCCCTCCATCTCTCTTCCTCTATCTGACCTCATCCCTCCACTAAATCTCTCTCCTGTCAAGTGATGCACCAGGAACGCGGAAGTTGTGAACTTGTGAGGAGTGAGATCAATAAAGCAAGGACAGGCTGAACGATCTTCCCAGAGACAATGCATTTTGTGCCGAGGATGGGCACCTCGGGCCATAAATCCTGCCATCCAGGCCATCTGCTGGGCAAAGAGCACTGGTCGTCATCATCATCATCCTCGTCATCTGGTGGGGAGCAAAGGAGTCACTGTAAACAGTTACGTCAGCCGTCCCATCACTGCCAGTGGAACAGATAAATCCATATTAGCGGGAGTGATGAAAGAGACTTTGATGCATGTTTATAACTGAGTCGCATCAATGAAATATGAGTGGGCTATGTCATATATGTCATGACAACATACTGTAGATGGGTTTTCATATGAGGGAGGCACATACACTGGCTGGGATGAGCTTACCATAAGCTGTTGATGATAAGTGAAATTGGCGACTGAGCAGAGGCATAATCTGCAACCTCTGAGAACTTGAATGCATCTTTGACCTTTTATATGAGTCTCTGTAATGATCCATGTTATTGCAGATGCATGCTGATCTACTGACAGATGACAGATATGTAAATCAAAATCACAATATACAGAAACAGGCACGCACACACAGTGCATGAAGTGTTGGTTAAAAAATTCAATGACACTAACCGGAGCAACTTTTTGGGGGCAAGAGTGTGTGTGTTTGGGTGTATGTGTGGGTTAAGAGAACCCTCACAAAATATTTTATTTATATTCCATACATAAATAGTAGGCTGTTTGGTCCCATCCCAGCAGTCTTCATATTTCCTGGTGACATTATCAGCTGTCTCCATCGTGTGCAGAGCGGGAAATAAATTGCATTTTTGCCGTTGGTTCTGTGGCTGCAGACGGCAGGAGGAGCATTATAATATAAAACATGAATAAACAAAATCACTCATGAGCAAATGTGCAGGAGCATGGGGAGGTAATCTCCTTTAGGCATGGTCCTTGAAATTAACTCAAAGAATCTGCACATGAAACGTGTTAAGAAGATTAATCAAATAGCCCCCACCCCCAACTCCTGCTTCCATTCAAAGTTTTTTTTTCTTCTTTTTTTTAATTCAAACATTATGGTAATTACTTATTATTGTGCTTACTTGAGGAAGATTGCTTGGCCACAGGTGAATTGGAGTGAGGCAAAGGATAACACTACATGTGTGAAATTGTCATATCATCTATTTTCTAATGTGGCTTAGGCTAGGCATGAGTGTGCCAAATGTGAAAGATGTGCATGGCAGAGAAGGTGCTGTATAGCGTGCACAGGTGCAGTGGGCTTGAATAAGCCAGAAAGAGTGAACTAGGGAACTAGACAGATAATAAGTAAAGAGTTTTGAATCACAAAGTTTTCTTGCATCAAGCGCTGGATCAACCTCATTGCGCACCCCATAATGCATCTGTGTCCCAGCGGTGAAATTTGCTAGATAAACATCCTTCCCTGTATCTTGCACCTCCTCACGGTCATACATCAATGACAGGATATGATGCAAGCTTCGTTCAAGACCTACAGTTAAAGACTACAGGATCAGATGCCACTCATGCGTCCTTCATCTAAAATGGCTGTCAGGTAAGTGCAGGTAAATCACTCATCTGTCCATGTAATCATGCATATTTGTATTGTCCCGCACAGCTCTTGTCACTCATTTATGCATGTTTTCGTCGTAATTCATCGCCCACATCATGTTGGACAAATGCTGTTTAAAACATACAATATGTGTGTTTTGCTACATTATCTAGGGAATATCGGTCTGTTGGTCTAAGATCTCGACAACTGGATAGATTGCCATGAAAGTTGGTGCAGACATTCATGATCCCCAGAGGATGAATCCAAATGACTTTGGTGATCTCGTGAGTTTTCATCTAGCGCCACCCACGGGCCAAGATTTTCACTTGTCAAATACTGTTGTTCCTAACATTAATTATATTAAACCACCTTCAATTATTGACAGAATTTCAATCACTCCGCAGTACTTTGTGATTAATGCTTCTCTAACATGTTAAATGTTAGTATGCTAACATTTTTCATCAATCTGATTTTTTTTAAATAAAGGAAAAGGATAGCAACAAGTATATATTTTTTTATTTCAGTATTTTGTGGGGAAACATACCTGAAGCCTGGATAGTATGATTCAACAATTAGTTTTATAATTATTCTCATACAAGTAAGTATGCACTCAAAAGTCAAACTATGTCAAAATCAAATATAAAGCATAAAATGAACACCAAAATAATAACACCATGACTGTGTAATGTTGTATATTTTCATGAAATGTATATTTGTAATTGAAGGCTTATCTATATGGCAAACAGAGAAGTACTTTATAACCCCTACCTAAAAACATTACAGCTATAAATAAAA
Source organism: Siniperca chuatsi (assembly GCF_020085105.1). NCBI lineage: Eukaryota > Metazoa > Chordata > Actinopteri > Centrarchiformes > Sinipercidae > Siniperca > Siniperca chuatsi. The sequence continues at coordinate 15,996,635 of NC_058056.1, forward strand.
GTATGAAAATCCATCTAGAAAGAGCAGCCAGTGTGACAAAACAAGCCTCTGTGGCCTTCAGTTTCATACACAATCTAGGCAGAGTGACAGAAGTTTGAGAGGCAAAGTCACACTTAGACCTTGGAATATGTTATGCAATGGTTTCAGCAGAGAGTATGGATATTGGTATGGATATAGGGGAGAGGGAAGGAGGGGCTGAGTTTGCGAATGTCCCCAGTGACCAGAGCGAGTGGATGGCTGATCAGTCTGTGGCCTGGTCTGGTCCACGATGACTGATGAGTTGGCAGTGGACCTTGGAGGTTTGGGTGATAGCCTTTCAGTGTGTGATTCACGGGGAGCACCCTGTGCACTGACATCCTCTCGCACTGTGATTGAGTTCACAATCCTGTGCCATTCCTCCCAAGTATATATGGCTCCTAAATAAATAAATGGCAGAATCAGGAGATCCCAACTGCAATACAGCAGCTGTAACAGTCAGGGATACATCCACCACGGTGCAGATAATATTATCTCTAACGGTATTTTTTTATCTCTATTATTTTACTATGGCTGCTTATACTTCTGCATACCAAGTTTAACGTGTTAACTGGTGAGCTTTAGAGGTGCTGGTTTGCTGATTTTACTTTGAGTGCCAGGCTAGCTGTTTCCCTCTGCTGTCTTTATGCTAAGCTCAGCTAACCATCTCCAGGCTGTAGCTTCATATTTAATGGACAGATATGACAGTGGTGGGGCGTCTCGGTAGCTCACCTGGTAGAGCGCGCCTCATGTACCAAGGCAGCTGTCACATAAAAGGCAAAAAAGCCCTCCCAAAAAAGATGACAGTGTATTTTCCAAAATGTGGAACTATACTATTCCTTTAAACTCATCTGTTGCACTGAATGTAAGAACTTATCAAAGATGTAAACTTTTGCCTTTGATCAGTTTGTGCTCGTTTGTCCTCTGACTCCTTCACTGTTGACCTAAACACAGCTGATGTCAGAATCCTTGTTAGCAATCTCATCGTCATCTTCTCCTTCCACCACCTTCTCTCCTCCCTCTATTGTATTAATAATCGGTGAACTCCTTGAATCACTCAGGTTCCTCAAGGGCCTAGACAGGCTGATTGTCTCCTCCTGTCCTCACGCACAGACCTGTGGCAGAGCATTTGATATCATGTAAAAGAGGATTTGCACTAATAACTCCATAATCTCCAACAGCCAGTAACAGGGTGACGTAATTGTTGCTGTTAGTGAATAACGAGGCAATATGGAGGTGAGTCATTCTCAGTGAGAATGTCGTCTTAGCCAAAGTCTTTAAACAGATAAGCCTGTTTGGGCTAATGAATGGGCAGATTCAGAGATGTCATCTGAGATTTCTCATCCTCATGGAAATGGCAAAAGGACATACTGAGGATAGGCACCAAAGTGCACCGACATAAAACCATTAGAGTCAATAAAGGAATTACAGAATATATACAGTTTTACAATTTATATCATGTTAAATCTTGTTAAGATCCACTAACAACTTTATTATAAACACATGAAGCAAATAGAAAAGAGAGACATTAAAGACTTCCGGCCTGCATGACTATCCAGTCGTTGTTGTACTATTATCAAAGCATCACTATCAGCACAGCAACATTTGTTTTTCACCACTGCATCCTTATTAAGGGTGAAATTAGCTGTGCTTGAAATGAGTGAGAACTGCATACTGAATTCCTCATAATGCCGGAGCTGTGGACAGAGATAGGGATCAGGGGGAAAGCAGGACGCACTGTCTGTCCAGACCTCAGATGTTCAATGTGAGAGCTGCTCATCTTATCAGTCCCCTGAAATGGCCCTCTAATTGGGGACATGTTTCTATGAAATGTGTATAAATTGACGGTAATTGCTTTTGTATGCATGGAAATGCTAATTTTCCTCTATAACGGCTATCAAGAGAAACATACAAACTAGTTCAGTGGTTCTTGTAACATGGACGAGAGAACAATAAATAAATGCAAGCCATGCGCACATTCCTAATGTAAAGCAAATGCAAATTTGAAAGGGAACTACTATATCGCATCCTTTCGAGTGCTCCTATGGTAATTACTGACTAAAACATACACGACTGTGGGCTCCCCATCTCATGTTTACTCTCCAGAGAATAGAAAGCAGACATGAAATGTAGCATCAGAACACTTTTCTGAGGCAATGCACCCACTTGAGATGCTGACTGCTTGTGATAACTCCTGGGTTCAACGTCCCATAGGCAGAGCTTTGGAATAATCCATTCTCCATACAGATTTCTCCAACGGAAGCTGCTTTATCCCATTATCACAGGCATTATACAAATATATACCGCTGTAATCCACACACTTAGAGCCCGATGCTTTTGGAAACAGCCATGTTGTCGATGACAGCTTCTGATACAGTATAGCACAAACAGAGTCACTGGTACGAGTCAATACATGGCTATGTTCACAACGTACAAATTAGTTTGTTTGTTTTTGTGTGTATGTGTATATAAATGTTGGTGCAAATGAGCGTTCTAAGCAAACTATTTTCTGAGGGAGATGTTGCGTGTAGACAACTTGGTCTCGGTCGTATGGGGGTGTTTAACATATCCAAGGTCTCCAGCAGAGACACACAGAGACACAAGCGGGTCATGGGGGATGCTGATAGCTCTGTGAACTCAGCAGGTGGTTGAGCGCAAGATGTGATAACTAGATGTTCTCGATGACAACAGTGGTGGAGCTGGTCTGCCTCTAATGTACTGTATTTGCTTAATAACACAGCAGCAGTAGAGGTCTCGGTGTGATGAGGAAGAACCCCCCATCACAAACACAGAAGAAGGCATACAGACATGCCCCATATACCCTCTAGGCCATGTGACCCATGAAGGACAAAGGAGAAAAAAAATGTTTTAAGTGTGTCTGTACATCAAAGAAAGAAAGAAAGAAAATCTCAACAGCAAAAAAAAGATAATCCAGCAAATTAGATTTTTCTCAGATGCTCTTAATTGTGTAAATTGGTGCATAGAAGATTTGCTTTTTGGTCTGATAGTGTCTTGCAGATATTATTGTTATGGTGAAGCTTGCCAACTGATGGTTGAGATTCATGCTTCACTGGCTTGCACAGTGCTGGGTGAAACATCATCCACAGGCAGATGTGCACAGCTCACCACTCTCTGCCACCTCTATAATTGACATCTGCATGTAAGAGAATGGCAGCGGCACCAGTCTGTGCCATGTTTCTGGGAAATAAGGCAGAGAATAAGCAGAGCACATCCTGAGAGGTTTGCATCAACTGTCTCTCTAATGCCTGTGAGTGCTCTGGCATTAATGGAACATATTATGCCTCAAATTATGGAATCATATACAGCAGCTGTTGATCCAATTTGGATGTGGTGCTACAGCTAAAGTCCCTCCAGGGAAGAATGTCTAGTTTTGGTTTATATGGCAAGATTCAGATTTCTTCAGCTGGTGTCTGTGGTGCATTTCATTACTTTCCAAAGGATAAAGACTTGCCTCTGAGGATGGAAGTGCAGAACTAACTACAATGGAATGATCAATAGAACAATGCAATCTGCAGAGGCCTCTGAACAAGCCACTACATTCCAGTGATTAAATCCATACAAGTTCATCCTGTTATTGGTCCAAATCTCTGGCTATTGGATTCATTCAGTATTAACAAACTGTCACACAATTGGGTGATGACTTTTTTGTAATAAATTGTATTTTCCCAGCATTTTAAGTCCTCTGTTTTCATAAATATATATACCAAAGTCTCCACAGAAACACATTATTACAAAACTCCTAATGATATACACTTTAAAAGTAGCTGCTGAAAACATAATGCTTTTTTATCATATCTTGAATTATTGCATATACACTGGACAGAATTAACTTCTACCTTCAACTGGAATTAAGTACAGCCACCGTAACTAATCAGATTTCTATGATGGAGAGAATTCATCGAGATTTACTGTGGGCTCCCCTACATTTGGGGTTAATGAGTGTCTTCCACAGCTTCCTCATAGCTATTTCATACCTCAGGGATTTGAATAATTCCCATTGATAGTTCCAAAATCTCAAATGAGACAGGATTAATCAAAAGCAGAGAAAGTAAAGCTGATGAGGGTGAAGCGGCGCATGAGGATGAGGGTGCCCAAATCAGGAGGAAGGTGGCTAGTTATACACAGTGGGCAATATATTCACAGTATTTTAATGGCTGATGGGGGTCTGTGACTAAAACAGCGTAAGTAGCTTCACACAAGAGCATAATGATATTAAGAGCTCAAAGTCTGCTTTCCCACTTTAATCAAAGGACATTTCTACATACTGTAGCTGTCATTTTTAATAAAAGGGGAAGATAGCCCATGGTATCACACCTTATTTTTTCTTTCAGTCTAGTAAGGTTCAAATATGGGCTATTCATTATGGTGGTACTTAATTGGCAATTGGCTGTTCCGTTCACTGTTACTTCTTTTTTTAGCCAGAGGAAAAGGGAGCGCTTTTCTGAGAAGTAAAATTCAGTATGTTGAAGAGCTTCAAGTTTGTATGAAAGGTACATTTTCTGTCAAATATAAAGACAAGCTGAAGCAAACAAAAAAAAGTCAATTGATTGTTATATTCAAAACAATCAGGTGAAATAACAATAAATTGTATCTGCAAGCATTTTACTTGTACTTCATTCTTGGTAAGGTCCATGTGTTTCAGACTGTTCAGAAAACATCCGTTGTCTATCTGCCCACATCCATTCATTCATTTTAGACAAGTCATTTTCATTATTCACAGCAGGGCTGTTGAAAAGCATGTAGAACTTGAGCGCTTGCATGGTGGTAGCCCTATGTGGTATGGCCATTGGTATTTAAGTTCCCTGGGATAAATCATTTACGTCAATTCAGTTACTGATGAGGCATGAATACATATGGCGAATTCTGTTCAGATGTGATTTATTTTAATTGTCACACTGGGACCTGCTATTACACTGCTGCAGAATGGGTCACTGCATTAGAAAATTAAAGCAGAGGCTCTAATTTGAAATCTATTTGTAAATTCTGGCCTGTGGGATAAAGATGTGCTGAGCGCATATAAATGCCCTTCCAGAGTGGCTTGAACTTCTTCTAAACTGGCAAACAGTCACCTGGGTGCGTCACTCCCTCCCAGGCGCACTCTGCCACTGCTCAGTCTGAGGGAACTCAAATTAAGCTGCTGCAAAGGCACACGTCTTACATGAATGAGCATACGTGTGCAGTGCGTCTGGGGTGCGGTGCGGGGTGTGAGGTCAGCAAGTGTGTGGCATGCCGGAGGCTATGTTCTGGATTTCATGGGCTCTGTTTCCTTGGATCATTTAATACTTCCCCTCATCCACTTTTGGGGATATATCAGTGGAAGTTGTGGCTAGCAGTTGCAGTTGGCAGTGATCCTTGGGAACATCTTGGGATTTATGCAATTAAAGTTGCCAAACGTCTGTGTAATCATATTATTCAAACTTTGGGATGTGACAGCACTGTTACAGTTAATGTCAAGAACAGTTATCATCTAAACTGCTTACTGTTTGTTAGTGTCAGTGTAGAGTAAAACTTTATGTCTAACCCTCCAACAGTGTAGTTTGAGACTGTTCCCAAAAGGCGTGCTCCCTGGTGGCATGTCATATCTACTGGCAGACAGGCCAGGACCCCAAAAACCCTGTCTGACAGGTTAGAGTGCATTGAGTAGCTTATAAAACTGCTCTTTCACATGGCCTTTTGTTTTTTGTTGTCATCAGTGTCTTCCCAGTTATGATGTTTTATACAGTTTGGGAACGCATTGTTCCAGACTCACTCTACTTGGTTTAAGGGAGAAACAGAGGTCATGGTTTCATTCAGACTGTCTGGAAAATATGACTGAATTCCCTTTACAGCCAGCTTTTCCCTGCCTTGTCTCGCATTTTTGGCGGCATCACTGCAGGAACTAATGATGAAAGAGCAGACTTTTAATCTGAACGCCACCCAGACTGGCAATAATATACTGAGAACTGAGACTGAGTTACATTATGATTACAGAAAAAATCACAACACTGTTAAAGATCCTGCTACAACACAGTGAAAAAGCTGTCTTTGACATTAAAATAAATACTGAATCAAATCATGCTCACCTCAGTCTGCAGCTCTATGTGGATTTAACCATTTTCAGCAGCTTTGGTTTGTCTAACCCTATTGCCAGAAAAGAATGTTGATATTGGATGATTATGAAAAACCCTGATTACATTCAATCATGACATTTTTTCACATCCAATGCCACTGTTTTTAAAATTCATGCTTTCTAAAATATCTGTGAATGCCAACTGCTGTATGGTAAATGTTGGGGAAAGATCGTGCCTACATATTTTTATTATATGGCATATAAACTATTCTTAAGATATGGTTAGGGTTGCCCAAATAAAACTCTTGGTTACGATAAAGTGGTTACAGTTAGTAAAAAGGCGAATGTTTATTGCAGGTCTGTGATGGGGCACAAACTCCCATCTCTTGCAAGTATGATATTCTACATGTCCATCCACCTCCCCAGCCTGCACACCCTTACGTTGGCATTGGACATAAATCGGACGGTGAGGAATTGTCCAATATGAACGTAATTCCTGAAGATACTGGGCTGGTGAACACAAATTAAGTTGTAATTTTAGGCAATTTTTAAACTGTGATGTGTTGTTGTGAGCACAGAGCTTGTATTATAGAACTCTGAGTTTGTAACAACACACTTTCCTCACAAACCTTTTTTTAGTGAAATTAAGCATTGTAACTTTGAAAGCAGTGTTGATTTAAAATATTTTTATTTTCCATAATATGAAAGAATCAAGGAAATTACTTTAGAAGATTACTCTTTAATCCTTTCTATAACATTTGGTTTGTATGTAATGCAAGTAATGTATACCCTCAGATGCAGCACACACCTCTTCCTAAAGCTCCTACTACAGAAATCTTTTTGACATTCATAAAAACAATAACCAGCCTTAGTCAAAAGCATGTTTTATGTGCATAGTGAAAGATTGATCATTTCTATCACAGCACCTGCACAGAAAAAGTTTCCTTTCTCTGAGGACTTTGAATATAATTTTTTTAATAGACCTATGTATTCTTTCTCTTCTAAAGCAGAAATCACTTGCTTCCAAATGGGCTTTTTTTCTGATAATGATCAATCATGAGCAGAGTGAGCGGTGGGCTGAAATAATGAGTTCCTATTTCCCTTTCATTTTACCTTTGCTTTCCAATAGTAAAGTCAAGTTTAAGTTGAGAGAGAGGATGATAGATTAGTTGAGAGGGTTTCTGACAAGAGGGGAGAGAAGGAGATAAAGAGAAAAAGAAACCAAAGAACAGCAGCTGTTCCATCAAGCTTGGATAAAAGTGCTGCGTAATGTGCCCCCTCTTGAAATGCCATGGTACCTCTAGATCCCCCATCGACATCTTGGCAAGCAAAGCAGGAAGTACAAATGAGATCATGACAATTGGAAAAATTCCCTTGAATGTCATTCAAATCTAAAAATAAAAAGCGAGGCAAATCAATTATCCAGTTTGTGGCCTATAAAACAGACTGTATGAAAGCACATGGAGCTCAAGAAACGCAGCGCTGTAGTAAGCTTGTCAAGGCTTCTGAGGAATAGTAGGACTGATGGGCATGTCAATGTGTGTAAATTTTTCAATTGACATTTCATCATGTGTGATGTGTCCCCTCATAAACTCATAAATCAGAGAACAGAATGTCATAATTTACATATACAAACATCTGTTGTTGATGCTTGGGTTGCTTGATGTTAAACATTGTATCTTCCAATAAACCTCTCTGATGACATGGTGGGGGAAGAGACTGTCCATGGAGAGGACCTGTCTAACGCAAGTCTCATTTTCCGTGGTTCATATTTTGTGGAAAACTATGTTGTGTTAGGAATAAGTGAGCTGAAAAAGGACAAAGTAGCCTCCCTGCACATTTACTGACTTTAAACAAGTTAAAGCAATAGTCCAGCATTTTGAGAAAATATGCTTATTTGCTTTCTGGTGGAGATTTAGATGAGAAGACTGATACCAATCTCATGTCTGTCCATTGAATATAAGGCTACGTCCAGCAGCCGACTAGCTTAGTTTAACACAAAGACTGGAAACGGGGAAACAGTCTGGCTCTGTTCAGAGGTAACAAAATCCACCTACCAGCACCTTTAAAGCTCACTAATTAGGGGTCCAAGCCCAGATAGGCTGGGAACCAAGAATGCACCAAAAAATGTGCAAGTTAAAAGGAACAACTTCCTGTAGGTTGCAGTAAAACAGGAAGTGATGTCATATCTCACAAAGGTTTGTCCGACTTGGACCAGCACTTTCCAACACCCCTCTGAGGCTCTGTGCAAAATTTGGCTAAACTAGGTGGCGCCACAAATGCGAATAGTTTATATCTCGTAAATGGCTGCATGAATTTGTATTATACAAAATTTGGATATGGTTTGCACAATCTAGAGTCATGACTCAGTTGTTGCATAAAATTTGTTAATGATTGATTAAAGTGAGCATGGGTTATTACAACAAATGTAAATGTTTCGACATTTCACATTCCAAACTTCAAAAAAGTCACACGTAGGCCCTACAGACCTGAATTTTTTTCAGCACATCCATCCACTGATGTGTGACAAACGTTTCCCTGACTGCAGTCTATGGTCATTTCAGAAGTCAGTCACTCTATATTTTTTCAAAATATGAAAAAATCAATTAACATCTATATCTCCACACGGGTCTGTCCGATTAACACAAAATTTGGCTCAGTATGTTCTTATGCTGCACCAAGGCTGCAAAATTTTGTTTTATTGCAAAATCATGAAATATGTGAACATACTTTTTTGAACTCCTCCTAGGCCGTGAGTCCGATCTGGATGAAACTGTGCACACAGAATCTATGGATGCTCATGTACAAAAGTTATTAAAAGAATTTTGATACTCCAAAAAATACACAAGTTATGAAGCAAAAACTTTCTGTGGGTTGCAGTCAAAACAGGATGTGATGTCATATCTCCACGTAGGTCTGTCCTATTAACACAAAAGGGGCCAGTAGTTTCCCTTGCCACACTGTGGCCCTGTGCAAAATTTGGCACCAATCAGCCACTAGGTAGCACTTTTGTTACAAAATAATAAAATATGCTAATATTATTTTTACACACAACTGTCTTTGAACTAAATGTTTTCCAATCTGTGTGCTGATCGCCACCTGCAACTTGCACCACGCTCGTAGGACTGCGGGTCCGACTTGCACTGCCTCTGTGGGCCGCTTGTTGCGACTTGCACCTTGTTGAGGCTTGGACCCCGTTAGTACCTGCTTGTGGGTCTAGTTAACACATTATATCTGGTTTGTTTAATCCATACAAAAACTGAAATGTAAAAACAACAATTTGCTGCTTTTGAGGGGTTATGTGCCAGACTATTTCTTGGCCAAGTCTAGTCACTTCCTGGAGTCTCTACTGGGTGGCTGGCATTTGAGCTTTAGAGGTGCTGGTAGGTGGATTTTGTTACCTTTGGACAGAGCTAGGCTAGCTGTTTCCCCCTCTTTGCAGTCTTTGTGTTAAGCTAAGCTAAGCTGCTTGCTGTAGCCTTATATGTACCGCACAGATATGAGAGTGGTATTAATCTTGCTATCTAACTCTCACCCAGAAAGTGAATAAGTGTATTTACCAAAAATGTCCAACTATTGCTTTAAAAATAAGGAGAAAGGGCTTTGTTCACTGCCTTTTGGGAACAATGTGTGTGTAACTTGTCGTCTCTTTAATCCATTGACAAGTCTGACCATTGTTCTCAACACATCTTACTGAATGTTTTTTTTTGTTTTAGCAAATGGCTACAGTAAAAAATTATATTCTTCTCCTGATTTGCATTGCTAATAGTGACATCTGCTTTGACACAGCCCATCATCACTGTCCAACAGCTTTGCTCATTAGCACAGCTCAAGTTGATGGCATTGAATATGTTCCTAAAAGTACTGTGTTAAATATGAGTTGATTGTGTGATAATCTTTGTCTCTAGTGTCACATCCAAAGGCAGGGTGTGTGAATGTGTGGTGACAGTTTTCTGTGACATTTACAATCATAGTCCCAGAACATCTTCTTCCACAATATTTGTTCATGGTGGATTTATAGACTCACATTTTGTTTTGAGCATTGTCTCTAAATGAAAAAAGCCATCATCATGCCTCTTATGAAACAAGCATTGAGAATTCAAATGTCTGCCTCCTACTTCCTATTGGAATGAAAAATATTACTCCAACACCCATTTCTTGGGCTGAACGTAAGGTTTGAATCATGTGAATGAATGTGTTTTGGTTTTCTATGCTACAGTAACTCCCACTTCTTTTCCACATTTCAAATCTTGTGATTGGTTCTCAGACAGTGCATAATATAAATGGGAAATCTAGGTCGCGGATATCCCAATATGAAAGAATATGTTGCCTGCAAGATAATCAGTAATCCACTTTGCTCTGGCTCTGGCCTGGCCACTGACCCCTGCTGACCTCTTTGGAATTGATTTTGCGCTTGAACCCAAGGCAGGTGCAAATTAAGCCAAGATATCAGCGGAAAACAAGAGAGAGGAGCAGAGGAGAAAACAAAAGAAATGGGAGAGAACAGAACAGCATTTTGGGTCTACTGAAAGAAGGTATTTAGCCATGGGAAAGATGGATTGTTACAATGACTTACTTTGATAAAACATCTGTAGGAAAGCAGGCAAAATGATGAGGGCCTTGTGAAAAGCTTAATAGTCTAATTACCTGCCCAGCCCAGCAGAAATATCTGTCTGACACTGACAGCTGATGAAAATTCACCAGGATTTGATTTTCTCCCAAGTGGAGAACAAGTTCAGACATATCTCTCGCTCTGTGGAGTCCTGCAGGCAATACTCTGTGTGTGTCTGTGAGAGAAAAGACAGAAATTCTGGCCGTGGCTGCTTCCTCCTCAGGGCTAATGACAAATTTAGTGATAATCGTCATGTTTTAATTGGTGTTTCCGCACCACTGACTCAAACCACCGGTGGATTACATCAGGGGGATGAGAGATATGAGCAGTTTTGTATCTGCATGGCCCACAGTTCCCGTTATTGCACTGGCTTGTTTCCGATCTGTCCAACGCTCAAGGCTTTAATGCATAGCGCAGGCAGCCCACCTCTGGGAAAGCACAACCTGCTCACAGTCACTGCATGAGGTAGATGGTACATGCTGTCCCATCTCCACGCTGCCACTGTTGGACTAGGTAAAAAGCAGCACTATACGTACAGCAAGCTGCTTGATTGCCCAGCGGCCCCCCAGCGTGCTGCGCTATGGAGAGGACTAATGTATTTATAACCCCTCTCATATGTGCACTGGGAACAAATTAGAGACAAATGAGGCAGGATTCCTCCACTCGCCCCGGAAAGCCACGAAATTAGGGCAGCATTGTTTACAACTAGCACTAGATCACAGCAGCAAACTAATGCAAAGATAAATATGCTGCTATATAGTGTCTATATAGTATATTGTGCAGTATTTTAACTTCTAAGTGTTGCACCATCACAGGCTGAATGCTTTGTACATGTACATGCTTTAAACTCAAGTGGTTAGTGAGTCCTTAACATGCGAAACATTCTTTTTTCTTTCTATTTTATGTTACAAAGGCACTCCTTTGATGATCAAGTCATTGACTACACAAGAATATTTAAGCTGCACAAGGCAGGTTTTATGTTTAAACATCTAACCATCTTACTGGCCTTATCAACAAATTTGGGCTGCAATACAGAAAATGCTGCTTAGATTAAAAGACAAGAACATTTTAGAGGCAGCGAAATTACAAAGATTTAAAGACGAGAAAAGACAAGTTCTCGACCCAAGTTCGTTTGGCTCAAACTGAAGCGAAGAAGTGACCATATCCAAAATGTTTTACTGTTTTTTAATGTTAGTAGAGCCATGAGCAAAAAATCTGCTCATGGCTCTACTCCGTAAAAAGGAAAAGATCTAGGAGAAATTAACAGAAATAACTGGAGTTGCTGGTGAGTTTTGTGAATTTAAAGCTCTTAAATGCACACACACTCACACACACATACAGTCAATGCGTGATGTTAGCTAGCATGGGCTAACATATGTTAGCTCTTGCAAGCTAACTGCTTTGGCTGTTTGTGGCAAATCTACAAACACTGCAAAAAAAACTCCAGCATTCAAAATTGTGCAAATAAAGCGAATATTTGCTTCATGTTCAGTCTGAACGCATATTTAGAGATCCTGTATATTCTGTCTATTATCTCAAATGACAGTTTGGTATTTTGGAATTTTCCACTTACCTTTTCTTGTCTTGTTTGCTTCCAGTATTTCTGCCCCCTACTGGCTTACCTCGGTTCTACGTTTTCATCGTCTTTCTGAAATATTGAAACATGTTTAATTCATATCTTGTTAGCATTCAGTAACAACATAACATATTTCCATTGTCATTGGCGCTCAAAGTGTCGTGTTAGCTGTAGCTGTTTCAAAAATATTACTATTCTCCAGTGATATTATGTCCCTACTCTTTGACAATGTTGGTTTGGTTGGTAACAGATATTTTCAATTCATACAAACATGCTTAGATGAAGGTAAAAACGTGGTCACTGGTCATTTGGAACAATATTGCCATATCTAGATACTTACAGGCAGATAATTCTTTTCTCCAATATAGTGGCTTTTGTGATCAAACTTTTGTCACTGGTTGTATTAAAGTAAAAACTTCAAAGCGACAGAGAATGTCACATTTTCAATAGTTCACTTCCAGACACACAGTGTCTGTTCAGCAACAAATAACAAACTCTCTATATATGTAAATCAGATCAATAGGATATCCATACAAACGGCCTGCAGCTGTGTGTTGCCATCAAGCAGCTCACCTAATGTAATAAGGAACATCAATAGTTGATTTTCAAACCTAGTGGTGCAGAGAAAGAAAACGAGGATGATGAGATTAGCACAGCTTGGCTCCAACGTCGAGCTCCATTTTATAAACAGTCACAATTAACACAGACTGTCATTATACAGGGGACAATGAGATGAGTTGCGGAGAACAGATTAATAACTTCACTGCGTGAGTCAAACTCTGCTGCACTACAAAGACATACTCATATTTGTTTCTCAGAGTCAATACTGACATTTGGACGTTTGAATATGATAATTAATCATGATAAGCTGAACGCTCACATGCTTAGACAGAAGGTGGTGTGCAGCTGCTTACACATCTATTGTATGTTGCTCTTCAGACAGGTGTAATAATGCAGTTTGACAATCACCCGCACTATACGATAACACAAAATTAGCAGGTGTGCTCTGCAGCAAAAATGCCTCCATTAATCTTACATCCTGAGCTATGTTCCCTGAGGTGGATTAAGCCTGGTCTTAACTAATTATGTTTTTACTGGGAAGAGACATGGTTTTCATAAAATAAGTAGTTTTAGTTGAAGAAGAATTACATTCACAATCAGACACACTGTATTTAAGGTAATGCCTTTTAGTAGTCATTACATTTTTTGTGCTAACAAGAAATTTAACATTTCTTTTATAATATTTTATTTTATCACTGTAATTGTTGTAATTGCAATTGTTGTTTACTTTCTTATACCAGTGTTAATTTTGGCACCTGATTTTGATTTAGTCTTAGTCCTTTGCATTCATTTTAGTCACATTTTAGTTATTTGAGTTTAAGTCAACAGAACCTAAAGCCATTCTTGTTGAGACAAAAATTCAGTGGCATCATTCATTTGTATGTCTTCTAACTTAAAGGCTACAGCTGTCAATATCTTATGCAAACACAGTTACCATGGATACAGATGGTTCTCATCCATTGCAAAATTAGACAAAATGAACACCATCTAAAACAAGCATTTTATTTTCTCTTCTCAACTGGGTGACTCTTTTTTAAATACAAATTTGTTATTTGTTTAAATACAAACTCACTAGTTACATAAATCTAAGGGTGCAAAGAGAGAGTTCTTTTTCTTACTTTTAATAAACGAACACAGTAGAGTAACTATAACTAGTTTGTGTGAAAAGTTTAGTTTTCCCAAACTCTGATGTTCAGCATGAGACATATCCTTGTCTAAACACTTTATTCTCCCTATTCAGTATATAAGCTATGTTATTTTTAGGCATGATATGTGAACCTGCCATAGCTGTGTCAAAAACAACAAAAGGCTCACACATTTCACATGTGTAATTAGTCTACCACTCCTTTCATAATCATATTTCACTTCCACTCCTTGCTTCATCTCTCCCACACTTTCAGACAAAGACGAGTATCAGAGTGTATACTCATAATCCTCACTTCCTGCACAGCCAGGGGCTGTGTTTGGAGTGTTTTACTAGAGAATGGTGTCTGAAGGAGATGAAGCTCTCAGGCCTTCTCTCTCACTCTCTCTTGGTTGCATTGGCTTAGTCAGTGCATGGTGAATCAGCCGTTTGTCACTAACACAATAACAGCCTACCAGTGGCTTTTATAGGCACCAGGTGAACCAATAAAAAACTCAGCTTTGGTATCCTCAGGCCAACAGAATGGCAATTCATCTACAAACAGCAAGTGCATGAAAAAAGCTCTGTTAAACATCCTACTGGATGGGGTGTTTCAGGTTTTTTTTGTATCTTATTTCATAAATCCTCCATTCCCCAACACTCCCACTCCAGCCAGTTACATACATTAAAAATTATTCTGAAGAGGAAAACACATGCATTTTATGATAGTGATGTAAAAAAGGACCCCGCCAGCAAAGACAGAGAATAAACTTCATTTAAAAATAAATATGTGTATGTGAGTTAGTGGCCTAGCAGGTTATAGAAGCATTGTCTGCTCTAATTGTGTTTGGTAATGTGTTTTTGAAGCGCTGTTATTGCTATTCATAGTATTCAAGCAGGAGCAAATGGCTCTTCCTGCCCATGGACACATAATTGAGGAGCCTGAGGAAGATTACCGCAGTGAAGAAATAAAACAGGGCTGGAAGAAAAAGACAGTTTTGGTGAAAGGATGAAGCAACAGCCAGAAAAATCAGGGAGGAGAGAGCGTGGCAGCGAGAGACAAAATATGTTTGGAAAGTGTTCAACCACATGTCTCCAATTCATAATTAACTTTTTAGAACCTTCACAAAGCTACGGGAGTGGGGCTCATGCCAGCGGAGCTATTCCTTTTCACTGGCAGATGTGACTCTGCTGTGTTTTATTATGTTTATTTACATGTTTTCTCAGTGCCAACCGTACATGAGGTAGTTTGAGGAAACACGTGTTGCCAGAGGGCCAACAAGCACACACTTTGTCTGCAGGAGAAATACAGCAGTCCTTACATATGAGATATCTGTATGACTGAATAGATGGTAGATGAGTTGCAGCTCTCTTGGACAGGAAAATGCAGTGGTTTATTTCTGAAACAACATCCGGATTATTTTTGCCTCCTACATTTGAATGCAGCACTAAAAAAGCAATCTATTTCCATATTAATTGCTACACCTTAGGCAGCCATCAGGTAAGTTAGGTACGTGACCAATAAAATGCTAATTGTGCAAATTAGACGTTGTGGATCTCTCACTGAGTCAGGCAATCATCAACCACTACTGTACATGGTTAGTAAATCATTGTTTAGGGTTGCTGGTTAATGATGTTGACTCATTAAGGGTTTGAACACATCTCTTGCTGTTTTTTGAAGAGGAAGTGGTGAGTCATGAACCAACAGTGGCGAACAGAAGCTCTGAGACACTTACAGCATTGGTATTAATGTTGTATCTTATTTTTGACTACAAAAGCAAGAAAAGGAGAAATTAAATAATTTTTTAAGGCCAGCTATATCTCTCCTGTCCTGAGGCCTCTGTTATAATCACTGACCAGTGGATGTTGAGTGGCGGGCCCATGGCCCTCGTTAATCCTTTCAATTTCTTTGCAATAAATTATGCATCAGAAAAAGCTTTTTGCACCTCAATGGATGTGTCCCTTAATCCCTGGCTCCTAAAACCTGTTTAATCTGAACTAAGTCATTAAAACAGTAAAGGGATATCACAAAGGACTTTCAAGCCAATTGGCTTAACGGTAACGTGATTAGATCATTGATCTCTCGGCAAAGCCTTGGGCTTTCAGGTGCGAAATGACTATTTAATGAAATCAGAGAAATCTCGTTACTAGAATATTACTGATCAAAGTTAAGACCAGGTGACTGGGGTGGCATTGGTATCCATGTATCTGGGCAAAGGTATTTATTCTCCAGATCCCCTCTTGACATTACCAAGAATGCATGGGGCTGGAATGAGAGATCGTGTTCTTAATCCCTTACCAGCCACTATCCATACCTCTATACATCTTTAACAGGGATTGCTGCTTTAAGCTTTGATAGTGATCACCATTGAGCAACACCTTTTTTCCCTCAGATTCTCAAAAAGGAAGTGGTCTAATATCATTATGGCATAATAAATGCAAGTGCCATCTTACAGATCTACTTCAATTGTGTTTTTTGTCCTGTAGTCTACTGAATCAGGATCACACCTTTGACGAATTCAGCTTGGCATTGGTTAATATCCAAAATACACCTAGCTGACCTTGTAGTTATCCCCACCTGTGCAATAACACCTGACATCACTGAGAGGATTACGATTGTCCTCTCCTATTGCCAGAAATAAATAACTATATCACAGAAGACCTCTTTTCTAATTAATGAGAAGAGATGAAATATCACTTAATTTCAAATTTAATTATGAGCCATAATATTTCCTTCATTGGACTGCCTGCTAATGCTGTGCAGTTTCCTGCTGCTGATGAATGTGCGCCGTATTAAAAACATGAACATTTACAGTTCCCTGGACCGCACATGAAATTTCCCATGATTGGAACATTCCGTAAGAGGCAAAAAATACCAGGAGACACACAAACACACGCACACAACCATGGCCGTGATATACACAGAGCAGACTACCATCAGGACTACACAAGATAAAAAGGTTAATAAACACTTGGTAATGAAAATTAATGACACAAATCATACACAGGCCCTGACACACTTTTCCCTGTTTAATTGCAATGGCTGAGACACACTCATTTTAATTACCTATATTGCAGCATTGATGTCCTTCAGTGTCAAGCTCCAAAGTTCTCCCTGTGCATATCACTACAGATGAGCATTTAAGGCCATTATCATAACCATGACAAAGGTATTGACTTCTACCCTCAGATGAGTTTTGCTTATGTAATAAGAATTGCCATTAATTGGGGTAATGAGGCTTACATACTGACTTTCATCACCACTTTTGGTCTCAATCATATAGTGATGATTTTGCATAAAGGGGATTGGCTGGAGTCCCAGCTGAGGTCATTTGTAATATATGGTTGTCATTTAGTTCCACTTTAAATGGAGAACACTTTAAACAGCTTACCAAGTTCTTTATAAACCTGACAGCTCATACGATAGTTCAGCAAATATTTATAAAGCTTAATGATGGTGGCTCATCTTTTCTTTGATAAAACAGTCAAAAACAAAAAATACTTGTTGAGACATGCAAATGCTTTATTTTATTAAACAGCACACATTGACTATGCACCTTATTCAGCAAGGTTACAAGTTGTCAATCAGTGATGAATATAACTGACAAATGAATCAGCAGCCACACAAACATCGAAAAACAGATTCATCTGGTCCAGGTTGAAATTCCACAAAGGCTGAAACTAAATTGTTTACCAATGACTGTCTGGAATCATCTCTGTGGAGTGAGTGAAAATTGAAACTTGCTGATTTAGCACTATGTTGCAAAATAATAATAAAAAAAATAACAGGAGGCCTGCTGCTGGCTACATTTTGATGATAGATTTTGAATAATGCAAATATGATAAATTAGCATTGGCATTTCACTAATTAATTATAATTAATCATGTTGAAGTTTTCAGAGGTGTAGTCAGTGATAATGTTGACTGTTTGATGTATTGCCCATATGAAACCCAGCGTGTGGATGAACCCGTCCCTGGGCAGAAGCTTAAATTGGTCTCCAGAACTGCGGTTTGTGTTTGTGTGTGTGTGTGTGTTTCGTTGAATGTGTCCTCATTCTACTCACAGATGGGATTTCATTTTAATTGACAGATACCCAGATCCATTCGTCAAGATGACAAGCTTAAGGAGAGGGACTGTTGAGGAGCATCCTGAATGTACTCAGAAAGGTATAGAGGTGGAAGTGTTTTATTTGTGTGTGTGTGTGTGTGTGTGTGTGTGTGTGTGTGTGTGTGTTTACGTCTGTCTATTTATGTGTTTGTCTGTTTGTCTTGCTCAAGTTTTTCTGACAGGCTCCAGATAGGTCAATCTTAGTATCAAACTGCAGCATTGTGTGTTTGTCGCAGTGTGTGTGTGTGTGTGTGTGGGTGCACTTGTTTGTGAGGATAGGGTGCATAGCTTGCCGATCCATTGATCTCAAGCTTTGTCTATGAAGTCTGGCCTTTGTCTGCCAGACCTACCTCTACTGCCGTCTTTCTTTTCACTGTCATTCCCTGACACATGGCTCTGACACATCCTGAGTGTTGCACCGGTGGGAAAATAACACATATCTTTGACCTCTTGAACTCTTTCTTCTCTGAAAGCCGTAGAGAAAGAATGCTTTAGCTGCCCACGCCTCTTTAAATGTCTACCAAGGGACACAGCTATTGAGACATGGGGATAGTGAGACATTTCGAGGTATAGATCTTCAGCTGGTGGCAGGTATGGGTATCAAGCAAAACAGCCAAGGATTTATAGCACGCACACTTTATGTACTGTGCATGGACTGCAGAGAGGCCAGAGTAATGGACAGTGTTGTCAGCAGTTCTCTGCCTGGCTTTTTCTATGAGCTCTGTTCAGTGTTAAATCACAGACTGTATACAAAGCTGGTCAATTCTTTTCCGGGCTGCTGCATTCAATGTTTACTGTATCATGCTTAAGATCCCCAAACAAATTGACATGCGGAACACCTTTATTATATGTACAAGCCAGGACCGAGAGATTGAGTTAAATGGAACTGCTTAGTTAACATAAATACCCGCAGATGATGGGCTGTCACATGTCATATCAGACCGTCATGAGGCCCGCTCAGTATTCAGCTCACACAGTACGCGACAAATAGCCCTAAACACCCTGCACCAGGCGATTCGAAAGCTGAAAGGGGGTTTGTGGTGAGGGGGTTCTGAACAGTCACATAATGTTGTCTTTGGATCGGCCCAAGGAAGAGATGTCACAGATCATTCATAGAGCTGGTGTTGTATACATTAAGGAGGGAGGGGAGGGGATTGGTGCAGGCCTCTCCACAGCAACAGAGGAGAGCCTATGGAAAATGCCCCAGCTACCTAGGCAAGACAGTGATGTCATCAGAGTGGAACATGCATTTCCACATGCTGTCTCCTGTGCTCCGTGTTTGTGTGTGTGTGTGTGTTTGTGTCTCCTCCAGTGCATGTGTGTGTTTCTGGTGGGAGGTAAAATGAACACAGACACACACGTCCTGCATGCTGCCTCACCTTCAGGCCGTCCTCAGCTGTACCACAGGGATGTTACCCCTTGAATGATTCTCTCATGTATATTGAATGAACTGCACAACAAGCTCATGTTCATGGGTGATTTATCTTGTGCAGGTGTGATAATGTCAATATATTGATTAATCAAGCAGTGATTGAGGACCATATGCTCTACTGATTATTAATATTGATGACTATGTGCCACCCTGCACTTGACAATACAGATTTAATCACACACATCCGCGCTACAAAATGCAAGGTTGGGTGTATGTGTGTGTTTAAGAATGTCTTACCATGTGTAACTGGTGACCTGAGGGATTACATCTCCCCCCTAAAGCTCCCGCTCACATTGTGTACTGGCAATAGCGTATTGTATCACTGTGGGCAGCATCTTAAAGAAGTTTGAAAATGTGTGCAGCTTGCTCTTTATTCCCTGCTTTCTAATCCTTTTTGGGCTCACAATGGCGCTTTACTCAACAAAAGTAAAAGCAGTGAAAAGGGACAACTGCAAGTGTGGCCACAGTGTCTGAGCACCGATTTCATGCACATGAAGAAAAAACGTGTGTTCATGTGCACATGTGTTTGTCCGTGTGTGTGTGCATGCATGCACAGTATTAAGCACAGTGACGACGTGCCAGTCAGTTTGCATGAGGTCATTAGACTGTCCCCCGCTCCCCTTGCACATAGCAGAAAAGTATGTAAGTTGTACTCGTCAGAGTGCTGGCAACATGTTAATCTAGTTGGAGAGAGTGTTTGAATGGCAGCATGCGTGACGGGTTTGTGTTTAACAATATATCTCTTTAAGTCTCTGGTCCCTGTGTTGTCACAGCTGCTGAAACTTGGCATCGGACGGGGTAACAAAAGGGAGAAGTAGGCATCAGTGCATTGGCAACAAGGGTGTGAAAGAAAAAAAAAAAACATTTGCTTATCCACAAGCTGTCAGGCTGCATTTTTAAATTTATCCACTTTGCAAAGAATTTTTAAAAAAGACCTAAAGGTCTAAAGCACCAGTTTATCAGCATATAAAGGCCAAAATGTTGAACAAAACACATTTATTCACATTAATCTTGACTTAAGGTATTAATGTGGCACTTTCAAGTGAAAAACTTGTTTAAGCTTTAAATCTGACACCACTTTAAAGCAGGATCAGTTCCTAATTTGTAAGACCAAGTCATACTAAGGTATGTGAGTAGGTTCTTCCAGCTGCTGTGACACAGTTCTTTTTTTACAGCTCTTGGCCATGGACAGAGACTGGTGGCTGAGCTGATTTGTTGTGCTGCATTACGCTGACAGATCGCCTGATTGTTGACAAACAGCTCAAGCCACGGTCATCTCCATTCCACTGCCTGACTGTTCGCGGTTGTGTGGTGATTTGCTGGAGCTCCCCTGGATGACAACCATGCTTCATCCCTCACTTTCATTGTGCCATAAAAGGGTCCTCTGCGGTGCTGGATGCTGCTGTTTACTTGTTAGTCTTTGTCATCATTACGATGTCACAGACAGGATAACCAGGATGGGAGAAGGGGTGAGGGGAGGACAGGCAAGATGGTGGAGACTGTGTAACCTCGGGGCAGGAGTCACCCAGGTCTACAAGAATCAGATCATCTGTCCATTCATCTTCATATGCCTGAATCCCAAATGACAACTGAGCACTTGGTAACCCAGAGGTGAAGGACACAGACCAGTGCCTAGACTAACATACATCTGATAAAGCTAAATCTTCATTAAGAACCAGCTATGAGGCTAAAGTCAGTTTTTATTAACAAAGTTAATCTAACCAATAAATGAAACTGTTCTGTCTGGATTTGTGTTTGCAGTAAAACTGGGAATAATTCAGAAAGATATAAAAAGATTTAAACTGAATAAGCTCTCTAAGTTACAAAGAGTCTTTGATCTAGAAAATGATTTGTATGCTCTGTGATCACACAACAAACACCATGGGGTGTTTTGAGGATTTGCAAGTTTCCAAGTGTCTGTATATATCTGTAGCCTATCTGTTTGTATGTGTGTGTATTTAAATCCTTCTACAGATTTTCTCTGCTCTGCACCTGAAATAGAGGCGTCACCTGCAGATGACCCTAAGCTGAGCTCTGTTTTTTGGGTTGTGTGGGCTGCAGACAAACAGCGTCTCACATATTTCCCTGACTGTGGGGAGAGGATCCTTTAGGTCCTGCAGCAGTCTGCTCTGCTACCGGGATAACAAGGGGGCTCTGATCTCATTGTGCCACGGCTCACTTTGCCGGGAAGGAGCGGGATGATGTAATGCTGTTTGCGCGGCACCAGCACGCACTTATCTGATGCGCTATGGAAAAGAGAGGCTGAGGAACCAATGCAATAATACCACCTCCACTATGATTTTATGAGGCATCATCATCTTTAACATAAGCATGATTACTGTAACAATCATCATCATACTCTGTATACAGTATACCTCTCTATATATACATTTAACTCACTTAATTGGAGCTAAATTGTATTTTCAAATCAGCAGGATGTGTTGAAATTATAGCGCAAGTTTAAGTAGCATTGTTTTATTTCACTATGGAAGCATTTATTATTTATCACAAAGAGGTACTACTGCAATGTGTGATGAAAATGCAGAGCACATTCACCAGATATTCAGAGCATGCAAAGGCATCTAAAGTTAAGAATGATGTGTTGGACAGTTTAATGGCAAATCACATATTCCATCCAGTTCACCTTCTACTGAAATGTATAAATTACCAAATTAATTGATTGCTTTTTACAGCAGCCTACAAAAGACCCCATCCATTTACATTACCTTCATCTTTCCCCTTGCCACAGTACGAGACAGTCACCTCCAGAGAATCATACGACTCCAGTCCTGTATAATACTGGGGTGAGAATATTATGCTGTGGATTTTATGCTAGGTAATTAAAGAGATCACTGTTTTATGTCCTAGGCAGGGATGGACCTTCCCTGATTCACAACCCTACACACTAAAGTGGAACAGCCTTGTTCCTACTCTCGACTCCTCTAGTTTAATTGCCCTTTGTGTCCAGCTTATTTCTCTTCTAACTGCCCTAATATATGATACATCGAGTGCAGCATTCTTCTTTGAGATATTAAAGAGCTATTGATGCGCTGAAGCAAAGCATCGCACCTGTCAAAGTGTGATGATGAGTGAGACTGCATCACCTGCCTCTGCCCTCTTATTTCACCTCCTTTTTTACATGGTCTTGGCATTGTATAGCAGCATGACGGAACTTAGCGCCTGCAGCTATGGCCCAGCTCTTGTCCTGTCCAGCTCTCCTTTCCTGTACGAGTGCCTCCGAGGTGAAGCATGTGTCAGGGGCCTGAGATGAAGCCAGAGAGCACGAGATGAGTCAGATGAACACTTGTCAGGTGATGTCATCTCCAGTGAGCACTGATGACCGGCCCCAGCTGTTTCGGTGCACTGAGGCACACTCTGCAGCACCTGTCTGAAGGCGTTTAAGCTCACACAACTGCAGTAGAGAACAGGCCAGCTACTCACAGGGCTTTCATAACTCCCTGATGATGAAGTCAACAGAGGTCAAACGGGGTAGACAGTACATCTCAAACAGAGCGTGGTTCCATACTGCCAGTGTGGCTGAGAACAGGTAATAGTAGATGGAGAAAAGCATTGTTTCTTAGCACAAAATTGTCAGTTATTTGTTTATTTGTATGGCGCAGAGATTAAGTGTCACAGGTGTTAGGACTTTCTTTGTAATGCAAACATGTATATTTCTATTGACATCATTTCTGACACACACACAAACAAACCTATGGGTCATCCGCATTATGTAAAGATGTATGTAGATACAGTGTAACATCCACCTCATGTGGTCCCTCAAAAAAAACTCAAATTCACAAAACAAAGTAGTCAAAGTTGATTCTTATGCATAGTTATTTTGTAATAAAGCTCCAGGTGGTGAATGGAAATGCAGATACACGCTGTGGAAAAAGAAAGTGTATTTCCAAACACTGTATAAAGATGGAATCAGCTGGATTGAACTACACACATACACACACTTCATCACATGATTGCATAGTACAATGCACTACAAAAAGGCAGCAGATCCTCTCTTATAGTAAATCAAGAAATGTTTCACTGTAATAGCTGTACTTTGTAATATCCATTGCACTGGAATAACTCTGATTTAATCTAGCCAGCAATCAATATTTTTTGACTGCTATGATTGATGAGTATTAAGTAGGACTATTAACAGAGTGAAAAAAAGAGTGTCCAAGTCTGAATCCCACTGCCTGCCGCTCAGTCAAAGCACTAATGTGAAAGGGAAAATTTGTCAGCTAATTCTCAAATTGGTTTAGAACTGTGGACATATTTTCTTAATGAATATGTGAATTACTTGTGCATTGATTTCTATTGTGTGGGAAAATGGGAAATGTATAAAGAACTGTCTACACAGGCGCCTGCAGACACACTTCATTGACGTTTCACTTGGAGATGACGAGAAATATTGCATATGCTGAAACCAGCAAATTGTGTATTTAAAGCCTCTGGTGAATCAAGGTCACAGCAGTGACCCTTTTAGCAGTAGCCTGTCATACATTTAGCAGAGCATGGGATCATTTCAAACTGTCCTCCATCACATTATGACAGATCTTAATTGACTACCGATACAGCTTTGCTGAGCTGACGGAAAAATCGGATTTTAATCTAATCACTGCAATATACCTGATTGACTCCTAGCAACACTCTGGCATATTAAAACATTTGCATTGCAGAAATGGGTTAGAGAGCTTGTGAACAACTAAATTCTACACACTGTATATCAGGTTCCCAAATTAATTCATTATGGCTTTAATATCACATGATAGACACTCAGAGTAAAATGCGTCTTCATGTGCACATTTAATGTATGCTAATCAATAGGGTTTCCTTATTTTACAATGTTCTTGTAGTTAGCCTTGACCACTTTAGGGTTTATTGAAATTATGCCCCTGCTGCTGGAAAACCATCTTTCATACACTTTATAATGCAAACATTTGGAGAATGAGACAAGTTTAAAGCATTGAACTTCAGTTACCCTCTCACTATATTTTCCTCCAGCAGTCTCTCTACAATGTGCCTCTTTTTCGTTCTTGCTTTACCGACCACACCGAGACAATTTTCAGTCAGTCAGTCAGTCTTCCCAGGTTTATCACTGAACCACATCATTAAGAAGTGCCCCATGGATCCCTGTCTAAACTGCACGTCGACTAGCTGCCGCCAGCTCCCTGGATAAAAAGCCCAAGGCTGAGCAGACTGACATTCCCCTGCACAAAGGTAACTGATGGCACAGAGGATGGTGGTGCAGAGTCCCCTCAGTGGTCTTGGGGGAGAAGACAGAGAAGGAGAATGATGATAGATTGCATGGAGAGTGGGCTGAGCGGATGGATCAGGCCTCTCGTACCCAAGAGCACCATCTGCTGTCAGTCTGGGTGACTCATTCAACTGCGCTGACATGTGCATGTAAAGGAGCACGCTGAGAACACATCTGACTGCCGTCAGGCGCACCAATGATGGGCTGAATATGAAAGAGAGAAAAAGAGAGAGGAGGGTGAGGAGAGCATTGTGGAAAGAGACAGGTGGGGTACTGAAAGCACCATTCCTTTTATCTTCACAGAAAAATTTTGCATTAATCCAAACAACTCAGATTTTTTTAATAAAAAATGTTTGTTTTATTTTTTATTTGTTTTCTGGTCATGTTTTTGCTGCATGCTGCTTTAAGTTAATTTGTTTTACCAGAACAATTTCAAAGAAAAATGCAAATAGCAAAAGTCACTGTATAAAATATCTTTGACACAACTGACATTCATGTACATGAAAGCAAAATTAAGCTGTTAGAATGCACTGTAACATTAATATCCAATATGAGTTTTGAGTCTTAACATTTCCCCTGGTGTAAAAGAATACTCTATACATATCCTTCCCCAGCAGTGTGTACTTGCCTTATACTGGCGATATTTCATCTGTAGAACCCCATGTGTACTACTAGAGTGAAATAACAGGATAGCTAAAGGGCGAGAAGCCAGTCCAGTGCCGGTATCAAATGACTGTGTCTGGCCCTCTTAAAACAATGAGCTGTTTATGGTCAATTTTAACAAGCTAAAGTACTTCTGACTGCTGCCTTCTCCTGAAAACCCATACTGCTCGGAGCATCAGAGAGGAAAGACTAGCACAAGATGGCCTAGTGTCATTGAAAAGGCCCACAAGCACATAAAACAAATAATGCTGCCTGTTGGACATCTCTTTTTAAATATATGAGAATGACTATTGAGTGACACTACAATATCAATTTTTTCATTTCTCATAACCCTCCCTTAAAAAACATAGTCTTTGCCTTTTTTTTTTCTTAATAAAAAAATGAATTCCCCTGGAAGGGCCACAATTACATATTTCTGGGATGAGGTGTCGGGTCAGGATCAAAGCCAGGGTCTTGTCATCTCCAATTTCATTTCAGGGGCCCGGAGGAGCCTAATTGTCAATAAGGAGCAGCTGCATTGACACCTGTGACACTACGCTGGTTTGCCTCGGACTCCAAGCCTCTCCCTCTGCCTACTGGAGAGAGTCACAAGCATGATTCTCTCCAGGATTGACGGGGCATGCCAATACTAAAAAGGTAGCAATTTATGAAAGGCCATGACATCAAAGCACTGATCAATAGCTTCCATAGGCCTCAAACACAGTGCTGAAATTGATTCCATAGGTGATATTGTTACTGGAGATCTGCAGATGTGCTGGAAGTATCAAGAGGGGAAGCATGCTCAAGTTCAAAACAGGCGATTCTATAGGATTTGCGTCAGTCAGACTAGGCGGTTGGACAGTGATGGGAGACCCCACTGACCCCACAGGGTGATGCACGCTTGTCAGTGTGAGACAGGTTTAAAGTGCACCACAGGGGGAATATTACATTATGGTGAATAGCCACCTTGCTGGCCAGCAGCAATCAAACAGCCTCTCGGCTAAGACCATTTTATTACACTCCCGCACAGCCTTGCAACCGTGTTAGGGATGGATGGATGTATGGGATTCTTATGAGATGATCCAGACAGGTCTACCCAAGTGGAAGTGGAGTACATTAGTGTACATCAATGCCAAAGAAGGAGAAATTACTGTGTAGACCCCCACACACTGTATTATGCACATAAGAACACTCAACTGAGCTTGAGAGTGACTTAAGAAGCCTGGGATCAACAAAGACATAAACATAATATACTGAAAATATAAATAATATCGAAAAATAAGTATCCGTTTGTCTTATGCATTATGGATATTTTCAGAGCTTGACCTGGATAACAAATGCAAAAAGGCTGTTCACAATTTTGTTTAGCTTTGTTTTGTTTTTTTCCATGAATATTAACCATATGGATTCCTGCTGGAGGAATTCATTGCCAAAACAAAAGACATTACTAAACAGTATTTGTCAGTAAATTACTCACAAGTGTGTATGCACACATAGATGCAAACACAAATCCACACGCCACACACCATACACAAAAACCACTACCTCCCTTTTGTGATCTGGAGATGTAGTTAAACCAATGTCACTGTCTTTACAAAAAACAGTGACAGAAACACTAAAACAATGTCTGGGATGGACAGGAAGACTCCAAGGCATCATGAATAAATAATAATACTCCAAAAGAAAGCACTCCTTTGTATTGTGTTGTATTTGTCGATGCTGGCAGAAGCACAAGGATGTGGGTGCAGGGCTGGCTAGCAAGCAAATAAATAAATAACATGTTCAAAAAGTGCAAGCTGTTGTGTGACATACAAGCAGTGTCCAGTGTTGCATTACCACAGCACTGCACATTTAGGTCTGTTATTCTTTCTCTAGCATTTAAATTCTGTCCTTTTCCTCAGATTTGCTTTATTATTTATCAGCATTTGGTGCATAAACCAAAAGAATGGAACATGTTATAATTAAAAATAAAACAATGCATTTGATTACCTTGACAGCTAACGCTCTCACCCATCAGCAAGATGGGAAATCTTTCATTTTTGATAAATTACAGTGTGTTTATAAATAAATAAACAAGACTGATGATGTGGAATAAATCCAATTTACCAAGCAGAAGATAATCAATACATTAACCTGGAATCCCAAGCTAAAGCACCTTTAGTCGACAGTACAGTATGTGCTTGTTGACTTTAATTGCAACAGTGTTGGATGCAGAAGCCGTGGGCAGACAATTGATAGTAGCCATTAGCAAATGATTAGGTGGACAGAGATGAACTCTCCCACATTGATTTGGCTGGCTTACATTTCCGACTTTTGCAGGAGAATAAATAAATTCACTAGCAAATCTATAATGCATGACTTTATATTCATAATTTCCACCAGAGAGGCTCCTTGGCTCCCTGCTTTCCATCGTGTACACAGAGAGGCTGGCAGCTCGCTGAAATCAGGTGTCCACAGTGTCTGGTTTGTGCCAAATCACAACTGTTTATTCAGCCAAACACAGCATTATAAAATGTATTGCTGTGAAGATTTATAATGAGACTGAGATCGTGAAGTGAAGCCACAGGCTTCCTTTTGTACTGCTTTCTAGACATGGTGAAGCCTCCAACATATCAAAGACATTCTTTATCATTTCCAATTATTGAGAAATATTGGCATTTGAACCATCTGAACTACCAAGTCTAATTTGTTTACTTCAAGTGCCTTGGAAGCCTCTTTAATGTTTGAAATGAGATCCATTCCCTGTGGGTTGTCTACTGCCCTGAAAACAAATGACAGATTGCACAGGAGAAGTCCTTTTCAACAATAACAGACACATAGTACTCTTCTCTTCCCATTGAGACACTGCGCATTGCCAAGTACTTTACCTCACCATCTCAACATTGTTGCTTTTCTTCAAATCCAGCATTTGTTTTAACCACATAAGGTCTCAATCAAAACAAGACTGTTCTACTGAAAAGTTCAGTGTTAGACACAGAAGGTGACTGAATTACTATGCTTGTATGTTCACCTTCAAATTTCCAACATTAAACTCACCAGTGAGCTGTGCTTCGGTTGTTTTTCCATGTTCTAGGGCATATGGGTAGGCAGTAATCAAATAGAGGGGAACTGAGCGTATGGTGTCCTCAAACCTAATTTGGCTGCTTGCGGCTCTGACCCCTTGACCTTTGACATTCCAACCCGACTGGCGAGGGTACAGAATCATTTATTTACCTTGTCAAGACATAGGCCAGATGAGGGGATTTCAGCCTTATGGCAAGAATCTATGGAACTCAAAACACAAATAAAAACCAGATTAAAATGTAAACAGCTAAGGCCATCTAATACATGACCTTGCAATAACAGGCTGGCCCTTTTGAGTAATAATCAGTATTGATTCCCAAGAAACATCTTCACATATTAAACCGGTCATTTTGTTGATATCCATTGAGCCTGATCAATTAGATCAATTATTTAGACAATAACTTGCAGTGGCAGCAAATACTCGTCAATATGGATTGTTCATCTGCAGAAAAGATAGAGCCCATGGGGGCTAATATACATATCAATACCTGAGCCATTTCTTTTCGCATGTTCACAAAGAATCTGTTTTGTCCAACATGGCATTAATCGAAGATCATTCTAGGGTCAAAGGTGAAAAGGAGAGGACACTTATGAAAGACCTTAATGACAAAAAAGCAGCAGGCTACTCACTGTCTCTTCCCCTCTTCCTCTTTATAGTTTCTTTGCCTTTGCTTGTTTCTAACCATGTCTCTAGAGGATTATGCAATGGTGGCTTGCCACATATCTTTTTTCCAGGGCTATACTTGTGTAGCTCCACTTACCCTTTACACAAACTCTCAAGGCACACCCAACATTAAAAACTAGTTTTTGGAGTTAACAGTGCCTCCGTACAAGCTATTCATCTCCAGCCCTCTTGTTCTCCTGCTGAGCTCTCACTGCTTCTTCAACAGTCAGCCTGCAGCATATCCACATGTGCTGCTCAACTGCTGCTCGGCTGGATTTCCCCTCCTCTCCCTCCAGCCCTCTCCTAAAATAGACCGCTGGGCCTCTGAACGTTTGGCTGTTTCCTTCCTCCCATCTTGTCCACGCCTGTTAGAGGGTTACAGCTGCTCTCTTGCTGACCACAGTTTCCATTGCTCATCACTGTTTAACTCCCAGACCCCTTCTGGAGTCCATTACCAAGGCTAACTTTCCCAGATTTATCACCGCTATGACCTGCAGCAGCCAAAACAACAGCAGCGTGAATGCGCTGAATGGGCTGTTCCGTACTGTGTACTGTGTACAGGCTCAATGAAAGTCCAGTGCTGCAAAGAAATGAGGCCTTTGTTTGTCGAAAGTATATTTCAAGGATACCTTCTGTACTGAGTCTAGACAGTGTTGTCTGTGTTTGATGCAGACGTTTTGAGAAAGAATGCAGCGAAGATGTCTTTGATTGAGACTGTGCTTCAAGTGAGTAGATAATGGGATCATTGCCATTTATTTCTTTTAACTTTATCCATGGCTATTCCAAGCCATTTTAAGCGCCACACTGTTTGAAACTCACACAAATCACAAATGGAAAGCAAATATGTTCCCTACTTAACCCCAAACATAGTTTGATGTTTCAGTTTGACGTTCCCAGAGAGGCTTGTGTTTGTCAGTCCCATCCCTCTAAGGTTATTGAAATGACAAGAATTCAAACCATAGTGCTAAATTGCAAAGGGCTCATCAGCACTTTTAGTATGTTGTGTTGGCTTGAGTTTTAGTATTCACAGCACAAAAACAAATCTAACCTCTATAAGTAATGCATACTGAATGAGGTGCTGCTGATGGTCAATAGATTTGCCACCCCGACCTACACCACTGTCTCTGTTTCCATTACAAACCAATTCTTATCATGCATAATGCATTTCTAAAATCATTCTGTCATTAATTCATCAAAAAGTGAAAGCGAGAGGGACGTTGACAGAAGCACAAAAGAGAGAGAGAAGCAGGAACAGACTCATGCTGCTAGATTATACATCCCTGAAAAAGCTTATGGGAGAGACAATGAGTCTTGAGATGCAACGCTACAGCATTTTTGTTTCACATGATAGGCTTATTAATCACAGTAATGAATCATGAGACGGTTTGCAGAACAGCGGAATCAGGGGTAAACAAATGCAGATGATGAACTGAGGATAAGGCCCTCTCAGACTAAATGCAAGAAGGGGAGAGAGAGAAGAAGAAGCAAAACAATGTTGGAGGAACTGGGGTGACTTATTCTCATACTGAAAATCCAAAATCTTTCAATTTGCATCTCTTTGTGCCATCTTTATCGCCTTGTTTGCTTGTTTGTTTGTTTGTTCACTTATTCATTTGATGACTTGCTTTATAATATGGTAAAAAGCTAGTTGTGCATCTAAGTAATTACACTGTAATTGATGAGCTAATAGACATGTAAATTATGCAGAAGTGTGTCGGCAGCAGAGTAGAAAGAGTGGAGTGTGTTGTATAATTACAAACTCCAGCTGCCACGCTCCTGTACAGGAGTCATAAATTAAGCACACAAAATTTGAATAACTAGAGCAATTTTGCACTGTACCGTATGGCAATGATATTCCATGTGGTTCCTATATGCTGGGGTGTCTTTTGCAAACACACTGCTCACCTTTACAAGGTGCAGAACCATGTGGTCCAGTCCAAGCATGTGGCTGTCATAGGTTAGGAGTTCAATTCCCAGTGGGGTCATAAAAATGCACTCGCATTACTGTAAGGTTCTTTGGGTAAAGCCATCTGCAAACAGCATGTAGGCCTATTTTACTGCTTTACCTACTGCACGAGCATGGTGTTTTCCTTTTTCAATAGTATTTGAGCACAAATGATGCCTGTACCTGAACTGTATCTCTGTGGTGATTTACACACTACTGGCTTTTAATGATCTGCTGTCATGTTACCATTAGATATTTCTCATTCTCTTTTCAATATAACCTGCTTGAGACATGTTTAAAGAGGCCACAAAATGATTGAAGCAATTCATCTTGTCTCTGTACACAACCCATCCCACAACCCCTTTTTCTTCTTTTCACAGTGAGATGTACATTTGCTCCCAAAACAGGGACCAGGCTGCACTGTTTGCATTTACAATATTAAAAGCCCAGACCTGTTGGTGGCACTGAAAGAGAGAGGCACGATTATAACCGTAGCATCAGAGGAGTCATCGGTACAGGTTGACAGCTTGTAGCGCTCTCACACTATCTGTTACTTGTACTGTCCCAGTCCTCCTCTGTGCTCCTGTACATAATTACAGTGGTTAATCTTCTGGTTCTCCCCTGTCTTCTGCCCACTCTCTGCCTTCCTCATTAGGCATCCCTTGCCCACCTGAGATTTTTATCTTCTTCCTCTCCAATTTTTCTTCTCGAGGTAGCAGAGTAGTCCAATCAGAGTTGCCATTGTTTATTGTGATAAGTTGGGATAATGAACAAATGACCTGCCACCTGGAGCACTTAGAGCCTGGTGTTAAACTCGGGTTATAAAAACCTCTTCCAGCTCTATTGATTTACTGGCAACATTTGATTGTACCCACGGGGCAGGGGGCCTGCAAGGCTGCACAGAGCTCTTACTGTTTTACAGTCCTTATTACACCAAACAAATAAATCTCCTGACCATTAATTCACTGCCTGTGCCCTCACTCTCCAGACTGATAGGCCAAAAATCAGAACAGATTCAGGCTGCTTGGCAGACTCAGCCAGATAACTAGGTAGTTAGAGGCAATGTTTCTTTTCTATATGCCCCATTCCATATTGGATTAGCAGACCGCAGACAACTTTGAGTGTTCTCGGAAGATTTTATGATCGCTCAGGACAAATACACAAGGAAATGATTTGACTTGGGCTATCCTGTTTTTGCAAACAACAGTCATTATTTCAATATCCTGTGAGGCTCTTTTACGATGCCCCTGCGGTGCCTTTTTGGCTGCTTCTCCCCTATATATAGACAAGGGACGTGGCACCTCATAGTTAACAAAAGTCAACTGCAGGAGAGTCAGACCAGTCTGATTTTTACAATGGAAGGCAATTGTAAAGACTCAGGGGGCCCGACAAATGGAACTGAGAAGATTGTTGTACTGGTCCCAGACCAAAGGCTAAATCAGCTATCCATTCAGCCCAGATGGTAATTTGAGAATGAGGCAATCCTATTGTAAAACATTAATAAAGGCCTGTCCAATAAAATCTGCTCCACCAATTAATGATTTTAACCTTAGTGTTTGTTGGAATATGCGGGTTGATGAGGATCTTGCCTCATCTGCTCTGAAAAAAAAAGCTGTAGACTGTAATGCTGCTGTACAATGGGTGATTTTAATTATTTATGGCAATAGACACGTTTGTGCACCTTCAAACTCTCAGTACCCCAACACAGCCCCTCTAGACCTCAAAATGAGAGTATAAAGTACTGTACTAGAAGATGAAAGATTCGCCGATTAGTTCTTGCCAACATGTTTACCATAGTTTGAATCACTACCATACCCGCTGATTGTAGACTTATGTAATGTAGGTTCAAATACACTTTCCATCCTCCCCACTGGTTTCCCAGTGGAAACTGACTTATAATTGTCAGCATATGTGCAACATACACACATTCTGTAGCTTTACTCGCATAATGTACACACACAGCATGCACGCTCAAGTGGACAATCCTCAGAGTGATGTCACCTTCAAACGAAAAGCTGCCAAAAACATGCTAAACTGGCTTAGATTAAACAGCTTGGTTAGCACACACAAACACACGTGAAAAAACACATTCACACACATGCACAAATACACATGCATGCGTTTAACGCATACACAGTGTGCATTTTGAGGAAGCAGTCCCATTCAGTTCTGATTTCTTCATCATCCAACAGAGACTTGTCCTGCAGGACAGAGATGCCTGCTTATCATGCAGGACTCACCGGCCACAGCATGAAGGTGGCTTTGAACACTTAAGCTCTACCGGATAGAAATAGGTTTCAGTACCTGGAAGGTATAGGAGATGTTGGCTCACAGATATCTCTGACTCCAACTGAAGGATAAATCGTTTTCCCTCATGGCCAAACATGGCATGTAAATATTCAAACACATACATGAGTGTAGTTATGATCATTCAGCATTCAATGCAAACATTTAGAGACAGCATAATCCATCCAAACCTTTCAGAAACTCAGACCAGATCAAAAGTACCAAAGTAGGTCTCCTCCTGCACTATACATCACCTGGGATTGCTGCCATTATGATGTGCTTAGTCAGTGCACTCTAGTCACTGGATAAAAGACAAGACCACAGACAGCTAACCAGCTAATCTGCCAAATATTCTGATAATTCTGTCAGGCCATATTGAATAATGAATATGTACATTATCACAGAGGGCGGTATCACAGGGGACACAGTGGATCACTTTCCATGTGGTAGGTGGACATGGCATGTCTGTTATCAGCGTGATTTCTAATGAGTTAATTCACAGGTGAGTGTACATTTAGCAGGCCGTATGTGTGTGTGTGTGTGTGTGTGTGTGTGTGTGTGTGTGTGTGTGTGTGTGTGTGTGTGTGTGTGTGTAACTATGACAAAGGTGAAGCTATCTTGATCAAGAACATACAGTACTTTTGAATTTACCAGCATTAATGCTTTCAAATACAGTAAGGTAGCAAGCACAGGGCTCATACATTAAATGTTTTTTTTTTTAAATGGTAACCTCTAATCTTTGTGTATGCTTATGTAGGTGCATACGTTCAGTCCATTAAGCTAGCTCTGAATCTGCCAACTGTCTAATCACCAATCTAGAACAATATGACCCATGAATGATAAATGAAAGCATGCATGCTGCCATGACAAAAGACCTTGTCTTGTCAGCTGTAACAGCAGTAAATGACTTTCCACTCTGAGATGGTTGTCCCAGTGATTTACATCAGCTCTTTCTAGGGCAGAGATTTAAATTGAATTCACATTTGATTGTTTATTTATTGATTATTGGAGATCTTTTTCTGAGCTCAGTTTGAAAACATCCCATATACAACGTGACATTTTACAGTCCCAGTTTCGACTGACACTGAACACCAGACAACAAGGCGTCTACATCCAGGACCTATTTTCATACATTTCTTTTTATCCTGATGCCCCTTTCACCCTTATTGGCCCCCATTTCCTTTTGGGAGTAGGGCCTGGCTTTACCTTTCAACCACGACACGCTACCTGTCACAGCGTAGAACACACACACACACACACACACACATCCCTGAGTGTGGTGCAAGAGGCATGTGACATCTGTTCTCTCTCCGGTGGGCTCCTCATGTCCTCGACCTTATCCACATCGTTTCTGAGCACCTGGGAGGGAGGAGGGGAGGCTGTATGACAAAAAGAGGATGAAAGGGGTCTTAGTGTGTGTGTGTGTGTGTGTGTGTGTGTGTGTGTGTGTGTGTGTGTGTGTGTGTGTGTTTGTTAGGGGGAAGTGGGTGGAGTTATGGAGAGAGAGCAGTCGACCACATCATCAGTCAAGACTGCCACCATCCTTCCTCCCACCATCACTAAGTTTTTCCTCCATGACCTTGACCTGAGTTTGGTGCTTTTTGACAGCATAGGTCCTTGTTGACACCAACTGTGCCTACACACTGTGCCAGATGTACAGAATGCAGGCTACAGTGAGGTTGAAAAATCAAAGGGTGGAGTGACATAATGTGCTATGCTGTACACGCACATTGAAGAATAGTGGTGCAGTTCAGTGACCTCAGTGCTTCAGGTAGTCTGATATGTAGTAAAATGGATAGCTTTGCAGGCTTTTAGAAGCTAGTGGTTGGAGATGTGGGGGCATTGAAAAGCCAAGCTAGAAACATCAGAGCAGGGAAAGTAAATGATCACTCCCAAATAGCTACTGTGGTAGTGCCCTTGAGCAACACAACTGTTTGAGTCATACTGCTTAGCAGCAAGCAGTAACCATTACGGTTCACCACTGAATCCATGCAGAATGCACAATGCAGAATTGCCTTAAGCTGCAGTTCCAGTAATGGCTGGTAGGTTCTGGCTCTAAGAAAACTCTGTATTAGTCTATATTGAAGTC
Organism: Siniperca chuatsi; assembly: GCF_020085105.1. NCBI lineage: Eukaryota > Metazoa > Chordata > Actinopteri > Centrarchiformes > Sinipercidae > Siniperca > Siniperca chuatsi. The sequence goes on from NC_058056.1 coordinate 16,032,075, forward strand.
AACAGGAAAACTCCCAGGAAATATAGAGTCACTACATTATGGTCTCATTGTTAGGCTCTCAAAAGATATTTTCCCTTCTTCTAATGTGTATTGGTAACCTTTCCAGGCTGGAAAACCAAAACAATGCTGAAAGATGCTATAAAGCTCTGTAGAGCTGAGGGAAACTGCAGAGTTGGTAATAATTCTCTGTGAGTTTGTCACTAACAGCAACCCCTTTCACATTACACATAGTCATTTGATCTATTTTTATGATAAAATATTGAATATAGCTGCTTTAACAAACTTATATATAATATTATATATGCACAGGCTGGTGTATTTTAATCTTGTCTAATGTATTCTCCTTTATCCCATACTCATACATCAGATTTCCATGATGTGAGAAGTGTAGCTGCCTGAAGCCGAGCCTGTGTCTGTTTAGCACATTGACTCAGCAGGGTCATGGGTTCGTTGGCTCAGGCTCAGCTCCCTAACAGCCTTTTCAAATCAAGTAATGAAGTGGGTGCCATTCAAATATAAATGCATTCACAAGCCAGAATCCTTTCATGTTTCAAACCATAAATACTCTTGGATTTTCCTCAGAGCCAATATACCTATCAAAGCCATTTCCAACATCTGTTATCCCCCCTAAAAAAGTGCAAGACACTGGGCCAATCGCTGTAGCTGTGCACCAAAGTGTTTTATAATGCATGGGATACAAGGCAGTTATGCCTACTTTTTCTTAATTTGTTAATTGATTATTGCCTAATGTGTCAAAGATCCTGGCTCAGAGCCCTTGTGACTGAGCATTCTGTGGTTGTGTTTGAAGTAGCTAAAAACACACAAACACAAACACACAGAGACACACAAACATGATAAGCAAACCCCCAGATGTAAGTCTCTTGATACTTGCTGATTATTGTGAGTGCAGCCACCACTGACCTTGGCACACATAGCCACAGCAAGCTCCTTCCCTCTCCATCCATCTCTCTCTCACACTGGAGTGGCCCCTGGCCTGCAGCTTATTGGGGGGCCTAGAGCCAGCTTCCCATCTCAGACAGGCCCTAATCTGGGAGGCAAATGATAAGGCTGAGGTTTACAGGAGGGGCTTTGCACACTCACCAAAATTTGCATTTAAAGGCCCTCAAGTAATCTTTAGGCTTATTTAAATCTCAGCAAGACACTAGCTGGGGAGATGGAGGGGGGAAATTCTGCAGATCCACCTCCAGTGCTTCTTTCCCATGGTAGACCAAATCCCTACCATAAATGAGCGAGGATGTGGATTGCTTTGCCGTTCTCACAGCAGCCAGTCTCTGTATTATCAATGGCATTTAATTGACTGAGAATTATTTTTTCTCTCCGCATCCAAATAAAACCGCCACATTGGACAAAAGATTCAACCATCACTGTAAAGCGATTTGTGAAAAAGGCAATTTTTGCCAGAAAAAACACAGAGCTATTGACATACAGCTGGCTGTGCTAGAATTGAGTTCAGAGTTTTTTGCTTATTTGTTTGTTTGTTTGTCTGGTTGTTTTACATTAGTAGGTTTGACTATGTATTTTTAAATGCATCCTTTGTTCATGTGATTATAATAAATAGGAAAGAAATATTTGCATGTGTTTTAAGCTCCCACAAAGGATTGCTGCTATATGACCACCTAAGCAACACGTTATTGTCATGCAGGTTCTTTTTTCGTATTATTTTAAAGTCTCCCTCATACTTAGTATTGCTCCTCTGTTATGTTTGTCTTCTCTGTATTTTCCATCGCCAGTCAGAATTATTCATTCGATGAAAAGCCAAAAACGGAAAACACAATAATGAAAACACCAAACAGACGCTGGCACACTGCTAGAATACATTCTGTCCCAGTCCCAAGTGTGTGCATATTTACCAGCTGCTGCAGCTATAGGTACTGTATTGCAGTCAGCATATTCACTAGCTTACTGGCATCACTTCCTGCAGTATGTATACAACAGCACAATGCTTCTGCTCAGTCAATTTGCGTCAGCGTCAGGGGGGTTATTTTCAGTGTGGGATTGTATGGTGCATCCTACACATCCAGAAGGGATTTGAAAGATTAATCCTCACCTTTCTAACTGAATGTATGTAATTTGGTTTGACAAACACCAGCCCTACAGGGACGTTTTCTTCATTAATTCTTGACAATGTGCCTTGCGTCTCAGGCCTGAGGAGATGTAGTGGTGTGACGGACGAGAGCATTAAAGTGACCCAGATTCAATCTTTCTTTACTTATAAGCTTTTAACACTGAGTATAGCACCTGTGATACAAAATTCATTTGAGAAAGCAACAAAGACCGAGTGTTAACAGCCATTATAACAGGCCACACAGACAAGACACAATCTGATGATCCTCTCAGACTGTAATATACGCTGAAATATTCAAGAGGGCTGAGAGGTGTTCAGAAGTAGTTTTTGAAGACCTTGAAAAATGTGTGTGACAACCTTGTGCACAATATTATCTAACAGTATGAAATGGTTGTCTAGTTCAAGTTAATTTTAATGTTTTTGTTTTCACTCTACAATCAGTGATGTTAATTGTTTATTGCAGATAATTTTGCATAGGAAGTAAGTGATTCTAGTCTCATGGGAATAGTTCAACATTATATGCTTATTCGCTTTCTTGCTAATGAAGGAGCTTACTGCTCCCAACCAAGAAATAGACCGGCACATAACCCCCTTAAGTGCAACTAGTCGTTTTTACAATTTTTGTGGTGTTTTTTTGTACAGATTAAACATATATCAGAGACATAATGTGTTAATAAGGTTCTGTTGGAAGATTTTATTTGCTTTTTTTTATGTCTGGAGGGAGCTATGCTAGCTGATTCCCCTGTTTTATCTGACTCTCAGCAAGAAAGCAAGTAAGCATATTTCCCAAAATGTCAAACTATTGCTTTAAGTTTGTCATTAACAAACTGCTAACAAAAACATATTCTGCAAAGCAACTTTGTCTTACTTTAAGGTGTCTTTCCTCCACCACAGGGCAAAATATACTCTACAAAGGGAAATGAAAACTATAAAAACACACACAGTATATAAAACCAACTTCAAACCAACAATAAGACTGTTAGACAATATTAAAGCATGTAGAAAGGCTAAACCTGAACATATTTAACATTCAGATTTTCTCTTTTGCATAACCCTATTCACAGCCTGAAGACAGGTCAAATCAAGCTCATGCATATAAAAGCTGTTGCCCAAGGCAAAGATTTAACCAGCCCGGATGAGTCCCAAGGCTCGGTGTGCCTAACAAAAAACACCCTTGCTGCCATTCCAGCTCTGAGAAATATGAGGAGACACGAGAAAAGAGATCTGGATAGAACCCCCCCTTCCATCTCCAAAACTAACCGTTAGCTTGGCTTCCCAGACCCTGCTCACTCTTCCATGCCACAGCCACTTCCTGCTGGCTCTAAACAATGCAGACTCCATTTGGGCCGCCGTAATGGCTGACTGCTTGACATAACCCTTGTCAGTGAGAGCCGAGATAGGTGACACTTGACAGATGTGTAATTGCTGGAAGAGCTCACTGACAGGTGGATGAGCTTAAAGACACCTGATAGGCTTCTGAGGCTGTTGACGCAGGGGATTACACCTTTAAGCAGCACCGGCTTCCCTCTGTGTTGTTGCTTTTTTTTCTTTGTGCTTCAAGACAAAAAACTGTTTGGGTAATCTATTCAAAGTGAAATTGGTTTGATTTGTTTGAGCCAATATATGAGCCAAGCATGACAGTGAGAAAGGTTAAGTCTCCTGCAATAACCCTCATTTAATACATCCAGATGCATATTCTCTGTGAGGTAATGTATGGTTTTGACATCATCTGAGCCGGCTTGTAAAGCCTGCATTGGGGCGTGATAGCTTTTCCTCTCAGGTCAGCCCAGGTGAGGTGGTACCAGAAGCCAGAGATAACACTCCACCCCTATAAAAGACAGGAAGTGAGATAAACATTCACTCCTTGATTAGGAGCCGGGGTGTGGACTGCCATGTGGGAGGTGGCGCAGTCATAGGGGTGGAACAGTAAGATGTAGATGGGGGCGTGTGTGTGTGTGTGTGGAGGGTTGTGTTTTATGTGTGGGACCGCAATGCAAATCAATGATCTCCTTCAGTGCAGAGCAGAACAGCACAATGCCTGCACACCTGTCCATCATTCAACATCTGCTGTTCCACCTCTTGAAGCTGGGTGAAAAAAAACACTTTAGCTCACAGTCAAGGGGTTGAAAGGAGGGGAGGGGAGCGAAAGAGGTGTGCTCAGAGGCCCAGACATTCACTTTTCTTTTTCCTTGCTGAGAAGACCATGTTATTAGAACTGCAGTTACTAAATTGGGAGGAGGGAGACCGATGCTTTTGGATGTGACCTCAATTGCACTGGCACACTATCTCAACCAAAATCTCATTTCACCAAGAAAGACAGTGGAAGAGAGAGAAATTGACAATATCTTTTGTACCATCATGCATAGACAGCGTATAGAGATTTAGTGATGATATAGGGGGTTGGTGGCTCTAGCTGCACCCCAGAAGCTCAGCTTAGTTCATTGGGGGTATTTTCACTTATAATTGGGGTAGCTTTCATCTTGCCTGACAAAAGGCATAGCAGTGAAGAAGAGCACCAAGAGGGAGCTATCACTTCCCCTATTTCCTGGCCCCAGACAAAGGTATCCAGGCAGGCAGCCTGCTGAAGATGATGTATTTCTGATCAAAGAGCCTGGAGTTGTCAGCAGCCCGGCCTTGCGCAGCAACCTGATTGCTCCTGGATAGATTTGTCCCTTTGATCAGAGCAGACTCTGACTGCAGGCACTGTTTATGCAAAGAAAAGACGGCAGAGCGAAATCCACCCAGTGTAATGTGGAAACAGGCGTTCGGCTGGGGGAAGGACTTTAGCTTCGGGATATGTTGCTTCACACAATAATACAAGATGATATCTGTTATAATTACCACTAATGAGATAACATTGCAAAAAGTCTTTTCTGCAACTTGTTGCTGTGATGCTTTTGCGCTGACAGCAAAAATTCTTACTTGTATATTACTCTTAATTAGCTGATAAAATTCTGTCTCTAATTACAGTATACATCAGATATAAGAGTGAGATCATGTAATGTACTTGAACAACTGGTATTTTTATAAAATTATCAGTTAGTTACACTATGCAAACAACTTACACATTATGCAAATAACCGCTGGCTATGAATTTATGTGGACTTGAAAAGGCACATAATTTTGTCATAATATAGTGATGTAAATTCTCATGGCTAGAGTTAAGATTAGTCCTATAAATGTGCTATATAGAAATAGTAGCCATCAGTCTGTAGGATTGTTCCTACAAATCCCACTGTGACCTCGGTCATGTTTTGTCTGAAGAGAACAGTCTTCTTGTACCTGGCTACATGTGTTCAAACACTAAAATGTCAAACACACTGGACTTTAATACACTTGAGTAAGGTTATGTTGCGGTGTGAGATTTGCTTGTGTCCCATTGAAAATGAAGGGGGCTGAACTTCTCATGACACCGTCTTCAGTGGGTCTTTGTCGTGAGGCTACAAAACTTAAGATGTCTGGAGGGGTCTTCCCAGATCACTGCATACTATACTGACAGAATTTCTTATGCCAAAGACATGCATGGAGAATAAATTGAAGTGCTAAATTCATTGTTGGAAGTAGGACAACAGAATTGTTTACATCATTTTAATACTATCTTCACAATATCTACATAAATACATATTTAATTGCAGCTGTCAAAATATTTCTTGAAAGACAGAAAAGTAAAAAAAGAATAGTCAACATAACATTTATCTTGTTTTCCTCCTCCTCACTCTGCATATTAGATAAGTTCAGGTCATGGCTTTCAGGGACATCAGCCTTTACTGTTTTTCTGTCTTTTCTGTCATGTTAAACATTGAAAAGGTACAGCTCAGCACGCCTCCCGCCGAGAGACGCCAAAGTCAAGGTTAATTTATGGATGCAAAATACCTCGTCTCGAGTTTTAAATTTCCTTTATTCATTTTTTCTTTATTTTGTTCTGTTGGTGACAGGTGCTATTTAAAGGGGTTTCAGGCACACACTTCATACACACAGTTTAAGTCGGTGGAAAGAGGGCTGAGTGGTTATGTAAGCTGTGATTAACATATCTGACGGTTGCATTTGGGTCAAACAGTGATGGGTAATTCAGGTCATTTCTGACAGCTGATGAAAACAGAAATCATCATGGCGGGCGGTGGGCGTAATTATGTATTTATGAGTGCAAGAGGACCTTGAGGGAAGCAAGCAGAGGAGATGAGCACATACACAGAAGTGTCTGAGTGCTGCCTTGCTACTGTAATGACAGCTCATTTCCCTGTGTGGATGTTTTTCTCAGCTCTGTGCCAAGCTTTTGTTAGTCCCACCAGTTTACTGTACCTGCCAGCCCAGCCTTTTATGGACAGTACAGGAGGGTTAAGTGTTGTATTATTAAGGAATGAATGCTCTGCTGAGACCCCGGCCAAGGAAAAGGAAAGCATGTAAGTCTTACCCAAAGGGTCCTCCATGGCAGCTTGTTTGTGTTGTGAGAAACCCTGGCGGGGTTTAGGCAGATTTAAAGATGCATTTGATGTTGAATTACTGTATATGAGGTTTATACATACTAGAAATACATCAACGTCCTGCACTGTATGGATCTGCTCTTTCCTTTAGGATCTTATTGTTCCATACGCGCCATGCTTGGCAAAACATACACATATATATTTAATAATAATATTCAATAAATGTTGTTTTTTTGTACATAAAATTTGTAATTATTCCTTAACTTCTGTGTAGTACTCAAATCCCAAATCCAATAGAGATAGAGTAGATAATAATAGGATGGATAAAGCTGGATGCAAATAACCCTGGAGTTAAATCAAAGCCATCTTTAAATCAAACCCCCAGCAACGCTCTCTCTTTTCTCTGTCAATCCACTGTGACATTTGTGATATGGGCAACACTTTCAATCTATGGCTGCCTACTCATGTAAAGTTTAATGAGCGCCTTTTGTGGAGTGATATGAATAATGTATACATTATGGAGCTTTAAAGCGCCTATGGTGCATCTGTCTCCAGAATGGACGGAAGCCACGGGAAGGACCAGTGAAAATTAAAAAGCCTGAGGGTAAAGAAGGAGAGAGATAGAAAAAGCGAAAAGTTGAAGGCAGTCACATGAATTTGAATGCGTCAGTGTGCCACTTCCAATGCAAAATAGAAGTCATCAGCACAAGCACAGAGCTCTCCACCCCACCCCACCTCTACACAATCTATCTCTCCTCTGTTGCTCATCTGTGTCAACCTGCTCTTCACATCAGGAACTGAACACGCAGTGACATGGAGGGGAGGGAGAATGTTTTCTTGAAAATTCTGGAGAGCGTAGCAGTTGATGGGAGGAAAACATAAGTCAGTATTAAGCAGACAATCCTGCTCCTGCACTCCTGCAGATAGCATTGATTTGTCATGTAAAAGGAGATGGAGATGCACTGTACTCTGAATGACAAGATCACCATTGTAAAGTGGTAGTAATGTGCACTTTAAACACAAAATGTAAGAAGAGCAGAGGAAAGTATGTGCTTCAAAGTTTACTATAACAGAGGCAGAAAAATAAATTAATAAATTCAAAACCAACAAGAAAAGAATCAAGAATCTCCTCAATGGCAATGATAAAAGCAGGTTAATTGTTACATGCATAATATTTTCCTCAGAACATTATGAAAACCTTATTGAAAGAGAAGTACCCAAGCATTTAACCTCTAAGAGCATTACAGCAAAACCCTCAGCCAAGAGCTCACTGACGAAATTAGAAATCTCCTGCGTGTTGGCTGCTGCTCCACCATACCCCCCCAATTCAAAAGATTGGTGGGCCTCTATCTTCTTAGAGATCTGCTCCCTGTTGAATAAGCAATGGAGCGTTGCCCACTTCACTTGTCCACGCCAGGCTGGCCTGAGCAACCCTTCCCTCCCTTACCCTTTCTCCCCCTTCATCCCCTCCCCTAACCCCTGTTTCCATCTCCACAGACTGACTGCCCCCACACCCACCCACCCCAACCCCCACCCCCGCTCATCCCTCGCTCTCAGCCGACATGGACACACAAAAGAAGGCTCCGGCTTAGTGGCCTTGAGATGGATGCATTTTCATAGGCCAATCTCTGTTATCTTGGAGAAACAGGTCTCAGCCTCCATTCTCTCAGGGCTTTACAGTTTTCTCTCTGCCACTCATCCCATCCACCCCTTCCTTCATTTTTTTTTCACCTCCTCGCCACATCCCTGCGTCCTCCTACCCCATTTTCCGAAGGTCACTCATTAATACTCCTGAGCATTGAAGCTGACCCCGTGACCCTGAGCTTGAAAGCCTGGCTCTCCCATATTGAGCATCCAAGCCCTTGTCCCAGCATTCTCACCCAGGCCTGAGTGCGGAGGCCTGGACCCCCCCTAAGGTCAAGGACTGGGTGACAAAACAATAGGAGGCCCTTCCTCTCTGCATCCCCATGGACTCCCCCTGGGTTGTCCCTCTTTAGATTGATTGGCTATGCAGCAACATCTCCAAGTCAATCAATTTCATTAATTTAATGCAGATGAGTCAAACTGGAGAATTTATTCACAGGTTTAAATTTTTCCCAGAAAATTGAAAATCTTACATGTAATGGTTTTGTCAGTCTCAATTCAGGTGCAAACAAGTATTCTCTTTTTTTGTTGCTCTTATCAAATTTTGCACTTCATTATCTTTAAATTCCACTTAAAGAAAATTGGACACCACTTTAATGAATATGACGCATTTCTGTTTCAGTATTATATCTGTATTTATTTGTACATGACTGAAAGTAAGGAAGGTGCAAATTATATGTAAAGCTTGTGACGACCTCACTTTCATATCGGGTTAATTACAGAGATATATAGATATATTGCAACAATACATTTCTTTACAGTGTAGCAATGAAATATCAAACAAAAGACAAAACTTCTTGCCTTCAATCTAACAATGTAGCAGCCTTGATTCACCACCCCCCAATAGGAATTGTGGTGTTAAAAATCCCCCTACAATAAGCTTCTTCATTTTCTGCTCACTCTGCAGTTTGCAGCTTCCTCATTTCCCAGCTGTGGAGTTTCACTAGGACTGGATGTATCATATATCTCTCTGTTTTTCCTGCGTGGCTCTTTTTGGGCCTAAGGTCAGAGGGTGAAATAAAGCAGACCCCATTTTGAAGCTGACAGGGTCTCCAAAGCCTGAACCCGAGGGCAGTCCCCCCAGCCCCGACCTGACAGAGGCCGCGTCCGACAAAGGTGCAGTTTGTTAGAAGCTTCAGAGGAAAAAAAAAAAGAAACACAACAGGGAGGGTTATTTTGTGTTCCTTTGACCCCATGAGCCCTCTGAGATGAAAAGGCTTTCAATTTTTACCAGACGAGGAAGACCACTTCAGCACAGAACACCAGTATGGGCTTCAAAGCTCAGCAGAAATTTCAATCAGAGACAAATTACTGTATATTGTATGGTGTACTGTGCTCCGTCGCCGCAGTCTGAGGGGGCAAAAGGGCAAAAATAGTGCAGCATTACACAGACGAGAAATGGCGTGGTATCCTTGCAGGCAGTGGGTGACGCTCACATGGTCACTGTCTTTTCAAATCATGAAAATTCATTGCTAGATTATGTCAGAGCAGTTAGTTGTGAAAGGTAGGGGAGGTAAAATCCTGATGGGCTTGCATGTATCTGCCATCTTAAATCATGCAAGCTGAAGGCAAATATCAATACCACAATGCTGCTTAAAACAGCATTCTGCCTAATAAAAACATATCTATCATTTACAACACAAGGGTAAGAGAAAAAGGCTATGAGTGTACCGTGCCTTATGCCATTTACTAAACATTTTATCAAATTTTACAAAGCCTGCTTAATATTTAAAGCCTTGGTCATGCAGCCTAATGGTGCAAGGCAGGAATAAGCTATTCAGGGGTCAATTGTTTTATTAAGATTAATGAGGGGGAGCAAGAGGGTACTTCATATCTGTACTGCTTTCTCTCTTTCTCTGAGCACCAGTGAGGCATATTAAAAGGAGTGAGTAAGGTTTGGCACTTAGCTTATCTACATAAGTGGCTTATGGATGTATTTGTCCCGGACATTCAAGGTAAATTTTTTCATCAATTCATTTTTCATCAAGTGATGAACTTACTTCCCCCACAGAATATATCAAGGAATGCTTCAATTCTCTGCTACACCGCACAAATGTTCAAGTACGTTAGATTAGCATAGAGGAAAAAAGGCATATTCTGCAGTTTCTGATAGCATTATATACTGTAGATTCACATAGGTGTGCTGGTGTTCTTCTCTGCTGGATATGCACCACATGTTAAAGTTTTTAATTGTTGTTTTTCCTCCTCTTTAGAATAAAAAAATATTCAGCAACAAGGTTATTTTTCATTAATTCCTGACCATTTTATTACCTTTAGGCTACCATAAATGCTACAAAGGTTTGATTGCATCAGGCATCATTTGTTTAATGCAAGTGTCTATTTTTCTCCTGAATCAGATAAGAGAAAACTGTTTACAACACAGGAATACATTTGCTAGACTGGAAATAAAGAACTGAATAGGGGTGTCTGATGACCAACGGCCATCTTTAATCAACCCAGCAGCGCGAACTCCCATGACTCTGATGGACCGGTACATCTTTTGTCCAAAAAATGTCCAATGTGATGTATCAGAAAAGGAGCAGATGGAAGTGGAGGGTGGGCGGTGACAACTGAAAGCTAGTAGGCATTCATCTCTGCAGACATTTACACTCCATCAGCCATAACCCCCAAACCACGCTGATGTTACTGTTGTAATTGCTTTGACACACACAAGTTGGCACTAATCCTGTTTGGACAGTGACTTAAACAATATGGAAAGAGGGGACACATTGGTTAAGTCCACCAGTACATCTGTCCCTACTGGCCAGGACAACATCTGTGTGTGCTGCATGTGACTGTGGTGTAAATGAGAGCCCAGAACTTATTATAGCACAAGTTTAAACAAAACTATTCAAAAAGACTGTTTTGTTTCCCTGTGGTGAAAATCCTCTTTAAATGTTACGTGATTCAAATACCTGTTTCAGCCCACGAGAAGTGTTTAAAAAAGGAATGTCTTTAAAAGTATGGTGTCTCCTTTGCTCACTGATCTAATGTGATGTGACGCTGAAAATGTTTTCGGTTGAAGCAGAATGACAGGACTTGTTGTGAGAACAGTATTAATATGTCTGCTTAGACATGTAGAGATTATACTAGGGTTGCAGTAAAATGCAGGGTTCGTATAGCTGCTGTGGGAGCATTTACATGATGATCCATAGCTGTCATGTATAGTACTGTAAATAAATAAATTTTCAAGCCAAAGCAATAACCAAAAATAGATTAAGAAAGGAAATTTCATGCTGCAGGAATAGGTTGTAGCTACATATTGGTGGGATCGCAGGCTTGGAAAACAAAGATGTCACATGACAGCAGGTCCAGAGGGGTAATTTCATTTTCACTGGACTGCCTTTTTTTCTTTAGGCAGAGCATAATGTGAACAATGTTTTAGAGGGCCATCTTCAACCACCATCTTCACAACATGCAAGCCTTTCATGTGTCTGTCTCCCTCTCGCCGCCTCAGCCCTTCCATCCTCTCCAGCACGCCTGCATGCACCCTGACACGTTGACAAGCTGGGAGCGAGTCAATGTTGTGGTTGACCTGGGAGGCCAGGCCAGAGAGGTTTGGTTCACAAAGTGAGAGGTAGACAACTAAGTGCAGTGAACTAAAACGCCCCAAGCCAACCTTTAGCCTTGGTCAACATCTGCAAGCCGTTTGGGTTGGAAGACAGAAATGGTGGAAGTGGACGTGGAAACTCAATCCTTGGCTGTCCAGACCACAACAGTTCACGTTAGACCTGGTCACCATGCATTGAACTATGTTGCAGATAAAGGCCACTATCATTTCACTTATTCATGTACTTGTATCAGGAATGTACATGTGACTGCATTCTTATTTTTCATGTATTTTCTTGGCATTTATGAATGAATGATTTCTGAGTAGATGAGTATTTGATAAGGACTGCAATAAACAATTTGAAAAGTGTGCACAGGGGAAAAGAATCCCACAGACTGTTGTCATTCTAATTGGATGTCTACTGTGGATTTAAAGAGTTTTCACCATTAGTGTGGATGTCAATCTTAAATGATACCTATATCTATTGCCCTTATCTGGCCCACCCATTTTTCATTTGTTCTACTTCTTTTTTTCTTCTAACTTTAGGTCACTTCCGCCAGCTGTAGTAAACACATAGTTAACACAAATCAAAAGTCTCTGTCCTGATCGGTTCATATAGTGTATGACAAATTTCTCAAGTTGGGAACACTCGTCCAGATTTCTGAGGAGGTGATATGGCCTGACACCACCACATCCGCCGCAGATATCGGATCAAAATGGCGATCGTTGGAGCAAAGTTACCTACGGTTTTATCTGTAACTAGCATTCTTTGTGTTGTAGCAGTAGCTTCCTGTTTCTAACATGAAAACTTTCAAGAGCACTGATGCTTTACGTATCAGTAAAATAATACACATTATTAAGTTATTAACATTATTTGCATTCTTCACAAACAATCACTAATTACACAGATTTTTGCTTTTGCACGAAAACATTTTACATATATATTTTATTAATAATAGAATTTGGAATAATAAGCTTGTAACACGATATTAAATCCATTCCATGGAAAACTGGACTGATCTTGTTTTAATCTGACTTACTGAACCTCATACAGACATTTGATGGTATAAAAACAGTTTGGTTACACCCAAAGACTTTCTGATTCTCAGTAAAGTTCATATGAAGAAGTTCATTTGAAAATCCTTTGTAATGTAAGTGTAGTGTAATTACATTAAAAAAACAAATGCACTCATTTGTTTTTTTAATGTAATTACACTACACTTATGATATTTAACTGCATATATATATATATATATATATATATATATATATATATGTGGTGGTGTATTAGTTTCAGTTCACCCATGTAATAATAAAGAATATGGGGTTTATTTCAGTCAAAGTGAGACTTTCCACCTCTGACACTCTAGTACAATGAAGGTGAATGGAATTTAGTTTGTAATGCTTAAACCATTGAAAAATATCATATGAAAAATTCAGCTGCTATGTCTCTATCCATAGACACTGTGGGCAGTTTTCATTTGGACTATTTCTTTGAGAGTAAACAGTTCTAAAACATTTTTCAGCGACATAAAATAAATCTAGCCTAACACTCTTTTTATGTTCACATTAAGGACACCAGTCCTTAATGCAGTTTATTACAACTGTTTGGCTTCAGAAACATTAGTGAGTAGAACAATAAACTCAACCATGGCTTGGGATAATATGTAAATGATCAATACTTCTAATTGCAGAGAGGAATGATTGCCATGATTATGTTGACTCTCTAATGAGTCCACCTGTTGGCATCATGCAGAAAACAATTTTCCACTTGAAGAAACATAGCGTATGTAAACTCTCATAAAATGTAAAACCAAGGTCTGCCGTGCTCTGGCAGCTGCAGCCTACAATTATGCAGCATCCGGCGATAACTTGAATGCCAATCTGACAAAACAGTGCCATTCCTCCTCAAACACAATGCTTTTTTTATTCAAAAATAAATTGAAATTTGAAACTCAAGCTCAGACTGAGACATCCAAACTGAAGTATCTGATGCTGCATTTATTAGATATGTTTGGAGGACTGTTGGGAATATAAAAGCCTGTGAAGTTTGATATTTGGTTTATAAAGTCTGTAGAGCATCAATTCCAGAAAAACAAAATATACAGTATTATGCGCCTACTGTAACACCACTGCTCACTTCAAAGGCTTGTCCTGAAATTCAGGAGGACAGTTATTGATCCAATCTCTCAATGAATCGGGAATTGATAACTGGACACTTCAGAATGCACTTTTATGTCTTCTCACTTTGAAGCTCTCCGCACCCATCTTTCTAGGGGATGTTATTCTACGCAAGCGCCTCTTAAATGTTTGAAACCCACACTCCTCCTTGGTTTCACCAGCATTTCGAAGCCGTGTCTCTTTTCATTCTCACGAGGCATATTAGGAATCCTTGTTCTGAATGTAAATGTAAACTAGTGTTGGGCACGACAAAAGGGCACCTTTCTTTCACTTCAGATGAACAGGTTCCAGGGCAGGATCGGGTAAGGTGTAGTGAAAGGAGAACCTTGGCCTCTCTATCTCCTCCCTTCATTGTCCCGCACTCCCTGCCAAACCATCATTCTCAATATCCCACTGGGGCCTCTCTAACCCTCAACATCTGTCCCACTTTACCACTCTGATGGCAGAGAGCTGGCTAGTATGACGGGCACACTGCAGCAGTGTGCAGGGTTTAGAAACTGCTTCCAGACATCTCAAAGTGCTGTCATCTGTAATTTTGTGCATTTACTTGTTAAATTTATTTGTCTGCAATTTACTACAACTAATCACAGGTGTGTTTGCACTATCTCTGTGAGAATATTTATACGGCTAAAACACACATGAAAGTAAAGGCAGTGTTGTTTAGAAGTGAAATATTTTTTAATTACAAAAGCTATTTTCAACCCATCTTGTCCTGGAAAAGCATTCATTCTGACTGTCATTGTGAAGCACTGCTTTTTGTCTTAACATGACAAACTTTTCACAGGTGGTGGAGAAAAAAAAGAAACTGGAGGTCAATTTAAATAGCCTTAGTGCTTTGCCCAGATGAGTAAATCAACCGTAAGGAAACATAAAGGGAAACACCCAAAGTAGACGTGCAACACTGTGGTGCCATGTAGGCGATCATAAACTCATGTACATTTAAGTTAAAAACAGGATGCTATATATTTTGTGAAGGATGTTTGGGGCAGCTAGAACATTATAATTGCATGCCAGTTTTCCCTGTGGGAGAAAATACCTTTCCCCATATGTGGCAGTGATAAAATATAGGTTTCTCCTGTCAAGAAAGGTATATCTGCCCTCTAACTAGACAAGGGGGAGCAAAGTAGAGAGCGAGAGAGACAGAGAGAGCAAGGTGGCGATACATATAGACACCTAGAGACATACAGGAAAAGAGAAAGTGAGGGAGAAAGAGAGGGAATCCAAGCCACTGTCTATACAGTTAGTGGGTCTGGGCTGATTGCATGAGGGACAGGAGGGAGCTCCATTTACATTGTAGCTGCAGAATAAAAAGCAGCTTTGGTTTGTCAGTTTTCTGACTAGCGTCATGAACCGGGAGATGCCCATGGCTGCTCGTTCTACTTCAACGCAGTTCACTACCTGCCATCCTTACCCTTCTACTAGTCAAAGAGAGGAATACACAAACGCATACACACACGGGGTCCCTCTGGTGTGTTTGTGTTTCTGTTTGTGAGCATTTGTTCCGAATCAGGCACCTGGCATCTTTTGGGAGAGCAGGCTTCACCAATGAGGCCCCCTGGCCTGTCTTATGTCTGGATGCAGACCAATACCCATCACGGCAAACTGATCAAAAGCAAAGGAAAGTACAACCCTTGAACTTCACAGTCCAATATGCATCCCAGTTGCTTTTTATTCACACACTAACACACACATACACACACAGGAACAGCATGTAACCATATGAATATCTCTCCGCTGATCAAATATTCCAGAAAGCAATTTTTTCTCTTGTTTTCAGTTAGAATTGAAATTCACTGCAGGTTAAATTGGACCCTCTCGCCAGACTGCTGTAATACCCCATAGTAGGCATAATCAAAGTAATTACAACAACACACAGGTGTTTCACGCTGCACACCACTGAACACAGCACACGTCAGTTGACAGTGGATGGAGTAAATATCTCTGGGGGGGAAAAACAGAAACAATTTCAAATCAACTGTCATTATGGCTACTTTATCGACAGACAGTAAGTGCACAAACAAATGGCACTTTTTGTCATCTGGTGCTTAACATGTACATTTTATGCTCTGTCTGTTGACGTTGCTTTGCTTCCACTTTTCAATTATTATAATCTAAATCTGGAGTGAACTATAGAGGAAAGACATGATTTTTTTATCTCTACAGCAGCGAAAAAAGAGAGAGAGAGTGAGAACAGTATATGAACAGTATCAGCAATGTCGATAAGCTTCTCACATGAAAATGCCTCCCTATTGCATTTATAACTAAGATGTTTTTCCACTTAAACTACAAAAAATACCTTTGAGCATTTAGAAATACTGTATATATTTTACTCCTTGCTATTTTATTTGGTTCAGATCAGAGCAGAGACAAATGAAGAGGCATACAATCACATTAAAAGCTCCCCATCTGCATCCCTCCGAATCTCATCTCGGAGAGAAAGAAAATGAGACAAAAAAAATACGAAGGAGAGAAGGTTGGGGGGGGGGTCAAAGAAGAGAGAGAGAGAAGGTGCAATTACCAAGAGCGTAGTCTGAGGGATCAACTGCACTTCAAAGAGGCCGGGCCCCTCATCCCATGCTCCACACAGCCCCAAGTGCCAGTGTTGTGAGAGTAGGTAAACATGAGCAGATCACAAGACTGTTAATAGCAGCCAGATCTGAAGAGGTCTCCACCTTGTGCCGTCCTGCCTGCCTCTTAGATTCTCAGACAAGCCCTTGCCTGGAAGGAACAGACTCACCCTGCACACTCAGCTACTTAGTGGGTATGTGTATGTGTGTGTGAGCTCATGAGCATTATCCCAACAGCTTTTTTTCCCATAGTAATTGAACAGCATAAGCACATGCAGGAATCTTTTAAACTCTCACAGCATGCAAAACCAACAGCTGCCATGTAAACTCCTAAAATATGAGCATTGGTAAATGCACTATAGGATATTTCTCCATCAAAAGGGTAATAATGCAAACTGTATTCGTTTTTTAGCAGTAGTTTCTAATGCAGCAGTCACAGAGAACACTACATCTATCTGTGTGTGCATTGCAGCTAAATTATTGCAGTGTTCACTTTGAGACTTATTGTCAAGAATTATCTTGTTCCAGTAGGCAGCCGACTCAGTGAGTGGATTTTCATTCATCTTTTTTGACAACAAAAAATATGCTCTGTGTCTGAGCCCTCCCTCCCTGAAACTCGCTGTACTAATCCGGGGCGATGTCTACTGTATGTGAAGTGCATTTAACACCCACTAATCTGTCATCACTGGATAAATACGATAAGGATAGCAGCCATTCCCCAGAAGTTATCACAGGCCTGACGGCTAAACAGGATTTAACGGTTGGCTTTATACAATGCAAAGAGTGAATAGCAATATTTTTTAAGGATAGGACAGTGTTGACCCCCTCTAAGGAAACACAGTGTACATTCAGTACCACTGATTGCTTTTTTTAAATTTCCCTGTATAACTGTGTTGGCAAGGTGGCATAATTCAGAGGTTATTTTCAATCACATGACCAGGGTTCAAACCCCCATGTCAAGACGTATTCATCCTGTTGAAGTGTCATTGAACAAGACACTGGGTCCCTATCAGCTCTGGGTGAGATGGGGGGTTATGCTGTATCTGACCCCACACTCTGACCTCCCCAGTGGGATGAAGCAAAAAGAGACTTTCCCCTGGGGGGATCAATAAAGAATTTCATAAACATACACAATGTATATCAAAGTACATCTTGGACCAGCATGTCTTCTGCATTGCTAATTCTAAATCTCAGTGTTTGAGGCTGTGTATTTGAATGCACTGACAGCACTGCTTCTTCAAACCAATATTTAAAGGAAATCAACTGGAAAGGCTGACATCTGTTGGCTAGGATTTGTAACTGCAGTTGAGTGGATCTTGATGGACAAGCAGGGAGGCAGACATGGTGTTATTGCACTGAGGTATGAAACAGTTCAGAACTGGTGTCCTAGAAGAACAGAGCAGAAAACACTTAAAGAGACACAAGGGGAAAAACTCCCGAGTCATGAACCGAGATGAAAAGATGCCTCCGGGCTAACCTCACAGCTGAGGCGGAATCACCCTGAGTGCTTTCAGTGTGCCTTTCTCCTCGGATGTCGTTTGTTAAGAAAGTAAACCCCTTCATGCTTGTGTGAAACTTAATTCCCTGGTCTGTCCTTGAGCAGTAAACTCTTACCCTCTCCCCGGCAGCTGAGAGTGACCCCTCCATTGAAAAACCCCACACAGTCCTCCTCTCCTCTTCGTTCCTACCACACCAGATGTTACTTTTCGTATTTATCGCACAGTTTAGATAAGGGTAAACAAATAGTCATCATATTATAACTGCAAACACCGCTTTTCTGTCTTGCTTATCGCAGGTCACAGCATACAAAGTTAGCCGACGGTGTGGAGACGGGGTGGTGGAGGGTGGAGGGGTGGAGAAGGGAGAGAAAACATTTTGACAAAATTGCAGTTTTCTCTCAAATCAGCCTGAGCATATACATACCTAAAGTCCTTCTGCACACATACACACACAAACACACACATATAACCCTGAGCCCTGACCTGTAGGAATGTGTGCTCTCTGTGGAGGACGATTAGCTGGCCAGCCTCTTAGCTCCTCCAACACAGAAACCTCATTGTGTGAGCCCAGTCAATGTTTGCTGACACACGTTATCTCCCGTCCCCTCTCTCCCTGGGCCTCCGGTCGGATCGAGCTGCCACAGCTCTTTACAACGATTTAGGGAGCCATTTGTTTTTTCAAGGAGCTGTTTATACAATGGCCACCTACCACACAGGGGACAGAGGCATAGGGACAGGAGAGGGAGTCGTTTGAAATATAAATCACAACGTGCCAGCTTTTATCGGCAACAGCTCTGCCTTTTTGTTTTCGACTTTCCGATCTTTTTGCATTCTTCATCGTGGGATGGGGTGATAAGGATAGACGCGATTGGGTTTTGTCAGCAGCTGCCAATGTATGTAACTACAAGAAAAGAGGGAAAAGAAACACTTATCTTATGTGTGTACATCTAGGGCAGGTGATAAAAAAGAATATTCCTCAAGGAGGATCAATAGTTGTTATTCAGACCTGCATGGGTCCCTCCATAGGAAGCACTGACACTGTCCTAAGAGTCTGCCGGCTGTATTGATTTTAATTTATTTTTAACTTAGTGATGGATATGGGACATGGCATGAGAGAGAGGCATTGGTCAAATAATTACCAACATCTATTCATTAATTGGGAGGCAAAAGAGATAGACCACTCAATATTCATTAAAGCCTGCAAAGACTTTGCAAATGTGTTGTCTGACACAAGGATGTCAGAGAAATATGTCGATCACTTAATCACACAATGCAAATTTGTCCCTGTGAAGTAAAGTGGACACTGTTTTCCCTTCCTTTTTAGTCAAAAGAAGAAAAAACTTTAAAAAGATTACATATTTTATTATGCTTTAGATCCTTCATCCATTCCCACTATGTTCTCTATTTTTTCTACTAAACATATTTTAAAATGCCCGAATATTGATATTAAACATACACTGAAACAAAAGAGCTTTGAAATATCACTGAAATGATTCATGATTCAACATCCCCAGTTAAAAATCTATCACTATTAAACAGTATTTTTCCACACTGAAGCAATTTCAGAATCCATTGTCTACCACACAAACAAATGTTTTGTTTTTTTCTTCCAGAGAAACATGGCCAAATATTGACACACATCTTGCGTGTAGAGAAGCTGTTTGGTCAGTAGCTACCGAAAGTAGCTACAGGAAGAGACAGGATGCTTAAATGCACACGAGAGGCGATGTTTCCTGAAAAGCTTATAAATTGCATCTTTAGTTAATCTTTAAACAATCCAGTTTATGAAATTCAATCTCAAATAATGAGCTGCAATTAAACTCAAACACTGTATGAGAGAGGTAAATCTAATTAACTGAGCGTGTGAAAAGTGATCAGATGACAATGTTTTGTATTACAATGTTGGAAGTTTCAGGCCTCGGCAGAATATGAATCAGACTATTCAGCAGATGGAAGGTGCGGCTGTTGTTGCTGTAACAGAATCAGCAGTCTTGTCATACATATGCTGCATAAATATATCATCAAAACCCTTGTAACCTGCAATAATTCGCTTGATTGGTTCAGTGAGTGCAACTTCCTTTGGTGTGCATCAAGTCAAACTGACCAAAGTGGCCTATGGGTTCTTGCAGACAGGCACCCGTGGTTATTGAGTACAATCACAACACTAATTATCTTGCATGCAAGCTACTGCAGGGCTTTGCCCTTTGAGAGAAGCAATCAAACAACTGACGAAAGGCTGAATAATCACACTGCACTGAATATGCTGGGCATAGCACGTGTGTATGTATTTGTGTGTGTTTGTGTGTGTGGGAGCTGCTGAATACTGTAAAGTATGTACATTAACTTCAGTAAAGCTAACAATATTTGTCAGATGCCTTTTAGGTGGGAGTGCAATAACGTTGGAACCTTATGGGTTAAACAGGGTAACATCCTCCCGCCATGGTTAAAATAAGCTAACACTGATCTCAGTGCTCAGATGAAATCAAGCAAGTTAAAGTTTTCCTTCAGTTCATGTTTGTTTTGGAATTTAGTTGAGAGAAAAGCAAAGAGGCAGTGCATCTGTGTGAAAAACCAAATCAGTGACCTCCATGAGCTCTTATCTCATCATGTGTTGCATCATAAGCAATATTAAGCCTCCTTTTCCCACCCAAGCTAGGCCAAGGTCGTGGTTAAGTTATGATTACAGTATGATGCACTCAGTGAAGACACGCAATAAAGAGGTCTCTGCTGAACCATAAAACTGTCAAGATGCATCACAAAAGTGTCAGATGCACCACGCACAGCATCACAACAACAAAAAATACTCTCACTCTTTCTCTCACTCTCCTCTCTAAGCAATCATCACTTCCTCAACTTGACACAGGCTGAATATTGCATAAAATGAATATGTGTTGGAGGACAGAAAAACTACATTGATTTTAAAATCCCTTGGTTCTGCTATAGTGCCATAGTGCACAGTAATGATCAATTATTTGGCCTCCGACTGGCGTTTCTTAGAAGCCTCTCTCAGCTAACGGCAATATAGTATGAAGCCACCAAAGAGAATCCATTGATTTAATCCTTGGCTGTTCAACTGCAGATCATCTTTATCTATGCAATAATGCTCCAATCATCTACCAAACTGGGGAAAGTCAGGTTCTTTCTGGAGACTGAGGATAACAACTGATTTTCAATGTAGCGCACATACTGTGCTTTAAAGACAGGCTAGTGCTAGACAGTGCTACTAAGCTGTGAAAATAAGCCCACACCTTTGAAAAGTTAAGCCTTGTAAATGTACATATAAATGTTTGTGAGGCCTCAATGGTTGTCACAAAGAGTGAGAATAAGACAGACAGAAAGTGAAAAGAAAATGTAAGAAAATGTGATGTAATACGATCTTCTGAAGTAATACGGTGTTTTTCGCTGTTATGTATTAAATGTTACCACAAAAAGGGTGTTTTTCCTACTTTGAATTCTAACATAACTCATAGCAATTGTGTCATTACACTTCACTGGCACCTGCCATGGTCTCATTTCAAGGTGATTAAGATACTTATCAAATTTATTTTGCTGGAAAAAACATCAGTGAGTTTTTTTCCTGAAGTCTCCACAGAGACCAAATTTTGACACATTTCTACACTCAGTTTGAAAGCACGATGATAAATCACACTACACCACAGGGGCCATGAAGCAAAGAGCACTTCGGTCCAATTTTTAAGCCTGGCAAGAATACCCCCCCTTCTTGCTCCTCAATCCACTAGCCCAATAGAGGGAGGCAGCCTAAATGCACCATCAGCATTGAGGTTTGGCTGAGCTGCTACAAGGGTATTATGTTCCAAATTCTCTCCAGCTGGAGCGAGGAGAGGCTCGCCCATCTCCTTTTTTAACCCATTCCCAAATCACAAAAAAATCACCCCGGCTTCTTTTTACACCCTACATCCATCCCGTTCTTGCCTTCCCTTTCTATATCTCCACAATTCAATGTTTAAACAATCAGGCATCCGAGAAGTAGTGTCTGAAATTTGAGGGGGCATCAGGGAAGGCCTACTTAAAGTGTTCGGGGAGTGATGGAAAGAAAAAAAACACAGAATGAGAGTGAGAAAAGGGGTGGGCGGTGGGGGGAGGGGGGTTGAGAGGAAGAGAATTGGAAAGAGAGAGAGAAAAAATGAAGAGAGCTGCTGGGGCAGGTGAAAGCCGTCTGCATACAAGGTGGCGATTAGGGGAAAGTGGCCCTGTGTGAGGCAAGAGGAACATCTGTGCCCATTACCGCAGCACACAAAAGACTAGGAGGGGGGGGGCAGGGGAAAGACCATGGTCTCCAACATGAGCAGGGCCTCACCAAACACCACAGGCTGAATTGCATGGCCCAATTTGAGGCTTTCAGCGCTGCTTGTCATTAGCATTTGAAAAAGCGAGGCAGGAGCTAGCTCAGTGAGTAACTCATGGGTCGGAGCAGGAGAGTGACTTAAGAGCTTGGAGGAGGTGGAAGCCCCCCCACCCAGCCCCATGCCTTAAGCACCTTTCAGGCAGAGGTCTGTTGAATGGAACATGTTGTGGAGTCATATCTACATTATCCCTTCTTAAGATTATGGCAGATTATGCAAACGTCAGGGGATAAAAGAATGGAAGAATTAAACACACTATGGAGAAATGGCTACGATGTCTGTTGATATAAGTGGTGATCAGAAATTACTTTCTCAGAGAAAGTATTGTATATATTGAGACTTTTCAGACTTACATGATGCTATCATAAGCTTTTCCAAGTAGTTGTCACAACTGCATGCTTTCAGCATCTAACCATCAACTAACTTGCTCTGTGGAGAGAAATGCAAAGCCCGTGATACACTGCATCCATATGCATCATTGCATACTGTATCTCAGCAAGGCCAATGAATGTTCAATTTGACTCCAACATTTTGAATAACTGTATTTCAAAGTGTGTCAACCTGGTTCAAAAACACAGCTAATGGATGGCAAAAGCATGAAAAATAAAACACTCATTCTGGTGAGCGCTGCATCAAACTTGTATACTGGATTGCACTCTTTTTGAGAACACTTGGGAGGGAGATGTATTACTTATTTAAATGCCACAAGGCATATATCTGTTTGCTTAAATATTCCAATTTATTCCAAGACAGTAAGTGCCTTGCTGGAGTGAATTATAGATGGTAAATCAAGACGCTGAGTTATTAGTTATGACACCATAAGGTTCTGTCTTCATCAATACGTCTCTCTTTGAGATTGGTATTATTTAAATGGGGAATGTTGTACTGGCAAGCTGATGAGCAATCCTGATTTGAGGAACACATCTTTACACCCAATGTACAGTGCAATATTATAGAACAGGAATCACAAACCTGGCATCAGCATAGTGAAAACCCAGTAGAACCAATGCCGGTTGTCAGCTTTTTTAATTGATTTAACAGACTGATTTCACAGCAAAGCAAAAGAGAAAAAATCATCATGATAGGATTTACTGTTAACTACGACCACTGCGATTTCAGAAGGAAGGTCATATCAGAAGCAGTTCAATGTGTTAGATTGCAGCAGAAACATACGGGTGGACTTCCTCACACCATGAAAGTTATTTTGAAAAATTACCTTCCCTTTTGCCACAAGGCCAGTGCTCAATAACTCTCATTGTGGGACTCATCTGTGAGAACAAACAAGGTGCCTCTTGCAGCCCAGAGCTAAGCATGAAAGTTATTTTTGAACTATTAAACAAATGTGTTAAACTAGGTCATTGACTGAAAACTTTTCTACGATAAACCTGAGATAGTATGCTTGGAGGCCAACAGTATTACCTGATTGATTAAAATCTGGACTTAAACCCGATCCATAATATTTTATTATTTTGGATGACAACACAAACCTTGGGATTTGTCTGTTCACTTATAGTAGTACTGGTGGAGTACTGCATGATTACTCCCAATTGTAACATTTTAAGTCCTTAAGTCACTTTGCCATTACAAATATCACAGCCTTACGGATGGGAACACAATAGATTACAGTCAGTGGGAAATCAGCAGGAAGGGCTGACCCTTTTTCTTTCACATAAGTACATTTTCTTGATCCTGAGCTAGATGTGTAAAGACATAACAATACATTATGCATGTCAGAGAAGTAATTTGGTCCTACCTGATGAAATTCTGCATTAGCGAACATTAAAGCACATAGGTTCAAAGGCAGGTCTTCACGCAACTATGACCTTGCATGCTTAAACAGAAAAAAACAACAAGGAAGCATGAGCTCCCTGTTACTTCAGATGGCATTACAGTGTGTGGTTTTAATCATTAGACTGTTTGTGTTATTAGGCCTTGAGGTGACAATGGTGAAACATTACAGCACGTTTTGAACTGAATATTAAATTCCACCCATCTCATCATTTGAGTAACTGCTTTCAAAGGGTTGCAGGATTTCAGGGCACATAAATGTTTGATATGTGCTGGAGTGACGCATATGGGCCACATTATGCTTGAGAAGCACGCAGTCTGAAGGTCATCAGATCTAATTGTCAGATGGACCAAGTCCTGATTGCTGCAACAAATCCCCACAAGGTTCACAGGAAGCCCAATATAAGGAGTGTTTTGTCAGCACATCTTCATGTTTACTGAAAATAAAGCAAAAAGAAGGGCATTTAGGTCAACAATTCTAAAGAAAAGCCAATAGAATCGCAGCATGTATATTGACAGTATGCACTTGTGTGTCCACAGTTGTAGAAGGATAATAGTTATTTGCATCCTTGCAAATTGTGATCAATACATACTAGCCGTCCTCTAACCTCTCCATCAGTGCAGCAAAGCAGGCACGTCTCAATTCTTTCCCAACATATGATGTAAATGCTCTGTGGTGCACATTTAATGTGATGTCATTGTACTATTGACATCCAAGGATGGACCGGCGGCCCAGGCTGATTTGTTTAATATCTAGTTGAGAGAATTCTATTGACTTTTCTTTTTTCCATCTGCTCGCAAGATGAAAACATATCTTCCTACCCAGAAGCTCTGACCTAATATGCCTTTCTAATGTTTTTCAGAAGGACATGCTATATTGCATATATGTGTGTGTGTGTGTGTGTGTGTGTGTGTCCACTGTATGTGTATGTATGTGTGTGTTTAGCTCAATTCAGGACTTATATCGATATAAACCAGGCTTAATCCTTTCACTCTGATGGCTTCAATGACAGCGGCACACCATCAGATAAGAGGTCATTGAACTGCAGCAGCCACCTCTTCATTCAGAATAAATGGGGTGCACCAAGAGTGCACCTTACTATGTGCTGCATTGCTCTGGTCATAATGAAAATGTAATGCATTTTGAGTTCCAGCTGCCATCACTACCACACTACACAGAACTGATTCTGTTGATATTACTCATATAACTTGCCCAATTTGTTCCTAGAAATGATGCACACACAAAAAAAAATTTCAACATTTGGTATGTATGAACTTACTCTCCAGGTGTCTTTAAAAAAAAAAAAAAAAGTCAATTCAACCTATTTGTGAGCTTCTTGGCTCAATCTTCGCTGCTTCATGAGTGCACATTTCTATTGAGTTGGTTTGTTTTTTATATGAGTACATCATAGTTTTTCAGCCTGAAATTGAACAACTACCCTCTAAATTCCAAATGTCCATCAACCTTGAGGCTAATATGTGGCATGCATCTATCAAAGTCCATGTCAGACTAATGCTCTTTCCTGTATCTTGGCACAGCATGACCATATGGAACTGTAGATGTTTCCTTTTGCTTGGCTAACCCACCAGGTTGAAAGGAGTGCGTAGTGCGGGGCAAGAAATCTTTCTAAAAACCGTCTAATATCCACATGGATGTTGCTTTTTTGCTCTGTCTGTTTCCAATCCCACTGAGGGACATGAAAACCAGAGACCACAGACAACCTTGATTGAGGCACAGCTGAAACATGCTAATGCTCTGATTTTGTTTTCATTGGGAGGGCTCCCTGGCTGCGGCATATCAATTTGATTTTTGCATGCATCGAATCACTCTGTGTGAACTGTCACAACATGTGTTTCTGTCTGCTGACGCCTCAACTAGCACCTCTCTTTGAGCAATCATCTGGGGACAACACTGGATGTTTATTTTGGCAGAAATCCAATCATGCATTCATGCTGATTTCCTTTGGTCCAAGTAGTGGCCCTGCATGTCATCATAAACTAGACTGAAAATAGAATATGCACACGTGGGGCCCTAAGCCACGCGCAAACAGGAAGATTTAAAGATCCCACGAAGCTTTAAAGTGCTGCAGAACCTGAGCAATTTGCAGCAAACTAATTATAATCCAATTTCCTAATCTCTCTCTTGTTCTTGTTGCTATTTTCCACCTCTCTCTCCTGGTTGCTACAGTCTTGATAGTTTAAGACCTGGCCCATTAAAACAACCAGCTCTTTTAATGGCAGCATGTAAACGCAGCACAAAAAGAACATTCTCCTTTGCCTTTACTTCATTTAAATTCAATTATCACAGAGAACAGTTAGACAGCAAGGGAATAATAATAATGAGGGGTGTGCACAGGATGAAGGTGTGCAATGGCCGCATGGTGACATCTTTTGTTCTGTTTTCGGATTGGCAAGATAATGGCGAGGGCTGCTACGAGGGGGGCCAAGAAAAGTGGAGCTCACCACGCAGGTTATCTTTCATAGCGTATAGGATAATCACAGAGTGGTGAAAGCTGGAGAGCAGCAGAGACATATCTTCTTGGAGATCAAGGTCAAAACAACTCAAAGGAAGGTGGAAATTCAGTTTCAAAAACACTCACAGTTGCCTGAAACATATTGATCTAGCACCTCTTCCCTCTACCTCGAAAGTCATTTCTCTGATAGACTCTGGTAGAAATACATTATTTTCTTGTCATAGGCACCACAATGGATCACTGTTAAGAATATACTGCACTTATAGAGAGAGGAGAGGGAGGAATGTTAAGAGCATGGTGTGCTATTTGAAATATCAATTCACAGAATGACCTCTGCTACCCATCAGTCCTGTAACAAGCATTCCACAAGCTGAAATTTCCATCAGTCACAAACACGTGACTGCAAATTAAGAGCATCAAGAACTGGACATGTGAGAACACCAATAAGCTAGGTGAGCTCAGAAAAATGACGATTTGTCAAGTGTGGAATTGCTATAATTAGGGTTTAGGGTATAGATAAATGTTACGTGTCCAGTCTGGACTCCAGCATGCCTTTAAAAATGCATAGCTGCTTTATACACAGAATCACTCTGCAGAAACTTTACACAGACAGATCAATAACAACGCCTTGCACTGAGTCCTTTGCAGTAAGCTCAGCCACTGATGTATCTGAGCCAAGTGGCCTTTGCAACAAAGGAATAGCAACTCCCTCTTATTCCTTTGATTTATGCCCTTGGAAGTTGGCACATATTCCCACCAAAGAGTGTCTGACTATCTGATTGATGTGCTTGATGTTAAGCAAAATTGTTATCCTTAATCCACAAAGAGTTACAGAAGTATACGAGAAGGGCTTTAGTGAATAGATTATTTTGCTTTTGATTTGAATTCCTTCAAACTGATTTTCAGTCATTAATAGGCAGCAATGGACAGTGACCATGTTTATGAGGCTCCACATTGTGCTGCCAAATATAGTATCAATAGTAAGCAATTTAACTCTGTTGTCTTCTTAAAATCCTTTATTGTCATGTATTGTATTTTAGTCATATCAGGCTGACTGACTGCTGGATGTTGTTCAGACATTGTCACTCCCAAGTCCTCCACCTCTCCTCCTTTGTTCTGAGCACAAATCTTTCTTTTATTACACAGGCAGCAGTGTAAGGTCTTGACCCCACTTCCCTATTGCAGTTTCCTCCACGTTTGATGCCCGCCTTCCCCTCTCTTGGATTATTGTAATACTCTATGCACTTGCTTTGATGTAATAACTATGTGCAACTTGTAGTCAGTGTGAAATTTGATGGAGCAATGACCTGACAGATGAGAAGGCGCAACAGACACCTTGTGTCAAATGTATCCGTGTTTTGGATTTGTCATAAAAGCATCCATTCCTTACAGGAATTTGTGGAAATACAGTGCTTTTTATTTTATTCTTTTTTATTCTTATCAAATTCTTATTTATTTATGTTGTATTTTTGGACAAAGGCACTACTACTTACAGCATGTCAACTAACTGTACTTTCACAGTAATCACATTAATTTGAGTGTTGTAAATACCTCAAAAAATCCATTGCTGTTATTAATAACTGTCATGGTTTTGGGTCTTGGGTTTTGTTATTTCCTGTTTTGTAGTGTGCTGCCTCATGTGTCTTGTGTAGTTTTGCTTTCTGCCTTTGTTTGCTTTTCCTGCCATTTTTGATTAACTGCCTCGCCCTGATTAGTTTCACCTGTGTCTCGTTTTCTCCCCTCACCTGAGTGTATTTAAGTCTGTGTACTTCCTTTGTTCTGTGTCAGTTCGTCTTGGATCATGTGCCTTGCATTCCAGCCGGCTTTCCTTGTGTTTGTTCCCAGTGTTTTGGATTCACTACCTCGGTTTTTGGACTATCTGCCTGTATTTGGACATTGCTCCTATTGGATTTGTTTTCCTGTGATTGGACTGCGGTTTCATGGTTTTGATCTCCTGCCTGACCACCCCTGTAAGTCTTTGTACATTGACTTTTATTAAACCATTGCACTGCACCAGATCTGCTTCTACCTCTGTGTCTGCAATTGGGTCCAATCCCTCATGTTTCCTGTTACCTGGCTTGAACTCTGATAATAACCTTGAATATATTGAGTGAGGCACAACTTAGAAATAAATAATACAAATAAACATTACAGCCTTGTATACTGTAATCTGTTTAAAGGTATGGATTTAATCATTCAATCAATTTGTCAAAGTCAAATTCAGGAGTAGGTGGTGGCACTACTGTATATACAGTACCTCTTATCTTATGCCAGTTTAATTTATTGACTGAGGACTTAATTGATTTACTGACACTATTCTCAAAGTCACCTCATCTGAAATGTTCCAGAACAACACCGGTGCTGCGGATGAGTAGCTTATCCAGCTAATTAACTGTTGTTAATCAGATGAAGATGAATCTAATCATCTATTTATGAGATAATCCCCTGACAAAAATGTAATGTCTGATATCAAAGCAACAAAACATGAATTCTGATGACTCGTATAGGTCTGTATATAGTAATACTGGCATTTGATATCCTATTGAATCTGAGCATCAACATGGATACAGTGAGTCCACATATCATTCTGCTCAAGATTGGGGCTTTTTTCAATAGTGTGGAAAAAATAAATTGCTTATGGCCAAAACCTTGACTTCAAACAGCACAGCTGACAACGAAGTCAATAAATGGGTCACATCAGGCAATACCGGGAGCAGGCAAGGGCAGGCTATTCTGAGATCAGAACCCCTAACCGAACGCAAGGCATTCTAGGTGACTGAGTTCATGTTGATGAAACTCACCTGTGTTGGGATCTGACAGGGCAGTTCTACCAAGATTTGGACACATCAATCATTAATAAGAAGAATGCAGCTTTGTTGGCTTCACAGGGACTTGCAGGAGATGGTGACACAAGCATGCACTCTTTGAGTCTTTCTCCCTGGCTTTACAAACACACTCACACATACGCCTCACCTCCACACACACGCAGACATGCAGTTTTTCTTCGGTGGAATAATTGCATGCCACCCCAGGCTGTCAAGCCATGTCAGTGTCTCGTTAGTGCTGGTATTGGGCTGGTCAAAGCTGGTAGCATCAGGAAAGGTCAGAGTGGCAGTGTCTGCACTGTCACACTCAGCGCAGGCTGGACAGACACAGCAGGCTCTGCCATGTCAGTCTGGCCAGGCCTGATACATGGAGGGAGAGTTTTTACACAAACACCTCAGAGAGGAGCAGATCTGTTACAATTTGTCAGCTGCAAACATAATATAATGTAAAAAATAAAAAATACATTTTTAACAGATGTATCGGCTCAAATAAAATTGAGTTTGTGAAAAGGTGTTCAAAATTTCAACCTTTGTCAACCTGTGGAAAAAAGAAGAAATTCAATTTTACAAATGTGTAAAAAGGGTTTGTAGTGGTGGTGTGGTTTGGCTCAAAATAAGGTTAGGAGACTTTCTTCATCATGTTACAATAATAAACACTTGATAAAGGTTAGGGAATGATCGTGATCATGCTTTTTATTTTTAAACAACATTGACATTCAGCAGAAAACAGGAAACAAACAGCAGTCTCCCTGTGTTAAAGTCCAATGTTTGACCCCATCCATCCACCTCCTCCCTACGCGGATTTGTCGCTCTATAATACTGTCACCTGACTTCCTCCTTTGCTCCCGTCATAATTACTACGGCTGCTAGAGGGCTTTGTCACATGAACGTAAACATGTGGTTTTGGGGCAATGGCTGAAACGACTGACGCTGTCCTTCTTCTTGAAAGGACAGTCTCGAAAATCCTCACACACGGACACAGACATGTAAACACACATTCATTAAGTTAAAAGCCTGACTTTTGATTTCAGCTGTAAAAATTAAGTAATTTAAATGTGTGTGCTCAGTGTAACCAACTTTGAGTTCTAAATCCCACACATCATTTTCTGCTTTGAATCTGTACTCAGATGTCCACAAAAGCATTTTTTTCCCTCAGTATCTTTTGTGTAACCTCGCCAATGACATTCTATTTTGACATGTTTACAACTGCAAGTCTTTTCCACATCATTTCACAAGCTCAGTATCTTACTGGCCCTTATTTGAGCGAGCTCATACAATTGTTCTAAAATGTGACACATGTTAATTAAGCCACAGTTTGAAAGAGTGTCCCTCACATACATACAGTGTTGCCATATTGTCAACAGCAGCTCACACTACATGTTTCAGACTGCTCTGCTCCCACTGTCTTGTTCCTCTCCTTCACAGATCTGAGTTTGACTCGCATAAGCAGCCCTGAATGTGTTTGAGTTTTTGAAACAGCAATGGTAACAGTATTCCGATTGGGGAGTGGATGAAGGCTGACAGGTGGAGAGACACAAACAGGAAACCTTGCTGATGCCCTGTCTGCCAAGCCCCTCTTGATACATGTCCAAACTCTGACGGGACTGAGACAAAAAAAGCTAGACCCAATTTATTTTACTCTGTTGCTAACCTTTCATTTTTGTGACTGGCGCCAGTGTGCTTATCAACTGCAGAACTATTAGCCACATCAAACCAATGTGTTCATTGCTCTTCTCTTTTTTTCTCTCCCTCCTTCTCTCTCCCTTATTCTCCCTCTCTCTCTTTCTGCCAGACAGGTCAGATATTAAAAACCTGTATTATCAGGTCTTCCCAGGATGCTGGTGGAAAAGTTGATTTGCAGCGCCCGATTGAATCAACTTATCCTTCATCCCTTTCCAACCCCCAGCCAGCTGCCCCAGCAGACAGGAGCCCAATGGCCTATCTACACTGAGGTGCCAAGGAATAAAAATATCTATCTACAGAAAGAGGGGGAGGGAAGGAGGGAGAAAGGAAGAGAGGGACAGAGTGTCGGCCCACATGTCACAGCTATGGACAGCTTGGTGGTGGCAGGATGGGGGGTATAAATGTACCTTCCCATCCCATCCCAACCCCAGCCCAGCCCCATCCTCTTTGAAAACCTTTATGTACTAGCATTATACATCCATTTATCAGTCAGCAAATAAAATATATCACGCCCCCCATCCTGAATCCCATCAGCTCATGCCACACACACATCCACAGGCAGTGCAGAGAAAACCTTTCAGGGAAAGTTAAATCAGTCAAATCCCTGAAAGAAGGCAAGCGGAGCAAAGGTCACAGAGGAAATTCATTAAATGACTGTAACTTTTGCTAATTGAAGTTAGCTCGCGATAAAGGAAAACGGAGAAAAGAAATATTTATCTGTTGACTGGGCTGCCACGGCTGAGTGGCCGTCAGTCACACAAAGAGAGCCATTACGGCTTTATCTCCGTAAATAGAGGAGAAAGTGAGTCTTAGCTGCATAAGGAGGGATGAAGGGATGACGGAGGAGTTTGAGAGGAGAAAGAGGGAAGGGGAGGAAGTGGGTGAGGTGACTGATGAGGAGAATGTGGAGCTGTGGCTGGTGGAGAAAAAGGGGAAGAATACACAGAGTGGCAGGATGGGGGGGAGTAGCTCCAAAAATGCAGCCTTCGACAGGAGGCGATGGCAGGGTGTTGGGGGGGTGCTCAATTTGTGAATGCAATTACTGTAGACCTCCCAAGTCTGACTACTGAATCAAATCAACACTGTGGTGGCAACTCGAGTGCCTAATTTCATTCTGCCCTTCATTCACGAGACAAAACGGACAATTAGAGTAATGACTATGGCAGGTGTCCCCACATAAAGAGGTGTCACCAAAAAAAAAAAACTTCTCTGTACGTGCGATGGCTATGACAAGTAAAACATTGAGTTGCAGAGAACTGACTGGCTCGGAGCTTTGTGCTCTGCTGCAGCGACACAGCCACAGATCTAAGAGGACAGCTGTCAATGGAGACGCAGATGTCACCGGGCCAGAAATCTGTGGTTTGGACAGGGCTTAGTGAAGTTTAGTCATTTGACTTTAATCTTAGACACAGTTGCTCCCTTTAACAAATTCTCCCTGTGCACAACTCTTTGAGTTATTGGCACGGGTGCACCGGCAATTAAAGTCCCAAAACCAAACTCCATTACCACCAGCGTGTCTTTTGGTTTTCCTGCAGACGGTTTCTGACGTCTAAGCCAAATGATGTTTGACTTTTGGGCTTTGGAAACTTTTAATGGAGTTCATTCTGCAATCAACCTGGCTGGGAGAGCCAAGTGAACTCTGACTTTGTCGTATTGATCTCCCTCAATGTGTTTACTGGCTGAGGTCACCAGAATCCCTTCTCCAGCCTGTAAAGGGGTCAATAATGTCAATACAGTAAATTAGGTAATTCTGCTGTAAAACATCCCTGGATGGTCAGTTTCCATTTTAGTAAACTTTATATGCGTGACACACAATTACGTCCACACGTCAACATGTCAAGTTGTCACATACTTTCACCGGATAGAGAGCGATTTAATCTGGACCAGGCTGCAGGATGTATAACTAAAGGGGCGGATCTATGAGTAAACAAATCACCTTTTGTCAAGTCCAATGATAAATCTCTCCTCTATAGAAGATGGAGGATTAATGGCATTTAACCCTTTACTACATTGCCTCTAAAGATAAGGGTCAATAGGACACTATATTTGGTGTTGCTCTGCAGAAACAGTTAATTTTTGCTCTTGGATAAATGAACCTAGTCTAGGCAAAGTAACACTGAAATTAGAGGCTTATACTTAATATTAATTATGTTCTTTTAGGTGTTAAATTGTTTCAAACAATTTTATTTAATCAAATATTTTTATTATATTTTTATAATCAAATATAGTTATAAGGGGTATGCATGAAAAAATACTGTATGTATTGTTTTTGTTTGCCAAAGTCATTCATAGGCAAATAAATGTACAGTATATTATCCTACATGATGACATTACTTATGTTTGGGATCAATTAGAGCCCAGAGAGGTGAGAACTCTGATGAACAAACTGTTCATAACAAAAACAATAACAGAAACTAAATACACTCATCTGTCTGTACGTACAAATTTGTTTTTGTCATTTGGGGGGTAGAGCTCCATAAAACAGGAAAAAGTCATCAAACTGATTAAACTATGATGTTTTTTGAGCTATTACAAAGGGCAGGGGGTCTCCAGGACAAAACAGATTTTTCTCTCTTCGTTTTGTTTTGTTTTGTTTTTTTACATTTTACCTTTATTAAGGAGAAAGGACGCAGAGAGAGAGAGTGGCGGGAGGGTATGGCATGCAACAAAGGTCCACGGCCATAATCAGGGACTTTGACAAGTGGTAAACACTGGATCTTTCAAAGGCCCATTTTTGTCAAACTTCACACAGTTTCTAATGGATTCTTTTTGTTTAATATTCTTGATCCCAAGCTGAGATAACCCTGATGACAAGGGTAAGACTTTAGAAATCCCCCTTCAGAGCCACAGAAGACATTATACAACTTCTTTTCACAGGCTTAGTAATACTCTTCAACTGACAAGAAAACTGAACTTTTGTGTAAAATCAGAGGAGTGCCTCTTTAACAACTATAGGCCACTGGACACCCCCAATCAAACAAATTTAGTTTATATACAGTATATATATTCCATGCTCTACTGTAACTACCGTACACACTATAGGAATACCTACAGTCAACCATCAACTCTGCATGTCATTGCAATCAGCAATCAGTTATTTCTTTTCAAGCACTCCAAAAGCCTTCCTTTTTTTACTTTCAGAGAAAGAAGGATGATTGAACCATCAATCCTGTGCTCAGGGGTCATTTTCAAGACATAATTTGTGCTTAATGGCAATTTATAGAGTAAGGAATGAAGAGAAGCATTAATGGCAAATACACACTCCAGGGAAGAAATAATGTAGGCACCAGAGGACTAACAAAGGGGTAAGTGCAATAACTATTAAAAAAACACACGCAAGAGAAATATTACTTTAAGAGCTACAGTTGAATTTACATAAAACTTGCAGCATGTAATAATAGTTATACAGATCTAGACATAACTTCTGTTCACCTTTTTGAAATATAAGACTACTTATCAAGAGAAGACTTTTTGTAGATGAATGAAACAAGGCACCATTCCTGTGATAGAGAGACTAGAAGGATCTGCATTACATCTGTGCCATTTCTCCCTGCCTCTCTGCAAGATAGCTCAACAATTCAGGACTGTGAGATCAAAAAAGGGTGAGGTACAAAAAAGTGCCACAATTTTCTGAAAGCACTGCCCATTTAGTTCTGCTCAGGGTGGACACAAAAGGTTGAGCCAGCGGTGAAT
This sequence comes from Siniperca chuatsi, assembly GCF_020085105.1. Classification (NCBI taxonomy): domain Eukaryota; kingdom Metazoa; phylum Chordata; class Actinopteri; order Centrarchiformes; family Sinipercidae; genus Siniperca; species Siniperca chuatsi. The sequence goes on from NC_058056.1 coordinate 16,066,850, forward strand.
ATTGGAAAAGCCCTAACGGTAGGGCTTGTATAATCATTGGGAATGGTCGGGGGGCGGACAGAAGCATCAAGCTCCTGTAAAGCACTCCAGACAGACACACATCACACCAGGCCTTCTGAGATGGGAGTCCTGGGTAGGGCCTATTGCTTGATACCACAGGGGAAATAAACTGCCTAAAATAGGCACGAGGGCAGGAAATGGATTTTATTGGAGAACTAATCAAGGGGGGGCCATTTTAGTGGGGCACAATTTAGATTTTGATTGGATTCCTACTGACATCGGGGTTATCAGTGTGTCTCATACTGGGAGGTGTAATTTGATCTTTGATGTCCACACGGTGGTCTTGATGTATGTCCTGCTGCATGGACAATGACTGCTGTGCATGTGTTTGTCACAGCACCATGTGTGTGTGTGTGGGTGGATGCCAGTGTGTATGGGGTTTGTGTATGGGTAGATGTAAGGCAGGGAGGTGCAGATTATAGCAGCTATTGTGGCTCAAGCCACTGCCCTCTTTGACTGTGCCCCTCTTGTCCAGAATGAGTCAATTGTAAGTATATTTATAATTATTATTAATAGTATTGAAGGAGAGCCCAGTGAGCATCAGGGTCCAAAAAGAAGGTTACAGAGGGTGAGAGTCTGAGGCTACATCCACACTACTACCTTTTCATTTTGCTACGTGGGGGCTGCACGAGCCGGCTTACTTCCGGTTTAGCCTCCACTAACTTGAATGGGCATAAAATGATTTAATTGTGCAGCTCTTCTAGACTTTCCAAATGTTATTGGACCAAATGGATCTAATTCGGATAGTAAAATGAGGTTGTGGCACTCAAAAAAAAATTTGCCACCGTTTTACTTCTTTCATAATGTAAGTCTACGGAAAAAAGTCTTGCGGGGCCAGTGTGTATCACGTGACGGACCTAGAAGTTGAAATTCCACGGTTTGGCTGCTATGTAAAATTGGCTTCAAAGCCCGGCATTCTTCCTGGGCACTTGGTCTGGATGTGCAAAAATGGAGGCTTTGGGAAACGCTGACGCCCCTATCACGTGCCCCTTTTCCAGAAGAAAACAAACAAAGACATCAGCCCAGCCTCGACTACCAGTTGCTCATTCAATTCAATGATAACGAATTACAGGTGTTGCTGACCTTGTTGTCTATGCCTCGTTGTTTTTGCTTTTAAAAAGGTAGTAATGTGGATGTAGCCTGACTGTGTTATTTCTTTCAGTGACTTATATTTCAATGGCTGAGCTGAGGAAGAATTCTGCAATTATTTCCTCTATACTGCACTACTACCTGAAACATAAAAATTAGAATTCTCTAAAAAGTAGAGAGTTTACCATATTGTAACTCATATTGTAAAGGTGCTGTTATTCTTTTCTCTCTGGTTTCAATATTAAAGTATAACCTGGAGCCAGTATCATGAACTAAGATTATTGGTTAGCTGGCTAATTTTGGGTTTAACTCAAGCTTTCACATAGCTGGCTAACTTTCAACACAGTTTAATCACCACAGTAACCTATGCTGCACAGCTAACCTGTTTTGTATAACAAGTCTTTCAAATTAAACAATAAAAACTGTTGCTCTATTATAACGTCACCTTACTGCCTCCTTTCAGTGTGTCATTTTGGGGCACTTGCTCAGTTCAGTTAACCATGTTTGGTTCAGATGATCATATTAGTCCACTAACTAAACAACTCTCTGGAAAAATGTATTCATGATTCTAGAGAAGCCTGACAAGTACTACATTTATAACAAAGTGACAAGTAAAGTATAGTATTAATGCACTCAGAATGACATGTTTGTAGCATAACCATTTATCCACTCTTGCTTTAAAACAGAACTTCTCAAAAACAGCAGGAAGCTAGTTGATCTTAGCTATAAATAATTAATCCTGTTAATTGTTGTGTACATAAACTATACATATTAATTGTGATGAAATCGTTTCAATACTGATTGGCTTATTTGCACTCTTATTCCATCACTGCAGCTCAGAGAAAAAATGTTTTGACAGACTCAATGATGATTGTAAATAAAAAGCATCAACAGGAGCCTTTTATATAAAAAAAAAGAAACACACACTGAAAATGTTTCCCAATAAATTATAAAAGAGACGTTTGAGTCAAGCATTCTTTTCTTGAAGCCTTTTTATTTATGCAGTTCCAGGATATGTCATCTCTCATTACTGTGAACTGTGTGTGTATTTATTTTATTTATTCATTATAACAATTTGTTTGTCAAGCATACAAACAAAACAGCAATGATAATAAAGTAGCAATACAATTACTAATAATAATGGTATTATCATAGAGCATATGGCAGCTTTAGACGCAGATATTTTTCTCAGATATGAATTAAAAGGAAAGTGAATTTTGGACTTACATTTTTTTAGGTGACTAGAAATGCTTCTCCAATAGGATGCTCTCTGTCTCTTTGACGTGTAACCTAGGAGTTGTTGATTTCTTACACCTTTTCCATAACAACTTGATGAGCTAGTGGTACATCGGGCTGTGTTTCTGAGAGTTTGATTTGTCTCTGTGACCTCTGGTGGTCAAAAATCAATTTTAGTGATTAAGATGGATAGAATAGCTCATATTGCATCTGTCGTACTGTTCCCACCTTATCACAGATCAATGTTTAGCCATAACGAGTTGATGAACCAATGTTTCATCGAGCTGTGCTTCTGAGAGTTTGTTTTGGGATCTTGCTACCCTCTAGTGATCAGAAATGACCAAATAAAGTTGTTGTTTTTTTCGTCATTACGGTAGCTACAATAGTTCATGATGCCTAAGTAGTGCTGTTCCAGCCTCATCATGGATCAATATTACAGCCAAAAACTAGCCCAGCTTGGCAGTTACAGACAATAATTGAAGACAGAATAAGCAATGAATTGGCAGTTAGCAAACATGTAAATGCACATCTGTGAACAGCGTGTACTGAATTCGCTTTCATTTGAATACTGGCTTCTACCCTTCACTTATCTACTATGCCCACACCATTAGGTGTCATGAAAAATGTTTTCTATTGAATTTGACATCTGGTGTGCTGACTAACAATATCTGAACCCAATTTAGCTTGTGATAATGTTGGCAAGCAAACAGCATTGGTTTAAGGTGCTGTCCATAGAGGTGCACTTGACTGGTCTTTTAAAGGGAGTGTGCTAAATCTAGTCTGGTAAATACAGTATGTCTATAATACTGATGATGTAGAATAGCTGAGGATGAAGGAATTAATGACATACTTCTAAATGAAAGTAAAGTGTATATTTAGAGAGTCTTTGGACCTTTTCTGTTTTGCAGTTTCCTTTTAATATGTTAAAATTTTTCCTAGTTTTGACTTAGAAAAGTACTTATAATATCCTGTTATGCTCAGATGAAGAGCAGTGGCCTTTTTTAACGTGCAACACGCTAATCCCATTTAAGTTGCAGCCAACACAGACCAGTGCCAAAATATCATCAAAACCAAGCGGCTTTGATGCCTGGGCCAAGACTTTAAAGACAGAGGAATGTGGTAGTGAGGGCTAGTGCCAGGTGTATACCACAGTGTAATTAGGCCTGAATCACATTATAAAGCAGCATATAAAATATAATGTCACTTATTAGCAACATATTTTAAGTGTGTTACTGTTACTAAGATTGTACTCGAGGAATGATACAGAGAAACCACATCAGCTATCAATAAAGTACAAAGCGTTGAACAACTCCTCTGCACATAAAAAGCAAGGCACTTGAGCAATCCATAGGCGCAACATGTTCCAAAGAAGGTGTCAACAATTCAGACCAAACTCAAATGGATAAAGACTCTGAGATTTTAAAAGGCGGAGACTGGCAAAGCAGGCATCAAGTCTTCAAAAGTGCAGACTGACCCAAACTCTTTTTCATGGCTTGACAGCTCATTCAGTGTCCACACAATTCCATGCAACTATTTTAATGTGTGGGCTGTTTGTGAGATTAAAAGCACTTCAACGCAACATGCAATGTTTGCATGTGAATGAAAGCCATACAGGGAATGTCACATCACTTATCTTTTGTATAAAACTGTGGTGCTCCTCTTGTCAGCCGCAAATAAGCCCATTGTATCCTGCTGATAAAAGGCAATCAAACAAAGTATATAATTGCGAAGTCAAGCATTAATAGTCTGTACAACTACCGCCTAATGCTGAAATAATTAAGAATGTCTCTTACTGGCAATGCAATTATCACCTTGATGACTGTGCCATACAAAGACATTCAGAGGAGGGAGACAGAAAACGAGAGAGAAGCAAATAACTAAAATGACGAGGATAATACAATTAGGACATGGCTGAGAGGGGAAGGAAACAAAGGGGAGACAGCCTCAAGGCTTTTTCCAACAGGGTTGCCATGTCTACACACTTCATTTGCATCCTTATAATGTCACACAATTATACTAGATAAGCATCCAAAGCTGTGCACAGAGCTTGTGCATCCGTTACATAATGGTTTTAGTTATCTTTATTTCTTACAGTACCTTCAATATGCTCTTCCTGTCTCCAGCCACCCAGCAAATTCAAAGTTAACACCAATAAACATTCAAAGTGAGCAGGTGTCCAGCAGTGCTTCACTTTAGATATTTACTTAAACCTTCATCATTCTGATTCACTACATTTCAGTGACAGCCAAAACACCCTGAGCTGTAGCATAATATCCATTGCTGTGGGTGCTATTTAACTACACCTATATTAAAGATACCAGAGATTGTGATGCAGTATCTGATATAAACAATAGTGGACAAAGTCATCATCTATAGGAAAAGGGGCAAATGTTCTATTCCTCATTTTGCATTATTAAAGGTGGAGATCAAATAAAATATTCAACAGATGATATGCTGCTTTAATATTCATAGAAATGAACTTTATATTAGAGAACACATTTTTATGGAAAGTAGACTGGAGGCCACTGATTAAATTTCATTGTTTGATCACAATGCAGGGACATTATGGGGTATTACAAGGGCCAGCCGGTGCCCCCCTTTAGCAAACATTTAGGGGTAGTCTCCAAGGCCATGCCACTTTGGCAGGGCACATCACAAGTTTATGATACTTCTATGTGTTTCAAAAATGGAAAACTGGCTTTTTTAATGCAGCGCCTGAAACGTTTTTTGCATTAATAAAAAAGGGAGTTGTGTGGGAAATATGTAAGTCATAGCATGTCTCAAAAAGCAGTGATACATATTCATGTATTTACTGGCAAAGATATCACCTAAGGCAATCACGATTCTGTAAATATGAATAAATCAGATAGGTCCCTGTAGTGCAGTTTCTGTACTTTTATATGCTAGAGTGGCTCTTGCGTTGTTTTGTTTTATTTTGTTTTGTTGTGTTTACTTAAGATTATTAAAGAGTTAATTAAGTTTAAACAAACAGAAGCTCCATTACACAACTATCAGGAGAGGCCCTATTTTAGACTTGGGTGAGATGTAGACTAGTTGCTATATGAGTCAGGACCATTTATCCCTCTCTCTGTCTCTTTCTCAAACACACACACCCTCTGGTCAGAGAGATCAAGAGTGGGGGATAGGGATCCCCGACTCTTAACAAGATGGCATTCTCAGAGGTCACAGAGGTTGCCAGAGTTCGTGTCTACTTTTAAGGGACGTGAAACTCTACTCACAGTTTTCTAACAGTTATCTAATTGGATTAGGCCTCAAAGGGAGTCCCCTTTTTTATCCCTGGCTTTTGTCTATTCGCCTCAGTGCCGAATGGAGCTTAGAGGGCTCCAGACACTGAGGAGGACAGGCAATGGATTAGGTGAGGTATCCTGACCAATTAAGACAAGGCCAGGTGTCGTGCTGTTGGCGGAAAAATTGAGACCTTGGGCCAACATGTGTCTAATTCCCCACTCACTGCCCCGCAACCATTCATTTACCTGTCTGCCACACATTGCTCCCCCTTCCTTTTCTCCTCTCCGCAGGTAACCCGTACTGCCTTCCCTTGACCCTTCTCTTCCGTGGAGAGCTAATCAGACCCACCTGGAGCTCCCCAGGGCTCTGTTAGCTGCTGGCTCAGCTAGCAACAGCTGATCCAAGAAAGAATCCCTGGGGCAAACACTGCAGGGCTGGCACCCAACACATACTGACAGGATCAGTCGGGGAGATTTTCCAACTGATGGGTCATTGAACCCTGAGCAGAATCACCACCTAGCCATAAGAAGGAAGTGTGGCGTGTGTGTGTGTGTGTGTGTGTGTGTGTGTGTGTGTGTGTGTGTGTGTGTGTGTGTGTGTGTGTGTGCATATGCACCTGGAATGAGTGTCTCTACTAAAGTTAGTTCGTTAGTTTGGTCCAACCCACATGGGATTACAAGACCCTGCTGTATGCTTCTCAGCAAAAATATAGCATATTTTGGCAACATATATACATTTACACATCTACACAATGTCAGGTGATACATTTTTATGTACAAATTTTTAAATTAAATTAGCCACCATAGAGGAGACAAAGAAAAAAAGAACCCCCTTTGGATGTAACCCTAATTTGTATCCTGACAAAGGATCATCTCGCAGGCCTTCTCCAAGTAACTGGCTTACCTTAAATTCATTTAGCAGCTAAAAGACAGATTTTTTCCTCAGTTGTTGATAGAGACAAAAAAAAAAGAGCTGAAAGGAGTGTAAATATTGGACATACATTCATACAGCTTGTTCCCACTGGCCCCAAGTGACCAACAAATTGGTTATTGCAGTTTTAAATCGTTCACACTGTATGTGTGCAAATGTTTCATATTGAATAATACCATTGAAGAGGCTAGGAATTCGGTGCAGCATGTGCCAGAATGCCCAGAAAAAAAAACACAACCCTATGGTCTCCATAGGACAAACTGTCAGACAACCACTAATGTTTCATTTTAAATATGCAGCATTGCACACAGGCATATATAAATCAAAGAGAATGTAGTTTATATATGTGCTTCTGCTTTACACAGTTTTTGTTACTCTGCTGTTTCTACAAAGGCAAAGGCTCACTAACATTATAGTCCAATGACGTCATGTGCAAACAACCTCATATTCAATAATACATGTAACACTGATTCCCTTAACTATTTATCAAAAAAAAAGCAATAATAACAACAGCTTTTTTCACATCATTTGGAGCATTAAATTATTCTAATATAGCCAAAGGCCAACTGAAATGGAAACGGGAACATGCAGATCCAGTCCATTATGCATTGTTAAACATTGATCTATGGTTTAATATTTGCTTCCCAACAGCAGTGACAATGTGTTATTACCTTGACAGAGGGCCATAATGTGCATTGACAAGCCGGTGATTATTTAAATAAGCTGCAACAATAAATTGGGCTCCACATGATCTGGAATATGAGCCTCGCAGAGAAAATGTGCAGACAGTAGAGTAAATTCTAAGTTCGGCGCTGTTGAGAGTGAAAAATATCAATGAGGTATATCATCAAACCAGCTTATTGTTATACTGAGATTAGACTCAAGAACAAAGCTCAAGTATAATATAACAGGAAGTGATATGAATGATTTAAGACTTTAATGTGTTACAGCAAGCCAAAATTTGATTATCTTTGTTGTCAACATGGAAATAACTAGCCCTATATGCTTAAAGCCTAAGAAGTTGGTGAAACCGGTTGCTCATACATTATTTAATCCCTACAGCTGTGCTGCAGTGCATCTGTCTCTTTCTCTGTGTGCAGAAGTTTCTTGTAAATAGTTACAGAAAAATGCTAAATCAACATCAGATTGTTGCTGGAAGTTTCAAAAGTGACTGTTTCACTGTAACACATCTTGGAGCAGTTGGAATCCACATCCACGAGGGACGCACACATTTCAGTTCAACTAAGGACGCAAAAGTATTCCTTTGACAGAGAGACAGTAAGTAGCAAATCATCAGCTAAAACAAACATAAAAGCCTCTTGCCAAACACCAACTGTTATGAAAGGCAGCGGATAGCAAGCATTCTGGCATCCACAGCAATTAGAGGAGAAGGGTTAGCGAGAACTCCGCCTGTCCCAGACTCGCACGCCCGCTCCCAACACCTGTTTCTGCTCCTGGTCCAAACCAAAGAGAGAGAGAGAGGGGCTGGTTACTTTGTCGCGGTGCCACCTTAGCCCAGCATCGTCTAATGAGATTAGATGGTTCACTAATGAGCTCTACAGTGAGGAGAGTCAACTGTGAAGTGAAGGTCAGAAATTTCATCACCCAAATGTGCTGTTGGATTTCAGGAGTCATTAACTAATAACAAACAAATGATTTAAAGGAACCAGCTATGGTATTTTTGTTGGCCCCTTGAGACTTCCTCTCTCCTCTCTCTGTTTTAATGAGCATCTAAAGTATGAAAGTAAAAGCAAAACGCTGAGTTGCTCCACTTCATGAATGGAATTAATTTTGGACAATGTGTCATATCTAATTTTACATGTCAAGTGCTTTTCTAAATGCTTTACTACAAAAATCTGTTGAGGTTATGAGTATCAAGATATTAAATGATACCTTGAAATTAACAATGCACAAGTCATTTATATATTTTCTGCAGATTCAGATCCAATCACAAATATAAGCACATTGTATTTGTTATGGCCCTTTGAGAGGTTACACAATCCTCTGAGATCTAACTGTGGTGAGGTAAGCATCAGGGCAGCAAAGCAGGCACCTTTAATAATGTGCTGACATAAAGTCATACATGTTTAACCAGGTAATAGAAGGCCGTGAAATAATGATCCATATTGGCTTTTAAGACAAGGTATTAATCTCCGGCATCCTTTTGCGCCTTTACTCTGCAACTTCATTCAGCGAGGGTTAAAACAGATTGACCTCCCTTCAAATAAAATGAATTGTTTTTGGTATTCATTTTATTTGCCACAGAGAAAAGCTGCAATGCTGGTGAAATGTTTACCCATATGTCAGCATTTCCTGTTATCCCGTTATTGGCACACAACTAAAGGTTAGCTTTTTATTTTATCCTGGAAGGATTTCTTATTAGGTGTAATACCCTTAATAACCAATGATAAAATGAATTTCATTTTAGCAATATCAGGAAGATGTAATCAACACACAATTTGCTTAAGTGCACAAAACTATAATTTTTGTTAGCACTGCATATTTGCTGAAGAAATATTGCATGCCAGAGTTTTTTTTATTAACACAAGGGGGATGCCATGCATCTTCGCATCAGACCTGAGAGATCCTTGTCACCACTATCTCCCATAATCAGTTTAATACTGTTTATGTCCGTCCAAATTGAATATGTGGTATGGAATGACTAATATCAGTCTCATAATTCAGTCATAACACTCTGTACCCTATAGGGGCCATCTACTGTATGGATGCTCTGTCCATGAGTGCACTGCATGAATAGTGATCCATTCACCCCTTACCTTGAAAAGCCCTGATGGCAAGCCCCATTCAGCTGCAAGCGCTCTATCAAGCCCAAACCATCCTTCAGATAAAACAATAAAGATCCAATGTGGACACGTATGTATATGCGTGTGTGCGTTCAGTGCTAGTTCCTGTGTGAGGATGATCTCACTGACCCACGTGCTGAAGGAGAAAGACAAAGAGAGCGCTTGAGGTGATGACTTCTCCACTCACTTAGGGAACTTTGACTTATGAGGTGCACTGCATTTAGCCAAGCTAATGCAAGTGAGGGCTGTGCCATTAACCTCGGGAAGAGAGGCAGGCCGAGGCAGTATGATGCATTCAGATTGGCAGAGGACAATATTTCACCATGACAGGCATTACCAATGAATAATTAAGTGTTTAATATAATGATCTTGAGAGAGAGAGAGAGAGAAAAGAAAGAAAGAGAGAGACAGAGACAGAGAGAGGAGAAAATGGTAATTCCACAATTCATTGCCCTTAAAACCTATCTGGCATTATTACCCAGCAGCAGCATTGCATGGGGGAGAGGGCTTTTGTTGAAACAAATAGGTTTTTGATGGCTCCGCCAGAATAGTAACGGTTATTAGGTTTGAGAACTCTTTCATGATGGAAGTGGTATCCTGCCGAGCGGAGATCATGAAATTTTAAGTGGGGAATTTACAGCAGAAAGACTGCGGGACAGTGAGGCCGTCTGGGCCATGCCTGGGGACACATGTGTTTTGGTGAGGCATAATGCTGGTCTAATGTCACAGCAAATAAATAGTTAACAAGCTGGAGATAGTTGTGCTTGTTGGAACTGCGGCCTGGCTCACAAAAATATCTTCTTTCTTCATTTTTTACTTGAAGAATTTGGGTTAAGAAATGAAGTGACAAGTCAGTTGGGAGAGATGAAACACATCTACAATAGGGCCAAATCTTACTCTAACAAAACCATGGGAAGTAGCACAGCCTGTGAGAGACGTTGTTCAATCAAATGCCAATAATAAGAAACCAAAAAAGATGCTGAACTACTCAGGCTCCTTCAGCAGGACTGGCATCATGTCAATACAGTGCAGATATTGTACTCAGCGCACATTTGTTTAAAAAGAAAAGCTAGAAAAAAATGTGTAGTTTTATATTTATCAAGTATCTGATGACCATGTACCTTCAATCACCCTTTTCATAAACTGTTACATAACTTCATAGTGGAGCCCAATGGATTTTTGAGTCTGTTACCGATATTTAGTTACATATATTAGAGTTATAAAAACAGATAACGATATGGACCAGTATTTGCTTTTTAACATGAACACACACGTAACATAAACATTTATGATAAGGATCCTTCAAATTTGGCTATTAAAGAATTCTGACCAAGATATGGACTGAGCAGCACATCTGGGCAGGCTACAGCACGGCTGTAGTAACAGAACTCGATACAGCGTTGCTGCACATTGCTCACCCTGTGTATATGCCAAAAAAGTTTTTCAGGCTTCCTCAGGATTCCACAGAGCATCTGCATTAGACTCCCTACAGACATAAATGGCTCCAATAATACAAACTTTTTTATTAGACGTATTGGTTCAAAGTGTGATAATACAAACTCACTGCTGGGTGTTTGTGACGCTTAGAAAAAAATAATAATTTTGTAGTTGTATTTGTAATGATTGTCTAAGTAAAAAACCTTTGGCCATGACCAGCATATCTGTCTGTGGCCACTGTGCCAAAGCCCAGCAGTGTTCCAGGGGGCTTGTTTTACTGTTGAAAAATAAACTTGTCAGTGCTCTCCAGTGGAAAAACATTTTTTTAAATTACTTCAAACAAAATGACATTTATAATTTCTTGTTACAGTAATAAGTCTGTAATTCCGTTCGACAGTATCCGCCATACTAATGTATCCATCAGGTTCTACTTTGCAGTACACAAGACAGGAGATACAGTAAGTGTCAGCAAATTCCCAAAAGGTAAGTTAATTTCCTTTAACAGATGAGCATTTGTTGGATAGTGCTATTACTTTCTGATTTAGATTTACTTAACTAAAGATCATGACTGCATGGTATGGAGTACAAACAAAATAACAATACAATCATAACAGAACTCTGCTTTCGGCAGAAATGAAGTACAATATAAATTACATAAACAGAGGTGGAGCATTCTTCAAGAAGACCCATATATACAAATAACTTTTGGCTTATCTGACTGTAATAACTAAATTCATTTAAACATACATGCACAATATAAACAGTACTTTGGCAAGTACTTTTCCCTATAATTCATGATGCTTACATTCATACATTCAGTCTCCCAGACGGTTGTCATTACACATTTACCTGTGACCTTGGGATTTCTGGTGTTCACCCTAAAGTTACAAACAGCTGCAGCTGCAATTGTGGTTTTCATATAATAGATACTTTTCCAATTTAAGCCCTTGTTTAAATTCAACACTCAGATTCAACATACAGCATCACCTTGGCTTTTAAAAAAGCAAATAAGGCTGTACCAACAACTGCACCAGGAAGACAAAACATGTACATACACATTAGTGGACCATGATATCTCTGGTGCGGCCTTGGTGTATTTGCAACATGCACCAATTGACTTCAACATTTTTCCTTCACCTTTAATAAAAACAGATAATACTATGTGGCCAAACTTCTCAATCAATGTTGTCCTCTAAAAGTGAGCCAAGGACTACGTTCACACATTAGCATGATTCACAGTCCACCCATGCCCTCCAAACACAGTCTCCAAATGCCCAACAGAGAGCTAATTTCACTCCTCACACTGGTGACCTTTGGCATCATATATATGTAGCGCTTGTTGCCTGTATGACAGATTTCCATGCATATTCATACCTACATATGGCCCGACAGAATGAAGCCTGTCTACTTGCTGCAGACTCTGTAGATCGCATAAGGAAGTCCATTTACTGAATGTTCTCAATCGGGTCCATTCGAACCCTGAGGCTTTGCCTGTGTGTGTCTGTGAGGGGCTGGTGGTGATGGGATAATTTTTGGTATGTGCGTGTGTGTGTGGGAGGGGGATTTATTCATGTGTGTTTTGTTGTGGGCTGCAGAGGGGAGTGGGACTGTGTTGAGAAAGAGGGGATAAGTGTGTGTGTTTGTGTGTGGTGAAAGCGATGGCAGCGGTGGAAGTGTGCGTGTAAATGGTGGGGGTGGTACATGTCTGCGTTTGTGCATGCGCTTGTGTCTTTGATTGGTGTGTGGGAGTGTGTTTGTGTGTGCTGTGGCACACGCTCACAGGCTTCTCTTGTTTGTGAGGTGAGAAAAGAGAAAAGTGGAGTCCCTCAGCATGCCTCCACCTCCTCTTGCTCCATCTGCCCATTTCGCTCAGTTCTCCATAAATTAAAAACGCTCTACATCTGCTTTGGGGTACATTGTTAGTTGTGTGCATTTGGTGGTTCCTCTGTTTATGAAAAATTAAACACTTTTCTGCATTCGATTATTCCCCAACTCCTGAAAGCCCCTCTGCAGGAAACATGACAGAGGCCCATGCTTCACCCCAACATGCTGAGAAGAAGACCAGGGCCTCCATCTATGTGAGTGAGGAACATCTCAAGTATAGTGGGAAAAAAAGAAAAGAAGATGAAGTAATTAACATCTGTTCATGGTAATAGCAAGCACGTGTGAAGCCTGGAAATGCCATTCAGCACTGGCATGATGATCTGCTTTCACAGCAGTAATCCACCACAGCAACAGTTTGATAAACACTGACAACAAAATCAAGTGTGTGTTGGTATATTTCTCTGAGCTGTGGTTTCACATGCATGTTTGAAAGCAAGAGCAAAAGAATGTTCATACTAACTCAATATAGAACAGAGGGGTCTGCAAAACAGCAACAACTGTTAAAATGAAAGAACTTCCGCCACTATTTCACTTCAACTGTCAATTATACAGTCCCCATGTGCTGCAAAATTCCCAAATGTGCACTTGTTTCCCTCCCTAAATGGATTCACTGACGAAAGGACTGGCCTGATGAAATATGTTTTCCAGTAAGGCAGAGCATCTGTATGCAAGAAGACGTGTAGCTGCAGATGAATAGACATTTTAAGGGACAGTGTAGCTAATTGGGACAAAAGGGACCGCAGGATGCCCCCTTACAGCAGCCAGCCTTGAGTGGAATAATGAGGGTAATCAGAGGTTGTGGTCACAATGTTGACCTATAGAGAACACCCAGGCCACTAGGGAGGACCCGTGTTTGTCTTGGACATCGACATGCAGAGCTGCAGGGCAGTCATATTTGGCCATGGTTTGGTAACTGCGAGCCTTGCAGCAGAACAGGTGTAGCAGGCCGACGAGGCCATCAATCTCTTACTGGCCTGTCTCTGTAGGATTCAGGGTTAATTATCATCAAATAAGCCATTAAGGAGAAGGATGGAAGCACAGAGGATGAGGGGATGCTAACCTTGGCAATAGGGGCACAGCTGGGTGGCTGAGTTAGGTCAAGTTGTCTTTGATTGTGTTGCTAAGGTACTGATTCTAAGTTAGTCATGTTTGTGTAAAATTGTAATTTCTGGAAAGACTACCTTTTGTGACAAAAAATAATTATACGGCTTACAGTATACAAGAAAGAACAGAAGAATAACATTCAAAATTATTTTAATGAATTATCTTACATTATATTATTGGACTACATTCTACAGCCGACAGAGTGTTTGTAGCGGTTATGCCAGCTGGTAAGTGTTACTGTGAACCAACTAAAAGTGAAAATACCTGGATTGAGTTGTACCAGGTATTCGTAAATCCATTGCTAATTTTTTGTGCAAAGTCCTTCCTAACTTCTTAGTAAGTACAAGCTAGTTTCAAGCTAGTGATTTACTAAATTGGGTTGCACCATTAAAACTTAAGAAATGTCTTAGCTAGTAATGACTTTAGTAATGTGTAAAACAGTTGCAAGGACACACTTGTTGTGCCTCAAAAGCAATCAACTACTAAACAGGAAGTCACTTGAATCACAAGTAGAAACATAACTCCCAAAAATTACAGTTTTGTTGTATTTATATATACATACAAGGAGAAATATGTGTTTCAGAGTTAGTAGTATTCATGCATATTAGAATGAATAGGGAATATCAAATGATGCTAACCTAACCAATGTTAAGTCGTTTACTCGTCATTAGCATAATGTTTTGTAATTTGAAGTATATTTTGTCATTTTTGTGAAATGTAATTTAAAATATTCCCAGTTTACATAATTTTTAAATAGCATCTTGATTAGTGAATCACATACCCCTGGTGAACCTGCAGTACAGATGTTTGATCACTTTGTCCAAGAGTATAATGATAAACTGTAAAATAATTTGACCACTATGCTCAGGTTATCAAGAGGGTACACATGTTTAGGTAAAAAGTAATGACTGGAAGCATCAAAGGTTTGAGTCTACGTTAGAATTATATAGATTCATACCTATATAAAACACCATCATAAAGTGCTCCTTTTTATTGCGGTGCACCTTTAGTCTTGAAGTATCCATCTCATTATAGATTACTTCATAATGCAGAAATGGAAAATGCCATTAGGGTTTCTTTTCATGCTCTTAACATATTAATTGGCATTGCAGCGAATGTCAGATCATACAGTAAATTGTATCCGGTGAAGTCAGTGACACCTGACCTATTGAAAATTTTACAGTGTGCTTATACCTTCATTTATCTACTCAATGTGCCCATGAATATTTAAGGTTGACAATTAAACCCCAGCTGACCTGCAGGATGGAGCTGGACCAGCGCTGTCAAAGTGAGGCAGCATAAATGCGCCCACACAATCACACTCATCAAAAACCCGAAAATGCTAACCCCCTCATACTCCCACCTCACACGAAATTGCACATAGGCATACAAGCTCTGTCACAATGTCACACGGTCACAGTGACATGGCCCATAATGACAGGCACATCACATATGTGTCATGTTTATTGGGGCATCAACAGACGTGGTTTGTGTTTTGTGTATGTAAATGTTTGGGCAGGGTCAGAGTTAATGCATGTCAGTATCCTGCTTCACCTTGCAGAGTTAGGTGATGCAGAGCAGAATGTGTATGGGGGAAGCAACACTGAAACTGAATACTGAACACTTTCATGTTGCATAAAAACAGCACCATAGTGTGTGTTACAGCTAATCTGGTTTGCAGTAACAACTGACACATTTACAAAAAAATTAAATATATGTATGTTAAGGTATGAAAATAGGAATGTGAGTACAAAAGCAGCTATAATTAATGTTTTTATATTAACAATTGATCACAGAACTACTTATATCAGAATCAGAAATATTCTTCATATTATATATTTCTCAATCAGAAATACTTGATTAAACTCCTTTGTTACATATATATAATACGTTATATATGAAAGGAGTCACTTAGTGACAAACCCACAGAGAATTATCTCCAGACGGCAGTTTCTCTCAGCTCTACAGAGCATCTAATCATCTTTCAGCTAACTGTTTTGGTTTTCCAGCCCACAACTTTACTGTTTTGGTTCACTCTCACCGCTCTCGTCAGTGTAAATTTCAGCCACAGGAGGCAGCTGTTTTGTTTGTTTTTTTTTGCGAAAAAACTCTAAAATCCCAATATACACAACATACCCAGCATCAAACGACAGATAAAGTTAGCGACTAGCTGGTGAACATAGTGGAGCATTTAGCAGCACCAGATATTTCCCTCAGGAGTTGTTGAAGACCAAAAACAGAGCTAAAAGGAGAGTAAATATTGGACTTATATTCACCAGGTGGCCAGAAACACGACTAATGTTGCTCCACATCTGCTGGCTGTGCAAATAGGCAACTGTCTGCTAACAAGTTCGCCATATCAACTTAAAAGGTGATACTATGCCAGTGTTAGTGTTTATAGCTTGTTTCTGCTGCCCCCAAGTAGAAAAAAAAATCTGTTACTGCAGGTTAAAAAACAAAAAATTAAAATGTGTATTTGATGACATGATTACTGTTGGGTTGGAGTGAAGATTAACTATCTCTAATTGAATGAAAAAAAGTGTTTGCAAAACATCTTATTATTAACCGCAAGGGCAAAATTGAAACTGACACATCCCGACACTAATAATGTATGGAGTTAAAGCAGTGTCTTTCTGATGTCAAACTCTCAAGCTATATCTGATGTGATCTCACACTAACAGCATGTCATACTCCCTGACAAATATCCATATATACAGCCTAAATGTAATAACTATCACATTATGCTAGACTGATCAGGCTGATTTAAGATATCTCTTTGCAAAGTGCCCATGCTGTCACCTTATTTTCATCTCCAACTTTGTATTAATGCATTTGTCCCCTGAATATGGGTTATACAGCAGTCTTGGTTTTTAATGATGTAAATAATGCAGTAATTCCATTGAAATTAAGCAGTCTTACACAGATGTCAGCTTCCTTACTTCCATATCCTTTATGAGTCACAGTGTCCATAGGTCAGATTACTTTTTCAAATGGTATAAAATATAAATGAACCAAAGCTTTTTCTACTCCCTAATCACTTTCTTATATTTTTATCACAGTGGCCGTTGGGATGGAGGGGGAATGACTTCCCATTCTAATCATATTGTCATACCCTCAGGTTAGACCTTCCATTTTGCATACCAGAAGAAAATGGCATTGAAAGAAAACCTTGATATACCGTGTTATATATGTATAAAAATTATTCCATTTATTCATGCTTCAGCAGTGCATTATGTCAAATGCAAACCCATCAATCAAAAAAATCATTTAAGACAAGCCAGATGAAAAACTTGATCAAACTTCTTCTAGTCTGTCAACAAGAGTCTTTCCAAACTTTCATGGATTGACTGATTCTACCCAGACGTAAACTCTATTACCTTCAAGCATCCTGAGTATCCATGATGCAGCAATTTAGCACAAAAACATTTTCTCTAAATTGTCTCACACTTTATATATTATGACATACCCTTTCTTGATTCTTTTCAGGCCCAAATCTAAGTTTCCATTTACGAAAAATGTCTGGTTAGAGATCTATCATTACGGCAATCACTCCCTCACTGTTGTATCATTTCCTCTTAAACACACTTATCATCTGAAGGCCTGTAGACTGTCCCATGGTTGGTATTTCCAGATACACTATTATTTTGCACAAACGGTGATCTCTACAGGCAATCTGCATCTAGCTGTGGCATGTGGTTTCCCATGGGAATAGAAATCAGACACCTTTCGGTGCGGCAGGAGTTTTTTTTTTTTTTTTCTTCTAAAACAAAGCAGCCAGGCATATCAAAGCAGCAGAGTGAAAATGTCTCCTTGTGGAGTAAGAGAAAGTTAGGTTGTAAAATAGTAAAGGTATTATGGTTGTCAGGCACTGGGGACTAATATAACACTCCTCCTGGTTGCCTTCATCATCTCTGACATCTGGGACAGTAATCATACCTTAAATGGTATCACCATGATGATGACAGCTTTGTGGATTTATCATTTACTCTAAATACCTCTACAGTATATTACTCGGTTTTTCAGTAGTTTTCTATCAGGTACAGATCACATCTGTGGAAGAGTGAAAAAGGAATATGCATCTCTCAAAAACAATAAAAACAGACTTAAGACCTTTCTGTTGACCCTAAGATCTTGAACATACTTACACATTATTGTATTTTCTTTCAATTCTATTGTTTTTGCACCAATTCTTTACATGTTGTTGTGCAAAAAAAAACAAACAAATAAAATCACAGACTGTGGCAACTGATAGGTAGACAAATGTATAGACCCTATTTCTGTCTCTTTATCGTTCTCTTTTCCCTTTTTAAAGTCTGTTAAAAGCAGCAATGTGACAGTGAGGTTTGAGTTACCAGCAGTTTGGCTGGGTCTGTTGTCTAAATATGTCCCTGGAGGATTGTTTCAAATGTGTGATTCCAAGTCCTGGGGGAAATAACAGCAGTTGTGAATGCCATGTTGACGATGCTCTTTGCCCTGGTGTTTTCACTGTAAGATCGGGATCCACTGTAAAGCACATGGAAAAAAATGACGCTGTGGGTCACAGAATTGAATCCATGGAAACTGAAAACATGGATCATGTGAAGACCATGTGAAGAAAGACAGCGTTATGGCTTAACCAACCAATTTAAAGACACAGTGAAATGAAAAATACATTTTCCAAGTTCTAATCCCGTGTCCCTGTTTTAATTATTCATTTATCTCTTGTAATATGCAAAATATGTGTCAACAAAACTTTTTGGGTATTTTATATATCAAAATCCCACCATTTTCTCCTCCTGTGAAAAGCTATAATGTTTTTGATGACTCATCTTGAAGTTAGGGGGTGGTTACATAAATGTATCCAATCAAATGTGATTTAGGCAGCTAGCTAACGCCGCCAATCATATAAAACCGCACTTGACCATTAGCTCGTTTGTAGCTGGTGTGGTTACATTTCCAAAGAATGTAATGTGATGAATAAAGTGTCTTTGTGGGTGGAAGTGAACAGTCCTACAACTCAACATTATCTCCACAGCTCTGTATTTTCGCAATCCAATCAAATTTCAAGGATTTGATTTAAATCCCTCTCATAACTAAACCCTGCCCACATATTGGGTTTCACTCGGAAATACATCACATTATCAAAGATAAAGATGTTCTAACTGTGACTTTAATGTGACAACTATCAACCAAATAAAAACAAGTGCACAATGCATTTTTTGTTTATTTAGTGCATACTGTTACAATTGAGGGTTGCAGGAGTACACCTCACTGTATACAGTCCACAGGTAAGACCTCCATTTATTCTGCAGCATTTAACACTGCCTATATTACATATATAATACTATAAATTCTTGTTGAGTGTCTTATGCAAATTCAATCTGCTCTTATCACTGCAACTTCATTAATCTGCAGTTGCATACATCCTGGCCTACTTCTTGATCAGGCTCTTCATTAACTGAACCTTTTTCCAGAAAAGATTCAATCTTAACGTAAGCCAGGTCAAGCAGGACCACACAGCTGGGGACTGTGATTCTAATCATGCAGAGGAGGACAACATACACCCATACTTGTTTAATTGGCTCATATACCCATGTTGAGCAGGTGCTGATAACATCCCGCATGCACTGTTTTTCATAAGTGCGTGGCTCCTCCACCATCACCCTCCCCGTGCTGAAGAGAAGCGAAGAGGGCAAGTAAATGGATAGTCTGCTTGAGACATCCTCTGAGTAATTTCACCCTGTACATTTGAGGCTTTTTATGGGCTTCATTTAGAGAAACCTTCCCCCCTCCCCACATACACTATTATATAAAAAACATTATTAATATTCACCAGAAATTACTAAGGAGAGCGGGAGAGGGTTGCCATATCCAGATGGATGCCCCTTAAATCTGTCTTCAATTAGTCTCCACTAACTTACATCTTCCAGTTGAATTCTGATTAGCTGATCTGGCAATTTACTCTGCCTGGCTGGAGAGCACTTGGTCCCCCTCCTGAGTGCAACCTAGCTGCTTTTGAGTATTGTGGACCTTTGATCAGTCCCTCCTTATTACCTATAAAAGCCAATACCATTAAATTTTGCATTGCCTTGTCTCCTTGTCCATAGTACTTTCCCCTCTTCTATATCAAAGATCACAGGCTCATGTAATGACAAAAAAAAAATCCAGTGATCTATAAAAGTAAAGCAGATGATAATACCTTTTAGTTAACATATCTCACATCTCTCCGGTGCGATTATGAACCTGTGGCCTGTCTTCTGTCTCTGTAGCTAGCTACTTCCCTCTTGTGGCCAACCAGGACACAGAGATGCCTGAGACACTTACTGAGGTTAACATGTTCACTTTCCTCCTTCTTGCATTTTTTAAAGCAAGAAGAGGCAAATTAGAAATGTGTATAACACAACACTCTACTGACATTCATCTTCAGTGCCGGCTCCATGCTCCTTTCCTCCCTCCCCCACCACTTCTCCCCATCTCTTGTAGAAAGTGAATCACCAGGGGAGCTAAACCCTGGCCATTAACATATAGAGTCTTTATTTAAATCCCATTCACTTTTCCATCCATTTAGAAGAGTAATGCTAGCAGGTTACAGTGATGGCATTGCGTGAGGCCCTGATTGAGCTCCAATTTGATCATTTTATCTGATTGTGAGGTAAACACTATCATGATGGATAAGATCTCATTACAATAGGAAAGTGAGAGTTTAATTTCCTGTACATGTTCCATCTTTATTAGTGTCAGAGGCAGCAGGTCGTCAATTGCATTACAGGCCATGGTACTCTGGCTAGGCATCCTGCTTGACACAAACGAGGCCAGCGAGACAGCTTAAAGGGATTATATTTGGCACAATCCTCCAGCCAATTTTTGATTTGGTTTTGGCATTAATGCTGCATCTCAGAGTGTAAAATTCTTTACAACTTTGAGTATAAAAATAGACTGCAAAACACTAAGTGTTATGCCGTTTAAATCATCTACGTTATTGTTGTTTCAAGGAGTCTCCTCCCGATGTCTTGAAATGGCTGCCAGAGTGGCAAGAGACCAGCTGATGTACTGTAGAAACAGCAGACTTGTTGTCTGTCAAGAAGGACACTACAGAAGAAGACAGTGACTATCACACCCTGACACTACCCATCCAGTGAAAGAAAGAATGGAGGGGGGAAAAAACTTCAATAATAAACCTGTCAACACTCCAATCTGAATACCCAGGAGCCACAAGTGTCTCAACTCTCCTCCCCTGGATATAGTCATCATCATGGCCACTCTCCTGAGAGACAGCATCTCATCTGTCAGTCAGTCAAACACTCACACACACACACACACACACACACACACACACACACAGCCCCCTCATCACATCATCTCTATTTGTCCCATTATATCTTTAACACGGTCTAAAAAACCTCTGCTGATCCAGGAGGGGAACTATCGAGGGTTAAGGGCTGTTCAGGTGTGTGCACGTCTGTACATAAGTGTGTGCCTTCAGTGGCTTCATTACTAGCACCCCGCTATTGCTTATGCCTGTCGCTAAGACTCTGAGACAGCCTTGTTTGTTTGTTTCCCTGCTGTAATCCTCAGTTGAGGTTTGACGTGCAGTGCGGAGCCTAAACTGTGTTACCCACAGGCCTCTGGGAGCTGGAGCGCCACGGCATGTACCAGGAAAAGAGAGAGAGACACACACACAGGAGACTTACACCCCCTGCACCTGATCATTACCATGCTAAATTTATATTGATTGCGGTAGCTTAAGAGCTAAATGTGAGTTATTCCCCCGACACAGGGACCGCATCGGGGGGCTGCTGGTAATCCAGACAAACCACAACATATGCACTGCGTTTGTCCATAGATATAACAGTACACATTATACAGTGCCAGGGAGCATTCATGTAAACCTGACCATCCCTTCCAGCAGTGATTTTTTTAATGATGAGTTGCACAGCTCTTTCATTACTTTACATCCCACCCTGCGTGCAGAGACTTACATGGGGAAGGGACAGACCTGAAGGAATGGGCAGTGGCTGGGTAGTTGGTTCTTCAAGACGTTTCCTGCCCTTGCTCTGCTGAATAAAGTTGTGTGTTTGTGGTGTCTCTCCTCCTGCAGGCAGCTTTCATCACAAATATGCATATGTGCTTGCCCTTGACATTATCATCAGCAGATTTGTGCTAGGGGCCCCGAGGTAAGGTTGAAATACTGCTGAGGCTTCTGAGAGAGTGGCCTGCTTTAGAGAGTGTCCAAGGGCTACATACGCACCCAGAGACGGAGGCAGAGGAAGGGAAAAAGCTCAGTAACTGAACTTAACAGAGCGCCCCTCAGGGGACAGCAGTAATTAAACAGTGATTAAATTAAGGGGCAATGCGGGCAAAATGCAGACTGATTGACACTCTGCTGGCTCCTCTCTCTCTCTCTCTTCCTCTCCCTGTCTCTCTATCTCTCTCTCTCTCTCTCTCTCTCTCTCTCTCTGCGGGTTCAGCTCTGTCGTGGAGCATTGCTTTCCATTGACCTCCAATTACTCACCCACTCTGAATTCTTAAAGGTCCAATTTTCAAAAACTATTTTCTTAACTGTGTTAAGAGCATGGATCGCTGCACATTTGTTTCAGAGAAGGCTGAGCTGCAGGACTGGAACATAGAAGTTGAGTAAAGGGGAAAAAACACTTATATGTTATTAAATGCATAGTGTCTTTGTGCTTCCAATACTATCAATGTTTACTTCAGATAAACGCACAAACACACAAACTACAATCACTCTAGCGTTGCACCCAGAGTACCATCAGTCTTTACTACAGATAGACTCACAAAAGTACAATCACAAGAAGCTGCCAGTGATTTAGAAATCGTACTCATGCGGAATCCAAAGCGAGTTTCCCCTTTTTCAAGCCTGTAGCAGGGCAGCTTTAGAAGTGCCTTATCAAATACTCTTCTAGGGGGGGAAATACTATAAATTACCTTTGGCGACTCCTTAAACCTAAAGCAAATAGACAGACAGAAGAGCTGAGCAACAGCAATAAAACCAGCTTTAACAAAACAATCAGAAAAACCAAGACACTGAAATTGCCTTCCTCTGGATCTAAAATTCTCCACACGTTCCTGGCTTATCCTGCTTGCCACAGTGCACCAGGTCCTCAGGCCCTTGTATAGATTTTTATAAACCAGGTCTTGTGCTTATGAAAATACGTACTGAGGGTCCTTAAACAATCTGTTAAGTCTTCTGATATTGAAGAAGGTCCTCTTAGTGTGTAATACAAATTCAAAATACCTGTATGGAGATGGATTACGGGGCAGACAAAGAACACGGGCCCACTTTAGAGGATGAGTTCAAGATGACAGGTATTGATTAAGTGCTCAATGAGAGCACGCCTATGAAAAGCCAGCCACCACAAAGCTCATGAAAGAATCATATAGCTCATACACAAGGCGCTCAGCAAACATACAGGCGTGGAGTGTAGGCGTGAGCACATTTAAGCTTGTCATATCGCAGGCCGAACAGTTGACAATCAAGTCATAAAAAAATTATATGAAACTTGTCTTATGTATTTCGAAAGCCTATTAGTACCTATACATCTGGTTAACTATTGAAGGAAGCAGACATCAACAGCAAGCAGATACATTTTCCCCAGAAAGACAGAAATGATTCCATATGCCAGATTCCATTATTCTTTGGTTTGAACTGTGCAGTTTGACACCACACATTCCTTTACTCCTGACACTGGTATTGGAGGGAAAAGAGGAAGGATGTTCTCAAAGATAACATGTGAATTTAATTTCTTGGTGAAACAGCGGAACTGGAAGACTTAGCCTTCCCGAGCATAAATTGTGGAGTCGATGCGCGGTTGTCAGAGTTTGTGATGATGCCGTGCGAAGACAGCCGTAATCGCAACAGCACTGCCAGCCTGACCCACCTCATCATCCTTGACATTTAGCACAGCGCTGTTTCTCTCTCTCTCCCTGCTTCAGAGTAAACAAATGTTTTAACCCTGATTTGTATCAGTGGAACCAGAAGACATGTAGTGACACAAAGTGTGGAAAACTTCTGAGAGAGGGTGGGAGAAAGAGGCAGAGAAAAGGAGGAGGAATACGGGGGGTTAGAGAAAAAGGAGTGAGAAGAAGAAAAGAGATAAAGACAGGGGAAAGAAAAACAGCAGAAAAGAGGGAGAGAGCAGACCAGCAGGGAGAGTGATCTGGCCAGACTGTCACCTAACAGGGGGTATCTGAGACTAATCTCTAAGGAAAGCTGTCAGGTCTCTGCAGACAGTGTTCTGATGGAAACTAGGCAATAAATGCTTCTTTAAGCCATCATAAATATGCAGCTTCCTGCCTCACGCAGTCGCTGCTCACTCAGACCTGGGTCCGAGCTCATTATCCTTCGTCTGTACTGGCAGGTTTGCACGCCAAGTTACAGGCAGGAGCACTAAAAGCCCCTTAACGTTAGCCTCAGTGGGATATGTGGCTCGCTTCTGGGACTAGAAAGCAGGCTCCTCAAATCAAGAGGGTTGTTTTTTATTCAAAAACATAAGTTGTTTTGTAAAAAATCTATACTTGACTTGTGAGGTTTGATTAAACTTCGAATGCACTCAAACAAACTAACTAATTGTTCAATGAGAAGTAAGACTTTCAGAGTGAAAATCCAAACATTAAGTATGTATGGTTTCTATTTTTTCCATTAGATGTGAAACTATATGTGGTTTAAATGTGGATCATATGAATATTCAAACGGTATGGAAACATCTCCTGTTAAATCAAACGTGTCAGAAGCACTTTACAGACTCATCACCCAAATATTTTAAATATACAATTTGAGATCCATGTATAGCATTGAAAAAAGGCACATTTGACTTGATTACCTCTAGACATTTTCCTCGATGAATGAAGGCAGCAGTAAATAAGGCAATCACTGTGCTGACATAGTGTAAATATATAAATATGCTCATTTATCCTATCTCCAGATAAAGACATAAGGGCACATAAACGCATGAATGGACAACTGCCTGCCTGCTTCCCCTGCCTGTCTGTCTGTAGAGGCTGACAGTACAGCAGCGTGCCCTTCATTATCACCAGGTAATGCTCATCACAACGGCCGTGGCTTTTCTCCATAAAAACCCCAAGTCTCACTCACAATGAGAAATAGGGGAGATAAGGTGCAGGAGACCATTTCTCTTGACATTCACGACGGCAAACTCATCAGTCATGCTGTCAAAGGCATTGGTCTTGGCTAGTTTGGAATTTATGAGAAATAATGATGGGTTGAAAATAGCCAGTGAGGGCTTTGCTTTTACCTTTGGTTTGGGAGTGTTGTGTATTGAGGCACGCTCTGCATAAAACCCAATTTCTTTTGTCAGTGACCCTTGCACTGATTTCACATCCAATCTCACCATGTTTGGGAGGTTTGGCTGAGCCTGTTTGAGTCGGCGCTGACATTTCCGCCTCACATGATAAAAGAGTGCGGCGGCAATAAGTTTATTTAAAAGAGAGCGCATCACCATGAGCATTAAGAATGGGTACCGCTCCCTTTGATTCACAGAGTATTATTCAAGTGAAGGTCGAGGCCTCTGTGCTGTTAATCGCACTTTAATTCATCGTAAGAAAACTAAACAGCTCAGACTAAAGAACATCAACATGGACCTGTCCTCTCCTGGACCATATCTGAAAACGGGACAACAACAAAACAGTAATAGCATGTGTCAAACACTCACATTTTCTCTTCAAACTAGTGACAGGTAGTGACAGATGCTCTCAGTGCAGTTCTCTTTGTAAACATTCTGGGACACACTACCATTCAGTTATTGTGATGTACCACAAGGTCTTAATGTAAATTATTCATTCCAAAGTCATTTGAAAGTGGATTTCAATACTGTTGGAAGGACAATATAGTTGAATCATATAGCACAACTGCACAACTATAGATTATAGTCAGTAGGACTTTTAATGGGATCCCTATGGGACCATACTGCGGGGATGTCCTCAAGCACCAAATTATTAGTCAATTTCAGATTATCAAGTTTATTAATTACTATTCTTAATATATCTTATGAAAGTGCCAGGAGGTATAGCCTAACTACTTAAAAGCCGCAAATGAAATACTCGACATACATCTACATTAAATATATTAATGAAATACTAGATTGGCTGTGTGTGTGTGTGTGTGTGTGTGTGTGTGTGTGTGTGTGTGTAGCTCGCCTTTTACTGGAAAGTTCATAAACTAAAATGAAGACGCACCTACTAAAATTGTTCAAAGTGCAACATTGCTTATAACCAAAGTGTTGTGAAATTACTGGACAAGAGAGTTTGGGGCAATTTTGATTCAAGTGTGTGAATGAGACCTCTTGAAGCTCAAGGGTACTTGGATCTGTGTGGAAATTAAGCCATGAGATCGTAGCTGAGGGGATGGTGGATTGACAGGGACATTAGCCCCTCAGCCCCTCTGCTGTATCACACTATGGCTCTGTAAAATAGATGGACAGGAATAGCAAATTAAATCTTCTTAATAGTAGCAAGGCATGTACAGTCAGATTGGTTTGAACTGCAGGATTGTACACAAGCAGGACATCAAGGGTGGTGTTTTTAGTGGATAAAATGAAGTAGCTATGAAGTGTTTTGGTTAATGGGCCTACTCCAACCAACTTCATACAGAAGGCACGGTCATATTTATATCAATTTGAAACCAGCTCCTTCACAATGCCTTCTGCCCTATTCTTGAAACAAGTTCATAGGTCATGTTCTGTTCTTTGCTGATAATTTGGATATATGCATTCAGTTATTTACATTACTAACATGAGCAGACACCAAAGAGTTACTCAGTAACAACATAGTGAGAAAACACTCTCAGCTCTTGCTCTGGGAACACTCTGAGCAGCTGGATTTTGTTGTGGGTTCGTTGATGGTTTTCTCAATAGCTGTTTTTTCTTTTCCAAGTTCAGTGACACCACATTGCTGTGCCACAAAGACTAACCTTAATGCAGACAAAGCTAAGTCTGCAAATCTTTGCACAAGCAACATGCATGAACGCACACACTTTTAGCAGTAGGAGGTACACAGAGGAAGGAAGGAGTTTTTCAATGCATTTAGATGAGACCTTTAACAAAAGGTTCCTAATGCAGATATCAATGAACCAAGGGACTGGGCTATCGGAGCGAAATTGGCTGACAGAGGGATGTCACCTCTGTGCATGAAAAATGATGGATCCCATTTGTAAACTTCTCTTCTACCCTACTGCCCCTCCTCTCCTGCTCTACCCCCAAACACACACGCCTTCCCCCCCTTCATCACCTCCTCTGCCATTGGTTATTAAAACAAGGAAGCGAAACCTATGACTTTGCTGGCAAATAACAAGTGGTCTGGTAAAATTGGCACTTTACTGGCCATTTCATCTGACTGTCAGAGAGCCCACAGAGGACCTGTGAGATTTCAGCGATGACAGGATAGATTAACATCATGGACTTTGTATTTCATCTTCCTTTCATTTTCCATACTATTCTCCAAGGACGTCAACAAAATGAAACCAATATATATGAACCCACAAACACACAAGTGCAGCTTTCAAAATATTAGATATTGTGTGTTGGATTGGACAATCTACTGTTTCTTTCCACTAACTCCACAGTTGTGCTTGATTTGACAAGCAAAGGCAACACCTAAAGACGAACAGACTGCTGCATTGCAACGCACACTTTTTTTTAGATTTATATTTCATACAGAAAATGTTTTTTAAATTGTGGGGCTAAGGTCTGAATGCAAACATCAATTCAAATGGTACAACACAGGCCATGCATAATACAATTTACAGAGCTTGCAGAAATCATGCTAAGCATACAGTATAAAGTGTGATAAGCAACATAATATGCATACTGAGCATTTCTAAGGAAACAATGATATATTGCTAATCATCCTAGAATGAATTGCTGCATTTTTAAAAGCGGTGTGTTGAGTCAAAGGTATAGAGGTTAATATAGGCAAACGGGCATTTCTGCTGGAAAATGAAAAGTTCCTAGTGGAATGTGATGGCCGGCCTAAATGCTGACATTGTGGTTTCGCTGATGGAGTGACTTTGGGAAGGTTTGTGGTCGGCCAGTGCACAAAGCTGTGCCTTGAGGGTAAGGGGTAAATTTGCTAAGTTAATCACATAATGAGCCCAATTTAACATGGGAGAACCCAGGTGAAATGGGTGCTGCCACAGAGCCTCCAACAAATGAGGCTCTGCTGATTCCCTCTCTGGACAGGGGCTGGACAACCCAGTTTCAGCTCTAATAATCCTCTACTAAGTATTAATTTCAACATTTATACAGTGTATCTTATTAATGTATGTACAGTGTGTTGGATTATGTGTCTGTATTGGGTGAATTAATTTAGCAGGAGCAGGTGATGTCTTCAAATTGGTTGGTTTTGTCTGACCAACAGTCCAAAACACAAGGATATTCAATTTCCAATTATATAAAACAAAGAAAAGCAGTAAATCATCACACTTAAGAGGTGAAAAGCGTGCAGTTTTGCTTGATAAATGACTTAAAGTCCCTGAAAACCTATTTTCTCAATCAGCTTCTTACCATGAGTAATGGGGTCCTTCATGAACACAAAATAATCTGCCAAAGTCAGAACAGTATTGGCTATTTCAAAGAGATTTCTGTATTTATATTTACGTTGGTGCGCTTCTAACTAGTTTGAAGTGGGCATTACATGATTGAGAAAAGGTGATGTCACAGACTTCTCTACACCAATCAGGATTTAGCAATATCTGAATCAAAATCTAATTCTAATTGTTTTCTTATGTTAGTCTGTTAGCCTGATCAAACCACACCCACACAGTCCTGATGAAGTATATTAGCTGAGTATTTTGAGTTGACTATTTAGTTATGAATATTTAATGTTATCAAAAACGTTTGAAGTTTTCAGGGCTTTAAACAATTCAACAAAACAAATCGATGATTAAAATAGTTGTTAAAATAATTATAATTGTCGTTTCAGCACTAGTCTAGATTTATCCTGACAACGTTCAGGAGAAGTGTTACGCAGTCTTGAACCTTGAACACTAACACCCATTTCACCTGAAACTTTTGTTGAAATGTATCAAATATTTCCTGACATTGCACCTCTCGATCACAAACAAGCATTTTGGTGGCTAGCCTGCGTGGGTCCCCTTGATTATAACTGCTGGTATGTGTTGATGACGAGAGTGTCTGAGTGTTTGAGTGCTCTTAGGAATTCTACAGGAGGATAAATCACTCCAGCAGAAATTAGACTTCCCTGAGTGCGTCCTACATACCTGTAACTACACAGGCACAGCAGGCCTGAGGTCAAAGAACTTGAGGGTTATACACTGATGTGCCAGCGTCTTAAACATAAGACTGCTAAGAGCTCCATAATAGCTAGTAAAAATGAATGTAGTTTTTGCTCTTTACAGCTATTTTAACTGCTGTTTGGCCAATTAAAAGACAGGGCATAGATGACGTTTATAAAATGATTTCACAACCACTACAACTAAAAGAAAAACTGTCACACGGTCATTTCAATTCAGCTTCTGTCATTTTCAGTGAGCTTGGCATTTTCCCCCTTCTCAAGCGACATAATCAGGCTACTGTGACAAGCGTTCCTTTTAACTACATCATAAGTTATGTAGGTCCATTTTAGCTAGGTTAAATGTCTACACCACTGTCTCATGAATTAGTCTCATGTTCCAAAACAAATCCAAAAGCAAATTGTTTAATTACGTTGTGGTTATAACAGTATTAGCCTTGCTAATATTATCTTAGCATAAAGAAAATTAACATTAATGTTAAGGTGGCACTTTGGCTGAGGTGCTCAACTTATGTTGTAATCGTCTGCAAAATGGTAACATTAGTAACGTTTAACAAGTAGTCCCAGAGATCTAAAGTCAGTAACGTTATACAAGTGGAATTTGAAATAACAAGTACGCTAGCTAACATTAGACTCCATGGAAGTAACATTAACACCTAATGTTACATCCAAATCAAAACAACTTCACCTTATCAGGCTAATTAACAAGTCCCCCCACCACCAATTCCAAAAACTGACCTATGACCTATTTTGGATTCAAAACAGCAATTTTCGCCAAAAGGTGAAAAGTCTGCACCCCTGCAGAATTTTCTGCTTTACCTGTCCATCGACTGCGAGCTAAGGCCTGTGGGTGTGTAGGTTAATTTTGAATGCAGAATAGAACTAGCCAAGGATAGAATATATTTCTTGCAAGCTGTAGGGCTACCATAAATGAAAAGCTGCATCACTGTCAAGGACACAACACAAAGCAATGAGGAACTGCAGAGAGAGCAGTGCATTAAAACATGAATACATGGGGAGATACATGGACACTAATGAAAGAATATTTCATCAACATCAAGGGTTTATAAAAAGGCCCACCACTCTGCCCACCACGATCCACTAATCTGGATGTAGAGGATTTGCGCAGAGTAAGATGGACAAGGGAAATTAAGGCAGGCACATTTTACCAGATCATCTTGCGATGATTTGTTAATAAAATGCAAAGCGACAAGCTAGATGTGAGACAGCGACTAAAGCGCGGCCATGATTTAGACTTAATCCGTCATTATCCCGCCTTTGAAGTGACCTCGCTGTGCATGTCCCAGTGTAACCCAGAAGCACACTCACAGCTTCTTCATTAGCCAGGATGAAAGAGAGGCACAGCTAACGCGACTTTGATGTCCCGTCCTGTCCACACAGACCGGCAGACATACAGACACACACACAAACACACACACACACATACAGGACACCTACACACTCACACACACACAGATATCCTTATCACTGACTACACTGAGGCATGAAAAAACATTATGGTTTTTAATCAATTATGGTTTTCACCTTTGGGGCAGCACATTCATTACATATGATAGGAGCAGCAAAGGGACAATATTCCAATGGCGTGCAGAGATTGAAATGAAAGAAATTGTATGGTTAGAGGGTAGACAAAGACTGCAATTTCGCAAAGCTGAACATCCCTAGCTGGATTTACATATGTGCACACAAAAGGCCTATACCACATGCGATTTCACTAATATAATTTATGTGTACCCAGTGATTTACCATCCTTAGATGACTGAGTAGAAATCAAGCACAGATCTCCTAAAGAGGACCACACATGCTGCCAGTAAATGATAGCTATTATAAAAGTTTATCATGGCAATGAAATGGAAGAAATCAATCAAAAAGGCACAGGTTGCCATCATGCAAAATGGTGCCCAATCAAAAGGTAGTTATTTGGTAGGAGGAAAAAAAAAAGATTTAACACATGCAGAACATGCAGCAACACTTACATACAGTAATTGAAAAGGGCAAATGGTGTTTAAGTATTATTAAACAGGACGTTTCAAAGAAACATCCCAGATGTGTTCATAATTAACCACAATGTACATGTAATAGAATCAAAAGATGTCCATCCACACTGAACTACACATGTAACACTACACATACAGTACATACAGTACAACACAAAGAGACACAGTTTTGGAATAAAGTACAAAACATGGTAATTATGTGGGACACTATTTCCTACTTTAAGTGTACTATTTTTTTCATGGAAAGTTAAGTATGGTTATTTCAGGGTAAGCAGTAAAAGGCAGTTGGAATTGGGAATTTAGAATATTAACAGGCAGCATTAGCATAAGATATTCAAAGAAATCATAAATCTTGAATTAATCACTGTTTAGTAAAGAAAGACAAACATCTGGAAGCTTCTGGTAAGTACAATGTAAGTAAGTAAGAATGTATCTCAAACACATACATCATTTTCGCACTTATTCTCTCTCAAGTAACTCAAGTCACAAAATGATGTCAGGTAACATAAATACTTACATACATTATGTCTAACAAACTCTGGGACAGAAGATGGCAATGGAGAGTCAGTGCATTCAGGAAGTCCTCCTCAACCTGTAAAGTCAAATATTTTAAGACATTGCCCTTAAAAAGCAAACAAAGTGTTAAATCTATGTCGGAACCTGTGACAAGCTCATTGATCATCATTATGTGTGGTGATTTTTCACTGTGACATGAGACGGACAACTGGCAAATAATGTACCAGGTTATTAGTAAATATATATGTATGTATTTTTTATTTCTCTGCAACAAAAAGTGATATATTTACCACTGAGTGATGACTGTGAAAGTGAATACATGGCAAGTACAGTATGACCTGCTCTTGCAGTATTTCCTGAATTTAGAAGTTGGTGAGGATGGCCCTGAATTAGACACTTGATTACAACAACTGTCAAAAACATAATTGATTTGGGGATGTATAGGACTACAAGGAATATACTGTTGTGTCCTCAAACAATGAAAGCTACATTTTTTGGCCATAATTGGAGGGATCTTTGAAATGAGACAAACCTTTGTTATAATTACTTTGGTCTAAAAACTTGAACTTGAACTTGAACCTGGCAATTGTCTACACCATTAAGATACTGTGGTCTGGGCTCAAGTTGCTCATCTTTGAGGAATTCTTTTCTAACAAGAAATGAAACAAGAAAAGGCTGCTACAAGAGAACTTCCAGCAGGTGTCACTAATCTAATGTAGTTACTAAAGTGAATACAGTCCAAAAATACAACCTTCCACCTTTTACTGGTTGCAGTCAACTCCTCTTGTACTCTTTATCTTTTTTTAAGTATGTATGTTACTTTGGAAATATATACTGAAAATATATAAACGTATCCATAAGTAAATGTTGACAAAATAAATTACTCACTGTAAATTAATGTATATTTAAGCTTTCCTGTAAGGAAAATCTGTGATCCTTAAAGAAAGACCCCATCTGTGTATTTGGCACACAGTCTGCTGGAGTCTACTCCCTTACAAAAAAGCTGTGAGCACCCTTGCGGCTAGCTGCACAACACACGTTTGCTGCTTGGTGTAGAAGTAGAGTCCTTTCCCCAGGCAATGGCCCGTCAGGCCAGACAAGGAGGCCGGGTGTTAAAGTGTGAGGCGGGTACACAGAGTAACAACAGGGCCATCTGCCCTGGGAATGCACACATCCATCTTACTAAGGACAGATAAAGGAAAACAAGGGGGAGAGAGAAAAAAGAGAGGGAGAGAGGAAGTAAGATGGGGAGTGACAAGGAAGCAGAAGGGAAGATACAGAGAGAAAAAGACAAATGTGTACATGTATGTGTGTGCACAGTGTTGGTGGTGGAGGGGAGCTACGAAGGAGTGAAGACAAGGTGAGAGTAGAGAGAAGGGAGCGGTTGCTATAACAGTAATCTAGACTGGTGGCACCATCTGCAAATAGTGAAGGCTGAACAAATTACACCATCACAATATGCAAGTTTTTTTTCTCTCTCCTGCTGTCATTTACAGGTGTCCAAAAGCCTGGAGTGGACATTAACACCTATAATACAAAACAATAGTAGGTACAGTGAACAGCTGAAACGTTACTAAATGAATGACCCAACTTTACTTTTAAAGCTTAATTTTGCCAGCTACTACAGATAAAAAGCACAGTAGGAACGTCATTCAATTTTCTTTTCAATTTAATATTCCCACTTTTGTTCATAATTCATCATGTATTTGCAGATACAACAGATTGCTATGCTCTTTTATCTTATCAAGCGTGACATCAGAAAGGTCGGTTGAGAGGACAGCAGTAAGTCTTGGCTCCCACCGTCATCCCTGCTTCATAACCATCTGGATATGACTCCAAACACTGCAGTCAGCAATCTGGGTGCAGTGATATCATCTAGCATTCTCCATTTGTTTTTATTTTTAGACCATTTCCTCATCATTGTATAATCAGTATATATGGTCCCACTGATACAGCACTCTTTCGCCCTCTCTCTCTCCGACTCCACATTACCTTATCACACTGAGAGCTTTTAGCTGTGCTTCCAGCCATTGGCTTCAGACAGTGGGTAGCTACCAGACTGGAACGGAGAGAGAGAGGGAAAAGTGGCCTCCCGGTGGCTCTGGATGATGTCAGTGTCGAAAACGTCTTTTTATAACACCACTGCCAATCTTGTCTATGAGGAGGCTCAATACAGGTCTCAAAGCATGGGGAGCCACTGTATAAAATGACCTTTGACAATTTTCATTTCACTCACACAACATATAAAAGTTCATAGGCACTTTTGTCCTATTCAGCCTCTGACTGGAGTGACAGCCACTATGTGCAAGGCACTGAACCTCACCTGCACAAGAGCTGCCCAGTAGCTTGTGATACAAGATTGTTATACAATTAAGGCAGCTCCCACATCTAAAGTACTTTTTCCAGACATTTGCTGTAAAGAGGTGTTTGTAGTTAATTTACCTGGGTAAAGGTTAAAAAGGAATTGTGTACTATACATATGCCATGCATCAACTATTATTTTGAGTGCTATAGAGTAACGTGCGCACTATAATTCATCATTTATAATAACTGCAATTTTATCACAGCGAGAACAGAATTAGTATATGCCCATCATTTCCAAACAACTTTGTGGACCCCTGACTGAAACAGACGTGAAACACTTTAGCTTCAAGCCTCCTTTCAGAGCAGAATATTTAACATCACATTGGGAACAATTGTTCAGCTGCTTTCTGAAGCGTTTGAGCTGGTCAGAGTGCCTGCCGTGTGAGGCGACTGACGTGTTACTGACAGATGGCCAGGAAATTTGCCCTCTACAGGAGACTTCGTAACCAAACAACTACTGGATACACCAAGGTGATCCTCACATCAATTTCAATCTGTTATTCACATATTTGTGCTGGCTTGCGAAAAGCAGCTTGACTGCATTTCATAAGTGCTAGACTGACATGCATTTTGTAGGAGGGGGAATGGAAGGAGCCCAGCTATTACCCTGCATTTGATCCTACAGTTGTGGTGAATTTTCGCACTGTCACAGCGTGACATAGAACTGCGATTAAGTGGGTCAATGATTCTTATTGTCTGCATTACAGCCATTAGCTTTTATGGAAGAATACATCATGTACACCAGTTCTATATTTGAAGTAACATGCAGAGAAGCCTGTTTTATTCATTTTCAAATTTCTTTCGACGCAAAACCGAGGTCAAGCCTTAAACTTTTCTGCATACTAAGTGCACTTGAACTGAATACATAACTAGGGAGGAATATTTTTGTGTGGGCGCCTTAGTTATAGTACATGCTGGAGAGGAAGAAAAGCAGAAGCAATAGTACTGTAGTTATACAAGCAGTTGTGTCTAGTGGCTTTGGCAGTACTTGAGGGAGATCTAGTTTATTATTCCTTGTTTAGTCAGCCTCTCTGGACTTTTTCCTTGAAGTGCTTCATATGAAGTATAAAGTAAAGCATTACTACACTGTGTTTAATATGATGTGCTTTGGTTTGTCTGAGTACATACCACGACATGCTCTTTCTCCATTTCCCTCCCTCATGTCACACAGAAATATTAAAGCTGTGCCCCGAGGTCAACGGCAACAGCCCTCATTCTACCCATCACTGTGCCCTTGTGTTCTTAATAGCCACCACTATGAGAGGCAGTGATTCATTCTTTTGATCCACTCCAATATCATTAAGTTATTAGTTGATTTCAGTGGATTTAATCAGCATAGTAATTCCTCTCCATGGGAAGATAAGTCTCTCTCAAGAGCAGTTACGCTGTCCACTACGTCTGCTGATTAGACACAAGCCCCTAAAATAATTCATCAGAAAACTGCGAAAAATAATTTATCAAAAGTGCTTCTCACAAAACCCGCTCAGGACCTTTGCTTCTTAATAATTAAACTCTGCAATTAGGCATCTTACCGTGCACTCAGTGTGAGGCTCCATGTAATATTCATAACCATACATAATTATGCAATATATTCAGTGAAATAAGAGGCCATATATTCACGGTGGGGCTGTCAAGAGGGAAGACATTTTTATTTGGTTTATAACACTGTTTCATCTTATACATGAGCAGCTGGCTTCTGGAGACAGAAGAGAACGAGGACGTCTGGTCCTTAGCAGTCTGACACTGTATTCTATGACTCTGGCTTTTAGAGGAAAGAGAAGGAGAGAGAGGGAGGAAGGGGGGGGGGGGGAGAGAGAGAGATAAGCACTGAGTGGTGAAGCTCACACTATGGGAACCACTAATATCAAAGTATATTCTGCTGGACACAACAAAGACATACCTTAGTGGTATCATACATTGACCACACTCAACACAAGATGCAGAAAGAAAGAGGAGGCATTAAATTAAAATGGAGTCGAGACGGGGTGCTGTCTCGGGATGTATTGTATGATAAATTATACATAATGCTCATCCCAGCATGGTACAGAACTATAGAAAAAAAAAACAGTCCCGAAGCCCTTGATGGTGCCTGAAGGAAATAAGCAACAGCAGCGGTCTACAGTGGACACACTATGGACAAGGTTGGCTTTCATCTTGAGATGCAGTTCAAAGCTACGGACTACGCACAGAACAAACTGGCAATCAAAGCTAATGTGTAACTGGGCAGTGGTGCACTTCACAGAGCCTGTCGTCATAAATGCAGCGGAGATCACACGCAGACGCGTCTCTCACATCACAATGGCTGATTTTCAACACACGGTCTTCGGAATTATTTTTCACCATGTTAATGTAAGAGAAACGTATTGCTGTTGGGAGCAGGCGCCTTTTGAAGGCCTTTCATGACATGTACAGTATATGATGAATGAGAAGAAAAGCATACATTTCCCTCCAACTTTACTGTAGTTAAAGGTGGGGTATGTGATTCTAATCCAATACACGTCTTTTTGTCAGATTAAGCGAATATCTCCTCACCATCTGCTAGCTGTCAGTGTGTGCACTGAAAAAAACTTTGGCTCTGTAAATGCTAAATAATCAAAGTGACTCGGACCGGTCCACACAACACTATTCCAGCCATTCCAGCCATGATTTGTCTGTCAGGTAACGTTAAATGATATTCCCATGGACATTCAGCTTACTTTCTAGTTTGCGAAGATACGCTGTTGTTGTGGTGTTAGCTATAGTAGCAGGAGAGTTGTGAGTATTGCTGTCTAGAGCTGGTTTGCTGGCTCTGGGAAACCGTCTCGTCCTCTCTGGCTGTTAGCTTCGCAGCAGCAACTGTAGGGACAGTTTGCTAACTCACAACCTAGCTAAGCTAACCCAAAACTTACCTAATGTTAGTTACATTACTTGCTGTGTCGTTGTTCACTCTATATCATGGTATTTGTCATGGTATTGGATTTCTCCAGAATTGCATACCCCACCTTTAACAAAGGCTTTCATTCTCCCTCAGTGGAGCCATCCCCAAGGATATAATTTGCTCTTTGCTGAATAAAAACTCCAATATATATTCTGTATCATAAGATGTATTGTAGTGGACTAACATCAATAGAGCATGTGGTTCTATTCGATGTGGTTCGACTTTAGTGTCGTAAATATCATGAAGCTCTTTGTGGAGGGATTTCATAAGCATTTAATATCCACACCAAACATCTGTAATGCTCACAAGTTGTTATAATTTGTTACAATAACATGGAACATGCTGTATATCCCCATATGGTATAACACTGCTGTGCTCTATATTGAGCTCTACTACACTCTGCAATATGTTTTATGTATTTGAGATTACAAGTTGAATCAATGAGAAATTAAATTCTACTATTTGTATAGTACATACCTTTTGAATGAATGTCATGCAGATCAAAGCAATGAATGTTATAGTTTCATTTTTTCTGAAAAAAGACAGGATAAAAAGAAAATTGTTTTTATACAAACATTAAAGAGTCAAACCTTCCTCTCAAGACTTCTTACACTTAGTAATAAACAGAACCAGTGTGTTTTTCTGTCCTCATCATATGCTGTACTGCAAAACAATGACCTTTCAGGATATGACACAATTTTACTGTCGGTATAATACAGATGTGATTAACATAAATAAGACTTAAAGTCAAATAGGCGTAAAGGTCGTCACTCAGGACTAGTCTCGGGTCCGCAAGGTGATTTACAACAACTTAATTTGACTGTGTGGAGTAATTTATCTGTGACAGAGCAAGCCATGCAACTCTCTGGATGTCGTGCACACATGCAGGCGACAATATGCCATGAGTGCACACATCTCATATCTACCCAATCAGTCAAGATGCTTTACAACTTCTGTCATAGGCCCTAACAGTTCTCATAAATTACAAGGCCATTGTACATGGTGCCAATAACTTTTGAAGGAGAATCTCAGCCAAACTGGACCCAGTTGTATCTCTTGCTTTTATACATGGAAGTCAAGATGGAATACCCCTGGTATAGTATATGAAGGAGACAGGGCAAGTACTTTGATGGTAGATTTGCTTTTAGAAAAGGGCTTCCTATTTTCACTCAGCTGACAAATTCCTTTCAAGGATAAAAACTGGTCCAGACATTGACATTTTGATGCAAAGCAGGTGGCAGGCAGGTTTGATTCTGTTAGAGATCACTTGCATTTCCTTTCACATCCCACTTCCCTCCACTGCGGCTCTGAGTCTCCTGTTAAGCTTCGCATCTGTGTCATCTGCAGATCCACTGTGACAGCTAGGGAATATGGTGGCATGAATGATGCAGAACCATTCATAAACAGCAACAACAATATAATGTGATAGGGACAGAAAAGTGAGTATGTGGGTCTAGAGTCTGCAAGCAATAATGTGCTGTGATTTATTTCAAATGCCCCATGCAGTGTTTACTGATATTCTGCAGGGAAATCACAGCCAATACTAGAGTGTACATCATTCTGCATCTCACTCTAGTACTATCAATATGAGGATAATTAAAGAAAATACATGTATATACGTAAAAATCATGCGCACGTGTGGAAGAAAAATGGATGACACGTGAGTAAGGTAGGGAGCCTGCTGTTAGCGCAGGATGCAGCGATTTTCCTGGTGTCACACTGAGAGGGCGAAACTCAGATTGAAGGGCAGACAGTGATAACCATGTGCAGGGATTCACATCCCGTTCCATTTAGTCACCTTTGGAATTTTCACAAGGAACAATTTTAAGATGCTGGGAAACCACTGAATGGGCATCACTACCAAAGCCTATGTTTTGCAGGCAATTAGAATGAAATTGCCTGAACCAGCTGAAAGGCACATTCCACCAACAAAGGAAAATGTCAAGTTTACACATCAATGCTGTGGTTTTAACACTATGTTATCTTCCCCCCCCCATAATCAAATGTGTATAGCACTTGTTTTCAATTTTTTCAGATGTGTTCTTCTCTAGATCAATCAAATAAAAGTCAGACCATGCAATTCTACTTAGAATAAGTCATGGAGAAAAAAACTGACTTTCATAACAAGGTACATATCTCTCTCATTCTGTCTGAGTGGTTCCAAATTACAAACGACATGGGAAATATAAAGAGCGGTGAATAATCCCAGGCTCTCAGCATGGCACACCTTGATGTGCAGGTGCCTTTAATACTAGAATAAGTCATCTGAGATTGGGAAGCAAAAAAACCCACTCAACCAGATGGTCTCCATAAAGCATGGCGTAAAGCTCTCCCAGATGTTGAGAGGTGGTTGCGGATCCGGTGACATGCAATGTGAGGGAGGAACTGGTAATGCAGAGTGTATTAGTGGTCTCTTTATGGGTGCATTAGGTGCTGTGGAGGGGAACACGGGGGCTGCCGCTGCTGCAGCCAGTGAGCTACTACCAGGCTTTATGCTTTGATGAACCTACCCTTGAAAAACCGGGACATCCGTGAACGTATTCTGCAAAGCCTGGAAGACACCTCCCTCTCCTTAGCCTCCTGGAAAACATAAATCAGTTTCTCATATCATCATCTAGTCATATTCAATGCATATGCAGCTCTAAATCGGTAAATCTGTCAGCTTTTTCTCCTTTTAGTGATATATCAGATTCGTAATACTCTCTCACATATGCAGTAAATCTCTGACCAAGCCTATGTTTCTTAAAATTCAAAGATGGTGGGCTGCGTGAAGCAGAGAACTTCATTTGAAAACAGATACAGAGTGGAATAGCAGTTCAGTTTAGGTTGTCTCTGTACTGAAAGCTTCAGTGAATTCCAAAGTGTCATCTTTCTCCTTACCACTAAACAGCAGCCCAGACAGGAAGCCAGAATAAATTTCCCCAGTTCATTGTCCCCGCTGAGGACTAGCAGAACATCTCAGTCTGATTAATGGCTGTACACTGTCTAATGAACAGTAATTGAATGGTATAATGCAGTAGGTCCTTAAAAGCCCAGAGGAGTCGTCTACCTCTGCCTAGCTCTCTGGAAATGCAAGGCGGTGACATTGTCTAGAGTTGATTATAGTTGACCTTGCATGTAGAGAATAAGGCCTTTGAAATGGCTAACCTAAGCTTCAGGGAATAGGAGCACGAAAAAACAACTGAAAGACAAATGAAATGGACTTGCATTGGAAAAGGAAAGGAATGGATCAATGCAGCGGTCAGTAACGATTCGATTTTTTATCACAAAATTCTTACGAAGAGGAAGACAATTGATCAAACATCCCTAGTCGTATTGGCATTTCTAACAATATTAATTAAGAAAAAATGCTTAGCTGACTGGTTGATAAATCAGCCAATATTGTTAAATCAAAACAAATGATAGTTGTAAACACAATACCAGACCAGTGAGTACAAATCTACCCTTGTCCACATTTCCTCAAAGTGTATGACATCTACAACATAGACAGAGTCCCCCCTCATGAAATCAATCAACTCCTTAACAGAGTGCACTCCAAAAGAAAACCCAACCTTCAGAAAGCCCAACAAAAGTCAGTTAAGTGATTATAAGAAAAGCTTTGATAAATGTGCTCTAGCCCGCCATCCTTTGCTCTCTTCCACTGAGATAGCCTGCCTTCACTCCCAGCGGACATCTCCACTTGGCAGTGATGCTGAATCTCGTTATTCTTTATTTGGCCTGGACCACACAGGTCAATATGACACGCAAACACAACTGCCTCACCGGTGTACTGTCTGTAAATGTATTCACTATTTAAATTCAATGCAATAAATCATTTAAAGCTTTGGCTGAAAATGTAATCATGTAATTGAATTTGGTCATCAATATCTACTATATACATGCACATATACGGAATGCAAGGGGAATTTCACAAGCACATACGAGCACTGGAGTGGGAGGAAATCTGTCCGAACTCAGCATAAAGTATGAGTCATAGCAGTGCAGTTATCCCTCATTATTATTCATAGCCCTCTAAATGATGAGGTTGCAGACAACGAGACAGCGACAGTCTGTTTGGCCTCAAAGGGAAAACCAGAGAGTATGCATGAATGATGGTTAGACTTTTAAGTTTTTAAGTCTCACCTGCAGCATTAGTATTTCTGGTCTGATGACAACCTTTACAAATATACTGGAATCCTTGATAAAACATGAATAAACATAAAAATTGCAGCAAAGTAAAATTTTGTTAATATAGAAGGTGTTCAGATTAAAAAAAGTCGCAAAAAGTAGCTGAGTCTGTAACAGGGATTATTATTATTATTATTTTCCATTATCTAATGGCCTTTCCCTGCAATCCATAGCCAATCTGAATCAGCAACATTCATGTATGACTACAAGCGATAAGTAATGAATTAAGCTATTGATGAGGTCTTTAGCCAGGGTCATAACTGGCCCCCAGAAGTCAATAATTACCCCGATAAGAATATCTTTATTGCAAAAGTGCATATGGCAGCAAAATCATCACCACACCAAAACATTCCCCTATGGTGTAATTGCCACTGCTTGAAATTATAGTTTTCATTAAAACAAAATGTTCAAGGTTATTGATTGCTTAAATAAGACTCAATATCTTCTCATTTCAAAGCTGAATGAAATTGCTTGGAATAGTAATATTGCCAACTATTGTGCGCATTCATCACAGTTACACTGCTTCACATGGTTATCCCTCGAGGATTATTAG
Organism: Siniperca chuatsi; assembly: GCF_020085105.1. Taxonomy (NCBI): domain Eukaryota; kingdom Metazoa; phylum Chordata; class Actinopteri; order Centrarchiformes; family Sinipercidae; genus Siniperca; species Siniperca chuatsi. The sequence goes on from NC_058056.1 coordinate 16,108,439, forward strand.
AGCAAAATAAGTGTATTTAAATGAGTGTAATTTCTAGGAACCACAGATCCATGCAAAACATCTGTATACACATCTCAGCCCTACTTCATCACTGTGAACGTACACTATTGCCAAAGTAAAGGACAGACATCAAATATAACCACATACTGTTATGGGGCTCTACTCTAATCACAAATGCACACTACTATGTATCTTTTTAAAGGTGCTGTGATACATACAGTATATTTGGCTACAGCTAAGCTCTATAAACTCACACTACATAAAGTTGTATTTGGGGCTCAGGTGTCTTTAATCCTGTGTCTCCAGTATCAATACTGTGCCCTCAGCCTTTCACAGGCTCTCCTTGCCCTGAAGAAAGGCTGCGCTGGTTAATACACAGTACACAATACACAGAGAGAAGCCATGGAGACAGAAAAACAGGTTACACACACATTATATAAAAGAATAGTTGCTGGAAGCAGGTCTACTTGACGCTCTTGCAATTATGGAAATGATGATTACCATAATTGCTGGTTAGACCGTTTTTATGTGACCTAATCCAAAAGCAAATGAAAAAAGTGGACATAATAATAAAGTTAAAATGAACTAAACGTGAAATAGTAACTACTTGAAACTCATAAAAAGGGTACGTACATCCTTCCTGGAACCTGCAGACGAAGACCTCTGCAGACACAAGCTGTCTGAATCATGGAGGGAGGCCTTGCAGGGACTCGCACAACAACTCCCATCCTCACACTCCTCGTCAACTATCTTGGCCTCAACCTGCAGGGAGGAAGAAAACAAGATCCCCCTTGGCTTACACTGTACTGTACTGCTGTATTGATTTTGTAAAATATTTATATATTTATGTAACTTGTTCTACTGAGAATTCATGAGCCTTATTCCAAGCAGAAAAAGTATATTGCCAGTCCTTTTTGAAGCTGAAAAACACACAGGAAGGTAGGTAAAGCTTAATGGGAGGAAAATGGGGAGAGGATGCTATAGAGGCAGACACCTTTGCCATCTATACCATACATTTGCTAAAGACCTCCTCAGGCTGCAGTGCTGTGTGGGGCTGTGCTTTACCTGATCAATTGGCAGATCCACCTTCAACTGGCGGTCTTCCTGCACCTCAGCTGCTCCTGCCATCTCGCTTCTTTTGTTTTGTGCATTGAACACGCTGCCCTCTGAGAAAAGTGATTAATCACAATTACCTCATCTGCTGGCAGTCACCATCTCATTCTTCTGCACACTCATTTTCTCTCTCTCTCTCTCTCTCTCTCTCTCTCTCTCTAACCCTCCATCCCTCACTGCCCTCCTGTCCTCTCTCTTTGCTGCTTTTCCTGTTCAGCTTCACAAGAGATCAATGTTGCTGTCAAACCATTTATTTATTTTGAGTGGTCCCACAGACCAAAGGGCCACAGAAATCCACAGCTGCCCTGACACAAATATGGCCAGCCAGCGTGAACTTTCGGTCCAGGGTTAGTTCCTGACAGTGACAGGTTGCTCTTGATGCATGTGAAGAATAGCTTATACGGCAACATCACACTGTTTTCCCTTGTAAACAAACTCCTTTTTGTCTGTGGCTGCTGGATCTGATACGAGGTAGAATGTGAATAATTAAACACACTATTGAGCTTAAATCTACTTCAATAGCCTTAAGTAATTTAATTTAAATAATAAATAAAGCATGTTAGATTAATCAGTGATAAGACAAAGGAACAATGTATAGAAAAATGTATGTGGTTAATAAGTTTAGCTCAAAGAGGTAATTATACAACTACAAAACATGTAGACTTCATTATGTTTTTCAGTGAAGCATTACTTTTGGATCTCTTTCTAGACTCACTCCATTTAGAAAAAGGCAAAATGATGGAAGAAATCTGGTGCCAAAAGCTCTGATCCTGCACCAGATGATGCTTGTAAACACTACTCAGAACTATTGCCTGTATGAAGGGTTCTAAGAGGTAATTTAGTTAAAAAGAAGACTCGTGAATTCCATCTTTTTAACTCTTTTAGTAATGTGTTTTGTGGGAGGAAACAATACTTTAGGTATGATCAAGTGTCCAAAATGTGGCCAGGGGAATGCACTTTGGTCTAGCTATTAACAACAGCATCATCATCATCATAAGCCCAACAGAAGAGAGCCACTTCTATTTAACAATGTCACCTATCTTAGTTGCAACATATGAAAGGATGGCATGTTTCAAACTGTAACAATTAGCCCATCTATGCTACCATATCATGTCATGTGATATGTGTTCAAACCCATCAATCTAAAGGAGTATTTTGTCACTTTTAAGATCTTTTGTCAGCATTATTTGTGATTAATAACTTATTCCCATGTTTATCCCCACGTCAGGAGAAAATTAAGAGCATTTTGTTTTCCCCTACATAGTTAACAAGGCTTTCTGGATACATATTCAACAAAATGGCCTGATTGAATTCATCTATGATTTAAGCTCCCTTGATGGTGTTTGAAGTCTTGTCCTGTTTAAGATTCACAGAAAAGACTGGTGTTTCTTTCAAAGAGCAGGGAGCAGTGTTCTGTTTGGACTTTAAAGAACAGGTTGAGAATCCAAAGAAAGCTCCTTCACCTGCCAAATGTTAGAGAAAAACTAAGTTCCAAACACACACTAAACTCATATCTCCTCACATACACACGCAGAGGAATGTATGGTGGTGCACATACCTGCATGTGTGCCCAAATGTATGTGCCCTACACATGTACGCGTGCCCATGCACACACATACTGTATCCAAACACGTGCATATACATTTGTCTTCAAAGGCCAACAGGTTTCTTCAGATTGTCATAATGAGAAAGGATGTGTTGGAGGGAAAAAACACTATGAGGACAGGGGGTCCTGGAGAGAGAGAGACGGGGAAAGAGATATTTCTGTAGAATTGCTCTGCTTACCCCCTGTCGAGAAGAGAACTGGGTTTCTGGACACCTGCATCTGTTGTTTGGTTCTCTCCAGCTTGGCTGCGTGTTTCTTCATCTGGCCCCTGACTGTGTGCTCAAGGTCCTCTCTAAAGCCTGTGTGAGCAAACTACATGAAGAGACAAAAGAAAGAAGAAAACAGGGGCACAGATTAAGGCATATTTCCTCAGATTTCTCTGTGATTCATCATCGACTTTTTGCTGTTGTTTTGTAAAGAGGAAGAAGAAGACAAAAGACATTGGGGCAAAGCTTGTTTCTCCACGCAACATTTTCTTTTTTTTTTACATTTTCCATTGACCTCAATTTTTCATGAGCTGATATGCTTTGTAGCTCCCCGGTGACTCCTACTGTATTGAATTCATCTGGTTCCAATACATCCCGTGCACAACCTATCAATCACTAGGGAGTGGGGCAAACTAATCATTTATTGATGAAATGGGGCAGCCATGAATTTCAAACTGCATTTGTCTTATTTATCAAGCTAGATCAAACAATGAAAATCCAAACAAGCTTAAAGGGAAAGGGAGGGAGTTGTAGGGAATAACTTATTCTTCAGCAGTAGACAGCAGAAGGTTATTGATGGAGAGGGGAGGGGAAAAAAAGAGGCTTGGGACTTAGTTGCGTGGTGGGAGAGTGAAGGAGTGAGAGAGGAAGAGAGATAAAGAGAGAGAGAGAGCAGCGGGGAGAGTTCAGAGTGATGTTCAGACAGCAGGGTACACATCTGAATTAATGCTTCCACAAAAGGCAATTTTCTCCTCACAGGCTCCTCATCCCCTCTGTAGGTAGCAAGGTGAATGAGAGACACAGACGCAGAGAGCGGGAGAGAGCAGACTTAATGTTTCTTTTCAGCTACAGTGCTCTTTACTGCAGCTGCCTGGCTGGATCCCTGGGCTGGCTCGGGGGATAGTGTAGTGATCTCAGGCTTCCACCAGAATACACTTCTGGCAATGGTGTTTGCAAGCTCACTAACATGGACTCTAGGGAATAGCAGCGTTGTTTCTTCACTTGTTTGCTTTCTTTAATGCAGAGGCAAAGTCTGTTGATATTCTTTTGAATTTCTACAGCCATTGGTGGGCCGAGGGAGAAAAATAAAACAACAAAAGAAGAGTGAAGTTTGCCTGATATATTCAGCAAAAGAGAGTTGAAACAGAGTTCACACTCTATCGCTGTAGTGTCCACATAACCACACGAGATCAAAGACAGAAGGCAGTGGCACTGTCGCAGCGGTAAGCTGTTAATTCAGTTTCGTAACCTCAATTCGTCTGTGAGTAATGTGAAACAACTTCACGATAAAGTTCAGAATCAAAATACATCTGGGCAATCAAAAATTGAACAGCTTGTTTTCCATGTTTGCAGCCTGGTGGTGAGATGTAAATAGATCTTATTTAAATCAACAAAGTTAAATCAAGACTGTCTCACTCGGGGAGGAGAAAGCAGAGGACGAGGGGTGCCTCAGAGCCAGGAGAGTACAGTACAAGTAGCAGCACAACTGGAAACACGACAGTGGAAAAGCTGAGGTCATCTCTCCTCTCGTTCTGCATGACATATCTACAGTACCATGTCCTGTGGGAGCAGACAACTGTGTGTATCAGGAGGCCCCAGAGAGAGAGAGACCAAGAGAGAGAAAGTGTGCTGGAGTTAGTGTGAAGGGGGCTCAGGGGGACCAAACAGCAAATAATCTGTGGCCCTCTCAAGTGGCAGCGAACAGGAGTCAACAAAAGCACACCGTGATATGATAGCCAGGGGAAAACGGGGGTCCCAACCAGTTGGACCGACCAGCCTCCAGACATATTGGCTGTGGTATCAGTAGGAGCCACTCCCATGGCCAGGTCCTCAGTGAGCAGACATGCTGGCAGCAGTGAAGGGGTATAGTTTTCCACTGGGCATTGCTACTTCCCCTCACCAATGAGATCATCCAGAAACAGCGGAGAAATGGGGAGCAGCAGCAAGTCATCGCTGATGTCAGGGAAAGCAGCTATTTAATTCAGGGCTGCTTTCACAGGATGCTTCGTGTGAAGTACATGTGAAGCACAATTACATTGCTCATTATTATTACTATAATATGAAAGTACTCTGCTTTGATGCACATCATTATTCTCTTTTTCTTTTTGTCTCTTGGCATTCCTCTCCCCCCTATTAATCTTCTCTTTATGCTATGTCTACCTCAAAAGTTTCTACCTCATCATGTCTGTGAACACCTAACTCAGCATATATGCTTGCTTGGGAACATGGTGTGCTGTAGAATTTCAATATTACACTCTGCAGAGCTGTCAGTTTATACTTCAGTGGTTGCTCCAGACTCCAGATGTCCCATTCAGCGGCGCAGAAATGCTCCACCGAAGGTGTGGACAGGACAGGACAGACACTGTTCCCATACAGCGAGGTTGCAAGAGCAAGGTTACATTTTACACAGCCTCAGTGGGCATGTTTAAAGGATCTTTTAACAGGCATTTCAAACCAGACTGCTGTTGTTTTGTGAGGTCAAACTGAAATTAATGACGGACATGACCCTATAAATGTATGTGTAATCAGTAAGCTAAACAGCTGACAGATCAAGACAGAGTGGGCCATTTTTGTCACATGTATCTTTCCCCACTGAAAGGTCCTTATTAACTGGTCAATTCATGAGGGATCAGACATAGAGGCAAAGGGAGTAAAATGCGGCAGCATCATGTCCATTGAATGACTAATAATACAATAGCTGGTGGATGCAAAACACAGCCATAGCTCTGTCTTTGTCTCCACCTCATGGTACTGTGTGAAATGGCAAAGGCTATGGTCTTAGCAGTGTTGATTCAGATTTTCCTATCTAAAGACTGTGGTTTTCATATATTGTTTTATGCTTGGACAGTTTTTAATAACATGAAGAAATCTTACAAATAAGCCACAGCATTTAGACGGATTCAAATATATTACTAATAAATAGTCATCATATGTCTGAATATAACAGTAGTCAACCACAGTTACAGCTGGAGATAAGGCATGGGGCTTTTTTCTCCATCTGAAAAAAATTGGCATCTGCCACAGCATTGTCATCTTTCATGGTTACAAAAATCAGATGTCAGACACATCTCTCACAGGGGGCCCCATCACCACCTCAACCTGCTGAGTGGGCAAGTGCTCATCTTCACCATGTGATTTGGTGTTCATCTCTGGCCCACAGCAGCGCAGTCAATACAATACAAACTGTCCCAGTTCTGGTTTGAATAAGAGATTTTTTTTGTTTTCAGTCAGTGAAGTCCCCCTGGTGCATATGATCTGTCTATGAGGCTCACTGCACTTGATCAAGTGGGCCAGTCTGTCTCTGTGGGGATTACCCATCAAAGTGAAAAGCAAAGGTAACTCAATGCCTCCCGCAGACAGTGATTGATGATAGTGCTGTTTCATAACGAATTGCACCCCCACAACAAGTCTCACACATGGGAAATGTTAATTGAAATGCTGTGTGTGCAAAGATATGCTTTTCAACTGTGATACTACCAAGGTGTTACAGCAATAAAAAGGAGGGAATTTAATGTCACGAGTGAACATTGAACAACCAGATGGCAAACTGCAACAAACTCTGAAGCAATAGTACTTACTCCATCCTTTTCATGTCTTGTCTTTCTAATAGCAGGCAGGATGTCTTGGCTGCAGGGGGAAAAAAGGGAAACCAACATTGACAAAGATATTTTCACTTTCTTTTTCACATCAAAATAGTGATCCAGTGATTATTTAAAATACATAGATAAAAACGTATTTAATTGATTTAAAATCATATGTCTCATACCCTTCAAACATCTTGTTTTCCCGGATTAAATCCCTGCAGGGGATGCACTGCTCATATGGGAGAGCTTTAAACTTTTCTGCACCAACTGCGACATAGTGCTGGTTGTTCTCCAGTTCAGTGGAACCGCAGACAGGACGTCCATCTAATGTGCAAAGCCTGGGAATTCAAATAAAGATTCAGTATTGTACTGGTTAACTTTTAACAACTTAAGTCTTCGAATTCCTGTAATGTACACACATTTTTGATTGTTTTGATTTCACTGCAAAACATGATGAATGACATCAGTTGTGTCATGATTCATAGTATATTTGAAACTAAAAAATTCAAAAACATTCTTTAGAGATGGGTCCAATTTTCTTATTACAGAAAAACTACAGGTTATACCTTTGCTTGCCCTCACTGGTACATGACTAATTTAAAACTATATGGGTTCATAATGTACTGATGTCGGACATTACCTGTACACAGCACCAGTGCGAAGACGTACTTTCTCTGTCACCATGGCTAAAACATTTTCCCAGCTTCTAAGAGTATACTTTGGGATCCGTATTCGAGCTGGAGGAACCAAGACATCTCCGTTGGTAAAGACACTATGAAACGCAACAAAAAAAATGACACACAGAGAGATAATCATTCAATTGTTGAAAAGGAAACGGGAAGAAAAACATTATTTCTTTACTATCTCCTTTTTACATTCAGGATAACTTTGTATCCAGCTTAAAATCAACACTCACTTTATCGTGCAAGTCTCATCAGTAGTTCTCCTCCAGCGAGCAGAAGCTACTATTCTGCTGTGAACAACAGGTCGGATCTGAAAATGTCAAAACTATGGGTCAGACAATTAATATGGACCAGTGGTAAACAAGGAATGAAGCATTTTTAAGTCTCTGACTCAAACCCGGATGAGTGATAACAGTACTTTTTTGTTTATCATCACTGTTTGGTATTATTGTCATTCAGACCACTGTAAAGGCAACTTTGTTGCACTAGCAGGATTTAGGCTTCAGCCACCTGCAACCTCCCACTATAGATCGCTTTATAATCATACAGTATGGTCACACACAATATAGCAACTGAAAATAAAGGTCAGACTTAGTTTAATCGTTTTCAGTACAACTGATCAAGCACAAAAAGGGATCTTACCTGTTCTTTTTTCTTTTTCTGTGGCTTCTTGGTTGTTATATCACAATAGCTGGAAGGCATTAAAAAATCATGTATGACTCAAACCCAGGCTTCAGGTGCTACATGTGAAACTATACAGTTACTGATAAAGTTAGACGGAAGACATCTCTAGACCTGATCACGGCAATTCAAATAAAATACTTACCTATAAAAAATTTGAATATAAAGTGCTTTAGACATTCTTGCTAACTAGACTATAAGAATACTGGTCCGCAATAAGACAGCACATTAAACACAAATTTAGACTTTATTTAAGATACTGTATGTATGTGTGAATGTAGGCTAAGCACATAGAGGTTAATGAAATGGAGACATGTTTTAAGGACCTTGGAGTACCAACCCAGTCAAATGCCCACCAAACAAAAGAAGAAAACATATAGCAATGTAGCTAACCTAGCATACTGGCCGAAATAAATGCCCCTTCTCAGGGCCCAGGGTGGAGCTCGTCCTTGGTTAAAGTGACCTGACCTCCCTGCTATAACCCACACACACCTTACAGCATGGTACCTACTCCAGCTTTTTGAACTGCTCATTCCCGGCTGCAACATATACACTCCCATGCTTCAAGTCGTCCAAATGCTGAACTTTGTGGCCCTCTCTGGGAGTGTACAGCTTCCTCACGGCACCAAACGGAGCCTCGATCCCTCTGGTCAAATAGGTCAACAAGTTCTCAAAGGTTGACACCTGCCGCGGGTTCACAACTATTTTTCTTCCGGGAAAGAAACCGTCCCCGTTCCTGTAGACAATTATTGTTTTTGTCGGCGGCAGATCCCCTGTCCCTGCTGTGCCCGGCATACTTAGCTAACAGAAGCAGTTTAAACATCAATGGCGCTTGGCGTCAAAAGTAAATGTGACACTGGCAGATGTGTTGAGCCTCCGGAGACGTAACTGGAGATAGCATCTGATAGGGAAACCACTTCTTCACATGAGAGGTGTATCATCAAGAAACCTGTCCACTGCCTGTGTTGTTGTTTGCTAGTTTCTTCTTCTTGTGTTCAGTTAACGTTAATTTAGTGTTTGATTCCAAAACTTAAGTGTTACCAAGGCAACCAGCAGGGGAGCATTAATCGATTCGTATGTATTTATCAGTAGTCATGTGAGATCTAGCCCATATTAATTTGACTTCTTTTCTGTAACTAAATTGGGTTATAGTACTTTAAAATAATACTGTAGTATACTATATCTAATGCCCAACAAGCTAACACATTTTATATTGAAATTTCTTATTTCTCAATAGAGAAATTTCTCAATTTCTCATTTCTTTGCATTCTGTTATGAGTTGTGTGATTTTTATTTTAACAGGTGTTTGGGGAAATTTTATTTTGTCAATGGCCCTGAGTCCATATTTCTGTAAACTTTGGACCACTGGACTTCCATTAAATGAACCAGATTCAGCACAGTCCTTGATTATCTGCGTTTTCAAGACTGACTTTGGCATCATGTGCCTTAACATGGGCTGAGTTTTGCTTTGCAAGATAACCTTATTATTGTATACAAGTTGCAATAAATAATACATAATTTTGACCATTTGGGAACAGAAAGACAGCAGCAAGCCTTGATATACCATACGCTGTATTGCCTTTAAGCAAACAACTGCCTACTACATTTGGCATAAACAACCTACGACCTCCCGGCCATAAGCTCGCTTCTCTAACCTTTAGGCCACCACTGCCCATATTGATGAGAGCCATTGGTACGCATAGTTTGAATAACCAACTGAACAGGGTTACAGCTGCTTTACACCTCAATACCACCTCTATGCCCCAACCTCGTTGGCCATCCCCTCCTCTAGAATCTATCACATTTTTATCTGAAAGCATATCCTGATATTACCTGAACTGGCTGTTTATTTTATTACTTTTATGTATTTTATTTCTTTATATTTCATCATTCACTGTGGTATTTTATTTCTGTTGTTGTGAAGCACTTTGTACTTTGTTTTGATAAGTGCTCTATAAATAAAGTTTTATTATTATTATTATTATCATTATTATTATTATTATTATTATCTATCAAAGTATATGAAATAAGGATGTGAAACACTGTGGAGAGAGACAAAGTGCATCAATTTAAACAAGACAGGTGACTTGCTGACTGCGCTCCTGTAGCTTGCCTTTCCAATTTATTTTTTTTTTCTGTTTACTGGAAGATCAATTAAACTTTAGTCCATTTATTAAGAGCACAAGCTAAAACATCACTATTACAGTACAAAAATGAAAATATCCATGGTGGACATTGAAGTAGATATAACATCAGATGAAGAGTGTGCTTTTTTTCTCATTTTCATGCACTGTAGCCATATCTCCCATTTGCAGGCCATTTTTTCATCCCAGATTATCTGCCAGTCCACTTTTAGACACAGCTGTCCACATTGTTTACCACAAAAGTAACCAGAGATTGCACCAACAATGACACCTAATTGGTTTATTCCAGGCAACTCCTGGTCAATTAAATGCATAATTCATCTCAGCATTAATTATTCATTTCTTAAGGGATTGGTGCTGTCCTTTATTAGAAGAACTGTATCATGCATATTCAAATTCCTCTTCTTAGAGAGACTCAGTAGGCTATCATCTCAGCTGGGCTGCCCATCCTGAAAAAACAATAGCAGCCAGGACTGTAAGACAGCGTCTATTAATTACACAACTAAACCATAGAGGATTTACAAAGATGAAAATGTCATATTAACCTAAGGTATGTAATGTCTTATTTTTGTCATTCAGGAAACATTATGCTGTCATATTGTTACCACGTTTAATTAATTTATTATTATTTTAAACTCTCTTGTGTTTAGACAATACATTTAAATAAACAGTCCTGTCACAGCAAAACTGTCTGTGTTAATTTAGCTCAACACTATATGCCAGTGTGTTTGCTCCACATCGTCAGATTTAAATCACTGCTTAAGTTAAATTTCAACATTTTCCCCAAGGCAATATTAATATTGAAAAATCCCCAACAACACCAAATAAACATCCCTTAAAAAACATCAGTTAAATCTGCTCTGCAGCTTTAAAGTCTATATGGTGTTTTCCTTGAGTGGTCGCAATTTTTTTCTTAATGATCTTCTTCCCATCCTGTAACTGTAACACAATGTGTGATTACCCAAAGAAAAGACTCCTGTGTCTTGTCAAGTGGCGAATCAGGGAGTAGCAGTGGGTGAGTTTCCTTGGTCACATTATGTAATCACTGTGCTCCAGTGGTTAAAGGTTCCCTGTGGAGTTTACTTGTCAACAAACCAAAGTTGTGTTTTCATTCTGTGTTACTCAGAAAAACACATTGTGTGTATCCTTGAGGAACAGATGTGATGAATGCATTTTCCTTCCTCATAAAACACTTGCAAGACAATTGTTTATGTCCATGTTTACTAGCAAACAGTGTTTTTCTTTCTTGCCTTCCAATACTGCATAACTTGGCGCATTACGTGAGTTATTGCATCCAAAAGACTTTCGAATACTCCAGAGGGAGGTCTTATCTATTAACAGTGGGTTGGGGTTTTTTATATTATTATTTTAGATAATAATAATAATGACAACTAGACGATTCTGATGGGGGTTTTTTTTGTTGTTTATTTTGTTTTTGCTGTTATTTATTCCCCCTTTTGTGCCAGAGAAACAAAGAAATCTTCATTATAAAAAAATAACTGAACTGTATGTCTTTGAACAAGCATAAATTCAATCATACAAATTTATGAAACAACATTTAATATAACCTTCTTTCACATGAAAAAATTTTGAAAAATAACTGCTTCAAAATCCCTTTTAGCCTGCTTTACAACAAATACAAATACGCAACCCAAAATTCAGCCAGTGCAGAATTGATGTGATGCAACAGATAAACATTGGCCACTGCTATCCAAAACATAAGATATGAAATCATTTAAATAGTTACATCAGTAAAGTGCGAATAGCTACATTATGTGTAGATACCTTTTAAACATGTGCACAGGCTGTTTTCACAGAAGATATTTCACAGTAGGAAAGCCACAGGTGTAATTAATAAAATGAATGATGGCTGAATTTGTTACTGTTTCAATTTCAGGGCCCAGGTATTGTGCAGCTTACTGGGACACTTGAATAGAGCGGAGCCATCGTTAAAGTTATTAGTAACACCTGTGCTTTTCCTACTATGGCAAGTCAAAATGTCCCCCATGAAAAAGGCCTGTGGAGCAGCCACAGCCACTAAAGTTACATCCCAGTGTACGAAATTGCCACAATGCTGTACAATTTTCATCCAGCGGGTGGGGGCTGTCTCACAGTGCTGGAGTTGGTTCAGCTACTGCTCTGGATAAATGTAGTCAGCTCAGGGGCAGAAAATAATGCACAGACACTGTCACTCTCTCTCTTTTTTTATTATCAGTGAATCTTTATTTTACAACAACCGTCACATAACCTATTATATGAATATAGAATGAATATTGTATTCCATTTCTCTGATTAAAAGCACCCAGCTGGAACCAAAATCTTTCTTTTAATTTCATATTTAATGCACAAACTACAGCCTTCTGCATTTGCTTATTTGTCTTGTTTGTTGATGGCACTGTTGCAAATATTGCTCAGTGGATAGTTTGCATAACATAAAAACTCAATACATTGCCTGGCCATGCTTGAAACACTAAGGAACAGAGTATGAGATTAAGGGTGTACTTGAAAGTAACATTCTCACAAAAGAACAAAACCCCAGGATGTTTTGTGAGTTAAGAACATAAATAGCTTTTTATAGAAGAGAGAAAGTAGAAAATTTACTAGTTTGCACAACTTGCATGTAATTTTGTCATCCTATTTACAGATAGAAGATATAGCACAAACAGTACATCTAACATTTGTTCCATTATATTTATCCTTTCTTTAAGCAGTCTCTTTAGCATAGACTGAACTCAGACACTGTCCTTGTCAAATTCACAAACAAAATACATGGTAGGGTGGCACGCTACATCAGTCCACTCCCCAGAGGCCACCATCTCAGCACAGTCCTCATCGTCATAAGCGTTGTTCGGCTCTCCTTTTCTCCATTTGCTGAAAGTGGTCATGGGAGAGAGGTCCACGTAGGTGAAGACACCCTCACGGTGCAGGTCATGAATGCCAATGTAGACTCTGTTCAGGCCCGCTTCAGTTATGTACCCCGCGATGGCCGTGTTGGCTCCCTCCTCCTTGGGCATGGCCAGGTGCCCTCCCCTCGTCTGGCAGTAGACCTCAGCGTCAGAGTAGCGTTTCTCCTCCTTCACCAACAGATAGACCTTACTGTCTGTCTCTTTTATGCCAGCAACAGCTGCAGGGGAGGGCAGTGCTGAAAAATGAGCACTTGTATTTCTATAAATTTCACATTGACATGTCCAGCATTTGCAGTTCTAATGAGGTACAAGTGAAGCAATAGCATGGATGGATAAAAGAACTGATCATGATGCAGATTAAATGTCAAAATGTTTTCAAAAATGCACAAGTGCTTTTTTAAACGAATGCTAAGATCATACCATTTTTAATGAATTTCAGTTCAGAGGAGAGCTGGGCCACAAGAATGTCCATTTCTCCAATCATCTTTCTCATTGGTGTGCACTCACATGGAACACCTGATAAGACAAAAATGTGGGGGATTACCACACGGCTGTCTTAATTAGTTCACAGATTCCACCAAATGTGTCTGTCTAACCCTGGAATAATCACAACACGGTATAATATCTCACCTGGATCTCCATTAGGGCCCCTTGGACCTGGATCCCCTATGTCTCCCTTCATCCCTGAGATATGAAATGTAATTATCCATAAAACATGAAATATACTATACTTAATTCACTCCTAAACAACTACACGTAAAGTACATTTTCTAATTACCTTTCATTCCACTTGGGCCCACTTTTCCATAACGTCCCATTACGCCTTTCTGACCTTTAAGCCCAGGTTGACCTGAAAAGAAGAATTAATATTTTGTTACTGTGCAATCTATTTAAAAAAATATATTGTGTTAGACAACATTTCTGCACCTTAAAAGACTACAAATTAATTTGTGAAAATAATAACTGAAATTCTCAAACCACTATTTAATTTCACTAGGTACATTAATTAAAATGCTGAGTCTGTGTAATTTCCTCAAAAAGTATGTCAACACTCTCCACTCCTCATTAAGTTCTTCAGTAAACACTTGTCCACAGCAGTGGACTCCGCAAATCATTTCTCCTCCAACCTCTCACCCAAATGTAAACACATAGCCATCTCTGGATGGCCTGGTAGTGATGTAACAGCACATTATCAGCCCAAGCAATGCAATCTTTACCCCAGTTCTTTTTTCTTTCAGCTTAGTGGTAGCATGCATAAGTTTGGGTGTGTGGTAAATGTTTTCCCCTGCATTGAGAAACAAAAATATTCTGCAGTCATCTCCCTTTGTTGTAAGTGCAAAAACTATACCAGTCTCTCCAGGAGGGCCAACCCTTCCTGGTCTCCCCGGGGCTCCTTTTTGTCCTTTTTCTCCTGGTTCTCCTTTTGCAGAAGAAGAAAAAAATAATAAGAAAATACAAAGACAGATTCTATTTTCTGTTTTCCTAGTATGGTGTGCGTAAGAAAGTATGTAGAATGGTGTACCTTTGAGTCCAGGGACCAGGATCTGAACTGTGCAGGGCTCCTCTGCCAAGTGCTCTCCATACGTTGTCTGTAGTGTTAGTAAACTCAGCACAGACATTAGTATTAAGGGCAGAAACAGCTTCTCTCCTATCATCCTTTACATGGGCTGGTTGGTGGGCTACACTGGAGAAATGAGAGATGAAGAAAATACAAATCATTTCACAAAATATATAAAGAGTGACTACAGATATCTTCATGACAATACCGTGTTTCAGAACTGAAACAGTGGAATCAGAAGTAAAAGTTTGTTTCAGCAGCAAAACAGAAAAAAAAGTAATGCCACAAAGTAATTCCATAATATATTACTATAAAGTCATTATCCATTACATCCAGTTTGCAGGCTACTGAATTCCTGAGAAAACACGCCTTACTGCAATAAGTGAACATCCCATTTAAATAAAAACCTATACATGCAGCATTTGTTTCATAAATATTTCCCCGAAAAGAGTTTTGCAAAATACATGATTTCTTTATCCTAAGAAATATTTGGTAGTTGTGAAAATCCCCACCACACGTTTGAAGCCATAGATACAAGTTTAAAAAAAGAAAATAATTATTTTAAATCAATCCATGCATATCCTCTAGATGAGTTAATGTTTGATATTATAAGTATTTAAGGATGGAAGTAACATCCAGAATCACATTTGCCTAAACCAACAACATATTCAGCTTTTTTGTTATAAACTTGGCAACACAGGAATAAATATAACCCCAGAGAAAAAAAACTGTTATCATGGGTTTAACAGTATACTGCATTTCAAAATGGCCTACCTGTAGAGATATTTCCAAACAGAAATAGAGAAGTATTGCCAGCTTGCAAAGACTTGCAGGAGCTTTGAACACTGGTGGTCCTACAGAAGCATTTCATGTTCCTCCACAGGCACCACAGAATGTGTGTGATAGGACATTTCATAAACAGTTCACAGATAAAGTCCGAAGCAGCTGGGGCCTCACAGATAATTGGCTGGGAAAGTAGTTGAGTGATTGACAGTGGAGGGGCCCGATAAATACACTGACTCAACCTCAAACTATCACAAAACCTTTGAAATAATTGCACATGTATAATAACAGTATAACGTTTATTATTAGCATTTATCTTAACAAGTGACATAGCCACCCTATGTAGCTGTAGTATTGATTTACCTATGCTTCAGTTTGTTTGGGGTGCCTGAATTCTTTCATAAAAATTTTATTTTATAATGGGTTGTGTGAAATTGCCTTATGCATTTCATTGTAGATGCTAAATAATGTACCAGTTCCATGTATGTATTTTATGCTTTGTGTAATATAATTACAAACAACTTTACTATCTACATTCTTTTGAAATGTACTATATTTTGTGTCTGCAAGTTCTTACTTAAACAACACTGTTTATTCCTAAATTGCAGTCTGGTGTGTGTGTGTTTCTAAGGAACAATAGAGATACTGCTGAGTCTACCCTGAAGCTAAAACGTACATACCACAGGAGTTAAATCTATCATGATCACATTTTCTAAGGCATGACTGCAAGTTTTGCGTAATTCTGTCTCCAAGAGTCAATCCAAGTTAAGCATTTAGGATTTAACATGAATGTGATACTTCACTTATATAACATTTCTGCCATTATGATCTCCCAAGAGTGTGCTGGTTCCTTGTGATGATTAACTCTCCAATGCATCCCTTCTCTCTCTTTGGGATTTTGCTTCACATATACAGATATGCTTATCCCATTTTTTGACCACCTGAGGGAGCCATTGTCTGTGCAAGTACAGTAGTGGACCTCCACAAAAACTACTGGTCTGTATCTTAAATGTACAATTACTTTTTGCAATACATCAGTTAGAATTACTGTGACTAACATAACACATAGTCAAAATTACAAAATAAATATATTTTCAGGCTTTAAATAGACTTAAATCCTAATATTTGCATGTGTTCATCTTGACCAGACTGAAAAGGAATTAACAAAAATACAAAATGGTGAATGATGAATAATTCCCGTCCATAATTGTACAGTAGTTGTTGTTTGGAGACTAGGATGAACTGTGGGATCCCAAAATAATATATGTAAGTGGTGCTTGTCTTTGTTGTGCATTATTTAGGATGTCCTGCAAGTTCTAATGTGGACTTTTAACTTGTGACAAAAATATGTTATGTTAATGTTTACATGCTCTCATCTAGAGTCAGTAATCAGATATGGTCCAATACAGGAGTATCAGATATCCTAATTAGATTTACAAACCCAGTGGTGGCTTTCAATGGTGGATTGGGTGTCTCCTTCAAAAATCCCCCCAAAAGTTTTAGATTACCTGCCTCTCAAATATTCATGACTCTCAAGGCAACATTTGCTGTCTTTTCATTGAAGCCAGTGCAGTAGCCTAGTTGTATGTGTCCTCTAACTCCAGTTTTATGAATATATTGAAGTTAAATATTCCTCACATTGACATACTGAAAACTGTATTTACAGTGCAAGTGTATGTGTTAATATATGGGGCCAAGCACACAGTTTCCAGAAATGTGTCAATATGTTAGATATATTTTATTGTTTACTCTATCTAACCTGATTTTTAAAATTGAATGTTACAACAAAGTGTCGTGCATACTTGAAAAGGGGTTTAAAATGGCACATGTTCTCTGTTGCTGTGAGGGGGTAAAAGCCAAATTTGGAAATATGTGATATTAAATAAATGTTAGACTAAAAAACTGCCAGTTTAAAAAAAAATTACCTGACACAGGATCTTACGCGCAGCACTTCAACGCACCTTCAGTAGTGTACAGTCAGAGTGACGTCACCTGTGCTCACCGGAGCGCGAGCACAATCATACAGATAGCCTGCAGCGCCGGGAAGAAAGACCGAGAAAGTTGGACTACTGCTACAACTACACATCCGTATGAGGGACTTAATACGCATTGCTGTCGCCCTGAACGTAAATTTGACTGTCTGAAGGATAAGAGTCGTAAGTGCCCCCGCTTATGTCTAACTTTGACACTTTTTAGCGAATAGCCAGGGTCAGAAACAACTTGAGGTACTTTGTATTATCTTTGCAGTAACATGGATGGAGTGAGTACCGCTGCTGTAGTCTAGTGTGTATGCTAACTACCTATAATTTTATTTAATTAATCTTTAATTATCTCTAATTAAGTCTTGCTTGCATAAGTATAGAGGTACTTTGCTCCTACAGTAGTCATAATGGATTATTTACAGTTCAAGGGGCTTAGTACCGTTAGTCTCTTATACAGACGGTCTTGATGTGTTTAAATTCATTCAGTTATGAGGTTGTCTTGAACTGACTCGAAAAATCACAGTAAGACAGTAAAATATACTACCCTTTTCACCTGCATGACATCACAGATATTACTGGTTTGTGTTAATAGATACTACTTTTGCTGTCTTTTATTCATAGTATCCCTGATACTTGATAGCCTGATAAACATGGTTACATTTGGCATATTTCTTTTATTTTTTCATTTGACTGTCTAATATCCTCTGTGTGCTTAATTCTTCTTTTTCTGACATGTTGCCACCCCTCAGCCAAGTCAACCCCAATCTTGTCTGACCATGTTTTTTAAAGATATGCATGGGACAGTGTGACCTGTCTGTACATCTCTCTTCCTCCCGTTGTCGATATCCAATGCATTTTCCATGTCCCCTTTTGCCTGGTAGAGAACAGGAAACAAGAGGCAGGAAACAAGAGGCGTGTTTGTGTGTCCTGCTTTAACTCTGAGCCAGTCTCCATTCATGTGTGTGTATGTTTATGTTTCCTTCTCTCTGTACTGTATGTGTCTCTGTGTTTCATGGGACTTGTGACACCCTTCTGATTTGCATTGTCTCGCAACTGATCATTACTTTTATTTTGTTAGGCTTAGATCTCACTTGAACCGTCTCACCTCCCTGCCTGGATTAGGGTCAAACACTAAGAGGATTTAGGGCTGCAGAGTCAAAGTTACTCATGAAGGACTGGTCTCTGTTTTGCTGAGAGGAGTCAGGGATGCCTTTGCTTTGTGATGTAGACGTTTAGGCTGAAGGCCACCTCCCTAAGTGATATACCAGATTGTTTGGAGGTTTGCTTTGAAAGTAGCATGAGAATCCCAAAGCTCTCAGTACATTGAACAGACAGATGTGTTGTGTGTGGAATTGAGTTTGCAGCAGACTTGGATAGACTGCTCTTAGTGTATGCCAGATAAGCATGAATTTTGTCTTCATTGTGCAGTATATGGAATATTTCCATTAAAGCAAAATGTGTGTAGTTATGTAGGATTTTGGTGGTCTTCTATTTGTGTATTCTGTGTGGACATACTGTAATTAAACTTAGACTGAAGTAGGGACTGTGGGAAAGCTTTATGGTTATCAGTCATCTGACACAGACAGTCTTGAGAAACCCCCAGCCTTGATCTCGCACTTGAAGGTTGAAGATAACAGACTGGGAAAGTAATCTCTTCCTCCTTCCTTCTGATGTATTTCCCAGTTATGTTTGAATGTGGTTTGAATACAGGAGTATGCTGTGTTATTTCACCATTAACAACCCTACAGTTTTAATGTTTGATAATCAAATGATCACCACTGCAAATTTGCATTTGGCATCCATGTAGTGTACACACAGTCGTAAGTTTCTGAAAGTTGCACATAGGGCTTTTGCACTTGTTGCAGCCAGCTCTAGTGAATGTTGTAGAATCAGATTTGTGTATTGGCCTTTAGTGACTGTAGTATGCATCCTGTCAGTGTGAAGACAATTCATTGGCTCTTCTTTCTACAACCAAGTTTCAGCTTCTAGTATCTTATTGAATCCAATTTTGCTAGTATGGATCTGACAGATTGCATTTCTAAGCGGCCATGAAGTCTGCCTCTCAGTGAATTGTTTGAGTTTTTTGTGCTATTTTGGTCTTGATGGTGGGTCGATCCTTTGACGTGTGAAATCATCCTCTTGCTTGGCTGTTGCCCTACACTGTGCAAAGACATCTATTGTAAACAAAGATTATTACTCTAATAATAGATGGGCCATATAACAATAAATTGAGATAACAGCATGCTATTTGTCTTATCTTACATTCACTTTCAGTGGAAGCAAAGTGGAAGAAACATTTAACATTTGAGCCTAAGATTACAAAGTCCTAAAAGTGAGTGACTGACTGGAAATTGTTGTAGTGTATTGACAAAAGCCAGATGCACGGTAGGTGTATTGATCAGACATGACGTGCTTGATAACGAAGCAATAGAAGTCTGTCTGCTGTCACCTTGTTACTGTAAGCACAAACATGCAAGGCTCTATCTTTTATTTAGTAAGAACGAAATGGTTGACTGGTTTTGCAAAGAAATTTTTATGTAACACAAAGAAATCAAATATCTTCCAGTTTCTTGTCAACTGAGCTGTAGAAGTAATATCACGATCAATATCATAAATATTATCTAACAGAAAATGTTGAGTAATGCAACATCATTGTTGTCTTGCCTCATCTAGGTTCAAAAGAAAAACAGAAAAGCAATTGAGATGGTCAGTACAGGTTACCATATCCATTCTCTCCCCAGGGTGGATCCACCATTATGCTGAGTAATGTACCTGTTGAACTTTTGAGTCCTTGTTAAAGGCTGCATCAGCAGTTTCCAGCACCTATCCTCTCTGACAATTGACCCCAATCCCTGAAGTTAATAGGATACTCAAGCAAAACGTCAGCACTTTTGCTTTGAAGAACTCTCAGGTTGTATAATTAACTGTCAAGAACTGTTAATGACACGCAGCTTTCACATTTGACTGAAGATGTTCTGAGATTGTCAACACAAGATTTAGGCAGAAATTATCTACTTGGTTGTACTCTGCATCTGCCGGGGTCCAACTACTGCTGTCAATTACAGAACAAAGTCTTTTATAATTTGAATATACAGTTGAATGTATAAAGCTGTGCTTTTGGTAAAAACAACAGTGCTTAAGAGAGCCAGTCAGCAATATGTTCTTGTCTTAGTTAGACTTCCAAAATATGCCCACATGGTTGATAATTAAGAATACCTACATTCAACACTTAAAAACTGTATAGTTGGGATTTAGTTGCATAACAGTCTATATGCAGAGACCACTATACAAATCAAATACAAAAGATTGTTACTTTACCAGTGGCCATTGTGAGCACAGAGTACACCCCAAAATTACATAGTTTAATAGCATTGTCTCAGGAATAGCTGCTTTAGCATGGACACTGCACAGTTTAATCATACACCGACAGTGTATGTCAGGTCACTTGGGGCAGTGTTGTCCTCACTAGAGATTGCAAGAATCTCTCAGGAGACAACCCCAGTCGTGTTCCAGTGGAAAATCCTCTCTTACAAGATCAGTAGGAGGAATAACAGGTTAATGGAAAGCGAAGCAGACATCAGCAGCAGTGGGTCAGGTCTCAGTCACATCATGCAAACGAATGCCACTGTAGATCAGTTTGACAATAAAAATGTTTTTGTGTGATTTCACTTCAGGTTCTATCTGTCATACCTAGCTTCTTTGATACTAGTCTCCATGTCAAGGAAAAGATAATGTTTACAGACAAAATATTAATGTGTTAAAAGGATTTTCATTCATTTTTAGGGTTTAGTTAAGACTGTGACGATACAAAGGGATGAAAGTGTTGCCATGTGAATCGGGATCAGGTGCTCAACACAAAAAAACAGATCAGTGACACAGAAATTACCCTCACAAGGGATTAATGTTTTCTGAGTTCAACTTTTGTTTGTCAACTGTGAAGAAAAGGGGAAATACATATTGTGTAGCAATACAAGCTTTGGGGAGCGACCAGCTTAGAAGCAAATTCAGTTTGTTTGTACTTCAGTAAAAATGTGTACTTTACTTTGCATTTCTATTTTAAGCCACATATGTGCTTTCCTGTATTCATGTTGCCGTTCTTCCCCTTTCTGTCTCTCCCCCTCTCCCAGTTGTGTGGTCGTGCTGACTGGAGGTAAGCCATGGAGGATGGGAAGCCAGTGTGGGCGCCCCACCCTACCGACGGGTTCCAGCTGGGCATGATCGTTGACATAGGAGCTGACACGCTCACCATAGAACCACTGAACCAGAAGGGCAGGGTGGGTCATCACACACAAACACACATGCACATACACACACACTGACTTTCAAGGCAAGTAAGGTCAACTGAGAAAATGGGTGAGGAGCTGATGCTTGTTTTTCTTTCATGTGGCTCTGCGACTTGATGTGAGAATCGCACATTCTTTGAGTGGGTCACATAAATGGGACATTGTTTGCCTTAATCCCAGGATGGTGCTCATAACATACACAAATACATACATTTATAATTCATGTACAAGACTTCCATGCAGATTACAATGCAGTGTGTAAGAAATGAAAACATATATTTTCTATAATTTTGTCGCAATCTGTCTAAAGTGCAATTTCAGGTAGAAAGGCGTTCGCACAACAATATGTAAAATGTGA
The DNA here is from genome assembly GCF_020085105.1 of Siniperca chuatsi. Lineage (NCBI taxonomy): Eukaryota > Metazoa > Chordata > Actinopteri > Centrarchiformes > Sinipercidae > Siniperca > Siniperca chuatsi. The sequence continues at coordinate 16,130,326 of NC_058056.1, forward strand.
GAAACATGAGAGACCACATGTACAGAGACATGAATAAATAAAGAGAGCAGCAGCAGGTGTGCTGATAGTGTTGCCTAGAGGGAGAGCTGCTCATTAGAAGGTAAAGGCCACCTGTTACACCTGAGCCGTCACGTGTTCCTAGCAAGCAGACCTCTGAGCTAAATGGAATTCAGCCATCATTAATTTTATTATTTACACTTGTGCTTTTCCCTTTTGTGACATGTCCAAATGAAAAAGGCCTATTTAGGTGTTTGAGTAAGCAATTCCAGTGAGTCAGCATGCACAATACCAAGTACTGGTACAGCTAAACTGAATGCAATCATGAGTAATGTTAAGAGTTACCCCTGTGTTTTATATGTTATTAGTTTATTAATAAGTTTGATAGATTTACGTTTATCTAGATATTTTATGCAGAATAGCTTTATGTTTTTCTGGTAAAAAGTCATGTTCATGTCGTTGAATTCCTTGCACTTCAAAAATATCTGCTCTTATTAAAATGTTAGAATCTACCAATGTAGTCAGAAAACCTTGTGTTTGCATTGCAATACAGTCTCACTTTTTAAAATTATTTTGTAAAAATATTGTGAAGTTTTTATAATTGATACTGTACTTCATTCTCATCTCACAATGTCACCAGTTACAAGAGACGTGCTGAATCAAAGTTGCATTGGAAATGAGCAGTTATCTTACCCAGGCAATTGCATGATATTAAGACTCTGCAACACACTAAATGACTCATGAAGATAAATATTTAAAGTTGTACTACCCTGAGCTGGAAAAGATTTAAAGTGAATCTCATTTGAAATAGCTGTGAACTTCACATGATCAGTTCATGTCTTATTGCAAGGCATAAACTCTGTCCCATTCAGTGAGGGAATAAAAGGCCCATTGAGTGTTTTTTTTTTTTTTACTACCGTGTGGAGCTCATTAGTGCCTTAGCTCAGTACACGACCCGCAGCCTGGCTGCCTCGTATTCTTTGTCAATTTTATTGGTTAGACATTTCTCACATGGTTATTATTGTGGATGGGCATGTCCAGACTGAGCCAGGGTACTGGAGCAGGCACACAAAGCAGACTCTGTTTATGCTTACAGCCTGTTTGAGATAATAAACCATGCATAATAGCACAGACTGGGTCACACACACACACACACACACACACACACACACACACACACACACACAGGGAGTGGTATTGATATAGGGAGTGTAATGAAAATGTAAAGAGAGCAATAGATGTTTATTATATTGATATATACTGTAGGGAATAACCAGACATTGTTCGGTTTTGATAATGTCACTTGGTCTGATTGACTTGATTGGTTCCTACAAGATCAGCACAGAGCACCAACGCCCTCTCGTCTCTACCACACACATGCACCACGTACACTCACTCACTCACTCACTCAGGTGTTCAGATCCGGTTGCTCTCCCACCAAATTATTCATTACCCTGCCATGTCTCCCCTTGTTTCTCTCACAGCTGGCTTGTTCCATTGAGTTTATTTCCATTAACTCAGACTCTTAAACAATAGAGTGAGAATATCAGTAACTAATTTAGCCTGGGAACATGTCGCACCAAACATCATTACTGTGATCTTTAAGCATGATGAATGATTCATGTTTGTGCATGCTTGCTTAGCTTTTTATGACATCTAATATGTCACTCTTTTTTGGATGCTAACAAACATTTTTTTTGTGTCATAGGCTTTTCAAAGAACAAGAAGTAAACAATGAATAATCTTGTACATAAAGTTGGAAAGGATGAGTAGAGACAGTGCCACTTGTAGCATGTCTAGCTATTCTGGAAATGACATCATGTGGATGTTACAATAAGGAAAACTGTTTGTGTTACAGACCTTTCTTGCTCTGATCAGCCAAGTCTTCCCAGCAGAGGATGATGTCAACAAACATGTAGATGACAACTGTAAGTCAACAATTTTTACATACATTTTTTTTTAATGTTATTCTTAACAAGGTCTATTTTCCAAGAAATAATTTCATTGTATTTTTCTTGTTTGTTTTTTCCTCCTTGATTTCAGGTTCCCTTATGTACTTGAATGAAGCCACTCTTCTCAACAATGTCAGAGTGCGGTACAATAAAGACCACATCTATGTATGTCTTCATCTCCTCCTATACTAGCCTGCATTAGCGAAAGTATAAATCCTTTATATATGTGCTCTTGCAATGGCTTAAAGTCACTGCTATCCAGTTGCATCATAGGCGATACAGTAACAGGTTGAGGGATATATGAAGAGAGGATCCCTATCTTTGTTTCCCTGGGGGAAAAGTACCAGGTGGTAAAGAGGGAAGGGAAGCTTGAAAAGGTTCACAAAGTCAGACTGGCAAACCCAATCCTGATCCCAGTCACTCACTTAGGAAATGAGGGACAGCTGGTAGATGGGAAAAGCAAGACAGGGAAACAAGTTAAGGTGTGTCTCAGCAGCCTTTACTCGGCTCGTTTTTGCCTCTGTTGTCTCATTATTCAATAATTTATATGTATTTTTGCTATTTATTAACTTTCTCTAAATACATTGACTCTAATCATACATGTATTTATATCTCTTACAGACTTATGTGGCCAATATCTTGATAGCTGTGAATCCTTACTATGACATCCCCAAACTGTATGGCCCTGACTCCATCAAGTCGTACCAGGGGAAGTCACTGGGAACTCTGCCACCTCACGTCTATGCTATAGGTGAGAGCTCACACTTTCTATTCACTGCTAAGTAAGGGGCTAACATAAATACAAGCTCAACTGATATTACTTAAAAAAACAGAGTTGTATTTGAAACAAGTTGCTTTTTAAACTGATACTGTAATGGTACTTTCTAAAGAGGCTATTGTGTTAACCCTCATTCATATTTATTGAATTGAATGGAAAAAATTTTTTTTGTTTAAGGGGAATGCATCTTTACATCATATATTATTTCAGTGCCAGGTGTTCCAATTCAAATTTAACTTTGTTAAATTAATTTGTTCGGAGTTGGAAATAATACAGTACAAGAAATATGTGAAGTCAAACATAACAGAATACAATACAATTAAGACAATGTACAGTTTATTTGAAATGTCCAGTCATTTTCAGTGTCATCTTTTAGAAGCAATCCCCTTAACACTTCTTATTCTGTAAGACAACTTAACAGCTACACTTTGAAATATTGCATTATTTGATCCTTGATATTTTTTTTTTAGCCGACAAAGCATACAGGGACATGAAGGTTCTCAAGATGAGCCAGTCCATCATAGTTTCTGGTGAATCTGGTGCTGGAAAGACTGAAAACACCAAGTTTGTTCTCAGGTATGAGCCCACGATTCATCCTGCATCCCATCTTCATCTTCCCTCCACACTCACCTTTGGTCCTCTCCCTTCTGATTGTGTGTTCACAGGATACAAAGTGGTGTTGCAAATCAAAGTTCCCCTCTCTTTCTCTCTCTCTCTCTCTCTCTCTCTCTCTCTCTCTCTCTCTATATATATATATATATATATATATATATATATATATATATATATATATATATATATATATATATATATATATATATATATATATATATATATATATATATATATATATATATATATATATATATATATATATATATATATATGTGTATATATATATATATATATATATATGTATATATATATATATATATATATATATATATATATATATATATATATATATATATATATATATATATATATATATATATGTATATATATATATATATATATGTATATATATATATATATATATATATATATATATATATATATATATATATATATATATATATATATATATATATATATATATATATATATATATATATATATATATATATATATATATATATATATATATATATATATATATATATATATATATATATATATATATATATATATATATATATATATATATATATATATATATATATATATATATATATATATATATATATATATATATATATATATATATATATATATATATATATATATATATATATATATATATATATATATATATATATATATATATATATATATATATATATATATATATATATATATATATATATATATATATATATATATATATATATATATATATATATATACTTTTACTGCACCAAGCGTTACTGATAATACTTAGCAAAAATCTCATGGTAAATAGATGTACAGTAGAGGTGGTAATACAACATTAAACTGGGTGCAACTGCCAATTAAACTAGCCATGGCCTTCCACATTCTTGCTGTCGGCTTTTATGCAAGTTGCAAGTGGCGTCCCATTCCATAGCGTTATTGTTAATGTTATTTTTTCAACTACCTGTCAGAGCTCTGTTTTTAGAGGGCCACTCCAAACAATACAGAAATGAGGGGAACATTCATGGGAGAGAATTGGTCAAAAAGGCAATAAGTACTTCATTACTGTTACTGCAGCTGTATGTCTAGCAGTCGTAGCTGCTTTGCAAGGGAAAGCTATTGTAGTAATCTGTAAACTGTGGATTGGGTTTTAGTGTGAGTGTCTGTTTTTTAAACTGTTTTAACTTCTGGTGATTTACGATACATATTCATCATTGTTGATGTCATCCGAATTTCATCCCCATCCTGTAGATATCTCACCACAACATATGGAAGTGGTCAAGATATAGACGAGAGAATTGTAGAAGGTAATACAATAACAAACCAAAAAAAATAAACTACAACTACTAGTAACTATCGATACTGTTTGTACTGTATGGGGGCAGTGTGGTCCTGATTCTGTTTTTTCCATTTCAAAACCCAGCAAATCCCCTCCTCGAGGCCTTTGGAAATGCAAAAACAGTGCGGAATAATAACAGTAGTCGCTTTGGGAAGTTTGTGGAAATCCACTTCAATGAGAAGGTAATAGATGATCACTGATTATGTTTTAGGTTGGTCTATAATTTGCTGTGTGTGGGCCATGAATTTTAAAATCTGATTTTAAGACCTGACTCTTCTCTTGTGTCACCAGAGTGCAGTTGTGGGGGGATTTGTCTCCCATTATTTGCTAGAGAAGTCGAGGATTTGCATGCAAAGTAATGACGAGAGGAACTACCACATCTTCTACAGGCTGTGTGCCGGGGCATCCGAGGACATAAAGAAGAAACTGCACCTGGATTCTCCGGACAGCTTCAGGGTCAGTGGGCTTGGACAGACACCATGGTCAACAGTGTCATAATTTCTCAGAAAGAACACATATTTTACTGTACAAGATAGAATTAAGATAATATTAATTGTGCCATCCCAAAGTGAAATTAAACTGAGGAGTTGTGGTTTTTGTAAGAGATCAGTATTTTGAAAGCTGTTTTTTATGTAATTAAATGGACTTTCGCTTTGTTTTGTTTTTTAGTAATTTGGAGTAGACATTGGTTGGCATTTCTATGGAAGCCCACTAGATGTCAAGAGGTCCTCCCAAGTGAAATGAAAATCCCCTCAGTAACAAAATATTTCACAATTTAATTCTTTTCCCTTTTGAATGCAGTTTTCTACTCAGCAGGGGCAAAGTCAGAGAGCATAAAGGAGTTTACCCCAGCCTTTATTTTCTTCTACGTGCTCTACAAAACAACGTTTAAAGGAACAACAACCAGTGCAAGCTGTTCCTTTAGATGTTTATCATAGTGTCATTATATTACATCCCTGAGGTGACACCCACATCAACAGAGGGAATTACTTTATGTGATTCACTACTAGTCAGCTGTGGAGAAATATTGGAAGACAGCAAAGTAAATCTTTTAGATGATGAAAATCAATACAAATATCCCCAGTAGGTTTGCCACCACAAGTGAAATGCATTTATTCTGTGTCTATATTTAATTTATCAAAATACTAATTCTGTTTAAATGTTTTTAAGCTGATCTTTTCCCTGTTGCAGTACCTGAACCGAGGATGCACCAGATACTTTGCCAGTAAGGACTCTGATAAACAAATCATGCAGAACCGCAAGAGTCCTGAGGTAATGTCACGTTCAGTTCTGGATTAATTACATGATTGTTTTGGACACTTGTGTTACACTTGCCTACTGTATGGCAACATATTTTATGTCAAGGAGCAAAGCAAAGAATGTATTGTAATGCAACACTTTTGGATTCTTTCCTGTACAATAAATCATTCAGATAGATGTACATTATTCTTTTCTCAATAATGATGAGTAAGCACTCGACTGAAAGCTAATCCCAGACCGTATTCAAGGAAATCAGCTGCAAATGTGAAATGAAATGCAGGAAACTGGTCAATAAGAATATTTCATGCCACGAAATTAGTTCAGGTCTGTGTATTTGATGAATTATGTATGCCATGAAAAGAACCAGTGCCTTGTTGAGTTGCGCTGCAAAGCATGCAAGAGATGTGTAATTAATATAATGAAACAATTAGAAGAATAATTGTAACATGTTGCTCTCTCAGGGACTAATTATACATGTTCATTTCACTTCTTGTTTGCTAAGATAGAATATCTTTTATGCTAATCAAAGTTTCAGGAAAGTCACGTGAGATGGTGGTAAACAAAGGAGGTGTTTTCAGTTCTCTATTAATTTACTTATAATGGGTTTATTTATGTATATATGCTTTAACACTGAAATATTGTAATCATACTGATAGATTTATAGAAGTTCAGAGCAGCTGGTGTTAGATTAGCTGGGCTTCAGTTTCATTGTCACCATACCAGTCCAGCTTTTAACTGCTCTATGTACATGTAATTTGTATTTTCCTCTTGAAATATTGGATCAGTGCAGATTAAAATGTGTTCTCGTCTTCCGTTCCCCTTTTTATATTTGTAAGAGACATTATTTTAGACTAGAATTTCAATGAAATAAAGGTCTTTTTTATAGATGTCAATTATAGATAAAATTTGAAAGGTCTGTATTTAACATGCTTGCTATGTGCTTACAATATCAAGAGCAGTAACTTAATGATGGAAGTGTGGTTACTGTGTGGTTGTAAGTACCTTGTGTGTTATTAACATGTTGCTAATGTCATTGTACATCTGTCTGTCCTTCCACGGGTCTGTGTTATATAGGACCATAAGGTGATGTTTCCTTTCTTATCAGAACTTTGTGCTCCCTGCTCTTTATCCTGTATATTTCCTGAAGTAAACACTGAGACTCTCAGGTTTTATGTGCTGCTGTTTGTAGTGCAAACAGGAAATAAGAGTGCATGTTTCCTCTTTGTCTGCATGTGTCTTCCAGGTTTTGTTGGGGCTGGGTGGTGCTTAGAAAAATACAAAGGATGTTTGCTTATTCAGCTTTTTTCGTTCATACAGTGCAGGGCTGCACAATTATTGTATATTTTCCATAGTTTACAACTGATATTTGTTAAAGATTGACATTTTATTTTGAAGGCTCACTGTTTTTGAAAATGGTCAACACGTAAATAAAACATGAAAAAGGTACAAATAAAGCATTTAGTTCTAATTAATACAAGAATTGTGAACGGTATCTTATCTTATAGTATAATCATTTAGTGATAATTGTGCAGACCTTGTTAATTATTACTGTATGATTAATCTTCAATCTTGACTCCTAATGAATCTTGAAGTGCTCTGTCTCCAGTGACATTTCACACTGCATGTCTGTTTTTTCTGCTTTCATCATCCCTGAGATATTGCTAAATATTACATTGGCTCTTTTTTTCTTTAATTGTATAAATACAGTATTTGTCAAGACATTTGGAGACAAGGCTACTGTAGCAGAGCAGCCTTACAGTAGTTCATAGGATGGTGTGCTTGCTGTGTGCTGTTGGTGGTGGCTCTTTCAACACATTCATGTAAAATATTTTGGTTTGTTAAAAGTGCAAAGTCCACGTCAAACATGTGGCTTTTATAGTTTAATGTGGGCTGTTGGATACCCTTCAATTCAATTTAGAGTCAGATTTACTCAATATAAAAAGACAATTTAATGAAATTACTAAAATATAGAACATAGTTTGCCATTTGGGAATTGCATCTTGTTTGAGTAAATCATGATTTGAATTGAATTCTCACACGTTGTCTGTTTCTCTTTTGATCTCTACTTTTTCTGACCCACTCGTGTTTTGTAGCATGTAAAGGTCGGTGCTCTGAAGGACCCTCTTCTAGATGACCAGGGTGACTTCAACCGAATGTGTGTAGCCATGAAGAAGATTGGCCTGGACGACACTGAGAAGCTGGACCTGTTCAGGGTGGTTGCTGGCGTTCTTCATCTTGGCAACATTGACTTTGAAGAAACAGGGAGCTCCTCAGGTTAGATGGACGCTGTAATTACAAATATTTATGACATTTTTAGAATAATCTGTGAGAATCTGAATATTTTGGTACTGGCCAGATCTTACTTGAGAACTTGTCATTGCAAGGGTATCTTGCAAGATTACTTTGACTGTCACCATGTTGTAATGTCTTTTTTGTGTGTAGCACTCTTATGTTATATTGTTTTTTCAGCCACAGCACTTATCACTGTTCATGCAAACCACCAATATCTTCTATTTTTTCTGCTGCCAGAAATAAGAAATATTTTAGGATTTTTCCCTGAAAAGGCCTTCCTGGCAACAGGGGTTAAGAACATTAATTGTATAATCTTTTATGAACGGAATATGCAGCCCATTAAAATGAACATGTGGGTATAAATAAATTTTTTCAATAAATGTGAGCACATACAATTCCACAGATGTGTGTTACAGTATTAGATCAATATAAAATATTGAAGAATATATCTACTGTCCTTGGATATCACCACCATTTAGTCTTTAACGGTGATAAAGAGAACGTCTGTTACCCTGGTAACCAAGATTTTTCTAGTTTATTCTTTATCTTTCTGTCTCTACAATCAAAGTCTCTGAAATAAATAAGTAAACTTTAACTTTTCTTGAGAGCAGTTTTCAGAAGTTTCTCCCTTACTGTACCTTACACCCACTGAACCTGAATAGCAGCTCTGTACCAGGCTGTTGATTCCTTCATTCTCCCACCCATACTTGACTGTTCATGTTCCATTGTGGGGCACAGCTACAAAACTCTGTGATGATTTAATGATGGTTTGTAAAGAGTAGATGTATTACTACAAGACCCTGAGTTCTAATCTCTACACAGTCAAATTAGTGCTAAAATGGATCCAGCTCATCTTACAGTACTTGAATCGCGTGAACACATTGTTGTTTTGAAGGTGATATGAAATGTGTTTGTAATGATTTCCCTTAAAATCCATTGGCAGGTATTTAGAAAGTACGGCTGATACAAAGGGAAGAAATTATCTTGCACATTTTCAGAAACTTACTTTATGTTTCAGGTGGTTGTGTCCTGAAGAATCAGTCAGGCCAGACATTACAGTACTGTGCTGATCTGCTGGGTCTGGACCAGGATGATTTGCGTGTCAGCCTCACAACCAGGGTCATGCTCACTACAGCAGGGGGCGCCAAAGGAACAGTTATCAAGTAAGAAGCACTCAGCTCCAAAGATCTGTGACTCTTTGCAACTTCTTTTGAAAATGTTTTTGTTGAGAAAAAATTATCCTCTTAGTTCCTTCATAAGTCACTGTTATTGTTTACTAACAGCTGAACTCTGTGAAGGCAGTAAGTTTATGATAGGTCTGAAAATAGCTGATAATCCTAGACAGAGATTAACCAACTAGAATGTTATTGACACGGGCAGTGCCCAGGCAGTTGTTGCTGATGTCTTTATTGTGCAAGACTATGAGACGAAATCCTGACACTGAATTAAGCCTTTTATTTTTTGGTCTTATTATAAAAAGCATATGATGATGGATCTTATATATTCCTTGCAGGTAAGTAAGTGGACTGTGACTCAAACACCATTGCTAAATCACTCACAGCAAACTTCAATGGAAAAGGGATACAGTAACACAAATTTAGAGGGATGTTTGGGATATTTTGCGTAGGTAAACTGTACTTCTACTTCTACATGCAGTATTGGCACTGCTCCTCTGTGCTTTGGTGGTGATGTGGTGTTTGAGTGATGGGGCCAGGTTTGATAGATTAATATTTCAGAAGGGCCAGATGCTGGCCTGGCCTGGAAGTGTTTTCTCCACATAAATAATGCAGCCTGTATCTGAGGAGGCAGGCGAGCATGGCTGCAGTACAGTAAAGGCCCGTCGTCTAGGGAGCAGGTTGAGCGGAGGGGGCCTGGCTTTGTCATTAAGCCCCAGACAGATCCACCCTACCCCTGGGAGGTTGAGAGTTGAGGGGGTGGTGGACGTGATGGTATCAGGGATGACTGAGTCTCTAACTAGTGCACATATGAAACATTGCAATGGGTAAAAATGCCTGTCACTGAGATGAATTGTAAGGATTTCATGTGTCTTCTAAGACTTGCTGCATTTAACTCATGTCATAGTGAAATGGATGAAGGTGGCTTATTCTCTGGCTGAATAGGCCACCTTAGCATAGGTGGACTATTCCTGTTTGTAATGGATGAGGGTTTTTTCTTTTTTCTGAAGTGGACTGGGCAGGTAGAATATCAAAAGAAAAAAGGGTAACAATCTATCATAGCAAAAGACAGACCTTTTCATTTTAAATTCACCTTCTTCTCAGCTGGGACAGCTGAGTTGAACTCTGGGTCACTGTGGAACTGCACTTCATCCATACACTCAACCCCTCTAAATAATTTAAAAATAAGTTGTGTTAAAGCGCCATTAGACAGTCTAGTAGAGTTCAAAGTTCATATTTTAGTTTTAATACATCTTTGGCTCAGAAACCCTCATTTTAAAACGATCGCCTAGTTTGACTATAGAGATCAGAAGGGGAACGGCACTATGTGGCAACAAGTGTCACATCAACACAGCTAAACTTTTGCTGCCACATGAAAATTGGGTTGATTAGAAAAAAAATAAAAAAAGAGGGGTTTAATAAGAGACTAGCATGTCCCAGTTTCGGACTGTCTCTCACTGCCCCACTTTGTGTTTCCCTCCAGGGTGCCTCTAAAGGTGGAACAAGCAAACAATGCCCGCGATGCCCTGGCCAAGGCAGTGTACAGCCGCCTCTTTGATCATGTGGTCAAACGAGTAAACCAGTGTTTCCCCTTCAAGACTTCCTCCAACTTCATCGGGGTGTTGGACATCGCTGGGTTTGGTAATAAAATGCAGTTCGTGTTCAATAAAATGTGGAAGTTTAAATTAAACTTAATACAATATATAGATTTAGCCCAATATCACTGACAACATAACAGACAAACTGAAAATATGGGTTTCCACAACATCCCAGGTTGAATTCAATTTAATTGAATTTTGCTGCTGTGTAATTGGCACATTTTTTCATTGTTTTGTTTAAGATTCAGTCTGCTAACGAGACACTTGTCTGTGCAGCTTGTTTTTTCACATAAGTACCTAATGCATACACAGACTTCATTACCTGGGCTCTTGCTTGAGAATTAATTTCCCCCATCTGCCATAATTAACACAAGCTTTGCAAAAAAATTTATTTTGGAAGATGAATTGAAATATGTACTTTTTCTGCTTCTTCTGTTTTTTCCTCCTCTTAGAGTATTTTGAACACAACAGCTTTGAGCAGTTCTGTATCAATTACTGCAATGAGAAACTGCAGCAGTTCTTCAACGAGCGTATTCTGAAAGAGGTGGGTGAGCAGCGTGTGGATTAAGGTGAATTGGTGTGGTTTACTTTTTCATCCTGGGAATCCTGCCATGTCATGTCACTCACAAGCCAAATTTACTGACTCTTTCACGAGCCAGGAGGAAGTGTTTGGCACACTAAGCTTCAGTGTCTTTCTCTTCTCTCTTTCCACACTTATATGTTCCTCCCGTCTCTCCTGTGCTCTCTCTTTAGAATGCTAATTTCTCAAGGGACATGATGAGGCTTGTTTCTCTCCTGTGATCTCTTAACATTATTCTCTTCCAAGATCTGCAATTAATGCGCAACAATTCTGGTTTAAGCCTCTTTCTCATTATCTGAATCGTGTGTTGTCGGTTTGATGTTTTTTTGTTTAGTTTTTGAGGTTCTGATATTCTGAAGCCACTCAGAAAAATGTAAACTAATTCTATTTCAGGAAATTTTCAGAATGCAGTTTTTTAGTTTTGATTTTTGACCATGTCTGTACAGGAGCAAGAGCTGTATCAAAGAGAAGGGCTAGGAGTGAATGAGGTACATTATGTTGACAACCAGGACTGCATAGGTAAGTCTGAATGTCAGCTTCCCTTTTAGTACCCTGTTGATCCCCAAATTTTACTCATTCCCTGTGTGCTTAGCCAGTTCTCAAAAGTTGACTATTTCCCTGAAAAATGTCTCAGCATTGCATACTACAAAATAGAAGTAAAAAAACATAATGCAGGACTTTGATCATATCTCCTTCTAAAGCTGATAAGATGTCTGTCTTGAGCTGGTTTCAGAAAACCAGAATTAAAGGTATTCATGTGTAGGAGTATGTGTATTGATATCATATATGCATCTGTACCTTGGGTGATCTTTGGAAGTGAAAACAGGACCCATTGAGCAAAACACAAAATGACTGACAGAGATGTGGCTGTCTGAGGCTGGTTCAAGAGGAACATCAGCTCACCCACATGGCATTCATTTGGGCCATTCCCTGTGCTCTGGGCTACACGTCAGAGCAGGGAAAATACACCTGTCAGGGGGGAAAAAATACCGACTTCTCATTATCCAAGAAGCTGAAGGGAAGTGTCTGAAGGGAGCAAGCGTAATGAGTATTTGTGGGTTTTATCACTTCTTTTGTGCAATGAGAAGCTGGAGAAATAATGCCCCCTTGTTTTTGTTGTCTCTGTCCTCGAATGAATCCTCGAATTATTGGGATGAAGTAGTCAGTATATCAAGGTGAAGCAGTTTGATTTGTATTTCAAAGGCTGTGATTATTCAGGTGCGAGGTTAACTGACAGCCGCAAATAACATTTATGACTTGCAAATGACCGTTTGGGCTGGCCATTAATTCACTCATCAATCTTCACGATTTATGCACAGGTGCTTGTTTATGCAAATTTTTTCTGAGGTCCTTGGCTATTAGATTATATTCCAAACACAGAATGCCGTATGAATAATTCAAATATATGGCTAAATGAGCATCCTGATGAACATGTCTTGTGCTTTGAATATTCACATCTAGAAACAGTAAAGAGTGGACATTTCCAATAAATGTCATAATCAGAAACTGAATGTTTAGTGATTTTATAACTTCTATCATAATGGCCACTATAATTCCCACCTCCTAAATACCTTAGTAGGGATTCATGTGTTTTGTTGTTGAAAATATCTATAAGCATTTGATGAAACTTGCTGATTGGAAATGTTATCAATTTGGAAGTACTTCAGGTTTTGTCAACTAACATGTGGCATCTTAGGCATTAGGATATTACTTTTCATGCAGATGCTTCACTGTACGTTGTAGAGCTGGGCTTAGACATGAATCAAAATACTGTTGCTGATACACATATAATTGTTGTTTCCAGACTTAGTGGAAGCAAAGCTGGTGGGAGTCCTGGACATTTTGGATGAAGAGAACCGTCTTCCTCAGCCCAGCGACCAACACTTTGCACTGGCTGTTCACAGCAAGCATAAAGACCACTTCAGACTGACGGTCAGACCCCTTAGCAGACCCCTTCATTCACTACGTTTCTTATTCTCTCTCTCTTTCTGTCTTTGCTTTCCCTCCAGTATTCTGCTATTATTCTCTTCCTTTGTGTGCTAAGTTCTTTTGTGAGAGCAGGCAGCGATGTAACTGCACATTGTTTTTTTCATTGTGATAATTTTTACTCTGTTTATAACAGCAGTTTTGTGAATAACGCAGAGTCCCAGTCCCTCCCTCTGTCTCTCTCATTGTCGCTATTGTTCTTCACTCTGCTTGTATCTCTGCAAGCATGAAATCCTTTTAGAATTGTAGTCTTGACACCAATTCAAGCTTAAGATTAGAGGTGGCTGGCTGCAGCCACACTCTACTGCAGGGATAGTTATTACTCAAATAAAGACTATTCTATACATTTAATAGGGTGAAAGACATTAATCTTAATCTAAAGTGCTTGAATGTTGAACATTTCTACTGTGCAGGGTTCACACTTTATGGATAATTTATAATTGTTCTTCTCACTGCTACATTTAATTTTTTATCCTGAAGCTGAAGTTTTACCTGAATGTTGGTAATGGATTTTTGGTGCCCTTGAGCCAGATAAGAGGAATGTGGCATTTAAAAAATATATCTTTACTGTGTGCAGTTTTATTTCCTTTTTATATCCATGCAAGTAAACATATTAAGTAAATACAAATTACTCTGTACAGAGTTTGTAAGAATATGCCTGTATTTATTACATACTTTTTTGCTGTATTTCACTGCATTTCATTGATCCAAATGTTTCATTCTCCAAAGCAGCCCTCCTCATTCAATAGGGGTGTGGATAAACAAGATTCTGCTGTAGAGATGGTGATGCATAGGATTAGAGTGAAATCAATATATATGTGTTTTAGCAATGTCATTAAATTTGATTTGCTTTCTTCCTCCCCCACTTAGGTTCCCAGGAAGTCAAAGTTGACCATTCACAGGAATCTCCGGGATGACGAGGGCTTTATCATCCGGCACTTTGCTGGAGCTGTCTGCTATGAAACGGTAATTCTTAACACAGATCTTATGAAATTATAGGGCTGTTGGGGCCGGGTGGTATTCACAAAATCCAGTATTAGAATATTTTTCACCAAACACCTCTATTTATAATGTGTCCTAAATAGTTACCAGTTACATAAGACAGTGGAGTTATTAGCTAAGGTTAAAGCTAACTAAAACTCAATAGCCAATGAAGCCAATCACATGTTAAACACATTTTAAGCTTCCAACTAATTTTATGATAATTATACCATTTATTTTCATTGTTGATTAATCTTCTAATTTGTTGCCCTGATACAAATGTCACAACAATACATCACTTATGCTTAAATAAAAAGTTGCTTTGGTGATGTGTTGTATGCTCATCCTCATTTGTTTTTGCATTTTGTACATCTGTATAAAACTCTGCTACTACATAAATGTATGCATTTACATGTGTGTATGTCCACAGACTCGGTTTGTGGAAAAGAATAATGATGCCCTCCACATGTCCTTGGAGAGCTTAGTGTGTGAATCGAAAGACAGATTTGTTCGAGAGCTGTTTGAGAACTCTAACACCACCAAGGACTCCAAACAGAAGGCAGGCAAACTCGGCTTCATCAGCGTCGGCAACAAGTTCAAGGTCAGAGTAGCTGTTAAAGTTTGTTTTTAAATTTTTGTGGAATTTTTTATTGTTAGACAAAGTCCCTAACTTTATAAAAACAAGCAAAGCAAAGCAAATAAAAGCAAGCAAATTAAATTTTATTTTTTCAACCAAATGATGAATCCACTGAATCTAAACACTTAGATGCTACAATATTTTGTGTTATTGTAGATGCCAATGTGTTTTATTGTTTTAAATGTACTGTTGACCGTAAAATGTTCTAAAATAGTTTATAGTACTCCATTATCTTTTTAGCTTCTTCTCAGACTTTCCTATCTCTAATCTTTCCTAAGACCTGTTCTATAACTTTTCACCTTTTCACTCTTCTTCCCATCCCTCTTTGTCCTCCTTATTCTGGGTTCCCCTCTCTTAGATTTCCTCCAGTATCCCACCTCTTTCCTCTGAGAAAGCCTTCCTTGGTGGATAAAGCTGGATAAAGTCAGATTGAGGTATAATAGAGAGGAGTTAGAAAACAGAGGGAGTAAAAGAAATAAGAGAGAGAAAGAATGAAACACGTTTTCTCACAGAAGTGTGTTGAGTGAGCCAGAAGTACACAACTTTTGTTTCAACAGCAATCAAAAAATCCAACGCCAGTCTTATTTTGACTTGAAATTTCTTTATCACTAATATAGCTTCTTTGCTTGCATCACTAATGCACCAGGCATGGACCAAGCACAAAGATGATGTGCATGTTTCAAAAAGCTACTAAAAGCTAGAAAGTGTTATATGGAGAGGAAATGTGGGACTAGTTGTTTTCATTTTCTACAGTTGGAAACATCTGCCAAAATGAGCAGTCTTTACCTGGATGTGATGTAAGAATCTGTTGTTTTTTTTGTGGAAGTATTCATCTGCTTTACAAGTATCTTTAAGGCAGTATTGCTTAATCACTTATTGATGAGTCACCCATTTGTGCACAGTATGACCTGTATGCATTGTTGTTTTTGTTTGATTGTAAGATTGTGTTTGTCAGTGCAAGTAGACATCTTTTGAATATGTTGCTCTTGAATTCCGCATGTCAAGCTGTATTCTTAAGCAGCACTAAAGAACTGTGTGTGTTCTGTATTCTGGATAACTATGGACTGACTCAGCATGTGAAGAGGCTTTCTCTTCCACACCTGCCCCAAGCTTGGGTCTCAGTCAGTGATCTTGTACAGTAGATCATTTCAATTCTAAAATTACTAATGTTATTGATGACATTTCTCCCACTAAGGTAAAGGTGGTCTCTGGTAAGAAAAAAGCACCATGAAGAAATGCCACACTGGTAAAAAAAAAAAAAAAAAAAAAAAGAGCTGAACACAGGTTGTGAAAAATAAATCTCCAGGTTCATTATGACATCTATAAAGAACTGAGAAAGGCAGTCCTCCTTCTCTGAGATAATAGCCAAAACCAATAATAATGCACATGCCTTATTTGCTACTGTTGACAGGCTGACAAACCCTTCTGTGTCAATAGCCCCTGAACTTTTATCTACTAAGTCATGCAATGAATTTGCCTCCTTTTTCACTTACAAAATTCAGAAAATTAGACAAGCTGTCAGTACCTCCGTATCAGGTATAGCGTCTGTATTGTCCTTGCATCAACCTAAAACCAATTAAATTAGCATAACACAATTTGATTCTATCAACCACATAACCTTGGATTAAAATTGTGCAACATTTGAAATCCTCGTCCTGTTGCCTTGATATTCTCCCTACAGGCTTTTTCAAAATTGTTTTCAACTGCATAGCATCAGATCTTCTGCAAATAGTCAACACTTCTCTACTCTCAGGCTATTTCCCACAGGCCACTTTTAAAAAAGAACAATCTACACCCCTCACCAATGAACAGCTGTAGGCCCATATCAAACCTCCCATTTTCAAGTAAAATCATTGAAAAAGCAGTTTTTCAACAGCTTAAAGGGATAGTTCACCCCAAAATCAAAAATACATATTTTTTTCCTCTTACCTGTAGTGCTTTTTATCCATCTAGATTTTTTGGTGTGAGTTGCTGAGTTTTGGATTTGATTTTGGGTGAACTGTCCCTTTAACACCTTCTTGACCCTAAAGAATCGTTTTAATGTTTTCCAGGCAGGATTTCGTCCACACCACAGCACAGATCTTGTTAAGGTCTTGAATGACATCCACTTAAGCGCAGCCAGTGGAAAAGTTTCACTTTCATTACTAGACAGACTGGAAAACTGGGTGGGGCTTTCTGGCACAGTGCTAAACTGGTTTGAATCCTATTTGAAGGACAAGGGCATTTTATGTGAGTGTAGTTCCTCAAGGCTCTATTCTGGGGCCCCTTCTGTTCAACATCTTCATGCTCCCACCAGCTCAGATAATAGAAAACAACAAAATATCTTACCATTATATGCAGACGACACACTGATTTATATAATGATCTCACCAGGTGACTATGGTTCCATATAAGCACTGATTGCATCAAACAAATCAGTGATTGGATGCGCCAAAATGTTCTCCAGTTAAACAAAAATAAAACTGAAATTATTGTCTTTTGACCCGAAGAAGAACGATTAAAAGTCAGAGCTCAGCTTCAGTCGCTAACGTTAAAGACCACAAACCAGGCCAGAAGCCAGTGTAGTCATGAACTCAGACCTAAATTTTAACAGCCACATTAAGACAATTACAAAATCAACCTACTCTCACCTTAAGAATATATCAAGAATTAAAGGACCTATGTCTCAGCAGGATTTAGAAAAACTTTTATCTTCAGTAGGCTCGACTGCTGTAATGCTGTCTTTGCAGGTCTCTTTAAAAAGTCGATCAGACAGCTGCAGCGGTTCCATTATTAACCGTCCAGACCTCTCAGATAGTCTGGGACAGGTCTGCTTACTGTCCCTAGAGTCAAAACTAAACACGGAGAAGCAGCCTAAGTTTGTATGCACCACATATCTGGAATAAACTCCCAGAAAACTTGAGATCTTCTCCAACACTCAGTTCTTTTAAAAAAGGGCTTAAGACTTTTCAGTTTGCCACTACCTTTTATTAAGTTAAATTTGGGACTATTGATTAATATATTGCACTGTATTGTAGCTGCACTGTAATTATATTCTAATGTTTAATCTGTTTTATTCTATTTAAGCTTATTTTAATCTACTATTTTACTTTGTTTTAATCATTTTAAATCCTTTTTATATTGCCTTGTGTGTCTTTTATATCTTGTCTTAATGCCTTTTATGTCTTATGTAAAGCACTTTGAATTGCCTTGTTTTTGAAAAGGTGCTATACAAATAAATTTGCCTTGCCTTGCCTTTGTCTTTGAGTGACTGTTAACTCTGGTTGCTCCCTTCCCTCACCTGTGACGTGGATGTGTGTCACTACTGCTTCATTTCAAATGCCTGTCTGGGCTACCTTCATCACAAACATTAAAAACAAATCATTAAACATTTCCTTTTTTCTGCTTGCACACACAGACCCAGCTGAACCTGCTGCTGGAAAAGCTTCGCAGTACTGTGAGTAATATGTCAGTCATATGTCAGTTTCATTACATATTTTCTAGAAAATGTTTTGCTTTCCTGCTCGGAATCAATATGAAATAAATCACACTTTACAATATACAGTACAATATGTACTAGAGTGTACTTATTACAGCACTACTATTACATATATGTTGTTGTTCAGATGCCAGTTATAAAGATGGCAGGCACAGACTGAGAAGTACTGTGCCGAGACAGGTGTTCCTGATTAATCTTTGTGTGTGTAGGGCTCAAGTTTCATCCGTTGTGTAAAACCCAACCTGAAGATGGTCAGCCACCAGTTTGAAGGCGCTCTAATTCTCTCACAGCTGCAGTGCTCAGGTAGGACCAAAAACAATATGTACAATATATACTGTAGGAAAATAAAATTGTTAAAAAGTTGTTATATTCAAAATATATAATCTTTAGGATGAGTGGATATACTAAGGATACCTTCCCCCAATGTAGCCCTACTGTAATGTTAATACTACATTTCTTCCAACTGCTTCCCACAAAGGTAAAATTATGCTAAACTGTAGTGACTGGAAAGATCTTGTAATGCATTTGACTTTATTTATTTTACTATATTTCAGTGCAGTTTGTCCTTGTTTGGCATACTACACTGTACACTGTCAGAACTTTTTAGACAGTTTCCTGTTCATATTAAATCATTTTGATGTTTTTGTAAATGTTGCATCTGCACTTGGGGCATGGACTACGATGAAAGTGGAAGTTTGCTTCATGTTTCTTTAAAAAAAACAAATAAAATTATGCTAAATTATGTATTTTGATGTCTGTGCATACTGTTAATTAATGCAGAAGTTAAAGGGATAGTTCACCCCAAAATCAAAAATACAGTACATATTTTTCCAGAAATCATGACCCAAAAAATCATGACCCAAAAAAAATTAAAAATTCTACGTGGTCTTTGCATTGTGCCTCCCTCTCCCCCCTCCCTCTTGATTTTGGGGTGAACTGTCCCTTTAAGCTGTTGAAAAACAGCTTTTTCAATGATTTTACTTGAAAATGGGAGGTTTGATATGGGCCTACAGTTGTTCATAGTTCATTCATTGTTCTTTTTTAAAAGTGGCCTGTGGGAAATAGCCTAACAGTAGAGAAGTGTTGACTATTTGCAGAAGATCTGATGCCATGCAGTTGAAAACAATTTTAAAAATACCTGTAGGGAGAATTCAGGGAGAACCGTTTTTTTTCTTTGTTTGTGTGTTTCTCTTGATTAGGAATGGTATCGGTGTTGGACCTGATGCAGGGGGGCTTCCCCTCCAGAGCCCCCTTCCATGAGCTCTACAACATGTATAAACAGTATATGCCTGACAAGCTCACACGCCTGAATCCACGACTCTTCTGCAAGGTGGGATTACATAAATTAAATAGTTTTCTCCTTCACTGGATACATACAAAGTGTACCATTGGCTTTAAATAATTAGCTAATCTGTTTAAAATAAAGCCTAATTTGTTGTGTTAAAAAAAAAGCCTATAGCCACAGTGACCCATTTGGGAACTGATTAACTAACATAAACTGTTAAGTGCTCTACATTCTTAACGCATATACAATGTTGCTGCGTCACTGAATGTGAATTTGTTCCTCTGTAGGCGTTGTTCAAAGCTCTGGGACTAAATGACAGTGACTTCAAGTTTGGATTGACCAGAGTGTTCTTCCGCCCTGGAAAGGTACAGAGAAGTCAAGAGATTATGCATTAATGTTTCAGGTCGTTATGCAGAACTCTAGAGAAGACAAAATTGCCTTAAACTACATGGATAATAGTTTATTTTGTGTCTGTGTGCGTGCATCAGTTTGCTGAGTTTGACCAGATCATGAAGTCTGATCCAGACCACCTTGCAGAGCTGCTAAAGAAAGTCAACACATGGTTGTTGTGCAGTCGCTGGAAGAAGGTCCAGTGGTGCAGCCTGTCTGTCATCAAACGTAGGTTGAATCCACTGAACAACAAAACTTGTGATGTGTAACTCAAGTAGCCCCAATACAAGTATCTGCAGTATAGGTTAGGAATGATTTAGATTGTCTTTCTGCTTTATCATTTCCCTAATGGGAATTATTTTGTCAAATTTTTGTGTATTTTAGTGTGTTTTAGGATTGATCATTTACCACACTTGGTCTGGACATTGAGGAAAATATGTAATCATTATTTAACATTGTCTTTGCCTAGGTTATGTCTGTTTCAGATAGAGACCCTACCTATAAAGTCATGATTTAATTTCTTTTTTTTTTTTTTTACATTTTTACACATACAATATACAGCTCAATGCAAGCATTTGTGTGTCTGTCGTCATGCTGATATATGACACTTGGCCTGAGTTGGTCCTTTTCTAGAGAGGTGATGCCATATACCCCATATGGGAAAATCAGCCACATCACATGAGACTTAATGAGACTCAAAAAATTTAGAATTTAAGAAAGGCCAGTTGCACAGCTTATTTTTGTTAGTTAAGCTTTTTCACTTTCCAGTGGTTGACTATAGGATGCTTTGTCACTTCCTCACAGTTTATTATACAGCTCTGATAGCTATACTAAATCATATTTCACACTTTTCCATTCATTCTGAATATTGAAAGCAGCAATCTCTAGCAGTATGGAATAGTACTCTAAAAGCAGTTCCTTGAACCATTACACTCTGTGCCAAGTTATTGATTTCCACCATATAACAAAGGCTGGTTTCTGCTTATTTGTGTAAAAGCATCAAATGAAATTACAAGTTAGAACACTGCCCTTGCTTGATGACATTTCTTGCATAAATGACCTGAGGAAATTTATGTCCCTGGTCCTGGTCATTTATTTCCTTCAACACTTCACCTTATTATTGCAGTTTAATTTGTGTGTGTGTGTGTGTGAGAGAGAGAGAGAGAGAGAGAGAGAGAGAGAGAGAGAGAGAGAGAGAGCATCTAAGTGTATGATATTCTGCACTACTTGTTTTTGTGCATGCCTGATCAATAGTACCCATTATAGCAGTTGTATTATGCCTTGATGATATTTATCTTTAAAAATAAAGTTTTTACTATAATGTTTTATATTATTTTTGAATCTTAAGAGGGCATTTCTGAACTATTTCCATGGAATACCCTTGGTTTTTGCAGATGAGCATCTTCATGCACTGAAGAACAAGTAAGTATGTAAATGATGTAAGAGTTGAGAACTGCAGTGATTTCAAATCTAGAAGTTGTGCAGATGCATATGTGTCTCTCCTTTAAGTATTTTCTGGCCATCTTTATGCCTTTATTACATAGTAGAGAGATGATGACAGGAAATTAGGGGAGAGCGAGATGGGGAAGGACAAGCATTAAAGGTCCTGTAACCGCAAAGTGGGGATGTTGCGGTTCATGGTCAGCACCCTAACCTTTAGAACCCTCTTCTTTTTTTCTCCCCATCTTCAACAGTTCGGAACAAGATGAGTTACAGAGCTTTGGCCTGCATTAAGATTCAGAAGACTGTCCGTATGTGGTTGTGTAAGAGGAAGCATAAGCCACGGTGAGTCTCCTCCTGGTTCTTGTACCTAACACACACACACACACACACACACACACACACACATCATCATTTTACCATCTTTCTGTTTGTCTGTGCCCTTTGCTCTCTTATTTTTTTCTTTCACCCTGTACTCTCTGTGTACTTTTTATTGAAACGTGCTTGGTGGGTTTTGATGGTTTTCCCACATTGTGCATTTAGGAGTTCAAATCAATCTAGAAAGCCATGATGTCTCACTGTACTGCTTTGTGAAATACCGCATGTCTTGCTGTATTGGGTTGCATTTGAAAAATGGCTCTGGTGAAAGCAGCCATCCAGATGATGGGTTTTCAGATTTTGATTGCGAGTGGCAGTATGTGTATGGATACATGAGGAAATGTTTTATACCAGTATAGACACCTGTAGTTCAATATGAAGGGTCCTCCTAACAGTAGTATATCTATTTATGGTGAGAACTAAAAAAGGAAAAAAGTACCTAAGGTGTCTTATGAAAATAAGGTGAATACAGAGCTATAAATGACTGTTGGCCTCCACCCACACCTCCCTCACCCACATTATAGTCAGAAGGTGGAAGTTGGGGGGGGGTTCTAATAAATTAGAACACAACCACTCTCTTGGAAATATAAACAAAGTTTTTGCCAGCTGAGATCCAAACACACACTGCTGACCCATGAAATTGCTCTGCTTGCCACTACGACCCACAAGCTAACAGTCAAGTGCGATTTTATGTGATGGGTGGAGTTAGCTTGTTGTCCCAAATCACATTTGATTGGAATAATTTATGTTTATGCCCCTGAGGTCAAGATGTCAAGTGTTTTAATGTTTTACAGGAAGAGAATAGAGAGGGATTTTGATGAAAAATTGACATATATTTGGTGTATAATATAAGACATAACTGAACAATTAACACAAGGACACAAGATTAGATCAGATTGGAAAATTTATTTTTATTTCACTGTGTCTTAAACCAATGCCTCAGTTGCACAATCATTTCTGTTATAAGTTTGTCACCTCTTTTAAGCAGTGGCCATTTAAATGAAACTCTCCATATGCTCTAATTTGTTTATGGCGTGTTTGCATTTTTCACTTCTCTTGTAGCATTGATGGTATGGTGAAGGTTCGAAACCTGAAGAAACACATGGAACGGTTCAACGAGGTGGTGAATGGGCTGAAGGAGGGCAAGCAGGAGATGGCCAAACAGGTTCAAGAGCTGGCCGCCTCCATAGACGCTTTGTTAGCAAAGATAAAGGTGAGTCATTGGTACTGTAGGTCTGTGACCAGGCCTGACTGTGTTCACCTCTTTCATATCACCCAAGGATTATTGTTCTGGTGATTTTAAAGCTGCTCATATCAACAGTTTTTCAGGTGCTTTGAGCATGATACAGTGTTAGCAATAGGGTGTACATGAAACATTTTGCTGTTCTTCTTTATATGTGTTTCAGAGCATATACCTTGCTTTAAGCATGACTGCCTCACATTTATATGGTTCTCTACATTCACACCTGTAGCTCCCCAGCACAAGCAGACTTCTCCTGTTGTAGTACGCTATGCCCTTTCCTAAGTGTGCTGTGCCCTTTTCTCATTCTCTTGCTCAGAATCAATATTTTCAATCACCTCAGGATAAAAAGAAGAGCTAGGTGAAGAAGAAATCCTCTCCTCTCCAATAATATAATTTAGTGAGGCTGCGTCGCTAAATTATCAAACTTGGTTAGTGAAATCCCAGCTCTCCCTGTGCAATAAGCACCCGTCTTATTGGACCCTGTAGGTACAGCAAATCATCACAAACACATCCAGACACTGAATTCCCCAATAGTGTTGATTTTCTTGAAATCTCCGTAACCTGTAAGCAATCATCAGGTATGATTAGAGTGCTCATAGGTTCCTCGAGGACGCTCGACACTCCCATCTCTCCCATCTACCCCAATCAGCCTCCTATACGTTCCTCTGTTAGCCTATTAGCAGACTCACTGTCAACACTCATGGCATTCTGAATGCTTAGAAATTGCTCCTGGCATGGCATCTCTGTTTGAATAATGCATGAGATGCCAATGGTTGTCATTCAGACCTCTATACGTTGGGGACAAGACCTTGTCATCTTCCCTCCTTGTGTCACTGTTAGAGACTCCCTCTAATGAATCTTCACAATCTCCCCCCGCTGATTGTCTGACAAGTATAGTGGGGAATTGAGCACTGTGGCTGTGGTGCACAAGTGACATGCGCAGTGTCAGTCAGTGTCTTCCCTTGTTGCCATATGGGAAGGTTGTGCTATGGTAACAGTGGAGTGTGTGCCAAGTCAGGGTGCACTCTGTGTCACTTCTCAAATGTTCCTTCCCCTAATTGAAAATTGGCACAGGGCAAATTGTATTTGAACAAATTCAAATAGCATATTATCCATCAGTTTTTGTAGTAGGCTTTGAACTCCACTGAGGCTTAAGTCTGAGAGCTGATTGAACAATTGGATAAAGAAATGTAAAGCATTTCTTCATTCTGTCACCATGACCTGCCACTCTGATCTTTCTCTTGACCCCTAGGCCACAGTGATGACCTGGAAAGAGATTGACACAGAGTACCAGGGGCTGGTGAAATGTTCAGAGCAGCTGCTCTCCTCAATGCAAAAGAAGAAGCAGGAGGAGGAAGAGAGTGAGAGGCTGAAACACATCGAGGAGGAGATGGAGAAAGAGAGGAAGGGGAGAGAGAAGGAAGAGCAACGACGCAAACAGGAGGAAGAGGACAGAAGACTGTAAGTGATGGCGGGGGGAAGAGTATCAGTACAAATGTTAGTAAATGCAATGGTAAGGGGTTGAAACTAAGTTGTCTGTCAGTCTTAGTAAGGTTTTCTCTCATTTCTTTTCTCCTAACATTTAGGAAAGCAGAGATAGAGCTAAAGAGGAAGCAGGAGGAGGAGGATAGAAAAAAGAGAGAGGAGGAAGAGAAAGTAATACAGGTTTGTACCCCCCCCCCCTCAAATGTTATATTTTTCCATGGTCTACTGTTGCACTGCTGTTGAACTTTGGAAAATTTGTGAAAATGACCATTTATTAGCTTGAATATCAAGTTGTGCACTCTGGAGATAGATTTAATTTATTTTTATGTGCACATGTTTATGAACTCTGCAGTATTATTATTATGGTTTCTCCCCCTATTTCCAGGTAAAACATTTAAAATAAACTGAGTGATATATTGAGTTTTCCACAGAAACCTATTTTACAGCAATAGAGATTGGGTTTGATATCGATAGAGTTCAGTCAATTTATTAAATATGTATTTCAAAGTGTTTTGTAGAGTGTGTGATTATGTACATTATGGCACTAGAGCTAAAACAACTAGTCAATTAATGTTCAACAGAAAATTAATCTGCAACAATTCTGATAATCGATTAAAGGTGTGGTATGCGATTATAATCCCATTGAATATCTCCTCACAGTACGCTAGCTGTCCGTTTAGTGTGTGCGTTGTAAAAAAGAAAATTGTGTTTGTACACAGCCCTGGCTCTGTAAATGGGAAACAAACAAAGTGGCTAGGACTGGGCCACACAAACTATTCCTGCCATTCCAGCCATGATTTGTGTCAGGTAACGTTAAATTTCTTGCCCACAGACATTCAGCTTACTTTTTAGTTTGCCAAGATATGCTGTTGTTGTAATGTTAGCTGTAGTAGCAGGAGAGTTGTATCACTGTCTAGAGCTGGTTTGCTGGCTCTGGGAAATGTCTCATCAAAGATATTCTATAACTGGCTGCTAGCTTCGCAGCAGCAACTGTAGGGACAGTTTGCTACCCACAACGTAGCTAATGTTAGTTACATTACTTGCTGTGTCGTGGTTCACTCTATATCATGGTATTTGTCGTGGTATTGGATTTCTCCAGAATCGCATACCCCACCTTTTAATGATTTGAATAATTTTTCAAGGAAAAATGCCAAAAGAAAAATCACTGGTTCCAGCTTCTGGAACATTTGCTTGTTTTCTCTGAATCTCTTTAGATTTTGGACAGATTACTGACGTAACCTTGGACTCGTGAAGCTTTTCAGCATTTTCACTGTATTCTGACCTTTTCATAGATCAAAAGGTTAATTGATTATTCAAGGAAATAATCTGTATATTAACTGACAGTGAATAAATTAGAACCATTAGTTGCAGCCAAAATGGCAACAAACAAAAAGCATTGCATGTAGGAGTCAAACGAGTAAACATGCACTGTAAGTTTTCCATCAGCATCACACAAAGGACACTTTCAGCATAACCGCAAATTTCATGTCTCTTGAGGTTGGTTTTTATACAATACCATACTGACCTTACAAATTAATACCATGGCTTCCAAGGATGTAGTGTATGTTTGTTTTGTATGGGCAGGGGGAAAAAAATCATACAAAACCACCGGTATGGTGCTAATGTTTCCTCTCAGGCAGAGTCTGCCTGCTCTCCCCTCTGAGTGAAACATTCCTTAGCTCTTTGCTCTCCCACAGTAACTGCTGGGTCATGACATTGGTCGGTTTCCCAGAGGGTTGCCCACAGGGTCTTGATTGATGATTCCACTTCCTGCCGAGTTTCTCCTAACTAAACTACTTTATCCCTCTGTGCACTGTCCCGTGTTTTACTATCATGCCTTTCACTCTCATCTACACCTTTATCCATCTCTGCCTGTTTCATTCACTCACATTTCATTTGTCACTTTTCATTGTTTCTATTTCTTTCCTTATTTTTTCTCCTCTGGCCTTATCACTACACAGACCTGTTTCTCCTTTGCCATTATGTCTCACCTTTCCTAACCATCACTTCATCCATCTGTTACTCATCCCACCTTCTGAACATCTAAAGCCCTTTTTATTCACCCAAGACCAGTTGGACATTTGCATGCTGTCATTTTTTTCTTTCTAGTCGTGAGACAGTTGACACCAGGCTGTCATAAGCCACATGTCTCAGGAGGCTCTTTGCTCTCTGCAAAGTTTGTTTACCCACAGCTCTACGGCTCAAAGCTGTAGCAGCAACCTTTCTAAGGGTGTCTGCTGTGACTTCGATTGCATTTTACTCTGTGTTCTTTGCTATTTTCTGCTGTGTCAAAGGTAAGTCTAGCACTATAACCCAGTCCCTTCAAACTATGTATCATGGTGTCTTTCAGCCTAACCTTATTTATTGTACACCACCCAGTCTTCAACTATGCAGTATTTATTTTCTTAAAGGGGAATACCACTTAACTGAAGACTTCAAATGTGTTATCCCTGTCATTCACAGTAATGTAATGAATATTTGTGAACATGGACAATTCTGCAGCTTATCTATCTATCTATCTATCTATCTATCTATCTATCTATCTATCTATCTATCTATCTATCTATCTATCTATCTATCTATCTATCTATCTATCTATCTATCTATCTATCTATCTAAGGATCCTCTTGTGAAATGTTAGTGAGGGAGTCAATGCGTCTTGTGGGCCTTATTCTGCAAACAGTAAATTTGATTTGACTTTTTTGGAAAAGATGGTCAAGTTCACTGAGAGAGTGCCAAAGGAGATTTTGGGGTTTAGCATAAAATTCCTGCTTCTGAACCGGTAAATCTGTGTAATACATTTTGTGCATAATACAAGGGGGTCTTTAAAACATGCTTGATCTAGCTACAAAGCAGCTCATCTTTCATACAGAAGCCATCACATTTTTGAGTTTTTTTGAGTTTCTCATGTTTCCATGCTGTACCACGTATCACAGCTGCTGATTGGACCATCCTACAGTATGAATAATATATTCTTAACTGGAGAGGCATTCATATTGAAAGCTCCTCAGAGAAAAGTATCCATTGTAGACTTCATTAGTGGCTTTCTATAAGTAGATAGGAGATGAATATACAGTATATATAGTTTGAATCTGGGTCAAACCTATAAAAAATGTTCCTACTGATTGTTGTTGAATGTTTGTCTGTTGAATGCCCTGTTGTGTCTAGACGAATGAAGCCCTGTTGTGTCTAGACGAATGAATTGAACGTTTTATTAGCAGCCCTACAACCTGGATAAATAGGTCTAATCGGGCTTGGGCACACAGCAGAGCTCTAATTGTTATGATTGTCTGATACACAGGGCACCATTAATATTTGGGCAGGATTTAGGTTGTTGATAGATTTTATAAAGTGTTGGGTGTTTGTTTGTGTTTACAGGCAGAGCTGGAGATTGAGCTGGCTCTGGAGCGTGAGGAACAGGTCCAGCGCGCCACTATACTGGAGCAGGAGAGAAGAGACAGGGAGTTAGCCATGAGAATTGCTCAGAGTGAAGCGGAGCTCATTACTGAGGAGGGGCAGTTGGATGCAGGCCTGCGCAGGTATTGTATATGTGAACTCAAGGCACACCTTTGATTATATACTGCTTTTGTGCAGTATGCATTGCAGAGTAAACAAGCAGTGTGAACAATTACCTCCAGGTTAAACAAAATGTCACTTTGACCTCAGCATGCGTGTGTAACTGCATTTTTCCTGTTGCTGTGTTTTCTCCCAGTGATGAGTCTTTTTCAGATCTTCCTATCTCTTCATCCTCAGCCAGAGCCATGTAAGATATCAGCTTAGGTTTCTATTGCCCATGTCCAAGTGTACCTAACACCAACAATAATCACTCACTCCTTCGCTGTCTGTCTTAATCTTTGTCATATTCCTAAATGTCTCAGCTCCTTAATATAGATGCAGGATTATACCAGCAATGCAAAGCCAACATAAAAATTCTTTGATTTTAAGAAATCACCAGTCAAATTTAGTATGTGTTATCAATAAGATGTGTTAATCATAAGATAAGCCATTTAGAGGATAATTTTGTGTGATCATTGGTTACTCAGAAATGAAAATGGCACACCAAATCATAAATGAGAGGTGGATCAGAATGTGCACTATGTGATCTTTTTGTTACTCTGATCCTAATTGACTCTGCATGAGTCTGTGGTGGTTAAAGCTTGTCTGGTGCACAGCACAAGCTCATGAGTGTGACTATGTGCTTCCTCTGACTCACACATTGAGTTTTTATAAATGAGTTAGCTATTCTTGTCCTAAGGATACATGTATAGTTTTTAACTGTCTGATAATTACATAAGAATTTTTGTTGTAGGTCTTAACTCACTCACTCTACTGTACCTCTAGCTTAAATCTCTCTAATGATATCAGCGGCTGTTAATTACCAGGTGTTTAGAGTCTTAGCTATTACTGAAGATAATTTATTTATTCCCTGACAACAACTCACAAGATACATTCATTTATTTTCATTTCTTCACATTTCTTACCATTGCAATAAAATATGCAATTTACAATATTTATAATGGTACAAAATTGTACATTCACTAATGTTGAGAGTGAGCTCAGCACTAGTGTTGACATACTCTACTGTGTGTAAGTGAATACAATACAAGGTGTCCTGATAGAGACAAAAATAACTGACAAGGGGAAGGAAAAGAATGCTTCATTATTTTCTCTATCAGGACACCTCAGAGTGTATTATCAAGTTCATACCATGGCCACTCACCACAGGGAAATAGAAGAGCTGTGTTCAAAACTCATTAGTAGTCAGTGTAAACCAGTGGTTCCTAACCATTATGGCTTGTGATGTCCACTTGTGCCTTAGTGTGTGACATGAGCAGTTCAACCAAAAATTGTTTCATTTAAATTACTTTAAATGGCCTGGAGAGGTGAAAGTATTTCACAAGAATGAAGCAAAAATTTGCCAACAGAAAAAATAAAACACAATAATATAAATGTTTCATTAATATAAATATTTTTTATCTATTTAATCATCTCGATCATGGTTTGTGTGTCATGATTCAGGTGAAGCCACTGTAGTTTCACCAAGAGAGTGTTAACAGGTTATGAACAGGAGCACAATGCGTAGCACTGTTCCCATGGTTACCTACAGTTTAATGTACCCTGTGTACACACTGTGTTCAAAATCACTCCCTTTTTCACTCATTCACTATTCCCTATATAATAGACACTCAGTAGTTTACTCCATAGTGAGCTGTAAATTCAGACACAAATAAAGTGCACTATGTAGAGAATAGGGAGTGATTTCGGGCACAGCCATTGATTGAGAACAGTGTTTAAATTGTTGACTAGAACTACTATATGACACATGCCTGACAATTCACACCCAAATACATATATCGTAGCTACCCACTTCCTACTCCTAAACCTTCCTCATTAATTTGAACTCCACAGTGTAATTTGGACTGAATTTACATAACCCTACTCTGTGTTTAAAGAAAGGAGAAGTTCTCTCAAAGCCTGGATGGGCCTAATCTGCATGTCCAGTGAGCACAAATTTACATTTGATCCAATAGCCTGTAATCTTGTCAGTGTTGGCTCGGGCATTCAGGGGCCACGTCGCATGTCACCTAGTATCCCTTGTTAGTCAGCTGACCCCTGGAATCCAAAAGGAGATCTGTTGCACGAAAGAAGCTCCAAAGGTCACGTGTGTTAAATGTGCACACCACAGAGCTTAAGCAGATGAAAGCATGCATTGCTGGCATAGTAGCTAGAGGACCACCTCCCTCTTTCTACAACCATCCATTTCCTGTTCACCTACTGCCAAAAGCAGAGTCCTGGCCATCACTTCACTTCCTTTTTGCCTTGATGCAGCAGAAGTAAAGCCTTAGCCCTGGTTCATCACCATCATATGCTGGCACATGTCTCAGCCAGAATGACGATGATCCTGAATCTTTCCAGTCAGTATGAATTATAAATGATAATGGTAATCTGGCTAATGATTCATAGATCAGTAATCCTCTACTCTGAGACATTAGCAGCTATGCTGACTGAGGAGCTAAAACCTTCGGATTATTTAATTAGGAGCCTCAACTCAGCAGGGAAGCTGGAGACACAGCTGACATGAGCTCAGACTTGCTGCAGCAGTCATTTAAGTAGCTGAAATTCTGCGCCATCAGTTTGATTCATATATTAAAGTGCTGCATCATTTCACCTTTATTTTTCAGTCAGCTCTCATTCCTGTTAAAATAAGCCTGGGAAAAAACACTCAAAAAGCCAGCAGACGTAAGCTGGCATCTGGCAAGTTGTAACATTAGAAGAGCTTTGCATCATTTTAAGTGGAGTTGAAACAGTAGGCTGCAAGGATATGGACAAACTGCTTTTCAACTCCCCTGCTGACCGGCCTCTAATGTGAATTTAATCAGCTGAGACAATGAAAAGGGCTTGAAAGAAGTGAGGCATCTGTTTTCATTTCTCACAAAGAGCTGTATACTTAATAAATCCTTTTAATATCATGTGTTTTGTCTGCCATAGTAATTACACATCACACTATGCTTGAAAATGATGAGAGCCAGTATAATTACACATCAGATTTGCTTTACTGTCAGTTATTTACTATGTAAATTCTGGAATTTGTTTACAAGTAAGGCTCTTAGTACTGTATTTATGAGGTGCTGTTTCTACTGATCTTTTAGAAATTGACACCTCTTGATTGTGAAACTTGAATCATATTCAGTGTTGAAAAATAAGAAACCTCAAGCCCTTAATCTGTTACTCCCACCTTGTCACACTCTCACCTGTCTGCACACTCACCTTATTTTTCTTTTTTCTCTCTCTCACACACCCATGTTCATCTGTTCCTTGCTACAGGGGTCCTCAGGTGCAGGCAACCAAAGCCGCTGCTGGTGTGAAAAAGTATGACCTCAGCAAGTGGAAGTATGCTGAGCTGCGAGATGTCATCAACACTTCCTGTGGTGAGAAATCCCAAGCACACCCAAGTTCAGCACGATGCCGCCTCTATCAACTAAATAGAGTGTGTGTGTGTGTGTGTGTGCGGACGCAGCCATTACAAACAGATCAAGGTGGTAGAGCTATTAGCGAAATGCATGATACAGCTCTTTTCCTTCCTTCATTCAAAATGTATTTACAGTTTTCAGCCCCCACATTAAATAATTCCGCAGCAGTTCATGTTTTGGCACTTTGTACCCAAAGTGTGGCACCGTCTCCACACATGCAAGTTTTTCATCTGCACTCTGTGTAATTTTTCTCTCCGTAATTTTTTGAGTAGCCAAAGTGAATGTATAAAAAGCTGAGACTGCAGCTGTACACAGTGTGGACACAAGATGTCTTGCCTGAAAAGTCAAAAGACCGATCTGAGGATGTTCCCACAGCTGCTACGGCTCATCTGCATGCGTTTTAGTGGTGGAGAGAGGAAATTATCACCATTATGGAGGTTGGCAGACTTCTGCCCTTCCTAGTCATTCCCATCCAACCCTCTCCTCTGTCAGCATGAAAAGCAGATGCCTTTTTGCTGGCACACTTGTCGATGCTTTTATAATTGCCACTGTATACAGTACTCTGATCAGCGTTAGGGACTCTGATATCCCCTGTGGGATTCCAAGGACATCTGGCTAATTTGTGGAACCCATTTGCTTTGGAGGTACTGGTGGTGATACCAAAAAGCTGTGTTTGAAGTCTAACTGATTATAGCCTTATGTTCACTAAAAGGACTGTATGTTGTGAATGTTTTCCCTTGTATTTCATTGTAGGGAAGAAAACACAGTGTGAGTCCCTAAACTCATTATACTGTGTTACATTTTAAGATTAAGTACAAGTTCATTAAAATTAAACATGTTGCACAACTTGTCTCCAATATATTATGCTTTATTCCCTAAATGTTTTCAGCTATTTTGCCTTCATCAGGGTGATATTTTAGGCATTTTTCCAGTTTCTTAATATACAGTCCATCAATTAGTTAATGTGACTTCCAAATCAAACACCAAATATTATAAACAATATTACAATCATCTTTTTAAAATACATTTTACAGAGAGTTGGATGAGAAGATTGATACCACTCTTATATCTGTCCATTCAGTATAAAGCTACAGCTAGCATCTGGTTAGCTTATCTTAGCATAAAGACTGAAAACAGAAAACATCTAGCCTGGCTCTGTCCAAAGGTAACAAAATCCGCCTACCAGCACCTCTAAAGCTCATTAATTAACATGTTATATCCTGTTTGTGTAATCTCTGCTGGACATGACATGAGCGTGGTATTGATCTTCTCATCTAACTCTCAACATGAAAGCGAATAAGCGTATTTCCCAAAATGTCCAACAATTACTTTAACCCATCAATGGTCAAACAGGTGGTTCAACACATAACAAACATACAAATTCTACTCTCCTACCAAATTTTTCAGTATACTCAAATCTCTTCAGTGTAATAACACTTATGGATAAAATTTCTATCTACAGTTGACCTCAGTACATCCTTTTCGCCATGTTTTAATAGATGTAAAATAATACAATTTCTTTTGATGCATATGGAATTGTTCATTTCAAGCTTGTAATATCACATTTTACATGTCCAGAATTGAGACCAGTTTATAAAGGATGGAAGTGAATACTTGAGTTCTCACTGTTTCCATGTTGTGTGAATAGACATTGATCTGCTGGCGGCCTGCAGAGAGGAGTTCCACCGTCGTCTGAAGGTCTATCACGCATGGAAGTCCAAGAACAAGAAACGTAATGATGACGGGAGTGATCAGAGGGCTCCTAAATCTGTCACTGACTATGGTTAGTAGAGAGATTATTCCCTGTATTATCCTCTTGCTCTGAATTACTTTCATTTAATGCTTCACCTGTGGATATTAGCACAAACCTGTACATTCACAAATACAGCTCATAAACATACTGTACATTTCACACGTGCACACCTCACCCCAGGCACATTACGTTACATGTGACAAATGTTTAGTTTCTCCACTTTCACCTCTTGCTGTCATTGGCAGGAATTAATTACCTCCACACAAATAACCGCCTGTGTTTCCTAACATTCAGTTAGCCGACGAAAAGCCAGGGCCTAAAACTGCAGCCGCCTTCTGTCTGGCTCTGTCAGAAATATTTGTTCTAATTAGCAAATAACTGCCAGCCTTGTCAGGTTCAGTAGTTGCTTGTATGACAGCTCACTGCTTTGCTCATTTCATTCTCAACTCAACCAAGCACGGGCTGTACCACAAACACACACACAAATGTTATTTAGCTGCTTGAAAGCTTACTGGTGCACTGCATTTCCCTTCTTTTTCATCTTAAAAACAAACATTAAATTTGATGGGGAATGGGAACATTAGCTTCACTGTTGCTTCTACTTTCACTATATTTACTCGCCTTTCTCTTTTGATATGATAGCTCCTGAAAGCCGTACTGGCTGTGCTTTGTTTGCCTTATATTTGGGTCCTATTCTTGGCCTCTGCGGATGCAGCAGGGGTCTTACCAAGGCCATTTCATAAGAGACTATTTCCATGTGATGTTTACTTGGGCATTTCTACTTTGATCTTGTATGTTTTGAAAGCTTTATACTTTGTTTTCTGCCTCATTCAGTGTGTTAGCAAAACATGCAAAAACATGATTATAAGGTTACATTTATTTAAGACCAAATGACAGATACTGTGTACCTAACAATGCGACTAAAACAACAATCTCCACTTTTAATACAAATCCTTTTTTTTGATGATGATCACACTCTGTCCCACTGCAGCTGAACAGAACCCAGCTCCAATGACGGCCCAGCATCAGGAAGTGGCCATGAACCGCCAGCAGCGATATTTCCGCATTCCTTTCATCCGGCCCGCCGACCAGTACAAAGACCCCCACAATAAAAAGAAGGGCTGGTGGTACGCTCACTTCGATGGGCCTTGGATAGCCAGACAGATGGAGCTTCACCCAGACAAGCGACCTATTGTGTTGGTTGCAGGTGAGTCAGCAGCTTTTGCTTTTTGTCATATTATAATAAAAAATCCTTTTTATGTGTTGCTTTATATTAAGGCTGCAATTTACCATTATTTTTATTATTGATGAAAATGTCCATTATTTTTTGGATTATTCAGTTAATCATTTAGTCCAGTGGTTCCCAACGTTTTTGGCTTGTGACCCCTTAAAATGAAGCAATATCTGCATCTCAGATCATGGACTTTGAAGACCTGAATCGTAAAAGTATCTACTGTAATATTTCACAAGAAATGCAAAAATTTGAGAAAAGTAATAAAAAATAAATAAAACGTACTCTCTTTTTTTATCCCTTTAATGTGATTGTGATCCCTGAGATTTGCCTTTGGACAATGACCCCCAGGTTGAGAAATGGATTCAGTTCAGTAAATTGTCAGAAAACATTTTTTTTTAAATCCCTATCACAATTTCAGTCCACAAACAAAATGTATCAATGAATTTACACAATGACATAAAACTGAGAAACATCTTGCATGTTTTAATTTTTTGCTTGATAAATGAACCTAAAAGATAACTCATGAATATAAATAGATTAGACTGTAGATTAATTCTCTGTTGATCTGCAAATCAATTAATCGACTAATTGTTTCATCTCCAGTGTATTCTTTATGTACAGTTGTGAGGTGAGTGGATGTACTTTAACTGGATGACTGTGGTTGATGATGATGTTCATTCTGTTATTGATTATTCTGTTGTGCAGAGTAAAGTGAAGAGTTATGAGCAGTTCAACTAAATAAGGGTTTTTGAAGACCTGGATCATAAAAGTATCTGGTATTTTACAAGTCAGACTTGCAAAAGTCAGAAAAAAAGTAAAGAAAATCATTTACATAAAACATGTTTTTGTGTAACAGAACTATTTTTTATTGCATATCTCTTTAATCATCTTGTGAGGGTTCCCAATCCTCAGGCACTGCTGGTTTAGTCTATAAAATGTCAGAAAAGAGTGACAAATGCCGGTAGGTGAAGGTGAAGTTTTCCAATCGCTTGTTTTGTCTGACACAATCCAAAACCCAAATTTATTTATACATTTTTAAATATATATAAATCAAAGGAAAGTAGCAAAATCTTTACATTTGAGATTATGTCAATCAAATAATTGTTTTAGCACTACTTTATATGCTTTGTATGCAGGTGTTTGGTGAGTAAATGTACAGTAAATGGATGACTCTGGAAAGTACATGTCCTTTCAGTAAACCTCTGTCCTTAAACGTCCACTACTCAGGGAAAGATGATATGGAGATGTGTGAGCTGAGTCTGGAGGAAACGGGTCTGACCAGAAAGAGGGGTGCTGAGATTCTGCCCAGGCAGTTTGAAGAAATCTGGGAACGCTGTGATGGAATTCAGTACCTCAAGAAAGCCATTGAGAACAAGCAGGCCCGCCCCACACATGCCACCGCCATGCTCCAGAGTCTCCTCAAGTGAACCACAGCAGCAAGATAAGAGCACAACCTCGAGTTTGGTCCTGAAACATGACACTGATACACAGTCTGATGCACATTCAAGGGCAGCGCAGTGTACCTGTGGTTTGTGGGATGAAAAGAAGTAACCACAGAGAAAGATGCTCCCTGTACAATCTCACTGTAGGCACTCAGTGTACTCACTGAATCATCTCCTTTTTAAATAATGTTGTTTATTTTCACTTTTTATATCTTTATTTTGCAGTGTAACTACACCTTATTGGTATAGTGTTAGCATTTGTGTTCAGTCTTATTCTTGATCTATGCTTGAACGGAATATCCCACTGTGAGGCCTTAAAATGCAATATCACTGCACTACACCAAGGAAGTCTTAACTGATGCGTAGCCTATCTAGCTATTAACCTGAAACCTTAATGGTCTGCAATAAAGACAATAAATTAGACTTTTATAGAAAATATTTAATAACAATCTTGTCTTTCAAGTCATGCTTTATGGTCGTCTGAATATTAAGGCTCTAATTACTGTTCAACATCTACACCTGATTTGATTCGAAAGAATTTAATTTTTCAAACATATTCATCTTAAAAGGGATAATAAGAAAAAGCTTCTCCTACTCTGGTTTTTCTTAAAGTACTGAAAGATGACTTTAATCATGAATAGAATATCATACAACTAAGAGACAGTGAACAAGTTATATTTCTATACATATTTATATAATTATGTTATCATACTATTTTTCATAATAAGTTCAATATAAAAGTCATTATATTTCAGTCCTCTATCTACTACAAATTTGACACATATAATCATAGAATGTATTTTTGGGGTTTATTACAATCTACAATCCTCCTACAAGTTTCCTCTTTTTATCCATCCATTATTTTCTTGTTGTTACGCTCTGTATTTTCTCTCTGTTACTCTGTTAACTGTTGAAATCCTTGAAAAAGGAACCTTTTTTGTATTGCTGCTCATTTGTTATGTAAGAGGGAAATGTAGAAGTTGGTTTGTTTGCAGTTTTGTTGGTTTGGGGTTGTTTTACAGACAATAATGTAGTGTGTGTGTGTGTGTTCATGTAATATTTTATTAAGCCGATTACTTGACTTCTCTGTTGGTTAGGTCAGGAACATTTCAGTCATCTCATTGCACAATCATGCAATACCTTTTTTTAGGCTCACACTTATTTACTGAAAGATACAGTAGACTATTGTAACTAATGATTCACTCTCAAATGTTCTCTCTTGGCTGTGGTTGTATGTTGGCCTTTGCACTGGAATACTGTAGAAAATAAATGTGTGCCCCCATGTTCTTGATGGCTCTTTGTTGCTAAGATACTATAGATAATTGACAAGTGAGAACGAGTTAATTCACAAACAAAAGTTCTCTGTAAATGGATCTGAACGGTAACAGCAGCTAACAAGATAAAAGTGTAGATTAATTAAACAACAAAGGCTAATGTGCTGCTGATGTCGTCACTGAGCTGAGGCTCAACAGACTTAAGGTTCTCTTTTGTAGATATTTTCTTTATATTTTAGGTTTTTCTGCTTTTGCGGTAAATTAACACCAAGAAACAGCAATACATATAAAAACATTCTTTCTTCATATTATATAAAAGTAGTAGTATAAGTAACAATCAGTAACCAACACTAATAAACAGTAAATAGATGAGTCCTTGATTTGACTGCAAATACTTTTTGTCCCACAAAGGTGGTTGACTTCAGCCTTTAACTCATCAATACATTTTTTTGTATTTTTTCACAACTGGCTCAGTTAGATAGACCTAACCATCTTTGAGCATTCAAAAACAAACAAAACATCACATTTTTTATGCAAAAAACATTTTATTTTTTTTATTTTAAATGTAAAATGTGTAAAAAATAAAAAAAAGAGTCCAAATCGATGATTAGTGGGAAGAGTTGTTTTGAATAGGACAGACTGATAGCAATACATCTCAGCAGCCAATATTTCTATAAACAATATGTCATGACCCAAGTCAATGGCTTATTCATTCATT
The DNA here is from genome assembly GCF_020085105.1 of Siniperca chuatsi. NCBI lineage: Eukaryota > Metazoa > Chordata > Actinopteri > Centrarchiformes > Sinipercidae > Siniperca > Siniperca chuatsi. The sequence goes on from NC_058056.1 coordinate 16,168,643, forward strand.
CTGTTTTTGGGACACAATAATGGTTAAGCATTAAAATAAACAACATTTTACAGTCTAAACTTAAGATACCACCATGTGTATCAGTTTGTAAATAATAAATACCTCATTGTGAGGAAAGAACAACCTTTGCCAAGGGTATACAGGAAATGTTCCTACCATTCAATATATAAAATAAATATTAGGTTCCACTTTAAGACAACCTAAGTCCACCTTAATATCCATAGCTCTCTGTCTAACAAGACACTTTCATCACTATGAACAATTCATCTCAACACTTTTAACACCATTTGACTGGTCTACTGTATCAAGCATCCCATATACAGTTTAAACAGCAACTTCAGTCTTTGCTACCTCGTGTTTTGCACTGTGTCACCGTGTTGGCTGCTCCTCAGACGAACAAGGTGTCATCAAAGAACTGTTACTTCAAAACATTCGTTATCTGATGCCCTTAAAACACAGCATGTCCTGAATTCATTTGGTCGTCGCCACATCTAAAAAGAGACGAGAGGGAGAATGAAAAATAGCTCACTTCAGATTAGGTGAGTCAAACAATAAATGACAGAATACCCTTGTAACTATATCTACAAGATATTTGCTTTGTATAAATCAATCAAATATTTACTTAAACACAAGAAAGAGACTATTTTTCATTGCTCCAAGTACATTGCAGAAGCACTGATCAACACTGAGCACTGAGACTTTTCTACATGGAAATCATTTCAAGGTTAATATTTGATCATTTTCCCATAATGATATTTTTAGATCATGTTAAAGCTATTGTTTAAATGCTCAAAAGTCAACAGCGATTTGGCTTGTAAGTGAATAATCAGCAAGGACTATAGTACATGCACAGATGTTTTACCTTTGCACACATCATAGAGCTGTAAAATATTTGATGTAAAGGTTATTGTTATTGAATATCAGCAACACTTAAACCATAGTCCATATTATATATAAATAACCATCCTACTAGAAAAGTCAAAGGGAAAAAATATTGGGACTTTTTGGGTGCTATGATGAAACAGGAAACGTACAAAAATAGTATCATCAGAGACCTCACACTTTAGACATTCAACATTCATTATATAATACGTGTGTGTGTGTGTGTGTATATATATATATATATATATATATATATATATATATACAGACACATATATATACACACACACACACACACACACACACACACACATATATATATATATATATATATATATATATATATATATATATATATATATATATATATATATATATATATAATGCATATTGAATGTCTAAAGTGTGAGGTCTCTGATGATACTATTTTTGTACGTTTCCTGTTTCATCATAGCACCCAAAAAGTCCCAATATTTTTTCCCTTTAACTTTTCTGGTATGATGGTTTTATGTATCTTTAAATCTACAAAATCAACAATCAGATTTTACTCTTTGGTCCTCACCTCATTGTGTGGTATACAGTGATGGAAGTCCACCATTTCTGAGACTAACTTTTCTGATCTTGTTGTGTAGAGTTGTCTGGGGATCTGTGGAGAGAGAGAGAGTAGACAGGCTCAGTGTTTACAGTGTGCTTCATTAATATATTATAGAACCAGACGCACTTCAACCAGATACGCAGAAGCAATTTGAATGAAAGCAGGCAATATACCAATAGCATAAAGAAAGATCCACTACAGGGGATTATACCTACAGCTGCAGTTCAGTGTTAAAACTATACACCTTTGTTGGATTTGGCACAAAGCCTCAAAGTTGTGGATCGTGTAAAAGATTCTATGGATCAAGGCCTTTGAGAAACTACTGAGAATCTACATTTAATTACCATTAAATCCACACTGAACACTTTCAAACATTGTTTAAGTAATACTAAAAGATACATCGGACAGTTTGTCAACTTCGATGGTGAACGTAAAGTTCTAAAGACAAGACAAAGATGAAACATATGGAGGATGAGAGGAACACTAAGTTTGCTGCAAGGAAAACAAGACAAGTATTTGCAGAGTTTGTTAGAGTGTATTATTAGTATACTGTACTGTAGTTGAAGGTTTGATTTTAGTAGTTTAGTCAGTTTAGTTCTTTGTGCTGTGCAGCACAGTGTACCTCAATACTCAGATGTATATTTTCAATTGAGGCAAAATGTTCTTGTTCAGACTGTTGGGATTGGGAAGAAGCAGAACTTGAAGGACATGGCAATGTGGACACTTGAGTTAAGACACCATCATCATTCTCAAATACTGGGTTCACCCTCAAAGTATTCTCAAAGGCATAGGGAGCAAGTGTGTGCCTATAATGTAAAGGAAATTAGGTGGTGAATAAAATACAACACAAAACATCACAAATCACTTCAAAAGCAACACCCTGTAACAAAAATGGTTCAAAATATAAACAATAAAAGAGCTTGTACTTACACCAAAGTTAAAGCCTTTCTGGTGTTTATACATTTCTTGTTAATGAAAATCAAAATGCCAATCACGGCACAAACAAGGCAGAGACTTCCCACGAGGCAGGTTACAATTAAGGCAGGGTCTACCGGCATAGACACCAGCTCGTTGCAGCGTTCTCCATGGTAGTGCCAGTATTTACCTACAGGACATCTGAAAGAGATAAGAAAATATATCACTTTGATTGCCAGGTACAGAAGAAATGTACATAATTATTACTTCTACCTTCTGGAAAATAGTTTAACTTTAATAAATACCTCATGATGAAGTCATAAATATACATAAAATTGCCAACCAATTAAATCATCACAGATTTTGTTTTTCACAATTCCAAGCTTTCCAAATAAATCCACTTTTCCAATTAAATAACTGAATAATCCCTTGCTGCAACATCCTGTTTCAACATGAATATATCAAACTATGGAAGCAAGAGGATCTCTAGATCGCGACTTTAAAAAAACATTGCAGCTGCAAGCTACTAGAGTTTTGATTGCTTTCCGAACAGTATGCACATTGCGCAACTGTAAACCGGAAATGAAAAACACGTAACACTGAAGCAGCATATAAGGAGCCGTTTTGATTAGTTAGAGTCAGATATGTAATTTTCAGGGCTATATGTTGAGCAATGCAAAGTAATGGCTGCCAGACAGAAAGGAATTTGCAAAGACTTAAGGTATGCTTTTGAATGTACAGTAAATAGACCTTCTCTAGTTTAAAATACAAAACCTTTAAACAAGCTCAGGTCATGTTGTTCGTGTTTTCTGTCATCTGTCAGCTTATGTGTACCTGCAGGTGGCTCCATGCCCTGGGATTATTTCACACAGGCCTCCATTCAGGCAGTAGTCTGGCTGCACAGTGCAGGTGCTCTGACACGGCAGGCCGTTCACGGTGCTGTAGCCCGGATCACACAGACACTCTGCCTCTTCGGTCCAACTGTTCACCACGCAACGTGAAAACTCATTGCAGGCCAGGAATTTACAGGGGTCTGCTTGGTCAGCTGAAACCAATAGAGAGGAGGAGAGGAGAAGCAGACGGGAAGAGAGGCGTAGAAGAAATACAGACCAGAGAGGTGAGACAACTCATTATCATTAATGCAGTGTCCGCCTGTTTCTCACTGTCTGCAGATTCAGAGGAGAAATTAAAGGGCATTTTGATTGATGTGAATGAAGGTGTCTGCTTTCAATAAGGTGTGTTTAATGAGGTCACATACAGTCGTGAACTCTTCCAAGCAAAAAGATGCATCAGATTTATACTGCAAAAGACAGCAGAGTGAGGATGGGTGTTGTAGACAGGAACTCTGACCTTGTAGCATTAATGAGCATGTCACTGCATGAACAGATTATGGATTTTTTATGCATGAGGTGTCTGGATCCTATGGAGCCCCAGAAGGATCACAAAATATGTATATTGAGGCCAAGAAATGCTATTGCGTGCCCACGAGATACAATTAGTTTTAATTGTATTTATCTTGTGGCCACAAGATAAGTGTATATAGTGAGAACCGCTTAAAGGGCTTAACCAGCCGATGCGCAAACATAGATCTCTCTCCATAGTATTCATGACGGGAGGAAAAGGCCACAGCCAGGGTTTAAAGTGTAATATTTAATGCTTCCAGGGCTCCATAGGATCCTGTAATCATACTGCCACATTTCACTCACACACACTCACTACCTTTAGAGAGTGTAGAGTGTTTTTATGATACTGGACAAGCAAGGACATTTCACCTGGTTCTACTTCCAAGGAGCGACTGTCAATCTCGATGTCAAGCCGTTTAGATGCTGCGCTGCAGAAGTCTTCAAGCACACAGTGAACAGCTCCTGTGACGTTATAAGGTACCGGTTTGTCCAGTTTCATCCTGCTGTTTACCACAACACTGCCATTCCTAAAGTTGAGAATTTCCAGCTGCTTAAATCCAGTCAAATTGGATTGTAGATATGGCAGTAGCTGCGAGGGAAGGAAGAGGAAAGCAAATGAATTTAAATGTAATGAGTTTATTCAACTATTCTCTTGTAATTTTTCAGACAATGTACTGAACTTTCTCATTTGAAAAGATTAGTTTTCTGTGCTGTTAGTGATGAGTGAGAAAAACTACTTTTTTGTAGCAAGAACATGAAATATAATGTTCCTGAAAAGCAACACTCAAGCAAGATTGATTTCATTGTACAAGGTAAAAAGGGAAACATTCTTGATCCTAGGAGGACAAAGATTTCCCCTTGAATGTTTAGGTTAATGAAATGATGTCAGATCTATGTCAGTGTCAAGCGTTAGTAAAGATCTGTATCCTCCTGAGAGGAAGACCAGGGCAGCAGAGACCACATTTACGTGTGGTTTTTCTTCCACAATGACAGGACTGAGGTTGTTGTAGCACGGCTGATTTTGAATTATTCAGGTCACATTTTACAGTGTGAATGCTATGAATAGTTCATAATTAAATTTTGATGCAAGCATGAAATCCTGCCATTACTGCACTGACTGTGTAATTAGATCCAGAATAAAATTAGGGTTAGGTTTATAAGCATTAGTATAAGAACACAGAACATGCTAATTCTAGTCACAGAAGAGCCTGAGAACACATAATGTGAAGATCAGAAACTTGCAAAGACTTGCATGACATCAAAGCTATTTCGAGTCCAAAAGAAATCTATGATACATGCTGTTTGGTTTCAACAGTAACATATACATGCTATATTGTTGGGTCAAATATCTCTGAATTATCCCACCTACTCTGCAATACAAAGCCAAAACACAGGAACTACATAGGTGTTCAGACCAGATTCCTTGACTTTATGACATCTGTTTTGTCATATATCAATTACTATGGGGAAAAAAATCAATTGTGATGCTCCAACATCTTAGTATCCGAGTTAACACCAGATAAACTAGTCCTGCTAAAAGTGAACTAGCCTAGCTTAGCAGAGTAGCAGCCGTCTCTGCAGCGTCTGACTGTGGAATTAACATGATTTGATGTGGTTTAACAAACACTATCATTAAATCACATACTAAATGTATTAAATTGTAAATTCATTTATTAAACTCATTAGTTGAAATGGAGAAGAAAGCTGCAGTATCTACATTTTGTTTAGGTTTTGTGTAAAGACTATTAACAATCAGCCTAAAAAGACATAAAATTAAGGTTTTACAATTTCTATACTGTCTCTGTTATACAGTTTGGCCAAGACCCTTCAAACTTCACTGTTTCTGTAGTTGCTTAATCTCTATAAACAGATATCTGCATGTGAATGTAGAATCTGTAGGCAAAGGACAAGATTTTGGTATCAGAAGCGTTCTGGTTTCCATTTGTAGTTCAAGTAGTATTGACCAATCACATTTGAGTGGGCTGTGGTTGCATGCAGGTAAACAGTCCGTGTAGAGAGCAAAAGAGGCAAAACACACTGGCCAAAATGCTATCTCGGAACCCATCAGCTATCGTCTGAAGACAATTTAGCTTTTTATCAATCTCGGAACCCTAGAGATTAACTTTTTATTAGCTTTTTTAAAATTTATCTGCATTCAAATTGTCGTCAGACGATAGCCGATGGATTCCAAGATTGCTAATCAGACGAGAACGATCCAACTGCAGTCCTCCCTCCTGAGGCCCCAGTTCTGTGAGCCAATGGGGTTTGAGCATGAGTAGTAGGGTTCCGTTGTATGAAGTAGGCTACGTAAACTTAAACTTTTTTTTATGTAGCAGTCCACCAAAATGTGCTTCAGAACAAATTTGAGACGAAAAATAAGCAATCCAGTTGCTGAATCTTCACTCATATTCATGTTTTTCTGACGTCACCCAAGTTGCCAGATCATCTATGAAACACAATCTACACACGCACTCCACACACTACATACAATTTCAACTCATCTGTTACCGCAACCTGGCAACCCACACCCCGATCCAAGGGGTGTGTGTGGTGCAGGCAGACGGGCTAGCTAAGTTAATGTTAGCTGTTAACTCCCATATTTTGAAATCTAAATGTTGGCAGGTATGCATATTAGATCTACAAGGCCTAATTTGAAAGTTTGTTCTGACTTTAGAAAGGCAGGGGCACTACTGCACTGCCGATTGCCACTGCTTTTCTAGCCTATTAGCTTACTACCATAATTTCCCATAGTGGTTAGCGAGTAAGCTAAAATTAGCTTGCAGTTTACTGCATACAGCATGTGGTAGCTCATTAGCCATCAGCATCTAGCTTTCCAGCAAATGCTGTTCTTATACATTTATGACGTGTGATCAGCAATTTACTATACTAAAACACCATACGGTTTTCTTTCTCTATTATTTTGATTATTATAGGCCTATACTGTTAGATATCTTGCAAGTTAGTACGTCTGTGGTCATTTAATTACACTATAACTTTAGCTGGTCAGAGGGGCCTGAGGAGAGAGGTCTGAGGAGGGAGGTGTGAGGTGCTGCAGGTGGACCCTTTTGAATCGGACTGTAAACAATGGCCAGTGCACAGAAGAGGAAGTCTTGGCCCAGATATCTGTTATCCGGATATCCACTGGCTACACCGGAAGCCCCGAAACATTATCCATTGCCCCCAGAGGCTAAATTGTCATCAGATGATAGCCGATGGGTTCCGAGATTGATAGCTGCTGACTGCCTTTGTAAGGCAGTACAGTACACAGCATCACCAACACCTGTGCAGTAAAATCAAATCTATGCAGTCACATTTTACCTCATACCTTACCATTTTCCACATTGTTGCATTTAAAAATATCCCCACAGACTCTGGGAACTGAGAAACCAATCAATTAAGACTGTGGACTTGGACTGATGACAGTGGTGATATTTAGGCAGGGAGGAAGTCAACCAGCTCAAGTAATGGACCTGCATCAATGTTCATCAGTCTGAACCGTTCTCCTTCCAGCCACATGATGTTCACTACAGATGAGGCAAACATCAAACTGCAGCAGTGTGAGAGGTAGAGATTATGATGCTTTAGCTGGCCTTGCTGTCAAAGGGGAGATAAGAGGCCTTAAGGAGCTCTGCTCTGATCGGTTTTCTTCACTTATCACTGTTAGACAGTTTACTGAGGGCTAATTCCCTATAGCTAATAGTCTCTGAGAAAAAAGGGGTATAGGCTACGAGAGGGTCCAACATCCCGAACAAATGGGCAACAGCCCGTAGTACTGCTGGGCACACAGCTTGCTGTTTGGTCATCCATGTGTCTCAATACAAAATGTCAAGTATTACATGTACACTGTAGATTAGATACTTATCTGTACCTCTATTGCCTTCCACACAAGGTCAAAGCCGAGTTCTTTCACAACAAACCTCAGTGCAGTCTGTATTGTGGACTAAGGAACCAATAAGATACTGTAGATTTCTTTCTTGTCTTTATACACTAGGCTTTGGTAAAGAAATGTAGACAGCATGGCACAAACACAACCATAATTTCAGTCTTTGACACAGTCACATATGCTTCTCTGAGGTTACACATGTATCTACTGGTTCTTGTTTTGGAAAACCTGATGAAACATCCCTTCTCTGATGTCAAAAAAAATAAAGGTCACAAGGAATATTATGCTGCTGTGAAAATGTTAAATAAAATAAAGTCATTCCAACCTCCATATCCAATTTTATTGGTTGCTTCACAAACCAGTAGGTACAGGAGTAATGTAGGGGTGTGGCAGAGGCAAACAGGGGGAACTGCAAGCCACTGGAGGCTAATGGTTCATATATATATATATATATATATATATATATATATATATATATGAGAGACACTAATGGAAACGGGGAGTATCACAAATTGGGTCCAATATCCAGGAAAACATTACATTATGTCCATTTAAATGGGCTGCAGAATGTTTATTATTTGACATGTCTTCATTATTGTTCTTTCTATTTTTCAGTGATTTATAAACCAGCTTTGACCACTTTGAAATATTTGTCTCAATGTGTCCCTTCTCTATCTAAATAGCCCATTTAAAGGAAGATATATTGAATATTCCTAATTGAAGAGTGATAATAGAGAGTATACGGTAAATACTTACCAGTTCAAACATCTGATCACATTAGTTTTGCCAGGAAGCTAAATACATCGATTAATGAGGAGAACTGCAGAAACCACGGTTTGGGCAACCATTAAAGATTGGAGATGGAGTATTATTTTCATTATTGCTTTGGATTTTTGTCTGTAATGTGTATCTGTGCTTGCAACTTGTGTCTATGTATACCTACTACTTAATATTGTATTCTCTGATCCAGTGCAGACATTGATTATTTCCATATCTGCCATGAAAATGGTCTAAAACTTCATTAGAAAAATGATCAATCAAAACAGATCAAATTCATACCATGAATCATCAAACCTAAACTTTTCACAGTCTTGTAAACTACTATAATGAATAAGTGAAAATTGTTGAGAAATGATCAAAAAATAACGCATTAACTATTTATAATGCTCGTCACTTTCTATCAGAAAACTAAGCCCACCTGCCCCAGTAGCTCACATTCCCTCTGCTCCTTGGCATTGCAGCAAACACACAATCCAATTTGTATTGATGCACCTCCTCAGTTAGAGGCTGAGGCCTTTACATAACACAGAACGCAGGGCACCTCTGAGCGAGCCTAAAAATATGTCCCCTCAGTCAACCTCGGGGTAAGCTTTGAAACTAAATAGGGATGTCAAGTGATGCTTCTTGCTTTGATGTACGCTAATAGGTGCAGGTTTAAAGAGAAACAGTCCTCATTTGCTTGCCTGCAGCTAATGCAAATTTTAAACTCTTATTTAGAGAAAAAGAGCAATGCAGCCTATTTGCCATAACAAATGAAACAAATGGAGACATTCCAGCATTGATTACAAGTATGTGCATTGGATTTACACACAAAGGCTCCAAAACAAGATGACCTTGACCAATCTCTGATCTATTTTATTTCATTGTCTTGTTGCCTATAGTAGGAAATACAAATAGTATGTCTATAAAACCAGATAACCAACAAAGTAAAGCTACTGCAACATGCATACAGATGTCCACACAAACCTGATGTCACACTAAACAGATTGGAACCATTAATAGCATGTGTGTGGTGCTGGACTGACCAGAATTACTTAAAGCTTCTTACCAAAAGTCACAAACCTACAATGACTAAGGCAAACCCAGGTCTCATGATTCAGACTACCCTGGGCTGGTTTGCGCTCTACCATGTACAAAGCAATACAGTTTTAGCAACACAAAATGCATAAAGCTGCACAGCTTTCCTGTTAGGTTTACTAAGCCTATTATCACATTATTCTGCTCCACATTCATTTATTTATTCATTCACTCACTCTGCAAGTTTATCTTTAAGGCTTCAAAGATGTACAAACACACTAGTCAATGTTGTAACAATAATCAGTGCATGCTACATTATGATACAAAGCAACTTCAACAAGCAGCATCTCTATAGTTTATCACACCAGAGAGCTTGTCTGTACAAAGAAATGACAACAGTTGTTTTACTTACAAAGTTGTGTTTTAAAGGAATAGTTTTGGAAATATGTTTATTTGCTTTCTTGCCGAGAATTAGAAAATCGATGGCACTCTCATGTCTGTCCACTTAATATGAGGCTACATCCAGCAGCCAGTTAGCTTAGCTTAGAATAAAGGCTGGAAAGAGGGAGAAACAGCTCACCTGGCTCTATCCAAAGGTAACAAACTCTGCCTACCAGCACAAAAATGACAATTTGTGATTTGGGGGGGGGGGGGACTCTTTCTTTTTTTCTCAGAGTCCTGTTGTCACTGCTAGGTTGCCTGGCAACCAGTGTTGCTTTGCATAAACCAGTGTTTATTCTATGCTAAGCTAACCTAACTGGCTGCTGGCTCCAGCTACATATTGAATGGACAGATATGAGTGTTGTCAACATTCTCATCTAAATTTGTGTCCAGATAGAATGCGAGGCGAATTTTAAACGCACAACTATAAAGTCGATGGTAAACGAAAAAAGGAGAAAGACTGGAGGAAAGTAACAGAAAGAACTGGAGTTTCTGGTGAGATTTGAGATCAGTCAGAGGCTGAGATGAACACAAACACACAAGCACGCACCGACCGCACACATGGTCAAATGCTATTGTTCTATCTGTACAGTTGGTACATTAGCTGTTTGTGGTTAATAAATATAGACTGCACAAACAGTCCAATGGTCAAATTGGCACGACTAACATGAGGCAAAAATTTGCTTCGCTTTCTGTCTGTTTTTATTTTTGACAGCCCAGAACTTTGGACAAATCTCTTGCAGACACAAATTTTACAAAATTACTTGCTGAAATATGAGTCAAACAGAATCTAAACAATCCCTACAAAAGCCAAAACAATTAAAAAATGAAGGCAAAACACACCATAGCAAGCAATTTTAGAACCAGACTCACAGATAAAACCAATGGACATGAGCAGCTGCAGCATGAAGGTCTAATGTCTAATGTAAGGACAAAAGCAAAGCTGAAAACTAAAGCTGACTATTTCAGAAATGTTAGGTGCTTTCAGATTGTTAGATACTGCATTTCAGAAAAGGTTAGTTAAAAAATAGAAAGGTCATATGCTCTCTCTGAGGCATTGGAGATGTAGTTCCAATATGGAAAAAAAAAATACCGGTATTGAGGCTAAAGTCGTCTGTCTCCTAAGCCCAGATTTACTGGAAGCTCCAGGGTTTGGCGAGTTTCTGGACCCAAAGTGCTGAGTCTAAGTGAAACAGAATAATTCTTTATACTGTTGACACAATAGCTCATCTGAAATTAAAGCATTAGCATATTGCAGATTTGATCAAGAATTTGGCGATTGCTTAAAGCCTTATCACACTTTTATTAAAAAAAAATGAATTTATTGAAGAAAAAATATAAACTTATTATAATTTACTGTAAATTTTTGGAATTAAAAAAAGCAGAAGTGAGGATAAGGCTTACTGCAAAGTGCATCCTCACTTGTGCAGGACAACAAGATTGAGACTAAGCACCAATCTGGGACTACTCTAAAATATTTTTAATCTTACTAAAAATCTAATCCAAAACCAAAGTTTAACAGTATATATTGCACAAATGTACTTCTATCACACATTTAAGCTTGGACTACCAAAGCAAATATGAGAATGAAGCATGAAGCAACATGATATCCAGCATAAACGCTTGTGTACCTACCAGCTCAAGAAAGGTATTCTCCAGTGACTTATACTCTGCGGAGCTCTTGTTGAACAGGTCATCAGAAAACATCATGTTAGTGACCCTCAAGCTAAAGAAAACCACTAACTCTTTGTTCTTATCCATTGCGGCCATCAGAGGGGTGCTGGCTTGTCTCATGGCCGGTGCAGCCGTGGATTCGTACGGGCGTTCGTCAGACTCTGAGGGGAATCCACTACCACTCTCTTCTTCCAGAGTTTTGGTCACTTCCGCCTCCGTCCCGTTCTGACTTGACCCTTCATCCTCTTGAATGTTTGAGTTTTCAGGAGGCAGGTCTGTTGAGACTGTGGTCACTCCACTGTCCCCTCCACTAGCTTCATCTATGTCCTCGGGAGCTTCGCCGCTCTCTGCAGGGGATGGCAAAGGCTCCACATCTGTTTCTGGTTCAGTGCCCTGGACAGCATCCTCATGAGATGATGGTGTGGAGACTGGGACTGATACTTCTATGACATATATATCAGTAACCGTGGGATATGTAGACTCTGGAAGGTCAAGGTTAAGCTCTGGAGGTGTTTCAGTAATTTCTTCTTCTGGTTGGGAGTCTGGAGTTGCCAAGGGAAGGTCCTCATTCTGTTGCTCTGGATGTTCAGTAGGGACCCCATCAACTGGTTCAGGTTCTTGTAAATAAAACATATTCGAAAAGTGGTTTTATAATTAAAGGAGTTATTTTGTGCATGAAAAAAATATACAGGTACACTAATTGTTATATATGGGTATGATTGCAATTTGGGCAGGCCACTCATGCATCATGTTATGCTGTTTCATCTGACAGGTAGCCTACCAGAACCCATTATACAGTATACCACTGCTTTGATGATTTGACTGTTTTTTGCTGTTGCTGCTGTTGGCCAAAGCCCCCTCCTCTGCGGCCATTGTGCTATTTATTCTATGTTAACACCTTGACACACAGCTTCCACCATTTCCCTTTAAAAATATTGATCGACCAAAAGCCAGATAAGATGATTGATACCACTCTGTAATTAGCATTTAATCAGCAATTAGCCTAGTATAGCATAAAGACTGGAAGCAGAGTGAAACAGCTAGACTGACTCTCTCCAAAGTTAAAAAAATACTCCTACCGGCACCTCTAAAGCTCAATAATTTGCATGTTTTAATCTTGTTTGTTTAATTCAAACACGAACATGAATGTAAAAAAAAATAATAATAATTTGTGGGTTTTGGGAAAGTTACGTGCTGTAATGATTTATTGTCGAACAATAGCCGAGTGCAGTTACTTTGCGGACTCTTGCCGTTAGAGTGAGGTTGCCAAGCAACTAGCGTCTCTGCTAGTTACACAAACAGTTGCACCACGTAACTCTCCCTTTTGACATTACTGTATGTCTACAAATTAAACAAATTAGATAAAATAGTGAGCTTTAGAGGTGCTAGCAGGTGGAATTTTCAAGCTAAGCTAATCAACCCCTGGCTCTACTTAATGCACAGGCATGAGAGTGGCATTGATCTTCTCATCTAACTCATTTCACCAATGAGTGAAATACTAAAACCCATAATATTAAGACTCCTTGTTTTTTAATTGTGGCTGCACCGATCTATCAAATTCAAATAGATGAGCATCATTTTATACACATTGTTCCCCAAAATTTAGCTTGACAAGCCCGACATATTTTGTGTCTTTGGAAACTCCACTAGAATATAAAATGAAGTTCTGCAGGTTTGAACAAAATTTGGCTGCACAGCATGAGTTTGTAATGACTCGATCACTGGCAGGCCGCTGCTTGTTAATGGGTTTTAATATGATGTATTGCCTCAGCAGGGAGCATCTCCATGTGCAAAACCAAACCACCAAGTCTAATTGAACTGCCATTTCCAATAAGAGGTGGGTGTTCTGTGCAGATATGCGTGGGTAAAAGAAAAAATGAAATAGGTCACACACTTTATTTGGACAGTCCAGTGCTGATACTCACTATTGAGTCTAGTGGAGTTTCATGTGTAAAATTAAGTTGACAAATATTTATTACCCAGTTAAAGTTACTCTCAGGGTTGGGGTTGCTATTAAAAATGGGGCTAGGGTATAATGTGTAGATATAAACAATCAAATAAAGTGTGGTTAAATGGTAATATGAAATAAAGCACAGTTTAGGTTCAGTCAGTAAGTTAATTGTTTTCCCTCTACTCTTTCATTCTCCACTCCCTCTTTCAATACGTTACTATCTGGCTTTTTTCTATTTTCCTGTTTTTATCCAATTGCTTTAAAATATTTAGTCATTTCTTTCTTTTGGTTTGGCATCATCTGCACAAGTAAGCTTAAAGTTTACTTCTCCTTCTTACTTTTCTAGATTGCTGATGTGTTCTTTTTATATACCCCAATCAGCTGTTCCTGTATTTTGCGTCTCCTGACTATAACAACAATGAGCTCATCCTCGCACCATTTTCCCACCATCAGCAGAATCAAAACTTAGAAACCAGACCAAGATGGCAAAGTACGGGTTAGGTTGTAGTTCAGTCCTGAGGTTCTTCCTGTTTTCTGTCAACAGCTTTTAAATCTGCACCACAATCTAATGTTTGGTTAATCAATAAAGGTTTGAATTCTTAAACTTGTCTTGTCTGATTGAACTTCAACATCCTGCTTTAAAAACAAAATTTAACCTGATGTATTGGTACCGTCTGTCAACTGTTCTTCGGGTTCAGCCTCACCTCCATCATCATGTTCCTCCTCCACCTCTAGCTCTGCTTCCTCTTCCTGCTCTGTGATAGTTTCCACTTTTGTACCTGGTGTTATAATGTCACTAGGCTCCTCAGCAGTATCTTCTGTGGACTCCTCCTCTGCTGCTGCCATTAAAGGGGTCTCATCAGTGGCGGCAGAAGTGGCTTCTGGGAGGATGTTTGGGATGAGAGGCACAAAGGTGTGTGTTTCTGGTTTGATTGTAGAAGCTTCCAAAGAGTTTTCTATCACTGCCACAGTGGGGAAGAAACTTTGGGTGGGAGTACTGTCCTCTGTGGGAGCCTGTGTGGTGTCGTCCTCAGATACAATGCTCTCAACAGGGTTCATGCCAAGTTCCGCAACTGGATAAACTGTGGTTACTGAAAAGGAAGAGTTGAAACATTTATACAGCTTTAAAAACCTATTCTGAGCTCTAACCTAATATTTTATTCAGTTAAATGTGAGTATAATATTATGCTTACCAGCCTCAAAGCTGAGCGTCTGTATGTCCAGCGGTAGTGACGACTCCTGTTTTAAGGCCTTTACGATGATGTGCTTCAGTTTAGGAGCATTTACATCCTCGTGTGTCTCTGTGTCAGGCTCCTCGAGACCGTCAGGTTCATCATTGAGCTCTGTTTCTCCATTAAAGACCACAGCGTAACGCACAGACACGTCCTCAGAGCTGATCAACACAACAAATCATGTCACAAACCCAGACAGACCTCACTGGTAATGGATGTCTGCTAAGGCAGAGATTTCTGAGTCATACCCCAAAAGAGGCTATATTGGGGATGTTATGGTTTCTCTTGAGACTTGAGCAATAAAACTCCTCAATAAAAGTCACTTCAAGGGAAAAGTATAAGAAATTTATGTTTTGAGTCTCTTATCTTATTTACTGTGATGTTTTGTCAAAATCAGTCATTATTACAAAGCACAATTATAGTGCCAAACCTTTAGTAAAACTTGATTCAACCCACCGAAATCCCAGAACACGAATCTCTTTGAATCCTGGAACTTTTTCAAACACATGAAGCATCTATACAAAGAAAAACAAGAGAGTCAAAATGAAATAGATGTGAAAGAAACATGAGCATTTTCTCTCCAATCATTCTGTTTTGCAGTGTTGGGGTTTGCTGTCCAGTAAAATGTATCTCAATATTTAGTGATTTTATAACTGATGGATTAATGCTGCTTTATGGGTTTAGAAACTTCCGCATCATTCCTATATCTTAGGCTTATAAAACTCTAAAACCCAATGAATAATTTAAGAAATGCATTTTCACAGACGTTACTACTACTACTATTTTTCTTATTTCACAAAAAATAGTAGTTTTCGTTGGACAGTAACAGATTAGCCAATAAAAACAACATAGTTAATTTGCTGCATTATTTACTGTACACTAGAGCTGCAACGATTGGTCGACTAGTCGATAAGTCAATCAACAGAAAATGAATAGGCAACTATTTTAAGGAAAAATGACAAACCAGTCTGGTTCCAGTCTTTCAAATGAGAGAATTTGATGCTTTTCTTTGTCACACACAATAGTAAAGTGAAAATCTTTGAGATATTCTGTTGGTTGGACAAAACAAGACATTTTAAGACATCACCTTGGACTGTGGGAAATTGTAATAGTTTTTTTTCACTATTTTCTAAACTTTTATAGACAAAATGATTAAACAATTAATTGCTGTACACATGCTACTGTATAGGCTCTGTGTTGCTGTCACAATCTGCTCCTCAGTCCAATCTCTTCAGCCACACTCTCCCATCCCCAGCCCTCTGCATTGCTCTCTGTCCCTGTCTCCAGCCCCTGCTCACTTCTCCCAGGCCATGTACTTTCCTCCAACTCCCTAGACCTGCCATGCTGTCCACCAGATGCCCTCGGACTTTCCCTCCTTTCCCCATTACCTGACTGCCTCACCCATCTACACACCTGTTCCCACTTCTTTCATCAGCCCTGCATTTACCTGGCCTACTCTGCCCATTCCTCACCTACAACGCATTCCCCATATATATATCGGTCAACTTTCATTGTTCACTGCCAGATTGTTAAGTTAGTTCATATTCTTGCTTTCTAGCCTCTTTTTTCTGTTACCCTGCTTACCTGAAACCTGAACTCTGGAACTTGTTTTTGGCTACCTGACCTTTTGCATGTTTATTGGACTTCCTGCCTGCACCTAGTTGGATTTGTTTGCCTGTTTAGGACTACCTCCCTGGTTTTGGTTCTGGTGGTTTATCAAAACTGGAAAACAAAAGGGGAAAGGCAAGTAGGGAGAAGTCCAAAAAAGGCAGATATATGGTCATAACAAGCAGGCAAAACAGGTAACAAGAAGGCTGAACATTAAGACTATAGCAAAACTGGCAGGGAAAAGAAAGTGAAGAGGCCTGTGTATACAGTATATGCCAGGGAGCTGCTTAGGGGATTGGAAATGGGAACAGGTGTGTATCTGGGTGTAGAAGTCAGGTGATAGCTAGAGGTGGAAACACTGAGGACTACTGCAGGGCGGGGGCAAGCAGGCTCTGAAATGACAGGAAGAATTAGTGGCTGGCAAACTGACAACAGGTAAGACGATGCAAGTAATAAGAATTGGTAGTAGTCATGACAGCTATATGGACATGCAGTTACTCTTGTTTCTTACTCTAGCAGAATAAGCAACAAAAAACAGTAGTTGTTAAATAGGGCAATAAAATGTTTGCACACTAGACATTAAAGTTTTCTTTAAAAAAGAAATGACCTAATGGTTTTACGCCAGTAGAAGTGATTCTTAAGAGCTGTGTTTAAAGTCAATGCCTTCTTAGTCGAAGATAATCTATGTGATGAGATCTTACTATTTCAGGCTTGTGGTCATTTAGAAGTCTTACCTAAAGTCCCTCGGTTCCAACCTTAAAGCTGTTAAATCAATCAGTGAGTTTTACCCGTAACAATACAATGCCTTAGAAGCTGGCAATCACATTGATCTCAATGTAAGAATATAGGCCGAGTAGAGGAGGTAATTTTGTCAGCGAAGAGGTTCCAAGTGATAAAACAGCTGTTGAAATAAAGTGTAATAATACATGCACATTTTAACTACAATAAATCTCACTTGCTACTTTTCCTATAGAATTTCAGTGTTTCATTACCCTCAGTAAGATTTTTTTTTTTTTTTATTGTAATTTTTTTTAAGCTTTTTAAAAGTAGCTCTGCTATCAAGGGCCTTCTTGTGTTTGTAGAAAGGTAAAGCAGACAGCTCAGAGGCCTGTTAACATTTGCTGTGGGTCTGTAAACTCACACTCTGGCTCTCACCTTTTGTGTGAGCTCTTGTGTGATGTCATTGTACTGTGGAGACTCTGGGTCACTGAGCAGCTTAGTGTATGTCGGGTCCACAATGGTGACGCTAAACTCAACAATGTACTCCTCATAGTTCTCTTTTATCATGTTGGGGTCTTCTTGGATCTGGCAAAGAAAAGCCAAATGACGTTATTAGATTATAGTGCCACCGGATTCTGTCTGTGCTTAGATTATTAATAAATATTCAAAATAGTCATATGATTCTGAAACTTTGTGGGTTAACTTACCACGTCAGCCTCAGTTGGTAGCAGAATCAGTGGAGGTGTCCAGGTGCCTGAGACAAAACAACTCACCAGTTCACTTATTGATAGCTGTTATGTTCTTAAAGTAATTCAATTGCTTTTATTGAACAGTATTGATTCATTAGTGTCCAACTCACATTCTCTTCCTGGCTCTGGGGTTCCAGCGACAACTCTGGAAATAAAAACATTTGTTAGGAATTTAGTTGGATGACAATGCACATTTGCTTGTCTAAATTTGTGAGTTAGTGAAGAATTCTTAAGCTTAAAAATCATATTTTATTTTTGTCTAATATCCTCAATAGCTCTCTTTCGGGTTAGGGTGGCAAAGGTTTAGCTTGGTTTGAATGTCTGTCTGTTAGGTGTTAATAGCTCGTCTGATGCTTTCATTGCATGTGGAAATGAAAACGCTGATAAATATTTGCCATTTTTGTCTGTTTAAAAACAGAAATTACTTCATATACACAAAAGAAACTCACATTTAACAGAAAATTTAAGAAGGAAATTTGCACATACCCTTCAATTTCAGCTTGCTCGGCTACTCTCTGGAAATTAGAGACAAGACCTCAACTATCACAGATTTACACTGAAGAGTGACAAAGCAGCCATGCAGTATTATGAAACACATAAAAGTGGACTTGTCGGTCAAAGTATTTGGGTTGTGTCGGTGCTGGACTCACTCGGGCCACCATGTCCAGGTGCTCCTGAGAGCTGCTGAAGTTCTGGGCCAGGTCGTCCATGCAGAGGTTTTCATGCTGGCAGGTGAAGACCCAGGCTCTGTACTCCTCTGAGTTTGGGACTCTGTCCAAGAAGATCCGAAATGCTTCCCAAATCGCTTCCTGACAAACTGAAGAGAGATCACATAATTCTGTGAATGTTTTCTTTTGACTTTTCTCAGAAAATACATCAAACTCACAAATAAGTATGAATGAGACATCTAATCTTATGTTAAACCCCCACAAAGGATGATTGGACATGGCATTTCATATATTTGCAATAAGGGTACACAGGATGGAAATGACAGCATGGAGAAATCAAATAAGTGAGGATTTAGAGGATTATTGGTATTGATCTTGGCATCTCTGCATGTGATGAGGTTGCTGTGATTTAGCGATTTATCTATAAGATTAGGTTATTATTCCCCTCAGAGAAATGTTTCCGTGCAGCTTTACATATGAATACACAGCACACAACAGTCTACAATGCTACACTAAATCACAAAATAGATTCAACATGATATGATTGGGACAACCCTAAAAGGTAGTGATGCCTGTTTCAGGAAATGTAAAACTGTATATTTAAGTCGTGACATTCTTGTGAATATTAAAATCATGAGCACAAAGACCCCCCTGAAGCAACAGTATGTTTTATCTGCCTCTATGGTGGAAACAAGCTTCACATTGTCCAATATCTTGATGCCTGTGGGAAATTTATTCTCTGACAAACTCATTTCTGGAGCAATGCCATTACCTCCAATACACCAAATTAATCTGCCTCATTTTAAAATCATACGCCACAGCAGCTGTCGTGGAACAATTTGAATTACTAGGCAATTGCCAGGGTGGCCATCTTTGCCTCGTAAATCATCCACAATCCATCTCTCTCGGGCAAAGGATATTTGCATATAACTTCATTATCAAGTGCTTCAATATGTGTATCCCTAAAGTCAGTACAAAGGCTTCAGTGGTATCATGTCAGCGTCACCAAGCTAAACAATAAAGACAAACAACAAACATCTATATTGAGCTACATGTATGTGTTTGTATCATACACAGCTGAGAATATCAAAACATCTTTTTTATCCTCTTCCCAAAAAGCTCCAACTGCAAAAAAAACATCAGAGCAGACAGCAAATTGTCCTGCTAAGACATCTCTGTTTGATGAAGTGCTTTACTCTGTTTTGACACAGAGTCGGTGTTTTAGGAAAGGCTTATTCATTTCACTGTAAGATGTTCAATCATAACTATGCATAAAGTTAGCGTTCATTTACAGTATAAGCTCACATCAAGGTCTAACAGCGGACATTTCCGTTTACCTCTGAGTTTGTAATAGGTCCGATGGCTGCCGATGACTGCTTTCATCGTCTCCTGGGGACACACTTTGACCCCTGTGCTGAAGAGCGCTGACCTCTTCGTCCGATGTCCGTCCTGCTCCGCTCTGACATTTGTGGTGTGTCTGATTGGTCTGGAGGCTTCTAGAAAGTGTCGGTACTTCACATCCCTGAGTCCAGAAAAACCGTGGTCATGAAGGTCTGTAAGAGCAGTCAGTGAAGTTATGAGTTTAGGATGAAATACAATAATGTGACCTAATTTTTACAGTATTCAGCACATGAAATCTGAGTAAACATGTGAGCACTGTTGGTGCTAAGTAGATGAAATTGTGTTGTTACCATGAAAGTGTGAGATTTCTCACTCAAAGTGTTTCTGATTGTTACAATTAACAACTGAGGGGTGACAACACAAAGTCAAAGCACTCTTTGTAGTAATTGCTCTGTAAATTGGGACATACTGAACTTGGAGTGAGTTGAATGGTGTATATTAGTTTGGTGCAAATGATGCAAACACAAAATTCTTGGATGCTGGTGAAAATCCTGCTTATCTAACATAACGGTATATACATTAATTTAAAACATGGTGCCTTTGCCCTTATGGATGAAAGCAGAATCACAATTGCAAATAGTATTTACTGGCAACAACATACTCTTTAAGTTTGCATTATCACAAGCAAAACAGTGTCATTTTAAAGGAGGAACTCCACCAATTTTACACACAAATATCAGTTTAATTATCACAAGGAGTGATACTCATCCAGTGAAAACAGCAACAATAACCCTGATGATGTCACAGTGATGTCATCAGGGTTATATGAGATTGGGCTGGAGAGATTTTAACAGAAAACCTGTTTTATGAACTGGGGTTGTAGAGTTTGAAAGACCAGGCATGGTGAGTCTGATGAAACACGCTATCATGTTGCATTATAGGAAGTGTAGGATCCAGTGTTTTTAGAGCATGACCCATTGCTACAGTGCATCACTGTAAAAATTATGTATCCTCTGCTGCATCAATTTTGACCATTCTTTTTTAATTTCTCTTGCAAGTCCCCCAAGAAGTGCAATACTAAATCACTGGTGTACCCTTTAAATAGTAGTGTGTATCCAGGAATTAGGCAGTCAAGACCAACTACCACTAAGAAGTTTTTAATTTGACAGATACTTAACCCAACAAATTACCTAATGGCACCTGTCCAGCCCTCTTACTGTTGCTTGTGCTGACACTGCCTCTAAATAGCATCTGGCTTTGCAGTGAAAAGTATATTATACATGGAGGGTCCCTGAGAGACTATTTTGAGACAATTTAGCAGAAATAAATCCTCTCTGTGATTTTGTATCTTTAAAGGTGCATTGAGTGATTTGAGCTTTTAAATTCGCTGCTGTAGCCCTGAAGCTTTGAGGTGCTGGCTTGTGACTTTGAAGGATATCATTTTGAATGCTGGGAAAGTGCACAGATGTGTGGAGAGGGAGCGAGTGAGTAACACACTCTTCTCCTTAAGGAGACCCAAGGGCATCTCAGTTGCTGAGATGCCCTTGGGTGACTTGACCCAAGCTGCATCACTGAAGCTGCTCAGTGGCCAACAGTGTAAGGATGAGTTTGTACTGGGTGGTGTCCAGGTGTGACTGTGCAGAACTGCACGCATGTGGATTACAGCTGAAAAAGTATGTGCGTGCAGAGCAAACCTTAAATGGATTAAAATGATGTACAGGAGGATACCCAGGTGATTTTAGTGGTTAACAAAAACAATCCTACCACATGAAAACATTCAAACAATGACACTGACAGGCCTATTTCCATAAATGATATCACTGTGATGCTGCACACATTATGAGGAGAAGTGCCCTAATTTTCTGATCACCTTAGTAAAAAAAAAAAAACAAGCTCAGTCACCTGGTGCCTGGTGAGGCATTACAGGAAGGTAATTCCACACCATTACATAAGCCAATGTGCCAGTCAACCCTTTCTAACACAATCACCCCTTTGAATAAAGCTATTTTACAAGAAAGACACTCATTGTGATGCCAGGTGGCAAACCTCTCAGGACTTTTTAAGACAATAAGCCAGGATTTATGAGCCCCAAAACACAGACTCAAGGTCAATGGACACAAATAATAAACTGTGCCTCCTCTGGATTAGGGAACAGAATGAAGGTTACAGAAAAATTAAAAGAGCAAGTGAATATAAATAATATAATCATTGTTACACTGGCATCAGACACAGAGCTTTTTGCTGAGATGCTGCATTTTTGTGTAGATAAACAAGACTAGGGGGACTTTGTGCATTATTTCTGCATCTCTGCGACAGACATTGAGTTGTGTTAACTAAACGTAGTCATGTCCAGTATGGTGGCTTCTTGTGGTCCAACACTGTACCACAAGCAGAAGAAGAACAATACAGGAAGAATCCAGAGAGTGTCGAGTGTTTGTATTTGCATTTGCATGAGTGGGATACAATATCATAAACACGTGTACAAGCTAATGCAATGCAACACATGAGCCCTGCAACATTAACTAATACATACAGTATTACAGCAGATAATAGTGTATGGATGTAAAACATTAGTGAAAGAGTAGTATTGAATTGTTATTCTGATCATTCTGATTACACTGATACAGTGATGATAAAATGATACTAATAATAATCTTAGTTGATTAATCAATTAGTTGATCGGCAGAAAATTCGTAAAAATGCCAAACATGCTGGATTTGGAAAATAAGTCTTTGCTTTTCTATGTTATATATCATTGTAAACTATTGTTAATACCTTTTGGATTTTCAACTGTTGGTCCAAAAAAACCAACACATTTGTAAATATCACCTTGGGCTGTGGGAAAATTGCGATGGACTCCATATACTGTTTTCTGACATATTTAATTAAATTAATTAATCAAACATAAAATAATTGAGAGAATTACAAATAATTAAAGTAATTAATTAATTAGCTATGGCCACATAAATGATAGTATTAAAAATAATATTTATGTGATTTCAACAGTGATTCATTCTATTTTGTTAAACATGTGATGTTACATGTCATTGTAAGCAACTCAATGCTGAAATGCAAACATTATTGTAGCTCTCACACATTGTATTGTCATAATGTCATTGGAAGTTGGAAGTTGGCTTGACATGTACTTTCACAATTTTACTTTCTTCTGTGAACACGTAGAATATGTGTTGTGTTGAGTAGCTGTGGATGCTACTAAACAAACAAACTACCTTTTGTGAAGTGATCTTTTGTTGAGACTGACAGAGATGTGTGTGTTCAACCCTATAGCAGTATTATAAGTCATAGTTTATGGTGGTTATTGCATTGCATTATATAGGTATGTGTTGTTAACATTGTGTACACCTCCTATAAACTGTCAAAGCATAACTGAAGTAGGAATGTGCATGCCTGATGTGCTACTAGTCATTATTCACAAATTAGAATTAAACTTAAAATTTAAGACACAAAAAAGTTTAAAAACGCAGGCATTCATTGATGATTTGCTTGACAGGGCAAGAAAAGAAAAAACTGTTAACCACAGTATTAAACATAAATAATAAGCCGTTACAATGAACAATATTGTTTTCCTCAAATCCACATTTGGCCCGACACCAAGAACATGCAAAGAATGTGTGGGCTCTGACATTGTAGCCTGTAGCTTTGTGGACAGATATTCACCAGTTTAGCGTCAGTCAGACCCATTCACCTGACAAATCTTCCACTTCCAAAAATTTCAGCAGGTCAGAAGGTGGCATGAAATTTAGCCAAATCATGTGTGTTCTCATTCATAGTCACGCCACCAAGACAACTTTTGAATGGGTTGTGGGGAATCGGTAAGCTTGAAGCCTGATTTGCACATGCAGAGACACGAGGGCCTGAGCGAGAGGAGGGAGTGTTTGAGTGGGCTTTAATGCAGCCGCAAAAAGGCCTCACAGCAGAATTACAAGCCAGAAAAGATTAGCGTCCTGCGACACTGGGAACAGAATGCCTTTTGTTTCCTTGAGGATAATGAGCTCACCCGGGCAGATCACACTGAACAAGACAACCAGTACGGGCGCAAATGTTATCACTGGTGAAATGATGTTATCTTTCTCAGTATTATGTCTCTGCCCAATAATTCATAGTGAATATTCATGACAAGTGGATGAAGTCTTTACACCAAAGGATGATCTGTCATCAACTAAAGTTAAAGTAATGTGACCTTTTCAGTCCTTCTTGTGGCAGGTGTGTAAAAGAGGCGTGTAGAAAAAATATCATTGGCTTTGTATTTGATTAACAGAATTACATCTGTACTTGCTAAAGCTGTATTAAATGGTTAGATTGTTGAAAATTTGTTCATAAAGAGTTGTCCAGCACTCATACATGCAACTACTGAAACCTGCTGTGTGAAAACAAACAGCATCTCTTTCTCCAATCATAATACAATGGCAATAACTAAAAGAAAAATCTCTAATATGTTAACAGGAAGCCTTCCCACCGGATTTTTACCTTTGATTCGACTTGCTTGGAGGGTAAACAGACACAAAGTGAAGAATAGTCCTGACTTCAAAAGCATGATGGGCTAATTTATGTGGTTTTCAAGCCCAAAGTTGTCATTTGTAAAGAGACAGTTGTATGCAACAGTTAAATCCGGGATCTCTTTATCTCAAGTCCATTGGCAGAGTGTGCAAAAGTCTTCTCATCAGTGCTTACAAGGTCTTCAGCTTGTTGGGAGGGAGTCCGGTCCACTCCTATGTGTGCTCCAGCTCAGTTCTTCAGCAGCAGTTAGTTCCTGGATGCTATTGGATCCCTGTAGATAATAGAGGTGGCTGCATGGATGGATGAGCAGAGGGAGGGAGGAGAGGTAGAGGAAGGAACAGATGGAATTTTGGCTCAGGAGTTTCCTTCTACGCTGTCAGTGTGACAACAGTGACGAGGTTAAAAAAGCAGGCTCCGTTTTGAGTCTAATCTCTTTACCTTCTTCTTGCTGCTTGTAATCCCTGCAGGGCCACGTGGCCACCCAGCCTCATCCTGTTAGCCACCTTCTGGGTTCTCATCTGTCAGCTGAACAAACTTGGGGATCTGCCAACCAGCCTGGACCAGATAACTACTCCCAACAGTCACCCCCAAGTTGATCACTGACACCCAGCCTCTTTGTGTGTCCGCCTCTACATATCATTCCGACTGCCTAACTCATCCTCTTTCTCTCTCAGTTTAGATTCCTCCTTCCTGGGTGCCCACAGCAAATCCCTGCCTCTCATTCCAGCAATTGTGGGTGCCAAGTGAGGTCAGGATTGAAGTTTTGTTCTGTGCTGTACACCCAGCTACCAGTCAACCAATGTGCCTCATTCTTACTCTAGCTGCACAGCCAAGTTCAGGCCTCTCTTCTGACTGTGCAGTGCAGTGTCTACATCTCACCCTGCTCCTTCCTTTCTCCTGTTGCATGTTTGATCCTCCTCCTTTGTTATCTGCACTGTTACCTGTGAGATGGAAGACAAACTCCACTTCTTTTTGATGCTCACTTATCCCATATTCACTGTGAATAAGGCTCTTCTTTTGTCCCATCCAAAGATAATTTGATGTTGACAGATATGCATTGCTTCACAGAAAAAAACAGGTTCCCTTACATGCCCTCTCTTCTCTCTCCAGGTTTGGGTGCATAGGGTGATGGCTGCGCTGAAAGAAGTGAGTAGACACAGTGGAGGCATGTGTGGCCTCTCCTGTTATGGTGTCTCAGGGTGGGAAAGCTCCATGTTGTTAGTCTCCACCCTCATGTGAAGAGGATTAGCCTCCCTTGTTGGTTGTTAACAATTTGCTGCAGTAAATAAACCTTTGCAACATAATCCATCCAGGCAGTCTTCTGACACAGTAATCTGAATTTTGAACTAGTGATTGTAACTCCCTCAAGTGACACATTTTAAAACAAAATTAAAGCAGTTTTTTTGGACTTTTGGGGGCAAAACACTACAACAACCTGAATATCACACACACATTTTACATTATATCACCTTTTGTTGTGACTAACATGCCTGTTACACATTCAACAGACATTGAGCAACATTAGCTTTCATTTGGAGTTGTGTATCTGGCGACCAGATGAATGAAGGTCCAATATTCACTCTCCTTTTAGCTCTGTTTTAATCTTCACCAACTCTTGAGGAAAATATCCGGCTCTTTGGCTGCTAAATGTACCCAGCTATGTTCACCAGCTAGTCACTAACTGTGTCTGTCTGCCGTTCGGTGCTGAGCAGGTAGTGTACGGTGGGTTTTTAGAGCTTTTTCGCCAAAAACAGCTGGCTGTTTTAGCTGGAAACGACGCCAGTGAGAGCGGTGAGAGTGAACTGAAATACTAAGGTTGTGGGCCAAAACAATGAGCTGAAAGGATCCTTTCAGCTCTATAACCTTTAACCTCCTATAACCTTTTCACTTTTTTGCACCGAACAGCTTCTCTCCTTTTTTGTAAGTGTTCCTGCTGACCTGTTTGGGAAACTTATTTTATTATTACAGTTAATTTCCTCTTGTAAAAAAATCTAAATTCTCTGCAATTTATCTTTAATATCAGACAGACTATACTTGCACTGAATTTAAGATTATAAAAATAGTTATATTTGACATAAACAAAACAAAACATTCAATATTTTTTGTGATACTGTGTTGATCACTGAGGGATACATTTTGCTTAACACTTTAACTAGGTAATATTAGGTACAGACTGTTCTCATCACAGGGTGGTTGAGAAGATTTTAAAATCAAACCATCTTCAACTGCAGTATATTTATATATTGAAAGAGGCTACATAACACACTGGCATTGGTGGGGACCGCTTTTTTTCATGTTGACTTTTTTAAAATAAAAGACTTAACCTCCCTGGGTAAATTAAGCTGAAAATTACATTTAACTTTACATGTATCAACAAAGTTTAGACTTCTGAGTCCTCTCTTGCACATTTTGCATATGTGGTATAATCAAACCTGACCATTCAGGTATGTGACCGTATGTGACCAGTATGTGACTGTGAGGACCCCAATCCTGACAGGGTCACAGATCAGGTGTTGGTCAAGCTTAAATCAAAAATTTTGGCTCAGGGTGAGGATTAGGAACAAATTTGACATTCAGCCCTAAGCGTTATTATCAAGTTTAAGTCTAAACTTAGCTGACACTAATGCAACATCATTGTTGAATTTTAGCATCACTTATGTATAAAAGCAGCGTAATCTTGTAGCTGAGTTTTGCAGATTAATAATGTATTTTAGCTTCATTGTATATTCATGAGTCACTTTGATATTTTTCAGATAAACAAATCCTTCTCAGTCTCAACCAGGATTTTATTCAGACAAGCTTGACCTTCTCTCACTGGCTGATGACTTGAATCATTGTCCAATTAGAGAGGTCAGTTTAAATTATGCAACAGAGGGAAAGTGGTACTTGCCATCTGTCAGAAGGGGTTATTTCATTAGGGACAGAGCCAAGGTTTCTCTGGCTGGCAGAGTCTGGCACAGCAAAAGACACCTCTGCTGTTACATCCATCAGCTGTAGTTATTACAGTATGTGTGAATGTGAATACCTGTATGTGTGCATGATGTGTTGCCGCCATTACACTGTCATTGTTTTGTGTAATTAATGTGTTAATGTGTGTGTTTTATTCCAAAACACTTTTGTACAGATAATTGTCCATTGTGATTCTAGTAATTCAACGTAACACACTTCATGTAACATTTACTATTTCAAACAGTGATTGAAATATTTGCTGAACAGACAAATAAGGACTGCAGCAATATAAAATCCACAGGAAAGCCATCAGATTACTACCTGATATGCTTGATTGTCAACTGATGAGTGGAAAATAAATCAAACAACCACAAATATCACTGCTTAAAATCAAAGGTGTAATGAAAAATAAAAAAAGTATGCATCTCTGAATGTCAGTGATTACCACTTTAAAATAGTTGTGTTCTACAAATAAACCAACACAAATCTGAGCTGCCCTACAAAGCCAAAATGCAGTAAATATATTTTTTGACTTTTTGGCATCTGTTTTACCATATAAAAACTTATTATGCTATTAAACTCTATAATTTCTGTGAAAATAGCGTGTAAATTGTCACAGAGAGACAGACAACTAGACAGTTAAAGCAGGAGAGATATCAAGTGAAAACTAGCTGGGGACATAGCTACAGCTGGTTTTAGCAAATGTTAATGATAATACTAAATTTACTTATTGATTTTTCCTTAGCTGTAATATGCCATTGCTGTAATATGTCATTGAAAATATTCATTTTGACCAACGTCTTGGTAATTCAGTTTAGTATTAATTAAATGAGGCAGTAGCTAAATCAAATCATGGTGGGGGGAAAACAAGCTAAACTCTTGCTAACAGTAACTAGCTAGCAAAGTAGAAGTAAACTACCATTTCAGCTTTTTACTCTAGTGGAATTTATGCAGTTTTAGTGTGGTTAAGCACCTACAACCTTTAAATCACATTTAAATGTATTGTAGAAACATTTATAAGTGATTTCAATGTACTGTAAAGATTAGCAGAACTATAGATTGTAAATAATCAAAATAAAGTTTGTTTTCTTTAAAGAAAATGTGAAAGATGCAAAGATATATTTTGTCTGTAGATACTGTTTTCCTCTGAAGATTGTCCAAAAGATGAGTACATATATCTGCATATTTAAGATCTTATGTAGGTTTCTAAACCTAAACTTTAAACGTTCTCAATTTAACTGCTTGTGTAGTTGCTCTTTGCCTTTGTAAAGTAACAAAGCACAATAAAGATTTCAATACAACATATAAAAACCTGTGTGATTAATTTCCGGTGAGGTTCCAGCTTTTCATCATCAGAAACATCAGAGTCTCCACCCCCCTCACCAGCAACCACCTTCTTCACCCACCCAAACCCCATCCAGGTTACCCTCACTGACCAGATGAAAGAGCTGGTCACTGCTGGAACCAAACTTACCACCCCCAACCCCCTTGGCGCCCACTTCCACCATAGGGTCCCCTCCACGACAGCCACAGAATCATCATCATTAAAAAAAAGGAAAAGTACAGCACGTCTAGTTGCTTGTGTACAAAATACAGCAAGCTCTAACTGATATCTGCTGGGTCCAGGCTACAAGGCTAATGGTACTCATGACTCGTCCCAGGACAAGCCGGGGCCCTGTGTACCGGTAGCTTTCCCAATTCCTGTCTTCATAGGTAATAGAAAAAGAATGAAGAATCTGCTAAGAAACAGGTAGTACTCAACTGATTCTGCAAATGTATCAAATTTAGCATTCATTCCTTATCAGCCACAGCCTGTCGCAAAAAATATGAGCGAACCTAGAGTACATAAGAAAGGAGGTGGAGTTGCCATTTTGTTTAATGATTCCCTCCAATGCAAGATGATGTCTTACGGAAATTGGGCTTCTTTTGAATATGTTGCTCTTCAGTTGAATTCCTCTTCTCGAGCTATATTTCTAAATATCTACAGCTACACCTAAACTTCTTTTTTGACATTTCTTGTGGTGACTGATAATGTTCTTTCTGATCTTTCCTGTTTTCTCTGTGCACACAAGTGTGTCGTAAAGCTGAACGCAGGTTGTCGAAAAACAAATCTCCAGGTTCATTATAACATCTATAAACAGAGACTTTGCATTTATAATTTAGAACTGAAAAATGCAAGGAGGACTTTCTTCTCTGACATAATCACAAATAACAAAAATAATGCACGTGCCATGTTTGCTACTGTCGACAGGCTAACAAACCCTCCTGTGTCAGTATCCTCTGAACTTCTATCTACCAGGGCCTGCAATTAAGTTGCTTACTTCTTCACTGACAAAATTCAGATAGTTAGACAGTTAGGCAGTCAGTGTCTCCAAACCAGGTACAGGGTATGTGTTGTCCCTGTGTCCACTTAAAATCAACTCAAATAGCATGACACAATTTGATCCTATTAACCATAAAAACTTGGAGGACATTATACAACATCTGAAATCCTCCTACTGCTGCCTTGATATTCTGTCAACAGGCTTTTTCAAAAATGTTTCTAATTACATGGTCTCAGATCATCTGCAAATTGTCAACAAGTCTCTTCTCTCAGGTGTCTTCCCACAGGCCCTGAAAACTGCGGTCATCAAGCCACACTTAAAAAAGAACAATCTAGACATGTCACTAATGAACAATTATAGGCCTATATCAAACCACCCATTTTTGAGTAAAATCACTGAAAAAAGGAAGAAATCCCGCACACTGTTCTTGCTCAGCATCACTATTTATTAATCATACTAACGTTTCGGTCCCTCTGGACCTTCGTCAAGAGTGTTTGAAACAGTTCTTAAAACCTTACATAGATAATGCTCCGCCCACTTTGTGTACACAGGTGTGAGACAATTATTCTCCTGTGGGAGTGTCTCTCAATTATTTACAGCGACCATTGTACAATATTTCACGTTATATTCCACATATGCAACAAAAATAAAGGACTGAGAAAAAACAAAAATAGAGTGGGAGATAGTTTGTAAATTGAGTATGCAATACACTTTTCTTCTATTAAGTATTTAATCAATGTCCACCATGCTCTCTCCACCTTTTCAATGCTCTGGAACCTAAACAACGAGATATCAGGCTTAAAGACTTATTGAATAATCTCTATCGTTTCTCCTAATGGTGCTCCTATTTTCACTAACTCTCTGCTTTAATGAGCGTGATGTTTTTCATTCATCAGATGCAATTTACGTAAATATATATTAAATTTACACACATATAATAAAATTACATGTGGAGTTCCCCAAGGCTCTATTCTGGGGCATCTTCTGTTTAACATCTACATGCTACCACTGGCTCAGATTATGGAAAACAACAACATATATCACAATAATTATGCAGACAACACACACATTTACATAACAATGTCACTAGGGGACTATGGTCCAATACAAGCGCTGAGTCATTTTCTTCAATTAAACAAACATAATAGTAATAAGTAATTGTTTTTGGAGCCAAGGAGGAACAATTGAAAGTCAGCGCTCAGCTTCAATCAGTAATGTTAACAACCACAAAACAAGCCAGAAATCTTGGTGTAATCATGGACTCAGACATGAATTTCAACAGACACATTAAGACAATTACAAAGTCAGCCTACTACCACCTTAAGAATATATATGTTGCTTTTATGTTTTATCTAAAGCACTTTGAATTGCCTTGTTGTTGAAATATGCTATACAAATAAACTTGCCTTGCATTGCCTTGCCTTTTAACATTCCTTTGGAGAGCTGAGAAAGACGAGTGCCTCAGGGGCTACTTTCTAATATTAGAGTCATGTTTGTCTTAACGCTCCTCTTTGGGAAAATCCACTCTGGGCTGATTATCAGTGTGATCCAGTCTACTAGACCTGCAGCAGTGAAAGTGCCATTGCCAGTGTGAAGTCTAAATGCCATTGCCTGTGCCAACATCAACTCTGTGACCTGGTACTAGAGTTCATACGTGAGGATGTTCTTAGTCCTCCATAATCTGTGATGAAGATCTGTTCATAAGTGTAGTAGCCTTGAGATTAATGCCACTGCACATGTGACACCCTTGAACCCGTTAACACTCATGTAGACACATATTAACTGCTGTCTGGACATGTGAATGCTAAAGGTCAGTTCTGGCAAAATTGATTCATGGATAACCATCAGGATGTGCAGTGCAATAACTGAAATATCTGAAATATGGAGGCTGAGATACTGTTTTCTCTGCATTCAAGGGCTTCAAGAGTGGAAATTATAATAATGTGTTTTGGTTTGCAGGAAAAATGTCCACTATCCTGTCTTGTCCTCCAGGAAAGTCAAGTACATATCCTTACTCAAGGAAACTTCAGAAGGGCAGGTGTTTGACACATCAGTCTTGTATTCGCATTTTCATAAGGACACTGAGGTCATGTCCTCTCTGATTTTTCTGTTTGGGGGTGGGGGGGTTGTTATATATCAAACTTCTCAATGCATTGGGTTAAATAAAAAGCTTTGCCTAAAAATTATAATGTCTGAAGTTATGTTTCTAGCTGAAAATCTGGAAATATTTGATCAAAGAAGCTTAAGAATCTAACCTAGCATTTGATACCAACCTTTGATACTTGACACTTTTTGATGCCTCAGATGTATTTCAGACAGTACTCAAAAAGTATTGAGGTTGAATTATGCAGTCCATAAAGGACTTATTTAGTTTCTACACCAGAATTGTATTTCTCACGGTTCAGAGAAGGATTTGAAACAGCATTTAGACCTTCGTATTTGGGAATAATTTTACAGGGAACAAATCTGATTTATTGTTTACTGGAAAGATAAAAACATCAAAATAATTAAGAGGGTTAGGGTGATTTTGAGTGTCTAGGAATCATGACCTCAGCCCTTCTAAAATCCTGGCTGCAGCCCTGCTCATGCTATGAGATTTCTGATGTAACCACAAGCCTGTCAAGTCATTAGTACTCTACAGATATTAAAGTGTATCACAGAGGGTTTAATTGCTTCCCATTCATGACATTTTGCACCAGTGTGTCCCAATTTGCAAAAACACCAACAGAGGGCAGCAAGTTGAACTGTCCTGGCAGGAGGCAAAACCAGAACAGTTTGAAGTCAGTTTGAAGTGTGTTAAGGCTCTGCAGATACACAAATAACTCATTCAGAAATAAACCTCTTATTTCCCAAGCTTTTTTTCTAAAACTCATGACCCACTCTCTTTTCCAAACACTCGATAAAGGATATTTTAGGAAAAAGTGGAAATCAATTATTTCTGTTGAATAAATTAATTTATAAATTTTCAGTGGATGGATTATGTGAAGTGAAAATCTGAAAGTACATGCAGAAAGGATGAAGTTGTCAGGAACATACAGCAATGCATTTCAGTATTTTCTTCTTACTATACAGTAGATTGCTTATGGAAATCTGGTGGTTAATGATGCACATATGAGTATGTGTGCAATATGAAACGCACTGTCCTTTTTTTCTGCATTTTTTGCTTTCCTTAGAGATTTGGTAAAAGAGAGCTGACATAAAATGAAGGGAGAGAGAGTGGGGCAATTACATGCAACAAAGGTCCATGTTTGGACTCTGGGCATGTTGCAATTACATGTTCAATGCCTTAAACCCCTTGGCCGCCCAAAAATGCAGCCATTCTGATGTTCTTATGATGGGCAGTGTTGGTAAAAGCCATTTCTAGATATCTGATGATTCAGTCTTTTTCAAACTCAAAGGACCAAGGCACACTGTAGCATTAAAAATTAAAATTGACTTCTTCCCCACACTCCCGGCAGCCACTAGCTTCTGTTTATTTCACTGAGATGTTAAAAACCAACTGTCAGAGACTTGAAACATGCTAAAGTTTCAAGGGAATATTTTGTCAGTGTTGGGAGGCAATGCAGAGTGGACTTTTCAAGTCAATCAGCACTACCATAACACACTATGATAGCATGATTGAGAAAAATACTGACATGATGGTGATTGTGTTGGATTACTAAGCATGCAACTTTAGTCTAATAAATGATTTTTATACCATACATAAATTAATGAAAATCAAATGCTCTCTGGGATATGTAAAACACATCATGCTTTGATTTGGAAAATGATCAACAATAACATAATATTATTTAATCTATAGGAACACTAAACACTTAACACACTAAAACCTGCCCTTTAAATGACTGACTCAGTTAATAGTCAATTCCCTTCTAAAATGCATTCTAAATGCTCAGACTTAAATGGAAAATAGCTGAAAATGACTCTGGATGGAGGTAGTCGCAGTGTAAATTATGAACACAATATGTTCTGTCCTGTGGAGAGCTAACAACTGTGAGAGTCCTGCCATTCAAAATCACTTGTCCTCCACAATTTGTTCACAGTTCCACACAGTTATTTTACAGAAGAATAGAATAGAATAAAATAGGCCATCCCTGTGGTCTAGCAATGTCTCCAGTTCGATTCCAGCTGGGGATCTTGGTTGCATCTCCCCCTCACTACCCAAAAAATCCCCCCCTCCATAAAAAACATAATATACCAACATCTTCACATGTTAGTGCATTTCATTTTTTAAAACAAAAGAATCGAATAGAGTTTCGCTGAATATATGCACCACCCAATTATGATACCTGTCTTGCTTCCACCATCATGACATCAGCTCCACCTACCCTTTCAAACTGACCAACTTGAAATCAAACACCCATTGTACTGCAAGTTGGAAAACAATGTACTTTTTGTTGTTTTGTTGTCATCATTATGTGCCTCTGGTTAAAAGGCAGCCTGTGACCACAAGGACAGTGAGGAGATGGTCAGAGGCGGCATATGAGACACTGCATGGATGTTTTGAGGTGACAAACTGGTTATGCACTCTGTGAGCCTCATGGAGAGGACATAACTGGCTACATTAACTTCTGTGTGGACTGCAATGTCCCAACTAAGATGGTCCATTATTATCCAAATAATAAACCGTGGGTAACAAAGGACACGTGAAGATGTTTTATGAGTCTGTGGTGGCCAGTGCTATCCTGTATGCTGTTGCATGCTGGGGCAGCAGGCTGAGGGTAGCGGACGCTAACAGGCTCAACAAACTGATCTGTAAGGCCAGTGACATTGTGGGGGTGGAGCTGGACTCTCTGTCAGGGGTGTCAGAGAGAAGGATGTGGCCAAACTACATGCCATCTTGGACAGTGTCTCCCACCCGCTCCATGACATGCTGGTTAAACAAAGGACTACCTTCAGCGAAAGACTCATCCCCCAAAAAGCACCACAGAGCGCCACAGGAAGTCATTCCTGCCTGTGGCCATCAAACTCTTTAACTCCTCCCTCAAAGTGACAGTCTATATGACTTTAAGTCACTAAACTGGACATTGGATCATTAACATCACTGCAATACTTGAAATAATATTGCAATATTCTCTGTTTAATACTCCTGTGTAATATACTCTGTTTTCAGTTTAATTTATTGATATATATTTATACTTATAGTCTCATAATCACCTTAATAAGCTACACTTAACTTAACTTGACAGTACTCATTATTGCACTATTACTTATATTATTACATTGTATTATTATACCGCACATACTTTTCAACCTATAAAGCTCTAAATCCACTTTGGTACACTTATTTTAGCTTTTATACTTATATCCACGTTGTACTTAATTTATCTTACCTGTATTATAGTGTATTATATTTTGATTTGCTTAGTACTTCTATTCCTGTGTGCATTGACGTGATAGTGAGCAGCTGTAACAAAAGAGTTTCCCCTCGAGGATCAATAAAGTATTTCTGATTCTGATTCTGAAAACTCACATGCAAGTGAACTGAAGTTTTGCTGAGTTGTTTAGAAATGCAGAAAAGCAGCGTCATTGCTAACAATAGATTGAGAAACACAAGCAGTCAGACGATCATACATGTTGTAAATAAGTCAACAGGATAGTCAAATGTATTTGGCAGAGAAAACAAAGTCAAATGGTAAACATATTGCCCAAATTGTTTGTTGTAAACATCACTGTTTACAGATCAACTTCCTGATTTAACTTTAAACTATGTGTACAGTGACGTAGTTGGAGGTACAGAAGAACTACAGACGATTTCAGCTTGGATTTCTAGTCTCTGCCTCTGGGTACCCAGGGGACTTGCTCTAGATGCTGCTCCAAAACAAAACTTGTTCTCTTTGATTGTATTGCAAACTAGCTATGTTACCAACAGTGAAAATGACCCAAAATATGAGTGCAGAGGACGTTATGGCTGAGGATACATTTTACAATGTTTTGGCTGACCTGGTCATTCAGCCATATTTATTCCAGCCAGAGTATACTGCAGAGGAAATGCTGCGGAAAGAGGCTGAGGCTGCAGCTGCATTAGCTGTGCAAGAGGATATGGCCGGTGGGGACCAGATCTTGAGCCACCGAGAGCAAACAGCGACTGGTGGTGCTCAAATTGCCCTCCGATGCAAACAGAAACTGAATCATTCTGCTGCAATGATTTTCAGAGTGGGCACTTTTTGTTGGATGCTGTCACTGACTCCATTCCCGAGAGAGCCCGTGCGTGCGTTGAAAGTTTTACTCCAAACTTGGACAGAGGTGTGCTGGACACCTTCTTCAGGATCCCAAAGATAAACTGGAAAAGACAAAGTAATAGCTTAGCTATAGGCTAGGGTGGGAAGTCACTCCCAGGCAGGCTGGGGCGATGTTGGAATAATGTTGTAATATTGACGGGACAGTCAAGAGAAACTTAGTGAACATTAAGCCTCACTTGAAGCCAACTAAACAACGGGAGTAGTGGCTTGGATGCCTGTAACTGTTTATTCATGTTACTTTTTGTGGAACTTTATACTGCAGCGCTAGCTCAGCTAGCGTTAGCTTTGTTGTTATATGAAAGCCTGCTGGGTGGATTCTGGTAAATGTCGGCACTGCCGGCACGCTTCCTGCAAGCAGAAGAACTCTGCTTTCTTGGTCAATATAACACGCACTGAGCAATTTATTGCTTCAATTGACTACATTTACCATCAACACTTACTGGACATCCACATGAAACGTGGTGAAATTTCCCTTTAAAGTCACTGATACATAGCAAAAGAAATCACAGTAAAGCATTTTCATAGCAAAAACTTGCATTCAACATTTTCTCTATTTTAGTTGTCCACAGAGAGATATACTTTTTCACTCTATAAACTAATGACAAATATACAAAGTCAGGAGATAAAAGATATTTTTTATTTAGGGGGCAACAAAATTCAGGGAGGAGGAAAAAACAGAGAAAACAGTTCAACTAAATAATTAATTTGGCCAAATGCCATTTTTATCCAAGATTCCAAGACAGTTTGGATTTCTATCACTAAACTATGTGCAATGATCCATGTGCATACGACAGGTTGACCCTAAACTCACCTATAGGCCTCAAAATCACATCAAACTTTTATCAAGAGAGATACTGTATCAGCCTTACAAAGCCTATTCAAAAGAACAAGGAAGACCAATCCTCCAAACGCACAGTATGTCGAGATAAGCACTCATGATAATGTTGCATAAGGAAGAATCATATAGGAAGGCACTTCCACCCTGCAGGTAGAGAATATCATGCTGCAGTTCTTGAAAGACAATGATGACATCATCCCTCAGGGACTTTCTCCTAAAGAGAAAATTATTGAGTCATCTGCATATGAGACATGTGACAGAATATCAGATTGAGGTAGCTTTAAGAGTTTTAAATGACCTGTTAAAGATGTCACATGCAATGAGAGCTTAAAAAGGTTCATAGCTTTGTGAGGAATTAGATCCACAGCTCTCTATAGTTGACAGGTGGAAGTCTAGAGATTAATCGCCCATGTCTTTGTTCTCCATAAGAGGTTCCAGGGTAGATGCCCAGGAGGGTTTCCTCCAGCTGTCCGAGCTGAAGAGGAGTTAAAAGGCTGCCATCCCATGCTGGTAGAAGGAAGATGGAACCGTGACTCCTTGTATCCAGTCAAATGGAGCCTGTTTATCATGTTCTCCATGGGCAGCTTCATTTTATGTAGTAGGAAGGGAGTAAAGCAGCAGGAAAGACAGTGATAGAGGGTGTGGTGGGAAGGAGGCATGGGGAGGCAGATGACAAAGAAAATGAAGGAAAATGGGGAATGGAGAAGACACAAAAGAGAAAGAGGATGTGGAGGAAAAAAGTGTGGCATGATGATCGAGGGGAGCCAGAGTGAAAGGCAGACATGGAGGGAGGAGAATATGGAAAAATATATAGGGATGAACCTGGATAAATAGCGCTGTATGACAGGGGAACAAAGAGTTGAAAAGAGTGAGAAGTGGAGAAGGAGGTCAGGTCGATTGACAGCCCATCAGGGATCCATTTCCGTCCCGGTATATTAATCCTCACCTGCTTACAGCCCACAGCAGCATGACAGAGGCTGCACAGAAACCATGACTAAATCCAATGCAGAATATAAACCTGTCAAAATTGCATCAGCCACAGACCAACACATGTATTACTGTGCTGCTGTGGTTTTTTGACAAGCTTGATTACAGCAACCATGAAAAGTCATGAAAACATTAAATAAATTTAGAGACTGACGTGATGCCCTCATATTTTTAAGCCAGTCAAAGCAAACAATGTAGAAGCATATATCGGATCTAAGAATGTCATGAAGGTTATCTGTGCTCTTCCTCATGTATGCATTTGTCTGCTAGTGTGTCTGTGTGTTTGCTTTGAGATTACGTGGATCTGACATTTTACAAGAGAAGAGAGCTCTCACTTTGTCTGAAGATGCTCAGCTTTCTCACTGCATTTGAATTCTGAATGGTGAAATGGCCAATATGGTATTCCTCATTTATGGATATTTTCACATAAGTAAGAAAACAGACATACCTGTCAGAATACAAAAATAAGGGTGCCCGATATCTTAACTTCTCACTGAATGTTTACGCTACATCGCAGCATACTGATTATCCACCAAGAGACTTGAGCTTTGTGACAAAAAGAGACCTTTTTAAAATTTGCTTTAGACTAAGTTGACCTTTTGATCTTGGTCATGTGCATTTTTTGGTTACTAAGCTACTGGTTTTACTGGTCTATGTAACAACCCTGACCTGGCAGTCATGAGGTTTGGATAATGACCAGAACCACTCTATCAGGTGTCACAGAAGGAGTGACATGTTAACCTCAAACATTTCTCAGTGGCCTCCATGTTCTCACTTCCTTCTTTAGTAATGACAAATCAGTTACCTACTTACCAGTCATAGTCAGAAAATGTGTTATGGAGGAGCATCAGGGCTGGCCAGTTAAGATTCCAGTGAGGCTGGTAACACTTCTGACCCCTCAGGACCCCCCCTGCAGGTAAATTGGGCTGGAATGAGTTTTCTCTGCAGGATGAAATGACCTCACTCTAATCAGGGATGACCTGCACCTCCAAACTGAGATACTCAATTTAAGGTGGTTTGGCATCTGGTAACGATGAACTTGTGGACCTCAGGAATGAGGGGAAGTTGACCTGGATAAGCAGCTGCAGATGGATGGATGGGCATTTGGTAAATAAACCAGATTGCATTTTAACCATTCTAAAGGCACTGAGATTTCTTTCTATTACAATGACAAAAAAGGTGATGATGAAAGTTGGAGGTGGTGGTGTGGTTGCTTGGTGTGTGGTGGAGGTGGGTTGTGGAGTCTCCACATTCACCACTGCATGAACTCCAGATTTAATGGGACTGTGAGTCCATGCAGATGCACTTGCCTCAATAGATGCAGTATTTTTCATATGATCTCACACTGACTGATATAATGCATGCTTCATTTAATGATTTCAAGAGTCAGTTCAGTTTAAACTTAATTCATATGATTTGATTCAGGACTAAAGAAATGGACCGCATCAGTCAGAAAAATGTCAAAATGACCACTTGCTATTACAGCTGCATCTCCAGTATTATATCATGTTAAATGTCAATATTTAGTAGTAAATTTTAAATTAAAACTGTTGTTCACTTTCATCAGCTGCCATAAAAAAAATTGCATTTGACAAATCATATTGAGTCACAATTACTCATGGAGCTCATTCAACAAAATAGTTTGCCACTGAACGACTTATTTCAATAACAGTAGAAAGTGAAAACTCATCTCAACTCATTAAATCAACCAAATCAACCAACCAAACTTCATATTTTAACTACAATGTGACAAATTTGAATACTCAGAAAAGAATGCTTCATGAAAGAGATTTGAAATACAAATAATTCAACATTAAAATAATCCCTTTAGAGCAATCTCCATGCTCAAGCAAGCTAAGTTAGTCCTACTGGTAGGACTATTTCTAACATAAATTACTGTCTTTTGAAGGCAGTTTTTAAGCTAGCCAGTATAGTATAGTAACAATAATAATAATAATCATATGAATCTTGAGATTGCAATGAATCCGTTGATACCAAACATGTCATGCTAGCTTACTGGGAAATGGGCTAAATTTCACTCCAAAGTTGAACTGTCTTTACCACAAAGTCTGCAACACCTCAATGTCAAATGATTGCTTGTAATAACTTTTAGTAGCCACTTCATGAGCTCACCTTGTTTCATTCCTTGGTACCTGTCTCACCTACCGCTGCTCCACTCTCTGTGGCTGTTTCTGAGGGCCATGTGTTTCATGATGTTAATCTTTGCTAGGTAATGTTGATCGATATAATGTCATATGACATTGTAGCTATGATGCTGATTAATGATACTGATTCATTTATGTTATAAGTTGCAAATATGCTCCAAGCTAGAGTCCTGGCTGACTGCCTTTAATGTAAACAACTGCTGATATTAGCTTAAACCATTCTCAACTGTGTTAGTTGTGATCACCTTTCTTTTGAACGAAATTAGTTGGTACCCTGATTTGAAACTGTGTGACATGAGCGGGAAGCTTGTTTTAAAGTGAGGTCGAGGTAGTGGGAGGGATTTGTGAGGAGAAAGTTGCTTATTAGAGTGACAAGAAGCTTGGGGGTTTGTAGATGAGGGGAAAAGGCGGAATTAGGTTGTGTCAGGCAGATTTCATGCTAATAGCTTCAGTGACATTTTATGTTGCTATTGCTTGTGAAAATGGGAAATTACAATCATGCTAGTCAAGTTTCCATCTCAGTGCACCTTCTCATGGTTAATGTGAAAAGGTTAATAAATAATATGTAAATTATCACAGAGGTGAGGGAAAACCCTCATTTATATTCTTCAAGGCTCTTGATGAAACAGAAATCTATGTGTGATGTTTTTAGTAACTAATATATTGCTTTATTATTGCAGGAATTGTACCTCTGACAAAATGGCCCATTGGTGCAGCCAAATAGTTTTAACAAAAACATAGTCTGTGTGTGCGTTATATATAACAACGATCACTTGAAAAACTAATGTACCACCAGATGAAATATATTTGAGACATATATTTGAGACTTAGTGCTGGAGAAGGGAAAGGAGAGCTATACAGAGGAATAAAATGACCTCTTGTGATGAACTGCCATCATCTATGTTGTAGTGGTCTCTGCACACTGCCTTTTAACGAGGACTTAAAAAAGTTGAGTGTGCTTGACCTCTGAGCAGGGGTATCTGAAGTTCAGCACAAATGTCAGCCAAGAACAAGACATCCAACTCCCACCAGCTCCTTATTAGATAACAGTTTAGTTTTCTCTCTTACTTTTAACTTTGTGTGCCTTGAAAGTCTCAGTAATCAGAAGATTCAACAGCAGAAGTAGTGGCAAGATATTTGTTAAAGGTAGTATATTAAGCTCAGGCAGATTACATCACCCACATCAGACCTAATTTTGGAATGTTTTGTTGCTTTAAGGAATTTGTTTGTCCCTTAAAGGTCCAGTGTGTAACATTTAGCAGGAATGGAACATAATATTTCTAAGTATGTTTTCATTAGTGTATAATCACCTGAAAATAAGAATAGTTGCGTTTTCATTACCTTAGAATAAGACGTTTTTATCTACAAAGGGAGCGGGTCCCCTTCCACAGTTGTTTCATGTTTCTACAGTAGCCAAGAATGGACAAACCAAACACTGGCTCTAGACAGGGCTGTTCGCGTTTTTCTCGACTTTTGCAGCCATTGTAGATTCTCCTACATGCTAGGAACGGGAGGGTGAGGCAAGCTGTATTCAAATGGTTACAAACTGCAATTTCACCACTAGGTGTCACTAAATCCTACACACTGGACCTTTAAAGGAATATTCCAGTATTTTTAAACTTAGGGTACATCCCAAGTATCTTATTTAATATTTCCTAGCTCCTTGATGCTCGCTTGAACCGGAAGTCGTTCTGGTCCGCCATCTTGAAGGCCGACCCAAAGCTCTTATTTCTGCTTCGAGGAGGGAGGATCGAGGAGGGATATACGAGAGCAGCCCTCATGGAAGTATTTTATTGGCCAACATGCCCCCTTATTGGTGATCAGTTATTGATTGGACGCTGCAGCTGATCGTACTGATGTAATCACAACATCACT
The DNA here is from genome assembly GCF_020085105.1 of Siniperca chuatsi. Lineage (NCBI taxonomy): Eukaryota > Metazoa > Chordata > Actinopteri > Centrarchiformes > Sinipercidae > Siniperca > Siniperca chuatsi. Next base: position 16,210,400 of record NC_058056.1, read on the forward strand.
GGAGTTTCATACCAGAGTGAAGACAGATAAATCAAGATCAATTTCAAGTGTATCACTCCCAAGTTTTATATGTGATTTGTTTTCTGATTCACCACAAATTTGTTTATTGTAGGTCTGAACAACAAAATGACCACAAACAACTTTCTTCATTTATTAGAAAGGTTTTTCTTTTCATGATCTGTTATTTCCACTATTAACTTTTATTATGGATACAATTAAAGTCAGAGAGAGTAGGATAGTCTGTCTGTCAGCAAGAAACACTTTTTACATAATTTATCATCATTTCCATTCAGTCACATTTGAGGCTGATAATTGCTGAGCATTGGGTTTGATATGAGTTACATAATTTCACACTTCCCTGAAACATTTCGCCTAATAAACCAGACACCATAATCATATTCTGGGTTATTCAATAATGAATTCACATCAGAATATCAATAAATACAGATGCAAATAATGAATAAATAATATAAATGCATTCTGATTCCTGTGCCTCTGAGTAGGACACACTACAAACAGAATGTAGGTTGTTATTCATGTGCAGGTGTTTGTTAAACAGGTAACAGGCTACAGAGAGAAAACACTGCTGTTCTGGCAGTGATAACTGTGTGCCATTATTAGCATTAGCACAGTACACATGTGTGCAGACACAAACTTACAATTCAATTTTATTTATATAGCACCAATTCGTAACAGAAGTTATCTCATTGCACTTTTCCTATAGAGCAGGTCGAGACCGTACTCTTTACAATATTATTTACCATGAGACCATGAGCAAGCACTTAATGACAGTGGGAAGCACAATGCAAATACCACCTAGAATTTTAAAATAGTAATAATGTAATGGCAGTGGTAATACTAATATTAATAAATTAATAATAATAATAGGAATGACAGTCATAGGAACAATAATATCAATAATAGTAAACAACAACTGTAGTAGCAGTTAGTAATATGCATTAATGGGATAAAAATACATACAGATGGAGAGTGAGAGAAGGAGAGAGGAAAGAGATGCATCACGGGAAGTCTCCCGGCAGTCTAGGCCTAGAGCAGCATAACTAAGGGATGGTTCAGGACTCACCCAAGCCAGCCCTAACTATAAGCTTTATCAAAGAGGAAAGTCTTAAGCCTACTCTTAAATGTGGAGATAATGTCTGCCTCCCGAACCCAAACTGGGACCTGATTCCACAGGAGAGGAGCTTGATAACTGAAAGCTCTGGCTCCCATTCTACTTTTGGAGATTCTAGGAACCACAAGTAACCCTGCATTCTGGGAGCGCAGTGTTCTAGTCAGGTAATACGGTATTATGAGCTCTTTAAGATACAATGGTGCCTGACCATTAAGAGCTTTGTAGGTGAGGAGAAGTATTTTAATTCTATTCTGGATTTTACAGAGAGCCAGTGCAGAGAAGCTAATATTGGGGAAATATGATCTCTTTTCCTAGTTCTTGTCAGTACACGTGCCACAGCATTCTGGATCAACTGGAGAGTCCTACGGGACTTATTCAGGCAGCCTAATAACAAGGAATTGCAATAGTCCAACCTAGAAGTAACAAATGCATGGACTAGTTTTTCGGCATCATTTTGAGACCTGATTTTTGCAGTGTTACGTAGGTGAAAGAAGGCAGTCCTTGAAGTTTGTTTTATGTGAGAGTTGACGGATAAATCCTGATCAAAGATAACTCAGAAGTTCCTTACAGTGGTGCTGGAGACCAGGGCAATGCCATCTAGAGCGACTATATCTTTAGATAACGTGTCTCAGAGGTGTTTGGGGCCAAGTACAATAACTTCAGTTTTGTCAGAGTTTAACATCAGAAAATTGCAGGTCATCCAGGTTTTTATGTCCTTACGGCATGCTTGAAGTTTAGCTAACTGGTTAGTTTCATCTGGCTTGATCGATATATATAATTGGGTATCATCTGCATAAAAATGAAAGGTTATGGAGTGATTCCTAATAATATTGACTAAAGGAAGCATATATAAGGTGAATAGTATCAGTCCAAGCACAGAACCTTGTGGAACTCCGTGACTAACTTTGGCGTGCACGGAGGACTCACCGTTAACATGTACAAACTGAAATCAATCTGATAGATAGGATTTAAACCAGCTTAGTGCGGTTCATTTAATACCAATTAAATGTTATAGTCTCTGTAATAGGATGTGATGGTCAATGGTGTCGAATGCAGTACTAAGATCTAACAAGACAAGTACAGAGACAAGTTGCCTAATGCAATTAAAAGGTAATTTGTAATTTTCACCAGTGTTGTCTCTGTGCTATTATGCACTCTAAATACTGACTGAAAATCCTCAAATAAACTATTGTTATTTAGAAAGTCACACAACTGATTGGCGACTGCTTTCTCAAGGATCTTAGAGAGAAATTGAAGGTTAGATATAGGTCTATAGTTGGCTAAAACCCCTGGATCAAGAGTGTTTTTTTAAGAAGAGGTTTAATTACAGCTACTTTAAAGGACTGTGCTACATATCCTGTTAATAAAGACAGATTGATCATACCCAGTAAAGAAGTGCTAACTAAAGGTAAAACATCTTTGAGCAGCCTAGTTGGAATGGGGTCTAAGAGACAGGTTGATGGCTTAGATGAATTAATCGTCAAAGTCAGTTGAAGAAGGTCGATAGGAGAAAAGCAGTCTAAATATATATCAGGTTTTACAGTTGTTTCTAAGGTTCCTGTGTTTGAAGATAAATCGGTACCGGTTGAGGACAGGACATGATGAATTTTTTCTCTAATAGTTTTAATTAAAAAAATTTATTATTAAAGAAGCTCGTGAAGTCGTTACTACTGAGGGCTATAGGGATATATGGCTCAATAGAGCTGTGATTCTCTGTCAGCATGGCTACAGTGCTGAAAAGAAACCTGGGGTTGTTTTTATTTCCCTCTATTAATGATGAGTAGTAGGCTGCTCTGGCATTACGGCTTTCATTTATGTTTTATGACTATCTTGCCAGACTAAACGAGATTCTTCCAGGTTGTTGGCATGCCATTTCCTTTCAGGTTTTCGCAATGTTTGGTTTAATTTGCGAGTTTGGGGGTTATACCATGGAGCTAACCTTCTTTGTTTTAAATTAACATATGAGTCCTCTGTTATATCAAGACATAGAATAGAATTAAATGCAGATTGGATCACTTCCCTAAATTTAGTTGGAGCTCAAAAGTTATAAAATAATCCGATAATGAAGGATTCTGTGGAAAGACTATTAAATGTTCAATTTCAATGCCATATACCAGAACAAGGTCGAGGGTGTGGTTAAAACAGTGAGTTGATTTATGTACACTCTGACAAAAGCCAATCGAATCTAATAATGAGATGAACGCAGTACTAAGGCTCTCATTTTCAACGTGCACATGAATAGAGAAATCACCTACAATAATTACTTTATCTGTTTTAAGGACTAAACTTCTAAATAAAAATTCAGAATAAGGACCAGGAGCATGGTACACTGTAACAAATAGAATTGGCTGTCATGTGTTCCAGGTTGGGAGTGAAAAACTGAGAACAAGGCTTTCGAATGAGTTATAATTTAGTTTCGGTTTAGGGTTAATTAATAGGCTTGAGTCAAAGATGGCTGCAACTCCACCTTCTCGGCCTGTGCCTCAAGGAATGTGAGTATTAATATGACTGGGCAGAGTGGATTCATTTAGGCTAACATATTGCTCATGACCCAGCCAGGTTTCAGTAAGACAAAATAAGTCAATATGATATATGATATGACGTTCAGTAGTACAGCTTTAGATGACAGACATCTGATGTTTAAGAGTCCATATTTAATTATCCTATTTTGTTGTGCTATTTCAGCGTTTTTGTTTAGGTTTTTATGTATAACTCCTCTTCTGTTAACTTTTGGTTTTATTAATTTAAGTGGCCTGGGGGCACACACCATCACTAAGGAGTTTTGGGGGGGTAACTGCTCTGGAAGCGCAGAGAAACGTGTCGGACTGCAACTCTGCTTCCTGGTCTGAACTCTGAGTTGTCAAACTCCATCAAAAGTCTCTATAACTGTTATTTTCAACTGACAGCTGATCCAGCTGTGATCAGCTGCCGCTGTCATCAGAAACAGATGTTGCTTCACTAGACGCTTCAGAGGAAAGGACGTCTCATTTCTCTAAAAACATATTTCCTCGATTCTTCTCTCCTTGCATGGTTTCCACAGGAAAAGACACAAGTGAAGGAAACGTGGTTGCAATTAAGAGACTTGAGATGTACCTCTGGATTCCACCTGTTTTCGACAGCGACTCCCAGCCAGTTAGTTTGATTAGCCGGTAAGTTGCTCCAGAAGTCACCCCCATGCAGTTAGCCAGAACACATAGCCAAATCCAGAGGGCTAATTTCTGTGTTTCCTACCCATCAGACTCAGAGACAAGCGTTTGAAATGATTTATGTAAAACTGAAGTTTATTTGGAAAGATTTTGAAGGCTTGCCCCTCTATATAATGTTGAATCACATTTCCCGAAACTGTACAACAGTGTTGGTGAGTGCAAAATTAGCATGACCCATAGTCAGAATGGACACAATTATGAGGATAAGAAATTATAGATATTATAGATAATATAAGATATTAAGAAGGAACTAGCAGCTGGTTATCTTAGCTTAGCATAAAGACTAGAAAAAGGGGAAACAGCTAGCCTGGCTCTGTTCAAAGGTAACAAAATCCACTGACCAGCACCTCTAAAGCTCACAAATAAATTATATTACTAAGTTAATTAAAAACGCTTTAGAGGTATTGGTAAGTGTATTTTGGAATTTTGAAGAGGGTCAGGCTAGTTGTTTCCTCCTGCTTCCAGTCTTTATGCTAAGCTACGCTAATCACCTCCCACCTCTGGCTCCATGCACAGGCATGAGAGTGGTATTGCTCTTCTCATCTAACTCTCTGAAAGAGAGTGAATAAGCGCATTACTCAAAATGGTGAACTGTTTCTTTAAATATGTTCATTGGGAGCCCTCAATAATGTGTGCATTTTGATATCAAACATTTAAATTAATCTTTCACTGGAAGGGCAAAGTCCCCTGAAGTATACATATATTGCATCCAGAGTAACAAAGATACAATGTGTGTATATTTTACCACATTATACAGTATATTTGGCACTATATGTCTCAGCATCTCCACCATCAAACAACTGATATTTCCTGCAGCTGGCAAAGAATTTCTGATTCTTCATGCTAAAATTAAACACACTTCATCTCTGCCAGGTGAAAACATTGTATCTCCAAAATGTCCGCTGGGTAGGAAATACAGTAAGAATCTCAGTTGACCAGATCGGTTCTCAGCCCACAGAGGACCATTTAATCTGGCGATTCATGATTACACACCCAAAAAAGACACCCTTATCCGAGTTATGAGGTTTTTGCATTTTGACCAATATGCAGGTAAGCAGGACACCCTTCTTTCTCTCACTGGTAATTGAGCGCCCATTACCAGTGATGCACATGCAGTATAGATGGATGGATCATATAACAACCGAATCATCAGCAGTATGCACACCTTCTCTACCACCACTACATGTACAGTAGCTGCCTAATTTGGTGATATATTGCTTGTCAGGGCAAGTGTGATAGATTCACAAAGCTCCACTAGTGACGGTCCCCACAGCCGGTCAATCAGATCACCAGTATGGTGAGATTGTTTTACTCAGTTATTATGATTTTAAAGGCATCCAAATACAGTGTGTCTTCTAATTTGGACTGCAGGAGAATCCCATTGTTTCGATTCAGAATTGCAGAGAAACCTGTCATTACACATATGGGTGAGCTGGAGGAGAAGCTAATGCAAAGTACTGTGAGCCTTTAAACTAATCCACTTTGCTGAAAGGCAGAGAAATTGCTTCACTGGATCTGCTGTGAAGTACAGAAAGAACATGCATGACTGAAGGCTGTGATTTAACACACACACACACACACACACATTCACAACAAAATATAGTGTGCACTTCTCAGTGAAGCCTTCATCCACACATGAGCTGAGGTGCATTTAGTGTTTCTGGGCATAAATAAAGCAGTGAATTGCTCCACCTTTGACTCCATTGTCTAATTTTAGCTCCATATCATTCTTGTTATCACCAAGTATTGATGAAAATTGAACCTAGATTAATGGTTCTGACAATAGTTATTGATTACAATTATTTTTATATGATGGGCCATTACAGGCCATTATGTCTGTGCAATTAACATGCATACAATCCAAGTGAATGGGTTTAGCCATGTAGGGAGACCTAACAATAATAATAGTAATTCAGTGGTCAGCATTTGACAAACACACATAATATGCAAAACTATAAGAAAGCAGATAAATCACAAAAGGTACATTTTTAAAGTAAACCATACTGGCGTATTTTTTCACACCAACAATCTTTTAAGAGTAAATGATAAAATGTTGTTGGATGATAAAAAGCCACACCTTGTGGCACCAGCCCATGTGCTGTATATAAGAGGATTTCTTACAAAATGGTAACTATTGGCGTCAGAATGAGGATTAGTGAAAACTAACATCAGAACCTGCCTCTAATTTTTATTCACCCTCAATCTCCTTACCTTCCCATGTTGCCTATTAGATGACTTGCAGACTTGTTTTCCTTCCTGTCAAGGTCAATTGTTATCACCTTGGTAAGGTAATTTATTAATAGAAGATGGGCCCTTGTGCCTCCATTTTTCAGGTGATGAATGCTGCGAACCTTCTTTGACCAGAAAGGGTGAAACAATAAAGCTGTTATCCAAAACTTTATTCACCGAAAGAATATTTTATAGGTTCATTATCCATGTGTTCAGCCTCACTAGCTGTTACATCAGTAACGTCCTTCACGCAAACCTGTGGCAAACCAGTAATGCAGCACATTCAGCTAATAGGAAAAAAAAGTGATTGTATAATTAATGTATTTGTTTGCATGATGCAATCATCCTGTGTCAACAAAATGATAATGTGTACTGCTCTGCAGCTGGAGGTACAGCAGTGTCACCTACATGAGCCATGCATGCTTCTTTGGATACACAAAATCATAAACCCTGTTTGCTAAACATCAACAATCTCTCAGCATAAAATATTTATCTGGTCCATTATGGATCAACTCTGCTCTATATCATCCTCTGCATGCATTCAGAGGGACTGTGTGACATCTACAGTATGAGCCCTTTTGCTATCCTGTATGTGTAAAGACATGGAATAAAATATTCAAGCTCCCAAAATGGGAACTCCAGCACTGTTGCATGTGTGAAAGAAAGTTGTTTGGTGGCTTTAGACTAGACACAAATCTCCACATTGTAACCATTTTTCTCTTTTTATGAAAAATTATCTTCCAAAAAAAATGTCCATTCTCTAGGACCGTCATTATACATTACATGAGCCTGTTTGCCTGACGAAGACCGTGTAGGTTAAAACACTGCATTAATATTTTGGGAGCTTGAAACTTTCAGTGTCCAGACAACCTCTCTGTTTCCTTTGTTTGCTATTATTTATTTATTTTTTGTCCTGCACCTGGATGTGCACACCATCCACGTTCTTTGAATGGACTTTTTTTTTTTTTTTTACTTCTTATGAAGGTCAACCACAGCTGTAAATTGGGTACAAGTCTTGTTCAGAGATTCTGTTGATTTACTTTTGTCTTTGGAGCCACATGTGACCATAATTTGAAGTGTTTTTATATGTTTATATTGTTTGATTGTTTTCTTATTATGTGGTGTGATTGCAGGTGGTGTTTCGAATGAGTCTATACAAAGACTTTTTCAAAATAAACCTCTCTTTAGCCTGATAATTTAACATAATAACTGCCACAGAAAATCCTGGAAATGCTGTACTTTGAACGCTGCCTGCTCAGGTGCACTCATCTTTAATGCATGATGAGCCATATGAAAATTCATATATGGAAAACAAAAGGGTGTGTGAATGTGTGTTGACAATATGAGTTGCCCTCTCTGTGTGTGTGAAGTACACTAGAAGAGCATCGTCCACTGTCACCCTCATGACTTATTGAACTGTGACAGCCGTTGACTACACAGATCATGTCCTCATCTGCCTGCAGGAAGACGGCAAAGAGACGGAAAGGGCAGGAAGATGGTGGAGAGTTCAAACCTTAGTGGAAATCTCAGCCACAACAGAATCTCATTCTGTCACTAGAGCAGGAGGAATATATGTGAAATGACGCACATTAGTCTAAATTGATCTGTATTTAATGCTCTGCCACGTCTGTAAGTGCCTCAAGAGGTTGTTGGATTTCATTTTGACATTGTCGTGATACGCAGGGGCCATTACGCTAACCTCGCATTACATTTCAAGGAAACGCTTTACAGCAGTGATAAAACGACAAGTTGTCTGTCAGAATATCTGTGCTGCTTTCAACATGCTGACAGTAATGAAAGAAAAAAATGTATTTACTGCTGAAGATTTGACCACAATCTTGATTTAAAAGTGCTTTAAAGCTCTCACTAATAGAACAATTTGCCAAGCAAACACTTTAAAGCCTTTATTGCACAGCATCTCTGAATGTGAACAGATATATTCCTAGAACAACATACCTTTATTTCACATAATGCTGACAAATCCTCAGCATTATTTGTATGGCTCTGCAGGCCAGACTTTACTGTTCAAATCAGTCTCTATAGCCATAAGATGGCAAGCCATTTTACACATGAACATAACATACTGTAGATACAGATTTAATGTAGCAGCAAATATTACCCCACACACACACACACACACACACACATACACACACACACACAAAGTAAAACAAGGTGGTGTTTGTTCTGCAAAATTGAACTCATGATCAGCTTTCAGCTCTGCTGGGTAGATATCAGCTACAGTTTCTTTGTTTGACACTGTTATGAATCTTATTATTTTTAAGTGTGCCTTTGTATATAAAAAAAAGATAACCATACAGGGTAAGCAGTCCATGGCCATAATACCACTGTTATCATTCCTCAGAATACAAAGACATATTGTTGATCTCTGAGTTTTAAAAACAAAACTACTATATTTGTACACACGATGCAAAAAGGATCCTGGGTAGCCAGATGTTCATATTTTTGACTTATCATGTCAGATGTTCATGATCTCTGCTGCTTACTGACATTAATTAACATGCTGTGCATTGCAAAGAGGAATCCAGACAAAATACTAACAACCCCTCACTTAATTTCTCCTAGAACAAAACATTGGCCCATCATGAAGAGATTATATGACATGTTTAAGTGTTTTTGTGTGGTGTGTAAAGTTGATTTTCTCCACCATCTTCACAAGTAATTAAGCTTTATATTCAATATTAAATCGTGTTTTCTTTTTCTATTAAAACAAGCTTTTTTAAGAATTTTGCCTAGCAGTGGTCTGAGCTTTAAATTGATGGAAATTATGTGGAACAATTCCACTCCAGATTTTATTTATTTGTTTAATAAAAACTGGCATTTTAAATTTCCATTCCGCACCAAATGACTAAAAGAGGGATGTTTTTTCTTTTGCATACACAACTTATAATGTCTATAACTCCCAGAAATTGTGTTGTTTAGAACATTCTTCCCATTTTATATTCTCATACATTTTTAGAACTTGATATCCAAAAATAAATACATAAATAAATCTCATTGGAGATTGAAGGAGCATTTGTTCACTGCCTGCAGCATCTGAAGCGCACAAGTTTATGGAAAGCTTTCTTGAAGTCCTCATTGGACATGGTGTATATGATCGGGTTGATGAGGGAGTTCAGATATCCCAACCAGGTGAAAAAGTCAAATAACTCGGGGTTCAAACATGTGTCACATGTGGCCACCACCAATGTGTAAATGAAAAACGGCAGCCAGCAAACAATATAAGCGCCGAGGATTATCCCCAAAGTCTTTGTCGCTTTTCTCTCTCTGGCTGCTGAAATACGCTTTTTCTCCAAAAGTGCGTCCGACACCGTCACTTTCACCTGGTTCTCGCTTGTTGAAGACGCGGTGTCGCTAGACGGAGTGTCGTGTCTCCCGCACTGCAGAGAGGTTGTGGACGCCACTGAACCAGGGGAGTTGGTGACCAGGTGCGCCGAGGTGAGTCTCTTCCCCACCTTTTTGGGGGACTGCTTCAGGATCCGTTTCCGAGCCTCGACGTATATCCGTCCGTAGAGGACTATAAGCAACAAGGTGGGGATGTAGAAAGCCCCAAAGGTGGAGTAGATGGTGTAGAAAATATGATCCGTGTTGACGCTGCAGCTGGTCAGCTCCTCCGCCTTCACCTGCCTCCAGAAGAGAGGCGGCAGGGAGATGGAGATGGCGATTACCCAGGCTGTGGCCACCATCCCGGCCGCGCGCCCCGGCGTGCGCTTTTTGGAGTACTCCACCGCGTCCGTGATGGCCCAGTACCTATCCAAAGCGATTACGCACAGGTGAAGGATGGATGCCGTGCAACACGTTATGTCCGAGGAGAGCCAGATGTCGCACACAATTTGCCCCAGCGTCCAGGTGTGGATGACCGTGTACAGGACGCAGATGGGCATCACCAGAATGGACACCAGCAGGTCGGTGATGGCCAGAGAGGCGATCAGAAAGTTCGCAGGAGTTTGCAGTTTCTTCGACTGGGAGATTGTTGCGATGACGAACGCGTTGGATAAAGTGGTGGCAAGTGTGATAACGGAAAGAATCACCGCCAGACTGACTTGATAGGCGAGACTCTCTGCGCTGACTTCCACGGTGGTTGAATCTGTTATAAAACTGCCGTTAGTGGTGTTCACCGGCGGAGTTGGCTCGACTTGACCGGAGCGCTCCATAACTTTTAGTCACCTTTTCTCATATTTTATGTCACCTTCTGAGATGTCTGACATTTAAGGTGCCCTTTCTCTTGATAGACGGCGCCTTATCCGTGCCATACGGTCAGATAAATGGCATAATCAGTCTAAGATGTAAAAATGGATTCCTTCCTTCTTTCCTTCCTTCCTTCCTTCCTCATTTTCTTCTGTTACATCAGGTTTTAATGTGCAGATGCCAAATTGTGGAAGCAAATATCCAATCCCCGCTGTTCAAACTTTTCAGTTTGGTAGCCATAAAAGAAAACTTCTTAACAGTTGTACTCAACATATAAGAGAGAAAAGGTTTATGTGTAAATGATGAGCAGTGCGTCCTGATGTCCCAACATCTGGGAAGATGTCACAGATAATCTGCATGTAGGGCAGAAGTTCTCCAGAGCTGTGTCTCCTCAGGCCCCCTGTGGTCGAATGGAGAGCCAACCCTAAGTCTCAGTTTTATACAGACTCTGACATCAAACATGCACCACTGATAACAGCCTTGTTTTTTCTCTCTCTCGATGAAGAGTAGCCTATCTGCTGGGTCATAGTGCCCATGTAGTGTTTCTCATTTGTCACTTATTACGCACCTTAAAGATTTGATTTGAATTGGAAAAAATACCAATTTTTATATCACAGAATGCAAATTCTGCTACTGTCACTTGTTTATAAAGTCACACTTTATAAAGTGTAGAAATTGGAACAATTGGCTTTATTAATGGTACCAATGCTTTATAGATCCATTATAAACCATTGGGATTTGGTTGTCAGGTTGTGAAAAATCTCTCTGGCTGTTGAGTCATTAACAGTCAAATCATTAATAATTCATTAATAAAGCATCACAAGTTTCTACCTTTCTAATAAGCCGTCAAGTCTGCAGTTATAAATGTTAATAAGGAATTAATAAAAGATAATAAACACCAAGTCAGCATTTATTGTCATATGCCTTTTTGGTAACACATTACTTTAAGTCCCCCTATGTAGCATTTATAACCAGTAAATAAACATTTAATAAATGGTTTATAACACGCTATAATGTAGTTGTACGCAGCTATAAGGACGTTTTAAGTGTTTATTAATGTACAAAACAGTTCAGAGTAACTTCTCCTATGATGACATATTTGATATTATTACTATTGTCATTCATTACCTGTTTATATGTTGACCTCCACTTATGGGTGCCCAAAGGAGGAATTATAGTTGTTTGCAAATACATTAATAAACACTTATATCTACTTACAACAACATTATAGTGTGTTACAAACCATTTATTACATGTTTATATGCTGCTTATGAATGCTAAATAGGGGGACTTAAAGTAAGTCCCAGTTGTACTCTTCAGTTTTCGACAAATTAAAGTCAGTACAACAGAACACAGAACATGATGAACCCACAAGAACATAGTTAACATGAAACATGAACATGAAAAAAACAATCTTCTAAGAGCTGATAGTGAGACTTTTCATTCGAATTGATACAGACTTTTCCCCAAGTTTGTCCTTCAAAGCAAACCTGATTCTTTTAAGGTGGAGGGTACTTGACAAGTCTTTTAGTCAACGCTGTACTGAAGGTGGTTCTGGTGTTTCCAGTGTTGTAATAAAAGTTTCTTTGCTGTCATAGGGAATGAACATCATTGTTGGGTCTGGTTGCACTACAGTCCAAGTTTGCATTTACTGTTAACTAAATGTTAGTTAATTCATTAATTAACATTCATTAAGGGTCAAATGTTTCCTATTTGTAATAAGCCAACAGCAAATGTTAGTAAGTTGAATGCAATTACAAATGTTATGTTAAAGTCATTAATAAAGGGTTCTTAAAATAATCTAAGTCCGCAGCTGTAAATATCAATAAGTTGCTGTAAGAAATAATTTTAGTCCACATGCTTTGCAGCACTTTTCTAGAAGATCCAAGGTTGAACTGTCCGTTGGAGGGGTCTGCATGATGGACTAAAATGCTAAATAGATGAGGATAAACACTAGCGACAACTTGGCAACCCAAAAGTTACTAATGGTTTATAGCTGCACTATAAAGGATTTGTAAATGATTAATAAAGCCATTACATACAACATATTAACCCTCTATAATAGATGCTTTATGCCTTATAAGTGGAACCACTATACATCACACCTTAACATCAAGGCATAGGAGTTCACACGCATTGAATCCTGCCATTTCTGCCACTTCTGATGTGTGAAAATGGCCGTCATTGGGTCAGTGCCAGTTACACATGAGGCTATGAACCTCTCACACTCCTTCAGTGTATGATGTCAGTTCTCAAGTTCACTCATTGTTCAATCTCACATTGGCCAATAAGCTATTCAAGAGCCTGATGATATTTCTGAAATGAATTTTTAGTCTGGTCAGGAAATATATAAATTATGCAATCAGACTCTGAATGCCGCCACACGCACACACACACACACACACACACCAGGCCAATGTCCATTTTCCAAACTGAGGGACTGAAATGACTCCAACTAATGAATCTGCTGTTATATATTCTTTTCTCATCCCAAGCGGCTGTAGCAGTCATAGTTCCCCTTCTACTTTTATTCGTTTCCTCAGCAGAAACTTTTAATTGAAATTGACTTGTCACTTACATTGTGCACAAAATTCTTCAGAATCACACTTGATTGTCTACATCTGTGGTGCTCAGCTGGTTTTGTAACAGCTGAAATTTATAGTTTTATAAGTTTTAAGGCAATATTTTAGAAAATACCTCATTCACGCATCCTTTTTTCGAGTTGTAGGCCTTGACCTCTCAGTTGTAAAACCCCATCTTACTTAGGTTGTAAAGTGATATTATTAGTTTTGTGAAGAATAAAGTTTGTAATTCAGTGTAACGATATGAGTGACCATGATTTAATGCAACAAAGAACAAGTGTTGTCATTGGGAGACAACTACATGTGCTTAAGATACACTTCAGATTGCTTCAGACTGCTAAGAATATTTATTATCATATTGAACTGTATTGGAGTTAGCAGGGGGCAGGGAAGTGCACAACACAGAATTCAAATACTCATTTATTGTCTGAATGTCTAAACATTGTGCATGAAAACAAAAATGGGGTTCCCTGTCTTTGCAGCATCTTCAGCAACTCAGTCCAAATGTTACACTTCATTCCTTACCACAGAAAGTGATGAATTTGAGAACTTAAACTACCGTAGTTTTTACACAGATTCTTGACAGTTTGGGACTTTTCAGCAACATACTCTTTGTAAGGACAACTACTGCTGAATCAGGACCACGGACAGCTCCTACCTTTTCCCCTCACCTGTATTCTGGATGTAACACCACTCCTTTCATACACACTCATGTAAACATGGAAGTATTTGGTACATTTCACTTTATTTGGAAAACTTTAAGCTTTAAGTTTTGGTTACCTACTGATTTTAAAGAGCAAATGTGTTTTGTTAATTATTTATGGAGACTTTCCAGAACAGCAGCTGAACAAATTTCCAAAAGAAAATGATGCAGAGTAATATAATTTATTTTCAGATGTATGAGACACTTACTCTTTTTGATGTTTTTGCTTGAGCTGAATAATAAACACCTTCATTAATGTCTATCATAAAAGCTGATTTTGGATGAAACACACATAATTCTTGCATTCTTCCTGCTTGTTGTTTTTTAGCACTTTTTGAGAAAATGGCTCAGTAAGATCCATGAATACGAATATGTATTTTCTTCCAACCAAAGATCCCAAGAGATGATTTCAGTCATTCCTTCTTCACTGGCAGGGATATAGTGAAGCACTGAGGTCATCAGTTATAGGTCACCATCCCACCTCAGAAAAACTTTTACCCAAAACCCAGTTTTTGACACCAAAACTAAAGTCTCTAAAACCAATTTTTTTCAGTTGATTTATTCAGTTAATTGTTTAATTACATTGTCTGTAACCTTTATTTTCAATGTTAACATCTAGATGTGTTTTAAAGCCTTCTACACACTACCAGGAATTCAATTCTGGTGAAGAAATACTGAATCTTTTTTTTCAGCCTAAAATTAGTCAAATTTAAATTTGTAAAGTCTACAAAATATGGTGGAAAAAAATAAAATACCCCCCATGTTGTAAAGCCCCAAATTCATGTAAAATACTGAGGACGTGATCTCGGTGTCCTTAATGATAGCTACGGCCCTGCTTGCTGGTCATCAGTTAAACTGACCTTTGTGATGTTCATTAAAAAACTTCAGACAAGCTGATTAGAAAACTAGCAAGAGCATTTGTGTCAAACAGTTGAGAGTCATTTAGAGTTTGATGTAGCATGAAGGTATCTCACTGAAGTGCAAATTAACGATGCATTCATCTGAATTCACTGGAGTTTTAACAAATAATCTATGGCAGGAAAAAGAGAGCAGAACGCAGAGAGAAGTCT
Organism: Siniperca chuatsi; assembly: GCF_020085105.1. Lineage (NCBI taxonomy): Eukaryota > Metazoa > Chordata > Actinopteri > Centrarchiformes > Sinipercidae > Siniperca > Siniperca chuatsi. The sequence continues at coordinate 16,225,531 of NC_058056.1, forward strand.
CTCTAGGACATGTTGTACTGGGCAGAGTGTTTCCACAGAGGGTGAATGCAGTTGCAGTCCCCCTGAGAATAACAGTATCAAAGGTTTTTTTTTTAATGAATACAGATTATTGTGTTTGGGAAGCGCTTGTGTCAGTGCATTTAGGAGAATTTCAGTTTCTGAAATTATGTTTTCCTGCATATAATCTTCAGTTTATACCTGCAGTTATGCATAAAGATAGACATTTTACATCTTAATGAGCAAGAGATGTTAGGTCGGTGATGGGGAGAGAGAACATTGCAGAGTGTGGTGATGTCTCTTTTATTGACTCAAACACTAAAATAATCCATAAGGCATACATAAATACCTTTGACACCTTTGAAAATTACATTAGCAATGTGCTTTTTCTCTCTGGTGTTAATTAAGTCATTCTGGGGAGAGTGCATCTGTTGCAGAAAGCTGTCATTAACTTTGTTGTAAGACTTGGTTATACTGTATCTTTTGCTCCCGTTGGACATCTAAAAATGTTCAGTGAAGTCAACATGTATGTTGGTATATGTCCTCAGTGATTTCTATGACTGTTGTTTTACACTTAAATTCCCCTGCAGACAGTGACAAACAACAGTCATTTCTCTGTATCTGAGCTCAGCAGAGAGTATCGCCAGGCAGGGCTCAGAGAAACAGACCCTCCTGTGAGCTCATGATTGCACCCCTTGACTGACCATGACTGTCTGGCACTGCTAATGCACAGGCACTGGGCACAACGCAGCCACCATTACCACCGTCTACACAAAAACGTATGCTCTTTTCTGTTTTCACACCCTCTCTTTCCAGTTTTTGGAAGTTGGAAGAATGTGGCTAAATTAGAGTTCAACACATAGAACGCTTATTTCATGTATCGTGAAATGCTGAATCCATTTATGTTATCCTAATGTGATACTTGGTGTTGTTTCCTAGTTATAGTTTTTTATGTGAAGAGGCTTCAGTGTGAGTGACCCAGTTCAGTGGCGGCAGCAGCAGCACGGGGCAATTTCTGTGACTCTGTTTCTGTTATCTCTCCTCATCTCTAAACACATTGCAGCACAGCACAGTAGCTGGCTACATCCAATCTCACATTGGCTCTGAAAGTCCTATTTTTAGTGCGGTAATAAGGTATCGAGCAAGACTTAAAGTCGATATATTATACCACATACAAACAGTACGATGTGGATTTTCTTAGTTTTTTTTTTCAACCTTTTTTTCTTTACAATTTGAGGAATGTTGCATGAATATTAAAATAAATGGGCACCCAAAGAGCTCCCTAGATAGTGTAGTGAAAAATATATTTTTGTTTCACAATAAAATCTTGGAGTGAAATCTTCTGTTCATAGAAAGTTCTATGAGTAACGTGACATAAATTAGAAATGATAATTAGGGTTTTCAACAGGTTACTTGTATTTTAATTCATCTTCTCTTGAGCTGATTTAAATTATTAATCATTAATCAAACTTATAATTCAGTTGTCTCTGTACAGTTTTTATCTTAAATACTGGATCTCGGAAAAATGGCAGGGAAAAGGCCAAGTGGATTCTGGCATGAGTTCATCATTGTTCAGATGTGTTTTTAGAAAACTGTGTTGTGACGAAAACCTGAGTAGGTCGATCAGTAAATGGTTCAAGTTCTTGCCTAGAAGCTTCCACAGAAGAATAGTTGGAATATCAGCTGTAGTCAGTCTACAGTACAAGATGTCAGGATTTCTCTAAAACAAGTTCCACATCAAAAAAAGAATGTGCAGCATTTACACTTTCTCTGACTTAAGTTCATCAAGAGCACTTCTAACACATTTTAGTGACCTTTTAGTTATTGTGGCCATCTATTTCTATAATTGATAACTGACAGCTGTAGAGACTGCGACCAAATAGGGCAAACCCAAATCAGGGCAGATCCCCTGTTGTTATGAGATTCAACCCTCTCTCTCTCCACCTACCCAAAACTCCTTCTTATCCAAGAGTTTATGAGATGAGACACGGGAGAAATGACCAAGCTGAGCAGCTAGGTCAGCCATGTTTGGAACCTGCATCCTAAAAGTATCTCATGTGTACAGCTGTATAGCTGCAGGAAGTCTGCCTTTAAACAGTGACGGTGCAATGAGTTTGTATATACAGAATCACTTTCATGTTTGTCACAGTAAGCGCTGAAGGCTGCATATTAATCATCATGTCAAACATCCCTCCATCGGTCAGTTCCATTTAGTTTGAGGTAATTTACAATAAAATAAAAGTTGAACACTTCTCACTATATATATATATATATATATATATATATATATATATATATATATATATATATATATATATATATATATATATTCCTAATTTTTCTCATTGTAGGATAATGATGAATATACGGTACAATTAAGCTCCTTGAGATTTAATCAAGAAAGTTCTAGCCAGCCTTGGATGGGCTTATTACAGGACTGCCACAGATACCGGATTTTTTAAATTTTTTTCCAGAGCATTTGATTTATTGATTGCTGTCGGGATGTAAAGAAAATTTCAACAAATATATCAAAAAATGCTTCTGAAATACATCACCTACCGTAGCTTTAAGGGGAAGTGCGCTACTTTCCCACTGAGCAATTTTGTGTTGATTTGATGTCTAAAAGACGTGTAAATGATACATAGCCATCCAGTCTAAAATGTGGTTAAAAAGTGAAAGTTTAGTAGACATCTAACCACTTGAACCCCAATCTCCTGAGGGAAGAGCCTGTGTGTAACCCACTCACCCAGCACATCTTCTTGTAGATAGAGACATCTTTTTGGTTTGTATACCCGACTTCCTAAGGCCGCTCTGCCAGAAAGCACATGCGCATTACACCAAGTACTTGTGCATTACACCAGTAAGAGTAATTTTCTGTTTTACATTAATGTACAGAACTTCTCCCATTACAATGTCCTGGAAGCTTCTTTTTGGCAGCACACAGCCTATATAGTTCCATATTTATGACATTTTATATGAAACATTAAAGGTGTTGAAATTCCGCCTTCGTGTAGACCAAAAACTACAATGAAACTATTTTGGCTAGAAGTGGGCTACAAATAGCGGCCTGAGTGGGAGCTAAATCGTGGCTACGCATAGATCATGTCAAAGAAATGAAACTACCCTATTAGACGTATATTAAATGTGCATTCAATGTAACATTGCATTGTGGAATATAAGTGAGCAGAATCTGTTTATATGACAAAAAATGAACAGTTATACTGTAAATGCGGGGGTGTGGCAGTGCTTATTTTAAATATTTACAGGTTTGTATGCATTTTTTAAAAGCTGTAATGATGTTTTTAAAATTTGGTCTAAAACCAGGCTATACATAGCCCAAAAAAACCTGGTCTATATCAGAGCTAAAACATAGAGGCGATGCTGAAATGACTATCTATTGCTCAGTGGATCTAAGTGAAATTTTAATGCATGTACAATCTGAAGGCTGTATTTAAGTACAGTGAGAGAATCAAATATAGGACACATGTTGAGTTGCAGAACCCATCCCACTGCAGTGTGCCCCAGCCTGGTCTGATGGCATATGGTGCCTTCTGGTCTGCCAGTCAGCTCTCGAAGGCCTCCAGCTAAAAATGCATTGGGAGAGATATGGGCTTCTATTTACAACTGAGGGCTTTTTGGGTTCTAACTATCCAAATCTGATAATCATATAAAGGAGCTGGTGGCACCATGTAGCTAACTGTTCCACTTTTTTGGAGACCTTCACTTTTGAATATTGTGTGGGTCACTCAAGTAAAGGGCTGCTCGCTTGTAGAGCATTTCACAACTGCAAGGAAGGAGAGGGGAGGAAGTGTAAACTAAATGCATGTATAGGGCAGAATTGTATTCCCTGGAGGGAAACATGAGACAGGAAATGAGTTAAGTGGTGATGATGAATGCTGATTGATAACAGGCCTTTGTTACTGCGGTCAGACTCAGTTTGGCTCGAGTGGAAGTGGCCGAGTCCATTTAGAGACTGTATGGTCAGGATGGGAAACTGACTGCAGGCAGTAATGAATTTTATCAGTGCTTTTGAGAGCTGGAACTGGTCCACAAGCAAGCGTAGAATTGATTTATTAAGCCCAGGCAATGATGCCGCAGTGATACCATTGTGTCAGTCAATGAGGTTTTGTTGCATAATGCATATCATTCTCTCTCTAAATATTCACAGCATGCAACTACAGCATCACAGATGGCCTCATTTTAACAATTAAAGGAAGATTACCCGGCAGTATAGATTGCAAACATTGTAATTGACATGATGCTCCAAGATAGAAGAGGACTTGATTATGTGAGCGTGTGAGATGAGACTTGATTCACTGCCTCCTGGAGGTATAAGCTGTCTGATTTTTGTGTGTGCATGTTTGCTTACATACTGTATGTGTGAGGTTGGTGTGCTGAAAGAGACAGAGGGTGATAGCGAGAGGAGGCAACCGGCCCAATCTTCAGTGAGCAGACGAGTGCTAATAGCACACATCAGTGCTGGTGTGGGTGATGGCTCGTGGAGTGAAAGGAGAGGCCATTGATCAGGACGGGCACGGGGTTGAGGTTAGGAACAAGCATCACTGAAATTCATCACCCTGTCAGCAGCAATATCTGAAAATCAGGGTGGTGGATAATCCTGGAGAAACATTATATCGTTATGTATGTTATGTAAATGTTAGAAATGCAGGGTTGCAGTCGCAGCTGCTGCTTCACTTCAAGAATGGCGTGCAAGAGAGTGCAAGAACAGATGATTTATTGGGTAAACACTTCTCACCTGACTGCCCACGAAGACTCGCTTCTATCAAGAACAGCAGAAAGTTAACCCACTTTATCGCAGCTGCATTTGCTCAAAGTTTCCTTGACATAAAAGATTATGTTATGACAGCGAGCGTCTGTACAATAAAGTGCTTTTAGCCACCCAAAGGAGCACTAAACAGGAGAAAGCAGAGGACAGGGGGATTCAGTGTTCCTCAAAGGCTGGAGAGACCCAGTATCACTGTGTATGTGAATAATGTTTACGCTGTAGCTTCAAGTACAACACCATCTGTCTAACTGTGTCAACTCCTGTGTCAGACTGCACCAGATGCAACCTTTAGCAGTTTTGTGGACTGTTATACACCAAACACTGCGAGCTATTGTATGTCAAGGCTACCCATTTAGTGAGCTGCGGGCTTCCTGATGGAGGCACAGGCCAAACTGCATTTAGCACTGTGGAGATTCCTGTCTGTGTTCACATGAAAGACTCTAAAGGTGATTCAGTGTGCTGTTTGATCCAGTTGAACTGCACTTAGTGGTGGAAATATTGTACTTTTCACTCTACTGTATTCATTTGATGGCTTAAAATACTTTGCAGATTCAGATTGCTGTACATGTACAAAATAGAATCAATAAGTTAACATAAAGTAGTTAAAATCAACCCCACCTTTACCAGTGGCAACATTACAGTAATGCTTTACTTTTGGCACTTAGAGTGTATTTTGATGCTAATACTTTTGTACTTTTACTTTGAATGCATGACTTTTACTTGTAACAGAGTATTTCTACAGCAAGAATAGCAATGTGTCAGCAAAAAGGCAAGGAAACATGGATATTGAACTTTATTTATCCCTAGCAGGGCAATTAAAATGTTTATGCAGCAGAGCACACACATATCCCGATAAAAACACATAGGATAAAATAACACATAAATAGATAGAATGCTAAATTTAAAAAAAATGATGTGCTCATCAGTCACCACTGGGAGGTGGGGATGGTTAGATTCCCCAATGGGAGGTGGCAGAGTTCAATAGATAAATGGCCTCAGGTACAAATGTTCTACAACTGGGGCAGCACATGTCGACTAGATGGAAGCCACTTAAAGGCCTGGAACAAGATGTGTGTGGGATCATAAGGATTTAACTGGCCTTCTGAAGAGTGCATTCCTTGTATATTGTGGCCAGAGACCTTAAAGGGAGACCCATGATCTTGGAACATGTAGTGTATGTTCTGGACGGTAAAAGACTGGTACCAGCAAGTCATTGAAAAGGTGAATATACTCTGTGTGAAGCAGTTGTAAAAAGTGAACATGATGTGGGGAACAACCCCAAATGAGTTGAGCTGCTGACACTTTTGAACTATGGCATCTGTATTACTGTCAAATTTCAGATGCTGATCAAAACATTTTGCCTAGGTACTTATATTTTTCCTCCACTGCAGCTGACTTCAGGTGGATAACTGTAAGTCCAATCATGTGCTGTTTCCTGGAAAAAGGAATCTTTATGATAAATAGATTTCAAAATATTAAAGCCCCTGAAAACTTCAAATCCTACATATTTCTCTATAACAGTAAATACATATAACTAAATAAGCAACACCAAAAAAAATATTCTTAAGGCATTATTTATTAAGAGTTTTTAAAAAAGTATTATTTGGCTATATATTATAAAGGCAGGATTTGTTAATGAATTAAAGCACAAACCTTTGCACAATGATGCACGCCACTTTCAATCAAGCGCAAGGGTTTCTATTATTAAGTTATTTTCAGTTATCATCACTCATTGGGTTCTTTCATGTTGTATTGTTGTGTCAGGTTTGATAGATGGTGATTTCACTCCCTGATCGCGAAGATCTGTCTGTTTTTGTCTCTCACACTGTAATTTTTTCTTCTCAACACATAAGATACTTTCAGCAGCATATCTTCTGTGGATAGACACTCATGGGCATAACCATTTTTTTTTTCCAAAAATGTTGTTGATTTCATCAGTGACATTAAATCCTTGTTGTTTAGGCTTCCTTATCATTCACTATGATGTTGAGTTCACAGTGGTGGTATTGATGGGGATATTTCATTCTTGAATTATTGAATTAGTGGCCTATACTATTAGCTTATATATCTTAAAAGTATTTCATTTACGAGGAAAAAATATTTTGGAGCCACAATGCTTCTGTTTGAGTAGCCTTTGATTAACTTTTAGTGTTGTAGTCCCAGTCCCTCCACTAAGGGGAGCTGCTGGGTGAGGGGCACTGTGTTCAACAGAACAGACAGATCTCATTAACTCCATACAGATTGTAGAGTGTGGTGATACATTCATTCATGAAAAAGAGGAAACCCTACTGCTGGAGAGTTGTAAATAGTATAAATAGCACCAATATTTTGTATTTTCTTTAATTTTTCCATGCTCCAGATTTACATTTTATTTCATCATTTTGTTTTTAAATGTCATTCTAATTATTTTCTTTGCCCATGTAAAGCACTTTGAATTGCCTCTAAGTTTGAAATGTGCTATATAAATTAAGCTGCCTTGCCTTTTCTTGTGAGATTTACTGTGAAAATAGTTACATTATGTAAAATAGTTACCTGAAAAACAGCCACTTTGCCATACAACAACAACAATCATGTGGGCCTTAATTTTCCAGTATCTAGTAGACCCAATATGTCAGTTTTAAGAAACAGGATGTTTATACTGTAGTTACTAGGAATTGATCATTATCTCTCTGAAGAGCGCATCAAGTTTTCAGTATTTTTAGTACCAGTTGCAACAGACCTATGGTAAAGTTAAGTGTATCATATAAAGTTGGAGATATAAAGTGAGTATGTAAAAATCATTGATCCATTAACAGATCAGTATTGAAGTCAAGGTTGAGTTGAGATATTGGGGGGAGGGTGTTGCAATTTTTTCAAGTCACAGGGAGGGCCCAAACCAAATATTAATAACCCTGGGGAGGGTCTTGTTTTTTAAAAAAAAGTCAAACATAAGGTCCTCCACACCCCAATCATTTTCGTACAGACTCTAATAAAAACAAATTTGGGGGTGGCCAGGTTGGGAATTTTCTGGCTGGTATTTATCTTTTCTTTTATGAAATTATAAACGTTTGTAATAATTAGTAAAATCTTAATGTTTTATTAATAAATGTATTTTGGTCGAGATCATCCTGCAGCCCTTTTCCAGAGGGTAAGTGGTCATATGGTCCATTCAGTCAAAGGTTTTTTTCACAACCTGGCAACCCAAAAGTTGTTCTTATTAATTGCTTAAAACGGACCCATAACGCATTAGTAAATTTAGGGAAATGATTTATTAACCATTTTAAAACTCGTTACAGCTTACAGACCCATTATTAAAGGTGTTCTAACTTTTCGTGGGAATTATCTCACATATTGTAACCTCAGTATCTTGCTCTGTGCTTTAACACATCCTACTTCAGAGAAAAAAGCTCACGCCTTTTTCATGTTCTATATATACTTGGTCACTGGTGCGTTTCTACGCACAGCGACACGATGAGCGCCTGGGCGTCACGGTGCGCTCTCTTGACCTCGCTCTGCCTCTTTCTGCTTTTAAACTGTTCGGGCACAGTGGCGACTTTTGAGGTGACACTGCTTCACACCAACGACAACCATGCACGGATCGAGGAGACCAGCGAGGACGCGGGGAAGTGTACAGCCGGTGCTCCTTGCTTCGCTGGGGTCGCCAGGAGGTTCACTAAAGTGTCGGAGATCCGGAAAAGGGAGAAGAATGTGTTGCTCTTGGATGCTGGAGACCAGTTTCAAGGAACTATCTGGTTCAACTACTATAAGGGCGCCGAAGCAGCGCACTTCATGAACAAACTTGGTTATGATGTTATGGTAAATATTCTTTTAATTGTGATTTGTTGTTAATGTGCGACCACACAGCTGAAAATGGTTGTTTGTTTGTTTTTAGAGAAATTGATATAGGTCTATCCTCTAATAGTAGAATTGTAGAGTTAGTTTTCAGTTAATAAAATTTTGTGTTTAAGGCTTTTGGAAACCATGAGTTTGACAATGGAGTGGAGGGTCTGATCCAGCCCTTCCTCCAGAAAGTAAATTTCTCTGTGGTGAGTGCCAACATACAACCTGACAAGACTCTGGCTGCAAAACTCAGTGGCTACTACCAACCCTACACAGTCATAAATGTGGGTTCAGAGAAAGTGGCTGTGGTCGGCTACACCACTGCAGAGACCCCCTTCTTATCCATGCCAGGTAAAAGCAAAATCTGTTGTTTGATTTATGAAGTTTATAATGTCCTTATTGGCACAATTTTTGCATGCAGCAGTTCATGTGTACAGCTTTGTTACCCCAAGACAGAACAGTCACTTAATGAAACTTGTATTTAAGACACTCTCTAGAGCTTTTTCCAGTGTGGTTTATAGTACTTTATTTTATTTACACCTTCTTGTCATCTGATCATAATCTGATGTTTCAAGTTTTATTCATCAGTATGAGGAGCATTGTCCACTAAAATAAAATAATCCTAGTTCCCATTCTTCCCCTGTGTGTGAGGACAACACTTAAAGTTTGAGGATGAGGTGGAAGCACTTCAGCTTCAGGTCGATAAGCTGGAAACCTTAGGCTATAATAAGATCATCGCCCTGGGCCACTCTGGCTTTGACGTGGATCGAGACATCGCCAAGCGTGTGAGAGGGGTTGACGTCGTTATTGGAGGACACACCAACACATTCCTCTATACGGGTATTTTTATCCTATTTCATTCAATTCAGGTCTATTCTAGTGGCTGAGGTTTACAAAAGACCAACTGTATTGTATCTTGTAACTAGTATTGTTTTTTATTTCTGTTTTTATTAAATTCATCTGCAGAAGTCTGTCTTTTTTTTAGCATTCCCACTATGCTCAGATACTTGTGCTTCACAGATGCAACAAACAAGTTAAAAACTGCAAGAGTAAAGACATCATTTTACCTTCACTGTAACAGGAAATGAGAAACAGTGCACTACAAACCTCAAAATGTCTTTCTCTGCAGGAAATCACCCATCCACTGAAGTGCCAGCAGGCCCGTACCCTTTTATGGTGAGGTCTAACGATGGGAGAAATGTGCCGGTGGTCCAGGCCTTTGCCTTTGGGAAGTACCTTGGACACTTGAAAGTTACCTTTGATGAGGCTGGGAATGTGAAAAAAGCTGTTGGAAACCCCATCCTAATGGACAGCAGCATACGTCAAGGTAGACATCCTGAATGTCAGTAATTACACAAGGCCAATGTTTGACTTTTCAGTTGTTAACTGGTTGAATGGTTGAAACAATTCATTAAACAAAATGAGATTTTATCATGTTAAAACGACTTGATGTGAGATTAAGTGTCTTGAACTGGGACGTCTATCTGTGTGCAATGCTCTAGTAAATAAATAATTAGTGCACATGGAATAATTTTGGCAAGAACTTGATGTTTACACAGCTGTTGAAACAAATGATGTTGAAACAAATGATGTTGAAACAAATGATGTTGAAACAAAAGCTTGAACTTGTAGATAATACATAAAAATTCCAAATGCATTTAGATTATTTCTGATTATGTTCGGAAACAGTTTAATGCATGCCCTGTTTGTTAAAATTATAGCAGCACACTAAAAACACAATATAATCTATTTTCCTTTCTCAAGAGTTTATACAATAAACGTGTCTCATGTTTTCATAAATCCTTTCTTTACACAAGTGTCACTCTTTTTGTAACACTCAGACCCAGATATCCTTGCTGACATTGAGGAGTGGAAGAAAGACTTGGCTCAGTACTCCTCACAGTATGTCGGACAAACCTTAGTCTACCTCAATGGGACATTTGAAGAGTGTCGATTTCGGGAGTGTAACCTTGGAAACCTGATCTGTGATGCTATGGTAATAATTATGGGCAACGTTTAGTTCATTTATTAAGTCATTCATTTACAGTATATTCAGAAAGCCTTAGTTGCTCCCTCATTTTGTTGTTCAGTTTATTAACAACTGAAACAAAAGAGAAACATTTTCGTTTTGTCACACATGAACACATGTAACCTCAGCCTATAACATTTATTTTTTTCCTTTTACGTTGCCAGATTTATCACAATATAAAGTATTCAAGTGAGCTGCAGTGGAACCACGTGGGCATATGTATGCTGAATAGTGGGGCAATACGGACAGCTATAAACGAGCGTTACAAAAATGGTACTTCAATGGAGTGCTTCATTACAAAGGCCACTTTGCACTGGCTGCAGTTGTAGTTTCTTTGTTTAATGTAATGGCATTTGCCCGTACTTTTAGGTTCCATAACTATGGAGGAGATCCTCACCGTCTTACCATTTGGAGGAACCTTTGACTTGGTTCAAATAAAGGGATCAACTGTGAAAAAGGCATTTGAACATTCCGTTCACAGTTATGGAAACAAGTCTGGAGAATTTCTTCAAGTGTCAGGTATTTCTTCTGGCCCCTGTGCTGCTCCACCATCACTGTTTCATCCAGGGTCTCTTAGAATAATATTAACTGTTATCAGGTTTTGTATCAAAGGAATAATTTGATCTATACCACTCTCATGTCCATCCAGTAAATATGAATCTACCGCCAGCAGCCAGTTAGCTTAGCTTAGGTAGGCTACCGAACATCAACAACTAACATAAGCTTAACCCTGATGACTGAGTGCACTCCAGAGAAGTCCCGTCCTCAACTGAAGGCTAACTAGCCAAATATATGGCAAGCTACCGGTGGCTAGCTGGCAGCTAAGATACAGCATGTAATATATACAACGTTTGAGTTACCGGGATCATGAGGCGTATTTCACCTCTTTTTAGCTAACTGCCTCCTGCGTAAGTAATGCGTTGCTGCCAAACACTGCTAATTAAAATTGTACATCTTGTTTGACGGTGTAGTCACTCATTCGTCCAGGAGTGTTCTACCTTTTCTACGATACATCTTGTTTGGTTAATCTGTACAAAAACCAATTAGTGGTTTTACGAGGTAGTGAGCTACAGAGATACTGGTAGGCAAATTTTGTTAGCTTTGGACAGAGCCAGGCTAGCTGTTTCCCCGTTTCCAGTCTTTAAGCTAACTGGCTGCTCATGGTAGCTTCATTTTCAACGGTAAATCACAACAGCGGTATCAATCTTCTCATCTAACTCTCGACAAGAAAGCGTATTTCCCAAAATGTCACACTATTCCTCTAAATGTTTTACTTGTTACTGATGTAACACTTAAGCAAACATAGCCTAACATTTCCTCATTTTCTCTCTGACATTTCTAGGCATTCACATCGAGTATGACCTCTCCAAACCAGTGAACCAGCGTGTAGTGTCTGTGTCCATGCTCTGCACTGCGTGCCGTGTGCCCAAGTATGAACCGTTAGACCTGGAGAAGACGTACACTGTGGTCATGCCTTCATACATGGTGGGCGGAGGTGATAACTTTACCATGATCAAGGAGGAGTTACTGAAGCATAACACAGGTGGGCAGCAGAGGCTGTTTAGTAATTGTGTGTGAGATAAGGTGAGCATTTACTTGAAACTAAATGTTGTTTTTGTTTAATTTGATGATAAAAGACAGCCGGAAAGAAGAGTTAGTTTCATTTGCTTGTAAGTTTCACTGCATAATACTCAAAAGAAAAATGTTTCTGATTAAAATAATTCTTTAGAGTTGACAGACTGCTAAAAACTAGTTCCAGATCTCTAATGTCTCAAAGTCCTCCCTCCCCTACTTTTCCTTCCTGTTGGACTGGACCTTAAGTAAGCCCTGGGCTTTAATGTTTTTAAAGTTCTCTGTCTAGTTCTCTGGCTCAGATTTCTCAAACTTGGCACCTCATGTCACATTCAACTGTCTACACAAAAACAGTGGAAAAGTCCGTTTTTAAAACAGATCAGCAAGAGCACGCAGAAGTAAAGGGGAAGCGGTTCAGCGGCAAATATTATGAAAGGCAGGATGTTGCTTTGGGAAGAGTGAAACGTGTTGCACACAAGCAATTTCCACTCCTAGCACAGTTCAGCGGTCCACCACTTTGCTCCAGATGGAAGTCTTAACAACTATTGGATTGATTGCTATGAAATTTTCTACAAACATCATCAGCATGTTAGAATTGTCATTGTAGCAAGTTAGCATGCTGATGTTAGCATTAGCTCAAAGCACCGCTGTGCCTACATACAGCCTCACAGAGCTGTTAGCATCGCTGTAGACTCTTAGTCTTGTTTTTGTGTTTTTTCTTTCTGTGCAATAACTGATAATAATAATTTAACAATCATTTTTGCATTGGCTTCCCCTCATTCATCAATACATTTAAATGTCTTTCACTATATTTCGCTCACTTGAACATTATATTATGACTGCAGCTGTCCTATAAGCAAGTTTTAAGCATAGGCCGAAAGGAGATAGTTTTATCAGGAAAATAAAATACCAACCAAATACTAACCAAGCTGTCATTTTCCCGCCTCTTGCAGGTGATATGGACGTTTCTGTTTTTTCCAAATACATCTCGGACATGAAGCGTGTGTACCCTGCAGTGGAAGGCCGGATCACGTTCAGGAACTCAGCTGTTTTTACAGCCCACAGCCTTGGTTTGTTGCTGCTGGGTTTATGTCTGTCCCTGATCCTCTGATTGGCTTTGCACACTCTGGGAAACTGTGATAAACTGAAGGGCAAGTTTGGCTGCTTGGAAACTCCTCTGGGACTTGGTTAACTGCCTCTCATCTCGCTGGCTTCAAGGATAACTAGAAGACAACAGGATTGCAGGTTCAGCCTCAGGGTAGATTCAATATCCAGGCAGTATTTCCAGGAACTTATTTTTTTTTACCAGGAACTTAATTTTACCCCCACCCCCAAAAAAACACGAGTTCTGTATAATACGATTTTACACACAAGTGTGCAAGATGAACAATGTAAATATGAAAACAGTAAATATGTTTTGGATATCACCAATATTATTGACTTAAAAGTACATGTAAGTTGTTTTTAGTATTTAGTATTTTTTCTTGTGAATCTGAAGGAACAGAAGTAGTGCCATGTTATGAATCCGAGACAATGCTTCACTATATGGTATGAAAGAGTCCAAAGACAGTGTCCAACTTCTTAGTGAGATGATGAACAGAGGGAAAGCTGTCTGGCTGTATCTCTGCCTTCCCTCACTGAATAAAACAACAAGCCCAAGCTTTAAAGTATTTATGCACCTGAATGTGCCTAAACGTACTGTTTGATCTATTGCAGTTTTATAGATTGTCTTCCACCTTAAACTTTCATTTGACTCATTCAGATAAAGAACAGAGTACTGTGACTGTTCATCTAACCTCATTTTTTATAAAGAATTATATTACCCTATCTATTTGAGTGTAATTTTAGTTGCCACAGTTGATGTTGATGCTGCCTCTCCCTTGCCCCTCCCCCGCTTAGACTACGTGTGCTGTATAGTAGGATTTTTTCCACTCTCTTTCAAAAAAATGACAGTAACAATTAAATAAACATTTTAACTCTAGTTTGATTCTGTAAAACTGATTCCACAATGACCACCTTTCCAAGTTGTTACAGGCTATAATATGAGGTGATGGATATATAGCAGTTGAGGTATTTACATCTGTGGTAATACCGCAGTGTCCTCAATAGTATCACAGTGTGAAATAGTGGAAAAAGGTAATTCATTTAAAGTTGTACTACAGCTACAATCAACTGCAGCTGTCAAACAGATGCACACTTTTATACTGTTCGCTTTCATAGTTGAGAATAATTACACAAGGACCACTGTTATGGCATTTATTTATATAATTGATTTTAAATGACACATACAGCAGGAGAAGCCTCGTGTTTCCTTTTCTTGCTGTTGCAGGTGTCCAGGTCAGATGCTGTACATGTGACTACATGTAAGTTTCTGGTAACCAGACCAACAAAAGTCTCTGCAGTAGTTTAATGCCTCATAAGCATGTCAGCTCATGTCCATTGAACTGTTCACTTTACATCCATGGAGCCATCATAGAGGCCTCCTTCTGTACCTGCTGAGGAAACAAAACATAGAGTAAGCACAAAAATAGATGTTCTTAGTCAAATAGGTGTTCCATTATATATATATTTATCACTTATAGTTACAGATAATATGGCTATAATATGATAATGGCTGTACTTTATGTAATTATTCACATTTGATTTGAGGATTTTAATATGAAAACAATGCATGTTAATATTACACTGCTATTAATTACACAATGATTACAAAAATGTGTCTTATTAATAAAAATATTTATATTGTATATCAAAAAGTGGTACATTTCAACAGCCCAAAATACATCCAAACAACGTACATACATACTTTTCTCACAATCTTCAAGATGGTATCACTACAGCCAATCTTGGCTCTGACAGCTTAGCCAAATATAACTGTGTAAGAACAACAGGTGATTTTTCCATTTCCAAAACACTTAAATATTAAATTAAGACATTACAACATAAAACCCTCTATAGGATAAATAACTACAGGCACATTTGAAAGCCTATAATAGAAGTGTAGAGTTCCAATCACTTAAATAAGCATGCTTATTAGCATACTTTTTTATTATTATATTCTCCTAAAGAAAATTCAGTGATTTAAAGATTTAGATTTATATACTTATTTGTCAGACATCATCATACAGTCATAGGTTTCACTCTTAAATTTATTACAGGTGTAATAATGACATTTATAGATTTGATACAGATTAATAAATACAATTATTCTCCCCCCACGACCCTGCAAAGGATAAGCCGGTACAGATAATGGATGGATGGATGGATTGATGTTCAGACTCAATATTTCTTTGGAAACCAATGCTAGCATCTGTTTACCTTGTTTAGCTCAGGGAAAAGTTCTTGAATGGCGATGTCCAACAGCACATATGTCAGCTGAGGAAGTGAAAAAGCATTAAGGTCAGTGACCTTTAAATAAAACAGCAAATACATTTTAAAACATTTGGATACTGCAATCAAATTACAAAAAATATTTTGGATTGTGGTTTGCCACATCCCATGTGACAGTGTGTACCTAAGCCCAGTTATGAGTGCAAACATGCAGAGATATACAGCATGGAGACAGGTTCAAATTCACTTTCACATTACCTGTCACATCTTCTCTCAGGTCAATTAAGTACAAACACGTTGGGAAAACGAGAAATGCGTTCTACGGGCTAGGTGTGTGTGTGTTTGTGAGAGTGTCCTTGCGTACCTGTTTGTTGAGAACTGGCTGTTGCAGTCCATCGAAGAGGAGACGTACTCCTTCATACTTGGCGTCTTCTCCGATACATTTCCCCAGGAAGTCTAAAGATAAATGGCTTATGAATTTCCCAGCTGACACATAAAACTGACTTGTTTTCACATTTGTAAATTTGTCTTGTATGTGAAAATGTCGGAAGTAAGGTGGTCCACAGATTACAAAACGCTACGTGGAAGATCTGAATGAATACCTGGAATATAGGTCATCATCTCCTCAAATGTCTTCTTCGCCCTCCTCTGCTTGTCCTGAGCCGAGCGCGGCAGACTGCTCTCACAGAAAACTGTGTCTAGATTATGCAAATCATTTCACCTCATTAGATTGTTTAAAGGAATAGTTCAACATTTTGGCAAACCCCCCCCCCAAGAATTAGATCAGAAGATCAATACCACTCTCCTTACTATCACAATTATGTGAACATCTCTACAGTGTACCTCTAAGCAGGGTGATGAGCGAGACTAGCCGGTGCTCCTGGACCACCTGGTTCAGTTTGTACTGAAGGTAGTAGTCTGTGTAGGCTTCCAGTGTGTTCTTCAACAGGATCCTGCCAGCCATTAGCAGGTGGTGCAGCCAGTCGGGGATGTGGAAGATGACTCTGCCTGACAGCCATGAAGAAGGACAGAAAGAGGAAGAAAGAGAGAGTGTGTGAGTGACTAATGGGGTCTACTTGTCATGGTGGTGATTAATGAGGGAAAACCAACCCGTACTTCAAGTGCATTTCGTTCCTCTCTGTACTGTACTGCTCTGTATACGGATGGATGACAATAATGTCTCTTATCTTTACTAAATGCAAGCTTATGCTAATGCTAAAATGCATTAAATAATAAAATTAATTTAATAAATAATAGGTTGTGATGACCATATTGCAATAAACAAATTCCAGGAGAACTCACTTACCAACAAACATTAAGTAGTCATACACCCCTTCAACAGTGATCATTTCCATGAAGTAATTCTGATTGTGTCTCTTCTCAGTCATCTCTGATCGGTTGGCGTTGTTTTTGAAGAGGTCATTGAAGAGCTACCAAAGAGGGATTTACATCCATGTTTAAGATGGAAGCCCATTTAAGACCATACGACTACTATATTGCTATTCTGCTTCATAAACCTTTTCTACTCATAAATGTCTATGTGTTGTTGTTTCTTTCACAAACAAAATGTGAACAATGTAAATATTGCAACAAAAGTCTTTCTTCTTTTTAAACTGTATGCATTAATCCCTGACCCCCCAACCCCCACCCTCCCCCAAACATTGAACTGGAAAGCCCGATTGGAATGTGAATTTTCAACCAGAAAGTGGTAACTGGAAACCCTTCAGTGTAAATAACTATTAAACTAAATTTGAGAGTCAGGGATGACTCAAAGGATAACATTCCTGGGGCCTAGGCTTGCAGAAAGAGAGAGAGAGAGAGGAAGAGAGAGAGACAGAGGCAGAGAGAGTATGAAAAATTTGAATCCCTAACCTTTTTATCATTTTCCGAGGTGGGGCTCAGGATAGTGAGCTCTGGGCGGCTGGGTTTGGGTTTGGGAGACTCACAAGAGTTGAAGAAGGACTGGATGAAAGGCTCCAGATGCTGCCCTTTCTGACAGAGAGAGAACAGGACACAGTCTGTATAAGTTACTATGGCAGTATTATTTCTCTTACAGGTATATTTCATCTAAAAGGTAAAACGGACTGTTAAGGATCTAAGAAACACACAAGTGACTGCTTAAATCTGCAGCGACGTGAAGGGAAACATTTGTAATGTAGAAAGATGAGACAGAGAGAAATGAAGAGCATTCCCAGACACAAACACACACACACCACTAGAAATGCATTTCTTACCTCTTTTATCAGTTTGCTGGGAACTGACTTAATGATTTTCCCTGTGAAACATAAATACTTTATCTCAGTGATGTATGGCTCTGTCACATTTAACCTCTGTTAACATTGTTTCACTGCAACACCAAGGTCAGGTTGATCAAACATTTTCACAGTGTGTTTGACATGTTCTGCTGTTCAAACATAATCCATCACACTGCTCTTTGCCACACTCATACTTTACCCAGGTTCACATCAGGTAACATCTTGTCCAGGAACTGAGACTCCATACTATAAGGGGACAGGAAGTCGGCAAGTAGCTGACTGTTGCTCAGCTCCGGGTGCTGCAGAAGTTTCTGCAAAGAAAACACATTATATACTATATTTCTGTCCATTAATCTCAGCATGGTATAAAGAAACTTGAAAGTTATTTTGAGATAGGGAATCTATCACAGTTAATTTTTCATTTTAGCCATGCTGGCGGCATGGTTCTAGGGATGGTTCTCAACAACTACGGGATGGATTGCCATTAAATTTTGTACAGACATTCATGTCCCCTCTGGATGAATTGTAATAACTTTGGCAATCAGCTGTCTTTTCGTCTAGGGCCACCATGAAATCAGAATTTTAATTTGTCTGATGGACAAATGTGCAATAAAGATTTAAACAATAAAGAGCTATGCTCTTTTTGAGATCATCTACCATAAAGGAACCATAACTGATTTAATGAGCCATTCGCAGTTTCACAGGCACAAATGAGGGGACTTTTATTGTACTATGGTATAAATCAGATTTACTAATTGCTGCAAAACTAATGACATTCCCATCAGCCTCTGTTGTACTTTGTGTTGTGTACTTATTAACAAATGCTAGCAGGCTAACACACTAAAATAAGATGCTAAACATCAGCCTGTTAACATTATAACTGTAAGCATGTTAGCATGTTGATGTTAACATTTAGCTCAAAGCACCACTGTGGCTAAGGACAGCCTCACAGAGCTGCTAGCATGGCTGTAGACTCTTTGTCTTGTAGTTTTGTCAGTTATCATCTTATGGTGATGCACTTGCGAGCAGGGACCATTTAAAAATCTTTCCTTGTTGCTGCGTTCAAGGACACTCCAGTTCCAAAACATCTGGGATTTGTGAGTCGGCTGCTGAAAACTCCATGAAATCATGAGCAATTTTTCAAGAAATAAATATCAGAAGACAAACAAGTTGCAAAGTCTGGACTGTGTTTTGAAAAGCTGCAACTGTCCTCACAACAGCCAAATAGGACAGAGACAGAGAGAAAATGTTTTCTCCATTTAGGACATTGATTTAACCTGTCCATGGTCCTGACATACAGTATTGTTAGTTTGTTACAATTTCATAATGATCACTTTTAAAAGGTTCTTTTCTGAAACTGGACAAGGTGTGTTCCTGGAACAAATGCTCAAAAATTGAGACCGATCCAGTTTAATCTTGATGTCTGGTCACTAGAGTGCTGCCTGTTCAGCGAGATGCATTATGAAAAGATTTGTCTGGAGCACTGTGTGTCTGTGGGTGTGAGTATGTGTGTGAGTGTGAGTGTGAGTGTGTGTGAGTGTGTGTGTGTGTGTGTGTGTGTGTGTGTGTGTGTGTGTGTTGTGTTGATGGGCTCCGGGCTTGAGAAAAAGTGAGACACCAAGTAATGGCAAAATGCCACTCATCAAAATTCTTGGGTTAGGGTGCTACTTCCTACCTCATGGATTTTTTTGACTTGTTTCACTGTTGAATTGACCAGTGTTTAGTGGGAAATTGGCACATGATCAAATATGACTCAGGCATTTGCTTGATAATTATATCAGCCCACTTTCATCGAGACTGCAGCCACAGCTGTGTGTTTAAATAATAATCATCTCTCTGCACAGGAACATTACATAATCAGAGGTTTCTTTTTAAATACTGGCTCATCTCCAGATCCATCAATCTGTATTGAGTATACGTTTCTAATACAATTCAAAGACTTAAGTGTCATTTTTTTCTCATCAGGACATCTACCTGAAGGTACTCCTGGAACTCCTCACGCTTCGATGTGAGGAACTCGTAATTCTTGGGACCGATGATTCTCTTCGAAGGCAACTGCGCATCTGGAAATGAGCCTATAGAGGGTGTAAGATTTCACAGAAAAAGCTTTCTTTTACTTCCACAGGAAAATAACAGTTGTCCCACACAAGGCCCTAAATGATGCAACAGGGCCATTAAACTTACTTGGTTCACTTGGAAGCAATGTTCTTTGAATCCTCTGGAATCCATGAGACAACTTTGGTAATTCTTTCCTTATGACAATGATTGAAAAAAGAGCAGGGCACATGCTCTCTAATGCAAACTAAAGAAACAATTTGCAGAAATCTTACCATGAAACTCAGTGAGCTTTGATTCAAGGACATAGAACTCCAGATATCTTCTGTACACGGACCAGTGCTCAGTCTCATGTCCCACTGCAGACAAACACAAACACAAAGTAAGATCAATAAGTCAGATCTACTCTCAGTTAGCATTACTGTCATCTGAGGGAACTATGCATGTTGGCAGCTCCAGCAGGCAGTGAGAGGTAAATGTGTTACTTTTCACTGCTCATATCAACCAACTTACTGTAGCTAGTCTGTGAATATTCACACCAAAATACCCCAAAAATGAAAAATTAGAGGGAAAACACTGCTTTTATTTTTCACAGCTTTATCTGCAAAAGTCACTTGCATTTTACTGTTATATTTAGATTTTTGTCAATTTGTTTGAGCAACAAGTGATTGTATTTAGCACCAGATTGTCACTGGGGGCAAATCTATGAGGTCTCCATTATTGGCAATAAGATGCTCTTGTCTGTCATAGTCCTACATTCTCCATTAAAGGAATAGTTGGATCTTTAGGAAAACATGCTTATTTGATTTCTTGCTGACAATTGATACCACTCTCATGTCTGTACTGTAAATATGAAGCTCTAGCCAGCATATAGCTGTATCTCCTGTATCCAGGAGCTAAGCTAACCGGTTTCGGTCGGTAGCTTCATATTCACCGTACAGATATAAGAGTGATATCAAGAAAGCAAATAAGCTTTTCCAAAAATGTGGAACTATTCCTTTAAGATGACAAAACAATTTTACTTTTACATGAAGATCTTGCCAAGTCTAAGTTTTTAAGTTCATGGAAATCTATTTTCTCACTATAAAGTTACCAGAAAGTTGGTGGTTTGTTTGCTAACGCCACAGCTCACATCATGCAGCAAAGCAGAATGACCTCTCTCAGATGAAAGTAAGTGAGACAGAAGGACAGGTCCGATAGCCTCACCTGCCTTCCGGTCGTTGCGCTCTACATCAATACAGAACACAGGAATCCTCTCCCTCTTCACATCGTCATCATAGAAATCAATGTACGGGATGGTGATGTTCCAGGCTGAGAGGTTTCGGGGGGTGCTGGGGGTGGAGGCTGCCTCCATGGGGGAGTCATCCTCCAGCACCATCATGGCTTCCTCCACCTTGAATGGAAGGAAATGAGAAAGGTTAAGGTCAAGTAGAGTCTTCAGAAGAAATAAGTCATGGTCAAAACTGCTACTATTGAGGTGCAAAACACTTTGTACAATCTTAAGATCACTACTGGCTGGAGATCTGTATTTTAATTTTTGTCTTTTGTTTTTGAGTTCAGATTCTGTTTATTTTGTAGTGAATTACAATTCAACTGTGTTTCACTGTGTGTGTCTTCACTTTGTAGCTCATTTAACATACAGTGTACACCTATCCAATTTACAATGAAGGAAATAAGCCATAAAAAAAACAATAAAAAACAAGGTTGGCTGAGACTCAGCCACAAATAAAGGAAATGCTAAAGGAAACCCAGCACATCCCCTTAAACTAAGTACGGGAAGGGCAATTAAATAAATATTTCCAAACATTCAGCTATCAGGTCTTGTTTTACTGCACCAGCTATGGAGGAAGAGTCATTATATCTGTAGATATGGTTGATTTTCTGATACACAATATTTGTAAAATAATACCAACCAGTTAGGCACCTTCTCTACAGAAAAAAGAAGTCATTAGATCAGAACTGTACTAACAAAACACACCAGTTACATTTCTCTCAATCAAAGCAGATGTTTAGTCATTTTCATGAGTCTTACATGTGGTTTCATAGGGAAAAACTTCCTCCCTAAGCCCACACAACCTTCTGTCAATTGAGCTTGCAAATTCAAAGTTCAGTTGGTTCTTCAGAACAGCACAATCACTTGCTGGAATCATGTGAATGTCTTGGGGAAGCCAGACAGCAGTGATCAAGACTAAAATCTGTGATATCATCAAAATGAAAAAACCCTGAGTTAACACATGGACGGCAGATTTAGTTAAAACAGTGTGGCTTTCCTTTCTTCACTCAACGCCCCCAAGTGGTAACTACAGTGATTGCTTAGAGGGGTGCATTAGTTTGAATATTACTTTTTGCAGTAACCTAAGTGGTTAAGAAAAAATCTAAACAGGATCAAATTTTTTGTAACTACTTTTTTTTGTTTTGAAGTAAGTCAACACACAAATGACCATTTGATTTGTGATTAAATCTAGACTCCAAAGGAAACTATCGTCCTGTTAGCATTATAACAAAATCATCTAAAAATGAGCGGTTGGAATATTTTAGATCAGCCTCACCATATCATCTTCTCCCTCCACCAGTCCACAGGATGGCAGCATGGCTCCCTCCATGGTTGTACTCTTGAACACTCCTTTGATCTTACTGCCAATGCGGCTGATCCCAAAGGACTCGCCCCTCTTTGACGTGTTCCTGCAGCCCAAACAGGGATGTTATTACACAATGCATGATGGAGGAGATGCGCATGGCTTCAGCAAAGCGCATGCAGCTTGAGAGAAGTGATAGGGAAGGAACCGTAGAGGAGAGGCGGGGAAGCAAGGAACAGCATACTGCATCGGTATCATGACTGTACAATGTGGAGAAAAAGCTAAGGTAGCCAAACCAAAAGCCAAAATGTCACTTCACAGCCATCTCACAATGAAATGAAATGCCTGGGTTGTGGTTTAAGGGCTGCAGGTCCAAAAGCAAACACAACACACAGCAGTGAGCAGTGATTTTATGAACAGATGTCTAGTTGGAAGGGGATCACAAATTTGAATGATTGCAAAAATGTCATATGATTAGTTATCAGTCAACCAGAACAGACACAAAACATCACAGGTGCTCTGTGTGAGTGCCTGTTAGATTAAGTGAAATAAAAATCACCATATGATACATGGTGATATACCCAATACACGAGAAACTGAACATTGAAAAGTCACTGCATTGTCAAAAACAACAGGCGAGTCTTTAGCCTAAACAACACAACAAAGTTGGGGAGGAAGGACGCATGACAAATAAAAACAGGACCCCATGCATCGGCCCCACCATGCAGGCGTCTGACTGGGACTGGGGTCACGTAGGAGAAAGTGGACAGCATAACATCACACTGAGCGACCTGTGACACACGAATGGACCCTGACTTACTTGGGTGATGAGTGGCGGTGGGATAACGAGCCGTATGGGAAAGTTGTGAACGTGGACTGGGCATGGAGGGAGTTAAAAGATGCAGGTGAAGAGCTGCCAGAGGCGGTGAACAGTGAGGACGGGGACTCGGGGCTCCAGTCCCAGGAACTATAAGCAGAACAAGGTCATGTCCCCACGGGCAAGAGGAGGGAGAGGACCGTGGATCATACCAGGACAGGCAGTATGGTGGTTACAGAATCAGAGTGGACATACATACAGTCACAGACACAGCACGGTGGTGGCAATACATAGATGGAGTAACGGGCAGACAGACAGGCAGAGTGGAAGGGGGGTTACTGAATCGCAGACATGGAGGGAGTTGAGACTTGTAGTTGGTCAATGTTTACGTATGGAGTGCCAGTAAGAGCCATTATCTGCTATCTCTTCTCTCTTCTTTGAGAGGCATAATTCATGCTGCTTTGAAAACTTCCTTCATAACAAGATTGCTTTCTTAACAAGATCTGAACCCAATGTCCTTCCTGAAGTTCCCCTGATGATTAATTCTGTAATTTTGGAAGCAAGCGAACCCAAGTTTGAAAATTTGAACAAGAAAATCATGAAAAATAAAGCCTAAACCTCCCAGAACAAACATTTTTATTGCATGTGTTCAGCAGCATGATTAACATGATTAGCTGATTAAAGTCACTTTTCTCAATCTTCTCTCATTTGCATTTACAGCACAGGCACCAAATAAAAAAGAATTACATGTAATTATCATATTATCAACTAGTGCTCATTGAACTGAAGCCCTGATTGCGGTGGGCCCAGAGCACAGCAAATTTGTTAAAAAGGCAGCACATGTTCCTCTGTAGACCAGTCAGGCAAGAATGAAGTGTCGTTTGTATCTTGCGTGCAGCAGCACTGCTCAGCCAGCCACTGTTTTGATCAGCACACTGATGCCTTATACTCACCGAATGTCATCCAAACTGAGGCTATTTCTGGAACAATATGCACAAGGAGTTAGTGGCAGGGCCCCATGGCCACATACACACCACACCCCGTGTTAGAAACATGACAGTCGATCCCTGGGTCAGTTCACTTCTATTTTAAGTTTCATTTTACAAAAAAAAAACTATTTTTTATTGCTAATTTACAGCTTCTTTTAGGCTGTATTAAGACAAAACTTAAAGTGAATTCATATTTATATTTGATGCAGCTGGCACATACTATATACTTCCTTCATACTGCAGTGGCTATTGGGATACAGAGAGCTGTGAACATTAAAAAAACTTAAATTATCAGTGAAATTCAGAAATATTAAAGGAACTTGTCTTTTAGTTGCTTTCTGTGACTAGATTACCGAAAGTACCTGTACCTTCTGTCAAATATGAACTGATGAATCAATATGCTGGTAAACATCATGGTCAAGCTTTTATTTTTGTTACACACAACCACAAAAATTAATAAAGTGAAACCTACCTGCTCATCTTGGAATTCCTGGCAGGGGACTCGGCTCCTCTCAGGAGCTGGCGGAAGTACTGGAGAATGAAAATAAAGGTATGTAAATCTTGGGTCAATCACACACAGCATATGCAAATTCTGGGACAGTATATAAGCGACACTAACGAAATGTACTACTGTATGTATCGAGTGACCTCTTTATGCCTCAATAATAATCATGACTGCACTCTTTATTTTGGAGCAGGAACAGAAGTGGCAATAAAATATCAAATAATATTATTATTTTCCAGACACACATGCAGGGCAGTGGCCTGCTGTGGACAATGGCTGAGCACTGGTCCACCCAGCTGTTTTCAATAAAACGGCCTCTGAGGGGTGAAATTCAGCTTGGCATAACGCCAGTGTCGGCTCATTGGCCATTTGCGCGTCTGGTATTGATGACACGGCCGATAGTGGTTGGTGGCTGAGAGATCGGAAGAGGATAGAAAAAGGGAGTCAATGAATTCCAAATTGACTCTAATTCCAGCATTTGGCAGATATAGTTTTGTTACTTCTGACACAAACAAATTAACATTAATATTCAGTCTGTGCTGAAACAACCTTATTTTGAAAGGACTGTATTTAGAAACCAGAGCATGACAGACAGATGCAATACAGATATGAAAGAGGTGATTCATTAATTGGGTTGAGCCTCAGGCATGTGTTGTCACACTAGGTGACAGTGAGTTGAGTGATTTATTTCTTGGTGTAGACACTAACCTCATCACTGTGACAAAACATGGGGGTGAAAACATTCTCCAGGAGGGACAGGACGTGCTCATAGGCTTCAAACAAACACCTCATGGTCTGCAGTTTCACCACCTCTGAATACGGGCCCTCTGCAACTGGAAAGTTAAACAAAAACCACATAGATGATAGCATACACACTTTTGTTAAGGTGGGTCCTGGAGCTGGACTTTTCTTTTGTAATTTCAGTGATTCTGTCACATACTGTTGCGTATTTCTTCCACTATGAAGGGGTCGAAGCGTATCTTGTCAACACTCTCGTCCAAACAGTAGGTCTCATAGATCTTCTTCACCTCCTCATGAAGTATCATCTTCTCTGAGTCTGACAGCTCTGGGCACAGTATCCTATCGTTGAATTCCTCTGAGAAGTTAGACAAGAAGAGTCAGACATCTCAGTCTCACTGTGTTAGGACCTTCAAGAATGCATCACTGTGGTATCCATGAGTGTCAAGATTACAGACAGTCTTTAGTGAGTTTTGCTTTTGATTTCAGACTGACTGTGTGACACTGAGAGGTCAGAGAAAGGCTAAAGTAGGATTGCTTCTATTCAATTTATCTGCTATAGAGTCAATTGTTGACATTACAGCTACTACAAATTCCAAGTAATTAAACCAGAAAAGGAGAAACAGGACTTCACCTGTTTATTACTTCACCTATGTCGTATAATGTATTTTGAGGAGCATTTGAAATTTACAATTCAAAACCTGAATTTCATGCAGGTAAAAGCAGCCAAAGTATCTTTTGAAAACATCCAAAAGGTTCGGTACACGCTTACCGACTGCAAGGCAGAACTGGAGCACATGAACAGCCCCTTCTTGCTTCAGGAAGTTCATGAAACGGAAGAGAAGGTCTTGCTGTTCTCTGATTTCTTTCAACTCCAGCTTCAGCACCTGATAAGAGAGAGAGAGAGCAGTAGGGAAAGACAGAACAGTTCAAAGATATGTTCTTTGACAACATTTTTGGTGTGTAAAAATGAGACCTGATTTACTGCACTAAAACACACTGAGCCTGCATATTGTGATATATTATTACATATAGAATCTGAGATGGTATTTATAAGATTTTATTTGATCAGAGGTTGTCTGGATTTCAAAGATTTTAAGAATGACTGTATTACTACTTTCCCCTGGATCAGAGGAAACACTTACAGAGGGCTTTTTGTTGCGAGTATCAGAGTACTTTTGCAGGAAAGGAACCAACGTTGAAGTTGGTTCTGTGGCTTCTTCAGGCTGGAGGGACAAAAACAGACGAAAACATGTTTATCTTATTCACCCACAAATTACATACACTTTGCAGCAATATGTTTATATACACAGAATCTAAATGGAACTGCCTGTGCATGTCAGTTCACAGATATACTCACAGGGGACTTGTCGATGAAAATCAAAATTAAATGATTCACTGTGTCCTGAAATAAAAAAAAAATCTAAGTAAGTTCACAAAACTCACGTAGAATACTGTAAGTACTTTTGATGTTCTGAAAAAGACACATCTTTGTCTTCCATTTACATGCTTGTGGTAAATAACATTAACTGACATGCTCACTAAATACAGATCAAATATAGACTGTATCTGCAGAGGGCTTCAAGTAACAGCAGTTCTGGATTCAGAAAATTGGCCCTTTATGTGTCTACACTCACTGGATCAGCCAAGTAGTCCATTGAAGGAAGGAAGACAGAACCAGCCAAGACTTCTCTTATCAGGAGAGTAAGAGATCTGAGAGGAGCGAACAGATAAGGCAGCAGGAAATAAGAAAATGAAAGAGTAAAGAGTGATCCTTATCTACTTTTGTATAGTGTCAATGCTGTCAGACTTTCTCCTTGGGGGACAATAAAGAGCTGTGATGTTTGGTGACTCACTTTTGTGACAAATATATGGAGGCACTGCATGTCCTTTATTGTAACAGCACTGAGTTACCTGCAGTCTGTAGCCTTGGGTGGCAGGATGTAGGGGAAGAGCATCTCAGTCAGATTCCTGAGGTAGAGGAGCTCATCTCTGCGACTGCGAAGGGCTACGTGGAGGTCAGGACCGTATTCCTCCAGGGCAGCTTGTTGAAGATACTCTGTGTTCTTTACTGCAGAGGAGAGCAAGAGAGCAGAGAGGTTTGTTGTTCTGCTTTTTTATGGCGAACACAAAGAAAAGACTCATATCAGCAATACCTTTCTGTCTTGCTTTGCTAATGAGTTCAATGTGCTTCATGGAAACTTTAAGAAGCTTTTGTGTGATGAGGGATGCCACATCCACCTGAGAGAGAAAAAAAAAAAGATAAATTAAATTAAAAATTCATGTTCAATCAGCATCCCAAGATTTTACCTCTATACAGTCTAATTTGTCACCTTCTGGGTTCGGCGGACCAACACAGCTGCAAAGAAGCGCAAAGTTTCTCTCAGCTCGTCAACAAACGCCTCATCATCCGTGATGTCTCTGAAAAGAAACACTGTACAGTCACATTTGTCACTACATATATTATTATACCACCTTGTACTACAACATGCAAAAAATACAGAAAAATGGCTTACCTATACCAAGGATACACAAAATTTTCCAGAACCAGCTCCAGAATCTTGGAAAGAAATAAAACATAAGCAGACTATGAGATAATTTGGTCTATTCATTTGATAATGACTAAAAATATGTTTAATCCATGCATGTATTACCTCTGAAAGGGAAGCATCCACCTTAGAGGGAACTTCCAGGTCAAGCCATGGTTGATAGTTTTCCAGTAATAAAGTTGGTCTATCAATAAATTGAAAAAACAAAAAATGTATCATGCATTAAGAAAAGCACAGGAACCCTTTCTGGCCACTAGGGGGCAGTGTAACATCTTCCATAACTTCATGAATGACTATTATTGAGCACATTGAATGAATGTTGACAAACCAAATGCAAAAAGATTCCAGCAGAATTATATAAAGAGTCTCTCTTCAATTAATGCAGAGGACTGTTTTCCAATTTACCTTACTGTTTGCTTCCAAATGAATCACTTTGTTAGATACTTACACTGTCTTTTAGTAGCACAAGTAAACCCAGGATATCTACTAGCATGGCAATATACATAGTCACAGGGAATATCCAGGTCTATGGAGTGCCCTCTTGTGTCTGTGGGCATTAAGAGTTTATCTCATAAGCACAACTACTGTTGACACAAATGATAAGGTCACAATACAACCACTTCCACTGCACCACAGCATAACCAGGTATCTCACCTGTGCCTTTTGCATTTGATTTTTCCACAAACAGCACAGCTGTGGCCCAGTGGAAACAGCTCCTGTTGGAATGACTGTAAGAGAAAGTTAACATACTGTAGGTTAACAGCTTTTACAGAGGTGCTACCCATCATTCACTGCAGCCGCAAATGTGCTTTAAACATAGGGAATTTTGTGTCCAAAATCAATATATCAATTCATTTACGGCAAACAGCCAATAATTTATGTAAATTTACCTGCCATTTCTGACACTCAGAGTTGGGAGACACTGAATATCAGGATAGTATTGTGATATTGCTTAAGTGTTAACGTGCTCATATTAGTACAGATTTTTCTTCAGAAATCACTATAAACCTTAGATATATTATGTAAAAGAATCAAATGATACACCAAAAATGTTGTCAAATTGTTATGATCACGGCAGAGTCACAGATACCGTGAAATTTTAATGTTGTCAGTATCAGACAACTATAGTTCTTGCTTTCTGACCTACCTTGGTCTTTGGTTTGATGGAGACAAAGATGTTGGGCAGCAGAGACTCAGGCCCCAAAGAGCAGTAGAAAGTGACGACTCCAGCCAGGAAGGACCAAAACACCATTATAATGTGAATATATCTGTCAAAACAGAAATATACTGCTATTAACTGAGTGAAAAACATCTAGCATATAAAAGAAATAGATGAGGGTGTCAGGGAAGTCACACATGAAGTAGCACTGATGGAGTAAGAGTAGCTACTGTGCACTTACCTGTTTAAAAGCACAGTGGACAGCAGCAGGACCAGCAGCAGAAAGCAGAAGACTGGATACTGTCGGCCCAGCTCTCTGAGCCGGTTTAGCTTCATCCTGCGTCTTATTTTCTGCAGACAAGCCCTGATGCATCCCATCTTCGTCGCTTTGGGAGCCTGTTCGCATGTAGCCTATTGCATATTACTGTAAAATAAAGAAGACATCATGCGACTGTCTAAAAATAAATAGGGGCGTGCAGCAGCGACACATAACAGCGTCACCTCAAAAGTGTAATTTTTCTGCTGCTTCTTTGCTTTACATACCAAGACAGGTTGCAGTGATTTTATTTATCCACCAGCACTTACTGGAAGTGTACGGTGGATGATATGGGCCATTTTTCATTGTAGTCCAGGAGCGACACCATCATGAATTTGCAGAATAAATACGCAGGCTGCCCGTTTGTAGGATCAGCGGAGGAGACGCGAGGTGCCGTACACAGCTGTAAACCACTGCAGGATTAGAGATAATTACACAGCATCATCTGTGTCTAGGCTGTCCTGGAACTCTGATACTGTTTGGCTAATGGCTGCGGTTCTCTAGCTGTCATTTCTGTCCATTGTCGGGGGGCAACGGTTGCTGCCTGGTTGTCAGCGCTGGAGACGCGTGATGTCACCTCCGCTGAGCTCACAGCACTCGTTTACAGACAAATAAGTAGACCAGCTACATCTTCCCTCAAACAGATAAGCCACAATACACGACGACATGTACTGATTAAAAAAAACGAGGCAGATATGGGAGTGGAGTTCCTCTGCCATGTCGATTTTTATTATTTTCTTAAATAATGGACTCAAAGTGCATTAGCGTTAATATGACTGTTTGGTTAATAACTTATCATGGTAATTTACCCAAACTACACACGGAAACTGAAAGGCCATTTTACGTTTTTTGGCTAGCTAACGTAAGCTAGTTTGGAAACAAAAACCGCCAATTAATTTGTTCCGCTGTAGTAGCCACATCGGGCGCTGTTGCTATGGTTACGTGCAGATTTAGAACTGTGACCAACGTCACATTTTTTAGCGGAACTTTGAGGAGTTCGAGGTGACCATAACGACATTTTAGAGACACTTATTTTCAATGGCCCTACTTGCCATATATTTACAGTTATAGCAACACACCGTACACAATTCAGTTAATCCTTAAATGCGACTGCCTGTTAAAATGAAGCCAAACATCAAAATAAGGGTCTGATGGGTGCTGCGCTAACAGTCAACAGTTGCCCTGCTGTAAACCAAAGTCCCAGAGGGCCCAAGTTGCTCTCCGCTCCATGGATGTATTAAGAGAATAATATAACATTTGAAGGCCCAAACTGTATTATTCAGGGCAGCCATACTTCCCAACTCATTTATGCAAGTGAAAATGGGAGTCCAATAAGTGATCTAAGTTGCTTTTGGGTCTCGTTCGTTGCATAAAAAAGAGCCTTTTCACTGTAGTCTTTTTGAAATGTCATTAAAGTTAAAGCATAGGTGTAATTAATAGCAATACTCAATTTAGTTCTGCCAGTTTCAGTGCACGATAGCTTACTTGTATGGCTTCCTGGGACACTTAAAACTGAGCCATTGTTAATATTAGTTGCACCTGTGCTTTCTCTGCTTTGACTACAATGCAAGCTCTGAAGTCTGTAACGTTTTATACATTTAATAAGAAAACTCATTCTGGTCTGTTTATTAGAGATATAGTGTCATTGTACTTTATATTTTTTTTCATTATTCCTTGGTCGGTGTTGTTGTGTAAGCCTTCATCTGTCATTTTCAAAAATATAAATTCTTCCACCCACTTCTTTTTTCTGCCGTTACTAGCACTTAATAAAGCAGCTTGTTACTCAAAGGACATACATTTTAACCGATGAGATGATCATAATAAACTGTCAGTTTTTCCACATCACACAAAAATAAATTGAAATCACTGAAACTCAAACACCAGCCATGTTGCATCTCATGAAGATTTTATCCAAAGAGTAAGACACAAATAGAAATCAAAAAAACTTTATTACAAAAATAAGTTACACTCACCTCCATTTTACAGTATAAAACAATTTATTTGCAGGAATGCAAAAAACGTTGTTGGCCACCAACAATAGTTTAAAACTGCTAACATCTTTTTTTCAAAAGGTGGTTGTTATGATTTTATTGAGGGAGTTAACTGTATAGAAAACTGGGATTGAAGAGCAGTTTCCTTTTTGCTATACCCGGAAATAGAAATCATTCACTGCAGTATCCCTTCTACCACTATGTGACTATGATCCCTCGCCAAACCATGGCAGCTAACGTTAGGCACACATGCTCAGCGGCTGGGCAATATGGCAATTCAGTCATCCATCAAGAGTAACTCGAAAGATCTTCTACATAGTTGCCATCTTGGAAGCTGGAAAGGGATCATTCAAGATTAACATGATTTTATATGATGAAGGATTGGATTAGGTTGTTTTACATTATGCTGACGTTGTTTGAAAATGTATTGTATCAATATAAAAACAAACCCACTGGAATAATACAGTGGCACAAAAGGGACACTGCAGGGCTTTATTATTGTTTATTTTATTTTTTTAATTTTTTTTTTTTTTTTTTTTTTTAAATCAAAGGCAGTTGGATGCCTGTGATGTTGAAGCCTTTACAAAAGTAACATTTTATCCGTAAAACTATACAACCAGTAACTACATACTCTGAAGAAGCAAGGCGGCTAATTCAGTTCAAAATAGGATAAAAGCAGGGCTTGTTCAGACTCATCATATGAGATTGTTTTGCATGCCCAGTTTGACTGTTTGCAGTGTCAGAGTTGCAGCTGAAATGACTATATTACATTAAGTACATCGTTTTTACGCTGCAGCTCTTGCATATTTTGTATGAAAACAAGCCCTGCTTTCATCAATATAGGTTCCCTATTTACAGTACAGGCCGGGTAGTTTAGTCCTCTGTACTGAGGTAGTCAACTAACCCTTTAAAGACAAGTTCTGAAAAGAACCACTTTCCTGGAATGCCTGACTTATCCATGCCAGGTGGGTACACCCTAAAAACCTGCAAATGTTCTCTGTCAAACATCCAGATCAAACAATTAAGAAACATGGATATTCCGACAATAAAAATTGCGATTAGCACAAAAATATACAATAGCATCAAGCTCGTTTGAGCCACTTCAAACCTAAGAACTTAAAAAGTGCAATTTCTTCAATAATTATTTAAAAAATGGCATGTTCAGGGACAGGGAAGGGGTAGATTGTAAGGGCAATACATAGAGCCCTGTATATCAGGGCTGGGTACAAGGGCTCGGGGCAAGAGGCTGTGGCGAGTATTCAGAATCCTCCGGTCATCTTTTTGAGGTGGCAGTTTCAGAAAAAAAAAAGAAAATAAAAAACATGGGGGGAAGGGAGATGCTTCTTCTGTAAGGCTGGAATATCATTGGACCTTTTTGTCTGCTCTTTTTTTCTTTTAACATCCATTGCAGCTTACGGTGTAACCCCACACATCAAGTCAGTATCCACTGTGACAGGTCAGGACCGCCCTCTGCCCCGTTTCCCTGCTGGACCAATGAAAGAAAAGATAAAATTAATACAGAATTTTTTTTGGGGGGGTGGGGACTAGTACAGACACCCATGCTGCACACATTGCCCTCCACAAACGGATCAATGAAATTCAACAAAATTTAGACTGAAGACTGTTTTGTAGGATGGGACTCAGTCGGCCTCCTTAAAAAATATAGTACTGTGTGTTGTGAATGACCTTTGTCTGCTGGCAAACAAGCTGACTGGCTGCTCTGAAAGATGACACCTGTCAGGGATTAGTTATGAGGCCAATAAGCAGGTGTAACTTTGTTTTTTATTAAGTGCAGCCTTATATAAATTATTACCAACATTATTTCAAGACAATCAATACCTGCACTGTAGGGCATCCTCAAAGTTCAATTTCCCCAACTACAGCTGTTTTCATGTGCTTATCTACTATGCTCCTTCCTTCCATGTCTTTCCTCTGAACTGCGTGCTTTGATAACTGACCCACTGACGAATATATTCCAACACTAAGACAGAGCCAAGTAGTAGTTTTTCCTGTGATATTCTAGACTACTAAAAAGCACAGACTCAAAATAAACTGAGCCACGTAGCAAGTTCTTCTTCACTCGTGAGCAGTAATCAAGCTTTATTAGTTACCACAGACTAATTTGATTTTACCCACTTTGAAACTAACAGTATCAAAGAAAAATTTTATTTACCTCTGCTTGTTCCAGGGCCTCCTCGCTGGGAGAAGCCCACTCGGCCCCTCGGTGTGACGCCACCGCGGCCCCTGGTCTGACTGGCACCACCACGGACTCCTCCCCTCCCTACTCGTCCTCTCCCAGACCCCTGGAAGTCATCGTAGCCATAGTACGGGTCATCGTAGCCGCCCCGGTAGTTGTGGTAGTCATATCCATAGTAATCATAATAGTCCTCATAGCCATAATAGTCAGGAGGGTAAGAATAACCTCCCCGCCCGACTCGGCCTCGGCCTCTCGTGGGCGGTGGCATGTGGGGAGGCCCGTAATAATAGTATTCGTCATACCTGAAAGAGGATAGACAGACTCAATATAAACATGGCATTCTGCTTTATATCAACAAGTTGATAACTGCATGACTAAAAGAGCATAGGTTTGCGTTGCATTGTTCTCTCTTACATTTGTGTTTTTGCGGCTTGTCTCTGGGCTTTGCGCTCTTTCCTCTTCTGGTCAGGGGGCTTGGCGAAAACGATTTCAATGTGCTCCCCCTCGAGGTCTTTGCCATTGAGATCAGCCAAAGCCTGTGAAATTAAGATAATAAAATTATGTTTTCACTGCAATAAAACATTGAAGTTTAAGTTCATGATAAATGTCTTGAATGCCTGTCCAATGACAAAGGTGTTTTCGTCCATACCTTCACAGCACCATCTCTTTCCTCAAAGTGGATGAAGGCATAGTCTTTCAATTTTTTCACCCGCTCCAGTTTGCCAAACTGACTAAAGGCCTTTTCAAGTATCTCCTCCGTAACGGTGCTTGCCAAGTTCCTCACAAACAGCACCTTGACCTGGTAATGGAAACACAGGGGTTTTTTTTGCATAAAAGGGAACAAATACAACTGCAGGAGACAGTCACAAAGACGACACATTTTAGTCACACGTACACTGAACAGCATGCTACTGATGACCTCTGGATCTGTGCCTTACCTTGGCCATAACCTCTGGGTCTGGGTCCTCGATGGGATCAGCCCACTCCACAGTGACCACATTTCCCCACACCTTCACCTTGCCACTCATTAGCCGGCGGCGGGCCTGAGCTGCCGTCTTGTGGTCTTCATACTCCAGGAAGCAAAAGCCCCGATTCTTCTTCTTGTCATCTGGCTGGTGGTACAATATGACATCATTTAGACCCTCTGTAGAGACAAGAATTAGGGGAGAGAGGTGTAGAAAAGGCAGCAGGTGGTTAACTGGATTTATTCAACAGAAATCACTAACATCAATGATCTACCAACAGACTAGTGACATCAAACCTGCCTTTACAAACAATAAAATAATTTAGGAAAACAAAAAAGAAAAATGCATTCTACAATTTAAAAGCTTGATTCAAAAGCTTGATTTAAAAACAAAAATGATCCAAATGGTTTAAGTTATGTAGTAAGCAGCTGTAAAGTGAAAGACTTAATATATAGAAAAGACTTTACATTGATAATAGTGTAGAAAGTTTTTTCTGTCACTCACAATAGACACTTAACCTTGAGTGCAAAAAATGACTGAAAAAACTGAATTTACTACATTTAGTGTCCAGTCAGATCTTAGCGGTAAACCATCATAGTAACGTGAGTCACTCCTTCGTTGTAATGAGGTCATCATTTGGACACAAACAGAAAAAAATAAAAATATTAAAAATGTAGGAATGAAGCTGATGAATAAATATTACACAGAATATTATATGGAATGAGAGATCTAAGGATGGTGCTGACTCACCTCCTGTGACTTTTGCTAACTTTTCACTCACCTGTAACTTTTGCAAATTCTTCAACAATCTGCTCTTTTGTTTTACTCTTGGGGATGGAGCCAACAAACAGTCTATTATTGGCCACAGAGATGCACACGCCGATGTGTTTCCCTGGTCGAATTTCATTGTTGTTGCACTGCGAAAGGATCGAGGATAGTGTGGTGATAAGAAATTAAGCAAGCAATAAAAACAACATAATGGAGCCTATGGCAACTTGTTGTGATTACCATTTCACATCCTTATCCACTATTAGCAGACATGTTTCTCAGACCTCTACATGTTTAAGAACATTGTATGCAACATTATCTTATTTTGTTAACTTGACTAAATCCTACTGTCTGCGTTTCAACTAACAATTCCATCGGACCCTCTCTTATCGGTCGTACTTGCAGTAGAGTGGACGTACCAATTTGACAGCCTGCTGTGCAGCTTCTTTAGTACAGAAAGTGACAAAGGCATAGCCTCTGTTCAGGCCACTGAGAGGATCCATCATCAGGCGTAAGTCCCAGATGGGGCCAGCTTTCTCAAACAGCGGAACCAGCTCATCCTCAAAAAGGTCTCTGGGGATTTTGCCTACAAATATCTGCCAGGTTTTGATGAAAAGGGAAATATGGTGCATGAGAGCAACTCTTTAATTTGACATGTGAAGTAAAGACAAGGGATAGATGGCATTTAGGTAAAAGATATCCAGCTAGCTTTTAGCGGTAGACTATCAGTGTAACCATGGTTAATATAGAGGACACTTTATGAAACCTGAATGCACTTGGCCCAAAACTTACAACCAACTCAACAGTAAATAAAAAGTGCATCATTCTTGCATCTTTATGCTTAATGAAAGGTACAACTTCAAAGGTGACAAGTTTGGTACCTCTGTACCGATGGTGGGCTGTGCCCCTGAATGAGCGGACTCTGGTGGGGGACCTCCATACTTCCTCTGGCCTGTTGTCACATCAAGTGTGTAGCCAGTCCTCTCCAGCAAAGCCTGATCATCAGAAAACATATAAAAGAAAGTAAGAAATATACTGTTTACTTAGTCTAATAAATTAAAGTCCTCTAAATAAGTTTCACAGTACACTTGTGGGAAAGCACATTAAAAAGCATGTAAGATGACAATTTCTTATTTGAATGTGTCATATTCAAACATCATCCTGGTTATAGAAACTTTTCTTTTGGTTTTTTTACACTCAAAAACATTATATCAGTGTTCACACATGTCCTAAGCATTAAAATCAGATGTAACTTAATTTAACATTAGTTCTCACTTTGATTTTGGCTTCATCTGGTCCTTTACTGGTGTCTGACACTTTGGTCCCCTGTTTCTCTCTCTGTCTGTACGTCTTCATCACGCCACAAAGAAAGGCACTTTTGTTCTGAAAGACAAAAACACATAACTAAGTACTATCAAACAATTAAAACATGTCGTCATCGTCATTAAGACAACATGGTATTCTTGGTTCTACACAAAAAAAATAGGCTGTTACACAACGCAGCGAGAGTCTGTCTTGTAGATAACATCAATCACAGCTAAGAGTTATTGTGCAACCACATTTCTCCTATACTACATAATGCCAGTACACATCACACTGCACAGGTCAATCATCCATTTCGTATGAAGGCATCAGAAATGAAAGATCATAGTTATCTAAACAATACACCAACAGTGCCACATGCATACCTGAACATGTGAGAGGTCACTGTCCTTAAATTGCAAGAGGACTTGCAGAGCACCTTCCTCGTTGAATTCTTTCAGAGCCTCAATCGCTCGATCATCTAAGTCACTGTGTGACACCAAACCTGGAGGGGGGGGGGGCAGAGAGAGAAATATGAGCTACTAACAAGAAAAACAAAGGTTTCATTACTACCTCGTCATTCAAGCACAGAAGTTAAAGTACAAGTGAAAGGATCGAAGAGAAGCATTTACATGCGAGTTATTTCACATAACAAATCTCTTTTGAATTGTTAAATGGATAAATAATGATTACTACAATTAGGAGTGAGAGGCGGTAACAGATTAAGCTAATAGAGCTGTATTCAGTAGTCAGGCTGCACTTTACTCTACAGCCAGGACGTTTTTGCAGAACTAATCACAACAGATGTGACAGTGCAACTCGATATGCCAGTGCCCCTCTATACTGTGGCTGGGAGTTTCTAATGAACCGGTCTGCATTCTCCTCTATGGAGGGGCCATCACCTGTCCCAGGCAGCCACACACCAGGCAGCTGCTGCCATTGTTTCTGCCTCAGTCCCATCTGGTTGAAAAGGCCAGACCAGTACTTTTCTAGATCTGACCGACCAAACAAGTCCTAAAATGACCCCCAAACTTTGTCCCTGCAGCTCACCCCATACAAACTTGTAAAGATTTGACCACTGCAGCAGATACTTAAACTGTAGCTGACATACTGACACCTATTCATTCCTCTGCAATAATTTGATTGGATGCAAAGAAAACTTCATAGAAATTAATGAAGACTGGACAGGCTCAACACAAACTCCCAGGGAGAGGACAGTTCATTCGCCCTGACACCAGTGATCATGCAACCATGTTGGGAATGCAAATGCTGCAATCATTTACACATTTTCACACTGGTAATGTGTAATTTTATATTTTGTAGCACTGCAGTACCCATTTTGGTAGGAAACCACAAAAAGTTGCTTCAGGATCCCAATTCCCCCATTCAAAAAGGTGATAAAATGACAATATGCAACATGCAAGAAATTGATAAACATAGAAAATTGCATATTTGAATATGCAAGTATATTCATTGTGCCTTACCTGCTATGTAAATTTCATCTAGTTTTTCAGCAACTTTCTGTGGTAAACCAGCTTCTAATAAAGTCTGGAAGTGCTCAGAATGGGTAACTGCAGCAGAGGTGTCCATTGGTTCTTCTGGACCATTTCCATTAATATGTTCTGTGGCCATGTCTCCAGAAATCTGTGTAAATGCAATGAGCCAAATTAATCCTGGGTCAAGGGCAAGACTTGGGGTGTGTTCAGGAGAGTGCAAAGTCTCAGACTTGTCAGGAAAATAATTTCTAAAAAAATAAATAAAAAAAACACAAAAAAATTGTTTTAACATTTATGATCTTGGATACAGGGTGACTTTCATGTTATTACAATTTATCAATAAACAGGGGATGTCGCTGTGTGCAAAACAAGTTATCATGGTTATGTGGTTGTTTATAGTCTTAAGACTTTTCACTATCCTGAGTTAACACTTGCAGCTCTCAGCTTGCATGAGGTAGAAGCCCAGAAACCTGTATATAGGCAGTTGACAGATGTTTCAACATTGCACATAAGACAGACAATAACCATACCAATTTCCCCACAGAAATCAATTGAATGACATCTTGTAAAAACAGTGAAAACTACTGGGTTTGTGTCCATGTGGCAGTATTTTCCATTCTGGTTTGTCCTGGGTTAAGAAGTTTGTGCAAATGGAGCCAAGTTCACTTGCTAACGCCTGTATCTCAGCCTTCTTGGTCCCTGCTGGTGCAGAAGCCTGGTCTGCTTTGGTCTCTAAATTACATGTTAGCTTACCTTCTCACTGCTGACTTCAGCACAGGCTAGATAGCTGATACACGTGTTCCATCAGAGTGAGCCCCGGTTTCCGGTGGCTGACCAATGAACAAGTATGCCACCTATAGCATTTTGTTTCTTGACACTTTGACAGCACATAGTGACACTAAGGTAAATACTCCAATTATCAAGTTAATGGCCACCCCAACCATTACTTCCAATTTGTTTGTATCGACAGATACTGAGGCATTAACTTGTGCAGAGCAGCAATCTAACTACTCTCTGTTCACATGAAGTTACCGAATCCGGCAACGCTGGACTAAGCAAAACGTGGACGGCAATCTTCTGTTTTGGCCTAACATTAACTTAGCCAACGTTAGCCTAAAGATATCGTGCAACCTTTTATCTTGTAGTGTCTGCTAATCAATCTCATATCGTTAACGTTAAGCACGTGCTTTCTCTGTGGTTAAAAACATTTGACAAGTTAAAATTAACTGTAAGCCTCTCGTGCTTTACTTTAAATCTGTAACATTAACAAATTTCTGGGGATACATTATTTTATCCGATGTTGATGATAATGTTAGATTTAGCGGGGAGAGACTGACTCGCACACGTTGAGCTAGCTAGCGGGCTAGTTTGCACAGCTAATGTTACAGCAATCGAGCGAACTAGGGACCTTCATCGGGACAATAACATGACGCGCTAGTATTCATTTTCTATGAATGCATCTGCATTTACTATTTTAGTGAGTAAGAAGCATGTCAGTTAGTACAGCAGTAACGCAGGATCGCAAATTATTGCTAAGTTAACTGGCTTTGGCCAGCTAGCTGCTGTTAGCATACGATGACAATGAGCATGTCAATTCCATGATCTGTCAAAATAGGCTAGCTTAAGCTAGCATGCTAATTCGAACGGAATTTCAGTGAGGCCATTGTTACAACGTCATTTGTCGGTTCGGTCTTCACCACTTGACAAAA
Organism: Siniperca chuatsi; assembly: GCF_020085105.1. Lineage (NCBI taxonomy): Eukaryota > Metazoa > Chordata > Actinopteri > Centrarchiformes > Sinipercidae > Siniperca > Siniperca chuatsi. The sequence continues at coordinate 16,265,451 of NC_058056.1, forward strand.
TATGTCTTTAAATTTTAATTAGATTCAACGAGGCCTTGAAAGCTAGAGGTTTAGCCTGCTGGATGCGTGGTTTGTCAACGTGCCGCCATATAGGAAGAGTCCATTTTCAAAAAGCCGGTCTGGAGAACTCGTTCCCAACCACCACCAGTTTCCACATTGTTTGAAACAGCACCACACGATTCAGACTTTTTAGCAATCAATTAAGCAACAATCACGTGACCAATTAGTAGCATTCGCCCTACCTGCCGCTGGATCACCAACGTGTATGGTGTTGATTATTTAGGAAGATAAATGTGATATTTAAAAGACAGAAAAAGTGTAAAACTCCCGGCACTGATCCGGCTTCAGTCATTCACTCTTGATGATGTAAAATGGCTGCCACGTTCACGCCTCGAGTTTTGTCTCGTCGATGGGGTTTCTTGGACAACCCTGCACGGGCTTGCCTTGTATGCATTTTACAGAGGAGCAGCAGGTCATCCACAGCATCTATCATAATTTCTAACGATGAGTAATTTCACGACAACAGTACAGTTTATTTGACCGATACAAGTATTGGCTAATAGAACATAAACAAAACGTTGAGACTAAAAGCCAGAACTGAACGTAAATTCAAAAGTAAATAAAAATGAACTAAAACAATGAATTCTAACAATGAAATCATTTAGCCTATTATTAATAATGTACTAATACTCTACTACCACCACCACCAATAATAATAATACATTTTAAATATGGTCAGAATTCTCAGACAAAATGTTATCAAGTCCACATATATTTAAATATAAAACTACATCTGGGACCTTAACAGACCAACACTTGTGGTCTACTTCATACCTTAAAGTATTTTAGCAGAGTGCAGAGTGCTGGACTGGGAGTAGTGAGGTAGATCCCACTTTCCACCACACTGTGTCACTCTTCTCAATATTTATCACTCATCTACATGAACAAAAGAATATGTCTCGAGAGTGTGTGTGTATAGAAAACAATATGATTTGTTTGATACAACAGATTATGATATGATTTGTCATCATGCATGCATTACAAACTGGATCAGAATAAAAAATTGCTACATGTGTCTTAGTTTGTAGAAAATCTAGTTTGCAAGCAATAGTATTTGTTCTCAATATCTTACTATGGATTGACAGCAAGTTGTCAGTTGAATTTCAAGTAAAAAAACTGGCCAAATCCTACTTGTTGGTATCTTTTTAAATTACTATTTCTGGGTTCACATATTTGAAGTCCAAGGTTAATACATGACTTCCTATCAGTAAGTGTCATTTGAAAATTACTTGTGTCAGTGTTGATCCTTGAAAATACTTTGCAATACAAATACTTTGCAGTGACAATACAATGCAGGTATGAATTTGGGATTGGGTTATCTGCTATCTTCATCACAGCTAGGGTGAATCTTGGCCTTAATGTTTGGCTCATGGCTGAAATAATAAAATTTTAGCAGGTAACTGACTCCAACAACCCCCACAGGTATAGAGCCTTAACAGCTGGATGAGGATGATGGCTGGAAGATTTGGAGGAATAACTTAAACAGCTGCTGAGGAATAGAGCTACAGAATGATTTCCTGGCACATTTTCTCAATCAGTAATAATGTTTCATAGACAGAATCCAAGGTCTGTTGCAAGTTGTTTCATAAAGAAATGCAACTTACTTAAACACAAACATTTTGAATGATACAAGACAAAACAAAAAAGAACAATGGCAAAGTGTCGCACAAAGATTAAGAAAGAATAAATTAAATTTAAAATATTATCAAAACAGAAAATATATCCAGAGAAAGATAATAAAACAAATACTTTCAGTTTAAAACTTTGCTAATAAGCTTTGTCTTCTTGTCTAATCATCCACAGACTGTTACAGACCAGGAAACTCTACAGATGGAGTCCATAATAATGTCTATTTTGAATTTATGGGACTACAATAAGTTTATTGCTCATGCCTCTGAAGGCTCCTCAGAGAACAAACCTTTAACATAGTTTAGACAGATATTTTAGTACAAAACAATTGGCTCAGAAAGTTTTGCATTCAGCTTTAAAACTAATAGCTACGACTGTAGAAGAGGTCATCTGTAAGTTTTCAGGTATTAGCCAAAACTCTGTCTGTAGAATTTGTGATCCCAAACTGCTGGAACTCTAAAAGAAACCTTATTTTGCCATAAAAAGTCAAAAGAAGATCCAGTTTCTGAAGTCAGCATTATTTATAGAGGCACAGCTCCTTAGATAGAAATAACAGAAAAAGGGAAATTTATAGTTGGTTTTGAATCTAAATTGAAAACTGGGTACCCAAGATGGGCATGGATGGGATGACAAGAGCACTGTTCATTGTTCCAAGAGGATTATGCCAAAACCCTTATTTGTTAATTAATACCAAGATTCTCAGGTATAAAGGCTCCAGGAAATAATAAGTATTTAGGTTTCAATTTGACATATTACATTGAAAATGTTCAGTTTGAGGAGTGAACAAGGTCTTTATTGACATCAAATTGCCTCTTTAGCCCAGACTAAATATAGCATTCCATATCAAAATTATATAGTGGTAGGTTTTTGGTTGTTATTGTTATTGTTTTTAATTTCATCAATATGACCATTAATATGACCTTAGATATGCATTCTTATGAAAACGTTATTGTTTTATGTTTGTCTGTTTCTGACGATATCTGCTTTGTTTCTAGTGATATACAGTCATTATAATTATAAGAGCCTCTGATAACCAGCAGAACCACTATATTATGGCTCCGCTACAAACTCTTGAATGAGATAAGGGCCATAATTGTTCCTGTATTGCAGATCTCTCATGCCACCGTGTGGAGAGAGTGTCTCTGTGTACTCATCAACGACAGCAAAATGATCTGAGCTCCTGAACAACTTAACAAAACCTCTGTTCATCACTTCCAGTCTTTTGTATTCCTGTTTGCAATGCACCATTCTTGTACTGATGTATAAGATAAGAGAGGATAAGAGTGTATGCCCGCATGCATGATGTTAAATTGCTTAGATAAAATGTTACACTTATATCCCATCAAAATGGTGCTTTGCTTTTAAGGAAAAAAGAAATAATTTAGAATAATGGAAAGAAAGAAATGTTTGTATAGATGCAGCAAATAAGATGGATGGTTGAATGTGGAGTGGGGTGCAACATTTTTAAATTTGCAAAAGGCAAGCATACATGGCATCTTCTGGTTAGTTTATTCGACCAAATATACTTTAAATATACCCAAATCCCTCAGTTTAGCTGTGTTGAACTGGGAATGAGCCAGGATCATAAATATGCCCGGACTTGATGGCTTTCATTCTCATTTTCAATCATCTTTCTCTTAACTGCTACACTAAACATTGTCATTAGCTTCATAACCAAGAAAACTACAGGTCTCAGCTAATTACTTAATTTGTTGTCTGGTGTCACTGACTTGTTGGTGGTTATCTTGTTGATGCCTTCTAGAGCACCTTGGCTTTGAACTGTGCAGAGCCTGGCTGAGAATAGACCTGACCTGCTAACCTCACTGTGCCTCCTGTGCTCTCTCCTATACAGCAACAGTGACAGTGTTGACACCGGAGCCCCTGAGAATATATCTGACTAGTGTTTCACAGAGCATGACCATGTAGGCTACGCCATTCACTCCACACCTGGGGCTTTCTACATCTCTGTGGTTCTCATCCTCATCCAGCCAGATCAATGTAGCATACAAAAAGAGAGTCTGAGCATCCTGGCCTTGAAAGAAACTCAGCACCACTCCTTTGTTTCATACATCAGGAGGCTGTGAAGCAGGTCAATAAGAAAATCCAAATATAGAAAAAGGAAGACAACTTCAAACTGATCCTCTGTGCCTCTATTCTCACCTGATTGCCTTTTTATGTCAATGAACTGTCGTAAATATCTCATAACATCTCATCTTTAGTATCTTAAACTCATTAGTCCAGTCCATGATGATTTCAAGCAGTTATTTTAGACAGTGTTGGAAATAACCAAGTCTGATGTTGAGAGTCTTTATGCTAGAAAGTGTATTTTTCAGTAAGCATGGATAGGCCGATGTACTCAAATAAGGTGTGTCAATTATATTTGATAGACAGGACACTTTGTTTGATGTCAATAAAATTACATATGGCCAAAGCAATAGCACACAATGCAACAGCCATTGACATCAGTCTTATCAGCAGGAATGACAATTAGTACGACTTATTATAGGATTTACAATACAATGTTACAATTTGTTGAAGAAGGGTACAAATGATTTAATCTAAATAAAACAACCTTTAAACAGCTCTGTGACTGAACATTTTGTCTTCCGCACTCATTGAATTACGAGTCTTAGGCAAAGGATTTATCACCAGCACAACCAAGGACACAGGACATGGGTACTCAAGTAAACAGACGGATGAAATACAAAATAAATACATATTCATCCTTGAGATTTCAGATGTTGGAGGCAGACAGATGGATACCTCTTAACAACTATCAAATATCTCTACATTTATTCATAACTTCTTCCATCCATCCCCCAGTTTTGAAGGAGCCACGGTGCTGAAATGAGTTTTGCCTCAATATATAGTGTAAAATTATGGGAGGAAAGAATACACCCACAGTAAATAATAATTGTTGTTATGTTTTAAAGTTTTGTTAAAATGTATTATTATTATTAATATTTTCTAAATAAAATGTGTTATATATTTTTAATGCTAACATATATGGCATTCCAGTATAGAGCTAAAATTCACTGGTCTGATACAAGACTGTATTTGCATTAATATATGTACAGTATCCAATGTTAAACTGCATTATGATTTCATTGATGATGATGGTGATATGGTTAGTGTGCAGATTTTCTTTGACTGAGTCTATGAAATATCAAAAATAGTGAAAAAATGACCATCAGAGTACCAGACGACATCTTCAAATGTCTTGTTTTGTCTGACCAAAAGTCCAAAACCTGGCAAAACGATTTTCATTTAACAACATAACAGAGAAAAGCAACACATCTTCACATTTGAGAAGCTGAAACCACAGAATTTTTGGCTTTTTTTCAAACGTTTTTGCTTTGAAAATAACTGAAATGATTTATCAGCCATCAAACAATTGACTAATCGACTAATCGTTTCAACCCAAGGAAGCTCTCAAATGATTTATTTCAATCCTCTTCATTTCAGAACCATCACAACTGAGGTATGTCTATCTGGAAATCAAAGAAAATGTTATTTACACCTATTTCATCAGATTTTTATAGTTTTTTGGGGAAAATACAGATCATGTCATTGTTAAGGGAAACATCTAATGCCTTCTGGTTTAAATGTTGAAGAATATAAAAAAAAAGTTTAAATTTTATGATGCTATTCTTTGGGGGACTGAAAAAACAAGTGTATCCAACAACTTCAATGAGTTTGTGACTCCTAGAGTTGCTTTAGAAAGTGATACTCTTCATAATTCAAGAACACATTTAGGCCACTTACAGTCAACAAATAGTCTTTCTGCAGCAAACCAAAATGGGCCAAGAAAAGCCCAAACTAATGACCTTTCCTTTGCTGTGACATGACAAATAATAACAACCCCCACAGTTACCAAGTAACAAAAACCCAGGGATTAAATGCAGCATCACAGTCATGGTGGAAGGATGATGTAAGTATGTTTTGACTTTCCACTGTTTGTTCTTATCATTTTGTGCTTTACAGGGATTGTGAGAAAGGTTACAAAGTGGGCAGTGAGATCATTGATAAGGCTGGTAGGTTTCACTTAATCCAGGAAGTCACCACAGACAGCGGGGCACGGCTATATATCGACCTGAAGTGAAGCAGAGGTCCTCAATAAAAAGCCGTCCTGTACAGAGGCACAATGAAGGGGACACTTTCTCTCAACGTGGTAATCCTCTATCTCTGTGGCTTACTCGTGCTATGATTTAACAGATTTGTGATTGACCATTTTCTTTTATCTCTGTATTATTAGGTAACTGCTGCAACCAAGATGGGCGCAGTGAAATCAGCCGGACTGTCTCTTCTTCTGGTGTCTTTTCTTCTTTACGTAGCTGATTCTTACCCCAACACTGACTTATCAAACAGTAAGATTTGTTTATAATAAAAGTACTAATATATTAAGTACTCTCCTCCCACTTACTATAAAGGCATCTACTTGATCATATTTAGACAATAAATCAAATGTAAATGTAATGTGAGTACAACCAAGGATTTCCTTCAGTGAGTTAGCACCATCTGCTTTTATTTATCTCTATTCACAAAGATTGTACACTGTACTTTCAGTCTCAGATCTCAACTGTTACTGGCACTGTATCACAAGCTGTCCATGATCAGTACCTTTTGATTCTGGTTGTAAAACTTGTATTGTTTTTCTCCAGTGGGCTGTGAGGAGTGCACACTGAGAAAGAACAGTATTTTCTCGAGGGTGTACCAGTGCATGGGCTGCTGCTTCTCCAGAGCGTACCCAACACCTCTCAAGGCCATGAAGACAATGACAATCCCAAAGAACATCACCTCAGAGGCAACGTGCTGTGTCGCCAAGCACAGCTACGAGGTACAGGTAAAGACACAAGACATGTCAGGCCAACTTTTCTTAAAATACTGTACATTGTAGATGTTACAGTAAGTAACGATGCATACTGTGTAATCACCACTGAAGCCTCATATTAGCTTCAGATAAACTTTTGAGTACATTTTTGCACAAAACAAGGTGTGTATAGATTTTGTCCCCCATCACTTACATTGTAATCACATCAGACAGGGAATGTCCAGTATGAACAGTAAGAATGATTACAGCAAGCAAAACCTGTTTCGGTGTTCATATGGGCACTTGACTATTGTTTTAAGACAATTGTGAACCAATCCTCTAATTCTTTTACTTAAGTAGGACTTTAAATGCAGTACTTCTGGTTTCTGTTAGTGCAAAGGTGTTTAGAAGTGCAGGTGTTTTTCGACTCCTCACACTGCTAAAAAGAGCATTTCATCATACATGTTTGCTGCTGTAGATTGATGTGACTTTGTTAATATTCACTCTTGTTTCTTCCTCATCTGATCCTTTTTCAGACAGAGGTGGCCGGCATAAGGGTGAGAAACCATACAGACTGCCACTGCAGCACCTGCTATTTTCATAAGATATGACAGATGGGAACTGGAGACCATTCTGCAGCACTCAGCTTGGCAACAAATTGTGTTTCTTTTAATATGCACAAGCTCTTGCTCTTGTCTGTTTTTAAATGTATGTTCTTTTGTTGCAGGATAATATTTTTGTAGCAATTCTGTGTATGTGATGTGTAATTAGTCTACATTTTTTGCATTGATAGATGTGTATGATTAATTGTAGAATGAAAAGCAATTAAAATGTGCACCCAGATGTTGCATTTTCATGATTGTGTCTTACACTGAAATGCATGGGATTGTGGTGTGTGTGTGTGTGTGTGCGTGCATGAGTATGTGAAGGGAGCAATTTTTTGAGTGTGTTACAAATTGCTTAACATAAGTTGCTTTGGATAAATGTGTCTGCTAAATTAATGCAGTGTAAGGAATACTAACACAAGTAACTGTCTGAAAATGAAAATTGACTGTGAGGTTGATCATGGGCTTGCGCCATTACAAACCTGATTCTCCAATCAGAATTGGCAGCCAAAACTTATGTCAAGTAGCCAATACACAACAGAACTGAAACTGAAGCCAACATCGGAGAGAAGTCATTAAAGTGCTCAAAACGAAAAAAAGAAAAATTATGGTAATTTTAACCTCTACAATTCCATGACAACTGAGAAAGCTGAAGCTGAAGATTGTGTGGTATGATCAAATACTCAACAGCTCCGGAATTTAAATAATTTTGAAATGAAATGCTTATTAAATGCCCATTTCTTGTATGTGTGGAAGTGAAGTTAGCCGTAGCGCACATCATAGTGAGTACTATACAGTAACCTGTGATGTTTCAGCATTTATAAACATAATCATAACGCTTTTATGACACTTATATAGTAAGTTACATGTTGCCTTTTAGGTCAGGTGATTAAACAGGCCTACAAGTCTTTCAGCTGACTGACCCCTGTTAGTGCTGAAGTGTCCCTGACCAAGTCACACTGAGTCAGGGGTGTTGTTGGAGCTGACTCTGACGTGCACTCTGACCACCACACTGAGGGACAAGAAAGACAAGAATATCTTGCCATGGAGATATTGGACGTTGGTTAAAACTTTTGTGAAAATCTAATAAAATTTGCTTCATGGTGGAGGCTGTTTGTCTACTGATGGAGGTCATTGCTGACATGCAGTATCTGTACATGGATAGTATAGCATTGAGCATGTCCAGGGAAAATACAGGAGTCCAATCATAGCTGAGATTAGCTCATGAGCAAACATTTCACGTCCAGCCTGTGTGCAGAGTGTCATTCTGTGTCACTGTAAGGTCATGGATGCTTTGTTGACATCAGGGGTGTATGTGTATGTGGAGCACACTGTGTGCTCTCCCCCATGCGTGCGCGTGCGTGTGCGAGTCTGGCAGCGTAACATCTGTGCGTACGCGGTCGTGATTGTTGTGAAGATGGCGGAGGGGGAGACAGAGAAGGAATATGACACACGGAAAGCTATCGAGGAGCTCCGAGAGCGGTTCCAGGGTTTGACCACAGCTTTGAAAGAGAGCTTGCAGTCTCCGCTGGAAGCCTCCCTGCATTTCTGCCAGGAGTTTTGCCAGGTTAGCCCGTTCTCCTGCTGCTCATCCCGGGCAGCCTGCAGCCCCTCTGGCTTCCTGGCCGAGGATGCGCGTTTACGTTTGCTACAACAATGTAGCTAAGGAGCTAGCTGCCTAGCTAACTGCCTGGAATTTCAAGATGGGGAAAAAAACTCCTCCGTGGTTTTCAGCCATTCTCCCAATGATGTTTGTTTGTGGCTTGACCTTATTTGCAAAGTCTGACTCTCCATGCGGCGAGAAGCCACAGCAATGTATGCGCACCGTGCATGTATTACTCGTATTTTCCAGGCCATATAGCTAATAGCAGATGGATGTTGCTAGCTGGTATGCAGGGTCCCCCTGTCCTGTGCAGTGGTCATGCTGTGCAAAAAATGGATAGCTACGTTAGCGAGATTTTACAGGGCGATTGCATTGATATGCGCTGAATGATATGATTGTATTCCACGTAGAAAATATAATTCACACGTTATAACACAGCATCTCCATGCTTGTTTAAGTTTTAGCTTGGTGTAAAAAGGGGCTACTTTTGTGAAGCTGTTTTATCGTACGGAAAGATCAATGGTTTTTTTTAAGGTGCTAGCCCAGGCCTTGTGCACTAATTAATCCAGCTAACCACATCAGCGGAGATGTTCATTATAGTCATATAGCCAGCACCAGAAAAAAACATGTTAAATTGATGTCAATTTTATGGCAACCGATCTGCCTGCAGCTGGCTGAGGCAGTGATTTAAAAAGGGAAAGTGTGGCAGTGGTCACTGACTCCATTACACATCCTCCTCATTAATTTGCCCTGACCAAGTAAATATCACGCGAGGTCTCCATTTACCTGATATACCCTTTGATACTGCAAAGATTGCTGTCATTGCACCAAATTAATGTGGGATTATTGGTTTATTTCTATCATAAATTAACCGGCAGTGAGGAATTCATTCAACTTTAAAGTTATTTGAGGAAAAAGGGGGACGAGCCTCGGACTGACTGTATGCTGTAGTTGTGTGCAGTTTAAGTCATGATGGAGATTTTTCTCATAAGAGTAACTTACAACTGCAGGAATAATGGAGTCATTCAGGATGAAATGGATCTGCATGAATATTGTGTGTGTGGAAGAAATGGAGGGACTTTTCAGAGATGAAGGTTTGGCGTTTACTGGAGCTGAGTGAAAGGAAAAAAAGAGAGGGAGGATTAAAATGGCTTTTTTTTGCAGAGCCACACATATGTTGGTGCTTCGTTGTCTTAGGTGTCTACATCTTGACTGAATTATGTAATCAGTACATAATAACATAATAAATATTGATCCAAATGCCGTTTTTTTCATCCTTGATAGTTTCTGATGTTTTTTTCTTCATCTAAAAGTAAGCTGTAGCTTTGTCAAAGCAAACCACAAAACTAATAGTTTACTATTTTTTCTACATCATCTTTGTATTGAGGCCTAGTAAAGAGGAATGAGATCTTTTTTTCTCTCTAAACACATTTGCTTTTTGATACAGTCAGCACAAAATGATTTTGAAGCCTACATTTTGTCTTTTACTACCATACGATAAGCAGAATTTATCTCTATGTAATGACACCTATACACCTGCTTTGGTACACTGAGCTAAATATATATATATATATATGTATATATATATATATATATATATATATATATATATATATATATATATATATATATAATGTATATGTAAATAAATATGTAACAAGGACAAAAATAGTTAATAAATGAGCAAAATAGGGCTGAAACCAACCATTATTTTCATTACTGATTACTCAATCAGTTAGTTTTAAGATTAACTGATTATTCGCCGAGTCTACAAAATGTCAGAAAACGGTGAAACATGCCTATCACAATTTCCCAGTGCCAAAGGTGACATCTTCAAATTGGTTGTTTTATCCAGGCAGTTACCCAAAAACCCAAAGAAATGATATTTACATTAATGTAAAATAGAGAAAAGCAGCACATTTGAGCAATAAATAATGTTTTGCATTTTTGCTTGATGGACTTTACATTAATTGAGTAATTGTTTCAGTGCTAAAGGAAGATATGAGTGATGTATGGTGTTTGTTTTTATAAGCTATAAGTATTTAAATTTTTTGCACAGCAGCCAGCATACTAGGATGTGCTGAATCAGCATTTGGCTTTAACTTTACTTTTTTTGCCTGAAGGAAAAAAATTGATCTATCAGTGGGTTTATTCTAATTTGTAGTATTTTTATGTTTTCCAGGTCCTTGTTGAACATGCTGGCCGTTGGAAAACTGATGAGGATCCACTGCCTTTGCTGGAGGTCTACACTGTGGCCATCCTCAGCTTTGCTAAGGCTGCCTCCTGTCTCTCCTCCGAATGTGAAAACGTGCCACTCCTACTTGAAAAGTTAGCACTGTGAGTAGAAACTCTGACATGAGTGTCACTGGAAATACGATTTCTCAAAATCCTGTATTATGTTTCTTATTCTTTCAAACAGCATATTTACTATGAACTTGACCTGTACCTACATGTTACACATTAAGAAATGTAATGCTCAAATTGTATTTTGGGGAAAGCATCTTCATTAAGTCTTAGCTTTCCTGTATTAGTGTGAAGTTGGCAAAGAATGGCTCACAGGTTTTGGATGTGCACATAATATCAGTGGTGGAAGAAGTATTCAGATAATTTACTTAAGTAAAAGTAGTAATACCACAGTGTAGAGATACTTTGTTACAAGTAAAAGTTCTGCATTAAAAAATTGACTTGAGTAAAAGTACAAAAGTATTCGCATCAAAATATACTTACAGTACCATGCAGAATAGCCCATTTCAGAATAATAAATAATATATAATTGGGTTTTAATTATTTATGCATTAATGTGTACTTAATTTTGCAGCTGGTAAAGGTGGAGCTAATTTTAATTACTGTATATACTGCTGGGTAATTGTGAATTTCCCCCAGGATCAATAAAGTCTTATCTTATTAAGACATCTTAAAGAGATCTGTTGATTATATTTTGTAATGTAATCTGAATCTGTTAAAATAAAAAAGGTAACTAGTAACTAAAGCTGTAAAATAAATGTAGTGGAGTAAAAAGTACAATATTTCCTACTGAGATGTAGTGGAGTAGAATTGTAAAGAAAACAGAAATACTCAACTAAAGTACAAGTACCTCAAATTTGTACTTAAGTATAGTACTTGAGTAAATGTACTTAGTTACTTTCCACCACTGGATAACATTATATCTAACATTAGTTTGCTTTGCAGTTCCACTGGTGTAGTTTTGTCTTTGGCAACAGTGATCTCTTTAGATATAACATGAAAGATGCACAATATTTGGCAACAACAAACAAAACACACCCACATCTCAAAGGAAATTTAGATATGAAACGTTTGGAAATACTCTGCAAACAGTATACAGGAACTACTCAGCTCGTCGCACAGTGTGCTCTTGAAGTAGTTATGGAAGCGAAGTCCTTGAGGCTGTAATACAGAATAGAAATGTAGGCTACCTCTTGGGGAGCTTCGACATATTTGGGATGAGCTACAGAGTATACTTTGCACATGGAGGTGCAGTGCATACACAAAATGAAGGGAATCAGAGGCAACCGTTATTGATGTCAAGGATGCAACTTAATTAAGTATTGATCACAATTACTGATCTAGCCATTCTGAGCTGTTTTTCATTACTACCATATGAAAAACAACAGTGACTAAAATAACACCTATATTGATCCATGTAACTAAAGTGTCTCACTGCTGCTGATTTATATCTCTCATTTTCCTGTTTGTCATCTTTATTATATTTCCAAAATGTCAGAATGACTTTACAGCACCACACTTTGTGAATAGTTATTCTTGTATGGTTACCCTTAATTTGTGGAGTGTGTTCACATCCTTGACCTAAATGTGGCTTTAACAAATGACTGTGTTGGATCCACAGGAGCTGTGCGGAGCTGCTGCTCTTACTGCCCCAGCATGTCCCTGGTGCCTTATGGGAGGAGTTTCAGTCCTCCATGAAGGTCAGTATCCCTGGGACTTTTTCTGAGGCTTATCTTTGCAGTGATAAGCAATGAAAAGTTGTTGTTGTAGTAATACTTTTGGTTTAGTTCATCATTGAAAAGTAATATAAACAAATGGCCTGAATGTTCCTTTCAAGAACGACATTTATGAAATGTTCTGTTCACTGCTGCTTTTGAAGAAATGTAAACAGTTGAGTGGTGACACAAATTCACTACAATAACATTGTTCTAACAGTTACTTTAGACTCTAGACTGTCTAACACGGATGATTCTCTGAAGTTTTAGTAATTTACTTACTACATATTTATCTTCTGTTACAGTTGGCACACAGCCTTTTGCAAGAAAGTGGGAGCACACAGCTTTGCCTGCTCTCAGTTCTGGCGCAGCAGGATGGCGTCTGGTCCAACACCACACTAAGCAGCATCCTCTCCAATCAAATTCCTCAAACTGAGCAAGGTTGTTTCTCACTTGGTTTGAAGATGCACCATGTTAACTTGTACAGTTGTAATTGCATGAAATTATAATTGTTCAGTGTGTATATTGTAATTGTCTGAATCGTCTGTCATCTGCAATTTCTTAACGTTTGTCTCTGTCTTCTCCTTTTTTTTTTTTAAATTGTTTGTTTCTTAGTTCATGAGTATCTTGAGTTGGAAGGTCCCACACTTCTGAACATGAGAGTAAAGCACCTAATCAAAGTGGACAGCGTTGATAAAGCTGCTGTCCTTGCAAAGATGTGCTCAGAGTATCCCGGATATGAAGGAAAAGGAAACTTCAAACAAACCTACTTGCTTTGCATCTGCATGACAAAAAGTCAGGAGCAGCTAATGGAAGAGGTAAGAAATAACACACAGCAACACAGTTGCTTGTATACACAAAGTCATTATATTTAACACTTAAACAAGTACTCTGCTGTTGAAACAACTGATCTGTGATCTTATATCTTTAACCCAGCAAAACTCCCAATCAGCAAACAGAAGATTGAGGCCATTTTTAAGTTTTACTGTTTTTGTGTAACATGATCATTAAAACAAATGGGACTGCTGGACTGAAAATGGACTGAACTGAAATTGAATCTAACAAGCAAAACCCAGTAATCACTCAGTACTTGTTTGATATTTAATAATAAAATGTCCCAACAGTGTTGTCAAACGTTTCAGATCGTTATTTGATTTCATTTAAATTGACTGTTTCTTTGATTATTTCTCTTTTTCTCCCTAATAGATTGCGTCAATAGACTGTAAAGATGCTCTTGAAATGATCTGCAACTTGGAGTCAGAGGGAGATGAGAAAGGAGCTCTCGGCTTATGTTCTGCCTTTCTCAAGCGACAGCTTCTCCAAGGAGATGTTTATTGTGCCTGGTAAGTGTTGCTGTTTGTTTCAGATAAATACTCTCAGAACACTTACAAAATTGCCCTTAGGAATACAGTGGTCATGGAACAAATGCATTATGCAGTTTACTTTTATCCAACCTGAAGCAACCTCTGTAGTAAACAAAGATACCCTCATTGTTGAGCAGTATTGCAAATCCTGATTCTGTGTGTTTGAAGGGCCATGTCTCTTAATAGCTTAGCACTTGAGGGAAGAAAGGCCAACTGTGACTGAATGAGTAACAGTATGGTCAAAGGACAAACACTCAATATATGATGGTTCCAAGTTCTTAGATGTGAGAATTAGCTGCTTTTCCTTGTCCTATATTATAGTAAATAGAATATTTTTGGGTTTTTGGACTGTTGGTCATATAAAACAAGACATATGATGATGTCACCTTGGCATCTAGGGGATTGTGATGGGTATTTTTCATTGTTTTCTAATGTTTTATTAACCAAATGATCAATAATATAAATATTACAATAATCATTAGTTGTTTTTAACAGTTGTACTTGTGATGTTTTCCAGGGAACTCACACTGTTCTGGAGTAAGCTACTCATGCGTTTAGAGTCGTCAGCTGATGCATTTCTTGGACATAGCAAAGAGATGGCTCTTCTCTGTAGAAGCGTCTGTCATATTCTGTTTCTGATCAAAGTAATCCAAAACGAGGTAAGAAAAATAGTCTACAAATTTGCAGCTGATAGCAGAACCATTACACATAGCCATTCACACCAATAATGACTCATCTGTTAAAGAGGCCTTATTATAAAATCCTTAGCATTTATGTTACTTTTTTATTTCCGTAGGTTGGAGAGGTGGGGCTTCCAGTGTGCGTGGAAATGTGCATTCAAGCTCTGAAAATGACCTCCAGTGACCATAAGGATAGCAAGTCTACCATCTGCAAAACTATTTCCTGCCTCTTGCCAACTGATCTAGAGGTTAAGCGTGCGTGCCAGCTGACCGAGTTCCTCCTGCAGCCTACCATTGACTCGTATTATGCTGTGGAGTCACTGTACAACGAACCCGACCAAAAGCCAGAGGAGGACGGGAGTCTACCAGTGCCCAATTCTTTACGCTGCGAGTTACTGCTGGCCTTGAAGACACAGTGGCCTTTTGATCCAGAGTTCTGGGACTGGAAAACATTGAAACGCAACTGCTTGGCACTGATGGGTGAGGAGGCAGCTATTGTGTCATCTATTGACACACTCAATGACACAGACGAACAGGAGGTGGAAAGTGCACTTGGCAAACTCCCTGAATACAGAGACCTGGAGGATTTTCTGTTAACCACTACAAATGAACTCAATGAAATTACAGATGAAAGAGAAAAAAACAGAGAGGCTAAAAAACTTCGGGAGCAGGGTTTTGTGTCTGCTCGGTTCAGAAATTGGCGAGCCTACATGCAGTATTGTGTTTTGTGTGACAAGGAGTTCTTGGGTCACAGAATTGTTCGCCATGCGCAGAAGCATTTCAA
Source organism: Siniperca chuatsi (assembly GCF_020085105.1). Taxonomy (NCBI): domain Eukaryota; kingdom Metazoa; phylum Chordata; class Actinopteri; order Centrarchiformes; family Sinipercidae; genus Siniperca; species Siniperca chuatsi. The sequence continues at coordinate 16,280,945 of NC_058056.1, forward strand.
AGATGGAGTGTATCTTTGTCCAATTTGTGCTGACAGTTTTGAAAGTAGGGAGGTTTTAGAGCCACATGTAGCATCACATGTAAAGCAATCTTGCAAGGAGAGACTAGCTGCAATGAAAGCTGCTAGGAAGGTAACCAAACCACCTCAGTCCCCTAAAAGTCCATCAAAAAATTCAAAAGTTGCTGCCAAGATAAGCATTAGTTCTGTTAAAATTGAATCTCAAATTGGCGACCAATTGGCGTCTCCTGTTAAGATAGAACAAACTACATCTGACACACACATAAGTCAAGATTGTTTCTGTCCTGTCAAAAACTGTTCCAAGGCTTTCAAGTTTTTCCGTAACCTCATGGCTCATGTCAGATCTCACAAGGATGACGAAGAGGCCATGAGGTTTTTAGAGATACAAAAACAGAAAGTGGTGTGCCAGTATTGCAGACGGCAGTTTGTTAATGTCAGACATCTTAATGATCATTTGCAGATGCACTGTGGCAGCAAACCATACATCTGCATACAGTTGGATTGCAAGGCCAACTTTAACTCCAATTCTGAGCTTCTCATGCATAAAAAAACACATCCTGAATTTAAGGCCCAGTGCATGTTCCCTAACTGTGGCAAAGTTTTCAGTGAGGCCTACCTGTTGTATGATCACGAGGCTCAGCATTATCTTACTTACACCTGCCAAACTGATAACTGTGGCAAAATATTCTACTCACAGTCTCAGTTCTTGTCTCACCAAGAGAATCATAGTCCAAATGATGCAGTTAACTGTTCGCCCATCACAAATCAAAACCCTTTTGTCACTCCAAAAGTAGAACCACCACTTGAGAGCACCCCGAGCAAAGAAGCTGCATGTTCTACTGTTGTCTGCCTTGAAAGGATTAATACGGTCACATATATGGAGGAGTCAAAGGCAAACACATCACCATGCACATTACCAGAAGCTGGTCCTGTGAGAGTTAAACACTCGATTGAAAGCATGCTGAATTCTGCGGCAGATCCTGAAATGGAAAAACCAGAGAAATGCTACACTCCGCTGACAAACCCCACTCTAGCACCAGCTGATGTGAAACCAGCACCGGAGGCTCCTAATGCGCTCCATAATGTGGCTGGGCAAGGTGAAATCCCTCCAGTATATCCTGTACCCATTGCAACAAATCCTGTGGCAAGTCAACAGGGAGAGGGGCTTAATAATGTACAAGACAATGAAGTTTCAAAAGTGATTCCACAAATAATTTCTCCAAGTCAAATCAAGACAGAAATTCCGTCTTCGCTGCAAGGATATCCTTCCAGCACGCCTGCTGTAACTGCTGGCAATGAGGAGAACCTACATTGCTGCCCATATAATGACTGTACAAGGGCATACAGTACAAACAAAAGTTTGTCTAGGCATGTAAAGAAGCAACATCCGGAAATATTTGAGGACTGGAAATTGGCAAAGAAATATAACAAAGTGGCCAAAATTACAGCAAAAAAGGCACCAAGTGGGCCAGTTTCACCTAATCAGTCTCAGAACCTGGGGAACAGGCTGTCGACTCAGCCAGGAATACTATGCAACAAACCTGGGATGCAGCAAATGGATTACCCAATGGGATGTTCAACCTCACCTGCCCAGTGTTATCCTGGATCAATGGAGCCTGTGCCTATCACTCCAATGGTGAACCACACACTGTACCCGTCATGGGGAAGCCCAAATAATCCCACCGGAATGATGCAGTCAGACATGCCCCAGTCATGGTCTTCACCTCCCATGAATAACTGCTATCCAGATGCCTTCAACATGAATGAGTACCCCTCTCGGAGCTATCCTCAGTGGCAGGCAGACCCTTATCAAACCACAGCGTCTCTCCCATCTGATAGAGATCATTCAATGGCAGCTATACAAGTTCCCACTACGTCACACGCTCCTTCAGATTCAAGTTTGATGTCCCAGTATGTGTCCAGTTCTCTGATGCTTGACAATGGAGGGCAAATACATAATGGAGGGCATCAGTATGGACTAATGCATCCAGAGGGCAGTGGAAACAGCGTAGATATGAGAAAAAGCAGTGCAAGTATGACAAGCCAGTTGGATAATGGAAACAGTATCTCAACAATTGACAGCCTCCCTGAAGGAAGTTACCACACTCCATATGCTCAGAGTGAAAACTCTTGTCATACTCAAGGCTCATCAGTTGATATTCCCATGAAATGTCTGAGCCCAGAGGCCCAAATTGCTATAAAGGCTACAAATGAAATTATTAAAACTGAGAATATGTCTACTCCTGGTTATGAACAGATGGACAACTCCATAGATGGCATGCTCAGTCCACACAGTGTCACTCAAACAGATTTTCCTTATGAAGAGGACTGTCCTAATGCTGACTGTGAGGCTAACCCTTCAGATGAAAAGGGCAGTGAACCTGACATGCAGAAAGGAAAACGCAGCAGGTCAAGCAAGCGAACCAAATGGCCAGCCATCATTAAGGATGGCAAGGTCCTCTGCAGGAGATGCTTCAGAGAGTTCACAAGCACCAAGTCTCTCGGGGGTCACTTATCTAAACGTTCACAGTGCAGGCCTGTAGACGAAATCGACCTAACAGCTGATCTGCCAACATCTTTTCTTGATTTTCTCAATGACCCCCATGTCCCTGACACTAATGGAGCAATATACAACGTGTCAAATGGTGATTTCTCACAGCAGTCTTCTAGCTTGACCACTTTGACTTCACCCATGGTGTTAAAACAGGAGCCCCAAAATACAAATATAATGGACTATTCAAACTCCTTATCGGTTTCCTCTGAAAACCAGCAAGAGAAAGCAGTAGAGGTTGCTAATCCAGCCCTTGCTGTACCTTATCAAGAGGATCACTTGATGGAAATTTCACATGCTTTTCAAAGGTTGGATTTGATTGAGGCTGCACAAGAGAAGATGCGGAGTGCTCTGTCATTAGAGCAAAATGTCAGTCATCGTGATACAGCCCCTGACATTGAAAAAAGTAAAATACTGAGTAAAAGTGATGATAAGCCCTCTGAAAAGGTACCCAAACCTTTTAAATGTGACCAGGATGACTGTGAGTACTCATTCATGACAAAGGAGGCGTTATTCAAACATTTGAGTAAAATGCATGATTACTCTAATGAGATGATAGAAGAACTAAAAAGAACCCCATCCAAACTGTCTCCATATCCTTGTCAGATTTGCCCCAAAACATTCACGAGAACGACAGGTTTGAGAATTCACTATGAAAAAGTTCATCGACTGTCAAAGGCAGAAATGCAGAAGCTAAGAATCAGTGCTCGAAACAGGCGTGCTTTTAGACTTAACAAAGAATGCGAGTTTATTAGACGTGCAACCACTGATGCCAATACCAGTTGCACAACACAATCTGCAGCGGTATTACCTGCTATAAAACAAGAACCGCTTGACATTGCAATTGTACCTCAAGCAGACAGTGAGAACAATCCAGAAGTTCCTCGGATCACTTCACCAGGAGATGCAGGTAAACAAGGCTTCACACCTGAAGTATCAACTGTTACACGACTACCATCACCTAACAACTATTTGACTGATAAGTTGTTTGGTGAGGTGACACCATCAGTTCATGAAGCCCCAGAGCAGCCTCAAGTGGCTGTTGTAAACAAGAGTCCAGATGTGAAACAGAAATTCAGTTTACAACAGAAACTCAGTCCGGTTGGCAAAGCGAAGGAGCAGCAAGGACGATCAGAAGCATCATTAAGCAAAGTAAAAGACCCAAAGTCCAGCCCTCCTACTGCATCTGCTTCATTCTCCCCAGAGAAACCCAGCAGCTCCAAAAACACACCAACAAAGGATGAACCACAGAGCAAAGAGAAACCTCAGAAAAGGTTGAACCTCAAAATGTGTGATACAGACAACGCTTACAGTCCATACAGACCATATCGCTGTGTTCATGAAGGATGCACTGCCGCATTCACCATCCAGCAAAATTTGATTCTCCATTACAGGGCCATGCATCAGGCAACCTTGCCCCCCAGCAAACCTGAAACTGACACTGAGAAGACTAGTGTTAATAATGGACAGGAGAGCGTTCAGAGCATAGACAAAGATAATGAAGTCAGGTGTCAAGTGAAAGACTGTTCAAGGGTGTTTATGGGAATCACAAGGTTAGTGCAGCATTACCTCTTACTTCACAAGTTTACCCGTGACAAAGCCACCGCCATGATGGCCAGCATGACCATAGGGACTTTTAACTGTGACCGACCGGAGTGTGCTCTCCCCTTCAACTCTGTGGACAAGTACATCGAGCACATTAAGAATTTCCACAAGGAAATCGCCATCTCTGAGAGCGGCTCAGTTGATCCAACTTTCAGGTGCGAGTATGAGGGATGCGACCGCGTTTACACTACGAAATCAAACCTCCTCCGACACCTGATAAAAAAGCATGATTATGTTTATGATCCTAAAACAAGTGACGGAAGAAGGACTAAATCAATAGGGCTCTTCCCAGGAGTTAACAATGGGAAAGAGAATGTGGAAAACAAATTCAAAGTGAAGAAGAAAAACACTAAAAAGAAAGATGGAAAGTCCATTGAACACTGGACTAGTTTTGGAAAGCCTACACTAAAATCCCATGAGGAGGCATCAGCCATGTGCACCAAGAAGTCCGCCCTGCAGTACCCATGCATGATAATAGGCTGTGATGCAGTGGAGCGGGCTGAAAGAAGTATATTTAAGCATTACACCACTCATGGCCTCACAGAAAGATACATTGAAGACCAGAGGAGCCAGTTTATTTTCTGCAAAAAGTACTCGCGCGCCAGATTCAAGGATGCAAACAAATCAGAGGGCGCATCAAGCTCATCTTCTGAAGAGACGGAGCCAGACGATCATGGCGAAAAGCCCAATGACCAGAAAACAGATGAACTTGTGGATAGAATAGGCCAAGAAGACAGCAAGCTGTCCAATGATGATAGTGCAGAATCTCAAGCTTCCACCGGGACAGAAGGAGGAACTAAAAGAGGCCGTCCCAGAAAACCTGCACATCCTACACCAGCTTGTCCAGAGAGGATGCTGACACTTCGGAATCGTTCGACTGTTAACAGTTCAAGAGAGAACTCAAATCCTGGTACCCCTACAGCCCAAGAACAACGTGATGACGGGGTTATGCCAGGGTCTTTCAAGCCTTTAGGACTTGAGGACTCTTTCCTTAAGTTCTTGGAAACCTCAGAGTCAACCCACTCTTCCAAACGCAAATTAAATGACAAATCTAGTGCTGAACTGCCGTCCAAAAGACAACAAACTCATAAACAGAAATCCACAATGAAAAGTAAAATAACTGGCTGTGAAAATCTTGTAGACTTCAGAAATCCCCTTAATCTCAAATCAGTGAACAATGTCAAGATTGTCATGGATAAAACATTTTCAGACGGTGCTGATCTTTTGCTAAAGCAGCTACAAGACATGAGGCCCATAGTCATAATAAAAAAGTGGCTTTATAGTGGATCATAGCCCGATATTTTGTTCTCAACTCGATCTCACTCAGGATTTGAGAAGTTATGCTGCAGAATGGTTTGTTTGTTAAAGCATCAGATTTCCAACTGATAACAGTAACAGTCACAGGTAACGATGAAATGGCCTATTTTGTACTTAATGAAAAAATGTCTTGGATGATTTTAAGTATGTATGTTAGTTATAATAACCAGGTAATCTATAGGGCATAGATTTTAGAAACATGTTTGTATTTATGCTTAGTACTGAAGATGTTTTTTTTCCTTTTGCTAAATGGAGACTTTTAAAGAAAAACAATGTTTTTATATATCCCTATGGGATTTCAAGTTCTGTTTGTATTTATTTCATCCTTTTTCAACACTAGTAGACCTATCTGTAATATTTACATGTCTTCCACAAAGTGTTCAATAAAATGTTACTGGTTCTTTTTGTAAAGTATTGTCTGCAGGTCTTTTTTGTGTTGCAGGTACTTTTTTCTGATATCTTGTTCACAGAGTTCACAGTAGAGAAAATGTGTTCCCAGGCTTCCTAGATTCATGCACTGTTCTACTGTAACAAGATTACAATGGCAATTACAAATAAACAATGATAGATAAAGTATGGAAATTAGACATAATTGCCATCATACCATTGCTGAATTTCTAACAAAACATTAGAGGAAGATCACTTAAATTCACCTTTGCGCCTGCTGAGTATTTTTTACACACAAATTACACATATACTGGACTTAATTTGCATGAAAATAAATAAAACAATTTGTATAACTGCAGCAGTCTAGTTTAAGTTCAGTTTTTAGTATAGACACCCAACAGTATACAATATGCACAATGCTAACTAAAGAGTAAATAATACAAAGGGCAAAATAAAGTCTTAGTCAGGTCCCTCTTTTATGAGACCTATATTCATTAACACTTGAGCATATAGCTACATACTAATTATGCCATTTAAATAGTTAAATACATACAAATTAAACTTTACATATTTATAAAGGTTTAAAGCTAATAATATTGCTTACTTCTCCTATTATGTTACTACTATTGTATATTTATCATCATAACTTTATTATTAGTATTAGGGAGCATCATCCTTACATGTTTGCCATCAATGAATATTTAACACAGCAACAGGAAACAGACTTGGACCTGCAGGGAGGCCACAACAGGGATACCGGGGATGCTTTAAAGGGTCTGGGGATGTTCAAGATCAGCAATGTTAAAAAACCCACAGCAATTAAAACTGGAAAGAGGAATAATGTTCTTAAACATAACTGGGGTTAAAAACTTTATGGTCACATTTGACATTTTTTATTTGGTTATGGTTATCATGACCGATAGCTTAAAACTTGACCAAGCTGTGAACACCCCTGCGTAAACGTTTATTATCTGAACACAGCTCCTTCCGTAAACGTCACAGTGGCGGGAAGCATTAGCTCCTTCGTAAGGCACAGCAAAAGCTATATTTTAAACAAATATTTTACTTATTATACTTTGAAACAGACGACAGCGCAAGTCACTGACTGAGTGTACTAAACATAAAAATACCTTTACTTGTAGCTGGGATGTCTACTTCATCTGTGTCAAAGGTAACGTAATATTCTGACGTTATGTTGCATGTAACGTTATGCTTCATAAAGCTCATGAAACTAGATTGGCAATCGTGGTACAACATGGTCACATCAAAGTTTACTTTGTTTTTCTTTGTTTATGTTTATAGTAAACTGGCACTGTTTGTAACGTATTGCCGTTGGTATTTCAGGGCTGTTTTGTTTTCAAGCCAAGTGCTAAGAAGAAAAAGACACTCAGTTTGGGTGAGTTATATTAATGTTTATAGGAGAGTATCCTAGGTGAGCTGTCAGATGACTTCTTGAAGTGTCCTAAGTTATAAGTTAACGTTACTCACATTGATGCCATTTCTCCAGAGGATCATTTCACCCATGGCTGTGAAGGTGCTGAGAACAGTGAAATACGATTCAAACTTTGTCAAGATCTGTGGGACAAAATTAAAACAGACACAGAGGTAAGAACAGATATTGAACATGTTGCCCAGTCCAACAGAATTTACAATGAAAAGGATAGTAGAGGTGAACTGATTTAGAAAATATCTTTGTTTAATATGGCGGTGTCATGATTTGGTAAATTTTTATACATTAAAAGCATTAAACTGAACATATATGAAGTGTTTTGGATCTTTGCAAAGCCCACTAGTGGTGTCTCAATAGCATGTATAATAGGAAACCAAAGTAGTGTTTTACAATGTCACAAAAAACAACCAGATGTGGTAATAAAAACAGGAGATACTACTCTACAACCTCAGTACATTATTGTGAATAAAACCCTCTAAAGGACTGTTTGACTTGTGAATAATCTGGCGGGGGGGAAATGTACAGAAAATTTTTACAGAACAGATAGTTACACTCCTTGGAAACAATTTGATAGTCATGAGACAGTAAACATTTAGCTTTAAAATATTAGCCCCAAACTGGGTCTCATAAACAATTTACTCATTTAATAAAGGAAAAAAAGTTTAACAAACATTTTTTGCTGCCTGTAAGATTTTACAGGATGAACTCAACAGGAAAATCTTGGACAGTTTGCTGGACTTCACGAGGAAGTGCTCTTCCACCCGCCAACACAGTGACTGGGCATCACAGATGAGGGCCAGTGAGATTCCCACAGCGGCTCTTGTGCTTGGTATTTGACATTTGCTGATTGGCTATCCAAACAACAACCAATTTAGAATATAATGCAAACAAATTATCTCCATTCTCTTTATTTTCATCAGTCTTGTGGTATGCCTTTGAGGGTTTCTTGAAGCCTAATGTGACATAGTGTCACACATTGTGTCTGCTTTTCTTTTCCTTTGATATCCTCCATAGGTGTGAATGTCCCGGACCATGACATGACCTTCCAAAGTCTGTCTGACCTGCTCCAGCAGTCTGTCAGTCCTCATGTGGCCTCTGTACAGGCCAAAGAGTGCGGTGGTAAGGGACTCAGAGGATTGCATTCCCTTTTGAATTTAAACACTTGAAGAAACTTGTCTCTTTGTACCTTTTTTAGAGTAGTAATGGTAGTGGCTTGATAATTATTTAGTTATTTGTGGTTTCAAGTCTTTATATTGTCTGCTTTATCATTTCAGCATTGAAGCATTTGATGAAGAGGGTCCTGGAGAGGTTGATGGACACTGCTGTGACTGTGGATGATGAGGAAGAGGAGGAGGCTGAGCAGACCAGTACTCTGCTCCACAAGAGCGTGCACTGCTGCCTCAGTACACTCTGTGATTGGTACAGTACAAAAACAAAGGTGGGAACATAGCTAGTGTACATGATTTTACATTTGTAATTAGGTGCATGAAAAGAATTTGATCACCTGAAAGCACATAAAGCAATTTTCCCCCCTGTATTTCAGAAATCCAACTCTGGTACTCCTGGAAAAAAGCGTAGTTCTCCTGTCAGAGATGATCCACAGCAGCCTCCTGTTGTAATTATTTTCAAAGATTTGGAGGCTTTCAACCCAAGAGTTCTTCAGGACTTCATACTCATCTGCAGGTAACTAGAAACTCAACAATTTTATATTATTTTATCATCCTCCTCCTGTTTATGCAATTACAATGAAATTATCATCATTTGTATAAAATGTTAAAACTGTATCTCTGTGAACATGTTCTGTATTCCACAGCCGGTACATTGAACGTCTTCCGCTGATGTTCATCTTTGGTATCGCCACATCACCCAGCACCATCCAACACATGCTGCCCCACTCTGTGTCCTCCCTGCTGTGTATAGAGCTCTTCCAGTCCCTGTCCTGTACACAACACCTGGCCACAGTCATAGACAAGGTAGTTTCACTCTCACATACAGTACAGTACAGAAGAAATGCATCTGAAGTTCAGGAAATATGGTGGACAGTTGCATCATGATACTTTTAAGCTAGTGGCATGCATGAACATCCAGGACAAGATCCCATTTATTTTAATATCAATTAACTTATCAGATATGAGATATTCTTGTCTGCCTCATTGCCAATCTTCCATACAATTTCGTACTATTGAAGTGTTAAAATCCATCATATTTGAGGTACTCATGTAGGTACTTCATTGTAAAATACTATCGCATAGCTTTTAATCATGAAGATGCTGTAACAAGTAAAATTGTTTCAATACAGGTTTTAAATTGAGTTTTTCTTTTTGAAAACTCTTTACTTGTGCAGGTGTTTTTTAATTTTTTTACTTAATGAAGCACATAATCTACATCTTTAATGTTGTTCTGCATTATTGAGATTTAAAACTGTATTAAGCAGCCAAAAGCAATTCAACCTTTTTATAGAATGTGTTAAATTGAGTTCTGGTTTGTATTATTGATCATGGAAGGATATGTTTTGCAGTATGTCATTTGTAAACATGTGAGTTAACAGATTTGGGTACCCAGATACATACAGGCAATAGACATAGTAACATGATCACCTGTACCATATAATGTAATCCATAACAATAGCGTTATTAGCTTTGTGAAGTTTATACTCTTCACTGTGTCAGCGAGGTTTGGGTTCAACTCTATTGTAATTTTTGAGACTGAAATTTGTAGCGTTTGTTGGAATTGAATTGCAGTTTGTCATAAAGTGTAAACTTTTAGTATATACAGATACAAAATAAACAAGTTGCAATTTTTTTTCTTTACTAAGCTGTTGTGTTGGCTTTTAAACGAAATCCCAGTATGTTAATTGTATTTATTTGTGGTGTCTATGTTTCCAGTTGATCCTGACACCTCAGTTCCCCTTTAAGCTCAACAGCAAAGTGATGCAGGTGCTGATCAGCATCTTCCTCTACCACGATTTCTCAGTGAGAAACTTCATCAAGGGCATTCAGGTACAGCATAGCTTCTAAAAACTAGTTGGTGGACTTGATGAAGACAAGTTGTCTCTTTGTCTGTAGATGTAATTCAGATATGTGGTACAAAGACTTTCTGCTTTGTCTTGGTGCAGCTGGCCCTGCTGGAGCACTTTCACTTTCAGCCTCTCAGTGTACTGTGCTGCAAGAAGAAGGAGGCTCTTCTTAATGTGATGCAGCTCAGTCATCGCGACTTGGAGAGGATCAGGCAGCTGCCATCGTTCAAGAGGTACACACAATTTGGTTTTCACATGTGATGACTTAGTCTCCACTTAGAATCCTCTCACATTTCTAAGAAGAGTTAATCACTTGACAGGCAAAACATAAAAGTGTGTAAATATACCATTTAATTTCGCTGCAAGCAGTGAACACGCAGGTAACTTAAGTTTAGTTGTAATGTGGTTCAGTAGCTTGTTGAATGGTTTTGGTTACCTTTTCAAGTGTAAAACTGAGGCTTTAAATCAAGTCTGTGTGTTTTTCCCAGGTATGTAGAGAAGCAGGAACCTCAGGAACAGGTGAATCTGTTGACAGATGACACTCATTTAAAGGTACATTCTTTGTTTTATCTCTACACCTGAGGCAATAGCCAATATAAAGTGCACATACCTAGACAGAATCTAATGCTTTAGGTTTTTTTTCTCTGTTTTTAGGAGGTGTGTCAGATACTGGTAAAGGACCTTCGGAAATACCACAAGAACTATTATCCCGTCCTGAGGTGTCTCCACACTCTAACCTCATCATTACCTCGGTACCCCCTTGGAAAACAGGCAAGAAATATACAAAACATTTTCTTTTAGTGTTGAAGTAATGGTGTCAGGTTTTTTGGCTTGATGTATGAATTATCTGTGTTACAGATCAGAGAACTCCATTTAATATGTCTGGAGAAGAACGTATGGGAGAATGAGGATTACCAGTCTGCCATGAAGCTTCTGAAGTAAGTCTGGCTATTTAACCTGTATGTCAACAAGTGGGACCAACAAATGGACGACATCATCAGTCTTAAAATATCGAAATGACAGAAACTGCAGGCAGTTTGATCCGTGCCCACTGTTGAACATACCCCTAAAGCCCTCCAGTTTTGACGTGTTGTCATAATCATTTGTAGTAATATACAGTTATTCTTTCAACTTTTATTTACAAATTTTACCACCAGATGGCAACATATTCAGGGATATTTGGAGGATTATTGCTCCACCTGGTGGCCAAATAGCCATTAATATACAGTAAAAGAGTATTGTGCCTTTTGTTGTTTGACACTGGATTTTTTATTGTGCAGGAGCTCCCCTGAAACCAGACTTTAGTCCAACAACAACCCAGTCTAAAGTTAGCCACTTGGGCTGCTGCTGTACCATTCAATTGTAAACCTCCTGTGGTTTCCCTCCAGGATGCTGGCTAAAGAGGAGCTGATCGCTTTGTTACAGATGTGTGCGGAGGTTCTGCAGCCCGTCAAGTCAAAGAAGATGAAGAACGCTCTTGTCCAGCTGCAAGACCTGCTTGCCAAATTCAAGCAGTTGGACAGTAAGTAGTAAAAAAAATGAGGGAGAGCACCCATATGACATTATTCTCTGTTTATAGATTCTTATTTTCCCTCATTTTGCATTCATCCAGGTCATCCTGATGATCCTTTTTCAAACAATTACTACTATAGCTGGAATAAGCAGTGGAAATGTAATTGAAATTCTTGTCTTTTGTCTTGTTCTTAACAGCAGTAGCTGCTGAAACTCCCCCCTGTGTGGAAGACTGTATCACCTCTCCAGTGAAAAATTTTCAAAAGAAAACAGATCTGTTCCAGCTGCAAAAGGTTTTTATGGTTTTATGAAGATTAGTATCTTCACAGAATTTCTGTGAAGAGATTATCCACCTTGCTGATGTGTTTTTAATACTTTGATTCATAAATCGTCTGGTTCTTATGTATTCTAGACGCTGCTGGAGATGAACGAGTCTCGGAGATCCAAGAAACTGAGTCCGTTTGAGGCTCTACGAAATGACGCTCTTGAGTTTATCGACAGCTTAGTGAAGTAAGACATATAACCTTCTTGCTCTACTGAGAAAGTGTGGCGTTTTATACAACTTAAATTACATAAGTATGGTAAAAAAAATCTTCGGCTAACATCTCTCTCCCACTCAGGAGTCACCTGTCTCCCCCAGAGTCTCAGACACTGAATGAAGTTTGCTACTACAGTTCTTCTGCCACTGTGAGACACCACCTCAACGCAACACCTCGCACCTCCATTCAGGCTGCACTCAGCAGTCCCTACTATTATCTTCAGGTACCTCTGCCTAATCTTATCAAGTGTGTAACCATCTTAACATGAGAAACTGAAAGCAATGAAAGTATATATGTATAGTGATGTTTAAACAGTGCCATTATCATAAATCTTTGGAAAAGCGTGAGACATGTACATTGAAAAATCTAAAAATGCGTAAAGACTGACTCTTCTTGTAGAATGACAGCCTAAAGACTGAGGATGGGACTGTCTCTAATGCTGCTCCTGATATCTGCATTGTGTACAAACTCCATCTGGAGTGTGGCAGGCTGATTAACCTCTACGACTGGCTAGAAGTGAGTTTATATACTGAATAATTTGGTATGTGGCTAATAATGTTTTAACTCACAATAACGGCACCTTTTTAACTTTGCCCTACAAACTTTGACGGTTGGAAGTTTGTTTTTCATCCTTTAGGAGGATTTATTGATCCTGAGGATCAATGTGTCACATTATTGATCTGAAAATCAAATATTGGCCCAGAGTGGACTGGATACTGACATGAATGAAAAGCTGTGTTTGTTTTCAGGCCTATGCCACTGTGGTTTCTGCTGCTGAGGGTAATGATCCAGAATCTGACACTTTCGGGAAAGTGGAGGAAGTCAAACAGTATCCTTCTGTAACTTTATCTACCAACATGTTTTTAACAACGTACTTGCTTATTGTGAGTTTTTGAAAACGGACACTAAGATAATTGTGAGTGTGTTTGCTCTAGAGATACATATCAAGTTTCATGACAATTGAGAGTGGAGATTTTATATAAATGATTGGCAAAAAGATTTAGCTTTTGGCCTAAGTATAATCCACAATTGAGAAATGATGTTCCTTAGTTTGTTCTCTAGTGCTCGTTTCATCCAAGCTGTGTCAGAGCTGGAATTTCTGGGCTTCATCAAGTCCACCAAGCAGAAGACTGACCATGTGGCTCGACTCACCTGGGGAGGCTGCTGACAGTAGTCATAAAGAAACCACACATGCACTCCTTTACATATATCTGTGGCCGCTGTCTCCCTTCATTTAAGCTCTTATCAAATTTGACTTCATATTTTCTACTGTATTTTTTCCCCTCTCTAATAAAATGTGAGTAGTGTCTGATAATCATGGTGCCAAACATGTTTATTTTATTCATAGCTGTGTATTAAGCACAACATACACATATTGAATCTCTTTCATGAAGGTGCTGGATGTTCCAAAAAACACTTGTAGTAGTATCTGCAGTGATAAGGATCTCTGGTTGAGCCAGTACGTTGCTATACTGAAGGTACAGCTCAAATACAGATGCATAGTATACAGTTAATTGAAAGACAAACCAATACAGTCAGGATTTGTTTGTTTTTTCATAAAATGCAATGAATAAAGATTACAGGGGTGGACAAGCTTTGCAGGAGTCAAAGCTGACATCAGGTTTTGGACAATCAATCATTCAAGTACCATCTTCAGGGGTTATGCATGTGATCTCAACAACTCTGAGGATCAGGTATTTCTTGGTATAATTGACTTCACTTAAGCCACTATGTTTAAAATAGTCAAGGGTATCAGTTCAGCAAAACACTTAAAAGTCTCTTAAAAGATTTTTATTGTTTTGTCCAATAAGTACACTGGTTTGAAAGTGATAACCAGCAAAACAAAAGTCTAAATAAATAAAACACTGGTAGGGAGAACAAAAAAAAAAGTCTAATTAGCCCACTTTATGCTCAATTTAAAAAGCAATAAACAGCAGACTAACTGCAAACACATTCTCTGTTCAGCTGTGTTTCATCCACTACCTCTCAGATTGACCAGCAAACCTTAAGTAAAACTCTGCGCTGCTTTATCATATTTACATGTAACAAACAAAACAAGTGACAAAGCCTGGAATGCTGGGAATCATTACAAAAGTGAGATAACTGTAGATACACGTACAGCGGGAGGAACATAGGCCACTGGTAGAGATAGGGTCCATTAATTTACATTAGGAAGCACCTTGTTGCTTACAACAGAGTGGTAACAACTGACAACAGCTTCATATAAACCTTTGCCCAAAGACAGAAATATGGCACAGTAAGAAAAGTTTCATTAAAACTAGCTAAACTGAATCTCTTACAATGATGAGCTTTTTTTTTTTTTCCTTTCTTGAGATATCGCATGATAGCTTGCAGCAAGAGAAGGCCGTCTTGCAAAGATTTCTGTGCCACACTCAGGAAACATCTGGAGAAGAGGGAGATGAAATAAAATACTTTAAACTTCAAAGGCGGCGCTCAAACCAAGATCCAAGACTTGCTCACACACAGTATGTGAAACAGCAATGTGAAAATAATTTAAGATGAATTGAAATGACTCACAGCTTGCAGGTTGCTCCCCGAATCGTCGCATTAACTGATCATGTGTGAACTTCACAAAGGTGTCATATTGTTCTGAAATTTACAGGACAGGAAATCACAGTTAATGTCATTGAACTAAATGTTAAGCCTTAAGAGACAACGTGCATTATTGGAATTAGTCTTCTATCTTGTCATTTTGCCAGAGACTTGTCTTTTAACCATGGTACAAATCACACACTTATCACAAATAGTACTAATATTTACTGTAGTCCATTCCCATATTTAAATCTGGCTTTGTGAAGTAAAATCCAGCACGGCTCAGTGCAACAAGTTCTCATACTGAATTAATTCACTACCGCACAGAATGACACGAATGCACATGAAAAAAATTGCTCAATCAGTTGGTTGATAGACAAAATGCATTACAATTCTGATAATTATTAAATTCATTTAACAAGAAAAATACCAACATAAGACATTACTTTGGGCTCTCATATCTTAGGCAACTGTCATAGTTTCACATTTTTCAGATTAAATTATGAATTTAGTATATTGATCATTTTTGACAATCAAAATAAAACATAACGATTTTAGTGCTGAAAAAATAAAGTCGATTAATCAACTGACAATTGAATCAACTATCAGCAAAAATGCCAAACACTTTCTGGTTCCAGCTTTTCAAATGTGAAGATTTGCTGTTTTTCCTCTGTATTATATCAATGTAACTTATATATCTGAAGATTTTAGACTGTTGCTTGATTTGTGTGGGTTCTGAGTCATAAATATACTTGCTCAATGTGAACCAACCTGCCAGTTTTGAAGTCATGGTCTCCTCATATTCCTCCCGCACCTTGTCTTCCCTTTCTTTCAGCAGGCGTTCACAGATCATGCCAACTTGTCTGAGGGTGAATAATGGCTGTTCTTTTCTAGTAGGAGAAACGCCTCCAGAGGACGTTCCTGTACAAATCAAACAACAACTTAAGAATCATGCCATATGTGGTATTTCTGACTACACCTCACAGTGATTCTGGAGCAGTCTCTCCTGTAGGCAGTGTGTTACCCAACCAACCTGGCATGCTGGAAACATTCATAGTAGACGACAGGGATGGGGACTCTGGAGAATAGCAGCACTCTGACTGTTGGTAGCCTCCATCTAGATGCTTCCTCTTTTGAATGCGTTTGTACTCCTGCTTGATGCTGTTGAGGATTTGTTCTAGTGGGACAAAAGAAAGCAAAAACAAAGAAGACAGAAGGAGGGCTATTAGTGTAGACAAATACAGTTGTCATGGTAGGGAGTACACATCTAAACTCTATCACTGATAAGCATATTTGTTTCCTGGTTTGTCATAGTCTTGTTCAACATGTTGCTAATGCCTTCAAGCCCCCGGCTGGTCACCAAGCAGGCCAACTTGGCCAACATTAGTAACATTACCTGCACTAAGTGTTGACGACGATTCCCCAAATGGCGAGGGCTCCATGCTAAGATACTTCCTAGGGGATGAGGATGAGGACGAAGGGGACACGGGGATGCATCTTCGTCTTTTAGGGGACGTAGGACTCATCAGCGGATCGAAATCCATGGTCCTCTTCAGGGTGGCTCCACACGCCATGACTTCAGTTTGTTAAAGGGAGGAGCGGGGGGTACAAAATACCGAAACAAGACAATAATGAAGCAGTAACATCAGTTATTTCAGATAACTGCTAACCATGGGTATTCTGTAACACGGCTTGCTAATTACAGTGTGAATTATTCTGCTAAAATCAGTTTCCTTCGCTGAGAATTACATGCTAGACATACTGCGCAGCCGAGGCTTTAAATATTTGCTAGCAAGCTAACATTAGCTGTGCTTGCTAGCTAATAATCAAAAAGAAAACAAAGCTAACGTTAGCTTTGGCTACCACTGGTAGAACAGTGCGCTCTGGTGTACATTTGAAAAAAAACCCTATTTCTTACCTTTTGGGGGGGAAGTTGGTCTGCCCGACTAAGTTAAACAACTCGTGTTGTTTCTAAAAGTTGCTTCCCAAAAGTTGAAGTGACGATCCGCCGGCTGCGGGCCAACTGTCTGCCGTTTAACAGGGGAGCTAGCTAACGGAACTTAGCTGCTTGTTTTTGATATGAGGCTGTCGGCTTCTCCGGCTCGTGACGTCACATGTGAAATACGCTGTAATGCATTCTGGGATATGTAGTGAAACACAGTAAAGAATGAGAAATTAAACTACATCATCCGAAAATCATGTCAATTTTTCTTAGATTTATCTTGGTTACATTATAGCCTCATTGTACTATTCGATGAACTACAACTCCATTCATCAGTATGATCAGTCCATGAGAAATAATAGACCACAGAAGTCTTTTATAGCCACAGGAGGGCAGTGTTACACAAAAAATACAGGCCTTAACAGTTGACTTCACTTTATGTGCAAAAAGTCTAGGGGTCACAAGATGATTAAAGCAGTGAGAAATACATTCTATGTTTCTTAATAGCTTTTTTTCTCAAATTGTGCCTTTTTCTTGTGTAAAATATTTTCATCTCATAAGGCCTTAAAGTTTGCAAGTTAAAAAAATTAAAAATGAATTTGTCTGGTTGAACTGTGCAGTTTTCAACCACATTAAGACCATAGCATGTGACGAGGGGTCAGAAGTAGACATTGCTTAGGGCTTCACATGCCAAAAATCTTAGGCCCACAGCTATAAACACATACAGTCACACACTCACACGTTTTTTAACCTTGAAAAAAAAAAATACACATCTCATGTCTTGTAAATTAGCAGCAGGTGCTGATGTGATGGTTTGCTGAGATTTCATTTTATTGAAAAAAAGATACCTGGTATGTTGACAAAATTATAACAAATTTCATATATTTATTGAACCCATGTCCTTGCTTACACACACTTATGGGACACAATGGATGCTTCACAGAAATACGGAAGTGTAGCTTCTCACAAAACTGTTTCATAAGC
The DNA here is from genome assembly GCF_020085105.1 of Siniperca chuatsi. Taxonomy (NCBI): domain Eukaryota; kingdom Metazoa; phylum Chordata; class Actinopteri; order Centrarchiformes; family Sinipercidae; genus Siniperca; species Siniperca chuatsi. Next base: position 16,298,819 of record NC_058056.1, read on the forward strand.
ACATGTGTAATAAGCAGCTATGTAACATTCCCAAATCACTACAGACTAAAGTTTTGATTTGATCAAAAAGCCGTTCATATTTCAAAGTATGACTCACCATTTTGCTTTGCAAAGTACATGTTAAAAAAAAATTGCAATAAAGTAAAATAACATTAAAATGCCAAATTTCACAATATTATGATCTTACAAAATCATAGCTGATTTCGAATGACTAATGTGATGCTAATTGTACTCACAAGCAGTATGCTGTTATTCAAAACTGACATTTTGCATGAAGGTAGACACAGTTTCACCTTGCATTACTGCCACAATATTGCCATGATGTAAAAAAGAAAGAACAAAAGGGAATGTCATATTTTTCTACCTTAAAGCTGAAATCTGTAACTTTATGCACATTGAAACTTCAGCAAAGATGACACAGCATAGTGTTTCTAACGGTTGTTGTGGGGAAAAAAATGCCCTTGAGCCAACTGGTTCTTGTAAATGCGAATATATTATTTACATAGTCAATCACACTTTCAACCTAACATACCATTTCTCAATAACAGAGTAAAGAGAGCATGTTCTCCTAAAGAAATGCACAGTTTTTAGAGTCTCATCACACTCCACTATATGGCTGGGTATAATAATGTATAAATATTACAGATTTCAGCTTTAACGCAACAAAAACTTGTTTTACAGTTCTGTATCTAAGTCATGTTTTGGCACATTTCACAGTAACAGAGCAGTGCGCTAGGAGAGTCGCGGTCATTCTACAATATCTTTACTTCAGTTGTACCAGAGCAGGGCAGCTTGTCTCTTAGACCGGCTCTGCAGTAGAAGTGTCCGTCACTCCAGAAACGGTAACCTGGGCTACTTTTACTTGAGTCTTTCCACAGCCGGCTCCATCTTTCCCCGCCCCGCCCGCTGTGCCTCTCACACTCCTGCTGTTCCAGTCACTCTCTGCGCTGTTGTCCAGAGGCTGCGTCGCTCCCCGGCACATATGGCAGAGGTTGAGGAAGGCCCTGCGCAGGTCCTTGCTCCTCATGGCGTAGATCACAGGGTTCACGGTGGAGTTGAGCAGGCAGAGCATGCTGCAAAAGGCAAACACGGTCTTGATGAAGTCGTTCACCTTCCCAAAGAGGTCGTAAACCATGATGGCTAGAAGTGGGCCCCAGCAGATGATGAGGGCCACCAGGATCAAAACCAGGGTTTTAGCCAGACGGAGGTCCATCCGGGCCTGCTCGGGCCTCACTGTCTGCACTTTAGCCCCCTCTGCAGTGTAGACAATCACACTCCTTTGGGAGCTGCGGCTCAGCATGCGGACAGCATGGTGGTGGGACTTCCAGAGGATGAACATGTAGGCGTAGATGATAAACAGGACCAAGATGCTTGTCATCCCGATCCAGAACATCAGGTACTTCTGGTCGATTAGAGGGAAAATGTCCGAGCAGACAGAGTTGAGACGCTTGCAGTTCCACCCCAGCAGCGGCAGCAGTGAGAAGACAATAGAGATGGTCCACATCACACTGAAGGCAATGACTGCTTTAGTCTTTGTGACGATGCGTTTGTATGCCATGGGCCTGTGGATGGAGATGTAGCGGTCGATCGCAGTGAGAAACAGACTGCCAACAGAGGCGGTGAAGGACGCGATGACCCCGGCCAGCTTGAAGAGGAAAATATTGGGGCTGTCCTTCCTGTGGAGGACATGGAAATCCAGGAAGCTGTAGACAAAAATTATGCTGCCTATCAGATCAGCCACAGCCAGGCTGCCTATGAAGTGGTAGGAAGGCCGAGATCGAAGCGTCTGGGAGTGTAGGATCACACACAGCACCATGAGGTTCTCCAGCACCGTAAATGTACCCAGGGTGAGTGCCAAGATGGCGACAGCGAGCTGCTGACCAGGAGTGAGGATCATAAAACACTCCATGTTGTCCACAAAGTTGTCCCCACACTGGGTCGCCCCTCCAGTCTCCACAGAGGTGCCATTACTCAGCAGAAAGTCTGATACGTTGGTGGGGAAAATAGGAGAGAGGCCGCTGTGAATGACCTCCTTATTTCCAGGGACGAGACCGGGCAAGGAGTTACTAACCGAGGCAGAGTGAGGCTTCTCAAAGTGGAATCTGTTCTTGATTAGAGTCAAGTCAACAGAGGGGTCATCGTAGCTGGCGTCGTTGGAGCCGAGATACTGGACACCTGTCGTTAACGTGTTCATTGTGGTGCCTGCTATCCTGTGCAAAGCTAACTTCATGGCTGGTTTGTGGCTGTAGAGATGCTCAGTGGAGAGGTGTGTGGTGTAACAGCATTAGACCCATGTAAAAGGACATCTATGAAGAAAAAAAAAAGGAGATTTCTTTCCAAGAATGCAATAATTTATTCATAAATCACTAAATACATCTTGTTACATTTAATCCTTCAAATATCTGAATACATAAAGCAGCATCAATGTTTATTAATGATTAATATGATGGAAAATGATTTTGTTGCTGGGAGATATTGGGGGAATCTGTGTATCAGCCAGCTGACTCCAGAGCAGATGCATCCCAGACAATAGTGGGAAACTGAACAGTTGATGACAAACCTGTGCAGCCTCATGGGAAATCATTGCATTAAGTATGTAGGACAGCCAGGCTTTCTTATTAATTAAAGGAGGTCATTAAGCATTAAGCCTTTTTTTCTCAATAATCATTGGATTAATTAGGCATCAAGGGAGAAACAAGATAAAGAATGCACATGGCTGTCCAATATCCATTTACATTTTGATGCCAGTAATTATTCTATTAATTATTAACGGTTAAGTTTACATGGAGGGTTTGGAATAAGACGTTTCCAAAGAGGAGAAACAGTGTTGGCAAACAATTAAACATGACATGACCCGCTGCGAATCAAATACGTTTTAGTTTGAGAGCCTACAAATCCTTAATGGTGTGCCTAAAAACAGTTCGGATCAAAGCTATGCTAATATATTGGACAATAATGCCCATAAGAATAAATTAATCACGACTAAAGGAATTAAAAGAACACACAAATGAAAAACTATCACGAAGAAAAATTATTTAATAAAATAATAAAAGCTAAAAAATATAAAAAATTTTTTTTTAAAAACGTACCTTGATTTTCTCAGCACAAACATCTTGCCCCGATCCATGCCGCAAAAATATTTCAACTAAACTGGGAGTAAACCAGTCTGTTGTTGTTGCACTCTTCACTCTCTTCACCAACAGTTACAGCAACTCCAAAAACAACTGGAAGCCAGTGTAAAAATGACAGTTGTTGTTGTTTTGATGATTTGCCGTGGGAATGGTCGCGTGTTGACTCCCCAGATACTGTCAGTGCCAAACACAGTAAAGCCAGCCAGGCAGCCGGCGGGGAGCGTGTGTTTGCGGGAGCGGGCGGCTCCTTTTTGTGCGCCTGCTGGTCACGTGGTCTGAGGTGTTCGAGCGCAGTAGGAAGTGCATCCCTGAACATCATCCACACCTATTTCGGATGGAACTAAACAGCTGCTGCAGGCAGCCTTAACTCGTGTTTTTAGCTGAGACTGGCTATACTTCCTCATTGTTCAGTGTCCCAATAATAATAATTATTATAATTGTAATATCAATTACAATATTTGGCTGTCTTCTGTCCTGATTAAATCCCAATATGTAGAAAAGTGTTGAAGTGGTAACCCTTACATTTGCCACAAACTGGGCAATTATCATAAATACACCAAATAAGGGATTATTTAAAGGTTTAGCTTCATCTTCATTATACAATACAGGATTGCACAATGACATGCATTTGTAGCCCCCTCCCTGCCACACACACAGAAAATGTATAAACAGATATTCAAATGTTTAAATTAGAATAGCATCAAAACAATTAAATAGGCAATAAAACAGAACAAAGTATATGAAGGTAGCACTAAAAGAAGAAATAAAAGGAAAATTATATTTACAAGGAAGATATACAGTTTATATATATGTATATATACATATACACACAACAAATATGTGCAATATGTAATGTTGTATATGTTATATGGGCTATGCATGAACAAATATTTATTGATTTAGTTTGCCAAAAAGTCTTTCACAGTCAAAGAAATGTACAGTATGTCATCATACACTGTCACGTTATTAATGTTCTGGGTCATTTAGATGCCAAAGAAGTTTCATTTACTTTCTTTATTTATAAGGACACGCACATCAATCAACACTTCTGTAAATGTGCCAGTGTTAGCCAGCTGGTTCATTTTCAACTGCAGTCCTTTGGGGAGATGTTCTAAAACTAACAAAGTGACAGACAGAAATACTGTTTAACTCCCTGTTAGACCTCTTATGAACAAACTATTGTAAAACTCCAATAACAGTTATACAAATAAATGACTATAAATTATGATGCACTATAATAGTTATATTAAACTACAAAGTAGTCCAAATTAGCTCTAACTTGACAAACTACAACATTAACATGCTGCTTACATGTTAATGCATCAGTAATAATAATAATCCAGTAATATAAAATATACAATAACATCACTCTGAAAAGGACCAATCTACATAATAAGTACTTTTACTTTTGTTACCTAAAGTACATTTTGTTGCTGATACTTCTATGTTTACTTAAGGAACATGTTGCATGCAGGACTTTTACTTGTAACACAGTATTTTTACATTGCAGTATTGCCACTTTTACTCAAGTAAAATATCTGAATACTTTTTCTACCACTGCTTTTGTAATGTTACAGTAAACTCATGCTGATAGTAAAACATAAAAGACACCATGCAGTGTAATTTTAGTGCAATTTTAAAGTCACAGTGCTACTGAAAGTCCATTCTGAATATCCACCACTATTTATCTATTTATTTACTGCAGTTGGGGGTCACATGCACACACTATTTAGAGTCCTTTTCCTGTCCTGCGCAGCTGTGCAATTATTTCCACTATGCACTCCCAGCAGAGCTATCACCCAAATTACATGTATCTGGTTGTGGAAAATACATGACATTTGGCGATGCAACATCATGGGAAAACAATGAAAGGCATTGCACATAATTCCTCCAGTTTTGGCAGAACAGAAGAGGCTGAGGAGTCATGCGTCTAATTACTGAACACTTATTTTGCTGCGCTTAAAGCAGATTTAAGCAACCATTGATCACTTGTGGAAGAACAGTATATCCAATATGTACTTTTTATGAAGATATTTTACACAAACAGACAGATGGTCTAAGTGAAACATCTTATTAACAATTATTGATTGTGGAATTCATCTATAATTAATTCAGATATATGTAAAGTGGCTTCTGTTTCATTGCTCTTTGGTGTTTTCCTTTTGGTCAGGATAAAGTTTTAATGTTGTTTTGGCTTGAAAGCAGCATCTATCATCTCTCAAAGCATGGGGCAGAGTATTGCAATCCACATCCATCATAATAATTATCATCAATATTTCATTGTCATTCTCACCAAGCATCAGCGAGAGAGACAACGCTGTCTGCGATGACAAAAGCAGACTATAACAGCGACTTGTAGAAATTCAATTTTTCTAAATCCCCTTCACCATGTGGGCCATGAAGTTATGGGAGGCTGCTGCTATTGTCCGTCTGTCTTTGGTGCTGAATGTTGCGAGTGATTTACAGTGACTGATTTTAGCAGGATTCCTCATGAAAAGCACCATAATGCCTCCCATTTAATATCGATCCTTCTCCATTTACAGTCAGCTGTTATTGGAGTGGCTGCCTACATTATGAAATCATTACTTTCAGTCCACACAGGCTTCAAATCCTCCGAAATAGACACATACATGCAAAACATGTGAATTAAAGCACATTTTCAACAGATTTTTTTAAAGATATTGCACATACACGAGACCATTCTGAGGGACAAATTACTTATTTTGTGGTCGTTACACACACAGCACATTGCAAGACGAGACTCTAATGCAAGCTGTCTGTCTCTGATGTGTTTGTGTCAAGGGGTTGGAAGATGGGAGAGAGTGGGGGAGGGAGGGGTGAGGAGGAAAAGATGCATAAATAGAGAAGGGGAGGCGGTTGTAGCTGAACACTGACAGCTCTTAACAGTTTCCTAATCTGCCCCTTCTAAATTCTGTTCCTCCCCAGCTGGAGACACTTGATATTGCAGCCAATGTGGTGCAGCAGAATGAGACTGAGTTCAATTCAAATCAGTTCAGAAAGAAGAAAAAACCCAAATATAATGTTTACTAAATTTACTCTGTATCATTTTACATGTTTCTCCATCTCATGCACAGAAGAGTCATATGCATCATTAACTATCATCAGACATCAGCCTCATTATTCACTTCATCAAACAATTATATGTATCAACCTGGCTTCATTAGGCAAATCAAAGGTGTTTGTTGATCCATTTCCCAAAGACTTTTTAATTGAACGAGCAACTCCACACCCAGGAAACATCATCAGAGAAATAGACAGGGAGAGGTGAAGTGCGGAAGTTCCCCATCATGTTTCTCTCCTGCATCAGAATTTCAGGACAGATCCTTCTCGCGAGGAATGACAGCACAGCAGGGAGGATGAAAAAGTTGTGACTTAATGCCTTCTGTGACTGAATTTTTTTCTGGATTGAAAAAGAGATCAACTGTCTGTCTCTAACAAAACATCAAAAAAATACCAGTGTAGAAAGACAATGATTCATTTTTTTCAACAGACTAAATAAATAAAGTGATTAATGTAATTCAATGCACTTCTTTTATTTCTGATAGACAATTTAAGCAAGTTGACCAGTTTTAATGCATGAATTTCCATTGCAGAAACGGTGTATTTTCTTGCGGCGGAATAACAGCCTAATGGTCAGTGGGTAGAATCCCCTTCATGCACCATTAAGTCATATAAAGACCTTTTTTAAATCTCAGCAGAACACAGTGGTAATCACAAAGACTTAGCAGGTGGTTCAGTGATTGCTCACTTGTGCAAACACTATGCAAATTGATGCTACAGGCACAGATGAATTACTCAGGCAGCAGTGCAGAGCTTCAAATTACAGCTCAGTTGAACTGTTTCTCTCAGTGTTATCCCTCATGATTTTCAGGTGATATGGTGTACAGTAGTAGCCCTGCGGCCTGAGAGGAAACTGCAACCCAGAACAGCGAGAGCATGATCTGGAAAGGCCTTGCAGTGCAATTGGCTGATTCAGAGCCAGATAATAATTCATTTGCCCTACACCCAGCTGCAGAGCTGCAGAAACTGACGAGAACCCCAAATGGACCTGACTGCCATGAAACCAACAGTCACCTGTAATCACATGGCCCTTTTCTGTCCGGAAGAAGAGGAGTTGTGAAATTAAATTTATTTTTAGCTGTTCACCTCCTTTTATATATGTCTTACTTTGTGCTAACATTCAGTGTTTGCAATACTTCATCACATCACTAGTGTAAAAAGTATTTAATTTGTGATCTTTTGGCCACTTAGGAAACAAGTCATGACCACAAGATTGACATATTATTAAGTTTTAAGCTGATGCGGCGAACTTGTTAGCAAACAATCACCTATTTTGACATCCAGCAGATAAGGAACAACATTAGTTTTCATTTGGGATCCTGTTCCTGGCTACCTGATGAATGTAAGTTCAATATTTTCTCTTCTTTTAGCTCTGTTTTGGTCTCTACCAACTCTTGAGGGAATTATCTGGCTCTTTAGCTGATAAATGCTCCTCTATGTTCACCAGCTAGTCACTAACTTTGTCTTTCTGCCCTTTGGTGCTAGACAGGATTTTAGAGCTTTTATGCTGAAAATAGCTGCCTGTTGGACCCAAAAATGACACTATAAGAGCGGTGAGACTGAACCAAAACAAAGTTTAATTAATATAAAATATTGATTATAGCTGCTTTAAAGTAGCTATATGTAAGAATATTAGTTTAAAACATTCAAAAATTAACTAAAATGTGAAGAAGTTTTGACATCATGTCAAAGACGTCTATGTATTGTGTTGCAGAGCATGCTAATCAGCTAGCCTCTTTAAAGCCTTACAACATTAAGTATTTGAAGCTGTATAGCTGGTTTAACTACTCCATATATTGCTGGTGCTGCGTCTGTTAAATTGGAGAAATACAGTTATGTGAAAGGGTATATTTAGCATGCACTCTGCAGAATAACTGAAGTTACTCTGCAATATCATTTTTACAGCTGTCAGAGCTGTCAGATAAATGCAATGGATTAGAATGGATTGTTAGAGAAGAAGTGCTTGAAAAACCTTGACCTAGTAATTCAACATTACATTTGACATGACTTTCCACCACTGTTGCTTGTAAAGGTATCACAGTTTGAGCTTGATTCCTACATAGCACCTCCATGAAAACATTTCATACCGACCACAGTACTTATCCGTAGTCATTCTGCTCACTGCATCATGTTCATTCAGCCATTACTAGCAAAGGCATCAGGCAAAACAATATCAAAGTGCTCTCACATCCCGGAAGAATTCTTTCATCACAGAGATACTTTGTGTATCAGCTTTTAACTTTATCACAGGATGACGAGACTCCATCACAAATGAGTTGGCATTAAAGAACAAAGAGCTTAAAATTGGTTTGAGAATTGTTTTCTTGTGTTTGGTCAGTGCAGAGAGTTATAACATTAGTAACAAGTCCATATACAGCATTTATTTAAATTCCGCTCACTGCTTTCACTACAGTGAGAGGGATTTAAATGCTGCAGAGTTCTAAAATAAAGGAAATCAGGCTAAAGGTTTGGCACAAAAAAGGGTGCAAAATATGCCTCTGCACTGGTGCAAGCATGCATTTGCTTGCATATTGTTGGAAAAACAAACTAATTCAAGTCTAGCCTGTCCATCCATCTAAATGCATTTGTGGTGAGCAGTAAAGAGCAGTTTGACACAGCTTGACTTAGTTGGTCTTTCTTGATGGATGTCGGCAAGTGTTTTATCATCAATTGCACAAGAAGCATTAGCATGTGTGTGAACTCATCAGCATCAAGAGAACAAAACCAAAACTGAAATGAAAAAAGGCTCCATCTGATGCTGATAAAAGTTCTTCTTTCCCTTGAACTTACTATTAATGTCTCCCCACTTTTATGCATGAAAATGTGTCTGGCAAATAGATGAATTTAGATTTATGGTCCACTCAATTATGAGAAAACTCTTTAATCCAATAATCTATTAATATTTCATTCAAGCACATTCCTCTGGGCAATACAGTAAGCCACAGGAGGTTGAATAAAGTCTGAGGGTCATGATGATAATATCACATATACTGTATGCCAAGACCTTCTTAATAAAAGGTTGAGGGTCAAAGATGAACATAAGTGGCAGGTGACATTTCAACTCCCATTGGTTTGTTTAAATGACATTTCAACCACTGTGACGTTCCAAAATCAAGCTACTGTAGTGTCAAACACTGGCTCTAATACATCCAGACCAGGTCAGGACAGTATCTGGTACACCATCACAGAACAACCACCACTGCAGGAAATCTTACTGGTGAGTTTGTCTCATTTTGTAGTGTGTTAATTATGTGAGAGTTGTGATCTTTAAATCAGAATAAACTTCTATAAATGCAAAAAAAGTGAGCATAGTGTAATAATGTGTAAATTATAATTTTAGTTAATGCTTTATTTTACTTTATTTTATTTAACATTACCTAATAAGTTCTTGATTTTTGAATGGAAATAACTATGTAATGTGGTGCTAATTATAGAGAAAATATAGGGACAAACTTGGTAGATTCTAGGAATTCTAGGTAGACTCTAGGATGTGCTAGCTTAGCATTTCATTGGAATTAAATAACTTAAAGTTTACCAATTTTAACACTGTCTCTATTTTACTCAAGTTACATACATGTAGTTCTTTCCAGGAAACTATTAAGTAAATTATTAGGAAATAATCAGGAATTTACAGACCCTTAAAATAAATTGATAGATTGTAAGATTGTTTATTGTGACATCAAAAGCCAATTTTTCCTTTTCCTTCTTTCCTTCACACATCCTGGTGTATCACAGGGTCAACACTTGACATGAACTGATAATGGTCAAAATATGACATTTGTGTACATCAGTAAAGTGTCAGTAAAGAAGCAGATTTTTAAAAGTAAAGCACACAAAGACAGATCTGATTATAATCCTTGTCAGGTAGAGCTCATAGCTCCCCCTCCTACAGCAATCACAGCCATCTGGGCTGGAAAATAGATTGATGGCTACAGAGCATAAACAGCCCTGCTGGCAGCCAGCCACCAGCCATCAAGCTGAACTTGGTGAACAGAGATGATTCCTTCACTTTATACCTATAACCTCCCGCTTATTATCACTTCACAGCTTGTGGCCTAATTGACTTCAGGTGTACACGTATGTGGACTAAACTATAAATCATCAGTGGATATTATTCACTGAGACAGCATTATATTACACAGCCATTATCTGTATATCATATAAAGAAACTGTATTAGTTTTAGAGCCTTAACTTTTAACTATTCATCTTTTCACTACTCTCCTCTAGTTCTAAGATGTAGTTTGTCTGCGATGACTTATGTCAAGTACTCATATAAAATTCAAATGGAATAAATCATTTTCAGGCTGCTTTAAAATCTCAATTTTCTTTCCTTTGACTGATTTGTTTTCCACTGCTCTGCTCGCATTACTGTGTATTTATTTCTCATCCAGCCCTCAAGTAATAACAGCGAAGCCCTGCAGAAAACTATTCTTTTGTGTCTAGACAAGAACACTTACAAGCTGAGAGGATTGTAAAAGCTGCACCACATCTTTGTTAACATTTCAGGTGCATCACCATAGAGATTCTGCTGTACCACAACTGCGCAAGGTCACCTGTCTTACACCAGTGTGCTTGTGTGAGTGTGTGTGTGTCTAACTCTGCAGAGACTCTGAGACGGCACAAAAGAAGTAATCCACAGTTGGTTTGATGATAGTGTATTTGAAAAGCAGTGGATGAAAGTGTCGTGTTCAGGTCCTTCTATTATTTGGTTCTGTCACCACGTCAGAATTGTTGTTGTCCTTCAAGCTAGATTGCTTTTTCTTTGCTTATTGTTGCCAGTTGGTCTGTCGTCCTTCTGCCCTCTCCTACCTTCCCTCATCACTGATGAAATCATTCCTCATCTTTATGTCACCATGGTAACCATCAGTAATGATTGATTGCTATAGGTTTGCTGTGCATTTTCATAAGAAGGTTCACTTCTATTTTTCTTGAATTATCTGTATGCAACATGTTATTGTATTTCTGTCAGTGGCTCCTTTTTTGGTTCTCCAGAGCATGAATTCTTTTTTTTAGGGATACATGAGAGTGACAGATCAAATTGTTATGCTTTCCATTGTATCAGACTGTGTGGTTTCATCAAAGGGTCGCTACTCAAGGCCATGGTGACTCACAGCTTGAAAAATTTGCTCACATAGAAATGTAACCAAATATCTCAGTGTGAACCAAGAATTCATTCGTCCATTAGTACTTTCCGGGTTTTCTGTGTGTCTCATCCACAAGTCTTGTCTGTTCCTAATGAAGACGTAAATCTTTAAAAATATAATCTATACTTTTATTTTTAAAGCTGCTATAATCTTTATTTTTAAACTAACAATGGATCAAATGACTATGTGTAATGTGAACATGGTCGCTCATAGTGACAAACCCACAGAGAATTATCACACAACGGCTTAACATCTTTTAGCTCATTGTTTTGATTTCCGACCCGCAACTTTACTGTTTTGGTTTGCTCTCACCGCTCTCATAGTGTAATTTTTTTTAGCTGCAGTAGGCAGCTGTTTTCAGTGAAAAAGCTCTAAAAACCCACCAGACAAAGTTAGGACTAGATGGTGAACATACGGGAGCATTAACCAACTAAACAGCTAGATATATTTCTCATGAAGACCAAAACAGAGCTGAATGGAGGGTGAATACTGGACTAACATACACCAGGTGGACAAAAGCACGACTTTAAAATATTGCTCCATGTCTCACTGCTAACATGCATTCAGGAGTAAATTGTGTATTTGTTGAGGACTATTTTTAGCCACAGATGTGAGGCTGTAGTGAGCATTTATGGCAGCAGGATTCTGTATGTGGAATTCAGTCAAAATAAACTCACTATCCGTGTCCATCGTAATGAAGGAACATGGCACCCAGTGCAATGCTTGTTTTTGTTTTTTAAATTGGTTTTGGACAACAATGGAGCTCTATGGCCCAGAGGAATAAGCTAAATCAGGTTTTGGCTACACAGACAATACTTGTTAGTAGGATAAATTCATCATTCATATTTGTGTAACAAAAAAGCTAAATATCACCAGACTTATGCTTTAATCTTTGTTATAAGTCACAACACAATACTCTCCTCTCAAAAAGAGGAACATAAATACGCTGTAGTCCTGTTGTATCTGCAGGTTCTCAGGTTTGCTGCCGTCTCTTTTCAGATATGAATAATGTTAGGAGACATGTTATATCAGTTTTGGTTCAGCGGTTTAACCCAGTTTTGGGTTCACGAAGGTTCAACCCCCATCAGTCTCTCTCACATACATGTTCATGGATGAGGTCAAAGGTCATGACCCCCAGAGTCAGGAGTTCATTGTTAAGTTTTGATTGATTAATGATGTGTCACACAACAACACCTGTTCCTACACTGAAATCAGCATTTTATCAGTTTTATTTTCTGATTATTCCCAAATTCAAATTCACTGAATGTGTCTGTGCATTTCACAGTTTGCTTTGCCAAGTGTGTAAGTCTGTGTACGTGTGTGTTAACGTGTGAGAGAGTCTGTGATAGTAGGTCTGTGGCATCAGAGAAGGCATCTAAATTATTTCTTTGATGTATGAGCTCTGGGAGCTTGGGACAGACAGCCTGATATTACATTATTAAAGCCGTCAGGTTTTGGCTATAATCATTAGAAAAGGAATTCATGTGTCTTAATGCGTGTTATAAACATATTAGAAATGATTTGTTTTTCATCTCATCTTTGAGGTGTCACTACTGTCCAATCAGCCATCTTGCTCTGTTTTAGAACATTAGCACTGTTCACAGAATAAAGGCTAAAGTATGTCTTTCATTTTCATAGAATATCAGAGGTATAATAAGTTTATCTACAAAAAAGCTTCAAACGTTTCCTATCCTAGTCATGCTTTTATATGTTAGTGTGACTTTCTAGAGAGTTTTTTTGTGTTTGCAAAACACAAACCTACAGGGATGTCAACAGCATGACCTCCAAAAGGAGGACACCTATCTTTCAGTCCTGAAAAATAGCGGTGCAGAATAGTGGTGTTGAAAAGAGATAAATAACAGGGGAGTTGGACATGGAGTGGCAGGAGGTTGGAAGTAGTGGTGGAATGAAAGGTACAGTTTGAAAGCATCTCCGTTTTATTTTGTCTCTCTTTTGTTGTAAGCTGTTTACCTTGAAGCTGAAAGCAAACAAGATAATCGAGACAGCCTCCTAAGAATGCAGAAATGCAGGCAATTGTCAGAAAAACAAGACAACAAGGCTGTTCATTCCACATAGTATAAAGAACATGATTTTTTTCTGTTCTACAAGCTGTGACAGTAGCGGGGCTCAGAATGAGAAGTTTATCCTGAGGGTGGTGCTAGACTCTGGGATCAAATCAAAAGGGTTCATCTCCTTGGGAGCAGGAATGTGCCCTGTAAATGGCCATCTGTTAGTGTGAGAAAGTAGATGTTTTTACTAAGGGTGGAACGAGAGGAAAGGTAATGCAATGTCAGTAATGTAAATGATTCATCTTCAGGGGACCGTGAAGGTGCTTTGTAAATTTTATGGATATATGCTCCTCTACATGTTGATATTTCTTGTGTACAAGTGGAAACTTTGGCCTGTTGGTAGCACTATAGAGGAAATGTTAGAAGGCCTAAAGAATCATTAGGAGTCAGCCTCCAGGAAACACAAATAACCCTCCCAAATTTCAAGGCAATTCTGGCCAGTAGCTGTAGTAGTGTTTTGAACCAACATGCTGAACCAATTGACTAACTGAAATCATGATTGTTAGGCCTTGCTGCTAACAGTATAACATTAGATTTTACACTTATATTTATAAATGGAAACTTTGATTTGTGATTTTTTGGTGTAGTTGTAGAGATATTTGCTGTGCAACAAAGTGTTAGATGGACGTATGGTCCAGTAGATGCTACAATACATCTTTGAAAACAATGACATGCAAGACTTTTGTAAATAATGTACTTTTAATACAATAACACAAATCACGATGGTTCGGTTACTGATCACTGTCTACACACACATACACATAAAACATGTGCATCACAACAAAAAAGATGGCTGAGGTGCATATCATTCTTCTCTTTGCAATTCTTTCCTGACTTTGCACACATTTATGTTTAATAAGGGAAAACTAGCATGAAAATACTATAAAAATGCTATTGGAACAAAGCAGATATAAATAAAATAGTATATAATAGAAAGGCCCGACATCATGATCACACATCTGTTGGTAAAAAATAGATACAAAGCTGAGGGTCTTCACTGGACACATTTTGTGCTTTTTTAAAATCAAGCTGTTATTAAGCTATTTTTTGGAGGGATAATTAGTGATTACCCAAAAGCAGGAAACATTTTTCACTATAGGCTCCGTATCTGACACTGCTGCTTCCCATTTTAATCAGGCTGTGAACGTGTCCTGTGGTGAGTAACCCTGTCTTCACATCCTGTATGATGATTGTCTGATTGCTTAAGGCTGAACCTATGATAGTAATAAAATGGCTGTTGAGTGAGTCTTTGTGTGAATTACAGCTGCAGTAACTTGTATTTAAATCATTATTTTATACATTGTACATATAATTACATAGTTGTGTTGTCCCTGTCAAAATCTATATATTCAGTTTATCAATACTTATGGTTGAATGTATATATGGGCATCGAATTAAGTTACTTATAGCATGCTTGTAAAGTGTAAAATCAATACAGTGGTGTGGAGAGCATGCTAACATTGGTCTGTCTGATAAATGTTATTGATCGTTTGAATAAGCAATTGGTTGTGGAATAATAATTAGATTCATTTCTAAGTTGAAACACCACATCACTCAGGGTGTGTTTAATCTCCATCGAACATAATATCAAAACAAATTGACGGATTCTTATGAGAAGGATTAGCTTCTTATGACAGTATCTTCTACAAAATCTAATTAGACAAAAAGCAATTTCATGAGCACACATGCTCTCACTTCAACTGTTTGGTGTAATTCATGCATGCACGGATGTCACTTCTCAGCCTGAGAAATATGACCTCTGGGCCTGTAAGCAGCATGGTAGACATGCTGCAATTAAGACAGAAACTCGTTCATCCTAAGGACAAGATGCCCACACAGAAACAGAGCAATGTTGTCTACTCAGTTCAGTGCAGTGAGGAAAACTGCAAAGAACGGTACATAGGTGAGACTAAACAGCCACTTCACAAAAGACTTTATCAGCACAGATGACACGCTAACTCAGGATTGCAGATCGCTGTGCATTTGCATCTAAAAGCTACAAACCACACATTTGAAGACAGCGAGGTGAAGATTCTAAGTAGAGAGAAGAGTTGGTTTGAACGGGGTGTCAAGGAAGCCATTTTTGTGAAAAAAGAGAACCCCTCTTTGAACAGAAATGATGGTCTGAGATTCAATCTGCCCAACGTTTACCACAATGTATTAGCACCTTGGTCACGCCAATCATATGCTAATCAGGTACTGAACAGTGATGAGGGAGGTGCAGCCAGAAAACAATAGGCCTGATTACTGATTCATGGAAACAATTAGGTCAGTTTCAGGTGAAACTAGGCAGAGTAATCAACAGATACTCAGGTAGACTCCTTCCTGAGGGCAGGGCTTAAGTAACACAGAGTAGCTTAAATTTCTGAGTTCCCGGTCCATTTTTCACAATTGAGAATGACTTCCGGATGGGAGCCGAAACGTCTTGATTCTGAAAACAGTGTCCAGATGACTACGACTGAAACCTTTTCTACGATTTTGGAAAGTACACTTATTCGCTTTCCAGCCGAGAGTTAGATGAGAAGATTGATACCACTCTTATAACTGTATGGTAAAAAAAAACAAAAAAACAAAAAAAACATGTTATCTCGACAAACGAGATAACATGTTACTTAGTGAGCTAAATAGCTAAGAGCTTAGTGAGGTGCTTGTAGGCAGATTTTAGACAGAGCCAGGCTAGCTTTCCCATTTCCAGTCTTTTTGCTAAGCTAACCGACTGCTGGCTGTAGCCTTAAAGCTAGGGTATGTAATGTATTTCAGAAGCATTTTTTATTATACTTGTTGAAATTCTCTTTACATCCCAACAGCAATCAATAAATCAAATGCTCTGATAATTAAAAAAAAAAAATCTGGTATCTATGTCGCAGGCCTGTAATAAGCCCATCCAATATATTCTGCCGGAATTAAATGATTGGCTAACCTCCCTGCCTGTCTACCCACCTACCTGCGCGCACTCTGCTCATGCACTCAATGTGTTTTGGGGAGCGGCTTTGGAGGGAGGCCTGGATTTTTTCGGTTGGATACTTTCAAAATCTAGCTGTCTTTTGCTAGTTCTACAACGTTACCTACCCTAGCTTTAACGTACAGACAGTGACTCTCAACCAGAAAGTGACCCGAAGGTTAGATGAGAGGATCAACACCACTCTCATGGTTTCCAGTCTTTGCACTAATCTAAGCTAATCGGTAGCTTCATATTTACTGAAGGCCTACAGATATGAGAGTGGTATCAATCTTTCATCTAACTCTCAGCAAGAAAGAAAATAAATGTACTTCCCAAAAAGTCAAACTATTTGGTTACACTTTATTTGGATAGTCTACCTACAGAGTATTTGTAACATTTCAGCAGTTTATTAGTTGAGATCCAATTCAACAGTTTCACAAATAAAACCGTTTTCTTGGTTTGGTTAGGTTTAGGCACAAAAAAACATCTTGGTTAGGGTATGTGCATGAATTGTCACATATACTTTATTGATAATCTCTCTACAGACAAAGTGAAACAGTTGAATGTTACAGCTACTCTATAAACTATATGTAGGCGGATTATCCAAATAAAGTTACCAACTATTTAATATGAAAGTATTTAATGAAAGATTCCTCCAGAGGATTTCATGAAAACCTTATCACACTACAAGTTTCAGAGGAGGGCCGGCACGCATCAAAACTGGTTTCAGTTTGACATTTTGGGAAAAACACTTCAGTACAAGTATGAAGCAGTATGAAGCTACAGCCAGCAGTCGGTTAGCTTAGCTTAGCATAAAGACTGGAAACAGGGGGAAACAGCTAGCGAGTCTTTGTGCTTAACTAAGCTAACCAGCAGTTGGTTCCAGCTACATATTTACTGCGCAGACATGAGAGTCATATCAATCTTCTCATGTAACTGTTGGCAAGAATTGTAAATAAGCAAATTTACCAAAATGTTGAACCATTCCTTTAGCCCACTATTTGATATAAAAGATTATCCCAAAGGATTTTTTGAAAACATTGATACACAGAACAGTATCAGAAGAGGGGATGCATCAAAGTTTTTAAGCCTGCAACAGAGCAACCACGACAAAAACAACATACCACTGTGTCTGTTGTAGTACAATAAATCCAGTTGTGTCAGCTGGGGTTTAATTTTTTGAATGCTTAAGTATTATTCATGCACAACAGGTCACAGGAGTCTGAAAGGAATATTAAGTATGTTCATTATTCAACAGTAACTATGAATCCAAGAGAGCCGTGGCAATCACATTAGCTGATAAACAGAGGACAAGGAAGACGCCTACGAGTTCCCGTGGGAGAGCTTCCAATTAACACTCAAGCTTTCTCCCTGACATGTTGGCTGGCTCGAGAATGTGAAGAGATGGAAAGATAGGGAGAGAGTGCTCAGGCAGACACACGGAGGAGATACATAATTTGGTGAAAAATTCTCTGTGAGAATTATGGTATATAGGTACAAAATTAATGTACCAAAGACACTGTGAATTTAATCATTTCTTTGAAATAAACAAAAACTATTTACATGGTTTGATTAACATTGGTTGATGTTTTCTTTTCACTCTTTAGCCTTGCTCTCAGTCTGTCCACCACTTTGGTCAAGACTATTAGATGGATTGCCATGAAATCTTGTACAGACATTCATGGTGCCCAGAGGATGAATCCTAATTACTTTGGTAGACCCTTAATTTTTCCTCTTGTGCCACCATGAGGTTGTACACACATGCATGTCCCCCTCAGGATTAATTGTTATAACTTTGATGAAAATGTGTCCACTACTTTGGTTTATGTCCAAATACCTGCAAAACTAATGACATTCCCATCAGCTGTACTTTGTGTTTAGTGCTAATTAGCAAATATGAGTATGCTAACATTCTAAACAAAAATGGTGGACATTCCATGCTAACCATCAGCATGTTAGAATGCTGACATTAGCATTAGCTCAAAGCACTGCTGTGCCTGAGTCTCACAGAGCTGCTAGCACAGCTGTATTCTCTGAGTCCTGTTACTCTGTCAAGACTAACAAACACAAGCAATCACTGTAACATTATTTCTCTGACAAATATTACAAATTAAGTCTATTTAAAAGCTGAAAACCATTTTTTTGTCATTTAGATCTTGGTATGTGGATAAGTGTAATACTAATGGGATAGTAAATTGTCCTTTTAGTATTTTGTACTTGTAGTCTTGTTTAGTCTAGTGTGCAGGTTCCTCTTTATATGCCTGTATAGCAGTGGCCCATGTGTTTTGCTTCAAAAAGATTGTCAAACCTAACGATGGGCAGGTCTATTCTTAAGCAGCAGTTTCCCTCCTGCCCCTTTGAAAGGGTTGAAAAAACACACATTTCTCTTGTGTTGTCTCAGGCCTTTTCACTATAAGAGAGAAAAACTGATTCCTACTTGATTTCGCCATCCTCCCTGCAGACTTTGGCCACTTAGTCGCCTGGCATCACCACAGTCTATGTTTTATTTAAACGGTTTCTGCTTGTGGCAATTATCAGAGCTGGGGGATCCTCAGAGAAGAGAGGGAGATGTTTCTTCCCTCCTCTGGAGCAGAAAACCGAAATTAATCCTACCCCTCAGGAACTCCCAGAGTGTATTTTGAAGACTACAAATTAAGCTTACAGTAGAGTACTAAGGAGAGTATCAACCTTTCAAATGCAATACATGTGGGTTGTATGCAAATCAGGCTAAGTTGCAGCCTGTTTTGCACAATCAATGTGTCAACTGTCTCTGGGCTTAGCAATGGCTTCCAACCAGCCCCCTCTTTTTCAGCTTCCTCTTACTTACCAATGTAAAAAGAGGTATAACCTACAAGAAATTAAAACTTTTATATAGATGTATCAGCTTAGTTATCATTGAACAGGGTGTAATACATGTGAGAAATTAAGCATTTCAGTTCTCTTAGCAAAGCTACCTTTTGTTATCATGCAATGATTTATTTGTTTTTACAAAAGACAATCCAGCACAAAAACTCAGTAAGATAACATTTTCAAATCTGCACTTCAGCTCCACTTTGCAACACACCCTGCTGATTGTGGTTCCTCTGTGGTTGGAGGGACTACTCGTACTCCCACTGTTCAACACACTGCCCACTATTATTGGGGCAGACAGCAGCCTTTTCAGCACTGTCAAACAAAGAAAGGGCACTGCTACGGCAGGACTACCTCTGAAGCAGCGAGGGCAGCTGTGTGGACAAACAAGAAAATATATGACTCAACCTGAAGACAGGAAAAATTTGTTCTGTTCAAGTAGCAATCTGGGTTTTGTATTTTGGTGAGACATTTTCTCTTTGCTTTCATTGCTGTGATGTTTTTGTACTGTATGTATAGCACTCTCTTTTCCAGAATCTTTTGTTCTATTTTGTCCTCCTTACTTTTTCTGCACAGCAATAATGGCTTTCCCTGCGTGTACAGACTATCAAGTTCATCTTCTATCCATTACAAACAAATCGCTTACTGTCTGTTGCAGCCCAAGATGAGAAAATGTGCCACTATCTGTGTCCCAGAAGATTTTTTTCCTACAAGGATGTTAGGAACAGCAAATGTAAAAGCTTTTATTAACTGGAAATGAGTTGAAGCAGTAACAAACAGTATCATTTCGATCAGTGACACAAAGCATATGTTTTTTGTGGGTTTTAGAGATTTAGAGACGAGGGTGAAGCTAGTTCCATCATAAACCATTACAAAAACAGGAACAAATGTTGTGCAGTATAATCCCACCCCTACTCCACCCCCTGAAGATGCAGGATGACTTGATCAACCGAGGCGTTAATGTATTCCAGCTTGGAGAACGCAGAGGCACACTGTGTGCACTGATGTGACATTAATGACAGAAACGGGACTGTCAAGTTGCACATTCACCCACACACAAACACATGTACACTCACATTTCTGAGTGTGGGTGATATCTTCCAACTACCAAGCAGCTTGCTGTGCGTTATTGAACAATGCTGGCTTGATTTCCGGGGGACTCCTCTAAGGGTGCATTTTATATGATAGTAATGCTGACAGGACAGAGCAAGCACGACTGACACATTGTCAGTTTCCTTCAGTCAACTGGAACCTCATGTTTAAAATCAGGCTCATCAACAACTTGTCAGGGCTCATATTTTGTCTGCTGGAAAGAAAATTAACTGGTAGAGTTGAGGTTAATATTGAAGCCCATTCATGCCAGGAAAAGAAAAAAAATAGATGAAAAGTTAGTCATCAAAAAATTTAAATTCTCATGGTGTGTCAAAATTTTAACTTTGACAAAACTGTGACATAACATGATGCAGTTTCAAGAGTCTGCCAATCGTATACCAAAACGAATGGAAATCAACAGATGGGAAAAAACATTACATTTTCTAAAACACAGTAGCAGTTAGCTGTTAGATGTAAAGTATATGTGATTTGTAGTAAATTGGCTACAATAGTGGTTTCTAACAGGATGAATCAGAGGGGTTGCCAGATTAATAACATGAGGTCCCCTAAACTTAACGAAGTACTTATTTTAACCAACACCATGATATTTCTCCTAAGCTAACCAAGTCGTTTTTGTGCCTAAACATAACCAAACCTTAACAATAGCGTTGTCACATCAGAAAATGGGATTTATTTTTCAACAGAAATTTGTAAAAGCTTTGGAAGGCACAGACAAATGATGCTGATAGCTGCGTATGATCAGAAAACGCTTCTATGTGACGTTCTAGAGGGCATGGACAAACAACGTATTTTGTTGTTTAATTTGGAGGACTTGTTGGCAAAAATTATATGTTATATATAATTTTTTAATAATTACATCTGTCTAATGTTTACAAAAATCACTAAGAATAGTTCACCCTTTCAGAGATTGCAGAACATTTGCATGGGTAGGCCAATGAGGTGGTGGAAGAACCCCCAGCACCACTGCTGCACATGCTCCGGAAAATATGTCCATACAAAATATTGGCTTAGTAACTTATCATGAGCATTTTTATTTTTATCATGACGGATATGGGTTTCCATAGATCAAGGCTGGAGTAGAGGCACAAACACATTAATATGTGGACCACATACACAAACACACACCCAAGCAAAGTCTGTTGTTTGTTTCATTTCCCATTTTAGAGTCATGCTGTCATCAAGAGCACATCAATTCATTGTAGCTGTCAAGCCAGCCTTCCTTTGGGGCGTCTGGCAGTTGTGACGCCTGCCTGCATATATCATAAGTCATGTATCACTGCGGCTTGGTGTGATGACTAGTGGCTCAACCTAAAATATCTACGCTGCTTGAAATATTGAGCGCTTGTTAATGCATGTACCATGTGCTCAGAGTGTCATGGGGGCGGACAGAGGTTTTATTTGTTGCATCACTCATTGGATGCAATTGCTTTTACATATGCCTGTAGTGCAGTTGGTTTTCTTCTTCCTCTGAGCTGATGTGGGTTTTATCACCAGCACCTTTACTTCATCATCAGAGGCTAACAGTCTTAAACCAATATTCTCAAGGTTGTGGAATCACTGGCCACTACGTGAGGCCAAAAACATGTGTAATCATGTGAAATTAGACACATGCTCACGAGGCAAATCCCTGAATAAAACAATGGAGTGACACATGGCTGCCTCCCTTCGATGTCACTTAATTGATACACAATGAGTGTCGGCATCACCAGCGGGGCGTAAAGTAAGCTGACAGACAGGCCATGTCAGGACACAGTCTTGGTGTCAGCTTGCTGAGCGCTGTTCAACATGTCTCCTCCTGTGACTGACAACCACCCCCAATTAACCTACAACTCAAATATAGACAGAAAACACATACATGTACATCTGCTCTCTCTCTCTCACACACACACACACACACACACACACACACACTCGCTGGGTGTGTGACAGCTGTGGAGCTTAATTTTTATTAATTCAGCGCTAATTGTCCTTGTTTTACGGGGCCAGATCCCAGTTCAAGGGAAAACATTGTTTGCTTGCTGCATGTGTACAGTCATCTGAGTAGCTATAGGCAATATATAAAATAAAAAAGATGATTGTCAGAGTTTTCTTCCTAAAGGCCTTTTTTCTATTCATTCTCAATCCACTAAATTGTTCAAGGTAAAACATGAAATGCAGCAGAATAGTGATTTATTTTCATAGCAAATTAAATGAATGCAGAACCATGTGCAAAAGTATGTCACTCTGGGTCCCTCTAGTGTGGTAACAGACAGTCTCCATTTACTCTCATTCAATACAGCACATCACACAGGCCTGACAGAAGGGTTCTGTTTTATCTTGATGACAGTAAATCACAGTGGAGAAGCATCATTCTGATTTATGCATATGACTAACATGCAAAAATGTGCATTGGTTTGTGTAGGGTTATGTTTCTGGAGCCTTGTAATGTTATGAACTGTCAATTCCCTATCCAAAGTTCCAGATTTAAATTAAATAGCATTTAATATTTAGATGCAGTTTGATGGAAGCTGTGTCGTTACAGGCTATTTTTTTAATTTAACCCATATTTAACCAAGTAAGTCAAGTAAGACCCGTTGAGATCAGAGATCTCGAAAACACATAAGATATACATTAACGTGTTGAAATAAGTAAAATACCTAAGCACAGTGACATGTACCAACCGATTCACTCACCATTGTCCTCATAAGAGCTTTAAAATCTGGCAGAGAGACCAATTCTCTTAGTCTTTTTGAAGGTTGTTCCAAGTGAGGGGAGCAGAGCACATAAAAGCTGTCTTTCCCAGTTCCGTCCGTACACTTGGAACAGACAACAAGATCATATCTTGTGATCTCAAACGAGCTTTACAGTTTGTAACAAATTTCAGTGCACTGTGATATGCAGTATCTACTCTTTCAAGCAGTTAAACAGGAAAAAAAAAAGAGTGTGATTCTGGCCAACAGATGGCGATCCAGCTTCAAAGAAACTCATTTAAAGTTTGATGCTAATAAAAGAGGTATTTTCACAATACTGCATTAAAGAGGAAGAAAGCAGTGTTGCACTGAGTGAAGATTTACAAAAGCACAGGGCAACATATTTCCTGTATAAGTCACAAAATGTATAGGAAAGTACTGCAGCAATTCCACTCTCATATACTATGTACCTGAAAATACATTACCTGGGGTCCTTTTTAGTTTAATGGAGGTAGAACCGGGAGCAGTTGGAAGTGCTTTGGTCACTAAAAGGTCAGTGCAGCCATCAGGACGGTCTTCATCTGTTGAAATAATGACTGGTTTTGTCAGATGGACAATATTCTAGAGAAGGGGAAAAGGAACAGGTGATTTTGTAATGTTTGTCTGCTCAAATAAAAACCAATCTGTTGGTTTGTTTAAGCATGTAATATTTTCTTAGTTAAAAGTTATACTCTAGTAACTCTCTTTCAAAATGTAAGCAAAAAGCAAGAGCACACATATTCCAGTCCAATGTGATAGAAATTACAAAATAACTTATAATAAAATAACTTTTAATGGGTTGTTTTCCATTGCTTTAGTACATTTTAACATTTCACAAGATTTAAACAGAATGAAAGGAGCTGTAGCCCAACACAATTGGTCAAACTCATCAAACAGTACATGATACATCAAGGCTGTCTGGCTAAGTGCATTCCCCAGGAATTCTTTGTACAAAAACAAAACAATAGCCTCCACACTGAGGCAAATGTGTATGTCCAATAGGTGATACAATTTTCTGAATTTAAAATAAAAAGTGAAGCTGAAATGACCCAAAACTCCTCCTGTGAATGAATTTACATACACTCAGTTGCCAGTTTATTAGCTTGCTCTGCAATAATGTTCATAAGCTGTTATTTAGTCTAAACCTCATTGATATAAATGGGGTGGACAAAATAATAGACATACCTGTCAGTATAACGCACCACAAACTGCAGCCTCCAAAATGACAGTTCATCAACACCTCTTTTAAAACATTTTCAACAAAAACTGAACATTATAACCCTGTTAGTGGAAGGAATGTAACTAAGTACATTTACTCAAGTACTGTACTTTATATTTCTACTCCACTACATCTCTAAGGCAAATATTGTACTTTTTTCGCTGTAGTTACTAACTAGTTACTTTTCAGATTACAATTTTACCCTTTCAAACCATGTATCTCCAAAATTAATGAATTAGAAGTTCTCTGATAAACTGAAGTATTAATTGTTTATACATCTACAGCAGTAAAATGCAACATACACATTAATGCAGCAGTAATATTAATCCAAAAGCATCATATATAGTAGTAAAACACTGACAGGGACAGTTTTACCGCAGAATGAGTATGTTCAGCTATAAAAACTAAACTTTCAAATGCAAATTTACAATGGTAAAACTACTTCCGGCGTAAAAGCGGCGGCTCCGCCCAGTTTCTGATGTTTCTGAATGGTACTTCCTGGAAGACAGCAAATTGTGTCAATAGATCTTCGCACAACACCAAAGTGAAGCTCAGGACTGTCAGGCCACATGGAGAAGCGACAGCAGATGAAAGACGCCCTCCAGCTGTGCATAGACAGACGTAAAGACGAGCTGCACAGTTTGAGTCGGGACATTTGGAGCCGACCTGAACTTGCCGGAAACGAGACGCATGCGCACGACAGGCTGGTCCGCTACTTCTCTCAGGACCAGACGTGGACGGTCGAAAGTCACTACAAACTACCGACTGCATTCCGGGCCTGCTGGGGTCCGGTCGGTGGCGGGGAGGGTGAGCCGGGGCTGAACGTGGGGTTCATGTGCGAGTACGACGCGCTGCCGGGTATCGGGCACGCGTGCGGGCACAACCTGATAGCAGAGGTGGGGGCCGCCGCCGCTCTGGGGCTGAAAGCTGCTTTAGAAAGCCAGACTGAACTCCCTGTCCCAGTGAAGGTAACCAGGGAACTGTAGTGCTGTTACTTCAGAATAAACAACCAGAAGTCAAACGTTGAGCAACTCTGAAAGCTGACTGACAACACACTGTTCTGATACATGATCAAAAGATATGATAGACAAATCTCAATCAGTCCTTCAGTCAACTCCTCTGATGACTCTGACTCAACAGGTCACACATTTTCACAAGATGTGACTCCGCTCTTCAAGCAATAAAAGACTTGTGTATCAAAATAAAATACTTTATTTTATAGCCTATAACAGCCTAATAATAGCCTAATAGCAAAAAATTTAAAAAAGTTCAAGATTCGCTTTATTGTCCCTCATCCACGTTCAACATAAAAGACAAGGATAAGACAGCTACGGGGAACAAGAAACATATCTAAGAACATAATAAAAAGTACACTGATGTTAAATAGATAAAAACTTTTGGTACAAATATCAGTAAATAGGTTAAAATAAAGCACTGTTGGATTCTGTATTGATTTTATTAAACAAATGTGTTTTTTATTTATTTATTTATTATTATTATACAAGAACAAGTTGTGTTGATGAGTCTTGGCTACAAGAGGTGCAGATTTTCCAATATGAAGATATCATTTTTTTTCTGTTTATTCCTTAATTTGTTATATTTTTCAATTGAGTCCACAAACAATCAACACTTGCACGTCCAATAATTATCACTGAAAAGTTAACAACTATCCACGCAAACATTTTTTGATAATTGTAAATGAGTATAATATATAGCATCATAATACTTTGAATTTGTACAAAGTGTGTATTTTGTGGTGAAATATGTTTAAAAAATATTTTGACTGCAATATATTTTATTGTACTTCCGATTATGAGGGGAAAAAGTGTCAAAAACATATTACAGATTATTGTGTATTCTATATGTTCACAGACAGTTTGGTAAAAATGTATTTATTTTTGACCAAAAACAATCTTAACTCAAGGTTGACTGTTGAAGCTTTTTCTGGAGCTTTCTGCTACATCTTGCAGTCCTCAGTTGACGGGTGTTTGCTCAGTCAGTTGTCATGGAGATGACCGAGGCATGGTAATTCAGTCATGTGGTCCTATATGGGAAGGAGAGATTTGTAACCCCTGTCTCTGTTTAGAGTTAACCATCTTTGGTTACGATCGACGCAAAAAAACTGTAATGTTGTTGAAAACTCTGACAAAGCTAGTAAGTGGACCTTGAGTTAAAAACACTGTTTCCGAGGTCAAGAATTAACTTTGACCTTTGACTTATTTGACTGATAATTATGTCAAATGACTGTCAAATGACTGAATTAAACACTTTTTATACCAGATAACTGTTCTGGGAACTCCTGCAGAGGAGGATATAGGAGGAAAGATCGATCTGATCAAGGCGGGGGCGTTCGCTGACATCGACCTCGTCTTCATGGCTCACCCAGCTCAGCAAGATGCTTCGTGCCTGCCCTGTGTTGCACTTGATGAGCAAGTTCTTGTATATAGCATATAAGGATTCACAACTTGTTCTCTGTGTCCTCTCTGCTTTCTCCATCTTAATGAACCCCCTAATCTATACATATTGCAGATAATCCTTAACCCGCTGTGTTGATGTAACACAGGGTGTTAGTGAAGTACCACGGGAAGGCATCTCATGCTTCTGCATACCCCTGGGAGGGAGTGAATGCCCTGGACGCTGCTGTGCTGGCCTACAACAACCTCTCTGCGCTCAGACAGCAGCTCAAACCAGAGTGGAGGCTTCACGGTGAGGAAGAGGCAGAAACTGGGATTAGCTGAGCTTCAAAGTTCATTCAAAACAATCTCACCTCAAAGTCCATTTACTTTTAAGCCGGCATGGACAAGAAGTCCTTAATGTGCTCATCTACAAGTCCACGACAACTGGGCAAATTCCATCTGCTGCGAAGATCGTGTGATATGATCAAAAGCTCCAGAGCAGCTTCTAAATGGACCTTGTGGGACTTTGGGAGAAATGATGCATTTAGTTAAGGGATGGATACAACTACAGATTGATTGATAGATTTTTTTTTAGGCTTGTTTAGGGTTACGCCCTAGTGGCTTTGGAATTAAGGCGCCGACCCAGTTCAAGTCCAGCTCGGGACCTTTGTTAAATGCTGTACTCCATCTCCTGTCAACTCTCTAATAAGAGTAATGGTATTTTATAAATAGTATTTCTAAAGAAAAGGATGATGATAATGTTGTTTTGTATACTTGGTATCAGTGGTGATTTGGTGTCAAATGACTGATGAGTGAACCTCAGACGTCACCCTGAAGAAGGCAAGATAGCTGGAAATGTTTGGTGTATAATGCATGGTGTGCTGGAGAAGAGTTGTGCAACACGTTTTTATTTTGATAGACTTAAATTGAAACTCAGACTGGTCTGCACCTCGCTGTGTGTGTGTTCTCAACGTTCTAAATTAGTGCTCAAAAATTACCATCTAATAGCTTTTACAAACTTGTGCCTCTGTCTGTTGCCTTGATATTATAGTGAAGTGATACACGAACAGTTACACACTCATTTAACAAGGATAGCAACCGGAAGGTATCTATGTCAGGCAATTTTTCCAAGTATTTTTAACAATTTTCATCTGCTTTTTCAAATGTAGAAGGATGTTTTTATCTCTTTATGTGTTATTATGCATGCATCCCTTCTTATCCTCCATTGCGCACATTGTGTTCTTCTTCTCCACTACAGGCATCATCAAACATGGAGGGGTGAAGCCAAACATTATCCCTGCCTACACTGAGTTAGAGTTTTATCTGCGCACGCCGCTGGTTAAGGATCTCTGTGACCTGAAGGCTAAAGCTGAGGCTTGCTTCAGGGCAGCTGCTGTTGCCACCGGCTGCCAAGTAAGCTTACCTAAAAATGTTGTCTTCCATTTGCTTCCCTCTCGGCTGGACGCACATTATATCCCTGATATGTAGATTAACAGTTGAGCACAGATGTAGAAACAAACATGTGTGAGCTGAGAAAAATGCCATTTTGGAGTTGCTGTTATATAACATTGCTCTTTTTTTTTTAACATATTCCTGTAATTATGCTCTGAGTGCTGTGCTACTGTTGCATAATTCACCGTTATCTTCAGGCTGCTTTTCTCCTACGGCTGCACTTGCTTCAGGCAGGTTTAACTCACATTACAGAGGAAGCATGGAAGTTCTTAGACTGTTAATATATGATAGTAATCTCTTTCTGTGTTGTGATGTTAAATTTCCGTCCCCCATGGATGAGGGTATACTTGTGTTTCCTTTAGGTGGAGATAATCTACCCCGCCCATGCCTACTATAACATTCTACCTAATGCCACACTGGCAAACCTGTATGAAAGTAATGGAAAAGCTTTGGGGATTCAGTTTCCAGAGAAGGCAGCCAACTTCTCTGGTAGGTGAAAATAAAAAAGTCATAAAAAACGGACATTATTATCTCAGTCCAGTCCTTTCCCTGGTATGTAAAAAAAAAAACATAAAAAGTGTAACAGCAGAACTGTGATCTAGTGGTTTTTTTTACAGATTGTCTTTTTTCTTGTTCACTGGATCGTTATCACAGTGATTTTATAATTATCTGGCAGGTTCTACAGACTTTGGCAACGTATCATTCATCGTCCCTGGTATCCACCCTTTCTTCTACATCTGCACCGATGCGGTTAATCACACTGAGGAATACACCGAAGCAGCAGGTATGGCAGCACGTGTTTATTGGGAACAGATGTTGTTTCTTGTATTGAAATTAAATTACACTACGATCAGACAATTTCAGCCGTCATCTCTTTCCAGGTCACTTGGTTTGCCTGTTTAGTTTCTATTTACCCGATGCTTTATTTTTCTCCTCTGCTCTTTTTCCCTGTGCCAGGAGCTGAAAAGGCCCAGTTGTTCACCCTGAGGACAGCCAAAGCCCTGGCTATGACAGCTGTGGATGTAGTGTGCTGCCCTGTTCTGCTGAGGCAAGTGAGAGAGGACTTCAGCCTTGCCAAACTGAAACAGGAGAAATGAGTAGAAGGGACAGCTTTGACAGCTCCATAAAAACAATGACTTAATAATAACAGGAAAAAATAATTAGGTGTTTTAATGTAATGTCTAAAGTCACTGTGCATTGTCCCTGAAAAAAGTTAAAATAGATACATTAATATCTATCTATCTATCTATCTATCTATCTATCTATCTATCTATCTATCTATCTATCTATCTATCTATCTATCTATCTATCTATCTATCTATCTATCTATCTATCTATCTATCTATCTATCTATCTATCTATCTATCTATCTATCTCATAGGACATTTTATACCTGTCAGGGTTGTGCACATGTTGGCAAACAGCAGTTCCAACAGTTCGTATGTTTACCCTTGAAGCATAGAGCCATAAAACTACAACTCAGTGTGGTACATAATATTTATGACAACAGAGCTGCTGTGTATCTCAAAGACCACCTTCATTGGGTTGGACGAACTCGTTCCCACCAGAGTAGAACTACTGTTACCGACTGGTGCTTGCTGAGGTTCAATACCAACATGAGTACCTGTTCTTTTAGATGGTGTAGTGCCAGGAATGATGTTACCTTTGCACATTAAAATAATAATTAAAATAAAAGTAAATAATATAACACTGCAATTTTGAACAGAAGGTAAAATTATGGCTCATAGGACACTATGAAGTGTAATTTTATGTAATTTCTTATGCTAGCAGCATGGTTGTTTGGTTCACCACGTTGGTCCAAACTGAAATATCTCAGTAACTATTGGATGGATTAAGATAAAATTTTGTTCAAACATTCACGGTCCTAGCGGATGAAACCCTACTGGCTTTAGTGATCCCCTGACTTTTCCTCTAGCGCCACCCTGACGCTTGACCTTTTTGGCTTTATGGTCCCACAACTATTGGATGGATTTCTGTGAAATTTGGTTCAGACATTCATGTTCCCCAAAGTTGAATTGGTGATCCCTTAACTCATCATACTTTGGTTTATGATCAAATACCTGCAAAACGAATCACATTTACATCATCCTCAGCTGTAGTTCGCGTTTAGTGCTAATTAACAAATGTTAGCATGCTAAGATGTGTTAGCATTTAGCTCAAAGCACCCGCAGACTTGATTTTTTTTTTTGATGATGATAGAGGTATTTATTGTGTTGGTTTGTTGGTAGTATGATGTCGCCCATTCACTCAGCGTCTTACATCTTTGCTATCTTTACATCAACAACCACAATTTAAATAAGCCTAAATCTTTATTGTGGCGTCCTTTAACATTTTTGTACTTGTGATTTGATGTCCTCCTTCTTGTAATGTCTAAGCTAATTTTATCTAAATAATCGTACTAACAGTATTTATACAGAATGTCATTTTCACTTATTGCCGACATGACCTGATCTGGAAGTGGTGTTGCATTCCCATGAAATCCCATTGACCTATTCACTCATTTAGATTTCTGGGCACGCTTTCAAAAAGCTCACAGTTCGATTTAAAAACTTTCACAGATGTGGTGGAAAATCAGGTTCTGGACATCTTTTTGATGCTTTATCCTTTTCATGTCTTTCTGCTGCAGTGATGCCTTTGTTTGTTTGTTGTGATGTTTTTGAAGGATGATGGTGCACAAAGTTTGAATTGTCACCGTGCCCTTTGGGACGTTACGTGGATTAAAACAAAAGTAAAAAAAATTGAAAAATTCTTCAGCATAATCCACACTTTTGCCTGCAAGAAATCAGAGAAATTGTTTTTAAAAATAGGCTTACTGTTATATCCCTTTACGTCACATGTGAGCAGTTAATGGTATTATAGAATATGCAGTTTATATGAATGCTTATCAGCAATCAGACCTGTGCCAGTGAGAGTAGAGAGACCCTGCAGCTGGTAGCAATCCAATGTCTAATATCTGTGAAAGCTTATCCTCCAGCACTGTTTAAATATACTGTATAAATATTTGTAAGAAGAAGAAGAAAATAGGATCAAAATTTGGGACCAAGACAGAGGTCTAACCAGAAAGATGTCGCCAAATGCTTCAACTGAAATGAAGTGTCTGTTGTTTGTGTATTTAGTTGATTTGAATTGATTGATGACTGCAGAAGCAGTACTCAGCCATCCATCTCAGTCCATTTCCATTTTTACAAACTAAATGTATTACATGGAGATTTAAAATGCACAGTGTTGTGGTTGTGTTGTTCAGCACCTACGCTCTGCTCAAATAATTTTCACATTTTCAGAAAACAAAACATTTATTAAACATTTTCCCATATATAACATTTTTCCAGAGTTTAATATCTATATGTTTGGTCAATAAATTGTCATAAACCACCAAAGGAAATTCCATATATAACATTTTTCCAGAGTTTAATTTATTTTTCTGTATATTTGGTCATTAAATTGTCATAAACCACCAAAAGATATTTTTAATATATCTTTTGCCTAACGTATACAGTTTTTTTAAGCTGAAAAACACAATAAAACTAGCAACTAACAGGTCACAGTGAACCTCAAAGCCTCACAACACCAAACAGAGGAGATGAGCTTCAGATGTTTAAAAAAAAAAAAAAGAACAAATGAGGACATTTAAAAAAGTCAGTACCATAATCAGTGTTTGGGATTTACTAAACATATATTTTTACATTTGTGATTTTAATACAGCATTATTTTGCCTTTTTACTAAACTTTGTCAGATCATGCAACTGCAATGCAGTACATAGCTTGACAGCAAAATAATTGCATTGATACAAAAATCACAAGAAACTGTAACACATACTGAATCATATTAACGTGCTGCAAAAGAAAAAAATTGAACATTAAGAACAAGAATAATCTGATTATCAGGTTTTTAAAGGAATATTTCCACATATTGGGAAATGACATTCACTTTCTCCCCATGAGTTAGATGACAAGATTGATACCACTATCATGTCTATACAGTAAATATTAGGCTACAGCCAGGAGATGTTAGCTTAGCACAATGACTGGAAACAGGGAAACAGCTAGCCTGCTCCGTCCGAATATAACAAGGCCCGTTTACCAGCACCTCTAAAGATCACTAATTGACGTGTTATATCTTGTTTGTTTAATCCTCAGGACAGAGCCAGGCTAGCTGTTTCCCCCTGTTTACAGTGTTTGTGCTAAGCTAAGTTAACTGGCTGCTGACTGTAGCTTTATATTAAACGGACAGATATGAGTGGTGTCAATCTTCTCATCTAACTTTCCACCAGAAAGCAAATAAGCTGAGCTATTCCTTAAAAGATTTTTAGTTTGTCATTGATTGTCAAGTCTAGTTCATAAGCAAGGGAAGGAATCTGTCCATACGCAGGCAATGTCAGAAATCCGTTTTCAGTTCACACTTTCGGTTTTGAAAATGTGGTCAAAGAGTCACTGCATCGAGAACCGAAATGTAGCTGAGTTAAACTGCACAATTACACAGGTCCATGTTTATGAATCTCTCTTTGCAGTAAATCATCAGGCGACAATATCCAAACGTCTTTCCATCAACAGCACTATAGTTACAACATGAAACCACATAGATCTGATGGAGTGACAAAACCAGCGACGATGACTGTCCTGTTTGTCAGCAGCTCATTTTTAAGCTCCTCAGTTTTAAGTGGCTGGGTCAAGAAGGCAATGGTCACCAATCTGTCAATGGTCCCCATGCATCTCATGAGCAGTTTCTCTGTCTGAAAAGCATAAAATGCAATGTTATTTTCTTGCTCTTTCACAAATGAGCCAAGCTCCTAGAGTCTCATCATGGACGACTCTCACAGAGGATCAACTTCTGCATCCCGCGTTACGAGTAGATGGACCAGTAGATGATGTTAAAGAGGATGTAGGCTCCAGGAAACACAACCCTCGAGTACTTGTCTATGGCGTGGGTGTCTATCCAAATGTTCACGTAGCCTCTGGATGGCTTCACCTGGTTTGTGATCTGCGGGTCATTCAGTGCCACCTGGGCCAACATTCGCTCCTGGCGGCCGCCGTTCTCTGGCATCCCATAATTCCCTGTGGTGTTGATATCCATAGACCCGTAGCCAGTGATCTGGGGGTCGATCATCATCTCATCGGGGTTGCCAATGCCACATGTACACGGCAGCTAGAGAGGTAAAAAAGGAAACAAAGTCATTTTGACACTTTGAAATCTGCTTATTGTAAACGCTATTAAGTCATAAAACAAACTAAAATGACAATATAAATACATTAGTTTGTTAAATGTTTATCATTTTCCTGCACACTCAGGGCCTTTAAATAACTTTGGCATGAAACATTTATAAAAGGATGGTTGTGCTGGAAATGTTCCCTGGGGTACGTGGGCAATTTGGCTCCATATGCTGCAGCATTTGGCAGATGAAGAATAGCAATATAGTACACAAGCTGTAGTCCCAGAAATAATTTGACATAGCTGCGAGAGCTTAAAGTGAGCCTATTTAGAAAATATTTATCTGTTTATTGGAAATGCACATAAATTATTAATTCGTGTTTCTACCGGTTTAGAAATATTTTAATGTGTAAAATATTTTAATACAAAATCAGGTCAGCCTTGTCCTATGTTGATTTAGAGAGAGCTTTTAATGCATCTTGCTTTTATTGAGTCTCTTATTTGCAGCTATTACAGGACGCAACAATTAGAATTTTATCCACAACAGTAGACCATTTAACATTTAGGAAATTTAAATCAGCCTGTAGAGAGCTTTAAAATTCTGTCAACTTTATGGTAAATATGGGTTTGATTTAAAAAAAAAATGATAAGCCATTTACATATTTTTATTTGACTTTTACCACCCAGTGTTCCACCCGTGGGACACTATTGCTATGTAGGAGTTTACCAGAATTCTAGTGCAATGGAAATTTACATGAATTATGTTTAAAAATAATGACCTGAAGGAAAAGAAGAGGCTATCCGCATACTGAAATTTGCAAGCTTCCAAGTTCTTATTAATGCATGAATTAAATTAAATTATTTACATAATTTTCAGTGTGCAGACAGCCTGTCATTTTACTTTGTTGATGTTTTTTGCCCTGGGGCTGGATGCGCATACTGTCCACCTTTTTTTGCTTTAAAAACATTGTCAGAAAAATAATCCAGGTACAATGCACGGTAGATTATACAACTAAAACCCTAAACATATGGTGTGGGTTTGTTATTAAATGGTTAAACTATTAGAACTGTAAAGCATATGATGTCCTCTGCAGAGCTCCAAATCTATGTTGAGAGGGTTAAATTCAGGGAAAAAACAGCATCAAACAAGAAACATATTTGTTGCACAGTCAAACTGTTTTAATTAATAATTTATTCAAAATATCAGAGCAACATTTGCTTCCTTATTTTTACTTGCAAAATTGAAAAAAAAGAGGAGAATAAGTTGGTCACATGCATTATTTACTCCCTGTGTGAACAGAAATGTAATTTCATCACTTGAGAATAAAGCTGTATTTACTATTTAAAAGTCCAGAAATCAAAGTAAATGCCATGTAGCTGTAGTTGTTGCTAAGAGGGACCCTCGTCTTTGGAACATTTTGGCCAAAAATTAAGCTTGGCAATGTTGCACTCACTCACACTCAGGAGAGACCAGGACATCAGTAAGTTTATATGTTTGATTTTTAAGCACGTTGTTTCTTTAAGTGCAGTGAAGCCAAGATTATTACCGTAGTCTGGTAATGTAAAACTGTCTATGTAGAATGTCTGCCACTGTGAATCATTAAAAGATCATAGGTTAACTGTGATTTTAATGCAGGCAACTGACAACCACAGAGAAAAATCACATGAAATAACTTACTCTCTCCCTCAGTTTCCTCTCTTTCCTCTCCTGTACGGTGGAGAGGTAGTTGACCGCCGCATACTCTATCACCGACAGGAAGACAAAGACAAAACTGACCCAGAGGTAAATGTCCACTGCCTTGATGTAGGAGACCCGCGGCATGGAGGCGTTGACCCCAGTGATAATGGTGGACATGGTCAGCACTGTGGTGATGCCTGGAGTAAAACACACAAACAGTTTAGTCACATCAGAGCTTTTATTTACTGTATCACTCGGTTGGGAGGCTAAAACCAAATCCTAAATATCATAGACAGGGCTGCGCACAATAATATTTTTTCATTTTGTGCTGCCATAATACATTTATATGGATATTAATTGTGTACTTGTTTGTTTTTTAATCTGATACAGTATTTTAGCGATCACTGTAGGACAGTATTGTAATTGCTCTCTCACCTCCACAGGAGGGTTGGAGGTTAGCTGCAGAACAAAAAAACTAATATGACCAACTTCTTGAAATTATTTCCTCTATACACTTCAGCAGGGCAAATGCTTCTATCTATGAGAGCCATAATCCAGAACTTATATTATAAGATACTCCCTACTCACTATTTCTGCCACCAGTTCCCAACCTGTGGGTCGGGAACCCCTTAAAGGGTCACAGGAAAAATCTGAGGGGCATGTGATGTTTAACAGATAGAACAAAAAAACATGTATTGAACATGAATTTATTTCTCAGATTTTTCTCTAATCTTTGCTTTATTATTGTAAAATCATGGGTAAAATTGACCTCTTCTGTCCTATAAAAATTGTTCAAAAGATACAACAAGGGATGGGAACTCACTCATTAAACTGCTTTCTTGCTGAGAGTTAGAGGAGAAGATCGATTCCACTCTCACGTCTGTACAGTAAATATGAAGCTACAGCTAGGAGCCAGTTAACTTAGCTTAGCATAATAACTGGAAACGGGGGAAACTGCTAGCCTGGCTTTGTCCAGGTAACAGAATACGCCTACCAACACCTCTAAAGCCGACTAATTAACATGCTGTATCTCGTTTGTTTCATTCATATGCTAAGCTAAGCTAACTGGCTGCTAGCTATAGCTTCTTATTTACCGTGAGAGTGGTATTCATCTTCTTATTTAACTCGGCAAGAAATCAAATAAGCATATTTCCCAAAATGTTTGGGTCACAAAGAGGACCACTACACTGTGCTAACCTGTTTTCCCACCTTTTTTTTTTTTTTAGGAATACGCCTTCATTTTTCAAACTAAATAGTCTTTTTGTAGAGCTAGTTTCTTTGCTAAGGCTGTGCCCTGGGAAGAAACCGCTATCATACCTAGTGGCACCCTCGCGGGGACGGCCCTGCGGTCAATCCAGAAGGACACCCAGGACAGCATGACCATCAGAGTAGCAGGGAAGTAGGTCTGCAGCAGGAAGAAGAAGATGTGACGCCGCAGGGTGAAGTGGATGTACAAACGATTGTACCAGCCTGAGAAGAAGAAATATCACAGTTATACACACATTGTCATATGTTAGCTGCTGATACACCGTACAAACACTCGAAGCAGAGGTTCCCAGCTATTGTGGCAGGAAGAGATAGCACACAAAATCCTTTTTATGCTTCAGGTTGCTCTTCTGAGCTAGAAAGTGACATGTGGTTATGAGAAGGCTGCAGGGTTTCACAGTGGCTCTCCAGCAGCGTACAAGTGGTTGGCAGTGGTTTGATTCACTTTGTTTCGCAGAAAGGATTAAATATTAGTACATTCTTCTTGGTGTGACATTCAAGGGACACCAATTTCATGTAAGGAAGACTCTGTCCTTTAGTTGGAAAAGGCTTATAAAGGAAAATGAAATGCATTGAAGTTTTAATTCCATTCTAGTTATTACAATGCAAGATCCACACCTTTGGTCCATTTGCATAATCAGTTCAGTTTACTGTATATATTAGAAGCGCTTGTGTTGTGGATTACAGCACCTGTGCTGCTGTAGAAAGCCAGCTTGGTGGTGGTGTGAAATTTCTGGATGAGGAACTGGGACAGAGATATTCTGTCGTCTGTGTTCAGGGATTCGTTGCCTTTCTTCCAGTACAACATCAGGTCGTCATCTGTGTACGCATCTGGAGGGGAAAGAAGTAGATAAATACATAGGGACAGATTTAGTATGAACAATGCTGGATGTTAATGTGAACAAAATCTAACAAGACAAGAATGCAATTCTAAAGCACCACTAGCAGTCCCTTCTGCAATGTCCATTACACACTCTGATTTTGTGAGTCTTAGAGCCTCACTAGAGGGGGGGTAAGGGGGTTATGCTAGAGGAGAGGGTCTTAACATTAATGCAATATATTCTCTTTGAAGCATGAATGTGCTCAAAAACTTTCATGGCGTGCTATATCTGAGATTTCATTTTAGATATCTGGTGAGCAAACTTTTTGGCCTGAGGAGGGCATAGAGGAAAGCTCATATAGTGTCCAAAATGGAAATGAAAAAGAGGAACCATGAATATAAAAGCAGATGTCATGGAAATCCAGACATTCGTTATTCAGATGGGCTAAAAAGGTGGTCAAGAGGAAACTTTGACATGACGGTGTTGCTAAACGACAACTCTAAATCGTCATCAAAATCCAATCCAATAAATATTCTTCCGAAATTTCATGGCAATCTGGGCACTAGTTATCAAGATATGTATTTTGCTCTGGACCAAAGTGTTGGATGGATGAATGTATCCATGTTAGCAGTGAAAATAAAGCGATTGTCTTGAAGTATTTATTCATATTTTCAATAAATCCACTTACAGCTCTCAATCTCCAGCGAGCAGGTTTGGGTGTCCAGAGGGAAGCGGCTGAGGTCCATGTTGCACATGGCAGTGACAGTGACTCTGCAGGGCAAACAGCAGTAACACAAAGAAAAACATACGCTGTAATTCAACTCCCTCGAGTAACAGCAAGGGAGTTAAGAGTAAATTCACACATTTTTTGTATACAGGCTGCTTTGTTAGCTGACCAAAACCAAAACAAATAGAAGGAGACTCAAGCTTGTGTTTTGTGCTTGACAATTTTGATGTCTTTGAGTACGTAAATATGTCTTTCCAACGTATCACTGTGCAAATCTACTGTCCCTTTTATAGAGCTGTTTTTAAAATGTTTTTTTTTTAAGTTTTCCTGTTGCATTGCCTTTCTGCAGTATTGTATCACTTCTCCACACTGTCATTGTAAATATGAATATGAATATAAATGACTTGCCTGATTAAATAAAGGTTAATTAAAAAGTCCCTGCAGTGAATTGACTAAAGTCAAATTTGGCATTTCTCCTCTGATGAAATCAACACTGTCACATCCATCTGCTACACTGATTACAATCATCAAATGAAACCGAAATGTGACCTTTAGCATTTCTAATGACTGCTATGTAGTCTTTTCATGTGCTGTGTGTTGGTGTTGTTTGTGAGTATGTGGCATTGCTTAATTTTGTAATGTGTCTGTTGTAAAAAGCCTTTTTATTGTGATGTTTAAGATTATTTTTACAGTGCAGGAAAATAAACTGTATTCTTTGTTAGTGATGAATGACCAACAACTTAAATGTCTTTTTTTCAAATATATAAACTGCTTGC
Organism: Siniperca chuatsi; assembly: GCF_020085105.1. NCBI lineage: Eukaryota > Metazoa > Chordata > Actinopteri > Centrarchiformes > Sinipercidae > Siniperca > Siniperca chuatsi. Next base: position 16,337,359 of record NC_058056.1, read on the forward strand.
AGAGGCATTTTTTTCAGGACTGGGCCTCCTAGTGTGAGTTAGTTCTTCTTCTCTAAGTTGAGAGAATACAGGCTCCTGCCGATCTGTTTACCTGAGACTGTAGAGGACGTTGCCATCAGGGTAAACCCTCAGCATGACGTTATCAGTCGTGGTGTCGTGGATAAAAGAACGCTTGGAGTGTACGAAGAACATGTCAGGAACCCAAATCTTCTTCACCAGGCGACTGTCAAAGGTCATACTCTGGTTGTTGTTGCTCGGGAACGACAGCCGCTCATCCTTCCAGTAGTGACGCAGATACAGTGTCATGGTAAAGTCCTATAGGAAAAACAACAACTAGCAGTACTAGTACAGTGGTGGAGGAAGTACTCCGATGCTTAACTTAAGTAAAAGCACCAATACAACAATGTAAAAATTATATTTCAAGTATCAAAGTAAAAGTAGTGGTTGTGCAGTAAAATGGCCTCTTCTACTTTATATACAGTTAGGTTGTTTAGTCCAGTGGTTCCCAACCTAGGTGTCGGGCCCCTCCAAAGGGTCACAAGATAAATAAATAAATAAGGGGTCGTGAGATGATTAATGAGAGAGGAAAGAAGAAAAAATGTGCATTCATTTTCAGACTATTCTCTAATCTTTTTCTGTTTTTGTGAAATACTGGATTATTTGGAACCATGTGAGAAGTTTAGAGGGGAAATGTGTCTTTGGCGGAACTGCTAACTAACACAGACATCTGAAATGTGACAACAGGCCCCAGCTAAACAAAGTTTTTTCACAAGCCAAAATGACAGAAAGGTAGGAACCACTGGTTTAATCTTTAACAATACATTGTGTTTTATAATTTCACATGTTTTTAATGTAATATCTTACAAATACCTCTGAAATGTAGTGGAGTAGAAGTGAAAAATAGGAAAAATGGAAATACTCAAGTAAAGTACAAGTATTTCAAAATTGTACCTAAGTACGGTAATATACTTAGTTACTTTCCACTACTGGTGTTTTATCTTGTAACCTGTAATACATCATGTTAGAACGTATACCAAAAAGCTGTTTCATACTTACCATATCCACCTCGGAGATGGTGTCCAGACTTTCAACCTGAACATCTACTCCAACAGGAATCGGAGGACCTGACAAGAGAAATGGACTGTCAGAAATGCATAATAAATGCAGAAGTGTTATTTTTCAACATAGATGCTTGTTGAGCGTGCTTCTCTGTACGATCTTGGACGTGACCATTACAGAGACTGTTTGTTTTGGAAAACATGTTTCCAAAAAGAACAATGAATCACACAAACACAGAGCAACTGCTTTCGACTGCTGCCGGTCTGGCTGGGATTCTACTTTTGACCTATTTCAGCCTTTCTACTTTGCATCATCATCCTCCAATACACAAATGCAATTAGGTCACAGTAATGGATCATAGTTGATGCAGCGGTGGATGAAATCCAGCTCTCTTTTCCACTTCCATCTGAGACACAAGGGTCACTTGGTTGTGTTTTCAGCAACAGATTGCGGTGTAATTAAAAGTAGTCTTGGTCTGATAAAAACAGCACGTGTTTCCCTCCTCAAAGTGAAAGCCCTTGTGCCTGATTTTTTTTGTTAAAGCTCTCGTGTTTGTGGTTGTTTGCCTTCAAAGACGAATAAAAAGATAGACAGCTAAAAAGATTATAAATATATATTCCATTACTATATTATAGTAAAAACAAAAGCATGTGTGTCTTTATCTCAGCATAATCCTGCAGTCCAAAAAGATGACATCTAATCCCTCTAATATACAGTGATGCAAAAGACATGTATTAACACTCTTGTGATGTAAAGAACTGAGCTGCAATTGGGAACTCCAGCACAGCTTACATGGATGGTGTAATTAAGATCTCCAAGAGCTTAATGGTTATAGGACTGTTTGGCCCAAACCAGTGACCACTGCACAGATCTTATCCAGCTGCACTTGATTGACTGAGCATGCAGCCTCTACAGCATCCTGACTAAGTTGTAATCATGCGCCCACTTTTATTTAAAACACTTAAATCTGAAGTAACATCCATTTTCTGACCTCCAAACGCTGGCCTCATGGTAAAATCATGGTCGTCTATTCTCAGGAGCTGCTCAGATTTTGTCATGGGAGATTTTGTCATGTCTGGACTTCGTTTGTAAATCGGGCTGTAAAACAAAAAAAGACAGGTGGTCACAATGAGACTTCAGGGATATGTAGTGCGTTGTTTTTAATGTCAAAATAAATTAGTGAAAGAATCGATATTGCTTTGATCATTCAAGTTTTAATTCAATATTTATAAAACTCACCCTCCGGATTTGTGGCCTACACCTCCATCCATTCTGGTCTCTCTTCGCAACCTGATAGAACAAACAGTAATAAACAAATAATGAATTATGAGAACATATGTCACATATGGCAGCAGCACATTATTCAAAGCTGAGATTTTACTGTTTTCTTGTGTTTTACCTCTAAAATGCAACATTGAAAATAACATTCAAAATCAAGTTGTCTTTTTAGCCTTCTTTACAAGGTTTTTCATTTTCAGATGTAATATATGTAGAGCTGCAACAATTAATTGAATAGTAACTACATCTGCAACTATTTATACTATCGATCGACAGATAATGAATCATCAACTATTGATAATCAATCGTTTAAGTAATTTTTGAAGCAAAAATGCCCAAACATTCGCTGGTTGCAGCTTCTCAAATGTGCAGATTTTATGCTTTTCTATGCCATACATGGTGGTAAACTGAATGTCTTGGTTCGAAAATACAATTAATTTAAATATGTCACTTTAGGCTCTATAAAATTATAATTAGGCATTGTTCACTATTTTATGAGATTTAATAGACTAAAAGATGAATTGATTAATTGAGAAAATAATCAGCACATTTATCAATAATGAAAATAACTGTTAGCTGCAGCTTTAATTTTGAAAGAAACAATGCTGTCATTTTCAAGCCTAAATCTACTTGGGTTTAAAGTAGGAACAATCATTTTTTTGTTTTGTTTTGATACTTCTCACTTCTCACTAAGGAGATGTAGTACATCCTGTTACATAACACACATTTTATCTACATTTCGCACACAGGGCAAAATAGCATTTCGTCATCACATCCACTTTAGAGAGAGCCAGCGCTTCTCTGGTGTCACTTTACATGAGGGCTGCCTCTGTGTACTTGTCTTTTAGGCAGCCTTTTCTGGCCACGAGAGAGGGAGAAAAGAAAAAAAGAATTCTCTGATGGGCAATGGGTGCTACTCGTCTGCGTCCATCCAGCAGCTGGTTCCTAATCCTCTTGGCAGAAATGCATCTCCAATCCCCCTCTCTACCGTGCCTACACCACACAGCAGACCGCCGCCTGTCTGCTCACTGCTCTGCTCTGTGTGGCTCGACGCTGTTTCTGCCCCTCAGCCATAAACATGCATGCATGCATCGCTGCAGAGAGGCTGCATCAGGGTTGATGGGCCAGATTCCTGCAGAAGTCATCCTGGACACATTAATGTATGCTGCCTTAAAAAGGCAGAGAGCAGTAAATACAGAAACGTTTACAGGCTGACTGGGTATACTGTAACAGATGGAAAGGATTTAATGTCTTAATTTTGTGTGTTTTTAGACTTATTTTACAACAAAAATCATTGACATATAGAACTTTGGAAAAACTTCATGAAATATGAAGGCAAAAAACAAAATGCATTCTTTCCGCTTTCCATTGCCCATTTGTTAGTATTTACTTTGAAATGAATATAAAAATGGATTTACAATTCAATATTAAAATATGTGATTTAAATGTAACTTCCACACCAAATTGTGAATTCCACTATGACTATTTTTTATTTATTTATTATTTGACTATAGTCAAAAAGCTGAGATGGCAGTTACTGGTACTCTGCTAAGCTAGGCTAGATACTTTTTTAGCAGGATAGTTTAGCATTTTTTGTTCTATATGACTGGATTTCTGACAAACCAAATTACCAAGATCTTAGTTCACTAAAATGTATATATTTTAACTACATGAAATGATGGTTGGGGAAAAGTAAGTAAATGTAGCTTTAGTCAAGGCTAGACGTGGCTATCTCACCAGCTAGCTTGATTTGGCTCTCTTGCTGTTATAAAAAAATGATATGGCAAAATAAAAATCAACAAGTCAGATTTGACAAAATATGTAGCTAGATACTTACTGCATTTTGGCTTTGTACAGCAGTATGCACCCATGATACTGTGGGGGCTTTAAATTTAGATGAGTTACTTTTACAGTATTTATGCTTTACATTTCTATGTTTAAGTGTAAAAAAAAGCATCTGATTTATTTTACTCATCAAAATGTGTTGTTTTTCTAACCCAAGAATCATTCAGCGACTGCACAAAATGATCCTGTTTTCTCCTCAGATGTTTTCTTGTGTGGGACTCTGCTGTCCTACACAACCTCCTCGCTCCGCTCTTCCTCCTCAAGGCAGCGAGTGAAAAACAAAATCAAAGTACTATAGTGAAAACCACACCACAAACCACCCACAACCCACACCAGCAGCATACAGGCGCTTTTGCAATTTCACACTCAAGAGAGGAGGAGTGGAGTGATGAGAAACAGGGAGAAGAAGAGTTTGACTTCTGCATAAGTATATTGAGATCCCCCCCTCAAAAAAAAGAGGAGGGAGAGATTTACATTTGATTTGTATTCTCAGACTGTGTGCATCAGCAGAGAGAAGACTGATGTGAGAGGACTTTTAACTAGTTGGGAAAAAAACAAAAAACAGTGAAGCACAGAATTGATAACAAGGCGACACTGGTGTTTACAGAGATTACAGCGCTGCTTTGAGCCACTTGTGCTTTCTGTCTTCTGAAGATTTTCCACAATTGACTACGATTATGTTCCTCTTATACTTAATGATCATCTTAATCACTTTAGGGCTGAGATGATCACTCTGAATGACTGTAATTTCATGGAGGATTGTTTAGATTTAAAAAGACAGCCTCATACTGTTTAACAGAAATGCCCCATTCAGTAACACCACAGTCATATATAAGAACTGGTAGGTATGCAATGTCAAACATATTTAATTCACTCAAATGGAAGAGAGTCTTAATAGTGAGCAGATTGCTGTTTGACATCTCCTCTGATCTATAAATAACAAGAGTTAAGGCATGGAAAGTGATAGTGTATCTAAAGGCAGAGGGATTATAATTTGACAGGGTTTGTTGAATATATTAAGTGGATGCAAATCATTCAACGCTGACAGCATTATGAGGCGTACAGCGCTGCCTGCTTGGGAAAATCTTATCTTCACCAGAGATTAATGCAAAGAGAGTTTGACTTGAGGGCTTCAAGCTGTAGTTAAACTCTTTGCTGTTATTTCAAGAGAAGAGTTGTGTTTGTGGATATAAATGCTGGAAAACAGTCCAATCTTCACTGATTATTTCTGGGAAAGTTTTGAAAGAAAATCTGTATTTTTCACTGTTGACTGGAGTGTTGTTGCTCTGCTCATAGGGCTGATGTGTTCAGATCCATCTAAAGCTGTTGACTTTGTACCACAGCTGAAGGATTAGTCGATTAATCAGTTAGTCGACAGGATTAATCAGCAACTATTTTTTTATAAGTCATTTTTCAAGCAAAAATGCCAAACATTTGCTGGTTCCATCTTCTCAGATGTCAGGATTTGTTGCTTTTTTTTTGGTCTTTTGTGATAGTAAATTGAATATCTTTGAGTTTTGATCTGTTGGTCAGATACAACAAGACATTTAAAGGCATCAATTTGGGCTTTAGGAAAATGTGATGGATATTTTCCACAATTTTCTGACATTTTATTAGCCAAACAATACACTGATTTATGAAGACAATAATCATTAGTTGCAGCCCTAGTGTGTTATTTCTCTGCTCACAGATCTGGCATTGTTCTCCACGGGTGTTCGAAGCCATCTGAAGGTGTTCAATTAATCTTTTGAACAAATTAGAATTATCATGCTCTCAAATTTAAATCAATTCTGTAAACATTCATCTATTAAAAAACACCTCACAGTGGTGTTTTTATGCTTCAATATATGCTCCAAATGTAACCGAATCACTGAAATAATAATCACATTTGCATTTCTAATCAAAGACTAAGATGCTTATTTTGTAATGTAAAAGTCACATTTCTTCCACTACAAGTATCTCAGTATCTCCACCTCCACATACTGCTCCCTGCACTTATTACTTAACATATAATATATAATATATTATTAGAGCTGAAACAATTAGTCGATTGAAAGGAAATTAATCTGCAACTAGTTTGAAAATGGCAAAACTTCCCTGGTTCCAGCTTCTTAAATGTGAATATTTGCTGGTTTTCTTTGTCTTGAATATGTTTGGGGTTTTGGACTGTTGGTCAGACTAAACGAGGCATTGTAAGCTGTCACCAGTGGCTCTGGCTCTTTGTACTCACAGGTATTTCATATATCGCTCTCAAAATGTTATTCCTTCTGACAGATTTGCTGTGCATATAAACATTCAGCTTCTCAAATACCTGGCAGCATTTTGATGAATTCATTTAAGCGATCACACACTTTCTCCTCTTTCATTATGTGCTCCAAATAAACGGAATTATTTTAAGTAATCAGCATTTCTAACACAAGTCAAAAAAAGACGATACAAAGTTCTTTGTTCAAACTGAACTGAAGAGGTTTGTTGTATAAATGTCACATTTCTTAAAACATAAAACATCTAATATTCTACTAAACAAACACATCATTTCTATTTAAAACACTCGTCTAATGTCACAGCCAATCCAATCAATAATATGTAGAATCAAGGACGCTTTAACGATCCCTTCATCTATTTCAGTCCCAACTCAAACATTTAATCCAATGGACGCATTAACGAGGCAGCAATTAGCCTAAATAATCACCTGAAAATGACATTGACTACAACTGCTGCCGGTGGGGAAAACAGTCTGCAACTGGCCTGCAGCAGTTGTGGGGCGAGAGTACACAGCATTCAACAGTAGTACATAAATAGATGTGGGGATTTAGGTCTCCCTCTCTCTCTCTGCTCTCCAATCTGCTGTCTGAATAAGTCTGTTTTTAGAGGGGGAGGGAGCAGCACAGGTGACACAGGAAACACTGGACAACATTGTGTAAACCTCAAAGACATATCTATAAGAACATAATGAAGCCCTTATGGGAAAAAAGACATTTAACAATTGAGACGCAGATTTTCCATTAAAAGCTTAATTTAAGACTGCCATACATCCTGCTGAGACAATAAAGACATGCATTCCAGTGTTTGTCTTTGATACGTTCGTGACTCCCTTGACATTACCTGCTCTGTTTGTAGGTCTCCAGCTTGTGACCCCTCGACTGGGCCATCTTTCCCGCTGCACCCGCGAGCCAAACACAGAAGAGCACAAGAACAGCGTCCACCTGCATGGTTCACATTCCCCAGAGGACGGACCTCTCCTGTCAGTCAGAATCTACTCCCCTCCAGGGTTTGGAGCACTCTGCCTTCCTGAGACATTCCCTTCTCCAGCGCCGGAGCCGATAAGAGGGAGGAAAAACAGCAACAGCAGCAGCAGCTACACTGGGCTATTCTACGGCCTGAGTGGAAAACATCCTACGGTGCTTAATCTCCACAGTGGGAAAAGCAATTTTGACTAAACCCATAAATCCTTGAGCGTCAGATGGTACAGATTTGATCCCTCCAGCGGCGGATGTGCCTGCCTCTCTGCGCTCTGCTGTGCTCAGACATCCTGCACTCTGATGTGCTCTACTCCACTTTGCACACGCCCAGAAACATCAATTCTCACAATGATGCAGCGCGCTCATTTGTAAGGTCAACGGTTTAGAGATACAGACTCACAGAGGCTGAGAGGAATCTCTGTGTCTGAATACGAAAGGCTTCTCAGCTCCTTCTGATGCTGCATGTCTCATATCTAATATTTTCACAAATCTGTATTTCTGCCTGTTGGTGTTTGCAGGATTTCAGTTCAGCTTAATGTAAACCTGGACAGTGAGTGCAGTGTTTTATGATTGCAGAGTTATTTTGTTGCCACACACTGTGGCGTTTTTTCTCAGGGGACTTTGGGAATATTTTTGAATCCCCCAAAAAATGGGGGACAAGAAACCTACAAATCTAAATCATTTAGAGGATATATATAATATGGAATAGTAAGCCAATAAAGCAACTGACTTAATATTTACATCAATTTTCATCAATGATTTGGTCCTGTTTTGTCAGATGATGGATAAAAAACACAGTAAAACATGAATTTGGTCCCAACACCAGTCTGATCATCACACACTTATCAATCTGTTTCAAAAAACTATGGGTGTGTTTTTTAATTTAGCAATGCACTAGAGGCTGCACCACTGTTTGTCTGTTAAGACGTGCTATCCATCCAAATAAGCCAATCAAAAAACGTCTCAGCGCTGACGTCACCGTCATCCAGCCCCCCCCCTTTTTTTAGCAGACTGAACAGTTGGATTATAAGATCATAAATTTGGGTTAGCTCCATGGACGTCAATCTGAAAATTGGTGTAAGTAATGTTAGACATTGTTTGCGTTTCAGATTTGTGGATCCTTCTTAATACAAAATACTAACACGTTCTAACATACAGTAAAAACATTTCTCAGGGGAGAGTCCGAGCTGATATTTTTCATCAGATGTGTAAATGGAAGCCTATTAATGCAGGGAAATGTAAAAAAACAAACAAACAGGTAGTTGAGGAATAAAAATAAAACTTCTCATAATTACCTCACATCGTATGATCAGGATTTAGATTTTACTAAGTCGCAGTTATTATTAGAGCCCGACTAATATATATATATATATATATATATATATATATATATATATATATATATATATATATATATATAGTCTTTTGTACTTTTGTGACCACCCTCTCATGTGGCATCACAGCTTTACGGGGTGTGGAAAAAAGAGAGCATGCTGTCACCACTAGCTGGCAGGGAAAACCAGATTATTAGACTAGTTGCAGTTACTCTTTGGCCATTATCGATATTTGAGTGTGAAGAAATCTGAGAATTTATTTATAGAAGATTTATTTTTTAACATAAACACCCGACAAACTGACAAGTTTCTGCAGTAAATATTATTTACTTATTATTAGCATTTGCATTATTTAATGGTGACATTTTCTGCTGAAGACGTTGAAGTTCTTGCACCTGTGCATGACATTTCATAAAAGAGGAGTGGAGCGCATTCATTAACATAAACACACAACATAAACAAACAATTTTGATAAGGATCCCTTACATTTGGTTATTAAACAATTATGACTAAGATATACAGTGAGCAGGACATTTTGAAAAATTAACTTGTCAGTGCCTGGAGGCCAAACTGGGCAACGTTATTTCTGCTTGGAACATATCTTCATCATTTCTGTAGACAATTTCTTATTACTTATTAGCCCATATATACATCCATACAAATATATGTGATAAGCTAAAATTAGCTAATAATATTGGCCATGACAATATATATTAGTCAGTTTCTAATAATTATGAGATATTACATTATCGCTTTGACTTCCTACTCTGTCATTATTATGAGATATATATTATACAGATATTTTATTTTTATCTATCAAAAAATCTTTTTTTTCTATCAATGCAAATTCTTTCTATCTTTCTTCCCTGACAAGAATGGGCTCCCAACTATAACCTTTCAGTATTTTTTAAATTACTTTAAAAACAAAATAGAAATCATTATCTCCCTTGCTACAGCAAAAGTTCAATTTCCTCAACATTGAAACAATGTGCCAGTGTGACACAGGGTTTAGATGTTCTTCAAAGCTGGCTCAGGAATTAGCTCTTACCTGTCTACCTTTTTACCTGATTGACATGAGGAACAAGCTATTCATTGTTACTTCTGCATGTGTTGTTTCAGTCGCAACACATTAACATGCTCTCATAGTTTTGTCCTATAGCTTTCTGTGTGGCATTTAACTGCATAAACAATCGCTAATTGTCCAACTGTAACAGAAAGTCACGAGCTTCTCCTGTGCTGCTGAGAACCTCCACCTTGTTTCTATGTAGATCTACGTCACGCTCCAGGCGTTAGCCAATGAACGATCGGCTTTTGATGGATATTGACCTTTTTGCCCTGATTTTCGTCTGTCAGACAGACACACTCTGTTCTCAAGCTGTGCACCGTCAAGAAACATCAACAAATCAAATGCGTTACATTTAATTGCTGGGTTGTAGCAGATGATCAGGGTTAAGGGTAAGGTTGGATACACGAACTTTTAATCCCAGTGATCGAGGCGTGATTTGTGCCTGAGAGGTTAATATCAGGGTGAAATAGGACCACTGACATACAGGGAAGTCATTGGCTGACGCAGTAGTGGCGGGGCATTGTAAAGTTAACTGTGGACTGATAGCTAAAGCAAAAATATGTTTACTGAAATGTTTACTTTGTAGCGCTATTTGATGAGACATCGAACACGATCGGATACTCAAATGACAACGAGAGCATTAATGGTCTAGCAAAGACGTATATCTGTGAAAATGAAGTGAAAAGGGTGGTTTGTTTTGTTCATTTATGGTTTGGCAGCTGGCTTTTGTTCAGCTAGCGCTAAGCTAAAGTGAAGTGCGCTGCGTTGTCATTTACTACCTGCTTTAAGTTAGCTAGCTGTTAGCTATCAGTGCTCAGAGCTGAGTCAAGATGAGCTCTTCACGGGAGATAAAACGTATGTATTGATTTACTTGTACGGCGTTTGCAAGTTGAAAGTGGTGTGTAATTCCCTTTACACTGTAAACGTTAAATGTGTGATTACTCTGCAGAGCTGCAGAAAGCCAAGAGCAAAGCGCAGAACAGCAGGAACTTAAGAGAGGAAGCCAGCATCTGCAATCAGCTGGGAGAGCTGCTGTCCAGAAATGGTAAGTGGTTCATATGGCGAGCATCGGGGTTGATAATTAGTCCAACTGCTCTACATCTTTTACAAAATATTGAATTTACTGTTGAATAAAGAAATGTGTAAGAAATCGGAAACTGTGCAGAAGGCGTTTGTTATATACAATATAGGCATAGGGACATGACATAGACATGTACAAGGACACAGATCAGAAGTTTTCAAATAGAATAGATAGCAGTGATATGTCCAGATCATGCAGATGACATACTCATCGTTTTTTTTTTTAAACATACTGATGGAGGTGATGTAACTAGACACAACTCCTAACTCGTGTGCATTTACAAACTGTACATACATTTATTCACAATAACTGGTGAGTTTTAAGTCGTTTTCAATCAGCAGCTTCAAACCATCGTCTCTGCATAAATTTAAAGCTTCACACTCCTACAATCAACTGCTTGCTGCTGCTGCTGCTTCTTCTTCTTCTGATGTTGCTTTTCTGTCTCCCTATGGATTTAACCCCTCTCAGTGTGGAGTTACTACAGTTGTTTAATCAATCCAGTTGTCCTCAAAAACACTATACAGCCATCTTCTGCCCTCCCCACCACCTCGCACCCTAGTATAACTTTTACACCGGCCCATAATAGTCCTAATCCCTGCAAATTTGTCTCTCTGTCTCTCTCTCTCTGTTTTGGTAATATTGATTTATATATTTACTTTTATTATTACTTTTTTAGTGAGTTTGTCCTGTCTGGTCCTTGTGTATCTCAGGTGATTATGAGGCTGCCATCAGGGAGCACCAGCAGGAGTTGGCTCTCTCTGAGGTGCTAAACGATGTGATTGGACGAGCTGTGGCCAATCGTAAGATAGGAGAGTGCTATGCAGAAATGGGAAACATTGAGGCTGCTTTGAAAGTGAGTAGATTGGTCTGCTTTATTCAAAATGCTTGTGCGGCCATTAAACGACATCAAATGTCAGAGACAACATGCAGGCTCACATTAAAGCATGTAAGGGGTTGTGTGTATTTTTCTTCTTCAGCACCAGTGGTGTCACCTGGACCTGGCTCGCTCTGTCAGAGATCATGCTGAGGAGCAAAGGGCACTGGCCACTATTGGGCGAACCTACCTCTTCCGTTATGAATCAGACCAATCAAGGAACAGTTTAGAGCAAGCAGAGGATGCCTTCAGGAAGAGCCTGGCCATTGTGGATGACCTTCTAGAAGGTCTGCACTGTTTGTCTATGTGCTTGTTTGTATCCTCAGCGTACTGAATTATCTAGTGCCAATACTTTTTGTATTACTTGTTTGTTCTAACATTTTTCATTTTTCTCACCTCCAGGGACTGTGTCAGGGCGAGAGATTAGTGAGATGAAGGCACGTCTCTTCCTCAATCTTGGTCTGGTCTGTGATCATCTGGGGGAGCCCAAACGTTGCAGCGAGTTTATCCGACGTAGTGTCTTTATTGCAGAGTAAGAACATCCTAAACTATACTTCATCTTAATGTAAAAACTCAGATAGGAAGATGGGAAATTGTCAGGAATGTTTCCTATTTTCTGATAGTGTACAACAGCAACTTACAGTAAGTGTACTTTATAAGATTACCATAAAGTATTGTTAACTGTACTGTCTAAATTCTCCATTCTTATCCTGTAAAGGAAGAGTCAGCTGCTGGAGGATCTCTATCGTGCAAACTTTAACCTAGGCAACATCTACTTCCGTAACGGTCAGAAGTCTAATGCTGTGCGCTGCCTTGAACAGGCCAAAGAGTGTGCAAGGAAGATCAAAGACAAGTTCAGTGAGAGCGAGTGCTTTCACTGCATTGGCAAAGTATGACCTCATTCTTGAGAAAGCTATAGCAAAAATAGTCCAATTGTATTTAACCAACTAACCCATTTTTTGTTATTGTGGCTGTTCATTTTGTAATCTGTGCATCTGCATGACATTTATCAACAGGTGCAGCTATCTCTGGGTGATTTCGTAGCGGCTAGACGATCTCTGAAGAAAGCTCTCTGGCTGGGTTCCCAGCAGCCACTGGACAGACAGGCAGTGAAGAAAGCTTTCAAATATGGTGAAAGAGCTTGTTTTTTATAATTCACTCAGTCTTGTCGATTATTAGTATTTAGTTTTAAATTTGATTTAATTTTTTTTCACTGAGATAGCTGTGTTGATGGCATTATTTTTTTGAATTTCATAGCGGACCAGGGCTGTAAATTAGAGGAAGAGTTGGGGGAGGATCAGAGCAAAAGACTTTGCTCCCATCAGGCTGTGGGGCTGGCAGAGCAGCTGGGCGACCTTTATTGTAAGGTTGGCTGTTACAGCAAAGCTCTGGATGCATATCAAGCTCAGGTAAAAAACTGAAGAATATTTTAATGTTTACTTTAGCACCCAATATTCACTGCATTTTAACTTCTCTCCATTTTGAGTTTATTCACATAATAGAACGTCACCACAAATAATTATGTTAAGCTTTGTTGTCTATGTTGTGTAGCTAAAGGGCGCTGAGGCATTGGGAAAGCCTGCCAGGGAGTTGGCTGTCATCCACGTGTCCCTGGCTGCGACCTACACAGACCTGAGACAGCACAGCAAGGCAGTGGAGCACTATAGACAGGAGCTGGCTTTACGACAGGGCAGCTCTACTGAGGTATACATGAGCTACCTGTATCTTCACCCAGCATTACTCTCTTTATAAATGGCCATTCTATGATAATAGTTATGTTATTTTTTATGGATGTAGGTAAATCATGTATAAATCATGTATATAATGCCTGTAATTGAATCACTTGTTTGTGTCTGGATCAGGAGTGTAGCACTTGGCTGAACATCGCAACAGCTCAGGAGGAGAGCAGCTGTGCCTTTGAGGATATAGACAGCAGCTTCAATACGGCCTCACACTGCGCTCAGAAGTCTGGGCAGGCCAGACTACAGGTGAGCTGGAATGAGCAGCTGAAAGTTCTGAAAACCCATATATATAATGTTAAAGAATGATACTTTGAACCGTGAAAACAGATGCCATGTATGAAGGCTCACTTTCCCTCCTGCAGAAACGCGTGTTGAGGCTCTGGCTGGCATCCCAGAGACGGCGTGGCTCATCGAAGGCCGATGACACTGAGGCGAGGCTGCAGGAGCTGTGTGCTGCTGAGGGCTGGAGTCCAGATGGGAGCGATGGCGAGGAGGATGAAGAGGAGGAGATGGACAACAGTGAACCTCTGGATGACAGTGATGTTGTTCTCTCACACTCAGGTAGACTTTCCAACGGGGAACTGCCATTCTGCCCCCCCTACCCCTCCGACATCTTTAGACAAATGGATTCTAATATTTACCAAAGTTAATTTATGTTTGTCCTATATGACTTTTCATGTGGTATCTAGATGATGATTTGGAGGGTTATGACAAGATGGTACCGGGAAGGAGGAAGGCAGGAAGGGTGAGTCATATATCCAAGCAATCATCTCATCTTTGTTTTCCATGTCTTATATGTTCTATCTTTTACCCTCTACCCCTTTTTCTATCTATTTTCCTGCTTTAGTGGAACAAGAGGAATGAGAAGGGCGAGACGTCTCTGCACAGAGCGTGTATAGATGGAAACCTGAAGCAAGTTCAGTATCTGGTAGAACAGGTGAGAAAAACGAGATTTATCTTTTTTGTTTTTAAAAAAATATTGATTTTTTTTCAATGAAATGTGGCTTAAAAAGCAAAATCAAGACAAAACACAATGAAAGTTGGACAGATAAAAGTAAAATCCTCAGTAAACTGTAAAATAGCTGTACTGTACTCAGAAGAAGTCCAATAATAAACTTCTTGGACTTGATCTTCTTGCCTAAGCTTGTTAAATATTTACTATACACTTCAAGAAGAGTGGCTGTCTCTGCTTGAATCATTTAGGAGTGATGTTCATGAAGATGAGAGTAAAGGGGGGGGGGGTGGTAAATACAAATGTAACATCAGACAACCTGGACTGTATGATAATTAATGATTTTCTGCTTGGCTGTATGTCAGGGTCACCCAGTGAACCCAAGAGACTATTGTGGCTGGACTCCCCTTCATGAGGCATGCAACCACGGTCACTATGGTAACTGATTTAAGATTAACTGTATTTAACCTTGTTTAAAAGTTGTTTTATGAAAATTAAAATGAAAAAAACCTCTTTCTCTCATCCTTTTTGTCTCTCTTCCTCTCGTTCAGACATTGTTGCCGTGCTGCTGGAGCGTGGTGCTAACATCAATGATCCTGGTGGTCCCTTATGTGAGGGAGTGACACCACTCCATGATGCCCTCGCGTGTGGCAGTTTAAAAGTCGCAAGACTCTTGGTGGAACGAGGGGCTTCTGTCACCCAACGCAACTCCAAGGTGTGTGTGGCATTTGAGCCTCTGGTGAATTACAGGAGCTGGTTCTGTAAAAGAAAATGAAATGCTTATTTATTAGGCTGCTTTTACAGTAACAGAGGGACTGGTATCTGCGACAGTGTTAAACACATATAACAAGAAAATTTGGCTATACAAGCTCAAAGATAAACTTTTTATGACAAACAGATATTAAGATAAGAAAGAAAAGACACTAGGCCGATAGATAGATACTGTATAAATAAACAAACAAGCAACATAATTTAGTTATTACTAATATTATTATTGTTATTATTAAGAATATGTCTTAAGTTCAGCCATAAATGTTTGTTTTTCATAATGAAAACATTTCTTCCATCTAATTCCGAGTTCCCTCTTAGCTTAAATGTTATTTGCTCCATGGTTTTAATTTTCATCAATCATTTCTTTCCAGTCATGTATGCATGGACATGATTTCTGTAACCATAATTTAGTTTGAAGTTTCAGAGCAGAAATCCTTAAATTTTTAAGTAAACTTACACACAATTTCTGTTGGTATGCTACCAAGTAATAGAAATTCTACATCAAAAATAAGAGGCTTGACAATATTTGGTTTTAATTTCTGTAATTATTTTTTTCCTAACTTGGACCAGCGAGTTTTTCTGAAAAATAGTAGGTAATTGGGGCTGTTATCATTACTGAAGGGTTAAAATCACTGACTGGTAATACTGAAATAACCCCACCTTACCTAGAAAAAAAAAATCCTGTCCAAATGCTTATGAGTGCATCTATCTCATGCTTTCACTATCCTCTGTCAGGGTGACACCGCCATGGACACCCTGCATCAATGGCAGAGGACGTATAGCAGAGAGTTGGACCAGGACACCAAGCAGGAGTGCATCGCTACAGAGAGACTGCTGAGGAAGGCGCTCGCAGGGGGAGGTGAGACATTTTCATATCACTTTAGCCTTGGTTTGCCTTTAAGTACCCTTTCAAAGACAGTTTTTCACACTTATCTCTTTCTAACATAGTGCCCGCTGCTCCGGCCCCAGCCAAGCCTTTCGATGCCCTGCAGGACAGCCAGCTGTTTGATGCTGAGAACTCAGAGCCGCTCGTCCTCTGGAGGGGGCTGTTCAGTTAGCCAAGACTGGCCCCAGACCAACAGGAACTCAGAGGTGAAGGCAGTACCTGCCAGCCCCAAACAGTGGCAGAGCAATGGCTCCTCACAGCGTCACAGAGCCAGGGGAACAGAGGCTGCTGTCCTGTATGGGGTAAAGTCTGGCAAATGCTTATTCATATGTTGATAAAAATACTTTATACTACATAATTTCTTCTTACAAATGCTTTGGATTCATTGAGATTATACAAACCATTGTTTAGAAGCCTTTATATTTACAATTACGGTACATGATTTGTATGTATATGTATTCCTTAGAATAACAGCAGCTCCTCTGAAGACAGCGACTCTGACTGCCCGCTCAGTCCTCTCCGTCCCGTCCGCCCTAGATTCAGTTTCCCAGCAGCCCCGAGTCAAAAGGAAGTTCCCCCAAACAAGGAAGCAAACACGATCCCCAACTTGGGTCGAGAAAGTGTCAGGGATGCTTCTGCGCCGTCTGTCTTTGCCCGAGAGGAGTACCACAGTGCCATTCGAGGCTTAGGCAGCGCCAAAACTCGTCTCCACAATCTGTCTCAGCCTCAGTTCTCCAGCACACCTGCTGTTTCATCCAGCAACAAATCAGCCCTGGTTCCTGAGGAGGAGTATCTGGCTGATGACTGGTTGGAGGATGATTTGGAGGAAATGCAGCCGAAGAAGAAGAGGAGGCTTCGTGTGGAGCTGAATGGGATGAGGGGGGAGGACACTACCTTGTCTTCAACAGCAAGAGGTCAGAACACGGCCTGCAGAGATAATGATTAGATTTTTTACTTTTATTCTATTTTACTCCACATTTCTTTGCTTATCTTTTGCTTTATTATGCTTTTCTTCTCTTTCAGGTTCTGCAGTTCCTTCCTCCTCCAGCAGGAGTCTCTCTCTGAAAAAGAATGGCTCTTTGAAGCCTCAGCAGGTCAAAATGACTCAGATGCCAGGGATGGTCAGGTTGGGCAGACGAGAGGTCAACAAGTCACATAGCCCCACTGCTACAGATGATGACGACATGAGAGCGGAGACGCCTCCACCCCCACAAATACACATGCAGGTGTGATCCCACCCTTTATTCTGATGAGCTACAGACTGAGTCGAATCTAGAAAAATACACTCAACGCAGTATTATTTGCCTTGGACAAAGGTAATGTCTCTATAGAATGACTCATCTTAAGTTTGAAAGAGTCATATTCAGAAACGGATTTCACGTTACTTATTCAGGACAACGTTGACTGTTGCTAGACAATTATTAATGTTTCAGAATGACTAGGAGCCATAACTGGAACATCATTTCTCAGGAATCTGTCTTCTTTCTTGATTAACTTTAGACAGTGATTAATGTGGTGGTAAATGAGTGAGAAAGATGATCAAGAAGGTAGTGGTGCCATTTTAAGACACTGCTGAAGCTTGAATACTATCAGCTTTATCTCGGATCTAAACTGACTTTGTGTATTTTTACTTCAAAATTTATTTTACTTATATTTCCAGACATTCCAGACCTGTGAATGGTAACATTCTGAATAGATTTTAATAAAAAGAGTACTCTACGCT
The DNA here is from genome assembly GCF_020085105.1 of Siniperca chuatsi. Taxonomy (NCBI): domain Eukaryota; kingdom Metazoa; phylum Chordata; class Actinopteri; order Centrarchiformes; family Sinipercidae; genus Siniperca; species Siniperca chuatsi. The sequence continues at coordinate 16,355,212 of NC_058056.1, forward strand.
GAACAATTTATAAAAATTAAAAAAAGGATCAAAATCATTGTAGCAGAACCAGAGATATTATGTAGTGCAATGCAACTTGACTGCCAGTAGTTAGGTCAGAGATTCAGGTGTGTTACGCTAGAAGCGGCTAATGTAGCCGCTAGCCTCAAGCAGAGATGAGGAGCGTGCTACAGAGGTCTGGTGAGCTCACTTCTTTCTAACTCCACACCCCCAGATTTTTTTTAAACTTGTAGTCTTCGACCCCAAGTGACATCACTTGAGCCAGTTTATCAGACTCCACATAGCTCCCTCTGGAGCCACAAAAGACTTTATACTACTTTTTTCATATATGAAGTAGTAGTAGTACTTCCTAAGACCTGTAAACAGCCTTTGATGTGTAATGTTGGTGGAGTTCCCCTTCAAAAAAGCCAGTCTATTTTGCTTATATATATGTTTTGTTTTTTAATTTGCCAATTTATTTCAGCCTCCAGCTCAAATTTTGGCTCCCATGACCACATCACTGCCTCCACCAATCAGAATGAGGGTCAGAGTTCAGGAAGATGTTTTCCTCATCCCAGTTCCGCAAAGGTTGGCACATATGTCATTTTCTTTATATGAATGAATGACATTATTTATTTTCTTCAAAACTATACTGCTGTGAAATCGCTTGTGATTGGTGCATTCTGCTTTTAAGATACTTATACCTGGCTTAACAGTTTTGACTCTAAAGACCAAACTGGTATTTTTGCATGTTTTTATTCATATACTCTCATCCTCCCTCCACTGCGCTCCAGTGAGGCAGACTCCTGCACTGTGTTGTGGCTGTGTGAGCAGGCCGCTCAGCGTTACTACCAGAAATGTGGCCTACTGCCTCGCCTCTCGCTGCAGAAGGAAGGCGCTTTGCTCTCCCCTCAGGACCAGCTGCTGGCTGTTCTACACACAAATGAAGAGGTGAGGCCAGTTTGAGGACAGGCATTAAGAAAAGTGCCTTCATAAAAGAGTGTTTTAAAATTACTTATTTTCATTAGGACAGAGTTATAATGGTATGTGTTGAGCTGTAGGTTCTGGCTGAAGTTTGCTCCTGGGATCTCCCTCCCCTCCCTGAGCGCTACAAGAAGGCCTGTCACAGCCTGGCAGTGGGTGAGCAACACACATAAACACACACATACACACAAACGCACACGTACACATTTTTATAAACCATCCTGGAGCACGGCATCTCTTTCTCTCCCTGCAGATGAGAACAAGCGTGTCACCCGGCTGTGTGAGGTGCAGGATGGGAGCTCCTCGGTGTCGGTGTGTGGCCTCAGCTTGGCCCCCTCTTCCCTCAACCCGCTCCTTCGTGCCCTAAAACTGCAGGCCAGCCTCACCGAGCTGCGTATTTCTGGCAACCGTCTCAGTGATAATCTTCTCCCTGAGCTGATTGCCACAACAATCACCATGCCTCGGCTTCTGCTGCTGGACATTTCTGCCAGTCACATTACAGGGGAAGGGCTGGAGAAGGCTGTAAATGCTTTAAAGGGACAGAGCCATCCCGCCTTTCCGGTAAAGAGCCCAGCTGGACGACTCTGTTTTTATTCCACCAGCTGTCATCAGTGTTTCCTCTGATTTCATGCAGCTGGGCAGCTTTTGAAGATAATTTGGTCCCATAACTGTCATGGTTTGGTAGAGCCCGACCGATTTTTGAGACCAATACCAAGGGGAAAAATTCACTGATTACCGATATGGCGGCCGAATGAAAATAGACCTTTTTCTATGTAGATTTTGCACCAATATGACTATGCACAGGTACTCAGAAGGCTGCTTTCTCAAACAAATAACTTAAATGTTCTTTAATAAAGTTAAATATTCTTTTAACATGTTAAATAGTGTGTGGTTGGGTGTGGGTCTGTGTATTTGGGTGACTTTAAGTGTCTACTAGTGGTACCAGTGTTCTTGCTGTGGTGACACACTGAAATCAGAGGTTACACTACATGAAAAGGTAGTCAAATGTTTAGTATTATGTTAAGGCTGTAGAAGCAGAGTTTCATTTCTTAAGTTTAATAGTTGCTTCCCAGCGATTCACACAGTTGTTAGTTTTGTTTTGATGACCAATTGCTACAGAAAACTGTGACTGAAATCACAACCCTTCCCCCTGTCAAACCACGTCATTTCAGACACCATGCAAATCGTCACCTCTGAGAACGACATTTCACCCATTTCATTTTCACTGGTCCTTGAAATTCTCGGAAGTTTGTGACTTTGAAGGGGGAAAATCAAGGCCTTGAAAGTTTTTGAAAATAGACATAAATAGACATGGGTCATTAAATTGAAGTTCTTTTGATATATTTTTAAGTAACCACTGTAACACAGCAAAACTGAGAAGTGTTCACACATTCAATCCTCTCTCTCTCTCTCTTTAATTGTTGTCTGTGAGCTTCTGTAAAGCCTGCTTGTTCTCTTTATAAAAAATCAAGTATTGTAACAGTAATTAACCTTGATCTATGCCATGTTGGGTCCTTGAGTTTGAAGGTCCTTGAAAAGTCCTTGAATTTGATGTTTAAGAAGGTGTGGGAACCATGTAATGTAAATTTAATTTAATAGAGAATTCTCTCTCATGCATGTTGTTGTTTGTGGTTGTTTCCTCTCGCAGTGCCTGGAGGAGCTCGACCTCAGTATGAACCCGCTGGGCGACGGCGTGTCAGAGTCCCTGTCCTGTCTGCTGTCCTGCTGCCCTCTGTTAGCCAAGCTGTCCCTGCAGGCCTGTGGCCTCACTGCTCGCTTCCTACAGCAGCATCGGCTGCTGCTAGCCAGCGCTCTGACAGGTAACTCTCTCACAGGCAAGAGTCAGTGTTTCCTTTTTCTTTTCAAGCTTTATTTTTTTTCTCTGCAAATCATTCAGCTTCACTAAAATGCCACTGGGTGGTTAGATAAGAGATGAGTTAATGGGATGGATAAAGTTGTTTGCTTTGATTTTTAAATTAGAGCTTGTAGTAAGTAGCTAATGTTGTGATAAGCAGAATCAATAAAGCTCTCAACATCAGTGTCCTCTGTTAATCAAATCCTTGTAGTATCGATAAAGCTCTGTTCAGACATTTAACTAACAAGAAGTGTCCTGTTTTTTTAATTGGCCAGAAGACAAAGGAGATGGAGCACATCGTATCACGATCCACATCCAACAATTTATTTCAGCCTGGAAAAAGATGTTTAAGGGGGTTTAAAATGAGTAAATGAATGTTCTTTCTTTTTCAGGCACAGGCCACCTGAAATCAGTGTGTCTATCCCACAATGCATTGGGCTCCACCGGCTTTGAGCTGGTGTTGAAGACTCTGCCTCTCCACTGTCTCACACACTTGGACCTGTCTGCTGTCCGCAGGGGTCCTGCTGACTACCCGCCGCTGGAACACCTAACCAACATCCTGTCACAGGTACATACACACACATAAATCATGTTCTGCACACAAACTATTTAATATACAATATCATTAATGTGATGTGATGATTGGTTGAGAGGTTTTACATTTACCTGCAGTACAGTACAAACTAATTAAAACATTTGCCTTTCCTCATAGGACGAGTGTTCACTGACCTATCTGAGTCTAGCAGCTAACGGGTTGACCGACAGCAGTGTTGCCACATTGGCCAGGTGTGTGTATGTGTATGTGTGTGTCTGCTGCCATATTTTTCTGTGAGAACATGCATGGTTCATAATTATGGTTTAATGATGTCTTCTAAGCATGCTTTCAAAGGTCGTTATGCTAATCTGTGAACACGTGTTCAGAGTTATGCTATTCGTAATGACATTTTAACTTAACCAAGAGCTCTTTCTCACTTAGAATGCTATTTCATTTGAGGTTTTGGTAGTGTGATCTGTCATCCTTAATTTGTCTCTGCAGTTATCAGTTTCTCTATTAAACACTCCAGGTGCTTGCCTTCGTGTCCCACTCTGGTGAGTCTGAACCTATCAGGAAACCCGTCTGTTACCTCAGCAGGACTTCACAACATCCTGATCTCTCTCAGGGAGGCTTGTCGACCTTTGACCCTTCTAAACCTACAAGGTACATGTGTGCATGGGTCATAAGTTACAGGTACCCTGTGGAGTTTTTTGTAAACAAAGCTAGGTGTACATTCACTGTTTCTCCCCAAAACATTTATTAGGCCTAGAGGCCTTTATTAGGCCTAGAGGCCTAATAAATGTGCTGGATACAGTCTTCCTCATAAAAAATGTATAGATCTAATTTTTGTGGAAGAATTTAAAACTGACATCGTTTACATCCATGTTTGTTTGCTAGCAGCTTTCTTCACATTACTATTATAAGTGTGAAAAATATGTTTATAAGTATAGTAAGTATAATTTGCCTAAAAATAAGAAAACACTCTTTGCACAGATAAGATGTGGTAGATTGCCACTACATATTGATACTGGAAGATACAGAGGGGTGGTTGAAGCAGTGATATCTTAAATCTGATGATACAAACAAAATATAGAGGCCTGCTGGTAAAAATATGGCTCCACAGTGCTCCTAGATGTCTAAAACTCCAAAGGGTGCCTTTAATGGTAGCCTATTAATATAATACTGAAAACAAGGGTGAGCTAAAATAAGCTACAGCTAGATTTTGATACTAAATATTTTTTTGTGAAAGAAAGAACAGCAAGAGTGTCAAGTATACACTTTGAATGCCTGCTTGTTGCCTCGCCCACAGGTTGTCAGGTGTCTGGCCCCTGGGACTGTGCAGGTCTGGATGGTTTGTCAGAGCTGGTCAAGGATCTCCGTCTCTGTTCTCAGGGACTCAATAAGCTGGACCGGCAAGCCTTAAAGCAGGGCTGGGACAACAGTCGGTCACATGGACACTTCATTGACCGAAAAAGCAAGTGCCTGCTCTCTGCTGCAGCCTCCTCATGAAGAGGGAAAAATTAAACATGCTTCAGAGATGATGGCACAACTTTATCACTGACAGAATTTTGAGCCATGTGAAATCAGTAGGTGCTATTCTTTTAAGGTTTTGTTCAGTTAGCAGTGCTAACTTAAATCTTCAAAAGGAGCAAACTGCACAAAAAAGATAACCAGTGACATGGCATTCACAGACATTCTGTGTAAATAGCTTATATGTTTCATGTATTATGTACGCCTTATTCATGTGTATTTGTGAAAGTCTTAAGTGCATAAAGACAGTTTATGTTAGTGTGTTTGTGTCATGATGTAATGTTGTCCTCAACCCACTGAATTATTAAAAAAAACAATTAAAGTAAGTTGGCCTTTCTTGATTGTTCTACACTCAGAGGAGAGGACGGAAAGCTCCAGATAGAAGTGTACAGGAAACCAACACATACGGATCAATACTTGCTCTTTGACTCACACCATCCATTACAGCACAAGCTGGGTGTAATCCGGACATTACAACATAGAGCCCAAGAAGTGCCCACTGGCTCAGAGGGTAAGAAGAAAGAGGAAAGGCATGTCCAGAATGCACTCTCAGCCTGTGGTTATCCTACTTGGGCTATCAACAAAGTTAAAAGAGACAAATAACAGGACAAAAGTGTAACAGAACCATGAAGGAACGATGTCTCCATTCCTTATGTATCTGGACTGTCTGAAAAACTACAAAGGATCTTTAGACAGCACGATGTTCCTGTTTTCTTTAAACCAGGCAACACTTTAAGACAGAAACTTGTTCACCCTAAGGACAAGTTACCCACACAGAAACAGAGCAATGTAGTCTACTCCATTCAGTGCAGTGAGGAAAACTGCAAAGAACGGTACATAGGTGAGACTAAACAGCCACTTCACAAAAGACTTTATCAGCACAGATGACACGCTAACTCAGGATTGCAGATCGCTGTGCATTTGCATCTAAAAGCTACAAACCACACATTTGAAGACAGCGAGGTGAAGATTCTAAGTAGAGAGAAGAGTTGGTTTGAACGGGGTGTCAAGGAAGCCATTTTTGTGAAAAAAGAGAACCCCTCTTTGAACTGAAATGGTGGTCTGAGATTCAATCTGCCCAAAGTCTATCACAGTGTATCAGCACTGTTCCCGTCCCATTTTTTCACAATTGAGAATGACTTCCGGATAGGAGCCAAAACGTCTTGTGTCCAGATGACTACGACTGAAACCTTTTCTACAATAACTCATGGTGCTTTTGTCTTTCAGTGGCCCATTTGTCATCTCTATGAAGAAGTTCTTTCTGGTGCATATAAATCCTGAACACAAAAACCTCTTTCTCATCTGTTTAACTCTATCGTTCACAGATTCTACATATAACCTGCTGTACTTTCGTACACGACTAAATGTGTCAACTTGTGGTTACTGCAAAATTTCAAGATTGAATATGGTGATAAGTGTAGGTGATCTGCCGTCTGATGATTATGCGAATGAGCTGTAATAGGAAGTGTTCACTCTTGCCCACTTTCGTCTTCAGGAAATTCCAAATATGCAGCTTCGCCTGTTGGAGTTTTGCAGGGTTGTCAATAGGAGGGTCTCAGATTAAATTTTCGTCCCTGCAGGTTAAGTCTAGAGCTACTATCATTAGAATTAAATCATTTAATGTGATTGAAATTTCATGCTCCATATGTTTGTGCATGATGTATGGCAAAATTAAAATTTGAATAATCCCATATTTATTTTTTTGTTTGAAAATGCAAAATTACTTCCAAAATTAAAATGATAACACCAATGACAAATACAGTAATTTTTGGTGGCAACAAAATTAAATGTGAAAAGAAATTTTCATTTTAAAATTGGCAGACAACATACAACCTAAACTTAAAAATTTCAAACTATAGACTTTACATTTGAATGATGTCCTTAGTTTAGGTCATTTCTAATGAAACTGAAATGGTAATTTTCATAATGGAAGGATTCTCCCAGGCCCCATTTGTAAAATCTGTCGAAGTCGACCAGTAACAGAGGAAGGTTAGTGGGCTATCTATTTCTGTTAAGTGCTGAATACATTCTGCAGTTGGCATTGTTGTGAAAGTGGAATTCAAGTGTAGAAATTAATAAAGGTTTCTGAGATGCTTCACCACAAAAAACACAAGAATTGCATGTGTGATTTGTGTCAGCTTTGTAGTCACCACGAATATTGTTTTGGTCATTTTGAAGTGTAGCTGGCATACTGTCACTGTCTGACTTTAAAAACATTTAGGAACTAAGAGCTTTTTAGCTTGACTAACAGGCAATTTTGAGTGTTTATTTTTTATTTTTAAGGTTTGTAAAGTTTCAAAGCCCAGTGAATGTTCTCAAACCATACAGGTGCATGTAATCGTGAAAGAGGTAATCACCACAATTGGAGATTTTAACAGGGGTGCAAATGCAATTCTAAACTGACACTGTGTCCAGTCCAACAAAGAATATTAATACAATTTGAAATGCAATCATTTATTAAATTGTCTGTGCACAAATACAGAAATAGAAATTGACATTACAAAGTAAATAAAGGTAAGACAAGGTGCAACATAGAGTAAATGCAGTGACAAAAGTAAAGCTGAAAGAGATCCTTGATCACATACATTTTATGTGTGCTGTGAGTTGGTCACCACCACAAACACTTGTGGTTTATGTTTTTCTTACAAATTAAGTGCAGTTTAATTATTATCCATGCGTACAACATCAGGGACATACATTTCATCACTTTGGGGATCCGTGTCACTTGGATAAAAGAGCAGGTCCGACAACTCCTTTGGCCTTAAGAGAGCACATCAGGGAAAGATCAAAATAATTCAAATGTATGAGAGCTTCAGTGGTGGAATTAGTATTAAAATGACTTACTTAAGTAAAAGTAGCAATACCAAACTATAAAAATACTCTATGTGACCTTAAGTCATTAAACTGGACATTGGACCATTAACATCACTGCAATATTCAAGATAAATGTGCAATATTCTCTGTTTAATACTCGGTGCAATATACTCTGTTTTCAGTTTAATTTATTGATATTTATTCATACTTCTATTACTGCTGTGCAATACCCACCGTCTCATAATAATCTTAATAAGCTACACTTAACTTGACAGCACATGCACTATTACTTATATTATTACGTTATAGTGTTATACCGTACATATTTATCATCAACTGGTAAATTCACTTTGTACTTTACACTTATTTTAATTTTATACTTATATCCACTTTGTACTAAATTTATCTTGCCTGTATTATAGTGTATTATATTTTTCGCTTAGTACTTCTATTCCTGTGTGCACTGACGTGATAGTGAGCAGCTGTAACAAAAGAGTTTCCCCTCGGGGATCAATAAAGTATTTCTGATTCTGATTCTCCTTTACAAGTAAAATGCATTCAAAACTTTACTTAAGTATTACCAACGGAATGTGCTTATAAAGTATCAAAAGTAAAAGTACTCATTATGCAGAATGGCCCTTGTCAGTGCTATATTAATATAACATTGGATTATTATTGATGTATTAATATGTAAGAAGTTTACTTTTGTACTTGACTGAGGTGGAGCTAATTTAACTACTTTATACTTATAACAGTGCATCATATGTAATAAACCAATCATGTGTATTGTATCTAAAATCTTAATCAGAAAAGATACTCTAGCTGTCAGATAACTGTAGTGAGGTAAGAAGTACAACATTTTGCTGGTAACTCACTTGCAGGCTCCAGTGTTGACACAGATCGTCGTCACGTCATCAGTGGTAGAGAGCTCCTCAATTAATTCTGCGAGGTGTCTCTTCACAAATTTGTGGCACAAATATTTTATGAGGCCAATTTCGTTGCAGATGGACTTCAACTTTGTTGTCAGACTCTGTGAGAGTAAAAATGACATTATTGCCCCTTCCACAATGCACTGACTAGGTCATCCTGCTCACTGAGCTTTCAGTCTTTGAGACATTTTATTTTACCTCTGCAGTGGCGTTAGGTCCAATGGCTTTCTTCACCTTACGTAAAGCCCACTTGCACGCCCAGCATACACCTGGAAGCTGCAGATGAAAGTGACACAGGCTTTTAATACTGAGCAAATGTTAAATAAGCAGCATACAAACAACTAATAAATGTTTATAACACACTATAATGCAGTTGTACGCATGTATTTTTAAGCGTTTATTAATGTCTGTCACTATAACTCCTCATGTGAAACCTGGTAACTGGTGCAACTGGTGATTGACAATATAACAATACAGTATAACGTCTTCATAAAATCGTGTGATATAAATTGTTTGTTAAGAGTCTATATATAGCTTATAAATGCTAAATAGAGTATTAAAGTAAAGTGTTACCCTTATTTTATTAAAATTTTACCCCTGAACATCCAGTTTTCTCCTTTTTACTCTTAAGTAGTTTTAAGGTAGTTAAAGCATCTAATTCCACTTGGTCTTTCAGTATCATGTATGTTGTGTTTATATTATGTACATACCCAAGACTTCATGTTTGTATGGCAGCACAAAATTGAAATATTCTACATGTCTGCGGCATCATTTTAGACACTTTTACCCCAAATTCAGCCTGACAGATTTGGTATCTTTGGAAACTTTTAGGGTAGCTCAGGCACTAGCGCGGGCGGCCGTAATTTCAGGGTTGGTGGATTAATTCCTGACTCCTTCTGTCTAAATGTTGAACTGTCATTGAGTAAGACACTGATCCCCATGTGTGTAGGGGTACATTAGTAAGTTGCTTTGAAAAAACAATGTATTCCAAATAAATGTAATGTAATGAAACGTTTGGTTCTGTCCTACAATTTATAATATAAAACTGTGGGTTTGAAAAAACTTTGGACAAAAAGTTGTCAGTGACTGACCCACCAGCAGGCCACTGCTTGTTAAGGGCTTTTAAATAGGTATGTAATTTATGTCAGCCTATGTCTGTGAGTTGCAAGCAGTTCAACCAAAAAGCGGTTACAAAGCAGTGGCTAGTTGTCAAAGAGAGATTTCCCCTCTAACCTCAAATAGATTAATTTAAATAACTGCTTGAGGTTCCAAGTCAAATAATCCAATATTTCACAAAAAGATAATATTAGAGAAAAATAAGAATTCACATTTATGTAGCAGATTTTACTTTTTTCTTCTTTCCATCCCCATTAACCATCTCACGACCCTTCAGATTTATCTTGTGACCATTGGAGGGGCCTGACCCCAAGGTGGGGAACCACTATACCTAACTGTATATAAAGTAGTTAAAACTAGCTCCACCCCAACCAGCTACAACAGTAAAATGCTGCTTACACATTTTTGCATCAGTGCTAACAATCTAATAATAAATAATATATCAGTCACAGTGGCCGGTTCTGCAGAATGAGTACTTTTACTTTTGATACTTTAAGTACATTGTGCTTCTGAATTTTTACTTACTCCGTACTTCCTCCACCACTGATCATAAGCCTGAGTTTAGTCAGGTTGGGTTAGAGATAGTCAGGGTTAAAGTTTTGATTGCCCAAAGTCAAGTTTAGAGTTACATTGTCTACAGAGACACAGCAAATAGGCAAGTGATGCTTTGTTAATCATCTAACATTTTGTCATCTGATATTTGATGAATGCTGGACTATCAGACTGTTTAAAGCAGCTACATTACCCTGCCGGCCCCCATGGAGATTTCCACTTCCACGTCCTCCTGATCATCACTGTTGACCTCTAAGCTTCTCCCGTGGACTGTCCAGACTTTGAAGAGACAAAACAACAAATGTTGAAGTACACTTTACATGATAAAGACAATGTTAGAATCAAAAACCTTCTGCAGCATACCTGAACATGTCACCAGGATGCACACAAGGAGGACTGAAGAGGTTTCCATTGCTGGCAGTGAGTGGTGATATCTGAGTGTGTGTCTGGTGATAACACAACTTTTATACACAGCATAGGTGAGGTGAGTATCTGGTCACTATGGAAACTAATTCTGACTAATTCCCAGAAGTCTTACTTTGAACTCAGTACTCAATAACAAAACATTTTCACGCGTGGTCCTAATCCTCTGCCGTACGTCACAGTGCTGAAACTCTCAAGTGGTTTTGTGGTGACCATACAACCTTTTTCACACTACCCACTCATCAAGGCTGTCATCTTTTCCAGTCAATGTACATTCTACTTAGTAGAAAAGGAAATGGTGTGTTGGAGCCACAGTGTTTGTGCCACAAAGCTTCACTATCTGCATATCATCGACAACTAAAAGCCTGGAATTATTTGATTATAACAAGTTTTAGGTATTCTGATGTTTCATTCTTTGAGATAAAATATTTCACTCCAGCAAGCTTGTGTAGCTTGTGAAGGTTCATTCCTGACCCTGAAAATAGTAGTTGACAAACAAGACTGAGAGTCTACCGCCATGCTTGCAGCTCTGTGAGGCTATAGTCACATCTGTGCTTTGAGCTAGACATGCTAACATGCTGATGTTTGCATGCTAACATTTGTCTACTAGCACTAAACACAAAGTACAGCTGAAGCTCAGGGGGATGTCATTAGTTCTGCAGGTTTTTAATAAGAAACCAAAGTATTGCATATGACTCAGCAACATAATGGTTTTGGTGCATACCACATAACACAGCAACAGGGCCATTGCAGCTGAGGACCTTCCTTGGCAATCCTTCAAATATATGTTGAGATATTTCACTCAAAACCCCAAATGTGAACCTCATGGTGGCACTAGAGGAAAAGTCAGAGGATCAGCAAAGTCAGTAGTTTTATCCTCTGGGGACCATGAATGTCAGTGCAAAATTTCATGGCAATCCATCCTATAGTTGTTGAGATATTTCAGTCTTTACCAAAGTCAATTCATCTACCAGTACCTCTAAAGCTCACTAATTAACACGTTATATCTTGCTGGTTTAATTCATACAAAAACGGTATAAAAACATTGTGGTTTTACAAATTGTTTGTACCAGACTATTCATTGGCCAGGCACAGTTACTTCCTGGATTCTCTGCTGGTCGCCTTGCAATCTCATGGTAACAACAAGACTCCACGCTTCCATTTACTGATATAAAAATGTACCAATTTATTTACTTTGTTTTGAATAAGAAGGAAACAAGAGTAAATGTAGATTTTAAATGTATCTACAGTAGCATAAACGTGAAGTTGAATAGACCTGGACTGTGGTGAGGAAACGCTTTAGATTACAGCCCACAATGTAGAGGGTAATTTTTCCCTGTTTACAGTGTAATTATTTGTACTAACTAACTACTGGGTAGGCTACCTATTCTGTTATTACAGGGTACAGAATGACAGGATTTGGTAGGAACTTAAAGTACTTTTTTAACTACCAGGTACTCATTCTAATATGAGCATGACCAACCTTGATGGCAGAAACAGCTCACAAGTGTGTGGCGCCTGAGACTGTCTTCATTGGAGCTGTTGTTAAGGGACGATATAGAGATGTTTTGTATGGACAGAGATATTCTGCTCTGTTTTGGATGCAAGCTGCAACTGTTTAAAGTTTAGGGGGCAATCACTATTTCACACAGGGCCATGTAGGTTTGGATTTTGTTTTCCCTTAATAATAACAACCTTCATTTAAAAACTGCATTTTGTGTTTACTTGTGTTATCTTTGACTAATATTTAAATTTGTTTGATGATCTGAAACATTTAAGTATGACAAACATGCAAAAAAATAAGAAATCAGGAAGGGGGCAAACACTTTTGCACACCACTGTATACATCATGTAGGTAGGCCTACTTTACAACATACACAGTAACATACAGGCCTGTAAGTTGGAGTTTTTAGTTTAATTGCTCTTGTATGGTTTCTATTTTATTTTATTCTATTCTTATTTTTATTTTAAATACTTATAATTTATAATTTAAGTTTCTCTATTTATCTGTACTTATTTCTGTCTTATTTTTTGTGCTGCTATTACACCCAAATTTCCCTTTTGGGGGATCAATGAAGGATTATCTTATCAACTCTCTCAACTTTTATCAGCTGTTTAAGGAGAGAAAAGTCTTACAATCATGTCTCAAAGAAATGCCAGTAAGTATGTATAAGAAAATGAGAAGAATTGCATCACTGCATGTGGAAATATACAGCTTCAGAAAAGCTTTATTGCAAAGGCAAAAACAAGACAATATGCACACAGGAACTGTTGAAACATTGCTACGCTTCAGTCCATTTTGTGGCAGAGATGCATTATATGTTCTATATATAGACAGGTTCATTTCTCTAGCAGAGTTTCAGTTCAACACATATCTCCTGGGAGACCCAAGGTTTGCTATGGTGTCAATCATCTTGCAGGCAGAGCAGATGAGTTTACTTTTCACTCATTTGTAGAGGTTGATCAGCAGCCGCCTGATTTTTGCCTTCAAGTCAAAACAAAAAAAAAATTTGACAAGTAGCACTTAAAATGAAAACCTTTTTTATTCATTAATGGTGATGTTGATGGTCTTATTCAGCATACAAACATAAGAATAAATGTTTATAAAACTATATATACTGTCTGATGTTTGCTACATTAGTTGTTTTCCAGACAAAGATAAGAGATCTATCACTGACATGACTGTAATGGATCAAATTATAATTCTTTAGTGATAACACCCCACCTACACCTGCAACCCACCAAAAATTGCAAATGTGCAAAGCAACTAGTAACTTTCATTTATTTATTTACAGAAAAAATCTCTCAAAGAAAAAATAAACAATGTCTATTCTCTCATCTTTCCTGTAGACAGTGCTACAGCTTGTGATCCCATAAAATAAAGTTATATCCACTTGAGACCCCTCATCATGGGTTATGGCCTCAGTGTAGACGTGAGTTGTGAGCAGTTCAACCTAAAACTGATTGTTTTACTGAATTTAGAGGCTCCATTAGATGAAAGCTTTTGAAAAATAAAAATGATCTTTGCCGTAGAGCTATGATAACTTGATGATATACTATATATAAAACTTTGTTTTACCCCAAAGCCCCAAAATGTGGTATAGTGCCCCCAAAATATGTTATCTGTCATTATCTCATTTTCTGCAAAACCCCCCAAATGTCATACACAGGGGACATTTTTGAGTGCTATAACAAAATCAAAGGGAGCTTTGATGTTTAATTTATTAATTATTTATACATCATAATTAATTTATCATGTAGCGACAAGCTGAGAAAACCAGTAGAAAGTGCTGTGTGGTGCTTTCACACACTATCTCACTGTCTGTAGAACTTTATATAAAAAATAAATAAATACATTTTTACAACTTTGAATTGCTTATATTTTCAGTGATTTACAGGCATACATAGACTTTCACTGAAAAAGGCACAAAGACATGTTGGGATAAAATCACTTTACATTCAAACAGACTGAATTATAGTTTTATTTCTTACATTTTTCTGCTGTATTTGTGTATATAAATAATAAAACACTATTTTTTACAACCATGAACTGTTATGTAATAATATTTTGAATGTGATTATCACATTTTTTTTATTTTTTACATTTTTATAGGCAACTGTGTCATTTTTCCTCTATTTGGGGCCTTTATACGTTGTTAAATTGACAAAATGATAAGTCAGACTTATACTGTAGCTGAGTTTGTGCTGAAACAAAAAGATTTATGAGTTGATAAACAAAAACTAAAATAAACAATGGACTTACAGCCCTACAGGATCCCGGGAAAGCTCCAGCCTGCAATATCTAATATAAAAAAGGTTTTGCTTCATACAAAATAAGAAAGAAAATATGTTTTTTAATGACAATATCAGCCCATATGTTGATGAGTCAGTCAGATAGTAGCATGTTCTATTTGTTATAGTGAACCACGTTCCTGGTCCTTATTCTGACTTTTTTATCTGAATTCTCAGAGTTTTTATTAAGTTTAGTCCTTAAAACAGATAAAGTAATTATTGTAGGTGATTTCAATATTCATGTGGACGTTGAAAATGAGAGCCTTAGTACTGCATTTATCTCATAATTAGATTCGATCGTCAGAATCCACATAAACCCACTCACTGTTTTAACCACACCCTCAACCTTGTTCTGGTGTATAGCATTGAAATTTGAACATTTAATAGTCTTTCTACAGAATCCTTCATTATTGGACCATTATTGAATAACTTTTGAACGCTTATTACTAGACTACACGCTATTAGGCAAAAACTCCTACTCTAGTGCTCTAGCTAAATTTAAGGAAGCGATTCCATCTGCATTTAATTCAATGTTATGTCTCAATATAACAAAGGACTCCTATGCTAATTACAGCCCCTGTCAAATTGACCATCTTGTTGATAGTGTTGCAGGCTCAATGCGAATGACACTTGATTCTATCGTCCCTCTAAAAAAGAAGATAATAAAACAAAGAAGGTTAGCTCCATGGTATAACCCCCAAACCCGCAAATTAAAGCAAACATTGCAAAAACCTGAAAGGAAATGGCATTCCAACAATCTGGAAGAATCTCGTTTAGTCTGGCAAGATAGTCTTAAAACATATATGAAAGCCGTAATGCCAGAGCAGCCTACTACTCATCATTAAGAGAGGGAAATAAAAACAACCCCAGGTTTTCTTTCATTATCAATTTTTGAAAACTAACTACTGTACAGTGAGTTTGTTGAAAAAATCAAATCATGTGGAAGAGTAAGTGTCTGAGCTCTATTTCAATTTATTGATATTCCAATGCAGATATACCAAGTTATATTTGTTTTAAATATAGATATTTTATTTTTACCTTTTAAAAGTAACAAGCAAATAAGAGAAAAATCTTGTTTTATTTATTGGGTTTTTAATTTAGCTACCTGATTATTAGCCTAAAGTTGAATAGACTTTAAATGAAAGACGAAATGTCAGTCACCCAATCGATCAAGCCAGATGAAAATAATCAGTTAGCTAAACTTTAAGCATGCCGTAAGTACATACAAACCTGGATGACCTGCAGTTTTCTGATGTTAAAATCTGACAAAACTGAAATCACTGTACTTCGCCCCAAACACATTTTGATCAGGATTTATCCTTTAACTCCAACATGAAACAAACTTCAAGGACCGCCTTCTTTCACCTACACAACTTTGTAAAAATCAGGCACATCCTGCCTCAAAATGATGCTGAAAAACTAGTCCATGCATTTGTTACTTCTAGGCTGGATTTTTGCAATTCCTTATTATCCGTCTGCCCGAATAAGTCCCTTAAGACTCTCCAGTTGATCCAGAATGCTGCGACACGTGTACTGACAAGAACTAGGAAAAGGACTTGTGCTTGAGGACACAATGTACTTTCAACAATTCTGGTTCCATTAAGCAAGAAAATGACAGAAGTGCAAACCAATCACCCTTGAAAACTGCTGCAATTCAGTGAACTTTAATTGGAGTAGCCTACTTGAATTTCCCACCAAATCCTCACCCTGATAATTTAAGTATACAGAGACATCTGCGCTCTTTGAATGCTAAAATGTTTGTGACTTGCTATGTTTTATCCACATGTGCAGTTTGAGGCATCAGTTTAGTTTATGTCACTGTGAATCATCCTGCCACTTCACTGGGGGTTCAGCAAAATATTCACAAAGGCATTTCTAGAAGAAAGTTTCTTCTGTTTTTGATTGCAGTTTCATTATTGGTTTGACTGTGAAACACACCACCAACCTGCATCCTGCTTCACATCTACTGAAACCACATCTAACACTCACAGGTCACAAATATACCCTTTCACAGAAACATTTTACCAGATGCATTTGTTAAAATAGAAATTTGAGGTCTTCAAACAAAGAAAGATAAAGGTAAAGCATGGCTACAGACAGCCTTTTAATTTCATTGTTATAGATTAATGATTTATTTGGGCCACTTGGGGAGTGCTTTAAAGCTCTGTAGAGCTGAGAGGAATTGCAGAATTGGGTGATAATAATCTGTGGGTTCACTAATATGAGTGACCCCTTTCACAGTAGACAGTCATTTCATCCATTGTCCAAATACTGATAGTGCAGCTTTAAGTTGAGCTTTTACACTGAGAAATACATTCTACTTAAGTCCTGCTGTTGGAACTAGAAATATAACTTAATTTGAATTGTAGATCAAAACAAAAGTGTACCAATTGTTATGCAATATCTGACACATTGTGAATGAGTACTTCTGTTGTTATCTATGGTTTGTTCTGTAAGAAAATCGAACACTTGCTGCTTTCAGACATTTTTTCCTCCGTTTGATTTAAAACTTGGCTCACTCATTTGTTCCTTGCACTGGACCATTACAGAACCAGCTCGTCAGTAACCAAATTTTGCTGTTACTCTAATAAACCAACAGGCTGTGCCAGAGTCAAGCATCTGAGTCCGGCTGACGTCCTGCAGTGATGGCCTGGTGTGTGTCATTACACAGACACAGAACGGGAAAATGGGCAGACACTGAAACAGCAAAGCGTTTGTGATTGTTTCAATTTCTATAGATAGCCTGTGCCTCCAGCGGCAATTTAAACATGTGAGCAGTTGCTTAATGGAGCTGCTGAAAACTCTTGAGTCTGCAGTTAAACAGGATCTCTCTCGTGGTGGACTAGGGTGTGCAGATTGTCTGCTCAGATGGTCAGGTAGATCAAATGGGGGTAAATCAGCAAGGCTTACTGAACTGTGAGATGGATAGATGAGAAAGTGGCCTGGAAACAAGTGAAACAAGTGAAAAACTGACTAGTCAAAACCTAAATTTAACATTCAAAACCTGCTGTGTTTACACATAAAACACATGCAACTCAATATGTATTTTCGGTCATGTATTTTTTTTAATTTACAATGACACTGCCCAAATTAGTGACACTGCAAAGCAAATGTGAATGATCTCGCTTTTACAACAGGCTGTAACAACACAGCTACAGTACAGAGTGACAAAGCATTCTCCACTCAAGGTCCACTTACTCCTTTGTTCTGTAACTTTCGACAGTATCAGGCAGTCTTTACTACTAACTGTAGAAGTTCAGATTTGATTGACAGATTGATTAACTTTATAGTTTTTTTGCACACAGACAGTCCAAATACCAACTTTTTATTATTCTGACCACTTTTAGAACTTTCTTTGTCCATGCTGGCATAAAAGTTCAGTTTGAAGTCAGTGTCTGAAATAGAGCTATGTTTTGGTTAATATTACACTTTTTTTTTAAATTTTGGGATTGTTTGGAGTGAACTGTTTTAAACAAGGTTTTAATAACTAGTACATTAATGTGTTTATGTGTGCACATTTTGAGGGAATATTGTTATGCATTTCCATGTTCAATAAACTTCAAGTAATTACAGTACATTTCAGTAATGTACAATAAACTGTTGCCATATAGTATTAATAAAAGATGCTTGATCTCATTTTTCTGTTATAATGTTTTATGTTTTGGGCGCATGCAGTCTTCCTTTTTGAGTCTTTCTTGCATCAGGATGAGCTTGAATGCATCCATAATTCCTTGTACATTAGTGTACCAGCATACAGGATAATATTAGGATTTAATATCAATGGGAATGCTCACAGTGGAGTTCAAGACCTTTTGCAAATATTGAGAAATTAGCATTGCATGCTATTTTGATGAATATTAAATTTTGACTGCATTATTTCATAATAGCTATGTACAGTAGTTGAGAATGCTTTAAGGTAAAACTTATCAAATAATCCTGTTGAATTGTCTTGTTAAACCTTGTGCATGATGCAGTACCTCATTAGACAAAAAATACATTTTGATTTTCCATGATTTCTGTGATTTTTTGTCCATAATTAGAAGTATACAATTTAGCATTACGAGTTTGGGACTGATTTAAAAACTGAGACAAAAAACTTCAACGGCATCTCTGAGCATTGGAGCAAAATGTTTTACCTGTATTCCCCTCAACTTCGGTCTTTACCACTTTCTTGCTGTGAAAATGGATTTGGTTCTTTACTCATTCTGAATAACTGAGTCACAATCCAGTTGTTTTCACTGGCAACTAAATCACATCATAATATGCATAATTGCATGATGCAGAATTTTTTGGGGGCCCACTTGAGCGAATGATGAGCTTATTATCAATGGCTAATTAATGAGCATGAAAGGAAAGAGAACCATGATAGAAATTCAGGAATTATCCTGACAGATGAAATATATCAGTGCCATTTAGGATGAGATAGATGAAATATTAGAGATATATGTTTTTATATAACTAATTGCAATAACTTACAGAAAGAAGAAAAGACATGTGAGACATCACAAAAATCGTAATAATACACTTTCAGTTATTGTGATAAAGAAGAAACTTTAATCTTGTATGTACAGTATGTACAATGTAGAATTTTTGGACATTCAACAAAGCTAAGTTTCAGTGCAGAACAACCTGTAAAAGATATACTATATCTACGAAGTGCTGTTCAGAACCATCTGTGCTGAGAAAGAGGAAAACCACACGAGACTGAGGACATTTAAAGTTAACACGCTAACTAGAAATGTATCATTTTCTTACATGTTTCATTGTTTTACAGACGCCATCATGTGTTAACAGGCCAGCAGATCACATGAGCTCTGATCATGAAATCATTAATGTCCTGATTATATCGTAGCTGTACCTTCACATTCACTTCTGTTTTATAGCAATGAAGCTGTGAAATCTTTGACAAAAACAACCAAAAAGAGAGAAAATTAAATAAATCAACAAAAAATAACTTGTTAAGCCTTAAAAGATAAATCTAATAGATTCTGCAGCATGGAGACGAGGCAAACTGTTACATTTCATAACTAACAAGTTTTGTGTCCACTGAAACACAGATTTTAATAGCTTCTGACTCTAATGGTGATAAAAATGTAAATTACCATCATCATTAAGTAAAATCCTGGATTGCAATGAGTTAGACACTACACACTTGGGGAGAATAAGGGTGATATTTTTGGAAGACCACTGAGAATTTCTGAAGTCTTTGATTGTGTCAAACTTCTTTGAAAACACTCCCCCACACCTCTTTGCTGCATCTGATGTGCTCTGCTGTTTCTCACGTGTTTTTTATTGTCATAAGACTGTAAATGTACTCTCGTTATACAGGAAGGGTTTTTTTAAAGTTTTTAAGGGAGATTTGAGGCTTCAAAGAGTAAATGTTCCTATTTTGTATCCAATTTTTCCATCACCTTCTGATGCCAGGGATTTGTCATCCAAAATAATCTGATATTTCGGAGCCTATTGCTTTGCAATAATAATAAGCTCAACTTTTGCTTGGAACATAATGCAAAAGCATGAGAAAGTAAACTATTTGTAGGAGGAAAGCCATTTTATGTACTGAAACCTTGAAAAACAATCATTGTAGTGAGTTTGTTTCATTTTCTTTGGCTTAAACAGCAAGCTGGCAGTTCCACTTTCGAAAAAATAAACAGCTCGAAGCAGAATAATACTAAGGGGGGAAAAAACACATACATCGGCTCTATAAATTAAATCAGATCCAGTGAAACAGCGACATCCTGTCTCCTCACACGCTCTGTCGTCTCAGCATCTCTCTCTGTGTTGAGAAGGCGTGAGGAAGGTACAGTCTCTCTGACCTGCAACAAAGTGGAGTCCTCATTGACAAACTCCAATTTCTGATGAGGCGAACTCCCTCACTGGTTTCTCGTAGGCATTTTGTAGGTTCAGTTTCCTCACTCCTCTGACCTCCGGGCGACTGATCCTACCTTGCCTCTCTCTCTCTTCATTTCTCTGAGTGTTTGTCTCACATGATTTCCAGAATATCACAGGGAACGAAGCCTCTCTTCTTTCCACTCGCCACTCTGATGAAACCACTGCGTTCGCCCTCACTGCTCACACAAATCTGAGGGAAAAGAGAAATGTTACTTTAATGCGAAAACAATTAAGCATTGAAAATACAGTTGACAAGTGCTGTCAAACACAGTTAAAATCATTTGACCGAATATTTCAATATGTATAAAGTGAGCTACAACGTAGTATAGCCAGGCATCATCGGCCAACATCAGGAGAGCCTTCCCAGAAGAATGGAGGCTGTTAATGCAGCAGATTAATGCTCATGGTTTTAAAATGAGATGTTCTGTAATCAAATATGGGTGTTATGTTCATGTGTTCACATACTTCATTCGGTTGTCCAAATACTTTTGGCCATATAGTGTATCTATGATGTGAGAAAGCTTGGTGGATGTTTGACTATGAATGATTTCAGAGGATAATTTACACCCAAGAATATTTCCAGACATGATGATTAGTAATGTGGATATCATGACTAAACATTCATTAGTTCTCAGTAGCGGCATTCATTATTCATATTATTTAAAGTATTTCTTGGATATTTTTGGCTTTATTTGATAGTATATATTATTATATACTGTATAACACAGCAGACGGGGGCAATGTGGGGAACTAGAGGGAGATTACATGCAGCAAAGGTGCACAGCTGAAACCTGGGACATTGCTGTTACATACATCATACATGACTAGGCAACCAGACTCCCCCTAGAAAAAAGCAACTTTTCAGAAAATCCCAGACTGTTGATCCAAACTCTGCAAAACACACATCACACCCATTTTAAGTATTTACTTTGGTTACCTGTCAGTTTTCATATAGATTTTTTATTTCCCTTTTATCTTTGTCTGTCTAATCTCTGTTTTTATGTGCATTAGTCTTAATTGTTTTTATTTTTACTGACTTATTATTTGTCACCTGATTTTGAAAGTCTCATATCACAAAATCAGTATCAATATACTGTACTGCCCAGCTGGAGTGTAGATAATTTCTTCATTTATTATTATCATTACATTTTAAGGTGATAATAAGATAAGATAGAACTGTATTTATCCCAAAAGAGTACAAAGTAGGAAAGAGTGCAAATATAAACTATCAACAATAAAGGTGTAAGTATAAAAATAATAATAAATCTAAAATATACACAATGGCAAAATATAAACAAGGGTCATAAATTGCTCATATCTCAAGTTGCTTCTTGGTAAATGAAATGGTAATGATGATGATGTTGATGATGCTGTAGTTAACAATATTGCTATGCGATTATGAGATGAGTACTGAGATCCTAAACTGGTAATTGTGGTCAAAAGGAGAGGGAGGTGCTTTGAGGAATAAATACTGTATTTAACAGCCAAAAAAGTGATCAAACTTTTCTTTTTCTCCAACTCCTAATTTCACTCATTGACCCTCATAATGGACCAGAACACATTGTGTTTGGATGCTTTCTCTAAGTACTCTACAAAATCTTCCCCTGGGCTTGTGTGACTGGAAATGAAAGGCAGTGGGTCACAGACTCATCTTGTTTTGGGTGGTTTCATCTCCACTGGGGGTAGCTTGCTTTAAGCCTCCTCTGAGTCCCAACATGCCTTGGAAAGCATTGTGGGAAAAACTAGGGCCTGATCTAAGTACAGCCATTTTGCCAAAATGCTAATTTAATGGTAACTCTTGAGAGGGATCCTCTGTCAGCCAACTCCAGTCAAGCTTTTCAGTGAATAAGCGTATACGAGGGAAGAGTCGCTGGAGGTAAGAGGTAACATGGGAGCTGCAGGAGGGTAATAAGATGGCTAAAGAGCTGCTGGATAATGTGAATCTGATGTGCTCTAATGGCTGGGGTGTGATCATGAATCAGACATAGGTGTAATGTAGAAATTTTAATGTCCATGATAAAGGTCATTGCTTCCCCAATCCAATGATGATGACGATGTTCATGGGATCAACTCTAATGCTAATGTTTGGTCTAAATTAATCTTTCATGTCTTTTGTCTTTGGGCAAGGGCAATTAACCCTAACAAACAAACAGCCGCTCCAAAAAGTCCCTTAATCATAAACTAAGAAAACTAGCCTTATTATTAGCTTGTTTACCAGCCATTTTCAGGTTTGTCTGGCAGGTTTTTATTCATAAAAGGGTTGCAGAGTTTTCTTGCATGCATTCTTTTAAAGCCATTATGTGTACAATTCTAAAATTTCTGACTTTGGCACTCTCTAGTAGTAGTATCAAAAAAGACACTGTTGCAGACATCAAGGTAGCTAATCAACTAGTGTTTCCGAGTTGTTGTTTGTTTTTGTTTTTCACATTTGGTCCTTTGTTACTTGAGCACCTGGTCAGCTGGTGAAATAGCGACAGCACACTCTTACTACATGTCTTCACAGGTCCAAAATTTTGGACACAATTCAAAATTGACACGTGGAAAACCTTTGCAAGAACTTAATGGGCATAATTAAATTTTAAAAAAAGACATCCATTCCTGAGGGCAGTCAGACTCTACCCAAATAGACCTCAGGATTATTAGACCCAATCCAAAATGTGGTTGACCGGAACAGACCCAAATAGAGAGTAAACAGTGGCAGCAGCAGGTCAGCAGCAAAATGCGTCACCAATATATGAGCGGTTGCAGTCAAAGTAGAAATACATGTAATTTTTCCTGCACTTCTCCATCTCAAGTCAAAAACCGCATTTTTCTCCTGTGATGATTATGATGCACTACGAGAGCCAGTTAGCTAATTGCAATTTGGACCTGGCCTCTGACCTAGGTCCCGGGTCGGGTGGACTCAACTTTTACCAGGATTTTTGTACAAACAAACATTTATGCCATTACAGTTTTTTGAAAGATGCTAAAATCTACATACATTCTACACATACAGGCTTTAATTTGAATGTTTACTGGGTAGCATTCTGCTGTTTGCATATTTCATTGTGTTGAGCTTCTCCATAGCTGAAGATGCTCACACACCTGCTGCCAAAAGGTCAATACTCAAGACTCATGTCTTGAACTATACAAAAATAATAACAAGAAGAAACGCCAGTAGTTGTCGTGCAGATGCTGACATTGACACAGACGAACAAATAATAATTGAGCAGGATAATTTAGGATATAAATGAACTATTTTAAGGAGAACATCGTGTTCAGCCTGGCTTCATGTGAATACATAAAAATCAGCACTTCAGTTATAAGGTTTTGACCTTAAAATATTAATCATCTGCCTATAATCATCATCATCATCATGGGGTTTGTACAGCACCTGTCCCTCCTTCAGGGTGATCTGGCCTTGTTCCTTACAGCCGATGAACGTCCTGTTACACCTGAACACTTGGTCCCCTGCCCGTACCTGATGAGCAAAGGCTGCTGGGAAGAAACCGATCCTGTCCTCAATTACTCCCTGAAAAAAAAAATCATCAAACATGAAAACAGCTGACACATGGAAGGGCTGCACAGTACATAAGAGGATTATAAACCCAGTGTTTTCATATATGGCTAGATAAAATCCTTTCAAAAACAACAGGGGATCTGTCGGTTACAGTACATAAAACCTGTATAAAGTTTTATTTTACCTGTTAACGTAGATATAAAGAAGATATACTGTATATATCTTCACATACAGTACCTATACATTGTATTCAGGTGTTACATCAGCTGCTAATGTTTGTCTCTTGACTTGTTAAAGTATCCATTGTTCAAAGACCAAACAGACCAAATGTCTCTGTTTATCTACAGCCTGCAGAGAACAACAACAGCGTTACAATGGATGATGAGTTTCTTCATGGTCTGGTGGCAGCCGACTGCCTTTGTAGAGTCACGTTTTGGCCCTTTTGTCTCCCTAATTTATCTAACATTTGTGTCCCGAGGCAGCCTGTGGCCTTGCTCCTATAATTTACAGCTCATCTTCCTGTAATTTATCAATCCATTTCTTATATAGGCATTTTTTAGGCTTTGTGAAAAACACACATTATATGATAACTGCACAACAACAAACTTGTTGCATCTTGGAAGGTCTTGGAAGGTTAATTATAAACAAAGAAAAAGTTTTAGATGTCACTATTTAGGTGTAATATGTTGGTTTCGTACCTACCTTCCACCAGTCATCATTGGAGTTGTCAGCCAATAAGATTCTGTCTCCCGCGCTGCAATATAGAGCAAAACAAAGGAGATATTACTCAAAATGTAAATTACTGTCTTCTCATCTGCCTGGTCGGATAAATCCAGTAGGGGTCCCTGTGGAACAAATCAGCTGTAGGACCCTTACCCTGTTTGTGGTGATGCTGTTAAACACATTAATGAGGAACATGTACATTTTGACACAGAGCCCCTCTACAAAAGAGGTAATAATGACCCTCCTTAGCCCTGTACTTTAGTGGTACATGTTTTCAAACAAATTTGAATTTATCTGAGCAAGTCTGAATTGTCATATAGTTCATGGGGCTGTAGTACAAAAACTTTAGAGAGCCGTGCCTTTTAAATCTATAACCAAAACTCAAGAGCAAAAGTGTACAGTGTTACCTACAAAGCCAATGACCATATCATTAGCTAAATGCATTATCATTTTGTGTGGCTACAGGTTACATTACAAGCCCCGTTCATGACCAGCACATCCACTGTGTGGGAGCCAAGATGCTGCTATATCAGACTTTAGGATAACTTTAGCTGCTATGTCTGTACTTATGTAATGTACTATAATACAAGTGCGGACTATCCTACAATACAACGAAAATGCTGCTCCTTATCTACATCTCTGGATGTAAATCATGGATTGTCAACTGGTGAGGATGCCGACTTTTTACCTGTTAGCTTTAGCCTCAGTCTTTTTTGCACGATATCATGTACAGTGGTGTGCAAAAGTGTTTGCCCCCTTCCTGATTTCTTATTTTTTTGCATGTTTGTCACACTTCGTCAAAGATAACACAAGTAAACACAAAATGCAGTTTTTAAATGAAGATTGTTATTATTAAGGGAAAACAAAATCCAAACCTACATGGCCCTGTGTGAAATAGTGATTGCCCCCTAAACCTAATAACTGGTTGGGCCACACTTAGCAGCAACAACTGCAATCAAGCGTTTGCAATAACTTGCAATGAGTCTTTTACAGCGCTGTGGAGGAATTTTGGCCCACTCATCTTTGCAGAATTGTTGTAATTCAGCCACATTGGAGGGTTTTTGAGCATGAACTGCCTTTTTAAAGTCATGCCACAGCATCTCAATAGGATTCAGGTCAGGACTTTGACTAGGCCACTCCAAAGTCTTCATTTTGTTCTTCTTCAGCCATTCAGAGGTGGACTTGCTGGTGTGTTTTGGATCATTGTCCTGCTGCAGAACCCAAGTTTGCTTCAGCTTGAGGTCACGGACAGATGGACGGACATTCTCCTTCAGGAGTTTTTGGTAGACAGCAGAATTCATGGTTCCATTTATCACAGCAAGTCTTCCAGGTCCTGAAGCAGCAAAACAGCCCCAGACCATCACACTACCACCACCATATTTTACTGTCGGTATGATGTTCTTTTTCTGAAATGCGGTGTTAGTTTTACGCCAGAAGTAATGGGACACACACCTTCCAAAAAGTTAAACTTTTGTCTTGTCAGTCCACAGAGTATTTTCCCAAAAGTCTTGGGGATCATCAAGATGTTTTCTGGCAAAAATGAGATGAGCCTTAATGTTCTTTTTGCTCAGTAGTGGTTTTCGTCTTGGAACTCTGCCATGCAGGCCATTTTTGCCGAGTCTCTTTCTTATGGTGGAGTCATGAACACTGACCTTAACTGAGGCAAGTGAGGCCTGCAGTTCTTTGGATGTTTTTGTGGGGTCTCTGAATGGCTGAAGACTTTAGAGTGGCCTAGTGGAGATAAGTTGAGCAAACTGTTTGCGAATGTTTATTCAACATCTGTTGCATAATAGCAGAACCTTATATGGATTCAGATGTGAATTTAATACAGCATTCTAGTGAGGCTGACAGATGAAGAAGAAGAACAAAATTAAGACGTTGGAGTGTCCTAGTCAAAGTCCTGACCTGAATCCTATTGAGATGCTGTGGCATGACCTTAAAAAGGCAGTTCATGCTCGAAAACCCTCCAATGTGGCTGAATTACAACAATTCTGCAAAGATGAGTAGGCCAAAATTCCTCCACAGCGCTGTAAAAGACTCATTGCAAGTTATCGCAAACGCTTGATTGCAGTTGTTGCTGCTAAGGGTGGCCCAACCAGTTATTAGGTTTAGGGGGCAATCACTTTTTCACACAGGGCCATGTAGGTTTGGATTTTGTTTTCCCTTAATAATAACAACCTTCATTTAAAAACTGCATTTTGTGTTTACTTGTGTTATCTTTGACTAATATTTAAATTTGTTTGATGATCTGAAACATTTAAGTGTGACAAACATGCAAAAAAATAAGAAATCAGGAAGGGGGCAAACACTTTTTCACACCACTTTATGTACCAATCAAGTGTTTATTTAAGAATCCTTTAACATGGTTCTCGTTTTAAAATCTGTCAGCTGGAACGATTAAAAAGTCATCTGGAGATTGGGTTTTCAACCAACTCACAGAGTTAGCACATTGGCTAGATAATGAGAAGCCTGTGTTTGTATATTTCTGTGTGGAATTGTTGACCCATTGTTTCATAAGTTATTGCGAGTTTTGAGAGGTGATTCTACCACCATTATCATTTTAAACTGCATCCATTCACAGCAATAATAACCAAGGGGGGCAGGGCTTAGCAAAGGTGTAATTAAGCAACACTTAAAAGTTAATGTAAGCTCTGTCGACACTGAGAGGAGGTTGACCTCAAGAGACCTTCTTATATATGTATGCCGTATAGTCAAGCAGAAGAGAAGGTGTTCACCAGTTTTTTCTCTGTTTTAAATGAGACTGGCTGCACCTTAATCCTGTTTGCTGTAATTCTTCTTTAGCCAGGAAACACATGAATCATTTTGCCCCATCACTGCGTAATTACTAGCATCTGTTCAAAGCCGTCGGCTAAATTTGACCAGTAAAAATCAAAAAGACCAGCACAGTTGAGCCAAATGTTGGTTTACGTAATTACCCTTTGTTTTCCTCTTGTGGTTCAGTTACAATACTGGCTGTCCTTTGCTTGGTATTAATATGCACCGTGACTCAGAAAACACTGTTTATTGTAGGTGAGAAACAGCACAGCACCCAACTTGTAAAATCTTCTAAGATACATGTTGTTCCACAATTACATTGTCCATTAAACAACAAAAAAGAACAATGGGTTTTCTGAATTGGTATTTTAAAAATGAAGAGCTCATCATCAAAACAATCACCTCGTAGTTGAAGGTAATCATGTAATCAGAGCATGTGGTGGTAACTGAAACTAATCACCAACCTTATTTTTTCACTTAAAATGAAAATGGAAATTGAAACTTTTGATTAAAAATTCCATTTCCCCCCCATTTGTGCTTTATGTGTTAGCGTTCAATGTACTGATTACTGTCAAAACATTGATGTAGGCTTTCATAAGAGAAGAAATTTGAAATAAAGCTTGGTGAACTTGGTGGACAGGGAGTTGTAGAGAAGAAATCAATGAATTTTAAATCAAGCCTGTCGATTTAAGTTTTTCTCGACCAAAGAGAGAGGAAGGACCCATGAGTGTGTCTGTGTGAGTGTGTGTGTGTGTGTGTGTGTAGGAGAAAGAGGGAGAGAACAAGTGCACTCTCACATCCTTAAATCCTCTGAGGATTTCTGTGAGAACCAGGAGCAAATGGGTACTTAAGCTGAAGGACTCATGATGAATGCTCTCTTTCCTGAGGGCCTATTTCAAAGTATGTTGCAGATGATGCCCTATCAATCATGGTTAAGGCATGGGATAAAATCTGTAGCCTGAGTTTCAGATTGTATTGGCGATAATAAGACAGGCTAGACATATACAGCTGAGTTTTCATTAAACCTGCAATAACTGATTTTTTTGGCAGCGGAAACAAGTTGTGAACACAAAATTGATTTATCATCACCTTTTAAAGGTTATATTGATAACATTTTTATGTAGACGAATATTTTAAAAAAAATACATCTACAGTGCTTTTAGAAAGGTGTGGAATAAAAGTATCACTTTTCCTAAAAAAAAAACAAAAAAACATTATGATTGTGAATTAATCATTTTAAAAATTCTGACAGGTCCAAAACAAATGTTTTGTTTATCTCTGTGTGAGATGTCTGACGTTTGGTTTCTGCTTCTAACAAGGGTTGTGAGCCAATAATATAACGTCGTCCGTATCACGTGGTATAGCTGCCAGTTAGTGTGGAAAAAACGGACACTGACGTTAGCATGTTAGCTATCTTAGCTTAATTGTCCAAACAACAATAACCCATAAAATTACAGTTCTGCATATTTAAACAAAATAAACAACAACTACCGACAGTCATAGTCCTTAAAACCTAACTAATTGTTGTCTGCACAACTCTCAACAGCTTAAAACGCTTAACGCTTTCCAAAGACTGTGTGTTTCTCTCAGGATAAATCCAACAAGACGTGAGATTGACTGATATTAATAGATCATCACGGCACACACATAGGTATTATTAATGAGGCCAATCTAGAGAAATGAATCTTTGAGGACCATTCCCTAAAAAGAGGAAGCTAATTAGTTCCTTTTGTAAATCTGTTCTTGTGTTCTTTGACTTATAGTGCTCTGAATACAGTGATTATATAAGATAAAAGAAAGAAACACAGGCACACAAATTAACAGACCAGAATTAACTGAATTTCCTGGGCATGGAAAAGCAGATGAATATTGACAAAGAGCAAACAGCTCTTCACCAGCAGACACTGACACATCTGACACATGTCATCTTATTACCTTGTGTACTTTGTGGGTTTGTGATTGTGTGCCTAGATCTTGGTGTATTGTACGAATAGTTTAGAGTAACTGCAATCAGCAGGTGCAACATACAAGAAGTATATTATTGTTAACACTACAAAAGGCAACGGGAGTCAATGAAGTCACACAGATTCTGTTTTTGTCATTGCTGCTGTGTGTGCATGGCAGGCCTATGCAATTAATCAATATATTATGATTATAGTGTTAATTAAAAATGAGATATCATTAAAACTAATCATTAAAAAGTCTAATTGCAATATTTAGGAACTGGAAGTGGAACAGATTGTTTGCTTAAAGGTGAAATGAGCAGTGTAGGCTCTTTGTGTTTTAGATCTTGCCTGGCAGGTGACCTCTGGGGAAGTACGTGTGTGTATGAATTAATCAGCACTGGATTCAATCTAATCAAATTTCACAGTGAAGTTGAATCGTGCTTACAGAAAAATTCTAGTAACTGCACAGTACAACTGCAGTATGTGAGTCTATGCCTCTTCGTTTTACTTTGTTTTCTCCTTTCTTCAGGACATTTTGAAAAGCAAAAAATGTATCAAAAGAAATCACTGTAAGCATGTCAGTGTTAATCGGTCAGCTATATTTCATCATCAGTCCCAGACAGCTGCTGCGCAGTAATGACAGCAAGTGTTGTAGTGGGATTTCTTGATTAGAGTGACATGTATGTAAACTAACCTCATCTCCAGGTCATGGCTGTCTTGGGGAGTGAAGCTGTGCAAGGCCACATAGGTGTTGAGCTTGAGGACGTCTTTCTGTAGCTGGCTCTGCTCCAACTAGACAAAAAACACATGGAAATACATGAACACACAGATTTGGTTTTCAAGGTTTTTCAGGAAAAAACGTTGCTGACAAGTTAAACAAAGCTCATAGACACGCAAATATAACACAACGCCATATTCTCTTTTATCACTTTTTCTTGCAGTCATATCTGAAAATAGTCTTTTGGCATTCACATAAGCAGGAGAAGCCCTTGTTTACAGTACACTGATAGACCATGGAGCTGCTTAAGTTGTTCTGCAATCTGTTTCTTTTAATCCACCATCAACATGAGTGGGAGAAGCAGGATCAAGCTTTCATGAACGCTCAGGAAGTTAAAACAGGACAGGGTTGTGGGTGGAGAGGAAGTTGTCGGAGAAGTGTTAGCACAATTAGCAGGGAGATGCACCGCCATTCTGGTGCTCTTCACACCTGCTCAGAAAACTGGTGGGTGTTTTCTGGTTTCATCATTAATACCTTCCTGCCTGCTGTGTCCCTGAAATCCTTCCAAATGATAACTTGTTCTGTTCCAGTACAATGCTTGGAGGGGAATTTTGTTAAAAGATATGAGAATTTAAGACACACTAATGGCTGTTTTTGCAAGACAGCAGGAGAATTTGCCATCTTTGTGGCGCTGTATAGTAATGAAGAGAAGTGTTTCTGGTCTTTTGTGGCTCCCTGAGCTTCACCCATTTGGACTGGCAATGTGTTTGATGGATGAGTTGAGTTAACTGCGGCCACAAGGCAAGCTGCCTCTGTGGCCTCAGGGTAAAAAACAGCAACATCAAGCAGTGGCAATCCATTACAGCTAACTAAGAGCTGCTCACTAGCCTTGTGAGGCTCTTGATGCTGTGGGAGCCTGAACACTGAATGAGAGGTCAGGAAGGCTAGAGAGAGCAGTGTGTATTCCTTATGCAGTAACTGATTTTTTTCGGCCACTTGAGGGTAGTAAAACAAAGTGTAAACACAACTTTGACATATTATCACCTTCTAAACTTCTTATGGTGAACGTGTTAGAAAATAGTTAGCCTATTTGCATATCTAGCAGACACAGAGCAATATTAGCTTTAATAAAGAGTTGTGTTTCTGGCTATCTGGCGACATTCACTCTCCTTCTAGCTCTGTTTTGCTCCACCAACTTGTGAGAAAAATATCTGGCTATGTAGCAGCAAATGCTCCACTATGCTAACTAGTCGCTAACTTGACATGTCTGTCTGCCATGATGGACATGTAGCATTCAGTTTTTTTCAGAAATTCCTCTCTGAAAGCAGCTTCCTGCTGTGGCTAGAAACGACACGAAACCTGTGAGAGTGAACCAAAACAGTAAAGTTGCGGGTCCTAAAACCAAAACAATGAGCTAAAAGACACTAAAACGGGTTTAAACAACAAAACTATTTGGTTAGGCTTAGGAAAAGATCATGGTTTGGGTTAAAATAAGTGTGTTACATAAGTCACATAAGTCATGTAACTAACATAAGTTAACTTACGTAAGTCATGTATGTAACTTAGAATAAGTCAACATTGACTTTTGGTTTCACACGGGACACAAACCTCTGTCCTGGGTGAAAATCCTGTGTTTGTTTGTGCCATCCATCAACCCCGCCACCTCCAGAAGCATTTATACTACGTCACCTGACTTCCTCCTTTGCTCCCGTCATAATAACCACGACCACTAGAGGTCGCATCCTACAATAAACGTAAATATGGGTCGTAATAAGCCAACCTATATGGACTTTTCTCTGGTGAGGACACTGACACTGATTTGATCCATTGTTTTATAAAAATATTGATTAGAGTTTTAAATATTGTTTATTCCAGTAATAGTCGTTTAGTTATGACACATTTTATACTTCCGGCAACAAAAAAAGTACCAGAAGTTTCTTTGGAAAAAAACAGCGTCCAACCAAAAAGAAATCACAGCTTGAGCTAGACTATTTTACTGTCAATTGATCTTGGGCAGTTTAACACTAAACCTGAAAAGTGTGAACAGATGGGGATCCTGTGTGTAACTGCATGTGTTCCCATTTGTGCGTGTGAGCCTCTCATCTCAAATTGGAGGCTCTTCCCTGGTGAAGAAGCAGTTTTCGAGCGTTTTTCTCTGCTCATTACCCCGCAGAGCCTCCATCTGTCTGTCCGCCAGACTGAGCTAATGGACCTGTCGGCTGACAGACAAACAGCCCACTGCCAGCTGTGCTCGGTCCAGCCTGATAACACCGCACAATGCACTTCAAGTCTCTTCCCCGAAATGGTCAGCTGGACTGCTAGATTGTATTGCAGAGGATAGGTGTGTGTGTGTGTGTGTGTGTGTGTGTGTGTGTGTGTGTGTGTGTGTGTGTGTATGTGTCTGTTTTTTGCCTTGTATGGTTATTTGTTCATTTTTATGTTTGTCCAAGTATCTGTGGTCTTTTTCCACTGTTGACAATGGAGATAAACATGTTAAACTATAAAAGTAAACAGGATAGATGGCTACACATAGAAAATATGTACAAAGAACATTGATACTGAAAGCACTTCTCCCACAAATCCCAACATGGAAGTTGAAAAGATATTCACAGAGGTTTAACCTTTTTCTTTCACTGAATTTTGCACCATCAGCACTGCATCTACACTGTAGAGAATAAATATAGCAGCACAGACCCCAGAGCTGCAGATCCAAACATTACTATAAGGTCAAGGCTTATCTCTATCAGTGCAGGCCAGTGGTCGCGTCAGCTCGGGTATGATTTGTTACAGCAGGAAGAGTTTCCCCTCAAAGTCCTGGGAATTTCAGTAGTGATGATGGAGGCGGGGGGCCAAGTGCAGCATGCTTAATGGGCGCAGAACGGACTGGCTGGGTATCGGTTCTCAGAGTAACCACGCAGAGTTCAGGCCTTGGTCAGTGAACAAAGTCAGTTCTCAGAGGTTTTCAGACTGTACCAATAATATAATAAGAATCGATAGTGTACTCATATACACACACTTGTCAGCATTAGATATGTATTATGTAAAATAATTAGATGGATTACCTGCAAATCGTCAGGTTTTCTCTCTGGCTGGTGGTAATGATCTGTCCCGTTCTCAATGACTGTGAAAACTGAGAGGGAAATAAAATAACTTAAGGAAATTGACAACCGTTTCAATAAACAATATCAATACCAAATTTGAAGATAGTTTTTCATTGGCCATGAGTTGTCTTTTTTCCATTAACCCAAGCACTAACAAGAAACAAGAGAAGTTTCTTTTGTTGGGTCAGGTGCTATTCTTTGAAGGAAATAGCTCAGCAACATTGTAGCCACGCTTCAAATAGCATTGTCCAACGCCAAGGACTACCTGGGTGCGCGCCACCATTCTCTTTTACAGCTGCAGTTCATTGTGCAGCTGGAAAAACCCAGTCACCACTACAAATCAAGAGCTATACACAATACAGATTTAAAAAAGAGAGGTCCAAACGTTTAGTTAGGCTTTTTCTACAGGATATTCTTTAGCAGGATCAGAGTGAGCAAATACAGCAAAAAAAGTTCAGATCAGTGGAAAAGAGTGAAGAACCTTATTTGATGGTTCATAGGAAGAGAATTCAATGTTGCAACCTTCTAGGACTCTCTTGTGGGAAGAGCAATAGCAGTGTGTTTTTTGTGTGACTTCATGGCTTTGATCCAGATGCACACAGTGTACCACAACGAATACTCACCATCATCGCTGTGTTTTCTCGACAGCTCCTGCCTACTGCTGTGAGCCACCGCTTCCTCTGGAACCTTATCCAAGTCACTGGTCTGCAGAGATTAGATAGAACAGATAAAACAGATTAGATAGACAGATAAAGATAGACTAACACATTTACAATTCATCCACTTTCACAGACTAACCAGCTATTTTGGAGAAAACTGTAGTGTAGCAAACATGCTGTTTCAAAGTCTGCATTTGGAAACTATTATCATAACCCCCGTTGAGTTCACATTGTCTCTGTAAGCCTCCACAGACAAACACACCCATTCACTAACAGCTGCACAGGACAGGCCAGGGTGGACCAAACCCAACCGCTTTCAGATGTCATCATACGGAGGCACGTATCCAGACTGCACATACAGTTTTGCTTACATTACAAGTGATAAGCTATGAAAGACAGATTTCCTTGTGTATTACACACAGAGATGGAAAGGAGACTGGTGACTGTAGCTCTACAATCAGTCCAGTCCATCTTCAGAGCTGTAACATGAGCGTTTGCACCCATCTCCCTTCATTACTGCTTGGACCAGAATGCCTTTATTGGTAGTGTTTACAGACCTGCTGTGGCAGTATCTATTTAGACCATCAGCTACAGTATGTGTGTTGCAGTGGGATAAAATATAACAAGTATAATACCTGAACTGAACTGTAATAATCTGATCATCGTTATGTGTATATTATAGCTTAACAAAGAGAAGACTTAAGACAAATAAAACTGAAAACAAAAAATTGATCTGTGTTTTGTGTTAACAGGGTAAAAACAAACACAAACATGATAAATGATCCTTTTCTTACAGAGTTTCCGTGTGGAGACTCCGAGCCGCTGGCCCTCTTGGCCTTCTGTGCCAGCGACGTCCCAAACCTCAAGGCTTCATACACAGGGTCCACCTTATTGCCACAGGCTTTAGAAAAGAATTAAGACATGATAAAAAGCTGATGGCAAACAAATGTTAAGCCTTCAAGATAACCATGTGGTGATTTACAATACTATAAAACCAGGTAGGTAAATCTTATAAAACAGCTCAAGTGGAAAAGCGATTCTGGAGGAGTGGAGTAAAGTTTTCGCTTTAGAGCATGCCATCCCACACAGAACTGAAATTATTATGGAGATTTAAGCTGCTCACCGATGGGCATGACTTCTTTGATGCAGCCATACTGTTCCTGGATCAGTAATGGAGAGCTGTAGTACCGCCGAAAGCCTTTTGGCTGAGGAGAGAAAGACAGAGGGAAAAAAGAAAGAGGCGACAGACATTAGAGACAAATCGATATGCAGCACCACAGGCAACACTGTGACACTGAAATACTGCACATAACTCTGTTCAGTCTGACGGGGGGTTTTTTTATAAATTACTATAAAAAAACTTATTGGGAAAAATGTGGTTTTGAGAATACATAAAAACAGGTAAATATACAGTATTATGAACGTTTATGAACCAATAATATTCAATCTGCCAGTAATACAAATGATTAATGCATTACTTATTATACTAGTAAAATACTGATTAGCATTGTGCCACTTGCAGCCTGTAAACACAACTTACAAAGTACATCCTTGTGTCTTAACTCAACAAGATGTGAAGTGCACAACCCTGAATTTTACCAGAACACAGCAGCTAGCTACATTAATTGGTACCTACAGAATCTGTTCATGGGGAGTGGTAGGAACTGTGTTTACAGCAACACTGATACATTGTTTCATGCTTGTGTTTGTCTGAACAATAACAGCTAAAAAATACAAAAAGATAATTTTCCTGAAATGTGCACATGCAGTGCATGAGTTGCACTGCATTATGCAACCTGTTACATCAAGTAACAGGAAAACAGACAAAAACAAAGCCATTTAAGTACTAATTCTAAGTACATACTAATGCATGTATTTTTCTACAATGAACCAACTGATTCGATTCAGGGCAGAAGAGAGAAACATGCTGACAATATGCATCATGCGATGTAATGAAACTAATAGCCCCAAAAAGGTGACGACATGAGAGTTAGAGAGTAGGAGAGACAGACAGAGGGTGGGGTGGGACACAGATGCTGAAGGGGCCGTTGCTCTTTACAAAATGACGTCAGACCCAGTCCACACTCAATACTGCACTCCCCCGCGGCTGAGGCGCAACATTAGTTCCACTCAATTTAAATGACTTTCAGTACATTATTAGTTGAATGAAAATATATTAATGACTACAGTTTTAAATCGTGCATGACTGTCATAAATAAATAACTGATTTGTTACATACAGAGTTGAAATCCCAACATGCAGGAGTAGAAACTGTGGTTAAAGTGGTCCACTGCCATGCATCTGACTAGAAAAATTGGTCTTAAAGTCTTAATTTATCTGCCTGTCATGTCCTCGTTCCATCTCCCAATGCCCTTAGACATTTATCATTTATACATCCATTACCTACCTGCATCCTACCCAATCAATACTTCCCCATCAGTTTTAAATCCTTCTTAAATAAAGAAGAAAGAAAGAAGAATTAAATTTTCCTCAATCCATGTAGACATTATGTCATCTGCAGGGATTGAGGAAAATGGGTAATGCATATATTTTCAATTTTTTTGGTCAGTTCTGTTTTTGACTACTGGAAGAAGTCCTGGATAAACATCCACCCAATTACTGATAAGATACAGTGTTTTTTGACTAGATTAATGTTCCTTCATTACAACTGCCTTAATTCTTTACTGGGTGCGTGAATCAGAGCTACATCTCATAGGGCTGCCTTTTTTCTATTTGTTTACATTTCATGTACTCAAGTGGCAGGTGGTGAAATCTGCATCGCTAATCAGTCCTGATGAATTCTTCATGTGACACTTCTCATGATGTGACGGCTAAAATAAGCAACCCTTCAGGGCTCTTCAGGCCCATCTAAAGAACGGAGATGTTAGACTGTCAGGGGGTAAACTCATTAAGGAAAAGGCTAAGAAAGCACACTTGTTGGGAGGCCATCTAGTTCATTTGGCTACAAACAAAAGGCACCACTCACTGTCACTGTCAGTGACTTCATTTACTACACTGTTGTTGTGACAGCAGTGATTACAGATACAGTTAGGTTTTGGGGAAATCTGGGGAAAAGTCATGGAAGCCTTTGTTATGTGTCTTTGTTATGTGTCTTTAATTCACAAGTAATATATATATATATATATATATATATATATATATATATATATAAACAGAGATAGATTATAATAGTTTATAGCTGAGTTAACAGCTGTATAACAAAACCTACTGTTTTCAGTTGAACACTAAGGAATGGTTTCTGGCCGAAGTGAGCAGTGACTCACTAAAACTACATTTGATATGATGTCATTGTCACGTTTCAATAAGTTCAGAAACCTAATGAAGAAGTGGTGATGTGCTGGTTTCATGGTTTATAAAAATTCAGAGTATGAGGTAACTTGCTTTCTCTGGTAAAGGGTTCTTAAGCCAAGAGAAACAAGCATGGCTGCAGAAGTGTCCAAGTTTAGAGTACTTCGAATTTAGAGCTGTATTCCACTGGGGAAGCGTCCCTTTTTATGTTGACCTCTCAACCTCATTTTCCACTCCTGAGAGCCGATCATGTCTTCAAGCCTCATCCCTCAGGCCTCTAGTGGAAAGACGTCATAACGGGAAAGGCAAAAGGCTGCCTGTACTGTCAGTATTACTTCCATATCATTTCCATATGACATCTATTCACTTTGTTCTTGCTGATTAACACCAAATTTCCTCAACTAATTACAGCCAAATTTTCTCAAGAGAGGTGTAGTCAAATACTGTGGAGGAACAATGTAGTAAAGGTAGGAAATCACACATAATAAGACCTGACAGAGCTGCAGTCTCTCTCGCTTCAGTGTGGGATGTGTGCGAATGACTAAAGAGTCCCAGTCCCGTCCTGACTGCCAGTTTGCTGGACTGCTATGTAATTGAAAGCAATGAACGTTTCTTGGCACTGGCTTTCACTGGTGTAACAGAACCCTCCCCAGTAAAAATACTCAGCCCATCCCAACTCCACAACTAAATGGTCTCGTTATTATGCAGGTCCACAGATGATAAGGGACGATGATGATTGTGAATCACATTATAGCCCCCGATCTCAATTATCATCACCCAGTAATGAGGACAGGCCAGACGGGACCCCAGAAAGTGTGTTGCTGGGAGGGAACAATATACAATGACGATAACAAGGCTTGATCTCTCAGTCTATGATGTTTAAAATGGGAGGTTTATTACTGTTCAGGGTCATTACCTCTGACTTGTGAGGTAATAACATTGAAAAGCTGACTTATTGACTGTTCCAACTATTAAATCTTCTCATCTTATTGCCTCTGCTTATGATATAAAAGCTGAAATTGAATAATTAATGATGCGATAATTATTCCAAATATTATTTTACACCCCCTAATTTCACAAGCAAACAAGGGTTGACTTACATATTAAAAAAGAGACATCAGGCCATCAGAGACCATGAAATGCCAAACACATCATAAAACTGTTTTGTGTGACATCTTCAATAGTTGTTATGAATCTGCTTCAGGGTGATTGTATGGATCCTGATTTAATGGTTTATGCTGACAGCAGCACGGCAGAACATGATGGCGATGACGAGGGGTCAGCATTTTTGGTATTACTATTATCTAACACACATACATACAGAATGATGATATAACGCTGATGAAGACGATGACGAGGATGGATGGTGGTCACAGATGTACCAGCACACTCACACATAGAGTGTGATTTCTGAATAAGCACATTCTGGTGGGAAACGGTCAGACAGCCAATTCTAATATGGCTGTTTTGGTTGCTATCATAATGACATCAGTAATTATATTCCTGAAGCTCAGAATCTCCCAAACTGTCAATCTCCAGCAAAGAGACAAATGTACTGTCTGTATCATGTCTTGATCTCTATTTAATATTTATTATATTTTAGTATTATTCTGTGTCATGCATCTTACCAGTTTGCCCATGCAGCGCTGCTGTCCCACTCCATTCTCACATTTGTGGTGGAGGCTCATCTTGCAGGCTTTGCAGCGGAGGCCATGCTTTGCCGTGTTTCCCGCCAGGAACACCACATGCTTGGCTGTTGTACCTGATACACACACAGAAAAAAGGCAACAGGTTCAGATCTGTCATGTCAGGAACTAGGACTCGAATGGTGTTCCTAAGTGAACAGCAAATTGCACACAAAAAGGCAGAGGAAATGGAAAATACTGTTCAGAACGCCATCTCATTCATTTAATCGTTGTCACACTTATTCCTAGCCAGAGTTCCTGGAGTCTTTCCCAGCATGCACTGTGAAAAACCTGTGAAGTGACATGTGGAACATTTTAACAGGGACACAATTTAGCAAATGTGACACATGATGTGCACTTCTGCAAATCCATTTTAACCAAACTGACTATAATGGAGCCAGTGTTATCGCCACCATGTGAAACCCTTTCAAACTGCTGCCTGTGTGCGGCTCACCCTCACTGATTAATATGTGACTCAGAGTTTCTGGAATAAATGAAGATTAATCGGACTTATTTGTGAACCAAAGTTACGCAACATCGCAACTGCAAACATTCATGAAAGTGCACATTTGTGCATTGAGGTGTGTGAAAGAGTAACAAATGAATATGGGCAGAGATTGACAGAGAGATAGATGAGGAAACAAAAAGAAACATAGTCTTGTTCAGAGTGGAGATGTGAGATTGTAAAGAGATAGGTGTTGGCAGAGAATAAAGCTCACATGGCATCAACACAACAGATTGCATCATTGCAGGTCAATCTTTAATGAAGATCAGTGAGCTGGGGCTCTGTCACTGTGTGTGTTTGTAGGACAGAAGGAAACACAACAAAAGGTCAAGAGATGTATAGGCAGGTATGCATGAATGTGCAAGACGTGGGTAATACTGGCATGTTTGGGGAGTGAAAGGGGAGTGTAATGTAGCTACAGGGGAAATCCAACTTTCACTGGTCATCTTACAGATTTAATTAAGTAAATTTGTATTTGATAATCAAGAGGGTTGTCACTAATTTAACAGGTAAATAGCTCAAGCTCAAATATTAGTTAAGGTTCCTTAACTTTGAAAGATTTAAAAGATCCTGATATTACTGTCTAGACCTTGATGCATCACCGTATTCCTGCTCAGGGCAGAAAAGAAACATGAGACTAAGTTCCCCCACGGAGGAAGCTATCGTCACTCCCCAATCTCAACTTTGCTGAGACATCAAATTATCTCAAATTATCTCAGTGTTATACATAGCATGACAAAAACCTGTGATATATCATTTGACAGCCATTCCACATTAACAAGAGAGGACACTGTTACAAAGTCCCAGTGCTGTTATTAGTTGTAGTCTGGCAGCTGTGCACTTCTGGCTCTTTATGGATTAATCAATGAGCACGTGCCATGTTCTGGCCCACACTCTGCGTGTGAAAATATGGACATGCAAAGGATTCATCAATCTACTTACAGTGTCCAAGTTTAGATGATCTGACCAATTACTGAAAGATTGTTTGTTCACGGTTGTCAAGTTGTGTATAGGTTTTTGTGCATTGTGAAAGGGCATTGTGGCAAGCAAATAACGTCAGCATTTCAGTCCAGATTATCCTCAAAATTGCAGCATATTCAGTTTGATGAGCAGGGTGAAGAGGATCAATGAGTAGAGGTAACACTGTACTTTAAATGTGAAACCAAGCAGAACACCTAAAGCTCGGACAAGCCAGCAAACACAAGATACTGTGTACAAAGCCCCTCGTGTAGTTTACTTAGCCAACGGGGGGGGGGATCTGTATAAAACTGGATCTGTATTCCCCATTTAAAGCTCTTGTGTTGCTTGGCTGAGCCTCACTGACACATAGCTGGCGGACTTAGTTAACCTGAGAAACAGGAACCGAGAGGAATGTGATCCCGGCCTGAACCCTTATCGGTCAGCCACAGATCACCACAACAACAACAACAGCAGAAGCAGAGGCAATGAGCACAACCTGCACCAATTTTTAGGTCACTCTAAATCAGGTCAACTGATGATGTTGTTTAACGAGCACTTGGAGTTTTCATTCTCCTTCAGGTCACCAAACAATTTCTCTACGGCATCTTTAAGACAAGTTCTTGTCCGTCTCTCTGAATGCACAGGGGCAGGAAGCAAATGAAGACTCATTCCAACATGGGGGAATAATCCATGTTACCTCGTAACAGCTAAGAAGGGAACAAACCACTGTGTTTCAGCAAGCTGATACAATAAATTGACATTGTCATCCTCCTTCAGTAATTGCTTGGTAATGACATTAGTGTGTGTGTGTGTTTAGGTGCTTTTTCCTCCAGACTCAGAGGAGAGTCCGGGGCCTAAAGGCATTACAGCTGTAGGGAAAGTGAGTCTTTCTTGGCTACTCTGCTTTTAAAGCCCATTCTTCATTTACACTACAGTAAAGGACAAGACTCCTGAGACTCCAGATTTTCCATACCTTCTACATCTTGCCTCTTATTTTTTCCCACACAATCTTTCTCTCTCAATTTCCCCCCTACAGTATTTCTCTCATGCTGCACACTCTCCTTACAATAGCCACACACTGATCCATTAAGCCTTACTTCATGCCTCCTGATTTCCTGTGCAAATAACCTTCATCTTGACAATAACTCCTCCACCCCCTCTTCTTCCTAAGCTCCTCCAAAACACTGACCTGAGTAACATTCTTTGGTTTATTTGCAGACTTTAATTAGTTTCTCCCACAGCCGTTTTTTTTTTACCACTGAAAAACCCATTTCCCCATCTGAAGAATTAAGGAAATAAGGCCTAGAATGCTTAATACATTGCTATAGGTGGGTGTTAGCTGTTTATGTATCCATCTGTGATCAGGGGTCTTCTAAAATGAACAGTATAGGGTACAGATGTAACATTAACTGTTTTTAGAAATTAAATACACTTAGCGCAATGAGTAGTGTCATGCAGCCTACAAAGATGTTCATCTGAAGATCTCTGCCCCAAACTATTTCTATGTTATCTGTTAAATGGTACTGTATGTGGGTTTTTCTGGCAGTGTAGTTTTGAAATAAAACCATGTTAATCTAGCATTTAAGCATGCTAACGTGCTAATTAGCAATAAACAAAATAAAGCTCAGGCTGATGGGAATGGCATTAGATTTTCAAATATTTGGTCAAAATAACATAAGACGTCACAGGATCACCAAAATTATTTCAACTCATCCTGAGGGGAGCATGAATGTGTGTACGAAATTCCATTGCAATCCATCCAATAGTTGTTGAGATATTTCACACAAAACTTCATGATGGCACTGGAGGAAAAGTCATGGGAACATCAAAGTAGGTTGCTTCATCCTCTGGGGACCATGAATGTCTACAAAAATTCATGGCAATCCATCCAATATTTGCTGAGATATTTCAGTGTTGACCAAAGTGGTGGACTGACAGACAGACCAAATTTGCCATCTCTAAACACTGCTAGCGTGGCTAAAATAACTATCTGTCGTCTGAGTCAAGGTTTAAACTCCAAAAATGTCACTTTCTTTAAAATTTCTTTAAAAGTTTGACATTTTACAATGCATTTTTTTGATTGAGTACTGGTGTGAGAGACATTTCCGAGACATGGTAGACAATGTCAGCTGTCGATTGTAACACTGAAATGGATAAATACAGTATCAGTGGAAGTGCAAGGTCGTCACAACACGCAGCTGTTGTATGTATGTGTGACAGAAAGAGAGAAAACACTACTGACACATGCTAGTATACACAGTAAGTGTGTGTGTGTCTGACACTTTTGTTCATCATGTGTTTAACATCTCTTTATTTTATGCTTTTATCAGTAGACACTTGTATTGTTTTCCTTTGTCTTGCATTGTTAAAATCACAATGAAATTTAACAATACTAACCTGATTACTTATATTACTGTATTTCATGTATCTATTTCATTGTCTATTTTGTTCTATTAACTAATATTGTTAATCACGTTATTTTTGTTAATTTCATTTATTGTCTATCATAATCGGAATTGTGCTTTGGCAACACAAATGTCATGCCAATAAAGCCTATTGAATTTAATTGAATTGTATGTGTTAATGGGAGGAGGAGCAGTGAAGCCTCAGTTAGCACCACATCAGTATCTGTCTTCTACCCAACCTTGACCTCTGACCCCTAGATTAATTTCTCTCTGGGGTCAACCAAAGCTGTCATGTATGTCTCAGGGATATCATAGCACAGATTAGTGCATGTTAATCAAGTGAGATTACTGTTTCAGTTGTGGTGAATATATACTTGGATGCCTTGATTTGAGACGTTTAAGGGATCTTGTAAGTAAATTACTGTCTAGCCCCTAGGAAATCCGTGATTACTGACTCACAGTGATATTTCGTAATAATAGCTTACATTTCGGCATTTTCCATCTGCATATATCCTTCATACAGTATGTCCTTTTAGAAAAACAGAGCTTACTATATAAAGTATAATCGTTCAAGCTACAAGCTAAGTTCACAACCTAAAAGCTGTGAATATTTAATTTTTTCAAGCCTGCCCTGTAAATTATATTTCACCCTCTGTCAGCCACAAATAACCTCCCATTCACTCATGTAGACGTTTATTTAATAAGCCATTTGCAGCAAGGACCTGCAATCAATATCTCAGCATCAGCCCGTACTCGATCAGAGCATTTTTATGTACCAGTGAAACTAATTCACTGTGTGACTCACAGAAAGGACACTTGCTTTTATGGAGAAAAGCTGCACACTGCACATAGCATTTAGCCTGTGTAATGAATTAGAAAAGAACATGGGTGGACTGCAATAGGAGCCAGAGTAACCTTGGAATAAATATAGGAAAATGTAGTTAAACGTGCACATTGAATACACTCTTAACTTGTTAACTTTCTTCTTCTTAAAGCTCTGCCCACCAACACAGGCGTTTTCAATTACTCTGGTGATTAGACTTCTGCTCAGGTTGAAGTTGGGTGGAGCTATGCTTCACTCTATGAACTAATAACAACGATAACAGTGTCCCGCCCTAACAGGTGCAACAAACTAACGAGAGTGAGGGAGCTGTCAACCAAGCACAGTCTGTACATGCCCACACAGTCCTGGGAAGATGTCTAAATGGGCAACATCAGTGAACACACCTGTGTGGTGGACTGTGGGTTTGTAGTGGCTTCACCTTCCTTGAATCAGTCTGAAAGACTGAGAACTTTTTAAGAGTTTAAACAGGTTTCAACAAGATTTAGTTTCAAATCCTAAAAGACGCCTCCTCTCATTTGTTTCTTTTAACAAATCAGAGTCAAACAGATGAAGTGTTGACTTGTTTTTTGATGACTGTTAGAGTAATGTACCATTATTACTGTGCATGACAGTGTTTTCTCATAATAAGATTATCATTGTTAGTCAGAAAGGTCTGAGAGTTCTCAGACCATTTTCACAATTGAGAATGACTTCCGGATGGGAGCCGAAACGTCTTGATTCTGAAAACAGTGTCCAGATGACTACGACTAAAACCTTTTCTACGATGGAACACTCCTGGACGAATGAGGGACTACACCGTATTGTTAGTCAGACAAAATGCAGTGATCACTGGTCAGCAGAGGACACTTGAAACACAGTGTAATCAAAAGACACACAATCTTGGTAACACAATGCTTATTAAATCTCTATACCAGTTCTTGGTGGTTCTTTTACATTTGATGCAGTTAAACAATTTTTGTGTGTGGTCAATGTTTAACTGCACAGACAAACTGAACAGGAAGAGGAATATGTGTTGAGCTTTATAAAACTTGTGTAACACTGTA
Source organism: Siniperca chuatsi (assembly GCF_020085105.1). Lineage (NCBI taxonomy): Eukaryota > Metazoa > Chordata > Actinopteri > Centrarchiformes > Sinipercidae > Siniperca > Siniperca chuatsi. The sequence goes on from NC_058056.1 coordinate 16,399,785, forward strand.
AGTTGAGATCTGAATAACAGTGTTGACATTGATCTTTGTAGTTGTTTTGTAGCTTATTATATATTGGCAGTTTTTACTATCCTATTTACTATATGAATTACAATTGGTCAACTGAACACAGTGTATGAGCTATTCTCTTATATACAGGGGTTTTAAAACACAAATAAATGCTTATAGAAAATGGTAATATGTTTATTGCTCTATTAAATATTTACTAATCTAGTTTGCTCTACCTTTAGCTAGTAAACCTAATGAATGAGTCAGTGGCACTATAATATAATTCAGCATTTTTTATTATGGATGACACATTTCATTTGTGCAGGCTTTTATATAATAAAGGAGCCTCCTTTAGGAAGAAGGTGGGTGTTTAATATTTCCAAGCTGCCTTTTGCGATATTAGCACATTGGTATTAATCTATATATTAGCATAGGGTGGATCATAAATATATGTGGATTTAAACACCTCTTACTAAAAAAGTAACATTGATTATGAGATTGATCCTAGAGGTAAAATGAGTGTATAATATAATTTAATTTATAATTTAATCAATTTAAAGATCACAATATCCTTTCTATATACAATTACAAACTACATTATATTAAGTGGTGTTTCTATCACTTCTGGTTATATGGAAAATGTTGCTTCTTGATTTTTACAACTCAGACAACTAATGGATTTATAAAGTAAAAAAAACCTAAACCTGCTTTCTGAGGACAAATGCAAAGAAGATCTGTGTGTCTGTTTAGGTTCGTATCTACAGGATGAGATGAACAAGTATTACAAATATTTTTCCCTTCACAGAACCTTATCCACCTTTATCAATCTTGTAAAAAACTTGTAAATAATTACTGCATTATTTTTACTCCATAAACTTGTAGTGATTTCTAATGAATGGCCATTAGGATTTAATAATCACAGAAAGCTTGTACTATCAGTTTGAGTCCCCTCCACCACCGCTATGTCTCTCTCTTTCTCTTCTGTGTGCTGCTCTTTGACTCTGGGGCACTGAGTCAGACTTTGACAGCACCATCGCAGCTTATTACGTTCACACACACACACACAGAAAACCACCCTCCACTTTCTCTCTCTGATGCTGACCGCACTGTGTTCTCATTAATGCAGGACAAATGAAGAAGAGGGCAGCATCTTTTTTCATGAGTGGACCAGAGGGCTCAGCACCTATCACAGGGCTAGGCAGGCCTGACATCACACTTTCATTATCAACAGACCACCAGAGGCCCATTCAAAGCTTTGGCCACTCGATGCGCCTCACTGGCAACGCCACATAAAACAGACCAATAAACAATATGTATAATTATGCTTTATAGTGGAATGAACTTTGGTTTTACTTAAGTAGTCATACATTCAAAACCAGTATGGATATTGGATGACTAATACCAAAACTGTTGATAGCGAATAGATTTGTTGGTGTCTTCCATCATAATGTGACCACAGTCATGCCAAAAATGACATGATTTCTGCGTTTCTTCAAGAAACACATTATTGACATATTCTCAACTTTTAAGTTGATATGGCAAATTTGTTAGCATACAGTTGCTTATTTACCAATCCAGAAGATACGGAGTCAAATTATTATTCATTTAGAGTTGTGACTATCTAATATTCACTCTCCTTGAAGCTCTGCTTTGCTCTCCACAACCTCCTGAGGGCTGCTAAGTGCTCCAAACGTCTACTTTTTGGTGCTGGGCAGGTAGAGCTTTTTGGCTGAAAACAGCTGCCTGCAATGTAGATAAGAGTGAACCAAAATAGTAAGGTCGTAAAACCAAAACAATGAGCTAAAACTTGATATGGGGATTGGTTAAACACGTATAATGCTCAAAATCAAAATTATAAGTGTTCAAAACTAATATTTGAATGTGTGGAAAGACATGTTGATTTCATGTCAAGTTGGGAACTGAGTTTTGACTCAAACTCCCAACTAAGAACTTTAACTTAAAGGCCAGTTTGTTTTTGCTTTTCTTAGTTTAAAAGAGGGAAATCCCAAGCTGACTTATGATTGGACACAGGACAAAACTAATTTCTTTCAATTATGCAAAGAAAATAAAAGACTGTTGGCAAACTCATACAGTACTGGTGTAACACCAGTATATATGTGTACATTTACATGCACGTCTTTGAACACGCCTACATTCCCACCAGTCTGACGTCTTTTATCTGCAACCAAACATGATATCAGTAGCTTGTTGAGCAGATGGTACATGCTGCAGAGGCCCTGAGACATAAAGATTTAGTGGTCCCTCAATACTGATGCTTAACAAGGAGGGGAGCAGCCAGAGAAACTGGAACATCTGGTGAGGGGAGAACAAACAGGTAGAGGAGTTGGCAAGGCTGTGTCACCCTAGCAGATAGATGGAGAGAAATGGCTCAGTGTGCAAAAAAGGAGGACAGAGATACTTTGGTCACATGTCAGCAGGTCAAGCTGGATGCCTAACTGTCTGAGTGTGTTTCGATACACATGGCTTGTGTGTTCATTCTCACTGGATAAAAACGTGGTATTTAGCATATGAAAACTTAAAAAAGGTAGGGGCTTTAGGAGACTATTATCTCTTACGTCCTGCTGTCTCCTTACCATATGTGCATATTATTGCATATTTATTACTCTCTCATTTAAATTCTGATGACAGAAAACTTTATAGCTTATTTTGAAAGATAAGCTGATGAAGGTCTCGTTATGAAAAGGTTATTCTAAATGCTGTGATTGCAAAGTTCATTAGATGATGTGCAAGATTTTTTACCATGCTTTCTCCTATGATCGTGTCGCTGTGCTTTATTTGATATTGTGATCACACTGATGAAGGAGGGAGGGATTGTAACCATACCTACGATCATGTGATTGCAGACGTCACAGAACGTGGGCTTCTTGAAGATGTGCTCCATGAAGCAGTGTCCTGCCGAGTCTACCTGTAGCGGGTTGCGTGACTGGGAGCGCGATGTCGGAGGAGGAGCGCAGGGGATGGCTGGAGGGACCGGAGGGATGGGGAGGTTGGTGGTGTGTGGCGGGGCCATCCCAATGTTGCAGAGATGGCCCGTGCTGCTGCTCACGTCAGAGAGCAGCTCCGTCTTGTTGTCACTGCTGGTTCGGAAGAAGTTGTCTGCACTCTTGCTGCGGATGCTCTTGGTCTTGAAGGACAAGGAGCGCTTGAGTCTCTGCAGCTGAAAAGAGAAAAAAGAGTTCAAGAAAAATGGAGCAAGGGAGAGAACAAGAAAGGGGTTGCATGAGAGAATAAATGAGGAGAGAGATTGACTGAGGAGCGAGAAAAATTCAGAGCAAATGAGTGAAATGTGAAGTAAATCAATTCCTGTAATAACCTAAAATAAATTATAAGCTTAGTCTCTAAAACCTTCAGGCAAATGTCTCAGTGTCCCATGGCTGATAAAAGACCACTGCTAGAGGTAACTTATCACTGCTCAGTGGAAAACCTTTGAGGTTCCCTACCTGGAAGGTAATGTGATTTCTTGGTTAGGGCAGTGCAATTCATCAACACTATTTCTCACACACTGTGCTGCCGTTTCTGGCCGTAGCCTCTATCAATCTCATTAAGCTCCTCTTTTACAGTAACACTATTCATAACACTCCACACTGACTCATCAACTCCTCATTTAACCTCTTAGTGTGTGCTTCCTTGTTTGTGAAACCCACTTAATTCTGGGCTCAAACATGCAATAAAGAATCTCTAAGCTACTGTAATGTGATTTTATGGTTCTGGTTTCTGGCTGTTGTGTGGCTGCAGGTCTCTGATTGAAGAAATAGATTATGTTTTAAGTAATTGATGGGTAGGGAAGGACTCCTAATGATCCATTATATCCTAGCACACAGTACAGGCCTGAATGTATAACTGTAAACAGGTACACCTGTGGTGAGTTACTTGTTTTTCTGCTGGGTGCTCAAGGTTGATCCGTCCTCTTCTAAGTTTGTTACAAAGTATTAACTATGCACACACAGACACATCAACTGATTCTGAGTCGAGATATTCTTATGAAATTCCACACAATATATAATATATAAACATACATACATTTTTAGCTGTTGATATTTTTGGCTAACATGTCTGAGCAAATTGTTTAGAGAGCAGCTTTGGTATGGTGAAGATCAATCAATTCTATGGGTCACTCTGGAAACAATCAATTTGGGACCCTTTCTCTACCATTACCACCCACACACAGGAATGCACACACACGCATTCACACACAAGCAGACATGAACATACAGCACACATATTTTCTACTGCAACCTCTTGTAGTTCTTCACTTGCATGTTTTTTACACACCCTGGGAAAAAAAACGGTGGTAAAACATAATATTAACGCAGTTGGTTCTAGATAACTACATTAGATACATAAGCAATTTTTTCTGTAAATTCTGCATGTGCTGCACGTTTTTACAAAGGCTGTGATGGTAAAGGATACTACACTTCTTTCCTGTAAGGTGGTTTAATATAGGTAAAATAAAAAACAATGCGTAATAAATAAAGATCTCTCTAAATCTCTAAAAGTGAGGGAATGTGTGCATGCATCGAAAAGCTCATGCTGTGTTTGATGGCACCAAATCTATAAGAGCTGTGCTCTATCATAAAGCAGGGAGGGTTAATGGGGGCTGGACTGCATAACAAACTAAAAAAGCCAGTTATAATATTATATATCAAATAATTGTAAATAAATGCATTTACTGAAGCAGCCTCGGAACAGTGCCCTCTAGAAATATGGGTGATGATGGATTAAACCTTGTGTGGCATTGACTTCACTAAGTGATCGATCTTAAAAAGCAGTAAAAGTTGTATTATGAAACAACTTTTATCTTCATGTACATGCAGATATATGCTGTTATGTTATGAGGGACTAAATTCAGCAGTACACTACAGTTTGCACAAGAGTGGAGGCTCACCTTGCGCTTGTGATGTTCAGGCCTCACAGTATTCTTAAAGGAGGAATAAAAACACAAACACAGCTTTACTTAATGGTAGTAAACTTGTTCAGCCTACTGAGGAACTTATTCTACTTATCCTGTCTGTATGAATGATTAAACACCTTCTTAAATTACTTTTTTGTCTTTCTAAGGTGTTGTACGACTAATCACCTGAGATATTGGAAGTGAGTGTGGTTGTTTGGCAGAAGCTGGAAAATTATGTGAGAAGTCAGCCAGGAGTCTCTTGAAATACCCAGTGACCAAACGTGCCAAGAGCTAACATGCTTGAGCCTTAAAAAACACAATGCAACATCCCAGTTGCGACTGAGAAAACTGTCCAAGTCCTGATTATACAAATGCAAAAGCCTTAACTTTACAAACTGTCATTTAAAAAACAAATAAAATAAGAGAAAGTATGAGTAACGTCTGTCCTGTATAGGAGCATTGGGGACAGGACAGGAGAGCTGCTGAAGCCATCCACTACCATGATGACTAGTCCAATATGTTACTGCTAATTGTAGTAGTCTGAGCAACATGTGACCTACATAGATGGCAGCGCGCCTGAGGCAGCTGTGGATCTCTATCACTCAGCCTACTTTCCTACATCAGCCACAAGTATAAAGTACAAATCCATATGCCACTTATTTATTAATATACACATAATATTATCACCATATAACTTTCTTTACTACTACAGCACAGCATGAAGCTGTTTTTAGGATAATCAAGAGCTTTAAATAAAATGTCCATCCTCAATGATCTAGCAACAATGTAATTAGATATCATAATCCCTATTAGTTGAACTTAGACAGGTTATATACTCTTAACTAAATAAAAAAACACTATTTTTCTATTAAAGTCATATAAGGACCTATAAAGTGTGTGTGTGGTGCTCAATAGTGGGTTTTAAACTGATCTCATCTTTATTTAAAGGTTGTTTTCTTATATGGTACAATATCATGATGTTATTCTAATGGTATTCCAACACACTGGGGTGGTCTGTTGAGTCTGCAGTGACTCTTTGTGGCGCTTTAAACGTGTTATGTTAACGTAGTGTTTTCTGTCCTTTTTGTACAGCTGGTGATGTTTTTGAAGTCTATCCATTTAGGTGTCCTTAAATTTAATCAGGCTGTTGAAGCTGTTTTAAAAGGTTGATGATTCAGTGATAAAAAGTGACAGTTTAAATGCATGTTGTTCTTTTTGGGAGCTGATCGATTGGTCGATTTTATTGTCATGTTGATAGAAGTTTGTTTACCCTGCTCTATTAATAAGAGTTGGACTGACTCACAGTGCGATCCGACAGTATATCCGTCTATCCGGTTTGATCGTAAATAATAAATAATAACAGGACAGTCCTACCTTGGTTTCCTGCTGGCTGGCGTTCGCCGTCGGGGATTTGGGTGTCTCATTCTGATCCCGTTCGTCCTCTTTGCCCCCACTTTCGTCCTGAATCATGTTGGCCGGTGGGATCATCCTCTCTTTTTGGGATCTCTAAAAAAACGGTTTGCTCTGTAGTGTTTGTTTTCTCCCCAAGCTGTTTACATCGTTTCCATTCCTATATAGTCACCGTAATCACCAGGATAAGAGAAGGGGAAGTCATCCAGACCCACTAAGATCTGAGTCTCATTCGCCGACAGGAAAAATGTCTTGAGGAGGCTTCGAAAGAAGTGCTTTGCTAATCAAAAGCTGAAAGTCAATCCAAAGTTCAGCTTCAGAGTGCCTTGTCCTTCTTAAGGTGGCTTTCGTGTTTATCGTGTCGTCGTGCGTAATGCTGCCAAGACATCTCCAAGTCCACGCTGTGCGCCGTGCGCCGTGCGCTGCCAATACTCTGATGGGCGGAGAGTAAGCGACCGAGGGAGGGATGATGGGTAAGGAGGGGAAATATGACACAACGACTCTTTCCTGCCAAAATTCAGATGGAGGACACACTCAGAGAGAAAAAACACCCATATGGTCAAATTTAAAAGATGTTTAAAAGGGTGGCCACATGATTTCACGTGTTTCTTATTTCCAGGGCAAATCCACATATTTTATAGAATTTTCTGGAACCAGGTCTTTTACTTTGTAATCTTCACTGTTAAGGCCAAGTGACATGGACTGAGAGAGACATACTTGCTTGTAAATACGCCTTTGCGTGCGCATGATGGCTGCTTATCCTGCGTCCGTTTGGAGCGTTGGTTGTGCACCTCCTCAGAAATTAACGCAAGGGTCTGCAAGATGTAATACGCACATGAACGGTAGTGGTAGTGAAGGGGCAGTATGTGACAGGGTCAGGGGTCAGTAGGTCAGCAGCGGCAACAAGGGCGGAAAGTTTTGAAGACGGTTGTCTAAGCGAATGCGTGGTTAAAAAGCAAGTAAATCTCCAGCCTTAGATTAGTTTAGCTAGTGTAGACCTGGGGAAACCGCTAGGCTGGCTCTATCTCAGGGGGCCGATACACAATTATTGTATTAGTATTGACAATAACCATGATATTTAAAAATGAAATTTTGATATTATGTTAATAATATACATATTATAATATTGTGTCAGTAAAAAATCATCTTTCTGTTCTCGTTTTGTCATAGTAGGCTAATGCACATTAACGCTGGATGCCACCCACCATAAAATAGAGAATTTGACTGATTCATTTTGTTTTAAAGTTTTCTACACATATCGTGATAATATCGTTATTGTGAATTCTTTGGCCACAATAATCGTGTCGTGAAAATCTGATATTGTGACAGCCCTAGTCCAAAAGTTAAAAAATCCGCCTACCAGCACCTGTAAGGCTCACTAATTAATATGCTATATCTCCTTTGTTTATTCCATACAAAAACCAAAGTCTAAAAACGTAAAACTTACATTTTATTAGTTAGGTATATGCCTGACTTTTTCTTGAAGGGACGAGTTGCCATGCAACCAGTTGAGACTCCAGGAAGTTAACTAACACTACTTATCCTAGCCAAGAAATATTTGGTACATAACCCACAAAAAATGGCGAATTGTCATTTTTACACTTTAGTTTTGGTGCTGGTAGGTGGATTTGTTATCTTCAGACAGACCCAGGCCCCCTGTTTCCAGTATTTGTGCTATGCTAAGCTAACTGAATGCTGGTGGTAGCTTCATATTTACCATAAATCAGAGTGGTATCAATTTTCTCACCTAACTTTTGACGAGAGTCAAGAAGTGTATTTCCTCAAATGTCAGACTATTCTTTTAAATTGACTTTCAAACAGTTTTCTATCATTCATCTTTTGTGTTTGTCTTTCCTTTCAGCTACAGTATGTAAGCTAAGCTAACTGGCTGCTGGCTATTAGCCAGCTACAGACATGAGAGCGGTATCAATCTTCTCATCTAACTCTCAGCAAGAAAGTGAATAAGCGTACCCTATTTCCCAAACTATTATTTAATTAATAAATATACTGGAAGGTGTATCTGTTGAAATTCACTTTACTGAGAGAATACACTCAAGAGTCAGCCAAGAAAACAATGACACTAACATACAGTATATATTTACACATCGGGAAGCTATTATTTAGGAAATAAACAACATTATGACACTTTGGCTTTTGCAGTGAAATATGAGGGTCTCACCCGCCTTAGATGGGATAGGTGTGATGCCCACTGTAGTGATACATCACCCTGCCTCCCTCCAGGCTCCCCTGTGATGTGATGTCCTTGAAGTTATATCGCGGGACGAAGGAGGCAGGCGCCAGACTGCAGCCTCATCACTGACAGGAATGCAAACACCAGCACAGTCCCAAGGAGGGAGGCTACATATTCAGCTCATTTTCTGCTAGAGATCAGAAGGGATTCCCTCCCCAAAAACTCAGCTACATCCTCTGAAATGAGACAAAGAAGGTCTCACAAATAGCTAGTATAATGTTAAGAATAATTAATTAATGAATTAATATTTTTTTGTTTTGTAAGGCAGCTAACATTTTGTCAATGTATAGTTAGAAAACTGTGGATGTGTGATTTTGACACTCCACAACCAAGCTCTCTACAATTTACAGCATCATCAAAAATCACCATCTAAATGACGAGTGTTAAAGAGCCATACATCAGAGAACATGCTGCAGAATGAATGAAGTGCAGAGATGTATGACAGGGAATAACTGTCTGGGTGATGGCGTACATATATATATCTACAGTAAATCTGTGATTGAGTTTAAGCTACAGGTTGTTTACCCTGTGTTTAGTTAGCATAGAAGGTGTGAATGAAGTGTTAATCCACAGCTGTCATGTTTTCGATATCACTGCCAAAGAAGCATAGAAAGCCAAAAAAAATCTATGCATTTAAATGTATTTTGAGAGAGATCAACCACTCAGGACAGTTGTTCCTATACCTTCTGTCCTTGTACACATTTGACTTCTGAACTAACCTAGTCAACAGGCTCTGGATTAGCTAAATTGAAAGAATTTTGGGCTATAAAAACAACAAATAAATGTACATGAGGGTGACCTCAAAGACTGGGGTGGTGAATCTCTGACTTATATAAGAAATAAATATGCAAGTGATATCTATCGACAAGTAGATCTTGAATTCACAAAAACAAAACCTATGTTGCAATTTGAATATCACATGGTCTTCATGAGCAAATGGAGTTTAGATGCATCTGTTGATATACAAGCTCAGTAGCTGTTTTGAGTTGGGTGACAAGTTGACTTTCAAAAAAGTATAAGGAATAGTTCAACATTTTGGGAAAATACGCTTATTTGCGTTCTTTGCGTGAGTTAGATGAGAAGATCAATACCACTCTTGCGTCTGTACAGTAAATATGTAACTGGAGCCAGCAGCTGGTTATCTTATCTTAGCACAAAGACTGGAACCAGGGGAAACAGCTAGCCTTACTGTGTCCAAAGATAACAAAATCCACCTACCAGCACCTCTAAATCTCACTGATTAACATGCCTAACTGTTGAAATTTTGGTCTGAATTATTATTACCAGTATCTAGGGTCTGCCATGGACTTGTCACAGCATACTTTTTGAGTTTTCTCTGTGTAGTAAGGACGTTGTTAAGATGAAAGAGGTTGTATGCTTTCACACAATAGCCCACCACCTGGAGAGTGCACAAGACAATCCCCCGAGTCAGAGAGCCAGAAAACCAGAGCATGACTCAATGTTGCATTTGTGCATGTTCGTCCATGTGGTATGTGTGAGTGGTTACTGTGAATCATGTCAGCAGAAAAAGCCAAATGCATGACCAGTTCTGCCAGGAAGCCATAAGAGAGAGCTAAGTGTGAAAGAGGGAATGAGAGACAGAGAGAGAACATTATACTTTCCTCTCTTAGCTGCTGGACTATCGCAGTGGAAGGAGGGCGTGAAAAGATGAGAGAGTAAGACGGCGCAATGGAGGAGGATAGGACAGAGGATCGGAGCGATAGGGGTTAATTATTACAAATGAAAGGTTTCGTTGAGGCAATGTGAGGAGCCAAGAGTCACTGGTTCTTTCTTTCTTACAATTATTATCCCTGTTTATAAGCAATGTAAGAGCTGTCGTCTTTAATAAAATCTGTTATATGACTATTAAAGACACCAATGTGACCTTCTCCATTTGTTCTAACCTTGAGTAATTTGCTCTTGTTTACCTGCCACCAGATGAGACAGCCTGTAAAAAAATATTTGAATTGTTTAGCAGATTATATCAGAAAGTACATTCCATCCAGGCAGACATTTCCGTTTGGAGGCTTGTGGTCAAACTTTCCAGAAACAATTTAAAGTTTTGTTTTCATAACCTGCTCTGGCCATTTTCATACATTTCTTAGAAATCTATTCACTTCCTCAGGGAATATGATGATTTGACATGTAAATACCTGCAGATCTGTTTTAAAGTCACACATGATACTCCAAATATGTGGTCTGCCATAGAAATGTCACACCAAACAGACTTTAATATGACTGGATTTCTTCATCACTGGAACTGAGTGCAGATTGCGGAGAAGCAGCTTACTGTATCTACAGATTTATTCATCTGAAACTTGTTTTTGTTTTCATATTTATGCAGAAGCTGAAGTTGATGATCGATAATAATAATGCAGTAATGTAGAAATGTCACACCTTCCAAATGCAAAATTAAACCACAATGTCTATTTCATGCAGTAAACCATTATTTTGTCAGGATGACACGTGTGATTTACACATGTGTGGCAGACTCATTGATGAGGGTGTGTGTTTTAGGATGTGCTGAAATGTGTGTTACGTTGTGTGTATAATGTTCTGGAGTAATTGTACTTCACTAGCTATTTACAGGTTGCTACCACAGAGTTGTAAATGGTTGTTATTCTGTTTGAGTACCTCACGGCATATGTAATGATTTCACATGTTAATGTGTTGTAGCTATTGGTTAAAAAAACTCACTGCAGGTAATTTCTGCATTTGGAAAATTTCTCCAGATCTCCAACTGTCTGAACTGTTGCTGGTTGAACTGGATTCAGCATATTCCATATAACGGGGACAGTCCATTGTTCTGACAGCCCATCATTCCAAAACCCCAATAGCCCGAAAATGTCACATTGGACCGAAAGCCCATTTGTCCGTTATCCCGAAAACAAATGCCCTTTGCTCCGAAGGCCCATTGCACCAAATATACGCACATGGGAGAAGTTTGCCCTCAGGCCTTTCTGCCAGTGGTTAACGTTGTGAAACGGTCACAGTTTGGTTCGGTTTAGGCATCAAAACTACTTGGTTAGGTTTAGGAAAAGATCATGGTTTGGGTTAAAATAATAAGTCATTGTTCACTTTTGGTTTCACACAGAACACGAATAGAGGTCTCCTGGATGAAAGTCCTGTGTCGGTGGCGGTTTTGCCCTTAAAGAGACAGTTCACCCCAAAATCAAAAATACATATTTTTCCTCTTAGCTGTAGTGCTATTTATCCATCTAGATTGTTTTGGTGTGAGTTGCTGAGTTTTGGAGATATCGGCCATAGAGATGTCTGCATTTTTGGAATATAATGGGACTATATGGCACTCGGCTTGTGGTGCTCAAAGCACTACATAGCCTGATCCATCGATGCCATTTCCGCTCATTGTGTCTCGAGTACCATGAAGTTATGAAATCCCCTCTCAAGCTTTGTCACACTTTTTTGCATGTGCCAAACTCCACATTTTGCCTCTTTCTGGTGAGTTCTCAGCCACTCTGGGAGATTCAACATGTCAGCCAGCTATTCTTGGAGTGTAGTTTCCTGCTCACGCACATGGTGTTTGCATCAGTTTCTGGTGCCAAAAAGACACGATCAGAGTTGAATCCTGTCATCAGCGTTTTCACATTCAGGGCAGAAGTAAAGTGCCAATAGAGATAACATATGGTTGTAGTTATCATAAATAATGATCCATCCATTTTTATCATTATTGCTCTTCTCTAGATTTATTACAACAGTGACTGTATAACAACACTGTGGAAAATTAATGGAAAGGTGACTTTCTAGTTTGGGAGGATTATTATTATTATTATCATTGTATCAGTGGAGCTTCTGTGCCATGAATGCTTTCTAATTTAACAGTTCTATAATTTATATGGATCAAAAGGCATTGCATTTCTGTAGTGGTCTGTAAATGTAATAATTCAGAGCAAACATCAAAAATGTGACGCATAATAATACAAATTTTAATTTGAATGATTCACTGCAAATTAATGACGACATATAGTGAATCAAATTGTATTAAATGGTTGAAATGGCCATTTAACGCCTGTCATCTAAAAGAGCACACCGTCACTTTATTCTCTGTGTCCTCACCTCAAAGCAAAACTGAAAATGTTAGCAATTACCAATGACCCAGCCTGACATTACACACATACACCCACAGACACACACACACACATTCACATATGTCCCAGCATGTGTTACAGTAATGGGCAAATGGATTCCCTTAGAACCAAGACTAATTAGCCCATCTTATTATGAGCCATCCTAGGAATAGTCTCTGCAGGGGACACGACATGGTAATGAGAGGTAGTAGTATACGTGTGTTTGTGTGTGTGTGTGTGTGTGTGAAAGAGAGATAAAGACTTCACTTTAGAGAAATGTAACTTTAAAGAATTAACTATTCAAATTATTCAATTCAATTCAATTCAGTTTTATTTATATAGCGCCAATTCATAACAGAAGTTATCTGATTGCGCTTTTCCTATAGAGCAGGTCTAGACCGTACTCTTTACGGACGAATTACAGAGACCCAACAAATCCCACCAAGAGCAAGCACTTGGTGACAGTGAAAAAACTTCCTTTTAACAGCAGAAACCTTGGACAGAATCAGACTCAATGGTGGGCGGCCATCCGCAGCTGCCGTGTTAGGTTTTATTATGGTTATGGTTTTTTCATCTTTTTTTATGGTTAAACAGTCAAATTATTGGGAATCCAGTGGCCCAGTGGTTAAGACGCAAACCCATTTTGATTCCAGCCAGGGACCTTTGTTGCATGATATACCCCTCTTTCTCCCCATGTTTCGTGTCCTCATCTACACTGTCAGCTGTCCAATAAATGCAAAACAGCCAAGAAATAATTTAATTATCAAATTAAATTAAATTACTCATGACTCAGACTTTTTATTTCAAAATGACAGTACATCCTTTAATTAAACCATTTAAACTGTTGTTTCATTAGTTCAGTAACCTCAGCTTCAACAAATTGTAAATTGTTTTCACTTTGGTTTTATATTTTTAAGGGAACAGTTTGACATTTTGGAAAATTCACTTATTTCCTTTCTTAGCCAGACTTACATTTTAAAGAACAATACTGCACTCATGTCTTTCTGTTAAATATAAGCAGCCAGTTAGCTTAGCCTAGCATAAAGACTGCATACAGGGGAAAGATGGCTAAGGAGTCACTGCGTCAGCCAAGAAATAATCCAGCGCATAAACCCTCATAAAACCACAACTTGTAGTTTTTACATTTCAGATTTTAAACATATTAAACAAACCAGATATAATGTGTTAATTAGAGAGCTTTAGAGGTGCTGGTAGTTGGATTTTGTAATCTTTAGACACAGCCAGGCTAGCTGTTTCATCGATACCACTCTCATGTCTGTACCTGCAGCAGTTGATTAGCTTAGCTTAGCATAAAGACTAGAAACAGAGGGAAACAGCTAGCCTGGTTCTGTCCAAAGTAAAAAAAATACACCAATGATCACCTCTAAAGCTCAGTAATTACAGTAACATGTTAGCCGAGCTTAAAAAAACTTCCTGGTGACTCTTAGGAGGCCTAGCAACCCCATGGTGACAGCAACACTCAATCTTCTCATCAAACTCTCAGACGGAATGCGGCTGAGTGTATTTCCCTTTAATCACCATCATTGAAATGTGTGTGTGTCGGTAGTGTGTGTGTGTGTGTGTGTGTGTGTGTGCATGTGCTTGCAACCACACGTATATGTTTTTTTGTGATATAGCAGGTTGATATTAACACTCTAAAGGTTTCAAAATGCTAACTTTGTCTCAGTATGTCTCTACTGATTCATGAATGTTCAGCACCTCACAGGATATCACACTTTGAAGGTGAGATGTTGATGTGAGAGATGTTGAAAATTCTGTCCATTTTCCTCACCGAACACTGATTGAAGTATACTGAAGAACAGAGTGCTGCCGTTTAGATTGGAGCATCATTCTTTCATCACTGTATTTGATCCAGTGACGCACTGATGACCCCCTATGACCATGTAACTGGTCTCCAGCTGGTTATTTCTAAGTCTTGGTGTGTGCCAGTCAGAGCTGATGAGACAGTAAAGTCTAAAAACAGCACAGAACAGCAGCTGATCCTCTGCCTTGCTGAGAGCATCACATCTTCTGAGAAGAGCAAGGCAGATTGACTACCACTGTCAGTTACAGAGGTTTTGCTTTTATCAGCCTTGAACATGAATGCATATTTTAAATGACATGAATGCATATTTTAAATTGGGGTTGAGTGTTTTTTTCAGAATAAATGTATGATTGGTAATTGTAATTGGTAAAATTCCTTAAATATCTTAGGTGCCTGTTCCAGCAATCAAGTTTACTGAGTTATCTGGGTAACTTTGCTGAGTTCAACCTAGAATTTGCTTTATAGCCTTAGTCATACTGCAAAATACACCCTTATTTTTAAAAAGCAACATTCCATTAATCAATCAGTCCATCAGTCAAATAATTCATGCCAGAGAAGCATGACCACAAAAGCAAAAATTAGAATATATATGTTTTTTAACAGTTTATGCCAGTCCTTCTGCTGTAAGTTCAAATAACATCAAAATACATCCCCACAAGTTTAAAGGATAAGGCTGATGCGATTCTACACTTTTCTTCTTGTTTCTTTTAATCCATCTCTCAATACTCTCTGACTTTAGTTCCCTTTTGTGGCACTCAGCCATAAGCCCATTGAATCTTACTGAAGATGTAAAAGATAATTTATTTACTACGTGATTTCCGTGGTAAATAAAGAATACTAAGCCATCATCTGACTGTTGTATTTTATCTAGAATTTCATCACTGGCTTCATCAAACATGCAGTAAATGTAGAATCACCAGTCTTTTATTCACAGTTGGCCTGAAGTGAGATGTTTTATTTATACCATGGGTCAGTTCAGCCAAGCAATCTGATTTATTAAAGATGGGTACTTCCAACCGTGCTGTTAATCCCCATAAAACATGGCTAGCTAGGCTTTATTGGTTGCTATGCCAGTTCCCGTGGTAACAAGGGAGCTAGTTAGCGGTCTCTCCGTTTCTCTTCTGTCTTTGATTCAGATGTATTTACACTATTCTGAAGATACTTATTATACACTGGACACTCCTCACTGTATTTATGAGCACTTCAGTGCTGCCAGTCGGATGCAATAGCAATGCAATACCCATAAGTACAGTCTTTAAAGTGAAATGTGCAAATGATGATGACATACTCTGTGCTGCTTCCATATTATTGTCTTGGCTTTAATCATATATCTGTTTTAATCATATATTTGGCACAAGTTATTTAATCTCTGGTTGTAGTCATTCAAGCACCACGTACTAGATTTACCTATAGAATGTGACATGCTGAGGTTTGATGTAGCTGGTGGTAAATCACAAATATGAATTACCTCAAATTTTAAAATGGCTTATTTGAGTTACGACATTCAAGGCTGGATTGTCAATCAGACAAAGCGGGCATCTGCCCTGAAGGCCGCTAAAGGTTGTCACAGTTTTGTTTGGTAATATTCACGACTACAGCACAATAAAAACTGAAATGATGAATGTGTGTGAAGGAGGTTAATCTGGCCCTGGAGACATTAATGATTTCTCATGGCTTCATAATTTGTTGGTCATATTTGACCAAAATGAACATCATTTAGTAACACAGGTCCTGTAATTGTTTATTCAATCTAGTTAATTTCCCAATAACAGCCCATTTCAATAAAACTCTTGTTTACTTTAAATCTTTTCTTAGAATATGTCTAGCTCATATTTATCAGATATATGTATTGTTTTGACCAAGATTTTAAGTAGACATCCTAATCTCTGTGGCAGTGAAAGATAGACATTTATATATTGAAATCCTGTATGTAATTCTATACTATAAATGCATACATAGTGTATCACAACAGTACTTGGAGAGCATATTGGCTCCTGTAATTTCTACAGAAACTGCATCATTTATGAATGACTGTTACATAGGCCATGATACTGGGGTACCATCTGGGACCCACAAACCAGCTCTTATCAATTTCTTATCAAAGCGTGACTCTGAGCTGCGGGAAAAGAGAGTGAGGAGGAAAGAAAAATGGCCATCTTGTCTGTGTCTTCCTCTCCTTTAAACAGTCATAAACCTGGGATCATATTTCTTTACTTGATTTAGCTAATTTTCTTTTAAGGAGGCTATTCAGGACCTTATTTTGAGCTGACCAGTAAAAAAAGAAAAAAGCTGACAGTTTCCTGATGAGGCTTTTGAGATATTTTCCTACTAAGGTAGCTGATGAATGCCAGTTGTCACCCATGTGGAGCTGGCAGGCTAAAACAAGGCCATGATGATGACTTGCTCCAATTAACCGTGTAAAATGATGGATACAAACACACCACAGATATCTGGGTGCTGCGCTGTCCTAATACAGATCCCCTTAGCCTCATCTGTAATCCTTCTTCATTATGTTCGCTTTTCCTTCAGCTCTTTTTTTCCATTTATCACTTCCTCTATCCTACTTGCACATTTTGGAGGCCACAGTTAGAGGAATAGTTTGACATTTTGGGAAATATGCTTACTTGCTTTCTTGCTGAGAGTTAGATGAGAATATTGATGAATAAAATATAAGGCTACAGACAGCAGCCTATTATCTTAGATTAACATAAAGACTGGAAACAGGGACAAACATCTAGGATGTCATTGCTCCCAAGAAATATAACCCCTCGTAAAACCACAATTTGTAATTTTTACACGCTTCAGAGCTGGTAGGCGGATTTTGTTACTTTTGACCATTGTATATAAAGATTCATCTTTATATGCTTTTGACAGAATCAAGCTAGCTGTTTCTGTGTCCAGTCTTTATGCTAGGCTAAGCTAACCAGCTGCTGCCTGTAGCTTCCTATTTTCCATACGTGAGAAATATGAGAGTGGTATCAATCTTCGGAACATGGTTAATTTCACATCTGATGTTTGATAAAATGACGATTGATGATATTTTAATCTGCGTAACAGGAAACATGTTGAACTAAACACTGCCACTGCAGCAACAGGTTCACCACAGTGTTTTACAGTGAGAGGCAGCGCAGCACCACACTTAAGTACTATCAACAGTTCCACTTATGGACGCAATTTACTTTGCATCACAAAGCAATCATGTTTCGAGGGCAAACCCACTAATAAGACAGAAACACTATAAAGGCCCAAAAATAGAAACAACAGAGTGAATTCAATGGAGCTGCAGCCACTGTGGTGGAGCCGTCCCTGTTGTGAGTCATAAGTGTTAAGTGCCTTGATGACGCGGGCGGAAGTGTGGGTGACATTGGGGGAGGGTGGGTGGGTGGTTGGGAGCAGCAGATGCATCACTTGTGTTCCCCCAGACCCTTGTCATCCACTCAGTCTCGGCTTCATTCAGCTGGCTGTTGCTACGATACAACATGGGAGATGACACTCGAACTGAACTGACAAACACACAAAAGCTGTTATATTCTTACACATTCTGGGAAGTTTTTTCTATTTCTGAAACAATTTAAATGTCTTGTCCACATCAAGTTGGTGTGGAGTCAAACCAAAATCATTTAGCTGTGAACATTTAACATATTGTTGCAGTAGTTAACATAAATCACATATTAACTAAGTTTGAAATGTTTATTACAGCGTTTTTTTTCTGTCAAATGAAGAGGATGATGAGACTTTAACAGTATTTGGATGATATGGGGAGCTCTCGGCTCTCAGGTTTACATCCTCTCGTGTGGATAATGAAGAGGACAGAGTTTGGGAGCTGTTTTGATCATCATGAAGCTTAGTGCACTCTGCCTCTGGTATTTCCTCTGGTATTTCCAAAGTTCAGGGCCATTCAGTCTAGAAAACTATGCAAAAAAGGGTACAACTTCATAACCACATTGAGAAAAGTATTTTCCAAGTATTTTCTAAACTCACTTGTGTACTTGTACCCAGATAGCAAATTTTGTTAATTCAATGTTGAGTTATAGTCACACAAATTGCTATGTGGTCTACTTTGAATCAACAGTAGACAATCAACAGAAGTCACAGTTTAAATGTTGAAATAAAAATCTATTGTAAGCAAACATGTTTTCAACATTGAAATATTAACATTTAATCAATATTGTCTCAATACTGCAACTTTCCCGCCAAAAAAAACAATTTTAGGGGTGTGTGGACATATTTATTTTAAATAAAACACTCCTTAACTGTGATGGATGTGATGGATGCAACTTGTTTATATATATATAATTAATATGTAATGAGGAAAACATTTTTGGAGGGAAATGGTAAATATCATAAAATGTCATGAAAATATCTGGTCTCCTGTAGTTAATTAGTGTAACATTGATTCAATACATCCACATCAACAAAAATTTTATCTCAGGCATCCAGTGGGTAAATCAGTTTTTATTCATTGTCAATTATGATTAGAAATCTGATGTTTATTCAACATTAAAGACAACAAGCGCTTTCAATTTGTATTCAATGTGAGGCGTCAGTGTAGATTCAAAGCCTCTGTCTATATAATATAATATTTAATTATATTTCACTGTTGATTCACTTGTATTTTGCTATCTGGGTAGCTACAAGTGGTATCTTGGAAAAACACATTTGTACTTCCAATATAACACTTTGTACAGTTGCTTCTCTTTGATGACAAAACGATTTCCCTACACTTTCAGGACCAACTTTTATTTTGAATTGGGAATGCTAATACAGCCTTTTAAGATGTGAACCATGAATGAAGGCATTTCCTGTCGCTCCATGAAGGGTGCAAATATGCCAATAAATAATACCTACTGTGACATGTTTTCTGTAAGACCCGCTCAATGAGAGTGATAGCTGCTGGAGTGATCAGCTGGTAGCTCAGAATTACCCTCACACATTAATCTGACTGACACACTTGTCAGACAGATTAATCAAAACCAAAAACCTTAACAATGTTTCTATCCAAAGTAAAACTTCATCTATTTAGACAGCACAAGACAATTCTCCCTCCATGAAGAGAAACCAAAAAGCAATTCCTTTGATCATATTGCTCATGAAAGTAACAAATGGGCTTGAAACCTGACAGCCTCTGGGCAGCTTAGAAAACATGTAGAACATTGGAGGGAAATTTCTGTTTCCAATGACAGATCTCCTTATGAAGAGCTTCCAGCAACATATAAGGAGACATTGATAAAAAGCTCTGGGGCTCAGGGAAATGGAGGAGCTATGCTGACCAGTCAGTATGACAGATACTCTACCTGTTGGCATGTTTGCTGCTTCACTGCCACATATCACTGAGCGGCAACTTGGCTGGAGCTACTGCCCCATGTGGTGGGATTGGAGTTGGCCAAACAACAGAGGCACTGCTGAAGAGACTGCTGGTGGGTCAAATCTCAAGTCAAGACCAACATAGTCCAAGTCTTAAAGTTTGTGCTTCAAGTCCTAAACAAGTCACTATGCACCCTTCATCAAATTTAATGCCAATTTCAAACACAGTAAGAGTTACAGTAAATTTACAGAAATAATGAATAAACTGTTTTGTAGCCATGCTAGCGGTGTAGCTCTATGGATGGCAACGTCAGTCCACCACTTTGGTCCAGACTGAAATATCTCAACAACTATTGGATGGATATCCATGAAATTTTTCCCCAGACGATGAATCATTGATGAATTAAGTGATCCCCTGGCCTTTCCTCTAGCGTCATCATGAGGATCACATTTCTGGCTTTGAGTGAAATGTCTCAACAACTATTGGATGGACTGCCGTGAAATTTGGTACATTTATGTCTCCCTCAGGATGCAATGTAATAACGTTGGTGATTAACTTCATCTAGCACCAGATCATCAGACCAATGTTTAAATTTTATCTTATACTTACTTATTACTGATAGGCCTACTTTGGTTTATGACCAAATACCTGAAAAATTAATGATATTCCCATTAGCCTCAGCTGTACATATGTATGCAAATGTTAGCATGCTAACATGTGAAACTAACATGATAAACACAGTAAACAGTATAGGCTACCAGCTAAAATCAGCATTTTAGCATTGTAATTGTGAGCATGTTAGCATGCTAACAAACTAAGATGGTAAACAAGGTAAACAGTATCAGCTAACATCAGCATTTTAGCATTGTCATTGTGAGCATATTAGCATGCTAACAGTAGCATGGCTGTAGACTGTCAAACATAGCAACAGATAGAGTAAATATTTTTAAATTTATGTTTGCTTTCAAAACATTTCATACATTTCAAAAAAGCTTTATAACAGTTAGCAAAATGTTAGATGTTCCTTGGTCTGTTATTCCTGTGATTTATTTGTAGTTGCCATCGTAAGTAAAACGTTTTTACTTACAAAGGTGATAATCAAAACTATCATCTGTTGTCTGTTTGATTGGCTGCTAGATTGATTGATGAAGTATATTTGATGTCAGAAAAATAAGGAGTTTATTCGCTGCACACTTTTTTAACAAGATGATTTTTAATCTATAGGCGTGGTCTTAGTCATTCCAAGTTCAAAGGCTAAAGTCTAAGTGAAGTGACAAGTGAAGTCACTGGTATTAAAGTCAAAGTCGAGGTGCAAGTCTTTTTGTTATTGTTGTGAGAGGCCAACTGTCCATTCAAATGTGTATTAACCCGCTTTGAAATTCTTTTCACAAGTCTCATAGTGATAAAATTGTGTCAATGTCACTTTGAACTAAAGGCCCGTATTTATAGGTTTAACAGAGCCTTTTGACACTGAGCCCTATTAATTGAGCTCTCCACAGACTCCCTGTATCTAAAATTGGTAGGAAGTCCATCGTGGAGGTGAAGAGGGACAAAGTAGGCCAAGGACTCTCACAGAAAATAGACTATGACTCACTGAGGGGCCGTATCATCTTGGGAAAGAACAGGAAATGGGAAAGAATGTGGGTTAACAATAATTTTCGAAATTACAGGCATACAAGTACAGGGCCCCCCGTGGTGTAATGAAGTGAAGAAGGATAACGTGGTCTGTCAGGCTTCATTCAGCTGAAAAAGTGGTGATGTGATTTCATATTCCAGGCACATAAACTTTATCTAGCAACATCTATGATATCTCTATATCTATATATAAGTACATTTAAGTAATGTACACATTGTACTAAGTAAAACTTTTTGATACTTGTACTCTGAGTATTTTCATTTTATGCTACTTCCTCTTTCTGACTATATTTCATATTAGTATAATATTGTATCTTTTTACTCTTTTACTGATACTAGTTCATTTGTAGGTATAGATTTTACATATAAAAAAACACGCTCATTTTATAAAGTAATACACATTGTTACAGATTAAACGATCCACCAGTATATAAAATAAGTAAAATTAGCCCCATCTTGACATCATTAAAATTAAGCTTACACATTAATGCATCAATAATAATATACCCATAATAATATATATAATACATATAAGTCTGAATGGTGCCATTCTGCATAATGAGTACTTTTACTATTTATACTTTAAGTACATTTTGCTGATAATACTTAAATACTTTTACTTGAATAACAAGTTGAATGCAAGCCTTTTACTTGTAAAGTACTGGAGTACTTTTATACTGTGGTATTGCTACTTTTACTGAAGTAAAGTATCTCAATACTTCTTCCACCAATGTTTGATATTAAACTGAATGTAAAAGTAAGCCTATATCCCCATGCCACTTTCTCTGTAACTCCTAATAATCCCAGCCACTGACAGTATACACCTCTTGAGTTTAATTGGTGAAATCAGACATATCTATATAGTAATGTGTGTAACTTGTAGGTTACATTTCAGAGTTTTAGCATGGAAATGAAGGTGCTCAGTACTCTATATGGCAAATATAAATTAAAGAAATCAGTCATTTTGTTCACCTGCACTGCCCCCATGTGGTGATGCCAAAAACAAATGAACCGTTCCCACAGACAAAACAGTCAGTTTCAAAACATCAGCCAATCTTTATTTAAAAGTCCTGACATGACAAAAAACAAACATACAGATGGTGGTGGTGGGCTTAACCTTACACGGAGGTACACTTGTGAGAAACCCATTAACTAGACAAGAGAAACAATAGGATTTCAAAACAAAGTCTGTGGAAAAATTATCCTCTCAATTTATTATCAGGACTAGTGATGCACTTGGCAGAGTATGCTGTGTAAGGTTCAACACCTTAAGAACAGACATACAATTAATATATTTAAACTTGTATACAGTAGTTTTCTCAGCTAGTCCTTGTACTTCATCACTTTGACCAATGAAGGGACCTGAGAAGATCACCAAAGACAAGTTGAGGGCCAATTCTAGCAAGACAAAACCTACTTTAACTCTACTGCATTCAGCAGCACACAGATGGGCACAGTCTTGTTCAATCCAAACAGATAACTTAGCAGTAACTTACTGCATATATTGCAAAACTACACTAAAGGATTCACAGCCATGTAGGCATAAACATGACAGATGAAAAACAGAGTAGGAGTGACGCGTGTGGAGGTAAAAGTGACATAACAGTCAGCAACATTCAGCAATACCCCACACCCATACACACACAGACACCTTATCATTGTTGTTCACTTTATGTTTTTGAGATGAAAAAATGGGAATCTTAGTAAAGATGACAATGGAGGGCACACTCAGGAAATGGCAGGCAATGAGGGGTGTGCCTATTAAAACAAACCCATGGCACTTGAACTAATATGGAAATCCGGCATTGGAACAGGCAATAGATCTGTGGTAAGGCGTCAACAAGAATATTCATCGTTATCATCATGATTCTCACAAGAATTTTACACATGGTTTTGTCAAAACTCTGCATACATAATGATGTAAAAGCACTCTTACACGTAGCCCAGTTGTCTCGGCCCAAACCACCCCTTTAGTGTTGCGTCATTAAGAAACATCATAAAGGTGGTTTCATCTACCAATTAGCACATTCTACACTGGGAAATTTGTATCTAAAAGACTTGTACAAGCTTGTATCTGTTGCTTTTACTGGAAATACAAACAGCTGCAAACAATGATGGGTGCACATTTCACTCACACACTTTCATTAAGTATTTCTTGGATTTATACACCTCAAACTTCAAACTATATCATCAGCATATTCTCACTCCTTTCAGTTTGGGTTTCAACATCAGTGTCCTGTGGTTCAGTGACTATCAATCTATATGTTAATCGCAAACAAGAGGACAGGCATAATAGACGCAGTGGAGCAGGCAACATACAGTATATGATGCTGTGTGCTCACTTCCAAACTCAGTACTGTGATGCAAATATTAAACTGCAAAGATCTGAAGTTATTATTCCCATACACACTGTAATAAGCTACAGTACATCTCTGCATGTACACTAGATCAGTTTCACTAGTTTCATTTGTACATAAAATATTTTCAAGTATGTTAGAAGACTTCTTTGCACAACTGAAAAAACAAACTATTTTCATAGCAGGATGGATAAAAGGCTTTTTAAAGGGACATTCCTCAATTTAAGTCCAAACCTTGTTAGAATTGTTTAGATGCCAGCCGCTCCACAACGTGCTATAACACAATCCTAAAAAAAATTAAATAAATTTAAAAAAAAACACATCTAAGATCAAAACAGCCCAGACACAAGTTTCTGGACAGCAGTGGAACCAGTCTGCTGAGTCCTTATTCAAAATAAATTTAAACATAAAAGCCTTTTGCAGAGAGAAATAGACTGGATGCAATATGCGATGCAGCGCTGAAACTGATTATTGTTATGGAGAGTTGGCTGTTCCCCCCTCACACTGCACCAGCGCTGTGAAGTTCACATTTGGTTTTGAATGTCTGGGACAAAGTGTTTTTTTGTTCTAACTCTGGCAGACAGCTATTGCCTTGGGTCTGAGGAGCAAGGTTGTGGATCCGTGGGTACATATTCCACAGGCAAAGGCCTAAAATTAATGAGGGAGAGAAAAAAACAACAACAACTAAGAACCCACAAGTGAACTAAAACATTCTGCACTGACTACATTACCAATGACAACCTACCACATGCCTTCAAGGGTTAATTATACAAAATATATATTTAAAAAAAAAAAACTACAATCTACTATCCTGACTTACATGGAGCAGCAGGATCGGATATTGATGATAAACACGTGATCAGGCTACTTTCGTTTCATAGCGGCAGTGTCTTCTTCCTTCAGGACAAACTTTTTCCTCAGAGCTTCTGAAATCAGAGTGGCTGAGTCCTCCTCTCTGAGGGACGTACAGCCTCTGTTGTACCTGCAAGGACAACCGCCAAAAAATACAAACCAAATAACGTTCAGGGTCATCGAAATACTATAATGATCAAATTATGTATGAGAGGGAGATGATAGTATATTTCTTTAAAAGGAGTATTTCAGCATTTTGGGAAATATGCTTATTTACTTTCTCGCTGACAGTTAGATGAGTATGGAAGTTTTTATTGGACTTTATTTATTTGTAACCCACATAAGACAATCCACAGATGTGTACCATTACCCACAAATATTTCACTACGCACAAACATGTATTTTTTTTTTTTTTAATTTATGTTGTGTAAAGTCATAGCCACAAAAAATACAGAGCAATGAGAAGATTGATACCACTCTCATGTCTGTACGGTAAATATGACACTATAGTCAGTAGCTGGTTTGCTTAGCTTAGCATAAAGACTGGAAACAGAGGGAAACCGCTAGCATGGCTCTGTCCAAAGGTTAAAAAAATTCATCTATTAGCACCTGTAAAACTAGCTAATTAACATGTTATATCTCAGTTATTTAATCCGTAGGAAAAAAAGAAAGTGAAAAAGCAACAATTTGCAGTTTCACAGGGAGTTATGTGCTGGACTGTATCTTGACTACGCACAGAGACTTCCTGGAGTCTCTGCTCACAATGACAACAAGACTCAGTGATAGGAGACTGACGACTCTTACCTGTCTTTGCTCATCTTCATGCGGTTCATGTCTTTCAGGATGTCCATAACATCAGCAAAGCTGGTGGACTTTGATAGTGACACTGTATCCTCCTCTGCCTCCCGAAATTCCATGCTGGGTCTGTCCAGGTCAAAGGTCGCCGATGCCGTCATGGAAACAGGTGGCAGAGGGTCAGGGACAAGCTCTGACACCACAGAGACCACATCTTTCTCATCTTCCTCCTCCTCTTCTTCTTCCTCCTCCTCCTCCTCAGTGACATCGCTGATGACAAAGGAAGCAGCAGCTGTGGCAGCCGGCTGGTACGGCACTGTCTCGAAAGGCGCCATGGAGAAGCTCATACTTGTGTCATCAGGGGAGAGCAGGTCAGGGGTCAGGGGGTTGGAGCCTGAAAGAAAGAAGAAAAGCAGGGTAGAGAAATGAGTGGGTCTGTAGTTGTTGTTTAGTGAAGTTTGAATCGGACAGTGTTGAGAAAAACAGACTGAAAATATCCAATAGTCCAAATGCCCTTTCTATTTCATTTCCAATGTGAATTTGAAGCTTGCGTATAGGTATGCTATTGTTGTTTTCAGTAGCTCTCCTCCCAGGCACTATTACACCTTAAGTGGAGTGCTATGGGAGAGAATACACTCCAATCACAATTTTAAAAAAATTCTCTAAGCAGTATGTGATTTCTTCATGAGACAAGCATTTATTATTATATACCTCCCCTGAAAGCCCAAATGCATCTAGGATCACATAACCTACCTCATAGCTTAACTGCATCATTGTTTTGAATACACATGACACTATGATATATTAGCATGAAGGCCTGGTCTACATGAGGGCCTTCCCCTGTTCACAGACCATCTAATGGCACAAAATTTACAGAATTTAGAGGACAATAGAGTTTAAATCTGATAGTTTCTTGTGTGCCTCACCACTGAACCACAGAGATTGTCTTTTGTCGCTGACCTACAAACTGATGCCAAGACATTTTAATAGCAAAGAGCTTTAGGAGAATCAGGGCAGCTGACTTGACAACAAAAGGATCACAGTCACATGAAGACAGTAACTCAGTGGTGAAAAATAGGCTCAATAAAGCAATTTGAAAACTGCGCTGCTCTGAACAGCTTTATGAATCATAGTCTGAAGTATCAATAAAGGAGATTGTCAAGAAGTGTTCCAGTTTTCATGTTCCTGTGTGTTTATCACAATTCAAATCTACAGTGGACAAGTTTGTACACTGCAATTCTTGCTTTGGTTACCTACCAGAATCACTTGCCACAATCTTAGCGATCTGTGCACGGAGTCTGCTGAGCTCGTCCTGCAGGGCAGTAGTGCGGTTCAGCGCCGTGACCCCAGGCTTCCTAAGCCCCTCCATCCTTTTGCCTTCACGGCGGAAGTTGGGCACAGATGAGTTCCTGTGGAGCACCAGGAGAGGCGTGGGCCGCCATTCGTGTTTCAGAGGACGAGTGTCACTCCTGAAAACAAAAGAGCGGGTGACCAGTGTTACTGAACAGTCACCTTTATTATAGAATTGAGTCCAGCTTTTGAAGTATGCTGCATGTCATCTGATGCCTCTCTCTTCTCCTCAGTAAATGTCATACTACTAATCAATACGTTGCCATCAATTAATTATAGGTACAGCCCAATCCAATAGCACTGCAATACATCCTATCTTTGTTAAGTTTATAATGTTCAGTTTTCACCACTACCTATGGCTGCAAAAATCAGAATAGAGCTGAATCAAAGCCTTTCTGACACAGTATTAGCAAAAACAGGACATTATAACCTTGTACTGCATGTGGAGTAGTGACTTGGCACTAATCCATAACCTTAGTGGTTGTCTCTTAGGGCTTGATTGGATACTTACCGCACTCTGGCATATGTCTCTTCTTCATCTGCAACAATCCAGGCTATGTCTGCCAAGGTAGGAACCATAGGGCCGTCCATAGGCCGAAGAGCGGGCAGACCCGGTAGTTCCTAATGCACAAGGACACAAGTTAACGTTGTACACACAAGCATTTCTAGAGTAATAATATGGGGATGTAATTTATAGATAAAAAAGCAATGTGCAGGACTTATGGGATCTGATATTTACCTGGAAACATGCCCTTTGTGGAGGTTTGAGTGGAAGAGTGGAACCTATTCTTCTCACAACACTACGGGTGGATCCATGAGGCTTATTCTGCCAGATAGGAATAACTTCCTGCAAAGTATATATTAAAAAACACAGTCTCTACACAAAGCATAATAGTGTAATAGCAGTGCTTAGTCTATATTTTGCATTCCAGCACAATCATGCGGGAGAAAGGCAGTATTAAGTTAAACAGTGTCAAGTAAAGACATCATTAATAGCTAGGAAGCAAACATACAGTTTCTGTTTCCATGGTGATAGAGGGTCAGTCTCATTCGCTGGGAAGCTGCACACCAATGCTTGGTGCTAGCAGTGGCTGAAGACGGAGCAGTTCAGTAAACAGATGCCATGTCAGTACGACTGCCAACTCTTGGGATATAAATGAGTGATTAGTTACTGGAGCATCTGTTGAGAGAAACATACAAGAGCGGAAGTTAAACACCACATTACTTTACCAGAAACTTAAAACAAATAGTTTAGAAATTATTACCCAAGTGGCACAAGACAAACTAATCATAATTTTGATGACTGATTAACTAGGCAAGTAACCTTTTATATTAAGAGCTCAAGTAAAATGCATGTGGTGGATACATCTTCTGAATTTGTAAAATTAGCTTCGTTTTCGCTTTTTTGTATCATTCTAAAATACATGATGTTACTTAGCTACTTACGCTAGCTAACGTTGGTACAACTTTATCACCTCACCGCGATTAGATCAACAAATGAAGGAGCAGTGCTAACATATCTAGCGAATTAACCTATGTCTTAAATTTAACACAGCTAATTGTGTTAACGGTGCCGCTACAGGCTGCTTTGACTAACGTAGCCGTTGACAACAACATGATGAACGCCAGAAAGATCGCTTTAGTGCAGTGATTTATGAATACATTTGCTCAGTTCATCATTAGCCGGTAGCTACGGGTATCAAAAACACACACAGGGACCGTCAGTTAGCTTTAGCTGCACCAACAACGACCCCCTGGTTGACCCTCACCTGTACACCAACACCACCAATTTTTCAGTGTGTTTCGCTTATCTCCATAAAATGGAATTAACAGTGCAAGATCCCAATTTACGGTAGCTTACGGCTGTATCTTGGAAAGCTAATCCGTTAAATTGTTTAGCAGCTTCTCCTCTTCGTCTTTCAGCCTTTACTTATGTTGTCGTTCTTTAGGCCGGAAACCTGTTCCTCCCTTTCCTGTGATTTGATTGGTTGGAGCGCCACGAGTGTCCTCTATCAGAATGGTCCAAGAGCGCCCCCCAGAGGTGGAGGTGAACAGTGCTAAGCAAAGACATGAATACAAAACAACAGGGGAGGAAACTGTAACCCTGCTTTGGAAAAATGTATTATTTGGACCCACTGAATATGACAGGAATTCTTGCTCTCAGTTTAACTAATTAGCTAATTAACTTTTCTGAGTCTATTCACTATGCAAAACAATACATTACATGAATGTACCAACTACAAAGCTGATAAAACATATAACACCTGTAATCTTTCTTTTACTGAAGAAAACCTTGGCATGTTTATTTGCAGTGATATTGTTGGTTACTTGCTGTATACTTGTTATATCTGTTCAATGATGCATATTAGAAAAAAGATTTTTAAAAAATAAAGACATGATTTTTGAAAAATGAAAGAAAAAATATTACAGCTGTTTTAGAAATACAGTGGTAGCGATAATTTACTACCACTTCCTTATGTGTTAAAATATCACAGTGATATCATGATATTATTTTAAAGCATTTAAGCTTCGGAATAAGTGTGCAGGGAAGGATTTATTTATTTATTTTTTTGCTGCTACTTGTTTTCCAGTTACTTTTAAGTAAAACAAAATAAATATTAATTTGACCCCTTAGCAACAACTATAAGATGCTTCTGAAAATATCTCTCTATATTATGTTTTTCTTTTTAATTGCAAAAAAAATATAAATTTATAAACATCAAGACGCAGAAAAAAGATACAACTATGTTAGCGAACAAGGCACATTACATAAGACAGAAATAATATGGGATAAAACTAATGATAATAAATAACACTACAATATACAAAATAATATAAAAATTAATAAATAACTCATGATTAAATAAATAAAAAAGAAAGGGGTCCTCGGGGTCAGCAAATATTTTCAGTTCTTCACGAGCTCTGAGGGGAATTTTGAGATAAGATGTCTGACAACACAAGATGTATCACCCCTATCCACTTCCGCTTTCGCTGTTGCCTGCCGGCCGGGGGGGCAGAACTATCTTGACAATCGGCGCGACGGCCCTTTAAGCACTGGGCGGAGCTTGAATATTGAACTTGTTACTGCTGTCTGCAGTGATATCATCACACTGCAATATGAAGACGCGTTCACATGACCGCCACCCGTCTCCATCCCTGAACAAGACACAGGTCAGTAAAGATACCGCTAAGTTTACCTGATGCTCTTTTGAGTTCTTCATCTCTATAAGACCTGCTGATGTAATATTTCTTTCTGCTATAGCAGCAGTCTCGATCATTCTGTAATGTCGTCTAAAATGCTTACTTCCTCCATGGGTGATCATTGCCAGCCTTTACAGGAAGCAAATTGTGATCATTTTTAAAAACCATATGACTGACATATGTCAGGAGCTCTTGAAGGATGCAGGATCAAGTAAGGCTAATCCTGTTGTTGCTGTTAATTCAGAGATGACTGACACATCACCACCCAAAGGGATGTGTCATGAGTTGCCGAAATTAGGCTTTTGCAGGATGTAGCCAGATGCATTCCTATGTCATGATATGAACATAGTGTTAGGTAATGTCTAAATACAGCTGTACACTGCTAAGAGCCAGGAAATACAGTGATCCATTTAAGAAGCATCATATTGATATATAATAATATTTTACTTCACATTATTATAGAAATATGAAATATTAAGCTAGTCACACTCATCATCCACAATATATGGACTGATTGACAATTTAAAATGAGTGCTGGCTCCATTACACTGTTAAATGTCTAGCTCACTTCCTTATGGGGGCCTTATGGGGGGTGGCTGCAGGTAGAACCTTTACTATCCCTTTTCCCTCCCTCTGCCTAGACATCTGTAAAATCAGCCCACATTTTATGACTTACTGTCTTGTGTAGGTGCTGTAACTGGGTTAAAAAGTAGGTATGGGGAATAAAAGGAGGAGGAAGGATGCCAGCTGAGCCCCTCATCCCTCTGCAACTGCCACCGCTGCCAACATCAGACAAACCCCCCCACAGAAAATGGCTCAGTCTGTGAGGAGGCCCGAGACTCTAGGAGCCATGGACCACGAGCCCCAGAGGGACAAGACCAGGACCAGCTACTTTGGCAACGTCAAGACCAGGTCAGGCCTCTAAATACATGGATTACTGGAAAGAAAACAAAGGGGAAAGCTCCAAGTGGACATGTGACAAGTTTGGCTGGCATTTCCTACTCAGATTTAAGCATGCTACAATTCACTCTTTCATTATTTTATTAATTTCATAAGAAGGGTAACATGTCCAGATTACCACTAAGCAGGTGTCATGCCAGACTACAATACATAAAGGATTTTTTAGCACAGAATGCACATTTTCATCCACTGTCACTGAAGGACTCCATCATGTGGGTGAGAGCTGCAGCATGTTGCCAAGAACTCACTTCCCTGGCCATCACGCAGACGACTCCCACTCCCCTATAAATAACTCTGATCAGACTGTGAGCGCTGCTCTATACAGCCATTCACACTTCAAATGCTCTAAACAACAAACCTTTGAATCCCTGCAATTAAAGGGAAAATCCACCACCACGACTGGCAGAAAATTAATTTGCAGTTTTCATAACTGAGATTGAAGATTTCCCTGGTTCCAGCTTTTGAAATGTGTGCATCTGCTGCTTTTCTCTGTCTTATGTGACACTAAATTGAATATCTTTGGGGTTTTGACTGTTTGTTACACAAACCAAGCAATTTGAAGATGCCACCTTCAGTTTCCATGATATTGTGATGGCAATTTTTGACTATTTCTGACTAATTAAAATAATCACAAACATAATTTAGATGTTGTTTCTGTAGTATTATACACCCACAGTAGCCATTCATGAGTTTAAACCTGTAGCAGAGACTGTAGAGATCATGTCATCAATAAAGAAATCTAGTAGCTTCTTCATAAACAGTGAATATAAATCCTATGATACAATCTCCAAATGATTCCAGTGAAATCATATAGTGATTTTAATGGAATAGGAGGACATTAAAATAAAACCTATTTGGATTGAATATCTCAAACTAAAATTCTTTGATTTGGTCACTAATTCATTGTCAGTGAGCTATAACTACAAAATGTCACCTGATGACATCATTAACTTACAGTAAATAAGTATGTAAAGTTTATTTATTTAGCACCTGTGTAAAGAAATCCAGATTGGAGTCACATGAGACCTTTTTGAAGATCTGAATAGACTAGACGGGATGAAATAAAAGCATGAATAATCATCTCCATCTCAGCTTGAGACACAGTAGGTTAAGTTTAGCAAAATTCCTCTTCTGGAAAAAAACAGGAACACATCAAACACTTTGAATGCTTTTCAAGAGATAGTGCCTGGTCAAATAAAAAAAAAAGTATGGATTTAACAGATGAGGAGAAAGAACCGTGGCGTTCCGGCACCAACACAGATAAGGACCTCTGTTTTATCAGCATTAAGCTGAAGAAAATGTTTTGCGGTTTAAAAGAGATGTATAATATATCATCTGCATAACAGTGATAAGATATACCTGTGTATAGCAGAGCAGTGGGTCTTGAGGAGGCATTTGTTTGTGTTTGTGCCCCAAATCACTATAATAACACAATCTAAATTAGCGCTTTAACAATAAGTCGATCGACAGAAAATGTGTGTGCAACTAACGATTAATTGACTGTAATCGACAGACTAATCGATAACAAAAATAATAGTTAGTTGCAACCCAAATGTAAATTCTGTTAGAGGGTGACTTTTTACCTTTTAAACACTGTTAGGAGCATGCACTGAGTTAGTTATGACATACTTTCAGTGTTTTTTAGAGTAAACTCAGACTATATGTGTGTGCAGATGTGTAACCTACTTAAATAAAGTGTAATGGTAATTGGCAATTTTTCTGTTTTTTCTGCTCTCTCTCTCAGACTGGGTTCCAAGCTCCCTCCTGGCGTCTCTCAGCCTCCACAGTTCGCTAAGCGGCCCTGGGAGACTCAACCCCGAGTGATGCTGGAACCTGCAGCCAGCAGCCAGCGTCAGCACCAACCCATTGTGGGCCGGCCTCTGAACCACATTCCCCACATCAGAAACCCCAAACTGCGGCAGTACTACCTGCAAGGTGCTCCTGCAGTGTTTGATATCCCCGGGCAGGGAGCGGGCTGTTTGCATCAAGCAGAGGCAAAGAAGTGTCTCTGAGATGACCACCAGCTTGAATTTACATTTTATAATCCTCACACTGAGCGATGTGTGCCAACATGGCACACAACATAACTTTGCATAAAGTAATTTTCATACAGAGAGGAATGGCAGGCATATACCCTGTAGTTTATTAATCCAGTTAGGAAGTGGTGATGAGGCTCTGCTTCCTCATACTTGTGCTGTGCTCAGGATCTTTTGTCACAAGGCATGACAGAAGTTGATTTTGTTTGGCTCACAGGGACTTCATGGGATCTAAACAATGCTGCAATGAAGCAAGAGCATGTGGATGGACCGCCAGATGACAGCACAAGCAGCAGGGTGAGTCGCATGTTTTTGTTTTTGACTTTTCAGACTTTATTGTACTTCTTGCATGCATTAAGGAACTCAGCTGTGGAACAGGTAAGATAAGAATTGGGAAATTGGACAGACCGATAATGGATTTATCTCTGCATCTATAAGTCATCTGGTTAAGTGTGTTGGAGCAAGCATGTTGCAGCTGGTAATTGGTTTCACAATTTATGGTCTTGAAAGAGTTTGATAAAGAGCGTCCAAGGTTCAGAGATGTCAGAGCCGTTCTCAAACGCCATGGGAAAACAGAGTCTGTTTCAGAGTCTCTACAACAAATACAGCCAGAGGAATGTATATTCAGTCGTTTATTCTAAGGTATTTGTCAGCTGGTTTCTGATTTTGCTGCTGAGCTGTTAAGTATGAATAGTGTTGATCTTTCTGTCTGTCTGTGATCGTCTGTGTTATCATGAATCTGGAAAGGACGTTAGTACATATTACTAAGTGCTCTAGTCTGATTTGTTTCACCTTTGCTTGGAAATGTATCCCTTCTTCTTCTTTTTTCTCCTTCTTCTCCTCCTTCAAGTCATTAACCATTTGCAGCTTCTTTTTTTTCATCCATTTTCATACACACAAACACACATAGTTTATGCCTACACAAAGCAGCACATGCACAGACACATCCACACACTCACACCCACACAAAAGCCCACCGTTTTTCCTGTGGTCACATCATCTGTCAGGCTGCAGTAATCTAATTTAGGTCAATGGATTCATCAGTCAGTGCATGACAGTTGTGGAAGTGATGCTTCACTCCCACTGTTTCAGCTCTTGAACTTACTCGCAAACAGTAATATATTTTATTCACAAGTTCACGTCCAATCTGATCTGATTCGCAAATGTTTGAGCTGATTTAGAGTGGAAGCACGCAGTGAGACCTGCACAACAAATTGCAGTGGGTATTTGAGTCCGTAATTATAGTAAACTAGCGGTTAGCAGAGCACTTCGATATTGTCCTGTCCTGCATTAAAAACGAACAGTAGAGTTTAATCACTCCTGCATTTCTTCCACAGTGTGCTCGTAGAGTGCAGTTCTGAAGATGGATACAAAATACGTTGTTCACTCCAAAACAAACTGAATTATCTTACGCATGAATAAAGAATTACTCCTTGAGATCTGGTGTGTGATCAGATTTTTTTGTGTTTTAGGGTCTCTCTGGGGACACAGTGTTCAGCGTCTCATCTCAGTTCAACAGTAACGGTACATCCTCAGCAGAAGAGGGAAAAACTGGCCACTGTCCCTCCCATTCCTCTTCAAATTTACCCTTCTCATCTGCTACCCTCATCTCTAGAGAGGTAGGAGTCAGCTGTAAGCACATGATGGGGCCTGATGCACTAAAGTGTGTGTATTACGTGTGTAAAATGATGACACTGTTTTTTTGCCTGCTGTTGTTGACTGGATTTGCATTGCAAGACAAGATATTTCCCCTCTCTGCCTACAACTTCAGCTGCAAAGATTTAGCTTTAGGCAGGAAGTGTGTTGCTCCATTGTAAACCCATTCAGGCAGTCAATACCGCACCCTGAAACCTAGACTGATAATATGCAACGTGTACTCTTTACTCACTGTCATTTTAATGTAATTTTAATATGTTGTAGCTGTAAAAATCAGCTTTTCATCTACAACCCTCACTGTGATTATAAAGAGAAGTGGGGAAAACAGGCCTGCAGAAAGAGGAAGTTGTCACTCTTGTCCATGGGTTATACAGTGTCTATTTCAGCGTCAGAGCTATTCTTATCATGGCTTCCATTCTGAAGCAGGTGGTCGTACCGAAGGAAAAAAACACTTCCACCAGTCAAAGATCATCTCAGCCAGAACTGAACTCTTACCCTAACCCGAAGCGAGAAGTGGAGGCGGATCCAGAGTCTTTGGATACACTCGCTGCTCAACCTCATTCCCCCTCACCAGAGGCAGAATATGACAAACTACTGGTGAGTGGAAAAACATAACTTCCTTTACTGCACATTACGCAATTTAGAAAGCACTCCTTTTGCGTTGTTTTATAACATATATGTGTAATTGAAGTGAAGAGCAGTGTTGAAAAGTAACTAAGTAGATTTACTCAAATACTGTACATTTTATGCTACTTTATACTTCAACTCTAATACATTTCAGAGGGAAATATTGTACTTTTTACTCCACTACATTTGTTTGACAGCTGTAGTTACTAGTTATTTTTCATATTAAGATTTTAGGAATAGGGCTTTGTAAGATTTTAAATTAAAAAAAAAAAACACGATATGCTGCTAAAATACATTACAGTGATAAACATTAAATCAGTGGTTTCCAACCATTTTAACCATTTTCCCTTTTAAACTTCTCAAATGGTTTCATTTGAATAACTAGAGGTCAAATGAATCCATTATTTCACAAATTTGTGTAGCAGAACTTATTTCTTCTTTTCTACCCCATTCATTATCTGACAACCCCTTATTATTATTATGACTCTTGGAGGGACCTGACCCCTAGGTTGGGAAACAGTAGAGTAAACTACCTAACTGCATATAAAGTAAATAAACTAGCTCCATCTCAGCCAGCTCCAACAGTAAAATGCTGCTTACACATTGATGCATCAGTATTAACAATCTAATAATGTAATATATAATAGTATATGAGTCACAGGTGACATTTTACTGCATAATGAACTTTAATACTTTAGGAACATTGTTCTGAAAATACTTCTGCACTTTTACTTAAGTAGGATTTTGAATGCAGGACTTTTACTTGTAATGAAAAAATAATCTATTATATAAAAAGAAAGGAATCAATTGCAAAAAAAAACAGAACAGAGATATCTTTGTTGCTAAACAGATTGTATGACATTAGTGTCTGCTCATCTTAATGGGATCACCTTCCTTTTTTCCAGTTATTAGACAGTTATTAGCTGTGGTGAAGAAAAATGAGCCGAGGAGGTTTTATAATGGATCAAATGAACAGAACAAAACAAGACATAGTGACACTGTTTTACAAGACCTTATTGACCTTTTGCATTCAGTGTTTGTGGGGGGCACTGTCTGTACAAAACAAGAACAAACTGGACAGGGTTGTCAAACTGGGTGGCAAGATAACTGAGGAACCAGTGTGCAGTATTACTTACACGACAGACCAGTATACCATAAATTTAGCTCACAAGATCATAGCAGATCCACTGCACTCTCTATGGTCTGAATATGCACTTTTATCTTCAGGGCGAAGGTATAGCATGCCCAGGATGCGGACTAAAAGAGGCATCACATCCTTTGTCCCACGCAGCACCCAGCTACTTAACAAGCTCTGATCACATGATCTGAATTTGGCACTTTCTTGAACTTTCCCAAAATGATACTGCTTATATACATATATACACTGATATGCTTATGTTTTATGTTATATTATGTGCTGCCATGTATCGTTGTTGATGTTCTTTTATGCTCTGTGCAAAGCAAATTCCCCTAGGGGCAATAAAGGTATCAGTCATTCATTTAATTCAAAACATGACGGCACTGAGTGCAGACTGCAAACAAGTAAGCATCAAACTCTGACAGTTGAAAATTGTATGTTAGGGACTACATTTACAGAAATATAATAAAGTTGACTTTAGCTTTAGTTTCACATCTTTTCTGCACATACGCATGAAATTATGGAGCTTTTTATGAATGGAGATAAGACGTGTTTTCATCGTTTGGGCTACAGTTGCATTGCTAGCTTGATTTGTATATTGCAATTTTATATAGGGCTGCAACTAACAATTATTTTCATTATTGATTAATCTGCCGATAATTTTTTTGATTAATCATTTGGTGTATAAAACAACAGAAAATACTAAAAACAAAATGTCCAAGCCCAATTTCATTTATGTGAAATGCTTGTTTAGTCCAACTAACAATCCAAAACCCAAATATATTCAGTTTATTATGATAAAAAAAATAAAATCAGCAAATATTTACATTTGTGAAGCTAGAACTAGTAAAATTTAAATGGTTAATAATTTTTTAAAATTGTTCCAGACTAATAATTTCAGCTGTTATTTTATAATAAGGCATATTTTGTTGTTAACACTGATACAATATGTGATGCTGACAGGATGTGGAGGCGGTGCCGATGCCTGATGGACAGCTCTGCTTATTGGCTCTGCCACCAGAATGCTGCCAGGGAGAGGGACCAGAGGCCATGCAGTACCTCAAACTGTTTTGTCGCTACATCACAGACCGTAAGGTGGGTGTGAACAGCACTTGCGTCAGATCTCCATTTTCTACACCTGCAGACATTTGTAGGCTAACCTCAACATATCCTATCTCTCTCTGTTAGGGTGTGGTTTCAGGCATCCTGTTGGTGACTTCTAATAAGATCTTCTTTGACCCGTGTAAGACACAGCCTCTGGTGAAGGAACATGGTTGTGAGGAATACCTCCTGTCGTGCTCTGTTGACAGTCTGGCATCTGTCTCCTTCTTCTCTGACATCTCACATGTTCACTTCAACACGTCCCAGCAGAGGTCAGCAATGATTCACTGTTACTAAACAACACAAACACACACACAGACTCAGATTACAAGAGTTTTTTGATTCATTTCTTATTAGGAGAAAAGGAAAGAAAATTTTCCAGAAGTTGAAAACAGCCAAAAGGCGAGCAGGTGGCTTTCCAAACCAAAAGGGGGAGTCAATCCCAGCTCTGGTGTCTGCGGCTCCGTTCGACTTGTCCAGTCTGGCTCTGAGCCTGACCAAAGAGGTTTCTGGGGAGGAGGAGGCAGAGAGCAGAGACATGGCAGAGGCCGAGGGGACGCTTGATAGCAGCCCGCTGGAGGTACTGTCAGAGGCGTCTGTAGGCGTCCTGGGAGTAGCTGTCCTGAGCAGTGCTGCTACCTTCTGCTGTGGAGGTCAAGAGGCGGCGAGTAAAGTGAAGACGGAGCCACTGCACACCTCTGTGAAGAGTCAGGCTGCAGGTACAAACGACACGATCTGTCTGAGAGATGGTTTACTTTCTTGTTTTCATTTTCTTCACCACAGCTCAACTCTTGTTCTCTGTTTACTTTCAGTGCCTCTGAAGTCATCAGCAGGTAGTCCTGGCAGGCTGATGTTTGTGCGGCTGCGGGCTCAGCCATCTGCAGGAAAGAAAAAGGGTGTAGGAGGCCTTCAGCTGGGGTCGGCCAAAACTTTACCCCAAAGGGATTCCTGGCTTGCCCTCTCACAAGACAGGTACAGTAACTAATGGCAGATAAATGTACATGAACCTGAGATTTAAAGGGGTGCAGTTGGTTTTTAGTCCCTAGTATGGGTAAAGCTCCAAAAACACTGGATCCTGCATTTCCCATAATGCAACTCAGTAACATCTTTCATTAGACTCTCCACCCCCTAAATACTTCATTCAAATAATCTTCATTCAAACCCCACACATGCAGTTTGTAATTCAGGTTTGCTGTTAAAAGCTTTACGTCTCAAGCCCAAGCCAAAATATCCCTGATGACATCAATGTGACATCATCAGGGTTATTTTCTTCAAACTTTGGAAAGCTCCTCCAGCGCCAAAGAAGACATTATACAACTGTTTTCATCCTCAAACTGGTCTCTTCAGTTGTATATTTACTTTCTCTGTCAACTTATATTTTGTCACTCAGTAAACATTATAAAACATAAACATTACCTTGACTACAGTGAAAGTACAAAGGTAGCTCTTTTGAAAATAAATCTGTCAACAGTTAGTTACATATGATCTCTGTGAAAGGGCAAGTAAGGCATCCAAAATAGCAGTAACTATTTAACAGTGTTGTTACTTTATACTTGAGTATTATTTAAATATAAATACTCAATACTTGAGTATTTATATTTTATGTGACTTTATACTTGTATTCCACTACATTTCAGAGGCAAATATTGTACTTTTAACTCCACTACATATAATTCACAACTACTAGGTACTTGTTACTTTTTAGATTTAAGATTTTATCTACAAAACATGATCGGTTTACAAAAATGATTCACTTTAGTGGATCAAACCACCCAACAATCTATTAAATCCACCTCAGCCCACTAAAACACTAAATCACTGTTCACATGTTGATGCATCAATAATAATAGTGATCCAATTATATAATAATATAACACTGACAAGGTCCATTCTGCTTAATGAGTAGTACATTTACTTTTGATACTTTAAGTACACTTTAGTTGCCAATACTTTTGAAAGTTACATTTTGAATGCAGGACCTCTACTTGTAATGGAGTATTTTTATAGTGTAGTATTGTTATGTTTACTTAAATTACCTACATCTTCTTCCACTGCTGTTATATAAATATTACACCCTACCAACCAGTTCTTCTCTAACTGAATGATCCTCTCTAAAGTGACCTCTTTTTTTTTTAGAAAACTTTATTTAAAATCCTTATGAGGCTTTTGTAATTTTCCTTTTCAAAAGCTGCTGAGTACAACACTACCTCAGTCACAGGAGAATTACTGATTTGAGAATATATTCATAAAAGTACATTAAAAGCATGAGTTACATTCAAAAGCTTCTCAGTCTCCTCCTGGTTTTGTTTCTTCTTGCTGTGTTGACACAGCTGTTGGGGTTGTTTGTCATTTCAACATGTCCAAGCGACTGCTTCTTTTCCCCCTGCAGCTCTGACGAGCTGTATGCCTACCTTACGCACTGTCGACCAGACTTGTGTATACTTGAGGGGGGAGAGGAGGAGGGGGAGGCGGATCGTGACGAAGAGGAGTTTGTGCTTATTGAGGACAAAGAGGAAGAGGAGGAGGAGGAGGAGGAGGAGGAGGTGGAGGATGAAGAGGTGTTCCAGAGGCACCGCAGCTCAGGGGACGACTGGGAGGTGAGTGTTTAGTCTCACGGGAGAGAAGACAACAAGAAACGTTTGATTCTTAATAAAGACAAAAATTATGTGTTATCATGCCTCCTGATGTTCTAGAACAAACTGGCTGCTGTGTTTTGTTTTGAATGTATTAACTGTTTCTTTGCAGATGGTGTTGATGGAAGATAGTGAGGACAAGCCGACCCTGGTCATTGACAGGAACCCTGAAGGACTCGATAATATCGTAGAGAGGAGCCACATTTTAGAAGCTTCACATGTCAGAGAGGTGAGTGACCCACAGACAGTATCACACACGTCTCCGGGGCTCTTAGTAACTACTAGCTACTTTCAAAATAGTGATTTTCTAAATCATGTTGCACCATTAAAACTTTTCTCATATTTCTCCAAAGACCCTTTTCTTACTTTTAACAATAAAAAAAAACTATTACTAAAAACTTGAGTTAAGTCACATTGACAGAATTTTGGACTGCAAAAGGGACGACTAATTGTGATTTCAATTGGACTTTGAGACTTTAGTAATATATAAATTGGTTACTAGGAGACATCTGTAGTGCTGTCCAATCAAAAGTCAACTATGTAAACAAACCACACTAATATCACCAGAAATATAATGATCACAGGTTTAGGGAGCCAAGTGATATATTAAACTTAACTGCCAGTTGTTTGTGAATGTAGGTATGACTTATTTATATATGCATACATGGGGAAATATGTGTGTCTCAGAAATAGCTGTAGTCATGCAATTTAAGTGTAACGTTATTGCTCTTCCCTGTTTCTTTAACATTCTAGGCATACCTGAGTTACATCAAATCTGTGATGATGTTAGTTAATTAAGGTTATTTTAAACACTATTTTGTCACAGATTGAGAGTGAAGCCTGCAGCTGTTTGCATCATTATTAAACAGCATTTCAATCAAGTGTCCATATGTAAGGTTTCCTCCTTTTCCCCAATTAAGGGTAGAGAGTGTTGTCTGCTGGACAGATTGTAAAGCCCTTTAAGGGAAATTTGTGATGTGATTTTGGGCTATATAAATAAAATTGACTTTACTTGAATATAATCTATATTACCTGTTATACCCTTCACTCTATACAGCTTATATATTAGCAAGCTAGTTTTTTCAGGTGGTTCAGTCAGCTATTCAACAGTTAGCTACACCGGGGAGGTAGGAGGTTAAATATTTATCAGCTAAACTCTATGTAAGAACCAGTTTGTGTGGTGCAGCCTGTTTTAATTTACAACACTTGTGCTACAACTACACTAAGATAAATTCAGAAGAGCTGGTGCAACTGGGTCCAGAGCAGAAGAGTAGAAGAGTGGGGCATTGGGCCTTGGAGCATTAAAATACCCTTCGTAGTGTACACACAGTGCTATGTACCTAACATTTAGATGTCAGGATCTGGCTCTGTTCGTATTTATGCTCCTTCCTTCCTCGGCTTTGTTACATTTTTCTCCCATCCTTTACTCTTTTCTCAGCTATGTAAGGAGCTTCCCCCCAGGACAGTGGGCCACACCTGGCAGCTGGCTTACAGTACGTCCCGTCACGGCTCCAGCCTCAAGTCCCTCTACAGAAAACTCAGTGCCACAGACTCCCCCGTGCTTATTGTCATCAAGGATGCGCTTGATGATGTAAAACAAACCATATGTTATCTCTAATATCAGTTATAGATGTTGTAATGTTTAAATAATTGTTTTGTTATTGTTGCTGTCTCTTGGGGCTTTCCTTCATCAGATATTCGGGGCCTTCCTCTCTCACCCTCTGAGGCCCAGTGAGACGTTCTACGGCACAGGAGAAACATTCCTCTTCATGTTGCATCCTCGCTTCAAGGTAAGCCACCTAACAACCCCAGAGTGATACTGTAGTTCTGTTAGTTCAGCCAATTTGTAAAATATGTTCTAAACATCACAGATTCT
The DNA here is from genome assembly GCF_020085105.1 of Siniperca chuatsi. Lineage (NCBI taxonomy): Eukaryota > Metazoa > Chordata > Actinopteri > Centrarchiformes > Sinipercidae > Siniperca > Siniperca chuatsi. Next base: position 16,441,787 of record NC_058056.1, read on the forward strand.
GCATTTTGTGTAAGGTCAAAATGTCAGAAAGTCATTAATAAATTTCCTTAAATTGCTCTAATTAAATGGAATTATTATTATTTTTTTTTTTTTTAATTTTTCACAATCCACTTTCTGAATTAATGGTACTAAAAAGGGAGTAAGTTGAATCTGCCTTTTCCCTGCAGTGCTTCAGATGGACTGGAGAGAACTCCTTTTTTATTAAAGGAGACATGGACTCCTTTGCAATTGGTGGAGGCAGGTAATGCATTCAGTTTTATGTCCTCTATTCTGTCTGGAATCTATTCAGCATATGTGGGGAAAAAACAGACAATTCCGTCAAAACAAGTAAAAAAAAAAAATTAGAAATAAAAAATAGACATTTCTTTTCTCTTTTTTTCTGCAGTGGTCACTTTGGTCTGTGGGTGGATGAGAATTTGTACCTGGGTCGCAGCAGCCCCTGCTACACCTTCAATAACTGCTGCCTCTCAGAAACTGACGACTTCCGAGTCATGGAGCTGGAGGTGTGGACGTTCAGCTGAAGAGGCCGAGCGACCGCTGAGTTTCTCTTTGACTCACTTCGTCCCTGCTGATCAGCTTTATCAAGACAGCATTTATCACTGAGCAAAAACAAATACAGCCACTCATTCATTTCGTGGTAACAGCCATGTAAAAAATATCAACCACAAACTCCTGGATTTATCCATGTGATTAACTGCTGTGGATTTTAGTGAACCGATCTTGAGCAGCTCAATGTCCCAGAGTGGGGATTAATGGTGGACTGTTTTGTGCTTGACTTTCGAGTTCAACTGACCTGAGCAGACATGAATTGTTATGAAACTGGATTTTTAAATCCTCATTTTTGAATGGAGTTGGTTACAAGTCTCAGAGACTGCACTTTGCTCTTAATGTGAATCAGTAACTTCATGATATCTCATCATTTATCATGTGAACATGACGGTAGACCTGTCTTCATAGGTAATGCATGCCCCCACTTTTATATAACTGTGTTCAGTTAATGCTGGACGTCTGAAACACACATTGGTGTTCTTATGAATAGATTCTCTATTGAACCAAAACTGCATGTGCATAGCCCACAAATATCAATCATTTTTAGGGGTTTTCATCAATTAGTGTCATAGACAGCAGAAATAATGAAAGTAATCATGTAAGAACACTTGGAGCTCTACTTTGAGAAAAGCTTCTCAATTGAAGTTCATCTGTACTTCTAATGGATCTTAGTCTCATTCATGACTATTACTGAACTCTTTTCATTTCAAGTGCTGACTCATTGACCACTATGGTTTTTGATCTTGAAAGAAAAGCTTGAGAATTACTTTGAATCATTCAACTGTATCCGTAACATGCTCTCACTCCGAAAGCTTGATCTACTTTGCTTCTACTTTGTAGATTAGTTAATAAAAATCAGCACAAAGTGAAAATGTAAACTCTAAATATGTTTGTATGATTGATTGTTAAACTGTACAGTGTGTGCTAAATATTTCCAAAAAGAACACAATTCAATTAGTAAAAAAACGTTTTTATTTTACCTTTGTGAAAAAACATGGCACTGGTAGGTTACAGAATAACAGTGTTTTCCCCCTAAAGGCTTCGAACAGTCAGATGTTTCACTCAGAGTGGACTGTGTATGATCTTGCGACACGTCACATTCCAACTTAATGTTCTTCTCATTTATCAGATTTCACTGTTACTATTTCAAACTAGTTTTCCTGATCCCTGTGTTCCTCTGTTTCACAGTAAAAACAGAATCTAGGACCTGAAGAGGAAACATTTCTTTTTGGACGACTGGAAAAGGTGAAAATTATTTCATATTGTGAAACAAAATAGTTAATGGTAGGTCCAGATTGTCATCTTTTTTTCTTCAAACATCAAAGATTTCCTCTTGTCTAGCTAAAGACTCAAGCAAATACATTACTTTGACTGGAGCCTAAAAGAGGATAACAACAGTACCCATCTCTCAGTTCAGCAATCGAATTTTGCAAACACATACCCATTTGGTTCCATTGAGTTAACATAAATATGATGTGGGAAGCAACCTACTGGATGTTTTTTTTGTTCAACAGCTGTTCTAGCTGCACGCTGTACATATTAAAAACAGTTCTTTGGTGTGGTCACGTCGTCCTCGAAACAGAAAAATCTGCATTGATATTCAACATTTGGTTTCAAACTCAAAATACAAGAAAACAACTGTTAATTAATCCGTTAATGTGCCACTGTCCAGTTCTGTTTTTCCTGCTGCTTTTTGTCCCCTGAGTCAGAGAAGGGTATTCCCCTCCAGCAGCCTCAGCAATAACATCAGGCGTCGCCCAGCCCAGAGAGAGCTTTCAGGCAAAGTCTTCACAAACTGCTGAAGCACAACTAAAAGGCAACAACTGCACCAGCCCCGTCTCTGGGTACGCTCAGCAGCACAGAAAACTCATTAAATATTGCACATGCAACACCAGGATATAAAAAGAAGAAATACAGGATGTTTTGGTGCATTATGATGCACTTGTGATTTGTCTTAGGAATGGCCTCTGTCTAAATTTTATATCAACATTAATCAGCAGCTATGAGCAGAGAGAGCAGATCGAAATGTGTTTACATATTTATTCCTGCTCAGTGTGCAAGGCCTTTGTATCTCATTAAAATATACTATAGGCCTACTAGACAGTAGCATTAGGTTTGAGAAGCAATATTTCTCTGTAGGTCATTTATATGGACTGTTTGTCACAATACAAATACTGTATAGAAAACTTTCTGACCAAGAGAGACGCCCAAATAAATAGTAACAGAGGACAGAAGGCAAAAAACGTTTTTCAGCTGCCAACACTGATGAGAAAGCTTCTCTACATAATTGTTGGAGGGTTTTCCTTATCTTGGATCATTACCCAGAGGAATGAATCATTTCCTTCACACACACAAATTACTCTGCAAGATACTCCTTGGCTTTCTCCAACCCCTCCTTGAGGAAGCTGATATAAGTGGATGTGGAGGGGTCCTCAAACCCGCCAGAGAAGCTGAAAGTTGCTCCTTCCTCCTCTGGTTTCATGGCCGTCTGGTCCAGGAAGAAGTTGGCATTGATGTGATGGACCTAAAGCCATACACGGGAGGTAGATGAAAGCCTTTAGTCTGACTTTTTTCCCCCATAAAAAAATGGAAGATTATGAACATCAATAAATATCGCGTCATGACAGTGGACATAAAATACTGCAAGTACCACTGGGATGAAACATTTTTTCCCCTGACTTTGCTCAAGCAAAAGGTGATTTTAACCTAAAACGTTCCACTGTTAGACTTGTACTTGCTTAAATGTACTGCCTTAATACTGATGTCAACGGGTGTGCTTCTACACATGATTTCCTGGATGTTTCATAATTTGTACGCTGATAAAAGAGTAAAATATTTACAATAGTTCCATTGGGCAGTGCCACCATCATCTCCACAGGGAAGTTGTACTTCTCCAGGTGTAATCGAGCCTTTTCACTCAACGCAGGGTTCTGCTCATCAGCCTGTTTAAGAGAAGAAACATTAAGTACAGCATACTTAAGATTTGAAAATGTTGCTCTGTCCTGGCAGCTCACCTGCATGTTCTCCAGCTCTCTGACCAGAGACCAGCTGCTTATGAAGCTCTGGTTGAGCAGGGCCAGGACGGGCGAACTTTCCAGGACGGTCTCCCGGAGAGTTCGCCCCGAACCTGCAGAGGTGTGACAGAGGGGAGACAGAGATTCAAAACGCTTTATTTCAAGGACTACAAGGTTTTGCTTTTAAAGTGAGACATGGAACTTTTGCTGAACAGCGGTCACCGTGGCAACAAGGGACCGTAACAGAATTATGCCAAATGCTAAACAGTAGTTTAGCTAAAATGCTAAACTAATGTAGCAGTAGCACAAGTGGAGAAGAGTCATAAAGTCAGCAAAGTGAGTCAGTAATGTGCGCAACACAGCTAACATTAGCTAACATTGGTCAAAACAGGCCACTGGTCATACCAGTCCAAAGAAGGCTGCAGCTGCAAAACCGCTGAGGGAATTGAACTAAATGAGCGTTTTATTGCGTATGAATTCAACTTTTCATTTGTAAAAGGAAGAATGCCTTACTTTAAAGTATCTAAGCTCCAATACAAAGCCAGTGGCCTGAAACCTGAGTTTACTGACTGTTGAAGGAAAGTGAAAGTGCAGTCTTGCACAAAAACAGTGTGCAATGCTGTGAAATCAGCTACATGTTAATGATCCCACCTCAGCAGGACTGGTCGTCTAATGCTCCCCAAAGCAGAATGGAATGCACCAGCTTATTCTCTGCTTCAGCTCGCTCAAAGGCTTCTGAAAAAGGCAGGTAGGACACCTGGGAATAGAGCACAACAAGAACAATGAAACAGATGTGTTTCAGCCAACAGTGTGTTGAATAAACACTTCGTGGATGCTTACCTTCTTGAAGGGGTAGAGGGTGACATCCAGGCGGCGAGCGGCATCTTGCCAGCTGATCTCTGAGGTCCAGTGGATGTCCTCAAAGACGAACTGGATCGGCTCAGTGCTGCCATCTCGACTGTCAATGATGTTGCCCTCCTCGTCCACGATGATGGAGGGAGTGGACGGGCCTGTGGACTGCAGCTCTAACTGTAAACACATTAATAACTTTTTATACATATACAGTGCAATTTGTCATAAAAAAAATACATACTTTAAGCTGTGACATTTTTATTTGTGAGGAAACAAATCTTAATTAAATGATTTTGTAATCTTTAAAATATTTCTGGGAAATTAGTCGGTGAAATTTGATCTGTTTTAGGCACTTGTACACTAAAAAAGGCTTAAAGTGAAAATGGCTCAATGAGGCACAAAAATACTTAATGCCTGAAAACAGGTATATTTTCAATGTGTACAGGACTAATTGAAGCAAACAAAAACCAGGTAAAAAGGGAATGGGACCAAAGCTTAATGTTACTTAAATTAATACTAGTCACACTGCAAAATTAGGACACACTGTGATGAGAACAGTAAGTCAAAACAGTGACAGGAAACATTTAAAAACACAAAAATCCTTAAACAAGACACCAAGAAAGAGTAATTGTACTGAATGAGCTTATTTTGGCTTAAACTGCCTTAATGACCTCGAACTAAAATCAGCATGAAATGAAAAATGAACACCTGGGGCACTCCATCATGTGGTTGCACTAAGATAAGAACAGGAAGTGCTGGAATATCACATAAATGAAGTAATAGAGACAGTAGTCCTTTCAGTGAATCACTGCAGCTGTACCTGTGGCAGGTATCCGATGTCCACCTCCATGTTGCTGCTCTCACTGGCCCCATATAGCCACTCCATGTCCACATTCAGAGACCTGGGACACAACAGGACACGTCAAACTAGAGCTACAGTAGCTGACAACAACACGCTGAGTGGGTGACAAAGGTGACGTTTGGCGTTAAATAAAAGGTGGCGTTTAAAGCATTTACCGGTCACTGGGGACGTAGAGGTGAAAGTGGCGGACATGAGATGCGTCTTTAGACAGAAGGATGTTGCCGGTGAACTGCCCCGGCGTGAACCAGAAGGGAAAGTCTGGAACGTCGTTGAGCTGGAATTCTGCATGAATCCTGCAGAGGTGAACAGAACGAGTAGTTTGTACCGCAAGATGTGCTCAAAATGTATTCTACTGTCAGTAAGTAACAGGAAAGCCTTGGTGTAGCCTTTTAAAAGTACATTTCTAGCCTCTTTATCACACATTGTGTATATTTAACATTACAGCTGACCATTTTCCAAAGCAAACCATCAGTTGTAGATCGATTCCAAACCTTCCAGGCAGTCATAGGCTTTATTTCACTACAGCTGACTTGAAACTTTGAGATAGTTTATAAATGAGACAGCTTTATATTTGCTACATTACTGTCACATGGAAATACAGTTGTGAGTGAGGACTGTTGTGAAAAATCTGATAATCTTGTTAATCTGATATTTGAGGCTGCTGCTAAAAATTACTGCATGATGTCAGAACAAGGTGCCTGAAAGTCAAACCTGTAGGCAAAAAATAAACAAACATGAAATGCATAGAATGGATTTGGCAGTTTCTTGCATTAAAAAGCTCTTCTGCAGCTGACTCTGAAATCTCACCCTTGTATGAGGTACTACAGTACTTGCAACTGCATTAGCACGCAATGATAATGTAACTTTGACAAAAAAGTCAAGTGGACTCACTGGGGTGGATCAGTCTCTGCATGCTGATATTAAACTGAAACCAATGGCTGCCTGCCAGGGAGGACATTACCATTAATATTCATAGTATGTTCTGGATATTAGTCAGCAATAATGTAAAGTATACATAATTATGTAGTTAATGGGCTAAAAAAAGAAAAAGCACCACTATGGTCTTCTGTGTCTCTTCCTGAATTGCTCCTCACCTGAAGACGATGTCATAATAAAAGTCGTTGCTGGCTCGAATGCAGGCGACTGCGCCCTGAGGAGCAAAACGTGATTTGATGAAGGGCCGAGGGTGGAACATACTCAGCAAGGAGTGGATGAGAACCTGCAGCGGGAGAAGAACAGCTATCAATATACAGTATGATTATCCCAAGTCTCAGCCCGGTCTGACGTTGATGAGGAATGAGTCTTTAGGATACCTCTTTGCCCTTCGGTGAGGGAGGGTGGTAACGATTGTTGGGCAGGTACCCGGTGAAGATGTTGAGCTCGCTAGGAATCACCCACCACGTGTCTCCCACTTCGACCTTGTTCTTTGGGGGCAAGAAGACCCTGAACTGGCTGGCAGAGAAGGAGGAAGATGGCACTGCTGGACTCTTCCAGGAGCGCAGCCCACTCAGAGAGCTATGCGACACCTGCAAGAGCAGGATGAAATCAACTTAAAATAAGAAAATTCGTCAAAACTAGAAGATGTGCTTCTTCTGAAAATGAATGGTACAATTTAATCAGTCTAAGATGATTACAAGTTAATTCTCTGCTACATCATTGTTGATTCAATTCTTGGTTGTGTAACCATTCAGACTCAGACAGAGAAAATGTATTAATGCCAATATTTTTGCTGCGATGATTATTTAAAAATGTTTGTTCAACCTTTCAGAAATCACAGTGACTATTTAAAAGCCTTGGTGCAGGCTTGTCTGTGATTGCTTTGTGGCTTTACAGTAGTCCAGGGAAAGAGGACAATCTAACTACTATAGTTTGGTCTTGTCTTACCCCAAGGAAACCATCCTTGCTTTTTGTCATGGACTCGAGCAGCAGAGGCTGCATTTTGGCCTCCAAGGTCAAAGTCTCTCCATTGGGGTCATGGCTCACTTCCTCCTCAAAATCCACTGGGGGTGTAATTCCTGCGAGGAAGCCACGGGGATCAGAGTCAGTGTAGGGCTAAATGAGACTGGCGAGACTGACAGTTTTGTCAGTGAGAGAGGAGAAGGTATCGAATAAATGGGACATTCAGCGAGAAAGATAACGTGATGTACCTGTGAGTTTCTCAGCAATAGGTTTAAACTCCTCCGGACTGAGATAAAGGTCATGGTCGGTGTCTAAGGAGGAGAAGAGAAAAAGCCCCTCGATACCCAGGGTTTGAACACTCTCTTCCTATCGGAGGGGAGCGTGCGTTAGACTAATCCTTATTGTCATTTTAACATGCTTCAGGGATTTTCAATGCAGCATCAAAGCTAGGACAGTGAGCCATCTCATCGCATAAAACACATATACTGAGGAAAATGATTAACTGGAATGATAAAAACACTGTTGTAGATGCATGATCTTACATTAAGGAATAATAATCTTATAAAATATGTTCACGTTACTATAGTGTTTTGTCCCTGGTGTCAGAGAATACATTCAACCTAAATCAAGTGCTGTGTGGATAAAGATCAGCCCAGAGGCCACAGATTCCTAGCATGTGTTTCAGTCAGACCACCCTTTCTCAGACAGATGCGTGCCTACTAGCGCCTGTACAATGGAGGGAAGGGGGGTTGGGAGGTACAAGAAAAACCTGGAGACTCTCTGTAGCCAAACAAGTGTGGATTAAAACAAGAGGTTGAATTTTAGAAGTTGTGGCACAGACCCACCCCCCTCTAATAAAACACCATGGGGTGGGAAAACTGCAAATGTGGTATTTAGTGGCGACTGATGTCTGACAAATATTCACTCTGTCTGAACACACATTTTTCGAAGAATAGTATTGAAATATAAAAAAGGGTCATAAAATGTCAATGCAAACTTTCTATTAATGCAGACATGCATCTTACAGTAAACTGGCATTTACTCAGCATGATATCACCTAATGCACGTTTATTTCCTTAAGTTGTGTTCAAGATAAAAGCAACACTAAATTAAGATCACTGCTAAATTATGAGACGTGTGTGTGGATCTCACATGACGTTTAATGAGCTGGGCATCTTGGTAATACTTGATCCCAAAAGCGAGAAGAGGGACAGCAACGACTATGAGCAGAGTCCAGAGCCCCTTGGAGATCCAGGATCCAGAGCCCGGACTCTGGTGCCCATTCTGCGGCGAAATTTTGCTCTCATCATTGGGGACTGTTTTATCCACGTCTGCGCCCATCCTCGACCTCCACGACAGCTATTTAGACGAGAGCATTGTTTTCGGAAAACGTCCGAAAAGGCTACCAGCAGTAATCGTTCAGTGTAAACTTTCTCCTTAAAGTGTTTAGAATCTACCGACAGTTCTGTTATCCTTTAGCCGAGGACCGCGCGTCTTTTTCGGCCGTTACACTCGCTGGCAACAGCTGTGAAACGTTAGCTAGCAGCACAGATTTCTTATTTCCCACATCTAATCTAGAACCATATGGATGAGGTTCAGAGGCGTCAAGTGAGCAAGTAATAGCCAGGATAAAACCGGATATTTGACATGTGTGGGCTCAAAATAAAAGCACTCGTAGGTTATGTCTAAATCTAACTAGCCACATTTGTGAACTCGGCGTTCCTTGCACAAATCTTAAGGGAAAAATCAAAACATATCTGTTATTCAACATCTGGTTGTGTCTTCAAATGTATTTTTGTGGTCTCATATATGAATACTGTCTTTGTGGGAAGAAAAAAAAGGTCCGGGTCGAAACCAACGCTTAAATTCAAACTTTCCCACACACTGTGTCGCTCCGCTCGGCTCTTCTTCTTCACTGGGACGTACATGAAGTGGAAATATTGGATTTTAACGTTGTCTTCGCCCCCGGCATACGCTTTTAATTTCCCGGACAGACAGTAAACATCTGTAGGGTCACGTAAATACCTTTTGAAGATACAAACCGCTTCCGTATAACAGGAAAAAATATTCCTCAGGAAACCGTTATGTTTTACACAGTCTATGGTTATGACCGAATCATGGAGTAACATCCTGCTAGCCATTTCACCGATGAGCTTTATTTTGAAAGTGGTGACCGGAAATGTGTTTACATTCTTTCTAACTTAGTAGAAGTTACGTGCTGCAGTCACATTTAAAGTGGCAGACTTGCCTTGTTCATCCCAGGAATGTCTTCTAACAAGCTTCAATTATATGTTTCTCTGCCAAGAAAGACTTGTCATTAAATATTTTGGAACTTCATGTCTGCCAGTGGAAGGGAAGGCTTTGTTTGTGCTGGACTACCCTTTAGAAATGTAACATGTCAACAATGGGGCTGGGTTATAATCTAATATTCACAATAACTTAATTTCATATATACTTTTTTTTGGAAATATAGAGGAATATAGGCAGAAACAAAGGGGGGCTGATATGCAATAAAGATCCCCTGCTGGATTCATACTGGAGGGGTTATCATTTTCTGGTAAGTGTTAGACCATTACAATGCCAGATAAATCACTGAATCAGTATCTCCATAAATTTGATGTTGCCTACACCAAAACATGGACCCAAGGCCTCCAACTAAAGCACAGTCTCTCTAACCTTGTCGTTCCCAACCTTTTTGGCTTGTGACCCCTTAAAATTAAGCGTAGTCTTTGTGTGACCCCCCCATTTCAGGTTGTGACCATAGTGTGGACAGGAGTGGTGTGCAGTTCCAAACAGTGTTTCTTCCTTCTTAGTTTGTTTCATTTAAAATATTTTTAGAGGCCTGAAAAGGTAAAACATTAGCCTGGTTACAAACCTCTCAATCACTGTCAACATCAAATTCAAATACATAATGAAGTATAAAGGAAATGACAGTTCAGGCAAATCAGCAGCTAGGTAAAAGTACCCAGTAATTCACAAAAAAACTGAGGAAGAGTCAGGGAAAAAAAATCATGTGTCCCATATAAATGCAGTCTGACTAAATCCACTTTGTATTATAGTTTATTAGCATTCCACACAGTTCTTCACATACTCAATATTTACATATGTTGCATTACATTACCCAGTATAAGGTAAGGTTTTCTGGTGATAGCCAGAAGTCTAACAGCCAGGCTTGAAGTGTGTCACAAAAAAAGCATTTAACAATGCACTCAACATTTGTGACAGCAAGGAATAATAGAAGCAATAACTGTTTTGTTAATGCTTCTGTTACTGAGTTTATCAGTCCATGGGTTGAAGAGGGCAGCTCTCAGTCCATGTCCTCCTCCACAGACTGTGTCTTCACTTCAACTGTTTTTGGAGGGATGTAAGAGCCCATACCTGCTGCTCTTTCTGCCTCTGCCTGGGTGTAGGGCTCCTCTCTGAGCTGTTTCAACCTGGATGGAGAAAGAAGACGAGGTAAGCTCTGAAACTAGCAGGGATACTGGACCACGGTGCAGTTATAGGGGACAGATGGGTCATTTGAGTTTTAATTTTCAGTCAGAAGATGTGAGTGTATAACACAGAATACATGTGTGGGATATGGTGGCTTACCGTCTTTTGTGCACTTTAGTTTTGAAGTGCTCTTTCAAGGATCTCATATCCACAAAATATCTCCTGCAAGACATGACGTGCCACAGTGTTAAAGCATACAACAACACAGGCTAAGGTTTTTATTATTATTTGATCAGGTGAGGTCAGTGAGATCAAGATCTGTTTTGCAGGAGAGACTTGAGCACAGCAGAAGACATAAGAACAGAAATAAGACACACAGCAAAACACAGCCAGTTACATACAATTATTGTTATTAATTACTGCAATTGTTGGATTTGCAAATAACCAATGTAAAGTTAGGAAGCAGCCCTATTTGTTTATCTGGTCCATTAAGACAAACAGGGGTAACCTTACGCGCAGTGTAAGCAGTAGTGTTGAGCACATCCTGTCACATCGTAGTCCACCTCCTGATGTAGCAGCTTGGATGCAGTCTCAGGCTTCATGTCTGAGTGGATCTGGTCCAGGTCTTTGGTCCTGCGCTTTGTCTTCCATGTCTTTGCAATGTTCTTTTTCTTGTCACTCTTGTGGTTTCCTGTTTGTTTGGACTTCCCCATGGTGGATCCTACAGGACTGGATGAAATAAGACCAACATAGATACTTGGTAAAGTCGTTTGTAGATGAATATCAGGAGAAAACCCAAGTATATGACCCTATACCCTATATGCCGGGTTAATCATTACATCACAATTTGGCGATATGTACCGATAAAATCTGCTGAATACTTACTTTACTGTCGAGTAAGTAGAAAACAGAAACTCCAGATGTCAGCCAACGTAGAAGTTTTAAAACCGAACTTGCTATTTTATGCCACCAAACCAGGTCTTGTGGAGTAAAATGTGCGCCCGATCTAAGTTCCCAGCTCAAGACAATCAGTGATATAGCAGATTTGCTTCTAAAATAATCTTTGTATATCAATTTTAGCTTTGCTTACCTTTCACACGTGTGGCGGAGAGGGAGGATTTTTACTTCCGGGTCAAGAAAAGTTAAGTTATACCTGTTCACCTGTAGAGGGCGCCACATACCACTGTTTAGCAACAAAAAAGATAAGAAAAAAGAAATAAAATAATGTCATGCTATAATCGTGATAATATGATGGCATTAAATACTCAACACGATTCCACAGTTGAATCGTGTTTAAATTGCACACGTTTGCTCAGTGCAATATTATTTGTATGATCCCTGGCTAAGTGGAGCCACCAGGTAAGTTATTGTCAAGCTAATAGACTGTATGGTCAACCTACGTGCCATGCTACATTCCTTGCTCTTCGTAACTTTCCAATGTCACCTCGATGGAGGTGTTTTGATCAGAAATACTAATAGACTGTATGGAAATAACAAAACGAAACCTGTAACAGAAGTGTATTTATGGTTGTCGTTTTATAAGCTGCATATGCAGTATACACTCAATGATGAAACAGCAGCACAGGAAGAAGGGAGGAAAATAGGAAAAAAGCATGTACCGACGGTTGCATTAAAAAAGGTGTACTAAAATAGTAACAAGCAACAACAACAACCTACAAATAATAATACCAACAAACTTAACTTTTTTTTTTTTACAACTCGCCCCCTTTCCGATTCTGTTCTCGGGTTAAGGTGAAGGTCCACTGACATCTTAAATATTCCGACAGCACTTGAAGGCGGCGTCAGACTGCACTGCATACGCGCCGTGGCGGAGAGCGAAGATGGCGGAGAATAATGTCGAACCAGAGCACGAATGGAGCGACCGGGCCCTGGACACGGCCGAGGACACTCTGGTTGCAATGGAAACCCTGCTGGCCACATTGAGAGCCTTTGAAGACGTACTCAGGCAACAAGAAATATCCATAGCATCCTCCACGGAGTACTGCGACAACTTCTGTCAGGTAATGTATACATGCAACATCGAAGCTACCATTAGCTTAACGTTAGCTCACCCAGGATTGTTTTTCTCGCAGCCCGCAAGCTAATTTAGCTAATCTGCGACGGCTGCTGGCCCGCTAGCTAACCTAGCCAAGTTTTCGGGTTGGTGTATAACCGGAGAGCAATTGCTCAGTGTGTATTTTTGTACATATTCACGTATGCCTATAATTTCACGCTAAAACAATTTAACGTACTACAATTGGCCCAGTGATAATGTACATTGGCAGATGAGTGATATGTTGCCTGTTTGCTGGTTCAAGTTGATACAGTCAGCTCGTCTTACTTTCATTTAACTCGTTTAGCTGCATATTATTTTAAAACATTGTCAAAACAGGATGTTTGCATGCACATGACATTGATATGGTTTGCACATCATGCATAATTGCATGTGTGTGGGGCGGGGCGGCATCGCTGTATGTTTATCCAAATTTTCTAGCTATTTGGGGCGTAGCTATAGCGACTGCGAAATGACATGGTACTTTTCAGAAGTTGCACCAATCAAATTGTGTATTCTTTAGCTTTTGTTGTAGTGTCAAAACCTGTGCAGCCAAGTACTTGTGTTGTTTGTATGTTCAAATAGACGGGCAATGTTGTGGATGTTTAATTTTTCTCAATCAACAATGGAAATGCACTCTTATTTGCATTACCCTCATTCCAAATATTATAGATTTGTGAGTACAATTTTTTAAAAACAAATTTTAGTATTTGTATTGGGGAAACAAATGGGAACTACCTTGTTTTCCACTTTCTTAAGTAACCGATTTAAATACTCCTGTCACAACTGTCACTTTCGTTTTCACTGCTTAAACCAAAGTACATGTTTTTCAATCAGAGAGGAGCTTCCAGTGAAAGTTGGTTACCAGCCAGAGTTGATTTGTAGAGAAGAGTAATTTATTAGCCAGTTCTTTGTTTGAATAGTGGCAGCTGCTCAAGGATACGTTTTTTAAAAGTTTGTCTTAAGGCAATACTCACATGCCCATATGTACATTGAAAGAGTTATTGATCTCTGTAAGCATTCCTCCTTTCCACACTAATTAATCCAAAGTTAGTCTTTTTAGCGCACAATTCCAGATTTCTGTTTTCCGGGACAGTGTTTTCTTGCTGAACTGCAGCGGAGGGATAGTAACACAACGAGGGAATTTTGTATTAGAAAGTCTGTAATATTGAAATATACCCATTTCATTTGACTAACTCGGACTGCTAAAGCGTTTTTGCACAGAACGACAGCTGGATTTTGTCCCCGGAGACATGATAGAAAGGGATCTCTTTACAGCCAGTATGGAGAGGAGGAATTATTACAGCAGTAAATCTTTGAATGTACATATGGGCTTGTAACTTTCTGTTTTGCAACTTACTAACTTAAATGATTTTATGAGTTCATATTAAACAAAACAGTTGTGTTGTATTTATTTTCTGTTCAAGTCGGAAGTAGTCTGAATGTAATTGGTACACTGATTCAGGTCTCCCGGGGTTGAGACCTTATTCTTGGCTTCCTTTGAGAGGATACCGTATATTTAGACTGAGGGGGATTAATTTAGTGCCTCTGTACACACAAGCACTGTTCCTGCTGTCTGGCAAATGGGACTCCTGGGATGTTGATAGTGATGATGATTTAATGTGTGTAGCTACATACAGGTGTCATACTGGTTTAGACACAATGATGTTGACTCCTCTGTGCCTGGGGACAGTTGGCAGGTAAGACAATATTTACTGCAAACAACATTGTGCTCTCTGTTAAAGATAAATAATGAATATGAGACAGAACTGTATTTTTTTCTTTTCAGTAAAAAAAAATATATCATGTTAGTATTAATATAAAATATATTTTAATGTTTGATTTTTGTTGAATGAACGGAAGGCATTAAGCTTGCATTCATTACAAAAACATATTTTGGTGAAAGCATCCTCTTAGCCTTAAAATATTAAAAGTGGAAAAAGTGAAAAGACGTCCCAGTACACGTGTCCCTCTTTGAGTCAGTTTTTTTTTAGTGCAAGTTTAATGCTCACTATTTAAGGTTCAGGATTGTCATATGTTGTACAGTCAAATCCCCTCAGACCCAATCAGGAGCATCTCACACCAGACAGAGTGTCAGCTGGGATCAATCAGGTATAGACTGATGTCTCCTTCAGGTGGAAAACCCCAGTTCATCCAGACAAATGTCTCTCATCTGATCTCCTCTTATAATCACTGTTTTTAAATGTTTTTCGTCATTGTTTACATTTTGCAATGTCTGTGTGTGTTTATAGGCACTGATGCACTATGCTGGGAGCAGGAACTCAATGGAGCATGGTCTGCCTCTTCTGGAGGTCTACTGTCTGTCCATAAACTGTTTTGCTGCAGCTCGATCCCATCTCACTGCAGAGTCCGACAGAGTGGCTCTTGTTTTGAAGAGACTAGCTTTGTGAGTACTGGAAAAAAATCCAATGAAAATATACGCTTGGAATCAAACGCATATACAATTTGTACACACGTAGCAGTTTGCGTTGTGGTGCACTTTTATTGGTCTCTATATGGATTTAAGGTGAAAAGGTCAGCTTCTTTAGTTATTCAAGTCCTTAATAGCCTGGCAGTACAAGCCTATAATTTCTAGTTTGCCTAATTTTGTTAATTCAGGCATTTGCCTCATTTCATGTAGGCTGCACAGTAGACGATTGACAGTTTTGTTCTTCACTCAGACATCAGTATGCGCCCTTTATATACCTGACTGGATGAATGCACAGCTAGCTGGGTTGTCATTTGTCTTTTTGGCCGATTTTCAACGTTCCAAAACATGGCGGTTGTTCTGGAAATGTCAGGTGTCTCCCAAACTATCCACAAAATTTTATTTCTGAATACATTTGATGCTAAAATATGCCATGCACTTGCAAAATCATGCCTCATTTTTTTTAAATCTATAACATTTGGTTGAAATGGTTGTTTACAAGGTTTGAGAGGTTCAACAGACAGCGAGCGGCATTGTCCTCTAAACCCCTACCTGTAGTTTGCTGGTACTTGGTTCGACAAGTATCAGGTCATGCCCAATTGCTTCTCTGTGGATGTTTTCCAGGCTTGAATCTTATTAAAAACTCAACTTGCAAAATGTAGTCTGGCTTTGTGAGGATATACCTTTTTATGGGAATAAAGGTGTTATATTGCATTTTGCATTAAAAGATACTGTATAATTGTTACGTATTTTTGATTTGAAGTTTGTTTGGTTTTTTGGGTTTTTTTTCTTGGTCTGACCCACTAGGGCTGGGTGACATCACCTGAAATCACTATCATGTTCAGTTGTCACATTTAGCTCCAAGCACAGACTGACTGACAGTGATTGGTTGTTACTTTGGATTATACGTTATTCTTGTTGTACTACAATACATTAAAGGGTTCCTGTCTGAAGGAATTTAATGAACATTTACTTATGACTTAAATTTGGTCGGTTAGAGGTTCAAAATGTCTTTCAGTTAATTGCCAAGCTCACACACTACGGCTCCAATCGCACTCCTTCCATCTGCAAATGTTATGTGAGGAATGGGGCTTGTTTCAGTGTTTTCAGATAAATAAAAAGTACTTTTAATAGTTACATTTAACTACTGGCGGATGTGAAAATTATATGTGGTATGGCCTCAAAAACATGTCACCGCTGTTCAGTCTATTTTCAAACAAGCCTTTTTGACATGTGTTGATATGTTAATGTATGAAGATGTAAAGCTGACTCTTCTAAAACATTAGAATACTTTGTTGTACCATCAAATTTAGGTAGTATCATAGATTGTAAAAAAAATAAATTAAAATAAATGGTGTGTAGTAGAGATTAATATGTCCAGACTTCATACTTGCAGAGCCTCTGTTGTCTAGTTTTTCTTTTTTTTTTTTGGTCAAGAATAGAACTGTCCAGAATTATCATAACTTAGAGAAATCATTGTAGTTGTGTTTGTCTTTGTTGCAGGAGCTGTTTTGAGCTGTTGCTGTCAGTGCCTGAGAATGAAATCCCATATGAAGCCTGGGTTCAGTTCCACCACACTGTTCAGGTAGAGGACTGTTTCAAAACATTGTTTGCTGATGGCTTGCAGATTTAAATCATAGAGAAAAAGTGTTGATGACTTAAGTCAACAATCACTTCAACAAAAAATGCTCTTCTGTTGTGTGTGTGTGTGTGTGTGAGAAAGAATTTAGGAACTGGATTATTTGTGCATCAGCAGGTGTTATCAAAAGCCTTCTGATAGAAGGCTAGTGAAGCTAGCAGTGTTTTGTTTCTGTTTGCCCCTTGTTGAGTCTAAATCACCACTGTTTATAGCCTCAGACTCATCATTTGTTGTCAGTTGTGTACCTCAACTGTATATATAGTCTTTGTCTTGAAGCATTTATGAATCTAAGATTAGCAAAGTAGAATTTAAAAAAAATTATTTGTACACTTTTTTTTTTGTTTCCAGGTATGGCTGTCATGATCAGAATTTTACTACATGATTATCATGGCCAAAATAATTCACGATAACGATATTATCGCAATATCTATAGAAAATTGTTAGCTAGCTAAAAGCTAGCTAGTTACTGCGTCGTCTTTTTCACTTTTTATTGCAAGTAGAAACCAGCATTAAGGTGCATTATCGCCACCTACTACGACAAAACGAGAACTAAAAGAAATGGAAATTAGAGGCGCTGGATTATGTACACAATATTATAATATGTGTATTATTAACATGATATCACTATTTAATTTTTTAAATATCACAATTATCTTCAATACCAGTATATCGCGACACCCCTATTTCCTGGTAATGAGCATTTCAGTGTCCTATATTTGCCTGGATTCTTCACAAGAATTATATTGTTTGATGTGATAAAGTAGATAGGTAAATGTAAAATTTCTGTCAGCAGGAGTTGACATCAAAGGAAAAGTAATTAAAAACTGGGCAACTTGAGATTAACTGTGATAGATAGATAGATAGATAGATAGATAGATAGATAGATAGATAGATAGTTTCATTTCCAGACATGTGGTGTTCCTTTGTGTAGAGTAGATAAATTGTTAAACTGGGCCAACAGGTTAAAGTCAGTTATGTAGTAATGTGAACTAATGGCCTTTTAAGTACTTCATTTGTAAAACTCTTTATCTCATGACATTATCACATGACAGTAGTGGAAGAGTACCACTGCTGCCTCTGTGTAGGAAAAATACCGAACAAATTTTTAAATTGTATTTAGATGTAAAATGTTTTGTGTGTTTATTGCAGATTGCCCATGATACCTTGTTACAATATGGCAGCACAGACCTCCAAGCTTTACTCCAGATCACAGGAGAGGGAGGAGCGTGGAGCAACCCTGTCCTTACTTCTCTCCTCACCGGCCAGCCCACCAACCCAGAAGAAGGTCGGAATCTAGTTAACTTGTTCACTTATCTAGGTTATTTCATTTGAACATGACAGCACAAGCATCACCTTTTTAGTGCTTATTGTCACATTGGCCTTGTCGTAATAGTTTGCTAATCAGATTTTCTTTGAATTCTGTCGCTAGTTGATGCCTACATCAACTTGGAGGGCGAGGGCTTCATGGAGATGCGGGTGAAGCACCTGGAGAAGATGGGCGAAGTGGCCAAGGCAGTGGTGCTGGCCAAAGCTTGCACTGAATGCAGCTTCATCTCCAACCAAGCTACCTTTCGTCAAACTTATGTCTCCCTCCTTTGTCACCTGCTGCCCAATGAAGAAGCCATCATGGAGGTATTACAACACGTTGTTTTTGTGAATAGGGATAGGAATACTTGCACTAGACTTTCAGTTGTTGGCATGATGCTCTTTTAGTACAGTCATACGTTTGTGCCTCCTTTTGTCAATTTTAACAACTGTGATGAAATGTTACATAACAGCAATGGTTCTCACAGGTACTTAGTATGTTGGCACTGTTCTGTTGGCATCAACAAGAGTGTGACAAAGAATATAAATGACAAGTTGCCAAACTGCAGGATATTCTAAAAGTATATATAGACTTTAAAACAGTGGGGGCCACTTCCGCAGTTGCCAGGTAGGGAAAGATTGTAGAGTAGCTCAACCGATTTGGTTTAAAAAAAACTCCACATATTGAGGTAGCTGTAGAACCTAAAATGCGTTACGATCAAGTTTGCATGAAAGCTAGTTGGATAAACAGTTGAAATAATCAGCTAAAAATAATGGCTAAATGGTTCAAATAGATAAAATAATGGCTGAAGCTTCTGCTCAACATGCTGTTGCTATATTAAGAGACATAAGGTTGTGGCAGGATGTGTTGTTGGATCACAGCAGGCTGTGGTCTACAGATGAAACAGCCTTGGTTGTCACTATTCAGTCACGCAGACTGACTCAAATGCAAACACACACACAGGAACAGCAATTCTCTCCTTCCTGCTAATATAAAATTGATATTATTAGTCATGAATAAAAATATGGACATATTTGCAAGTCAAACCTTTTTATAATAAATATTAAAAAAGGTGTCTATTTATAAAGTTTATCTGCACCGTCTCCAAAAATAGAGCCCCAAATTCACATGCAAATTGAGCTTTCCGGCATTCGGTTTGAAGACCTTCAGGGATTCAGTATAAAATAATGTGAATTCACTGGCTTTTCTGTTTGTTTGTTTTGTTTTTTGTTGGGTTTTTTTTTTTTATTACACCGCAGATACAAGTACTCTGTATACTCAGTGACACGCTTCCTCATTTTGGTAGCAATTGGATCTACGGTTTAGGAGGAGAAATTCTAAATGGTGAACAATGTAGTTAGGCAGACTTTAGTGGTCCAAGAGGCTTTTTTGTAGAGCACATTGAGCTGGACTTGTGAGAGAAATTTCAAGTCATTCGGACTTACGGTGTGAGGGGCGTGGCCTGTTTAAAATTGACAATGACAAGACAATAATAAAAATAATAATAAGCCGACACAAACTCAGTAGGGTTCTACCGCTTTGCGGTTTGAACCCTAATATTAAGACAGAACAAACACAATAGTAATAGTAGTAATAAATATTATTATTCCGCTAAAATTAGGCTGTTTTCTTAACAGGCAAAATGTGTATTTGATTCGAATAAAAGGGAAGCAAACTCACATTAGTTTACATGCAGTTATTGTACTGATGTTTGTGATGGGCTTCTATTCTATACCAGTACAAATGTATAGCCAAATCCATATCATTGCTCACAGCTTGTGTGTGCTGGTTGTACAGCCCACCCCTCCCATGAAGGAACCCCCTTGGATCTGTCAGTTTCATAACCGTGCTCGCTCTCCTCTGCCTCACTCACACATCCTGTTTGTTTTTTGTTCAGGCCTGAGGGGGAAGAAGAGATAGTTAGATAGAGAAGTTCAGGCGGTCAAAGTGATAAACGTAGAAAAATGCATGCTGCAGGTTCAAATTGAACATTTAAAGCCTTTTGCCTTTTGTATGCAAGTAGTTAAATAGATACTTAAAGTGTTGCATATAATGGACTATTTTATGCATGTATTATGTCATTGTGTTTGATTTTAATACTTCACTACATTGTTGTTGGGTTTTTTTTGTTTTGTTTTTTTTGGGTTGAATCATTAGCATGTACAAAATATAAGACCTTGGTTCTTGTTTGAATATTGTCCTTTCTTCTTAACATTATGAGAGTCCTGAATGATGTTGGAAAATAATTGGGCTATTGTCATCTGTATTTTACCACATTATTGCAGTGGTGTATGACTAATCACAAATTCTAGATATGCAAAAGGAACCTTTTTTTTTTATTTTTTTTATTTACGTTTTATGTATTCACACAAATTATATCTGAGATCCTTGGGTCATTGTTTTTTAAGGATCTTTTTCTGTCAATTTTGCCTTCAAGAGACTTGACCGTAGAGTTTTTCTTTTTATCCCTAATTTTCTTTTGGAGCAACTTAAAATGGGGTGGATTGACTGTAGGGACACACTGATCAAACTTTCTGTCTCCCAGTACCGATCCAATACCAATGCGCTCTTTTTCACCAAATTTTAAAATCTGCATACCTCACTGTGTGGAACTAATTGGAATCATGTTAATGTAAAGTTTGATGAGCCATGGGATTGTTGTGGCACTAAAAACTAAGTCGGCGGCTCAATTGGTCTGAATTAATGTAACAGATGGTGAAAATACTGAATTTTGTAATGAAATTAACAAAGAAACGGCATTTAATTAGGATCGGTCACATTATGATCTATACTCAGTCCAAATAATAAGGTCAGTATTGGCACCCATTCCGATCTGTCATATCATATTGGTCCATCCCTCATTGACATGTTAACTTAAGCATAATTGCTCATTGGGTGAGAGAGGCTAGAGGAGTGAAACTGGTATTATACATTTGATTTCCAAATTTAGAATTAAATAATGCCCGGAGATGTGTTGTCTGTCATCTTCTTTTCTAAGCAGTCAACTCTGTATTTACTCCCTGAACAGATATCCAGACTTGACTGTAAGGATGTACTTGAGATCACATGTAATTTAGAGACAGAGGGGGAGGAGAACACAGCCTTCATCTTGTGCACAACTTTCCTGACACAGCAGCTCCAGCAGCAGAGCCTTTACTGCTCCTGGTGAGTAGTCCAAGGGGTTTGGTGGACTGCATGTATTGTACATTATGTATTTATGACTACAGTCAAATGTAAATTGAATATCAGTCTGGATGTCTAAAGATCTCTGATCAAAAACCTTGTCTTTTTTTATCCAAAGGGAGTTGACTCTGTTGTGGAGTAAGCTTCAGAGGAGGATCGACCCCTCGTTGATGTCTCTTCTGGAACGATGCCTTCAGCTAGGTGCCATTGCCAAAACAGTCTACCATTTGCTTTACCTGGTCCGTGTCATTCAGACAGAGGTGAGCCCAACAGCCATACTGTCCATTTTTATACTTGATTCGAGTTGGTGCATTGGTTACATAAGGCTCCTTTTCTTTTAAGATTATTTTTTCTGGCATTTTTGCCTGTGATAGTAATAGCTTGAGAGAGACAGGAAAAGCAGGGAGAGAGGGGATGACATGCACCAAAGGGCTGCAGTAAGGATTCAGCCTTGATACATGGTACACGCTCTACCAAGTGAAATACAGATGCCAGATATCCAACCGATCGTCCAAGAGCTTTTTCTTCTTTCTAGCAATTAATCAGGCATCTCCGTGTGACTCCCCTCAATCTGCACGTCAAATGACAACCGATCTGGCAGAAATTGCAAGAAATTTCAGCTTTAAACATACAAGTGTCAAAAACAGTGCACCTCTTCAAAGTAATCCAGTATTGGAGTTGCAAGTTGTTTTGCGGGCAAGCTGATCTTGCCTGCTTGGTTAATGTTTACTTTTGACCAATGTCATGTCTGACTCACAAACACACCATTTTTCAAAATCTCATTGCCCAAATGTTAAGAGTTCTTGAATGTCATTGAAAGGTCATTGACTCAAGTGAAGTACGATTGCAAGTGGGAACCCTGCCTTGTTACAGGCCATTTTCTGCCCAAATACAAAATTATGTCAGAAGTGATTTCTTGGTGGTTGTTGTTATTTTATGTTTTTTTTTTTTTTTTTTTAATTTAATGCGTGGGTTTTAAATAGTAACTGCACCCGGTCTAATAATCAGCCTTGCCATGCTATCTAGTGGTGACAACATGCTTTTTCCACAACCCGTGCAGCTGTGATGTAGCGTGGATCTTTAATACCACGCTGCATCACACCTGGGTATGGTCACAAGAGACTTGCACTATACCTTTTAAACCCATATAGTGCTACAGTACAGCTACTTTTTCTCCTTCCAAAATCAAGTTTAATGGGGCAAATGTGCTACTCTGGATCCCAAGCTGAGAAAGTAAAATCATCCCCGTTTTCATATATTAATTAATTTAGCATTTTGAATTGCAGTGACATTTTACCTATAGTTTGAGAATGTGATGAATGTAAAACAGTGTGCGATTTAAAAAATTACCCTATGATTATTTGAAGGAAATGTGGTTTTTGTGTCATTGTTTAATGCTAATAATATATCACTCTCTTTTCAGGCGGAGGAAGTGGGGGTACCTGCCTCAGTAGAACTTTGTGTCAAAGCCCTTCAACTTCCAAAGCAGGATGACTCAGAAACGAGGATCTCTGTCTGTAAGACGGTGTCCTGCCTTCTTCCAGACGACCTTGAAGTGTTGCGTGCCTGCCTACTTACAGAGTTCCTGCTTGGCCCCAGCCAGGAGGTCTTTGGGTGCCTTGAGGAGCTTTACTTACGCCCAGATCAAAAGCATGACCAGGAAAATGAGGTCATTCCCAACTCGCTACGCTGCGAATTGCTACTAGCACTGAAAGCATACTGGCCTTTTGACCCCGAATTCTGGGACTGGAAAACTCTCAAGTATCACTGCATCTCCCTTCTAGGGTTGGTGCCGGAGTCAGAAGGGGAAGAAGAGGAGGCGGTAGACAAACAAGACAAGGGTAAACAACATGAGCCGCTGGGAATCACAGTAAAAGTAGAATCTGAGCAGCAAATGGCGATAAATGGAAGTCTTGATGGTGAGCAGCAGGAAAAAAAGCAGTCTTCTAATTTACCCGAAATCCAAGGAGAATCAGAGACAAAGAAACACAAGTTCTGCTGTCAGATTTGTAAGAGGTTGGTCACTGACACCCAAATTGTTCACCACTCCAAAAGACATGCAGAGGACAAGTGCCACCCCTGCCCTGTGTGCTTGGAAAAGTTTAAGAGCAGAAAGGAACTTGTTCCTCACGTGAAACAACACATTCAGAGTGAAACGCATCTTGACAAAAACAATGTAAAGAAAGAGGACGTGCAGAAACGAATGGATGAGGAGGATGATATTGAACCAGGTGAGATCACCATTGACCCTTCCTTAATGCTGTATTACAAATCCACACATGATCCAGACGTGCTGCACCACATTGTGCAACAAGCCAAAACTGTTAAAGACAAGTATGTGGATGATGACGAGCATGTAACATTCGATTACATTGACCAACACTTCAGTCTGCAGAACCGGGATGAGTATCAGTGTCCAGGAACCGGGTGTACTCGGACTTTTAAACATTCCAAGTACTTATATGTCCATTTAAAGTCAGAGCACAAAGGTGATGAGAATGTGAAATATTTTCATCAGATGAGAGACAAGCGGGAGAAGTGTGTTTTTTGTAGACGCCATTTTGTCTCCGCTTATCATCACCGCAAACATCGAAGAATTCACTATGGTGATCAGCCTTACACATGTGTGGTTATAGGTTGTGGTGCTCAGTTTAGTACTTCTAATGAACTTGTCACGCACAAACAGACCCATGGCTATCAGCTCAACTACCAGTGTGAGCTCAAAGGCTGTTATGTCACTTACTCCGACTTGGGACAAATCTATCACCATGAAGCACAGCATTTCAGAGATGCAGCATTTACCTGCTCTAATGCTGAATGTAGAAAATACTATTTATCCAAAAAGGAATTCATAAAGCATTTATCCACACACAACATCACCTTCTCTGAAGACGACTTTGAGGCTCAGAGGAAGGCAAAGCGGAAACTTCTTAAGATGGTTAGTGAAGCGACACCCCACCTTAATAAGTCAGTTGATGCAGAAAAGATTGTAAATGGAGATGTCCTAACATCTTCCTCAGTAAGTTGTGCCTCCACTTTGCAAGCATCTGACAGTAAGGAGCCCAAAGCAACAATGACCTTGGTGGCTGTGTGCTTTGATGGAAGTAAGTTCACCTGTGGTTTTGAGAAGTGTGGCATGACTTTCTCCAGAGCCAGAGATGTCCAGAGACATCTGAAATGTGCCCACCCAGAACACCTTAAACTGGAGAACAAAGAACACAAACATGACAAAGAGCGGGGCTCAAAGTCCAAAGGGATAAAGACTGAAGCTGAGACAAACAGTGAGGAAAAGGGAAAAAATGAGCTCTCAACTTCACTTGAACCCATGGATGCTGGCAAAGAAAGAAAACCATCCACTCATCCCAAAAACAATGAAACCAACTCTTCAAGCCTTCAAAGAAAAAATGATGCCCTGAAAGAAATTCTTATTGGGCTCAGTAAACTGGACCTGAATTCTTCATCGCCTCAAAGTGTGCCAAGTGAGCCCCCTCAGTCCAACCCAGAGTCTAATGCATCACAAATATCTCTTCATCAGGCAATCATGGCAAAGCCTCCTGTTGTATTGCTTCAGAAGAGAACTCCACATCTGCCTGAGGAAAAGGTAAAAGTCAAAACCGAACAAGTATCAGCAGCTGATGAAGAAGGCAGTGTTGAATCTTTAGCCGCCGCTAAGCCATATACCTGTGAAATGAAAGGTTGTGGCTTTAGGACTGCCCAGAGTTACAGCTTAATGCGACACTATAACACCAAACATGGCCGTACTGTTGAACAGGCCAAAAGGTTGACTTCTTTGAAAACAACATCTTTTAAGCCTTACGTGTGCCATCTTTGTTCCAAGAGTCATAGAGAAAAACATGTGTTGAGGGCCCACTATATTCAGATACATAACCTGAGTGAGACTTTGGTGGACAAAATAAACTGTGCATCTATACGGTATGAGGGCAACAAAGACCCTTCAAAGCATACATCTCAGCACTTGACAAACCATGGTCTAAAAGCAAAGAAGAAAGAGATCCCCAAGTTGCAACGCCAACACGAGAAAAAACCCTCCACCACAATAAGCGAAAATGGACAAAACTTAGCCAATCATTCTGATCCATCTGAAGAGGAAGGAGAAGATGAAGCAGAGAGTAGAGAGGAAGACAGTGAGCAGAAGGGAGAAAGTGAGGATAGGACCACGCAACAGGTCAGAACTACAAGACGTTTGGTAGCCAAAAGTAATCTCTGCTATATACTGGATAAATTCAGTAAACCCTTTCATTGTGTAGCAAAAAACTGTGATGCAGCTTTTTCCACCCAGGGAGGCCTTGTGCGCCACCTACAGTTGGTCCATCATTACAATCGCTCTCAGCTCTTGTTGGAGAAAGATTTTGATGCACATCACAGTCCAGACGTCAGAAAAGAGCCTGCCAAGAAAAGGCCTCTTCCAAACTCAGATGAACCTCAGCCCCAATACAAATGTCATTTTGCCAACTGTAGTGCTTCCTACCACCTTAAAAGCAGCCTAGTGCGTCACACTCGTGATTACCACTCACAACCACCAGAGCTAATAAGGTGCAAGTATGAAGGCTGTACAAGAGTGTTCAGCCATGATGATGCACTTAAAAAACATACGCTTTATAGTCACTATGAGTACTATGATTCACTGGTGGTACGTCTGCAGAGCACTCACAAAAAGTCAGTTACTGGATGCCAGAAGAAGCTTATTGTCACACCACAGAGTCCTCAGAAAGAAGAACCTGGTTCAACCACCACACAGGCTGAGAGATCGAGTCCCGGGCCTGAAGTGACTGCCCAGTCAGAGGAAATGGGTGAGGAGGCTGTTGTGGAGAAGAAAGTTTCAGGAGAAAAAAAAAGGAAAAGAAATTCTTATGATCGTTTTGTCTTCAGATCTCATGAAGAAGCACTACAGATGTGCCAAGACCGCTGTTTGCGTGTGGCCTACCCATGCATGGTTCAGGACTGTGATTCTGTCGTCACGTACATGGGAAGCTTGCACCGTCACTACCTGAAGGTTCACCGCATGCGTCGAGAAGATCTTGTTAAGAATGACGATAAGCTTGTTTTTAATGCTGAGCAGCTTGAGGAACTGATTCAGAGGAAGTCGGCCAGGCCAACAGTTACAGGAGCATGCTCTCCTAATGGGGTTCGCAAAATGGAGTATCAGGCAGAGCCAGAAAACACAGGGGAGCAGCCTGCACCCATGAGCTTACACTCAGTCAAGGCAGACACACAGGACAAGGATAATCATGATCCACTGGGATTCCCAGAGGAGCAAGAGGAGGAGCCACCACCTGTTGAGAGAAATGGCGTCCTTGTTGGTGCAGATGAGGTGCTTTACGGTGAACCGAGCACTGGTGGGCATGCTGAAGACTCTGCTGCAGCAACACAGAACAGTCAGAAACAGGAGGAGAGGTTAAGTTTGGATAAAATTAAACCTCTTCTTCGTCCTGTCACTGTTGACCTGTCGCCACCATGCTCACTGCGCTTTACTACTGAGGAGGGCTTCCAAGACATGTCAAGCACCAAGGATGGTGGTAAAATGTTGAATGGGTCAGCTCTGTTGCCCACCCCTGTTCGCCAGCCACTAAAACGAAAAAACGAACTGTCTGAACAGCCTTCAAACTTGAAAGATAGTCAGCCTCGTAGCCCTTCTCCGCGCCCTTTTGACATCGCCGCCTATAAACCTATTGGCTTTGAGTCCTCATTCCTGAGGTTCATACAAGAGACAACCCCAAAAGACAAAAACACGGTGCCGGCAAAACGGCGAGACTCTTTCAGACGCAGTTGTTCCGTTAAGGAGAACAACCAGCTGGGAATCTCTCACACCCGCAGCAGACGCACTCATTCCCCACTGCTGAAGCCCCATGCTATGACTGGAGACTTCACATCAGTCCAAAACTTGAAGTCCATCTTGGACAAAGCCCTGGCAGGGTGTGGGGACCTGGCTATTAAGCAGCTTCAGTACCTCAGACCTGTGGTGGTCCTGGGGAGACCTGTGTGCACCACCACCCTGCCTGACCTCTTCCCTTCAGACACCAACAACAGCAAACTGCTTCTTGGAAGTTAGTTTAACTGAGCACCTTTTTAGCATAGCAATGGCAAATTACTTTGTATTTTCACAAGCTGTGTACCAGTATTTTTATTTCTCCCAAAATTATAGTATGTTTTTTGTTGTTTGTTTTTTAAGTCGCCAAACTAAAGAGTTAAAGAAATTAGCGTTAAGACAAGCTTAGGCAGTGCACATGAGATCCAAGTGGATTGTTTTTTAGACATGTTATGTTAACTCATGATCACAAGTGTATATACTGTAGTTCTCTAAGATAACTGTACAGATTTTCAGATTGTTAGAAATGGTCAGTAGCGTATTGCAAGGCCTTTTCAGTTGTGTGAAAATGTGACTGAAAAACATTTCCTTACTACGAAGTTCTTGGGGAATATGTTTGGTTATTTTTCACCTCAGTTTATATTAAATAAGTGTTGAGATGCAGTGGACAGATGTTGGCAGACATGTAACACTTTCTAATAAAAATAAATGTGGAAACGAATATAAAGCCCTTTACTTTCCAAATTGTGTAAGTGAGTTTTTTTATACTGAGTTTGGTAACTTCACAGTGAAGTGGCATCTAAGGAGCTGTTTGCTAAATTGAAAATACACCTAACCCATTATCTTAAAACCATCTGTGTTGTGTCTATGTAATTCCACTGCCTGGAATGTGGTATTTAAGCTTAATGGAGCACAATGAGGTACCATTGTCAAAAATTGGAATTGGCAATGTGTCAGATACAGATTACTTATAAAATTATATTTTATTGTCTCAGATTGCAGTTATATATCCATGAAGTAGGCTTTTCACTCTAGGGGTTTGTTAATTTGGTAGACAAGGTTAGAGTACCTACCGGGCAAAGCTGACAACTACCTGGAGGCTTAGATCCTGTAAACTGTGTTGCACTTAGTTTGTGAAAATTTGATAAATTGTAATTTTGTTTGAGAATATGCAGAACTACAAGGACAATATAAACTGACATAACAGCCTTCAATAAATCGCTATTTGAAAATTTAGGTTTTAATATCTTCATTATTTAATCTGATATTATGACTATGTAGTGCACATTATTTAACAAATGTGCTGAATTAAAGTACCACACATAAAACCTGGATCCTTGCAGTATTGCAGCATAGGAGTACTGTACACACTGCACGGAGTGGGAAGAACGGGGTTAAGGGCCCATCAGCTAATTTAGCCCAGGGGGCCACCAAACAACTTAATCTGGCCATAACTGTAGTTATTATATTATTGATTTAATCATCTGCTGTGATTAAATGGCAATAGATAAACAATGAGGTCTATTACATATATATTAGATTGGCTTTCCATTAAAGACCATAGACTGGATAACGTTTTGCACATAATGTCACTATGTACATGCTTGTGTTCTGCATAAATTGGGTGTGGCGCAGTTTCTCCAGATGTGTGAGCGCCACTTACAGGCTTAAATTATTTATTTTGCAATGCTTGTTTTCTACGAGTGTTAATAGCAGTCAATGCCTCTCAAAACTGAATGTGATTTTAGCGACTGCCACGACAGACATGATCGTTAACACTGCATTGTTGAATTTATTTGACCAGACTCCACTTAATTTGTCACCATTTAGCAATCGATACATTTTCAAACGTGTGGGTTAAGACAAACAGAAGTAAAAGTCAGCCATGTGTCAAACAAAGCATTAGTGTGGGGTATCTGCTCATGGGAGTTCCTATTAAGATGTGTGGTTAACAAATTTGCTGTTTGATTTCAATGAGTTCCTCACAAATAAAATATATCAGCTGCGGAACCAAAGTTATAGTAGTCGTTTCCATAGGGATAGAATTTGTTGCCACACCTCACCGTCAGGCTCGCATCTCGCATGAATGGAACGATATTAGCTGTAAAAGCCTTGACTTAGGAATGGAAACTGGATGCAAAGATTTCCGAGTTAACATTTTAAGTCGGTGTCTGTCGATTTAACAGGTCGCGGGAACAGGTTTCCCTTAATTCAACTTTAAAGTGTTGTCTGTTTGTGTGTAGAGCTGAAGCTAATTTAGCTGCTAGCCTAAAACAACCAGTCAGGCTAGGTAACGTTAACATTACCGTTAGCCTGCGAGCTAGTCATCCCTGGTCCAACAACATAGACCAAAAAATAGCGCAAACATGCTTGAATCTATATTTGACCTCCCGGTGGAAAAGCAGATATTTTATGCTGTTTTGGGATTTTCGTGGACAGTGTATCTTTGGGAGGCATACCTGTCTTACAGACAGGTAAGTTAATCATTTGTCAGTATCAGACTCAAAGTTTCGGTTTGTCGCTAAATGTGTTTTTTCGAGGGAAAATTAATTCATTAAAGAAGATAACGTTGCACATTTCCTGAGCACTGAAACATAATGAAGTTAATATAACAGTGCGCAACAGACTTTACATTTGTGGTATGACAGCATTTATATAGCTAGCAGTTGTTATTTTTACCCATGATGAACTTGCACAAATGTATATACTGTAGCTATACCAGTTAAATTTAGTCATTTTCATGTTAGAAATGGTCAGTAGTGTATTGCAAGGCCTTTTCACTTGGTGAGACTATGACAACTGAATAACATTTCCTCTTTACAAAGTTGTTGAGCAATATGTTAAGTCATTTCCCCCCTCAGTTTATATTAAATACGTTTTAAGATGCTGTGGACAGATGTTGGCAAACGTCTGTTGCTAGGACAATAAATGTTGAAGCAAATATATATATCCCTGTACTTTCTGAATTGTGTAATTGTCGTTTTTTCTTCTTTGAAGCGGTTTGCTAAGTTGGGTAGAGGGAAAAAACTATGTGATGGGCATGTTTAGAATTAAGTTAGAATTAAGAGGTAGATCTTGGAAAAAGTTAGATAAATAGCTTAGATATGTGCTTTTTGCAGCATAAATCTGGACAAAACACACCAAGATAAAATTAAATGAATATGATGAATAAATTCTGATGTATATGTTTTGTAAGGTAATTTTACAATCTTTTTCTCATGTTGTCCTATATTTGAGAATGTTTGAATTCAACAAACTAATATGTCTGAAATTTGTAGCAAGTGCTAACAGTATAGATGAACTGAGATATAACATTGGTGCTGATCTCTCTTCCCTCCACAGAGGAGGATATACAGATCAACAACACATGTGCCACAGGAACTAGGGAAGATCATGGATTCTGAAACATTTGAGAAGTCACGTCTTTATCAGCTGGATAAAAGCAACTTCAGCTTTTGGTCTGGACTCTATTCTGAGACTGAAGGGACGGTAA
The DNA here is from genome assembly GCF_020085105.1 of Siniperca chuatsi. NCBI lineage: Eukaryota > Metazoa > Chordata > Actinopteri > Centrarchiformes > Sinipercidae > Siniperca > Siniperca chuatsi. The sequence goes on from NC_058056.1 coordinate 16,472,324, forward strand.
GACAACCAGTAAACTGATTGCTTGACAAAAAACTTTCGCAGTCAGTCAAGTAACTGAGGATGTATTGATATAAGTGGGCTGTGAATGTCAAAAAGTCAGTGCTTAACTTATGTCACTTCAAATGGACAGAATGGGACAGACCGGTGTCAGAGTATTAAGTATCTAAGATTGTTTATGTTACCATGAATATTCAGTTTAACATAGTCATTGTTATGTTTATGCTACATGTTTAATTTGATATGTAAAATGTAAAGAACTTATGTTATGCTCAAAACGTTTTAGTTGATCCTGCTCCTGGGTGGAATCCCACTTTTGTGGGGCGTCGCCGGTTCTGTGACAACTCGCTTTGGATTTGGTTCAGAGTACGAGATCACCCAGTCACTCGTGTTTCTGACGCTCGCCACGCTGTTCAGTGCCTTAACTGGACTTCCCTGGAGTTTGTACAACACATTTGTCATTGAGGAGAAGCACGGCTTTAATCAGCAGGTACACTGACTGAATAGTACTTCACCCTCCTGAAGCTTGAAATGTGGCTGTTAAATGTTTGTAGTTCCCTTGCTCAGGAAGAACAGCAGCTGTTATCAGCTTGATTTCATGACTGTTACAAAGAATTGCATCCAACATGAATTAAGCGATGTGTCACACAATCACCCTCTTATGGGCTCCAAAGCTGCAGTGGAAGTGTGTTTAGCTGTATTTTGCAAAACAATGACTGTTTAAAACAGTCTAAGCATGCAGAAAATTAAATAATTCTACAGGACTTATTGCAGAAATTTATATGAACAATTTAATATTCTTCACTGTGAAAGCTTTTGTAACTGACCACTGCAGCTTTCTCTGTGAAGAAGTAAACTACAAACTTTTTACAGCCACATCAGAAGTCTCACACACGTCCTGACAGATTCCTCTCTCTTTATCTTATTCACCATTGTCTTTTTTAATTTTTAAATTAATGTCTCTTCCTCTCAGACGATGGGGTTCTTCCTTAAGGATGCAGTAAAGAAGTTTGTTGTGACCCAGTGTATCCTGCTGCCTGTCACCTCACTGCTGCTGTACATCATCAAGATTGGTGGAGACTACTTTTTCATCTATGCCTGGCTCTTCACCCTGGCTGTTTCTCTGGTTAGTGCTGCATTCACCTTGCCAGCTGTTAAACAGTGAGTGAACTTGTAGAAAAGGCAATTACAGTAATTAGGGTGTAACTCAAAAGTAATACATAGGTCACTCTGTAATTACACTTCGGCTGGTGGTTTGGTACTAACAATTCATTATAATGTATCTCCTCTTCTCCTGTGTTCTCAGGTACTTGTAACAATCTATGCTGACTACATTGCTCCCCTGTTTGACAAGTTCACTCCTTTGCCAGAAGGAGAGCTGAAGACAGATATTGAGGCCATGGCCAAGAGTATAAGCTTCCCCCTCACTAAGGTTTATGTAGTTGAAGGTACAGTAATACTGCTAAATCCAGGGTGCTCACATATGGAGCCACATGCCTGTTAAGTCATCAAAGTTTCAAGGTCTTGTGTGACATCTTGTCACTATTACAGTATGAATATTATACGTTTTTAAGATATGTTGAGCATTTCTTCAGGTTGGTTGTAAATACGCCGCTCTGTAATTGTCTTGAACGTTTTCCATATTTCCAGGTTCCAAGCGCTCGTCACACAGCAACGCGTACTTCTATGGGTTCTTCAAGAACAAACGCATTGTGCTGTTTGACACACTGCTGGAAGACTACTCGCCTCTCAACAAGTCTGGAGAGCCGCAGCCAGAGCAGCCAGAGAGCGATAATACATCCAGTGACTCAAAAGCCAAGCCCAAGGTCACATAGCCATAAACTTTATACAAACCAAGGTTCCTTACAGGCCTTTAAAAGTTTTCAAAGTTTGTGGTTTTAAGAAATAAACACTTTTAGGAATTCTAAGTTTTCCTTGACACTACTTGATAATTTTGTAAAACAGCACCTAAATTCATCATCATGCAACATCTCTTTGGACTTCACCATCCAAAAATCATCATATAATGTCTTGACTTGACAACATTTTAAGTAAAAGTGCCCCCGGTAACCTCTAATTTTGTTGGCCATATTTTCCCCCAAATTTAACACATTTTTACTTCTTGAATTTGACCAAACAATGCCTTGAAAGTAATTGATAGGTGTTGAAAATCCTTGAATTTAAAGTGTCAGAACCTGGAAATGCAATAATATTAAATCAAATGGATAATTAGAAATGACACACATAATCTGTTCACCTCGTTGGAGGAAATTTTTTCTCAACAAGCTATGTTGCCATCATAAGCAACTTGTAGTGAGTAAGCAGAGAAGGCTTAAGTGTCTTTCCTCTACAGCGCACATAACTGTTAATGTTCAAACTGGCTGTTGTAGGGATCCCTGTGACCTGGCTGTTATATGATTGTTTTGTCTTCCTGTGTAATCTGACAGCGTTGCTCTCTTACAAATATGTTCACAGAACAAGAAACAAGGATGCAACAACCCCGAGATCCTTGCAGTCCTGGGTCATGAGCTGGGTCACTGGAAGCTTGGCCACACTGTCAAGAATATCATCATCAGTCAGGTGATGAATTGTCACCATTAAGATTTGTTTTCCTGGCTGATTTTTCTTTCAGCATCTGCACCAAAACAAATTAACAAGTTGGCCTATTACAGACGCTCAAATGCAGACATTCAGATGTAAGTTGATATGCACAAAACATCTGCTAACTCTGTTCTTTCTGCAGATGAATTCCTTCTTGTGCTTCTCCCTGTTTGCTGTTCTGATTGGACGTAAGGAGCTCTTTGTAGCTTTTGGCTTCGATGACAGCCAACCCACATTAATAGGCTTGATGATTATCTTCCAGTTCATCTTCTCCCCATACAATGAGGTGAGTGTGGGATCAATAAATATTGTTTCAGTCAGTTTTTGAACTGTTGAGTTAATGTACGTTATTTCACAGTATCATTATTTGCAGACGTCCTCACAAATTCAGATTTTTATATTTTGCCTTTGCAGCTCCTGTCCTTCTGTCTGACAGTCCTGAGTCGCAGGTTTGAGTTCCAGGCGGATGCCTTTGCACGCAGCATGGGCAAAGCTTCCGAGCTCTACTCTGCCCTCATCAAGCTCAACAAGGATAACCTGGGCTTCCCCGTGGCTGACTGGTTGTTCTCCATGTGGCATTATTCCCACCCTCCCCTCCTGGAGCGCCTCAGAGCGCTGGGCAACGTCAAGCAGGACTGACGGGGATGGAAAGAGGAGTGGCGACCGCTGCCTCCTCCAAAAGGCCTCCGCAGACCGCTCCTGGCCCTGTGATGCACCCTGGTCTTTTTCTACCTATCTACCACCCGACCACCCCCCACCACCACCATCTCGTTTTATCTTGTTTTAGTAATTTCTCTACTCTACTTGCCATACTTTCTATTTTGTTTCCTTTGAAACTTTGTTTTAAACAAAACCAAAACATATCAGCACAAGCCAGCCTCCAAAAATCTGAAGCCTGAATTGAAGTCTCCGCTCTTTCTCTAGAGACACCTAATATGCACTCGCTGAGAGCAATACTTCTGGGCAATGTGTGTTTAGCAAAAGCTCATTGTCACTGAAATTATTTAATTTCTGTACAATTTGATTATAACTTTGTTCTAAAAAGGAAAAGTAACAAAGACAATGTGTCATTTCAATACCTGAAATTTTACTTGCAGAACTATGCGTTTCTGTTGTGATGTGTACATGACATCCAGCCGTTAAAGGCACGAGAGTATTTTTGTAAACATATAAAGTGGTTAATCCTACAGTAAAGTCCTACTGAGTTTCATGTCTTGTGGATTTAAAAAACAAACAAAAAAGACACAATAGGTGGGCAGACAGACAACTTTATATGTACTCATGACAATGCTTTTTGCAGATCCACAGGCCAGAATTTGATTTGTCCCTCAAGCGCAACAGTTATATAAATATCTCCAGGCAAGCTCAAGAGTAAAAACGTTAATCCAGTCATCAACTCAAAGTCTCAGTTTTGCAAGACGAACTATGTAGACACTTTGTCACAGTTAAAAAATGTGAGTGCCTCTAATTATCTCTTGTTTTTGTTCAGATAATGGACGCATCATGAACAGAGCAGTGCAGAAAATTTAATTTGAATTTAGGTTAGACTTGTGATTTTCATTTTTTAACATGCATTGGGGGGATCTTGTTTTACTTTTTCTAAACCACTTGCTTGTCGACAAGGTTCCAACCTTACCTGTACATATGTAACTTTGATGAGTAGAGTAATGGTGTATGATGTAATTTGTGAAAAATGTTGAATGTGGTTTGAAATTTTAAGTTGATACTGTGTTTCTTAGTTTCTTCTCTTGGTTTTGGGCCGGAGTGAGCCCTTGCCTAGCAAGCAAAATATTTACAGGGGACTTGGGGAAGGGGGTCTGCGTGGTTCCTTTCACCACATAAGCCAGTGCTTGGTTTGTTCAACAAGGGGACTGTATAATTTCTTTGCAGCATTGAATAAAATCCTTCAAAGCATTCCTTATGGTTGATGGTTGTTTTATTTTAACATAGTCATCAAAATTAAAAGTAAATTTGTGTTTCTAAGTATGACAGAGCATGGCAATGTCCTTTATTTAGGTCTGACTGGGACAACTTTAAGTAATACACCATGATGAGGTTTAGTTTAATGTCAGCAATAATTCTGCAATATGGCTTATTTATTCATAATGTTACTTTTTATTGATGGATAACACTTGTGCATGAATATATATGTATGTATGTATATATATGTAAGGGTTTCCTTTGGACTCATTTACAACTATGGACTGAAATTATCTGTCATGAATCCATTGTAGCTTTTTAATATATAACTTATTGCAACGTGTGTAAAATATAAACAAATCTACAAGGTATTTCTTGTTTTAGGATTATTTTTTTTATTTGCCAAAACTTAAATTCAATAATTCAATGAATGGGGGGGTAGTAGAAACAAATAGTAAAAAATAAAAGTAAATAGTCTGTGACAGTTATTTAAACAGTAATGTAGACACAAAGAAGAAGCAGCCAGGGGTATTGTTGACAGATCAATTAAAGGAACAAATTATAAGTGTTACAAAAATAATGTTTTTTGTTAACGGAGGATTCAATAGTTTGAATATATAGATCGAATCCCTCTAAGGATACAGAAAATGTGCATGTATGTATATGGTATTACATGGTAAAATCTCCTTGGTATTAGTAAATCAAAAAGTTAACGTCCGATACCAACGTGTCAGCTACGTAAAAAAACGTGCGGTGTCACGCTGGCCGTTGTTGAGACCATACCATTATGAAAAATGGATATGGTGATTTTCTTACAATATATTTAATTATTTGTTACGTATATAAAAACTACATTGTAATGCAATGTAATGTAATGTAATAATATATCGATATATGAATTGTTATTTACCTCGGTTTCTCATTGGACCAACATGATGCTCGTGTCGTCACCCCTGTCCGGCTAATGGCGCCGTCCTGTGGCGTAGTTTTCAGGACAAGGGCAAGTTCTCCCTGTTAGTGTTGTTTTCACATGTGAGAATCAAACATGGCGAGATTTTTGAGGCCTAACATTAGGAGTTTTGTCACCTCACAGCTGAGAATGTCATCCGACCAGGTAAATACTTCCTGAAAACACATTACTTGATTAAAACACGGCTTTTGGTAACCATTATACTGTTGTATGTGAATCATTTTAAATTAATTAGCTTAATAATTTTGCCTAACTGAAATCCTTTATGACAAGTAGGTAAACAACTGTTGGTTACATGTTTATACTTAAGAGGAATTTTGTAGAAATGCAATTTTAGGGCATTGATCAGTGGGACAGATTTACAACAATGTCGAGGATAAATTAGCAGGGATTCAAGTTCTGTCAAACCACTTTTATTCAGAAAATAATTCAGCTCTATGAATTGCTTTGTCCTCTGAGGTTGTGGTTGCATTGTTGTCACACAAACAGTTTCTGGTCTGTTCCAAATACCTCTATCACCTTACGAACAAAGAAGCTCTTTTCCCTTCTTTGTGAAATAAACTGAAAATTGACCTTCAGAATAGGGTTATTTTCATTGGGTCCAACTGACTCTACCTTAACATCACAGACAAGTCTTGATAGCAATGTGAAGCCCCTGTCTCTGAAAGAAATGTCTACAGAGCAAAGCCCTTAACAAGGCTCTTTTTTCTCTCTGAATGTATGTACTAAACATCTCCCTTTTGACTGCTCCCCTGCCCCGTTTCAGCTGGGTGAGCTGGGTAAAGGTGCAGGGAAAGGTGGTGGCGGTGGAGGGTCCATCAGAGAGGCAGGTGGAGCCCTGGGGAAGAAGCAGGCTGCTGAGGAGGAGATGTACTTCAAGTATGCATGTCTTTCTTTAACAGCAGCCAAATGTGGACTGAGAGTGTTAGCTCTACTATCTCTATTAATCATGGAGCCCAAAACTCTAAGTCACCATATTTTCTTTTTATTATGATCTTTTCTTACTTTACTTATTTCTCTGTGTCTCTTTGTCCATTCTGTGTTCCCTCCCTCTCTTTTCCCACTGTTGATCATTTCGCTCCTCTGTTGTCACCCACCACCCTATCTGCACATTAGGCGTAAGGAGCAGGAGCAGCTGGCTGCATTGAAGCAGCACCACCAGGAGGAAATTGACCACCACAAAAAGGAGATTGAACGTCTTCAGCGCGAGATTGACCGCCACAAGGGAAAGATCAGGAAGCTGAAGCATGATGACTGAGTGAAACCTTCCTAAAAAAAAGTTCCAGTTTTCTCACCGACCCAGCCAGACACCTAATATACTAATTACTCAGATTGCTGCATGCACTGTGTCACCGGGCCAGCCATGAATGAGTGGGTGATTGTTCTGTAAATGCTTGAAAGTTATTAAACCAGTTCATAAAATGATTATTGTTTCCATGACATGCTGTTACACAAGTTGTACAACTTTTTCAACCCTGTTTTGTAGTAGGTCATTGGGCTGTATGTTGCAGGCAAATGGCCAAAGTGGAAAAACTTAAATATCTTTAATGCTTCATATGGCAACATCAACTTATCTTCTTATGTGATGTATAAATAAATTTGGAATGTAAATGGCATTGTTAGCTCCATCCTTTAGTGCTGTAACGATTAGTTGATCAACAGAAAATTCAGTAATTTTGATTATCAATTAATTGTCTAAGTAATTTATTAAGGAAAATGACCACAATTACAACATTCTCTAATTTCAACTTCTCAAATGTGAGGATTTGCTGCTTTTTACTGTTTTATGTCAATACACATTTAATATCTTTAGGTTTTGGATGGTTGGTCAGTCAAAAACCATCTGAAGACATCACCTTGAGCTCTGGGAACATGTGATTAACATTTTTCACAGTTTTATGACATTTTATAAACAATCACTTAATCGTAAGAATAACTGGCACATTAACTTGTGAGTAATCATTAGTTGCAGCACTTATATCTTTTAATATGAAAAGGTAAAAAATATTACCTGAGAAGGTATTGATAATTAAAGTGACATGAATTATTCCAAAAAAATATAATCACTGACATTGGGAATACTTAGGAATATGTACAGTGCATCTGGAAAGTATTCACAGCGCTTCACTGTTTCCACATTCTGTAATATTACATTTTTGTATGCATTGTATTGAGGCACAGATCTGGGGAAGGGTACAGAAAAATGTCTCCATCATCTGTAAATGGAAGAAGTTTGGAACCACCAGGACTCTTCCTAGAGCTGGCCGCCCGGCCAAACTGAGCGATCGGGGGAGAAGGGCCTTAGTCAGGGAGGTGACCAAGAACCTGATGGTCACTCTGACAGAGCTCCAGCATTTCTCTGTGGAGAGAGGAGAACCTTCCAGAAGAACAACCATGTCTGCAGCACTCCACCAATCAGGCCTGTATAGTAGAGGGGCCAGACGGAGGCCAATCCTCAGTAAAAGGTACACGACAGCCCGCGTGGAGTTTGCCAAAAAGCACCTGAAGGACTCTCAGACCATGAGAAACTAAATTCTCTGGTCTGATGAAACAAAGATTGAACTCTTTGGCCTGAATGGCAAGCGTTATGTCTGGAGGAAACCAGGCACCACTCATCACCTGGCCAATACTATCCCTACAGTGACGCATGGTGGTGGCAGCATCATGCTGTGGGGATGTTTTTCAGCGGCAGGAACTGGGAGACTAGTCAGGATCGAGGGAAAGATGAATGCAGCAATGTACAGAGACATCCTTGATGAAAACCTGCTCTGGACCTCAGACTGAGGCAAAGGTTCATCTTCCAACAGGACAACAACCCTAAGCACACAGCCAAGATAACAAAGGAGTGGCTACGGTACAATTCTGTGAATGTCCTCGAGTGGCCCAGACTTGAACCCGATTGAACATCTCTGGAGAGAAATTGAGAAAGAAATTGGCTGTGCACTGACGCTCCCCATCCAACCTGATGGCGCTTGAGAGGTCCTGCAAAGAAGAATGGGAGAAACTGCCTAAAAATAGTTGTGCCAAGCTTTTGTAACATCATACTCAAAAAGACTTGAGGCTGTAATTGGTGCCAAAGGTGCTTCAACAAAGTACTGAGCAAAGGCTGTGAATACTTATGTATTTGTGATTTTTCTTTTTATTTAATAAATTTGCAAAGATTTCAAACAAACTTCATTCACGTTGTCATTGTGGGGTATTTTTTGTAGAATTTTGAGGAAAATAATGAATTTAATCCATTTTGGAATAAGGCTAAAAATAACAAAATGTGGCGAAAGTGAAGCGCTATGAATACTTTCCGAATGCGCAGTACCATGTACATTTTGACTCACAACTCTTGGTATAAATACATTTTGTGAATATGTGATTGTGCATCAAGTTGCTCTTTAAAGCCCTCATAATTTCAGTTGACATTCTGCTTTTGTGGTGCATGTCCCCCAACAAATGTCCAGTTAATCAAATGTCCACAAACCAACTGACATACAGTGAATAAGGGGCCCTCAGGGCAGTGTGGGTCTGGGGCCCTGGTGTAGTTGCTCACTTTCTCCAGTTGGTAAACCAGCCTTGATGCACAAAGACCCATGCATTGGATTTCCAAGCTAAATAAATCAGACAAAATTATAATTCCAATGTGCATTATCTGTACATATATGGGCCATAAGCATGGAATTACATTTAAGGATAGTACACAGTAGCTTTTCTCTAATTCACCACAAGCCCATTCTAAGTTGAAATCACTTAAAAATGACAAGTGATTAAAAGCAGCATACAGCAGGATGGTGCATGTGCATTAAGTTTGACATATGCAACTATGAGTATTGATATTAGCTCAATATTGACAAGCAGGAGACTATGATTTCACTAAAGGTCCAGGTTTAAAATCTGACAATAGAAATTGAGGAGGAATAAATTCGAAAATATAAATTCTCAATTGGGAATCAAGAAAGTGTCAATTTATTAAAAAAATTAAAATCTGGCATAACGTTAATCGACAATGAACTAACTTCTCCCTCCATACAACGGCGGCGATGGAATCAAGTACACACTTCCCACAAATGTCGTCACTTCCGCCTGCCCGTGCCTTTTACCATGAGCAACCCCGTGCGTCTTTCTTTTCGCACATCATGGCGGACCGGTTCAATAAGGTGGGCAACTGCTGCGGAATCATAATGTCATTTTTAAGAATTTTAGTGGAAGATAAATCTTGTTTCTTACAGTTAAACTGTGGGCAATAATTATGGGACTACGTGGTGTTATCGCTGTTTTGTTCGGTGTTTGTCTTGAGTGTTTATTTTTAATCATGTTTGAGACAGCTAGCCATAGCTGAGTGGACTTGCCTTCAACATGGCAGCTTCCCTTACTAGCCAATGCTGTTAGCCTGTTAACTCTAACTTTCATCATGCTCATGTGCAAGTGAGGGTAACTGATGCGCAATGGTATTAGAATTTAATGGATAGCTGTAAAATATATATATATATTTTTATTTACATGTTTCGTGTGCATCGACGTCGTTTAAGTCTAAATTACAGTTAACGTGTCGGCATGCTTTGAGTTGATGCTAAGTTAACATTACGTCTTAAACAGCAAGTTATTAGTGTCCATGTGCCAGTTATTACAAGGCTCGTGGAGGCAACAATCCCTCTCTAAGTTCTCAAACATTTCTCATTAATAGTAACTGTTTTAAAATGCAGTTTTTGTTATTTCTGCTTTGTAGTTTTTTCTTAGTCTTTTTGAAATGTGACCAGCAACAGTCAGGTATTGACTGAAATGTGAGTCACCCATGCGACTTGGGTAACACTATCATGCAAGTTTTATACAAAAGCTAACGTTTGTGTAAACTTTTGGTCAAAGATATAACAGTATCCCTCTTTCAAACCTGCAGGTTCTGCTGCTTGATGGCAGGGGCCATCTACTCGGCCGGCTTGCTGCCCTTGTGGCTAAACAGGTTCTGCTGGGTATGTTTTTAAATAAAATAAAAAAAATTGAGATGTAAAGTTAATCTGTGAATGTTGGCGGACTGTTTTTGCTAAAAACATAAGGGGCCATAAACACTATTCAAATATTGAACAGCACATTAAGAGAGAAGCTGCTGTATTCCCTCAGCCTGTCAATGATGATCAATTATCTACCTTGCTTGAGTTTAACGACCATGAGAAAACTCACATGCACTACCATCTGAGACAGGATGTAGATGATCATTAATATCACCAGATTTATTTGATGTTCAAACGCTAAACTACTGAATTTTTTTTTTTTCTTTTAGGACACAAAGTAGTGGTGGTGAGATGTGAAGGCATTAACATCTCCGGCAACTTCTATCGCAACAAGCGTAAGTAGGGTATATATCTGTTCAATTAAGATTTTTATTGTGCCTTTTGATATGCTTGTTGTCAGTGATGTTTTACCACTGTAATTCGAGTTTCAATGACCATGAGACTACCTTACATGCACTACCATCTGAGACATCAGCATTACATACTGATGTAATGGTTGCCACTACTTAGTGTCTTGAAGTATTTGTAACTCAGTTCAAAATGTCTGTCATGTTCCTCTCTACAGTGAAGTACCTGGCTTTCCTGCGCAAGAGGATGAACACCAACCCCTCTCGTGGACCGTACCACTTCAGAGCTCCCAGCAGGATCTTCTGGAGGACCGTCAGAGGTGAGAATGTGGCACTACTACGGATATGGAAACTTCATGAAATGATTTCAGTACTGATACATTCTTAAGAGAACAATGCAAGTGGATAATGCAGTTGAGAAATCATATTTTGAGTACTGAGCCACGTGCATTTTTTATTTAAGAATTGACATCTTGTAAAGTGTGGTGTTTGCATTCATTTGACCAAGTACAAGTTGTTCCTTGCTTGACAATGATGAGCTCTTTATCCCGAAGCTGATCATCTATTGATGAGACAAACTTTTTGGATCTGATTGCTGAGTTGAATAGGGCCGAAGATTTGTTCTTGGACAAATAATCATTTGATAAATCTGTAGTAGTTGCTATTTGAAAAGGTATAGAGAACCTAAAAGTATTTTCTCTAACCAGGCATGCTGCCCCACAAAACCAAGAGAGGCCAGGCTGCTCTGGAGAGGCTGAAGGTGTTCGACGGTATCCCCCCACCCTATGACAAGGTGATGAATCTCAGTTAACCAAGGGTTGTAACTCTTCTGTCTGTGATGTCATTTATATTCCCTTACTTACCTTGTTTGAGTATTGACTTTGAAAAGAAAAAATGTCTGAGACATGCTGTCCCATCAATGTTTAGATGTGCTGTTTTCTTCTTAATCTGATTTTGGCTTTTGTTTCACAGAGGAAGCGCATGGTTGTTCCAGCTGCTCTTAAGATTGTGCGACTGAAGCCCACTCGCAAGGTGATCCTTGAATATTTGAATATGAGCTGACTAAATGAGATTTGAGGAGCACACTTGACTTTAATTGTAGAGCTTAGTTCCAAGTAAAATTTTAACTTGGATAAACTCAAATCAAAATGCTTCAATTTACCTGCCACAACAGTTCTTAACTTGACAGTGATGAGCTCTTTATCCCGAAGCTGATCATCTATTGATGAGACAAACTTTTCGGATCTGATTGCTGAGTTGAGTCAAGGACAAGTTGAAGCTTTAAACATAAACTTGCTAAATGCAATATCAAATAACACATCCAATCCTAAACGAGGTTTTTGTTTTGTGTGAAATCACTACTCAAAATTTTTAAGAGAAATATCTGCTGTAGTAAATTGAGACTTTATTTTTAGCTGGTGGTGGCACAAACATCTTAAACACATGGTTCAGTTTGCCAGTAAAACATCCTGACTTTAATTTTCTTTCCCCTTCAGTTCGCTCTCCTTGGGCGTCTGGCACATGAGGTCGGCTGGAAGTACCAGGCTATCACAGCCACCCTGGAGGAGAAGAGAAAGGAGAAGGCTAAGCTCCGCTACTCCAAGAAAAAGACAGTGAACAAGCTGACCAAGCTGGCAGAAAAAAACGTTGAAGCCAAGATTGCAAAGTACACAGATGTTCTGAAACAATATGGAGTCCTTGTCTGAGCTAATACCTCTGGCTAATAAAGATAAATAAATGTTTATAGAAAGTGTATTGACTTTCATTCCTCATGACTGAAAATTACACTTAGTAGCATGATGGCATTTACATTGAATATATGAATATTCTGTCAATGAGATCTTGCAGTACAGAGAAGGGAAGCTACAGCATAAGCAGCCGCAACTAACATGCGACCTGAGCCTAGTTTTCAAAATGTGGTTTCCGACAGTCGAGTTATAGTAAGAATTGGTTTTGTGCAGTTAATATGTACATTTGACCATCACCACATACAGACATGGGTTTTTGAATGAGAAGCAATGTACACTTTCTTTTGAGACCCTGCAGCACTTTAACTGCTTCTGCCTCTATAACTTGCATGTAATTGGATAAACACTGCATGCTACTTCCAATTATAGAAGGACAAATGTGAATTTGCAAAAATATGCTGAACATAATCTTATTTCTGCTCTCCTGGCAAACTAAAGTTAGTTTCTGTTGAGTAAGCCAGAGGCCTTTCTCCCTCAGAAATCTGACTGAAACATGACATCACATCGTGAGAAGTGTGGAAGGAGAAAATGAGCATGAAGAACATAAATGTTTCAGGCATGAGAAAGTTTAATGCATGTTCTTCAGAAATTAAATTACTATCCACAGTATGGTGAGTTCGGAAAGCAACAGACTATATGATATGGAAATAAGAGTTATTCCAAACTGCAAGAGCCCCCACTTAAGAAATTGGACAATTCAAATAATTTAAATGTCATGAGTGAAAAATCTCTAAGAAAATAGGATGTAATAGTCTGATAACACTAAATACGGGGGTAACTATTTCCCAAAATGGCATATTGATAAAACAAATAGGTTAGAGGACATCATTACCTAAAATACTTTTATCTGGAGCTTTGAGTCTGTTTTATACACCTGTTTTTCCCTTTTCATCCTTTTTTTCTCTTTATTTGCCATCTGGGCCGTTCAGTTTTCCACGTGTTTCACCATCTGCTGTAGTGAAACACAAGAAAAGGATTATTATGAGAGTTCAATGTAATTTTGCGCCGCCTCTAATGTAGTAGTTTTGTGTAGTTATAAGGTTGCTGCAGTATTTTATTACATTACTTATTTTACAGATCACAGATGACAAGACATGTAAAGGCACATACATACAAGACAGTTGACAATATTACAATGATTCACTCAGTTCCTTTTGTCACAATGTAATTATTTGCAGGGGGGAACTGTAGTTTTAGCAAAATCAGGTACAGTGTTGACCTGAAGTCATTGTTCCTACTGCAGTTGAACCTTTCTACCAGCAGAGAGCAGTGTTATACTAATTCAGTATAGTCAAAAACATTATAAATTAACTTTCAAGTGAATCAAGTGTTTGAGTTTGATTATCAGATAGTGAAATAAAAGAATACAGGTATTACCGCTGTTCTCCTGGACTGAGGAGTTAAGGAGAGAATATATCTTCCTTCCTCTCTACTGATTATCCGTGTCAAAAAAGTGTGTACTTTTTAAATACTCCTTCAAGAATCTCCTTTAAAAAAAGCATCCTGAGAATTGGTCTGGACAGTCCAACAGGATTAATGTTAATGTGTCTTCAAAGATTCAGACCGAAGTTAAAAGAATTTGACTAAAATAGTACAAAACACTATCCTGCTGAAGTGGACTTAATAAGCTCTTCAGTATAGTTGTTAAGGACTACCCTACAGAAAATGCAGGTGATTGCAGCTAATTCTGTTTAGGAGGTAATCACACTGTGTAGGTTATATGGAAGAGCAATTTATCCTCGGCAGCTCAAACTTATCACAGCAATTTAGCTGCACTATGGTAGTGAAACAGCTGAGTCTCCTGGGAAGGAATGGACGGCCTTCAGTGCCCTTTTGTCGAATTTTCTGTACCTCCTCTTCTTAAAATAGGACAAACTCTGAGGTTATGCCAAACCAAGTCATTCCCTCTTTTTACTGGTGCTATTATTAAATTGTTTAAACCCAGCCTAGAAAAAGAGTATCACTTTTGCCATTTGGTGGGTCAAATGGAGCTGGTGAGAGATGACTGACATTGATGATTGATGTAAATTGCTCTGTCAAGGCCTCTGAGGAACGCTACTGAGTTATATGGACATCTGCATTTGCCCATGTTCTTTTACATGACAGCATTCAATCCCAGTGATTTATCTTTCTCACATTGTTTCATTTGAAGGATTTTTAGAGGTAATTTAACAAGAAATAAGAACATTGGTGAAAAGTCAAAGTTGGACAAAAATTTTGATCATTGTAATCATCTTGTGATTGATCTTGGGAAGCCTTGAAAGGTTCAACAGGAGTGTTGCCTGGTGTTGGTGTTTAATTTATGATATCTGTTTCTCTGATGCAGTCTGAGTGTCCCAGACCGGTGGTTCTCAACCTAGAAGTCAAGGCCTCTCCAGGGGGTCAAAAGATAAATCTGAGGGGTTGCAAGATGCTTAACGGGACAGTAGGTCGGTCCACCACATTGGTCCAGACTGAAATGTCTCAACAACTACTGGATGGACTTTCTTGCACTCCTAGCAGCTTCGATGAGCCCTTCATTTGCTTTACAGCGCCATCATTAGGTCAACATTGTTATTTGCAAAACCAAGGACATTCCCATAAGCCTCAGCTGTACTTTGTTTTACTTGTAATTAGCAAATGTTAGCATGCTATCATGCTAAACTAAGATGGTGAACATGGTAAACACATGGGTAAACATTATACCTGCATCAGCATGTTAGCATTGTCACTGTGAGCATGTTAGCATGCTGATGTTAGCATTTAGCTCAAGGACAGCCTCAAAGAGCCCCTAGGATGGCTGTAGACTCTTAGTCTTGTTTCTTGTGAAATATTTATAGTTTTATCTCTACAGGCCTCTAAAAAAGGTTTCAAACAAAACAATCTGAGAAGTTAAGAGAGGAAAATCACTTTTTGGTAGACGCGCAACCTGTTGGTTGTAAAAGGTTGGTAACCACTGTCCTGGACTAATAAGCATGTAAACTAGTGGATCTAATAACACTGACCTCTTACAACAGCTTTATTGTCTTTTTGTGCTGCTAAATTATTGAACAAAATATAATTCAGAGAACTTAATCTGTTGCTTTTTTGGTGTTATTGAAATCATTTGACTATTAACTGTTAATCTGCATATCTGCTGAGTTTTATAAATCCTTTCCACAGTTTGTTGTCCCAATTAGCTCCGACTTCTTTTTGAGTTAATCTGTATTCTGAGGTCGCCTCCTCTCTTCCCCTTTTTGCTCTTTCCTCTTAATCTCATTTTAGCATAAAAGAACATGTGTGGTGAAATTCTTTTTTCTTTATATACCAGAACATGACAGCTTCAGACCAATCATGTAGCTCCTGTCTATTTGCTGGAGTTGGATTCTGATACTGAGACAAATGCTGAAGGATATCCTTCAACAAAAACCTCTCCACGCATCTGCTTTGGCACTTCCTCCAAGCATCTTGCGATATTTTAAAGTGATTAGTTGCGCGTGTATGGGCATTGTTTATGTGTCATATGACATTTCTCATTTTGAGTGACTCCAACAGAGGTGAAACGTTGGTAATCTTCCTGATTAAAGCATATGGTGTATGGAGGATTTCTTGAATTACCAATAGCTGGCAAGACATCCCATACTTTCTATGTTTGTCTCTTCTCTCTCTGTCTCATAGATATACATATACTATAAACACACATGTCCTCCCTAAAAGCAGGATGGCACCATGGATCAGGCGGGAGGCCAATCTGATGCCTGTCTACCTGCATTAAGGAGGGACATTGTGTCTCCAACAAACAGATGGAAAAATCACTGTGACAGCTCTAAAAATGAGATTTTTGGATGATGCTGCCTGCAGTAGATCGCTCTCTAATCACACCATCTGAGACAGATTGAAAAGACCATAATTGTCTGAAACTGCTCCTGCAGCCCCAGCCTATTATGGGTTCCAACAATTATAGACTTCCTCCACCTCCTCTTCCTCCTTCTTCGACTGGCTGGTGTTTGGTGTTCAGTTTTAGAATGGGAGCGCTCATCTGTGTGAGCAGCGAGAGCCATAACATGGTGTCGTGTAAATGGATGAGATTTAAAGTCAAACTGAAATTTGAATTCTCTTCACTTTTTGTGTACTATAATAATATGACATATTAGAAGAAACAGCATCTATGCGTCAGACCTCTGGATGGGCCTTTCCCATTTTCCCATGAGATTGTTAGGAGACAACTTCTGTGGGGCGCCTCTGACTGTCTGGAGCACGTCATACTGTAGCTCAGTGTCAGTTGGAACCAAAAATTCACCCCCAGTGAAGAACTGGGGTGGGCGCCATCATGGCAGAAAAATAAATACAATTTTAATTAGTTCTTTTTGGTAATCACAAGGTTGACCAAGTAAGTACACAAAACAAATACCAAATATATATAAACTGATTTCCTAGATTTCCTAGACTGATTTAAACTTCAGTTTGACTTTAAAGTCTCATCTTTTTAAATGTGACCACACTAACCTTTATTTGGCTGGTCTTGTTGGAGTGACACACCTGAAACACAGTCATCTGATGCAGCGGATGTTTTACCACAGTGCACATTCAAAACACTCAGCGTGTGAGTAATGGGAACGATAAAAAGGTTTTCCTACATGCCAGCATGAGCTGATTAGTTTTTTAAGCTTTTATTTGATGTTTCAGTAATGTCTCATTTCTACTGACACTGTCTCAAGCTTATGCTGTTGAGTCATTATTGAACCAAAGACAGCTTTAAAATCAGATTAGCAAAGATGAGCACATCGGGGTGCACAGTTTGAATAACATATCTAATTTATTCCTGATGAAAACATGCAAAATTTTGGTATGTGGTAGAGGCATCACAGAAGAGCTGACTCCCTCTTTGAACAGTTAGAGTAAAGTTTTTGGAATCTCTGCCAGTGTCACCCTTGAATGGGAACACATTTATAAGTCTCAAAGTATAAGAAAAAGATAAAGAGTGAGAGAAAAAGATAGAAAGAGTTGGAGTTTTGTCAAACGTATAATAGGCTACCTAAGAGAAAAATCAGAAAAACGTGGACCTGACTGAGAAGCAAAGTGCAGGCATCCATAAATCAGTAGGTTTACTGCCACAAGAATTTTAAGTAAGTCATAATGTTCAGCTGTTGAACAATAGCTGACTCAATATGTGGATATATATTTTGTAATCAAATCAAGAAGACGGAGCTGGCTTATCACTGGAATATGCTCAAACCCACACAAAGCTGTCGATGGCAGGTCATAAGTACCTTTCATAAAACCTTTTTACATGATGTGTGCACTAGGTGTGTGGCACTGTGATGCATTTTTATAAACATGCGATGGAGTAGGGCATGTCCGTGCCTTATTTATATTCACTGACCTCTGAGTGCAATTGAAATGATTTAGAATGACAGTAGTGCAACTCGATTTATATAGTCATGCTGAAGTCATTATGCCCATTTATAGTGAAGAGCATCTGTAAAATTCAGACAATAGAGACAGCGGCGGTGAGAGATTGCTATTGGGCTCGGACAGTCACAAATTGGATTCAGAAATTGAGATCCGGGAAGAGAGAATGACCAATCACAGAAAGCTTTATCAATTTCACTGTAATGAAACACCTCTGACACAGGCACACACAAGACACACATTCACATAAGCTCATAACACAAAGTCAATAGAGACTTTGTGAAAGGTTGCATTCCTATTATCTGTGACAGCCAATGTGCGTGCACGCCAAAGTGTCCTACACACAAAATGAAACCCTTCAGTTGCTGCAGATGGTCGACCCAGACATGCACAAGTATCTCATGGGAAAGCATGAAGAAAACAAATCCCTAATTTTCTGTATACATACCAATTTCACTTGTGGTGGTGTTGTACCAGTTGTATGCATTTCATTTATAAAATATTTCTTTTTTTTTTACAACACAAAAAACAAAAACAAACAAATAGAGATGACAGAATAGACCAAAATAAAACAAGCACACTGCCAGCTCACAGAAAAAGTGCACATATGCATGTTAAGCTGTACGATGACTGAAATGGATCTGAAATACAGTCCACTCTCTCAAGATAACCCTTTTTGCTACGACCATACCAAACACAAGGGTTTGTTGTAATGCTGGGGGAATAGTAGTTGGGGCAACCCCATATCACAGAGAGACTGTCAGGGATTAGCTGTCTGCTGTATATGTCGCTGTACAAATGAAAAACGTAATCCCAGAAACTCTTGAGCTTGGGGCAAAAAAAGAAAAGATGGCCTAGTGTCCCATCATCCAACTGTACGCATTTGTAACAACTGATCAACTATACAGGCTGAAGTGAATATCTGACCTGCTGCATGTGAACTTTGCTGTGTTGACAGTGAAGCAGTGAGTCTTTACAGTGATGATTAGATGTGCCAGTGTCAACAGCCTGGCACTGTTGCATGAATTCTTGGGTTTGAATATTTCACACAGTGTAAACATCACATAGCTTCAGTGAAGAGCTGCAACAAGATGATACACAATATATATGAAATACTGTCATACAGAGTGGAATGAGCTGATGTTAACATCTGTAAAAGTACTTGAGGGGAAGTAAAAGAGGAAAAGTTGGTATGGGGTTTTAAAAACGTCTCGTCCATGTCGGCCTAAAGGTCTAAGAGATTGAAAGTCCATTTTTGACTTTGTAAACAACAGACAAAACAATCAAAAAGTCAATTTAGTAGCTGTTCTGGAGCTTTCAATCGCATCACACAGTCTTCCTCAGCAGAGGTGAGATTGTTTTGGTCAAGAAGAAACTTTGATCTCATTTGATTAGAAATGTTCTCTTGGGAAGGTTTAACAAAGAATCTCACATAAATATTTTGGTACTCTAAAAATATTCAACATTTATTTTATTTGAAAGGAAGTTTTATTGTTGAAAAAGGACAATCACACTACATGAGTTTATCGAATAATCATATTTTAATCTTTATATTTGCCTCAAAGGTCATTAATGTTCTTTAAACAACAGTATAATGGGTGAATATAAGTAGTGGGACATTTTAAACAGTAAAAATAGAAGCAATATGCTGACAAAATACTGTAAACTGCTTTTAATATGAACATAACTTGAATATTAAAGGTCCAATGTGTTACATTTAGAAGGCGCTATTGGCAGAAATGGAATATAATACTTATAAGTATGTTTTCATTATTTGCGAGTTTCGCAGCCACCTCAGTTTCTCCTACACGCTTGGAAGGGGAAGGTGAGGCGAGTGATATTCAAATGGTTGCAAACTGCAATTTCACTACTACATGCCACTAAATCCTACACACTGCTCCTTTAAGCATGAAGGAGCATCAGAGCCTACATACAAATCTTGGACTGTGTAAAGTGGAATAGTCTCCAATTCTTTGATGAAGGAAAATACCTTGCACTGTTTGATGGAGAACTTCTTTTAAAAGTTCAATGATTTTTAAATGTGGTTATTGGCTCTTCACATCATCCTGGTGGGCATGAAACAACTCTTCAGCTGTGTTTGGTGCAAGGTTATTATAGTTTTTAATTTTTCTTTAGTTTTTATGTGTGAATGTTGCGACTCTAACTTGGGCATTGATTATACTGCCTCTGGGTGCCTCATATTGTAAAAATGCTTTACAATAAATATCTATTTTGCTACTGAGACATGTTGCTATCTGATACTGAAATTGTGTAACTGCCTTGTTGGTTGTTGCTTTTGTACTCACAACTTCACTTCAGTTTTTTGTTAAATGGCAGTATTTTCTAAATGTCAGCTTTTTAGGAATGAAGATTTTATTTTCAGCTACCTTGCATTTTCAGTAAACATCTTAATAGGTCTTATAAAACAATAGATGAACATTTATTGATTGAATTAAAGTTAAAATGAAATTTATTAGAATTGGAGCTATGAAGTCATTACATGACAAAGAGGTCTCTTTTTGACCTTTGAAGAACATTATTAATAATGCACACATTATCTTCTTGAATAGATCGCTCAACCTTATATTCATATTCAATGGGGGTTAAACCCCAGGAAAGGATATAGATCACAAGTCGCAAGGGTAGCTTTAACCTTCTCTATCTGCAAATGAAAGATCTGCAACAGAAATAAATGCAAAGCAATATGACATGAATATATGTGGTAAAGAAACTGAACTGGGAATAAATCTGCTTTAGAGGGAAAAACACAAAAATGTCTGCTGAAGGACACTTTCTCCTAGTGACCCAAAGTTTCAGCCAACATAGGATCATATCAAGTCACACACAAAGGCAAGAATAAAGACAAAACTCTCAGCAATACAGCTCAATTTTTGGATTGTGAAAGTGTGGAGAGGACAGGAAAAGAGAGGAGAGACAAGACAAGATCATTAATGAGAAGAGAAAAAATGAGAATACAATAGGTACAAGCAATACCTTTGTGAGTTCAGCAATATCATTACAAGCAAAAAAGGAGAAACAGGCCAAAATAGTTTCTATATTCTTCCCTCATCATTTGGCATTATTGATTTTTTTTGTGCTTATGAGTTGTTTGCAGCTCCATTGATTATGCAGCTTAGACTTTGCACAGGAGGGTAAACGGCAGTAACTGTGCAGGATTATCAAAGTTGACGGACAGAAGCTATTTTCAATATCACTCGCTGTGGAACAATAAACAATTGCTGCACATTGATTCTCGGTTGGGCCTTTACAGGGTATTGTATATAACTGCAAACACAGAGGCAATATATATGATATTACATCTAAAAGAATTGACACATTCAATGGGTTTCCTCAAATAAGCATCCTGGTATACACTTTAAAACAGCGCCTTAAATGGTTGACCCTGGAGCTATGTGAAACAAATTGATTTCACATGGAGTTAATGCTTTTGGCAGATACATCTGGAAGGTTTTCCTGCTGCCTTTTTCTGTCTCGATCAGCATGAACGGGGCTTTAAAAGTGGCATTTGAACAAGTACTTAGGTATGTGTCTGTCCTACTGCACAGCAGACCTCTCAGCAGCACAGCATGTACGCCATTAAGGCTTCAAATGCAGCCATCCAACTCCGAGCACACACACACACACACACACACACACACACACACACACACACATGCAAACCACCCCGACTGATGGAGCTCATCCAGAACGAATTCCATCTCTAATGAATCAATCTGAACCTTGCAATGTGAACTGTAAATTTATAAATCATTTTTCTGTTGTTGCAGCTTTTGAGGAGGCTGCTTTGCTTGTGTGAAATTACCTGTGATGAGACAGATATTGAGTGAGGCTGTTGAAATCAGGGACAAATTTCAAACTGATATGTCGTCACTCACAGAAAAACCACCACTGTTCAGATTAACTTTTGTGCAGAAAAGTTGAGGAAAGTCAGAAACACAAATAAAACCCCTGCACATACAGTATTTCCAGGTGATACGTAATGTATGTGGGCCATGTATTAATAGTCTTGAGAAATTTGTGGGATAAACACCAGGCACAAATATGCATTTATCTTCTCCTACTCCCCAACTACTCAACATACATGCACACACTTGGGAATAAAATGCTATGAACAAGATAAGGAATCGACAAAGACATCTGCCAATGCAAGAATCCCCCTGAGTGTGCTGGTTATTCAACGCTGCGAGAGAACACGCTGGAGTGCTGACAATCCCTGTGCCAGCTCTTTTTATATGCTCCCTGTTCACCAAGGTCCATGATAAGCCACAGAAAATATAATGATTTTGATTTTGACATCAATCTATACCATCCGTATGCTGAGCATTAAGAGTGAGACTTTTCACTTCTCATTTGCATAACATGCCAAGTGTGTGATGCATTCTGGCAGCAGAGTGTTTCTAAATTATTTGCAACACTGTGCGCAGGTGTTGATGTTGTATATACTGTATGTGGCGTATAGATTTGACATTTTGAAAAGCATACATTGAGGCCCAGAGTTACAGACAAAAATATAACAGGAAGACTGATTGCTAAAATGATTCCTCGAACTATTTAAAGACACAGTAAAATGAAGAATATATTTTCCAAGTTAATCCTGTGTCCCTGTGTTAATTGTTTATCTCTTGTTACATGCTAAATATGTGTCTTTTTTTGAGTATTTTTACATTTAAATCCTGTTCTTTTCTCTTTCTGTCAAATGTAAAAAAACTCATTTTGAACATGGGGTCGGTGACAAATATATCCAATTAAATGTGTTTTATGAAAGCTAACCCCACTCATTATATAAAACCGCACTTGACTGTTAGCTAGTGTGGGTAGCTAGTAGAACAATATCATAGACGTGTGTGTTTAGCTTTCAGCTGGCAAAAAACTTTGTTTACATTTCCACTGAATGTGGTTGAGGTTTAATTTATTCATTTAACCCATATCCTGCTCTTCCTTATCTAACATTGTCTGTATCACACTATAGAGAGCTGAAGTGAAACCGGAACTTCCGGGTTCTGTACCAGAAGTAAGAAAACCTCCTTCAAAATCCCACTGACATTTGTAACTACACTAATAACTAAAACTTCAGCCTTAGAATAGAGTCTCTCTCAACAGTATGTCGTGTGGATTGCCTCATATCTGGTAGTTTTTAAATTTTTTTATCTAATATCATTCTTTATTCAATATTTCTGTTTCTTAGTGGCCTTTAATGAACCACATTTCCCATAAGCCCTCGACCTTTGTGGGCTAAACATCACGGCTTGATAAAAGAGACAAGTCGAGGGGTTGAAGTTAACTCAGACATGTTTGTAGTAACAGCAGGACAGAGAGGGCCGAACACTGTAGAAGCCGATATTAAAACAAAAAAAAGAAGGGAAAATTACAGTAGAAGAGCTTTTTATTGATGTGGACAAAACCAAGTTATGATGACGTAAGTACCTGTGCTTGTAGTTTTTTCATGGGAACTGTAGTTTTTTATATGCTCACAAAGTAATCGTTGTTTAACTTTGCGTAAAATCACAGTGGTTTCAATTTGTTATAGCAACTGCTGTAGTGGATGCCGATTTGTCTTCGAATATGGAAAGTAAACTCCAGGAACACGCTTCATTTTTTCAGAAAGGCAGATGAAAGAAATGCTAAATGAGAGGTTGCATTCAGTTACAGAAGCTAGTGGATGTGACTCTATTCCATTTCACTCAGAAATTCGTCACATTACTGAAGCTAAAGATGCTTTAACTGCTGTTTCACTGTGACTTTAAGGTATTAAAATAAATCCCACCAGACAGTTGAAATATATCTGTATTCAAAACCTGTAATGGGGTTTTAATTAGATTAGATGTTGAGGCACCAGAGGAGAAGAGACACATTTCATTAACAAACCAAATAAAGCAGCAAGAGCATTTGCAGGGCTTTTGCGGTTTAATGAGAAGAGTTTAAACCGACTTCAAGCTGCAGAAAAACCGGGTTTTATTTCTGTTCCCTGGATAAAGCTGGTCAGGGAATCTTAGATGACACATACAGAGGCAGAGAGATGTTTGAATACAGAAACCCACACAGTGATAAACATCTCTAATGAGGCTTTCAAGCTGGTGTGTTCGTGAGCAGCGGTGTATCCTTGTACTCCGACCAAGACTGTACTCCCACATACCCACCAATACCCAAGCTGGAAAAAATTGTTTGAAAGTACCTTTTCCAGTTTTCCTTATTTACAACAAGTAGGAACATGACATCCATAAAAACAGATAAGGCAGAACGAAGGAGCGCTCCCAGAATTGTAAATTGATCATGATAAGCAGTAATGAAACTCACTGAGTTGAACATTCAGTATTGATTTTATCTCCTGTAACACGGTGTACGGCGTCGTCTCCAGTCATATTTAAGCTTCTCCTTCACAATCATTGATGGTTGTATGAGCGAATAAGAAGTGTCTCTTTTGCAAGTGTGTACTGCACTGCAGTCACAGGGGACCCTCTGCTTTTTCCATCTTGGCAAAAGCTCCATTAATCAGTTCTCCAATAAGCACAGGGCTTGTCTTGCAACAGCCTTCAAGACAGACTACTTTTCCCCTTAGTTCAGTTCTCCTCGTACCTTTTATCCTCTTTTTCAGTGGCTTTCTTTTTCTTTTATTATTTTCTTTTCTTCACTTTTACTTTTTAATGATTAAACTTTGAGAAAAAAAGTTGTATAGCTATTTGACACTGGGGTGTAATTTCTGTGTTCACTGTACAATCCACATAGTGTAACTGCTCTTTTGATCAATTAGAGTTAAAGCAAGGACAGTGTGGGCATTTACACTGACCTGAGGAGGATCCACTATGGACTGAAATGTTGTCCTTGTGTTAGTAGTACTGGTGGGTTAACACAAAGAGCACCGCAGGCTGTCCTTTAATGAATGATTCTCTGGCTCATTCCTAGAGTGCATGAATACACATCATACTGCTACTGTCCAACTAAGTGCCTGCTTTCTGAAAATATAAGTTGAATTAGATTATTTAAAATAAGAAGAAAGTAAATTTGGCAGCATTTTCAAATAAGGCACCATTCATAAAAGATTATAACAAATGGCTTTATTAATTGTTAATAAATCATTTTCTGATGTTTTATAGCTCAGTTGTAAGCTGGTAATAAGAACATTTGGGTTGCCAGATTGTAAAAAATCCTTTTTTTCATCTCTCTATTTGGTAATGATGTAGTTATAATTGTTTGTAATCTACTAATAAATACTCAAGTTTTTCATTTTCTAATAAGGAATTAAGTCTGCAGTAAATGTTAATGAATTGTGAACAAATTAAGTTATTGAATTTCTGCAGCTTTTTTACAGCTGGTGAGTGGCGAAATGGTCCATTGGAGGGGTTTTTCTGATGAGTTAAGGTGTTAAAAAGACAAGGCAAGTGTCTAGGATTTTGTACACATGGCAACCCAAAAGTTGTTCTTATTAATGACCTATAAAGAATTAGTAAATGCTTTATTAACTATAAATATAGCCATTTGTTACAACTTACAAACCCTTTACAAAGAGTTCCTTATTAGAAAGTGGTAGGCTACCATAAATTCAATAGCCAGAAATGCCTTTTGAGGCACATTAGGTACAGTGTTTATTTATTAAGTTTTAGCCATGCTAGCAGTGTGGTTCTAGGAATGACAATGCAGTTGGTCAGTTGGTCATTCCACCACTTTGGTCCGGACTAAAATATCTCAACAGATATTGGATGTATTGCCATGAAATTTGATACAGATATTCCTGTTTCCCAGAGGATGAACCCTTATGACTTTGGTGATCCTCTGATTTTTTTCTCTAGTGCCACCATGAGGTTGACGTTTGTGCTTTTGAGTGAAATGTCTCGACAATTGCTATAAAATTTGCAGCCTCACAAAGCCGCTTGGCTGTAGACTCTTACTCTGTTGTTAAAACAACTTGTGATGGGCTTTTGCGATCTGCTATACAGTAGCAATACTAAATAACGTAGTTCCTGTTATGCATTGGCTTTTCTTTATCAAAACTTCTGGGTTTTTTTAGGATCATTTTGTTGTTTTTATTTGACATCATTTTGCAAAAGTACTAAAAACTGCCGAATTCTGTTGCTGACAGTAAGGTCTACTCTGTGGGTGGTATCACATCTGTAGTGATCACCATCACAGCTAAAATGCTCTGAAGCAAGACACTGCACCCTAAACAGCCTAGGGGATACTGCACTGCAGGCCATCCAGAGCTCTCTAAACCAATGTGTACTTTATGTGTGGAGGGCAGTGTGTGCAACTTGGGATATTTGGAAAACAATTCATTTATTTTAAAACTTAAACTTTATAAGGTTATTTTGAAACTTTCTGCCAGCTTTCATATTCTGCCATGGTAAATTTTAGTGGTGCAGCAGATGTTGCTTTGACCACTCATGGTCTCTGACAGGGTATGGAAAAGTGAAGTTGATTCAAAATGAGATATTGTTTTAAACAAAACAAACAAGCAACCTAACATGGTTTCTTTTATTCTTTTTTCCTTATTTTCCTTACTCCTCTATTCGTTGATGAGGATGTCTAGATGTTCTACTGGTTGCTTCAAACCTCATTAAAAACCCAGTATTATGTATATTTACAGAACAGCCACATTCCTCTAGCTTTGTCCTTTTTCTTGTCATGAGGAGAGACATACAGTGTGAGCAAAAGGCAAAGACAAAGAGATATTTGAAGTGTTCATCCTAAAGTAATTGGGACTACTTGAGTGAGAAAAAGTGAGTGAATTATTGAGGAAGCCAATTACCTCCCCACATAAAACCGTTTACCAGTATTTGCCTGGAAATACAGATTTTCACTTTTACCATCAAGAGAAAATGTTCAGTGGATTTTGTGAGAGTGTGATTATGTCTTGTCCCTTTGTGCTGATCCAGGTTTTCCAGACAATACAGTGCAAAACATAACTTTAAAAATGTTTTTTCTAGTAGTCCTGTGGCAAACTGTACATTGTATATTTTCATTTTCAGTATGGTGTAATGATAATAATACGCCCTGAGAGCCCCACGCACTGCAAATAAAGAAAACAAATGCAAATAGACAAAACCTAGTCAAAAACGATAATAATTTGACAAAACATACTTGTAGCATAATGACATGCGCTGCAAATGGACAGCTAATTAGGCAAATGCTGGTGTATGGCAAATATCTGCAATAATATCTACATTTTAAATAATTTAAGTTTATTTTACAACAACACTGGTGGATAGCCAACTTCTGTAACTTGTGTTTTTACAGCATGGTTCTGAATTTGAGTGTTGTCTGTGTTTTGAACTCTCAGGGCCACCGTACCATGAACCTCAGAAGGGTCAAAAGAAGGGCAACTGTGAAGCTCAAAGCTGAAATACAGCCACATCACCTTCACAGAAAAGAAGTAGAGATCACATATTAATATTTAGCCCATATTGACAGGTATAGCAAGAGTTACCAGATTCAATTTACCATCATTGAACTTCACAAATACAAATAAAACAAAAAGATTCTTCCTCAGGAAAGTCAGAGCTTTTGATGTCTACAAGAATCTCCTCTTTTGACTCGACCACAATATTCAAGCTTGTGTTCTGTTGAAAGCTTGAGAGGCTTTAAAAAAATTATGTTAAAATCAAAAGTTGAAAAGAAAACTGTTTCCATTATTGCCTTGACCTCATGTAACCCCTTTTACTGTGAATGGTGAGAACACATTGTTATTTCCATGTTCTTGTTTGGCAAAAATAGTTTGCCCAATGGAAGAAAAAAGATTTCAATTTAATTTGAGTTGGGGTTAGTGAAGTTCACTTCAATCTGACAAAACAAAGTGTGAATGTATTCTCTATCCAGTCCACCTACTGCTGGCATCGATGGACCATGAAACACAATTACAGCGGACATCCAGTTATTTTTCTGCGTGGTTCGTCCTCTCTGGATCTTGTGAAGTGAGTGTTTACTTAAATTAAAACTCTCCTGTTCCATTAACACAATGCTAAATGCTTGACCATTTGTCTTTTTATGAGCTGAACCTTTTAGTGAGCAAATGTATGCTGTTGGTTTTCACACCTGAAATGCGTCGTCATTTCCACATTTCCTGAATTGTTTTTTAAAGGTGTGATAATGCAACACATTTTGAACAGCAATTCAAGAAACAGGACAATTTGTAAGTTTAATAGCTTTTGCCCAAATTTAATTAGTTGGATGAAACTGTTGAACACAGCTCCTTTGGCATGTATTCGCACAAACAGTATACTGCACAATTCAGGTATTTCCCCCCTCAGAGGGGGCCAAGACAGGGCTGCCCTCCTTCCCCATTACCCTTCCATCTGGTAATTGAGCCACTTGTTATTTCATTGCGACAGAGCTGAGGATTTGAAGCCATAACTCGAGGGAATTCATTGTACAAGGTAGTGCTGTATGCAGACAACTTTCTCTTGTTCTTGTATCTTTAATCTTTAATCTTCAGATTGTCCTTGCAGGAGAGTGAGTTCTCACTTCAAGTATCTTCCCATAGTGGTCCCTTGATCCTTTAACCTCTTTGGTAAATTAAATCCAACCCCTTTCATACATAAATGTAAGACAGATTTGGAACAATGGTGCAACAATGCTGCAAACTCCCCTACATCAACCTCATTAAAATTATCAAAAATAAAACAGTAATGATCAGTATACAATATCCATTTTATGGCAGATATACTGTAAAATACAAGCTGAATTATCTCCCTCAGAAGCTACAGGAATAAAACATGCACACACTGTGTAACACCCCTCTATTTTCTCCATGGGGACAAGATGAAACAATCAGAGAGCCATGTATGGATGCTTATCTAAGTCTGAATTTATTCATGATGTTCTTCTGGAAATGCCTGGGAATAAATCACTTCTTTCCCAGAAACCTTTCTCCTCTGGCCCCTACCCCCCTTCATTTCTCTGGAGTTTTCCCTCATAGCAGGAGGAGCTCACAGAGAAAGAGAGAGAGAAAAAGGACAGGAAAGTGAAAACAAGATAACTCATCACCCTCAGAGGTGGAATTAGTTATCAAACTCAGAAGTACAGTACGTTTGCTCAGTGGTGCATTAGTAAGTAGATGTTGGGTAATTTCTCTTTGAGTTATGGGCATAAATTAACTTAGATGTAGAGCATTCTAGTAAGAGAAAAAGAACAATGGTAGCTTGGGATAAGAGACACGGAGGCTGTTTTATTTTGACACACATCACATGAAAAGGGACATGGGGTCATTTCTGGCAGAGGTGCAGAAAATATTCAGATCTATAGCTAAGTAATGCCACACTGTAAAAATAGCCTATTACAAGTAAAAGTCCTGCATTGAAATTATTACTTAAACGAACAGTTCAACATTTTGGGAAATACGCTTATTTGCTGTCTTGCCAAGAGTTAGATGAGAAGATTGATAACACTCTCATGTCTATGGTTAGCTTAGCTTAGCACAAAGACTAGAAACAGCTGTGTTCAAAGGTAACAAAATCCAAGTACCACAACATTTAAATCTCACTAATTAACACAGTATATTTTAGTTTGTTTAATCTGGACAAAAACCGAGGTGTAAAAACAAGAATTCTATTTCTTGGAGTCACTGCTGGTTGCCTGGGTCCAGGTCAAGAAGTCCAGCACATATCTGCATAAAATGGGGATTGTAGTTTTTACACTTTGTATTATGTGCAAATTAAGAGCCAGGCTTTGTGTAAAATATGAAAAATATTAACTTGTAAACTAGTAACTATAGCTGATAAATAAATGTAGTGGAGTAAAAAGTACAACATTTCCCTCTGAATTGTAGCGGCGTAAAATGGGAATGCTCCATTAAAGTAAAGTACAAGTACCTCAAATTTGTATCTGAGTAAATTTATCTCGTTACATACCGCCACTAATTCCTGATCAGTGTGTCCCACTTCTGTTAAATCTTTCTCATTTGGTTATGTAATGCCAAAGGGAACCTTTTAAAGCTAAAAACCTTTTAGTGACTCTATCTGGGGAGAATCAGGGTTCAGAGGGTGTCTGGTTGACTCGGGCTTGGTGTCCTACTGTATATAATGCCAATTATAGGGAATCAGAGAAGCCACCTATGTGACCACCTCATCTGTCCTGGCCCGCATTGGATCCAATTACCACAAGGGCACGGGGAGTTTGGCGGGTATTTGAACACAGATTGCAGGTGACAGGCAGACAGAAATGCAGAGACAGTGTAGGTTTTCAAGGTAGTGGTAGCAGCAGATAATCAGATGTGTGTCAATGTGTGACTTGTTACTTGTCTGATACTTTAAATTCCTAGTGTCTTTTTCATTTCCATGTCTCAAATCCACTCTCTTCTCTGTATCGAGTTCCTTTTAAATGTCAGTCACTGTGTTAGTAGAATCTGAGTAGAATCTGTGAGAGCCCTAATGACATGAAACGTAGATCTTTAAAATCTGGGAACACCCATGGGAAAGTGAAAGCCCAGGTGAGAATGAGAGATGCAGGCAGAGGATGTGCTCGCATCGGTGAGTCGACAAGAATGAATATTTATTACATTTGTATTTGTATGCTCACAAACTCCTTTGATGTCTTCCCCACGCCCGCAGACACACACAGCAGGCTGTTTATGCACGGAAAAGCACAATTAATTAGTATATTTTTCAGATTTACATCCTTTGTCCATCCCTCTTTTCTCATGCATTATGTTATCATATCAGCGGGTTTCTCCTTCTGTGCTGCCAGTCTTTTTGGATTTCCTCTGAGATTCCGATACTCAACTTTAACAAGCACAAAGGCAGGGACAGTATGCCAGCCTGAAGCTCCCAGCTGTAGGCCAATGGCGCCCGAGGTCAGAAACAAAGAAAACATCACAGTTTGTGCAGCCTTGAAAAAGACGAGAAGGAGCACAAAACAAGCATGTCAGCCGACTGAGTCATCGAATAATATATCTGAGATGGGATGCTCATGCAGGCAAACAATTTTAACACACTTGTCAGATTTATTTCCAACACGTAAGTAAGGTGCTGTTGACTAAAGCCTTCCCCTGAACAGCAATTGTCCAATCATAGATTAGCGACCATAACTACGCACAGCAGGCTGACGCTACATGTAGGCTACATGGTGCTGTAGTAAGAGAGATAACTTTATACAAAGAGTTTGGAGGGTGAGTCTTTTTTATTGCCTTTCAAAAACTAAAGCAACAACAAAAACGTAAGGAATGGATAAAACAATTTGTTTTTCTGCTCTAATGTAAGCTACAAACGTTAGCATGTCCAGCTAACTAGTTACTAGAAGTAATGCTAACTTAGAGCACATCATTAAGTTACATTATTTTGTGGGGTTACAGGTTACGTTAGAAAAAGCCCCATTCAAGACTGGAACAGCCACTATGTGGAAGCCAGTAGTTGAGGCTACTATGTCAGAGTTTAGGCTAACTTTAACGGCTCTCGTTACCCAAAATAGCGTTTTGTTTGCCAAACACTAATCCAAAATTAATCTCTGTTGCTTGTCCAAGAATGTTTTTTATAGTAAGCTAAGCAACCAAACTGGGAACCAGGTTAGAACAAAACAACAGTCCAGTAACATTTATAATATGTAAAATATAATATATTTATACATTATATAATATATATAATAAAACAACAATGCTGCATGTTTTCTTCTTGGATCATCAACTGGAGAGGATGCTGACTTTTAGCTTCAGTCTTTTATCATGTATGTAGCCATCAACTGCATATTTAAGACACTTTTACATGTTTCTAGTTTTAAAATAAGTCAGCAGGAGGCTGTGTTTTCAACTAACTCACAGAGTTAGCGTTGATTAGCTAGCTAGCTATAGTTTATCTGCTAGTTACAGAAGTCTATTCAGTCGGCAAAATCAACGGTCACAAGCTTGAAATGTGAGGCCTGCTGTTGTCTACCTCTGTCTGATAACAAGGACCCATTGTTTCAAAAGTTAATAAGCATTTCTACTGTTAAATCTGCCACTGTTGTCATTGTAAACTCCATATGTGCTGTACGAAAATGGAAAACTTGACTGGTAGCACTAATAACTAAAGTTTTCCTCAGGGACGAGAGGCCAGGGAGGGAATGTAAATGGAAACCTCATTGCTGTATGGCTGAGAAGTCACCTGTTTAGGCTGTATGGATACTATATATTTTATTTTTTCTATTTACAGTCACTTCTTAAGCATTTATTGCTCTGCAAGGCAGAAAATGCTGACACCAGCTACATACACACTGAGAACAAGACACAACCCTTAAGGAGTTCTGTGATATGAGCTGCTTGCAAGTCAACAACTCAACTTGAAAAAACTTGCCAAAAATAACCATCATCAGCAGCAGCAGCCTTGGCATGAATGAATCTCATCCTGAAAGTCTCTCTGCAAGTCAGGGTGAATTTTGAAAGCACAACTTCGAATCACCTCCTTTCCTGTAACTGTAACTTCAAACTGAACTTCAGCTCGTTCCCTTTCTCGCTTCATTCACAGAAACTATTGATGTTTATCTTTCCTTCTTCTTCAGTTCTGTGTCAAAGGCCCCTGAAAACATCAAATGCTCAGGTGAAAAAAAAAGAAGTGGGAGATAAATCTCAGGTGATATTCTGTATGTGTGTGTGTATGTAAAGGAGGAAGAGGTAAAGGGAGAAAGCAGGGTGCTCTGGGCATCAGAGGAGACTGTAATCATCAACTGCGAGGTGAGGAATGCAGGGAGGGCGTTGAATTGATCTATTGTTCGTTACTGGTGGGTCTGGGCATAAACAAACAAGAAGATGATGACAGGTGCAGGCAATCACGCTGTCTTTCATGGTTTTCTTTCACTCTGTCTCTATCTCTTTCCCTCTATCTGCCCTCTGAAAATCACTCACTGTACATGCTCAGGAGCACTGATGACTGATGGCTTCAAACCTGACACATTGCTTGCTAAGTGAACCACTGTTGCAAAAAAATAACAAATAAAAAGCTCAACCAATCTTCCAATGATTTATTAAAGCAAATTCCCCCTGACGGCTTTATCATTTGCTTTTGAATAAATCCTAAAATATAATATACATCCTGTTTGGCACTTGAGTGTAGTTCCCCTCCCTTGGCTCTGTTACTTGACAGTAGTTGGACGAGACGAGCTCAATTTAAAACTGTAATCCATTATCAATTTAAAAGAGGAATAATCCCTCATGGTGAGAAAAGTAACAATGGTCTTTTCTTCTGACTGACAAAGAGACTGAGAAACTGTAGTGAGAGAAGAGAAGGAGAAAAGCGTTACCAAGTTTGGCTTTGGTTGGTTCAGACAGTTTCATCACATTGTTTTTAGGCTGCTGCCGAAGATGATACATTCATGGTTGTTTCAAAGAGTTTTAGTAAAGTGCATAGATTAATTCTGAGTTTGTTTATGCCAGGGGAAATTTGTTTGTTTCTTCAGGAGCCTGCATAAAAAGGCACTATTTCACCCATATTTAAGAATACAGAATATAAATATCTTTACAATATTTCAGAACAGTTTATAACTACTTTAAAGGGTTGATTCACCCAAATGACAAAAAACCCTATTTTGCCAATTTTCCCTTATTTTTTGTAGCCATGCTGATGGTTTTGGTTTTATTTGGTCATGTTATGAGTTTCTGAGATTCTGCCTCCACTTAAATATAATGGAGGTGAACAAAAATTAGTTTGTAGTGCTCAAAGCATTAGAAAATTACATTTAGAAAATGCAACAGCAATGTTTCTTTCTAGAACTTTGTTGCTTTGAGCAATACACAGAAGTGCGTTTCCATCCACCTGTTTTATGCACATTTTCATTCGCATAAAAAAGTGCAGTGAGTAGAAATTTGAAAAAACGTTTTTTACGCTTGGCTGAGGTGGAAAAGTTGGTGTAGGTCAATAAAAGCAAAATGCGACAAAGTGCAATTGAAACAGAGTTAAACATCCAACAAAGCCTCCGCTCCACTGAAGAGATGAAAAATGGAGTCAGACGAAAACATCGGATCTGTGTGGAGCGATGCGGAGACTGTAATGTTCCTCAAACCAATACATGATTCAAACATAAATGTCATATTTCCATTACATTTTTTACATAGTTTGTTTGAAGTTTGACTGACGCTCTTCTCATTGCTCGCTTTCCTTCTGTAATGATTTAATGACACCCGGCTGGAGAAGCGATGAACCAACTTCTGATATGACAGTAGTGGATGGAGACACTTGGAAACTACACTGTGAACAGTTTTTACTGGAACTACTTTTTAACAAAGAAATTGTTCCTTTGAAATATGTTGTGACTGTATTTGGGTGGTGGCAGAAATCTCAGAGGCGGATATCTCCAAACCTGAGCAAATAAAACCAAAATATCCAATATTATATAGAGAATGTGCATCTAAGTTACAGTCTCTCTGTATTGTTGACTTTTTCCTGTTTGCTGCTGCAATGGGTGTAGGCCTATTGGTTGCGTTGACAAGCTAATATGTTGTAGTGCTCTTGTGAAACTTATTTATTTGAGCTGTAGACAAGACGCTAGAAGAGTTAAGAGAGGGGCTCGATGAGGTGAGAGAAAAACTAATTCAGACCATTACTCATGACAGCTGATTGTGGTCTGCAATGCGAACATCTCAAATTGCTTTCCTGTCTCTGACATTCTCATTAGCATCGCTCACTTGTCTGTCTTTCTCTCTCTGTCTCTCACCGTCTTCCTCTTTCCCTCTTGCTTCTTTATGTGACTTGATTTGGAAAGCAGCAGTGACAGCAAGCTAGATTATCTGTTTCTTCCAGGAGAAAAACCACTTGTCCCAAAATACAATAAATTACTGTCAATAATGCAGTAGTTAAAAAGTAATTGCACTCGCTTGGCAGGACTTTGGATGCCATCTACATCGACGATGAGACTGGAGTATTGAAACTACAGCTGCCGTTAATGAGAAAAAGCTTTGATAGTTTTGAACCACACACAGCATACCCCGAAGCAAGACAAGGCTGGGCAAGTACAGTCTGGACGCATCACAGCGCAAAATGGAAAAGAGGCTGAAGACGGGTAAATTGAGTATCAACACGTGGATGACCTTGAATAATGACAAATCACATTAGCTCCTCTCATCACAAGCCTCAGACAGTTTAATGAGCTCTAAGGACCCGTTTCACAGAAGCTTACGAGCACTGCTTACATATAGATCGCAAATGGTGGCAGCAACATGCAGACATGATAGTCCCACACAAGTTGCAGATGAATTTAAGACTCCTACAGGGCTCTTGCATGCTCACGAATGAGCTGCAAGTATGGTGTTTATTTTGATTATTAAAACTTCAGAGAGAAAATTGCAGCTTGGATGTTGAAAATTGAGGAGACAACTAGAGGAGCAGACAAATCATGCGACACTGCCTGTGCCACTTCTTGCTTGTTGCTGTGGGCGTCAACGCTGCCAGCTCTGTGTAAATCAGCACTGCAACTTTCTCCGACAATCTACGTGATTTTGTACCAAGCAGCACTTTCAGCCTCATTAAGTGATGCCTCGGCCTCCTGGTCACCCAGAGTCAGTGCGCCTTTGGTTCTGAGTTGTGTCTGGAGCTTGGACCCTGCCATACCTGATTGCAGGTTTAGTTTTTGATTGTATCTGAAATCTGAAAAGTCCTAAAAAAAGAGGATCCTGAAAACAACAACAATGATCTCCTCCTCCACAGACTTTTATCCTCACATGGTAAAGACTGACTTCCTGACCAATGCATACATTTTTCTTGCATCAGTTTCAGGGTGAATTTCGCTCTTATTTGCATAAAGTTAAATGTTTTCATTACGTCACCAAACTGTGTGTTGCACCGTGTTCAGTGGGTCCTCACCTCAACAATGTAATGATATCTGTGCAATTACTGTAGGCCACTTATAATTTTATTGGGAAATTAAAAAAAGTTGGTATTCAATTAATCATATCTGGCTATGTTTACAAGTGTACAATAATGCCACTGCTGTAAATATTGTGGAAAAAATAGTCTGTGCACTTATGTGTAAGCAGCAAGACTGATAACTCCCTGTAGCAATCACATCGAGATGACAGAAAATATTATTTCGATTATCTACAGGAAATGTGTTTGGAGTCACTACTAAAGCAGATAAGCAAAAAGTTAAGAATTGCAAAACTTAAATGTGCCTGTCACAGAGAAACCTAAAGATGCACGAACTGTGACAGTACCATATTTTTTTTTCACGGATTACTTTACACCCAGGTTTGACAAATGATATGTAGGTCGGCTTGTACTGTATATTAGAGCATGCCTAAGATACATGGACACCCACTGTGAATCACTTTACTTTTACATTAACCCTCCTGTGCAGCAGCTTGTCTTACAAGGAACACATATCCAGGAAATGTGTTCTCATAGCCTATCCGACAATTCCAATAATAGAAGCAACAACAGAGGGAGGACTGAAAAGAATAGAAAAAAAGTAATTCAGCTTTTTATACACCACTGCCTAAGGAAAAAGTTTCCAGTAGGTTGAATTTTACCCACATCTATACATCCCATCCCTATACATACCCCCAAGTCAGAAATCAGAAATCTAATAATATAAAGTAAAAAGATAAATATGTAACAACAAGTCAGTTACAAAGCTATATTACCTAAAAGGTGATTTTTTTTTGTTATAGTGACATGTCTGCCGAGTTACTGAATAAGTAAAGGTCACACTATCCATGCTTCTGTAACTGAAATGCACACAAAAAGCAAAAAAAAAAAAGAAAAGAAAAGAAAAGAAAGAAAAGCTGACTCGCTATCTACCCGGTACATTCGTTAGCATGGCAACCAGATGCAACTTTATTGAACTTTATGGGAGAAAAAGAGAGAAAATGTATGAGCTTGATGGGAATTTTTCAAAAATGACTGCCTCTCCACCTAATTAGCTTGCATTGCTGAGAGTCTTCCTCTTTGCTAAGCTCCTGACAGCCTGCAGGCTCATGAAATATCATGAAATGAGCATGTCTTAAAATGCAAATCATGTTCTCCGCATATGAAAGGAAGAGAAATGTGTTTCCGCACCATGAAAGAGGAGACACAACTGGAAACAGGCGGCAGACTGACATTGGAATGTAGCTGGGAGGTTGAGGTTGAAGATGTGTTTTTACATTCGTCCGTGACCACAAATCTTTTCTCAGCTTTCCATTGTCAGAATTTTATAATTAGTGCATATGGAGAATGAATGAATGGAGGCCTTAATGGCACTTGGTTACATGTTTGTCATGTGATAGGCTCAATGAACAGGATATCAGTCTTCCAGCTTGTCTGAGCCTTCAGGTAGTTTCACACCAGCAGTGCAAGACTCGCTGGAGCTGTGTAATTGTGAGAGCAATTAAATGCGAGGATGCCAATCTGACCTGCAGTGTGACACTGGCTGAGTAGGTTTTATACCCGAACCTCATATAATGAACACAGGAAGCGAAGAAAACACAGCATTAACATAATCAGCACAAAGCATCAGAAGGGGATCATTCACAGATTGGTTCAGACTTGTTGACATAAAGTTTATGACTGTAACATAAATACTGTTGCTGTTGGATGAAATCCTTGTATCTCTAAAATGTCAACTAGGCTGGAACTAAGAAAACAACCTTATTTTTAGCTTACCCATTTGTGTTGAATTCCAAATTAAAGTATGGAGCTCTTATTTTGGTGTCACTCTATAGCTGATGATTGACTTTGCATAGACATGACTTTTTTATACACTTACATAAAAAAAAGTCATTCTATATTCCAGTACTGTTAATGGTTCTGAATCAGTTAAAGTCACTGAACTGTAATGGGACCGAAAAAATATCTGTCCATAGAAGAGAACTGAGCTGTAGTTGACATTTAAATATTACTGTGTATTGCCTTGAATATTTTATTGTTCGTTTTTAGGACGAATCAAAAGAATAAAAAATGAATGGTTTTTAATGAGCACACTCAGCATATTGCCATTTCGTAATTTTACTTTTGAGGAAAAAAGGAAAAGGAAGAAGAGAAAGAGAAATAAATTAAATTTTAATTAAATATATAAAATGTTCTCTCTTCCTTGGAGCAGATCATTTAATGACTTTTCAATGCTCTTACTTGGATTTGAACATTTAGAAAATCTGGTCCTTGAAACAGTTCATTAATATCAAAGAGTAATTGCAACCAGTCTAATAATTGCTCTTGCACTGCCAGCTGTTGGTGACAACATGCATTTTCCACCACCTGTGCAGTCGTGACGTAGTGGGGCACATTACCTACAGTATAGTATTATAGTACCACCTTTTAACCCGTAGAGGCCAGTACAGCTACAGTTTGTTTTTCCTCATGAGAAAATATATTTTGGAGAATTGTATGTTTTTATAGCATAATTCAAATAGTTACGATGGCAAAAATTAGTCAATCCCAGTGAAAATTGGTGTGGTCTCTCTGATGCATTCAGCCTATTAGATCTCAGCGATTCTGGGTTGAATGTAGGGTGAATTGGCGGGGTTGGGGTATCAGTGTGCATTGCATCCGCAGCTCCTTATTATCGGTACATCCTAATTTTCATCAATATTTGGTGTGCCAATGCAACTGGGGAAAAAACT
Organism: Siniperca chuatsi; assembly: GCF_020085105.1. Taxonomy (NCBI): domain Eukaryota; kingdom Metazoa; phylum Chordata; class Actinopteri; order Centrarchiformes; family Sinipercidae; genus Siniperca; species Siniperca chuatsi. The sequence goes on from NC_058056.1 coordinate 16,510,773, forward strand.
CCTGGTTCAACAGGCAAAATTCCTGATACACTAGAGAATGTTTAACTGAGCTTTCCAACACCCTGAGGACATTTTCCGAGCAATAAGAAAGCAAATTCCAGCACATGGAAGCTCAGGCAGTCTATCCAGCAGTGTTCTTACTATGTTTGTTTAAACCCATTTTCAACCATTTTTGGAACCGTTATTTGTTTGATCCCTGAGGTAATTATGACAGCAGATTAATCGATTTTTCATGGTGTATTTTCTTTGTTTGTAATTCCCATTTTTGTCTTTGCGAGACAAATCAATCTGTGATTTTGTTTCTTTTCATGTCAGCATACACAACCTTTTATAGACAATGCTGTTGCCAGCGCTTTGAAACACAAACTATGTCTTTATTTGGGTGTAAAATAAATTGTCAGTGGCTTCCATGAACCACAGGTATCTATATCTGTATTGCTATTTTTATGTTTTGATACACATTACCAGATGATCACCAGATGTATATGGTTGTTTTCACTGTCCCTTGCTTTCATCTTTTGTTTTTTTTTTTTGTTTCTTGTAGCAATCCTCAAGGTTTGTCAGCCCTTAGAATGATGCTGAATGGCTGTTGTCATTGTAAATAATGATTTTCCTTAAGAAACTGTAAACACACACAAACATACACATACAGATGCATGCATTCATACACCTTCGGTTGTCTGTAGTTAAGACCAAAGCAGAAAGCATTTATTGTATCCTTTAGTTTCGGTCTGTTTATAGTTACAAGAGCTGTAAATATGAAGTCACATGGACACAGAGATAAGTCATTCATTTGGTGACCTGTCATTCACAAACCCACAGGGGATGAGCAACAAAAGCAGAGAGAGACGCAGGTAAAACAGTGAGGACACTGAGGTCATGTCCTCAGTATTGTTTCCAGGAATTTGGGGATTTTAACAACCTGAGGAAAAGTTTAAATTCTACAATTACAGACAAATTACATCTACTGGATTTTTAAAAGCTGATATTTTTTCAAGTCAAGATTTTTTATTACAATAAAATGAGAGGGAAATCACTCCCAGAAATATAGTACTTCTCCACCAGCATTATGTTCCTGCTAGTGTGGAGAATTCTTTGTTTCTTAGTTTTTTTTGGTATGTAGTCAAACATTTGTTAGGTAGGGTGCAGAAAATTTGGACCTCAGTATTTCTGTGGAGGAACCAAAAAGTCCTGCATACCGTTGATAACATGCACTCACTTTATCCATGACACCCCGGTCCCCAAAACCCCATCAGGAACAATGCATAGTTTATGACAAATTTGTCTTTAAGACCGTCTGCAGTGCAAGAACTTTACAATTAGTGTGACTTATAATTTTTCTAAAATCCTGGCTACAGCCGTGCATTGGTTGACAAGAAAACCTGCAAACAAAACACTGCTTTAATCGGCACTAAAAGCTTTAATTTGCTTTCATGATCACAAGATGAATCAACAAACAAGTTCAACAAACACCACCAAAACTTGCTTCGGAGTGAGCTGAGACCCACCTCTTCAGGTTAGATTTAGTTTGATTTTGTTTTGCATTTAAGCAAACCATGCCAACAGAGTTATCACACATTGAACAAAAATGCTCATCCATAAACACAAAAACTTTCAAAACTATATAAGTTGCAGGCCTAGATGCCAGGGGATCACGTATTGCATCATCTCATGTTTATCAAAATATAATTAATGTAAACAATCTTTATTACAGGCTCTGCAGTTTCAAAGTGTTTCACACAACAGCTGCATCTGCGGGTTGTGTCAAAACACAGCAAAATTGGCACCTGCAACTCTGCTAGTGCCAGTAATTTCAACCAAGTACCCGTCTACTCTGATCTTGATCCAAACCAAAAAAATAAGTAAATGGAGCAGGTGTATTTTTCACTCTTAGTGCACCAAATACAGACAAATATTGAAACACACAGGTTTACGTAAACCTAGAAGAAAGAAGAAAGAGAACGTACATCTAGATTCTTCTGTCTTTCTATTCTCCTTCTTACCTCAAAAGGTCATGAAAAACAATGCCTCCAGATCTGCAGGGACAAAGACAAGAAGGTGCCATTTCTAGGTTTGATCTCCTGGTGATCCTTTGCCTGATTAATCTGACTGATCAATGTGAAAAAGGTTTAAGGTGCCATTTCTTTTTCTAACTCCCTGAGCCTTAAGGGATAAGTCTGCCATCATGATATTTAAACAAACAAACCAGCCATTCATTGTGGACCCTGCTTTTTCAAACATTTTATTAAGGTGAATGTAATAAGGCATCTTGATTGAACGTGAGGGGAGCAGAGTAGCGAACACTTGTGTTTCACAGATTGCATCAGTCTCACGTTGGCCTTCAAAGCGCCGAGGTCTGGCTTCAAAATGCTAATCACTGTTGTAGGCGATCTGACTGAAATAAGGTTGATTTTTAGTTCTAAATTCCATCAGAAGTTTACAGTTTGATAATAAAGGACAAAGCTTTCATCTGACAGCAGTGTGGGTGTGACAGCATGCCAAGTCACCATACAACAAGCTTTGAGTCATCGTGATGGCCGAATAATCAGGTGGATGAGAGGTGTGGGAAGCAGAAGCAGCCTACATTCACCTTTGCGGTGACCATAACCAGCTCTTACATAACTGTCTTCTTCACCCACTGAAACGTCTTGCGGTTTCCAGAGTAGGAACTGATTGGCAAGACTTTAAGGTTACCGGTATCCAGGTGGATAAAGTGGGCAGTTTTCCATTAAATCTAACAGCTTGTTTATGTTTGAATTAAAATAATCATGTAGGAAATGCACGTTGTGTTTTGTAGAAATATAATTTATAGTCGACTCACAGTTTGAGTCATTGCACCAAAACACCTCTGGGCATTTATTTATTCAGAATCTACTCTTCCTTTTGGCTTGTTCATTAAGTAATTAATTAGAGCTCTGCAGAAACTGGTGACTGATGTTATCATTGTTTTTTTTCTGTTTGAGGAATCACATCCTCAAACAACAAAATAAATAATGTGCCGTTGAAAATCGTCTGCTGTGAAAGGCCAAAGGAAAGTGATAAAAGAGAAGCACTCAGTGCAACATTGTGCAGAGTCATTCTTCACACATTTACTTACTGTTAAAACTAACATTTTAACTCCATTTTTTTTCAGGGATAACATTTCAGGCAATGAGAGTTACTTTTCTATACCAGTTAAAGGGTAGAACATTGAAATTCTCCAACATTTCTGTCTCCTCTGCATGCTCTCCTTCTATAGTGCACAAGGTTAAATACACTGAGTATTATCCAACTATCAAAGCACATGATCAAAGGTTCAGGCCAGGGGCAGCTTTGAGGTTTGGGAAAGGTAAAGAGGAAAAGTGCAGTACTACAACATAAATATTCTATTGCTATAATCGCTGTGCTTTTATTGGTCTTTTGGAGGTATTCACCATGTCTTTCTCTGCAGCTGGATAATAAAAAAACATGCCTTTATGTACACAAACTTAGCTCCTCTGTCTTACAAAGGTAGATAGCAGAAACAACAGAATACAGCTGAAGAAGAAGGAAAGCAGTTGAGAAAAAGGGTTTGAAGTTTTAAGGCTATTTAGCCAAAGTTTCTAAGAAAATGAAAAGGAGAAAAAAAAATCAGACTGTACTCTGTGTTTGGAAAATTCAAATTCTAAGCTAGGCTAACTAGCCTTTAGCAGGACTAGTTTATCTAGTATTACTGATTTTTTCCTCTGTAATGATTAAATGTTGCTACTTCCTTATCTATTTATGTGGTATAACAAACTCAATTGCTAAGATGTAGATTTTTCAATAAGAGGAAACAGGTTGGGGCAGGTCTGTAAATTTAAATTAACTCTAGCTAAGGCTAGCTGTGTCACTGTGTTTTTTTTTTTTTTACCTCTGTTTCATAGTTCCAGCAAAATTTACATGGTGTTTTTTTATTACACATTTCTATGGCATAATATTTATAGGCAAAAATGAAAAAACATTACTTTTTTTCTCTGTTATGATAAGATTTAGCTACTTCCTTATCTATGTATGTGGTATGATAAACACGAATAAACTAAAAGTCTGTAAAGTAGTCACTGTGATTTGGGTTTTACCGCTCATATTTCCTGCAAAATGTACATGTTTTTATTTTATTTTACACATTTCTATGTCTTTGTATGGTAAGACATGGTAATCAACGTACCATGCTTATAAACTTTTTTTCTGTCACTATAGTACATCTATCCATTTTCTTATCCAGGTTACAGTGGCTGCATGCTCAGCAAGGTAGACCTAATGTCCTTCACTCTAGTCACAGCTCCTCCTGGGGGGTCCTGAGCCGTTCCCAGGCCAGACGGGATGTGTAATCCCTCCAGCGTGTGCTGGGTCTGCCCTTGGGTCTTCGCCCAGTTGGGCATGTCTGGAATACCTCAACAGGGAGGCATCAGGTGCCCAAACCACCTCAACTGGCTTCTTTTAACATGAAGTAGTAGTGGTGAGAGTTCTCTCAGATATCTGACCTCATCCTCATTCTTCATTCCTGAGGGTGAGCCAAGGCTCACCAGCCGTCAAGTACCAGTGGGTGTTTTCGGTTCCGGCCTCCAGGAGCAGTAGTGAGCCCATCACAGGTTGGTGCACCATAATGAGGCGAAGAAGATGCTGCATTTGAAGTAGAGATTTATGTGTTTTCAAACAGCATGTTACAAAAACAAATACTTAAAGGATGGAGGCTAACTGGTTGATTTTGCAAATGTACATTTGGTTAACTTCCCCACCTCCGTTAAAGAGCAGTGCACAGCTGCTTCTCTGAGCTTTTCTGTGGGAACCTTCCTTGACTGTTTCTCTAGGGGCTAATTTACAACATGTACTGAACAAGGAATCAACTCTCTGTAATAGAGTTAGATAAAAAAGAATTGTAGGAGAAGTCAAGTAACATAGTTATTTTATATTTGGTTGAGCTGTAGGTGCTGCAAAGCTGCTTTCATTGACCATAAAAAGTAATAAAGGTTGCATTAACTTCTGCTGTATAGTTTCCAGAGGGTTTTGCTCAATGCTCCTGTGGGCAAGAAAAAATACAAACATAAGTATAAAGAAATTCAGGAGCTGCTGATTAAAAGTCCTATTTGACAGAGAAGAGCAGTAAAGTGACGCTGCAGAGCTCATTTCTTCCTGGATAGCTGACATCACTCCTGCTCTGGTAGGTAATTAGATTTCAGGAGATCACATCAGTTTGAAACACAAACACGTACACATATAAAAAAGGAAAAATGTGATACCAAAAAGTGATGATAGCAAAGACATAAACCGTGTTGGTCGGACAAGTTTCTGAGTCCATCACCTGCAGATGTCTATTTTTAATAAGACATCTCTTCCTTTCCTGGATGTCCACTGATCAGCAGTCAGTTAATTTCCTGTTGGGCGTGGGATATTCAGAGCACACACTAATGCACACACATTAATGTACACACACACACACACACACACACACACACACACACAGATGTTTGCCCCCCCTCGTGGGGGACAGTCATTGACATAATGCTTTCCCTAGCCCCTTACCCTAACCTTAACCATCACAACTAAATACCTAACCTTAACCCTGACTCTAACCCTAACCTTAACTCAATTGTAACCTGTACCCTAAAACCAAGTCTTAACCCTCAAAAAGCAGTCTGAAGTCATGTCATGAATTCTGTTGCATACTAAAATACATAAAGACTGTTGAGTAAAGGCAAAACACCATGGAGTGTATTTATCTTTTAGGTTGAAGGACTGCTGAAGACGCCTGCTAAATTTATGCATGCTTCACTGCATCTTTCCATTTCCAGCTCACATTCTGCCTGTAGGTTTACACAGATGACTTCACTTACAGCTCCAGAAATGCACTTCAGCACAGGGTCCCTTCAGTTCAATCAAGCAAATCCTTTCACCTTACTGTACTTTAAAGCTGTCGCAGAAGTGTGACAAGGTTAGAATCACCTGTAAACAGACCACACTGCATTTTTATTGACCCAAATCAGCCCAAACTCAGAGACACAGATGCCAGAGTTACAGTTCAGTAGAATTTTTAATGCAACTTAGCAAGTTGGCCAAACAACAAAAGGCCAAAAGAAAAACATTCAGGTAAACAATATCAGCACATGCAAATCAAATTTAAATAACACAAATACATATAGAGAACATAACATGAAAATATTAAGACAATTACATAAAAAAAACACAGACAGAGTACATACACAAATGTAAACATATTCAGTCAGTGTTAGCTATTGCTTAGTCCCTCTCATGTTACTCAGCGGTAGACTGACTTGGAGGAACCGAGTGAGTGGACTCAGGGCTGCAGTGTTCAGGACACATGGCTGTTGGTGAGACTCCCTCAGCTCAGAAATACCTGATTAGGCTGTTTTAGCAAGCTGGATGTGGTGAAAAGAACTGCAATTAGGAAGTATACCATTATCTATCAAGCACTGTTGTAGTGATCAAGTTCTTTACAAGAAGCTGGGGAATGTAGTTCTTACACTGTAATTTACATATTTCAGCTATAAAATTGGTATATATATTATATACAAGTGATTCCCAATCAGTAGCAGTTGTATCCCAGAGTAACCCTGTCTCCTAGAAATTATGTTTATTTACTACTAAAAAATTACGCTTTTTATCAACATAAAAGGAAACATTTTTAATGATCTAAGTGCTAAACGTTCACTGATTATGTAATGTGTCTTCAGTATAATATCCTTATAAATAAGGTTAAGGAAAGATTATAGCTGTGGTTACGAACCACAATCTTTCCCTAACTATAACCAAAGTGCTTTTGTTGTCCAAAACTAACCGCACACAGAACTCTCCAGACACTTCCTACACTTGGAAAAATGTCGCCAGTGAACAAAATGCAGGCAGCAATTATGTTTCCTTCAAAACATATTTGGCAGAACAAATTAGTAGCATATGAACATAATTTCTAGAAGACAGGGTTGCCCAGAGGATACTACAGCAGTTGCCTGGGGGGTACATGGAAAGATTGTGGCTAATTAAAAGAAATAGAAATTTTGATTTGGTTAGAAAATATACAGTATATCCACGTATTTGTGTTTAAGAGGAATATAAACCCACAAATAGGATTACAAACTGGTACAAGGCTGATCTTTAGTATGCAATATTGTCAAAATACTCCCACCAACCTGAGTCAGTTGTAACACCCTGACACCACATGCTGCAGCCGAGAGTGTGTGAAAACTAGTTATCAAGCGAACAGAGAAGTCGAAATAAAAACTTAAAGTATACGGTAAATAAAGCTTCTGCCACTGCAAGTAGTAGTAGTACAAATGCAATCTTGACAAAACCTACTGAAATAAGAGAGCAAGCATAAATAGGTATGTTAAATTAGGTAGGTAAATTGTAACATGACCAGGTTTATATAATTAACGATGTTGAATAATATCTGCTTTAACATCAGTTCAAATTAACACATTTGGAACATGAAGGTGTCAAAGAAGGGGTTCTTGTGCTCCTCTCATAGGACTGTGGGGGTACCTCAGATAGAAAAGGTTGGGGACCACTAACATATAATACAGTATGTAATATGATAACTTTGTCCACATGGATAGAAATGCATACATACTGCAGGAATGCCTCAGCAAAATGATTTAAAAAAAAACAAAATATTGCTTTCGCTTGGTAGTTTTCGGTTGCCTGAGGGCACATGTGTTTTCCTCCACACAGTAGGGGCTTTACTTTATGCTTTTGGCTGTTAAATAAAATATAGCTCAGACAGGAAATGGACCAGTGAGGTTTTATTCTTGGCTTAAAGTAATAAAGATGTTGTTATTGACTGTATCCTATGTGTCTATAGATATGAGTTTTTACATTAAGACAGCTGTCATGTATTTTGGTCATACAGTGGAACTTGTGGCCTTTGGTACATGATATGGTGTAGTGTGTAACTTCAGATACTTTAATAACTTTTCAATGACTTCAAGGCTTTTTAAACAATGCTAAATGTTGCATACAGACATCCAGTATAGTATAAACAACACAGCACTCATTCGCATTCCTTAACTTTGCCATTTGGAATGTGCTTATATCCAGTAAGCTTGTTGTTTCAAAGTTAATAAATATTTCATGAAGTGGAAAAAAAGCATGAGATGCAGAAAATATGAAATAGACAAAGAATACCTTTGGAGCACAGCTTCTACTGCAGCTGCAACCTATCCATTACACCACCTTTTGTTTTACTATTCCAGTCTACAGAGGAGAATCTGAATATCCACAAGCTTGGAGTCCCATATCACTGTACTGATGCTTCATCAGCTTTTAGCCAGCCAGTGGTGAAGTATTCAAGTCACCAACTCTACAGTTCTCCAGGAAACAGCTCCATTATGTAAAAGTCATACATTAAATAAAAGTCCTGCATGTATTATCAGCAAAATCTAAAGTACTTAAAGTATCAAATATTTTATTAATTCTTAAGTTTTATTAAGTAAAAGTATGTATTATGCAGAATTATTAGTTTTTTCATTATATTAATAAATTGATTATTCTTGGTGCTGTATTAATGTGCCATGTTAAATCCTTATCTGCAAATACAGCTAAATAAATGTGGAGTAAAAAGTTCAATATTTCCTATTGAAATGTAGTGGAATAGACGTATAAAGCAGCACAAAAGTGAAATACTTAAGTAAAGATACTACTTAAATATAATAATAATAATAATTATATATATATATATATATATATATATATATATATATATATATATATATATATATATATATATATATATATATATAAAATAATAAAAACTACTAAATGTACTTATTTACTCTCCACCACTGCATGGTCAGCACATCACTAACCATTCTTCATAGTGGGACAGATACAAAATAATGGAAGGCTAGGTGTTATTTTTAGTTCAATTATAGTTTATTATCTTGTTTCTGTCATGATTTGAGTCACTGAACAACATGAAAAATGTGGGATAATTTATGTTTGTGCTGTCAGTTAGTCAGTGAGGAATTGTGGAGACCTTCGTTTCTTATTCTTGTGTCATAAATTTCAAGCCACTGCTGATTGCTCTGCTCGCGGGCCACAAAACTTCTGTCTTGCATGACAAACCTGCCACAGAAAATAACTTATGCCCACTGCTCACTGGAGGCCTGGACTCCTTCTTCATTCCTCTAACCATCTTTGATTTTCTCATGATTACTTGAAGCTGGTGTAATATTTTTTGAAAAATTGAATGTTATACATACAAATGTCACCCGGGAAATGCAGGATTAAGTGGCACCATTACAATCTTATGCCTATTGACACTTCAATAAAGATGGATACATTTTTAAAAGGGATTGAACTGGACAATGGGAGGATTAAACCAGTGACTTTCCAGTTATTGGTTATACAAGATCCTGCTAACATTTTATGAAAAGTCATGGATATAAAAGATGTTATAAAAAGCTTATCATGTGCTAAATATCTCTAGACCCTACAATTTTAAATAACTACATAACTAAATATATAACTACAAGCTGATGATGAGCTAAAGATGAACTTTTTCAAAAGTAGGAAACTATTTTTTTATTACTTACACTGTTTTGTTCTGTATTGGTTGACTCCATTTGCTTATTGATTTCCATTCTACTATTTACATCATATACTGTAATTGTTGCAGAATTGAGAATGTCAAATACACTTTTGCCTATATATGCATGCACATGCAACACACACATAACGTACATTTATTTTTCAGTTTGACGCTAACACTGAATTAAGGTACTACAGCAATTTATGGTTTGTTTAAATTAGTGTAGAAACAATTTGTCAATTATTGATTGATATCAAATAAGTGACAACAAATTAAATTGATCAATTGTTTAAGTAATTTATCAAGAAACAAGAGTAATAGTCTACAGTCAAGCTAGCTGCTCTGCTTTTGTGAAATAAATGTAATAACTGGCCAGTGTGGTGTCAGAATACCATGTACCAAAATGCTGTCCCTTGTCTCCAGCCACTTTCCCTTGGCACCTTATTTTCCATCCATCCACCAGATGCCCTGCTACTTTCCCTCCTTTCCCCATCACCTGACTGCCCCACCCATCTACACACATGGGCTGCGTTCACCCCCGGCAAAACGCAGCAAAACATTTATTAAACAACCTGTTGTGTATGTAAGTGCACTGCCTTTTTAATATGGCGGGGTTTATATACACATCGCTGTAATTGGGTAGCACCTCTGACACCCAACAAGAGAAAACATGCCTCAAAGCCCGTTGCACACCATTTCGCGGAAACATGTCGTTCAACCCGGAAAGCGTAGCAAAAACGATGCAAAACGTTTTCAAATTGAACGTGCCCCTGTTCCCACTTCCTCAAAACTCTTTATTGCTATTCCCTACCTGTCCACCAGGTGCCCTCAGACTTTTTCACCAGACTTCCTCATTCACTTGCTCACCTGTTCTCACTTCCCTCATCAGTCCCTTTGTCATTTCGTCCTAGTTGCTATGTTCCTGTCTTGCCTTGTGTTTTTGCTTTTGAACCTATCTGCCTGGTCCCTGTCTACCTGTTACCTCTGCCTGCACTCGAGTCCAATCCTGCTTTTCCTGAGTCGTGAGCATGTTAGCATAATAACATTGCTTTAAATGCAAAGTAGTACTAAACACCAAGTATAGTAGTAGTTGATGGAAACTTATTTTGAAAGTATTTGGTCAGAATATTGGACAAATTGAAATTTTGATCTGGTGGTGGCGCTAGAGCAAAGGTCGGGGGATCTCCAGAGTCATTAGTATACATTGTGAGTGAACCATGAATATCTGTGATAAATTTCGTGGCAATTCGTCCAATAAATGTCAACTGATGGACGGCGATGAAAAGTCATTTTTAAGATGTTACCCTGGCCTATGGGTAATGGTGATCAGCATTTTCCCCTGACTTTTCATAGATGGAACAATTAATTGAAAAATAATGGACAGCTTAATCACTAATGAAAATAATTAGTTGCAGCCCTAATTACAATACTCCATCAGAGCAGAGAGAGAGAGAGTAATGTACAAACCCTACTACTTTGATGCAACACAAGAATAAAGAAACAGCGGTGTATAAAAAGACTGCTGTATGGTAAATGATAAAGCTAGTCTGTTTGGATCGTGGTGTTTGTCTTTCAAGCATTGTTGTTGCTCCTTCTCATTTCTGTCCCTGTGTTCATTTTGCTGTAGCCTGTCCTGTTGGTGTGCAAGCAGAGCTCATTTGTCAGCGAGCAGCTCACTCTGTTAAGGATGCATATCGTTAGCCAGGGACGACAGGGCCTTGTTTCACAGCTGAATAAGCCTCTCAGCATGGGATCCAACCCTTGATTAAAAAGTAAAAAGAAAACACCCTGTGGAAATCTTACAAATGATGAATCGCTGTGCTCAGAGGGAGTTAATAGCATTTGAGGTGAAGTGGTGCCAAGAAGCCTGTGAGGGACTGCATAAATGTGTTGGATAGCCAGTGAAAAACAAACGCCTAAACACATTCACAAATACATGCTTACATGCATGCACAGGCACTCACAACACATGTAGATTAACATGGTTTTGGTATGTGATACATCTAAAGCATTAGGCCTGTTGTTGATGCAAATATTTTCCTCCTACAGATTGATTGGGAAGCCACTGTGCTTGGAAAATGTTTCACGCATTCCTACTGAAACAGAGGGATGTAAAAGCTTTTCTCATAGGGATCGGCTTAAATCTCCTCCTTAAAAGTTTCAGTCAGTGTTACATGAAATGCAAATTTGAGGAATTCGGCTCTGGTGCCACACCTCATACAAAATAAAACAAATACCTTGCTTTTTGTCCACCCATCACAGCCAGACTCTTAACAGTGTCCAGATAAAATAGTATCTGGCTTTACAACGTTGCATTGTGAACAAGCAAGATATATTTGCTTGTTTTAACACATGTAGTGTGTTATAGTGGAAGACAACCGACACAGCACCTGGGATGTCTTACGACAAAAACACTAGCATGTCAGAATTTCCTTGCCTTCTCTTGCCTTGTTTGACAACTTCTACAATGTGTTCAGTGACAGACCCATAGGAGAACAGAGAGCTCTTCTGTGCACAACTGTCAATAAGGCATAGCATGAGAGGGATGATATTTTATTTCATTTCAGTGAATCTGTAACCATTTTAACTATCATCCTCAAGTTAGATGCATTATACCAAACTGATCACACCTGTGGGTGGAATATTGGCCCTGTTCAGGTCTCTTAAGTTAAAACTAGGCTAATGCTTGCCTTAAAGTTTGGGTTGATATTACAGTGATACTTCAGTCCTCAACCACTACTCATTAGCCATTGATTACTCATGAAAAAGTGATTCTCTGAGTTAAAATAAGATTAAGGTGCAATGTTATCATGGACAAAACAATGCACTTCTGTGCTTTATGCCTTTCCATGATATTTGGCCCCATGAGCAGGATTCATTTTATGACAGGCTGCCCTTCTGTTATCATCATTATTATTATTTGTATCAGTAGCCTATGATGTCAGCAGATTCCTAAAAAGTACTGTTACATGATTTTAATCACATTTATTTCAGCTGAGATTCAACGTACATTCTTGACCTTGGAAACAGCAGTTGAAAAAACGATCTCACCATGACATCCATTTAGTAGCTGTTCTGGAGCTTTCAGTCATATCACATGATCTTTCATCCGCATGATGCCATTTTGTCTTGGAATGTTTTGGAATTTAGATCATGTGATATGACTGAAAGCTCCAGAGCAACTACAGAGCTGGAGATTGTTTTCACAAATGTTTACATCCAATTCTATTGAATTTTTCTCTGTCCATGAAAGTAGATCCAAAGTTGAATAAGAAATATGGATCTGGGTGAATGTGGTGAATGTAATATGGTGTGTATGGAGGTAGGTGTTTAGCAAGAAAACACAAGATGAGGATATCCACGCACTCATCAATTTTCTGAAGCGTTAATATTGTTCAAGGTCACGGAGTACTGGAGTTTCTCCCATCAAGACAGGGATGAAATAGATACAATTATATCAGCATCAAAGGATTTAAAGCTGTAACTAAGTTAAAATACCTGAAATAACAAGATAAATGTTCCAACCCCTCAGGTAACACTCATCACTTTAAGTGAGTATTTGCATTTAGTGCAATGATGGTTTCTAATTACATTAAAATACTAAATTTAAAAGATTTATGGATGACATTGGACCAACAAAAAAAGGATAAAAGGCATTTCCATATAAATAAAAAATATAAAGTTTCCCTTTCCTCTGAAAGAAATTCTTCCTCTTATATGTCTTATGGACTCCCACTGCACCTGCACCTGAGAAAACACATTTGCATGGCATATCTCTCCACATGGCACCTCTATTTCTGTTTTTGGTGGTGGAGCTATACCTCGAAGCGGTTTTATCGTGCTGACACAGCCCTGCGACTTGCTCCACTTGTCTGTATAATAGGGGTGTCACCCAACCGGCAGTATACAGCTAAAGTCTATTATGGAGTATTGTTCCAATACAATTTTCTTAATCTCCAAGTGCCTGTTACTATTTAGCTGGAATAAGATGCTACACATGCATGGGCCCACAAGCACATGGGCATAGAGAGACAGACAGACAGAAAAGCAGGCAAGGAGGCTGACACATAGACAGATGGACAGACAGACATGCTGCATAGGTAAACTGTCTAAATTGAAAGCAAATTATCGTGTCTGTTTATGGAGAAGAAAACATATTGCTACAAGAAGAAAATTCACATCCAATATGACCCGCTGCTGTCAGAGGAATACACTAAACCATATGTTTACTGTACTTGTCATATACTTAGTCTGACTGTAGTAGAAAAACCAAAAGTTAAGGAGGATGTGTGTGTGTTTGTGTGTGTGAGAAAGACTGGAGAGACAGATTGAGCAGCCACTTTTTAGTGCATTCATCATCCTGAGTGGATCTGCCTCTGCATCAATTCCTTTTCATTATTTTGGGGATGCTGCTTTGTTCCTGACAGTGATTTTTTCTCTTCTCGGCTCCTCTCCTTGAATTGAAGGCTCCCTGACACACTGTTTTTTACCCAATGCACCTGCCACATGAAGTCTTTTCTGTTTTATCAACAAGTCATTCAAGAACACAAACCCACCACCATCTCCTTCTCTCTCTGCTCTGTGTGATGTGGAGGAGTTTTGGGGGGAGTGACAGGAAGGATCTTGATTCAGAACAAAAGCAGGGTCCCAGGGCTGGCCCAGAAGTAGCACTCTATTAGTGGCACAAGCCTGCCAAACAAAAGGGGGTCAGTTCTGCAGAGACATTCAAATTCTGATTCTGTGCAAAAGTGAGAACACTGAAACTTGCCAAGGAATATGGAAATCAAAGAAGTCAATTGGAAACTCCCTCCAGCTCCACCTGTCAAACCCAAAGTTGCCATTTGAAGTCTCGACACAGAACAACGTTAGGACAAAAAGGTTGAGCAAGAGTTTAAAAAGTCTACAAACAAGTTTTTCAGGCAGTTTAAATGTTCCCTACAGTCGGTTCTTTGGGGTTCTGTTTCTGCACAGACAAATTATGAGACAATGGGCCCCTGGGCACAGACAAGTAAAAGGCCCACCACCCCTCTTACATATGAGCATGAGCCACAGATTGAAAGAGACACAAAATGACAACAAACGACACGTCGTTTTGCATCTCTGTGGTTGTTTGCGTCTCTTTGTGGTTGTTTTGCGTCGTTCTGTAGTGGTTTTGCATCTGTTTGTGATCGTTTAGGGTCTGTTGGTGGTTGGTTTGCGTCTTCATATGGTTGTTTTATGTCTCTTTGTGGCTGTTTAGTGTCTCTTTGTGGTCATTTTGCGTCTTCAGGGGGTTGTTTTACGTCTCTTTATGGTTGATTTGTGTCTTCATGTGGTTGTTCTGCGTCTCCTTGTGGTCGTTTAGTTTCTCTTTGTAGTCCTTTTTGCGTCTCCTGGTGGTTGTTTTGCGTCTCTTTGTAGTCGTTCATTGATTTTCTAACAAGAAATATTAAAAGTCACTTCAAACAGAGGTTTTGGAACCTTGGGCTCTGGGCCTGTGCCTGGTAGGACCGCTAAGTAATCCATCCATGTGTTTCTGCTCTATACAGTGGACGTCTACATTTTTCATTTCTTGTCGTAAAAATACCAAGCAATTGTGTGTCATTATATTCAGCCTAACACGGGCGAAGGGTCAGCTTAGTAACAACACTTCATATTATCTTTGGGGCTTTGGGGCTCCCCCTTTACTGCTTTCCATTTTTTGAGGGGATGTAACAATTTTGATACAGTTATTACACATAACACCCTATCAGGCCAATCAGTGCACTTACACACGCATGATTTTGTTTTTGACCAGTTGTTTACACTCACTCACTTTCATTCAAAGTAAAATAACATTAAGTGTTCAAAAATGTACAGAAAAAACTGTGTATGCACATGCAACTTCCCCTATATCCCTGCCAATCTCTGTCATTTCTGTACTACGTTTGAGGATGAAACTTGGCTGCCTAGACGCTGCTACATCTTAACTCACTCTGCTGGATTTGACTTCTTCACCTTATCACCAGTAATCGAAAACGAGAGCGACAAGCAATAATGAGTTTATCGTCTCTCTCATCAGTGCCAGATTTTCATCTCACATCAAAATGTAGATGATTGTTTATTGTAGATTGTTTATCATCAAATTGTTAAATGCCTTTGCAGATAGGCAGTAATCAGAAACTTGGATTAGATGTTTACAAGCCACAATCTCATGGTTTTCTATCTTGATTTTTATAACCAAGATATGATGTTTACATGTACAAAACATGAACAGGACACCCTAAAAGTCTGATCCTAATTAGGATGCTAGGATGCATGTACCTGTACTCATTGTGTCCCTTTGAAGGAATAGTTCACCATTTTGGGAAATACTCTTTTTCGCTTTCTGGGGGAGAGTTAGGAGAGAAGATTGATACCCATCTGTTTGTTTCATCAGTACAAAAATCACTGTATAAAAATGACAATTTTCTGTCTTACGTTGAGTTATGTGCCTGACTGTGTCTTACCTCTGATCAGTTGCCAGGCAGAGAGACTCCAGGAAAGCGAATAAGCATATATATTAATGTAAAAATATTCCATTATATGCGGGACATTAGTCACAGTAAAAAATGCATTGTTAAATAAATTTATATCAAAGTAAATAAATTACAGAGTACTTGTACAGGATGGGAGCATTTGTATGGACAGTGAAGAACTTATGTTGCATAAGTGATTTAAGCTTCTATAGATATTTTTAAACTCTTTCCACAGTGAGAACTTCATTCTGGAGCACACTGCGTCTGACGTTAAGCTGACCACCGCTGCCGTTCTGCTGTAAAGGAATAATCTACCAACTTTTAAATAATATATCATTAATCACTGTGTCATTAATCATCAAATCAGTTGTTTTAGAAATCACCTTTCAGGGAAATCTATGGAACATTCTCTCATTCAAGACAGCAGGAGAAGAAGGTTAGACTGACTTTTCTCATTGTAGTGACTGTAAAGGACAACGTTGACATAATGTTGCCCTTGACGTAGCGTGTCCCCGGCTGCAGAGAAAGCACCCAGTTCCTTCACTGCCATTACTGTGCCATTTATCCAGCGTTATGATGTTGACATGGTGATTATTCGAGCCACAGCATCAATGGCTTGTGGTAATATGATCTTCAGGAGTCACTAACTCACTAATCTCCTCTCGATCAATGAAACAATGATGCTGACATGTCCACAGCCTCTGCATTCACAAATACAAACACTCTTATACTAGAGGGGGCAACCTTGTCTCCTACAAAATATATTCATATAATACTAATTTTACCAAATTTGTTTTGTAGAGAATGCAATTGCTGCCTGGATTACATTTACTGGTAAATTGACTGAACTGAACTGAAGTATCCCAATGACAACTAAGCAAACTCTATCTGCTGAAGAAGACTTCAAGATGTGGGTGAAAAAAATGGGAAAAGTTATGAAGTCAAGCCAAGTTAAAATGTTGTTTTGGTCAAATTGTTCAATACAGGAAGTATAATGTACTTATACTATGGTGAAATCATATGGAGGAGGTCAAGCTGGAGAACTAACACCAACATATAGGCCTACCCCATAAAAAGATCACCGAATGGGCTGCTGTAATGCCAGCTACAGGTAGGTACTGGTATTCTTTTTTGAGCCCCAATTTTTTAGCCTATATTTGTTTACATTTTGGCAAATTGACACCATTAAAAGTATGCCGAATAAGCTATTATCAGTTCCCGTTTGCAATGGATGTACAGACAACTATCACTGGATTACTTTGATACTAAAGAAAACTTAAAAATTTTCAGGCAAGTTCTGAAGCATCTTTTTTCTTTGATTTCTAAGAAGATGTTAATTTGCGATGGACATCAGAGATAATGATATCCTCGAGAAGCACAAGTCACATTGAATAATGTCTCTGTGTTAAGATTTTGACTGAGTTATGACTCTGAGAAGAGCTATGGTTTTTGACTCAAATTCACCTCGCGCAGTATGTTTTCCTCCCCTTCGACTCTCCTGCGGAGATTTACAACCCTCCATATTTCTGAATATTAGGACATCCTTGGTTGCCAAAGAGTTGAGTGAGGCTTCCCAGAGGAGATTCTTCTCCTGAGCAGCACTCCATATTTTACCTCTCGCCATCCTGCTGATGGCTGTAGATTGCCAGCCCCCCTTTGGCCTGTTCTGGTCTTTAATTACTTCACCAATTTGTTATCTGAACTCTAGAAAACTACCAGAACACAACGTCTATAAGACCTCTGATTCCTCCCTGCTGCTGACATTAAAATAGTATGAAAAAGTGTTTTTTTTGTCCTAAACCTCCCTGTATTTACTAATCTGAACAGTGCTTTATCTGACAGAGGGGTTATGTTTATCTCATGAGCCCACTTCACTGTATCTGCCTCCACCTACATGGATGCATGAGGCAGAGTTCAGAGTTATTAGCTTTGTGTTGTACATAGACACTTTTTAGCTGTAAAACTATCAGAAGCAAGTGAACTTTATGTCCAACCATCTCAGAACAGCAGAATCCGGACTCCTATTGAGGCAAGCTTAATGACAACACGTAGACGTGTAATCCATGTAAATTAATAGAAAAGCAGTATAGGGCTCTGGATGTATTATGAGATGATTGTGCGCGTTACTACAGGTCAGCATCTGTTCCGCTTTGTGAAAGCAATCAGATAGAGCAATTAAAAATGGGGAATTAGTAAAATGTACATTTTCCTTCTCGCCACCTAATTTGTTCATTTGTCAGATCGACTTGAGAGCAAAGACATGGCGAGTAGGTGACCAATTTGTACAACCTCAATTTCCCACTGCATTAAAATGTGAATCAGTTTTACTTCTGTGGAGTCTCGACTGTGGAAAGGTGTCCATGAGCTCCTTGCTGATAACTCTCTGCTATCATTATTATGTTTGGATAAAAACTGATTCAAAATCTTGAACCTCCATCAGACAACATCCTAAAACTCTTTGATCTTGTTTCTGGCTGCTAATGTTGATCTTTTACAGACACAATGTTAATGTTATGCTGGACAGTTTATTACAGCTGAGTCATGGTATGAATACACTGAAAGATCAGTTACCATTTCTTAACTACACTAGGGGTGTGGCTCATGGTGATGGCAATGTCACCGTGATCCACCACTTTGGTTCAACCTGAAATATCTCAATAAATATCAGATCGATTGCAAGGACATTTTGTACAGACATTCGTGATCCCCAGAGAATGAGTCCTAATGACTTTGGTGATCTCTTGACGTTTCATCTAGCACCACCAGCAGGCTGACATTTGTGGTTTTGAGTGAAATGTCTTGACAACTATTGGATGGATTGCTGTGAAATTAGCTTCAGACATTCATCATCAGGATGAACTGTAATTTATTGATCCCCTGATATTTCCTCTATAGCACCATAATCAGGTCAAAATTTCAATTTATCCAATGCTTTAGTTTATGACCAAATACCTTCAAAACTAACAACATTTCCATCGGCCTCAGTTGTACTGTTGAGAGCTAATTAGTAATTGTTAGCATGCTAACACACTCAACTATGATTGTGACCATGGTAAACATTATACCTTCTAAACATCAGCATGTCATTGTCAGTGTGAGCATGTTAGCATGCTGATGTTAGCATTTAGCTTAGCTCAGAGCACCGCTGTGCAGCCTCATTGAGCTGCTACCCTGGCCGTTGTCACATATCTGTCATATATCTGGACAACATAATGTTCTAGTTGTTCACATGTAACAAGTGTCTCATTATTAAGATGCTCTCAACTGAAAGGCTGCATGGCTCCAACAATAAACCAATTGTAAACCCAGCAATAGACTGGCAGCTGTTTACATGCCAGCTGATATTGGCAAATCCAGGCTAGCTTTTTTGTTTGTGAATTGTCATATTTGGCTTATGGCTCCTCCTGGTTATAGTAAACAGAATACACTGTTTTCATGTGCCAACTCATAAACAGAATGCTTGAATGCCTGGAATGTATAATTTACATGTAAATGCACTCAGTGAATGCTTGGGTGTTGCCTAGAAATTAGCTTTGAGGCAAAAGCGGGGGAAGCCATTTAAAGATATCTCTGTATATTTTATTATATATTCATGGGGATGGTTAGACAAACACTTAGGTAGCTGAAAATGTGTGTTGGGGGTCTGTATGTGCTGATTTTCAGATGGCTTAACTGAGCTTTGTGAGAATAATGAAAAATTCACAATAAACATACAGCATGATCAGCATGCAAAAGCAGGTTTACAAAATATTATCTAGGCTATACACATATTAATTTTAACAGGTATTTTTGGTTTGAAGTGATAGTGTTCTAACAGGAAAGCAACAAGTGAGTGTAATTTACATGTTTGAGCGAAGCTAAATGCTTTCAGGACTTCAGGACCAGGCTTTAAATTTGTAAGCCTCAGAGAATCGCAGTAAAGTAGTTTTCCATTGGCTGATTCTTTTGCTTTCATTTAGCTATGCTATTTTAATCAATCAGACAGAAGCATTTGGTAGGTTGGAGAGCCAGTGATGATAATGATGTCTACTTTGTTTTTTAACAATGCCACAGTTCTCTGTATTAGCCAAGGTGATAACAGCAAGGTTACAGCACAAATACTTTTTCACAAAAATAAATAAAGTATTTTTTAAAGTTTCATTCATCTACAGTAATCTCAGTTTTTGAGAAGAAAGGTTTAACTTTTTAAGAGATTTTGATTTATAACACAAAAGTTGATGCTGCTTTCATTCAGCCTTTCAGGATAAACTTCTAGTTTCCACTTAAAAGCAGAGGGGCAGAGAAATTTAAATCAGCAATAGCTTCACTATTTTTAAGCAAGTTTATTTGTATTGCAGCTAATACAGAGTCATTTCAAAGTGCTTTACAGTACATAAGGCATTAGTATGACAAAAATAATGAAATAATATTAATATATAAAAATATATTTAAAAAAGAAATAAAATAAAATACATAAGGTCAAAGAAAATATTTTTCTACTAATTCTATTTTTGCAAGTATGAAATCCACTTTGACTGTATATAAATGCCTAAATGTATTGACAATGACATGAATTAATATTTACTGATGCCTTCATTAGTTCATTAACTTCTTTTTTCACATACAACAAAACTAGTATATCCTTTTTGTTTGTTACTTATGTCATTTCTGCGAAGCGGGAAAAGGAATGCTGCGGTTTTCCTTCTGCTGATATACACTATTCAGGAAACAGAAACACAAAATAAAGATACAATAGCATGCTGCGAACAGTAAAACGAGTAAAGACAAAGTATTTGGTATGACATTGGTCATAAATGAGCTGCAAACATGTATTCAATATGCTTGTAAAACACACATAACAAATGTTAGCATAACAACTTTAAACGATTTTGGAAATTTTGGCTGCTGAAGAACAGACTGCTTGAAGAAGCTGTGGACAGTAGACAAGCACACACACACACACACACACACACACACACACACACACACACACACACACACACATATAAATGCTAAATCATGAGTGACTCAGTTTAGACCAAATACAAACTGCTTAAACTTCAGCCACCTGTGAGATAAACCCAGCGGAATTAAAGGAGTGGAGCAGCACTGGACAGAGTAATGCTCAGACTGTGCTGAAAGGCCTCCAGCTCTTTTACTTCTGGCATTGTTAACAGGTCAAAGTAGACAAGATGTCTGCGGGAGCTGCAAACCCAGAGGAATACCAGACGTGCAGCTTTACTTTATGTGTAACAGAGGGTGTGAAAGGAGAACTCAGGGGCGACTTACCTTTTCTTTTTTTGTCCCGTTCCATGATATCGGTAGCCGTCTGCCCTCAAATACATAAAGAGAGCGCTAAAGAGCATCCAAAGCTAAATAACAGGCGCTAGACTGAGACCACACATGAAAAGAAAACAGAGGTATGCACACTTTTATACTCTGGTTAGTAAGTTAAATATCAGCAACAGGACATGACATTTCAAGTTATGTGCTCTGCACATACACCACAGGCTACTTGTCTTCCCATCTCCTCAGCTGGCTTTGCATTGACCTATAAGCCGAGAGGTCAAACTGACTCTTTCATTGCTATTCTTGTGTCTTGGCTGCTTGGCAGGGCAAATAATTATGTACGTGCATAAAACCTTTTCATTATCTTCTGTATGAACAATAGATAGCAGAATGCAATTACTTTTTCATTAAGAGAACAAACAACGAGCACTAATATTCATAGCAATTTTGTTTACAACTTTTGGTGATGAGTACAACAAAGTTTTTATCCTTTGTTTAAAAAAGTACTGATCCAGAAAAAACTACAGCAAAATATATTTTCAGGCAAAGTTTATAAAATGTAACCTCAAGTTGGAGAGATGTGAAAAGGAGCTGGAGAGATGTTTGGGGTCACGGAGAAAGGTCACAGTCTTTTGGCAGCTCCACTTGACATGTGCATGAGGTCTGACCCCGGTAACCCCGAACACACACACACACACACACACACACACACACACACACACACACACACACACACACACACACAGCCAAACATTACACATAGTATCACAGATCCCTCCTGCCATACAAAGAGTAGCTGTATTTTCATGTCAGGTCCATATGTTCATGTGGTTAAGACTCCTTATGTCCCTAATCCACCTGCAATAAAGCTCACACTCAAGAGACAGAAATGATGTGTGTTGTTCAGACTATACATTCTCTTTCAACTGCAATCATATGATCTTATGTAACTTAAATTATATGACAGGCAGCATGCAGCATGTGTGTTATTTATATCAAAAATATAAATCGGCCAGACGTGACATATCTACATTAAATATGGTTTCTTCCTTAATTTCATTTTTAAAATTCTGTTTCTGCCATCAGCTGACTAACAGCAGGCTGCCAAAACAGTTTTTAGCACCAAAGCAAATGTTACCTAAAGTTAATGTTAAATAAAGTTACTTTCCAAACATGATTGCAATGGGATTAACCTATATCTTTTCACCCTCTGAACCTGAGGCACAACTGCACTGGAGGTGAATTTAAAAGGGCTTTAACCTGGGAAGTAAAACAGGAAATATATTTTTGTTTATTTACAGGACCACCAGTGTCACAAAGTGACTGGAGGCAAGCATGTCAAATATTAATATTGATTCTTGAGCGGATGATTATTTGCATTTATTTTGTTGTAATCTGGCTTGTCATTATGCAGGCATAGAGCACAGTGTTTGAACTGTCAGTCATGCTTACAAGCCAAGAATTACAGCTTTCTCTGGAGTCTTTTACAAGCCTCACATCTATAAAGCTTGACAACTTAATACAGCTGTGCTCCCAAACACACAGAGATTTACACAGAGGGTAGTAATTCCTTAAGAGGAGATAACAGATTTCTGAAACTGTTAAGAGTCGAAGATAAATGACTGACTCTATTAAATCAACTAATAAAAAAAACACTATGACCTATTTTTTTTTAATAAATCAAGCCAAGAGATAGCCAGAGGTTTGCATTTTAAAGCTGCTATACAATAAAAAGATGTACTGTAATTGTGTGACTGGCTGTAGACACAGATACACAACAGACATTAAGCTCTGCATCATTCAATAAATGTTTAACAGAGAGAGAGACGGGGGAACAGGAGGGGGGCAGCTACAACTTTCATGTGGCTTTTCGATGTGAACTGATGCAGAACAATTCTATTGCATTTATGAGTGCTGATTCAACCTGGAGTTTATTTACCATGGTGAGGCATTATAGAAGAATGATTTTATGCTGTTTAAAATGTAATTCATATGGACTGATTGGCCTTGTGGTGAATACTAAAAAAGGAGCCAATTTATGATATATATGCATAATTTTTAGATCCTCAAAGGAGGAAAAATATGTAATAAATCACACACAAATTCACACACTGCTCGGTAATAAGGTATTACTGCATAAATAAATAGGACAGAACCACATTGGCAGGATGCCTGGCAGCACATTCACAGGAGATAATAGCTGCTGATTTGATGAGCATGCTGTCATCAAAAGTCAGCAGAGCAGCGTTCAGTAGAGACATAAAGATATACCAATAACATGAAGATGATTACTGTGGGGATTAAAGATATTTGCATTTCCCACCTGATTGACTCAAACTTTGGTTTACCATGAGGTGAATACCTTCTGATGTATTATGTTAATAACTATTTTGCTAGATGTTTAATTAACTCTCTGCTCAGTGTGTGCATTACATCTTAAAGAACCGCCAAACTGCTCTCTCTGATGTGTGAGGCAAAGCAATCTCCTGGTAACCTGTTTATTTGTTTTGTTTTGCCCTAAGCAATCAGTAGTAAATGACGTATCCATCCCACCAACGTCATTTACTTTACACTGAAATGGATCTGCGATTGCTTGGAGCAGTAACTCAAACTGGATATAACCTGCGGAAACAATTTGTGAACACAACACTAGGTCCGTTTCCATCAACCTGTTCTTATGTGCATTTTCAATTTGTGTTTAAGTACATTGAGAGCAAGTTAATTCCTTGTATGTTTACACATACTTGGCCAATAAAGCTGATTCTGATTCTGATCTCAGAAAAGAATCGGAGAATCGAAGAGATGTGGGCAGCAATTCAGAGGTCTGAAAGCAGACAAGGAGTCGTCCGTGTTGCCTTGGAGGATGGGCATGTAGGTTCATTCTTGGCCTTGGGGATGGTGATTCTGTGGGGCAGTCCCAGTTTGGGGTTGTGTATCACTGTGTGAGAACTCTTGAGAGAGATATTGTGTGGACCTTTAGTTGGAATGATCCTTTCTGTCAATCGTCTCATCAATTAATATACAAATCATTTCAGCACAACTAAATTTCTTCACTACTTGCTTTTGAAACCATACTTGACAATACGGTGTGTATGGGTTACTGTGGCCCTGTCCTGCCTGTCTAATGCTAAGAAACGCCACATTGCTATATCTGCCTCAAGGTGAAACATTTGCTGAATCAACAACATCACATTTGATAGAAGCTTTTCACTCACTTTCATTGTTCAGTGCTTCAGGAGGTGATGTACATTGGGCTTAACATCTTGACATGACCATTTACGGCTTCGGATTTTGATATTAAACCTCTGAGATTTTAAACTTTAAGTCTTTGCTGGGATTTCATTAATGTCAGGTTTTCATGTCATCTCTTTTTCTGTAGAGTTGTGCAGTGATCTTCCCCAGTGCCACCCCTGGTCTGTCAACCACATTTAATAGTAGCTGTAAGCTCATGTAGTCATTCTTCTGATCGGTATCCCACTGATGTTGCAGGGAGCAAAGCAGCCTCACAGGCAGAGAAACCCACAGAGCCGTGAAAAGAGATGGAGACCACCATAGGTGGCCTCACACACTTGAATGATGACAGGTGTAGTGAGTGGGAGCATGAACACGAACAAATGTATGCACACACACACACACAGGTTGGTGGGGATTGAGTTGACAGATTGCCTCCAGAGTCTAAGACAGTAAGCAAAATACACTTTCCATGTCTTCCATCTCATTGCTGGGAGATTACAGAAGGACTGGGGAAACACAATCAACTGCTTTCTGACAAGGATAAGAGGTGGAAAAGAAGAGAAAAAAGACAAAAACTGCTGATCTTTCATGCATAAAATTCAAAAACACATGACGATCAATCAGGGAAAGGCTCTCTGTCTGACTTTTTGCAGTGAGGTTTTTAAGAGGAAAACATGTTGAAACAGGAACATACACATCAATGTTGGTGAGGTGCTGACTGCGGCAGGTTAGTAATAGAAAAACTAATGATGGAAGTGTACTGGGTTGGAGTTTATGTGACCTTGAACGGGATGGCGGTTTGAAGTTTCACCTCATTCCCAACTCAACTCATTTCATACTTCCTCCAAATCTACTTTCCAAGTTGACCTAAGTTCAGTGTAGAAATGTCACAATGGGATAAAAAATAAAAAGTTTTTGTCAACTCCTTCTCGGACCAACCACAAAAATGCAACCTAAGTGTATTGGTGGCGTATGGGGAATCGCAACAGGAGAGCAATCAGAGTGGGCAAACAAGTCCAATGGGGCAAAGCGGGAAAGCAGGTCAGGAACAGGCAGTAGGTAAAAACCGATCATGGACATATTTACAGAACAGGATGCAGGCAGGCAGGTACAGTTATGGGCAGATGTGGCTTAAAGCAATGACAAACAGTAGCATTGCCGATTTGGCAGAAGATTGGTGTAAGTGGTCAAGTATAAATACTGGGTGGCTGACTGGAGGAGAAGAGGGAAAGTGTATTGACAATGATGGCGCCATAGTTATTCATTAATTGATTCGTCAAATAAAAATTATTATGGGTACTGTAGAATCTGATTCGAGAATGAATCATAAAAACACTCTTGCAACTTTGTCTATTTTTCACCAACCAAAAGGCTTCTCTTTTCTACTACTTTTTTATTTCCCGCATATTGGCTCATTCAAGAAAAATTTGGAGATACAGTCCTATACAGCCACACAGTAGAGGTTATTATTATTTGTCCTATAATATCAGTCTGAGCCTGAAAAGGATGTCAAACTTACTGTAGCTGTGGTCTTTCACAAACTAATTGAAATGTTTATACAACAGCTGTTTTTATTGCTCCCTCATGTCCATTCAGTTATAAGCATATTTTAATTGTCTGTTGGTGTTATTTCTATTAGCCACATTCTGTGACGTCATGAAATAAATCTATAATCAGTGTTGGAGCAAGAGTCATCACGTGCCAGGTGTTTCTCTTTTAAACTGTTACTGTTACTTAATCATTTATACACTGTGTGTCATGAGTATATGTGTATCCCCACTGGGATGTGGGGAAAGCGAGAAGTCTCGTTAGCCGAATGGAAAGCACCCAGAATGTGTCCTCATGACTTTAAGGCCACGTTCACATAGACAACAGCACTGAGTAAAAAAAAAACCCACAGCCCATCATTCATTTCAGTGAGGCTGCTGCTTTGATGTCGCAAAAGGCTCCAGCAAAAAAAAGCAGGGTCGTCCTGGTGTAGCCTTTGCAACAATGCAATGCAATCATGAGGCAAGGCGCTGTTAGCACACATTTGTGGTTGATTACTTTGTAACATGAAAGGTGCATTGCTAACTTTTCATTGGCAATCATCATTACATTACTTTACATTTATTCAGCTGACACTTTTATCCAAATCAACTTACAATAAGTGCATTGAACTATGTGGATACAATCCAGAAATTACAAGAATCATGCAAGTACATCAACTTCATCAAATATGCTGAACTGCTTCAAGTACTACATTTAGAAACAATAAGAGAAAGAGAAAGAGTTTGAACAGATGAGTTTTCAGTCTGCGACGGAAGATGTGTAGAGTTTCTGCTGTCCTGATGTCAATGGGGAGCTTGTTCCACCATTGTGGAGCCAGGACAGTAAGATAGAGCGGTATTTTGTAGAGCTGTAGCTGGGCTCCCTCGTAGTGAGGGAGTCGTAAGCAAGCCAGTAGTGGATGGGCTGGGGTGTATGGTTTGACCATGTCCTGGAGGTCATTTTCATGAGAAAGAGCAGGAAATGATTATCACCATGACAACTAAAACTCTATAAACTCATGGATCTGTTACTCAAATCATATTTACCTGAAGCAAAACCCCCATTAACAGTATTTTAATGCATTGCTGTTTTCGATTTGAACACCTGGTAACAAGCAGCAACATGCTCTGATGGTGAGGCACTGAGATGATGCTAGTGTACCATCACTATAGTCATTCAGACTTGCAGAGATTAAAACCATAGGCTTTCATCTGGATGGCACTGAGAAGTCAGTCATTGCATTTTTGGATTGTATAGATAGCACCTAAATGGCGTAAAGACCTTTATGTTGAAGTGCACAAAACAAATCTTGGCTTATGCACAAGTCTGATAGTAGTATTAGTATTTATAAGCCAGAGGAATCAGCTTCAGTATTCCCAAAGACATATCAGTCATCACCACTCAACACCAAACATAGTTCTGATGGATTGAAGCAAGTTGTCCCGCTGGAACAGAAAGTCCCTGAGGCAGAGCATCAGAGGGCGGCCTTTGAGAAGAACTTCACACAGTATGAGTTTCTGGTCAGTGACTGCTGCCACAGCAGCTGGAGTCATGGATTCATGCCATTTGGGGTTAATGCAGGGGCTTTGCAGTCCACTCCATCTCTGCAGCCTTAAGCAGGCTTCATTATTGTGGGGGAGATGGAAAAAAAGCCAACTGAGGCGTTAAGAGAAGCACAGCCAGAAGAGCAGTTAGCCACCTCGACACAAGCTGAGGCCTGATGAAACCTCAGCTGGTTCACCTGGGGGAGGATTTTCTGAAGAGCAAAGACCAGAAACAGGAACACCACTGATCAAGTGTATATGTATATAAGAATGCATTAAAGGTTTAGACATCAATATATTGATATGTTGCACTGGCATAAGATGAAACAAGACCAGGAACAGTACATTTTGCCCCCCCACCTCTCTGGAATTATGCAGAGCACTATATGTGCTGTAAGTGGAGGAGTGGACATACAGTGGGTGAACATATACACTGCATATCTGCAGCTTCTGATTCAGTTTACTGCATGCATGAGCAAATTAGAAATATGTGGAGGAGTTTGCCCTTTGCTCAACACTCGTCTCCTCACCCCACTTGCTGTCAAATATACTGTACATAAACTGGAATGAAGCTACATTATGTGAAGTAAGGTATGGAAATCTGTGGAGTTGTATGGGGTCATTTGCTCCCTTCTTTCCCAACTCTCGATCCCCTGAATCTTCATTTAGCGCCATCATCAGGTCAAATTTTTTATTTTGTCCAATACTTTGGTTTTTGACCAAATACCTGCAAAACTCATGACATTCCCATCAGCCTCCGTTTTACTTTGAGTTTAGCGCTACTTAGCAAATGTTAGCATGCTAACACACTAAACTAAGATGGTTAAAATGGTTAACATTATGCCTGCTAAAAAGCAGCATGTTAGCATTGTCATTGTGAGCACGTTGGCATGCAGACGTTAGCATTTAGCTCAAATCCCCGCTGTGCCTATGTTCAGCCACAGAGCTGCTAGGGTGGCTGTAGACTCTTGTTCAACTATAAAATGTCTTGATCACAATTAATTAAAACAAAATTTAAGGAGTCCTTTATTATCCTCTCCTGTCTCTACTATCACTAAACACATTAAATGCCTGAAAAATACTATAAAAAAACCCCCAAATGCATAAATGGAGATATATCTCTATCTGATTTCTTTAAACTTTCACATATCAGCATTGGTTGGGTTCTAATTATAAGCACTCAATTAGTTACTTAATTAAGAAGCTCTTTTATGTACTTGTTTGTACTTCCTTGAGTATAGTCTAAATTCAGTGATTCTAGATGCACTTAAACAGAATTTTTATGCACTACTCAACTACTGTAACTAACCTGGAAATGCCAGAATAAGGCTTAATAAGTCTGGGTGTTATGGCATAAAAAGGGGAATATTCCATTTAATTTGGTTTTGAAAGCATTGTCCTTAATAAGGCAACCTTTGTGACAGCATTGTTGTAAAGATGGTCACCAAGTTGGAGATCATTACTGAGCTGGAGAGAGAGTGGTTGGTAAGACGTTTTCATATTAAATGGTTACCATCAAGATGCCACATTTGCTCTATCACTGAGATGACATGGTTCTCAAGTAACTGTTACTGAGAGCGGGCTTCAAAAGAACCACTTTTATACAGCTGACTAGCTTTCAGCACAATTTTACTTCTACCTAAGAAATATTTAAATAAAGTAGTTGCCATTTTATCCACATCTAAGTGTAAGTAATCTTATAGAGATTGAAAAGCTA
The DNA here is from genome assembly GCF_020085105.1 of Siniperca chuatsi. NCBI lineage: Eukaryota > Metazoa > Chordata > Actinopteri > Centrarchiformes > Sinipercidae > Siniperca > Siniperca chuatsi. The sequence goes on from NC_058056.1 coordinate 16,540,083, forward strand.
CTTGATGCGGAGTGCTGAAAAAGCCAGCAGCAGCAGATAGTCAGAGTAGTGTGACGAGTGGACAGGTTTGCAAAGAACTTACCTCATTTAATTTTAAAGAAAATGAGAAAAGACTATGTGTCCTTCAATGATAAAGAATATTTCTGGGTGAAGAGGCAAAAAGTGACAGCATATCTGTCACCAACCATGAATAGTATTTCTAAGATAAATACGATTGGAAGAATCTTGTGTACGTCAGTTCACACTGTTTTGAGCTTCATGTCAAACTAAAGTGACATCTGCAGAAGGCATGTTGAGCCTTTAGGCAGGACCATTCAAGAGTGGATGAAGACTGCAGCTCAAATAACATGTTGTAAAATTTATGTAGCATCTGTACCCTCATATCCTGTACAGCTTAATTATACATACGCTTTTCCCACCCTGACTCCACCATGAAAAAGCATACAATACAAGAACCTTGGAGTTGTCAAGTCAAAAGAGATTTAAATGTATGTTGAGAGTGGGAATGTGGCAACAGGGCAGCTTTCTATCATTTTGTGGTCACATCATCTATGCAACATATGAACTTTTAGGGACACCTTTTAATGCAGTCACAGAGATAAACTGGGATATGCTATATCTACAACATGGTAAACCCATGTGACCAAAAAGATTATCGTTACTAATTTGGCTTTTTATTTGCCATTAAATTTGGTACAGACATTCATGGTTCACAAAGAATAGATCCTACTGACTTTGGTGATCCCCTGACCTTTTCTCTATAGGGACAACTAATGGATGGATTGTCATGTTATTTGGTACACACATTATTTTACCTCTCAGGATGAATTGTAATAACTTTGGTGACAAATTTTTGAATTGTCCAACACCAATACCTGTAAAACTAATGACATTCCCATCAGCCACAGCTCTCCTTTATGTAATTAGCAAATTCTAACATTCTAAGATGGCAAACACTTCCTGCTAAACATCAGCATGTTAGAATTGTCATTGTGAGCATATTAACATGCTAATGTTAGCATTTAGCACAGTCTCACAGAGTGGCTTGCATGGCTGTAGACTCTGTAGAGTCTTAAATTTGATTTAGGCATTTACTGACTTTCACTTTTATTCTACAACTGTGGAAGAAATGAATTAAACAGACAGGAGGAGAGTCTTTCTCTGTGCACTGTATAACTTTCATTTAGTTGGATAAGTGACACTTTTTTTCTCCTATGAAAGATGCACTACAAAATGTGGGAATGTGAAACCACACCCCTTATCTTTGCAGTTATCTTAACTGGAGTAGCAGCTGGGGTGACAACAGCTATTCATTAAATAGATTTAAGCACAAGATAAAGCATAACACTATAATGTTATCTGCGAGAAAGTATAGATTATGTAATAAGTAAACTGAAGAATGACCTTGGTCTCCCACACATACTGCCATCATCTACGAGGTCATCCCTCCAGATCATGCATGCATGAAGCTGGATGGTCTATTACTCACATCTGACTTTCATTTAAGACAAGCATCTCTATGATGTACTGCAGCTCAGAATAAATGATATGGTGTGGTTTTCAGCTGTTGGTCGTGGCAATGGTGCAGTTTAAAAGAAGATATTAGTCAGTGTAAGAATTCATATCAACTGTGGTGTTTGGCTCAGGGCAGTCTAATCACCATTTACATATTATGGACATCGTTTGGTTAAAGGAATCAAAGGGGGAGGTACTGTGATGTCTCACTGCTTGAGAGCTGCTCCTCTGGCGAAGAACACAGGTTTGACTTTGTGGGCTTATATCGTACAATAATTGTATGCAACATCTATTTATACAAGAAATAAAATGTATGTTATGATAATATCAGTGAATCTGAAGCAGAAACCTGTCCTGGGCCCTGATCCCAAAGCCATCTCAAGGCTAAGATGATTGTAAAATCCATTTTACAAACCTTCCTAAGCTTAAAGCATTGTATTTTAACACACTCGTAGAAATGGTGGTTGATTAACAAGTGCCTCCTACCCACTCTTTGAAGCTCTGGAACATGCGGGAGGAACTGAAAACTATGCGTTTCACTGAAATTTTGAAATGTATTCAGCATCCTCTTTAGCACCACGGAAAGCTGACGTTAAGAAGTTCTTAACCGCATACACTAACTCTTAAACGCTTTGGGAAACATGTAAAAAATGAACACTATTAACTTCTAAGATCAATCAATATCAGGACATGGGGGCCCCGGCATTGTTACAGTTAAATTCTTGTTTGTTCTTTTTGGTGCCGTACACTAAGAAGACTACAGGATGTCTCCATCTTTTTTCTGACCAATACAGACCAAACTGCGACTTAAGAATAAAGTATTTCTGCTAAAAGCTGCCGTTTACTAGTAAATGTGATTGGTTCCTCTAATGATGATGCAACAGAGGGAGAATTGCTGAAGTGTTATGGTCCACCATGACAACTGTGACAGGTTTTTATGACAGGCCCCATGAGTAATAATTCAAACTCACATACAACATCATATGCTCACATGTACATCTCTCTCTCTCTGAGGGGATGCAGACATGTTGTTCTTAATTATTAGATGACTACAGGCTATATAGAAGAGGAAAAAATGGTGAAAAATAAAAAACTTCAAATTTAAAGATATTCAATATAGAACAAGAAGTTGACTGGTTTGGATCTGAACACAGCTTTTGTAGAAATCCATTTGTAGCCCTCCTCATCTTTGAGGCCTGGAAACAACTTTGAAGCTTTTAATAATGATGAGTCTTCTGTGTGGGTGATGGTGATGTGGTATTCCTGGGTTACTGAGCACTCAACGCTAAATCTTCTTTCCCTCCTGTACTGATGGATTTATGACCGATGTGAAAAATGAAAAAAAGAAAAAAATGAAAAAAAGACACATTGGAAGTTGTCGATTAATTTCCTTATGATTTATGAGAGGCAGTCAGAAAATGTGGACCTTTGGTTCTCTTTTATATTAACAATCTCAAATGATATGTATAATATGAAAGGAATCGCTCGTAGTGAAAGAATTATTATCCTACTTTGCAGTTCCCCTCAACTCTTTGGAGAGCTTCGGCATTTTTTCAGCTCATTCTTTTGGTTTTATGGCCCACAACTTTATGGTTTTGGTTCACTCTCACCGCTCTCAAAGTGTTGTTTTCAGCAACACAGCAAGCACATTTGGAGCCTGCAGAGCCTGGGGTGCTTTGCACATGGGCACCATTTCAGTTGTGAAAAAGTCCCTCAAATTCAGCTTGAACCGCCCCTTCCTGCGTATTTAAAAAATGCAAACAGAGAAATGGGAGGGGGGAGGAGCGAATGACCAGCTATGACCAGCTTAAGTCGGGCTCTCTGTCTCTCTGCTGGGAAGACAGAGAGTCCGCCGGTGCTTTTACACTAGATATCTAGCTCACATATACGCCCCCTTTGAGATAGTTGCTGTGAAGGCTGGCTAACGCTACCAGATAGGGCTAAGGTAAATTACTGCATTTTATGTAGCGTTTTTATCCAAAGTGCTTTACAATTTTTTTGCCATTCACACACACACTCACACACCAATAGCAGTGAGCTACCATGCAAGGGATCAATTTGGGGTTCAGTGTCTTGCCCAAGGACACTTCAACACGTGGACAGGAGGAGCGGGGGCAGCCAGCCAGAGTTTTGCTATTTATACTTTGCACAGCAACTGCTACCACAGTCCGGGGAGTAACCATCTGAAATCTACCTTGGAGCGTGGAGTTCCTCTTTAAGCAACTTAGTGCATTGAAATCTTTCAAAGCAGGCCTTAATTCTTTTTTGCCAGTTCATCATCAAGCTCAACTTGTAAGTTAACATCGATCAGAAGTCCTAGAGTTGTTCAGAAAAACATCTACACTTCCTTGTCAACTGAGCAAACTCCATCTGCTGATGAAGACAATGTGATATGGCCAGAAGCTCCAGAAGAAGTGCGTAAGTAGAACTTGAGTTGGAACTTTGTCAACTGCTGTTTTAAAGGTCAAGGTTGTGATTTATTTCTACTAGATATATCAGAGCAGCATCCAAAGAAGTGGGTATAACTAGGTCATTATTTCCACTTTTCCCACACCACTGTATATTACTGACATGACCAAAGAGTGTCTATCTATTAATAAAACCCTCTTGGCACCTGTTATTATATTTTTTTCTCACAAAATATTTATTCAGAGGTGAAGACAAGCATATCCAGACTGCATCTAAACCAAAAACACTTCCCCACAAATTACTGTGGTACCTTCTGAAAGGTGCCACTAAGGGTTCTGTCATTGCTGTAATGGAGGTATTGTTATCTCAGGCTTCAGGCGATCAAGCAAAGGAGATGGTTTTTCGATCCTGGAATCTTCAATCAGATCAGAGGACACTGAAATTAAAAAAGTACTCTTCAGGGCACAAGGTTTCCAGCCTTGGTGGATTAGCTTCACAGATGAAGCACCTACAGTAATTTACACTTGAATATGATGATGCAAGAGGCTATTTGCTTGTACAAAGCTATTTTCAAGGGTTTCTGTGCATCATAACTTTAATTTGCATAAATTTAATAGAGAATGAGATAACAGCACTTTTAGTTTGAACAACTGAATAGCAAACATATGTGCAAATTGTCCCTGCTGCACAAATGTACACTGGTTGACTGCTTGACAACATAAGTGTTTCATAACATAAAAGGACATAAAATATTATTAAAGATGGGTTTTGGTGGGCTAAAACAGCACACAGGGCAATTTTACCAGCAACATAATTTGTAGGATGGTTCCTAAATAAACTGCTTATAATTACAGTGAAATCTAATTAAAGGTTGCCTAATAGCTTCCTGCAGACCTACGGTATAGACCACTTCCAATATTTTTCAGATCTCTCTTTGATCCTTATTAAAGCTTACTGTAATTGCTGCCCAGTCAACTGTTAATATTCAATTACTGATAATAATTTTTGCAGTTTCTCTCACATTGTCACTGAAAGACTCCAACGGGCCGATCGGTTATTTTTTAAAACATTCAAACTTGAAAATGCACATGTTCTCAGATTACAACAACAAGCACTTCCAATCAAATTAATGTATACTGCATCCTAGTGAAGAATGGAGCCTAAAGCCGAAGTGATCTGTATTCATTGAATCGCACAACTCAATTCCCCCGAGAGCCGATGAGTGGACAGGCTCTTATATGGTTCAGGGTCAGTCTTTTGATCTTGAAATGACTCTCCAATACAGCTCACTATTGACATTTCTCAGTGGCTCCTGGCAGGGACTTAGATAGCATAGACAGATAAAGGCAGGACCAAGTGTTACTGTACACGTGTGTGAATTCTGCTGAAAGCTAGAAGATTTTCAGAACGATAACTTAAAAGGATTTTCGACAAGCACAATAGAGATGTCTGCCGTGTATCTACTGTGGTCTGGTTGAGAATAAATATTAAGCTCTCTATTTTAACAGTCATGCAGAGGAATAATGGCTTCATAAAAACCTTCCTATTAATGGGCTATCTGATTAATCTTTTGTTGATCTGAAAAATCATCTTGGTTCACAAAAGACTCTGGAGACTGCAGTTCAGTTCCTGTCTCGCACCAACCTTTGCTACTTTTAGATATGAAGTTGAACTTAATCATGACTAAAAACCTTAATCAAGTAGTTTTACTTTCCTAGATCAGAAAACACTCACATCAGTTGTTGACAAAACAATGTGTGTATGTAGTAGTAGTTTTCCTTCATCTTGGAAAACAGCAGTTGACAAAACATCTCACCACAAGGTCCATTTAGTAGCTGTTTAAATAGGAAAACTCCATCTGCTAAGGAAGATTGTGTAACACAAAACCTCCGGAACAGCTACTAAATGGACCTTGTGGTGAGATTGTTTTGTCAGCTACTGTTTCCAAGCTCAAGAATGAACTTTCAGTCATTTATATCATATGAGTTATTTTTGGAGCATGGTGAAAAGGACTGAAAAACTATTTTGCTTTCTTATTATGAGCACTTTTGGTTAATCATTCTAAAGGTCTCAGTATACTTCAAACAAAGTGGTTGTTGGATCATCTAACAGCATCTGAAACCCCCTTTCCAATGCGGGACACAGGTAATCAACACTTTCCAAAGCAGTTGGCCAGGTGTGTGGAGGTGCGAAAGTAAGTTGTCTTTCAGGAGACAAGGTGTGTCTTTCACAGCTAACCTGTTTGGTGCAATTCAAATACACTCTGATGAATTTGCCTGTTTGGTTCAGTTAGTTAAGGCTGGTGTGGAAGCTGTCAATCAAACTCTAGTGTGGATTAAACAACTGGACAACATACATGGTTTTTCCCAATGCGGGTCCATGTAGAGCTGATGATGCAAAACAACAGTTGCCAAAACAATCATTGAGTTACCCGTCAGTCCATGATGTCATGTTTACTGTTTGTAAAAGGTCAGTATGAACACGAAAAATTGATTATCTTCCTTCGTCCGGACCAAATAACCCAACTATGTGTGAAAGCTACCTTAAGGTCTCTTTGTTCATTCTTTACCCAAATCTTCAAGTCACTTGTTTAACAACAAATGCCTCTGAGGAGAAACTGTCCGAAAGTGTGCGCCGTTATCCCAATTTGTATTATTCATTGCATCTAGACTTCAAAGACAAGCAAAAGAACAGAATACTTGAAGAGAAGGAGGAGAATGATTTTATCTCCATTGCCCAGTTGGACTTCTTGCTTTTAACTGAGACTTGGCTGAAACCTGGTGATCAGGCCCAGCTGCTGGAATTATGTCCCCCTTGCTATGACTCTCTTAGCTCCCATACAACCTCTGGCCATGGGGGAGGACTTGCTGTCATTTGAAAAAAAACTTTTTTGATTTTGCTTAATTGCTTTTACATACTTAACTTCAACTGAGACTCTTATGTTCAAAATCTGCGCCTCAGAGCCAATCCTGTGTGTAGTTGTTTACCGCCCTCCTTACCCAAATGCGGATTTACTGCCTGAATTTTCTGATCTTATGTCCTTCATTGTGCTGAACTATGACAAAGTTATTATAGTTGGAGGTTTTAACATCCATATTGATGATTCCTCAAACAAATTTGCTTCTGAGTTTTTAAATATTACAGAGAAAATGGAAGAAAGACAAGCTCCAAATCTCCTACGAGATGCTTAAAAACCACCTGACTCAATACCAGGACACTGTTATAGCAGCGAGAATGAAATACTTTTCAGACTTAATATCAAACTACCATAGACCTAAAGTCCTTTTTACCACTATAAATGCTGTTATTAACCCAATTGGTAATACTATTCCTGATCCCTCTATAGCAACCTGTGAAAACTTTCTCAACTTCTTTGTTGACAAAATAGTTGATATTAGAAAGCAAATCGTATCCTCCTCTGTGGTACCTCCTGATCCTCCTGTAGCCCTGTCTGATTTTAATGAGGTTGAATCTGCATGTCTCTCCCTTCAGCGGGAAGTAGTTTCTCTGAAGCCCACAACATGCCCATCTAACTGCATTCTCTCACTCCTACTAAAAGAGGTGTTTGATATTGTGGGCCTCAGCATCCTGTCTGTCATTAATTGTTGCCTTTCCACAGGTTATTTTCCCTCTTGTTTTAAACACACAGTGGTTCAGTCGCTCCTAAAAAAACAACTTTTTGTTTGAATGGTTCCCATAAGTGTGAGCATATTCCCCCGTACTTGCCTCCCTCCACTGGCTTCCTGTCAGTTTTAGAGGTCATTTTAAAACTTTACTCTTTGTCTACAAAGCAATTCATGGACTGGCTCCCCCTTACCTATCTGACCTCCTTTCACTCAGGTCCGCTGACCAGTCATTTCTGGATCGCCCCTCAGGCTTGGCGGAAGCTCAGGGGTGACCGTGCCTTCTCAGTTGTGGGCCCCAGTCCGTGGAACAAACTGCCCCACCACATCAGATCTGCCACCTCTACTGAGTCATTCAAAGCACAGCTAAAGGCCCACCTCTTTTCTTGGGCTTTTAAATGTACCTTAATTGCTATTATTTAATCTTCTCTCTGCCTGGGTATATGCATGATATGTTGTTTATTGTTGCTCTGTTGACCTGTTTTCTTCTGCATATGTTTATAAAGCACTTTGGTTAGCCCATGTTGTTTTAAAGGTGGGGTATGCGATTCAAATCCATTACACGTCTTTTTGTCAAATTCAGCGAATATCTCCTCACTGTCCTTTAGCTGTCCATTCAGTGTATGTGCTGAAAAACACACAAGTGTTTGTACACAGCCCTGGCTCTGTAAATGGGAAACAAACAAAGTGGCTCAGACCGTGCCACACAACACTATTCCAGCCATGATTTGTGTGTCAGGTAACGCTAAATGACTTGCGGACATTGAGCTTACTGTCTAGTTTGCCAAGATATGCTGTTGTTGTGATGTTATAGTACACCTATAGTACACCTATACTGCTATAGTAGCAGGATAGGTGTGAGTATCTCTGTCTGGAGCTGGTTTGCTAGCTGGGAAATTGACTCTTCCTCCCTGGCTGTTAGCTTTGCAGCAGCAACTGTAGTGACAGTTTGCTAACCCACAACCTAGCTAACGTTAGTTACATTACTTGCTGTGTTGTTGTTCGCTCTATATCAGGGTATTTGTCATGGTATTGGATTTCTCCAGAGTCGCATACCCCACCTTTAAGTAAGGATTACACTGATTTTCAGAGAAATTCAAGTGGGAATATTAAACAGCTCATGAGTACTTGGTATGGTAAATTATAGAGGTGTGGTGAAGCTTATTTTTAATGTGAAGCAAACAGTATTGTGCATACCACTACAAATTCATACTAGTAACAGCAGCATCATACATTCAGATCGTGTGCTTTTCACACACGAGCCGTCACCAATGCAGCGTGTCAAAATGAACAGCTGTCAGAACAACAACACAAGTGTGTTTTCTATTTCATCATTGGTTCAGAAGAGTAAGACACTGCTTGTTTGCAAGGGAGAGAAAGGAGACAAACCATTCGCACCATCGCACATCCTTTTTCTTTCCCAAATCTGCACTTTCTTAGTATTGAAATGGACAGGTTGCAGTTTCCTGCTCAAAGTGTTCTGTAACTGTTCCCAGCTGCTCCTGGTTTTATGTTTGCCACTCCTCATTCTTCTCTGCAGTCACACTGAGAGAAAATTCACTGTGGTTTAATATTTTATTCTCACTGCAACATTAATAACATGTTTAATAATGTGCTGAAAGCCAGCGTTCACGTAAATTATGGGCCGTTGGGATGAAATGGCATGTTGGAGTGAAAGATAACAGTGATGCTCCAACTTTCAAAAGGGCCAATCAGAAAGGATTCATAGGCTGCAGTGTGGCAGTTAGCTTAACACTGGACACTAAGAAGACTTAAATTTTGGAGTGACACACAGCGAAAATGAGCGGGAACAAATATTGTGGAAGTGGAATCTTCCATTCGCTAGTTCATTCAAGTTTGTCTTTTGCTTGAATTGCTTTCTTAGCTTTTCCTCTGGTTGAGAAATTTCAGGCATGATTTAATTCATGTTCTTCTAAATCTTCCATATGCTCAGCAGCAAGAGTTGGAGTGGGTATACTGTATCCGTTGGTTTCACACAACCAGCTGCAGAGTCAGCTGTTTTGGATTGCTCTGTGAATTGAGGCTCAGCTACAGACTTGAAGTCCCATTCGTTTTAGACTGACTATGCAGGAGAAACAAAACCAGCTGGGATTAATATGTTGCATATCCGTTTTTATTTTGTTTGATAAATGTCTGTCTTGCTATGGTTTAAAACAAATTACAGGAGCTTGAATATAAATCAGACTAGTAAACTGATTCAAAAGTTCTATCAAATTTATCACCCTTTCAAAATTTTGTATGTAATTTCATTATCATAACCTGCTTTGCTGTTGTCAGCTTCACCTCTGGGGCACACTCTGGTGATGATATTGAGGACATGAATTGTGAGCCGTTATGCCTCCTCCTGCAGTAATATCAAGCTCCGTAACATCTCTTGTCACTTAAGGAGGCAGCTGTCTTCACTGCCGTCAGCTCAGCCTCAGCTCCAGGTCTCAGTCAACTTCTAGTGATGATGTTGAGCACACAGGGTGGGAGTCTTATCCCTCAACCTGCCAGCAGTAACTCCAACCTCTCCCGTATTTCTCATTTCTGGAGTGTTGGGCATAGCATAGCATGGTAGAGTACATGGCTAAGCACAGGACTGTGTTACATTTGTGAACGTACATGTATTGATTTATTTAGTTTTATTGTTGTGATGTGCTTCCCCCTGTTATGATGCGGCCTCAGCATAGCCGCCATTTTGGATCCAAGCAGCCATCTTGGATCTCAACCCCCCCCACACACATACCCTTTTGTTCTGTAGTTTAGTGTATTTAGAGACATTGTGTGGTTTTGTTTCTATTATCTGTTAATCAATGCTTGTGTATAATTATGCTGGTTTATTTAATGTTGCACAAGAGTGAATAATTAACTCCAAATCCTTCAACCTAATAGCTATTAATGGTAATTTTGGTTATAGTTATTAATTTAACTATTAATCAAAGTTCCAAACTGATAGTTTAGTATATTATATGAGACTCAATCAATTAATTGGCTATCATTTCTCTTCAGGACTTTATTTATTACAGTTATTATTTTTGATTATCTTTGATAATTCTGATAACACATACACAAGTTGCTGCCCCTTTAACCATTGTAAATCCCAACAGGAGGAAACCTCCAAACCGACTTCACCGCCCTCAGCCACAACTGAGGAGCTCTGTCATTCTCCTGCTGCAGCTCTGAGGGGACAGAGGCGCTCAAGAGAGAGGAAAATGGAGACTAAAGGGGAGGGAAGAGGAGAGGTTTTTTTTACAGTAACAAGCCCTCAGAAAAAGAAACTTTGAAGACTGATCAGCATAGAACTGGAGGATGATACCTTTCCACAGAGGTTTAAGACCCAACATTCTCTGTTTTAAATATACATGTAAGACATTAAGGTAAGTAGATGTGATTATAAATTGAATCCTCCGCACTCAACCGCATTGCATAATTTGTCATTGCCTTCTAAAAAAACACAAATGATTCATATGACTGTTATCTGATGTGGTTATGGTATGGTTTGTTTTAAGCACAAAAACTACTTGGTTATGGTTAGGGAAAAGAAACAAACATTGACTGCTGGTGGAAAAAGGGAAACAAATCAAAGTCATACCTTTTGTTGGCCCATCCATCCCAATCTAACTCCCTAAGAGATTTTGAGGCTTTATAACAAAGTCCCACTACTTCCACTTTTGGGAAATACTTTGGGCAAATAAATGCGCTATGTCCCAGTCACACTGATTTGAATCTGTGATGAAAAACCTGAATATTTGGTTTAGAAATTAGATTTAGAGTTGCATGCTAATGATTTCTGAAAATTAAAACATAAATTCAGCAGATATCTAATTAGACTTTTTGAAGCTGTCTGACTAACTTGGTTGTCTGGCTTTTTGAATTTCCCCTCAGGCCTTTTCCTGTTGCAGTGATGCTCCTTTGGTTTAATTTTTAGTGATCCCTTTTAAATCACCCTTCTTTATTTAAATTTCAGTGTTGTTGTAAACAGTGTTCATCTGTCGCATCACTTTCTTTCACATGTTATCATTATGCTGATTATATTTAAAAAACTGAACATCATAACCTTCATGAAGATTTGTTGCAGGCCTGCTGTATCAGACTGCATTCATTTTAGCTGCTGAACCTCATAAACTAGCAACTGCAGATTTTGGTGGGATACTGTGGTTTAGCTTTACTTTAATAGAGTTAGACTAGTTTAAAGATAACTCTGTGTTTACTTTGTGTTCTGAGGAATCTTTGCTACCACCATGATTCACAAGCTGCTCCATCTGGCATCGACACCAACAAACACACCTGCAGTCACAGTGAGTATGTATGGTACTTAACTTGCATTGTGTGATTCAAAATGTGAAATATGCTGCAGCCTCTAAATATCATTATATACAGTATAAATAAATGTGGGTATTTATGACAAACAGGAGGAGGAGGTGTGTTTAAGTCGCTCTCTGTAAACTTTTGTTGAATTATGGGTGCAAACAAACTAATCTGTCTGAAAACAATAATTTGTGATAGTTGAGGAATGGGTGAAAGGTTGAAACTGCTCGACAATGACAGGCATCAAACCATCTGCAGCTCTGCCTGCTGAACTGACATACTGCTGCTGACTAGCAGAGGGTGTCATTGTTATAAATGGGCCCTGAGTGGATAACCTTTGATCTCACTGAATTAGTGATCAGACTCGCAGAGCGAGTGCACACCTGCCTGTGGTGGAGGACTCTGCCTCCCACAACCACTCTCACTGAAAACTGGATGCATCGAGGAAGAAGGTGAGAACAGAAAGTGATAATGTGTGAAATGTGTGCGAGGTGCATAGTTGGCAGAAGTTGGCATAAATGCATAAAAATCTGATATACTTTTCAGTCAGTACTTAAAATGTCATCCCTTTTATGCTTTTTAGTTGCATGGCTCTGTGGATGACAATGTCAGTCTGTTGATCGGTCCACCGCTTTGGTGCAGACTGAACTATCTGAACAAATACTCTATGGATTGATATGAAATTTTGTACAAACATTCATGGTCCCCAGTGGATGACTCCTAATGACTTTGGTGATCCACTGACTTTTCCTCTAGCGCCACCATAAGGTTGACATTTCTGATTTTGTGTGAAATGTCTTGACAGCTATTGGATGAGTTGCCATGACAATTGGTACAAACATTCATGTCCCTTGTCAGGTTCAAGATACCTAGAACATTTAAATCATATACAAGGAAAGAAAGACAAAGGCATTAACTTAAGTTTTACTCGAGGAGAGTAAGCATAGATGCATTCAGTTACATCTCCTACTCACTCTGAAGTGCATCCATGCAGCCTCCTCTTTTTTATTCAGTTTAGGAGATTCCCTGTTACATAGTTTTCTAAGGGGTGGGGGAAGTATATACTGCTACAATAAGAAAAGAAACAAAGTGGTGTTGTCAGGTCTATCTCGTGAGAGCGGCCTTGGTGGCAGCCACAACTCATGAGACCATCTGGTGCGGTGTCAACCTGCCCTGTCGGTCATGGGATGGCAGGGTGCATTCCTGTTATTCTCACAGACACAAGTTTAATAACACACATACACACACAGCATTGCTGTGTACTTTAAAGGCTACTAAGAACAAAACATAAATGGGATAACTTATGTACATTTTTATTCTAACATCCCTCTCAGGATGAATTGTAATAATTTTGGTGATCCCTTAACTTTTCACCAAGCACCATCATCAGGTCTACATGTATGACCATATAGTTGATTGGACTGTCATCAGTAAAACTAATGACATTTTGTGTTTAGTGCTAATTAGGAAATGTTAGCGTGCTAACACGCCAAGCTAAGGTGAACATGGTAAAATTATACCTGCTAAACATCAGCATGTTAGCATTGCCACTGTGGGCATGCCCTGCTAGCGTTAGCACTTAGGTCAGAGCACCACCTGTTCCTACTTGTTTAATTAATGGAAAATACAGTGAAAAGGTGATTTTTAAACAAAAATAACCCTAAGGGGGACTTTTTTTACAGAAATTAGGAGGGCTGCTGATAGTATTTGACGGCTCAGAGAACCAAACCAAATAACCAGTGACGTGTACCCCACTCTCTGAGATTTAAATAAATTCCATCACAGCATGCAAAGCAGCATTAAAGTCAGATTGCGAATTACAGAAATTACCTGCTGTGTACTAAAACCTGTAATCTGCGTTCTATGGCACAAAATGACAAGTTTTATTACCTTCTCAAGTCATTTGAAGGAGACAATTTGACAGTGAAATTAAACTAATTCTGCTACTAATTGTTGTAGCACTAAGTCTAACCTTCAAGACAGCCCGGCTAATGGCAGACTGTTGGAAATATGGAGATTCCTGACGTAAGGCACATGACTGAGCTGACTTACTGATGTGATATGACGCTTCAACCCACTCCAGTGAGCCTCAATGCAGTGCAGGTATAGAGATAAAGAGGAAGAAAGAGAGAAAAGATTGAATTACACAGGAACAGAGAAATCTAAAAAATACAAAAACAAAGAAACAAGATGAGAAGAAACAGTGAGAGCACGGGAGGGTGTAGCAAAGGAGAAAGAAGAAGGAGGTATTAAAAAACTGTAAGCACTAAAGAGTGTGTCAGATGCGAGAAATAAACTTCCTGATGAAATAGAGCTGTGACCTTTTCACTTTTCCTCAGTCTGTTAGTCAAATGTCAACTATAACATGGGGGAGTGAAAATTCAAAGTAATGAAACTTTGAGAAACAGTATTTTGAACCTTGAATCAAATCTGATTCTGCTTACTTAAAGGTTTTGAATTAGAAACATATCAAGAAACTCTAGCACATAATTTTTTACTTGCAATGAAAAAATGCTAAAGATTAGGGTACAGACAGAGACATATCCCCTTCAGCAGGAGAGGATAAAACAATATTTTTGCTTTAGTCTTTGTATTTTTTAAAGAAGTTTCAAAAAAGTAATTTAAGTAATTTTATTATTATTGAACCAGCAAAGGACTCAGGAAGGTTGGAGAAGGGCTGCTCCTGCACTCTCACCCCTGGCTCCCTGTGGTGACTCAGTTCAAGATCCTGATGCCAGCCTATAGAGCCACAGCACTAACAATCGTCAATGTTCAGGATATGGTGAAACCATGATCTCTTTAATCCTCCAGAATCGCCCTCACTCACGCCCACTCAAACCGGTAGAGAAACTGCAGAATCTCTTGCTACATCTTCTCATGCAGAGTAAACTATCACTTCTTCAAAAATTATGTGGACAGAGACCAGGACTTAATTTTTGCCAGAACACGATTTGGACCCTGCCCAAATTGGGACCAGCACCAACAACATTTTGTAGAACCTGGCACTTCCTCTGTTAAAATCTGTGAATTTATTTTCTAAAAATATAGTTCTGCATTCTGATTTTCCAAATTAAGCACTGACTGGGACTAATATTTTGGCGAGCCTGTGTGGTAAGCACCAGTTCAGAGTTATATTTTACCTACTGTGGTCAGTAGTACTTTTTACAGCTGTAAAATGGAAGCTAAAATCTACAATAATTACCACTTGTCATTTTTCTACAGTATGGAACATGTAAATGTAAATGTTACTGTATGTAAATGTTATGGCCCTCTAGTCACAAACAATATTGGAAGCGCTAAGGACTGCTTGGTGAAACAGATGCTCGCTAGCTGAGGCTGAACACCTTTTCCTGTTTCATAATTTGCATGAAGTCAATAAGTGAAATCTTGCAGCAGGTGTTTAGGAATACATGTAGGAATACATAAAAAACATAGTTTAGAATCAACTGTTGCAGCAGTTTTGCGGCTCCATATGAACAGGCATCTGCCCTGAATGTAGCCCCACTTTCAGTTTTACATGCACATGAACAGATTACTGTAAATCCGGATCAATATCTACAGTACATGTTAATGGACATAGATAACTTTGTTCTGCTTGACCTAAATATTAAAAGGATGGCAATGTTTTAGTATTGAATGAATATATGACAGGCAGCAGGTTCTTCCATACCACCTTCAGGGCTTCATACCTCAAGTCTAACAACAATTTCATATAAATGCATTAACTGTCACTTATTTCTTAATTTGCAGTTACCGGTCGTTCAGACTGCACAGTGATTTATAAGGCTAGTTGTTTCAATTAAACTATTCTATGTTTTCTTTTTATTTAAGATTTAAATCTCTGGCTTTTAACTGCTTTTATGATAAGTCTCTGAAGTATAGTGCTCCCTGATGAAACATGCCATTATTTCCTCATGCCATCCATTAATCTGTCACTTACTGTTGCATTTTATCTTTCTTATGCTTTCACTCTATCACTCTCTCTCTAGTGATTGTAAGATTGGATAGAATAAACTCATGAAGCATATGCTGATTTATTCGCCTACCCCTGCTGTTAGCTGCATGCTGTGCCAACAGCACATTACCAGGGAATTACAATATACAGTTATTGCTCATTCACGTTCTTAAAATTCAAATATCCCTTTCTCCCTCTGTTTGAGTTTACACCTATGACACTGCGAGTGTGGATTTCTTAACTGGGATGTCTGAACATCCAAATCATTTTAACATAAATAAGATGTGTAATAATGATCCCAAAATTGCATACTGTTTTATCTGAACACATAACATATCATTGAAAAGCCTAGCTGTGAACTTATTGCGGAATTTGCAACTGGTAGGATGCAATGGTCGGGAAACAAGACATCATGAAAGACAAGTTAGACAGAATTTTTACAAATCAAATCTTTTCAATATACAACTTTTCAATTACAATATCTGATGTTTGACATAGCAGTGAACTTTTGCATGTAGTATCACTGAACAGGTGGTAGTTTTAAGTTTACACTAACACAGATAATAGAGTGTTGTTCATATGTATAGGAGTTTAAACTTTTCATGGGAGCTGCATTTCTTTCATCGGTCTCTCTGAAAAAATGTGTGTTCCCAGGGTTTACTTTCCATATTCTAAGACAAATCGGCATCCACTACGGCAC
This sequence comes from Siniperca chuatsi, assembly GCF_020085105.1. Lineage (NCBI taxonomy): Eukaryota > Metazoa > Chordata > Actinopteri > Centrarchiformes > Sinipercidae > Siniperca > Siniperca chuatsi. Next base: position 16,556,596 of record NC_058056.1, read on the forward strand.
CGAATATTAGACATTGAAACCTTAGTGATTTTAACAAAGGTAAACAACGATTACTTTGTGAGCACAGAAAAAACTATAGCTCCCATGAAAAAACTACAAGTGTGGCAGTGTGGGTACTTATTGTAACTTGGTTTTGTCCATATCCGGCTTAGTTTGCTTCAGCTCTCTAATGGCAGTTTGCCAGTTGGCTAGCATAAAAAGCTACCTTGATTAGCCAACTGGTTTCCACATACAGTAAGTACACCCATATATGCAGTTAGCTTCAATAACTAATTCAGTGTTTCTGTTACTTTCATTTGGACTCAGTGACAAGCATTTTAAATGATTTATGTGAACATTTAAGTTAATGTGGAAAACTTTAGGAGGCTTGCGCTGCTTGCCTCAATAAATGTTGTTTTGCCACAGTTGCGTTTGACGTATCTCTCCGGAATTTCCCTTTAAATTCACATTATGCTCAATTGTGAGCTACAAGGAGGAAGCACTAGAGATTGCTGGATGCACCATCCATAAATTTACAAACAGAAAAAACACATTCACTACTTCCCGTTTGTTGCCCTCAAGTGAAAATATTGTACTCTTATTAAAGCAGCACCAAAATGAGATTGTAAACCTGCAGCCTCCTCTCTTATACTCAACCTGTAACAGCACTGACACCACAGTGAGTCTGATGAGTAGAAACAGAAGAAAAAGTGTTCCAGGCCAGTAACGTCAAGACGGACCTGTAATTTCACCTTGATGAGATTTAATGTGTGTATATATATATATACATATATATATATATATATGTATACACCTCTCACAAGGCATTTTTACAAACCACCAGAAGTTCCCCAGGTGTCTACTACTACTACAGACTCAATCCTCTTCTCTTGTTTAGGTTAATTTTAGTGTAAGAGTTGAGATAAGACATCCCATCTAAAGACTAACTTCCACATTTAGAATTCTTTGAGTAATTTACTTTATTACAGTAACTGTTGATCCTGGTGCCGGTTTTTTCCATTTTCCAGAGAAAATCCAATAAGTCTGTCCTCTAGACCACGAAAAAACATCTGTGAAAAATCTATGATGTACCCTGGGACACTCCACCCCAAAACTATGAGGCGATGTCACATTCACCCCCCACACAAAGTAAACGAGTAGAGTTGACGGGACGTGACGTGTGTATCAAGGTTCAAATGCATTTTTTTAATTTGTGAAGGAAGCCTCCTGCCACTAGAATATACCTCTGCATCAATGCATCATGTTCCTAAATATACAGCTTTCTCTGTCAACCTAGAAATAATGTGATTATTATTTGTTGTTTGTTTGTGTGGTATTTTATATTGAAGTTTGTCTATTCGCAATGCTGCTACACTGTGAACAGAGCCGTGTTACCGAGCTGTACCAAAAAACAGTATATTCCACAGACCAGTCATCTGGTCATTAGAGTGAAGTGATAGTTAAGTTTAGGTTTGGTAATGCAGGTAAGCTAGGTAATGCATTATATCTGTCCAGGTCCTCACAAGTAAAAGTACAAACGTGTGTGTGCTTGCATGTCAGCTTCAATTATTTGAAATAGTCTGCCTGGGCATTACCACTGATTTACCTATGCACTTAGTGATCCCGGCTACACACACACACACACACACACACACACACACACACACACACACACACACACACACACACACACACATTCACCTCTGCTGCTCTATAACAGCCTGCAGTGAATATTATAGCAACTGCTGAACAATTATAACACAGCAGCATGAAAGTGCGGTGTGGTTTTTCACGGAATCGCCAAACTAATTAAAGCATTTTTATCTCACAGGAAAGAGGTGAAGTGAAAATTAAGAAACACTATTAACTGTATTAATTTGAACTCACACTCAGTCAGAGGTTGTGTCGTAGGTCTGCTAATGAAAACAGGAGGGGAAACCTTTCTACTTTGGCTAATCTCATTTTGCTGACATGAACGTTTGCACAGGCTGTTAACACAACCTGAACTAAAGCTACAATGAAAAACACAAGGATGAAAGGCAACGCCTACATTTTGACCAAATACTGTATTAAAATCAACTGTATCTTTCACATTATATTGTAACCAACAGATTTTCTTCACTCAGTATGGATTTTTGTCTTGTTATATTGTCTTATCTTGACTGTAAAGGATGAGGAGTACTTTTTCCCGAGTTAATCAGATGTTTTGGCGGCAGGAATATCCTGGGGGAGATTATAGGCTTTCCCAACTACAGTAAGTGGTAATACACTTTAAATGCACTGAACTCTGAACAGAGGATGATTTATAAAGAGCCTGTCACATATACGCTTACTCACCATGTAGCCAGTCTCTTCGTCTGTCTTGGTTTTCTTGTCACTAAAACAAAGTAGTAATGAGGAAAGATGGGATTTAAACTCAGAGTGTCTTTTGCTTGAATAATCCTCCAAATTAAGAGGATGTTGGAAGATAATGAGGTTAAAAACAAATGGGATATTGGTAGTATTGAATCCTCCCCCACCCAGTAAAATCAATGCCTTTGTACTTCTACATACTGTACATCAATCAGGTTCTGTTTAACATTGCTATTTTTATTAGCATAGCCGTGCTCAATACTGATTAGCATGATAAAAGCATGATGTTTACAGCTGCAGGAAAATCATTTGTTGACATGTACACTAGTTCAGCTCTGATCTGCTGCCTAGTGAAACTATACTGTATTCTCCCAAAGCATACTCAAGCCTTGCATTATCCTTATCTTAATTAATAATACATATTAAAATGAAGCATGGAATGCTACTTTGATATACATTTATTGCTGCTGACTAATGGATGAGAAAAAGGATTCACAAATTAGGCTACAGGATGTTTTAGTGGAAAGCTTGTTTGATTGCAGTTAGATGGTGTTTAGTGTTTGCAGTAACAGACTGACACTGAAATTAAAGTCAGACTGAAATTACACAGTGGTAAAAACAGTGGTGGAAAGTAACTAAGTACATTTACTCAATTACTAAGTACAATTTTGAGGTAGTTGTACTTTACTTGAGTTTTTTTCCCATTTTATGTTACTTTATACTTCGACTCCACTACGTTTTGAAGGCAAACATTTTACTTTTCACTCCACTACATTTATTTGACAGCTATAGATACAAATAAATATATATACAAATAAATCATGATATATAATAGATTAAGCTACCCAGCAGTATATAAGTAGTAGTAGTAGTTTAAATTAGTCCCACCTTTACCAAATGAAAAAAAAATTGGGATTTTTACAAACTAATGCATCACAAATTATAATCCAGTAATATTATATACACAATTCTGAAATGGGACATTCTGCATAATGTGTACTTTCACTTTTGGTACTATAGGTATATTTTATCCTAAAACGTATGTACATTTACTTAAGTAAGATTTAACCATTTTAATACAGTGATTTTCAATGTTTATTGCTAATTTCTTCCGCTAATTTCTACTTTTGAAAATGTAATATACAAATGTAGCTAATATAAAAGTTACCTTGTTTTTTATGTGAATGAACGTAAGATGAAATTTTAATAAAAGTGTGTAGTGAAAAAAATGGGAATAAATCTTTAATCTGTCCTTAAGCCACACATGCACTTTGGGAACCACTAGTCCACACTATGAACGTACAATGTTTTTTTCTCTTTTTCCAGTCCACACAGCAGGTGGCAGGCAACCATTATTCTCTCTTTACAACATTCTCATTTGAGAAAACCCGTCTTGCTGTTGAAATCGGAAAGTGGAAGCTAGTTAGTTTAGCTTGCTAACTTTAGCACTGATTCCCACCAGATATTACTTTTTGTTCATGTTATTTTAACACTTGCTGAGTGCCATAAACTCCTGCACGCACTCAGCGTGGTGTTCACCCCACATTATAGGAAGGAGGGTGTCTGGCTACCAATAGCTGTCTCTCTTTCATGGTTTGAGATGTGATGATGGCAAATAACGTTACCAGACTGTCAAAATCCACAGCAGTGGGTAGTCCTGTGACCTCAGCACTCTAAACAATAATGGAGTAATGCAGGGAAGGATGAAATCACAGATGGACAGAACTGCCTGTTAGGTTGTTGGAACTGAAGATATATAACAAACTAATTTCAGTGCCAACCCAAACAGATATTGCACCAATCAAATTAGGTCAGTTGATACCAAAGATTCACGTCACCTGTTGAACACTAATGTAGGAGGCGTTGTCACTGTAGAAAAATAAATTAAATTTTAATTGATTCTTTTTGGTAATCACAATTTTGACAAAATAAATGAAACAAGTCAATACAAACACCAATGATATGATTATTGATATCTTTACGAAAATGAATTTTAATTTTAGTTTGACTAAATTTAATATCTAATTGCACTGGTGGGGAATTTAGTTCCATTCCATTTCATTTGTAATATAAGAAAAAACACTAGTATGATGTCAAAAAATTCCAAGTGTTCAAATTGTTTTAAACCTTTACCTTCCTAGAGAGCCACATAGTTCCTCGACATCTGGCATTTAAATGATTGTAGATTGCACACATACTGTACATGGCTAACATAATGTGGATTTCAACAAAAAGTAACACATCACCCACAAGTTCTCAAAAATCCATCTAACCCAACGGACTGAATACACTGACTGGATAGATGGAAATGCAGCCTAAACAGCGACTAATTCAGGCTCATTTGTATCTTTGGAGAGGCACAAAACACCAACAGCAGAGTGTTTACTGACAGCAGATTGTCTCTGTAAATGTCCTGCACCCACAGCTCAGCCCAGTGCTGTTCACTGACATAATGAACAGCTGCTGACAAAGGCCTCATTTGACACACACGCACACACACACACACACACATGCATAAACACACCAGCAGCCAGTGATGAAAACACCCAAAATCACCATTACAGCACACACCCATCCAGGAGACAGAACATGAACAACTCAGCTGTGACAACTTGTGTTTACACTTATTGTTAAGTAACATATTAATCTAATTGTGCCTTATCAAAGTTGTAATACAGTAATTGTCTGACACAATTGACTGTCCTGCCTTCCTTACTATTGCTACGTTTGTCAATCGTTCCATTCTTGCACATTGCATTAGCAGTTTACAACGATAACGATGGCAGATTTACCATCCAAATTTATAGTAATTCTTGAAACAATAGGTCCTTGATTTCAAACAGAGGTAGACAAAAACAGGTTTGTCATTTATCAATGATCAATTTTGCCGGCTGAAATGACACCTATTTGGCAGATTTTATCAGCTGCAGCTAGCTAGCTAATTAATGTTAGTAACCTAAGTTGGTGGAAAATGTCTCCAGCTGACTTGTTTTAAAATGAGAAACTTGTAAAAGGGGTTTTAAGAAATCACTTGATCCTGTTTCAAACAGTATGGATTGGGATGAGGAGTAAGCAATGTGTTTGGTAAACGTAATGCTACCTTGGATGAGGGGTTTGGCCGAGGTTGCAGGAGTTTGTAATGGACAGAGCTGCTAATGTGACCCTAAATGGTAACAACATCCAGGACTTGTTCCCTCACTGTGGGGAAATATCACACAGTGGAAGTGCTAGTGTGAAAGGGGCTTTTGTTTAAGGTATTTTTTGGGCATGGTATGTCTTTATTAGACAGACAACATAAAAGAGATGGCAGGAAAAGAGGAAGAGATATGGAGAACAATATGCAATTAAGGTCCCAAGTCAGATTCAAACAGGGGGATGTTGCGTTTTAGGGTTGGTGCCTTATCCCCTAGGCCACCAGGGCGCCTCGAACGGGGCTTTTTTATGTAACCTGTAACCCTACAAACTAATGTAGTTAATGATGCTCCTTGGCCTTAGAAGTAACGCTCAGTTACCACTGTAGGCAGTAATCTTGTTAGTCAGGCATGCTAATGATTGCAGCTGACTGAAGATTGACAGACCTGGCATGCCTAGTTAGGGTTGCTAAGCTATGATTAGACAATTGCTGTTTGGGGAGGGGTTTGCGAATCGTTAAGGGCGGGAGTGACCTATAACATTTGCCTATTTGTTGATTCTTTATATACAATGTACAAATATGTGTCCAGATATGCAGGTGCCTAGTATCTACGGGTTACCACAGAACAATGTGTGGTTCCTGATCGAATACTCTAAAAATAATTTAAATCAAATTGTTGAAATGACAGAATTGACAGGAAAATGTTGACTTTTTGTATGCTGTGCAAGGTGATGTTGAAGCGGAGGTGTTTTGATCACTAAGATGGGTTCAAGAAGCTGCTTTGTGTTAGCTCTGAGAAAGCTGTGTTATTTGTTAACAACTGCAGCTCAGGCACAAAAGACAATCCCTGTAGCTCTCTGGCTCACAGTCCCTCACATGGTTTTCAGCTCGGCTCAGCAACACATTCCACAAGGATGGATCTTAGCAAGAACTCTCGGCCGTGCTGGCGTCCAAACCCTTGTCTAGTCAGCATTTAAAGGTCGGTCTGCTTGGTGAGATTTGAACTGACAGACCTTGGGTGAGGAGCCAAGTTCCTGGCGCTTTCAGTGGCAGCTGGCATAAGCATTAATGAGCTGATCCTGATTCCATCATTTCCACTACACAACACAACTGTAAGGAGCAGGAGCTTGACTTGACTTAATGCCTAAGTGTAGTGTGTGTGAGTGCAGGTGTGCATATGTATGGGCATGTGACTGAGTGGACTCACCAGCGTTAACTGCATCTGACAGATGAGTCATGTGGATAAAACATTATCCTGGGGCAAACTGAGGGGGGAAGAATCCCATTGGGATTTAGACTCATGCATAATTTAGAGAGGAAAGTTTCTAGCACACACAGGTGTCTATCTCTGTGTGTGTGTGAGACTCCCCAAAATACACCCTAAATAGTTTTGTGCTGTTTTAATTTTCACATCTCGCTCTGGCTCTCAACCATTCTTCATTATTTCAGAGGGGTTTAGTTAATGGGACACATTACAGTTATTTGTAATCCATTTGGTGAAAGAATGCTCATTAGTGGCTTGCCATAGGAAACAGATTCCACAGTAAACTCCATTTACTGTTGATGTATTGATCTCAGAACACAGCACAGTTTTCCTCTGATTGCATTCATCAGGGTACAACTCCTAACGGCATCAGGGATCACACAGGCTAATTTTTATTATTTAAAAATTGATTGGTAGTCTATTACTGAGCTGCTGAACGAACACTGCTGCTGTGGCAGAAGGTTCTGCATAACCTGATGAAGTGTTTGTATATTTTTATGTGGATGCACATGTGTGCAACCAAAACAATAGACATTTTGTGAAGAGATGTAACTGATGTAAGTGATACTCTGAACCCTTCCTCAAACTTAACAATCAGTTCACAAAGTCAACCAACCGTGTCTCCTACTAGTATATACTATTAATTTGTTTTTCCAATTACGTTTTGATGGGAAATATAATATATGGCAACCTTTATCCTAGTGAAGGAAGTGTCACATTTGTGTAATACGCACTACTCGTAGGGAGGTGGTCAGGGTGGGTCGTAGTTGCTACGAGTGGATATTGTAAGAAAACAAATGAAATGTGTTGTCAGTGAACATTTTGTTGATCATCACTGATCATCAATGATCATCATTTTGCCACACAGATTGAATTACATTGACAATATTTTCTTATTATGCCGAAACGTAATTCAGGTGGCACTATGTTTAAATTAATAGTAAATAAATGTGATTTCTAGAAGACAGGGTTGACTAGTCATTCACGTTGCAGATAAGGTCATTTTGTATCTTTTTTTACTTCACACTCAGCTTCAATGATGACCCAGTCACTCTGCTTTAACAGGCCCAACTAGAGAGCAAGGTGACAATCAAGCACATTTTGCACACACCTCCACTGTCCCGAGAGCAGGTGTGACCAGGCAAATAAGGAAAAACACCAGTGTGAGTGGACTGTGGGTGTGTAGTGCCTTTTTAATTTTATTATCAATGATCTATTAATGTACCTACAGTGTGTGTGGAGGTTCAGACATACATGTTGACAGATAAGAGCTTACCACACTGTACAGCTGTCACTGTATATGTGCTGTGTGCTGCACTTCTTGACAGCTGGAGTGCGACATCAGGATTTTGTTTTGTTTGAAATGTTTTCGCCAGTGTTTTTGCCAGTGCCATAAAACTAACTCTCACAACTGTTTGGATGGGCATCGCTGCACAGTTATGGTGTCTGTAATTTCCTTTCACCTCTAGCTTTTTTCTGATCTGAACATTCAGTCTTGTACGTGACACAGGCAACAATGTCTGCACTGTGGCTCACATTCTCCAACATTCTTTTACTGCCGGCATGTTTCCTCATCGTTTGGTCCTGCATTTGAAACAGCTCTGACACAAGTAGCTATCAGAGCTGAGTGCATTGGCAAACATTTCCCAGGAGCAGACATGTTTTGTTTTAAGTTCGATTAGAGGTTGTTTTATTTTTTTGCTGTTCAAGAATGGATGAAGCACTGATTTATCCAACAATTTCATCTCATTTATTCCTATTTGTTCTTCACTCAGCTGTTGTTACATAGAAATGTGTTCTTGCACTAGCATAAAAGGGAAGTGTATGCTCACTGGTTCACATGCAATATGCTGCCCTGTACACATTAAATATGATGTGATGATTAAGATCCATTCTATACTGAAATGAATAGTACAGTCATATCCATAGCATTGTGCATATATAGTATCTACCAGTGCAGAGTTTATTCTGGTTAAACTGCCCTCCCCATCAGAGTAATCTGCGCCCAGTATGCAGGTTCTGTTTAGGACATTCAGAAACTGTCTTAACAAGTCATTTAGTCTCAAATTCATCCTTCAAAACGTAATTGTGATAGAATACAGTGGGATGAAATAATTATCCTTGGCCCCAGTGCGGTTCCTCTTGTTTTAAGAATTTTGAGAAATGAGTGCCAATATCTTTTAAACAAGACAGAATACATCATTCTGCACTCGAACCCTGATTCTTAAAACAATTTGATTTGTGAAACACAAAATAGCGATGCAATTTGAATGCAAGTTAATTAGTTTGCAGAAATATAGCCTTCTCCATAAATATTGACAACATTATATCAACATTGAACCAGCTCTGAAATAGTTTTATGTCTATGCAGGCAGGTATCAAGGGGCATCATTACCATTAATATCGCAACAACAAGGCCATGGTTAACAGCTGAAGTGAAAGCCCAGCATATGAAGAGGTGAGACGCTGTGAAAAGACACAGATGAATTGAACTGTTATTGTTTCTGGTTTTGAAATCTTGAATCTACAAAATATGACTGTGGACACTGATGGTTTGGTTTTTAGTGGATCATTATAGTTACTTGATTTGAAACAAAATGCTGGCAATTTTTTATCAACATATTAGGACCGAATGCAATCCTGTTACATTCATTTTGATCACATCCGAACATTGTTAACTGTCTGTTTGTGATTCCTACTCTATATGCTCATAGCAAATACGAATGGTTAAGATATAGTTAAGTTTAGGCAACTAAAACAACTTGGTTAGGGTAATTGAAAGGTTGTAGCCGGTTAAATATTTCAAATGTCAAGTCAGGTGTCAAAGTTACTCACCGTGTAGTTCTTTCATCATGACTAGAGGTAAACAACTATAATATGTCTAAATTGACTGTAGGACATCCCTAGAATTTCACAATAAATTAGTCTAAACTGAGCATTTTGAGAAAAATTAACATACATAATTCTAAATTGTTTATGTTATAATCATCCCATTTTTTTCTGACTGTTTTGAGTACAGTATTTCCAGTTTTGTGTTCTATTTTTCTTTTTTACAACAGTCAGCTCTGCAGCCAAATTGCCTTTGGGTTATCTTTACACAAGAAGCAACTTCTTTTTTATTTCTTTTGTGTTGTGTCATAATTGATAAATTATGAAACGTTCTTGCATTCTTGGGAAAACACGGCCTTTGCAGATAAAAAAATGACATGGTGGCATTAGCATTGTGTGAAGAATCCACTGGGAACTTCTTTTTGCAAGCAAATGAGCTCCTTTGAGCTCTCAGTGACAAATAGTGACCCATGCGGCTGACATGCTGCCATCAGTCTGATATCTGTTGTTGTAGCTGCTCCAGAGGGCGTGTTGTTTTCAACAAACAAAGGCAGTGTACTCATACAGTCAGTGAGACATTGGTGCGTTCAAGGCTCCACTATTAGTTTATGCCTAAAGGATAAGGCTGGCATTATTCTATATTTTTCTTATTGTCAAGAAATCCCATGAAAAGACAAAAACCAACATTGTGTTAGTCTATCTCTTGATACTTTCTGACTTTCTGACTCATGCCACATTTATGTCATATTGGAGTTATCATAATTACCACTTTCTGACTTTCATGTTCATGTCAACAATCAAGTCATGATTATGACTAGGCAACTTGGATTTTTCTTAAAGTTCCAACATGTCCAAGTTGATATTAAATAATACGGAAGTGCCTGAATACCAAAACAGAGAAGGACACCTCACATCACCAAAAGTCTGTTACTCAAGGTAATTAAACCCAAATTTAATGGATATAATGTTGAGCCCCGTTTAATCTGACAGCAATTTAACATGTCGGTCTCATGTCTGAATAAGCATGTCAGTATAAAATGGCCTGTCATTCAATGCGTGTGCACTGTTGGATATTATAAAACAGGCATCAGAATTCACCCTCTAATAACTTTAATGATGAATGATGATAGATTAATGTAAGAGGGTCGAGCATCCACCACACTCATTAATTAAGGCTTCATCTGCAAAATACGTTTTAAACTCCATCAGTGATGCAGCCTGTGACTGAACAAAAAACAATCTTCCTCCTTGCTTTAACATTTTTAACTCACCATTCTCTCTCTCTCTCTCTCTCTCTCTCTCAAGTTGTTTCGACAACGTGAACACTTGCAAGTCATAAACATAGAAATCTTTCCCCCTGCCAACCATTCTTTTTTGGCGAGGGGCGAGTGGAAAACACAGCTGGATGATGAATACTGAAATCTTTCTCTCATCATGGTAAGTGCCCGGTGAACTTAAACAAACAAACAAACAAAAAATACTCTATTGATCCTTAGAAAATGTAAACAGGTATCCATGTTTTTAAGATCAATACTAATATATATATGTGCTATTAAAAAATGTTGTTGCATTGATCCATTTGAACTGCAGGTTTCAGAGGGAGACAACGTTTGGAACGTTATGAATTTCAGTTAAAGTTGAATGAAACATATTATGTTGTTATATTATGTTATGTTATGCTGTAAGGTTTTAAGGTTATTAAAAAAAATTAAAACCTTTCATCCCCCCCATCCATTTAGCAGCTTGGCTTGATGGATATGTTTCTGCCTTAATATGATAATAATACAATAATGCCTTTGTTCTGTGCTTTACAAACAGGGAAGGGTTTTAAGTGTTTAAATTGGAGAGGCAATAAAGATATCTGGTTCCTTCTTGGTAAATCTCCAGGACACTACAATGTGCACACTCATCCTGCTTCATTTCCCACTAAGTCGTTTATCACTCTGTCAAATAAAGACGTGACAGGATTTATTGGAGTCTCACTGTTATGGTGCTACTGTAACAGCCCACAAGTCACTGAGAGGCAAATTAGGATTCATTGAATGTTTTCAGACTGAGTCCATTGTTTGAGTTTATAAGTTTTGTTTGCATTTTTCATGCGTTGAATGCATTTCTTTTTCATAAAGATGACTAAGTTCTTTAGTGATTTTCATCCACTTGTTCAAACACTTAGATAAGAATCAGTGGTGGTCTAGGATGTAAAATAATAAAAACAATTTGAAGATCTATATGCCAGCCAAAATGTTTGCTGTCTCTTTGTCTCACAGAAGAACCTACCAACCCACTCAGTCCTGTTGACAGATGTAATATGGAGTTACGTATTGGATTTAGGAGCCAACCATAAATTGTAATGTGTCATGTTCTGCCTCTCTGTCCCCCTCTTCAGCTGCATTCCCACTTCCTCAAAACCATAAATTGTCATTCCCTACCTGTCCACCAGATGCCTCAGACTTTTTCACCAGACTTCCTCATTCACCTGCTCACCTGTTCTCACTTCCCTCCGTCACTCACTACTCATACCAGCCCAGATCCTTTGTTCCTTTGCTAGTTCATCATACTTGCCATGTGCTCTGTACTTTGGGTTTCGAGCAACCTGAACCCGACTCTTACTCTACTCCTTTACCTGGACCTGAATTTGAATCTGCCTGCCTGTCAGCTTGTCAACCAGTACCAGAACTTGTACCTGACTGCCTATCAACAGCCCTGTACAAAGAACCCAGCCCAGCTCTTAGTTTTTGCACTGTACAAAGAGCCTAGCTCTTTGTAAAGTGTACTCTTTGTTTTGTACCAAAACCCCAATAAACAGAAGTTGAAATTTTTACTGGTCCACCACAGCTTTCACCAGTTGTTATTTGTCTATATTATTGTAGTAATGTCGTGATATTATTTCAGCCCTATCATCCAGCCCTACATGACAAATGTAGTATGACTTAGCTAGAGGTAGTACAAAATTCAAGTTGTCCAAATACAGGATGTTGCCCCTTTCTCTCTATTTTTGTGTTCTCAGCTTGTTTCTGTTTCTGTCATAAATGAAATACAACACAATCAGTCTGTCATTTTAAAAAAGGACTTAAACGATGCAATGAATTCATAATTCTGTATCAAACAGCTGTATGGAGGTAGCTGGCAGGTTTAAAAAAAAGGATCAAACCACATGGGACATATTTAATCTTTTCGTATCAGTGATGCCACACTCACCAGTTGACCTGTCCAGTGTCTACTGGGGAGAGAAAAATATGGCCTCTTCTCCACCCTTCAAGATGAAGCATTGTAGTTCCTCAAAGTGTTGTAAAAGCCGAAATTTTCAGATAAATAAGAACAAGATCAAAAATAACTCGCAAACTCATCAATTGAGCCTTTAACTGAAATCTCAGAACATCCCACCACTGCCAGAAAAACTCAACACAAACACACTTTTGACCCTTCATTTAAAGAGAAGTATTTCAAAGGGCTAAACCGAAAAACAAGCCTGCACTGTATTTCATTCCCACGTGGTCGCTCCGTTTCCCCAGGATTGAGATGATGGGATCAAAGACAAGTCTGTCCTTTTAAAGCTCTGCAGTTTTTATTTCCACTTAAAACAGCCCATAAAGTGTGTGTGTGTGTGTGTGTGTGTGTGTGTGTCTATACTGTATATGTGTGCCTACATGTGTGCAAGTGACGCGCTCCATTTCTTCATTAACATTTCTATATTTCAAGAGCATTCTAATTAGCTTTCAAGGAGCTGGTATCGATTCAATTAAGATAAAATATACAGAAGATGGGCGAGAGAAACAGCAGTTCAATCACAAGTATTTAATGAACTAACAAGACTGCTCTCTCTGTGAATTAGTATAGATCATGTAATATCATTTTAAGAGACTTTATTCATACTTAAAAGTAGAGCTTTTCAGAGAACTCTCTTGAGATGAATTCTCTAATATAACTGAGCAGCAAATGTAGTTAACGAAAAATATCAGTTTAAAGGGAGGTGCTGCTGACAGACATATACATGTTTAACCGTATTGTAAATAACAGCCAGAATTGTGCATGTTTAAAATGTATTTGGGGAAAACAGGAGAAACATGGCGATGGTGAACACTGCACACTTCCTAAGGCAATGGCGTTATTTAGGGGATTATTTTTGTCATTTTCCCTCTGATTCAACTGGTGTTATTCTCTTGCCAGTTTATGTTAGAGATATGTAATATACGTTCTTAAACTTTGATATTCGATGTCCAATCCCTAACCCTCAATGTCGGTCATGTTTTCACATGGGACATATTTAATCTTTTCGTATCAGTGATGCCACACTCACTCTCATGTTTTCAAGAAGAAGCTGTCAAGTTCCACATCACACAGGCTTCTCTTAATGTATGTGGGCTCTATGGCTGTGAAATATCTGCACATGTATTTTGTTTGTGCCCTTTCCATTCCCTCCATCCATCCAAACTGAAGCTTCCCCAGGGGTCAAAAGTTTTCTTATGGCAGCTACTTATTCTCTGTGACTGCTCATTATTGCCACCCCTGCAGAATCTCACTAAGTATCTCTGCAGTGTGGTATAGTTAATACAAGAATGGCTGAGATGTGGGTTTATCATCCAAGACATTTTCAAGATTTTTCTCTGCAGGTAGTTCCCTCATCTTTTGGAAATAAGTAGAATTCATCGCAGTAGCCGTCAACAACCAAGCTTCTGCAACCTCATAACTAAACAGCCCCCTCTTCAAGAGGTGGAGGAGGACATATCAGCTGAAAGTTGCAGTTTTCGACATTATTCTGCTTGAATATGTGACGTCTGTGACATAAAACTGCTCAAACACCCTGAGCAGAGTTAGTATTAACTAAGACTATTGTTGTGCCAGGAACTACTTAATTAACTTAGAAACTTAATTTGTTTGTCATTTTGTGGGTTTTGCCTTCCTTTAAAGATACAACATTACTGCTGCATTGCAACAGTGAATATGCGTTACTGACACATACAGTTTCACTGTAAAACTAGTACAAATCCACTGCTGCATCAGCATTACAGTGCATATTATATCAACACTGTATCAACCTAAGAGTAGGCTAATGTGTGTGTGGATGGAGGCTTTAGAAATCATGAAATTTTGATGAAACCAATGCATGCAACTACTCTCAAGTTCAACAAGGTTGTTGGTGCATCATACGGAGTATGAGGGACTACACCGTCATACGGAGTATGGACACTATGCTGTAGGAATGGTTTGAGAAGTTTCTTTAGATGTTGTCATAAAATCTACACCAAGTCAGTGTTTGATACTCAATAGGCAGATTTAGGGTGCAATATCCCTTTAAAATTAGGAAAAAATTAATTACAATAAGAAGTCTGGGATTCTCTCAGTCACAGCACCCGATCTAGAGAGCCTCTGGGCCCGGGGGGGCGGCGCACAGATGAGGCTCTGCCGTTCAGTCCCATCAAGCCCTCCAAGAAACGCAGATTTGAATGCAACTTGTTGACGTTTCTGTAATCGGAGAGCAGAGTGGATCGCATCAGCACCGGGAAGCCCCCGTGTCGCTCCCCGGGGGTTTAATTGTTGATGGAGACACAATGAGCTGCGCCTTGATGCATCAGATGGAGCTCCGCACTTTTTACACTTTTCACAGCTTCTGGCGATTGAACTCTGGAAAAAAACATTTTTGATGTAGGCTAACTGTTGTCAACTCGTTTAGTGAGCACTGTCATAAATTCGAATCGCTCAAGTTTTTAATGCTTAACTGTGTTTATAGCAGATAGATGAGATGTGAAGCAGTCTCAGCACTTAGAGCAGCAACACCTACAGAAGCTGTCCGCTGGTGGTACCCTATTGAATGTAACCAGTCCGTATTTGTTTGTACTGGACGTGCGTAAAGGAAGGACACCGCTGACGGGATTCCCTGATTGCTTTTGTGCTCCGCTTTTATCAAAGAGAAAGAGAGAGGAATTCACTAAATTAAGGAAAACGTGGTAAGTTTTACGATCTTTTCATTTTTTAAATAACCACACCACCAGTCCGTGTTTGTTGCCATTACGCACGGATCTGAGGTCGCAGAACAAATGACATTCGTAGCGGAGTCCACAGTGAAGTAGAATCTTTTTACTTACAAAAAGAGCTGAACTAACGCAAATAACACATGTAAAAATATCAAAGAAAGACCAACCAGCTGCGCAGATAGTCCTGAAATAGTCCCATACACAAGAGATGCAACAGAGCATGATAAGGTCACTTGTGATTACTCCTGGCATCGTGTAAGTCCCGATAGGACTATTTTAGTGACACCATAGTAGATGAAGATGTCACAAAGTAGGCAATGATAAGGTCACTATAAGCTGTAGAGCACCACAGACACAATATATGAGTCCCTATGGGAAGTAACAAGAGCTTTACATGGGTTTAAGGGTGTTATGGAGTGCGAGACACGGGGGGGTGGATTAAGTCCACATGGATAAAACCTACATGAAGGTCCAGTGTGTCGAGTAAACAGCTGGAAGATGCTGGCTTCAAAGGAAGGACATAGCGAGAAAAAGCTAAAAAAAACCCGCACCCATTTCAGTTCTTCAAGGTCATTGATTGCAGCTTTGTCAAACTTTACAGAAATGTCCTTTAGCTAACAGAGTAATTTCTATGAAAATAATGATAATATGAAGATTATTGTGACTTTTTCTGACTTGTTGTCTTCTTAGAGCTGTTTGGACCTCTTAGTTAACAGCTTAAGGTTAGGCTGATGGCAGGTGAGGGGTTAATAATGTCATAAAGCTTATTTTCATTTCACCATGAGGTTTACATTTCTGTGTAATAGAGTATAATATGCTACGGTATGAAAGAGAGAAACCACTGGTTGACCGGCCATGATGCTGACATTATGTAGAAGGTGTTTACCTCCAGTTGTGGCATATGCTGCTGAATTCATTAAACAAATGTAGGGCAGGAGAGTGGAGTTACATGGTGATATTGTTTGTGGGAGACATTAAAACATGTATGTTGTGGTAACTTGGCACTATGAAAATAAATATAATTTTTATATCATTCTCAAATTGGCTGTTTGTGGACAAGAATGACAAAAATCATAATTTTTCAGCCCCTTTCTGTCTGATCATCCTCAGTTTTGAAGAAGAAATTTAAATATTTGAATAACATGAGAAGATGCTTCTGTTGCCATTAGGAGCTGCTGGTGAGGAGGAGAGGTGAGCAGCCCCAGCATTAAGTACATTTCAAGTTAGAAAAAATAGACCTGTCCTCTGTGCTCTCAAGCTTTTCAGAAACCTGCCTCAGGCTCTCGTCGCAGAGAGAGCGTTGCATTTTTGCTTTAAGTAGCCAACTGATGTGAGAGATAAAATGAAAGAGAATCAGCATCATGGTGCTCTGATGAAAAGTATTTTTCAGCACACAATGTCTCTCACACACATGTGGGGTTTCCTCTCTCGCTCCCCCTTTTCTCCCCCATCCTCTCACACTCAAGCACACCTGCTACACACACACTCAGAGATGCACACACACACACACACACACACACATACACACCCACGGCTGCGCACATGCACCTTAACTATCAGGGTGTGACTGATCTGAAGACAGAAAACTGAATCGACAACCCATTAAAATGACCCCTATTCATATCATGCCATCCTCCTCTCCCTATGTAATAATGACACTGAATCAAAAAATTGGATACAATGGATCTGGGATTATGATAATGTTGAATATGTCATTTTCTTATATAATGATGGAGGAGTTTTCTCCCCTCATCTGGGGCACGAGAGAGCATATCACAAAGAGGACTAATTTGTAGCTCATTAGGCAAAATATAAAAATCTGGTTTAATAATTGATGTAGAAAGAGGCAATTAATGCCTGATGGTTTCAAGAGTGCAGCACACTCTCTAATAATATATTTTTACATGTAGAGGTTGTAGGGGTTAAAAAAAATCACCATCGCTCGCTCTCTCTCTCTCACTTGCCTGGAGTTATATTGTTTTTTCACCTATAGGAAATCGGGCTGAAACTGAAATCCATACCTCTGCCAGGACAAGTGGAGTGATGCTGAGAGTCAGGGGTGTATAAGATGAGTGAAATATAAGGAAAATTAAAACTCAATTTCATCACTTTTAAACTGACCTGAACAGATACACCTACAAACACATAGGCTACTGACACCTAGTTATTTAGTAAATGACTTAATTGTTAAACCCCTCCGCAGAACAGTGTTATATAAACAGGTATAAAAAGAATTTGGAGGGTAGTGTATTTTTTTTCTTTACGGGGAGGCCTTTCCAAAACCAAAAATACAAGGGCATAAGTGTAAGCAATGGCTTAAACTGTTTGTTTATCTGCTCTAACCTAAGCTGCAATCGTTAGAATGTGTGGCTACCTAGCTTACTACTTACAGTTGTAACGCTAGCGTTAAACGTTGCATCCAAGGCCAAGGAAGGCGCATGTCATACTACATTATTTTGTGTTAGGTTACATTTTTAAAAAAGCCCTGTTCATAATAGCACATCCACTGTGTGGAAGCTGGTCATGGATGCTACTATATCAGTGTTTAGGCTAACGTTAGTGGGTCTGTCGTGTTCTTTATTGGATTTGGGCAAGTTTACACTCCAGCAACCCCAGCTTAACCCCCAGCTAAACTTGATACACCAGATTACTAAACACATTGATTAGTCCTCATCCTAAAAGCTTTTTCTCCTATAACATTAAAAGTGAAACATATGTCTTAATGTAAGCTAAGCAGCCAAAAATCAAGCCTGAAATCAAGGGCCAATTGTTTAAAAAATTACAAAGACTTTTGACTGGTAAATCTGCCACTATTATCACTGTAAACTGCATGATGTGCCGTGGGAACGGAACAGTAACAGTAGTAACAGTAACTATGGGGGGCAGATCTTAGCGACCGGTCAATTGTAAAATCATGATTTATATCATAGATATGATGGTCAGTGCTGAGGCTCCCAATGAGGCATATACTGTAGCTTCCATTCCTCTCCATAGATATACACAGCACACACTATAATGTATTGCATGTTTGCTTGGGTCTGGCATTGCATGACAGGAGTTTAATGTGTCTCAAGACTTAGAGATAATTCACTTGCAGGACTGAGTTGAAACTGAGAGAAGAAAAAGCAGATGCATCCAGTTGAGTTACAGCTTTATTCCACTATTTTAGCATTTGTCACTACTTGTGTAAACTGTGTACCTTCAAAATGTCACGTTTTCAGGATCTGTTGCGAGACACAACATTGCAAACACACTAAAACACTTGAGTTCATTTAACACAGAATCATCATTACATTGTTTGTCCTGCAGAATGGCTCTACTGTTTACAGTGCAGCTGAGTTTGCTGAGTAGCAGCTGAGCAGATGGTGGGGCAGCGTCTATGAAGAAGACTTTACCATTCAGCTGTAAAACACCTAGCCTGACTACATATCTTTGTCGCAACTCTTTGAAGTATCAGAGAAAGCTATACTCGTGTGGTGGGAATGTAAATATTAGAATAATGACCAGGAGTTACTGGAAGTGCAATGAGGAAGATGAGATGAACACAGACACCATACTCATTAACTGGCCCAACTGCTGACATGAGAGAAAGCTAAGTACCTTCAGACAAACTAGATTTCCTAAAGTCAGTGTGAAGCTATCAGACAGTGTGACAGCAGGTCTCAGTGCAACATTACTTACAACTCCCACAACTACTATAACTGAAACCAATATGTTAGCAGTAATAATACTCATGGCAAATAGATAAACTTGGCAAGCTGTAGGCAGTGTCTTCCACTGAAAGTAAGATCAAGTAAACAAGTCAAGTTAAAGTAAACATGCAAAAGGGTTAGGAAGCTGTGGCATCAAAGGCTGAAACTAAACAGTACGGGAAGAGCAAATGGAAGAAATAATCATCACATAACACCAATCATCAGTGGCATCCAGAACAGGAACCAGTCACCCTCACAGTATCAGATATCCAACTATGAGCAACTATGAGCATAAAAACAGCAGTACCAAGGCCTAACATGATCCACAAAAAAATAAAGGCACTAATGAACATGTAGCAGTGTGAACAAGTTACTAAAGTCAGGCTAAAGACTTGCTAAAATAGCACCATTACACTCCTGACCCCCAACATGGAAACTCCTGCCGGCATTTCAATCAGGCGAGAATAGTTGAAAGAAGGGCTGAAAGAGTTGTTAAGATATGAGTTTATGTGATATAGTGTGCACAATTGGAAAAGGAAGAGTGGACAACTTTAAACTGTGAGTCAAGAATGACCAGGATCTACTGCCATAATATCAGGATGTCGTTCTGACTGGAAACGTGGACAGATGGAACCAAAGCCAGGGGTTAAATGAGTAGTAGCCCAGAAATGCCAGTCACAACATCCAGGGTTTCCTGCAGTGGAGGCCTCACCGGAAATAAAAAGCATCAGAGGAAAACATTTTTATGAAATATATTAGGCTTGCGAAGCATGAGGGAAACCATCACACAGCAAAGGCCATGTATTTAAACTAGGGCTGCAACTAACAGTTATTTGCATTATCAATTCAGATTATTTTCTCAATATAAAGATTAATCGTTTGATCTATAAAATGTCAGAAAATGGTGAAAAATTCCAATCACAGTTTCCTAAAGACCTAAGCTGGCATCTTTAAACTGCTTGTTTTGTCCGACCAACAATCCAAAAGAGTCTGTATTATCAATGACTTGTGTCATGAATAACTGTGATTAGACCGGGGGCCAGTTTCCTTTACTTCTAATATTTCAATTTATCAGACCCAAAAATCCAATATGTTGACTTCACATGTTGGCTTTCACATGCATTGTTAAAGTTTTCTATTTGAGTTTCACAAGCATGAGCTTCAAAATATAAAAAAATACTCAAACTGGGAGTAACAAGGTTTTTTAAGTGACAGTTGGTTCTATATAGTATAGAATATAGACAATTTGCAAATGCATGTGAATGTGCACACAGATACACACATTGCCTAGTTCAATCAACCCAGTCTCTGTTTCATGGCATGCTTCACTTCTTTCATCAAATCCTCTTGTCACTGTTTATGCTGCTGATTTTTCTCTTTGCTCTGGAATCACAGCAATCCAGAAAATTGAGACTGTATCAGAGATAATCCCATCGGATTTACAGGCAGGATTATTCGCAAGGGATTGGACTGTGTGAGAACACAGTCTTCCACTCACAAAACAACATCCCTCTACCAGTCTCCCCATCTCTCTCTCTCTGTCTCTTTTCATCATCATTTACTACACCATTGTTTCAGCAGAGGGGGCAATCAACCACATCGCACTGTCTCAGGGCAATGTTAATCATGCTTTGTTTTTATTCTGGATGATTTTAACGTCAGAGACCTTTGCGTTTTCGTCTTCCTCGATCGAATGTTTGTTGCATTTCTCAGTGTCGTCCTTTTCTGGTCTTGTCTCTTTTTCTTTCCCCACCCTCTTTTTATTCCCGTTCCTAACACATCTCCTAGTCTTGTTTTTTTCATTGCCGTATCCCTCCATCTCTGACCAATCTACGGTCAGGCTCCCCATATAATTAGAGCTGAATCCTAAGATGGGGCCCTCCAGTTGTAATTATAGATCATGACAATTTGTCACCATGAAAATGACTGCAGGGGTCATATCAGAATCCATACAAGTCTGTACTCCCTACTTTCACAGTAGCAGCTCTGCCTCTCAGGCCATTAGTGGTCAATATTTCAAAATTGACTACTTGTTGAAAGATGCCTGTTTCCATTACTTGAAGCCAGTTGAGGGAGGTAGCTCTCTCGCCTCATCCAAGAGTCTGTGATTTGCTGACTGAAAGCCTGTAGGGAGAAATGTTGGAGAAGTGGAAAATACCACAACACAGTACAGAAAAATACAGTGTCTGTACTGTAGCACTCACTTGGATTTGCACAATTTCCCTGCTTCTACTTGAACCACGATACAGCATCAACTGTACAGAAAAAAGTTAAGAAAAGAAGAAAATACCTACATACTATAGACCATTATTATTATTCAAAACTTTGCAGTTCCAGCCCTCATACTGTAGCTCTTTTGCTATAAAATATATATACTATACTCCTATAAAATATAGTAATGATATAAGTAGCATTTCATTTAACAAAATAGAAGACTTGCCTCATGCAGGAACCACTCATACAAACAGATTTGTTCTTAAGTGGCACATATGAGTAATATGTGGCATTCGAACGCCTGCCTTCGCTCCACAGTGGAAAAAAATATTTGACCAGAAATCATAATGCCTTAATTTGGAGTTGGAATATGATACCAAAAAATTACTATTACTACTTATAAACCTGTAATATAAACTTAATGTAAAATGTATATTCTGTTAACAATATTATTATTATCTTGGCTTTCCAATTTATTGAGGCGTTTCTTAGATCTTATGATTTTATTGCCATATTTTGGCACACAAACTTATACATTCCAGTAGCTGCTAGAAAAATGCTCAGTCTGACAGCTGCCTCAGGGTCTTTATGCAGGTCTCTGTCCAGTATCAGCCTCTGTTGTCTGTAACATCACCTACTGTGAATGAAACTTGCCCACACACAGAGTGGAACAGCTAGCCTTATATTGCAATTTTAGGGCCGTCAGTTGTACCAATGAAGAAATCTCACAAACATGCAAATTATAGTCTTCTGTAAACCAGTTAGTGCACTACTAAGAGTTGTGAAACAGGTACAGTCTTTGAGCTTTGGAACAAGACACATACATTATGTAAAATGAAGCTGTAATGTTCTCTGCACCTTCATCCTCTACTTGTGAGGTTCAAGGGAGGTTTAAAGTTTGCTTAAAAGATGGGTTGCCCCTGTGTTATGGTGTTGAAATGTGTGCTCCTGTGTTTTAAGACTTAAGGTCGAAAGGTTGCAGGTAAAGGTTACATTCCATATACAGTATTGAGCTGAGCCAAGTTGGTTGGAAATTTGTTAGGACTATGGTCATGTCTCTTTGTTTAGCACATTAGCATATAACAGAGGTTTCAAAGCCTCCAGCATCGTTTCTAGAGGTTGATTTCAGACAATCATCTACACACAAAGTTGATAGCACCCCTTTGTCACTTGTTAGTAGTTCATTGTGTTAACTGACAGACCCTTCTTCCTGTCAGAAACTTGATTCTAATTTTGTTCAACACTTTATCCAAACTCAGATTCAAGATGTCAGAGCTCTTGTTTTTACTTACAAATGGGCTTCCACACAATTTCTCTGGGGTTCTGCAATGCTATATGGATCCATCCTGCTTAATTGACAATACAATCAATACACCATCTCCATGAAAGTTACAGCTGTCTGTGCAGTACTCACCAACTAGCCTTTCCTGTCCATTTGCATAAATATTCAAAACTGGTTAAAGATACATGTTTTGTTGTATCTTTTGACTAAGCTTCTAATAAGAATTGTGACAGTTTACACTTTTAATAAATTCAACAACGCCATTAACTCTTTTCCCAGAAAAGGACCGTAGTTTTAAATTGTTTTGAATCTAATTTCATGTCAGAAAGAAGTTTATTTGCATAGAACGTTTCAACCACAAAGGCATCTATTTCAAAGAGCTTTACATAAGGAATAGAACTGCATAAGAAAAACATTTGAAATCACAGTGAAGAGGAAAATAAAATAAAACAACAATCAATGCAGTTTCAGTGTAGTTTCAGTGCATAAAGAATAGACAATTTAATAAAGGAAATAAAAGTGGGTGTTAATATGTTGGTCCCAATAATTCATTTAGTCCATCATACATCTTTTTGGCCACTTTGTACTCTTCACTTTAAGCCATTTTTAAAAAACAGTAATTCATATGTGTATCCTTAACAGTGTCTCTAAACTGATATTTATATGAAAAACCCTAAAAAGAGTATTTCTTATCCAGCTGATATTGCTTTTTAACAACAGTTCTGAGTAATTCAAGTCTAGTAGAGCTTTAAATAGCGCAGAGAAGACAACTTTTAAAGTAACTCATTACCCTTTGATGTCAGTAAATGCTGGCTTATTGTTTAATGTTAATCGTTTGACAATACTCCAATTTTAATTGAATGCCTGGAGTTATAACCATCATGTTTACGCTACACAAAACACATTAGTGTTTTACTTGGCACGAACCATACAATGGGTTGGGAAGATTGTGCACAAGCTGCACAAGATCAAATCAACCCACATGTGAGCGTCTCTGCTAAGATCACTCTACACTGGATCATCCACTGCTGTAGCAACAGAACAATCAGCAGTTCACCCTCCTCACAACATGCACGGTGCTGCAGGGCTCAATTCTTGGTCCAATTTCAGCGTATATGCTAACCCTCTGCCATATGAATCTTGAAATGAAATTGTTTTATTTCACTGCCATGTTGAAGACAAGAAACAATTTCTCCTGTAAAAGCTTCTCTCTGTATTACCAAGTCTGACTTCTGAGGATCAGGAAAGTAACTTCATCAGTGCCACTCATTTTGAATCAGGAGAACACATGTCTGACTGTAGTATCTTTACATGCGTTGCATGCCAGTTTTAAATGTCCAGACTATCTACTTACAAGTGCATGAAAATGAACAGGCACATAATTATTTGCATTTAACTCTGGTTGTCTTAAGGGTAAAAAATGACCCTTTCTTGGGTTTAACAGTAGAAAACGGCCTAAATATTGTACATTTTTCAGCAAGCAATTTGACGACTTTTCCTGATCTAACCATATTAGAAAGAGAGGATGTGTGTGCCTTTGCTTGAGCAAACGAAAATGTTCTTATGCATATGTAGCATCTCCGGGACAGGTAGTATTCCAGTATGGGAGTACTGGTTGGTTTCTGGGTCTCAAAATATCAGAAATACTTTATTGATCCCCAAAGGGAAACTCTTATAATGAAGCTACCATCTATAGTATGCCGTGTGCACTGTACTTGATGGAGCCACAGTGATCAGGGAACTGAATCTCCTGACTAATATACGCACATCTCAACAAACTCCCAGAAAAACTCTCTTTACATCTAATTTTCTTTTTAATGAAACAGTACATCAGCAATGGATCCACTGGCCATTAGTGGAACTAGTTTATGACACATCTGATGTGGCTTTAGTATTCAATTGTAATGGTCATTGCTTATTCTCTGTCTTCTTGTATTTCTTTGGGTCCCTTGACATATTCACTTTTTCACTCATGTATCCCATGTCTTTAGTGTCTATGTAAAACAGTTTATTTTTAGTCATGTGCTATCTTTATTCTTCTTCTCTACATTCTTTTTCCCCCACTATCATTACTTTCTGTCAATCTGGGAAAACTAAACCTCTAATAGGCTTTCATGTTGTCCTCTTCAGCACTCTCAAAACAAACCTCCACTGTTGCCTCCTGGATGGATCATTGTTTTCCAGCCTCTGTTGTATCACTGCCCCTTCACTTTTATGACTCATACACACATTCAAACATAGGAGATAGATAAAGATAAGATAAAAGCCCTCCTGTTCGTCATTATCCATTCATATGAATTCCAACTGCAGAGCTTCTTCACTTACACACATAAAATTTTAGATATATTGATATTGTTGGTCAAGTGTCATGTCTAGAACTTGTTCTTTCTTTTTTTTGTTTTTATAAGATTTTGACAAAACCTGGTTAATTGATGCATATCACCACTGTAGTATTGAATTGTTTGTTTTTATCCCTGCACATTATTTCAGACACCGCACGGCTTTGGTGAACAGGTGCTAACATCTGTTAGGGATGGTAACTCTGCTTATTGTTATTGTCATTTAAACCATATTTAGGCTCTGGGACAGACTGAATAGTTTGAAAAAACAGTAGGACAAAGAAAGAAACAGAGAGAGAGAAGGAGGGACAGACAGAGACTGCATGAGTGGGCAAACTTATTTTATGTAATGTAATTCTATGTGAGTATGTGTAATTCAGCAGTGATGCTTACAATTTTAGACTTGAGTCTGTAAACAGTGATGACCGGTGACAAACGTCTCTTTTGCAGGGTTAAATGTGGGTTGAATGTGTGTTCAGTAGCGCCTGTAATTGTTCCATGTCATCTACTGTAAGAAATGGGTATTAGATATATATGTACATTGACCATTTGATCTTAAGGCGAATTCTAATGCAAGGCAGTTATGCCATTGTGCAGTGCCCAGGGACCAACTCAAGTTCTAAACCTGTGTCTTGGTCAAGGACTCGGTCAATTAAATGTCTATCATCTCTTTATAGTCGTGTGCATTGTCAGTGGCAGAGTCAGTGTATGGTTGCGATGAACATGAAGTGATTCATTTGAAGTGGTGTATTTCTGGCAACTGCCCCTAAACATTTTTGAATGAATAATTACCTCAGTCATGTAAACAGGATTAATGTGAGAAGCTCCAGCACAGACATTGTAGTTGACATTGTAGCCTGAAACAACTGAATCTGCAACAACTTTTACGAAAATTTGCATTCCATTTTATGTTATTTTGCAGCACTGTTAACATTTCTGAAGTTTTTGCATAGTTTTACTTTGTAAATGTGAGGTATACTGTACAGATTCTGTAGCTAGTTAGGCAGCTTACAGTCTGTGTTTCACTCCAAAAAAATGGGCAATTTAAGGTTAGATATAAGGTTAGTTATAGGTATAAATTTGGGTATAAGGTTAGATGGCTCAGTATAGGTACAAGAATAAAAATGGTTTGCTGAGACAGGACTTGGTGGAGCTTGTTGTAGGTGATACAGCACCTGAGAGTAAGCACACGTCAGTGAAGATGACATTGGGGGAAAGAAAGTTTCCAGGTATTCATGTGTTTGCAAGGAATTTGGTTTGTTAGAGGTGAGGTTTCATTTTATTTGTGCTCACACAAGTGGGTGAAAATTGGATTATTTTATATGGAAAATTGCAATTTTATTGTACTGGAGCAATTTCCTATATTTTGCAAAAATACTGCGAGGATTGGAAAAATTGTAAACTCACACAAATAATGCAGACTGGTTGATTCTGCATTGACTCCTGTGATCCTGCACAAGACCACACATTTTAGGAGGGACTACCTCTTTTGTTTTGTTAATACTCAGTTAGCACTAACAACGTGCTAATTGCAAGCTTTTTTTTCATCACTCCAGATTTAAACCAGATCTCTAAATGTCCTGTCTGTTTCTCTCTGTCTCCTCCTAACACACACACTCACACATACACACACACATTTGCACATAGCCGGCTGTGATAATCTCTGCATCAGCTCATCCCAGGCCCACTCTCAATGAAGGGCCTCTCAGGTGTTCTAGATTTGCACTGGACCTGTTCCACTTTCTAGGGGTCATGTACATACAGTGAGGAGTGTATTACTGTGGAGTGGTGCAAAAGACACTGGTGGGAAGGTTGTCTCTGCAGTAGGAGGCTTTGATGTGTTGGTAACATTTTTTTTAGGCAGAAATGGAAACAGGAAAAAGATGTTAAGAGCTGCATTTGAAACTGTTTTAACATGCTGCTACATGTTAATAAATTGGGGGGTTTTATTAACAGAAAAATCTTAATTTTCCTGGTAAGAAGTGAAATTGTCCCATTTTCAACAATCAGTCTTCAACAATCCCTTTCTATTGGCTTACAGAGGAGCTGAGATTATCCCTCTCAGCCTCTATAATGAGTCCTGAGGTTTGTACCCAGAGGTTTGAGCAGACCACTGTCACTGTATCACTGGTTAACTTGAACTCCCTTACACACTCTCTGTAATTAATTTGCTAGCACAGGAATCAGTCACCATAAATCAATATGAACCTGTGAAGCCCCTTCAGTGTCCTCCAGTGCCAGTTCCTGTAAGGATTAATTGTTTGGTATTTTACATTTGTTTATGCTTACATTTATGTGTGTGTGTGTGTGCATGTGTGTGTGTAGGTGGATGGTTGGAGGGTGTTGCAAGTGGTGCATGTGTGATTGTACATGTGCATGCTTGTGCACACGTGCAGCCCACGCAGCTTGAGAAAAAACACCCACTCTTCATGCTCCCAGGCACCTGCAAACAATGGAGATAAGAAAAACCCTCGAGAAATAATGCGATTTAATTTGCTATTTCCTGAATTGCAGTGCGACATACCAGCATGCTGCAATCCATACATGCCAGCCATTCATGAAATGTGTTCCCATCATTCTGCAAAGCTCACTGGTATTGCTGTTGTTGAATCTGATTTTATAGGCACCTCCCCATTGTCTGTTTTGACTGTACTGTATGTACTTTAACCTTTAGGCTGACAGATATCAGTTCTGAAGTCACGCTGACTGTTCAAACATTCCTACTAATCTATATTTTATAGTTTCATTTTTCCACACATGATGCAGCCCAGCTATCTATAATTCAGTATTCTCATGGTGCTAAGCAAACTACGTTGTAAAAATGTATTTATGTTGCTTAATCAAACAACAGCATGCTGGACCGCATACTGATTGTAATAATAAGCAAAATGAGCCAAAGACTTTGGCAGTGAATGCTTGGCAATGGAACAGTTAAAAGGCAGTTCACCTACCAATTGAACATAATTTTTGTTTGCAGCCAGGATGCATCGGTTTGGTTTCAGAAGTGGGGACACCATTTCTATTAATATAATGGTATGTAAATCTCTGTATTGTTAATGCACTAAATAATTTGTTAGTTTCCTTTAGATCATAATTTCTGAGATAATGTATTTGTATCTTTACTATAGAAGCAGTGTAGGGATTTCTGGCACAACTTCGCCCACTTCCAAGGTGCATGAATAGGTTAAAACTCCAGCAACACTTGTAGTATATAGAACAACTTTATTATCAAACCAACGCATTTCAGCTTGTGGCATTCATCAGGGTCATCGATCCATCCATCCACAAGCCGAAACGAGTTGGTCTGACAATAAAGTCAGAGTTTTGACCCCTTTAGATTACTACAAAGAGTATTGTGCTTTACTATCTTATATTTGACCGATGTACAATTCTAACATCTTTTTAGGAGAATATTAACTGTAAATAATATAGATTTAATATTTTTTAACCCAAAAAAAACCAACCTTTTTTAGCCCTGCGTAGTGTCTGCAGGCATTGCTTTCACACTGCATACAGCCCCTACAATGTTCACCAATAAGGTAGAGCAGCCTGTATGTAGCCTGAGAGGCAAAACCAAGGGTAATAAAAGTCTGCACTTGCACCACCAGCCACTGCTCATTATGCTAATTGCTTTGAGCACGTGGTAGGCTGATAGCGATATCAACTCAGATCTCTCATCTGGACTGTAGCGGCAGGACAGTAAAAGAACAATGTTCAGAGAAACTTTATTAAGAAAATCAATCAGAAACAATAAAAGTGAGGGGGACAATAAAAGGGTTTTGAAAAGTGAGATGGGCATGTCCCCAGTGGAAATGATGCCCTTGTTTGTAGCTGTACTGGTTACAAAATGGTTCACAACCTGATTCTTTGAAAAGCTGCAACTTAACAGATACTCTGACTCATTCTTCCATTTACCCCACCACCAATCCCCAACCTCTCTCTACAGTGATGTAAACTTCCTAACCCCACCCCCACACACACAAACACAGTACATCCTTGCTCATCACTACTGTTTAGAGCACGCTTGAGTAAACACCAGGCATTAGCTGACAGCAGAGGTAGCGATGGCTCTACCTCCTCTGAGCTAAATCAATTAGCCTATCTCCAGTGGGGCCATGCGGTGTTTGCAGGCCTCCCAGGTTCAAAGGGTATTACTGTTTCACCCAGACCAACAAACAGGCTGCTGCACATGCTGCAGCATCTGCTTGAATTAATTGGATTTGTAGTGAATGGGGTGTGATGCACCGGGACCAACTGGGCAAAGCTGTGATACTGTATAGGGCTCCAGTTCTGCTCTTCATCAAACCCACATGAACACATTTAAAAAATGTTTTATTGTGATCTTGCTTTGTTGTACCTACTTTTCCCTTGTTTTAAGGATGATAAATGCACGGCTCACCTGATTGTTCTGAGACATCCCTCGCTGTATTAGATCTTCCATTTCAAAGCCAGATGTAGCTAATATAGTTCATACAAACAGTATACAGTCCAATTTAGGCAAAGCCTGTTCTTGATCGAAAATCTTTTCCTCTCACTCATTCATTATGGAACTCATTACCTCATTGTGCTGTAAACCAGACCCTTAGGAGATAAGCTGTGTCCTTGACTTGTTTGATGTGTAAACAGATAAGCTATTCAGCCATCTATCAAACATGCTACCATATGTGTGTGTGTGTGGGGGGGGGATGACATGCACCAGGAACATATCAAAGTATGGCAGCTTGCAAAAGAGACAAGTAAATGAAGTCCACACTGTCCACGACAATCTTATTACTTAGATCACTGTGTGGTGCATTCAATATTACAACACTAGGACTGAGCACAGTGCTTAGCAATCTCTTCTCCACTGATGCAATGAAGCGTGACTGTAAGGTAGTCATGCTGTGTGATGCTTCACCTGTCAGTAGTTACAGCTATCTCTAATACATCTGCACATTATGTTTTGTTCTTAGAATCCAGAAGTACATGCAAAACAAAAATATTCCTAACTAGAAGAGTGTTTTAAAGGGGCACTCCGCCGATTTTATACATGAAGTTCAGTTTACTCGTCATGAGGAGTACTATGCAGCCTGTGAAAACAGTTGTATAACGTCTCCTGGTTCTGGAGAGAGCTTTCTAAAGTCTGAGAAAATAACCCTGATGATGTCATTGTGATGTCATCAGAGTTATCTCTGTTTTGGCTTGAGACTTCAAATTTGTAACACAAAGTCGACATTACAAACTGGGGATGTGGAGTTTGAAGGCATTTACCAGGCAGGGAGGGTCAAACAAAAGATGTTATTCAGTTGCATTTTGGGCAATGTAGGATCCAGGTTTTTTGGGGCGAGACTCATAGTAGGGACTTAAGGTCAGGATATCTTGGCCTCTAGTGCTTCGATTTAGACCCCCTGTCTTTATTTAAGTACTCCTTTAACTTCTGCCTGGTGTTCAGGAACGAACAGCACAAAAGATTCAGAATTTTAAATCAAACAGACACTTACCTTTACTGTGTCGTTTACTATGGATTAATGTGATTAGCTTACGGTACTTGACGTCTTTGAATATAAAAAGTAACATGCATAGCCAGGGAGGTCTCATGGAGTGTATCCTTCACACTCTCACTATGGATCGATTGAATTAACTGAATGATACTGCGGATGTCATCCAGTTCATAAAAACTTAGCTGCAAGATTCTGTAGCACTTGTCATTAATATCTGACTGAATGTGCTGCGGAAAAGGCGCTTTTCGCTTATTTGATTATAACAAGTTTTTTGTTTTTTTTTTAACAGGAAAAATGAGGCAACATATTTTTAGCAAAAGCTACATTTTGTTACTTTATGTTGCATGTTTCCTTGACCACTCCACAATGATTGAACGATACACAGAATGTAAATGTATGTCAGAATTGCACATAGTTAACAAAAAGTAACAGCAAAAAATACTTCTTTATAGCACAAATGGCTATTACAATGAGCATAAACCTATCAGGAACCTCAGCCTAATCATCAATGGTTCTCAATATAATCCTATACAATGTAAATAACAAACTGTAAACATAACTCTTCTTCCACTGTTTCCACATACAGAGTTTGAAGGAATGTGTCTTGATCCTTCATAACAACCTCCTTTGCTTTTAAATTGTCCTACATGAGGAGAACAAGGCATTTGACCCGGTTTTTGGGCACATTTACAGAGCAGTATAGGACTAGCACATGGTTTTGGAAACAGCAGGTGATACTCACACACTGTAAGACAGTTACACTATAAGATTCAGAGCTATTCCTGTTTTGCAACATTATTAAAATTCATAAAAGCTGTACTGCAGATCATCGGGGCTCAGTTAGACCATAACTTGTGTGTTTCAGTCTGTGTGGATGTTAAGCACGTGTTTGCCTGGGTGGGTACGATCAATACTCAGTGCCCTTTTCTTTGCTGTTAAACAGTATGTACGGGCCTTTGATGGAGGGCAGCCAGTAGTCGACTTGAATGTCATGGTGCAGGAGAGGCAAAACAAATGCTTACATACATATCGTATATATGTATATATGATGTGAGGAAGCTTTAAATGAATGGTTTTCACATGTGCTTGGGTTCTGTTGGTTTTCTATCTTATTAGAAAGTTAAGAGCATGTCACCGGCATCTAAGGTTTAATTTGTCCCTTTTGGACAGCTATTATCCCTCTATATAAACAGTTTATTAGAGATGGGACCTGAACAGACATTCATGGTTCCCAGATGATAATTTCTGATGTTGGTGATCCTCTGACTAGCACCAACATGAGGTTGAAGTTTGTGGTTTTGAGTAAAATGTCTCAGCAACTGTTAGATGGACTGCCTTGAAATTTGGTACACACATTCATGTTCCCCTCAGGATGAATTGTAATAATTTGATGATCCCTCATCTAGCGCTATCATCAGGTCAAAATTTTATTTTGTCCAGTACTTTGGTTTTTGAGAGATTAATGTTTCCCCCAGGATGAATTGTAATAACTGGTGAATCCTTAACTTTTCATCTAGCCCCAACATCAGGTCAAATTTGTCCTTATTCCAGTATTTTGGTGTATGACCAAATACCTGCAAAACTAATGACATTCCCATCAGCCTCAGTTGTACTTTGTGTTTAGTGCTAATTAACAAATGTTAGCATGCTAACAAGCTAAAACTAGATGGTGTACATGGTAAACATTATACCTACTAAACATCAGAATGATAGCACTGTCATTGTGAGCATGTTAGCACACTGACATTAGCATTTAGCTCAAATCACCACCGTGCCTAAGTACAGTCTCACAGTCTAAGTACAGGAAGGAATCTGCCTGAGTATCTGTTAATAGCTAGTTTACAGATACTCAGGCAGATTCCTTCCTGAGGGCAGGGCTTATGTAACACAGAGTAGCTTAAATTTCTAGTTCCCGTCCCATTTTTTTCACAATTGAGAATGACTTCCGGATGGGAGCCGAAACGTCTTGATTCTGAAAACAGTGTCCAGATGACTACGACTGAAACCTTTTCTACAATAGAACACTCCTGGACGAATGAGGGAGTACACCGTCTCATTGCACATAAAGAATACACAGGGCTCCAAACCGATCAACTAAGTTTGGTTCATAAAAATGTTCATGCTCACCTGAGAATCTGTAAATGGATGCGCTAAGCAGACAAAGCTGTTTTCATCTACTATTTAATATGCCTATATATTGTCACAGCTGAAGCACAATAATCGCCCTCAAGAGCCCAGCTGCCAAACAACACTTCAGTTAATGGAGAATTTGCAGAGTTGTATCGGGAACAAACATGCACTTGGAAATCAGTCTTGACACTCGTAATGTGCCGGCAGAAGGATGTGTTAACTGTGAAAAAGCAAACATTTGTAATTACTGTGGCAAACACCATTGTTTGTTTTTCTGCAGCTTTGTTTCTTAATTTTCCTACATCACTTCATAGCTTGTTGATGTGTGAAATACAAAATAGTCCTAAGAAAATAATTAACAACTATACAAATCTTATTCCAATAAACAAACC
This sequence comes from Siniperca chuatsi, assembly GCF_020085105.1. NCBI lineage: Eukaryota > Metazoa > Chordata > Actinopteri > Centrarchiformes > Sinipercidae > Siniperca > Siniperca chuatsi. The sequence goes on from NC_058056.1 coordinate 16,589,654, forward strand.
TTGTATATTTCTCTTCCTAATCCGTTCCCATTTTAATTGAGCAAAATCCATCTCTTGTAAACACAGTAAACATCAGTCACTTTGGCTTTTGTAAGGCAGAACATTTTACAGTGCACATACATTTTGAAAAAACTACATTTTAGTAAAACATTTACCATTTGTTACAAAGTTCATTAAGGTGTATATTTAAGTCTCTGTTAAGACTACTGTTAAGCAATATTTGCTCTGTGGGTTGTGATACAGTGACAAGTGGTTTCAACAGTCATAACTTGAAAGTGAAAGTAAGTCTAAAATTTTCTAATCCAATTTCTGAGCACCATTACATTAACATGTGTCTTCTCTGTGAGGAGTTCCACAAGGTTCTGTGCTTGGACCGATTCCATTCACCTTATATATGCTTCCTTTAGGCAATATTATTATGAAACATTCCATAAACTTCCATTGTTATGCAGATGACACCCAATCATGTTTATCGATCAAGCCAAATGAAACTAATCAGCTAGCTAAACTTCAAGCATGCCGTAAGGACATAAAAACCTGGATTTTCTGATGTTAAACTCTGACAGAAGTGAAGTTATTGTATATGGCCCCAAACACCACCGAGACACATTATCTAAAGATATAGTTACTCTAGATGGCATTGCCCTGGTCTCCAGCCCCACCGTAAGGAACCTTGGAGTTATCTTTGATCAGGATTTATCCTTTAACTCTCACATGAAACAAACTTCAAGGACTGCCTTCTTTCACCTAAGTAACATTGCAAAATTCAGGCACATCCTGTCTCAAAATGATGCTGAAAATCTAGTCCATGCATTTGTTACTTCTAGGCTGGATTATTGCAATTCCTTATTATCCCGTAAGTCCCTTAAGATAAAGAGATCATATTTTTCCAATATTAGCTTCTCTGCACTGGCTCCCTGTAAAATCCAGAATAGAATTGAAAATCCTTCTCCTCACCTACAAAGCACTTAATGGTCAAGCACCATTGTATCTTAAAGATCTCATAATACCATATTACCTGACTAGAACACTGCGCTCCCAGAATGCAGGGTTACTTGTGGTTCCTAGAGTCTCCAAAAGTAAAATGGGAGCCAGAGCCTTCAGTTATCAAGCTCCTCTCCTGTGGAATCAGGTCCCAGTTTGGGTTCGGGAGGCAGACACCATCTCCACATTTAAGTGAAGGCTTAAGGCTTTCTTCTTTGATAAAGCATATAGTTAGGGCTGGCTCAGGTGCGTCCTGAACTATCCCTTAGTTATGCTGCTATAGGCCTAGACTGCCGGGAGACTTCCTATGATGCACTGAGCTCCTCTCTCCTCCTCTCCCTCTGTATGCATTTTTATCCCATTGTTGCATGTTACTAACTCGACATCTTCTCTCTCCCGTAGTTTTGTGCTTTCTCGTGTCTCTCCTTCTGTCACTTTCCGCAGGTATTTCTACCTCCGGAGCTGCAGAGTCTGGATCTGTGGCTGTGGGCCACTAGGTGGAATTTGTATTGTGCTTCCCCCTCCCCCTTCTCAAAGGAAGTTTTTCCTTGCCACTGTCACCTAGTGCTTGCTCATAGTTGTGTTTGTTGGGTCTCTGTAAATAATATTATTAAATTATTTAATTATTATTAAAGAGTACGGTTTAGACCTGCTCTAGGAAAAGTGCAATGAGATAACTTCTGTTGTGAATTGGTGCTATATAAATACAATTGAACTCAATTAACAGTGATGTGAAACAAGTAGTTTATATGTCACAAGACCAAAAGTCTATCTGGGTTAGGGTCTAAGTGAGAGGAAAAAGTTGTTACTGTCATGTTTTAGACAAAGAAAAGTATTAAATAAATTGGTCTTCTGGTATTTTTTTTATATTTACAGTCAATCCAAATGAAATCCAGAGGGAGTCAGACTGAGATGGAAAGGTGTGAATCAATTGCACATTTTTCCTAAAGTGTTTTTTTGGAGATGACATTTTTTAGTGACAGAAGAGACAGGAAATGAGGGGAAAAGAGACAGGAAATGACAATGCAACAAATGCCTCCAGCCAGTTTCAAACCAGGGATGTTGCAATTACATGGTCACCATCTCAAACCACTAGGCAACCAGGATGCTGCAAAATTATACATTTTTAGTGTAAAGTATTATATATGGGAAAGCATACAGTTGATAAAATGAACTGCCAGACAGATAGTCTAAACAATTTCTATGGCAGAAAATATTAATTTACACCAAAATAATCTGAAAGAATATTAGTAGTATTAATTGCTTTTATGTTGAGAATTTACGTACATTGGATACCTGCGTAAAGCACCACTGATTATATTATATATGTTTCATATAGTGTGACTAGCAAAGCAAGCTGGTTATAACTTTGGTGAAATGTTTTATATTTACCTCTCCTGGAGATTTCAATGTCAGTCTTACAACAAATGTAATAAATTAACAGAATGGCTGGAGGTGTGTGGGTGTTAATGTATCAAGTCATAATGCTCCGTTTACAGGTCAAGGTTGAGTTTATGGGTTATTCATGTGCATTTATTGCCCCTTATGTGTGGGACTTGTCATGTACGTGGTTTCCTTGTTTATGCATGTATACAGTATGGGGGAGGGGATGTCGGTAAAGTTGAAAATAACTAATCTTCCTTCTTATTTTTCCCTTTCATTTATCTCACCTAGGATGAACATGCTCCAGAGAGGGATTCATGAAAATCTGACAAACCCTTCTTAGCTATATGGACACGACAACTGAAAGTTTATCTGACTGACAATGCTGTGAAGAGGAAAAGCTAACACAAGCATTTAACACTGGGAACCTGAAAAAAAACGTTGCTGATCACAGAATTTGAGCAAACTTCTATATAACTTCCAAAAGCTATATGGATATCAAAAAATCACCTACAAGCGGACTGGATAACTGGTCCTCGTCTGGTTTTGATGTGGATCACGTAACTGTCATGTTCTGGCTTTCCAATATCATCAAAGACATGAGGCACAGCTAAGTTTCAGTACAAACCTCTATTTAGAAGGCTTCATGTGGACTTGAGAATAGATAAGAGAGGCAACAAGTGAACCTGTGTATTTGTCGTCATCTTCCTACATGCAGCTCCCCGCTTAGCTTTATTGAAAAGGAGGAGCCCATTAAAGCATTTGATAGATAGGAAGGCTTGGTCTGAGGGTGTTGTTGCTGGCTGGTTGCTGGTTGGAGATGAGATAAGAGCACTGGGAAGAGAGAAAAGAAGTGCCTGTCTGACAGGAGCTGAATACAAATTGGGAATCGTCTCTCCTACAGTTACACCAGTGAGGCGAATCAATATTGGAGAAGCGAAATGGACAAATTAGTTGGCTTCAATTACAGGAGCATTAGTTGTTAACTGAAATGATGGAATTAGATGTTTTCTAAAGGTTGATATGAAATCGCATTGCAATACAAGGGATGGGAAATGAGGGAAAATAAGAACCTTTTTTTTTTCTGCAGCTAAAACCAGCAGTGCCATGCCACTGTACAGCCTTCCTCAGTGCCATGCCTGAACTGATCCATGTGCAATTTTAGATAACATTGATGAGGCTAGTCTGAACCTTGGAGAAAATAAGGTTTAAAAGGAGAAGAGGCGAGATGGAGCTGGATAATAGCTCACTGGACTACTTTCCTAGCAACTTCACAGAGATTCCTGACACCACTACAACTCCACCCTGGAGTGAGGCCAGGCTGCTCGGCCTCCAGATCTCCCTGTCTGCGCTGTTAGCTGTTGTCACACTGGCTACTGTGCTTTCAAATGCCTTTGTCATCGCCACCATCTTTCTGACCAGGAAGCTCCACACACCTGCCAACTTCCTGATTGGCTCCCTCGCCGTCACAGACCTGCTGGTGTCTATTTTAGTCATGCCAATAAGCATAGTCTACACCGTCAGCAAGACCTGGTCACTCGGGCAGATTGTTTGTGACATTTGGCTGTCGTCCGATATCACGTTCTGCACGGCCTCCATCTTGCACCTGTGTGTGATCGCATTGGACCGCTACTGGGCCATCACAGATGCGCTGGAGTACTCAAAACGCCGCACCATGCGCCGAGCTGGGATCATGGTCGGGGTGGTGTGGGTGATCTCCATATCGATTTCCTTGCCTCCACTTTTCTGGCGGCAGGCCAAAGCCCATGAGGAACTGACAGAGTGCATGGTGAATACAGATCAGATCTCTTACACCCTATATTCCACCTTTGGCGCCTTCTACGTTCCCACAGTGCTTCTCATCATCCTATACGGACGGATCTATCTTGCTGCCCGCTCCCGCATCTTTAAGACGCCATCATCCTCGGGGAAACGTTTCACGACAGCACAGCTCATCCAGACCTCTGCAGGCTCCTCTCTCTGTTCTCTTAATTCTGCCTCCAACCAGGAAGCACACCTACACTCTGGCAACGTGGGAGGTGGAGGAGGAGGAGGGGGATCATCACCTCTGTTCATGAATAGTGTGAAAGTGAAGCTGGCAGACAGCGTGCTGGAGAGGAAACGTCTGTGTGCAGCTCGGGAGAGGAAAGCGACCAAGACATTGGGCATCATCCTGGGCGCATTCATTGTCTGTTGGCTCCCGTTCTTCGTTGGCACGCTTGTCATGGCCATATGCAAAGAGTGCTGGTTTGATCCAGTGCTTTTTGATATATTCACCTGGCTGGGATACCTGAACTCCCTCATCAATCCTGTTATCTACACCGCATTCAATGATGAGTTCAAACAGGCTTTCCAAAAACTCATCAAATTCAGGCGGTGCTCCTGAAAAACCTTACAGTGGATTAAAACTCTATTGGAAAACAGGGAGTGAAAAAGACAAAGAAAAAACAAGATAATGATATTAAAAGTACAGCACACTTAAATGTTCCATCTTGTAAACACATGCTAATTGTGATATGTTTTTTATATCAAACAGCTTTGTGCCATAGTTCTTTAGATTCCTACAGCATATCCTTCATGTAGACTTATGCATGCATGCAAAAGAAAAAGAGACAAATCTTGACCCCCAAGAATTGTGGAACTCATCTTAAAAAAATAAAGAAAGGGGATTTGAAGTCTATTTCATTTCACAGGGGTACCACTATTATTTCTTGGACAAAAGCAAAGAGGATTGGTGTAACTATATGGAACGAGCAAACTCAGAGTGACTGGATTTAATCCAGCGGAAATGAAAAGCCATGAAATATATGTTGTCTTAATCTCTGTGTCATACTGTATGCTGCTGCTCCCACATGTTTCTGTGGAACAGTAAAGTACTTAGAAAGACTACAAACTCTAGAGATTCAGTAAAACTGTCGACCATATATGCAATTATATTTGAAAGTGGTGTGTGTGTGTGTGTATCTGTATAAGTGTGTATGTGCGTGTATGAGGAAGGGAGGATCGTCAAGTGTTTTACATTTATACATTATATTCTCCGGTGAGGCTCGTCTCGTCATTACAGAGGGTGAAATGGAAACAGAATTTTCACTCTGAATTTTAAGTAACACCCAATGCCATAGCAACAAATAAACCCCTCCAAAAATCTTGTGAAATGCTGTGCTCGAGCAGAAAGGACAAGTTAAGGGCAATTTCAGTGTCTTTAATAGTGTCGTCATGAAACTGCTGTCTGTAATTTTATTCCTCTATTGATATGCTCATTCCTGACAAAAATGGGCTCACAGGATGCAAAAGTGCACTAACATCTATGAGTTGACAGTAAAATTGGCAGAAGACACAAACGATTTGATAAAAACAAGTTTGATTTTATAAACATAGCCATCACACTGTGTATGCCATTTACCATTCGAGAGTTACATTTGACATGCAGTGACTAATTTGGCCACATCTCTGACCCCTCAGTGTTCTTTACTCTCCTCTTCCAAAAGGTCCTGACATGTATCTTAAACACACTGAAAACACTGGTCATGTTTATTTTCTCAGGTGCCACATTTCATCCACTTTTGTGTATACAGCATTAACAGCATAAATAATTTAGCACCTTAACGTGAGTTTCTTTATTGAATTCTACATCAGATACAAAGAGCAATTTTTAATGTAAGAGACATTCAATGTCAAATTACCAATTAGTCATTCTGATTGTCAGACAAAACACGAGGAATGCAAATTCAAAGCAATTTCTTAAATGAATGTCAGAAAAGATGAGAAACTGTATCATATCCACCATATTTCATTGAAGATATTATGGTAACATGAAAGCTGTGGTTGTGTTTCCCAGTTAACTTTTTATGTGTGACAGGCAAAGGGAAATTCCATCAAATTATGTAATACAAGCTGGTGAAAAAAAGAAGTGATGGGTAAATGGATTTTACCTCAGTTTGAGGTAGAATATAGAAGAACAAGTAAAAGAAAACAAAATAAAATATAAACTTAAAAGACAGCTCCCTGATATTACATCAAACATGACCTTTGCTTGACAGTGAAAGTAATAACAAGAGACCTCATTGGTGGAGAGTGGGAAATTTGTGACCTTAATTTCTATTATATTTGCTGCAGGTCGATTTAGCATCTATTGGAGCCCTGTCTCCTAGAAATTACGTTTATATACAAGTTATTTGCAACAGTAAATACGTTTTGAGGGAAACATAATTTTGACCGAGTTTTCTAATAATATTAAGAGGAAATGTTGTTAATGAACGTACCTGGCAAGTAGCAAAAATGTTGATCCTGACCGTATCAGTAAAATGTTCACTGACAACAACTTTTATTTGTTATCCGCCAAAATACGCAAACTTGCAATACACTATCCACTCAGTGGCTACAGCATTATTCAACTTTTTCATGGTTTAGGCACTGGCACTAATACAGAAAAAGTCAGCAGTGACTTGAGACAAGACCTTTTATTAACATTTAACCAAAATCACAATCTTTCCTTAACCTTAACCAAAGTGCTTTTGTTGCCTAAACGTCTGGTTGCGAACCCTGGATTCTGGTGTCACAGTCTTGTACTTTGTATCTCTGCCATTTTTGTCTGTGCAAGTGACTCAGTCCACAGATGCACATCAGAGCAGAGTCAACCATCACCACCTCTGGAGCAACAACACAGAGTGACTTAATGGACCTCCACCTGTTTCTGCCATCAATTCTTTATGTCCGTCTCTCCGAGTGTCTTCTGTGTATACATATATACATCTCCGAGATAGCATAACCTGCAGTGCTCTCACTCTCTCTCCACTGGTCTGAAAACGACTGGCTGGATGAAGCACTAGAGTGGAGAGTCTTTGATACAGTCAGTCCAATCATGCTGGATGAGACCAAATTTAGTCCACAGGAAACTGAACTGAAGACCAGCTTAGACACTTACAATACATGTATTATTAATGTGCAATTTATTTGTTTACATTTCCAAAGAGAGCTGCGGTTGAACCACTGTCCCTCTATACCAAACAGTACGGCTCTCATAAGATGTTATAGATGTCAGAAATCCAGTGAATTGGTTGATTTTTAGCCATGCTAGCAGCATCTATGGATGACAATGTCGGTCAGTCCGTCCACCGCTTTGGTCTAGACTGAAATATCTCAACAACTACAGGATGGATTGTCATGAAATTTTGTACAAACATTCATGGTCCCCAGATGATGTATTCTACTGACTTTGGTGATCCCCTGATTTTTCCTCTAGCGCCACCATGAGGTTGACATATGTGGTTTTGAGTGAAATGTCTTGTCTTTGGCTGGATTGCCATGAAATCTGCTACAAACATTCATGTTCCCCTCAGGATGAATCGTAATAACTTTGGTGATCCCTTATCTTTTCATCTAGTGTCATCTTCAGATTATTTCAATTTGTACAAGTACTTTGCAAAACTAATGACATACCCATCAGCCTCAGCTGTACTTTGTAATTTGTGCTAATTAGCAAATGCTAACACGCTAAACTAAGATGGTAAACAACACATTAACAACCTGCTAAATATCAGCATGTTAGTATTGTCATTGTGATCATGTTTGCATGCTGATGTTAGCATTTAGCTCAAAGAATCCCGTGCCTCAGTACAGCCACACAGAGCTGCTAGCATGGCTATAGACTCTTACGCCGTGTCCCAAATCTATATTACAACTGATTCTAAGCAAAGCAGACAGAATGTGTACTCAAAAATATTTTTGAGTGTGCTGTTGATGGACACTGTTTTCCCACAATGAAATGCACAAAGTGGAAATGGAGGAGCAGCTCACAGCTGGAAAGAATTAAAATCAACTGTGGTTGATGGTGAAACAGCTCCCAAAAATTGTGGAAAACAAACAAAAATAAGTCGTAAATCTCAAGAAAAACATTCAAATGTTTATTTGTAAAGTTTAACTGGCAGTGACATTGCAGTTTGCAAGTCACAGTTTGATTGACAACTGACGTCTCCCATATTGTATCATTTCCTAGAATAAGATGGTAAAGTATGTTGATATTTTTGTAAACTAACTTCTAAAACAGTATACTATGACAATTAGTATGTAATACATACTCAGTAAAGTAATTTCCATACTAGGTGAACATTAACATGTAAAGTATGTCCTTTTAATGTAATTTTTAGGTTCAATTGTCTAAGAAAATTAAAACAGCCTTTGGTCGGAGTTGTCACTAGACTGCTAAGTAGGACAGAAGTAAGAAGGGGGACAATATGCATTCATACTTTTCCTTTTAACATACCAGCAGCTTTAAATAAATAATCAATTGTTATAGAAGCTAATGGCTAATGTAACCTTCACAGTGTCAAATGAATTACACTGTGAATATACCAAGCTTAGTGAAGAGAGCCCACATTACGCTCGCGATGTAACAAAATGAATGTTCTCTCCCAATGCATAGGTGGGTCACATTTAACAGTGTTAGACAAATAAAACCTAATTATTCAGGATACAGTGTTAAAGATACCACAATTAGACCACCAGCTGTTGATTTATGCAATTGGGAATCACTGAGGCATACAAATGTGTCTTAATTTTTAGTATGAAGAGAACAAATTGATAGAAATTACAATAAAGGAATACGTCCCAAGATACTGTAAGACACAAAAAAAGCATCCTGAGTTGGTTAAGCAAATGCCACGCAATCGCTACATCTTGGGTTTAAATCAGGCTGCATGTGTCTCTCCACTGTGAACTATTAAATAAAGGCTAAAATGCCAAAAAATTGTACGCTTAAAAAAGAAAGGGGGCCAAAAGTAGTTCTGTCACTCTGGATCAGCGTGGATAGGAGATGACTTCAGATAATGTTAGGCTGCCTTGAGCAGTGAAACCAAAAGGCCAGGATGCACTTAACCTCATGGGATGGGGACTGTCACTTTTCGACTCATATAAGGAGTAAAGCTGAAAGGGACCACAGAGGAAAACAGTTGGAGGACGGGAAGTGAATGGAAAGAGAGCGACAGCCCTGCTAACAAACAAAATTACCCCCCTGAGACCAACAGGCACTGTTAACTAAGGAAGGCCAAAGGGCCATATACATCACAAACTTAGCCAGCTAAAAATATCAAGTCCAATAGATATTTCAACTCCACATCAGCTGCTTTTTTATAAAATGTCCATGGGATTTGTTTTTGTGCTGCTATTTATGAATGAATTGTGCACTGTGTCACCTCAGTCTATCTCTGTAGTTGAAGCAATGCAGGTCACTAAAGTAGAGGTATGTCAAAATGGTAGTAGGGCTGGCACCTTTAAAAAAAGATTAGGTTGAGACGAATGAAACCTAACACATAATTAATTAGAATGAATGTGAATGCAACCAAAGCAGCCTGATTCTAAACTATAGTGCATAATTGGCATGGTTTGTTTATTCATAGAGCCTCCACTGCCTTCAGATTTGTTGTTGTGGCAATGTCACTGTAAGGCAGTTGCATTTTAAAAAGTCAGCATGCAAGCATTTTTCCATGTATGTATGGTGTTGAATCCAAAATTCCTTCCACATTAATTTTCAGATGGTTTGGTGTCACGATTACTGTTTTTACAATTTTCTGCAATTTGCTTTAACAATTGGAACAACAGCCTAGTTTACAGAAAGGGCAACAGGGTGTGCAATAGATCAGAGTGACAGTGTATTTGACGAACGTTCTCTGCTGAAGCACGAGGCACGGTCTGTTGCACTTATACACAGTATATTTGGGATTTCAGTTAGATCCTTACAGATTGAATATTTAATTTTTTCCCACGTTCAAACAATAGTTCACATTTCAAATAACAACACTAAGAGCTATGCTAGTGGCTCTGTGAGGCTGTACTCATGCACAGTGGTGCTTTGAGCTAAACGTCACCATGCTAACATATGCTCACAATGTCAATGCTAACAGGCTGACGTTTAGTAGGTATAATGTTTATCATGTTTACCAATACAAAGTGCAGCTGAAGCTGATGGGAATGTCATTAGTTTTGCAGGTATTTGGTCATAAACCAAAGTATTGGAGAAATTAAAATGTATCCTGATGGTGGCGCTAGATGAAAAGTTAGGGATGACCAAAGTTGTTACAGTTAATCCTGGGGGGTACATGCATGTCTGTACCAAATGTAATGGCAATCCATCCGATAGTTCAAGAAGTTAAAACCACAAATGTGAACCTCATGGTGGCATTAGGGGAAACGTCAAAGGATCACCAAAGTCATTATGATTTATCCTCTGGGGACCAAGAATGTCTGGACAAACTTATACATTTTATATTATTAGAAATACATTTTATAATTGTTGAGCTATTTCAGTCTAGACCAAAGTGGTGTGCTGACCGACCAATCGACCAACTGACAGACATTACAATCCCTAGAGCTAGCCGCTAGCATGGCTAAAGAAAGTGACAGCCCTTAGAGATCTAATATTCTCACTTCAAATTTCTGCATTTTTTGAAAGATTTGGCTGTCAAAATGAATCTTTAACCTGACAATATCCTTACCAAAAACCCAAATATCTAAACCCTGTCTAAAAGTGTCAACATCCTTAGAGAGACACACTGTCAAATGCTCCTTTCTTACTTTCTCCAGTGTGAGAAAAAGAGTTGCAGTTGGCTAGAAAGAGAGGATACAGTATATAAATTATGCAATCGTTCTCAAAATGAGAATGAGAATGCTGTCCACAACTGGCTCACATTTTGATTAACAAGCACATATGCAATCCGACAAGCTTCTCACCACCAACACACATGCACAGTCACTTAGAGAATAATTAAAACTGCCCTTGCAACATAAACTGAATGAAGTGAACAATCACAAGATATTTGAATCCTAGCTGGGATTCAAATTGAATAAACTTAGTCAATACAGAGATCAGTGTCACCTGGGTATACTTGTATATCCAGGTGACACTTTCTTGCACTTTCTTGCAGTATTTAGAAAACAAATGAATAAATAATGCTGATAGATTGTTTCAAAGATTACTTTGTTCTTTTACCCTCTCCAGCATGTGTACATACACGGCCAACAGTCTTTCCACACAAGCCGAGAATTCATATTTTATGTATGGAGCCGGAGCAGCAGGAGTCCTTAAAAACATTTGTTTAAAACATGTATGAGCTTCAGACACATTGCTGTAGATCTCTGTCATATGGCACGGGGTTAGTCTGAGTTTCTTTTAAGGTGTCATGGTTTATCTCATCTACAACATGACAGTGTGATGTAAAGTATACTGCAATGTCATCACTACAGTAAGTTGTATGTACAGCAAGCTTCTTGCCAGTTACGCAACTTACAATCTTGACTGAGGCTTTGATTTTGACAGGATGGTGGTGTAGGATACTGTAAGAAAGAGTTAAAATCAAGGAGTACGGGGCGAGCACTGTGTATTTGCTGATTCCACAAGAAGCTACAGATTGGACTGAAGGCTAACCAAGCAAGAAAACTGACTCAGAGGCAACAGTGTTGTGCAGCAGGAGGAGCTTACTTGGGAGGCTGAGGGACTAAAAGCATGATAAATAGCTGTAGGGGCAGAATTCATAAGTGAGTAAATCAGTGTACTAAGTACAACTCAAACCATCTCTCTCTCTAGTTATCTTCGAGCAATGCAGAACTCACTTTTACCAGATCAGTTGTTGATATTGGTTGTTTGGATGTTGGAAAAACATCCACCAAGAATCAAATAAACCCAGAAGAAGGAAGCTGGAGTTAGTGAAGTATGGTGTGTAGTTTAGGTATTTATGACACCCAGTAACCAAACATTTTGATTTAAATGGAGCACTGTATTTGGTTTGAGGCTCTGAATAATTACAGGTTGATTCAATTGCCTGCAAAAGATTTTGGTCTGTACCCACCAAAGATGCCCCAAAAGCAATAGTTAGATAGCCAGACCAAACGACTTTTGTAAAATTTATTGGTCATCTTTCGTTATGTTTTTCAGTCCCAGCTATACCTGCCTGAGAGGATGCACATACTAAATAGAGCAGTAGTGGCTTGCCCATTCATTAATGTTCCTAAAAAGGTGAAGTATTTGTAGGGGAAACACCATTCATGATCTGGGTGGCAACATGTTTTCTGATGTTCAAATGACAATCCTGAAGATTTCTGTTTTGTTGGATTTCATCCTTCACTAAGGTGAGACATTTTTAAATATTTCTGTGCTTTGAGTTTCAATAAGTCATTATTGTTCTACTTTCAATATGAAACCACTATGTGTGAAGACAATTGGGAACACAGGGCCCTATGCAAGAGCATTTTCATATTGGTATCCTAAATCTCTCTTACTTTTTTCTTTAAGGTTTGCTTATATGACTGTTCCAAGTCAGATTCACAAAACTATCTTACACTGGACAAAGTTGTTGTAAATCGCTCATTTCAGCCTGATAATAATAATAAACTTTATTTATACAGCACTTTTCAAAACAAGGTTACAAAGTCCTTTACATGGTAAAGCCAGGAGCAAAAACAACTCAGGACTGCAATGAAATCAAATCAGGCAATTACAACAATACAAAATAAAATGGAAACAAAATACCCAAAAGTAATATAAAAAATAAAAAGCAGAACATTTAAATAAAAGAACAAGACATGTTGGAAGTAAAATGGTGTGCTTGCATTAATAAATAATGAATACCAGCTGTTAATGAGGAGGCTGGTATTTGTGAGATTTGATCATTAGCATAATTGCAATATAAGGCTGCCTGTACCGCTCCCTGTGGGGGCAAATTTCATTCACAAAAATGTTGCCAAAGAGTAAAAAAAAGATTTCCACATTTGCGACGCTTAGTTATATATTTTATTGTAGTTAATTTCAGTATATCATATTAAAACTGCAAATTCAGATTAAGGAATTAAGATTGGTCTGGACCACTTGTGAAATTCTAAGTACGAGACAATTAGTGAACATCACAAATTCTCTCAAATCACTTGTACGTGCCACAGAACAAATCTGTTCGTAAGAGTAGTTCTTGCATGAGGCCCACTGTCTTTCTAAATTAACTGCAATGAAGTGCAGTTAACCCCTGCATATAAGCAGAAGGTTTCTGAGAATATAGTGTTTGTAGAGCACTGTTACACAGAAGTGATATGCATAAGAGGCTTCTCATCTCTTCTCTCTATTTTAAACCTCTGATACTTTCAACACTCAAAAAGCAAAACTGTCTAGGCCCATTTGCAATCAATTTGGACCTGTTATCCTTTAAAATAGTTTCCATAAAAGCCGCAAATCTTCGAGTAAACATTCAGAAAGCACTCCCTCAGAGAGCTGCCTCTTTCTCCTCCTTCAAAAGGATTTGTGATGCAGCAGTTTAGTCTCATGTACTTTCCACAGTCAGTGAGAAGTCTCATGATTATGTTTAGAAATTTTTAAAGCAAGAGGATATTAGAAAGAACACAAGAATGAGAAACAGATACATAAAATAAGCATATGGGTTAGGAAATAGGGATTATTAGTGAATAATTTAAAATATCAACAATACTTAAAATCTCATTTTGAAACAAAAGTTTAAATTAGGACTAACAGATAATATCTTACAGACTTTCCCGAAATTTTACTTTTGTGGGATTAGTCTCAGATTTTGGTGAAGTTAGTTGCCAACCGCAAATGCTAGAAATCCAGTTCATGATTGTCAAAACTCCAACACAACTGAGCTGCCCAAAATTGAAGCTGCATTCAAGTTGTACTGTATAATGTCAGCCTTGCAGTTTATGTTGCCATGACACAATTAGCCTTTGATATTCTCTTCTTTGGGCAACGGTGAGGTGCTGTACAGGAAAAGGTCAGGATATTAAAGGTGACTAAAGGTCCCTGTAACATTTTGGTCACTAAGGCTTCAGCAATTAGTCAACACATGGCAGGTAAAGCCTTTCATAAGGGAAATGGGCAGTCACTATGGAAGAACAGATTACCCATATAGACCCTTTTGCACATTCACCTGTTTACTCAGTAAGGGCAGGTGGGGGATTGGTTTGGGGGAAAAAATGCTGTCAGCTGTAATAGCAGCTACCATAACAAGAGCGAAAGATCCTGAAACTGAATATATCTTTGGCCATACCTGTACATCTTTACATGCACTGACCCAAGAAGATGAGCTTGCATGCACAGGTCACAGATACAGACACACAAAGACAGACTGATGCACAAACATAAGCAAATAATAAAATAGCTGCCCTAACAACTCCGCAGTGACAATGTATACTGCTCACAACAATGTTAAATCATGCTGAGGAGCTCCTGGCAGAGAAAATGCAAAGTTTTAAAGTGAGGGGAGAAGAGCGAGAAAGGGGGGAGGGTGAAGGAAAGACACACACACGCACACACACGCACAGCCCAGAGGTTGTCTGTTCCAGTCAGTGATCTGTCAATTTTAGAGCAGATGAACCACAGTTGAACCCAAATGGAATGAGGCATGGCAATCATCTTTATTTAATGAAGAATTCATTGTTCAAATTATTTAAAGCAGATGTTTTCAAACTCTGTGGATCCAGAGTTGGGCAATGAAACAAATTTAATAATCTTCCAATTCCTTTTTAACAATATTTTTAATTCTTTTTTTTATTTGACTGGAGATGATGAGCAATGGAAGAACTATCATTTTAATTATGACCTCCAGGTAATTTCAATAACATTTTGCACAAAGTTAGAATCAGTGCCTTATATAAATAGCCACACTAAAATACTACTATTACCCTTAACTTGCTGCTCATATACCAGATGTAAAACACTAAACACCTGGGACTGCAACAAAGCAAATACATGGCTGCCTTAATGTTTTTTTGTAATACACATTGTGAAAATGAGACATCAGACCTATGATCCTTATCTCATAAAGACAAGAAAAGATCCTGTAATAAGGAGAAAAGATTTTATTAATTATTCAGAGGCAATTTAATTATAGACAGATCCTTTCTCACAACATCAAAAGATCTCTATGATCTCAACTATGTTGATACAACATGATCTTGATATAAAATATATAGATCTCATACTAAGACCTGGCAATATTTTTACAAAGATGATTGTATTCACCCCTTCCAATTCCCCTTTAAAAGTAGTAATACATCAATAATAATATTTTATAGGAATATTGGGTAACACTTTATATTAAGGTACACATATTCACCATAAACTAGTTACTTATTAGTATTATTAGCATGCATATTTGTAGCATATTGGCTCTTTATTAGTCAGTATAAAGCACCTATTAATGCCTTATTCTGCATGACCATATTCTACAACTACTAGGCCATTAAGTATGGGCCTTATAAGGTGGTAGTACTACAAGAATAGTCATTCTCCCTTAATAACAATAAATATGGTCTATTCTTACGTAACAAAACACAAAACTACAAGTGTTAATAGTGTCCAAATAACTCTAAATTAAGTAATTGTAACTCAGAATATGTTCCCCATTCTAAAGTGAGGTCTTGCTAATAACTAATTCACTAGTAGTTTGACACTTACTAAAGTTGCCTCCTCTTCACACTTTTACACATTATAGTACACAACTACTGCAATTAAGAGACCTTGTTCTTAAAGGTCCCATATTGTAGAAAGTGAGATTTCCATGTCTTTTTTGATTATAAAGCAGGTAGCTAGGTGCTATATAAAAACTGTGAAAGTATCAAAGCGTTCAACTATACAGTCACCGCCAAGCGGTCATTCCGTCACTGAGCTAGAGCTGGAGGTTGTTTAGTATGTCTTGCAGAAAGTACTTTTTTGGTTGTGAAGGAAAGTTAAATATTTTCTGGTTTTCCCTCGGCTGCTCTGCCTCAACTCTCTGTGATTTACGACATTTTCTGATGGGCAGTTAGCGGTTACTTTAGCCACTAACTGCTGCTAGCTGTAGCTTCCGTTAGGTAATTAGCTCAGTAAGCAGTGTAGCTAGCTGTGCTATTGGCTGACTCTAATAGGACGGCTAGCTGCACGGCTAACTGAGCTAACGGAAGCTACAGTTAGCAGTAGTTAGTGGTTACTTTTGCAACAAGGAAGGCTATGAATACGCACCTGAATATGGGTTGTGTGCATTTCTCTGTGAATAGAGCGTTTTGATACTTTCACAGTAGGCTATTTATATAGCACCTAGACCTGCTTTTTAATAAAAAAAAGTCAAGGAAATCTCACTTTCTACAATATGGCATCTTTATGAACAGGGTCTGTTAATTGCAGTAGTTGTGTTTTCCCAACTGTAAAACTTATTTGGAGATTGTGGAATACATGTTTTTTGGTAGTCTTTACTATGGAGTTCTCTTTATGGACACTGGCAATAGCTGCTTCAGTTGCAGCTCGAAATTAAATTACAATAGGATGTATGCCATCAGTGGTGGGCGGCAACTGCACTGCTGAGTGGACAACCCAACCACAGTGATTCTCCTACGCTGTCCAGTGACATCTCCAATAAATACTTCAGAGCTCCTGCTCCTTCAGGAATAAAAAATAAAGGCTTGTTTTTCAGACCTACACTGCAGTAGTTTTGTCAATCGAAATTCACAACAATGCCAATGGAGTTTTGTTTCTTTTGCTATATATATATATATTTTAACAGTTAACAAGTTGGCTGGTACAATCAAGTTAGAACATAGGAAGGTACTGTATGTGGTAAGGAATGTTAAAAGCTGGAGAAAAATCTACTTTATTGCGTTAATGACACATTTGTCTTAGTATAAAACATTTTAAAAATATGATTAAGAGTCTATATGAGCATGCTAGCAGCTCTATAGTGTGTACTTAGCATGGATGTATTAAGAAGAACTGGATACTGCATTCAAAGATTATATAGATTCCTATAAAAGTTGCTCACTGGGCAGATACACTGAAAAAGCCTCCATGGGCTCCCTACACTTCCGCATTTTGGGGTCCAAATAGCATGCTCACTAGAGTCCTTCTCCAGCTGAGCCTGTTGAGAGCATGTGCGTTCAAGACTTCTGCTGGCAGAGCTGGCTGACTTCTTGTTGACTTCCTGCACACATGAATGGGATGAAATAATTTAATCATACTTCTTAACTTTCCAAATGTTATTGGGCCAAATGGAATTCTGACAATAAAAAGTCATTTGGGGGTGTTTGTGAAGCTCCAAAAAATGTATTAACTGTTTTACAGTCGCTCATTTGCCAGTGTGCGTCACACAATCAACGCAGAAGTTGCAATACCCCACTACGCCAGAATCACTTCACAGCCCAGCTCCATTCACAGCGGTGCTTTGAGCTAAGTGCTAATGCCAGTGTGCTAACATGCTCACTATAACCATGCAAACATGCTAATGTTTTGCAGGTATAATGTTTACCATGTTCAACATCTTAGTTTAGCACATTAGCATGCTAACATTTGCTAATTAGCGCTAAACATAACGTACAGCTGAGGCTGATGGGAATGTCATTAGATTTGCAGTAATTTGGTCATACACCAAAATACTGGAATAAGGACAAATTTGACCTGATGTTGGGGCTAGACGAAAAGTTAAGGATTCACCAGTTATTACAATTCATCCTGGGGGAAACATTAATCTCTCTACCAAATCTTATGACAATCCATCCAATAACTCACTCAAAACCACAAATGTCAACCTCATAGTGGGGCTAGAGGAAAGTCAGGGGATCACCAAAGTCACTAGGATACATCGTCTGGGAAGAAATAATGTCTGTACAAAATTTTGTGCCAATCCATTAAGTAGATATTTCACAGGATCCGTGACAATTTCACCAGTGAAAAGTCACCACAGTCATTAGGGTTCATCCTCTGGCCAATTTTTTTGGAAATCCATCAAATAGTTGTTGAGATATTTCAATCTGGACCAAAGTGGTGGACTGACAAACTGACAAACCGTTATTGCCATCTACATGGCTAAAAACTACTTGTTCACTGGCATATACACACGTTACAGTACATAGACATACACAGTCAACTTTTAGGACTGAACTATCCTGAAGATCTTGTGTTCCTTTCCAGCCAAGTTGTGCACACACACTAGAAAAAACACACACAGGCAGCCACCAGATCATTGCTCTACCTAAAGGGCACCAGAAATCCTCCAAGAATTCTGTCTCTGCCTAACTTTGCCAGAGTGAGATAAAATGGTTCAGCAATTTCCATACTTGCTATAATGCCTGCAAAGTAACAGTGGGAGGAATGGCAAAATGAAAAGTCTGGTTTTCTGCACATTTTGAAATACCTCATTAGGGCTAATTATGTGAATCCATACTTGGCAAGAATCACATTTTACATTTCTGAATCTCTGCCTTAAGCTGAGACGCAGAGCCCAAAGAAATGTTCAGTGCAGTGATAAAAGGTTTTAAACATGAATTAACAAAACCCTCATTAGCAATCTACAACTCCCACACATACAGAAACGTGCAATTATGTAATTACCCATTCAAAAAGCTGTTTATTTACAGACACATGATGGATGTAAAAATGCTTCATATTATTATTTTTATCCTCAACACTGCCAATACACAGCATCATCTTTTCCATCACTCTGAGG
Source organism: Siniperca chuatsi (assembly GCF_020085105.1). Lineage (NCBI taxonomy): Eukaryota > Metazoa > Chordata > Actinopteri > Centrarchiformes > Sinipercidae > Siniperca > Siniperca chuatsi. Next base: position 16,608,484 of record NC_058056.1, read on the forward strand.
TCCTAATGTCAAATTTAAATTTCAGCTTCAGCAGGGTGATTTTGAACTTCATTCAGGCGATGAAGCCGCTCCAGACATGAAGTTGCATTTCTTTTTCTGCGGCGGTCGAGTACATTTATAGGTCAAGTTGGATGGTATCTGATTTGAGACACGAGCACAGCCTTTTATCAATGTGGAAAAGCTGGCCTTTCTGTCAACCTCTGTCTGGGTCTCCAGCCGCCTGTATTCCCCAGATTAGTCCGCACAACTGGCTCATTTTCTGACCCGAGTAACTCACAAGTAGAGAGCAACTGAGATGAGGCTGAGAGAGAATGCAGAGGATACAGTGAGGAATAGATAGGATGACGAATTGTCAATAGGACAGAGAGAGACGAGAAACGGTCAGAGATAATCACAGGTGCAGAAGAGAGGGGTCAGAACGACCGCTGACTGACAGAAGCACGTAGGAAGTTATCTCTAATGAAATGTGGTGAAAACACCAGAAAATGTGCATTTTTAAAAGCTACCATCATAATCCAATATTTTCCCCACTCACTCGTGATATTGGTAAAATAGAAGAATGAATTTATAAGGAATGCTGCTTTTAGTTAAAAAAAAATAGAGTACAAGAAGATTAGCATCCACAACATCCGCCTTATAGTCAGAAGCAAGTTTTATAGTCCTGCTATCTTTCTTTGGCAGCACAACCCTCAACAAAGTCTTACATTTGACATCAGCACAGCAGACACAGCTATGCCATCACAAGCTGTCTCTAGGGAAGTGACTGGCAATGCACATACTGACTAGGACAGAGATCTTTTTAGTTTGCTGCTGTGTAAATATGGGTCTTTATGTGTGCATTCTTTTATAAAAATTGGGTAAAGCTAAATGCTAGCTGTCTCTCTTTATTCGGATGCTCATGGGTTACTATTAAAATGTGTAAATTTTAATTCTTCAAAAGTTGAACCATAGAACAAGTTTAAGAACCATTAAAGCGTCAGTATGTTTCAACCGTAGTGCTTGTTAGATGGTCGAACAGCGTCAGAAATTCCCTACCCATACATCTTTCTTTTCTTTCTTCCAAGAAAGAAATTTTAATATTCTCTGAGATTCTAAAGTCATAAATCTGCGAGAAATAGGTTTGTTAGTTAGTGGATGAATTGAACACAGATGCTAGGCTCAAGCAAACTTTTTGGGCTCAACCCGCAACCCTCCGCGTCCAGCTAGCGCATTACAACTTGTATCCCCCTTGGCCATGCTGGAAGGAGACAGTGATTTCACTACCCCACCCCTCCCCCAGGGCTTAATTTGTGCCGGATCCTGTTCCCAGACTGGGACCGGCACCTATTTGATTGGATCCAGCATCTCTTTTGTCACTATTTAATCTGCAAGCCTCACATATACCGGTAGATGCACTGTATGCTGGCAAGTGGTTTAATGCTTTTTGGTGTCTAAATATTTTGGCATATGACTACTGTAAACCCCACAGCTAAGCAAGTGGGTGTTTATGCTGTGAAATGAGTATGGATAAATTAGGGGGTGCGTGTGCAGTACTGTCCATAGCACTGAAACTGAGCGGAGGAGATCAATAGACTGATAGACAGACAGAACAAGTCACTTAGTTCGGTTTCTTAACCTGCAAGATTTTTGTGGTTGTAAATAGAACTTTCAGCCCTAATTCCATTGTCCCCCCATTGTAGCAGCGATCCACAGACATGTAGGGACAGAAGGTGGGGGGCTGCAAACTGTAAACAGCTGTTTCAACACCCCCTGCTGACTAATTTTGAGTGATTATTGTGAATGCTCTGATTAATAAATGTAAATAAATAATGCTTTGTTTGTGATGACACTTTTGTTTAGTTTCAACAGCTAGCACCTATGCATTGTCCAATGTACTCCTGGCACTGTGGCTCCTCCTAAATGTTACACACTTGACCTTTAATCGCAGAGAATTTCTGAGTTTTTTCTTGTAAATTTACCACTTAAATCTCAGAAAATATCTGTGTGGATGTTAGGACAGCTAAAACACTCATGACTAGATGTGGTTGGACAAGACGACATACGAACTGGTTCGTTTTGTGCATATCCCAGCCTTAACCGGTCACAAGCCTTCTTCCAAACAGCTTTTCCCAGAAGTCAAATGAGACATAGAATGAATTCCTCAAAGGGGAACTCCACCAATTTAACCCATCAAAGTCTGGTAACAGTCATGGGGAGTACAACTGCATATGTAAAAAAAGTTGTATAAAGCCTTTTGGGGAGCTGCACAAAATCTGAATGCCTCAATTGTGATGTCACTTGAGGCACATCGATTGGGGCTGAAGACTACAAGTCTGAAAATGAAAAAAATATTGGGTGGTGGAGTTAGAAAGAAGTGAGTTCCTCATCTCTGCTGGAGGCTAGATGAGGAACCAACTCACCAGCTGAACTGTCGAACTGTCTTGCATGGTGGGTAATGTAGGCACCAGGAGTTTGAAGAAAAAGAAGAATGGAGTAAAAAAGACGATATATCTGGTTCTGCTGCATCCTTTTTTAAAATGTCCAGAAATTGACTGATGTGTTCTCAGAGCCTACATAAAAGTGTTTCTTCCCAATCATGTAAGACAAAATTCCAGTGAGTAAACAAGCAACAACAAATACGCGTGGGAAAAACACAGAAATTCTCTGTGGGGTGTCAACCAATCAATCACAGCGACAAAATATACAAAAAGACTATACAAAGCAAATAAGCTTTTATATGACAACATTGCTATTCTTTTGTAATCTGAATTTATAGACTATTGTATTAAAACTAATTAAAATTAATCAAAATAGAAATGGATCTTTGCAATGTTTGCAGCTAAATCGGATTACTAATGTAGAGCCTCTCTCAAGTCTGAGCCATTCCCTCTTTCAGCCTTTCCTCTCTTGCTTTCCCTCCCCGTACTCCTTCTTTTAATGTACTGACAGCTGCAGCTGTGACAGGCCTTTGCATTCCCCTTTCCTACTTTTTTATGATAGATAAAGGGAGGTAAGGACAAAAAAATAACTAAAAAGAAAGGTCTGACCCACACACAGAGGGGATTCAGTTACATTATTGACATGTCCCCCATGGTGTTAGAGGACCCTGCAGATTTCATCTATAAGAGTGATCCATTCACAAGAAATAAGTCAGGAACTTAAACTCCTGAGCTTGTCTCCTTCATAACAACCCAAGACTGATAAACCAGTGTTAGAACAAACATCGCAGTGAGATGACAGCTGTAGCTGCAGACTGCCCTCCCAGCAGAAAGAGCCAGTTAAAAACAGATGACAGCAGGTACTGTATGAGGTAACTTATAGAGGGTTTACCCTGACCTTGTACATTTTGCACTGTACAGTAACTAGGGCTTGTCAAAGGGATTATGTGTGTTTGAGAGGATGTTTGTGGGTGCATGTGCTGATCCATGTCTGTCCGTGTAGGCATGCGTGGGTGTGCTGATGCTATTATAAAAGCAAAAGACATTTGATCTATCTTGGTGTGTATAATCGTCACGGTTAACATTTGAATAAAATAAGCTCTTGAAATACCAACAACTTGGCTCAAGTTATCTTACAATTTTTTTCACAAAATGAAGGTTGTTTATTTTTTTTACAACTTAGACCTCATTCGTCAACATGGCGTAGTGGTGAGATCCACTATTATGATGAAGCCATGTTCCTGATATAAAGCTGTTGAATTTAAGGTTTAAAGAGATAGTACAACATTTTGGGAAATACGCTTTTTTGCCCAGAGTGAGATGAGAATATGGACCACTTCTCATATCCGTCCGTTCAATATGAAGCTGGAGCCTGAAATTGGTTAGTTTAGCTTAGCATAAAGACTGGAAGCAAGGGGGAAAAAGCTAACCTGGTTCTGTACGAAGGTAACAAAATCTGCCTACCAGCAACTCTAAAGCTCACTAATTAACCCATTATATCTCGTTTGTTTAATCCATACACAAACTGAAGTCTAAAAACGACAATTTGTGGTTTTATAGGGGGTTGTGTGTGGATCCCCAGAGCCAGACCGTGTTTCCTAACCAGCTGCTGACTTCAGCTTTACATTAAACTGAAAGATAAGAGAATGGTATGATTTTCTCATCTAACTCTTGGCAAGAAAGCAAATAAGTGTACTTCCCCAAATGTCGAACATTTCCTTTAAATAGTGATGCAGAGCACAAGTGGTCCTACTGTAGTCTTTTAAATTGCAAACCCTGAGATTAAAAATAACGTAACTGCAACCAAAACCCTTTTAGTGGAAACACAACTATTATGATGCGGTCATGATTCAAATGTGTGTTTGTGTGCGTTTTTCCCCTTGTATCACATATACATTTAAAGCCTGTGTATGTTTTTGTGCATGTATATGTGTGCAAGCAGGTGGGGAATCCATGTGTGTGATGACAGTCCCTTTAACCACCTGACAGAAAACAGAACTCTTTCAGGCTTTTCTTCATTCCTGCAATCTCTGACATGCCTTCGTATAGAGCCCTTACAGACAAAAGGCAAGCAGTAAAATCATATTATCAAATCAGTCCCAGCTCAGGGGAAAAGCTGAAATCTCAGGTTTCCTCACAAAGACTTAGCTGTGCAACAAGGATTCAGCCAAAGTATACGGTTTCATTCAACACCGATTCAGTATAAGCTGACGACCTGGGCTTTTGTGGTTCTCACAGAAACTTCAAGAACTGAATTTGTTTCTTATATTCTACTACATATTGACTTTTATACAACATTTAAAATCAACAAAGTTTTGTAGCAAATGTTTAATATCGTGCACGGTGGCAGAGCGGCTACAGCTCCTGCCTCCCAATAAGGAGATTGTGGGTTCGTGGGTTCGATTCCCGGACCGGACCAACATCACACAATCTCTCTGGGTGGAGTCTGCATGTCCTCCCCGTGTTACCGTGGGTTCTCTCCGGGTTCTCCGGCTTCCTCCCACCGTCCAAAGACATGCATGTGTAGGTTAATTGATAACTCTAAATTGCCCGTATTGAATGAATGTGTGAGTGAATGGTTGTCTGTCCTTGTCTGTGTCTGTGTTCGCCCTGCGACGAGTTGGCCACTGTCCAGGGTGTGCCCTGCCTATGTCACCCGCGACCCCCTAACGGGGACCAAGCGGTAGAAAATGGATGGATGGATGTTTAATATCTAGAATTCCTTAGTTCAATGACTGTACAATGCTACTTAATGCTTTAAATTAAATCACAAATGCAGAATTGTGTTGAATAAATCAATTACATTTATGTACACATGCAGAAGAATTTCTGAAAGGTGAGACTTTCTGTTGAGATTTTCTCTTTTCAATTTTAAGATTGCCAAATAAATCAAAATAAATTCCCATTTCAGACCTTTATAATACATTCTATAGCCCACACTGTGAGTCTCTTAACTTTTTCTGGTGCTGAAATAAATGAGGAGGTCAGGTACTGGCGCCTAAGCAAATGTACGTTCTGATTCTGAAAAGGCCTTTAATTGCTACAGCGAGACAGAGGTGAGTGTGGTGGTATAACTCTACTGAAACAAAGTGTAGCAAGTCAGCCAATCAATAGCCATTATGTCTGTTTCCGAGCTGAATGGTTGGCGTAATTGTTATTAATGAAGTTCTGGAATAGAGGCGACTTGTCCATATAATGGATGGGAGAAAAAAAGCAAACTTCCACTCTGAGTCCTTTGAAAACAGCTTAAAATGTAATTTACATTCAGTACAATATAGGTTTAATTATCCATATTTTAGTTAAAATAATAATTCAAATATCTTCACTATGGCAACTTTGTTTTGTGTGTATATGTGTGTAGGTTGTGGTTACAAACTTTGTTGCCATACTGGTCAGAGTATCACCATTGCTTAAAGTCATTTTTGAACATATAAATTTAGAGTTATATTAACATACATAAGCCAGCATTTTGTGTATTTCTTAAATTCTCATAATTCAAAGTATTGTTGTGTTTTATTCCAAGGAATACAAAACAAAATATGTTGACATTTGCATTAAAAGATCTGTCAGTTAATCTGACAGTTAAAATATGTCCTGCCTTTAAATTTTGGTATCAAGATGAGAGTCAACATTTCAAAATTAAGCTTTTGAAAAAAAAAAAAAAAAAGATTTTTTTTCGTGAAAGCTAAATGTGCTGAGATGCGGTCAACCTAAATCTTTTCAGGTTGAATGATAAAAGGTGTGTGAAAGTACAACATCTCTGGAAAAGGCAGAAATCAGGCTGCAACACAAATGCAAAGGGTAGAGCCCAGGGAAGAGCTTTCTGGGGAGCACTCCAACACCCCAGGGAAAGGAAAAGAGGTTGACGCTGGTGCAGCATGAGCCGTAGGCTGCACAACACGAGGTGAGATCCAGTAGAGTTGGCATGAAACAGCAAGGTGACTGTAGAAAGTAGCTACAGGCGAAAAGACTATAAGGTCACCTTGGAGAAACTGGAAAGTTGAATCCCAGAGGAGGATGTTCCTGAAGCAGGCGGTACATGATGTTCTTCCAAGCCCATCAAACAAGCCATCTGCTGGGGCAAGGTGAGGGCATCAGGATGCTATCTCTGCACACAGAGTGAGAACGCTCCATCATGCTAAACATAAGCATGTCAACATCCGCTGCTAATGTGCATGTTAACATGCTAATGGTAGCATGCTGGTAACAAGAATGGCTTTTCCTCTTGGCCCATCCTGATGGCCAAATTACATTTTTGCTCCACTAGTTGTAAGGAACTAAGCAAATACTTTCAACGTGTATTAATCATAAAGTAAACATAAAATAATTTAAGTATTTAAAAGAATAATTGTAATTTCATCTGCTGATGAAAATTGTGTGATATGATGAATGTGATATGTGATATGAAATCTCCAGAACAGCTACTAAACAGTCCTTGAGGCCAGATTGTTTTGTCAACTGTTTCCAAGGACCAAAATTAACTTTGAAACTAAACTTTTAAACTAACATGGATGAGAAGTCCTTGAAGTGCTCAGAACAAAAAGAAAATTTGAACATCTACAATTCACTGACAACTGATAAAGGTCCATCTGCTGATGAATATCATGTGATATGATTTAAAGCTCCAGAACAGCTACTAAATGGACCTTGAGGTGAGATTGTTTTGTCAGAAAAAAGAGCAAAGTTGTTGTTAATCATCTATCCAACAATTTAGTTTGTTTGTGTACTCAGAGCTGACAGGGCTGCAAGCATTCTTAATCCCGCCTACTAAGCTCTGATTGGCCAACTGTTTCTCCAACCGGCAGAAACAGCTGTCACTGGACGCAACATTAACCAACAAAAAATAAATCTGAGATATGGAACCAGGCTAAGTAAGGATCTAAGTATAAATTAATTAGAAGTCATTGTATAATGTGGATTTTTCTTTCCTTTTTCATGGCTTCAGATTTAATCAACATACTTAAGCTTTGCAGAACGGACACCTCCGATATCACTGCTCACATTCACTTGTTTTTACACCCTGAACATTTGAATATATTTGTTAGTTTTAGAGGTATCTGGGTCATGAACTGAATTGTTGAACAAGTGGAAATTTCAACCTGTTGGTGGCACTTGATGAAATCAGAGGATCACCAAAATTGAAAACATGAAAACATGAATTACCCTCTAAATCAAACTGCCAGGCAATGACGGTTCCCTTTCACAATGAAAACAGGTAAACAGACAGGCATGCAAGTGTGAGCTTGTGTGTAAAATGTCGAGTCACAATCAATGCACATTTATGTGTTATCACTGGGGATCGTGCACCTGCGATACAACACAGTGATTACAGTCAACGAAGTCATCTTTCCTCTATTACCCCCTGGTTCTCCTTTGTTCTCTCCAGCAATCTTCTTTCATCACAACAAGCTGTCCATTTCTCTCTCCCTTTACCACTTTCCCTCTCCTGGAAAAGTAAACAAGCTGCTGTTGAGCAGCCCACTCATTAGCCCCATGGCTGGACAACTGTCTCATAAAACAAGATGGTGTTATGGCAACTCACACTTGACTGCCTGCTGCACAGCACTGGTGTAAAATAGGTTCAACTGTTGTAGCAAAGGTTAAAGAATTTAAACCAGGTAATTCTCAAAGAAAGCTAAAAACCCAAGATAATGAAAATATTAAATAAATATCTGAGAGAGAAAATTGTTCTCAGCCTGAAGTCAATAAATAAGAATAGGCTTTTGGGCAGATTTATGTGAAAAATTCATTTATTGAAGAGTGGTAAAAATACAAATCTTCCCTCATATCACTAGTATTCCTCATTACACCAGCTGCCTGTAAAATACCAGTTATTGCATTTCTTTGTGAAAAAAAAGGATATATTATGCTGTCTCACGCACAGTCATCCATCCACCCAACCATGTACGCACACATGCACGCACAAAAAAAGCAAACCCTCCTCCCCCCATGTTGTTGCATTCACTGCTGTTGCTGAAACAGGAAATGAAGGGAGCCGTATCACCCAGTAACACCACCATGTTGACGATGAAGCTCTGACCATGGATTGAGATAGAGATGGAAACACAATGATTCAAAGAACAGAACACTCTCACATCCTGATCAATACACACCAGTGTACTGCATCGACAACCAGAAGAGAAAACAATCCTACTCTGTTTGCAGCCCACGCATGCATTCATTGCTCATGTCAATCTGTACTTTCTTCTCCAATTAGTCATGATAAAACACGTGTCCTGTGTCAAAAAGGACAGGTAAACTGTAGTTTAGACTCTCTGGATTAAGTAGGAGTTTTTTCAACCTACAGGCTGAAGTAAAGACATTCAAGAAGAATACCTCTCATTGAGGTTGTTTTAATGTAATGTTTTAATTAAATTAGTATTAAAGGATCATGGGTGGTTTAGGTTTTCACCCTGTTTTACTGAAAAGAAAATCTGATTTGGGGCTGTCAAAGTTACATTATCATTGCATGGCTAATCTCTATATGACAGAATTTCCTACAAACTCCTTGGCCCCAAATGTAAGATTTATCAATTTCTTAATGTACACCTGCCTTTAGGTTAATGAAAACCACTAGGAATAAATGTTACATGAAGTTCAGAATCACGCAACACTGCCACCATATGGACTGAGTTATGTATTACAACAACATAACAAAAATACATGGGGAATACAAGCACAAGCAATAAGACAACTATATCCCATTGCTGTGTCCATGGAAAGACAGCTCAACTAAAGGAGCCAAATAAATAAAATCACACTTGAATAAATCAAATATGGATTTGTAGGTTCCATATATGGGATTTCATCTTTGCAATGCTATTTGGTTACTTGGGTGGTGTTTATATTCAGCGTAAGCTAGTTGGAGACTTGAGGCTCTCAAGACCATATTTATTGCCAAAATCTTGTAGCATTAAAGTATAAAAAGTTTTCAAAGACTTGAAAATTGCATCAGGATAGACAGGAAACATGAATTTGTTTTGTGAAAGTTTCTGCATTTTCATTTATTCATTTCCCCCTATTTAAGCTTTTCAGCTATCTGTTACAATGCTATTGTTATGACACCACCATGCTCCATAAGCCAAAGGTAGGCTGCAAATCAAACAAATGTTACCTTACAAGCTTTAAATCCATATGACACATTATTAGCCAAGATAGATGTTAATTTGAAGGTGACGCCATGATAAAGTTTGTACTGTTTGAAAAATTCTACATATTGCGGTAGTTAGCCTCTTTGTATCTTAACATTACCCATCATTCAGTGAAGTTTTAGCCACACAACAAGTCCTGCTTCTTGGTGCCTTCACCAACAACTGCCACAAAAAATGTGAATTGAATGAATTGGTTAATTTGCAAAGCACAGCAGGCCAGAACATATTAGCTAGATTTTACAGTAACTTTAGCTTAGCTGTATATGGTATGTGGTTGACGTTTGCCTGCCAACTGGTAACATTAGTGTATTTGGTCAAGAAAGGTGACAGAACTTTATGTTTCTTCAAATGTTCCCTTTCTTTTTTTCTGTGTGTACACTGCAAAAGAACATATAACTTATGCTAACTTCAGCGTAGTCCTGATATTGATCTATTGATCTATTGATCTTTATCTGTCTAGTAAATTGAGAAGCCACTAAGGGTTAACGGTAGATGAACTACGGGAAGAAAGGCGAATTTAATATCTATCAGGAGTAAATAAAAAGTCAATGTAAAATTAAAGTTGGCGCACACGAACCGTTGAAATAGAGCTAACTTACCGCCCATGCTTGAAGCACTGACGACAACTCTGTTCAAAACCGTGAGCGAGAAAGAAAGTATGCGCCATCTTGGATTTTACGTGCATTTTAAAGTAGCTATTACAAAGACTCACACCCCATCGGAATAAGCTGCGTTTTTTCTACTTTACACTCGCCTGACATCGACATTTTTACTCATGGTAGGTTGCTGAGAAGTCCACTTCCATTTTGGTGAATCCATATGTAAAATATCTGTTGTTACGTTACTTAAATGAGTTGTGAACGCCTGAAATGAGTGGGTCACTAGCATAGCAATCCAGGACCCCGATGACATAGCGTGACGGCCGTGAGTCAGAGCTAGACATCCCGGTCATCCCCTCACCTTTGCAGTGATACCTCTACCTCATCCTTTCGAAATACAATACTGCCCTCCTGTGGCACTTACCAAATATTACAACCGGCATAGGACACACGTCTCTCGCTTAGGCAGGAGGATACACCGGGTACCAGAAAGTGTAGCCACGGCAGCAGTAAGTTAAGTTGGACGTTGATAGCGAACATAATCGGTATTTTCTTCAATATATGAACTATATGTTTTTAACAACGCATGACTTGTGGTATGCAGCCAGCGCGGAAATAAGATGACATCTTGCTGTGGCTCTGTCTCTGTCACATGGTGTTTGGGTGGCCAGTCGTGAAAGCCACATCAGTGTGGACAGACGTGTTAACCAGGCATCTGCTGTCAGTGTGTGACCAGTTTCACCGCCGACCTGCTGACACTGGGGATCCCCATCTCAGCATGCCTCACAAGAGCAAAAAAGAGAAGGTACAGTGGATTCTTAATGCAAATGTACTTTATTAAATGTTAGCATAATATACTTTATGTTTTATTTTGTTTGATTGATTCCTCGCTTTTTAGGAATCCTCTAAATCTGGAAAACCTAAAAAATCTGGAAGTAAAAATGGGCCTGCAGACGACCAAGATGTAAGTATTTTTGAACTTTTCACTGTCCAGAGAAGACTTGCATTGGCTACTTTATAAAAATGTACAATACATATAACAAATGCATTACTGGCATGTAGAAAAAATATAAACTAAACTGCACAAAGTGTGATCAGTATGATTATTGTAAAGATACCACAGGATACGACAATAAATACCTCAAAATAAGGTCAGTGTAAACTAAGTATTGAGTATTTCACTGGAAACTTCTTTTGGCCTTTGCGTAGCCAATTTTTAGATACCAGCTTCACTGTCATGTTACACACACCCACACCCACACGCATTTTTAAAAATATCACATGCTCATGCAGGGATATTACACAGATTTGCATTAATTCTCACATTTTTTACACAACCTTAACCTTAACAATTGCTTTTACACATGCTTTCTATCGCCAATTCTTCCCTAGAAACTCACTATTCATCCATTGTTTTTAAGTTTAATGACCTTTTGTCCTTATGAAATGAAGGCAAGGTTGCTCATGTGACGTCACAGCATGATCTTATGACTTTATTTTCTCTGAAAATACTTGCTTTCAATCCCTAGTTCTCCCCATCATGACTTGTTTGGCCTCTGAGTATAATACCAGGCATTGTAGCAGCTATTTTTGTCCTTATCATTTCTGGCATACACCAGTGATGTTGAGTATAGTACACTGACATTGAAAGAGACCTGATTGATTGACTGCTGGACCTGCTGTTTGTTCCCATTGACAGCTTTATCAGCTCCATCTGTGCTCAATTATTCTGTCCACTGAGGTCCATCCCGAACTCTGTCAGCAGATGCAGTACAGTACACCGCCGACTGTGATCAGGTTGCTACACTGAGAATCACCTGATCTGATTTGGAAAGGAACTTGACCCTTAACCACAACACCCTCACCCCTTCTCCTCTCCTCTCCCCTCACCTCCTCTCTTCCCCTCCTTTGAACTCCACAGTGACACTTGAATAAAGTGATTCCTGTGCCATTTCCTTTTGGGCAGGAACTACCTTGCCCTACCGTGCTCCAGTAACGGGAGCCCTTCCTCTGCGACTCTTGTTTCTGCAGGGCTCCAGTAAGAAAGTGCCTCCCGCAACTCAGCTGATGAGGGTAAAGCAGCCAGGGTCGCACTCGGCCGTGAAGAGGGAGAAGAGGTTCAGCACTTCGTCTTTCCCCCTCAGTGCTAACAGGGAGCTACAAAAACTACCTGCACTGACAGGTATGCCTCCCTCAATATACAGTATCTCCATGCAACTCCTCTACATTCTGTAATAACTCATACACATAGATAAGCTTTTACTCCTGGAAAATACTGGATGACCTTTATCTAAGATTGCATGTTTGGCCTATATGGATGAAGGGAATCATATTAACAATTCATAGCCTTGGTGGATCCTCATAACCGCCTTTTTAACCTTGAGATCTCTGCTAACTACATAATTTATAGCTAAGCAGACTGCCCATCAGCTTTATCTGTAATGCAAATGATGTGCAATCAGCTGTATCTCCAGCCCTACCTGGAAGAAACAGATACTGTATAACCCCCGGAGGGCTCGCTCATGTAAGACAACTCTGATTCAGTGGTGGAATCTAGGCCATCCAACAATAACTCAAAATGTAAGCCCAAATCAAACATAAACTGTAAACTCCGACATATCTTGAAGCATCAGGCATCTTAGAGTCCTATAAATAATCTCTTCTGCACTTTAGCATAAGCTTGTAATAGAGCCAAGCAGTATGAATAACTGTGATTGGAGATTTGAACTTGTTTCAAAGTTATTCTAGTTATCACCAATTAGCAAACTAACCATAATAACTATAGCAAGCTAGCTGGTCGCACTGTCAGTCTTTTAATTTACCGTACTGATTGACTTTATTAGTATGTATCACACTGATGCCGATTCTGAGATGAAACAGTGAGATTGAGGTTTGAACATTTACATCAATCTTTCATGGCTTCTTTGTTTACACACAGCATTACAGGCAGTATCTGGCCTAAGTGGTTTCCTGTAAACTATACCCAGCTATGCTTTGTCCTCATACCAGGATGAGCTGGGTGACACTACGGAAAAACAATAAAGGCGTACAGACCAGAGGATTTGCAAGTTTGTGGGAGACACAGCCACAGTTGGGAACGTGTGACAATTCAATCAAACAAATACTGATTAGCTTGGTGTTTCATTTGAAGAAACACTCTATTTCTGTGAGTTTTGAGAAGAAGCTGAGGGAAAAGGGAGTGGAAGGAATAAGAAAATAATCTCCCTGACCTGTCAGTTGATGGTAGTGACCTGAAGAAACATGCAGATCATCACAAATTACACTCCTGACAGTTCAAGGACTGCTCTGTGATTTTAGGCTCTAGAGTTAGTGGTCAGATGCAGTCAACATAACTACTTTGCTCAGTCACACGTGAACATATCTGAACTAGAGCTATTTTGATAATCAATGAATTGGTTAGAATTATCTTTTAAAGCAGAAATGCCAAATATTACCCAGTTTCAGCTTCTTTTAGGTGCTTTTCTCTGTTTGATATGACTGTAAATTGAAGATCTCTGGGTTTTGGACTGTTGGTTGGAAAAAACAAGACATTTGAAGATGTCACCTTGGACCTAATGAAATTGTAATGGCCATTTTTCTGACACTTTATAGACCAAACAATTTATTGATTAGTTTCAACCCTAATTTGAAAAAAAAAAGATATTTAATTCAGACATTTTGCATGGGCATCCATGTACTAGCGAAATCTTTATTTTGTATGATTAATTTATTTTTAACTTTTTAAAAACGAGTTTCAGTGCAACATTCTTGACACTCATGTCTCATAAAAAACAACTATAGTGTAGAGCCTTGTGTAAAAATCACAGTTACATTCAGTTACAGTACTAAAAGCTATAAACACATATAGTCTTCCTGAAAAGGAAAGGAGTTGCTTGTTATGTGGTTATGGTAAAATTGAATATGAAGTCCATTATATGTTTTTTTTCTCCTTATATGATGACCTAATGACTGACTATACGTTTTATGACTATACTGTACATTTCTGCTGAGTTTGTCTGGTTGGACTTGAGTTGTGTTTTAGGGAGGCTATTTTGTGGCAGATTTTATTTGTAGAGTTTGGGAGATGAGAGAAAATTCTTTACTTTCAATGTAAAGTTATATTTTATGTTGTTTTCTAACAAATTTTGCTTCACCCCTTCCCCATGGTAAATTTGGTGTGGGCTTGGCACTTGTGTGCGCATGGACATGCATAACAAAGAAAACTACTAAAAAATATTATAAAATATCACATCTCACTGAGTAGTACTTGGAGACCAGAATCAGGGCACAGACAGAGACGTCAGATATTTGTAAATGGATTTTGTTTCTAGCTACAAGAGATATCCATGTGTACACAGACATCCTAAAATGGTCACTCAGTGCCACAGGCTTCTCTCTGTATCTGTGTGTGTGTATGAGAGAGAGGAAATGTAGGTCTATAAATCATCGTATCAAATTAAATGTCACAAATATCTTGATTATGGATCAAATATGAGACATTTTATCTCACTTTTTTGTCTGTAATATCAAGTGAATACAGTTGACAGAGTCTTACTTGCTGGTGTGGACACAATTTTGTCAGTAGGACAGTAGGTTTTGTCAGTAGGTAACAATGCATGTTTGATGAAGAAGAGTAAACAGTATGTTGTTCCAAGTGTTAGTAAAACATTTAGTGATGGGTTTGTGTTACATATAGCCACAAATGGCCCAGCCTGTGCTGCCATCTTCTGGCTGAAAATGGGAACTGTTGTTTCCTCGGCCAAATCAGTCAATTTTATAGTAAAATTGTTGTTGAGAATTTTCACTTTATTTTAATATGATGTCTAGCCTTTTATTTGAGTTAAGCTGTTGCCATATGGCACTCTGTTTAAAGAATACGGTTGGCTGTGTTATTCTGTGTATGTATGTTTCTTAGTGTCAACAAAACCCTTGGAAAGACCAAAACCAAAAATGTGGTAGTCCAACTCTCAGTATCTTCTGACTTTCTGACCCTACCCTGTCTGTGGCACTCAGCTGCAAGACTATATACTCCTAGTGTAAAAACGGGTCACATGTATATGGTTTCCTTTTAAAAAAGGGCTCAGTAATTTGGTCAGCTCAACTGGTTACTCAAACTAAACTAAATTGTGTTTTCGTTTGGGACTATTTTCAACTGCAGATTAATATACATTTGGTGAGTTAGTCAGTATTTACGGCATCAGGATGGTGTGTGTGGGCCTGACTGAAAATAAACTACAGTGTGTGTGTTCATGGACATGAAGGAAACATGTCACCCACTGCAACACTGTGGCTCACTGATGTGTCTTTAATTGTTTCTGGACAACAATGGAGGTGTTTGGCACAGAGGAATAATGTATATCATGCTACACAGATAATACTTCTTAGTAGGATCAGTTATTGTTGGTTTTGGTCTTTTCATGGGATTCCAGAGTTATTTTTTGTCTAATAAAAATCCAGAAGGAGTCCTGGGGTATTTCTGAACCTGTACACACTCCTGCCCAGCCTGTCTAACCAGTAGGAAATAAGTGGCAGCTTTCAGAAAATACCAGCGCCCGTTGTCATGGCTGTGGAATGTAATGGCATCTCTTGGAGAGGTTTTGGCCCCTCAGTGAGAGAATGCCAATAGTGAGAACTGCTTAGTGATACACTTGGCCTTCCTCTCCTCTCCTCTCCTCTCCTCTCCTCTCCTCTCCTCTCCTCTCCTCTCCTCTCCTCTCCTCTCCTCTCCTCTCCTCTCCTCTCCTCTCCACTCCTGCGACACATATTTTTGGGTCATATATCTTTAAAATATATGCTATTTTGTTTTAGAATTAGATATGCATTTAAACAAGGTGTTCAGACCTCAAAATGTTTTTAGGATTTGCTGCTTAGTAAGTGGTAGGACAACTGTGACATGACTATAAATCCTAGTAAAACCCGCCTCCCTAATTGGTGGAAAACAGCCCAATCCCTTTGTTATTAAATGACTGTGAAATCACTGTGAAAATGGTGTTGAACCCCACTGATATGCAAACTCTGGTCAGCCTTGTGGTGTGAATGTGATTTCACTTCTTGTGTTCTCTAATAAATCACATGAAACGAGGGAAAGCTACTTCATTATGCAAAGATGAAATGCATTTGCCACCTTGGAGTTGGACTTATTTTGGTGTGCAGACTCATGAAATAATTATTCACTAAAGGGTTAGTCTAAATATACATAACCTATATAATTGGAAGTGTGATACACTATGATGTTCAACTTGTATGATGTATATATTTTTAAACAGATGTTTAAGTCACTAGATAAACTTGCAGACAGGCAGCAAAATGCTGCTTGGAGCTGCAGCAGTTTCCTGCGTTGGGTGCATTTAATTTTCTCTCCTCTCGCTTTCATTTCCTGTTTACAGCTAATTTTGCTAAGCACATGTATGTCACCCAGAATAACATAATGCAGCAAATTCTGCCATTGCCCCGAATAGTGTGTGAGTCATAAAACCCTCTCACCAGATTATATAATGTAAAGCCACTGAAGATGGTAGCTTCATTTTGTTCTTATTGGAGAGTACAAAGTGTGTGGACATCATTTTTATATCTTTTTAAACTGTCTTACAGGACTGCATCTAATCATTTATTTGATTTCACATTATTTTTGTATATTCAGGATGACACTACACCGTACATTTACATGGTCTTTCATCTTGTGTAGTGAATAATCACACCACAGCTTTCTACTGAATTTCTTTGGTTTTTCTTGCTAGAGAGCTGGAGTTTGAGTCCCCAAGAGTCCTGTCCTCATCCCCCAAGTGGTTTCTTCGTGCCTGCTTCTGTTCCTCATTGAATCCAAAGATCTGAGGCCCCCTCTGACCCTCTCCTCCACCTCCCTTTGATAAAGAACCAAGCAGAGATGACAGGAGGAAAACAATGAGAGACTTTGAAGATTCAGCCAGGGCTTCTCTCTCTAAGAACACAGAGTAAGTTAGTTCCAGCTGCTTATCCAAAGTCAGATAATGTTGAAAACCCTGCCAATAGTTAAACTCTGGAAAGGACTTAAGTCAATCTGATCTAAGATCTGTAGCAGGGCCTGCCTTGCAGAGCGTCACCAGGGACCAGTGAGTGGGGAGGAGGAGCCGGACCAAAAATTCCAATGCATGTCCCGCCCCCTGTGGATCCTCCCAGCCAATCACGCTCCCTCTCTCCCCGGCAGCCTTTGCTCTCATTGCTCCAGAGCAGTCAGAGCTCAGCCAATCAGCTGGCTCCTTCACTGCTTACATCACTAACTAGCCAGTTCCCTCCAGCAGCGGAGAGCTTCATTTTCTGATCTGCTTTTGTGCTAAAATGGAGGCTGGCCTCTCGCCCTGAGTGGATCGCCTTCCTGGTTGAGGTTTAGATGTTGACATGCAATAAATCTGGAGACAGGATGGTTGTGGATGCACCTAACTCCAATGGGCCTTTTCAGCCGGTGGCTCTTATGCACTTCAGAGGTACGTAAGGACACATTATTCTTGCTGTATTGTCCTAGGGAATGAAGGAGAGAGAGCTGTGTTGCTGTGCTCCTGTTCCCCTCCACTGGTTACTGCTTGGTTAGTCAGCATTCAGACGTTTGAGATAAGATCATTGTTTCTGTGGTTTGGAAAGCAGCTCTATTGTGTCTGAAAGGGAACTGAGGAATTGTTGTTTGTAAGGCGTGCGTGCATTACTGTGAGACACGGGAGCTACATAAAAATCTGGTTTTACCAGCTAGCTGCTCTCTCTGCCCATCCCCCCGCCAAGCTTGTGATGTCAAAGGAAGTGAGGTCATAGCCTAGGGAAGGGTCTTCTCCTTAGTTTTTCGTGTTTGATTGTGAGTTTCTGGATTTATGTGTGCAATTATTAATTGTAGCCTTTTGAGGTAAAGCTCAAGAGGGATCAAATATTGTCTTCCCTCTTCCCTTCTTGGCTGTTCTACCCAGCCCAGCATTTTTGTCACACTCCAGTTCATCTGAGCACAAATTGGTCATAGTGTGGAGGCTGTAGACAGCCACTGCTCTGCAGCAAGCACCAGCCCCCTTCTCCATCTCCCCACCCTTTCCCCCTCGTTATCCTCCTGTGAGAGACATGGCAACACACACTAATATATATATATATATATATATATATATATATATATATATATATATATATATATATATATATATATATTATATGTGTGTGTGTATATATGTATGTATATTAGAGTGTGTGTGTATATGTATGTATGTATATGTATGTGTATCAACAAAGCACCACTGTCATTATGACCCAGCCATTTTTTTTGTCAGTGCATAGTAGTAATGTTTTAGGATTACAACATCGAGCTCAACCTCTTAATGTGTGAACAATGTACCCAGTCATGTTTGAAAGGCCCAGCCTGTTACCACTGTACTGGGGTGCAGCCCAGCGTTAGATGAAGCCTCTGGCAATTATTGATTACACTCTATTGAGCCACAGAGGCGACTGCCTTGAATGACAACTCAGTGTTTGGGAACAATCAGACTCTCTCTGCCTCTTTCTCTTTCCTCTCTTTGTGTGTGTTTATCATTCTGACCCTATTCAGACCAAATGTCTTGTATCCAGATCTTTCCAGATTGTGTGTAGCTTCAATTGAAGCAGATTACAGTTTATACCTAGCATCTGAATGTGTCTCAATTTAATGTTTAAGTGACCACTTATGAGCAGTTTTCACTTCCCTTCTCACACCAAATATTTTACATGGGAAACTGAAACTACTACTAAACCAAACAATGTATATATGTTCATTTGCACATGCACATGTATATGTACAGGATTGTGACATCCCACCTTTAGGTATAGACTTAAAAACCAGCATCCATGTTTGTTTAGTTTTGACAAATTAGCTGTGTTTTGGGATATTTTTCTGAGCTTCACACAAACACTATAAAACGGATTTAGGTGGACCTTAAGCGTTGTCAGGAATGCATTTGCATTCACTACCCATTTTGACACATGAATCCATGACCAACCCTGAATCAGGGTCCACATCCAAACATTTCCTCAGTATGTTTTAGGTACATTCATGCCTGTATTTAGAGCCGTGTTATCAGACAAAATGTGTCACTAAACATGCCTTTGGGTCTCTGAATCTCTTTTTTTATTTATGTCTGTTTCTTTGAGATGCACGACATCACCTTAATAACTAGCAGTGCAAAGCACTTCTTATTAGTCACAAGGGAGCCTCCAAATTGCAGATATGAATGTGTCTCAAGGGTGTCAATCATGCATACTTTTTCAACTACACACAACTATTTCCAAAGAACACATGGGCGATGATCCATGAACTGTACTCTACTGTATATATCCTGGATGCATTCTCAGGTGTTGCTTACAATGCAGCCAAAATGACTTTCATAAATGAATGTGTCCAACCTAGTTGCCTTCAAAACTGCAACACACTCTCCCTCTACATAGCTATAAATAGTAATCAGTCAATGTTTGCATTGATCATAACATACTGTCGATAAAGCAGATTGCCAAACCAGTCCTAACTCCAGACTAGCAGCTGTTCATTTGACCCATTTACAGAGAAAAAGTAGAGACTGTGGTTCCACTGTGACTCCAGTTATTTATTATCTTCGTTTTGAACATGGGGCTATTAGAATAAATCCTTCTCTGTTCTCCACAAGACACACTACGTGTGTGTGTGTGTGTGTGTGTGTGTGTGCATGCACATGCTTATTTCCCTCCTAAGGCTTCTGTTAGTTACATTGATAGAGGTCACATTGTGGTTAGCATCAATTTTGGGATCACAACACTGGTCCTTTATCTGTTACACAACAACCCGTTGGGTATTTTAGGAGTGTACAGAAACTTTATAACACAGGCAGACAGACTTATGTAATAGGAGCAACGCAAGTCTGACACGGTCAGGGGTGCAAGGCATGGCAACACATTCCAGTCCAGCTTCATGTCCCAGTGCAAGCAGCACAAATGACTAAATATGTTACAACATAAACCTTATGCCAAGGAGAGAGATGGTTCACTAACAGAGTTTAGTGTTGAAAATTGAAATAAACACTAATAAGTAAATGGTCATCTAATCCTTCTTCTTACTGTTGCTTTTCCAGCTGTCTCTACCAGTCTTCTGGCTTTTAACTGGTGCACCTCAGTTGACCTAACAGGCCTCATTCTGAAATGTGCTATGTCCACTTTGGAGACGAGTCTTAGTTGTTTTTGACTGCATAATAATAATGAACATCTTGGATGAACCTCTCTCTCTTATGTGTTTTTAATCAGGAGTACTGGCACTCGCAGTGTTTTCCCCTTGTGACAGTGACAGCGCTTTTGGCTGTCAATCCTGTATGGAAATGGCTGATAATGGCTGCTCACACACTTACCCTCTCTCCTCTGGAATTCCCAACTTCTCACCGTCATCAAGATAAATTGGCTGACTTGAAACTGACACTGCAGAAGTGTGTGTGTGTCAGAGCCAAGTCTCCATTATGTCTGAATAGGATATCTCTCTTCTTACCTAGAATCTGCCTATTTGCAAGAATGTCAAGCACTTGTGTGTGTGCCCTTCTCTATTCTGTGGTACGGCCTTTGTGTCACTCTTCGTGTACATTCATTGGAATTAGGGCAGGAGTGAATAGGTTTAGCTGCCTAATATTTACAGTGGTAAAAGTATTCAGATCTTTTACTTTACTAAGAAGTAACAATACTACAGTGCAAAAATACTCAATCAAGTTCTGCAATCAAAATCTTGTGTGTGTGTGTGTGTATATATATATATATAAATAAATACATTTTTTTTTTTCTGGGTTGTAAGTAGTGATGTATTAATATTAATGTGTGCGTCACTTCAATGTTGCAGTTGGTAAGGTGGAGCTAATTTGAATTACTTTATATACTGTTTGACTTCATCAATTGGTTATTATTCATCCTTTTTCCTTATCTAAACCCTGTGCCAAATTCATAAATCATAATTTGTGTCTCAACCTAATTTGCTTATCTCAGTAATTGGAAGCATTCTGTCCACAGGTACTGACAGTCATGGAGGAAGAATGGGATCCATCTATTGTGTTTCCCTTATATGCCATGTATATAACTGATCTAATTCGGTTCACCCGTGGCGTCAACATCCTCATCATGTTCAGACAGCCTCAGAGCCTCAATGCTAGCCCATTGCCAATGCCACACCCTTTACTGATTAGTAATTATGGGGTATAGGAAACACAGCTTTTGCCACACTGGTATGATTTGTTGAGGTTTAACACTGTAGACGATGGATATGCTGTAATCTGTACTCTTACGTCCTTCTATTGCATTGTAACTATAGATATCCTTGTACACCTAGAGTATAATTTCCTCTTCAAATGAGGCCATTCTGGTTGCAGAAATACAGCAAAATCTTACTGTAAAGCTTACTGTACTGTAGGTGTCAGGTGCTGTGTGTATGGGCATAGGCAGTGATTGCCATAACCCCTCATCTACCGATCAGATACAGAACGTAGGTTACCAGCGGAGACAGTAACGAAAGCATAAATTTAGGCTAAGTCTAGCACAACCATAATTTAAGTATGTTTTGTTGGTGCATTGTTAATCACTAGCAACCAAATGAGAGCACCTTGATCTGACAGACCTCTTGTCTACATCGCGTGAAGCTCTTTCTGTCACTTAAATTAATTCACCTGACTTTAGTGAAGGAATACGTTGACATTATGAATTTGCCTATTTTACTACAGCTGCTGCTGGGCTTATACAGAATCAAAATTAGATCAGTGAGTCGGGGATGAAACATGAGATAACAATCTTTTAAAAAAAACGTGTCTGTTATTTTATTGAGAACTATCTTAATCTCTTAAGGGAAGCAGAGGCTAATGTGAAATGTAATTTCATTTAACTATGAATCATAATGCCTTATTTGCATATTATTCTACAACACCACAAACCTGCAGATTGAAGCCTTAAACGGAGCTTCTTCCCCAAAGCTGTAAATAAATACACAAAAGGCGGCCTAATTGTATGTGGAGTTGTGTACTGTATGTTTTTTTTTTTTTTTTTTTCTTTTTGCATTTATGTCCTTTATGTTTGCACTTATGTTGTATGTGGTGTACTGTCACAGCCATTCCATCTGAACTGAAATTAATTCCACCAGCCTAGCCGTGTGGTAATAAAAGAAACTTGAACTTGTATCTGCAGGACACAAAACTTTTTATTTGGATAAATATGCTTATTTAGCAAACATAAGGACAGACGTGAGAGACATAAAAGACATAAAAACTGGAAATAGGAGGAAACGACTAGCATGGCTCAGTCCTGTGATGAGACGACGAACAACAAGGTATCATGTGTTAATTAGTGAGCTTTCAAGGTGTTGGTAGTACCTTTTTGGACAGAGCCAGGAAAGCTGTTTCCACCTATTTCCAGTCTTTATGCTAAGCTAAGCTAACCAGCTGCTGTTCATAGCTTCATATTTAAAGGATAGCGAGTGTTGTTGATCTTCTCATCTAACTTGGCAAGAAAGATTTCCCAAAATGTTCAACTCTCCCTTTAAGCACTTTATAGCATCATATAAACTAACTAAAATAAAATCAGCCTTTTGTATTTTAGATGTCCAGATCCTGATTTCATTTTTTAAATAAATGAATCGTGCCATAATAGTGATTATTTAGGTAGCTGAGGAACATGTGTAGATTTTCCTCGAATGTGAAACCAAACAGCATAAAAGAGAAATAAGCTACATTAAAGTTGTGTCACATAACTACATAATTATGGTGTCACTGTGTGTCATTACTGCACCACATGAGCAGGTAGGAATATAGCGTCACTGAAATGGATGTGTCCTCTTTGTGTTGTCATGTGTGAAGTGTTGACTCTGGCAGAGATTGTTTGTTTGTTTTACAAGCCTGTGCTCTTGAGTGCTTGGGTGGAAATAAAGCAAAATAGGAAGTCCTCAAACCACCATGGACAAATATAATGACAGACTTAACAGACAGACCTAGGGTAGGCAACATTGGAGAAACTAGCAAAAGACAGCTAGTTTTTGAAAGTATCCAACCAAACAAATCCCATCCCCTCGCTTCAGGTCTCCCTCCAAAGCCACTAACCTGAAACACATTTTTATGGGCAACGAATGCACACTGGTAAGCAGGCAGGTAGGCCTGTCTACCTAAGCCAGAGCATTTGATTTATTGACTGCTGTCAGGATGTAAAGAGAACTTCAACAAATATAACAGAAAATGCTTCTGAAATACGTCACCTACCCTAGCTTTAAATAGCTAGCTTCCCTATTATAATTTTTTTTTTTTCTCAGCATGTGTCAAATGGCGAGACTGTGACTGTTCACCTACTTCCCAAATCCTTCATCCTCTTCTTCATCCCATCTTTTCTCGTCCACTCTGCTATGTACTTATCCTCCCCCTGGGCTCTAACCATTTCAGCCTTTCTCTCAATGCACTTTAGTCTTCATGACTCATTTGCCAGTCTTCATCACTCTCTTGCTGATTTGTATTTCTTTTTCTATCACATTGCTGTTTTGTCATCCTTGACAGTTAAACTGCCCCCTGCTTTCTCTTGTGACCCCCCTCTCTATGAACATGGCTCCATTTTCCTATATTTTCAACCGCCTCATTTCATCACCACTGCGTAGCCTTGTTAAGCATTCAACTTTCTTTCGGTCATCCCTGGACTCTCTTTTTTTTTTTCTCTCCTCCTTTTCTTCCCTTCACCCACCTCACTTTCTTTCCTCTTTGTCTCCTCAGATGTTGCCCCCGCAGAGCAGGAGAAGCTCTTCATCCAGAAGCTACGACAGTGCTGTGTTCTTTTTGACTTCCTGTCCGACCCGCTGAGCGACCTGAAATGGAAGGAAGTGAAGCGGGCGGCGCTGAGCGAAATGGTGGAGTACATCACCCACAACAGGAATGTCATCACAGAGCCCATCTACCCGGAGGTGGTGCACATGGTCAGTATAACCCGAGGGGTTAACTTTGCGGTTAAAGCTGAAGATGAGAGTGAAACTTAGGCTGAGAATAGAGGCAGGCTGTAACTGCGGGACAGAGCTGGTAGGAGTTGAGCACAGATTATATGATTGAACAGTGGGTTCATGTCCCAGCTGATGTTTGTGATCATGTTTTAATGAGGCTTTTTGCTTAGGGCGGAAGATCTGGTTTTCTTGAGGCGTGAACTTGATAATCTATTCATTCACTTTTTTTTTTTTTTTTTTTTAAAAAATGATTTGTGCAGTAAGTACGTTTGCTATTGCCTTTCAAATTATTTTTCAAAAATAAAGTGGGCTAAAGTCAAAGAGGAGAGGGAAAACACGTAAGATACATTTCCCTTCCATCATCTCATTTATTTCTTGCAAAAGCTGTAATGATCCACAAGATTTTGTGCATACAAATGTTAGATTTTAGCCATGCTAGTGACATGGCTCTATTGAACTGGACTTAACTTTTCATCTATAGCCATCATCAGGTCAAAATTAAATTTGTCCAATACTTTCGTTTATGACTAAATACCTGCCAGTTTAGCAAGTAATAGGTTACTTGCTAAACATCAGGATGTTAGCATAGTCATTGAGAGCATATTAGCATGCCGATGTTAGCATTTAGCGCAAAGCACCGTTGTGTCTAGTACAGCCTCACGGAGGCTATAATCCTAAATAACTAATTAACAAATGATGATCCCACCTGCCTTTTCACCTCAAGTAAAATCAAACAGATTTTGAACAAGGGGTGTTTACACTATTTGTACTGGACCAGTCTTGTTTATACTCTGCATTGACAGTTGATTCAAGTAATCCTCTGTACATGAAAGCTTTTATATTATAAGTTAGTCTTTCCCAGAAAAGTCTTTCCAATGGTACAAGGGATGTGATGAATGTTTCTTTTTCAGCATAAGCAATAGAGATTTGTTTGTTTGTGAAATTAGAGGAAATTGTGCCTTATCTATGATTTACAACTAAACTTCACCAGCAGATAATCCAAACAAACCAAAATGATCATGATGATAGATGTTCTGCATACCATCTCATCACAACCTTTAGTGTGCAGAGATACAGAAGTGGAGCTATAAACATGATGGAAACACTGAATCTAGTGAGATACTCTTCCTTCACCACTAATACCAAACTCTTTTCATCATCAAAGCCAACAACAGAATTGCTATAATTGCAGTTATGACATTTCCATTTACGGTTTCCATTGTGGAGTTAATGCTTCATCATCTTCACAGCCTTTTCTGGGTTGAAGTGCAGCACAGCCCAGACAGCCTATCTACCTTGTAGCCTGTCTTTTCAAACAAGGCTCCCAGTGTTTTAGTAGGCCACCTGCACTGTCCCATGATCTGCCTGGCAGAGAACAGCAGCCCACAGGGGAGTCACTTGACACTGTGAGAGACCAGAAACACAACACACTTGGATTATTGTGGGCCAAACCCTTGGAGGCCAGTTGCATGGACAAAGTTAACATTAACCCAAAAAGAACAAATATTTTAGAATACCTAAAATGCATTTACAAACACGGCTAAAATTTAATTAAATGTATTATAGACTTTGGCATCAAGACAGTTATGCTTTTGTTTTTGTTTTGTATTTCCTTACTGATTATTATTATTTTTTCTTTTTTTGAGCAGTGAGAAATCAAGACAGAAAATTGGAAAATAAATCATGAAACGTGACACTAACACATATTCCTAATCATTTAACACTAGGGCTAGGAACTGAGTGAATGCAATGTACTCCTCATGATACCAGCATTTATAATTGACCTTTAAACAAACTTAACGTGTGTCAGACTGTGTGGAGACTTGTCCCAAAGGAGGCTGTGCTGTGGGCCTTGGTAACAGAAGTGCTGCTGTTACATTGCTTGAACAATGCACTGTTTTAAAACAATCTATGCAATGAAAGTAGAGTGAAATCTAACAGAGTTTATGAAAGTAATTAAAAGATCTATTGTATTGAAAATGTTCTCCAAAGTCAAGATGCAGGCTTTGTGGTTTCACTGTGTCATGAAGGTAAACATTCAGTCAAGAGTGGGAAACCTCTGACAGGAAGTAAAGTTCTAGCTGTGTATTAAAATCTTTTGTAACCTATTCTGGGTAGAGCTAATGGCATTGATATTGTCGCAACATGAACTATGACTACGGGTTATTAAAACAACAAAAGGAAGTTAACTTAAATAGCACCCTGTCCAGTGGAATAAACATGGCATCACTTTCATTTCTCTTCCAGTTTGCAGTGAATATGTTCAGAACATTGCCCCCATCGTCCAACCCTACTGGAGCGGAGTTTGATCCAGAAGAAGACGAGCCAACACTTGAAGCTGCATGGCCACACCTCCAGGTTGATATTTAAATCATTTAATTGCCTGCAAAACAGTGAGAAGTTTATAACTGGTTTTTCTCAACCTAGAAGAGCCTGAAGCATGCAATTCTGTAGTGATTAATTTTATGTACATGTAAAAAGAACAGAATGGCCAACAATCTTAATAGTAATGCCCACGAAGAGTGAAAAGAAGAATTCAGAGCAAGTTTACAAAACAGCATGTCTGTATCAGATTTTAAATTGTGTATTTGGTGTTTGAGCATTTGTGAACTACCTCAGCATTGAGCAGCTCCCCATTTATCTTGAATTTCTTCCCAGCATTCATTCCTGTTTTTTTTTTTTTTTTGTTTCTGTTACAGCTCGTCTATGAATTTTTTCTTAGGTTTTTAGAATCGCCCGACTTTCAGCCTAACATAGCGAAGAAATACATCGACCAGAAATTTGTTATGCAGGTAAGAAAATAATATTCTGGCAAACTCTGACTGTATAATAGGAAAAACAAAATTACAAGGCACAATTTGCACTGTGACTATCATTATGGTAACATTACTCTTGTTTTGCATTGTAGCTCCTAGAACTATTTGACAGTGAGGATCCCCGAGAGAGAGACTTCCTCAAAACTACCCTCCACAGGATCTATGGAAAGTTCCTGGGGCTGAGAGCGTACATCAGAAAACAGATCAATAACATTTTCTATAGGTCAGTGCAGTTCTCCCACTGCTCTGCTCATTTTAAAAAATGTATACCGAGATAAATGGTCAACATATGAAAAGTCTGTGTTGCCTCTGAAAAAAAGTCCCTGTTTGTTCTTACAGGTTTATCTATGAGACAGAGCACCATAATGGTATAGCTGAACTACTGGAAATACTTGGAAGGTACGGCCCTTAGCTAAAGTTTTAAGCTTTGGTGAATGCAGCTGTAACTGTCCTTGTGGTTTTTATACAACTTTTACATGACATTCAATGCTTAATTGCATTTCATTTCTGTCCTAAATGTAAAAGCTTCCTAGTTATCAGCAGTTTTAAGTCCATACTAGCTATTCAATCATGACAGACTACTTTTCAGGTGTCCTGATAGTAATTTTGTGTTTATTTTGTAGCATAATCAATGGATTTGCCTTACCACTAAAGGAAGAGCACAAGATTTTCCTGTTGAAGGTTTTATTGCCTCTGCACAAAGTCAAATCACTTAGTGTCTACCATCCACAGGTATGTTTGTTCAACACAAAATGAAACATGAGAAGCTTGATTTGCTTTTGGGTTGTTTTTTTTTTCCAACTGTCAAGCTGTATGAAATTATGGAAATTATTTACAGGTCACATTTTTTTGAAAATGTATTTAGATTTTCAAACCAGCTTTGAATAAGCTCCTCTTTTTGTGAGAGCAGCAGGTCATTCTGCAGGTTTAGTTAAAAACTGGTGTTAGATCCAGTCTGTCCCTCGGGCATCACATGTCCTCTGCCGTGTTACCTTTAGTTTGCATGTGTGTAAATTCAAATACTTTGACACTTTAATGATTGTATTTGTTTGTGTTTTGCAGCTGGCCTACTGCGTGGTGCAGTTTTTAGAAAAGGACAGCACTCTAACTGAGCCGGTAAGTCAAAAATACCTCATCTCTTTGCATAATAGTGCTTGCTGAAACTCCTTATTTGATGCTCAAATTTATTTTAAAATTTGAAGTTGTAAAGCCTTTTTTGGATTGATTATAAATTATTATGCCAAATATTTTTTTTTTTTTAGCCAGTTCATTAACTGATACTTCTTTTTACCCCCAAAGCTGCTATCCCTTTATCCTCCCTGATTGGTCAGTCAACAGTATCATTATCTTTCTTCACTATCCCAACAGGTGGTAATGGCTCTACTAAAGTACT
Organism: Siniperca chuatsi; assembly: GCF_020085105.1. Taxonomy (NCBI): domain Eukaryota; kingdom Metazoa; phylum Chordata; class Actinopteri; order Centrarchiformes; family Sinipercidae; genus Siniperca; species Siniperca chuatsi. The sequence goes on from NC_058056.1 coordinate 16,636,796, forward strand.
GGCCAAAGACTCACAGTCCCAAGGAGGTGATGTTCCTCAATGAGCTGGAGGAGATCCTGGACGTTATCGAGCCCTCTGAGTTCGTTAAAGTGCAGGAGCCTCTTTTCAGACAGCTGGCCAAGTGTGTGTCCAGCCCGCACTTCCAGGTAATTGATGGGTGATCACAATCATACCTTCATAACTCAAGGTTGTTCAGGTGAAGTGGTGGTGGGTGTCATTATGTGCCTGACTGAGGTGTTTTGTTTTCTGTAGGTGGCAGAGAGAGCTCTGTACTACTGGAACAACGAGTACATCATGAGTCTGATCAGCGACAACGCAGCAAAGATTCTGCCAATTATGTTCCCTGCTCTTTACCGCAACTCTAAGACCCACTGGAACAAGTAAGATACTCAAATGTAGTTTCCCCACACCGGCTGTACTAATATCATAAAAGCTCTATACTTCACACCGCATGTAACACCAGTCTGACATAATAGCTCACATAGTGATATCTCTCAAGAGTGTGTAGATATTTCAGCTTGGTCACAGAATGTACTCTCCTGCACGTCAGACACTAGATGTGTTTATCATAAAGAACCTCTAACAGGCTGTTTATCATAACCTATGATCCATTTATTTATTGTATCTATTGCTGCACATCACCTTTTTATACATGATTTTAAATTTGCTGCTTTCAGTGAACACAATACTTTCAATTATCTCTAATATCTAATATGTTGAAAATAAAGCTGAAACAATTAGTCAATGAATCGATTAGCTGATGAACAAACAAGTAATCTGCAACTATTTTTATAATCTATTAATCGATAAAGTAATTTTTCAAGTAGAAATGCCAAAAAATCAATCAAAATCAAATCAATGTAAACTGAATATCTTTTAGGTTTTGGACTGTTGGATGGACAAAATGAGACATTTGAAAATGTTGCTTTTAACTCAAGTTGCTTTACATTAAACATAAAATGTGCTTAAAAGTGTCACAACCAACATTCCATAGCTTTATTTTTTGTAATAATTTTGTCAGTAATTTGCAAGTGCTCGAGCTGTTAACTGTCAGGCATAATTTTTTAACTATATTGTCAATCTGTGATATTAATTTAGGTTTGGCCTTTACAGTGTGTGTTTGTAAAGATTTGACTCTTGACCGACTTCTCTGTGTGTGTGTGTGTGTGTGTGTGTGTGTGTGTGTGTGTGTGTGTGTGTGTGTGTGTGTGTGTGTGTGTGTGTGTGTGTGTGTGTGCATGTGTGCATGTGTGTGTGCATGTGTGTGTGTGTGTGCGCGCTCACAGGACCATCCACGGCCTCATCTACAACGCTCTGAAGCTTTTCATGGAGATGAATCAGAAGCTCTTTGATGATTGCACTCAGCAGTTCAGGGCTGAGAAAAACAAGTATGCACCACAGACTCTTCTCCCACTCACTCAGTATTTTTTTTAAATGATGTTTGAGTGACATAATTACAATCAGCCACAGTGCAGCTAAAGTAGTGTTGAGTGGGACAGATTAATGACATGAGGTTTGGTGCTTTGTTCGACAGAGAGAAGGCAAAGTCAAAAGAACGCGAAGAGGCTTGGATCAAGATCGAGAACCTCGCCAAGTCAAATCCACAGGTGAGCAGTGTGTACAATCATTTAACCACACCTATTTTTCCATTACTACCAAAGTGTGTGTGTGTGTGTGTGTGTAGAACTTATATTTATATATAAGTGTCTTGTGTTTTCTGTAAGCCAGTTTTGTTGTTGAATTGTAGTTCCCTTTCCATCTTATCCCATTTACGTTTGCTTAGACTCTGTTTGTTCGTACTCTGACTTGGTAGTTAATTACACTGCTGGTAAAGATGGAAAGATCTTGATGAGTGGCCCTGCTCTAAGAATGTGCTTAATTGTGGTGTGTGGTTGAATCAGACATCTCTAAAAGTCTCTCTGAAGTATTTGATTAATTTAAATAAAGTAACTATGTACAGGTTGAAAAGCCTGCTTTTGAAATTCCAGTCCTATCCTCAAAGCTGATTTTAGCATTTCACTGTAGGACAATATTACTTCAGTGTTGGACATCTAAGGAATAGTTCAACATTTTGGGAAATATGCTTATTGACTTTGTTGGGGTTTTTTTTAAGCTACAGCCAGCTGTCCGTTAGCTTAGCTTAGCACAAAGACTGGAAGGTGGGGATGGTGGGGGATGACTAGCCTGGCTCTGTCTAAAGGTCACAAATCCTGTTAAATCCTAATTCTTGGCTGGGCGCAGTAACTTCCTGGAGTCTAGTGGTCACTGTGAGGTTGCCGGCAACCAGTGGAGACTCTAAGAAGTCTCTGCACCCAGCTTTGTTTTTTGTATGGATTAAACAAACAAGATATAATGTTTTAATTAGTGAGCTTTAGAGATGCTGGTAGACAGATTTTGTTATTGTTGGACAGAGCCATGCTAGCTGTTTCCCTCTGTTTCCAGTCTTTGTGCTAAGCTAGCCGCCTGCTTGCTCTAGCCACATTGAGTATTTACAATGCAGACATGAGAGTGGTGTTAGAATCTTCTTTTCTAACTCTCAGCAATAAAGCAAAGTTGAACTATTCTTTTAAATGTGCAACAAAATTAAAACTTTCAACCCAAAGAGATCAGTGCAGTAATGTTGGTATGCCGTAAAAGATTTTTGTTTGGAGTTGGTTTTTAATTTATATTCAAGTGTTACTGGCAACTGATGATCTCTTAACATCATTTGACACAGTTGCTTTTTCATAATCAACACTTGTAAATCCCAATAAATAATGAATGAAAATGTTTTCAATCATTTTGATTCTAAGGCATATTAAATTAACTGCAATAGATCAGAGTTGCTTGTTTTAATAAGTTCAGAGTCTCTTGATTCATTCTTCTTTGCATGCGACTGAAAGTCTTTTCTCCATCCTTTTTGTGTTTTTGTTTTTGTTTTCAACATAGTTCTCTATGTATGTTGATTCCTCTGACCTCAATAGTCCTGTAGCAATGGAGACGGATATCCCTTTGATAGAAGATGTTCAGAGGTTAAAAAAGACAGTTGAGGAGGGCGCGACTCAGGTAAACCTGACTTTCTCTCTGTCTCTCTATTCATCTTTCCTCTTATAATCACTCACTTATATTAATAGATTTGATACCAAAGCTTGCAAAGTCTTCTAATTGAAGCTACTTGCACTACAGTAATTATCAATAGGCGTTTTTTATAGTTCTAAGAACAGTTTACTGTGTCCGCACTGAACAAAACATGAGCAAATGGACCAACAGTGAAGTCGCGCAGAAGTGACGTTGCTATACCAACCGCTAGTTGGCTCACGTCACTTCAGCGTTCCTATTGGCTGTGCAAATGCAAAGAGAAATAAAGCCCTTGAAGGTATATAGTTCTCGGGAGCTCCCCTGTGGGCAGTTCCTCTCAGGGAGTCCCCAGAACTGTTTTGTCTGAAAACGCCCATTGTATACTTTCTGTGTAAATTATACTCTGGGGGGTTTCTTCTTCTTTTTTTTCTTTCTTTTTTTTCAAATCAACCTACCAATAAAACAACAACAAAACAACAACAACGCAGGAACAAATCTGGCTATGGACTAAACACTGGAATCAAGAGCTTTCTTTTTTGTGTGCCTACTTCCCCTTGCATGTTGTCTAAGTAGTATGGAGCCCCAAAGCTCAATATTCTAGAAATAAATAAGTAATTATGAAATGAATAACCGCATAAATTGTGTAAAATATATATGAATGAACCAATCATTTGTAGTAATAAGATGATAAATTATTAAAACTCTTAATTGTGAAATGTTATTTCATCATTTTATTAATGAAAAATGTCATTATGAAATAAAAACCTCTATAATAAAATTCAAATTTACTCCAATAAAACTCTATTACTATGAAAATGAGAATTTTAAAAAATATTTCATAATAATCAGTTGAGTTTTAATCATTTCTTAAATTATTTAACAATTTATTGGTTCATAGATATTTGACACAATTTATTCATATAATTATTTATCTTACAATGTCTTATTTATTTAATATTGAACACTTTGGGGCTCCATAAATGTAGTGCAGGACATCTGATGTTGTATATTTAAAGTTGTCGTTATAATATTTTTGTCCAGGTACGGCTGGCTCAGAATACCATACCTGCAATGCCATTTTAATTCAGTGTTGGTTTTCCTCTGTAAATTAGATTTTGAACTGAATTGTGCTTCATCTCAAAGATATGATCAGAACAGGGACAATTTGACATGACAGATGATGATGACATGAAATGTTGTAATTAAGCCTAACTTGTCTGTTCTCCTCTCAGTTGCAGCATGACCAGCGGAAAGAGCGGCCTATGGTGCGACGCAAATCTGAGTTGCCTCAGGATATCTACACCACAAAAGCCTTGGAGTCCCACCGCAGAGCTGAAGACATGTTGACCACCCACGATGGACTCTAGGTCCCGCCATCTGCCGGCTCTTGGTTCAACTGCCCCTTTTACCCTCGACAGCCATGGACATTCTTTTCGCCCAGGCGCCAGAATTACACTGACGACCCATGTTGGGCTCTCCATCCCTCCTCCCACCATCACTTTACCCAGAATCCTTAGTTCTCCTTCATTCCTGCTGCCCCAGTGCAGAAGCCCTGTATCCGCCTCCCTCAGATTTCTGCTTTCTCAGGTTTTAATCTTTATTTGGAGAGGAGCTGGAGTGTGTTTGTGTGTCTTTTAGCCCTCACCACATTCAGTGTGTTCTCAAATTATTTTCCCCATCGGTTCCTCTTACCTTCCCTTCTCCTTCCCCTGTGTGCTCACTTTAACTTTGGAACCTGGGAGAATGGACGCCACAGCGCTGGTTCCTTCATTCCTTCTTGTAAACGTGTTCACAATGGGTCGGACATGGAAACATAGGAACTGACTGACTCACTGTCAAGGATCGTCTCTTGGTCTCTGCTTTGGTTTTCTTTTCTGTCAAAGGGAACAAAAAACAGAACCTGTTGGTCAGATGAAATACAAGACTTTCCTGTCATCTGTTGTATGTTTTCTTTATTTTGTGCTCAATCTAACGGACATCTTGTCAGTGCCAAGACCGTTGTGTTCTTTGTTTGTTTCATGTTTTTATCTGTGACTTTAACAGAGACACATGCCTTTGTTTTTCACTGGTGTTTGAAAGATTTGTTGTTGTTTTTTTGTTTGTTTTTTTGTTTGTTGTTTTTTTTGTTTAGCACACCAGACCAAACTGAGGCCTGTCCTTAGCCTTGCAATGTCCAGGAAAGATGGCGAGGAAAGTAGAAGTTGTCCTGTGGATATCTGACACTTTCCATTTTATTGTTTTGTGCCATATGCCGCTCTTTTATATGCTTGCTTCTTATGTTCCTTGGCAATATTTGAAAACCAGACCATAGTGATGCCTAAGCAGTTCAAACAATGGTACTTACTGTTTTTGAGTTTAGTAGATGAAGATGAACCTGAATGAAAGCTATATGTATATATTTGCTACCTAAGTTGCAATAGCAATATCCGGGGCTTGGATGTAGCGATAATCAGATTAGTTTTTGTTGAATGGGAGGGGAGGCACAGATCTGTACTGTCGCACACAGTTTGTGTGTGACACCTAAAAACGCCACTCACTGACAGTTTTCAGCAGCCGTTATTGGTACTGTGTGCTATAAAGATTTTCATGTCCTATAATTTAAAAATAGAAATTAATTTATTATCAAACATAAGAGCCGGTGACCTCAGTAGGTATTAACACACTGACACATTAAATGATTAATACACAAATTACTTGATGAGAGCTACCAAAAAAATGAGAAATTGAAAGGTGTGACATGTTTGTGTTGCTACCATTCCTAATTTCAGGTGTTTGGTTTGTGGGTTATGTATAGTGTATCCTTCTCAGTGAGGAAGTTATTTAAGGTTGGAAAATATCTTTCAGTCAGTACCATTGTTTAAACTAAGGAGGTCTGCTAGAGTTCTTCATATTTGATGTGTTGTATTTTTTTGTCTTGTCTCTGGAGGTTAGTAGCGTGGATGTCAGGTTTTGGATTTTTTTCTTCTGGCCATTCAGGATGCCCAACGCTGAAACACACTGGTATCAAATGGCCACAAAAATGCCAGATGCTGAAAATAAACTGACATTGTGACTTGGCTTGTTAACTGTATTAATACTGTATTTGCTTGAATGCAAAAAGATGTAAATTAAAACTACCATGTTAAACATGTACCTTTTACCCTGGAGGAATGCCATTCACCAAATTGATTATTTCTGTTGTCGAGGTCATTGCATTTATGAAACAGTCCTGCTTGCTGGGAGAGATGTTTTATGGATTTTATGAGTTGAGTCAAGAGATGTATGAGGTTTATTTTAGTGCTGAAAAACAAGTCATCTGCAATAGCAAGAGATGATTTTAAAAGTGATTTGGTGGCTTGCTCTCTTTCTGCAGGATGTTTGCAGATCTTTTAATTTTAACATATTATTTCCAAAACATGATAACTTAAAGTGTCCTTTTTGTATGTGATCTGTACTATATGATTCATTTAATATTGTATATATGATTTACCTTATTTCATGTAGTGTTATATATCTAGATTAATTTTGTACAAATTGTCCCTCTGTACAGAATAAAACATCAATAGCAAGTGAAAGAAGTCAATCTGGCACATACCGTCTTATTTCTCCTGTTTTGGATGTACTTTCAGCAACACAGGATTTAGAAAATGTTCTTATTTTTTATTAAAATCTGCAGTTTCCTCCCTCCCCTACATAACTGACAAATGTTCATGCCCATTGTGTGCTCCTATCACTGTCTTTAGTGGTGTACAACTATATAGAATGAATAAAGAGATTATTTGACTATATATTTTCAACCATGCATCCATTTTGGCTTTACTTTACTAGAAGGGCATTTTGAAACATACTTGTATACTACAGAATATAAATTAGTCCATTTGCTGTAACAAGGAGAATAAAGCTAGTATTAGCAATGAGGGGATTTTATGACAGAACTATCAAAATCATGTAGTTTTTGGATTACATTTGGTTTAATGCACTGGTAATGTCACTAGCAAGTAGCCACTTTGGCAATGGGCTGCTTTGAACACAAGGTGGAGCCAGATACCTGAAAATGGACATTTACTAACAGTAGTCTATTATTACAATGCAGAGAATAACATCTGCAACACCACTTGTTAATGCAGATTGGGATGTAGCAATCATGCTGCAGGTCTCAGTTATTTTATCTATGACTGCATATTGTGCTGTTCTGGAACTCAGTAATATATATATATCTCAACAAAAGCTAAAATGTACACAATAATCATTCATTCACATACACTGTAATGAAAATGTCACTCACTGATTTCCAGCAGCACACTGACATGAAAAATTCTTATGTGACAGCAACTGAAAGCTTACTGTGAAATCATTTTAAGAGGTCCAGTGTGTCTTTTCTGTGGTTTAGGACAGATCTTTGCCATCAGCCATCAATTCTTTTCCCAGCACTAGAAACAAAACTCTAATATGTCAACAAGCTTTGTTATCTGGAACTGCTTCACTGACAAAGAAAGTTTCATAACCAAATGGAAACCTTTGTAACAGCCATAACCAGTTTAACACATTCAATGTTATCATCTGTTCCTCAAACCAACTTTTCTCCATCTATTTCATTTCATTCATTAATTCATCTTGTATTTGTGCAGTATAATAGTATCAAACAATGTCACATTCTGGGACATATTGTTTTGTTCTTGTGTATGTATTATATATATATATATATGATCACACAACTATTATACAACTATTATATATTATCAATATATTTTTTAAGATTCACTTGTTTTTGTTAATAAAAAGAAGAGCAGAAATAAGTAGAAACAAAAATGCCAAACATTCTCTGATTTCAGCTTCATAAATATGACGACTTGCTGCTTTTATTTGTGATATATGATAATAAACTGAATATCTTTGGGATTTGGACTGTTGGTCGAACAAAACAAGAAATATGAAGATGCTACCTTGGGCTCTGGGCAATTATAATGGCCATTTACACTATTTCATATACAAAACGATTAATCAGTCAATCAAGAAAATAATCATTAGTTGCAGCCCTACATTAAATTCAAGCATATTCCAGGAAATGGCCTTAAATCCATCAAGTATTTAAATGACCAATAAAAGTAAACTCCTGCATACATTTGCAGAGATAGAGGGGGAGCTGTTCACTTTCATTAATCAACTTAATGGAGTTCCAAATAATTAATATAGACACTCTATAATTCTTTTGCATTGAGCAGATTACATTTGAGAAAGTGATGTGTGCAAAGCTCCTGCAAAGGAAGAGATGAAGAATTAGGTTTTTCTCAAAAGTGGAGAAAAAAAGGGTCAACCTTTTTTTATTACAACCTGTGCGTTATGGATTACTTCCTGTTTCGGTAATGAGAGTGTTTTTGTTTTGATGTTGTTGGCCTTGTATTTCTGTAACAGTTGGCTGTAGTAGCTTATCTCTCAGTGCGGAGAGAGTATTAAATCTTGATGTTACACAAGGTGAAGGTGAAGCCGTGAGTCACAAAGGATTGGTAAGCGGAAGGCCAATTGTAAACAAGCGTGTTTGTTTTCGGAAGGGGATGATTTCAGGAAAACCTGACATTTGTTGTTTCCCCAAGACATTTCCGCAAGATCTGTTGCCTTGTCCCGAGCTGACACTGCTGATGGAAATAACCCTGGAATACACAGTTGGCCTGAAGTACCAATTTTGTAAACTCACTTCTCCTTTACTACATTAAAAGCAAGTAAGTGAGGAAGAGGGATGACTGGAGTTTTTATTTTTGAACATTTACGGTCCTGTTAGTTGTTCAGAAGTGTAGCATCAACTTTCTGCAAAATCATCAATAAACTAATTTATCCAAATGATGCATATATATGAAGAAAACACATTTTAAAACTCACTCTCTTCTCATTCACAACAGTGTATTAAAATGGGTAGTGCATTTAGTTGCCTATGCTTACCATTTCAGGTGGAAACAGGATTTTTGGCAGTTTTGTGTCAGCCATTGCACCTATTATGCATGCAAAAACCAAAATGTTAGAAAACCACAGCAAAATTATGCAACGAAAGTTACTATTGGGGCATCCTTGTGGTCTTGTGGTTAAGACACATACTTTGGTCCAAAGTTCACCCATGAAAAGCACATATTTATTTACTTTTCTCCTGACTCTGGTAATTTCATGGTTATGTATTACTGTGAAAGGTGTTAATTCTGTGCAGAGGCGACTTTCATCCCCTCTAACAGTTGCCATGCTCATATGTTTACCATTATTCTGTATTGAGTCCTGATGTTTGAAGAGTTCATATGATCACATGTATCTCCACACTAGAAAGTTTCTTTTATTATATTAAGTAATATTAATATATTCAAATGATGACTTTAATAAAAGCTAATGCACAATAACTGCTTTCCATGTCCCACAACCAAAGGACTGAAAATTTGTATCTAATTTGGTCTACTCACTCAAACATTAATACATATGAGTACATTAAGTTGATGTGTCTTATGTGTGTCTTAAATTAGTGCGTGACCAAACGTGTCCTAAGATTATCATTGATTCTAACTGTATGCAAGTACAGAAGTGCAGTTTTTATTTTATTTTTTGAAGAGTTAATGATGTGACTGTATTTATTTTCTTTATTTAACCAGGTGAGACCCACTGAGGGCTGGAACCTCTTTTGTAAGGGAGAGGGAGCATAAAAAGTTGCAGACAAAACAAGACACAATAAGGGCCTGTGTATCACAGTGTATTGTTGCCAAGCTGTCCTCACTTGCCCTACCTGACTCACAGGCGGCTTAGAGCCAAGACTGACAGACTGCTGGAAGGGAAACCTGCCACCATCTGGAACATCTCAGGCTGCCAGTAGCAGCCGCAGCCAGCTCACAAACAAAATGTTACATCCCCTCACTATCTACCTACCTACCTACCTACCTACCTACCTACCTACCTACTATCTATCTATCTATCTATCTATCTATCTATCTATCTATCTATCTATCTATCTATCTATCTATCTATCTATCTATCTATCTATCTATCTATCTATCTATCTATCTATCTATCTATCTATCTATCTATCTATCTATCTATCTATCTATCTATCTATCTATCTATCTATCTATCTATCTATCTATCTATCTATCTATCTATCTATCTATCTATCTATCTATCTATCTATCAGTAAATGATTTAACTCTGCAGAACACATGTCTATAACATAAAAGGGAGGTTTGTGGTGGAGAAAAAAAGGTCCACGTGAATTAACATTTATTCCAAAGACACAACATCAGAAAAACAGCGTGCACCATGAACTGCATTATATTAGTTTACAAAAACAAATTATGAATATTGTGAATTTTTCTGAGAAAAATAGAAATGCGATAAATATAAATGAATCCTCACTTGGGGGTGAGGAGTTGTGGTTATGGTTGTGGCAGTGCCTTGTGTATATTTTGTGTGTCTTTGATGTGTATTATTGTCTCAATTCATCCCTTATTCATTTGCCAAGAAGATGGTTCATTACATTAACAATACCATCAGACCTACAGATTGGGCTATAATACACATGTATTTTTTTCAGTAATAGACACTTTTTCTCAAGTGGAGTTTCAATTGTGTTTCACTATAAGTGCTACATGCAGATTGTGAGCACAAATCGAATGAAAGGCATAGTGCAAATTTGCCCTGCACTTTCATGTTAGACATGTTAACAGTTTTAAGGTAGAGTTGTATCCATAATGACTTTCAAGCGTTTATTCCAACACTTGAGCTAGGGTAAGGTACTTGCCTATTCCTCAAACTGCATATTATCATTAGTATAATTTTTTACCGATTATTTTTCTGACATTTTACCAGAGGTGACAGCAGAAAATGAAAGGTATTACAGGCAAAAAACGCTCCTGGATCTTACACATGAAACGTGTCCCAGATCGCTGATCCCCCAAAACTGCCTCTCATTGTAATCATATATACTTATTCTTATACTTATATATAATCTCATTCTAAGATTACAAATGTCAATTGAAGCAGAAGCTATACTGTTTCTGTTGTGCTCTCTAATTGAAATGTCTGTAGACCATCAACTAAATGCATGAAAGGGCCAGCAAAGCTTTAAAACAAGCTTCGGAACAATTACATGTTATGATGGAGGATGTTTTGAGTTGACAGAGATCTTTGATGCTACCCATGGGATTTGATTCCCACAAGTAGCAGACAAATTGCAGCTTTTCATTTCACAGTCCAATCTGCCTGAGGTATTGCCTGACTATATTTTTAGGAGAGCCAGTATTGCCTGACTATATTTTTAGGAGAGCCAGTATTGCCTGACTATATTTTTAGAAAAGCCAGTGATGCTTACGAGCCTCATATTCCTTCAGATACTGGGCTGAAAAACTGATGTTTGAAGTCATAAAGACTTATTCATAAGCTACCTCTAAATGTCTTCATTGTTGAGTAATGAATAAACTAATATACCGTTCATCTCTGGACTCCGCGCCGCTGTCATTTCTTCAATGTGAATGACATATTTAAGTAGGACATGAGTCAGTCTGGAAGACCTTTTAAGATCTTGACATTAACTGGCAGTGGCTCTAACCTGACACGTTTTTGTGCACCTGACATTTGTGTACCCTCATGTGTTACTGTAGGAGGCCATAACACACACACTACCTACGGATCATTGTTTAGGCTCATTAATCAGTGTGGTGCAGGACACTTTAATTTCTCAATTTCCTTCGCTGACTTGTCACTCTAATTGCTATTATTAATTACATGAAGGCAGCCACGGAAATGGAGTATGTTAACCTGCCCCGAAGGCACAAAGTTGCATTAGACAAACTGTCAAATACAAAAAATATGTATTCTAACTGACGTTGGACATGCTCTTTCTCTAGTTTTCCTTACAGCTCTCCACACTAATGAGACATGCAGGATTTTTCTAAAATGTGCAAATGTTGGTATCAGTGATGTCTATAGGATGCACTTGTCTTTAAGTGAGATTTTAATGTTATAGAGAAGCTTTTACAGGGGAAAACTATAGAGGTACATGAGAGGTATAGAACATGCACCATCTGTCTCCTGATTGGTCTTTAAATGAAAGAAAATGAAAAAATAATCTACTCAAAACATGTGCCATGGCAGTTTACTCACCCCAGGAGCCTTCATGAGATGCGGCCAGGCGTTATAGGTTTCTGGGTTGAAGTCATGCCTTGATCCTACAGGGGGAGGTGTTACTCTACAGGGATTGGACCCGGAGCCTGGGATGAAGGGAAGAAGAGAGATGGAGGAGAGGGCATCTGAGGTGAGTGGCGGTGTGGCAGCCGCAGCCTAAAGCCTCACCACAGCCCCAGCAGGGTAATCTAATCAGCTGTTTCAGAGACTCTCTTGGCCTCTGCATCTCTCTCTCACTTCCTGGGAATGGAGAAGAGCCCATTCCTCGTTTTCAAGTGATGTGCCACATCTCATTATCTTCAATCAGGTATGTAGAGGGTTGAAAACAACTGATAAACATAGACGTTTTTTCCCTGCAGGAAGACATGGTTTAGTGCATTTTGTTTGTGGGTGATTTTAATCCTTGCTTGTCTTGTGGGTGAAATTGCCCTTCACATATACTGCTGTTTCCCCTTGCTTAAAAACTACTTTAGTGCAAAGTAAATGTTATTAGCATACTGTATTCAATTTAAAATAGCATTTCTTTCTGGTGCAATTTAATATGAACCTCCATTCACTATTGCACTAAGAACCACATCTATACAAAGCTTTAATCACAACGGGGCATGCTAATGTTCCTGTTGATGTTCAGGCAATATAGCTGATAACTGGAAGGATTCCCTCATAAACAGTTTTTCAATCATAATGCACAAAGGGAACAGCTGAGGGTTAAAGCTACAGTACATCTATATAATATGTCAGTTGCACAGCCAGAACTTGAAATTGACGTAATAACCTCTTATAAAAAGAGGAATAAAAGAGGTTAAAAAAATAAACAGAAACGTAATACAGCCACAGGAAATCCACTATAGATAGGCTCAACAGCGATTCAATCAACAGCGATTCAGTCAAGGAAGTAAAGAATTAGTTTTTCAGCACCTCTGCCTTACCAACAACAAAAGGCAATGCAATAACTAATTCTCATTTAACACAGACATCTAGTTATAACGCAGTTAATTTTCATCTGTGCTGACTAAGCTGCACGGCATCAAAACATCTGTCATTGGGTCATGCAGCTGTTAAAATGACAATATTTCTGACAAAAGTCAGCTGGAACCAAAAATACCCCTTAATGAGAGTGGAAATCTCATAATCAGACCGGATTAAATTGTGTTTGTGTTGGCTAAACAACATGCAATCCGTTTAATTATCTACACACAGATGGTTTTAGATTAAGGTAATCAAATTCAAGGTTCAACCAACCTTAAGACCAGAATTGAAACTGCTACATCTATCAGAACATCTAGCGAGAGAGAGACAGCACTTAACACAAACCATTTAACACCTTAAGATCTCTGCTGGCACACCCTAAAAACAGGAGCCCCCTCACCCCAGAAGAAAACTGGAGTGGTGTATGACATCATATGTAACAACTGTGAGGAACAGTGTATCAGTGAAATGCCAAGACCCTGACCAAGAGACTGTGTGGACTGGGAAGGGGTCAAAGGTCATTGACCAGGAGCTGCAGAAAGCTCAAGAGGCCATCCACATCCAATGCCAGAGACAATCTAAAACAGAGACAAGGATGCCCCCCACCACCACTATATACACCATACTTTGTTTACATGATGACAACTGATCTATCTCCTTCAGCTGAGGAAGACCGCAGATATATATCTCTATCATATCATATATGCAGGACAGAAATTTCAAAGACATATTTGAGGTCATTCAGAAACAGTGACCTAATGACACTGTTTGTCCACCAGAGAGCACTGACAAGTTTATTTTTCAACTGTGAAGTCCTTTCTCAGCAAGTCCTTTGGTCGCACCTTTTGACAACTGTATGAGATCCTTAAGAATTTTTAAAATGTATGTTATGTTTTGATGTTAAAAAACAGAATATCATCTCTCACATGTTGACATCATCATCATTTACACCTGTGCTTTTCTGTCACATGTCAAAATGTCTTGTGTGAAAAAGGCTGTATGTAACAAGAAATCTATTTTTAGCCTATTTCTAATACACCACCAGTATGAGGACCAGTGCATGGTCATTTCATAAAGCTAATAACTTATTACAATAACCAATAAATGTTATTGCTGGGCAGCTACACTCAACCATGTCATACTGTACTTGCTGTAACCTTCATGAATGTTTAATGTTCAGTTTTTGTTGAAAGGTTTTTAGAGAGGTGTTGATTCAACTGTATGGTAATGTTTTGACAGGTGTTATTATTTTGTCCACCCCATTTATATCAATGAGGGTAGGCCAATAACATAAACACCTCTCTGTATAATGCAATAATATTCAACAGCACCACAAATGACATGCTCCAAAATGATTATAAAGTTGAATCAACACCTCTCTAAAACAGAACATTATAACCTTCATGAAGGTCGGATTTATTGCAGGGCTGTTGTGTCAGACTGGGTTAATTTTAGTTAGGTGTACCTAATAAATTGGCAACTAAGTGTATATCCAACGCACACTTTTCAATATGGCGGGATATTTAAACCGTCGTTGTGCCACACCCTCTTTTGCGTTGCTAGGTTACTGCTGCACTGCTAATGTAGCATGTCATAATCAAGCTCACCTGCCAACAGTGAACCACGTCGCTTCAGGGCAGTTTTGTGGGCAAAATATTCGTGTTTGCACTCTTCTGCTGTCGTTATTCTGTAACTCAGCTCGTCGGTAGTTCCTCACATCAGCTGCCGACCTCAAATGCCACTTCTGGCTAAGATTTGAGATTTCCTGTCCTGCTGTGGGCAGCTTAAGACGACGGAGCAGAGACCCTTGCTACACTGTCCACTGGGCCGCCGAAACATTACATTGCTTCACTTCAAGAAGCTAAGTAGCTAAGCTAAGTTGCTCACGCTAACGTGTGTTATGAGCATGTCTGGGTTCTGGTCAGAGTTTGTGTGCTTTACTGGCACTATCAATTAGCTAGGAAGCTGTTGGTTTGCTTATTTGCTTTGGCTTTAATTGTGAATTCGCTAATTTCTTGTAGTTTCTGAGCTTATTTTTCTGTTGGTTGTTGTTTGGCAAACATTATGATGCTTCCATGCTGCTGATTAGTGGTGACATTGGAATAGTGTTATGACTGTTAAGGCCCTTATTGGTCTTGGGCGCATTTCCCTTATTTGCTTTAAAATCTTGCATCTCTAGAAGTGAGTAATATTACAACATTGTTTGTAAAGAAAACAGAGAGACAGAGAGATGGAAGCACAAGCTAGTCATAGACCTGAGAGAACAGGTTGGTCTGAAGTTTGCGCTTAAAAGACGACACCGTTGTGGTACATCCTCTTACTTTGTAAGAGTGAGAGTGGGCCCATAATAACAGAATGCACCATCATCAGATTTACTACTGATCATGGGTACAGAGAGTTGTGGAGGGTTTGTAAGCAGATCTGAGATGTATTTAGGAGCTAGACCATTAAGTGATTTGTAGACAGTGAGCAATATTTTGAAATCAATTCTGTATTTTATCAGAAGCCAGTGAAGTGATCTAAGTATAAGAGTAATATGTTCAGTTTTTCTTGTCCCAGTGAGTACTCTGGCTGCAGCATTTTGAATGAGCTGGAGCTGTCCCACAGTCTTTTTGGGGAGTCCAACAAGAAGGGCATTACAGTAGTCTAGCCTGCAGGAGATGAACCAGTTTTTCAGCATCTGACTAAGACTAGATGGATTTGACTTTGGAAATATTTTGTGGGTGGTAAAATGCTGTTCTAGTTATACTTGTAATGTGGCTTATGAAGTTGAGTTCACACCTAGATTTCTAACCTGCTCACTGAGTCTCAGAGACAGCGAGACTTTGCATGGATCGCCTGTCTCTAACCTCTTGTGCCTACGACAATGATCTCAGTCTAGTCTTTGTTTAACTGCAGAAAGTTTTTGGTCACCCAGTGTCTAATGTTACCGATACAGTTGACAAGGTAATTTATGGGGTTGAGGTAACAATTTGAAAGTGAAATATATAATTGTGTATCATCGGCATATGAATGGTATGATACATTGTGCTTCTGTATGATGGAGCCAAATGGCAGCATATAGAGATTAAACAGTTGTTGTTGGACCCCACAACAAATGTTAAAATTGCTTTGAAGTTGTCAAGAGACACAGAGCATGTGCTGCCTGTTAGATAGGAAGAGAGCCAGTTAATGACATGGCCGGATAGGCCAACTGAATTTTCTATTTTCTTGTCTATTGAGTAGAATGTCGTGGTCGACAGTGTCAGAGGCTGAGTCCCCTGAGATGACTATGCAGTCAAATTCAACTGAAAACTTGGATAGTAGCTCACTAAATTCCTCCAAGAAACCAACTTTTAAATTTAGGAGGGTGATACAGTCTTACTAGTAGTGTAGGGGATACAGATTTACAAACCATAGAAACTTATTCAAAGGATCAGAAGTTGCCAAAATCAAGTCATTCAAAATCATCAAGAAGAAAGGGCTGATACCTTTCTGTTGCATCTTGTGCAGTGTACAAAACTGGAATTTTCAGTTTCTTCTTGAAAATTTTGAATAACTTAATTTGCTTTTTGAACAAAATCATCTTCCTCGCTTGATGGTGTTATGTCCAATACAGCTTTTAGCTGGTTCTTTCTTTTGTAATACCTTTTTTTTTTTAGTTTTCCCGCCACTCTGTTTTTCTTCTTTTCATGTTCCTTCTTTGTCAGATCTTGGGTTTTCTTGATTTTACAATTTTTACAAATTTTTGATATCTGGAAATGGAAAGGAAGCATGCCATTAAATGCGCATGTCTCAAAACATGGGAAAAATCTTACTGTTATGGTCTCTTCATCCTATAGTAGAGACTGAATGGCTTACGGACTGTGTGTGTGTATGTGCTAGGGATGCCACGGTGAGACATTTTCCTGTTCCTACGGTGGCAAGTTTACATACATTAGTCAGCTATAACTGACCACACGATCAAATGTTAGACTGACTTTATGAATAGTTTCATCATGTTGAGAATATTACACAGCAGTCAGCCAAACATCTAGCTAAGTAGTATTAGGCGATGCCATGGATGTAGTAGGTTGTAGTTAGCGTGGCATTAAGCAGTAACTTAAAGGCAAATGAACACAAGTAGTTTGTGTTTTGAATGATTTCATTTACTTTCCTGTGCCGAGCAAATGAAGCCACATTGGAAACCTCCATTCTGAGGAAAAGTTGCAGTGCAGACAGAGGTCAAGCTCATTTAATAGGCTAGGCTATGAAAAGCAAGCTTTCATTTCCTGCAGGCATTGTGGATGCAGCACAAGCTGGCCAAGTTTAACAGGCTGGTTTTGTAATGTTTCTTTGCAAATGCATCACAAATAAAGAAACTGTCAGAAGAGTGACTGACTAATGAAAGGATGTTTACTGCCTTTTCATCTCTGCTAGTTAACGTTAGCTAGCTATAGCCTGCTGCTCAAAGACTCCTGGCAGCTACCGGCAACCTTTAAGGTAGAATGTTTTTCTGCATGTTACTCACTGCATGAGTTGACGTTGTGAATCAATCATCACACCTTAAATGTCAATATGACCATTCCATTTGTTTTTATTGGCTCTCTTGCATGGCATATGCTTTAGTAATGATTGGATCTTTACTATAGTACAAACTAAATGGCTTACTGATTTAGTGTATGTGTGTGTGTGTGTGTGTGTTGTGGATGTGTGCACATGCATGTGTAGACTTAGTTGCATGTTTATGGATGCCACCACGGTTTTAGGCAAAAGTGCTATGAAATGCCCTCTAAACTAGAAGGTTGGGTTTGGCTTAGAGATGGTGTTATGAATAGGTATGAGCCCTGAGATAATTAACTTGAGATACAGTATAAAATAAAAACATGGTTAGGTTTAAAGGCACTGAACAGTTTTGTTCAGTTTTATTATAGTGACTTAACAAACTAAACCTCAACAGAGCTGCATGAAATGTACTGTGTGATGACCTCTTCAAACATGAAATAAACACGGCTTAGGATTGCTAAATCCTCAATGAACATTTGTTTTGCATTTTGCTCAGTGGGTTCATGCACTAGCAGCAACCAGGACTTTGAGCGTTCAAATCAGAGCAGAACAAATTAGAAGCACATGTCTAGCTGTCTTTGTATGGTGTTTACAAACAACTTAAATGTAATTTTTAATATGTAATTTTGTGCACAAGAAGCACTGCATAGAATGCTACACACTAAACCTCAACAAAAATAAAAAAATTTGTGTGGTGGTGTTTGGTGTAACTCAGAGCACATAACACAGAGCAGTCAAAAGTAATCCTGCTAATCAATTTCAGGCTAGTCAGTTCACCCATCATCAAAAGGAGACCAGTGTATACAACTTTACTCTATAAGTCTTTCCAGCAGAATACATATACTGTGTGTAAAAACTGCTTTTTTTGCTTGAAATAAGCTATTATGTGTCTGCTTGAATATGAAAGTTCAGGTCAGTCGAATTCTGTGGCCCCTCCATAACATAATGTAATAGGAGAGACTCCAAGATCAGGTCGTTCTTACTGCCTAAAGATTTACAATAACTCATCCATGCTCTAATATTTTCAAGACTTGACTACTGTAACTACCTATTATTTTTATTATATTATATATTATATTTTGGTATCAACCACACACATAACTCTAGAAACACAAGATAAAATGGCGTCATATGTCAATAGTCTTTTTGTCAATTTGGCATCAATATAATCCATAAAGAGAAACTGTATTTCTGTACTTACATACTTTCTGTACTTCACATTTTGGATTTTGTCACCTAAACTCGCTACCAGCCTCTGTTGTTTAGCTGTGCTATTTCAGTGGGAAAAGACTGTCAAAAATTAAGATTTCTCAATAAAATATGTGCTGGTTGGTGGATCAGATACACGTCGAAACACCGACTCATAACGCTGTTAATTCACTGTCCATCATATGTTTGTGTGAGACGGTATTTATAATTAATTGTGTAATACTGTGAAAATCTTTTACTGTTGCAACCCTACACTGGTATTGGATTGGAAATGGGTATTGGCAGATACCATGACTTTAGGAATTGGGAGAGAAAAAGTTGCATCCCTAGTTTGAGATTACTGGCACATAACATTGAGTATAGTGCAATTTTTACTGGAAAGAATATTACATTTTTATTTAGAGAAAAGTATTTATTTGTGCGTCAGTTGCAGCCATTGACTTCAGTGGCTCCAGTCCTATCCCTAATACACAATTCTGAGCTACGTCATGGGAATAGTGTTATTTAATAAATTATATTACTGTTGAAGCTTTCTGCATACATTTAATTAACTGAATGACAAAAACTCAAAACAGGTTTATAATTTCTATTTGATAAAAAACTATCTGTTAACATTTTCTACAGATGAATTTAGCAGTGATGGAGAAAATGTTCAACATACTGACTAATGATTATCTGGCATGCACTCCTCCCACAAGCAAGCTGTTTTTCTGACATTTCCTCTTTACTGCATTCATGTCTCCTGCTGATCTCTCCATATGGTTTATATGTTTGAGTTACTGCACATGTTCTGCACTCGGCCCCTCACATATCTCACACATCTCCTGCATCACTTTCCAATCTGAGATGAAACAGAATGTTAAAGAAGAGCATATTTGAAAGTTACTGATGGCCACTGAACAAAAATGTTGAAATCTGTAATCATATGGAAGCCTACAATCTTTACAAGGCATCTGTGACAAACATCTGAAGGTGTGCGATGTTAATGCATACTGCTTTATGAATATTGCTTGAATGTGGGAGGTTAATGGCTTGAGCTCTAATTATCACCTTAATGTGAAGGCAAGATTTTCTGACACCTCAGTAATGACCATGTTTGCCGAATTATATACATCCACATCCTACATGGCGTGACATACTGCCAATTTAAGTCTGGGTGTGAAAGTTGAACTGTGAGCCGGAGTCGTTCAAATATTTAGATGCCCTTCCATAACCTGCAGTTTCTCTCAAAATATGAGGATGTGGGTTAATTTGTGTCTTTTTATTAGGTGCAAAAGGGTACCATTTTCTTTTATGAGCCAAATATCCTGGAGATTTGAATCAGATTTGAGTCAGCTAATGATGGGAAGGATGGAAAGTTCATTCATCACCAACTGTCTTTTTTAGTCTTGTGTATAGTTATTAAATGTTTATATACCTCTTTGAAGAAAACTTTTCAAACAGCACAGATGCACACATTCTTTACTGTAATTGCTGGAACTTTGGCAATAAATTCTCATATCCATAATAACAGAGAACGTATATCTTCAGTGTTAACATTTTGAAGTCTTGCCCCAACGCTAGCAAGAACATACAGAAAGGTATTATGACTTCTTAAGTGTGACTGGCAGTTTACATTTGGAACTTGTCCAGAGATAGACTGCATGTAACAGACAAACAAACCTCTTGGGTGGTACAGAGACTGGAAGAATTCATGACAGCATTCCCTCTACAGCATAACATGTAGTTATTGGTGTTTTGTATGTTGATGTCAAAGTAATGAGCACAACTGGCAGTAAACTCCTAATAAAATTCAGCATGTTCTTAGACAGCTGTTGAAGATCACGCTGCGAGCAAATACCTGGATTCTCACTGTGTCTCCAGGTGTGCTCATTTAATGTCCAGCACCATCATCTGTGGTGTGGACATTAATACCTTACGTATGTGCAAATCGGATAAGGTTTAAAACCGCTTCAATGATGCATTGGTAATTGTTCAAAAAGCTGCTCATCATACTGTACTTCTAAGATGTTGCAGCTCTGGTTTAGGAGTCTATTTGTATATATTTCTATTTTGGCAGCTGTCATATGGATTGCTTTGAAATTTTGAACAAGCATGCATGTTCTCCAGAGGTTGAATCCTACTGGCTTTGGTGACTGGCATGGCTGCAGAAAGGGGGAATCAATGTAATAAAATTGCTGCTTTCCTAGTGAGTTGACATGTCAGTGCTGGGAAATAGGACAGTGGCATATTCTGATGAGTTGATGCACATCAACCTCAGATGGTGGTGTGGGCTTACGTAGAAAACATTT
This sequence comes from Siniperca chuatsi, assembly GCF_020085105.1. Classification (NCBI taxonomy): domain Eukaryota; kingdom Metazoa; phylum Chordata; class Actinopteri; order Centrarchiformes; family Sinipercidae; genus Siniperca; species Siniperca chuatsi. The sequence goes on from NC_058056.1 coordinate 16,657,969, forward strand.
GGTGCGGGTGTTTTGACGCACGCTGTATGCCCTGTTGATATGACACATATGATATGTCTTCTGTTTATTATGGTGTGTTTAGAACATGTCATATGATTAGAGGTTGGCCAGCCCTGTGCTTGTCTCCCTGTATGTGGGTTTCCTCTGGGTACTCTGGCTTCTTGCCACTGTATGCCAAAGATAAGATATGCACCTCAATTGAAAATTCTAAATTGCCCATTGCAAATGTGATTGTATCTAGCTTTCTGGTCTCAAGTTACTTACATGTATCTTGATTCAAAATTAGGCAAGGACTAGTTGTTGGCTATTCAGTTAGTTCAGATAGTGTTTCCAATTAATTCTACTGAAGTTTTTCAGTTTAAACACTGTTAGAGTGAGACAATTGGCTCACAAAATTGTGTTTTAACACAGTATTAAAATCTCACTTTTAAAACTGCCAAATAACATTCTCATCTTGGCAGTTACATGTCAATATATGCTTTCTGTGTTCCATTCTATACTTTACGTCTAAATTATTCAAATGTCGATGTGTAAAAACTTTATTTTGATAGGCTAAGAGTTACCAAACAAGCATAATATAGTGTCACAGTATGTAAACAATTAATCAATTTCACATGGTTCTCATTGTCTCATTTGGGCTTATTTTGGTGACACATCATTTTTCACCCCACTCCACCTTACATATGGCTATAATAACAATATGCTGTATTAACTAAAACATAATGGATTTAATCTTTTAACTATTGTTGATAATGTTGCCTGTGCAATTTGAAATTCTGACTTGTTTTGGATCTTTTGCACTTTAATCGGTGGTTATAAATATGTGTCTGATAGCCAGTTTAAATTATTACTGATATATGATAAGGCTTCAAGTGACTGTCAATACCAAGATATGGTATAGGACATCCAAAAATAAACATCTTTTTCAAGATCAAGTCTTCATTATCCCAGTCATGCAAGGCTATTCGTAAATGCTGGAAGATGTGTGGTGCTTCAGAATTCAAATTAAGTTCACAGCAGCAAAGCTGCCTCTCTATGCAATGGAGCCATCACTAGAACAGCAGGGGTATTGAACAGACATTCACTCTAATTATAAATCAACCTCTTGCTGCTCAGCCTGCTCAGATTGCTCACACTGGTCTCTCTCTCTCTCTGTCTCTCTCCCTCTTTCTCTCTCGCCCACATCTACCCACAGCCAAATACTTTGGTTCATCCAAGGTAAATCTGCACTGGGTAAACAATCACCACCATAGGGGATGCAATTTAGACCAGGATTCTGAAATGTGGAATAAACAAGTGTTCTCCTACCTAAGGTGGACACTTTATCAATCATTTAATATATAATTTTAAGGAAAAAAACAGCTGACTATATGTACATCAAAACTACTTGATCTCAGTCCATGTAGTACTAAAATATAACGAGCCCAAATGTCTTGGAGGCAGCCCATAAGGCTATAATGCTCATAATAGGGTTGGACGATATGGCGGTATATACCATGCAACGGTAGAAATGAGTCCACCAAGATTTGGCAATAATGTAAATACAGAGCAGGAGGAGTTGTTTTTTTTTGTATGGAAGTACCAAATAAAAGAAGAAAATAATCAAATGTGATGAAGTATGGTATGGTTATTTTAAACCATTTCTTAATTGAATTTACAGACCAATTGCTGTATCGTGTTACCGTGATAAAAAATTTAATAGCCTATACCGTGATAGAAGATTTTGGCCATATCGCACACACAAAGCATAACAGACAAAGCTTAAATATTTACCACTAGTTGGACAAAAATGTAGGCCTGAGGATGGTGCCAGAGGAGTGGATATCAGGAGTCAGCTCCTGTACTGTAGTGTTGCACAAGTAGAAATTTAAACCTGTTGGTGGCGCTGGATGAAAACACAGGGCATCACCAAATTAGTATTCATCCTTTGGGGATCATAAATGTCTGTACGAAATTTCACAGTAATCCATCAAATAGTTCTTAAGTTATTTCAGTTTGGATCAAATTGTTCCAACCAACCAAACGAGCGACATTGACATAGTTAGATAAACGCTACTAGCTTTCTGTACTTTCTGTTCTATGTGCACTAAACATTGTGGGTCATAGAATAATCCCTGCTGGTCTGAACATTAGTCTATGTAATCAAGTTAAGATTTACTTTTTCTCCGGTATGTACTTATAGAGCTTTACCATTTTAATTTCATCTCCTGCAGTTATGATGGTATTAATGGGGCACTATGTCACGTTCTTAAGTGATTGCTATTAATGCACTGTGACAACTTGTCCTCTGACCTGAAGGTGCAGATCCGTAACCAGGTCACCATCCTAGTTACCTCAGTGATCGTGCTCGTCGTGGCTGATGCCAATGTCTGATGTAATCTGCATTTTGAGTAAATCTGTCCTTAATTACGACAAACATCAGCTGTGCAATGTGGCACCAGGTTTTTCTTTTGAATAACAAAGCGAATGCTGGCCCTAAAAACATTTTCCAATTAATTTTGTGTGTGCTACTGTGCATGGCTGTCGCTTAATGTGATTCTTAGAGGAGGAGTTGTGTGTGTGTGTGTGTGTTTTAGTGTTTGTCTAAGGTGCATCTGCTTGGCAATTTGCAGCTATGCTGTGCTATAGTAAAACTTAGACAAGTTTTCTACAAAAACAGTTAGTAAAGGTTTCATCCTTTTTTAAGGCAAACAAGATCAGGTAGAGTGGCGAGTCCTTCGGGAGTCCTTCAGTTATCAATGACACACAGTTACACTGCGGATTGAAAAGTCACATTAGCTCAGTGGTTCTCAAACTGGGGGGCGGGCCCCCCTGGGACAGCGTAGAGCCACTGCAGCGGCGGCGTGGATGTTGAGCAGACCTAAAGTTGCATGAATATGATTCATGTGGTGACATAAACAAAAGTTCTCTGATACTAGCAAGACTATTTTGCTAATCTGAATCTTTTGTTTATTTCAATCGCCCGTGTTGTTAATGATTGATAAAAATTAAATCCACTTTTGCTGGGACTGGGGGCATGAACTTCGGCTTTGGCTTCTGAAGAGGGGCGTTGTCAGAAAAAGTTTGAGAACCACTGCATTAGCTAATGATACAGCAGTTAAGCCTTTAATAGAGTCTGCGTAACCCACGATGACCCTTGAAACTGGAGCTGTAGTAAACAAGCTTGGCTAAACAATTAAGTGAAAACCAAAGCACCAACACCCAAACAACCACACTCATTGGTTATGGGGTGTGAGGAATATGTCATTCAACATACCAGCAAATGCAAGAGCAAATACTGTCTTGCACATCCATTCGCTGTAACTTCCCCTTTGCCTTTCCAGTTGTCCAAACCATACCCTGAGGTGAAATGAGTCCACAGGAGTGTAGGGGGCCCTGCATTGTGGTGGCTGAGCTTAGGAAGGATTTAGACACTACTACTTAACGGCTCTTAACCTCACTGACCCTTTTGGGACTAATACAAATCCTGTTGTGCTAGAGAATTACATTAAGCCCTTGCTTTGAACCCAGGCCCCAGTGAACACATGGACTGGTACATTTACGGTAGATTTTTCTTTACCGTAACTTGGTAAACTATGAGCCTTGTGTTTTGATATAATTACTAGACCACACTGGTTGGAGAGGTTTTAATTGGTAGAGATGGGCCACACAGATTTTTTTTGTGTGTTTTTTGAAGCAACATTTACTGCCAGTAACAAATCACTGAAATGCTAACTCTAGAGGAGCCAAATTAGACAAGTGCAAAAATCATTTGTGCACATCAGTGGCTATGTCTAGTTGCCTCATTGTCTGTCTGTCTGTCTGTCTTTTTTTTTCTGTCTGTCTCAATTTCATGAAGTCATCCTATAAAAGTCTGGTCTCACCTCATTCAGTTGTGACTGAAACGAAGTGGAGCCAGTGCTGCAGGTGATGGAAGTGTTTTGTTTGGATTTGTGTTTTGTTTGAAGTTTCTTTTCCTTTCCCTTCTTTTCTTTTGCTTACCTCAGAAATTGTCTGGAGCTCATTTCGTGAGTAGGTGTCAATTCTCTCCCCCCCACCTAATGATTGGTGAGATGGTAGATCTATAACAAGCATCATTACTGCAATAAATTTCAAACTGTGTCTGTGTCTTTATGCCAATAAGGTTATATTTTTAAAAGGGTATTAGCTGAATGACTTCTCAGATAGTCACATACCAGAGAAATTTAGAAGAATTAATGTAATTTCAGCAACTCTTTAGCAAAGGAAATAAATAATAGGTTGAATTGTAACACACGCTTTTTTTAGAGCAGACTTGCTTGTGAAACAACCAGTGCATTATACCAGAACCAGTGTTATTTCCGCTGAACTTGAGTGAGTCACGGTGTTGTCAACCATTATTTGATTCTGCCAGTAAAAGTATCTTGACTAGTCCCAAGCCTCTACTGGAAATGCATCACTTCTTCATTAATGTAAGTTGAGACATGGCTGATGCAACAGCAAATCACAAAAGCATGCCCCTTTTCAAGAAAACCTCACTGTCTTCTGAGAAATGCTGACATTTTCCTCCAGACAGTAAAAATGATTAGTCATGGCTTAGCCCTTTGTGAAATTTACTGCAAGTGATTCGCAAAGTGAAGGAGACCTATGTCACACAAGCGAACTTTAAATATGAAAGAAAGATGCCTTTAGCTTTTTTAGTGCCAAATGATTGCTAATGTAAACTTTTCTATCAAGTAGGTCAGTGTATTCTTGTCTCACGCTGGCTGTTGAAAATTAATTACCATATTTCTTTATTTGTTCTTCCTCTTATTTGACAGCATCTAAATTCTACTAGAAAGGTATAAAACACATTTACATAAGTAATTGCAGCAGCATGCATTTGGCAGTGTTTTTTGTTTTCTAAATTCACCTCACAAATGAAAACCTGAACATTTTTAGGTGAAAGGCTAATGTGGAAATCAACCATGGGCTCTCATTCACTCAGGCTCTTTTACTGGTTATTTCAAGGACAAGCTGTTGGGCTGACATTCAAACATTTTTTTTTTTTTTTTTGGCAAGGGAAAGCTGTTTTAGGTTAACAGGCCCCCAGATTCTTGGAGAGGTCCATACTGTAGGCTATAGAAAGAGGGCCTCACTGCATAGTTTTATGGAAACCTCAGGGAATAGTTCACAGTTAATGTAAGAGACGTAACAGAGAATGTATAGGCTGGCACACAGAAGGGCAATCTTTTCTGTCAATGTGCAACAAGCTTCAACATTTGGGAGGACGTTGATTAGTGCTTTCTGAACATCATCTGATAAACAAAATATGAGATATAAGATAATCTGTAGGAAGAGAGCAAGGTCACAGAAGCCAGTTAACAAAAATGCTGGCCCTCACACATGCAGAGCACGTAGAAGCCCTCCACATACGTTCTGCTTCTCATTATGCTTACTTACATGCTTCTTATGTTCAGGACATCCTTCCCCCAGGCCTATAGCCTTTTAGCAATTTATGTGTCAACAGAATTACCACAGAGTAGCTTCTCTGTCTCAGATAAACGTTTTCTCCTTCTTTAGCCATTTGTTCTGCTCTGATGTGTAACTCCACATGTGATCCTTCCCTAATGCTTGATGAGCCCTATAGGTCTCCCCTGTGGTGCCTACATATTCATTGTAAACCTTAAATATGTTACAGGAAGAAATAGTCAGAAAACACTGAGATAGGATGTTTGGCGTGTGTATCATTACATAAAAATAGCTAAATTTGTTTCATATTAAAGATGGGATGCATTTTGTATGGTTGAAATTCACTCCTTCTCTCCTGTCTGCTGCCTTCCAAAAACTGTGGCTAATCTCAAGGCAGCGAGTGTATGAGTCTGTCCTCATCTGAACTTTGGGTGGATGCAAATACACAGCTGAGTCCTGCCGCTGCATAGTCTCTCTCTCTCTCTCTCTCTCTCTCTCTCTCTCTCTCTCTCTCTCTCTCTCTTGCTCTCTCTGCTCAGCATTAGCTTGCTTTGCTCCATTGCCTCCTGCCTGCTCACAGCATGTCAACAAGTAAGATCTTAGATGCAACTGTGTCAAGTTGGACTCATATCAGGTCTAAATATGTGAGAGGAATGTCATTTGGGATTCACAGCAGAGGAAGGAGAGACAGAGCTGCAGACAGAGTCGCAGAGGGATACAGTCAATCAGGAGACACACATGCATACAGATGTGTGCGCACACACACATACACACACTGACGCACACCCACGTTGTATAAACAGTAGGCAAAGATATCTGGTCATCTCACTCCTAATCAAAAGTACACTGATGACATGGATGTAAAAAGGGGGCTTTATTTCCGTGGCAACCAGTGCAACGAAACGAGCAGGAACACCAAAAATACTGCACTGCGTCATAGCATTAAATCCCAGTGACTTGTGTTTCGCTTGACCACAACTACATTATACCTTCACACTGCTCCTGAATAAAGTCCAAAACAAGGATGATGATACTGATGATACACAAAAGTAATTTAGCCTGCAGCTTCAGAAGCCACCAGCAAAATTAAAATAATCTGCTAAACCCGCTCGAGTGCAAAAGGCCACAGTCAGGGAAAAGAAATCTATCCCTTTCATAATTTCTTAAGATTTAAAAACATGCCTCCACATGACCTCAGATCACCATTTGTTTTAAGGAATGTAATGAATTATATATTTTTTGCATCTGTGGGGATGATTACAGTGGCGACATTTCTCGATGGGCTTTGCAATTGTGACTTGCATCAATCTAAAGAGTTATTTAGACCGTCAGAGGAAAAGCGGGGAAATCTATAGCCTACATATCTTTTTATATATGTTTTTTTATTCCATACGATAGACAGTAAGCTCAGCGGCACAGTGTCTCTCCTCGTGATGTGTGCGCATGTAGGAATGGCTGTGTTGCTATGGTAATGAGAGACGCTCAGGGCTTCAGTCATTACAAAATTATTTCAGTTTTTTAGGGGGGAGAGTATTTTTTCAATGTTGTTAAATATAGGCTAATAGGATATATTTATTTGAAAGATTGTGTGATTTGATCACAGTGTGTGTTTCTTTCACCTCTTCAGCCTCTATGTGTGCCTCTCTGTGTGTGTTGAAAATCATAGGTGTCAGTCCCTCTTCATTTTCCCACTGGGAGGTATTATTTTTTTTCTTTTTACAGTATCATTTGTATGTTCACACAGTAGCTACATTGGGACAGGATGCTAATAAAAGACATTTAGGTCTATTTCTCACAGGATAACGGAGACACACAGCAGGTGTATGGGAGGCTGTGAAGGGGGGAACTTCCTAAAATACTGTCAAAAAGATCCAGCAGACAACAACAAAGACATCAAAAGTAAGACAGGTGTGTGGGGGAGAGCAATAAGGCCCCAACAGCACGTTTCCTTGAGGACTCTGCGTCGATTTTGTCTCGGTCTGAAGACAATTCAACTAATCCCTGCATTCTGTAGAAAAATGGCCGTTGTTACTGGTGAGTACTTACAAAACTTCGTAAGTTGTTGTTTTTAAAATGTTATAGTATCTTTTTATCTGACGTATTTTTATTTTTAAAATATATAAGTATTTTCAAAACAGCACTGAATTGCACGGCAGAGTCCCAGGGACAGGGAAATTGAATCAGTGGATCAAGAAAGACGACATATTTCTTAGGTAGTGATATAATGATCTGTTTTATACACACACACACACGATATTGTATTTGTCTATGACAAATATACACTATTCATGATTCTTTTAAACGAACCTGATCTATATTGATTTTAAATAACTTTCTAAATGTTTCACTAGAGGAACGCCATATATTTGATGAAATTCCCCAAAGAAATTGCGGCATATGCTCATGGTTGTTAGAGACAAAGAAGAAATATCCAACCAAAAAGCCCCGGAGTAGAGGTCTGTATTCTGTATCCAAAATTGTACACTTAAAATTATTCTAAAAAACATAGCTTTTCACAATTTAACTTGTGTATATGTCTGTACATGTGTGTGTGTGTGTGTGTGTGTGTGTGTGTGTGTGTGTGTGTGTATGTTTATGTGGTCAAAACAGACACTAATTGTGTCCCAGATACTCCAGTGACAAGGGCTATTGAGCAGCAGGCACCAGAGGGCATCGAGACACCGATTGTGATATACGATACACAGGATTTGTGTCAGTATTCTGTATTCAAATATGTACAATGTAAATTGTTTGTTTAAATAACATACTGTTCATGATATTAAACTTGTGTAAGTATCTGATTGTTTAAACAGAGGCATACAGGAATTTCAACAATCACCCCACATACAATTCCAGATCCATCATCCCAGACCATATGGATCACTGATACATCAGTGCCAGGACCTTCTGAACAGCCTATTGGAATTCTGCACACCCCGAACCTGAGAGAGGAGGCATTAATAATAGCCCCAAGTCTTCTGCCTCCTGAGTCTGCATCCGAAGAGCCTTTAGGGTTACTGGACTGGACAGACACCCAGATCCAGTGTTGGGACCATGCAGATGCAGGATTTAATCCGAACCACAAAGTCTCATTATCAGATGTATCAAAATTTGAACAGCATTTGCGTGTTAATATTCTAGTTTTTCACCACAATCACAGCACAAAAAAACTGTATATATGCCAGACACGAGAGCAACCCCAGAAAGACACAGTATGACTCTACCTGTATGAGGAACATTACTACACGATACAAAACAGGATTTTTTGGAAGCGACTATGTGAATCCTGTTACCAGGGTTATAAAAGCCAGGCTTACCACAAAGAGTGTCATAAGCAGCAGGATTTGAAAAACACAGGATGTCCAGATTGTCAGCGCATTTACAGATCGGTGTCTTGCAGTGTTGTAGTCAAGACCACCTGGACTGAGACAAAACCAAGACTTTGAGACCAAGACAGGGCAAGACCAAGTCAAGACCAAGCAAAAACGTAACTCAGGAACAACAATTTGTCACCACATGCCCTATCCCCTCAATTTATCACAAAGTTAACACCGCATTAGCTAGCGTTGCATCCCTCAATATACAGTATGTTAACTAAATTAGGTAGCTTGTGCACCTAGCTATGTGGCAAATTGGTGGCAAGCAACTGAAACTAACGACCTGCGTTTATTTGTCAAAACGTGTAGCCACATCCAGCCAGTAAAAGGGATCGGTGTCCAATTGGGGCTCAGCTTTTAATTGAAGTCTTACGGTAGGTAGCTAATATGTATAGCTAATATTCGCTAAATCTCTTTGGGTGAGGCAAAGCGTTTTGGTGCAGAGGCAGATTGCTGACATTAGCTAGCTAGCTTTGCTAGTGTCAGTTAAACTTATATTACCTTTCTTTATGCTTCCTTTTGGAGGTCTGTTAAAATCAGACATACAACATCAGCGTTTTGTACAACCTGAAAAACCGTCACCACCTAATATGTCTTTTATGACTTTGAAACGCGAACACATGACAACAAGCACAAAGCCGTTTTTGTCTGAGTGATTGATTTTGAGAACCATAAATGGTGTGCCTCTGGTGAAAATTGCATCAATGTCTTGTGAAAAAATGTAGGCAGCCAAAGTACAAAAACTACAAGTTAATCGCGCACAACGCGTCAGGATTTGATAATTACATCATGTTGGAATACTAAACCAACCAGATCACCCCGAGATGAGTGCGCAGTAGTAAAGTCATATCAATGAGCGACGGCGTATACAAACGAAGGTGGCTCGATTCTTTCAGTTTTCTCCCAATGCTTTTGTTGAGAGCTCCCAAAGCGTTAGGGTTCGAAGATGCCAAAAAAGGCTATTTCCCACACCTATTCAGCACTGCCAAAAATGCTACCTATGTAGGTCCGTACCGTGAGCCATTCTTTTATGGATATGACAACATGTCTGACAAAGACAGAACAGCTTTCATGCAGTAGTACAATACAGTGCGTCATGGGGTGTTTGATTTCCAGGCTGAGCTTCATGCATATGGGATCAGAGATGTTGTTGTGTTGCGTAAAGCGTGCATTGTGTACCATGTTGTGTTCATGTTGCATGGCTGTGATTAAAACATATTTCCTGCCCCCTGACACACTGTCATTGACATATGATGGTGCTTACATCAATCAAAACAAGTCTTTCTAATGCGTCTATACAGTGGCTTGAATTTGAGGCTTTCAAAAACAAGATAGAAATTCGGCATGCCCTCAGTCATGGGGAAGAACAATTTGCAGAGCATTAGAGCCTTAGCATGAGCTAGTTTAACAGCAGGAGATACTGTGACCTTCTTTACAAACAGGCTTGCTGATAGAATATTGACTCGAAAGTCATCTACAGTGTTACACGTTAAACAAAATTCATTTTTAGCTCTAATAAATTTGATCTTAATATCAACACTGTTTATCATTAACTTGTCCTGAAAAAACAAATCAGAATGTAAAGGAGCAATTAATTCTACCACACAGCCTCATTCTGTATACTCCATTCTCTTAACAAGTCTTTCGTTATCTCCTCCAAACTGCGTCTGCAGAGTATCCTTCCCATAATTTAAAAGACATTCTACAATACATCGATAAAGATAGGTGTTTGACGACTGTGTTATGAGCCTATCCCCCAGCGAAATGTCCACTTGTGAAAATATTGTATAACCCGGGTAGTTAATAAATCCCACTTCGTCTCCTTGTGCCAGATTTCCCCCGTTAGCTTTAGTGATCTTAACACGTGTATATAGAAAAGTATTATTCAGATCCAGATAGTCCTCGGTGCTTGGCGGGACAAAAAATTCTATTGGCGCAGAGTGTGGGGAGGGGGGATTTTGACGTAGATACATTTCTCAATACTTGTTTGTGTCTAATTCCGATTAACACATGCTTTCGACATATTATGTACCAAAGCCATTCCTGCTAGAATATATCTCTTATGACGTTTTGCCGACTTGCTTCTCCTTGCTCATGTATTTTTTTCTTGTCCTAGTTTCGCTCTTTTTATTTAATATTTGGCAACGCCTCTTTGGTTGGGAACTCCCCCTTTGTCCAGGCGGACGTTTTATTGGTCAATGTGATATTTCCATTATTCCTGACCCCTCTTGCTGTTTGTTGCTATGATTCATCAGAAACAATGTTTTTAGCTGCTGTCTTGCGGTGCTGCGAGGGTAAATCCTTTCTTGAGCAGAGGAAATGCAGATTTAAGCCGCGAAAAAGACCAGCCCCATATTGAGAACCAAGGCTGCTGTATTCTGCTAAATCACCACCCACTTGCGCTGTATAGTACGCAATGTATCTATCCATATTGTGCATATACGCTTGATAAATGGTCACTCCTTGTCTAAAAGTGATATGTTGCGGGTTGGAAGTGTAGTTTTATAATTACTTTTCCATATGTAATAGAAATATATTGATTCTGATCTGACTTGAGAGATATTTCAATGCTGTCAATGTGTGTTTTACAGAGCCTAAGGTAGTGTGGCCTATCGTACGTTTTTGTGATCATATGATTGTTTGGTCCTGCAATATATATGATTCTTAAAAGAGGCACATGACTGTGTCCTACAGTTTGATATTCTATAATATCGGAATAGATGAAAATGTTGGACATCCCAACATTAATATCAGCTGGATGTGGTGCGATATACACATTGAGTGATATACGATATATCCTCATTGATTACAGTGTCCTCAGGGGTTTCAAAGACTTCTCCAGGTATAAATAAATAAATAAATAAATCCCAACATTTGAGCAAGTTTTCCTTGAAATGTGAATTCCAGGCCTCTTAATGGTAAAACAGACACTCTGTTTGTGATGGTGTTGTAACAATGTTTGATGTACTCCATATCTTTCATAGATAAGTGGGTGTTTATTTCCGTTATTTACTGTGACATGGTTGTGAAGAATCCTGGTGTCACAGTTAGACAGGCCCGCAGGTACTTTAATCTGAAAAGGTTTGTTCTGAAATTTGCTATTGTGTTGTTGGGGTAAAATAATGCAGAAGAATTGCTAAGGTAACGTAACAAAAAAACATCAGACAGTAATGTCAGTATGCAGTACACTTGAAAAACCCTACAGTAACTGAATTACCTATTTTTCTGAAATCTGAAGGTTAAATTTATCTAGCCAGCCCATCCATTTGACTAGTACCATATTCCGACCCTGTCTTCTCTTTCTAGATAAGATCTTTTCTATTTTAAACGTTTTGTCTTTATCCACAATAACTTTTAGCAACTTGGGTTCATAGAAGGTCCCCCTGTATTACCTCATCATCATAATCTTTTAACTTATGAACAGGAGGTCTCCGCAGTACACATTCCATTACCGTGAACTATTCATTATAATTTTGCTCGTAACCTTTTTTAAAAGGTCCCCTTAATTTTGAAAATTAAGGGGGACGACTTTGAAATTTCAACGACATTATATTTACAATTTCTCCTTTTTGTCTTTTTGTTTTATATAGCTTGTTAAAAACAACGTGCTCGTTGTCTTTTGTTACCTCAGATGGTTTCATTTTAATACCACGATGATAACTCTGATTGTATGAGCTAACTAAGTATGCAAAATGTCTCCATAACCTTTAGAATTAATGGCTGTTAAATAATGCCACATTTTAGATTTCAGAGTCCTATTGAAACGTTTGACAACAGTGACCTTAGTCTCATTTGATGTGGTGAAGTGAATAATTCTATTATCAATGTTTCAAACTCTTTGTTTAAGAATTTATTTCCTTTGTCTGTTTGTATTTTATGGGGTATTCTACCTTTATCTAAAACATCTTTAAAAGCTGCTGAGACACATCCACCAATTTTGTTTTTCAAACACAGTGCCTATGCATATTTTGAAAATACATCTATACATGTTAATAAATAATGTACCCCATCGTTTTCTGAAGAATAAGCTGACATGCCCACTAGATTTAACTGGATCTGCCAATCTATTGTATTCACTAACACTTTATGTCTCTTAAAATGTACAGGAGCCGTTCTGAGTATGAGTGTATTGTTTTAAGAGCCAGTTTTCTATGTCAGAGTCTGCCCAGCGAATTTCCTATGCTGTCAAATAGAGTGTTTTTAAGCTTTTGTTTACCCCCATATCCCCCTGTATTTTCTGGCGCATAGTATATCTTTTTCATAACCTCATCCATGGCTGTTTTCATAAAAATGAACACTCGCTGTCAGCTTTTCGGTATTTTATTTCCAAGGCATGTTTACATCATCAACAATCGTGTCTCACCAGACAATGATGTTTACAGGTATACACAAAAAATCAATACAGGCATTTGTATTTTTACTGAGCAAAGATTCTACTAAACATTACATTACATTATCAACATCCACATATTGCTTTCACAACACACAGATCAATACTAAATGTACAAAAACAAAACACATGACCCATGTGGAATTCAATATCGTTCAAAGGAAAAGAATTAATAATATTGACTAGAGTAGATTTCACATCTGCGTATTTATCTACAATCATTTGTACCACAGCATGCCAATCCTTTTGTCACTTGTCTAACACATTCAGTCTGCTTTTCTAGGACAACATGGTAATCTATCAGTGTCGCATACTGCATTATTAACAGCATCACACAGCAAAGTTCTCATCTTATACATGACATATTTCTTTTTGACAGAGTTTTGCAGACTAGATATGCTCCCCATTATTCTGTAGTGTTTTTTTCCCCTCCAAATGTTCAGAGAATCCTTAACTACAGTATTCACCCTATTATCCACTGCAGTTATATTTTAGTGTTGCAATGAGAAACGGGTTCATCAACCATTTCTGCAAAGAATCTGCAGCAATGTCATGAATGCCGTGCATAGAAGGTAATATGATCCCAAGAGAGTCCAGTATATATGCTTGCGAATCTGCATAATTTTCATCAAAAACCTCTTGCTTAATTTCTCCCAGATGACCTTTGATATAATGCAGAAGTATGTCAGTGCATGAGTGAGATTGTCTGTCTGTACAGTTCATCCGTATAATTACAATATGCACATGTTTTTTTTTTAGCTCTTTGCGATATTATAGAGGTAACAATAGCCTATTATTTACACAAAATTCTTCAGCAAACAGTTGGATTAGATGGGGTATCATGATCAAAGTAGTCCAGAGTGTCCAAACATTCGGCCACTCAATGTAGCAGTCGTTGTCCAAAATCAACGCAAAAACTCAGTCAAATGTAGCAGCCGTTTATGTCATGCACAATTGTAATTTCTATGCCATGGACACTAGTGTTTTTTGGCCCGTTGTTGGAATTTGTGATGGCACTATACAGGACGGTGTAGTCCCTCATTCGTCCACGAGTGTTCTAGCGTAGAAAAGGTTTCAGTCGTAGTCATCTGGACACTGTTTTCAGAATCAAGACGTTTCGGCTCCCATCCGGAAGTCATTCACAATTGTGAAAAACTCTAAGCTAAGCTACTCTGTGTTACTTAAACCCTGCCCTCAGGAAGGAGTCTTCCTGAGTATCTGCTGATTACCCTGCCTAGTTTCACCTGAAACTGACCTAATTGTTTCCATGATGGCCCAGTAATCAGGCCTGTTGTTTTCTGGCTGCACCTCCCTCATCACTGTTAAGTACCTGAATAGCATATGATTGGCTTGACCAAGGTGCTAATACACTGTGGTAAACATTCAAAGAAACCCCCTCTTTGAACAGAGATGATGGTCTGAGATTCAATCTGCCCAACGTTTACCACAGTGTATTAGCACCTTGGTCAAGCCAATCAGCGGACAGTAAATATAGTGCATTAAATAGTATATGGAATGATTTGGGACACAGCCCTGGTAGTAAAAATGGCATGGCCCAAGAGTGGACTAATGCTGCATTTACGCAACGTCAGCAGAATGGGAAGAACAGGAAAGCCTCCTGTCATTCCTGACTTGGGAGTGTTCATTTACTGCTAGCCTTGTAGTCACATAATTTAAATAGCCTAAATTCGTTACTTTTGCCGTGTTACATCTTTGTAGCAGTTCATTAATAGGTGAAACCAGATACAAACGGAACAGTGTATAGTGCAACTCCTTTTTAAACTAACTGAATTGATTGTATTAGTGTTCATTTTGGATTTTCTTTTGATGTAACTGCCAGTGGTGGTGCATTTACAGCCATTGTGCCAATGGTTTGTTGACATGTCGTTCTTTTTGCCAAATGGGAGATATTTTCATGAGAAATGTCAAATATCTGAATGCATGAATAGTTTTTGTGACTGACTTGCTGTTACTTCTTTCAAACTTGTAATGAATGAAGCACCATAATATACATGGTCTGCAACCCCAAAACTTAGTGAAGTATGGCAGCCATAAAAGGCCAGAGCTGACTCACATTTGATTACCAGTAAACAGCAGAGTATGCTGACACTCAGAATCAACCCGATTCTGCTGGCTACCTGGGGAACCTGGAGGGTCATAAGACACGATTCTTTATAGCCTGTATTTGCTTTCCATGTGAGACAGACAGGCTCAGTTTTTGACTCAATCAAACAATGAAAAGTCATTTGTTGCCACAGCAGTGTTTGCAGCTGCAACTCCTTCACTATGGATGAGAAATGTAAGGTTAGTGATTTATGACCTATCTACTTTCTTACAAATGTAAGAAACATTAAATTACACCTGGCGGGCTGAGATATGATAGTAGTGTGAGCCAGACCACCTCTGGAGGTTTGGCAGGCCGGATCACATTCTGATCACATTTTCGATTCAGATTCAAATAGCACCACGTGTAAATTTGGTCAAGCCAAGTTGAGCTATTTTCTGTTCTTCTCATGTGTGGTTTAACCAACCCTGTTAGGGCTTATTTTGTGATAATGATCTTATACAGCGTATTCTCTTCTTTAAAGCCTAATTCAAAAGTGTATCTGTTTTTGTTTCACGGGTATGTTCCTTCTGAAACATAAATAGTCAATGAGCTTGGGGCAAAATAGAAGGTATAATACCTGTGTTTTGAGATGTTGAAATGTAATAACATGATCACGACATTGACACACAATAACAACTCCCAGTCCTCTGTAAAAAAAATACAATATTTGGAAATGTTAGAAAGATGTTAATTTCAATAACTTTCAGAGTACTGACTCCAAACTAAAGGTAAATAGGATCCACAATCTCACTCAAAGAAAACTTAACACCCTTCCCACCACTGAACTAACAACAACTTTTGACACATTCAATACAACTCCTGCCTACACATGTCTTCTTAAAGACAGTGTCAATATAAGCAAACTCAAATTGTCTTTATTGTTAATTTAAAAATGTATAATGATGCAGTTAACTGTAATTAATTATGAATATCTGTGGAGTACATTGCTGCAGTGTTCAGTCGTACCTGTGAGTATGACAAAACTCAATCAAGTTTTGATCAAAATCAAGCAAGCACATACAGTACAGTGGCCCTTAACAGTGAATATTACCATAAAACTATACATTTTTCCGGGATTATGGATTTTTGGGGTTGCAACTTTTTCAAATCTGATCAAAGTGGCCGTAATGAGTTTTGTAAAATCTTTCCTTATGTCTCTTTTTTTCCTTCCAGCCAGCTCTAACACATTGGCTGGTACGTAGGTAGGTGTTTACTCCTTAAAAAACCTCTCACCTCCCCCACAAACACATTAAATATGGAATCACAAATTGAAAGTGGACTTGTGTTGACTCCTTATGTAACCAGACTGTCAGGATGCGATGATTTGAACAAAAAGTTTCTCAGTACTGTGTAGGAGGCAGAGGGCATCGACAACAGCTTTTGCCAGACTGAAACTCATGTTTGGAGAAGTTTTTTCTCTTGTAAGACATACTGTGGAGTGAAGTCTTGTTGGAGGGATACTACATACTCTTTAGTCTTACAGCTATTAAAATACTGTAGGCCTTTGAGTCAATCACCTGTCTGGGCTCATCTTTTGGGAAAAACGGACGCAAAGAGGCCGTACTCATTGGGGAAAAACAACAGCAGCGGTTGTATGGTCAAACACTTAAAACGACCAATATTTATGTTTATCTGACAAGCAACCTGTGGTTCTCTGAATAATGACTAGCTTCTCTCAGAAATAAAGGCATAAATAAAGTATGTTATGATGTGATAGTGCAGCAAAACCTCTTTGGGAGGAGGTGGATGGTTAAGGGGTCAGTATGCTTCAAACTAAGTTCTTATTGGATCATTAAACAGTCTGAAACCCCTCTCCCACACCTTTCCGCCATCAGACACAACAATGCACACCAACTTTGCAATTAGCCAGGTGTGCGGAGGGAGAAAGTAGGCAGGATTTAAATGTTGTTTGTATCCTGTCTCCTGCCAACAGTCAACATTGGTTTATTTTAAACATTTTCTTAGCCTTAAACTTAACCAAACCTTAACCATAGAGGAGGCAGATTTAAAAAATGCTCATATAAGTAATTTTTGTAATGGTTATATGCATTTTTGAAGGTACTGACAATGTTGTCCTGACAATAGGGGGTGCCAGATTAGAAAACTCTTGAATGGGACATTTTGGAAGGCAAAGACAAATGCCCTGTTTTGATGTTTAGGTTGAAAAACCTGTTGAACTTAAATCACCTTCAAAAAGTGGAGGTGAGAAAAGGGGTGAAACCGAGACATGCGATATAATCAGCTACATATACAATGTGCAAAGAATTTGACTGGTCATGTCATTTCTGTAAGGTTGGGAAATCTTTAGGCAGTGTGTCCGCTTGTGCCCATTGCAGGCATTGGGGATTATTTTCATTGTGTGCAACATTACTCTGCATCTTCCATCAAAACCCACTATGAAGGCATTCTAGTATCTCCCATATGTGCTCATGATATATGCTCATGTATATACATCTTGACTTTTCTTCTCCAATGTGTGTAATAGTAATTCAATACAAGGCATGACCTTAATTAAATGTGTATAGTGATACTTTCTTCTTAAGACCCCGTGATCATTTTCTCTGGGTTTTATGAGCACTGTTGGCTTCTTTCCCTCTTGCTCATACAAGCATCTTTTTGATAGACTCTTTGCTTGTTTCTTTCCCAGTTATCTCTGCTTTCAAAGCCTTGGCTAAACATGGCTCCTCTTAACCTCCTTTTTATTGCTCCAAAACCCTTATCCAAAACACCTTGACCTTTGCCTTATTGGCAATTTACAATACAAACAAAATGTGCTCACAGATGCCTAGGGTGTTCAAACCATATTGCTCCAATTTTTTTTATTTTGGATGAATCAGGCACCGTTCCATTCATTCTGGATGTTTACCATAGTGGGAACTACCTAATCTTAGCTTATTAACTTGACGGCCTCACGCTCGTACATGTGAGAGGGCTGGGGGTGAATAACCTAGTAGTTTTTATATTAGGTGTTGTGTTGTAGTATTTATTTAAATAGGGTGTGGGTTTGTGATTAATTAAATTTATGGTATTTTATAGCCTTTGATATGACCTTTTATTGTTGGCTAATTGACAACATAGATGACTTATACAGTACGGATATTTATTCTTTTAAACCTCTGTTTTCCAGCCATGCATCTTAATACACAACCCTGTCTGCTAGAAATTATGTTTAAATACAACTCATTTGCAACAGAAAATATGTTTTGATGGAAAGGAAATGCCACCGAATTTTCTATTAACATATTGAGGACATTAATTGACGTATCTAATATGTTGCTACTGAATGCATCAATAAAATATTCACTGACAACGTAATATAATTTTGTTTTCCACCAAAATATTAAAAATTTGCAATACAATATCTGCTCAAAGACACTAAAGCATTATTAAACTATTTTATGGTTATTGCACTTGCAGTGACCTGAGGCATGTGTCACAATGTGTTTATTACCATTTAACCGAAGCCACGATCTTTCCCTAACCATAGGGTGGACTCAGAATGTGAAACCCCGAGTATGGTGTATGAGTCCTGTGCCCACCATCCACCCCAGCCTCCTTCCTACGACTTGGGTGTGGCATACACTTAAAAAAAACAAAAAAACAGGCAGAGATTACGTTTGTCACCACAACGTCATTAGGAAAACAAATTAGTACTATATAAACATAGATTCTAGACAGGGTTTCAATGCATCTTTAATGCCATTCTCTGTGTTACGATTGCTGTGTCTTATGCTTGGATGGTCAGTGGATCACAGGCGCCTAATTATGGCACACAGTGTCCTTAGAAAACAAAGACACCAAAGCAACAAATGATGTGTCCTCAAAAAACGAGCCACATGCCATCTCTCTTTCTGCCTCTCTGGAAGTTGTCTCTCTGTCACT
The DNA here is from genome assembly GCF_020085105.1 of Siniperca chuatsi. Classification (NCBI taxonomy): domain Eukaryota; kingdom Metazoa; phylum Chordata; class Actinopteri; order Centrarchiformes; family Sinipercidae; genus Siniperca; species Siniperca chuatsi. The sequence goes on from NC_058056.1 coordinate 16,677,134, forward strand.
ATCTTTTGCCTCTCACACTTGCTCTAACTTAATCTCTCTCGCTCGTCTGAAACGGGACCTGAAATGACCAGCACACGTTCCCACTGGGGGGCTTAGACTGATTCATGTGGGAGCTGCTGCAGAGCTTCGCATTTCTTGTCTTAATATGTCCAGGCAGATGAAAGGGGGAACAGAGTAAACTGATGGCACAGACCAGTGCTGCATTTTCATTCCTTTGAAATGGGAGTGTGATGCCAGGATTCACCAGGGGGTCTTTCAAAGCCAAGGCAATAATGAAGAGGAGAGGAGGGTTACGGGGGAGGGAGGAGGTGTGCAGTTGCAGATTGGTGAAAGAGAGCTAGGGGAAAATAAGGAAAACGACACGGATGGCAGGGAGAGGGAGACAAAATAAAAGCCATCAGTCGCAACTGCGGATGATGGTAAATGAAGTTATGTGAAACAGTAGTCCGTAATGTGAACATCTTTTTTTAATGCCTAGCTTTATATTACACCCTTTTAAAAAAAAAAGAAAAAAGATCATGAAATCTTCTGAAATAACTGAGGAGGAAACAATTTCTCTCATTCCACATTAAGCATAAATAAATTTGAATTAAACATCTGCAATCGGACGATTCAAAAGCAGCTGGACTCACAGTATATCATCTAAATTTATGTTGGGTTGTTAAACACTGCTATTATAACGTACTGATCAACAGAAAAAGGTGAACTCTAACAGAGGAGTCCAAATGTTTGCAACTCTCTAATCACCTGTAAAACATCCTTTTTCAATCCCTCTGCCCACACACTATCATGTTATAGCAAGCCCTGTTTCTGTCAAACTTGAAACATGCTTGCTTATATTCAAATGAGCCTTTTGGATAGCATTAGAGCTTTATTTATTGGGCTTGGATTCCACAGCAAGCTAGACACATACTTAATGCATGACACAAAACCAACCAGGGAATATATGACAAGAAACATTTCACACTCAATAAAACTCAATAAATATGTTTGTACTGTTTTTCCTTTTCTGGATTTTTAAGTTTTAAACTAATAGAATAAATAAGGGACACACAACATCATGCTTTGAGTCATGTGTTCATGCGTGTGATTGATGTAGAGAAGTGGTTCCCAACCTTTTTTGTCTGACCTACCCCCACAGCCCTATCAGATGGGTCTAAGTACCTCTTTATCATTCCCCTTTGATTGATGGGATGGCTTTATGATATTGTTCAGTGGTATTTTTTTTAGTAGTTTTGGCCAAGTTTGCATTTGTACTACTGCTGTTTGGAGTGACAGAAACTGGTTGTTTCAACCATTTACAGTATCTTTACTTTTAGCTTTTTGTTGTCTTTTTCAAACTAATCTTTCTGCAGTCTTAATTAACTTATGATTGCCTCAGGTTGGTGGAAAACTGAGGCATGTCTTGTGCAGACTACCATAGCTGGTAAGTTATTGTGACAATAACTATAAAGATCAGCATCACACACATTTGTAATCTTACTTTTGTGTTGATTTTTCTCCTAAACATAAATGTGGATATATATGTTATCAATTCATAATTGGAGTGAGTGAGTTGGCCGGCCCCCACCCGGCCAACTCACTCACTCAGCCTCTGCTGTCAATCATGACGTGTAAGCCTATTTTTTAGAGCATCAAATAACTAATTAGAACCAAACTTACCAGAAAAACTAACACTTACATACATCAGCGTGATAAGAAATACCTAAAATGACAGAAACCCTCTTTGGGAAAAATTTATTTGATGTGTATTTTGAGTTTTTAGTTTGGCTCGTGTCCCATCCATTAACATGGAAGGAGGCGGGGTTTATGACCTATATTGCAACCAGCCACCAGGGGGCGATTGAGATGTTTTGGCTTCACTTTTGGTGAGCTGTCATGTCTTCCATCTTTATATACAGTCTATGGTACACGCCTGGTAACTGCAGAAGTAAATACTCCTTCGGCTACAACTACCCCTAGTTGGGAATCACTGATGTAGAGAACCATGTCCGTCTCACATAGCCAGATATGTCATTGAAGAGATCTAGAGAAGTCCTGTTACACATGCACATCAACAGTTTAACCCTTGTTTAAGGTTTCAGCAATGTTTTGCACACAGTAATCATCATCTGCATGGGCTCAAATATGACCACAAAGTTAAAAGAGAAGCAGATTTTTCTTTCATATTGTCTTCAAAGAGAATAACACTTTATCTATAAAAATCCAAGAATATGTTTTTATTACAATTAGAGCATGTTAAGTAATAAAACATCTTGAACTGGAAATGATATGGCCACAGCTGATCTGTCTGCCTACTGAAAACTCACGCAAACAAGCTCGCTGAGCCCTTTCACAAGTCTCACATATTAGGTAAGGTATCCAATTAGTCAAACTAACCACTAGAACTGAAAGATTAGTCAGCTAGTCTATTAGTCGATCGACAGAAAATAAATCAGCAATTAAATACTTTAAGTCATTTTCCAAGCAAAAAATACCAAACACTCTCTGACTGCAGCTTCTCAGATGTGAGGATTTGCTTCTTTTCTCTGTTTTATATCATTGTAAATTCAATATCTTTGGGTTTTAGGCTGTCGGCATGACAAATCAAGACATTTGAAGATGTCAGCTTGGGCTCCGCAACATTTATAATGGCAATGTTTCACTATTTTTCTCTGACCGTACTCAACTTGATCAGTGACTTTCAGCTTTGATTACTAGAATATTGCAAAATAAACTAATTGGAAAAACAATTTACCAATGTTATAACTAGATTTCAGTTAAAAGATTTAGCCATGTTTTTTCAAACCACTGATAGAAGAAAAACCTACACAACTAATCTTTTACAGAGCATCTTAGTCAATGTTGTCTTTCAGTTTGTTAACCTACTCTGCTCTTGGCTCGCCTGAAGATCTCAGCCATCAGTGTTTTGCTTCACCTTCCTGTCCAGCATCACAAATGCTGCCAGTTGATGTTTGTCCCACTGCTTTAGCGGTATCCCGCAGAGACAACTCAAGGCAGAAAACACATCCTATTAAACACTGTTGAGTGCACAATGACCTTATGAGGACAGCAGTGCTTTGATTCTCCTCCTAGGGATTAGGTTTTTGGTAAACACATAAACCTCACATTAACCTTTTCTACTCTTTTTTTGTGTGTACATATTTGAAAACAACTAATTCTGGTTTGTTTCAAAAAGAAGCACACCACAGTTCTAGCTGGTATACATTTCTGGTAAAGACGTTAGGATATATTATATATATATATAATATGTTACTGCAGTGTTTCTGCAAACAGATTAATATATAAATCCTTTACCCTTAATTAACACATAGTTAAGGCTGTATAATATCTACAGTGACATTTATCAGGACTTATAAGTCTAACCATCAAAGTCACTACTCACAAATTGACAAATCACCCAATAAGATCAATAAAGACAATAGTTCACAGCAGCTGTAGATGCTTCAGATGGTGAGAGGCAGAGAGAGAATGAGAGAGAGAGAGTGTGTAAGTGTGTGTGTGTGTGTGTCAGAGGTTTTCTCACTCACCCTGTCTTGCCACCATCCTTCCTCAGGACTGGCATCAATGAGTGTACAGACGGGCATTCACTAATAAGCTCAAACAGGCAGCAGTGAAAGAAGCCACATGAGGACATCCGCTGACATGCTCACCATCATCATTACTCAGGGAGTGCAAATAAGGGCAGAGACACTGGAGACGCTGACTTGTGTGAAGACTTGCCAGGAAGTCCCAAACTGCAGAGAGCATATCTCTTGAGAATTGGACAAGGTTTTTATGAAGTTATTGTGAACAGCAGATATTTCAATAAATAATACAGGAATTGCACCACAGGTTAAAAGTGAGGTCTAGTTGCAGATAAATTGCATGTAGGTTAATCCAAAGGTACGCTTCTCACCTTTCTTTCTTCTCTCTTTATCTCACAAAGCTTTTTTTCTCCAGAGAGAAATTAAACAAGACAATCATTCATCCAGGACTGTGAAACTGACGCAGCTAAGTGGAATTTAGCCATCATTCATTTTGTTTGTGCTTTTCCTTCTGTTGCAAGTCAAATGTCTTCTGTGGAAAAAGGTCTATTGACAAGAAAAGTAACAGCAGCCGACATTTTTGAGCTGCAGATTTAGAAATGCAGATGTGCGCCACCTACAGGTAAGGAAAGTAATAGTTTATGCAATTTTCACACTTGTGCCACCAATTTTCACTCTTGTGCCAATGAGTGTTATTTGAGGGAATTTGGCTGCTGGATGTTATGTCTGTGTTCATTCGCCCTTAGAAGCCAATTTACCAGCTGTATAGACATTAACTAGCTAGCTAGCAATGTACACACCAACTGTATGTGTGTGTTTACCCCAGACTCATCTGACTGATCTCAGAACTCTTTTTTTTCTCTGTACATTGATGAAATAGATTTCTAAAGCCCAGAGATGAGCACACATCTGCAAAATATTTTCAAATCGCACAGGCATGTCTTAACCTCAATTCGCACCTCTTAAAGCAAATTTGCATCTGTTAGTGTGCCCACGTGTGTCTTTCCCTTGACTTTGTATGCGGACACTCCACATCTAAAATTTGTTTTGTTTGTCTTTACAACAGCAGTTTATTTTTATAGCTGATTTTATGTATTTTACATTTTATATATGTAACATCTTTAGTTATTGAAAAATTGCTATTTAATGAAAATGTTCACAAAATGAAATGCTGACCTCTTTCATACCTACAAAAAATCAGGTGTCAGTGTTATCTTGAGATTTGGCTCAGACACAGGTGTTGGTTTGCTTAACATCAGACAGGCAGACAACTAAAACCTGGTCGTCTAAACTTCACTGGGTATTATATTAGTAACACTACCGTGAACCCTAAAGCTACACTACAGAGACATAACAATGCCATCGTCACCAATGGTATAATGTTACAGTATCAGTGACTCCATGACAATCACAGAAAATGACGATTTTAAAAACATCAAGCTTTTCTCATTCTTTCAGACTAAAATAGGTGGTTTTATGAAAACATTTATAGATTTAAAAATCCCTACTCTCTTTCAAAATACCCTTTCTTCAAATACTTCTGCAGAAAAAATTATTTGGTTAGTTTAACAGCTTCACATGCGCTTGTCATTGGGGTCCTAATAGGTTGTGCTTGTTCGTCTGTCAGTGAAAGAAATGTCCAAACTAAGATGCCACTTTTAATCGTCTCGTGAGTGACGTGACTAGCAAGATGAAACAGATTATTATAACAGTTAGTCCACTCCTCACTGGCTCGCCAGTTGCTGAGATACAAACAGGCCACAGGGCAGGCAACAGCAGTTCATTCAAGTTGAGCGTGAACACTAGTGCTCTATGATTTAGATGGGGTCGTGGAAGGTGAAGCGGAGACTGGGAAAGAGGTAGATTTTTATCTTCTATTCAGTGCAAGGAGAGAGATAGCAGTGACTTGAAAGAGAAGGAGCCAGCTTCGAAACTTATCATAAATCTGTTTTGTGGGGTAGTCTTGATGATATTCCATCAGTTGTGGTTTGTGGAACCCCGCCATCTCAATAAGTAAGCAACAGAAAAAGGGCTGTTTTCCCAGATCTGCATTGTCCTCAGATGAACCTGGAACCACTGCCAAGAATCCAGCAAAGTTTATTGGAGGTAAAAGTAAGCAGGTTAGAATACATCTCTGGTTTTCAGCCGCAACAACAAAAGAGTAATTCCTCAAAGCAAATTTAGGCACAGCAGGTGAGCCCTTTTCCCCCCCCATCAAAACACTTCTGTTTTCTTGCTTGTGAGAAAGTAAAGAGGGTTCAGATAATAGGGTGTTAATACAGTTTCAATGGGGGCAAGAAAGGAGGGGTAAGGAATGCATGGAGGGGAGAAAATGCCTCACAGTGAAAGAACTGAAGGACAAAAAGACGACGGATATGTTAAAATGTCTACCAAAAAAGAAAGTGGCAGAATGAGGAATGATGAGTCAGCTATTGAACTCATTACAGTCATCCTTCTGCCTCCCAATCTAAATGAACTGCCCTCATAAAGAAGCACTCTCTCATCACATGCAGCAGTAGTAATAGTGAAGCACACCAGACACATTAGCAAGGGTCCTCATTCATCTTGTGTAAAGTCAAACATAATGTTTATATTAAGTCTAATCAGAGACTGCGGTGTATACACATTTGAACACATTACAAGCTGAACAAGTATAACAATATTTGATTTGCAAGTACATAATAATAACAAAATTACAGTACCACTAATAATGATATTTAATGGGGATTAATCAGTTAATTGTTTGGTCTATAAAGAAAATAGCAAAAAATGACCATAACAATTTCCCAGTGTTTTAACATGTTTACATACATATGTTAAAACAAAAACATATGCACTTCTTTCAGATTATATGATTACTAGTGTGTATAGATATGTGTGTGTGTGTGTGTGTGTATGTATATATATATATATATAGTTCATATAGTTCAGCATACGGGGCTCAACTTGTAAATTTGCAATATGCCGATAGACCGAGACAAACCTTTTGATAGAAATATCAACTTACTGTTGGACTCCACGTCGTCTGTTATCTGAGTCATCACGCCAACTGTGAGCTGCAGACAAATGACATCTCCCCTCCGTGTCTGGTTTACAGCCACCCTGCAGTCAAATATGACATGGATTTACTGTAACAGGAGATTAAGGCTTAACCAATATACCATGTGCTCACTAGAACTGGAATGCTTTTTTTGAATAAGCAGTTTACGCACACCAGACCAGTGAATGGCATTTAGCCAATAATGGCTAATATGTGTGGCCAGATGTTGAGTCCCTGTGGAGACAGATGCTGAACAGAACACCCTCCAGCACACAAGACCCGCCACTGACTCATCAACATTCATCTCTGTGTGGACATGTATGTGATGAGGATATATGTTCTGCCTATGTATCAACAGCGGAATGTAATATATAGCAGTATCAGAGGGGTTGTGAATCATGGGGTTTTAAAAAAGTTATTTCAATTTGGTTTTTCAAGTTGCCAGTTGAATTTAAGAGCTATATTATTTGTCTTTCTCAGTTTCATTTTATAAAGTAAAGTAATACTAATTTGGTTCAGTAACGATTAGCCAATACTGTATATTCATTAGTTAAACATGCAACTGAAATAATCATTATTCTCTCTCAAGATGAATCGTATACATCAGAATCATCTTTTTAAACTTTATTCTAAAATAGAATAGAAACCAAAATAATGTTTCTGTTGTTTAACAAAGTATTATCAAGTGATACCAAACACTGAAATCCCACTGCATTTCATCTATACTGGATCTTTAAAAAAACACAGATGAAATAATTTCAACCATTTAAAAAAATGTTTTAATGATGTTGGCCTGTACAATGCTGACCACACATTTCACTCTCAGCAGTAGTGGCAGTAGCAGTTATGTTAGTAGTAGTAGCCATAATATTATTATTATTCACAGTGGCAGCAGTAGAAGTAATAGAAGTAGTGATAGTATCATTTTCAGTTTTTCAACCCTGGCAGAGGAGGGAGAAGTTTTGATTCTGTTTGAATTATTGTATTGTATTGTAAGTGTTTAATGTGAATTATTGCTGAAGCCTACATGATTCGATTCCTTCTTAAGCATTGATGTAATAATTGAATTATTACACTTGTCTGAAAGACATTTTAACATTACTTAAAAAGATTTTCGTAACATTTTTTCCCCCAATTATCTTGTAATTATGAACTTTGTCAAAAGTATATTTCAGACTAGATCTATAAAATTCCATTAACACATTAACAAAAACTGTGAAATATCAATGAAGATACACAATATAGTGAACCTCTCACACATACACATCTACCCAGCGCCTGCCTTGTCACACACCCACCTCAGTTAGCCTCAGGAAACCTTGCAGAAATAATTCGATGAATAGAAGAATTTAAAGGGAAACTGGTCACAATACATAAAGTAAATACATGGTACATGATAGATGGCATGTACTGACAAAAACTCTTAATGACTACCAGTGCGTGAAATATGAGTTTATTGTGAGAGCGGCAGTTTCCTTTTTAGATTACCTGCTTTGCACACACTTAGATTTGGCATTGCAGTAGATAACGCAATGCAAGCAGTTGTTCAGGAAAGTGACAAACTGCTTTTTAAGAAATTTATTTGTTTTCTTTTTTACTACTTTGAGTCCTCGGGCAACCGGCATTTTTGCAAGAAAACCAGCATGTTGAAAACGTTTATGCTGGAATGTTTTCTGGAGCAAAAAGCAGTGGAGCATGAAGTATGAGATGAAAACTGAAACATGTGACTAAAGCAGAGGATATTGATAGAAGTAAACATGATTCGAAATCAAGATTACCACCAACATAATGTAATGTCTGTAACATTTTGAACCAAATTAAAAACAACTCCACTGTAGAGACCTGACCAATCAGAAACCTGAGGACACAACTATAACCCAGTCTCAGACCTCACTTTCTAGTCCACCTCAGTTTGGGATTAGTTCAGACTTAAATTACAAGTCTTTCATCTGTGCAGTATTTTGATTGGACCCAACAGGACCTTTTAGAAAGAGAGGTAACATGAGCAACACAGCGATTACAACAGATAATTACTTGTTTCTGTTAATGTCTATTCTTTCTCTAGTGTCTGTCTTGGTTTAAGACAGCTGGTATAAATACTGCCCAGTATACCAGTATGACTGCTTTCTGATCCGCTGTTTGTTTAGACTCCCTGTAGTTGAAACTCACATGCACCAGCTGAACTGTGCAGCGGACTTAATGTGTGAAAGATTTCCTTTGAGGTGCAATATTGCTGTCAGAAGAAAATCTTTGCCCCTTAATTAGCTTTTCCCCTGGAAATTAATTAGTGGCCTTGTTACACACGTAGTTTGTGAAGTTGTGTTTATTTGTATTGGTGGATTCTCACCTGTGTTTTGAATGTTGTCCTTTGGCTCCCTAGTGAGAGCAGCGCTTCTGGCAGTTGCCTTGAATAAGGCTCCATGTAATATTTAGGGTTTTTAAGCCTCCACGCCAGCGATAGCTATGGCACAAACGTCCACTTGGATTAAAGGATGAACTGATTAGAATTTGGTGGTCAAAGGTCAAGGTCACTGTGACCTCACAACACACGTTTTTGGCCATAATTCAAGAATTCATGCGGTTACTTTAGCAACAAGTAAAGCTATCTGTCCATCAGGAAACCCCGTAAATCACAGAGTTAAGGCAGAGCAGCTGGAGGACATCTGACAGCTTGTTTCGTGTGTACTCCATCCACGACAATCCATTTCGCCTGTTGTTTCACACTTTAATATGATGCCATTGGTGTGCAAATGACTATGTACTTCCGCTTGCGCAGAGGATGTCAGTTGAGTAGGCGGTCCTTCAATTTGGCCCAGGACACATTCACGTACACACTGCTAAATTAATGTGGCCATATGCGGCCCAGACCACCTCTGAATGTGGTCTGAGCGATCGGATCTGAATGCGTCCTCAATGCGTCTTGAGTGCATTCACACCTGCACTTAGAGCTGTCCACTTGTGATCGGATCACCCAAGACGCATGTTAACAGGGCAGGTGTACAACAGGTGTGATATTGCAGCATTCATTGGTAATCTTCACTATGTCTGCTTAATCTTGTCATTTGTGTGGCTCATGTATTTATTCTTTCTCTTGACAAATAAGAGACCAACCATCTGCTCAGTGAATTACCCTGCAATAACTTAAGGTGCAGCAAATTGGAAAAGCACCAACTCTTACCGTGTGCTCCAGACCTCGTCACGCCAGATCCTGTCTCAGTTGTCCTGTCTGTTGAGGCACCGGTTTGAGCGCCGAGATTTCCTCATCCACAACTTGTTTTGTGTTTTGAACATCGCTGGTCACACAACGTAAGTTTTGTAATTGATATGTTTTTTCTGTCAGACAATTTTGCAGCTAATAAACACTGCTTTGATTGAGGGTCTCGAAATGCCAGTCAGTTAACCCTGGTTTGTTAGACTTAAATATGATCTGTGGTGAATTTGAATATTTTCTATTTGGAACACCATCAGAAACCATCCTTATGGTTTACTCTTCACTGCATTTAGCAAATAGAAAGGTTTACCTCGCTCTACATCACTGGACTTGTGGTAGAAAATGGCTGGCCACTTGTTGTCTCTCATTTTATCCTGTTCAACAATCACATGAAACTGATCACCTCATTTAGGTCCAGAAAACAAAACAGTCAATACTTCATGGAATAACCCATGCAAACTGGTGTTAGCCACCCAGCTGCTTCAGCAATGTAACAAAGCTGGCCATAAGCCCAATAAGGCTGCACAGATATCTAGCTGCCAACAGCAGATCAGTGTGATGAGATGTTAAAAGATTTCAAGTTCCCGAGCCCTATTCTGAGGTGTTGAACAGATTCAACAACAAACAGTTTAAAATAATGTACCATGGCATGACAATTGCTGGTCAAGGGGATATTTAAACTTCCAGTGGCACTAGGCAAAAGGTGAGGGGGTGCAGGTACAACTTCTTTGTTTTTGGACTCTGATTTTTTCATAGGAAAGTATTTTGAGAAGAAAGGGGTTGTTTAAAGAGGGCCGCTCTTCAAACACCACACAAGCAACCAACAGAGACTGTTTTCAACATTCTTTAAAGTTTTATGATCCTTCAGACATCAGCCAGGATACATTTTAAATGATCCTGGCCCCTTTTTTTAACAGAAAAAAATGAATAAATCTGGGAGATTTCTGACCACAGCAGAAGAATATGTTATATTTCTTTGGAGCCCACAAGTACAAGTGAAGTTACTCTGGATTCTGATTCATATCTTGACGTGTTTAAGGGTGATGAGCCCTGGTGCCACCTCACCCTGACAGACAGGAAGCTTAGTGTATGTGTTTGTGTGCGCTTGTGTTGATAGCTTGTGTTTTGAGGGTTTCTTTTTATGCAATGTTACGTTAGTTGACACAGTAGAGCACCTGAGGAAGAGGATTAGGGCCACATGAAAACATTGCTGAGATCATTTTTAAATATGACAACAAAAAGACTCACAATTCTAAGAAAAAGACACATAGCCTATGTTTCACAAATTCCAAATGTTCTCATCTCCAAATTCTGACTTTAATTCATGACTTTTCCTCAGTAGTGTGACATTTTCTGGAAAGAGTGACTTCTTTCTTCTCAAAATTGACTTGCTCAAAATTGTTACCTTTTTTCAAAGATTTCAGACTTTTTATTTCAGATATCTGCCTTAATAAGAATTTATAATTTTCACAGATTCCTAATAACGTTTTCTGAACTTTTTTCATGTGGCATTAATTGTGTTCCATATCACCTCACCATCTCTGAATCTTACCTTACTTTATACAGTCAGACCCCATTCTGATTTATCACATGATTTACTATAACACAGAATAATGTGATTTAAAACATCTGAGGAGTTAAAACGTGTGTGTGTTAACATGTGAGTGTAATATAACTTCTCAGTTACTGATATCTCTCATGTGAGCTAGCATTGTACCATATGGACTGATGTGACATTGCACCAACAAACAGTCAACTGTTCACATGCGTTGGTGACTAGATCGGTTAAGGGATCAGAGTAGTTATACAGGCCAGTGCTTTAAGTGGAGTATTGTCAGCTTCTGCTAAAATGTCCTCCAGCAAAACAGTCATTGTCATTGCAGTAGAAAAGTCTGCAGCAGCACCAGCTTTAGGCTGTTCTCACACATGATATGCTTGAACATTTAAATGATTTCACTGATCACACATCTTGAGCTGATGATAAAACAATACTCAACAATACTCTACAAAGGGACTCTCCAAATAACGCACTGCTGTGTCGCTCCCTTTCCTGCACCCTTGGCTTTTGGCTGTGACTCAAAGCTGTGGAGTTGACAGAAGGTAATCCCCACCATGTGAGGCCTCGGCCCCAGTTTGGAGGCGGGGTGTGATTCATTCAAATCTGCCGGTGCTATAAAAAGAGGGGAAGTTGCAAGTAACCCAACTTCAACCCACAAGATCGTGGCACAGCGCAAGACCATTCGGGTTGTTATTCTAAGTGATAATGAATACAATTAAAGCTATTAAAAATGCAATAGTCTGTCTCATCTTGCTGCCCCGTTTTCTGATGGCAGCAGTCATGTTTTGGCTGCTTGACTTTTTATGCATAAGAAAAAGGGTTTTCTTCAGGATGAAGGAGCCGGAGGGCGATGCCATCGATCCTCCTCTATGCATATCGGACTCCAATCGTCTCTTCAGCCTGGAATCCCTCAAGGCAGTGTGGCACGGCCATAAACTGGACTTTCTGAAAGCAGCGCATCTCGGACACGGAGCGCCCAACACCGAAGTTGTTCAGCTGAAGGATCAGCGGCGCAGCCGCATCCTCGATTACGCAAAGGACAAGAGACCGCTCATCCTCAACTTTGGCAGCTGCACCTGACCACCGTTCATGGCGCGTCTGAAGGCTTTCCAGGGAGTCGTGCAGAAGAACGAAGATATAGCAGACTCTGTAGTTGTGTATATCGAGGAAGCGCACCCCTCTGACGGCTGGATGAGCACTGACGCGCCCTATCAGATCCCCAAACACCGGTGTCTGGAGGACCGGCTGAGCGCTGCACAGCTGATGCACCTGGAGGTGCCCGGCTGCCTGGTCGTGGTCGACAGCATGGAAAACTCCTCCAACGCTGCGTACGGAGCCTATTTTGACCGACTTTACATACTGCAGGAGGGAAAGATAGTTTACCAGGGTGGCAGAGGACCTGAGGGGTATCGGATCACAGAGCTCAGAGACTGGCTGGATCAATACAGAGAAAAGCTGGAAAAATCCAGTAATCTAGTTATTAATGTGTAGATTCATTCTCATGTTTTAGAGCTGCTATGACGAAAACAAAAATGCTGCAGATGTTTCAGTATTAGAACTCCAATTAGATAGATTTTCTCCGTCAATAACGGTTTAGGTGTATTTATTTTTGATATGGTCGGATCAAAGTAATTTGTTCAACATTGTAGGATGTACTGCAGTAGGCTCCTTCATGTCATATTGGACATCTGTCCTGTTAGGATCCACCCACAAAAATTGTTAGTTTGTCTGGACCTTGTTTGTGAACAAAATTATTTGTGTCAAAACTTTTGTTTTTATTTCTTCTCCTCGTGTAAATGCGCCTTTAATGAATCAGTCAGGATCTTGATATGTGCGCATCACCGTGCTCGTCAGTATTATCGTGAAGTTCGGTTTTTAAACGGCTGAATCCAGAGAACCGATACTGATGTTTTTCATACTGGAGATCATGGTGAAGGTGTTGCTCTCTGCACTGCATGGCACAACTGTTTTGTAAATATTGTTCCGTTTTATGGATATATTTTTCATACAATAAAATGCTTTGATCTACTCATTCATTGCAGGCCTCTTTTCTTTTCAACAAAATACTTAAATTGTGTAAGTTGCACTATTGTTGTTTACATGCAAGGTTGGGAGCTGGTGTGTTTTTCTTTTTATTCTCTTTTTTGCAATAACAGCATGCTGTGCATAGATTTTACAGTAATTTGGTCTCTTATAGTAATAAGACAAAAGGATGAATGTTCAATTTCCTGCACAATAAAGCACAACAGGCCTCATGGATTCCTCAAGAAATCTCCTTTCTGAAGTGCAGTCCCAGAAATTGGTGTGGAGAAGCAGAAAATATGAAATCACTTCAAAAATAAGATCTCCCAAAATCTCCATACAGAAAAAGACTTAAAAAACAGCAATTATTGCATTATTTTAATGCAGATCCTTGCTGATTCACAAACAACCAAGTTATTCTCAAAGTGAAGAGCAACAAAAATCTTCAAACTTGTGTTTTTTTCAAGAGCATTGTCTAATTTTGGCAGAGGTTTTTAATTTGACATATTTTTTCTCAACTTAAAATATTTTTGTTTTCTGAGTCAGCAGTCATTTTCACACAGTAAATGCTCCAGTTTTTTCTAAACTCAACTATGTCCTGCAAACACGTTTAGTCTTTGCAAGCAGGAGGTAATTAGTGGTCAGGCACCTTTTTAAAACTGTATAGATAGTGATTATAGGTGCTTGGTTAATACTGTGGCAGTGCTTTGTTCTCCACAGCCCCTTCCTAAGCTTTTGACCTGTCACAATTAAATGAGGATAATCATACTTGATCCTATTATGTTGAGTGATATACACACCTATAAGGGTCTAATCACACAAAATGTTTTCATGGCTTAGCACACCGATCCCAGAGCAGAGAAACAGTGTTAGGAGTGAAGGCATTTAACTGTGCATAATCCCCCTGGGTAACGCACTAACATGCCGAAATATCTGTAACTCTCTGCAGTGATTTAATGCTGAATTATCGCTCCCATCAGCCTTTAGCATGAACACGCGCTAAATACCATGAAATCACCGTGTTAGTAAACTTGCCAAAAAAAGTGTGTGGTTTTTCTTCTTCTTTTTTTTTTGGATTTCATTCAGCTTTGTAGTCTACACCATCTAAAATTGAAGGAAAATCCCTTCAGAGACTTCAGATACGAGTCACGACGCAGTGAAGACAACAGGGGGCTGCCTCAGACACAGATGACTCAGGAAACCAGATAATAACGCTGACACAACCTGTATGTGGAGCAACATCTTGTCAGATGCTTTGGTTCCCTGTGTCTCAAGCCTTCACAGTGCCATTATTCATAGTCAACTGTGGAATATAAAGCCGTTACCTCAAGCTCAAGGAGGCAAAGTCACAACTTGGAAATAAATCACTGTAGACACAGCACAACAGGGTTTTAGAAACTCAAATGTCGTGACAACACAATGATGCTCATTGTTGTTGAAGTGGGTAATTTTACCAGAAATCAGTGCTTATGAATCACAGCTTTGAAACAACTTTGAATCTGCTCATCTGCTATAAGTATCGCTTGATGTTTGAAATTAGTGGTTGGATTAAAGTTGACTGAAATGAGAGAAAATATTTGTTACGGGTCAAGAAAACAGTATCTCTGTTTCTCTTCAGATCTGAGACGACCAAAATAGATCACATCCTTCCAGTTTTCAGTCCCTGGCCATCAGCACTGTGTGTTTGTGTGGTCCCAGAGTTAGAAGTCTCAGCTTCTGCAGCCAATTCACGTGCTCACTCCACATTAGTCACCATGTCCACATAGGAGGAGATATGTTGCTGAACAACAGAGCAGCGTAAAGCTACGACTTTGGCAGCTTTACTTGCAGGAACAAGTCAACAACTTCTTTGGTACTTCACTTGGAGATACAGACAGTTCCATTACCTGCGCCCTAAAGCAGTGGTTCCCAACCTGGGTGCTGGGACCTCCTAAGGGGTCACAAGACTACAGCTGAAACAAATTCATTGTTCTAGCTTCTCAAATATGAGGATCTGCAGCTTTTCTCTTTAGACTGTTGGTCAAACAAAACCAGCAATTTGAAGACATGACCTTGGGATCTGGGAAATTGTGATGGACATTTTCACTATTTTCTGGCAATTTCTATTATTATACTCTTCATCTAGAAGATAATCAATAGGTTGATAGTTAGTTGCAGCCCTACACAAGACTGTTAAGGATAGAAAAGCAGGAAGAAATGATGCAACACACAATTCTTTTTTGGGGGGGGGGTCTGATCTTTGCTTTTTAATAGATAACTTAACCTCTTCTGGCCTCAAAATTTTATTCCAATAAAACGGGGGGAAAAATCACCTTGGTTGAACTTATCATAGACAATAGATATGCAGTATGCAATGGGTCACAAGTAGACATTATTTTATTAGATCACAGCCAAAAATGTTTGGAGCTACAGCAACAGAAAAAAGTTCTGCGCCATTATAAAATATGTTAGTGACCTTACTTTGCTCATCTGGAACACATTTAACACACAAACATACCGTATTTATGTGGAGCTGACAGCTGACAGACGGGGTACCTGCCTAAATGAAATATAACTAGCAGTCTATCCTGTGTGCACCCCTGAAAAGAAACCCCTACTGGAATTCTTTGAATCTGTTATTATTTCCATGTGCGATTTTCCATGGATGTTGAGTTTCATTTGCCAGTGGAGAGACGGACGGGAACAAAGGGTTAAGGGTCTCAGGCTTGGGGGGTATTTAACTTTTGCTGTTCTGTTTTGTTTTATGACTTGGAGGGAGCAGAACGGGTCTGCTGAGGTGGGGTTTTTTTTTTTAGCTTTCTCTGGTCAGCTTTGAAGGTGAGGGCCCCTCTCTCCCCAGGGTCCTAACTCCACATATGAATGTCTGGTGGTGGGGAGCCAGGGGCCTCAGCACACAAAAAGGTTTCAGTCAGGTTTAACATGTTAACATTTAACCATGCTTTAAACAATCTTCTTTATACTGGTATTAATAAACTCCTGTGCCTCTTTGTGGCACTGGAGACACATATCAAAGCTCAGGAGGCCAGTTTTAACACTGTGGGCTTTTTCACTATTAGATAACTGTAAGTGGTGTTATACATAAAAGTATATTCGGGAACTTTTAGCGGAGCCTTGGTTACAGCATTGTCACAAGTAATGACTGAATTAGCCGCAGTAAGAGGCGTTTAGTGGCAAGTTGCAGCACCAAGAAAAGATTGTAATCCATATGCAATCCATGCTGATTAACATTCAGTTTAACAATGTTAAACTAATTTTACTTGTATAACTGATTCCAGATATTCAGATCTACTGGACTGTCAGAGATTTTTAAGGATAGTTTTTGTAGGTCAGGGACACGCAGTAACACAGCAGGAGTCTCTGAGACATTTTCCAATAAAGTTCAGTCTGGAGTGAGAAATGGTTGGATGTAGTGCAGAAAAAATAACCACAATTGTCACTCAAACGGTGAACTGAAATAGTACAGCGACAAAGTGGAAAATTATCTGTTATGTGGAACAGGCAACACTCATCCCTAACTCATATAGTGGTCTTTATTGTTGCTCAGAAAAAGACCAGTGAAATGGAAACTAGGAAACATTAGCTATTTGTTTTCACGTTGTTACAATGATATATTGTAAATTTACAAAAAGAAGATATAATGTATAAAATATCATACCAATATCATATTTATATGTATAAAGGTATAAAATTATACTAAATAGAGAGATTCAATACAACAATCCAGACTAGAGTTTTGTTCTGGTATTTTAGATATATTATTGTATATTGGCGTGTGTTCATTCCAAATATGCGTCACTTGCTCACAATTAACTTGTAAAAACAAAATGCAGTGTTTTCAGTGCAGTGAAATGCACCAGTTCATGTGGAACTCCTGGCTACAGCCATCCTTCGTCGGCATCCTTTTAGATGGATGACACCTTGTGGTCATACTCTGAGACTACATGATTTTTTTCACACATTTCCAGGAGCATCATCCGTTCACAAACTGTAAGACTGAAACACATTGGGCAAAAAAAACCTCCTTCTGCACTGCTGTCTATAGGTTAAAAAGCCTTGAGTGGGAAAGCAAAACTGCTGACTCTCACTTATAGTGACTTCAAGAAATTCAAAATATACTGTATGTACTTTATCAAAGTTTTCCTGGTTTGGGAGAGTCACCGTTTAATATATCTGTCCACACAGGAATCCTTGGCATAATATATATAATACATTATAATACATGTGCACTGAGTACCACTTAGTGAACTGGATTCATTGGCCAAGTTGAAATTTATTAGTTCTTTAATATAAATATTCCCACAAAGACAAAATTGCTTTATAAACACATGATACATTGTTACAGTTTGTCTGATAAGTCAATAATGCTTGATAGGCACATTTCTGTCCCAAGTGGCAGCCAGAGGAAACTGTTTTGAATATTTAGATTTTAAAGCCCCTGCACAGCCATAGTTCACCCACACAGGGGTTTTAATTAGGCCTCTTCTCAGGACAGTGTGAGGTGTACAAACTGTGCTTGATTGACATCTTCCTTACCCATCTCTTGGTTTTGATGCACCTGTCAGGGCAGGACAACTTAGTAAGCATTAAGGTGCGGTCAGACATGATTTTGCCAGATGAAATTTAGTGGTGTGACAAAAACAGACAGGACAGGAAATCTTATTATCATACACTTTTCTTTCATTAGCTTCTGTCGCTGCTCTTGCACTCACTTCCGCCAAGCAGCTCCCACCTTTTCTGCTGCTTGTTTTATTTCACCATGTAGCTATATAAACAAACATCCCAAACGTCCCATCCCTCTCTCAAATTGGCCAGACATTGGAAAGCCTTGTCATTTCCCGTTTCAAGGTTAATTCAGCTTGAGTTCTGTGCAGAGCGAAAGACATGTGTCAAGTCACGAGCAAAAACATCTCACCCTGTTGGTGTTTTCCAACTTGGGGAGCTCTGTTCACGTTAAAACATCTAACGCAGGTACCGTATGTCCAGTTTTTTGTAGATTCAGCTCTTTTTTGCAGCCGTTAACATATCATTTGTGTTTCCCTCTTGTATTTTGATTTGTTATTTCCAGGTAATACCATTGTTTTATTTGAAAAATAGGATGAAACAACAGGCTTTCGCAGGGAAAGATGGAACTACCTGACTTTGCTGCTGTGCTGCAGCGTAAGTCCTGGTGATGTAAACAACTTGCACCACAAGGTGGAGACAGAGACTGCTATCTGAAACACCTTTAGGGACAGTGGAGTGCTGACAGAGTCACTGTTATCATTCATATTTTATTAAAAGCAATGAACAGACAATAAAACATTATCTGGCCAAAGCACAACATCAAATAATCAAAGGCTGGAAAAAATACTGATAAGAACTGCACGGTCACAGTCACTGCTCCCCCCCTGTAGAAATGCCACTTAAAATTTCACTTCTGCACAATGTACAACACAACCTAAAATGTAACTCTGTTATAAGCACAAGATAACGACGCTATCAGAGAAATGTGATAAACACAACCTACCACATTAACAGAATCTCCTTCCAGGCTGAATGGGGACTGAAGGGGACTTATAATTGTGAGAGGGAAGAGAAAAATTCTCCCACTCTAAAACCACATTAATCCTCATATGAGCAGTTGAATTAATTTCAATATTTTACATGCAATATGTTCTATATGTTTAATATTTAGTGGGTATGTTTTTCTTGTTTCACTACACACTTTTCCCTCCATCAGCAGTGGGTGGCCATCTCATGCGTGATGAGACAAACCAATAACATTTAACAGATGTTACATTATTGATTTTGGGGCTTGGAGATGCACGGTGCATGACCTGTGAAATTCCAACCCTGGCACTAAGAAGCAATGTTGGAAAATCTAGCAAAATCTCTGAGAAACTGCAAATGAGTTTGAGACTGATCAGTAGGTGAAGGTATAAAGATATTCATGGCATGGCTACAAATAGAGGATGATGGAAATAGAAAGTGGCATTTCTTGAGGAACTGTGAAATAACCCGTGTCTTTTATAACAGAGTGTACATCTACGTATATAACTTTAACACCAACAGCTAAAATGATACATCTGCAGAAAGAGAAAATTGGGTGGTATTTGAGAAATGAAATTACCTCCAGGTACATACTGTACAGTAATGCCTTTACATGAAAATGATCTAGCTCTGTAGAGTTATAACCTGCAGGATTTGAAAGTAGCATGTCGTAATATCTAATTACACATTTTAACTGCACACACTGTACAAACTCACAATATGTGTTTTTGCATTAATTATGAAATGGCAAATTCACAATATGCTGTATGGAAATGCTTAGGGCTGTAACTAACGATTATTTTCATTGTTTGTTAATCTGCTGATTAGTTTCTCGATTAAAAAGTCAGAAAATAGTGAAAAATGCCCGTTAAAATATCCCAAAGCCTAAGGTGAACTATTTCGATAGCTTGTTTTATTCGACCAACAGTCCAAAACCCAAAAATAACTCAGTTTGCTATCACATAAGACAAAGAAAAGCATCAAATACTCACATTTGAGAAGCTGAAAACAAATAATACTTGGCATTTTTGTTTGAAAAAGTGACTAAAATGAGAAATCCATTATCAAAATAGCAATCGTTGCAGCTCCAGTCATGGTTATAAAATCTGAATACAATTTAACAAATTAAAAATCAATGGTACAATTACTTAGTTTAATTACAAATGATGCATGTGCTCTGTTAGTGGCTACTTTTAAATCAGCTTAATTTTTCCTTTTATAATATTAATATTTGTATTACAAATCAACATGTAACAGAGCAGATGTCAAGTGAAGTCAAAAATGGCCTGAGGAAATACAACACAATTTTTACCAGCCATTAAGGTGCTATTTGGTAGAACATCTTTTAGAATTTCATATATTTTTAATGGGTAGTTTTTTTTAACGGTACAATTAAAATTATATTTACAATCCAGGGTCATCGTTGTCCACTTGGTCCAGTAGATTATACATACAAATACACTCCAGTGTAGTCCAGTATCACTCTCTTTATTAACAAAACTGTACAACAGTCATAGTATTTCCTTCATGCTATTTTTAGACATTCATATTAAACTCCTTCCAGGGGGAGAGGGGAAGAAGGAGAGATGATTTAATCAGATGGAGGTGTAGTGTCTCCCAAAGCTGGTGAGTCTAATCTTCTCCGGCAGGATGATATTTACTGAGTGCTCTGGCTCTTCCTGGCCCGCGCCGCCGGCTTCTCTCAGCAGGTGTTCCCTTTGCTGCCGAACAAGCTGGCTGTACTTGGCATTAGCCAGCCACGTCTCACAGCGGCCAAAAAACACAATGCCTGTAGTGCCCAGGATGACCAGACAGGTAAGCAGGGCCAGCATGCCGAAGCAGACGAGCTGGCCGTGGGTGACAAGGACGCTGGGGGAGTGGACTGTCTCCTTCAGGGTGATCTTGAGCAGGTCTCTCTCAGGCGGTCTGAGAAGCTTGTGGAAGGTGTGAGCAGGGAGGGAGTAGTGCTGCGGAGTCAGCGCAAACACTCTGTGGTCCACAGGCCTGGCGCCGACCGGCTTGGACTTGGCCTTCGGCCTGTGCTGCAGGGAACATGTGGGACCTGTAAACCATTTTTGGCAAATGCACCGGAAGGTTCCATTAGGTTGACCAACACACGTGCCCCTGTTGGCGCAGGGCCTGCCGGCGCAGGGCGAGAGGCTGGTGGTGTCATTACAAGTGAAACCAGTGAAGCCGTGCGGACAGACACATGTGAAGGCCAGGCCGTGATTTGTACAGTTTCCACTGTTGACGCACGGGTTCGGTTGGCAGCTGTCAATGCTGATCTCACAGAAGTCTCCAGAAAATCCAGGGGGACATAAACAGGAAGAGTAAGCTGCTGAGCCATCGGCATCCGTACATGTGCCTCCGTTCTGACAAGGAGAGCTGGAGGACAGAGCAACACAATGTGAATATACAGCAGGGGAAATAAGGCTTACTATCTAGTGCACAGCTTTACTAGAGCATATTTTATCCTGCGGTCAAATGGGCCCAATCCTATTTTACAGGTAGATTTCATAAAGTGGATGTTAATCGACACTTTCTAATCCTAAATCCATAAATTGTGGGGTCCCCCAGGGGAGTGTCCTGTATATTAATGTGTTCAAATCTGCCTGCTTATGTGATCTTCTTTTTCATGCAGATGGTGCTGCATTGATTAAGTCACATTAAAGGCGGGGTGTGCGATTCTGGACAAATCCAGTACAATGACAAAAGATATAGCGCGAACAATGACACAGCAAGTAATGTTACTAACGTTAGCTAGGTTGTGAGTTAGCAAACTGTCCCTGCAGTTGCTGCTGTGACGCAAACAGCCAGAGAGGACAAGATGGTTTCCCAGAGCCAGCAAACCAGCTCCAGACAGCGATACTCACAATTCTCCTACTGCTATAGCAAACATCACAACAACAGCATATCTTGGCAAACTAGACTGTAAGCTGAATGTCCATGGGCAAGTCATTTAACGTTACCTGACACACAAATCATGGCTGGAATAGTGTTGTGTGGCCCGGTCCGAGCCACTTTGTTTGTTTCAGAGCAAGGGCTGTGTACAAATACCAGATTTTTTTTTCAGCATGCACACAGAACAGACAGCTAGCAGACGATGAGGAGATATTCGTGTATTGGATTAGCTTTGCATACCCCACCTTTAAGATTCACAAACAGAGATCTGTCGCTGTGGTGATTTTAAATTTGTTTGAAAAAATTGTCCTTAATACGTTGAGAAAATTTCCCTCCTTCTAAATCTAAATAAGCCATTTAAGAACCTATTGGAATATCTGAAAAAGGAACTGTCACAAAGCTGAAAACGGCTGTTTTTATTAGCTCATGAAAAGTTGACGTTTTGGAGATACATGGTTTTCACAGGACAGCAACAGTGCTGCAGCACATTGCAATGTGCCTCTCTGAAAATAAACATTCCTTTCATTTAGGGAAAACTGAGGCCAATCTACTTTGATGTCAAAATAATCTAAGAAAATATCCAGAATTTATAGTTAGGTAGTAGGTCTGAAAGTAATTGCAGCAAAAGCTAGTGTTAATCATTTAGGTTTGTTTTTAGATATCCACTCTCAGGGGTGGCCATGGTACTGAAAGCACTTAATTTGTCAAGACCTAAATTCTTTCCCAGGAAAGCAGCCCAACTAGATAGTGCAACTTTAATTTGTTTTTGTTAGGGCACAAGTTCAATGCCACTTTAACTATGTATGGTGCCATGCTCTGGTACAGCAGTTCTCCATAACTCATAGCATAGTACCCAAATTACCTCCCCGCACACATGTCCACTGTAAAGAAGCTAGTTCCTGATGACTTAACCAACTCTTTTTTTTAAAAATATAATTATACAATGAGAGGAAGCTCTTACTAGGCCTATATACTGCTGCAGTCCTTGGAAACAGCGATCCAGGTTCCTTAAAGCAACAGCAGACAGAGGGGTTTTAAGCTCTTGGTAAAGCAATGGTTATTAAATGATCAATCTTAAATATGTTTGATATGTTTTTAACCTAAATGTTTCTCCAACATAGACCACAATGAAAATAGAGCTAAAATAAAGCTTTTAGCTTTAGCATGTGTTTTCCTCGATTATTTGAAATGTACATAAGGACTAGTGTTTGCAGTCTTATGTATTGTACAGTATCTATCTGTACAATTCTGAAAAACAGGGCAATAATTTGATATTATTGGACACAGACTTTGGGTGAAATCATATTGTGATGATATGATCATATCATAAAATTATGTTGTTAAGTTTAATGATTTCAAACAAAATGTAATTTCCAAGCTATTGTGATATATATCAATATCAGAATAACAGGACTGCAATTTATTTTCATTACTGAATAATTGGGCAATTATTTTTTAGGTTAACTGATCACTCTTTTGGTCTATAAAATGTCATAAAATAGTGAAAAATGCCCATGAAGACCCAGGGTGACGTCGTTTACTATCATAGGACAAAGGAAAGCAGCAAGACCATACAACTGACTAACTGAACTGACAAAAGGTTTGGCATTTTTGCCTAAAAGAATGACTAATCGATTCAATCAATTGCTGTTGCTTATTATCTTTCTGACGATAAACTAATCAATCAACTAATTGTTTCATCTCTTGAGTAATATTAATCTTGTGGTATTGATTTTAGTCATTTTGCCCTAATGAAAAACAGTATATAGCTCAAAATCTGCAAATGAAAAATAACATATGAAAGGAGTCTTAGCTTTGCCTGCGCCCACATGTGCAGCATATCTGATCAATGCAGCCATGCTTCACAAACTAAGTGCACAGATGGAAGTCCAGGATAAAAACAATCAATAGGCTATCTCTAATAGTAGCTGGTGTAATTACAAAAGTCCCTAATATTCTGTCTCTGCGAGTCAAAAGAATAATAGCTCTGGCATACTTTTTAGACATCTCTGGTGTCTCATAGAGGAGCTGATTAATGAAACCTCATGCTGGCCTTGTAATGGACATGAATTCCTCTGGCATACAAGCAAAGCTCCAGTCATCTCATTGTGAAAATTATAACAAGACTCAAATGATTATTTTTTTTGAGAGGAGGAGGAGAGCTGTCATGACACTGAGCTCTATAGGCTATTGAATTTTAGGTGTGTTCATGTCAAGGACAAGGCTGCCTGACAGAGAACAAATATGATGGGGTTCAGAGTCTGGGAGCTGTGTCAGCTAGCTGTGTCCCCAGAGAGGCTTTCATATGTATTTGACAGACATGAGGAGGATTCCTTCACGGATCAGCCCTATCTGTAATCCAGCAGTGGAAAGACAGACAATGAGGCGATTTCTAGAGCTCAAAGAAATGATCCACTGTTTTTGCCGTGGATGCTTGGACAATCTTGAAAAGCAAAAATTAAAGACGTGTTTTTTGTTTAGAATTATTACGTGACGTGACCCATGAAGGTGGGTCCATCAGAAAATCTGAAGGCCTGGCTGAACCTGCTCCTTTTCTCCCCAAATGAGGACAAAACTAATGATGTGTTCATGTGTTTCTCATCAACTCATGAAGTCAAATGTTTCAAATGGCTTAAATAGTGGGTAAATGTCAACAGTAAATGTTGCTCACTTGGTAAACTTGCAGTTTCATGATTACATATTTTACAGTATGAGCTTCAGCGTTTCAGTTTAACGAAGAAATGCCACGCGATGTACCTGGCTAATGGTAATTATTGTATATCCATGGAGCTTCTGTTATCTGTGATGCTCTGCTATAACTTTTAACACAATTAAACAGTGTAGTTTATACTTTACTACCATTGTTTGCATTCCTCAGTGCCTTTTTATAGTAATTGCTTCAGTTCACGTGATTTATTTATCAGTGACTGTTGACCACTTGAAGGCAAATTCCTGGTAAATAGGTAATGGGGAGCCTGGGGAGCCTGGGGAGCAGTGGATTGTGGGATACTGACAGATACAAAGTACACATCAGTGTCCTCCAAATACTGGCAAAAGAAGGCTGAATTCCTGGTCACATACTACATAGAGAAGCTTTTGAAATGTGACAGCCTTGTCAAGCGATTATGTTGTATTTTGAAATGATGACTTCAAAGGATGCAGCCCCTGAATTGGATGTTGCTTATGATGCTGCCCAGGTACACACCGCCAGCTACTGCATAAAGGTGTCTGCTTGTCAACAAGGAAAGAGCACAATAAACACAGCTGCTGCTGTATTTCTGACAGGCGAAAGCCGGGGAAATAATTCTCTTTCTACATCAGAATTCAAGCATTAAGCAAAATGTATGCCCACAAGAAAATAGTGTTTGTTTTGGCTATGTAAGCACAGTAAAGTCACACTTTGCTTTTATTTTTTGCAATGTTTTGCAATTGCTGACTCAAAGAAAAGGCTGGTCTAAATATGCAGGAAGTAACAGATTTCACTTTAAATGAATGTACCAACATGATACCAGGGCTGCAGGCCGGCAATTCACATTATCCTTTTTTACATGGATCAACTTCATTTTCAAATCGTGTCAGTATCCCCACGGAACATGATGATCTTAACACGTCTATTATCAATATATTTATGATAACAATGTATCAAATGACAATATGAAAAGAATGTGAAAGGGCTCGCTCGTAGCGATGAACCTACAGAGAATTATCACCTGAATCTGCAGTTCCCCTCGACTTTATGGATCTCTAGCACGTTTCTCATTATATAGCTGTTCGGCCCACAATTTTAATGTTTTGGTTTGCCATATCAACTTAAAAGGTGATATGTCAATGTTATGTTCACAACTTGTTTCCACTGCAGGTTAATGTATTTCCCCTGTCCTAAATCGGTACACCTTCGGTTCCAAGTTACATCAGGTGCTTGGATCTGATGCAGGTATAGTTTTTCGTTGCTATTGTTCACCATCAACACCATGTTCTTCTTGGCCTTTATGCAGTGTCGTAGAGCTAGACACCAGAAAAGTAAATCCTCAGACAAAAGTAGAATTCCCGATGAGAAATAATGAGCTGGAGCTCCTGTTCAAGTGCAGTTTTCCTTCACAAAGTTGGAAACTTGCCAGTTCCCACATTTTAGCATGCACGTGTTTGTGGGGGAATTGTATCAAAGCAAAGCATTTCTGCTTGTCTTACAAATGTGCAAACACCCTCCTGTTACAAGTCACAACAACCAACAAACTGGCTACATTTTGTGCAGTAAGAAAAAAAGAACATCCAATATTTTCTCTAACTGCTACATATACAGCAGCCACAGTGTGAGGTGTTTTCAAGTGGCTGCCTTGGCGATACAGAGAGAGCAGACAGACATTGCACCATGTATTGATTATTGCTCCTAATGATAAGCAAATGGAGATAAGGCTGTAAAGCATTGGAGTATTCCTTTACGTATTTATTTTATTTTAACTCAAATAAAAGGAGCTGGTACCCGTTCGTGAGACAAAGTCCTCTCTTCAGGTGGCAGTTTTCACCAGTGTAGCCATGGGGACAGATGCACAGGTATCCCCCCTCTACTGTCTCTATGCAGGTGGCATTACCAGCACAAGGCCTGGATGAGCACAGGCGAGTATCTGTTGTTAAGAAAAAGCAAAAAAAAAAGAAAAGCATGCTGTTTTTAGATCTTGTGTGCTCTCTCTGTCTCCCTGCCTGTTTTTTTCCCTCTCTCCTTTGTTTCCACTGTCTCACTCACACTCCCCACCGCAGCATCTTGTCACCAAGAACAAAACTGAGAACATAACCAGCCACATTACACAGGCAAGCAGCTCATGTGCTCAAACAGAATAAGAGATGTACTGTGTGTGCTGATAAGGAGGTCAAACTGAGCCAGAAGCCAAAAAAATCTTTCTTCTTTTAATTTCTCTTTGTTTCCTCTTTTGCTTGAGGGGCAGCAAGTACATTTTTAATGTGATAATGTTCATTGTAGATACTATAGGAATTACTGCTTAAGTGCTTAATTAAAATACGGGTATCTGAAATGGAAATGTGACTTTTAGACCGCTTTCCTATCATGTGCCTTGCTCAATAGCACAAACGCAGGAGTTTATAATGAATATTTCTGCAGGGTTTTTTGGCTTCTGCTTCCACCACTGACCCTGTTTTTTCCATATTTATTTATTTATTTATTTTTTTGCCTTCAGATCTCTCCTACTCTAACTTTGCCCGTCTAAAAATACAACAAACTATATTCTCCAGACAGCAGCTTCATTCGGTGGCAACCTGTGTGCCCCTGAGGCTCTGTGACCTGTGGTATGTCAGGAAGTGTTAGAAGGCAGATAGAGATAAGAGTGTCTGGGGGATCTTAATGAGACTCACCTTGGTCACACAGGCTGCCCACCCAGCCCTCCTTGCAGATACACTGCCATGCCTTCTCACATGTGCCGTGCAGACAGCCGGGGAAGGGCACGCACTGGTCACAGTTCTCTCCTTGCCACCCTGGTTTGCACCTGAAATGGAACAATCCCGAAATATTAATATACCACGCACAGAGCTTTGCAGTCCTGCTCTTGTCCCCACAATGTCTGCATTGCTTTTTCTCTTAAAGTATAAGCGAAATGAAAGATTAAAGTCCTGTTCCATTATGCAGTACTTGGTTATATTCCCTAAATACTAACAGTGATGGAATACAGTCATTTTGGCTCAAGAGTAGATACCTAGCATTTGCCAGGAAAGCATTTCAAACTGGGCATGCTTAACCAAAAGCTTTTGAGTTATCTGTTAGGATAACAATGCTATTTATTGTTCAAACAAAGGGCTGATTTGGCAGTTGACTTAACACAATACAAGCCCTAAACAGATCAAGAAAAAACAGAAGGATCCAGTTGGCTGGAATACAATTGCATTTCTCCAAGGAAGGAACATTTAGAGTTCCAGCAATTTATGGAAATAAGGTTTCAAAACCCCACAGGGTATAGGCAATCACCTACACAGGAATCTGAGGTCGTTTTAGTACCTGCACTTCCCTGGCTTCTCACAAAACCCATTTTCTGGGTTGCACCCTGCACTGCATTCCCAACCTTAGAGACAGAAAGAAAGGGACAGCAGCGTGTTTGCATCAAAAATCAAAAGCAAAACATTCAGAGCAATAAAATATTAATCCGTTATACTTTCTTTCCACGCAGAGAGTGAATCGCTTCAGAAAAGAGTTTGTTTTTCATGAATTGACTCAAATCTCTTTGTGTCTCTGTCAGTTGTCCCAGCGGACTGATCAAAAATCTCAGATTACCTTTGGCGATGCCTGTCACTACCAGAATTAAGACCACCGCTGTGAGATGCATCGTAATTTCAAGCAAGACCCTCTTTTGTCCTGCAAAATATAAAGCGGGTTAAGTCGCAAGAAGATCTCTTTCTCTGTGTGAAGAAGCGATGTTTTCATATGTAAAAGATATCACATTACTCAAAAGTTCATTTATCGAAAAGAAAACAACCTTAAATGCAGAATTCAGAGGGCTTCTTTTGCAAATATTGCAAATTTTGTATGGAGCTCTGAGATATATAGTCAATCATTACATCATAGGAGTTAAATGTTATTTCAGTTAGAATCACTCTCACTGCAAATCTAAATATTTTTGGAATCATTTTGCGTTATTCCTTTCTTCTTGAATATAATTGACGCACCTGAACCATATGCGTCCGATCCCAAAGATATCCATTATGCACAAGCAGAAAAAGAGAAAAGCTATGTCATTTCAAAATCAACACAATTTTCATGTCAAAAACCTCATTAACTTAAATTATCTTCTGGCATCCGGTAAATTGCCTTACCTATGTCGCACCGGCGCTCTGATTCCAAATGGCTCCGGTCATATTTGATTGATTTGATTCCACTTTTTTTTAATCCAAGCGTCGTGCTACTGATAGTGATACTACAGGTGTTCTAGTGGTCCGGCTGCTGGAGGAGGACCTGGGGGTTTTGACGGGACTGCTGCATCGCTCGGCGTCCCAGTGCAACACGCTCCTCCCACTTTAAGAGGGAGAATGTGCTCGCCAGTCTGACCCCCGGGGGAGAAGTGCTATAGTTGTAGAGTTATAGAGTACATTAGCTGCCTGTATTTTATACACGCATTAATTAATGCCTTTGGAAAAGTCCTTTCAGGGAAGTGAGAAGGTCCCTGCAGGCAATTAACACTCCCATAACAACTTATTTCTGCTTATTTTCTTGTGTGTGTTTTGCTCTTAAATCTTTATTAAAACACACTCCAATATATATTCTGTTTGAGTTTCTGCCATGAGTGGAGGGAGTATTCAGATGATGTACTTCAGTAAAAATAGCAATGCTACAATTTAAATAGCCCTGCATTCAAAATCTTAAGTACACAAATATTATTAGTATTAGTATTATAATGCATCGGAATTTCCCCTTTCAGTGTTACGGTATTATATATTATAGTAATGAATTATTATAACTGATGCATAACATGTAAGCAACATTTTACTGTTAATTATTTTACTTAATCTATAACAATTCATCTTAACTTACACGATGATTGTATGTTTTTTATGAAAATCTAAAGCAACTAGTAACTATTGATTTCAGATCAGTGTAGTGGACTACATCAGTTGCCTGTAAAATGTAGTGGAGTAGAAGTATAAAGAAAATAGGAGTACTCAAGGAAAGGACAAGTACCTCACCACTGTTCTCTGCTGCATTACCCTTTCACACTTACAAAAATACACAACGTAAAAACACACCATGCCGCCAAAGACTCCTAATTTAAAAAGTAAACCTAATGAAGGAATTTAGACTCAGTCTTCCACCCATTTTGAAATGATATTGAATGACTTCCCTTACGCCTACCTGTCATACATAATAATGCCCTATTCTAGTCAATTTATTGCTCTCCACAATCTCCCCTCATCCTTCCGAAGGGCAGGGATTCGTATTTTCCTTCCTATGATGTCTATGGCTTACAGTCTGAGGGCCTAATTATGAGTTTCACGTCTCTCACACATTATTAGATTGGCAATAAAGATTTTGAAAATGGTGGCCAAGCAACCGTCAGGGGAAACCTACACCTTTCTCTCTAATCCTCTTCGCTGTTTTTTTTTTTTTTTTTTTTTACAAGTATAGGATGCAGCCCATGTCTTACAAGTGAAAGAAAACCAGGGTAAAGATGTTTCCTTGTTGGGTGTATGATAAATGACAGCACAGATAAACCCCCATAATTCCAGATTATTATAAAATTGCAATTACGTCATCTTGAGCAGACATTTCTGGATAAAACAGGTGTGTGAGTTTGCAGTCTAGACAGTGAGAGCACAAGGGATACATATATGAATGCAAATAAGCAGCAGATCATTTTTATCCCAATTGAATGGGGGTAAAGAGAGTACAGAGAATCTCCCTTTTCTTCTCCCACATAATCAATCTGCATTTGCCAGAGAAAGGCAGAAACAAGGACACACATGTTATAAACAGACAGCCACGAGCAGATGTGAGTGGAGGAGAAATGGATAAGTCTCCTCAGATTTGATATAATCTTTTGAGAGGTCTCCAGTTTCATATCCCCCGGTTCAATTTGGCTCGTGTGTTTATTTTCAAACCTCCAGAGACGGAGCTCATAGCCCGGGCGTAGCATTACAGCTACCAACCAGATCCACATCAGACAGTCCTTTTTAATGAAATGTCTGAGGTTTGTATGTGTTTTATTAAAGTGAAGGAGTCATCCATTGATTGATTTTTTCCCCCAGCACTGATCTCATCTGGTATCTGATCTTTTATCTGCTCCGGTCCAGGGTGCTCTAGGTATAAATTGGACATTATGGATCTGAGAATATGAGTGTGTGAATGTGTGTGCATGTGTATTGTTGCTTTGTGTTAGTTATGACAGTCTGGCAGTTTGAGGTTAAATTTGGTTCCCACACAGAGAGAAACTGTACTGTATGCATGTGTTGTAGAAAAGGTTTCAGTCGTAGTCATCTGGACACTTTTAGAATCAAGACGTTTCGGCTCCCATCCGGAAGTCATTCTCAATTGTGAAAAAATGGGACAGGAACTAGAAATTTAAGCTACTCTGTGTTACATAAGCCCTGCCCTCAGGAAGGAATCTGCCTGAGTATCTGTTAATAGCTAGTTTCACCTGAAACTGACCTAATAGTTTCCAAGATGGCCCAGTAATCATATACTCATATACATATACTCATCATATCGTATACTCAGGCAGACTCCTTCCTGAGGGCAGGGCTTATGTAACAACAGAGTAACTTAAATTTCTAGTTCCCGTCCCATTTTTTCACAATTGAGAATGACTTCCGGATGGGAGCCGAAACGTCTTGTTTCTGAAAACAGTGTCCAGATGACTACGACTGAAACCTTTTCTACGATAGAACACTCCTGGATGAATGAGGGACTACACCGTCTGTATGCATGTGTGTATACGTATACTGTATATTTTGGTCTTAATGTGTCCATTAGAGCTGAGATGATTAGTTACTTGATTAATGAATTGACAGAAAATTATTTAAGTAATTTCTTAACCAATAAGACTAAGAGTCTACAGCCAAGCTAGCAGGTGTGTGAGTGGCTGTGTGGATTAATGCTAACATTGGCATGCTAACATGCTCACAATGACAATGCTAACATGCTGATGTTTAGCATGTATATTTATATATTTATCGTTTTCTAGTACTTTCTCCTGTGTGCACTGACGTAAAGGCAAGCTACTGTAACAAAGAGTTTCCCTACGGGGATCAATAAAGTATTTCTGATTCTGATTCTGATTCTGATAATGTTTACCATGTTCACCATCTTAGTTTTGAATGTTAGCATGCTAACATTTAATTAACATTTGATAATTAGCACTAAACCCAAAGTACATCTGAGGCCAATGGGAATGTCATTAGTTTTGCAGGTATGTGGTCATAAACATTTTATAGACCAAACAGTCAAATAATTAATCAAGCAAATAATCAACGGATGAATTGATAATGAACGTAATCCTAATTTGCAGCTCTAGTGTTTATGTGTGCATTTATGCGACAGGTAAAGTTTAAATCTCATTGCATTCGGACCTAATTTCCAGTAATTATGCATCCGCAGGAAATGGGCATGTCACTCTGATCTCAATAATACAGTCTTATTTCTAATCTCCATGAAGGTTAGTGCTGCACTGAGCAGTTTCCCCTCTCCACACATGAGAGGAAACATTACGTGCCATTGAGACACAGTTAGATCTGCATATTACCCGTGTAGATTATTTCATTTCAAGTCCAGTAGACATTGCAAATAATTTGATCTGAATTCTCAGCACGCAGATGCAAAATGTAGAAAAGTCTATCAGCGCACTCTGAAATCTGATTAAAGAAATCCCCATTCAGTTGACATATACCAGCCATGCTGTGGGTTTTGATACAGATCACTTCATTCAAACTCTCAGATGGCACACGTTGGTTTGCAGGAAATGAATCTTGAGTACTGAATTCTAAACACAATTAGCTGGATAATAACGCCTGGTGTGGCTGCCCAGTTCCTCCCAGTCCTGTGGCTTTCAGGCAGATCATTAGGACACATCATTAGGTAGGAGATCACGCCAGGTGTAGCTCAAAAGGGCTCACTTACAGACGTGATGCACAACAGTAAATCTGCCATTCAACAATATATACAGTATAAACACCACACAGACAAACACACATAAAGGGCAAAAATGCTTTTTTATACTGGTTGGAAGATATGGTTATGCTTTGGATTACAGCCAGCAAATGATGGTGTAAATATTTTGTACAGTACTGGGTACCTACCAGTAGGTTCACGGAATAAAGTTGTAAATAAATTAGCAATTAGGGGGAACCTTGAAAGAAATTACTCTGTAATTACTTTTTAAATTACCCAGTACTTACAGTAGTTACAACAGGGTACAGACAGGGAACCAACAGATTTATATGTCTGTACTGTATGTGTCATGTGGCACTTTCCCTTAGTAAATATATCTTTATTGAAATTTGATATAAATATGATATATTGACTTTATTGTGCACACACCCGAAAGGAGAATTATCTCGCCACACTATTCTTTATACTGTATCCCAATAAAGTGGCTGAGTGAAAGTAAATGTATTCAGCTCCTTAATTGTTTATGATGTGATGATATGATCCAATACCAGTAAGTATTTGATTAATTTCTATCATATCTGTCTATATCTAATATCTATTTCTAATATGAAGATCATATTAGAGCAAGAGAGATACAGTAAAATGGGGAAAAGACCTGAATCTACTGTGCTGCTGAATCCAACAGTGAGAGTGTGTAGGAGAGTATCCTGTAGTTGATAGACAGAGGGAATTTTATGAGTCAATCTGGTCTCTTGACACCAATTTTCATTGTCATTAAGATTTCATAATCCCCCATGATTGCAGGACGGTCTCATTACGCCTGCTTCAGTCCTCCTGTCTCTGTGAGTAACAGGCAGACAGACAGAGGGAGAGAGGAGATACATGTCTGATATGTTGGCTAATTCTATTTCTTTGTTTTCTCAAAAATACATGTGATAATTAGTCACAAAGGAGAAATCTGTGTCTGCCTTTGGGGATGACTGACTCATTTAATTGCATGGCTGGGTGAAAGGTGAAAGATAAAATCGTTCTGGCACTTCCTCAGTGATTTGGCTCCTCATTTATTTCGTTTCTGCAGTGTGAGTCCTATTACATCAACTTCAACATCTGGGATACTTATGATTACAGACAGGATACAGGAGAAATTGTATCTCCTTCGGTAGTTCGACAAATGCTCCTGAAAGATGCTTTTAGTGCCAAACAGCAATGACAGCATACACACCACAGTCTGGGTGCACTTGGATAATACATCACTCTCTTTATTCTCAGCATGCTGAGGAGAAAAAAAAAACTGTCTCTTTTTAGTGCTCCTGCAGAAATCTGGGATACCGTCTGGATACGGAAAGCACATTTCTCTCTTTCAAATATACCAATTATATGGAAGGTGGAGTTGAGACAATCCGTCTCCCACTGACTGGCAGCATACCGTGCTTTTTCCTGGCTCTATCCTGAGGGCTAACTGCTCTGTAGCATCGGCCTCCAGGGTGTTGGCAAAACTTCAAGCACCTTCAGCTCTGGCTTTCATGCCTGTGCAAAATCTGCTCCAGAATAAGAAAAAGGTGAGGAGAATTTTAAAGGGCAAACTGTTAGCCTCAATATTAGCCTCATTTCCAGTTCCTGCATGAATTAGAAGACTCATCAACTGTTTGAAGGCAATGAGTCATTTAATTATTACATCTCAATCTCAGGGTTCATACAGGATGATTGATGTCATATAATGTCAGTTCCTTTGCTTGCTGTCTTGTTGATGGTTATGACCTCTAATCAATAATACACACATTAACTGAACAGTCACCTCTTTTTTCCTGAATGTGCTTCACTCCTGCAGGACATTGCTCATACCACTGTTTTGCACTGGTGTTACATCAACTTGGAGCTTTATTCTGTGCAGAATAGGGTGCGATTAATCTTTTTTTAAATGAAGGGTGTTATTTTTTTTCATGTCCTTTTTTAGCTTCTCTCGGAACAAACCCCCGAATGGAAACCAAACCTCGCTTTGATTTTCTGATGCAACTCTTCCCTTAATCTGTTGGCCTTTTAAACCCAAAAAGCACCTTCACACTTCGAATACGACCGGATGGTTCTCGGGTTTTTCTCAGGTATCCTTTAAAATGTTAAGGAAGTAAGTAAATAAGAGTGCTCCAGTGGTGTGTCACTTATATTCTGTCAAGAGTGTCTAATGTAGGAATTGCAGACGATACTGCTGTGT
The DNA here is from genome assembly GCF_020085105.1 of Siniperca chuatsi. Classification (NCBI taxonomy): domain Eukaryota; kingdom Metazoa; phylum Chordata; class Actinopteri; order Centrarchiformes; family Sinipercidae; genus Siniperca; species Siniperca chuatsi. The sequence continues at coordinate 16,711,728 of NC_058056.1, forward strand.
TTGGTAATGAGTATTTAACCTCAAGCAACCAGAACCTCCAATATTGCCAGAATGGTATTTTATTAGAGGAATCCACATTGATAGCATAATTTAGTTTGTTGTTTTAATTATGTTTCATGCAAAATAGTTATGTAAACACCCAGAATCACCACTGTTATCATTGTCCAATCACATCACAATATTGATGATGCAACAAATCAGTGCCAGGCAATTGTGGCTGCACAAATAGCAACTTCCTGATGTATAAAAACCATAGATGCTCACTGTGATCTGCAGGAGGCAGGAACTAAATGATGATATTTGTGGAATTAGCCATCTGCTCAGATGTGAGCCTGTGTGTAGAGATGTTAACTAAATTTCATTAATGGAGATAGTGCCGTCGTTATCTCCATAGCAACTGCAGCCTCTCATTGTCAGGAAAGCAATAAAGTCGTGGAGGAAGCAGATGGACAAGACTGATAGTTTGCGAGAGAAAAGGAGAGTCAAAGAGAAAGATTGAGGCAGGAGAGAGAAGAAAGAGAATGAGGGGAGAACGCCAAATGTAGAGGAACGACTTCACCTGATGCCACCTTCACCTGGTGCTAGTTATTCCCGTGTTGTTACCATGGGAACAGGAGGAGGATGCTATCTTTTGAGGTGTGTAGCACTTTGCTAAGGGTTTGCGTCATCAAGATATAACAAATAGATCACCTTTTCACCCTGAAAAAAAACCCAGTGTGATATCCAAAAGTGACCCAGACACAGAGGGTTATCAAAGTGTAAATTCACACATTAAATAAGGCAGATGGGTTCTAAGTAAAAAGTAAATGTACTGAGTATTAGTCACAGCACAAATTGATGTCCTATTAGCAGTGATTTAATGCTTTGCTGGCCCCAAGTTAAAAAACTGATTCCCTGAGCATGATTGTGCACAGAGAGTCAGATTTACCTTTTCCATCACATTCGACTGATTTGCTGTTAATGGGTCCATCTGTTTGAAATTCTCACTGGCTTAAGAAACTCTGTTACATGACATGTTTACTGAATGACTGACTTCCTTTCCCTGAGTTTTCTGTCGAATGCTTTCTTTCTTGAAAGTCTGTTTTGTAATTTTCAGACAGGTTTGCGAGTGCGTATGTTTTGTGTATATTTCTGTTCTTGCATTTCTGTGTGTGGTCTGTATGGGAGTGTCCATACCAAGGTGCATGAATGTTAAAGTGTCTGTCTGTTTAACTGGTCTCCAAGGCCTTTTGCAGACCTATCCAGAAACCCAAGGCTAGAGAGCGAAATTGCACAGGCGCTGGTGAGAGCTGATAGCCAGGCACTGAAGTAAACAAATAGCAGAACTGACAGCCAAAGTAGGTAAATAGCCCACAACACTTGCTGACTGAATCTGTCTGCTATATATTGGTTTTCCCCGGGCACAGATTAAACACAACCCTTTGCTGAAAACAGCCACTGATGCTACATTTTACGATTTATGAAACTGATTGGTCGAGGTCAGTTAATTTGCTGCCAAATATATTAAATCGTAACGTAACATAATTTTACCTCTGTCTATACAGCTGGTCTTTTTAGTTGTGGTTTTAGTTTATCAATGTGAAACCTGTTCCTGTGCCTTGGAGGGCCTTGGCTGCCATTGTTGTGTCCATATGTTTGCCTCTGAAAATAATAGAGATTAATGGTGTTGTTATAGCGCTCTGTTTGTTCTCCCCCACTCCTAGCTTTCAACTTCTATCCATTACCAACCTGCGTGCTATCCTTCAGCACACATAAAGAGTATTAAAAGACACAGCAGAGTGGGAGGAAAGCAGACAGACAGAGAGGAAAGACCTGAGCTAACACAACAATACCAGGGAGTCTGCAATGATGCTTAAAGCTCAGATCACTCATCCAACCTGTTCAGCCCTTAAGTAGGCAATAAATGCCGACAATCTGAAATAAATTGTACAATCTGGCCTAGTGATGGCTTGTGATAGCTTCAAGATCACCAGTTGTTTTGTCTGTGAATAACAGCAGAAAGTGTCAAACTGAATTGCAAATAAAAAATGTTCAGTGCTTCTCAAGGCCTTGGGTAAGCTGGTGAGAACAACTGGCACACAACAAAAATCAGGAAGACAACAAAACATTTAGAAGACAAGCACTAAAGAGTAGCCAAAATGAGGAGAGGAATAAGTGTGCTGTTATTAAAATGACTACAAAACATCTCAGGAAACATGCTTCTACACACATTCACACACCTTCCCTTTAATGTCTCTTCAGTAAGCTATTTAAACCCGAACTGTCAGTGCCTAAAGGTGCAATCAGCAATCAGTAAAGTATTTTATCGGCTCTTTGCACAAATTGACCATAATTTATCAGCAGGGGTTCTCAAGTGTTGCTCATCAATGCCTGTCACTCTGTTAACTCAGCGCCTTCTGAGATTTCCAGCTTTCTTAACAGGAAGAGCTGGGCAGGCTCTGTGGTTTTACTGGGAATCCTTTCATCTGCGTGGATACAGTCTTCATGTGCAGGCAGTCATACTGGCATCCTACATCTTTTATCAGGGGCTGAAATACATTTTTGAACAATTAAACAAATGAGATACATGTTAACTGTGGAGCTTTTTTTTCTTTGGACAGAGCCAAGCTAGCTGTTTCCCTCTCTTTTCAGTCTTTATTCTAAGCTAACTATGTCCTAACTATAGCTGCATATTTGAGTGGTATCAGTCTTCTTGTATAACTCGTATTGTCCAGAATATCCAACTATTTCTTTAATAGAAGTTGATCAACATCCCAAAAATTACTCAGAAGTAGAAGCTAGTGGCTAAAGTTGATAGCTAAACCCTGTATTACTTGCCTTACACGCATTAGATGCCATGTTCTCCTTCAGTGAAAGGTAGTTGCTGTAGCCCGCCTCAACTTGACCTAAGATAGTGAAGTAAGCTACAATGTCAAAATGTCACACACACCACCCTCTTCAAAATGAATAAATCTGAGCTACTTGAACCAGAGCCACAGTACTTTTGGAAAGGGAAAACAACACCTCCAACCCATTTTGCAACTGCAACTAACCAACTGCTAACACCTGCACAACCAACAATGACAAATGCGAAGGGGTTAGCTTGAAATCAAATCTCATTTGGTTGGAGGGAATGTATGTCTATGCCCACAAGTCATCAAAAATATTTTCCAGTTTTACAGAAGGTGAAAAGTTTCGGTTATAGATGTAAAATTTAGAAATAAAATGCATGTATCAATAAATGGAAAAACAACACAACACAAGTTACAAACAGAAAATGCTATTTTCATTTCATTGGACCTAAATTCTCCCAGGTCCTTTAAACTGCCCACTGTGCACTATGCACTGTATCTCATCTTATTTAATGCTGGGAATTACTTGATACCTTTCTGCTTTCACCTAAATGTAACATTGGAAAAATAAGCATTTTAGCCTGAACCAAAATATTGTAACATGTTATTAGTCAAAAATGTTTCTCTTACAAGGGTAGCTGTAATTATCTGTCTGAAAGACAACAAAGAACATTTTTCTTAAATTACACACATACATATATTATTGTTGTTAGCTGCAGTGTGCAGCTTAATCAGGTGCTTTTCACCTTCCAACTTTTGGACTCTGATGAAGACTCAGCCATGTTGAAACTGGTCTGTCTGCACTATTAAAGGTTGCAAATCAATCAGTGTGCTCCAGTCCCTTATTATTATTATTATTATTATTATTATTATTATTATTATTATTATTATATTATCAAAGATCCAAGAACAGAACATTAATTACAACATTATACAGTATGTACTTGTATATACTTTCAAATAACATTTTTTTGAAAAAACTTACTCTACACCGAATAGCAGAAGAAAGAAAAGAAATGCTACAAGTCCTCAATAAAGGTTTTTTTTTTTCATCTCCATTTCTCAAAGTTACTGGTTAATTTAAATGTTACTATACAAAGTTTTGTGTAGTTCTTAGTAAAAAGGACAACATTAAACAAAATGGAACTCATTTTCTATATCACTGACAAAACAAATCTACTTTTCTTCTTCCAGACCGGCACAAGATAAAGAGGGGGACATAAATATCTTTTCTTCTTCATTCCCAGGACCATATTCATATTATTATCAGAAAAAAATGAGTATAGTTATTTTCAATTGATTTTAGCAACCCTGCAGTTAAATCAACCACACTGTAAAATATCGACACGTTTCCACATTCACATGTTGCTTGTGTGAATTTGATATTTCTGAACACGCTCATTATTTATTATTGATTATCTGCTGCCACTATAAACCTCTCTTACAGTGGCTTCATTGAGCTGCAGTGAAGGAGGAATCAAGCAGAGGATAAGATATTCCTCTCCTCGTCTAATTGAATCTCACCTTTTAACAGAAACCTTTGGCTGCCAGCCCAAGGTTAAGGCAGTGTTGATATTGCCTCTCTGCTCGCTCTCACTCACTACAGTCCGTCGCTATGAATTATTCACATGCACTGTCACAGCTGAAAAGAGGCCAGCGCACGGGGAGACAAACTCGGCCTCTTAGATCAAGCTACTGTATATAAAACATTTTTTAGAAAAGCACTTTAGCCTGTAGCGCGTTTTGCTGTTATTGGGGTGTATTTTGTGTTTTATGAGCCTACTCTGCCAAATCCACAATATTCTTATGAATAAGATGATGTCCAGTTCAGACAGTTTTACACCAAAACTGCAAAACGGTTCACTGTCATTTAAAGATAGTAGTCATGGCCTTCCTGAAAATTTCCATCAGTTTCTCCTGCACACAGACTGGAACCAGATAATGACAGTGTCAATGTTCCTCCAACTGTAACCAACATGACAGACCTAATTTCCTCCACTGCTTTCCAATTTCCCGTGATGCAACAGGACAACCATTCTGTCAGCCGCTGAGTGAGGGCTATCTTTTTAAAGAAAATTATACAAACAGCAAAATTGTGGAATTACACGCACCCCTGAATTCATTTTTCAACATCATCTTTGAAAGGAAGATACTTGGTGCTAAATTACAATCAAACTAACAGCATATTGGTGTTTAGAAGAGAGTGTCTTTCTTTTTTTTTGGGGGGGGGAAATGTATGAAAATAGGCCTTGAACATAAATTTTAAATCCAATGTGAAAACTGCACTGAATTGAAAGGAACAGACAAATAGCAAAGGTACAGTTTGATCTTGCTCTACTTGTTTTTGTCACCTGCTTTTTCTCTCTCTCGTTTTCTTTTACTAACGATTTCTTTCACCTCTGCTGAAAAGGGAGAAAGTGAAAGAGGACCAAAAATAGACCTAATGAATAGACGGAAGCTGAAAAGGAGGTGAGAAGGTACAGGAGGAAGTGGTTGTTCCATAACACCACAGAGGGAGGTGATGTTGATGGGAAAAATGAGGATGATGAAAAGGAGGAGATGAATGGGAGAGAGGCGACAGAGAGGCTGCTGTAACTGTAAAGCTTGCTTAGTGGAGTGTGGTCATGCAGATCCTATGAATCGCAACGACAAATCCCCTGGCCAAAACAATCCACAATCAGGGGCAACAGTGCAGATAGAAAAACTGACTTCCAGTATGGCCATACTGTGAGACAGGAAAACAAGATGTGAACAGAAGCTCTGCTTGTAAACATATATATCTTCCCATTTTCCTGAACATTTTTAAGATTTATTTTATTAGCTATGAGATAATGAAATTGCATTGGAATCCCAGAAAGGACTGCAAAACAAATCTGGGCCAACAGTGTCCGCTTTATTTATTTATTTATTTATTTATTTATTTATTTTTTGCAAAAGTAGCTTAACTTATCAAGAAAGTAGTATATAGTCTGCCTTATGACGAGAAATAATATTTGACAATCGACAATAGGGCTGCAGCTCACAATTATCTTCATTATCAATGAATCTACCTATTATTTTCTTGATAAATCGTGTAGTCAATAAGATTTTAGAAAAAAAGTGAAAACTGCCCACCCCAGTTTCTCAGAGTCCAAGGTCACATCTTCAGGTGTCTTGTTTTGCCTGATCAACGGTCCAAAACGCAGAGATATTCAATTTACAATAAAATAAAACCAAGAGAAACAGCAAATCCTCACAAAGGGAGTTCTGATGCACAATAAATATGCCAAAGCAGTCACTAAAGCAGGACAATATTACAAGGGCATGATTACCATCCACTACAGTTAGAACCTAAAAGGAACACTACATGTCTGTATAATAACAGATCTGACAAAAAGGAAAAAACGGCGGTCCAAGTGAGATGTACTTAAGTGCAAGTCTAAAGGCTTTAGAATGCATAACACATGACATCCACATTCAGTGTAATGGAGGTATGGAGGGAGCTCTAGCATCCCTATTCCAAGAAGGCAAACATGGAAAACACAGACACCTGTTCGCCTCGCCATAACACTTTGGTAACAGCTCTCTTATAGTCTGTTTTTGAGATCTTGGGCTTTCCTGGAGAGTGTGTTGCCTTCCAGCTCCATGACAACCTTCTGGAGTACTACAAAGCTGTGCTCCAGTTCAGGAGGCTGGTTCAGATTCAAAGTCTTTATTAAGCCAAACAACATGGTCGCCGCTAATGCAGTAAGATGTATCCTTAATGTAGGGAGGGCAACATGACTGTGTGTACAATTTTCACTGATTAAAGTCAACACAATGGCACAGAGTTTACAAGTCTCTTATTTCTTAATAATGTGTCTGGAAAAGAACTATGTATTTTCTTACAAATAGAAGAAAAATACAAATGACGTTCTGTTAGTTTGTTTGGGTTTAAAAGCAGTTGTTGATTTCCAGAAGAATTTAACATTGCATGTTGACCTACTGTACACTGACTAAAATAATCTAGGTTACACTATCTTAAGCAATTAACTGGAATTAATTAATTGGAAGTGTACCACTTACTTTACTTTACTAATAGTTAATGCCAAATTACATGGTTGTTTCCACAAAACTTCATATGAAAATGTTTTATAGACCTGTACTAAAGAAAGTTACCATAAAATCTCCTGGGAAAAATATCTACCTCTTCAGAATGACAACATATAAGTCCATTTTGAAGGCATTTTTATTTAATTCCACTGTTTGATCTTAGAAACCTAATGGTAGTTCTATAGAACAATTCCACATATAGTTGGATCACTGATCACACTGATTGAAGGGATGTTTATCGTAATAATTCCCAGTCCTCAGAGTTGTAAGCTTTTATCTCTTTTTTTTTTTTTTGGTCACTTCTTATTGTTCGATGTGATTATTTTCTTTCCAAAATGGTATTTATCCTCTTCAGTTTTCATGGATTCAATCAAAAGAAAAAAAAGATGACTCATAATGTTGATAGCGACTCAAAGTGGGTTTTATGTTCATGTCAGCAGTCATTCTGGCAGTGAAGAAGTCATCTTTTTCCAAATGGTAGATGTCTCATTTTGGAAGGCCTTCAATTTTGCAAACCCAAACATTCTGCTCAATTTTCCTCATTATAGCAGATACTCCAGCATGGCCTCATTGGTTATGAAGGTACAGAGTCAGCGCTCACATGAACATCCATCAGGTGCACAATGAGCTTGTTGGTTTTTATTTCTGACTCTGTGATCATGTTTTCCTCACAGCGAGCGATGCATATCTTTGGCAGTGCATCCCACTGAGTGGCCTTTGAATGTTTCCTCTGTACTGGCACGTTAATTCACAAGTATCACAGACACTGTTATATTTTTAACAAATTTATGTCATCAGACAAGGCATAGAAAACACATCGCCTTGCCTGTAAATTTGATTAATAATCAAGTGAACAAACACTCTTGTAGCAATAGTAGTTTTTTTTTAATAATTTTTAAATCCTTTACAGGGTTACATGAACAAATCCCAGCATGAAAGAAGAAAGTCCATCACAGCAGTAACACAGGTAGGATCCTTCTTGCTAACCACTGAACCCACATACTGCCTTCAATTGAAATTCTGCCTCCATCTTCCAATATATACTACACTATATAATTCATGTGATGTGATTATATGAATCACAGTTGAAGAGGAAAAATAGAGAGCTCAACGCTACGTCATTTTCTTTGTCATGTGGACATGTTGTGACCAGAATGAAAAGACTGGTTTGATTGACATGCACCCTAATTATAATCCCTGTAAATTTGAAACCATTTCACTCTGTTGCTTAGAAACAGCCAGCTTTATGTGTCAAGAATGCCTTGTCAACTCCAATAACCATATACAGTCGGAGAGATAATTCTGCTGGTTTTAATCACACCTGTGTGAAAGGAAAAGGTGTCAAAGTTAAAGCTTTGGGGCGCTGCGTCACAACACCTTCACGTGAATATACAGTGAAGGTAAGAGTGTGACTTCTCTCAAATATAAATTGTGATAACTAAAGTGCTCATAGGAAAGTAAAATCGTAAACACTTTTGCAAGTCAGCCTACAAAATGTTTAAGAAGCCAAGTCTCACCTCTGTGTAATTGCTACAGCGTGATAACATGTCATGTAGTGTTTGCTTGTGGGTGAGAGGATTTGCTCATTATAGCTTGCCTGTACACAAACTTTGTCCCCTCAGGACAGAAATGCCACCCAACAAACTGATGCCCAAATTAGACCAGAAACTGTCTGCATTCTTGATTTCCCAAAGAACAAATTCAGCTGTCAACTCAAGCAGACAAAATATCACACAATAAATATGCTTGCTGCTTTTCTCAAGTGCAACTGTGTGTTCATGAAATTAGCGGCTGATTGTATGATGATGTGGGTGTGTGGGAGAAAAAAACAGAAAAAGCAATAAGATATCTAATTAGGTATATGCCTCAGGAAAATGAGACATCTGATTAGTTTGTCCTCATCTTGGTCATGAAGAAAAAATCCAGCATGATTCATAAGCATTACATTTCGCAGGGAAAGCTGAGAAATTACTCAAAAAGTTACACTGTGTTAAAAGTTGTGAATTTGCCTCGCTGTGAGGCTTCTTTGATGTCAGCCATCAGTGAAAGTGTATTCACAGTCATGGCATCATACCTCTGCTGTGAGAAATACTACACTCCAAGCTTCAAAGATCCAAAGCAGATTTACTCTTGCTGGTAAGAAAACACATTGCAAAGAGATTACACAACATAACTGAATGTATCCACATGCTGCTCCTCGTATGCTTTCAGCTTCTCTGCTGCTGTTGTATTTGTGCGATTGAGTGTCACTTACAGACACAATGTCGCCGCTTTGCAGCTGTAGCTCTGCACAATTCATGAGACTGGTAATCCAGGGGGAGTGATGTGAAATAAATGTCTTCATCCTTTACAGAAGTTCCTTCTGTTTCAGTGCTGTGATGTTGCAAAAGTAGGCTACATTATAGCTCTTTTTGTTTCACACAGGCTTCAGCCTCTACTGGGGCTCTTCAGGTTTATCCGCTCGTATCTGTGCATTGGAAAATTTGCATGTGCATCCGGATCAGGCTGTTCAGTACCAGTGTGCAGGGCTGCCAGTTTTAAAAAGGCTGTACCCATACAACTCCTCATAAATACTAAAACTTGATCTTAGCTAGTCAAATTTGTCATCAGTAACAGCAGAAGACAGGGATAGATGACAATAGTGTGAGAAGACTTTTCTGTCTTGGTCACCACAGTTGACATTCACCAGCACCAAAAACACTGCTGCATCCAGTGAGAGTGTAGAGAAAGACCAATAACTGAACAAACATCCACTAATCTTCCTCTGTGGTTCTACACTACAGAGAAGAGAGGTCCAGTTTGGGGGCTTGCCCATCTGTCCCTCTAATAGACCAGTTACTCCTACTGGCCCTTTGAGAGATTTTTTTACCGAGGCAGCATCATGTGCCTCTCTTATCAGTTAGGCAGCTAGGACTTCCCAACTGTAATAAAGTTGGCTACTGAGACTACTGGCATCTGGCTGTCACATCCTGGCTCTTCGTGCAGGACCAATTGCCTCTGCAGAGGACCTCACAGCCCAGAGGAGCCAATGTTCTTTGTTCCTTGATCCATCAAGTGTCAATGTGCAGTGGTGGTGTGTCCAAAGAGTTCTCTCTGGTGTCTTTGATCTTATCAGAGTGGAGGGGAAGATGGATGATCTGCAGCAGGAAATCCCACCTACATGATTGTTATGCAGTTCTTTCCAGATTCTGCAATCTAGTCTGGAAGTTGGAAACCTCCACCTTCCAAGTAGAAGAAGATAGTTTAACATCTTAATCAGATATTTCTCTCAACAGGCCAATCAGTGACAGCAGGCTGGCACCAATCTTTGTCTGGTGCAACTGGCACTCCAGATGCCTTCCAGGATAACAGCAGGGAGGATTTTCTGGGTGTTCACGAACTCTGGTCGGTCGCTTTCACTATTCAAAGCTGAAGGAAAAGCTGCCATATAGTACTTTTTGTGTCCAGATACTTTACCTGAGAACCTGCTGTTGAAAAGAAGGCATGGAATGAGGGATCAGCAGGAAAGGATGGCAACCATCAAAGCTCCCAATTCAGTTGGGAGCTTTAATGGTCCACAGTCAGAAGGGTTTGTATGTGCTGTTGCCAACCTCTTTAATCCTCTGATGTTGACCTGTTACACGTCTTAAATCTATCCTAAATCGGCCCACCACTTTGTTCCAGACTGAAATATTTCAGTGTAGGATATATAGAAAGATGAGTTACTACACTGATAGTAAGTTCCACCAAGGTAAAATAACTTATTGATTTACTCAGTATAACAAATGTATAATATATGTCCAATTACATAAACCTCATGAATCAACAAGTTTAAGTTCAGACTGTTCAAAATATTTCTCAGCAGTAAGTGAAGGAAAAGAGTTTAGCTGATGGTCCTCAATTTTAGGACTGACTCAGCATAACCTAAAGCTGTGTTATACATTTACAGTCCACCAGATATTCCAGCAGTGCTTTGCTAGTTTTAAGAGGTACAAACATCCACGATTTACGCACCTGCAAGGAAAATTTAAGCTGTGCCTCTAAATTAGTCTCGTTTTTCCAACAGATTTATATAGTAGCTGTCAAAATACGACATGTAATTTCCATAAAACAGCCATCGAGATAATTACTCAGACATGTCCCTGTGAATGTTTCCATTTTTGCTCTATATCATGTTGCACCCCCAGTGTTTAATGAGTGTAGATGAGTTTGATTTTTATTTTATAGGTATGATGTTCTCAGTGGTGGAAGGTAATGATGTGAATAAATAACATAATCTTATTAATGTGCAGCCATGACTTTATTTTATCAGTTTTGTTTGTTTATATGCAAAAGTAGCAAAAACTAAATGTATTATATTAGGGACAGAGAACATTTGATCAGAAACTCATGATGTATAAATGTGAAATCAATTCACAAGCATTTTCTTCCAACTACAATGCACTTTCTGGTCTCTGTGACAAATGCTATGATTTGATCCCATAATCCCATAATTATACTTTAGAGGCAATGTAAATGTACCTTGGCTCCTTCATGGTAATGATTATACTGTAATTCAGATGTCATGTTTAAAACCTAAAGTTACCAACATTGTTAAAGCCTTTAAGGTCAGGAATGAATTGAAAAATGACTTTTTTACCTATTTATCTGATGTTCATAATATACACCTACCAAACAAAATAGTATAACTGATTTATGGGATAGTACAGTATATGGAAAATAGTATATCATTACTTCTCACATCATAATTTACCATTAAAAATCATATAAAAAAATACTAGAATGGAAGACAAAAGTATATTTCAATTTCTATGAGTAATGCAGTTGACTGTTATGCAGCTGCAGTTGCATTTAAAGATTTTATGTAAATGAAACCATTCAGAACAACTGAACTGATTATTACGTTCTCACATATCAAACACTGTTCATGCACAAGCTCTAATGAAGAAGACCGACTTAAACCTATCCTCTCAAAATGTTACCCTCCATATATTCTCCTTATCATTCTCATTCCAGAAATGTTCTCGTAATCTGCACAATTACAATTTATGGACTTAACTTAAGATGTATCAGTGTATGCACAGAAGATACAGCATATACCTCCTTAGTCAGAAAGAGATAATTGGTCCCTCTGTGGCTGCACACCAGCCGTCATACTATATATGCACAGGGTGGCTCTGTAGCCATGGTAACTGAGAGTTGCATTGATATCCCAATTTTATTTGAACAAACATACATCAATAAAACAGTAAAGCTACTAGATCCCTCTGTCGCTCTCTCTCTGTATCTGCAACCCTCACTCTCTGCAAAGCTCGCACACTCATTGTGTCCATCTTTTTTTTAGAATTCTTCTCTTTTTATGTAAAAACTTGCTTGAAAAAATTGTAGAGAGTAACATGTTCACTGGCCCAACAAAAAAAAAGCTAAATGTAGATCTGAGGTCTAATCTAGATATTAATGATTTGACTTGCTCGATGTAGGTTGCACAATCTGTGGAGCTGAAGGTCATCTTGCTGAAGCCAAAGTAAGATGAGCAAAGAGACTCAGTCAGAGCCCCGTTCACTTTAGCACTGAGGTGATTAAAGTTACTACACTTCTTTTTTTTTCAACAGAAAATATGAAGTAAGAATACCAGTGTGCTTCTTTTTGTTAATAATGATTGCCAGGTCAGAGCGGCTACAGCTCCTGCCTCCCAATAAGGAGATCGTGGGTTCGTGGGTTCGATTCCCGGACCGGACCAACATCACACAATCTCTCTGGGTGGAGTCTGCATGTCCTCCCCGTGTTACCGTGGGTTCTCTCCGGGTTCTCCGGCTTCCTCCCACCGTCCAAAGACATGCATGTGTAGGTTAATTGATAACTCTAAATTGCCCGTATTGAATGAATGTGTGAGTGAATGGTTGTCTGTCCTTGTCTGTGTCTGTGTTCGCCCTGCGACGAGTTGGCCACTGTCCAGGGTGTGCCCTGCCTAAGGCCCGAAGTCACTGGGATAGGCTCCAGTCACCCGCGACCCCCTAACGGGGACCAAGCGGTAGAAAATGGATGGATGGATGGATGATTGCCAGGTTAAACTGTGCAATTAAAAGAACAATCTAGCAGTTAGGGAATGTTTTGATTCATGTTTGAGTCGACTCTATCTGTACAATATTTGTATCACTTATTATTACTGGAGAAATACTGCATGTTATTCTAAAACAGTAACAGAAGTATGTGCTGTCTCACACATGTGAATAGCACAACATGTCAGCTGGTGTTAATCTACATTTTTCTTATTGTCAACAAATACCACAAAAAGCCCAACAATGTGTTAGTTCACCTCCCACTACTCTCCAGCTTCCCCAGTCTGTAGTACTCAGCCCCAAGCCCATTTGTTCCTACTGAAGATGTAAATCTCAAAAAATCTCAAATATAGCATTTAATTCAAAAATAGGCTCAGTAATTTTCTGTAGTTTTTAGGTAACAATAACTTTCAGTTGCAGATGAATACACATTTAGTGCACTAATGAGTGTTTGCAGCACCTGGACAGTCTATGTGGAATTGATTCAAATAAATATTGATGTCCATATTGATCTTGTCACCCAGTGCAACAGTGTGGCTCACTGATGTTTTTAATAGTTTCTAGACAACAATGGGGCTCTTTGGCACAGAAGAATAAGCTATATCACTATTTATAGAATATTTACTCATCCTTAAACAACAGTGTGGCCCACTTTTTGCAAATTACATACCAGCTAGTGATATGCAAGAAAAATGTACATAAAAGTAAAAAATCAATTGTGTGACACTGCAAATCAAATTACTATAAGAAGTTACAGGGAACATTATTAGATTTATGGGAAGATTCCTTTCAAGCATGTATTATACCAGTGTAAGCTCAAATGACAGTTGATGATTTGAGCTCAAAACCTGTACCTGTACAAAATCTGTGTTGTGTGGGCTGTAAAAAACAACTTCTCATTTATTGAGGAATTCCAAGATAAAAACGCCATGAGGAGAAGTGCAGTTTCACATCAGGTGCTGCTTTACTGTCATTTATCCATTTTGTCTCTTTAGTGCAGGTAATGAGTATAAACTAAGTCCCTTAGAGGTGGTTATTGTAATAAAATAGTTAATTTCCGTTTAATCGTTAATTTCCATTTCCTTTCCCCTGTGCCAGAAGATACCAGTTGCCCTTTTGCTTCATTTACAAAATGGATTTTGGCGTCATGTTTGAATCCACCAAACTGTCATTTAAAACTGTGAGATTAAAAGATGAAATGTCTAAAATCTATTAGTGGAGTGGAGAAAGTCTTAGCATTGGACACCTGTTTTGAATTTTAATACTGAAATATTTAAATTGCTCAGCATTACATTCCCAATGTTTAAAAAGTATTAAACATGGTATCCTAGTATAGAGTAAGTGTGCAGTATTTCATACAGATATACATTATCTCCTTCAACTGACAGCTTGTTGCTGAAATTCTCTGACAATTTTTCGTAAATCCTTTGAATTATTTTCTTATGCACAGAATTTGTGTGCCAGCCGTTTTTTTAATAAATGAGGCTCGGGTGCACTTGATAGTTTGTGCAGAATAATGAAAACATCCTTAATCTCAACCCCCTCATATGCACTCTGATTCTGATGTTGTTGCTGTGCAAAAACAAACAATCTGTCTTCTTTAGATTCTCGTCACAGCGTTATCATTTCCATCTCTGCCGTATTCATTTCTCTCATGTGAATATGCTGTGAGTAATTTTATTATTGATATTTATGAATCCTGTTCAGACATATAAATTAACCATTACCAGCTGCACAAGACAGCAATAAACACTCTTGACAGCTCTGTTTTTAACATTTATATCTCCATCTTCTGCAGATTGCATTACTTAACACGTGTGTTTTTCTTGGTGCGGTGCTTGCTTTTTTCTGCACTTTATTACCAGAAAACTACATGTTTTTTAACTCTTTTTGAGTGAAAAAAACAGAATAAAATTAGAGTGGGTCTTGCTAACTTAAATTGAATATATTGTATTTTCTAACATACACACTGCAAACCATAATGGAGAAATAGGAGTGGGAGAAGATTCATGAAGAAAGAGAGAAAAGGAGGTCCCATGCATTTTGCAGCACATTTATCCTCCTACAATACCTTTTAACAAATTAACACTCATGTACGCACGCACACATACACCTTCACACCAGAAGAATAAGTGTAGAATTGTATACATTTCAAGCCTGTATTGTGTCACTTTCTGCAATATCACTGCAATACAGATAAATCATACACATGTACACACACCTGTGGGCGAACAGCCTGTAGTTGCACCTCTGGACTCCCATGTTTTAGTCATTTGGCCATTGTTTTGAATGGGTAAATAATCTCAGAGCAGCATGTGTTTGGTTACCACAGTCTGACAGGTCACATCAGACAAAATATGAAAGACATAGTGCCACTACGGTAGTGACAGTAATACACAAACTAACATATATTCCAAGAGGATTTTAGTGTAGCTCAGGAGCCTGCCTAGCTACTAAATTAAAACAAAATATATCAATACAAGTGATCAATTAATAAAACGGGGCTCATACATGTAAAAGATGCACCTAAAAACAAGACCAATAAGAAAGACAATACACATGAAATGAAACCCTAAAAGTTGTGTAAAAAAAATACAACCAATACCTCCAAAAACAAGCAAATATCACATCATTCATTAGTTTTAAAGCTGTGAGTACAAATTTTTAGACTACTAAAAACACAAAACAGGAGGTAACTCTCCTCCTTGTTCTTTCTTTCAAAATCTTTTCTAATGAATTGGGAGTCAAACCTATTATAGAACCAGCCTTTTTTAAATAAACTTGTTCACCCGGTTGCTATCATTGGCAGTAATGCTGTTACTCCAACATACAACAGCATAAAAACAAGGCCCTGGCCACAAACCGCTGATAGAAAACATTTAAAAGCTTCCCACTGACCTCCAAAAGACTTTAGTTTTCTGGGGGGAAAACAACCTGGACTTTGTCTTTTTAAAACAGCAGTAACATCATCATCAACATGAACACCCAGATATATTCTGCGACTCTGTCAAACTGAGGCACGAGTGTCTCATCAAACAATAGTTTTGCACCCATCTGACTGTGTCTGTGTCAATAAGCAGTGGCACACAGGTGAATGAGTAGAGACACACTTCACAATGAAATACAGCAGCTGAGAAAAATGGATCTAATAATTCTGTTTTACTGTGTGTGACCACTGGAGAGCGCTGTTGCATACATAAACAATGGAAGTGTAATTGCACTGACAAAAGAAGGGAGTACTCTGCATGTGCACATCGAATATGTGTGTGTATGTGCATATACATGTGTGTGCAATAGTTGGTATGGTTCAATTATGTTAATCTGACCTGTAACCTCGTATCCAAAGCTTTCAGTGTACAGCGGTGCCATTTGTTTCAATTTGCTGCTACTTACTGTCACTTTTCCCCATAAATAAAAAAGATGCACCACCACAGTCCTCCCCTTGACATAGAAATGAAAAATATTGCTTGTCATGGCTGTCAGACTCCATATCCTTGGTCAGACAGTGCTGCTGACATTTCCTATAAGCGTCTGTTTTATTGCCTTGGCATTTATAAGGAAAGCTATACAGATCTCTCTGGCACATAGCTAGACAGAAAAAAAGATGGATCCAGATCATGATCACTGTTTCCATGACAACATCAATGTTGACATCAGGGGGAAACGGGGGTCTGCCAATTGTTTGAGTGCTCATTAATAAGAAGGGGAAAAAACAGCATGTGAGTTCAGAATGGAAGTGGCTGAAATTACATTTAAGTTGAATGACTGAGTGTTGCTACACTCGCAGTTGGCTGTTTTTTCTTCAGCAGCAATTGGGGGAAATCGTCTCATGCTGAGTTGAGCAGACGGACTTGCAAGTATTAATGCACACAGACTTAAGTGTGTTTGATAAGGGAGTGCTCACAGTGGATCCTAATGCAGATTACTGTAGGCCCATGCATACATAAAAACCATAGCAAATAGTCAGCTCTTGATTTTAGCTGAAAAATAAACTGCCTTGTCTGTATTAAGAGCAAACAGTGGATAGAAAAACACTTTCTGACAAAACATATGTACATAACACCATGTCATTTTCATGCTTAACAACAGAATTGACTGTTAATCTCCCTGAAGGCAATTTGTCTTATATGTCAATAGGTTTGATTTATGGTATTGTAATCAAGTCTTAAAATGCACACCAAATACTACACAGTAAGCAGTGTTTCCCAATTTGTGAATCTAAAGTGTTAGCAAGATGTCAAAGCATATCTCTGAAGAGTTCATCAGGCAGATGCTTGAAGGGATGAAATGACGCATCTGATCTTTTTGTTTCAGTTGTGGAGGCTTTGGGGATTCAGGACAAACTTAGATGATATGATGAGTCAGCAGAGATCTTATTAGCACAAACCAGTATTCAAAGAGCTGGGGGATGCATGTGTTTCTGCATCTGATTAAATTATTATTATCCTGTTGAATTTGATTTGAGTTTTGACAACTAGAGCTTCTCTTTAGCAAAGGATGTTAAACGTCAGGACACAATGGAAGAACAGAAATACTAAACCTTTTTGGCTTAGAACCATCAAAATGAAGCCATTTTTACTTGCTAACCTGAGACAAATCTTCCTGCTAGATACAGAGTGGTGAAGAGCTACCAAAGAATGATTTAATGTGATTTTAGTATTGAAACAACACTGAGTCTTCAGCCATGCAAGTGGCTCTGTGAGGCTGTACTTCGGCAAAGTGGTGCTTTGAGCCAAATGCTAACTTCAGTATGCTAACATGCTCACAGTGACAATGTTACCATGCTGATGTTTAGCAAGTAATAGTTCCTGTGTTCACCACCCTAGTTTAGGCTCTTAGCATGCTAACATTTGCTAATTAGTACTAAGCACAGTACAGGTGAGGATGTAAAGCTGTCATTGGTTTTGGTGGCACTAGAGGAAAAGTCAGAGGATCACCAATGTCAGTGGGATTCATCCTCTCAGGAACATGAATGTCTGTACCAAAATCCATCCAATAGTTGAGATATTTCAGTCTGGACCAAAGTGGTGGACCAACTGACTTTTTCACCCCAAAATAACTCCCATCTTAAAAAGAAACAGGATCAGCTGGTCTAGAACTTAACTTTTCTCCTAACTTTTAATTTGTGTTCACAACCATGAGGCAAAATAACGCTGCCTAAGCTACAACCTGCTGCAGGAGTTATAGTTTCTGTAAGGTGTGAAGATTGGTTAGGACAAGATGGATCACAGAGGAGCTACTCTGCATATTGGTGATGGACGACTACCTCTTGGCTTATAAGCAAATTGTAATTAAAGCTGCTACCAGAATTTTAAATTGGATTACTTAGAGACAAGTAAAGCCCCTCAGAGGTAGTGTTTAACAGCATCACAGTCACAGTAACAGATTTGGACTTGTATCCACTTAGCAACTTAACTTTATATCATTCAGTTGTCCAGTAGGGGAAAAAAAGACAACAACTTAACCCTTTCCAAGGTTGAAGGAGTCTCTGTGTATCAGCCAACTTAAAGCTCAAACTGGTGCCCTAACAGACAGGACAACTGAGGCAGGGTATGGAAAGATGAGATCTGGAGCATACGGTTATAGTAGGAGCTTTTAAAAAAGGTTCACCAACTAACATTTTGACAAAGTATGTCTTCAGTAGAGACATATGGGAAGAATTACGAATAGAACAGACAAATCCTCTGAATCTGTGGCTTTTCTGACTCTGTACGACGACAACGTGACCACATTTAGGCTTTGGCAGTGAGACATCAATAGCATTTTAAGTAGTGCTCCAGTCTTGCGTAACAACAGAGCAACTAATTGCATTGTTGGTGCAAAGGTGAAACCTTGCCTGTATTAATAGACTCTTAATGGAAACACCAGCATTCAAATCTAACCTATTTAAATACATGCTAAAGATTGAAAAAAGAATAGCTACATTTTCACTCATCTGATTTTCTTCAAAACTAGTGAAGGAATTACAGAATGTAATTTAGTTACTTAATAATTGAAACTGAAATTAACTCAGCTATAAACTTATGTTCAAACTGAATGGCCATTTTATTATCACTCCATTATTTACTCTGATGTTGCCTTGTTGTTAATAGTTTTCTGATGAAGACATGCTTTATGTTGAAAAGTTAGTTGCTGCACCTTATTAAAAGCTCTTAATATAACCTCCAGATCTCATCCCTCCAAGGTTTACTTTTTTCTTCCCAGAGCTCTGTCTCGCCATCATCACTCTGTGCGCCTCCTCCTTCAAACACTCTTTTTTTACATTTTACTAAAGAGGGTACAGCTGTTGGGAGTGGTGTTTTTTCAATGGTTCTGCCATCTGCCATGTAGAGTAGCTTTATACTGTTCACTCGGAGCTGGGAAGTCCTCTTCCTGTTTTGGTTGAGTACCCTCCTTTGTGTAGTAATCAGTCCTGCACGGTTTGTGGGAAATTGTACCCGAGGACACATGAAACGAAGACACGGAAAGCAGATCAAGGAACAAATCTTACTGATGTTTTTCTTTTTGTGCAGCCATGATGCTAAACTATAAAAAATAATTTGAGAATGATATGGTAAGGTAAACATTCAAATTATATACTGACACCTCCAGTAGTAGGGCCCAAACTTCAAGCATGCCTTAAGGACATAAAAACCTGGATGACCTGCAACTTTTTGATATTAAACTCAAAACTGAAGTTATTGTACTTGGTCCCAAACACCTCCGAGACACATTATCTAAAGATATAGTTACTCTAGATGGCATTGCCCTGGCCTCCAGTAGCACTGTAAGGAACCTCAGAGTTATCTTTGATCAGGATTTATCCTTTAACTCCCACATGAAACAAACTTCAAGGACTGCCTTTTTTCACCTATGTAACATTGCAAAAATCAGGCACATCCTGTCTCAAAATGATGCCGAAACATTAGTGCATGCATTTGTTACTTCTAGGTTGGACTACTGCAATTCCTTATTATCCAGCTGCCCGAATAAGTCCCTTAAGAGTCTCCAGTTGATCCAGAATACTGTGGCACGTGTACTGACAAGAACTAGGAAAAGAGATTTCTCCAATATTAGCGTCTCTGCACTGGCTTCCTGTAAAATCCAGAATAGAATTAAAAATCCTTCTCCTCACCTACAAAGCTCTTAATGGTCAGGCACCATCTTATCTTAAAGATCTCATAAAACCATATTATCCGGCTAGAACACTGTGCTCCCAGGATGCAGGGTTACTTGTGGTTCCTAGAGTCTCCAAAAGTAGAATGGGAGCATGAGCCTTCATCAAATCAAGCTGGTTATCAAGCTCCTCTAACTCTGAGGTTCTCTCACCATCTCCACATTTAAGAGTAGGCTTAAGACTTTCTTTTTTGATAAAGCTTATAGTTAGGGCTGGCTTGGGTGAGTCCTGAACCATCCCTTAGTTATGCTGCTATAGGCCTAGACTGCCGGGAGACTTCCCATTATGCGCCTCTTTCCTCTCTCCTTCTCTCCCTCTCAATCTGTATGCACTTTTTATCCCATTACTGCATGTTACTAACTCAACATCTTCTCTCTCCCGTAGTTTTGTGCTTTCTCGTTTCTATCCTTCTGTCGCTTTCAGCAGGTATTTCTGCCTCCAGAGCTGCAGAGACTGGATCTGTGGTTGTGGGCCACCTGCTGTCCCTGTGTTCCTGCTCCACAACTGCTACTACAGTTGTTGTTATTGGCTCTGTTACTAGTACCAACATTATTTTTTCCTATAGCTGTCATTCCTATTATTACTAATTTATTAATATTAACACTACAATTACTATTCTACTAATTTTTTTAAAATAATTCTATGTGGTCTTTGCATTGTGCCTCCCTCCCTCTGTCATCGATCAGTCAGTCGTTCCGTCCATCCTGTCGATCTGTGACTTTAACCATTACTTGCCAGACTGCCATGAAATTTGATACAATGAATTTAGTGCAGCGAACTCTTTCTCTTTTTGACCGCCTGATTTATACATTCAGTGGCCAGTTTATTAAGTACACCTGTACCATCTAAGGAAATCCAATACAACTGTTCTGCCACAAGTTCTACTTTTATGATGCCTATAATGTTCAGTTTGTTTGTTTTTTTCATATAAGTGTTAATTCAGTTATATGTTTTAGCGCTGAGGTCATAGTTAGTGGTGGTGTTATACAGGACTGCATTATATAGAGAGATGCCATATGTTCATTCTTGATAGCACACTTGGATGGTGCCAAAGTAAGTTTGATTACATGCATTCTCACTTGCTATTTTATGCAAACTTAACTTAAAATGGCCATTCAGTCTATGTTTATAGCTGAACAGATTTCAGTTTTAGTTAACCTAACTAAATTCAAGTAACTAAATTCAGTTCTGTAATACCTGCACTGGTTTTGAAGAATGAAAATCAGATGAGTGAAAATGTAACAATGCAATTAGTAGCTCTTAGTTGCTCTGTGGTTACGCAAGACTGGAGCACTACTTAGGGTGCCATTGATGTACCACAGCCAAAGCCTACATGTGGTCACATTGTGCACATACAGAGTCAGAAAAGCCACAGATTGAGGGGATCTGTCTGTTCTGTTCTCAATTCTTCCCGTATCATCTTTGGTTTTCTTCTGTTCTGTCCTTTTCTTTCTTCTCTCCTCTGTATATCCTGTACTGTTGAGTTTTTAGGCTCAGCACAAGATGTCAAATTATGTTGTTATGTGGTTTTTACATGATGTGTTTTACAAGATAAATATACAGTACATTTTAGAAATTAACTGTTTGGTTGTTATAAGAGACTCTCAAACTAGGTAGTTGTGAAAGACTCCAGGGAGAGATATGTTCATGGAAAAAATTTTTAGTACTTTGAAGTACTACCAACCTGTATTATCCTTTAAACCGGAAAGCTGATGCCTCTAATAAGAGCAGCATCTTTAAAGGCCAGGTGTCTGGACAAGGTAACATCTGCTGGGGAGGTTCCTTTTCATTCGAGCAAGAGGCACCAGATGCTGCCTCTGCACTGCACCACCTCCATAGAGATGTTCTGTCTTAAGATTAAATAGATTGTAGGAGGGACAAATTAATGATACCAAGTGTGTCTTGAGGGACAAGTTAAAGTTAATGAACGTAGTCTTGTAAGTTCATCTCTACACCACATAACAAACACAACAACAAACCACTAAAAATACTACGTCTAACTGATCAATCTGTGGCCACTTTGCTTGCCTGCTGCCCACAAAGCAGATTTCACATGGTAGCTGTGGTCAATATCTCTGACCTGGATATCCAGCTGCTTTCCAACACCATCCTTGTCGATACACAAATTCATTACTGATGATGGCCCAGACAAAGTACTGGTGATGCAGCTGTTGATCTATTATGCTATTTTAAAAAGGAAAAAATAGAATTGACAGTGTCAGCGTGTGAATGGTAATGAAAGTAGGTTGGATGACATCCAAATGACTATCAGACTCCAACCTCTTTGAGATCTCATTGTGTACTGAGCTGGAGCAGTGAAAGTGTGTCACACTGCAACAGCTTGGGTGCACTGTTGGTGGCCTGGACAACTAGGGCAGACAATTGAAATTGGGCAAAGCCAGAGGACAGAAAACCATTGGAAATCTGTTGTAGTGAGCCTGACATGGTTCACTTGTGTGTGTCCATTTCAAATGATGGTCTCAGGCTCGAGTCTGTACAGAAAGGATCACCAAAGACAGTGCGAAGTTGGGGAAATAAGGCGACTGATATGGCTACTCTGCGGCACCAACCAAAGTCCAGAACAGCCTCAACTCGGCAGGATCGTGGGTCCTGCTCTTCCACCGTGTCTTGCCCTGTCTTCTCTGGACTATACAGTGACCATGAAGAAGACCCACCGCTACGCCGCCAATCCTCTCCTTTACTCAAAGGCTCTCTTTCCAGTCTACACTCCACCAGTCCAAGCCCCAAAGGTTCCTTTTCTAACCTCCAAGGATCATTGCCAAGTCTCAGAGGATCTCTGCCCAGCTTCCAGGGCTCTTTATCCAGTCTGAGGGGTTCAGTCTCTCGGTTGAAGAGGCGGTCTCTAGGCAGCCTGGACAACTCAAGCCCCAGCCCCAGCGAGAGGAGTTCCAGCCCCAGCCTACAGAGCAGCAATGGCAGCTCCAGTGATGATGATGGCAGTTGGGACACTAATAGTTGGAGCTCAGGGGCCACCTGCCTGCTACGGACTCCTGTTAAGCAAGATAGCAATGAGGCATCAGCGGAATTGGGTGGAAAGTGTTGCACCACTGACCAGGTGTCAACTTCTGTCATGGCTGAGCCTGAAGTCATTTACCAAAATCTTATCTTCTCACATCCTGCTGCTAAAACTGAAAGTAAAGAAGATTGTGCTCCCGAGAGGATTTCCACAGCGCTAAGGAAAGACGCGGGAACCCAAAGTGGGTCCTTGTCAAGCCTGAACAAGAATGCTGCTACATTCTCATCCCATCAGCTGGACGAGAAGACCAACAGCAGACGCAAGTTCTCACAGTTTCTAAATGAGGTGACCTGTAGGGTGTTGAAATCTAACGGTGGCCCTCCTCAACAACAGTCCGCCCTTCGACATCACTACCCGTCTCCTCCACCACCGCCGCCATCAACCCCATCTCACCAATCACTAACCACCACACTACATTCCACACCAACAATCCCGCCACCACCACTATCTAATTCAGCAACAAACTTGTGGTACAGCCCAACCAGCTCTAACCTCCAGACCATCAAGGAGTATGATTCAAAGGACATTACCAGCTCCATCCACCAGTGGAGCAAGACATTACCCAGCTGTAAGATCTTAGAGCCCGGGGATATGTTGAGGAAAGTGAAAGAGGAAAGTCACTCATACCCAGAGCACGACCTGGAGCTATGTACAAAGATCCAGACGCAGCCCTCCACTGGAAGACTTTATCTAGAGACAGACATTGACAGAGTAAGGCAACTTGATGAGCTGGTAGCTAATGGCACTCTGGGGAAAGAGATGAATGAGAAAGGGCTGGAGAAGGGTACAGAGAGAGGGAAGGAAAGGGAAAACAGGATTACATGGGAGAGAAATGGAAGCTTGGGGATAGAGAAAGGGAATGAGAGTGAAAAGAGAAAAGACAGCCCTTGGGAGAGAGACAGAGGAATGGTGAAAGGGAAGGAAAAGGATACAATGAGAGAAAGGCCTTGCTGGGAGAAAGACAGAAGAATGGAAAGAGGGAGGGAGAAGGAGAAGAAAGTGGTACTTACCAGTTTTGAGCCCCCTCCTCCTCAGTCAACATCCAGTGGAAGGACTAACCCCTGCCCTGTCTTCAGCTGGCCAGAGGGATTTCCCAGAATGTCCTACAGGTCTACCTCATTACCCAGACCTGTTAATATCACTGTGAGTACAACTATATTTAAAGAGTTGGTTCACCTATATTACAAAATCTGAAATCACTGACTTTAAACCTTCAACAGGACTGCAGATACAGATACATGAATTTTATTACATCACATGCAGTTATTACCCACAGTTATTTTATTATGTGTTATTGTAAGGATAATTGCTGTGATCATTTTAAGAAATTATACATACAGCCTCTGTGCGGCCGTATGTCCTGTTTTCTCATCACGCAGTAAGAGTAGACATAGATTGCTGGAAATGAGGAGCCAAATGAATAAAATTACACAAGCCTCTGATGATTTCACTCAGTCTTGATTCAAGGCTTTGATATAGTTGCATCACATTCCTCCTTGTTAGCTTAATATTACTCTTCTAAGACTTATCAGACATGAATCATTTATGTTTGGTGTTTTGCTTAATTGCATCTGACACATCACCCACTTACCATACAAAACAAAATCTGCAAACATGATTATTCATTAACGTGAGGTGAATGGGGAATCTGAATTATTTTGTGCTGTACATGCATAGGAATGTAGTGCATGTGCAAAACGTATCCTCACTTTTACTTCTTCTTTTCAAACAGAATTGAAATCAAAGCATGACCTGCAATTTGAATGAATCTTTTCTCACTAGATGTGCATTTTCATAGCCAGGATGTTCTCAAAGTAGTGCTATGGAAAATGTCTATATTACTTCTCATTTAAATGCATTAGTATCTTTCTGCCCTCCAAACATCCAACAGAGAGATAGCAAAGAAAAAGTATTGGTCCCTTTGGCATGCATTATTAAAAAATACATCCACCCTTATTTACTGCTTGGTTTTCAAACAAATTTCACTATCCTGCTTGGCTTCCTGTGTGAAGGTAGCTAATACATTAATAATTAAAACACTTTCCTCCATCTTTTGAGCCCCAGGCATAGAAATGCCACTCCGTACTATAGCCTCTCACACCATGCTGCACTATTGTACAAATACTCTGCTGCTAAATGGGTGGACCTTGACCAATGGTACATCAGTGAGGAAATAGGGAGATGTTTGGGATGTAGCTTCCTGTTTAGAAATTATTCACTGGATGGCAGCTCCCTAGCAACTGTTCAGCTGATGAGTGGGTGTGAGCATTGAATGGAATACATTTGGTTTCTAGAGAGAAAACTGCTGTATGGCAGCTTTTCATACAGTTGGATTTGAGTGGATATGTGGAGACTTGACCAGGCCAGAGCTAAAAGGAGAGTGAATATTGGACTTACTTTCAAACAGGTGGCCAGAAACGACTTGCAAACGAGTTCACCATATCAACATTAAAGCTGATAATATGTCAGTGTTGTGTGTACAGCTTGTTTTAGCTGGCCAAAATGTAGCTAAAGAATCTGTTAATGCAGGTTCAAGATTTTAATCCTGGTTGATTTGGGGATGTAGAGGAAGAGCAAACTATGTATCTGTATATGGTGCAACTAAGCGGCAACCTCGGGGTTGAAAAATTAGGCCAATGTAAAAGTGCCAAAAACTGCAGTTCCTCAAATGGCCACTTGAGCCTGGCTCTAAAAGTGAGTCAATCCCCATAGAGCCCCATGTTAAAATGCCCAACTTTACAGCAGAAATAAACATGTTTACAGCCTGGTACAAAAAACATTTTTGGTCTCTATAGCTAATTTCCCCCTTCATGACAACTGTGAGGGGGATGGAATTTTTTATAACTCACCCGTTTAAATTATATTGAGGCTTAAAGTTATGCATAATCAAGGGCGGGCCGCTTTCAGAATCAGAAATCAGAAAAGTGCCAAAAACTGCAGTTTGAGTGCCAGGTGGGTGCCCTATCAGGTGGCTTGCCATTAGGTGGTCCAGCAACCAGGCTTTATTCGGCCTGCTTCAGCTCCACCTCTTTGCCCAGTTTTGGATTAGCCGGAGTCAGGCACTGTCATGATGACGACAGCCAGAGCCACCGGGAGCCGCCCGGTGGCAATTACAGAATACAAGTCCATTGAATAGCTATTGCTACAGAAATGCTGTCCATAAATAGTATCAAAAATATGATTTGATATAATGAAAATGTTAGGAAATATAACTGTAATGAGTAAGTTAATCAGTGTTTTACTGTCCTCTCTGGTGGAAAAGTCTGTGGGAAGTGGGGGGGTGGGAAGTTTAACCACTGAAGGTCATCAAAAACAAGATTTCCAGCTGCTTTTAAATTGCTCTGTTATGATGAAAAAAAAATGTGTGTTTGTCAGCTGAACATAATTGAGAATATGTCCATGTTTTATTATGGTATTTACAACCATTACTGAAGTAAACTAACCATAACCAGCATATGATGGTGGTGGTGGGGTCAATTTAGCAACAGTAAAATAAAGGCTAACATGTTACGTTTTTTACTGAATGAGTGTACATCCATAGTAGCAACAGCTGTAGATTATCATTCAGTGATGCCTTCCAGGAATGCCAATCCACTCCTCCTCCTGCCTCTCTCTAGGCTTGCCCTCCCCACACAGAGGGATGCTGGGATGGAGGGATGGACAGAGGGGATTACTGAGCGTTGTCTCATTCAGTAGCTGTATGAGTCATCCTGCTGTATCACTCACACTGTTTGTAACACCCACACAACACCACGAAGCACAGCATACACATGCTCACAAACACACACTGTACTCTCACAACCCGTATGTCGAAGCTGTGTACCTGTGACATTCATTATACCTCACTGAATCCTCGACTATAAATCCTGAGGCTGGCCTGAAATGCATGCAACTTGGCACAGACAAACACCTGCAAACACACTAACCTCCTGCAGCAACACACAGAAACAATATCTGATTTCCTGAGCTCTATAAAGTTCATGATCATGAACATAAATTTCAGAGGGTTTTATCACTTGAGTTTTACAGCAGTAATGTCAAAAAAAATTGTTTTGGACCTTGGCTGCACATACATGCTGTGGAATGTCAACTCTGGTCCAGGGGATGCATTGAGTAATTGGTTCTGCACCAAAGAATTAAGCCCAAGTGAAAATGTAAATGGTAAATGCTCTTGTGAAATCCATGTCATGCATAATTCATGTGCAACAAACAAATGTGTGCAAACAAGGACCTGTTCTCACATTCATCTCTATTCGATTTTTCACATATGAAGACATGATGAAGCAAAACTGAGTGGAGTGGGGTGTCACCTCCATCTTGTATGATATTTTAAATGTTGTATGTCTTAAAGGAATAGTTTTTGGGATGCACATTTTGGGATATATGTGTATTAGTTTTATTTTCTTTCAAGTTAAATGAGAAGGCTCCTATTTCTGTACAATAAACCGAAAGCTAACGGCAGAAGCAGGTTAGCTTAACTTGGCGTAAAGAGTGGAAATAGGGGAAAGAAGCTAGCTTGCACACAAACCCCCTTGTAAAACCACAACTTGTCATTTTGAGAAAATTATATAATGTATTAATTGGTGAGGTTTAGAGGTGATGGTAGACAGGTTTTTTGATATCTTTAGACAGAGTCAGACTAGTTGTTTCCCTGTTTCTAGTGTTTATGCTTTGCTAAGCTAACAGGCTGCTGTTGGCAGCTTTATATTTGTATGTAAAGACATGAGAGTGGTATCAATCTTCTCATCTAACTCTTGGCAAGAAAGCCAAGAAGTGTATTTCCCAAAATGCTGAACTACTCTTTTAAACTGACTCATGCATACAATTATTCAGGTTTGTTTACCTTCTTACTTTTCCTGCTAAAACTTTCCATTTTCTATCATTCATCTTTTGTATTTCTCTTCTCTTCTTTCAACAACTACAGTATGTAAGTCTGCCTCTCACCCTTGGGCACTTTCTCTCCATTTCTGCAGCACACAGCATTTTTCTTTTGCACTGTTAATCTGTCATTTCTTGCTCTGTCTCTCTCCCTCCTCCCCTTTTCACTTAATGCTCTCAATACTGATATAGTGCGTGTGCCAAGAGTGAGATATAATTGATATATTTGTTTGCTGAGACAGACACTCTGAGAGCTCATTAAACACCAGATAAGAGGTACTCCACAGCAGCGGCGCCAGATAAATCTGCTTGATAAATAAATCTAATCATTTTACCCTCTCTTCTTCTCTTCCTTCCAGGAATCTGATGAAGAGATGCAGCATGACACGAGGTTAGCCACTTTCACGTTTCCCTCCTGTCCTCCCGGCAGTGACACCACCATCACACCTCTCTCTCCTTCTTTTCTCCATCACTCCCATAACCCCTCCTCTTCTCATACACCTCCTCCTGCTCCATTCAATTCCCAGCTCCCTCTCTCACTTTCTGTCTCTCTCTCTCCCTCTGCCTACCAGCCTGTCTCCAGTCAGAATTAGAGGAGGCTTTTTCTAAATGCATGCCGCTCTGAGGGGATGCACAGGCACATGAATATTGTGATCTTATCAGCTGAAAATGAGGCGAAAAGCATATAAACGGTAAGGCAAGAAAGAGGAGAAGTGCATGGCTGGTTTTATTAGTTGCTCTGAGATAAGTGTGTGTAGTTGCTTTGCCACACTAATGAATGTTGTGAGTGCTCTTCTGCAGCTGTTGTGCCGTTCTGTCCATGTGTTGGATAGTCTAAGTGCTTTCACAAAAGGGTTGGGTAGACAGCTGTGCATTCAACAGTACAGCTTGTTTGGAGAATATGAATACATGTTGTGCAGCGTGGTTGAGTAAACTGAAGCTTTTTGTTACTCTACAGCAAAGGAAGTGAAGCTACTGAAGACTGTTTGGTTTAGTTGAAGTAAATCTGCGTTGTTTTTTCTGCCCAGTTGATTCAGCTATCATTTGGATTTTATTGCCGTCAGAATAATGAAGCGCCAAATGTTTTCAGAGCCCTCAATTAACTCTCATATTCATTCACTGGACAAGATGATACCACAGAGAGGCAATTATGGCTGAACAAGCACATCATGAGAGAGAAAGTTGTTCTCATTACACCAAACTCCTCACCTTGTATAGATTAAGAGAGATACAGACAGAGCAAGAAGGGTAAATCCATATTTTACTTCATGAGTTGAGAAAAGATGCGATTACTTTATATTTCAGGGAGTAAATTATGAAGTCTTCTTCTAAATGTTGCCTTCAGGTGGCTTTATAATCTGCATGTCAGCACATTATGATTACAACATCTAGAAGTTAATTGCTTTCACCTCCAGTCCTAACCTCCAGCAAGTGAGGAAACATTGATTTTTGGAGATGATCCCTACTTCCTGTTACATAATTAAAGCAAACAGCACCTCAGATAAGGTGCCGTCCAGGGGGAAACTTTATGTCTTTGAAGTGAGTTTCAAACTTCCAGTACAATGGAAAGAGCTTTAATTAATCTGGTGAAAAACAAAAAAGAGAAATGAACAATGATTGCTAACCCTCTCGTCACTACAGTGTTGTTTTTCTGCGTTATGACAGCATGTAATTAATTAATGTATCATTACTTCAAAGATGGCAGTAAAATTAAATCCAGTACCTTAAGCTCTACTACAGTACTGTACATGGCATGAGAGGCAATCCTAGTTTGCAAATATTACATATAGTCAACCTGTCTTGTCAAAAGAGAAATCATAACAAGTCAATTTGGAAAATTTTTAAGCATAATTCATAACAGAGAGAGGTTTTCTGGTGATACAAGCAAAACTCAAAATTAGAATAAATAAGTGTTGAAGGCTGTCCAAACAAATCATCAGCTTCACCAAACCCCAGCAGCATGCCATGCTCTGCTCCTCCTCAGTTTTCTGAAATGATTCTTGTCATAGATAATAAGCTAAAGCATATCACCAAAGGCTGTTTTGTTCTTTACTTGTAAGCTGAATTAAATCGATGCCAACTAAACTGAGATCATCGTGCACTGACAAAACATTACAAACTCACTGTCTTCACATGCAGAATGCACAATATGAAGAACACAGATAAGAAGAGCACATAAAGAGAATATTAGATTCATGTTTTTATGAGATTTTAACGTAGAAACTTTGTGGTAATTCTCATATTTTCCATCTTGTGCTAATTTTCCGCTTCAAAGTTCTGTGTAAGGTAGATTGCTGTAATTGCTATCTTCTTTTATTTTTAGATTATTAATATCGTCTTTATGAGGTGATTTGTTGAGCCTGTTCACTTGTGACAGACAGATGAAATGCTGAACTTTCCAAAAAAAAGTGTAATAAAAATGTCACTGTCAATGTAAAATTGAAAGCCGAAATGGTGATGCTCAAAGGAGGAGTAAAAATGGATATTGTGCCCCTTAAGTCAAAATATAACTGCTTACTGACAGATGAAAAGGTTACATATCTTAAAGTTCAACTTTCTGTAAACAAGAAAAAGATTCTCACAGTGCCAACTCATTTTGTCAAAGAATCCAATGAGTTTCCATGAGTCCAAGGGTAGTGGAAGTTTCTTTGTATACATAATGTAGGAGCACATCAAATTACAGTCATAGCTGCTGAGTTTAGTTTTGGATAAACCAAGGACATAAAAGTGATTTAAAAAATACAAACAGCCAGCTCAATAAAAAAGCTGTATTGGTTTCACTTGACTTGCTGTGACTTTTAATTAGGTCTCTACAAATGTTTCAGCTTACCTTCATCAGCTGTATCTACCCATGATCCACTTTGTCTCCTGCACCAGCCCCTGGGATACATCACTAGCCCACTGGGCTTCATTCAGACTTTGAGGAATATGCCTAAAGAGGTTTTGTTTGTTCATCTCTCTTGTCTTTCCCTAAGCTAGGCACGTAGCATCCAAAAAGCAGATGCTATACTAAGGCTCCCTTCAGGTTAGCCTGGAGCAGTTTGCCACCTCCCCGCTCTCTCATTCTTCTGTCTAATTATTTCCGAGACGATGAGATCAGAGATTTATGCAGAAGCCATTTGTGAAGGTGGACTACTGTAGCATCTGGAAGTGGTTGACGAGGGATATGCCCTGGAGCGTACTCAAGGGGTTGGCTTTGTCTTTGAGTGTGCACATGTATCCGTATTCTCTGATATAGACCCCTGTGAATCACATGTCTAAGTCTTAAGCCTCCTTCTCTGTCTTTGACTTCCCACCTCACCACCCTCGTTGCTCCCTGGACTATTGGAGATACGCCTGTCTGCCACACAGCATTTATATGGCAGGACAGGGTCAGCTGGGCAACATAAGCCTCTGGAGCGCCCATACAGTGGACCTCGAGTGCCTTTTAAACACAAATTCTATGTACTGTATGTCAGAAGAGGATGATGTGTGGCATTTTAATGCCACATATAAAATACAGAGGATAGAGCTCTTCAACACATAGGTTTTAACTTGATCTCAATGTCCCCACACAGGCTATTTTAGCTCTCATTAATTATTTTTTCTTTGTTCTCGCAGCTCATTAATGCATTAGCTTCAGTCCTGATCTCTCTTGTTCAGGGTCATGGTTCAGAGACTGCTCCTATTATATCAACAATAATTTGTTGATACAGCCTCTGTTGTGTGTTGGGCTGCAAAAAACATGCTGTTTCACCAGACAAGCACGTAAAAACAAACATACATGGCATTCTTACGCGCTATGTGTTGAACAAACTGTGCACCTATTGCACCCATTACACCTTAATAAATACTTCATTGCACCCTGGAGGGCCGTGAATGTTTAGCTTACATGCACACAATCTCATCAAGCCCTGGTCACCTCCTGCATGGTGGATTGCCAGATGTCCAATCTGGGCTGTGATGATAAAGAGAAAAGGCTTGGAGGTGAAAAGCACAGGGTTCTTTCTTCAAAGGCTAAATTTGGTTGTCATGGGCCTTTGTACCTCTTTGTGCTGAGCTGAGCTACTGTACAACATGTGCTGTGGAGGGACAGGATCCTATAAACTGTAATCTCTGAATTCAGATTCAGAACTTATGTTCAGTAGTTAACTATATCCAACCATTACAGGTGATTAAATTAATAGTTTTCGAAAGAGTTTAATTTGCAGATATATCAGAGTGTGACATGTTAATGTGCTGTTTGCTCTCATCGTTAGCATTGTTTTTGGCCACAGCAGGCAGTTATTTTCAACCAAAAAGCTCTAAAAACCCACTGTACACTAACAGCTCTGTGAGGCTGTACTAAGGCACAGTGGTGCTTTGCGCTAAATGCTAATGTGCACCATTTCAGTTGGTTGGTTTAGTTGCTAATTAGCACTAAACATAACGTACAACTGAGGCTGATGGGAATGTCATTAGCAGTTATTTGGTCATAAACCAATTTATTGGACAAATTAAAATTGTGATCTGATGGTAGAGCTAGATGAAGTTAAGGGATCACCAAAGTTATTACAATTCAAGCTGAGGTGGACATGAATGTCTGTACCAAAGTTCATCCAATAGTACAATATTTCAGTCTGGACCAAACTGGTAGACCGACAGACCGACATTGCCATCCTTAGAGCTATGCCGCTGGCATGGCTAAAAACTAGAGTACTACGGTATGAGCAAAATACAATATACACCAAACATAAATATTAACTATTAAACCATCAGGAGTAGTTGCTTTATAAATCTTTAAAACACTTCTCTGTCTACATAGTGTTGTATCTCAATAGTCTGTGAGGCGATTACTTCTTGTCCTCCGCCAGGCTGGAAGCACAGGTATGTCACGACTGTGTTGTCGTGGCAACCTCAGTGAGGACTGAACTCTCTTTCCCAGAATTTTAACAATGGAGGAATCTTAACTCAGGCTGTGGTCTTAACACACAAACGTATGAATTGTGTGAATCATTTTTTCAGTACACTACCTTTCTCTCTCTCTCTCTCTCTCTCTCTCTCTCTCTCTATCTCTCTCTGTGTGTGTGTGTGTGTGTGTGTGTGTGTGTGTGTGTCTGAGTATTGTTGCTTGTTTGAAAGGTTATGAAGGGGTGAAGAGCACAGTGAACTGCTGGCCTGCAGCACTGTGTAGCTCTGGAGTCTACTTATGTCCAGAAACACAGATTGAAAGAGAGACAAAGAAGACATGTTGTCAATACATACAGGAACAGCAATATGAAACATAAAATCTTTATCAAGTTTATTAATTTCACCTTTTTTTAACCACCATTGTTTGTACTACCAGGCAGCTATTGTAAAAATAGGAGTCAAAATTTATGGTACTGTATTGAGTATTGCGCCCTCGGCTAAAAAAGGAATTCAATTTAGGAGGGTTGGAGTTGTTTTTCTTGATAAGGGTAACATCTTTGGAATTATAGGTGACTTGAACTTCATTTGACCTGATGAATCTGAAGTCTATTACATTGTCCAAGTTGTTGCCCAGAAGGTAATCTGGCAAATATTTTTGTTGATCTCCAGCAGACAATGAAGGATTTTTTCATCCTTTAGTAATAAACAAACGGAAAAGGAATATTTTCTGAACATAATGATGTACCTCTATGTTAGGGATAAAGATAAAAGTGAAATTCAGGGAAACAACTTGGTTCAGCTGAACCTGCATTATCCGTGTTTCAAATCCGCCCCTGTATGTAATTCTCTGCTCTTTCTTAGTATCTTCTTCAACCTCGTCAGAAGTGGAATTCTGAAAAAGCTTGTTGAATTGAAGGGGAATTGTGATTTAAAGCTCTTTCTCTGAAGTATGTAGTCTTTCCAGAAAACATTTGTGGTAGAATTTATTTTATATTTTGACAGAATTGTTGAGCAGCACAGAAAAAAGATGAAGTTTAGCCCAAGGCCGATCTCCTGCTGACTGCTTTTTCACTGTCAGTACAGTGGCTAGAGTTGTTCATGGGCCTAAATACCAGAGCCCAAACGAGACCCAACTGAACCCAACTGGTACTGCCATATTTGAGACTAAAACACAACCCATGATCCGAAGCTATATTTTGTCTTTATTTCATCCATTACTGAGTGTCTCTTTCCCACTGGACTTTATATATCTACTTGCAAAACATTACATGCATTGACACATACAATCAGCAAATTCAAAGAGGTAAAGAGAGAAATTTCTTAATAAATTACAAACCCAAACCCAAACCAAGTTCAACAATTGCATGAAATCAACCGATCTGAACCCTGATACTTTGTCAGGACACTATAAACTAGAAAAGAAGGTTTACATTTGAATCTGTTTCATTTGTGGGGTTATGTAATTAGTTGTCTAAATCATCAATGTGAAGCTTGAACAAACTTTAACTTAACTCTCCATCATTTCATGCTGGGCAGGTAGCATACAGTCAACTTTTGGGAGCTTGTTTGTTTGACAAGACTGCCTTCAGTCTTATACGGAGGGATTCAATCATACAGACCTGTGATCCAAAAAAGTGACCTGAAAGAGACTGAAAACTGCAAAGAGCTTTACTTTTATTATGGAGCTTTAAAAAAACTTTATGAAACCTGCTTAAACAAACCATCGTTTCTCCTGTCAGTCAGGTTTTTCTTAATACATTAACCTTTAAAGGAAACTCGATTTCCCTGCTTACACTTTCAGAAACCAATTTACTGCCAGAAAGTTGGGAAGAATTGATCACTTTAAAGAGTAGTCCAGCAATTTAATGTGTAAAGTTGACAATTAAACCTGTTGTTTAGCCTCTGTCATGATGGACCAGTCAGATCCAGCATCTTATGTTGTGCTGTGACAGATGGTGATCCAGTCAATGCAAAGATATATTGTGCTATGCAACATAATAAAGGAGGTTTGAATTGGATTATGATGAGCTGTGAGCTGCCAGTACCAAACTGTAGAAAGTATGGTTTGGCAGCAGTAAGTTACAGATGGGGCTGCAATTTACTCCCCATTTAAAGTGCAGTACGTCTAAAGCTTCTCTGTTGTTTAGCACAGTCTATTGCTATGTGAAGCTTTTCCAGAGGCAAAATGGTTTTTATGTTACTTTGCTTAAAGAGACTGTTGTGAGATGGTATGGACTCACTTATTGAGGACTGTCAACTAAAGAAATTAACACACTAATCAGGGGTTTATTTTATTGGTAAATTTACGCCTATTTGTTAACTTAAGGGGATAGGTTCACAATTTTTCAAGTCTGTCTTTAAACAATCAACAGGTGGCCATATGAACATTGCAACCGGTGCTGCTTGCTGTAATCATTCCCCGTTTATACTGGACATTCAAAGTTCCTTTCCTACAGTGATTTCATTGTAAGTGATGGGGGACAAAATCTATAATCTTTGTTCTGTATAAAAACATATTCAAAAGCTCAGCTGAAGCTAATATGAAGCTTCCACTTTCTGAATTAGTCAAATCAAGTAGGTATCTTTTTAGTACAAAATGCGCTCATGTCCTTGACTTGAAAAATTGTGAACCCCATCCTTTAACCACAAACACACAAAAGCACAGAGAGCCCACCAGCCCTGAACTGCGCAACACACACACACACACACACACACACACACACACACACACACACACTACAGCGTTATATGGGAAAGATCCCTTGTTGCAACTCCTGCTGTGGCCCCCTGATGTGACCTGATCTGATCAGGAAGAGTGTGAAATATGCCTACAAATTGTCAAAATTGATTGAACACTTGCTGTTTCCTCTGAAGCTTCGTACACACACACACACACACACACACACTCTTCTACTCACACAAATAAAACTTTATTGTTATGACTGATGTACCGTTTAAGGCCAAGGCCAAGGATACATGAAGGAGCTGGAGGGAGTTTGATGAGTCATAACGCAGCAGGGGAAACTATTCATTATCTGTTCATTTATCCCCAGGAGCTTTTTGTGTTTGAAGACAGCATTATGGTTCCAAAGACCATGAATTTAAACATTTGCTGTCTGGCCCTGAACTGTGTTTGACATCACCTGCAGCAGCATGGTCAGGATACTTCTGTCTGTTACTGTACATCAAGTTCCTGATTTAGACCCCTATCACAACCACAGTTAATCAATGCAAATGTTTTCAATGACATTTTTAGATGATGTGATTCAAGCTCAAATAAAACAGATATTTCAGCCGTTTATTATAAGTTAGTGTGCTTTATATATTTTTATTAGTTTCAAGGCCAGCAAATTCTTCCATCTCACCCACTTAAGGTTGAGTCTCTTTTGATATGTAGATAGAAACTAAAGAAGAGATAAACAGTGCGGGGATCACTCCTCAGATGCAGTTCGTTGTCTTCAGGCAGCAAACTGTGTTGACTAGTCATCATCATTGCTCTGGTGACTTAATCCACAGAGCTGTGTTTTCTGGCCGCAGGTAGTGGAGCATGCACAAGAGACTGTTGTATTTCTGGAGTCTTGCGTCAGAAGAAATACACAACACATGGCTCTCAAGTAAAGACTCAACCACTGTGGTAGATCACACCAAGGGAAAAAAGTTTCAAAAATTGTAAGATAATGTTGCTAATGATCACCACTTCTGCTCATGTTTGGTCTCTTTTGGCTTTTAGGCTGTTTGAGTCACAACGTTTTGAGTTACGCAGCAGTTGAGATGCATGTGAAGGAATAGTTCTGGTTTATTACAACTCTAGTCCTTTTTTGTAGTTTTGGCCATCATTCCTATTAGTAATAACAATGTGCTACTCACCAAGTTAATTGCTAATGTCTGGGAATGCAGCGGCATTGCTAAAAATAAGTCAAACGGGGCAAGAAGCATGGTCAGTCAGACAATCACACAATCCCCCAGGTTAGCCAAACTTATTTGGAAGAGAAAACAAAAGCAAACGGTAAAATTATTACCCAAATCATCCATCACAGCTTCCCAGACAGATGTCCAGGTTCAGCTTTGACCTGTAATACTTAGTTTGGACATTGTGGCAGGTCAGAAAACTGTCATATCAATGTCTTTTTTACAGTTTTGGAAGGCACTAACAAACTATCTTTTTTTTGTTTGGAGGACTTGTTGAAAGTGGTTTAGAAAAGTTTGCGAAACTGTTGGCTTGTTTACAACCTGTCCTATCTTCTAACGTCTCATTTCACCATGCTCCCAGATCTCAGCAATTACTTTGGTTACTACAATGTCATCACAACCAATAGAAATGATGGCCAAAACAACAAAAGTAACACCTGCAGAGTTATCTTCTAAGCTGGAATTTGAAGGTTTACTGTTTATATTAGATGAGGTGCTTGTGTCTCTGTGTGCTTCTCACTTAATAACAGACTTCAGGAGGGATGGCACTGTGGCCATTAAAGTTTAATATGCTCATTTGGTCGCTGTGAATAGTATATCTGGCAGGCAGTAGTTCTACCTTGCTCACCTCCCATGGCTCATTACTAGTAAATCAACCTGCAGGTACCATAAGGGCTCCCCATTGTAGATCCAAGATGGATGCTGGCTGGTTGTGACCTTTAGTTGGTTTTGGATTAAGGTTTTTTTGTTTTGTTTTTTCTAAATTTTTTGCTACTGGAGCCATTCTCATGAAAGAGGAAAAGTATACAGGCAAAGTGGGAGGTGGAAGCTGTCTGAAGTAGGTTATAGTCTGCAGCGTTACAACAACCATTTGTTGTACTCCTTGTAGTGTGCATTGTCTGATCATTATGAAAAGTTGTAACACATGGGGAAAGGTAAACATGGTTTACTCTTGTTTCCGTCCACACAATAGACTCCTCTTAATACTTGAGGAGGATACACTATAGAGAGGAAAGGGTGCTTGATTTACATATCTTTTGCTGTTTTGAGTTTCTCTGGCAGTGTAGAAACAGCAGCAGTAAGCCTATCATGAGGTTCTCTGAGGACTTAGATTTGTGCCTTCATGTGGATAGTGTTTACCTTGCCAAACAACACCTGAGGCACCAAGATCTGCTGTTTATCCCCCTGGGGGAGGTGTTGTGATACAGTGAGGGTACAGTACTTCATATGCACTACAGGGAGGTGTGTGTTTATGTTTGTGCATGTGAGGATAGATTCTATACAACTGCACTTTCTTACCAATTCAGCAACTATTTCTGTCTTATTTCTCTCTCTCTCTCCCTCTGAGACTTGCAGATAAGAAAAACAGCTATAGCAGCAGTGTTTTCAGAAACTGCCATTGTTTCCTGAACCAGTGTTGAGGGGAGATTAAAAATAATAAGTAGTGGTGCCATAACAAGTGGCGGCAGGCGACAAAACATTCATTGTTGTTGAACTGCTACCCTGCCGCTCTGCTGGGACTGATAAAAGTTATACTGCTGGCAACCCCTGTCTCCATGCATTTATGCTTACTTGGCTCTTAAGGACAAGACATAGTAGTTTTTAAAAGGCAAATATATGGACTTATTGATATGTTTGTGCTCCTTTAGTTACTGTTGCGATGCCTGTCAACCTTTTACAGCACATAATGCAGTTTACAATGACAGTGGTAGCAGATTTACTACTTACTACTACTACTAATTTTTGAAACGTGTCTTCAATTTCATATGGAAGAAGACAAAAGCAGGTTTCTCTTTTCTAGTTGACGACTGCGTACAGCTATAAAGACGACTGCTACAATCAGATTCTATCAGGAGTAGCTAGCTATTGTAAGCTAATGCTAACACTAAAACTGTGTAGTTGGTTAAAAGATTTTGTCACTACCTGACTTTTTCTAGCCCAACAAAAAGCCTGCAAAAAGGTCTTAAATATGCATATGATGGCTACATACCTGATAAAATGCAAAGAGACTGAGGCCAAAGCTAATCCAAGGTAATAAGTTAGCACCCTCACCAGCTGATGATCCATGAGACATGGAAATAAAGAGACAGCATTGTTCTTGTATTGCGTAAGATAAGAAAAAATGTAAGATCAGATTGTTATTTTGTGTTCAACACAAATACATACTTGGAAAAGCAAAGCAGATGTTACATTTATTCTTGATTGTATATATTTTCAGAAAGTATATTTCACTTTTAATGTTACAAGAAAAAAGGCTTTTAGGGTGAGGACTAACCGATGTGTTTGGCAAACATGACGCTACCTCGGATAACGAGTTTGACTGCTGTTGCTGGAGTGAAATCTAACCAAAATCCAATAAAATATAACATGACAGAGCCGCTAACGTTAAACTCTGATAGCATCCAGGACCAGCTTCCACACAGCAGGGAAATACTACACAGTGGATGTACTAGTTATGAATGGGCCCTTAACATAAATGTAACCACACAAGTTAGCTAATTAAATGCTCCTGGCCTTGAAAGTAACACTCGATTACTGCAGCAAGCTAGTTAGCTGGACAATACAGAGTATCTCTTACTATAGCCCAATTCTCACTGCTTCAACATGCAGAGAAATCCAAAGCTTGAGAGACCATGCTCAGGGGAGGGCTCTAGCAAAGGCTCAGTTGTTTTCCTCTTAATAAATAATTGCAATTATTGGACATTTTATTATTTGTAACATCACATTGAAAGCTTATGAGCACTGATATAAGCAAGATTCATCAAATGCAGCTGCATAAAGAAAGATGTACAACTGGAAAAGTTTATTCTGGCATTTTATGCTTGCTAGTGGCAGGTTATTAAGTTTTTACGGTGCAGGAGATCTGAGTTCAAGCCCCAGCACTGCAGAACAGTGATGAAGGATGGAAATGGAAACACACGCGCATTCATCATAACACTGATTTATTAAGGAATAACCTCTGCGGTCAGCTGGTCAATAACTCACCATTCCATAGGGTCCTGCAGATTGTGGTGGCTGCATTCAATTGTTTCCATTAAGAGAGGGTAATGATGAAAAAGGAGGCTCAGGTAACAGAAATATTATTCATCTTTCTACATTCAGTATTGTATTTGTTTGGATTATAGAATTATGGGAAATAGCTTAAAAGGTCTTTGTGCATTGATCTTTCAATAGGAAGTGCAAAGTTCATCTGAAGGTTCAATAATTTAAAGTATTGCATACTATTTAAGTTTGTTTACTGGACTTATCTAATTGATCCCCCAGCTCTGCTTCGTCATACCAAACTGGCTCATTTTCTGAATACACACAAAATCTCTGTTTTTCTCCGGAGTCAACAGAACTAAATGTGCTGCTAAATCTGTGGAACTTCAAAGCTGTTTTTCTCTGCTCTCTTGCCAGGGTCATCACAGATAGCCAACTCCTATCTGCCTCCCCAGGCAAGACTTAGAGCTTTGACTGTTGGTTTGTGGTTAGAGTTCAAACTTGGCTTCAACATTCAGCCGACCAGCAGCAGCAGCAGAGGCATCAGCTATACACACATGAGAGCCGAGGCAGAGAGAAAAATATGAAAAAGATATATATTGGCAAAACTGCTCTCAAAACACAGAGAAATGGTTGCAAACATCAGAAAAGAAGGTAAGATGAGTCAGTCTGGGGAGTGTTTTAAACTCTAAACATCAGCCTCATTATCAGGGAATCCATTTAATTCATTTTGACTAATGGAAATGGATTCTCATTGGGAGGTCATGACCATTAAAAAGCCATTAAAAACATAATGTAGCATCTATTCATTCCCATCATTCATCTTCATATCTCTTGTCATGTATCAGGTGACATCTACATTCAAGTTAACACTGCCCTGCATTTTACCAACAACAGTCTTACCCTAAAAAAAAAATCAATGACTGTGAGCTCAGACTTAATTAAACTGGCATTACATAGTGATAAGAGCCCAGAGCAATTTTCACATGTACTTACAATAGCTCTCTGGCTCCTTGCCATATGATTTTACCACATCACTTGCAGCTGTTAGACCGTGGAGAGGTTGTAAAGATTTTGTTTTGTTGTAGCGCCAGGCCAGCAGAGTAGGCCGAACGTGAAGCCTCATCATGTTGGATACTCTTCAAATGACTTATCAGTCTGTCTGTCAAACATTTATAAAGGAATAGTTTAAGATGTTGGGAATACACTTATTTGCTTTCTTTGCAAGAGTGATATTTGAAGATGAAAAACAGTTCATTCATCTGCCTAGAATGTCTCAGTA
Organism: Siniperca chuatsi; assembly: GCF_020085105.1. Lineage (NCBI taxonomy): Eukaryota > Metazoa > Chordata > Actinopteri > Centrarchiformes > Sinipercidae > Siniperca > Siniperca chuatsi. The sequence continues at coordinate 16,752,781 of NC_058056.1, forward strand.
GTATCTGGCTACAGCACAAGTTACCAGATATGGCCTATATGGCAACCTCATTACAACAAGTCTTTGGGATTCAGCACATAGTCACTGCTCCCTCTCAACTCCCCCTACAACCACGCATTTTTACATTCACATCTACATATATTTTGTGCAGGTTGAACAAGCAAGATAAAACGTTAATTGGAAAGCTTTAGAAGTGTTGGTTGGCATATCCACTTTGCCTAAAGCTAGGATAGGTCTTCCCCTGCTTGCAGTATTTATGCTAAGCTAGGCTAACAACAATCTGATACAGCTCTGTACTGAAAGGAATAGTTTTCACTCTTTTGTCTAGATTTAGATGAGAAGATTGAGATCACTCACATGTGTATGCACTAAGTACAGAGCTATAGAGCCAGGAGGCGATAAGCTTAGCTTAACATCGGGAGAAACAGCCTGCCTGCCTCTTACCAAAATTCAAAAATGCGCTTACCAACACCTCAAAAGCTCCCTAATTAATATGTTGTATGTTTTTTTTAATCTGTACACAAACAGTAATGTAAAACCAGTTACATAGTTGTTACAAACTGTTTTTGAGGCCAGCATTTCTGTGCAGCGTTTCTGCTCCACTCCTAGCTGTTGTTTACAGCATGTAACTCCTCGTAAAACCACAAACAAACGAGAGAGAAGATATTACTTAGTGAGCTTTAGAGGTGTTTGTGGGTATATTTTTTTAACTTCAGCCAGAGAAATTTCCCCCTTCTTTTAGTCTTTTTGCTAAGCTAAGCTAAATGTCTCCTGTCTCCTGTCTCCAGCTCTGTACAGACAATGAGAGTGGCATAAATCTTCTTATCTAATGCTATAAAACAGCAATAAAGTGAATCCCAAATGTTGAACTATGTCTTTTAACAAACAGATGATGAGAGTGGTATCAATCACTACACTACACTTCCACAAAGAAATCAAATAACCGTATTTTTCAAATTGCTGATCTGTTTCTTTAAAAAAAATGGTGCATACAGGGGCTGTTTTTGTACAACGTCAGATGTTTATCTGCTATTCCAATGCCAGGGATATTTTTGCTTGGATACTTATATACTGACTTCTTACTGCGTGATGAAAGCTTAATTAGTGTAGATCTTCAACCAAGTACCCAGACATTAAAGGTAGTTCATTGCCCCACCCACGTATTGACACAACACAGTCTATAAGTCTCTCTGTGGACACCATTTTCTCCTTCTTTACTGCCAGCTTACTAATTGAGGCTCTGGGCTGAGGTGAGGTGGTTGGAGGTGCACTCATTGCGCCTGCTGGCTGGCAGCGCTGAGCCATTGAACCTCTCCGTGAGCCAAGTATCCATCAGTCTGGCAAAATGCTAAATCCCCCAGAGCGCACACTGCCCCTGCTCCCCATCTCTAGCCTTTCATTACCACATCCATTCCCTCAGTCAGTGCTGTCTGTGTGTTTTTTAGTCCCCCACACTCAAACCTGCATCAAACGCACATCCAAAATATTGCTCCCTGCGCGTTGTTACTGTTGATGGTGTTGAAATGGTGCTATTCTGGCCTCTCACTCACTCTTTCTCATGCTCTTTCTCTTTTAAAGCTTACTCACACACAAAGTCATGGTCCATTCTATATTTTCACCTCTTCTTCTATGAATCACCCATGGTCTTTGTCTGGGGTAAAAATCCTTTCCTATTCTTTCAGGGATTCGATAGGGGGGCTGTGTAAAGGAATTCACCATTACACCGATGGGAGCTCCTTTCACAGTTCTGCTCCCTCCCTGTGAATGAGAAATGATTAATATTCCTCCTCCATCCATCTCCTCCTCCCCATTGGTGCCTCACTGCCTTCCCCCTGCCTGGGACCTCTCTCACTTGAAACTGAATTACACTCCAGCTACACTTCACCCCTTTCCCTCCCTCTCACACAAACACATACACACTTTACTTTTTCTGTTTTCTCTCTCTTGGCTCTATGAATCTGACACACTCTGAAAGCAATGGAAGTACATCAGTGTTGTGACTGTCTTGTCTCAAATCCTGTTCTCTAAACTCTCTCTGCTGCATGTTCAGCTCTTTCCACGACCACAAAGATGACCTCCGTAAGCGCCTGTCGTACACCACCCACAAACTAGAGATGGTGGAGACAGAGTTCGATTCCACTCGGCAGTACCTCGAGACAGAGCTGCGCCGGGCCCAGGAGGAACTGGAGAAATTTACAGAGAAACTACGCAGGTGTGTGTGCATGTGGAATTGACTCTGTGGGCAGCTTGCCTTTCTATGTATGCAATACCCCACCAGAAACAAACCCACCAAAGTCGTCCTGTGATGTCAAGGAAATTTGGGTAAGGGGGTAGATGAAGAGTGTTTTCACATGCTGTAACATACAATTTAAAGGCCATGACAGTGGTACTCATGGGCAACATTAAGGCCGTTTCAAGTATACTTCATGCAATGAAGTATACAAACTACCTCATGCAATGTGTTGTCCAACCACATCTAAAGGCTAAAGTGTTTAAAGCTGTTTCTAACAGCCATACTCAATGGCGAGATAAACCAAGAGGGGCAATAATCATTCAAATGGGGATAACAGCACACACTTTTGGGCAGTGTTTCCTCAAAGTGTTGCACTCGTCTGTATAAACAACAAGTGATGGGAGGTAGTTGTGTGAAGAACAAAAAAGGGACGTACCCCCCCCCCAATTCTGACATCGGAGAGGTGTGAGGGTAAGGGATTCAGACGGTGTTCGACGATCCGACAAGCCAGTAAAAACATACTGACCCCATTAGTCCTGTCAAAGGACTGCTCAGGTTTTTGTATATTATTCCATAATACATCGTTTTTGAAGTGATCCTTTATGTATGATGAAAAAAGATTCCCATTTATGATAAATATTGATATTTTTGCTCACCTTTTGTCTCTTTCACAGATTTTGACAACGTGATGTTTTCTCAGCATTTTTCAGCAAATATGCCATTTTTGGAGCCCAGTATCCCAAGTAATTAAGTCCATATTGGACGATTCCACACATTCAGCGCAGGAAGTAGTGTGCCCTCTAGTGTATCTGCAGGAGACCAGAGTTCATGCCCTGTTACAGACCTGAAATGAACTTTGGCCTTTTTTATTAACTGTAACCATGATTGCTTCCTAAAACTAACCCTTTCTCTGACCTTAACCATACTGTAGTTGCCATGTGCAGATATTGTAAAAAGGGAGAATTTGAGAAAACATTGCATTTACTGTAATCTGGGATTTGCAGAATCATCCAGTATTCAGGTTCTTGTAAGGCAATAGGGTTGCTGTTTCCTCAAGGTGTTGGACGCACCAATTAACCTTATTTCTGTGGTCATCTGATTAGCTAATTAACATTTATGTACATGTATACATAAATACATGGAACTTGTGTATATGTATATGTATGTATATGTATATGGAACTTGTATGATGATTGTTACACATACTTGATGAAGTATAAGAAAAATAACAGCCTCTCCTGAGTACATATTTTTCATTGCATGTGATGAAGTGAATCGTCCCACTTATGCCAGGGCCTCTTGCCAGCAATGCATTCATTCATACTTTAGGGCAATATACTCCTTAAATAAAAACATTGTTTTGGCATCTTTGACAAATTTGGAATAAATCTTAATTTATTACTTCAACATGTAAAAGAAGCTGTAGCACAGTAACAATTACATGAGTGGCCTTCCAAGTATTTCATTTCATTTTAGCAGCGTGATGATAACCCCAGAGCAATGATTTTCTGCAAATAGAGCAAACCTTCTGGTCAGACAGAACAGAATGTTCTCTGTGGCCATGGTATGAATAAATATGATTCACATGCTGTTTAAATAAACTTGAAACTTGTCTTTGGTCAAAAACTTGGAAAGCAGACAGTATGGCCGCCTGGTGGACCACGCATTTGCTTGTGCCCAGGGGACTTTCTCGCCCTGAGTCTGATCCTCTGTGATGGATGCTGCACAAATCCATATTTTTTTGTTGTGATTGGCAGAACCCAATCCCAACCCCCTCTTCCTAATTTTAACCATATGGATGATTGGTTGACGACAGAAAGTGCTGCCTGACAGACTCAGGTCTTATGTTCCTCTTAAATGAGTAACAGCATTATGGTGCTCGTAATGACCGGTTTTGTTTGCTCTTCATCAATCAGTAAACCACTCTCTTCCAGTGCCATTGTACCCGCTTAAATCTCTTTCAGGTCTTTGTTTTATGATTTGTCTTTGCTTTTTGTCTCCACTGCCCACACTCTCCATATCTGTCCGGTTAATGGAGCCATAAATGCTGGTTTATCAACACTCTCTTTAGGCCACAAGAGCTAATGTGAAAATGTGATACTGAACTGAGAGGTGACATGATAAAACACCAGGAACAAGTTAACAAATAGAGAGTCGAGGTCCTGTTCCATTATGCTCACAAATGCACTGGAAGTCTACCAAAGAGCAATAGTGACAAGCTAAATAAAAGGAGAGGAAAGAGGAGAAGGTCATGAAGAAAGGAACAAAAGGAAGAAAGGGAATTTAAAGAGAAGTCTTCAGCTGCAGAGTCAGAGCTACGGCTCTGCTTATGCACATTTACAGATTTTCTATCATAAAATATTTAAGGATTTAAAGTTTTTTATGATCACATAATAACATATCATCAACCCTTTTTACTGTGTTTTGGCTCAGCAGATTTTTATCCTGAGTGATCTTTAAATCTGAGTCAGAACTTAAAATATCCTGCAAATCCCCTCCGAGAGTCTCCCTTGGTGCCCTGATCCAGTAATTTATTTACTTCTCTGTCTAAATTTATGTAGCGATTACTGGTGCTTATTCAGCTGTATGAACAGTAAAACACTCTTTAGTCATCATATGTTGTGAGTTGCATTTTTAACAGGCCATAATTCTGCTCTGTTTTTTTAGGATCCAGAGTAGCTATGCAGCTCTTCAGAGGATCAACCAGGATTTGGAGGACAAGATGCACAGGACGGTAAGAGGCTCCTGCTGAGGTGTTTGCAGTTTTAACATCCCTATGCTGAAACTATGATATCAGTTTCCAACAAACTGATAAACGCGCAAACACAACCAAAATCATATATTTGGAAAATTCAGGTGAAAGAAAACATTTCGGGTTCAAAATATTCTTGATTGTGGTCAAGAGATCATTTTCTCTGACAAAACAAACAGCTACAAGAAACAGCTTGACTGATGATCAAATACCAAAACACTGATATTACCAGATGTTTCTTTTTAAATCAAGCAACCTTTACCTGATATACGCACTTTCTCAGCAATGCATTTGTGCATTTCCACACTCGGAGGGGTTGGGGGACAGGGTTAAATGGTAATATTTGTTTTATTAACCGTTAACTGAAACCATTTGCTGTACTGTTACTGTATGAAAAACAACTTTCACAAGTAGCTTCATCACAGTGGCCTTCAAAGGTTATTGTATTTAATTGTGGTCATTTTTATTAGTGTTGGAATCACATCTTATTGTTCTTAGTGTTTCTATAAAGAAATAATCACGAAAACCATCAAAGCCATGTCAACTTACAACCTACATTTATTTTATTTTCTGTTATTATTGTTATCCAGGGCATCAATTACACATTATCACATTTTAAAACTAAATTAAGTACATGTTCGAAAAAGTATTTTTACATGTATCATGCTGTACTAAGTAAAGCAAGATGTAAGGTAAATTACACAGCTGTAAATAGGGTATAAATGAGTATTCTCCTCAAGTGTCTTTTTCTATAGCACTGCACCTATACAGTAGGAGCAGTGTTGGAAAGCAACTAGGTATATTTAATCAAGAACTGTACTTAAGTATTGTTTTGGGGAACTTGTACTTCCATTTTATGCTGCTTTATGCTTCTACTCCTCTACATTTTAGAGGGACATATGGTATTTTTTACTTCACTACATTTATTTGACATATAAATTTACTTTGCGGAATAAGATTTTGATCTAAAACATGTGATTTACTAACAGTACATTTAGTAGTAAAATTAGCTCCACTTCAGCCAGCTACAACATAAAAATGCTGCTTACACATTCATGCCACAGTAATTATAATCCAGTTGTAGAATGTATAATAATATAACATTTTGAAAGGGGGCACTGTACATAATGAGTGCTTTTGATTTGATACTTTGTGTACATTTTGCTGATTGGCTTCTTTTTTTGGCTGTACTTTTAAGTTAGTACCATTTTGAATGTTTTGAATATACTTGCAAGAGTATTTTTTCTGTTATGGTATTACTACTTTACCTCACTTTTAAGTAAACGATGCCACCACTTAGTAGGTGTCACAGATGTCACACTTTTAGCCTCACTGTCTGAGCTTTCACATTTCCTGACTGCTGTGGTTGTTCGTATTGCTATAAGCAAGAAGTGCAGAATCCTAAAGGTGTCTGTACTGTACATGCTACAGAGTTCTCACTAAGACTCTCATAAAAGATGTATAAAGGTGATGGGGATTTGTGAACTCAGCCACATACTTGCACACACACAGAGCTAAACAGTTTGTAACCCAAAATTTGAACTGGAATCATTTATTCAAGAACATGAAGTCCTGTAGTTACTAGGAAACCATTACTTACAGTTTGCTTTTGCACAAAACTCTTCTTCTTTCCCTTTTAGATTACACCAGTTGTTGAACAAAGACAGCCAAGGAAAAGTCATTGGCAGCAACTGTGTCCTCAGCTCTGCACTTTCTACTTTTCTGTCAAATCCAAGAGAAAAGAGACATTAGAATTGAGTCTAAAAACTGCAGCAGGTCACATTTGAAAAGTAGCTTGAAAATGACCCAGAATCTGACAGATAACACATTTAAACTGATGTATTATCCGGTTTCTTCAAAGTGTAGTCTTTAGCTTCAGCCCACCATCAGTGGCGACCTAGCAGATTTTAAGATTAGTGGTTGGATGTTTCTTCCCAAAATGCTTCATGTGACTTGTAGTTTACTTCTTTCCATATTTTTTTTTATGTACATAAGCTTGTACCTTTGACTTTTTATCAAAGAAACTGATATTTCACAACCCTGAGGAAACGTTTTTGAAGAACAAAAATGTATTTGCCAAGTCGCAAAATGTTTATACTGCACATATGTGCTAAATGTTCACTAACAATGCATTTCATTTGTTATCCTACAATATCCACTCATAGCAACATGATTAGTGTTTTTATGATTATATTTAGGCACTCACAGCGCTTGGTTAAGGTAAGGGAAAGATCTTGGTCATGGTTAAATATTGAAAAAATCAACAGTGACATGAAGCAAAGTGACAATCTGTCCCTAATCTCAACCAGAGTGCTTTTGCTGCTGGTCTGTCAAGTTTCTGCGAGACAGGGTTGCATTTTTAACACACTCATCTGATGATTCAACGAGGAAAGCTTCTGTGAAGTGCTCCAAACTGCCAGTCACCTAAAACTGTACATGCAAAAATTAAACAGGACTTTTACTGCCCGACCCCTTAACACCTAAAAACACGTCTGCCACTTTGAAACGCTTTTACACTGTAGATGGCCAAAAGCATCTGCCAAATGAGTGTAATGTAATGTAATCTACACCCACACACTCAAACATATGGATCAATTATTGTATTAAGTGTTTGGAACCATGCTGAGAAGTCTTGGCCTCTATTGAAAAGGAATATAATATCACTGGAAAAGTGCCAGACTGGAGTTTAAAGCCGAGAGGCAGGAAGAGAGACAAAACATCAATAAATACACAAGCTTCAGATCCTCAGATACAGTGATCAATGATAAACTATGGTCTAATACAACCACAACTCTTACTCTCTGCTCTCTCTCTCTCTGTCACTTGTCTAAGAAATGAGAAATCTACTATAATCGATTTGAACACACCTGTTAAGCAGCAGAAACACTCTCATCTCTCTAAAAGCAATTACATGATCAAAGACAGGGAGCGCAATCAATGTCCAAAGTAATTCGCCTTACCTGCCATGCAACCCCGTTAGAAAACTATTATGGCTAACTGCTGTTCTGGTCACCTCAGCAGCGGCTGTCCAATCACATCAGGTTGGGAGGTTCCTTGAGCATTTTCCCCCTTTAGGATTTATCAGCCAGAAGATGAGCCAGCTCTACAGCGAGGTCCAACCTTATGACTTACAGTATCTTGATTCAAGAGGATTGTAATCTCATCAGAAATTTGATCCATAGGGCTTGTCTGCCCAGCACACACACAAATGGAAGAAGTTGGACAAATGGAATGTGAAGTTATTGGTGAACCAGCAGCAAGTTGCTAGAATATTGACCCATGGCAAGCTAAATAGTGAAATAAAAAGGCATTTTTTGTAGTCAACTGATTTTCACTGTGTATTCTGCTTTCATGTCTAATGCAACCACAAGGGGGCACAAGCCAGCGTCTTCTTGTGCCTGTCCCAAGTCTGGATAAATGCAGAGGGTTGTGTCAGGAAGGGCATCCGACGTAAAACATGCCAAATTAAAAATGCGAATCGTGAAAATGACTTCCACGGGTGCTGTTGACCTACAGGGTACTGGTGGAAATTGGACTACTGTTGGTCAAAGATGAAGAAGGAGAGGAGGAAGGTGTGTTCGTAGGCAGAGAGAGAAGAGGAAAGCTAAGAATGTAGGACTGACAGTAGGAACTTTGAATGTTGGGACTATGACAGGGAAGGCTAGAGAGTTGATTGACATGATGCAGAGAAGGAAGGTGGACATACTGTGTGTCCAGGAGACTAGGTGGAAAGGTAGCAAGGCTAGAAGCTTAGGAGCAGGGTTCAAGTTGTTCTACCATGGGACAGATAGGAAGAGAAATGGAGTAGGAGTTATCCTGAAAGAGGAGTTTGTAGTTTGTGAGGAATATTCTAGAGGTGAAAAGAGTATCAGACAGGTTGATGAGTCTGAAGCTGGAAATTGAAGGGGTGATGTTCAATGTTGTGAGTGGTTATGCCCCACAGGTAAGATGTTAGTTAGAAGAGAAGGAGAAATTCTGGAGTGAGTTAGATGAAGTGATGCAGAGCATCCCCAGAGGTGAGAGAGTGGTGATTGGTGCAGATTTCAATGGGCTTGTGGGTGAAGGGAACAGAGGTGATGAGAATGTGATGGGCAGGTTTGGTCTTCAGGACAGGAACGCAGAAGGACAGATGGTAGTAGACTTTGCAAAGAGGATGGAAATGGCTGTAGTGAACACTTTCTTCCAGAAGAGGCAGGAACATAGGGTGACATATAAGAGCTGAGACAGACTCTGGGTGGTCAGGAAGTGCTCCCAGATGACTGGACCACTACAGCTAATGTGATCAGGGAGACAGGTAGGAGGGTACTCGGTGTGTCATCTGGAAAGAGGAAAGCGGACAAGGAGACTTGGTGGTGGAACGAGGAAGTGCAGGAGTGTATACAGAGAAAGAGGTTCGCTAAGAAGAAGTGGGACACTGAGAGGACTGAAGAGAGTAGACAGGAGTACAGGGAGATGCAGCATAAGGTGAAGGTAGAGGTGGCAAAGGCCAAACAAAGAGCTTATGAGGACTTGTACAGGTACAGGCTTTGTACAGGTTGGCCAGACAAAGAGATAGAAATGGGAAGGATGTGCAGCAGGTTAAGGTGATTAAAGATAAGGATGGAAATGTATTGACAGGTGCCAGGAGTGTGATGGGAAGATGGAAGGAGTACTTTGAAGAGTTGATGAATGAGGAAAATGAAAGGGAACGAAGAGTAGAAGAAGTGACTGGTGTGGAGCAGGAAGTAGCAAAGATTAGCAAGAGTGAAGTGAGGAGGACGTTGAAGAGGATGAAGAGTGGAAAGGCAGTTGGTCCTGACAAGTGTCTAGGAGAGGTGGCAGTAGAGTTTCTGACTAGTTTGTTTAACAAGATCTTGGAGAGTGAGAGGATTCCCGAGGAATGGAGGAGAAGTGTACTGGTGCCAATTTTTAAGAACAAGGGAGATGTGCAGAGTTGTGGCAACTACAGAGGAATAAAGCTGATGAGCCATACAATGAAGTTGTGGGAAAGAGTAGTGGAAGCTAGGCTAAGGGCAGAGGTGAGCATTTGTGAGCAGCAATATGGTTTCATGCCAAGAAAGAGTACAACAGATGAAGTATTTGCTTTGAGGATGCTGATGGAGAAGTACAGAGAAGGTCATAGGGAGTTGCATTGTGTCTTCGTAGATTTAGAGAAAGCGTACAACAGGGTGCCGAGAGAGGAGCTGTGGTACTGTATGAGGAAGTCTGGAGTGGCAGAGAAGTATGTTAGAGTGGTGCAGGACATGTATGAGAGCTGTAAGACCGTGGTGAGGTGTGCTGTAGGTGTGACAGAGGAGTTCAAGGTGGAGGTGGGTCTGCATCAAGGATCGGCTCTGAGCCCCTTCTTGTTTGCTCTGGTGATGGACAGGCTGACAGATGAGTTTAGACAGGAATCTCCATGGACTATGATGTTTGCGGATGACATTGTGATTTGTAGTGAGAGCAGGGAGCAGGTGGAGGAAAATCTAGAGAGATGGAGGTCTGCTCTGGAAAACAGAGGAATGAAGCTTAGCTGCAGTAAGACAGAATACGTGTGTCAATGAGAGGGACCCAGGTGGAACGGTGAGGTTACAGGGAGTGGAGGTGAAGAAGGTGCAGGACTTTAAGTACTTAGGGTCAACGGTTCAGAGCAATGGAGACTGTGGAAAAGAGGTGAAGAGGCGAGTGCAAGCAGGTTGGAACGGTTGGAGAAAAGTGTCAGGTGTGTTGTGTGATAAAAGAGTATCAGCAAGAATGAAAGGAAAGGTGTTCAAGACGGTGGTAAGACCAGCAATATTGTACAGCTTAGAGACAGTGGCACTGAAGAAAAGACAAGAGGCAGAGCTGGAGGTAGCAGAGCTTAAGATGTTGAGGTTCTCTTTGGGAGTGACGAGGATGGACAAGATCAGGAATGAGTACATCAGAGGGACAGCTCATGTTAGATGTTTCAGAGATAAAGTCAGAGAGGCCAGATTGAGGTGGTTTGGACATGTTCAGAGGAGAGACTGTGAATATATTGGTAGAAGGATGCTGAGGTTGGAGCTGCCAGGCAGGAGGTCTAGAGGAAGACCAAAGAGGAGATTTATGGATGTAGTGAGAGAGGACATGAAGTTAATTGGTGTGAGTGAAGAGGATGCAGAGGACAGGGTTAGATGGAGGCACATGATTCACTGTGGCGACCCCTGAAAGGGAACAGCCGAAAGGAAAAGAAGATTCTGCTTTCATGTCTATTTCTATTGAAAACAGCAAATGTGTCATGACATTTTGTGGTATACGTTTATTCACTTTAATGCTAAGAGTTAGATGAGAAGGCCCAAATATTAGACGACCCTGATTGAGACGTAAAAGCAAAACATGACATACTTCCAGCTGCTTGACAGATGATTCGGTCGACTCGTTTTCACTCATCAGGAATTTATTTCCTCCTTGACAATAAAACACATTACACGTGTCTCAGAAACTCCCATAGGTTTACCTGGGCTTCCTGAACACTGTTAGGTCACACTATAAATTGACATGAAGAAACTCGCTAGCGTAGCAGCATAAAGGCTACGAACATATGGAAAGCCATTTGCGCAAGTAACATCTTAGAGATTTGTTGTTTGGACTACATTAAAATACATGTTAAAGGTCCAGTATTTAACATTTACGAGGAGATATTGGCAGAAATGGAATATAATATTTATAAGTATGTTTTCAGTTTATAATCACCTGAAAATAAGAATCGTGTTTTCATTACCTTAGAATAAACCCTTTATATCTACAGAGAGAGCGGGTCCCCTTCCACGGAGGCCGCCATGTTGCACCGCCAGGTTTCTACAGTAACCCAGAACAGACAAATCAATAACTGGCTCTAGATTCGGCCGTTCCTGTTTTTCGCAGCCAGTTTTGTCGTATTAACATGAAGCATTTCTACACATTGACACAACAAAAATTTACGCCTTAACGTATTTTTTCTAGTTGCAGCCAATGAGGGACCCTGAATGAAGGTGTTCATACATATTCACAAGCAAGGTGGCATTAATGATGTTGAACAACAAAGCAAGGAAGTACCATGCGCATAAATTTCTGATATGGGCGTCTACGCAATTGTTACAGGAACCTGGGTCCCTCATTGGCCACAACCAGAAAAGCCATGTTAAGGCATCAATTTTTGTTGTGTTAACGTGTAGAAATATTTTGTGTCAATACTACAAAACTCTACATGTTAACACGCATTTTAATGTAGTCTAAACAAGAAATCTCTAAGACGTTACTAATGCAAATTGCTTTCCATACGAACAACCCATAATGCAACACTCTCTGTAGGAGCCGCTGTTACACTAGTACTCTTTCTATTCAAAAATAAATCTGGTGTTGTGATTAATACGTAATTGTCTAGTCCTCGACTATAATACGAACCCGCTTTAAAAATGTTGTATTATATTTGAGCTCATTATTTTTAGAATGCAATACACTACGTGTACCAAACAATGCACATTAACATCCACGTTTTTTTCTATACTTGTGCGTGTGTTCACGATCGATAGATACTGAAGGAAAAAAGATTGATTAGGGAAAGAAAAAAAGATAGGTACGTGTCCGTTTAGTAATTGATAAATCTATTACCCGTACCCATCTCTACAAGATACTGCAATGAGTAATTTGTAATTTGGGTGAACTGACCCTTTAAAAGCAGAAGCTACAGTGAATATTTTTATTTGCAGTAGATAATGGAGATTTGCTGGATGAATTTTTTCTCTGAACTCATGCATGGTGGTGGTCCAGTGAGGCGTGAAAATTGTAATAAATCACCACAGCAGGAAATTCAGTACTGTGTGCCATTTACAACAGCATCTGTCTAGCGGTATTTGCAGCCTATTATTTGTGATGCTTCAATGTTATCCTTCTTGCTTTGTCATACCATAAATACACCGAGAGCCTAAAATGTCTTCCCATCTTGGATCATTCCTCTCATTCAGTACACACACATTGACGTTTTCTAGTCATGTGAAAATGATTTTGAAAACTGTTGGCTTTTCAAAGCGATTGTCTGTCTATTAGAGAGCCTTGGTGTAGCAAATCAGTCTTCATGGCAGGAGACAGTATGGGATTTTTATTTATTTATTTTTAGAGGCAGGCCTCATTGGGATTGCCATTTCTTTTGATGTCATGTCATGCAATGGCATTTCAAGGGAGAAATATGTTCCTTTGTAGAAGACAGTCCAGGCAGACAGGCAGTGACACAGGCAGTGACACAAGCAGCTCCAATCAAATCAGACACGTAATTAAAAGTTCTGAGAGGCCCGAACTGGCAAGGTCAACTGAAAAACAGCGAAGAATAAAACTATTTCATAAAGAGCAAAGCAAGGGATTAAAACCTGGAGGAACTGACAGATGCACGTTGTGATGACATTGGAGTAATCGTACTCACTGTGCATAAAGAGGAAACCGTCTACGTTTTGATCTGTAGATAAACAGTGCTGCAGATGAAGCTGTTTGTATAGATGAAATAATACATTATGTCTTCACCTAAAAAAAAAATCACATGGCTGAAATATAATGCAATGTCAGCAATGGACTAGTTACAAGTTTGTGCTTGTGAGACTGTTTAGTAAGAGTTCAAATTAATCTTTGAGCCTCTGCTGAGACAGTGCTGGTGAAAGCAGAAAATACATATTTGCATACAATTGTTAGTCAGGTAGTCTTTTTGTCTGCGGTACCCAAAATATATCATACGGACTGCATTAGAGTAGATGAAATTTTAAAGATTCAGACTGAATGCAGACTGTAATAAACAAAAACTACAAAGTAAACTACAAAAACTACTACTTGTATAATAGCCTATTTAATATGATATGGGTTATTTATGTATAGTATTTTATCTTATTTTTTACACAAATACAATTCTGTTAGAAGATGTTGGCCTGTAGTACTTCAGTTGTGACGGAGCTGTCCGTGGTGCTGAAAGTTATGGTTTCCCTTAATCCTCAGAAGAGTCTTTGGCAGGTTCAGCTAACTAACAGCCGCCCTGGAACTGGCAGGAAATCAAGGGCTTACCCAATGACTGTCCTCCAAATAAGAGTGATGTCCACTTCATCTGAAAGTGTCACCACACTAAACACAGTCCTGCCATGAATTACAATACAGTAACATTAACATTTATCAATCATCTTGGACATCTGGTTGTAAAGCAGGAAACAGAAGCAGCTAAAACATTAACAATTAAACATTAAAACAAAGATATAAATAAGTATTTTCTACCAATGTGTTAATCCTACTTGTATCTATCTTCAACCGTACTTTACTTGAGTATTTCCATTTTATGTTATTTTATACTTCTACTCCACTACATTTGAGAGGCAAATATTGCACTTTTTACCCCACTACATTTACTTGATAACTTCAGTTACTAGTTACTTTGCAGATTCAGATTAATAATACAAAATATAATCAACAAATAAATTATGGTGTTTTATTATAGGTTAACACTTTATTGACCCCAGGGAGGAATTCACAAGCTACCCAGCAGTATATACAGTAATTAAAATTAACCTCACCTTTACCAGCTGCAACATTAAAGTGATGTACATAATAATGCATCAATAATTATAATCCAGTATTATATATATAATATATATTATTCTGAAATGGACCATTCTGCATAATGAGTTATTTTTCTTTTGGTACTTTAAAGCGGCTATTATCTATATTTATATAATAAGAATGTATCAAATGACAATGTGACCTACAGAGAATTATCACCTGAATCTGCAGCTCTGCTCAGCGTTACGAAGCTTTATAGGGAGTTGCAGCTCATTGTTTAGCTGTCCGGCCCACAACTTTACTGTTTTGGTTCACTCTCACTGCTCTCACAACATCGTTTTCAGTGAAAAAGCTCTAAAAACCCACTGTGCACTACCTGCTCAGCACCAACACAGTTAGAGACTAACTGATGAACATAGTGGAGCATTTAGCAGATATTTCCCTCAGGAATTGGTGAAGACCAAAAACAGAGTAAAAAAAGAAAGTGAATATTGGACTTACATACATCAGGAGACCGGAAACACAACTCCAAATGAACTATAATGTTGCTCTGTAACTGCTGGAAGTGGAAATAAGCAACTGTTTGCTAACAAGTTGGCCATATCTACTTAAAAGGTGATGATATGTCAGTGTTGTGTTGTGTTGTGTTTCCGTCAAATAAATCAGTTAAATAAATCAGTTATTGCAGTTTTAAGTATATTTTGATGCTAACACTTTTTGTACTTTCACTCATGTACATCAGAATGTAAGACTTTTACTTGTAACAGAGTATTTCTACATTGTGGCATTGCTACTCTTTACTTAAAACGTAACGTAAAACATCTGAGTAGTTCTTCCACCACTGCTGCTTGTTTGCTGCAGTCTGAGCCTTCTAAAGGAGAACGAGTTTTCTCTGCTCACTTTTGTGCTCTCATGTCATCACTCTAGTTCAGTTTACTGTTAATGTGAACCTCTAGCTCTCCATCATCTCCAGCTTCTCACCCTGTATGCTGACAAATCACTTCCTGCTCTGTTGGGAGTCCACGGGCCAGTGCTCGTATTGTACCTTATTGATATAGAGTTGTAAATAATTCTATCTGTACCGTCCAGCAAAATGTTCTGCTCTAAGTCCTAACTAATCCTCCTCGTGGTTGAGGAGTCATCAGTGATCTTTTGGAAGAAACATGACAAGGTGTTGAATCTAAAATGTGAGGTGTAACGTGAAAAGCTGAAAATCTGGTTTTCTCAGTTTCATACTGTAAACACTACACTTTAAGTCCCCCTATTTAGCATTTTCTAAGCATTGTGCAAACGTTTGTGTATGTACAGTATTTGTCAGCAATTATAACTCCTCCTATGAAGACATTTTGTATTATTACAACTGTGTTTTACTATGTTGTCATTAGTTAGCTGTTTATACAGCAGCCTCCACCTATGGGTGCCCACATGAGGAGTTATAGTAGTTAAATAAATACCTTAATAAACACTTATATCTGCTTACAGTTACAATACCATTTATTAAATGTTTATATACTGCATATAAATGGTAAATAGGGGGACTTTCAGTTTAACTTCATTATTAAAAAATATATAACAAGGTATCAAAAACAGCAACATATATAAAATATTTTAAAACATTGACATTTAAAGCTTGTTCCTAAAATTCCCCAGAGGTGGGTTTTTTAACGTATTTGTAAACTCAGTAACCTTTGATGGGCATTTGTCATTATTTTTCATATTTTGTAGACTAAATAAATAACATCTCAACCGAAGGTTTGATTAATAGAATAATCAATGATGAAAAATTATTGTTAGTTGCAGCCCTGCTCAAAGCATCTCCTCAAGTGGCTCCATGGTTTACCTTTGTTCTCGGTATGCAGCACATTTCTATCCAGATGTATTAATCTGTCGCCTGTTATAACCAATCAGAATTATTTATGTGTTTTCTTCATGAAACACAGAGGCTCGGTCTAATCTCTGGGGTTTCTGATCGGTTCTTTCTTGGCCAAAGCCTCTATTAAAAAAAAATTCAAGATGATCGATATTATTTGATTCAGAATCAATGTGTTTTAGCTGCTTAGTTTATCATGCATGGCAACATCAGACCAGTAATTGTTTGTGCAGCTGACAAATAAATCTAAAACAGGGAAAGATGTAATTTATGCTGGTGGAATATTTAAAATAGAGGAGAATTATGAGATTATAAACAGAATATGAACACTTTGTTTGGTTCAATAATGAGTGTGTGGTTGGTGAACATAGTAGCCATAGAAACCTAATGCAAAGAAGCATTTATTGTTGTTAAGATACTGGTGGTGTGTGATTTGTTGACTTGAAAAATATAGAATAACAGCCTTATCCTGTACCTGTTGGCAGCAAACAACAACCATTGTTAAATTTGTTTTTTTTAAGTCTGTGTTTGCTTATTTTTAGTCTTCTAGGTTTGATTTCCCAACAGTGTAGCTCATAAATGCAATGCTTTTTGGCATCTGCAAAGCAATAGCACATCACCAAGGAAGAGTATCAGTCTGTGATCACACCTGGATCAATAACATAACTTTAACCCTCCAAAATAAATAACCAAATTAAGACTACCTTGTGTATCTCAAGCATTTCAAGCCAGGTTTATGCTTTTCCTGTTGATATGCATACTGTACTGCAGGAGCTAAACCTACTGGTTGT
The DNA here is from genome assembly GCF_020085105.1 of Siniperca chuatsi. Lineage (NCBI taxonomy): Eukaryota > Metazoa > Chordata > Actinopteri > Centrarchiformes > Sinipercidae > Siniperca > Siniperca chuatsi. The sequence goes on from NC_058056.1 coordinate 16,769,931, forward strand.
CTGAAAGGTAAAACAATGAAATAAAAACTTACTTTGCTTTAGAAAATGGTCACCAGTCATGTGAGGTATATGTGATTTGTAAAACCACCAGAACGGGCCTGGCTGTAAGGCTCAATGTCAGCTTTCATCTCAACCATGCACAAACTGAGGGGTATTTGCAGTAAATATTGTTAGTCTCACATGGGAAGTTGATTTGGACAGTAATCACTTTGTGTCTGGCAGCAAATTTCTTCCGCCTCCACTGTGTCCATTGAGGTGACCAACATTTTCCTGGTTTCTGAAACCTGTTACTCACAAGATTTGTTCAGGAAGTTGGTGTCTTTGGTGTTGAAAATCCTCTTTAATGAGGTTAGCAAATCTAATCCCCCAATAAGACTGTATTTAACTAGAGTGGAGTTTTCTGCTCTCCTCTATGAACCACAGTCTTCAGTAATTGCATCTCATGAGATTTAGGCTTCATTTGTTGTCCAGTGAGGAGGCAGAATCTCTTGCAGAATATGTGAAACAAATTGGGGGCATCTTAGAAAAATGGATAGATTTTTCACTTTTATACACTGTACACTCATTTCTATTGTCTATTGTTGTTGTTATTGTTTTATTCATTACATGTCTGCATTATAGAGGAGAGAACTGAACCTTTTTGTTCGCTGAGTCAGGATTTAAATGTGTGGTCAAATGTCATGGTCATCTAGTTGCTGAGCAATTAGAAGAAACGTGCATATATTTATGGTCAAAAGACAAAAAAAAGGCTGGCAGTGAGTCTCTGAACTGGTGAGAAACAATATCCCTCCTCCTCTACTGGGTCAATTTCCTTAAGATATGAAAATTTGCATATTAATTTTCCTTGATGCTGTTCTCTTACATGTGTGGCACCAACTGATAAGAACATCTTGGTGACAGCCTGTGTATCCAACGCAGTGTGTCTAGGGGAGATAGCAAAAATCAGTGTGCACAGCTGTGATTCTTCTGCTGGCCATAACGCTGCAATTAAAATTGCACGTCCTCCCTCTCTCCAAAGTACAGCACAAGATCATGCTCATCATATCAAGCCTATTAAGATTGCTCTCTGTTCATTTTTAATCTATAGGCAGACTCTGTTTTTCAGTTTTGCCTCTAATCATGTGCAAGTGGAGCATCACTATGTTAGAAGTTCCATGGGATTACAGGATATATGAAAGTTATCAAAGTCAACAACTATGGTGAGGTAAAAAGATTACTTTTGGCTTCAAAGTGGCAGATTATTTTTGAAAATGTACAACAATGTTTTCACACTTTGCAACACTAAAGGTCGCATTAGCTGGCAGTACGCCATACATCACTCCAAGTTTGATATACAGTTTTTACAAGAGAGATTTTAGAAATGAGAATAATCCAAAATTAAAGCTGAACCTGCCTGTTTTGACTTTGGGATTAAAGTAACAAGCAGAAAGAGACAATATTAAAGCTGCACTACTCAATATTTTTACATTAACAACTTCCTTAAAACTTGGGTCTTATTTTTGTAGTTTTGGCCATCATTCCTATCAGTGATAATAACATTGTACTCAAATTTAATTGCTGAGATCTGGGAAGGTGGCAACATCGCAAAAAAGAAGTCAAACGGGCCAAGAAACTCCTGCATTTAGTCGATCAGACAGGGTTTTTTTTAAAAGCTGCACTAATCAATATTTTTATATTAACAATGGATCAAAATTACTATATGTAATGTGAAATGTGTTGCTTGGTGTGATGAACCCACAGATAATTATAACACAACAGTTCCCCTCAACTCTACAGAGCATTTAAGTGTCTTTCAGCTGATTGTTTTGGTTTTACGGCCCGCAGCTTTACTGTTATGCAGCAGGCAGTTTTCAGCAAAAAAGATGTGAAAAGCTGCTCGGCACTAAATGGTAGACAGACACAGTTAATGACTAGCTGATGATATAGCATAGCTAACAGCACATTGGCACATTTAGCAGCTAAAGAGCCAGATATTTCCCTCAGGAGTTGGTGGAGACCAAAAACAGAGTTAAAGGAGAGTGAATATTGAATTTACATTCATCAGGTGGACATAAACACAACTCCAAATCAATGATAATGTTGCTACATGTCTGTTCGACACGTAAATAGGCAACTATTTGCTAACACGTTAGCCATACCAACTTAATAATTTGATAACATGTCAAGTTGTGTTTAAACTTGTGCTGCCCCCAAGTGGACAAAAATGACTGAATGCAGGTTTAAGTGTGATTTTTAATACAGGACCTCCTTTACTTGTATTGCAGTATTTTTACACTGTGGTATTGCTACTTTTACTCAAGTAAAGGAGCTGAATACTTCTTCCACCACTGTATATTTTCTACTCTACTTATATACGAAAGATCTGTTGCAAGACCAGAGATGGTGAATGTATCTTTAAAGGTGCAAATTTTATCAAAACTGATCAACTTCTCCTCTGTGGGTTTCTTTGTAAGATATTTTTTTATAAGATTGATGTCCATTGTTGCCTTTATGACATATAATGCAGCAATGTATTAAGCCTCAATGCTGTTATGTATATTAACATCTGAGTGAGAAATTGTCTTTGATCCAATAAAACATCATTTTAACAAAGACAGAACAGGGTGCAATTACATATCTGAGCTTTAAAATGCCCTAATGTGGTCTTCCGCACAGTCAGCACTGCAAAATATGAATAGAAATTCAGAGTAATGAGCTAGAGAAAGAGTGCCAGGGAGCTGCATGTCTCGACAGCAGATTAATGAGACCCTAACAGAATTGGATTTGAATATCAATGCTGGCCTATTGCTTAAACTGACATTAATTGCCACCTATTAGATTGGCTCTGCACCCCTGTATTTCAAAACAATCACCGCCATTGAGAGATTAGAAGAGAGGAGGGTGGGAGGCCAAGTGAGTGCTCAGAACTGTATCATTTGTCAGCTGGTGCTGTGTGGCAGGTTTTAACAATTACGAGTGTGTGTGTGTGTGTGTGTGTGTGTGTGTGTGTGTGTGTGTGTGTGTGTGTGTATGTGCCAGAGAGAGAGAATGAGAAAAATAAAACACAATTTCTTAACCGACAGAACTCACTACTGGCCCCTAGAGGCTGCAATGTTAACTGCAGCTCATGATATAAAGATGTTGGACAGAACAATTAACAAACAATTTAAGGTCCGCTTAATCACTTGCTCTAGAGCTTTCGACTGTACCACAGGGTCTTCATCAGCAGATTGAGTTTGCTACGTTTGCCATGAACTGTATGTTCTAAGTTTTCATGATTCTGAGCACCTCCAGGACTATTATCTATCTGTTTATCGTGACACAATTGTCATATCAAGACATTGTGGTTCTCATGTCAAAAGAATAAATTACATTTTAAGAAAAGCCTAAATATTTGAGAACATATTATATTTTAAAATGAAAGGCTTTGTTCCAGTGACATGCAAAAATATCCTGTGATTTAATGGGAAAGACAAGTTTAACTTTTTATTATGTATTTCTGAATACTTTAGTAAATATTATAACATTTTGATGTTGAGATAATGCTGTTATAAAAACTGCAATATTATTTTTATCCGTATCACCAAGTCCTAACCAGCCAACCCTATTGCCAGACAAGAACGTTGATATTGGGTTATTCTGAAAAACCCTAGATTGTTCATTGACGTTTATTTAAGTGCAATGGCAAAGTTTTTTAACTTCTCACTTTCTACAATATCTGTGCATGGCAACTCACAGCCTCGACCTCCACACCCTTACTGTCCACTCTGCTACATACTGTGAGACCTTCAAGGCGAGGGTCACATGACTGACGGGGGTAGCTGAGCCAGCACTATGGCTAGCGAGCTAATCTGCTAGCATGCACGCTATGATTACAATAATAACTGAATAGACCACAATGGCTGAAGGTTTGACTATGTTTAAAATGTTAAAATGGACACATTTCAGTATCATTTGATTATTGAAAATTACGTTTGTTGACTTTTCATTACATTGGTATTAATTGGTTATTTCTCAGCCAGACATTCTAGAGGGAGAATTATGTGAAATTATATTGAAGGGATCATTAATTGTGGTTTAATTCTGTTAAATAGAAGGATACACTTGTATGATTATTCATGAAAGTTATAATGTAATACTTGGGAGTGAGGTTGACTTGTTACAAGTCACTCATGAGTTTGGTTCTCCCTTTTCAAATTTGAATCACAGTTTGTCAAAACATAACAGAGTCAGCAGGTTCATTAACAGGCTTTGTTTTTTCTCCCTGTAATGTACAGTCTCACTACTTTTTCATGTACAGTTTTGTTGTGTGGTTTTTCACACAGTACAAGTAGGCTGGTTAGCAAGGCTACCAATAACTAGCCTAGTGACGTCATAGCAGTCCGTCTCCCACACTGTAAAGGGCACACTATTTGCTGCAATGGCACTGGATGTAAATCATGAGGTGTGGAAACATCCAGCATAATTCAAGGGATTGGGCTGATACAGCAGACTATGAGGCCACTAACAAAGTCTATCCTGAGGGTAGTACTAAAGTCCATAGCATCATTGAAATCAAAAGGGTTTATCCCCTTGAGACCACGAATGTGCTCAGCTGATTCCATGGCATCCATGTTTATTAGGTTATAAAATATCTTGCTTGTGAAGTTGACTTTTTGAACTGAGGTTGGTGCTACAGGAAAGCTTGTAGCATGTTCAAAATGGAAATGGTTCATCCTCTGAGGAGCAAGACTGTCCACAGAAAATTTCATTGAGTCAATCTTTCTCATTAATTTCATATGTACATTTGACATTTTAGCAGATGCTAGACGAGAGGTCTGGGCCACCAAAAATCATTAGGAATAATCCTCGGAGCACCATGAATATCTGTGCCAAAGTGCAGGACAATGTAGCCAATAGTTGTCGAGACAAAAGTGGGCAGACAGAAAGACAGACCAGCCAACCAGCAGACATCACCATCATTAGGCTCTGCTGATAGTAGGACTAAAATGTCACTCCGGCAGTCATTTTGCATTTCTTTGACAGTCATCACTGAAAATAGAACAAGTGATTCATTTCTCTCTCTCTCTCTCTCTCTCTCTCTCTCTCTCTCTCTTTATTTTTCTCTCTCCCCCTCTTTTTCTCTTTCTCTTACTCCCAGAGTAATTGATATGATATGAGCGCTGGCAAGTATAATCTTCTTTTAATTAAGACCTGCTGCTGGCTCTGGCTTCAGACTGATAGTGACTTATGTCTTTCTTTCTCAAAATTTTCTTCCCCTCTTCTATCATCTTATTTTTCTTCTGTTGCTTCTTCAACTTCAACAACCTCTACCTCTGACATTTTCTTTTTGTTTTCTCCAATTTCTATTCTCCCATTTTGATTCCTTCTCTTACACTGCAGTCCCACCACCATGAAGAGGAAAAGAGAGCCCTCAGCCGGGAAATCATCGTCCTCAACAACCACCTCATGGAGGCGAAGATCACCATCAATAAACTCAGAGAGGACAACGTGAGTACCCAGGGCTGCATCATATAATGGGCTCCCACTGACATCTCTGTCATCATTGTGCATGTCAGCTCACAGTATCTGAACTTTTTTGTGTGATGAGACTCCAGTTGAGGACATTATATTTCACATGCAAGCCCACAAATGAAGCAGTAGTCTGGGGCATTCAGGGCCACAGAGATCTGGGGCCCTGGGTTAGTTGCTTTCCTTGCCTGGTCAGTAATCCAGCCTTGTAAGCATCAAAACAACAGTTGGCTTGGGAGACTGAAATGACAACTCGTCAAGAAACTCTATTTCCTGATGGAAGCCTTCTCTGTGAACCAACTACTGTATTTCTAAGTCTCATATCCACTGTATTTCTGCAACATCCTGGATATTTGTGCTTCAAGGAGCCACAGCAGATAGAGGAATTAACTCTAAGCCACTGGGTGTTTTATAGTGATTATACTGAAATCAGTGGGCATCCTCAGGGCTGCCAGAATTTGGAGCTGGGGCTGTGTGGATCTGAGATCAGGGGCATGTGGCAATCTGGTGCCTCACTTTCTTTGAAGTGATTTTACTGGTATTTCTACTGGGGGCTCCAGGTTAGGTTAGATTTTCTCTTTGGTCTATGGCAGTTTTTTAGCACTTCTGAGCTATAGAATACTTTGACAATCCCCTCAGATCCAGCCAGGCTGATTGGAGTCAGGGTTCATTTTGAGTGGGAGGAGAATTTGTCCCATCAGAGCCAGCAGTGAAGCAGGGATTTCATCCAGAGAGCAAGCTTTGAATTTACTGCTTATAACATGGGATAAAGTAAATAACCTTTCGAATGTGTCATGTCTGAGACCTGAAAAACAAATGCATCATATTGCATAAAATGCATTTGTATTACTCTTAAGTGATAAAACCATTCAATCTACATTCGGTTATTACCATAACGGGCCTACCAGGCACAGGCCCAGGGGCCCAAGGGCCAGGGTTTGCCTGTTTGAAGTGACTGCTAACATTTCTTGTTGGAAAGTCAGACAACTATAAAGAGATGCAAAACGACTACAAAGAAACACAAAAAAAGCTACCATGAGATGCAAAATGACCACAAAGAGATGCAAAATGACTTAAAGAGACACACATAGACCTCATTGAAAAGCAAAACAACCACAAGAAGACGCAAAATGACAACAAAGAGACACAAAACAACTACAAAGATACGCAAAACAACTGCAAACACAAAGCGCCCACAAAGAGATGCAAAACAGATGTGGCCTTGTCATTTGTAGTCGTTTTGTGTCTGTTTCAGTCTGGGTCTTGTTATGTAGAGGGCCTCCCATCGCTTCTACATAGAAGCATGTCTGTGGGGCCCACTGTCTCATAATCCGCCCATGTTTATTACTGGTTTATTAGATTGCATGAATACCAGGTTTATATAAAGCCACAAGAAACTGTCATTACTCTATTCACATAGTCAGAGGTGAGACAGAAAACTCCTTTTCCCCCTCATTTGAAATATACACAGTGACTGTATGTAGTAGGAACCGCCTACTACATTCTACCGACGACCGCAGTGTGTACTACACACTACATACGTTCATCTTAGTATGCAGTATGAAACTGAATCGATTTATTTTGCAGTATGAATGCAATATGCGCAAGTAAACAATAGGAGGAATATAAATGTAAGTACCACTTATTTAAAAAAATTCAAATTTAATCTTGTGTAAGGAGAACAATTCACAGTTGTGACTAGGCTACAGCCTATCTGTAATGAACGTATAGCTACATTTATCATACTACCCATAACAAAGCCATAACGTTTAAGTTAAGCCTGCTATGCTAACCTATGATATCACAAAGACAGCAACGTTAATCTTAGCGAGCTGTCAATAAGAAAACAACACAACATTATTATGGACAGAGCAGGACACAGGCCCAGTTCCATTTATATCCCTCCTTGTCCACCACTGACGCGGGCATGTTGCTGTCCACCATTTCATCAGTGATCGGTTGTTGACACCGATCCAGCGCTTTGCATTGTGGGACACAGTAGGCAAGATAAACTGGTCCGATGCATGCTGGAGATTTTTTCAGAATCAGTACGACATCTGGGTATTTTTTGGCATACTGCAGATTTTGCCTCTTTTTTTTTTGCATACTGCATACTACATGCTACATTTTGGCCAAATCAGTATGCAGTGCTAGCATAGGAGCTGGTTTCGAATACAGCCAACATGTTACGACCTCATCATAAGACCTCACAAAAACTGACTCGCCACCCTCTAGTGGCTGACATTCCCAGGAGAAACACACCACACAACTCACGTTAATTAAAACATCACCAGGTCTCAAAGGTTTATTTGAACCGTCCACAAAAACTACAGGGAGCCCAAACGTCCCCTGGCGACAAAATGAAAAGAAATACAGTGATTCAAAAAGCAGTCACTGTTAACTGGTAGGGGTGTTGAAACTGTCAAAGAGAAGGCTTTGATGTTATGGGAAGTATTGTCAGGTCTGTGGTGTGATAGAAGCACAGGGAGGCTACAGTGCAGGAAGAACTGACCTTTATGAGTGGATGGATTTCACAGAGGAGGGAGAGGAAAAGAAAGTGAGCTAAACCTGCTAACCACCCACACAAACACGTGCATTCAGAAACACAGAAAACAACTAAACCGAGCATCTGCTGTGCCAGTAGACCACCCTCAATCTGCTCTGAAATGTAAGTAAAAATCTAAAAACCATCCATTATAAAAAGAGAGCACAGCGAAAGAGATAAATAATGCTGCACTAGTTTCCCTAAGCTGGAAGGTGCAGATAAGTGAATGCATTTTTCTAAAAAATTAGCACAGACTGTACTGTGCAGATAGAAGATATATTACAAATGAAAAAGTTCAGTGGTGTTATTAAGCTCCTTCAAACCCCTGATGTCAACCTAGTGAAATAATATAGCCAAGGAGAAAAATACGTGCTAACTAATTAAACTCTACCAGCTTCAATGGATGAATTTGTTCCTTTGATTTGACGGGTCACTAAATCAATGAATTGCCTAATCCAGTAGGCAAATTATCCCAATTTTCCAATGGAAAAGGGCCCACTATGTATACTACATATTGCTATACTATAAATTTCTCATTATTAAAAATTGTTACCCCAGTCATGGCAGACTTCTTGATTTGATTCATAAATAGTTAGTAAATAGTAGATTTGTTTTTGCTAATACCACTGTAACATAACATTACAGTATAATTATTTCCCCAAGAAGTGAAGTGTTACAGAATTTTCCCAGGAGGTATTCGAACATAATCCCCCTCGGTCAAAAGCTTACTTGAACCATCAGGCTGCCAAAAACAAGAACAAGAAAAGCATGAATTTGGAAATTGAGGATAATCTTTCTGCCTCTTACAGGACCTGTACAGGAAAGACTGCAACATGGCAGCTCAGCTGCTGCAGTGCTCCAAGTCTCACTACAGAGCACACAAGATGTCTGAGGTGAGTTCTCCAACACTGCTGCAATAAAGCTGCATCAATGTGTCTATTCAAAACTCTGCTGCAACAAAAAGGTTTGCTGACTTGGGTTTTAAAATTAAGTTTAAACCATTTAAGAAGAAATACTTGAATTGCAAATATGTTACATTTGGTTAAATTCCATCCAAAATAAGACTAGATAGAATTATTAGTGTTTTAATTCCTCCATAATAGCAGAAAGATGAAAATTGTCAAAATCGACCAGCTTGATCATGGCTGTAGCTAGCATTAAGGATACTGAGGTCATATCCACTGTAGTTTTTCTGGGAATTCAGGGGTTTTAGCAAACTTACAATTTCTCATGGTGGGTATTTTACAAGCTGATTCCAGTATGTTTAGACTAGATATACTACTTTTAGGCTAACAAAAAAGTAATAAATAAAGAACTGGGAAATTTAAGAAAATATATCACACTCTTCAATGCATCAGTGTTAAATAAAAATAAATGAAATATAGCTTAAAGTTAGAAAGGTTGCCTGATTTCAATCAGGAAATATCTGATCAATAAATACATACACAAGCCAAGAAACTGGCCAAGTATTAAATACTTGACAGTTTTCGAGTTGGTACTCAGAATGTATTATGGTTTGCTACCCAGCCCATCAAGGGCTCAGCATTTCTCCACCAGAATTTTATTTCTGTCTGTTTGGAGACGGCTCGTAAACAGCATTTAGACCCTCGTGTTAGGAAATATAATTTACAAAAAATATAACTTCACTGTTGACTGAATACATAAAACATCCAAATAATACAAATTTTAGGGGGGTGGGGTGCATTTGGGAGAACTTGGATTCATATTACTAAAATCCTGGCTATAGCCCTGAGCTTGATGGATAAAACTAGACCATCCATCACTGACCTTATGCTGTATATAATTAGTGTACTAATTAAGTTGAAATTCTTGATGCATTATTTCTGTTTGAAGAGAGGTTCCCAATGTTGTGTCGGTGTACCATTAAAAGCCTTGGTGAGTGGTTTTCACAATAAGACGGAGTCACAGTGCTCATGGCCTCTTCAGTCAGACTGATGAAGGTCTGCTGTCTGAAGTACAATCTGTCCGCATCCAGCCTGTGCATAATGAATGTATGAAAGAATGAATGAATGAAAGCCTGGCCTGAGACGACACCTGATGCACAAAAGAATAAAAGTTATACTCAACAACAGGGTTGATAATTGACTGAAGTACTGTATACAAATATGTATACTATTAAATATGAATTATCATTTATAATTATATATGAAATGGTACAATAATAAATTCAACTTCATAAACCTCTAAAAAGATAATGGTTTCTGTTTTTCTTACAATTATGGTTTTACTTAAACACATGAACAAGAAGGCAAAAAATGGAGGAAGAGTGTACTAGCTTAAAGCAAACCTATGTAACTTTTGCTGAACAGCAGCCATTGTGGCCACAAATGACAATTATGGGATAACAGTAAATGCTAAAAACATAGTGTATTGCTAGCACAAGAAGAGAATAGTCATAAAGTCAGCAAACTAATTTAATGCCCATTATACAGCAATAGGCTATCTGTCTTTAGTTTGCTAACATAAGCTGCTAACATATTAACCATCATAAGTTATTGGTCATACGAGACCGAGTAAAGAACCCTGAAATAAAAAAATACTGTACTATGATACTATGGCTAACTAGCGCTACCCTGCAATACACGAACAGTGCTGCGCTTTTATTTCCATGTCTTCTATAGATCATCAACTGGTGAGGATGTTTCACTGACTGGGACATGTAGCTTTAGCCTGTCTTTTAGCATTAAAGTCATCTTAAGTGCATAGTGCATATTTAAGACCCTTTTACAGGCTTTTGGTTAAAACAAAACAAAACCTGGAAACATTTAAAAAGTCAGCTGGAGGCAATGTTGTCAACCAACTCATGGAGTTTTAGTGTCAGCATTAGCTTATGCTAGCTAGCTACACCTGATAAAATTCACTAGTGACCGACAAAATCCACAAGCTAGCAATGACAGTTGCTTTCGTTTACTTTTGTGAAATTGAAAACCCTTTTTTTTTAATTACTGCAAATTTTGGAGGGGTAAATCTGCCACTGTTATGATTGTAAACTGGAGATGTGCCGTGTGAAAACGGAAAGCTTAACAGGCAACAGTAGCAGTAACTAAGGGGGGAGAGGGTCAGCAAGCAGTCACTTGAGAAGGGGTGTGATTTATTGCTAATGAATTAAACTTTTCATTTGTAAGAAGAAGAATTTGTTTTTTATTCTTTCTGAAGTTAGATAGTCTCACTTTAAATGAATAAAAAATGTTTTAAAACACAGAAATGTAAAATCTCTTCCAAAAGTTTTGAGGACATGGCTTTCACAGAGTGGCTGTGAATTGCTAGAATGACTAAAATAATAAGTGCCAGTTCCATCATACACCATTAAACCACTTATCTCAATAAATGGAACAAGACCTGTAGACTGTTTGCTGGCACGTGAATTAACACTGCAAAACTGTGTGACTCTTAATTAAGATTTGCCTCAGATAGCAGCTAATGCTGAGCTAGCTTACTTGGAGCACACACTGTATATTATCATATGCCCCCCCCATAGCCTCACCTACTTTCCATCTCTATTCCCTCTGGGAGAGGCAGCTGTTGCTAAAAATAGCCTGACTTAAAAAGATGCAGGTTATTTTATGCCAAGATGAGCTTCTATTTCTTAACAAAGCCAAGTCAGTCTTATATCTTTTTTTCTATTCCCAGCTGGAGACCCGCAGCACTGGTTTAATTTGAATCTAAGTCATTCCCTGTGGAACTGATATGTGTTTGATGGTAGACAGAATAAAGAGACACTGAGAAAAAGAGAGGGAATAAGGGCTTTTTGGTGGAGAAGGCCGTGGAGCAAGAGGAGAAAGATGAAAGGATAAAGAAAGGGAGGAGCAAAGAGAGAACTCAGTGTGGCAGGAACAGTTCCTACTGACCCTGACCAGCTTTAACAGACACAAAGAACCAGGCTGTCATTGACAGGAACAGTTTTCTCAAACATGAGCCAATCAAACAGATTATGGGAGTGAGGACAGAGAATTATTTGTCCAAAAAAATGTTTTTATTAATGTCCCAATTAATTCATTTTAATATAACAATATAATGACAAAGTTGAAATAAGTAAACAACAGAAACATTTGTGGATTGTGTTGGGAGAAAAGGAAAGCAAACAAATAAATAAATAAGGCTTGTTTTCAGCAATTTTCTGACAAGTTCATTAGAGGGGCCAAGTGGAGAAACTCCCCTGAGATACACTAACTGGTCTGGACTGTGTGAGCTTTGCGAGAATGAAATACTTTCTAAACCAGAACTATAGATTAAAATCCTTGAGTAATGACTCTAAAAATACCTTCAGTGCAGACACAGAAAGCATATATTATATTTTAGGAAGAGATTCAAGTTGATTGTATAAATAATTCAGCAGCTGTCACAATAGTAACAAAAAACATCTGTGTAGCGGTTTGCGTAAATTTCCCATCTTCATCAAGCATATTTTGTCTCCTTGCATGTCTGTCTTCCTTGTCTCAGCTGCCACTGGATTTCCAGGAACGCATCAGTTCCCACATGGAGAAACATAATCGGGGTAGCGGAGCCACCATGGCAATGTGCCACTCCAATTACTCTGACGCCGTGCCCACAGCCTTAATTGCCAAGGTCCTGGAAAAGCCCGAACCAGGAAGCAGTTGCCCTGTAACACGCTCACCCAGCCCACAGCCGCAGGATGGAGACTCTCTTACAGGAACAGGAAGCACTGATCACCTGAACCGCCGCATTGCATATAAGACATCTGACCTGTACTGCAGCGATACGGCCCTCTACTGCCCTGAACGATGGCAAGATACAGAGCGAAGGCAGAGCGTCGACCTCCACGGCACCAGCCTGCTCCAGCTTCACGCCCAGAACTCCACTGACAGCAACCCAGATGAAGATGCCTACAACTCTGGAAGTTTCTCCCACCATGAGCCTCCATCCTCCTTCCACCATCACGATGAGTTCGGCACTGGTAGCCTCCCTGCCTCCAGTTCCTACTCTAGCTTCAGCCTTGCATCAGACGAGAAGGGAGGGGTTAGTGGTGGTTGTGGGCGCACTGTTAGCAGCACCTTATCCTCTTCCCACCAGGGTCTCTATATGGACTGGCGAGATGGTGGCACTGGGGACTATGGGCGCAAAAGCATGTCGTCTTATGATAAAGACAGCCCAAGCTTCCCCAAGTCCCTCAGCATCCAGCACATGGTGGCCCCCAGGAGCCCACAGAAGGGCACCTCACCAGCATACACAAGGACGGCTTCATGCTTCAGTGAACCATACCATTCCAGCACCCCCCGCCTGGCCTCCTCTCACAGCATGGGGTCCACAAGTGGACTGGACCAGGCTCGTGGAGGAGCTCAGGACAGCCGAGGTGACGTCCAGATCCCTGAGGACGACCTAAGCAGCCGCTGGAGACAGCTCAGCGTGGAAGACATCAACACGTTCTCATCTTCTTACCGTAACATCACAGGGCGGGTCTCTCCGTACAGTTTCTCTGAGCGCCACTTCGCCATGGGCCCCTCCAGTAAGGTCAAGGGGTCTCTCTACAGCAGCTTCCATGAAGGAGATGACGTCTTCCACAGCCGCTTGCTGGACCAGTGTTTTGCTATGGGTCCCCCTTCACCCAGCCGCAGTTCGAAACCTATGGAGCATCGTAAGCAGGAGAAAACGTCTGTGCTGTATAGAGCCAAGGATGACAGTCAGGACTCCGAGTGCAGTCTGTTCCTCTCAGGGAGCTCTAAAGAGAAGGAGAGCGGTGGGGGAGCAATGGCGGCAAGCAGCGCCAAGGACTACGTAAACCTGAGTGCAGACAGCTCGGCTGAGTCCTTACACCAAAGCTCCCTCGAAGCCTCAAGTCTTCAACACTACCCCAGCCCCAGGCCGAGTGTCCGGCCTCGCCCGAGCTCCAGCTCTGCTCTCAGTGTCGGTCCTGCACTCCCAAAGAAGACCTCTCCAAGATACCAAAAATTTGGCAGCACAGGACTGACGAGGAAGGACAGTTTGACCAAGGCACAGCTGTATGGTACACTGCTGAACTGAGCGGAGAGAGGGCTTTTCATTTTATGCATGATGATGATTCCTAACTTACTGTACTGTATGTCTCAAAAATTCCCTGCAGCAAACACATACTCGTGTGGTGGGGTATTAAGATGTTGTTGTTTTTATGTATCTCTTAGCCAAGGCACGTTTCATGCAGTCTGCAACTGTTTTTTTTATTGTATGTCATGCAACGGCGTAGCTACCTGAGACCAGCTATTCAGTATGTCTTTGTTTCAATGATGATAACTAGAGCCACCGGGATAAAACCACGTTCTCTAAGAAATACAACACAGACCCGGCTACATGAACGTACTGTGCTATTTGGTCCTTTTTTTAGTGTTAAGTACTGTTAGTAAAACCAGCAAAAGACCATTAATTCCTGCTCTAATATATATACAGTATAGATAAAGGACTAAAGCGTGTGTAATGGGGTGACTTAATTACCAATGTTTGTGAGAGGGAAGTTTATCCATTATGTATAGTGGACCCTGCTGACTGCAAGCTGTTAAAGATTTATTCATTCTCTATTTTCTCTAAACTGCATGCTGTATAATGCATATAAATAAAATGGAAAAACACATTTCCGGCTAAATTGTTAAGCATTGGGACATTATCTGTAATTGGCTAAACAAAGGATTTAAAATTAAAAAGATTTAAAAATATGGATTTTATTCAAATGCTATGTAATATTTATAGCAATACACAACATTTTGATTGTAGATTTAGAGAGTTACTTCTTGATTCTAGATTTCACACTAATATGAAATTTAAAAATCCCTGATTTTGTTTGTTGGAATAATAGCTCTAATATATATATATATATATATATATATATATATATATATATATATATATGCCTATAGAATAATTACAATGTATTCCCAGGTGAAACGTACAACTAAACAATTTACACATTCAGTAGAAATGATTAAACGGAACTGCAAGATTTTTCGCGTTACTCAGCTGGAATTTTTCTTATTTTTGTATCAAAATGAGATGATGAAATCTGTGGCTATACTGCACAGCATAGTTACTCTCATACCAGGACACTTGTGAACTTGCCTTAATCCTGTTCAGTGGACAGAATGGTCTCTTTTACAGCATCTAACTACTGTATATCTGATGTATTGTTACTGTACGCATACACTACTGTTACAGCATATGCTCTTCCTGTTAGACATAACACACACACCCAGTTTCTTGGAAAAGGATTAAGTCTGGTCTTACACTGGGGATATTGTTCATTGCAGATCTCCACTGAAATTTGTTTTATTTAAAGACAACGAGGCTTAATCCCTGTCTGTTAATCTGGCACACGCAGCCAAATTTCTACCCTGACACAAACTCTTGGCACTAGTTGCACAAACCAAAACAAAAAGTGCTGGATTTTCTCGCTTTCAGGAGAGATTAATTGGAAAATTCTCCAGGAAAACTGGCAGTTCTGCAATGTATGCGTAAAAGGTTCATAGCAAAGTGTACTGAGACGGTAGTTAAAAACTACTGATTAAAGACAAAAATGTACAGTCAGTGTGTTGTTTTTAAACCAGCATGCTCAATTAGGCTATTCTAGAGAAAACACTGTGAAAATAGACAGCGTGTATATATACGTACATAGAAAGTGGCAAAGACATGCTGTCCTGTTGGCAAATAAAACAAATTATAGTAAGACCCTGCCTTATGTTAAATGAAGAGTTGCACAGAAGTTGTCCTGCTGCCCCACAAACATGCTGCCATCTGCTACTGTTACGAGTATAGATGGGGACAAAACGACAATGCTCCAACATCTGTGCGCCCTTTGGCACGATAGATCTTGAAGGATTTCTTCCTGCCTGCGTGGCTCTATAGATCTGAGAGGAATGGTGACAGGGATAAGCTAAATAATGGGAACTCAGCTTTGGCCTCGAGTAGTCACGAATAGATTTTTCTGGAAGGCCATGCTTCTACCTCTCCCATTCCTGCAGATCTGGGAACTGGCTAAAGGCTGTTTTTAAATATTTCAACTGCATCTCTTCTTTTTGACCTTGTCATGTTTATGAAGGTGAAACTGCACTTCACAGGCCACAAAAAGTCGCCAATCATATTCTTATTTGGTACAATGTATAAGTATCTGAAGGATTGAAAAGGTTTGGAATTAAATTTAACCAATGTACTGAGGGATTGAGAGGATATGGTGTTTTTGTTGTGGACATAATGTATAAAAAGAGATATATATACTACATACACAATTTTTATTACACTATGACTATTTTTTATCCATTTTCAGTTGATGTTATATTTATCAACCCTTATTTGACCCTGAATGAAGAGGCTAAAGCGATTCTGTTCTGTCCTACCTCCAGCCCTGTTCCAGGAACAACAGGCCAGCTGTCTAAATGTCAACATGTTTGTCTGTCTGATGCATGGTTATATATTTTTGCTGTATGTTTATTTACTTAATAAAGTTGGGTGTTGGGAAATACATCCTGGTTGTTTTACATTACTTATTTCAAGAAACTTAAACCCTTAAGATCCTTGAAATGTCTTGATCTGAAGGTTCACAGTGGGGGACAGTTTTCAACAAAGTTGATCATGGACAGTGAGTTCTTCACTGATCTTTCAGCTATGAATTAAATCCTGATGTTATTCCGTCCAAATCGACCTTCTTGGTGCATTTGTTGCAATTCCAATTAAGACTTAAAAATTCCGTCACGACTTCCTCAACTAATTGAATCCACTCCTCTGTATTCGTTATACATTATTCAGCTTTATGTAGCCTCACTTAAGCTATATTTATCTTATCCTCGAGTAGTTTTTTGGTGTCTTGTCAAAGTTCAAGAAGTCGTCGCCCACCTCCTCGTTGCAAAGGTTAGTGTTAGCCAGGGAGCAGAGGTCAGCTAGGGAAGTATTAGCATTAGTGCTAGCGTTAAAGGTCCAGTGTGTAACATTTAGGAGGAGCTACTGGTAGAAATATATAATTTATAATATTATGTGTTTTCATTAGTGTATAATCACCTGACAATAAAGACAATTGTATTTTCATTATCTTAGAATAAGCCATTTATATCTTATATATCTATATATTTCCCCTTCCACGTAGGTTGCCATGTTGCACAACCTTGTTTCTACAGTAGCCCAGAACAGACAAACCAAACACTGGCTCTAGATATGGCCCTTTGCGTTTTCTGCGAGTTTCGCGGCCACCGTAGTTTCTCCTATACGCTTGGAAGGGGAGGAAAAGGTGAGGGGTATTCAAATGGTTGCAAACTGCAATTTCAATGCTAGATGCCACTAAATCCCACCTTTAAGACTTTAGGTCTTTAGGTTTTCGGGGGTTTTTTTTGGTTTGGTTTGAGTTTATTATGCCTGTCTTTTGTCTTACAACTCATTTTAATCCTTTTAGGACACGTTTTTTAAGTACCTTTTAAAATCTGGCGACATGGAGAGGATTTTTCTGAAATTGCCAGACTTGTAGATGTGTAGGTGGAAGTTGTCAGATCCTAGAAATAGCTTAAGTGATTTTGGCATGGATTTTCCCCAAAGATTCTTCCCTACTGTCTTAAACACCCAATGACACTGTTTATACACTGAACAGATACCTATCCCCATAATGGTTAACAAGAAGATTCATGTGGTAAGTTAAAAGTGAACAGTTTGGTTACTTACCTGTTGAACACCAAACAGGCAACATCTTCAAAGATGTCTTTCCTGAAAAGGTCCTCCAATGTTCACCCTGGTTTTCTGCTGTTGCTGGTCTTGAACTTTATTCTTTGGTCTTTTTCACCCTTTTGAGGCCTTATTGTTTCATCCTCTTTAATTTGTTTTGACGTTAATGATCTTCCATACCTGACTTGCTAAAAAACATAGGACTATGACAAACAAGCTTTCATCATTTAGCACATGCAAATTATCATTTGCCTCCATAAATCACTTAGTGGTCCTTTAAGACAATAACAATGTCAATTTAACTATTATTAACTACAGTATAAACAACCACAGGGGCTAGAAAAAGTACTGAGCCATTAAAATTTCCCTCAGCGCCAAACAGCAAAGTGTATTTTAAGGCCTGTTTCTACTAGATACTGAATAAAGATCACAAGCATCTGTGTGCACTTTACTGCTCTGTTGTTGACTGGCAGGATTTGGGAAGAACCTGGCAATGTTTTGACAGATGTCTGCGTATTTTTTTTAGTTCTCTAGTTATCTCTCTGTGATGCTCTAAGCTGTCAGTGTGCAAGGAAATGTCATATCAGAGCCAGTGAAAACAAAAAAGCATAGAGGAAAGTGATGTGTATGCAGAATGTGGTAATGAAAAACACCACTGATTATTATTATTGATTTGTTGTTTGGCAAAAAACTTGACCATGACGATGGTGATGAACTCCCTAGCTGTATTTGGAGTGAAAAGCTGACTATAAAAGCATTAAGGTCATGTGTGTGTGTGCGCGCTGCTAGACTGCTTTCCTACTGCCTACCACTTTAGATAAAACTCATAACAATACAGTAGTTCATGCTTTGAACTGTAAAAAAACTTTCTTTGATCTCACACAGTGTAACTTTCCCTGATTTCAGGATGTGAAAACAATGTAAAATGGGCCAAATATGAATAACATGTTCACAGTAAGATTTACACAATAGTGACTGTTGTTCTCAAGCCAGTGTATACCAATGGGAACGAAGATGTGGGTGGTTTTTAAAATAATATGAAAGCATCGCAAGATACACAGTGTTAAAAAAAAAATTTTATAACGGCATCAGTAGATAGTAGATTTGCTGACTTCCAGCATTTTTCCAAGTTCTTATCATCTTATGCCAAGAGATTATGGGAGATAAAGTCTTGAAGATAGATGTGCACGAGTTTTCAGTTTAATACGGTCTTCCATCTCATGGTCCTGGCCAACACGCTACATCTTCAAACTTGAAAGTCTATATTTACTTGTCCATTCAGAGTCCTCAGTGCCAGACCTTGATCTCACCAGCCCAGTCGCAGGTGGCCGCAGTCGCAGGCAGGATGGGATGCTGAGACACACACAGGCAGGGCTGGCTGTGGGCGTGCAGGGTGTGCAGCGTGCGAGCATTGTGGTAATCGTAGAAGTGAGCAGAGCCGGTGGAGCTTCCTGAGGCTAGGATAGTTCCATCCATAGAAAACTCACACTGAACTGCGTACCCCTCCACCTAGAACAAGAATATATGCATTAGTTATGATGCATTAACCTTCCACCAAGAGCCATTTTAACATTAGCATAATAAAATGTCAGCATAATAACTGGATTGTGATCCAGTTGATTACAGACTTAGGTAGCCTAAGGGTGCATGTGATCAGGAAGTTGCTGATTCAGAAGCAGAATAAATCTGTGAGGGGGAAGTGAAACAGCAGTACTTGCTCCTGCCTTATTATTACCAACAGTGTGCCTTTGAGCAAGGCACTTAACCCCCCACTGCTGTGGGCAGTGGTTTTGACAAGACTGTGACTGCACTGAGCCCCTTCCACTTATCAGTGTCTGCGAGTATGTGACTGTGGGTTGGGGTGTCCCTGGAAAAATGCACTCATGTTCAATGACTATACCTTTGGTTTACGGGTGGGCTATATGACAATATTTGTTTCTATTTTATACAATAGAATTATTGTTTTCACTGTTTATACAGAGGAAGCTATCTCTTCTTTAACATTTCTGGTTGTATTAGAGTTATTTAATTTAATTCACTGGTTAAACAGACATTCTGATGTGGTTATTTTATCTATAAACTGTTTCTCAATTGACTTTCCAGGAAATATACTATATCATAAATCAATATATATTGATAGTGCAATATAAAATTACATAGCTATGGTAAAATTGACAAATCAACAAATTAAATCCTTAGCAGTCTGCCCCACTGTTGATGTAGGATGACACAAAATTACATTGACCATTGAGATAAAGGACAGCTTTTTCAAATCTATATTAATACAATACTCACAAGCCCATGTGTAATGTGTACTGTACATGTGTAAAACAGGGAATTTCATGCTAAAATGGTTGTAACTTTGGAAGATGACCACTTTATTTGTCTAACTCAGAATGCTGAGGCCTCATTAGCTTTAGCTGAAGAATGCATTTTGGTACAGAACAAGGACTGTGGATTTTGTCCCTTATCGCTTGCATTAAAAACTAATTTGGAAGAGATCACTTCAGGACCAGTATGGACAGGAGGAATGTTTACAGCAACCAATAATTTTGTCAATGTACATATGAACACATGAGTATTGTATTGAGTTAGACTTGACTCCTTGTGTTTGTAGGTATTTTTGATCACAATAGTCATCAAAAGACGACTGGTGATGACTGTTGCTTTCAGGCTGTAATAAAGTATTTATAATCACAATAAAGGTTGTGTGATACACTGACTGGTTGCTGACATATGTACTCTGTTAGTGTTGCAGTATATAATAAAGAAAGCATGAAAAAGGTTCAGAATTGAAATGTCTTTGTGTTTTCTGGAATGTTCTGTTCTGATTTTGTTGATTTGAAATGCTGTTGTGTTTTGCACCTCAGGGCCAACAACGGAAAAAACAGGACCTAGAATGTGAGATGTGCTTGTGAATCAACAAACCAGACGACACTGTAGCAGTTCAACATGATTTCAGTAATATTTGACATCCATATTCTGTTCTTTCTGCCTCCCTCAGTGGAAATATTGTATTGTACTTAGTGTGTTTGTTTTAGGGGAAGGTGCTGTGGTGTATAGGTTTATTCTGCTGCCTTTGCACAGTTTTGTGTGATTGTGGGATGGTGATGAAGTTATTTGTGTGCGTGTACATTCTGTATTGATCAGACCCCCCCTACCCTGCCCCCGAGGCCACAGTTGTTACTGACCTTGTGTCCTTCGTATTGTCGCCTCTTGTTCATTCTATAGGGCCGCTGGGAGGAGAACACTGCCATGTAGTTCCCATTGGTCTGAGCAACAAAGGACTCCTCCATTGGGTGGAGAGCCAGGCTGGGGCACGTGTACCGCTCCTGGTGGCCAAATGAGTGGAGGGAAAAATCCAGAGGGGAAATTAATTCATTATTTGACCTTTTCTTGCTGTTACTAACCATGAAGTCAGCTGCATGTCAACTAGACCATTATTTGGAAAAAGCCTTATGTTCGGATGTGCAGCGGGTGGATGAAGTCACAGAAACGCTTCATAATATAATACAATCAATCTACCATGGTCATTTCTGAGGCCACAGTTTGTGTTGTTCAACTGGATTGTATTATACGGTGTTCCTGCTATTTTGTCCATCCTTTCGTTCTTATTAAGAGTAGTATGAAGAATTGACTTCCTGCACTGTACAATAAATGCTCAATTCAACTGCATTCAGGGCTGAGAATTTATACAAAATAGAATACAAAAAAGCACAACTGTGATAAAAAATACATTTTAAAAATAGGCGGCACTCAATAGAGCGCACACTTTCTCCACTGTCAAATATGCCAGTTCCACATGCCTCATTACCAACGTGTTTCACATCAAGAGGTTCACACATTTCAGGAATGTACCTTAAATGGGATTTGCCTGTTAAAATTCAAATTGCTTTTAAGCCTTTTAGCCGGTAATTTAATCATCATGTGCCAATCAGAACTATATTTATTCAGGGGCTATTTTTTTCCTCATTGGCTCACACACATTTCCCTTACGTGGTAGATCTGGTTGGAGACCTTGGCTGTGGTCTCGTAGTCCCAGGCGATGAGGGTGCGGTCCGCAGAGTCTCTGCTCACACAGTCAGAGCTTGTTATGAAGTCCACACCATCTCTCAGAAACAGGATGTCCAAGGTCTGCTGGACCCCTGCTTTGTACACTTTCACTGCCTGGAAACAGACACATACGTTTGTTTCACTATCCCTGTGGGGGACAGTCATTGAAATAATGCTTTCCCTAGCACCTTACCCGAATCTTAACCATCACAACTAAATGCCTAACCTTAACCCAATTGTAACCTGTGCCCTAAAACCAAGTCTTAACCCTCAAAAAGCAGTCTTTACCCATGGGGACCTCAATTTTTGTCACACACACAGTCATACGATGTAATGGGAAGTGTTGCTGTATGAGAAATCTCAGGTAGTTATATACACCACATTTAGTACATTTAATTTAGCTAGAATTAATGTTGAAGCCATCCATGATGCTTTTATAGCACAGTCCTTTCTAGTTTGAATACACAATTTTCATGGCCCTCAGCTCAGCAGAGAAATTAACAGGAAGGAGGAGAACATCTGGACCTCTGCCCTTAAGGCGGAATGACAAGATGACAACTACAGTGTCTGTGGTCCTTGCCTATAAAGACCCATTGTCAGTCACTTGCCCGGCTGTGCCAGATGATCACAGTGCGTCCAACACTGTAACACTGTTGCTAGAACATACATGTAATAATTTGAATCTGCAGTGTTTGGGTAAAGCAGTATCCTACAACGACATATTATAGTTATTAATATTTAATGAAATAAAAACATAAAAATTAGATGATCAGGCTAAAATAACGTTAGTTAGTTAGATTATTTCAGATTGTAATCTATGGCGACAGTATACCACTTTGAGATCCCGACACTAACAGGTTATCATTATTACCTGAGTGAAAGTCAGTGTCATCTACAATTAGTTGATTAATCGATTAGATAACAAATGAATATGATCACATAAATATCAAGCTATTTTTTATAAGCAGTAATTTTTGTAAGGAAAAATGCCAAAAATTCTCTGGTTCCAGCTTCTGAAATGTGAGAATTTGATGCTTTCCTTTGTCATACATGAAAGCAAACTAAATATCTTTGGGTTTTGGACTGATGGTCAAATAAAACAAGGAACTTGAATACATCACCTTGGGTTGAGGGATTTTAATTTTTTTTTTTAACTTGTTTCTGACAAGTAATTGACCAAATGATTGAGTGAGTAATTAAAAAAAATAATTAGCAGATTAATGAAATTAATTGTTCGTTAATTTGCAGCCATCGGCAATTTCCTGCCCTTAAACTAGAGGCCAAATAGTTTTGTGCAGATCAGGCTGGATCAGAATAGCATAATGAGAAGAAAGGGCTGACATCAGGGACAAAAGGTTAATAAAAATTAACCCCAAAAAAGCCTGTATGGACGACACAAAATGTTTCGAATCTTAAAACCGGTTTAGGCTAAAGGGCAGTAAATGAGAGAGGGTATCTATCAAATGGTCACAGTCGACAGCGATCCAAAGAACAATTTATACTATATTTATACTTTTATTTTCAGATCACATTTTCACAGGGTGTTTGATTGGGTTAGGTTTTAATTTCAGAGCTAGTTTCAGAGTGAACAGCTAGCAGCTACTCTCCACGGGACAATTTAACCTTTAACCCCGAGCTGTAACTGCTCTCCTTCTGCTTTGAACCAAAGTCTTGCTCTTATCAGAGTTTTAACATAACATGGTAGAGCAATCTCATGCATCCAGTTCGACCTCATGAGTCCCTTTGGAAAGACTTCAGACTAATGGCCTAATGTTGTGCCTGTGGGTCTCTGCCCTTTTATCTAGTGGGGTAATTTCACCCCGGAGCAAGAAACACACAGCCTAGTGCTAAGACTGACGGGCAGCCAGGACGCTACAGCATTAACAACCTATTTGCTCAGGACTGGTCTACACTCACTCTGCAACTCACATTGACACCTACCGGCAGAGGCAATTCCTGCTGTATTAAATCTAAAACCTTGCAGGGAAACGATTCAGTTAGCCATGGGGAAAAATTACATGAGATCACTCAGATTCTGAGGAAGTGAAAAGGATTATCATATAAAACAGTCCATTAAACTTAATAGCAATATTAGGTTGCAGCTTCATGGGAACAATTTATGAGTCCCGAATGAAATAAAAATTTGCTTTGAACAATTAGTGAGATAATCTGCAGTGTTACTTCTATGCATGTGGCAATATTATCCTTATAGTGAAATATAGCATGGGTCTTTGTGCACGGCCAAATATACCTACTAGCTTGTTTGCACTAGTGTGTAACTGAGGGTGTGCAGGAGGGAGCTGTGGATAAGGAGCATGTTCAGAGCCTACCTGCCATATATTTATAAAAGGTCAAACAACAGTCAGTGAACCAGACTCAATACAAATGATGAATCCACTCTAAGGAGGTTAATAAGTTTGACCTTGCAGCTGCGAGAGTCCCAGGCCTTGACCACTGAACTGTAACCTCCGCACAGGAATACCTCTGGGTTGCAAGGATGCAGGGTCACACACATCACCTTGAACTGGTTGTCCAATTTCACCACCTGCTGTCCTACAGACAAGAAGAAATAAGAGAGAGAAAAGAGAACAAGATGCTTCCTTCTGAAATTATAAATCTTTACATCTTTTGTCAGTAGTAAACTCTTGGATTACACGCTGCTAAACTGAAGTAAGGAAATAAGTTATCTGTTTAATATATACATATATACATTTTGTGCTAAAAGCTAAGATTCTTACAATAAGAGCATCAATATCTTCTTTTTCTTTGAATTTTTTTCAAATAACCTCACCCAGTAAGGATGCAAAATATATTCACATCCAGTATGATGGATAGTATCAAGTAGAGATGCAACGATTAGTCGGTGAATCGATTAGTGATTAATGATAGAAAATGAATCTGCAAATATTTTGATAATCGAATTATCATTTGTCAATTTTCACGGAAAAAATATTTGTGTGAGGATTTGATGCTTTCCTTTGCCATATATTGATATATAGTGATTCTCTATAGGGTTTGCACTGTTAGTTGGACAAAACAAGATATTTGAGGATGGCAACTTGGATTGTGGGAAATTATAATTATAATTTTTCACTATTTTCTAATATTTTACAGACAAAACAATTACTCAATTAAACAAGAAATTGCAGCCCTGGAATCAAAAGCAAATAAGTTTTAGTCCAACATGATAATTACGCTTTCCCTTACATGTCAGATATTTGAGAAATAATAACAAAACATAAAAAAATATTTAACTTCACTGTTCAATGTCAAATGCCAATACTATAAAACAATAAACAATACTCAAATCAAAATAAGTTTATTGTGACATACACAGTACTCTGACCCCTGGCTGGTTTCTATCCCAAGGCAATCCCCTTACTGCTGTTTAATCTATGCCCAGGGAGCATCACTCCTGCTGCTGCTACACACTTCTGTCCGAAGAAACCAACATACTCTGCATGAATGAGTTTGTAAGTGTTGTTACAGTAAGCTTCTTTGATGTACTGTGTGTGTTCAAAATACAGTAATTTTGCAAGACCCAAAGAGAGCAAGTGCATTCTGTGTGTGTTCTTCTATACGTTCAAAAAGATTTTTAAGATTTAGACCATTAAACTAATGAATTAAAACAAACTGTTGCAGTTTGCGCTGCATGAAAAGCTTGATTAGACATTTTGTCTTTCTCTGTCATGACTAAATTAAACACAAAATAAATTTCAACTACATTTCCTCTGAGATGCAAATTCTGCTGAAACTTCTCTTTGGTTTATTAATTGAGCCACTGCGAGGATCCAGTCCTACTTGTGAAGCGGCCATTAGATTCCTGTGCAGTAAACATTGTGTGTAATTAAATTGTGCCATCGCCTTCGATTATAAACAGTGATTCGAAAACAAGTAAATCTTGCTGTAAGTTGCCGCCAAAGATAGTGTTCCCAACTCAGTGCACCTTCTGAAATTCATGAAGGAATGGTGTTAAAGTAAAAGGATGAGAAGCTTTCTGTGATCATTTCAGGTCAGACGCATCGTGTGAGTTTGTTTACAGGCTACATCCATCAGTTTTTGATCACATGTCTTCTGTCACTAAAAAAAGCTTCACATGGTCTCACACAAGACCATGGACAGTTTCTTGAGATGAAATGAAACTTCTATTTTTATCACTGGATGCCCCAAAACAACTGAACTGTTGGTCTCTAACTCATTTTAATGATGGTGGGTGATGAGACTGACCAGAAATCTGTAAGACAGCACAGTTTTTGTGTGCGGGTTGCAGCGTGTTTGCGAGAGCGTGTCTGGGATATTTCCAGACAGCCACACATCATACGTATCAGTCTCTAAAAAGCTACTTGATTTAATCATCGCTAAAGACAAAAAGATAATCCAAACTGAGAAAGACACAGTGATGAAGAGAAGAGAAACCAGAATATAAAACACTGTTTTGGCTAGAGGCGGCTTTATCTAAAATCAATTAAAAAATGTCATACTTGAAAAACAAAACAAAAACACTGAGGGGCTTAAATATAATTAAGCCTGACAGGGTACGACCAAAAATTTTGTTTCCTGGGAAAACGATGAAGAAGACTACATGAGGAACTGGGCCAGACTATGAGCCAGCAGCTCTGTCAAAGGCTACGCAAAATAGAACACCTTAGGGAGGGTTCAACGGCTCCTCATTAATTCATCGAACAAACAACAAAGACCCCATTCAAAACAGTCTTAGGCAGTTAGCCCACAACAAAAATGCACTTCATTATACACTTGTTCCAGGATATTCCTACCAAGTTATTTCAGAAGGGGGGGATGAGTCACAGCTAATAAAGTGCAGCAAAAATGGACCTTCTTTCACTTAATGGTGGACTAGCTTGCTCCCAATTTCGATTGCATTGGTGCAAAGTTTTAACAGGCGATTTCATCGGGGCTCACGCTTCCTTCTTAATTGGCTTACCCGCAGCAGTATGGAGAAGATCTGTCATTGAGATTTAAAACTCATGTTTGGCAAGACGATGAGAAATCAACATTCTCCTCATAATAAATAGGGCCTTGTCATGTTTTAATTAAGCAAGATTAATTAGCTTGCTTGAGAGGGGAGATAAGGGAAGGCTGCAGTGATCTGTCCCTGCCGCATGATAGTTTACTTTGTAGTCCTGAAAGAACTGTGATCATGCTGCAGAGCTGACACACAGTGGATGACTACCGTGCAGAGGACATTAGGGATGATTGGGATGGCAGGGACGAGCCCCTTAGAGCAGAGGGAGGCTGGGATGAAATGGATATTCTGCCTCATTACCGGATCCACCAAAGCAGGGTGCTGTCACTGCAACATAAGCAAAGTTTAGAAACACATTACTTGGTTTTGACAAGCCGTATCTCAAAGAATATTTTGGAAATAGGCTTAATAAGCCATATTTGTAACTAGTTCGATGTTTTAAACACATTTCATGTTAAGAAAGTGACCTGATAAATGAGAAGGTAAGAAACCTCAACATGAATCGCAATTTATTAAATTGATCTTAATTAAAGTTTTTCATTTGTTTCCTACAGTGACTTTCAAGACTTAATGCGTCTCTGTACAGCTAATGATCCCGACACCAAAGATAATGACATGACAGGAAGCGAAAAAACAACTGAAATCTAGCTTGACAAAAACATACGACCACCTGTTATCACATGGCCAAAAAACTTCACATGATGACAACTAAACCGTCTCCATGACAACTAAGCAACTCCATCTGCTGAGGAAGGCCCCTGAGATGCGGTTGAAAGCTTTGGAAACACAAAGTAAGTGGATCTTGTGTTAAATGAATCTTCAAAACTCAACTGAAATCTAAGTCCAACGGGAAAAACGGTGAGGAAGTGTCAAGCCTTCAGTATCTGGGAAGATCGTATATTGCCACAACATGCATACACAAACACTGACTAACCTCTTACGCAAAGTAAAATCTAGCTACATTTAGGAGGTGTTTATGCATTGTAATAGCAAATTTACCTTGATAATTAAGGCTTGAATCTGTTTCAGTTATCATGTATCCAATTGATAAACCAGCATAAAAGGAGAATACAAAGTCTGCATACTTGGATTTTTGTGACAGTTATCACTCTTGTTTCCCATCAAGGGTTACTGATGACACAAGTGTTGCAAACTATACTTAATACTGCAGACATTCACTCGGGCTTAAAGCATAATTCCTGGAGGGGACAAGGAGATGGGACCCTTATGTTGGATGCTTTTGAATCATATCATCACAGTAGCATATACAGTGTATATAATAAATGTCTTTTGTGTGCACTATGTACACTAAAGTAAGTTACAAATGTAATGGCCACCACAGAATGGCCACCTTTACTTTCCTCTTAAAACAAGGGTGTGTTGTTTTTTTTCTGTCACATAACGGGGTGAAACCTGTGTTAACCTAGCAGGTTACCGCTGTAAAATGAAGCTTTCAAAGTAGGTCAAAATGCAGATATGCTTGCCGGTGGCATTTGGAGTAAATGCCTCTGTGTGTTTGCTGCTGCATTCATTGTCTCCTGGCATGCAGTGCTTCAGGCTCCTGTGTTTATACAGCCACATTATACTGGTTACCTCCCTGAATGTGTGAAGGTGGTGTTAAGGAGGTAAAATGAAAATTATTTAAGGATACACCCTCCCCCCAAAAAACAAGTTGCTACTTTTAACTTTTAACTCTTGAATCATTCTCATGGATGCCAACCTAGATTATAACTGTAATTTTGGAGACAAAAATCCCCCAAAAATTCTGTTTTCCTGTTAAATAATAAAATATTATACAGAAAATAACTTAAACTTACTGTTACTAGTATTTTTTTCTGAGTATATCTTATAACTATTAAATGAGTAAAAACAATGATGTGTAAAATAATTTGATGTATACTTATGTTTTAAAACAAACTGTTTTCTGTGGGATGACCCCCAGTCTCAAACCCCCAATATGGCTCATTATTTTGCCCTAGCACTACTGGCACAGACTCTAAATTGCCCGTAGGTGTGACTGCGAGTATCAATGGTTGTCTGTCTCCATGTGTCAGCCCTGTGATTGACTGGCCACCTGACCATGGTGTACCCCGCCTCACGCACAATGTCAGCTGGGATCAGCTCGAGTCCTCCCTGCAACCCTCTAAAGGATAAGCAGGTATAGCTAATGGGTAGATGGACTACTGGCACATATAGCTTGTAGCTCTTTCTTTGAACAATAATGCACTCCAATAGTGTGAAACTCCATCTTACAACTAAACTTTTGTTGGAGCCTTTAGCTACATTCATCAAATATGATTCTGCAAAGCCAAAGTGAGGTGGAAGGGCAACGCACAAGCCCACTGTCTTTGTGTATTATTGGTTTTTGGAAAGCAAAAGTGCCTGAAGGGATATGGACAGAGAACTCAAGTTCTGCATACACATGCACGAACAGACACATCAACCTGTGGCAGCCTGTGGGTATACAGGCATATTTTCTCCGCCAGCCTCCGCCAATCAGCTTTTCCAAGGACACTGGACAACAGCTGCCACTTCACACTAATGCCCTCCAGATGAAATTAATTTATTCCACTCCCCAACTCCTGCTCTCTCTGTTTCTCTTTCTCTGAATTTATTCTGCATCTTTTGATTTCTTTCTCTTGCATTCTTCCTCTCCCTTTCTCTGTCTGCATTATGCCTCTTAACCTGCTCTCCCTCCCTATATCCTCCTCTATGCTATTGCTATTCAGCTGTGACAGCCTGCCTGTGGCCCACTGGGAGTGGATATAAGATTGTACAAATTAAATTTGACACAGGAACAACTGCAAAGATGGCCATGGAAAATGGGCCCACACACCATTCTGAATGCATAGGCTCCTTTATAATTCCATTTGTCTGTAAACTTACCAATAGGTGAAGCATTTGGTGAGGTTATGCTGTGATGAAAAATGGGGTCAGGTGTCCTACAAGACTCTGTCTGATCATTAAAGGGCCTGCATACATCTCCAAAGAGAGCTCAATTGAACAGAATAGGCCCAGCTGCCTTCCTTGTTAGAGCTGAGAGGCTCTGCATTACTGTGAAGAGCGTAAAGATCACATTCATCCTGATTACAGTCTGACGTAGCAAACACTCAGCTCCCTCAGTCTCCAGTCTCTCTTGGTAGATCTAGTGTTAACACTTATGCTGCATGAATGTTGGGAGCTTCATAATCATGCCAACACCTTGGTATAGCCCTGTTGTGAGTGTGTCATATGTGTCAGAAACATAAATCCTCTGGAAAGATGGGAGCCATAGCTTACCAAGTTGTAACAGTTATGTCAGTCTGTATTTAAATTATTATGAGGAAAATTATGCAGCTTAGCCTCTATGTCCTTTTCACTGCTTGAATATGATTGTTTTTAAAGTGTCAGTGCCAAGGTTATAACACATTAAACTCCAGTTGTGCAGAAACTGGGCTGGAATTCCCAACTCCCATATTAATATGCAACTAAATTAAATTTTCTTCATCTCGTGCTGCCATTTGTATGTATGCTTATTGCTCTGTAGTGCCAGCACACAGATGCACACCCTCATCCTCAGAAACAATATAGTTCATTAAATTTTCATACAAATAAATAATAATAGTGGTAAGAAAATAAATAAGAATAATAAAATATCATTAAAAATCATAAAGAGTTGCAGGATTGATGTGTGAGGGCTCTTTTCTTCAAAGCTTTTAGTTTGAACCCACTAGGACATCCTACAGCGCTGAGCAAGGCACCGGTAGCTACCAAAGTATAAGACCAAAATAAACATTTGTTTGTTTATGGTTGTGGTTTGTGACGTTCTAGTGTAAGGTCATGGTGGCTGCTCCTGTGGTGATGTATCCATTATTGATCCCCTTCCTGGAGCTGCCTGTGTGTTTAATGGGCTGGCCAACCTATTATCCGTAGGCTTTATTGGCAGTATTGACAGACATGCTGAGAGGGGAAGTGCAAACGGCAGCAAGTCATCACAGCGATGTGTTGACCCTAGAGATATAGTTGCCACAGGGGCTTCAAAACAATATCTATTGTATGTTGGCTCATTCTGTTAAATATAAGAAACCTGCAACATACTCCATTAAATGTTGGTGAATGGACAGAAGGGACAAATTTAAGGAATTTGAAATTATTCTTGGCAACTCTTCAGACCTATCAATTCAAGCAGAAATCTGAGTTTTTCTATGAATTCTTACTAATATTTTTCATATCAGTTGTGTAGAAATTCATGAATTGTTTCAGATGAAGGAAATTAAGTGAATTGCTGAACAAGCAGTCTCCCTGTTGTAGATTGTCTATATGAGTTGCTCTCATGCTTGTTAAATGTAAGATTTGCCAGAAAACAGAGCATTTCCGAAGCAAACAAAATGACTGATCTCTTGGTAAATGTTACCTTGAAAATGGTTTGTATGATCACAAAAAAGGGCCAGCAAACACAGTGAGCCAGCAGATTTAGTTCAAACTGAATTTTGACTGAAAATGTCAGCAATATTCAGAAAGTAATTATGTTTGTGTTTCTTCTTAAGCACATACTTTATATTTATAGTTTTTCTGTGTGATGTGTGTGTGAGATACAAAGAGAGAGAGATTAAGAAAAAACAAGAGAGTGGTGTCCCATTTTAGGGACCATCTCCATTGAAGCGGACATGTAGCCTCCATAGACCTTAATTTAGAGGATCGACCTCCGCCCTAAATGAGGTCTTTATAGCAAACAATCCAATGGGGCAATGAAAATGTCACTGTAAGGTGTAAATAATGAAAATAATAATTACAAATGTGCATATTTTATGATTATACATTATAATAAAATGATAACTACCAGAACAATATTTTGTTATTCACTTTATGTACACTGTTAAAATAATTTACATAGTACATTATGATAGAGTAATGGATTGCATATTTTTGATATTGTTGCAGTAAACTCGGAAATGTCCGACTTTATAAGCTGACGTGGTTCAAATGCACAATTTAAAAGTGGGTAAATCCCAATGGATTTTGGGATACTACAGGCTTAAAGGAAATATTGGTTGTTTCATTTAAATTTTGGGAAAAGAAAGCAGCATTTTTTGGATGCACTTGGTGGAGTCTTTGGGATTGGATAGTTGACCGGTCATGATGCATTTGCTCCAGAAATGTGGATTTTGAAGGTTGCCCCTGAAATGGGTCATGACCACAGAGAGAGAAGCCGCTTTGCAATATATACACAGGTTTCAGTGGATAACAGGTTTTGGGGCCCAAGGCAATTTAAAGTCACTCCACACATAAATTACTATACCAACTTTAAATGTGAGTTAGAAAAAACACACTAAATTAGCAAGAAGTAAAATTGCCAAGACGTTTTGTTTTCCCACAATTCCCACCAGCAATATGCTTAGAGAAAATAAGCTCAAACTGAATTTTAATTAAGCAAATGTGATGCGGTTTGACTGTAACTTCCTCAGTATTTTAGGAAAGGTAAACCACAGTTTAGTGTAACTTTAGTGTAGTGTGTTATGTGACATTGTGTTCATCAGACCTACAGAAAGAAGTGTTGCTGCTCACCTGTCTCTACGTCTGTGATCACAGCCGTGTTGTCAAATGAGCCAGTGAGAAGGTGTCGCCCGCAGGGGGTCCAACAGGCATCACGCACAGCTCCCGAATGGCAGGTGTAAACCCTCAGGCATCGCCCGCTTTCGGCTCCATCCCACACCTGCCAGACATGGGCACATGATCACATCAAGACAAAGTCACAAATACACCTAGACTGCAGCAACAAAGTCATTTTTACTGACTGTACACAAGCTCTGGGTTCTGGAAGAAAGCTTTCATGATATACACTATGTGCTATAGAACAACTTGTATTGACAGGAACTGATTAATGAGTTTAAACTGTCAAATCCAGAACACATGATTATATCATTTGTGCACAGTCTTTGTAAGTTGCTCATAACATCACTGATATACAAAAGAAAAAAAATGCTCTATGAAAGAAAACAAAGGTACTGTGGTTGTGCTGAAAGGCTAAAAGTTGACGCTGACCCCTACACCTCAAACAAAAACCCAATTGAAATAACATGCATGACAGAGAGAAGCAGAGAAAAAGTGGAGACATCAGATGGCACTGACACACTGTGCTTGCCTTCAAACAAACAAGAGGAAAGGATCTGCATGTTTTGGACAAGTTTCAAGGCAGTTTACTGAGAATTCGTCCAGAGCTCATTTGACAGCCACTGTTCTCCCGACTGAAAAGAGGAAATAAAGTGACATTTTGGTGCCATGCCTTTTCAGATGATGAATGCAATGAGTCCTCCAGCCATGAAAATATTTCCTGTGTCAATGAGAATTGCTCAATGTAGTCTGTCTTTTTCAAAGCTGAGAAAGATATGATCTAAGCCTTCCTAAATTCAATTGTAATGAAACAAAATGAAATTACTCAGCAAAGTGCTGCTGGATAAATTGGCACACATACACAACAAGCTTATTTGCTGGATTTAAAAGCAAAATCAAGCTTTATAATGAATTAATAAAATTAATTACCTCTGAGTGCACCTATAAATCAATTCCCCATGGGGCCTAATGGCTTTAATGGTTTTGTATTGTTAGACGTTTTTCTGATTATAGACAGAGCAGAAGAGAAAAGCACCCAGCTGCCTTCTGTTAGTTGCGACTGCCATGACTACAGTATCTGGCTGGTTTGAAATGTGATATCATAGTGCGAATAAAGTGCAAAGAGGCATAAAAAAGCAGACAGTGATTTATGAATTACGTGTTAATCTGCCTGATTGTTTCATTGTTGATTTTGGCTTTGTTTTTGGTCATTGTTGTGGTGTTGACCACAGGCATATAAGGCATGTCAATATTGTGACATGCTTTTCATCATTTCCTGTTGATAAAGAGTATGATTTTCTGTCAGACATGTCAAAAGACAAAAGTCTCTCCCTGAAACCCAGCCTGAAATCCAGTGGGTGGTCTGGTGTGTTGCCCACTGAGGTGAGGTATATTACACTAATGATGAAGTATTTTTTGCTTCCCTGGCATTGCCAGGGCCACAGAGGAACTTTGAAGATCTGTGGGGTGCTGCAGATCCCTCTCTGCCTCTCTCTGTGTTTCATTATTAAAAATGACTCCTCCATACAGCGTAAGAAACACACTGAGAAAGTCTGTAACCTATCAATCCAGCAGGCAGTAGTTTAACAAACAGAATGCCAGAGATGCCTTCAGGGTGAGAAAAAAAAGTAACAGAGAGAGACGGAGACAGAGATTCACACTTTTAATTGCAAAAAGCTAAATATTGGAGCGATGCATCTATTAAGAATATTCCCATTCATTGTGCAACAGGACATGCCACTTCTCTGTACGATCTTAGGCTTAGGGAAACACTGCCATCTCAAGGTAACATGAAAATCTGTTAAACAGCAAGATGATAGCATCTATAGTCACAAAAGCTTCAAAATATTCAACTAAACACAGGCTTCTACATAAAAAGTCTGCCAAAGTGGCATGTTGCTTGAGCTCTGTCTCCAACAACTGACTGAATTAATGATATGCACCATAACAACACCATTCAGTGCTCACACAATTGCAATAATCCCCTACAATGTGCGACCTGGGCATGGGGGAAAAGGAGCGTTTGTTTATTTGCGTCCCCTTTAATTTCACCGGCCACTTAACAGACACGCAGAGCGGATCCTTGCAGACGACTCAGTGGGGTAATCTGCTTCCTAAATGACTCTCGGTAATTAAAACTAAATTGGTATTCGTGTTATCAACTTAAAATTGCTGCCTTACACCTGCCGTAGCCATGGTGACAACAGCTGCAAACAGGCTGGAATAATAATAGTCTGACTCTGCCTCAGAGATACTGACAGACAGTCTGGAGGAAGAGGAGGCGGAAGCCTGAAGGGTGTTGGTGAAGAAACACAAGCACAAAGAGGAAAGTGTTAAGACTTCATAGAGTACATCCCCTCTGTGTCTTCACATAGAGAATAGAAAAGAATAGGTGTAGTCAAAGTGCTGAAAGACATTATCAATACAGCTGTACAGTTGGTCAATAAATAAGCAGTAATGTATGACAAGCTACCATAATATGAGAAAATAAACAACACAACATAGAGAGTGGCATTTTCACACGTGTGCCTATAATTTTCTATACCAGGACACCCTGAAGTATACCATAACACTTACCAAACAAAAAAGTTAGACTGTGGAATGCACCTTAACCACTAGGCCACCAGGGAGGACACCTGTGTGACTATTCTGGTAATTGATTAATTGCTCGTGTTACTTTTCAAGCAAAAATGCAAAACATTAGTTCCAGATTCACAACTGTAAGTATTTGCTGCTTATGCCTTACATGATAGTAAACTGAATATCTTGGAGTGTTGGACTATTGATCAGACAAAACAAGCAATAAAACACTTTATGCTATAATAAATTATTATGGGCACGTTTTAAAAATTATTTTCTGCCTTTTAGTAGACCAAATGATTAATAAATAAATCGAGAAAATCTACGAATAATTGATATTGATAATGCATAGTTACTTGCAGCCCTACATTTTTTCAAAGTTTGTAGTTAGTTTAATCCAAGGTTAGGTTTTATTAATGACACTTAACTGGTAATACAGTGTGAAACTTAAGTATTGTTGCTATGGTTACCTGCAGTTTATTATACTGTATTTTGCTGTGTCATATTATGCAAGATTAATAAACACCTGCCAACCAAATAGTGTTTTCTGTGGCCATGGTATAAAAACATCTAGAGTTATTACACAGCCAGAGATTTCTGTAGTTTGGAATAAATAACTTTCTTTAATGAAATCACTGAGGGTGACCTTGAAGAGGAGCAAATCCCACCACTCACTCATTAAACACAGTGAAAGGTAAAGCAGAGTTAAAAAAACAAGATGCACTTTTCTGTGGAAAAACCTGATTACTTAAAAATATTTACTATTTTTATGAAATTAACTACTACGCTTACGGTTTTAAAACATTTATATACTTCATGTTCTTAAGTCAGTGAATTCCTCTATGTTTTAATTTCATTTGAGGACTGAGTAATCATGAGGATTACATCACGATCATGACAAATTGTAGTATAAAACCTTCCTGGTCTAAATCATGTCTGATTCCATACATTGCCAATAGTTGGGCTAACTTAAATTACTGTATGGAAGCTGAAGATATCTGAAGTCAGTATGAACATTTAGAGGAAAAAAATTACCTGTTGCACGGATAAGTATTTGATATGCTCCTCTATCTATTGGTTTCACAGTCTGAGATAGAGAAGAAGAGAAATCCTTGCATACAAACAACCAAGTCTTCTCCTCTCCTTCTCTCCACGTCTCCACCATCTGGTCCAAACTGCCCTTTCCAGGTGCCAAAGGAAGGTATGATTATGCAAATTTTCTAATGCATATTTACATACTTAATTATTCAGAGTCCTCTTAGGATATTCGTGAGGCATGTGGCTTTGTACTGGGAGAGAAATATTTAGTGACTGGCAGACACCTGCATGACTTGACCTTTACGGTAGGGAAATTAGGGATTGTTTTCCTGGTGTGAAATACAGAAAAGGAGGGGGAATCAAAAGAGAAAGAGAGAGAGAGAGAGAGAGATAGGAAGTCCCATAGGTCCTGACACAAATTCAGCTGACAGTGACAGATATGATTCTAAAGAAAGCGGTTTGTGGTACATTTATAAATTGAGGCAGCAGGGCAGATATTATCTCACTGACTGTAACACTGTGCCAATTACACTGACTGTCAGGTAAATGATTATCCCCTTAGACCTCCCTGCTGCACTTGGCACCTGCCTAAAACTATACTGATGAATGGATTTTCGGGTTATAAAAAAAACTGTACCAGACCACGTATATGGTGCAGTCAACTTGAGAAAGGAGGACCAATTGTATCACAAACATCAGAATGATAACTAAAACTTGAATTGCATTAGTCAGTTTTTACAAAACAAAAATTGAAAAAACCCACATTATTGGAAGCATTGCATTACATAAGCACTGAATACCCTATTTATTGAGTTCATAGCTTCCAAGGCTAAGTATCAATGTCCATCATTTCTGAAGTCAGTGATAGGTTCACTGTAGCTATCATTACCTTGAAAGTCTTGTCCATGGAGGCAGACAGCAGCAGATGACTGAGATGAGGCACAGGACACCATTGTACTGTGTTGACTGGGCCCTGGTGGCCTCCCAGGCTCATCAGGTGCCTCCTCGGTATCCCTGCAGCGCCATGCTTGTTAGCTAGATATGGCTTTACTCTCGCCGACACTTCTGAAAGAATTTGGCTTTCCCTGGACTGATTCCCTGGGACTTGCTCTGCTGGGTGCTTTGGATCCACTGTCTCTACTGAAGTGGCAATTCTCTGTCTCTTGGGGATGTACGGTCTGACACCAGACGGGACAGTGTGATGTCTTTTTGCAGGGTTCAGCCCATCGCCAAAGCTTTGTGGCATGTGAGGAAGAGTCTGCAGTGGTGAGATCTTCCCCTGAGTCACAGGTAAACTCAAAGGAGGTGTAGTATCTCTAAAATGTTTTTCTTGTGCTGTCCTGTAACTGCAATATTTTCTTTCCAAGTCAAAACAGCTCTGTGGCTTTGAATGTGGGTGTAGTGAAGAACTGCTTCTTTCTAAGACATGTCCATGATATTGCAACACTGACCTGTCAGAGTCAGGTGTGAAGCTGTGAGGGCTCTGCGTTACCTCAGAGGAATTAAACACCCTAACTTCTTGGTTTTGTTCACAAGATCCAGTTTGGTCAGAAGCTGATGCTCCCTCCTCCTTTTGATCAAGAGAACCATCCTCTGATTCTGAATCCTCGTAGGCCACTAATGAAGACATCTTCACATGATGACACTCTGTTTGAAAATAAAGGGACAATAGGT
Source organism: Siniperca chuatsi (assembly GCF_020085105.1). Taxonomy (NCBI): domain Eukaryota; kingdom Metazoa; phylum Chordata; class Actinopteri; order Centrarchiformes; family Sinipercidae; genus Siniperca; species Siniperca chuatsi. The sequence continues at coordinate 16,807,526 of NC_058056.1, forward strand.
GAGATGTCAGTGTAGGTAATGCATTAGAGGCCCAAGGGTGACATCTAGTGGTTGCTTGAATTTCTGCACCTAAAGGTAGCATACTGACTCACTTACAACAGCAGCCTTGACATTAAAAAAACTTTACCTGGAAGTTTAACCACAAATTTACAAAAGTTTTGTTGGGAATGTATTGTCACTAGTGGGGGTGAAATGTCTAGCAACCACCAGCATGCACCAGCCAGGCAGACTGGGAGAGAAATACGAAGAAGAAAAATCCACTATAGGTTCATTTTATTTAAAAAGAGGACGGGCGGGAAGTCCTGTTCAGTCTATCAGTCAACACATAGCGAAAACAGAAAGACAGTAATGGCTAGCTAAGTCAACTTACAGCCTTCGGACAGAGCAAAGTCACTGTAGCAATTACCTTTATATTGTTTGCTAACGTTAGTTGGCTTATAAACGTAACTTACAGACAGGACGCTGTCACTGGCACATAAATTAACGTTAACCCTAAATTAAATCCCGAAGTTTGCGTCTAACGTTAGGTTAACTGCCACCAATATAGCAAAATTAGCTAACGTTGGTCGTTTGCATTTCTGACTCAAAGCCTAATATAACCTACAAAGAAAAGCTACCCGGTGAATCTGCCTTTAACTGTTGTACCTGCAACCTGATTAAACCATCAATATCCCACTTCTGAGCGTGAAAACAGTCACACTTCAGGCCCAAAATCCCGCAAAATCATTGGAGTTAATGCTGAGTTTCAGAATAAAATCAATGTTTCATTTCTCCACTCATGTCAGACTCTACCCACGCGTGAAGGCTTTTATTTTGAAAGATGCCGGAAAAAGAACCGTCTTTCTCACTCCTCCGATATGTATCGTGTTAAATGTATTTACATTGAGTTTAAGTCGTTGGTTTCCTGTGAAATTAAGCTGAAAAAATATAGAAAACTTTCTGCGTATTAAATGTAAATAACAGAGTGTCAAAGATGGCACTTTTTCACTGATAAATCAATAGCGGAACTTTTGAACAATCCTATTTGCCTGGGAAGAATTTGGTCCAAACTCTCACACAGGCTGATGCAAGTTGAATGAGCGAGCTGTCAGCTGTGTTTGAGGAATACTGTACGGTATGCTGGCTGTATTTAATCATGATTACCTCAGCTACTCAGTTATTTAATGCAATTTCAATATTTTTTATCATTTATGAAACACGGCAGCGTGAGGTAGATCTAGGGGTAGTATCTGACGATTAGCTAGCTCAATAGCTCTACCAAGTTAGCTGTGGTATGTTCACATATGGGAGTCTTCTCAGCTGCTGTGGAAGGAGATGCAGTAATGCTAGAGCAGATAAAGTCCCAGTAATTCTGTTAACCTCATATTAAAGTCTATTTAGAACATGTAACTTTCGTGTATGTTATATAATTGGTCAGTAATTACTTTTAACGTCTTCTATTATTATTACCTTACTATTACCTAGCCAGTGGGAAGAAGATGACAGACTGTCGGGGAGACGGGGAAGGAGCCAAGAGTCCAATGGAGCTCTACGAGAAACTGACAGCACAAGGAGACAAAGTCAGGGCCCTGAAAACAGCTAAAGCTGAAAAAGTAAGTGCTTGTAAACTACCATGTAAAAACAGTGATTCGACTCTATGGGTTGGTTATTAAAGGGTTGGTTAACCTGAATTAAAAAATATATTTTCTCACTTACTGCCAGTGGTATTTATCCTTACAGATAGGTTTGGATTTAATTGCCCAGGTTTTGAGATTTCTGCTACTACCCCAATACAATGTGATGAATTTCGTTTGGAGGGCTCACAGTAGAGGTGTGCAGTATGACAATATATACCATGAAGCAATATAAATTTGTGTGCCATCAGAGATTTTGGCATACTGTTTAAACCATGGTAGCTATCCCTTTTAATAACTCTGGGTGTATTAGACCATTGTGAGCAATGTTGTAAATCAGTGAGCTGGTCTGTTTTATGGTCAGATTAGATTTGTATATGATTTATGTACTTTTATTTGTTAGGTATTTAATTGACTGGATTAGTTAAAAACAGACATTCCAGTCTGTTATTTTACCCATTAATAATTTGTCAATTGATTTTCCAGAAAATGTATTATATAATAATATATATCAATATCATTTATATAGTTACATACACTGTGATATCTATATAGACCACACCTAGTTTACAGCACTAAAAAGTGACATCAAAAAATGTTTATTTCAAAACAGTGTCCCTTTACTCTGGATAATCCACAGAACACGCTGTCAACAGTTTTCATAGGAATAATTTCTCTGGTAGAAAGTAGTTCCATTGAAAACCTTCCATAGTGAGGTTTGTGGATTATCCACAGTAACCTGGGCATTGTTTCTGGAAAGACACATAGCTATTGAATTTTTTTAAATATAATTTTTTAATGTTGTGAGCGCTGCAAATGAAATTCTATTCACCTCCATTGTACTAGGGGGACGCAGAAATCTCAGAAACAGATATGCCATCTAAAACCAAAACTACCTGCATGTAATTTGGGTGAACTGACCCTTTAAAATATAATGAGAATAGTTTTTATAGTGCCACTTGATGTGTGTGTTATCTGACAGCAGTGTTTGGGTTCCCCAGGCTGAAATTGATGCTGCCATCCAGTCGCTGCTAAAGTTGAAAGTGGACTACAAACAGGTGACAGGTCAGGATTACAAAGCAGGCTGTCCGCCTTCAGAAAACTCTGTTGCCCCTGACAACGGGCCAGCAGCAGATGGCGCTGATGATGAAGACACAGTTGACCCATGGAACGTTTCCACCACCAGCGCCAAGGGAGTGGATTACGACAAACTCATAGGTAAGAAGTGTGGCCTTTGCTTGAAGAGCTGAAGTTCTATGGCAAACATATATTTTTAGTTTTTGTTCAAATATGAATGTCAGTGATATATTTATAACCATGGGGATAATTTAAGGGAAATATGTCATTTAAGCTGTACATATTAATAATTCACATTGTGTCATGTCTTTCCTTAGTGAGATTTGGCAGCAATAAAATTGACAAGGAACTAGTGGACAGAATAGAAAAAGTCACGGGACAGAAACCTCACCATTTTCTACGAAGAGGAATCTTCTTCTCACACAGGTCGGCATTTTAGAAACTGAAAATATTTCATCAGTGTGACCTCTTCATGTTTTATAGTTCCTAAGTCTTGACTTCTAGTGTATGGGTGTTTGATAAAATATTGTGTGGCACGTCATTTGTAGTCATTCAGTAATTCTGAAACTTAAGGAAGAAAACAAAAAATCTACTCTGAACCTTTGATCTAGCCATCATCATTTAGATTTCCCTATTAAGTAAAATGGATGGTGGTGCAAAGGTTAGAGTTTATGTGGGAATGACACATCAATAAATCACTTTCCTCTTACCACTGTTTCTGGCAGAGATATGTATCAGGTACTGAATGCGTATGAGAAGCACAAGTCCTTCTACCTTTACACTGGCAGAGGTCCGTCCTCAGAGGCCATGCACGTTGGTCACCTCATCCCCTTCATCTTCACTAAGTGAGTTCTCCCTCTATAATGTATTAATACCAAAGAGCTGTCTAACTAAAGGCAGGTGTAAGTGTTAAATCAATAAGGTGCCATCACACTACTTTTAGATTTTACCAATTATAATTGAAACTTACTTACACGTTGCAGATGGTTGCAGGATGTATTTGACATCCCCTTGGTGATCCAGTTGACTGATGATGAGAAGTACCTGTGGAAAGATCTAACACTGGAAGACTGCCACCGCTTCGCTGTGGAAAATGCCAAGGACATCATTGCTTGTGGCTTTGACGTCAACAAGACCTTCATCTTCTCTGACCTCGACTACATGGGGTAAAATATGATAAAAAATAAAAAAAATCTTTATATTCTTATCTGGCAGACTTTACTGCTGAGGCTTCCTAGGATGCATAGAAGCCCTGCTGTATTTATTAGGGGAAAAATCACCATATTTGTTCATATAACCTGAGTCAGCGTAGAAATTTCTTATTTTAGTCTGAATTGTTTTGTTTTTTAATGTGTTAATTTCATCCCTTTATACCTCTGCATACTAATGTACCTTGGTCCATCTGTTTAGTTTACATGCAAAATACAATAAAACAGTTGAAATACTTATGTGTTAATTCCAACATTTCTTTCTGCAGTGCATCCCCTGAATTCTACAGGAATGTGGTAAAGATTCAGAAGCATGTGACATTCAACCAGGTCAAAGGCATCTTTGGCTTTACAGACAGTGACTGCATCGGTAAGACAACTGAAAAAGCTTTAATGGTAAAAAAAGAACAGTCTTTGAGCAATCATTGAATCTACTCACAATACTTTGGAAAGAGGAAGAAACATGAAATTAAGTGTTTAATGCAGGAAAAGCAGTTTCCATTCTTTTGCCCCATACTTCCCATATTAGAGTGCAATGTGCTGCTTTTTGGTAACTGATTCATTCTCTTTTAATTAATGCTTTACTTTGAAAAATATTAAAAAGCCATATGCTCATAACTGGCTGCCAGAGTAGAAAGTGATGTTTTCAAATTGCTTTCATACTCAAGCAGCTGAAAAACTACTTATGTTTTCATATGAAATGTTTTAATGTACAAGATACTTCAGTGTAATCCTGTGTTTGTTGGTTTTATTGCACTATTTCCTGATTCTGATATGTAATTGTATGAATACTTTGGTTCTTTATGGTATTTATTATTTTTTATCCATCCAGGAAAGATCAGCTTCCCAGCCATCCAGGCAGCCCCGTCCTTCAGTAACTCTTTCCCACAGATCTTCGGAAGCAGAAAGGATATACAGTGTCTCATCCCCTGCGCCATAGACCAGGTCAAGACAGCAATACAGTAATAGATAATAATACTACATACTAGCGTCATATTTTACAATGACGTATTTGTATCTATCCTCTCGCTCATCCAGGATCCCTACTTCAGGATGACCCGTGATGTCGCTCCAAGGATCGGCTATCCCAAACCCGCCCTGCTGCACTCCACCTTCTTCCCAGCCCTGCAGGGTGCGCAGACCAAGATGAGCGCCAGTGATGCCAACTCCTCTATCTTCCTCACTGACACACCCAAGCAGATCAAAAACAAGGTGCTGCTATTACTAGTTAATACTATCAATAGTCACTAGTCAGATTTATAATGCCTATGATTGCTGACTGACTGGTGTGACCTATGGAACCATTGCTCACAGATCAACAAACATGCATTTTCTGGAGGAAAAGATACAGTGGAAGAGCACAGGAAGTATGGTGGAAACCCAGACATAGATGTCTCGTTCATGTACTTGACCTTCTTCCTGGAGGATGATGAACAGCTGGAGAAGATCAGACAGGTGAGGGTGTGGAGAACAGAGAAAACAAATGATAGCTTCCTTCTAAACTTTATTTCTTTTGCTAATCCCATTCTTCACTGTGTTTTGTTTTCCTTACTCTCTCTATGACTTTGACTTTCATTCTGCTTTCTGTATCTTTATCTTGTTTGTCATTCTTCTCTGTTCTCTCATCCTCCTCTTCAACTTCCTTTCTACACTTCCCTCCCATCCACCCTCTCTCGTTCAATCTCCTGTCTACAGGACTACGCAAGTGGAGCTCTCCTAACAGGAGAACTGAAGAAGATTTTGATTGAGACTCTGCAGCCCATGATTTCCCAGCATCAAGAGCGACGCAAACAAGTCACAGATGAGACAGTCAAGCAGTTCATGACACCCAGATCTTTAAATTTTAACTTATAGCCTGCTTGAGCACCTGAGATGTCAAGGTTCATCATGTCATTATTTTCAGTGAGAAGAACAAATCATTAATCCAATTTTCCATTTAAACATATTGTAATGGGAAGAGGGACATTTTCTCATACAGTTTGCATCCGGACTGGAGAAAATTTTGTATGTAAATTACTGGATGATGATGATGTGCTTCTCTGTGTCAAACCAAGCATGGCATTGCCCACACCTTCATGCTAATTGTCATGCTGCACCAAATGTACACATTTATCTTCATATGTCTTCAAGTGTTTGTGTTTGCAGCGCTGCTGAAATGTCACATGAGCCCTACTCCTCGCCCTGAAATCAGTTCAGGATGAATGAATGATGATTAAAGCAGAAGACAAATGTATATTGTTGCAAAATCTGCTTAGTGACCAACAACAACAACAACCACTGAAAAATGTTGGTTAAGAAGTCTTATTTTACTTGATAAAAATAGCTTTCTGAACAATAACTATCACTTTGAAATTATGAAAAGCATCATATGTGCTGTATATAGTGTTAAGAGATAATAGGAAATATATTATGAGACGTTAATCTCTAAGGAGTTTGAGCGCATACCAATAAGTAGGCCATCAGTGTCTTACTCAAGGGAACTAAAGCAAATGTGTTTGTTATCAGCAAAAGGGACTTGACTAAACATTAAACTGTACTTGAACAACAAAAACCATATCTTTTGAAAACACGTTTTATGTGAAAATTAAGTTCCATATGGATAATATGTATTTTATTTAATGTAAGTGCCACATTGTACATGCATATAATATTATTTTATTATTTCTATGGTCACACAGTAAAAGTATAAATGTTTCCCATAATATCCGACCCCAACATATCAAGATTGGCATTTTGTGATATAATAACTATGCTGTAGGCCTTTTTCACAAAAGACATGTTACAGTAGGAAAAGCATAGGTAAAAATGAACAATGGCTGAATTCCATTTAGCTGCTTCAGTTTCAGGGTGCTAGGATTGCATATATTGAATATACCAATAATTTCAGATAAAACAATATATTATTGGTCCTTTAATGATGATAATGCAGCCAAGTAGGACACAGTATTAACGTACTGTATATGTCAGTAACATGGAGGTGGGTGCGAGAATTTGCAAATAAAACTGAAAGGTCATAATAAAGATAAACGTAATTTTTTATAGAGATAGGTTTCAAAAATAATACTGAGCAAAACATGGACGTTTTTATCTGCTGCTGCTGGACTCGGGAGGGGTTCTCAAGACGGGGAGCAGTCATATCAACTTCTTCACAGTATAACCACTCAAAGGGAAATTTGTGAAAACATGCCATTTCTAAAACATGACATTTTGCCCAGGTGTTCTCTGCAAAAAATTAATTAATGAATAAAGAATTAATTATAATTGAATAACTGAAATAATTTGCATAATTAATTATTAACATATACAGCACAATGTTACTGCAAAGAGTGCAAATCCTGGTCTATTTCAGATTTTTCAGTACTGATACAGTAAAATGCAGTGAGAAGAATGTGCTGTTTTACGGGAAGGACAACTCCCTAAAAAGTGAAACTTATGCACATTAACACTGAAACCTGTTTTATATCACTTTAAACAAGTACTTAAGATGCCTGAAAACCACTGCAAAAACAGAAACATTGTCAGCATCAGTTTTATACTCCACACCTACAGCCCCAGATAATTTTCTGTATAATAATATCGCTTACTTAAATACATACTTTATACATAAATATTAAAATATAAAATAAAGCAGAGCTTTACAGAAAAATATTTAATTCCGGCATTATTTTAATTTTTCAGTATCCTTTCTTTCACATGTCCCCTGTCAAACTATGAGAGAATTACCTCATGCAAAGGTGAAAAGTAAGACAGTTCTGGCGTGATCCACTTTTATCATAAAGGAGGAGGGGGAGACAAAAAAGTTGTAGGTAGAGTTAAGTCGAGTGTTTGAGCAAGTGCATCACTATTTCATACACGGAGAAGACTGCCCATGTAGACGGGGGAAGGCTTGCATGCAGTTGAGACTCAGGCCCTTTAGGAAGACACTAAGCCCCTCAGGGCGTACTCTATCTGCGATACAGTGGAAAAAGCCTCGGTACCTTCGCTCACCAATCCAGTCCATCTGGAGACGAGCTTTGATCAGGCTCATATAATTTACAGGTAAGTTGTGTTTGGATTGAACTGGTTGGCTCTGTCCCGGGGTCGACAGCTGTTCACAGATGATATGAGAAGTAGAAAGAAAGCTGGCAAAGAAGGGTCCATCTCTCAGAGCCAACCAGGTTCTGGGGCTTCTGCTGTGAATTTCGAATAGGCAACCCTCTGACACTGCAGACGCACCTTCACCATGTCAGCTGTGGACACCAATAAAACCTGAGAAAAATAAATGACGCTGTTGGAGTATTTGACAATTAAAGATATGGATTCCATCTGAAATTTTAAACTCCTACAAGTCAGCATAACAGTGCATGTCAACATTGTTCCAGGATTTAAAAAACAGAATACATCAATGACACTAGACAGGTTTTGGCCTCTTTGCTTTGGTTGTTTTGTGTGTTGGAAATTAGCCTTCAGTCATTCAAAGGGTGGACGTGTAAAAGTCTCTTAAGGGCTGTAAAAACTTAAATGTGTTTGCTTCACGTGAGACGTGCTTCAAAAGAAAACACTAAATACATGTGTGCAAATGTCGTGTTTAAGAAACATTTGAATTATTCTCAGCTGCTACTCAATATAAGACATCAGTGTGACAGTGTTATCGTATATTCAGTTCAATAAATACTTTTTTTTTTTTTAAAGCACCTGTGCAATTCCTCCAGTCAGGCCTGAGAGGAAGACGTCACGCTTGGCAGGCCCGGCATCAGCGCTCCAATGCCAAAGTTTACAGAGATACTGAAGGGCATTCCTTTAGGTCCCGAACGCCACAGAGACGCTGAGGGACTCAGCTGTGACTGGCATCGCCATGGCCTTGTAGAAACCATACACCTAAGAGAAGACAGGCTTAAGCACAGCGAGCTCAATAATAATTGGATGATAGTGTTCCAGATGTGTGTTTATGTGGGTAGGTGGTGGGATTGCAGGCAGAGTTCACCATGATTACTGTTTGTCAATACTATAGACACACAAAGTTCAAACTATGCTGCAGAAGTGAAAAAGCAAGTGTCACTGACCATATGTGACAGTTTAAGGCACTCAACCCCTCATTCTTCTATGTTGAACGGATACAATGTCAAATTCCTCTGTGCATGCTTTGAATGTTCACCAAAGAGTTTATAAAGGAGAAAAAGATGGTCCATTGAATGTCAAATTTCTAAGACGCATGAGTCATCAAGCAGCAGTAAGGACTGTGTGTATTCAGCTATACCTTTACAGTGTCAAAAGGGTACCCAACTACAACACCAGATGCTCCTGCAAACACAAGCGTCAGATCAGATGATAAACACACAGCCTGACAGTACAAGTCAGCCAACAACACAAATATAAGCTGTAAAAAATGAAAAACATTAAATTGTCATTTCCTTTAGCCAAAGTTCAACCTTTAAAAATGTTATCATACCTCCTGCAGATCCAGCAATAAGATCCCTTCTTCTTATGCTTTGCTAGCAACCAACTCACTGTTACTAAATACCCCAAATTACCACCTCATATGCACCCATTGTCAGTATATAATTTGTAGAGTCTGAAAATGTCTAACAAACGTTTTTTCACGTTTTCAAGTTAAAAGTTAGTGTAAATGAGCTCTCACAGAGCTCCAAAGCTGGCTGTATTACGGCCCCATGACATGATCTAAAACATCAAAACAAGGGGTGTGCACATGCATGTGGTGTTGTATTATTACACTTTGGTGTCGAAACAACCGTTTTTGAAATTAACGTTTTGTGTTCCCAGTTATTGGTGTCCCAAAGAGCCTAATGGACCAACATCTAAAGTGGAAATAAGTCAAATGTATTTTAAACAATATCATATTATACTTGTATATAATACACTTTAATGATGAACACATATACTTATTTTTGGTTTTGTATTAGATTCATGGGTGGATTAACCTGTGAGGAGGCCCCCCATCCCTCCCACTCTCTGAGCTTTGTGTACAGTTTTTCTAGTATAGAAAAACTTTGATTTGCTGTGTGGCAATTTAATTCATCACATTCATTTAGGAATATGGAACAAAACTGAATTAATGAAGGCCTTAAAGCTAGATTTAGACATGACAGGACCCATGCACTTAAGGCCCTTATTGCTGTATGTAATTTAGTGTGTGTAAGTGGTGAATATTAATAATAATACATTTTCAATTTAATTAGCTCTAAACAGGTGACACACAGTAAGAGTGGAGCCTTCGGGGCCCCTGGAGTGCTGGGATTATCCCTGAGGCAATTGCCCTCTTTTCCTAGCTAGTAATCCAGTTTTAGATTCCTTAATTGTTTTGTCTCTATAATGTATATGGAGGAGAGAGAGCATGCTTTACAGCCATTACATACTACAAACTATGCACTCAAAATGACCATAGAGGGACTTCAGATATCTGTTGCAGGGCTGTTTTATTATATTGCACCACACTGCACAGGTGTCTGATGCTATATCCTCAACTTGGCACAATACACTGTACATGGCTTCCTAATCACCCTGTTGAAGTATCCTAGTTGCAGCGGTGGTACTCACATATACAGTCTATGGTGGTATTTGTACTTTACTTCTTTTCATGCCCTTTCTACTTCTACTCCGCTACATTTCAGAGGGAAATATTGTACTTTTTACTTCAATACAATTATTTGACAACTTTAGTTACTAGTTAATTTACAATAAAAAAAATTTTGCATACAAAACATAGGAATAAGACAGTGTAGTCCCTCATTCGTCCAGGAGTGTTCCATTGTAGAAAAGGTTTCAGTCGTAGTCATCTGGACAATGTTTTCAGAATCAAGACGTTTCGGCTCCCATCCGGAAGTCATTCTCAATTGTGAAAATGGTCTGAGAACTCAGAAATTTGAGCTACTCTGTGTTGCTTAAGCCCTGCCCTCAGGGAGGAGTCTTCCTGAGTGTATGCTGTTTACCCTGCCTAGTTTCACCTGAAACTAACCTTCTTTTGTTTCCATGATGGCCCAGTAATCAGGCCTATTGTTTTCTGGCTGCACCTCCCTCATCACAAGAAAGTGCAGCAGATTACATAATGAAAATAATCATTAGTTACAGTCCAATACAAAAGAGTTCAAAATGAGCTCCACCTCAACCAACTACAACAGTAAAATGCTGCTTTTACACAAATGCACAAGTTACAGTAATCTAATGCTATAACATATATTAGTATAAGTCACAGGGGATAGTTTTAGTATTTTTAGTACTTTTATTTATAATACTCTTAGTACATTTTCCTGACTATACTTAAATGCTTTTAAGTAACATTTTCAATGCAGGACTTTGTAACAGGGTATTTTTACAGTGTGGTATTAGTACTAAGTAGTTAAGTAAAGGATCTGAATACTTCCTCCACCATTGCCTAGTTGGAGACTCATGCAAGCTGATGACGACCCCCACGATAACGCTGTTGATTTTGACGGTGGGGACGACCAGCAGTGATAGTTTCAAACTCTCCACTGCTGCTCCACCCGGCAGCAGCCAATGGGTGTGAGGGGCGGACAGTACACGCTAGGGGAGTTGTCTACTTCCAAGTAATCTGATTGGGCCACCTTAAAAAAGGGCAAATACGCTTCTTCTTTACTTTGAACCCCGCCCCGCCTCCACCTGCCGTACAGAAATAGAAAAGGTTTGGCATGAAAGAGCAGCATTTGTGGTAGTGAGAGTGAGGACAAATCACAGTCACAGTTTCAGCCAGGCACCAGGCACCAGGCTCAGAGTCCGTGTGGTTGACATTAGCTGGAGGAAATCGTTATCTTCCGTTTGCTCAGCATCAGCAACGTCTGAAACCCACATTTCGGAAAGAGCTAACCAGCTTGGCTGAACACCAAGCCGGACATACCCAAGTTCAGACAGGTTCCAGACAACAATTATAACAAAGTAGTTACCAAGAGCTTGTGAAGCTTAGCTTGACAAATTCCGGCCGTTAGACTTTTGAGGGAATGGCATTGGACTTCGCTGCGGGTTGCATAGGAGGTAAGTAAGTATTGACGTTAGCTAGCCACGTTAGCCAGGTAAATAAGTTGAAGCTAACGATTAGCATTTGCATACTTTCCTTTTTTTCCGTCGTCAAGCAACGCGTGGACAGCTCAAGCTGCAAAGTTAGTGATTTGTCCCCAGCTGCCACGTATGAGAAACATTATAAACAAACAAGAATGACAAAATAGAGACTCAAAATCCAAGGTGTTTTTTCCTAAACGTGGAAATCCCCCAAGTTCGTGAAGTTACATTCCATACCTGTAACTCACACGCAGGGAATCTGTGTTGCCATTAAGGAAATAGCTTCGTGGAAATTCAATTTACACACGTCCAGCTAACCGAAAATGAAAATGAAGGTGGGGGGCAGTTTCGTTTTATAGTGTCAAAACATTACTACAATTATTGGAGTCATCTTTTCTCAGGATTGTTATCTCTCCTCCATCCTGCATTGTGAAATAACTCTCACCATTCCTAGGGAGTAACCCTCTAGAGAAAAAGGATACCGAAAGTCAGCTGAGTTTCTGTTTGAGTGGAGGTGGGCCTGTGAAGCCTCACCCTAAACCCTTGGGAGTCTTGTCAGCTGTTTTGTCTTTTCCCAATGCCAGGTCTTCATGGACTTCAGTACCCCAGATAGTCTCACTTTAGAGCACAGGCCCTGATGTGATAAAGGTTTTGTCCAGAGATCTGGTCTAAGTTTTTTTTGCCTTTACTGTAAATTGAGAGACTGGGGTTGAATTTTCATTTTAATTAAGCAGATCTTCATTTTACATGAAGAGGACTGCTAATTGCAGTAATTTATTTCTAGATACCAGGTGCAGAAATCTCATTTGTGCTCATCAAATTCATCAATATTTTTGTTATTCATTCACTGATTCATGTATGCCAAAACATCCAATCCAAAGTAATAACAGGAGGTGTATGTATAATTTGAAACCATAAACTCCAGACTAGAACATTAGGACTGCAATACACTTTTATGAACATCCCTGCAATAGTGCTACAACACCATTAGAATAATTTGATTGAAAAGCTTTTTGTATTCCACTGTTTATATTCAACGTTACTATATCAGTCATGACATATAATGGATATGTAAGGTTAACCATCACACAGCATTTGATGATTGCTTCTAATTCAGTGACATCACTATCATGAGTGCACTTACTGCGAGTACACAGACTCTACTGAAGTGCCCAGTATTAGTGGTTAATCAGTTAAAGCCAGCAGAGTGTGTGCATAAGTTTTCAGGTCATGGACAAGGTTGCAGACGTGTGGGGAGGGTGGATATGATTGATTACGAAACTGAAATTATAGTTTCCCTTATTTTTAAATTATAGTCATATCAATAATAACATGCTGTCTTTTTACAATGTAGTATGAGTGTGTTACATTTGAAGAGTAGACACCTCTGATGATTGAATACTGTTGTACAATGGCTTTTTGGCTCATTGGCATAAGTCAAGGACAGGGCACCGTTAAGCTGTGGTCACAGGGTACAGTGCAGTGACCAGCTGATTACTTTCTCAGTCTCAGGGGGACGGGCTGTTTGCTGTTGCGAGATGAGCCACCTGATCATAAGCCATTTTCTTTTCCCAAAATTAAACCGTATTTGCAATGCGTCTGTGATTAATCGATAATTAAGTTACATTGTATCCGTACCATATAGCTTTAGGCGTGCCAAGAAGACAATGACTGATAATTAATTCATTGGTATTTTCTAACATGATTTTAAATCCCGTCTCTTGTTTTTCAGGCGCTGCTGGTGTTTTGGTCGGACATCCATTTGACACTGTGAAGGTGGGTGTCTTTTCCATCCTCTTCACTATTTACTCATGTTAGGCAATGACATGATTCAGTCAGTCCACTCTGTTGGCAGCCTGAATTTAAATCCAGATAACCTAATGTTACACAGTCAGCCTACAATAGGACAATGAGGTAACTGAACTAGAGGAATGGGCCATCTGATTTCTGTAGGTATGTTATTAGGACAAAGATATTTTTCGAACTGTTAAAGACATATAATTTCATTTTATCTATGTAGATCATGTTTTCTGTCATGTGTATTTCTTTATTTCTAGACAGATCATTTTATACACGTGCCTTCAAAATTCCCCCTTAAATGTCTTATGTCTTAAAAGTATCTATAAAGTATAGAGTAACACCTCCAACAGATTGTAAAAGAGATAACTTTATATTGTTGTCCAGAAAACGAGTTAGCAGTATTGTTCCACATCCATAGTTACTTGTATGCTTAGCTTTTTATCAGTGTACAAAGAAGTTAAGAACAGCCACCACTTACATACATAGAGAGATGGTGAATGGTTTGGTTGTAGCTCTTTTATGCGTTGCTTTCAATGTCATTTCTCCTTGAGCCGGTGTCTGGGGAGGCTGTCTTTAACAGCAGCAGTGTCACTGTGTTGTAGATGAGAGAGAGAAATAAACAACCTCTCCATGGAAATGTGACCTAGTAAGTATGGTCAAGGTCTTTTTTTTTTTCCCTCTCACCCAATGTCTTGTCTTGAGCTATAGAAATAGAAAAAAGCGCAGAAGACATTTTCTTTTGTACAACTTCATTCTCGGTAAATTTTCCCTCATGTTGCACCCCCTAAGCATCCTTTTTTTTTTTTTTTTACCCCGAAAAGAACCATTTCAAAGCACTGTTGCCTGCTTGTTTCCCATTAAACCTGTATTACAGTATGTGGTTTATAGTTGTTGTGGCGGCCGTCTTTGGCCTTAGCACTCTGTTATACGATTCTAATATGAGGGCTGTCATCCACAGGTGAGGCTTCAAGTTCAAAATGTAGACAAACCTCTGTACCGTGGGACATATCACTGCTTCCAGTCAATCATACGCCAGGAGTCGGTAAGCTTCTGTTTGTTCTGTGTTTGCCTGTCAATGTTTTACTGCTTTTTATATCAAAATTGTCTTAGGCTGCATTTAAAAAATGCCATGTCATAAGTAATGTGTGTAGCTTTCGCCATGTGCTGCTTACTATGCCAATGTGGAGAATGGTAACTGCTGCTCTAATAAATGTGTCCAGTTACAGTTCCATCTCTAAACACAGGCATCAGCCAGCATGTTCCTAACATGGGGTGAAAGGGGGAGGTGGTGTGTCTGTTAGCCAGGGTCAGTGAGGACCTTATTCCTTCATGGGCTAAATAAAGCTTTGGACAACGTGCCATTTGAGCTAAGTGGAGTATGCTCAGTCTCAGTGAATTCCTCATGGCTGTTTGACGTGGAGGTATTGGATTGTATTCCCCTTAACATTACAATATTAAAATGTGAAAGTTTACTTCCTGCTCTTTGTTTATTTAGCTGCCATAATAGATTTATTTGACAGATGTCAATATTGGCACATTATAATTGTTGGGGCTAAAAGGGATCAGCAGACTAGAGAAGAATATTTCACTGTTTGAATGTTTTTGTTTTAGCATTATTAGTATGGTTTCGTAATTTTCAACTTTTCTGAGAGCTGTTCCTCTCTTGTTACTGTGACTGGAAATACAAGCAAAGCTGCTGTTAATAACTGTTAATTTTTACAGTACAAAGACAATCTTTTTTGATAGTTTTAGGGGATTTTGGAGCTTTTTTTTTTTTTTTTTTACAAATGTTTCAAGATTATCGTGCTCTGCACCCTGTATCATAAATCAAACCAAATTGTGAGTTGACTGTATTGTTACACCAATTTGTGTGCATTAATTATTAATTTGTGAACACAAAATAGTAATGTGTTCCCTCAGATTAATATTTGTGTACATTAATTCATAGAACAAAAACAATGTCTATTTAGATTGTCCATAAGCTGACAACTTTCTTTATCTTGCAATGCATTACACAGAGAGTAGTGAGGAGACCAGGACAACTGTAATGATTGCTATTAATTTTAGAGAATGAATCAAGTTTTTTTGAGGACGCATCTACATTAAAACACAGCTACTAGCCTGTCATTAATGCAGGCTGTCACTGCTCCTCTCTCATTGATTTGACTGACCACAACATTCATTAACTTTCATTCCCTCTGCTACAAAATGAGTTTAATTTGAAGAATTTAAGTGATTTTAAGGGAGTCATTCAATAATTAAAGGGTACAAATGATTAAATTCTAGGAATTAATTACTAATTTGTTCCCAAGTGCACAAATGATCAAAAACTTAACTGCCTGCAATGGTGTTTCCTCAGTGGTCCCAGTAATCTGTCTTTGTGTCTGTAGATGCTCGGTCTGTACAAAGGCATCGGCTCTCCAATGATGGGCCTGACCTTCATCAATGCCATAGTTTTTGGTGTCCAGGGCAACGCCATGCGCAAACTTGGCCGCGACACACCTCTCAACCAGTTCCTGGCTGGAGCCTCTGCTGGAGCCATCCAGTGTGTCATTTGCTGCCCAATGGAGCTGGCCAAGACACGCATGCAGCTGCAAGGGACTGGAGAGAAGAAGTCAAAGAGGAAGTTGTATAAGAACTCCCTGGACTGTCTGGTGAGAATCTACAATAAGGAGGGAATCCGAGGTATCAATCGCGGCATGGTGACCACCCTGCTGCGTGAGACGCCTGGTTTCGGTGTGTACTTTCTCGCTTATGACGTGTTGACACGTTCCCTGGGCTGTGAGCCAGAAGACCCTTACATGATCCCCAAGCTGTTGTTTGCTGGTGGAATGTCTGGCATCGCTTCCTGGATCTCTACCTATCCCGTGGATGTGATCAAGTCGCGTCTTCAGGCGGACGGGGTCGGCGGTGTCAACCAGTACAATGGCATCATGGACTGTGTCAGGCAGAGCTTACAGAAGGAGGGGTGGAGGGTGTTCTCGCGTGGACTCACGTCCACTTTGCTCCGCGCATTTCCAGTGAATGCAACCACATTTGCCACTGTGACTCTATTTTTATTGTACATGCGTGAGGGAGAAGAGTGTAGCATTGAGGACTCTGAGCCACAGTCTGTCCAGCTGCAGCCTCTGAAGACACAGACACAGCCAACCAGCATGTAAGCTATTGTGCAGCAGTGAGCATTACTACAGTCAACAGCAAATCTATCGAGTATAGATGGAATTTGCATGCATGTAGGTCTATGGTGTCCATAATGAGAAAGGTGTACTGATCTTAGGTGAGCATCTGCCCATGGTGCTTCAGCAAAGTGACCACATGTAGTATTTAAATAATATATATTTTGAGATAAAAGCTGCACTTGTAAATATGGTCTGTTTTTTTTTAAGTCCTTGGTTTTGTACACATTTTCTTTTGAGTTTTAAGTAATTTAGGAAGCTTGAAGGTTGTAGCCTACTGTACAGTTACAGATGTTCCTAAAATTTAGAATCAAAGAAATGCTTCAGGTCAAAATGGATTATGTTTGGAATTCATATTAACAACCAGTCTCCACTATTAGACATGCCTAGAGCATTCATTGACAGTTATTGATTACCAAACAGTCTACAACGTTTTTACTGTTCCTTTGTGCAAACTTCCATCAGTGAAATTAATGCGATTTTAAAGATTTAATGTATTAATTTTAAGCGGGTTAACCAATCCATCATAATCTCGCCATGTCCAGGTCAAGGTCCTTGTTATTTTCCTCCATATGGTGTGAGCACACCATTTCAGCATCTTATCGTAACGGTTACAAATACAAAGAAAGCCTTGTACATGTAAATGTGCATGTATACGCTTTTTGTACATGCACATTTATGTGGATATTGTTGTATTCTTTTTCTGAGGTTACAACTGTGGTTAAACTTTGCTATGAGAAGTCCTAGGAATTTGAGGAAGTTGTGGATGCTGTCTGAAGTTTTAATCAAGTGTGAGGTTACAACTGTCATCTTTTTATTTCAGTTCTTTCTCTACTTTAATAATCTGCATTAGATTCTGAAGTTCATAATGAAAATCTTACAGGCTCAGACATTGGCCCATTGCAGTATGACATAAACATGGTTTAGAAAAAGTCAGATACAAAATAATCACGTGTGATAATTCCTTTTAAAAATGTTTAATTAAATGACACAATCATTGTCTAAAACCAAATCTGATGCAGTTTTTAATCTTTTTGTCTTGGACATCGTAGTGTCCAACAAAAGCACCTTATGGTATGATATTAAGCATATGTACAGTTAAAAAAGATTTTTGGGAATTACATTTTTTACTTTACAATAGATTTTATAGTTGTATTTGCCACTAATGCAAGATTCTGTTAGTGTCGAGCAAAACTGATGGCTTGTTAAAAGTGGGCTTTTTAAAATCCAAAATGTATTTTTAAACCTTCCGCTTCCTGTCAGTAGATGTGAAGCACAACGTTTAGCAGTCTCCACATGGGGGAAGTAGAAATAAAATTCAGCTTGTGGCTTGAAATGCCTGATGTGATTTTATTTTTTTTATTTTTTTATTTTGGGTAATGATTCTCTAAACATTTATGAACCTGTAATAACAATTGACATTTTCAGACATTTGACCATCAGATGCAAGTGTTATTTTTGTGGGAAAGTCACTTGTCGAGGTTACTATTTTGCCAAAAAACAACAGATTTTGGTAATGCTCACATTTAAGTCAAATGTTCAGTGCCAAAGATGGAACCAAACTATTTGCTATTCTGCTAATGGTTCTGTTGTCTTAAAGCCTCTAAATCAGACACAAAGTTTTTTTTTTTTTTTTTTTTTTTTTTTTTTTTTTTAATCCTTGGACAAACAAAATCTGGTTAGGACCCCTCTGCTTCCCCTCAGAATTAACCATTATAGGACAGAGAGCACACACGTCAGTCATAATGTGACCTCTGTACTTTACCCAGTTGACAGCTAACTGAGTTAACAAATGCTTCACAGGTTTAAAATGTAAACTATTAACATGTCAAACACAGACACTGCAGGCTCCAAAATGCACTTGTAACACCTAACTGCAGGTGACACATGTATCAAAATAGCTGAAGCTACTACTTTCCTTACGTGTAGATGGCACACATCTTCATTTCTACATCTGCAGTTCTAAACTGCTGCTGCTGTTACTTATCAGATGAGTGGTATATGTTAGACTGGGACTGCAGGGTCTCAAACTAAATAATAGACATAATATTGTACATACTGTGAATTTGGTGTTTTTTGTTTTCATGTCATCCTGTAAGTATAAAGGTGTGAAATCACTAGGCTTTAGATTTACCTTAATTACAATCCTGTATTTTCCTGTTTCAAGACTTCAGTTCTCTATTTTGTAATGGACATTCGTCTAGGTTTGTCTGACTGTACAGGTGGATAATGCATGATTGCCGATATCTTTGTAAAAGGGCTGCTTTAACTGTCTAATATTGCCTGTGTGTTCTGTACTTGTTTATGTAGAATATCTTGCACCAAAGCAGCATGCACAATTATGTAGTTCTCTGAAAGAATGATGAAATAAAAGCTACATTTTATTCTCATGTTTTCTGAAAGACACAATTCTTGGTACAGCAATCGCCCCAATATGTTAGATATTTATAAGTTTTAACACTTTAATGAGTTGCCAGAACCCAAATGGGACAAACGGGAGAATGACTGGATGAGTTGTTTTAAGTGAGTCAAGTAAGTGACCTTAGAGACATCCAGAAATGTTTAGTTAAAGACTGAACTCTAGTGGTTAGAGATGGGTATCACAGGTTTGACATACATTTGGCGCTTGGAGCAGACTCCTTCAAATCTTTCAAGGGGAACACAAAAGCACTTTGACAACAATGTACGAAAATATTTTATTAAAGAAATTTGACTCCATATTTACCTCTTTCAGAATAAGGTTATAAACCAATGTATCCATTATTTTGACAAAAACAATAACTTATTCAAGTGTCAATCAAATATTGATTGAGTTCTTATGATCACAGTATTGCCACAACACCGTCTGATAAGATTAATGCCAGTACATCAGTCTTAAGGGAAACACTTCTCACCCAAATGATTTAAAAAACAGTATAAAACAAATAGTATGTCTTATATCAAGAAACCTGTGGTATTATATAACACAAATTGAGTTGAGTGGTGTTTCCCCTTCAACTTATTGTGCAAGAAGGTTGAAGCAATATCCTGTTGCTCTTCTCTCATTGAGATACAACATCAGTTAGAGCAGTTACTGTACGTAGCATAGTAACTGTCATCTGGTCCCTGGTGAGACTGAAAACAAAGAAGTACAGCCAAAAGAAGGGCAGGGGAAGTACAGATATATCAGTAAGAAAGTAATGAAGGAAGAGAGAAATGCAAAGTATGAATGGTAGAAATAGAGATTCAGATTCAGATTTTTGGTATTCCTACAGTGTTTCTCCCTAGCTGCTTTTTCCTGCTTTTGATGTGTTCATGAGGAAGGAGTCACAGGAGTAGCGCAGGAAGCGGTAGATCTCTTCAGCTCTGGATCGACTCATACAGCCTCCCTTCTGTATGGCTTCAATGGAGCTGCAGAAGGAACAAAAGGGGGTGAGAGGGAATGTTATACTGTGTAAACAAGACGGGAAAGAACGTATTGTGTTCTTGTCTGTTCTTGTTTGGCTACTATATATATATATATATATATATATATATATATACACACACACACACACACACACACACACTTCCTTTACCTGTTCATGAGTTGGGCAATTGACCTGAAGTTGTGGCTCATGCTGAGGGCATGGACATAGCTGACTGAGGGCAGGCTCAAGTACAGCTGCAGGGCCTGCTGCCTGTGCTGCCCTTTGACCTCCAGCGGTACAGCGATGCCCTGGCCTTTACGCTGCTCCAGCCGTGCCAGGTCTGCCAGCAAGCCAGCGCTCTCTTCAGCACCATCGCTCCACAGCAAACGCACCCCGGTACGCACCAGTGCTGTCAAAGTGCTGTCATAGAAACGTGTTCGCTGAAAGGGACGCAACGCCTCACCTGTGACAGTGACAATTATCATAAAGAAACATATAATGTGATCTCACAAAGTGAGAATGAAAAGTTCCTGTAATGTAGACCTTCAAAGATCATGAAGAACACTGTATCCATTATACAATGACATAGTATGTACAGGTGTTTACACTATCTACTCATATTAGACGTGCAGCTAATGATTATTTTTATTAGCTATATGATTTAACGATTATAACGAATTCACTAATTGTTTCAGCTAAATTTATATTGTATATTTATGTAACTCAAACCTTATTTAAAGTCACCACATTTTACAGGAGTTACCAATGAACCTGTACAAAAGCCTCAAAATACACAGGCTTAATATTAAGTCATCAGGTCAACATGCTGACTGACCTGGCTTGGTTCGCTCCTTCTCCACTATCAGACAAACACGCTCAAACAATCCCTGCAAGCTGTTCACTCTTTCAGCCAATCGCTTCCGGTTCTGCATTGCAGCCAAATCTGATTGGCTGTGCCTCTCCGCTGCCATACGGTTGCTGACGATGAAGTAGCTGCCGTCCAGTGAGCAAACTTGGACGGTGGCTGCGTGGCGCTGACGCAGGCTGGCCATCAGCTCCACTCCGCTGCTGATGCAGCGACTGTCCACCAGAATGCAAACAGGTCCGGATGCAGCAGGGGACTCGCTGACTGATGGATCCTGTGCAGTGGACATCTGAGGTTCTGAGGAGGTGGCGGGGAGTGTCTGGACAAAAGGAAAACATAACCTCAAAGTAGCTGCAGTCATTTTAAATTTTACACATACTGTACGTCCCTATGGACAGGTGTGTCATCTTGTTTGCTCGTACCTGGGGTGGGTTCTTGGAGGACTCCAGCGCTGACTCTACAAAGTCCAGTTCATCAGAGAGCAAATGCTGATTTTCTAACCTCTGGCGACACCTGAAGGAGAAAGAAAACGATGCTCTAGTGGTTGATGACTGTTTGTGTTTGTGTGCTACTGCATGAGAATTTCTTTACCTCTCATTTTGCTGGTCCTCAATCACTGAGCGTCTCTGTGCCTTGCTCAGCAATGAGACCTTGGATGCTATAGTTGAAGACGAGGAGGAGGAGGGTTTCTGCTGCCGCAGAGGCCTGCTGGGTTCCGGCTGTACCGCCTTTGGCCACAAGGGGACAGCGACACCCCCTCCTGTTGTGGGACTTCTCTTTTTACAAACTTCCTCTGTCTCCTCCTCACTAGAATCATTAAGGCGTATGACACGGGCGCGTTTGTTTTTCACCCCAGCTCTCTGTGGTGGAGCTTCAGCTGTAGTCTTAGCGCAGGCTCCAGCTCTTGCTCTGGCTTCGTGCAGGAAAACACGCCGCCTAGTGGCATACTGCCTCTTCCCGTCCACATACGAGTCCTCAGGCAGAAGTTCAATGTCTTCAGCCTCTTCCTCGCTGCTCTCCAGCTCCTCCACCTCCTCCACCTCACTGCCCACCACAAAGCTGTCCTCCGCATATGTTTCATCCATCTCAGGCACCTGGGACCACAGGTTAGGAACATGGACTGGAGTCAATGATTAGACTAAAAGTTAACTATACTACTCGTAACTCAAGTTTATTTGCACTGAGTAAACAAAAGCTCAGAATGAAATATACAGTATACCTGGGAAAATATGTCCATGTTGTGATGATTTCTGTAGGACATTTTGAACTTGCCTCGGACTGCAGGGCTTCTCACTGACTTCAGGTAAACACCGTGCATCTCCGAGTCTGACAAAGAGGAGAACAGACAGGAAGGCCAAGAAATTTAAACGTTACGGCACAATTCCTTCAGCCTATTTAAGCTCAAACACTTCAGTTCAGTGAATTAGATTTTAACTATAATCCACTGGAGGCACAATAAAAACACATTTCGTGGAATAACCAAGTACCGTTCAGTCCCTGTGAGAAGTGTGTGTTGTCGACCACAAAGCCTTCCAGAGACTGGTTCTGGTCTTCTCCATCCTCTTCATCAGATGACACGTCTGCCCCCTCCTCTTCCTCCTCCTCCTCCGCTTCTTCATCCAGGAACTGACGCCCTTTTTGACATACAGCGTGCTGAGAAAGGAGCGATGGAAAATGTCAAGGTTTGACGGATGCTGAAGTTGTCCGTGCAACTGACGGATATTTATAGACTTGACATTTTTATGTAAGGAGGAAGGTCATGCTACTTTTTGCGTGTTTTTAAAGTGGCCTTATATAGTGACAGTACATTTCATTTTCTGCACTAGCAACTCTGCACAAAAAGTAACACACATTCTAATTTTTCCCACTTACACTGTCACCAGAAACAAACAGCAACCACAGCTGCGCTTGTATGTAAACATGAGAAATGATATAATTCAGATTCAGATCACAGAGCCACAGAGCCACCTGTTGCCACACAGACCTTGGCTTTGTGCTGTTGGACTCGTTGCCTCTCAGCTCCGTGTACTGTGCTTCTGCGTGTGAACACAGACTCACTCTGAAAATCGTCATCAGAAACCGCTTCGCCCTCCATTTCATCAGACTGGAGACCAATGAGGAGAACAAATTAGTTAAATACTGTACACAGGTAATGGTGTCTGATGCTGCATATTATTAAACCGTGAGGACTTGTATTTCAGTAATGCATGGAGTTAAAGTATTTAAATCAAATCGGCTGTGTTGAATAGGTTGAACCAACGTGGCATTCTTTACTGCTAATAAAGAAAATCTTACAATATTAAGTGCAGCTGCACGTTTCCTGTTCACAACCACCGGGGAGTCCACATCACTGGAGATCTTTGACTATCAGAAACAAAACATGTTACATACATACAGATGCATTCTGTCTGTACTCAATACTTCTAAACAGTGTGAGTAGTAGTCAGTGTGTGTTATGTGATTTACATATATATTGAAATATAAAACATGTTTTGCTAAGACATTTCAGGAGCTGAAAATGCTTCTTCACTGCTTGCAAGCCGGCTGCCATGACAACTGCAGGTACCTTGGAAATGATGGACACAGAGGCAGACTGAGCCGTCTGAATCTGATATCTCCTAGCTTGGCTGTTGTTTTTATTTACTGTGTATTTGTAATGTAAACAAAAAGATTTTAATTTAAGCGACCATCTTTTTGTATACATCTCATTAACCTTACGAGAGGAAAGAAAGAAATGTATATCAGCTGAAGCTGCAACTATTAGAAAATCAATCTGCAGCTATTTTTATTTCACTGGTTCCAGGTTCTTAAATGTGAATATTTCCTGTTTTTTTGTCTTCTAAACTGACTATCTTTGGGTTTTGACATTTGAAAACGTCACCATGGGCTCTGGTGATGGCCATTTTTCACAATCTTCTGACATTTTACAGACCAAATGATTTATCGAGAAAACAATCAGCAGATTAATAAAAATAATCATTAGTTGCAGCCCTAATATTGACAGGCCTTGCTCACCATTTCCGGGGACATCAAGGGGTTGACCTTGTTCTGATGTCTTCTTTTATGAACCACAACTTCATCCTCACTGTCACTGTTGCGCTCCACTAAGAGCATTCGCCTAGCTACTGGTGATGTGATTGGAGATGGGAGTGCACCATCCAGAAGAGAGGACGTTTCTCTCTTCCTATGCTCTGACAGCATTTGCGGTGTAGATTCACTGGACTGTAGAGGCATTCTCTGTCTAGGGAAGCTGTTATGGGGAGTGGAGGAGTTAGACACAGCCTGCTTTTTAGGCTGTGGAGAGGTCGACATACATTGGGCAGGAACATCCTCTACTTTCTCTTCCTCAGAGTCCTCCAGTGAATAGCCGAGGTCAAAGTTGACAGAGAAGTATTCATGGGAGCTGTCACATGACTCAGAATTTTGCTGCATTGTGGGAGATATACAACAAGCTGTAATTGCTACTGAATTGTCTGTTACAGGTTTACTTTCTGCTGCTGTGTGTGTATTTTGTCTTGTAGTGTTATGGGTGTTTGGGTCCTGAGTTATGAGCTTGGCCTGAGTTAAATCATCTGTGTGCGCTGTGTTTAATCTATGTGCGGTTTCAGCTGTGTGTGTAGTGCTACATGTGTTTGTAGGGGTGTGCATATGTAAAGTGTTAGACATCTTTTTTGTGCTATTAGCAATGTCTCCAGCACTGGGGGATGTCCTGGGTGTGATGCCAGGAGTGGAGATGTCTGGGATGGTCATCTGCAGGAAGCCTTCGTCATCCCCAAACAGATCCATGCTCTCGTCCATCTGAGGGTCCCTGCTGTGTTTCACACCACCATCTCTCAAGTCTGGCATTTCCTCATTCCTCACATCATCCCAACAACTCTCTTCTTCATTGCTCAAGCCATCGTTCTTACTTTTCTTACCAACCCGTTCCTTCTTGTAAACCTCATCATCCGTCTCCTCGCTGTTATCTCTTATATCATAATTATCATTCAATTCTTCTCCAAAAACCTCATCCCAGGTCGGACTGTCTGCTGCTATGCTGCCCCTGCTGACAGTCCGCAGCTCCTGACAAGGCCAATCATGATAGATTTTACTGTCCTCTTTACCGGCTGGAGGCTCGTCTGAGTACGCCCTCGGGGAGACATTGTCAGCATTGCTCATCAGCACTTCATCATCATCATCGTCGTTGTCCACATCCAGGGTAAAGCTGACCTTGAATGGCTGATGAGGCCGCTGAGGAGAGGGAGGAAGTGATGGAGCAGCCATGTTGGCCTCTAAATCTTCAGTCAGTGACGGTGGAGATCGGGACAGGAGCTCCGCCACGTTGGCCAGGATGACCTTCAGACTCTGATCTCGTCCTGGAGGGAGTATGGCAGAGGGGGGAGGAGGTGCTGAACTCCATTTGGGAAGGTAGAACATGGCCTGAAGTTCAACATCATCAATTTTAGCAATAAACTGTGAAGTTCTGTCAAAATTTACAGGCTCTGATTTTATGACATTAATAATGGCACAGTCATCATCCATGTCAGCTTCTGGACAGTCATTGTTTGGGGGAAGAGGACAAATCGCCTCAGGTCCTGGGTGGTCTGTGATGTCATCATAAGGTGCCTCAGTATCATGTTCAACAGGAAGTCTTTGTTTCATCACGGTCAATGTGGAAACTAAACTTGTTCTTGGCGTATTTTCCCTCTCTGCTTCCTCGTCGATGCATTCCAGATCAGAAGACATCGAGTGAGATGGTTCGGGTTCGTTGTTGGTAGTTTTAGTGCAGGTTTTTGTGCCCTTCTGTTTCTTCGGTCGGTTCTTCACGTGGCCATCTGCTTTGTGGAGGTAAGGAAGAAGCTCCTGCTCGTAATGACATTCCCCCTAAACACAAACACACACACACACACACACAAACACAGAAGAGTTGTATAAGAAAACCCTCTGCAGGAGAACCAAGGTCAGGAAGTTGTAATCAGCCTCTGGACTTGCCAACAGTAGTAATCTAATCAGGAAGTATCCTATGAAGAGACGTCACATTGCAGCCACACATTGAGCATACACAAAAGTCTGATGTGACGTTTCCCATTTATTTGTTTTTCCTAAAACATCGAGGAAGACAGACAGTCAGACATTGTTCCCCAGAACGATAATTTAAAAGGACAATACCACTATAAATCTGCCCAAAATTAAAACATCTTCCCACCTGTTCATCTTTTCCTTGTTGTACCTTACGCACAAGCACACACACACACATACACACACACACATCATAATCATCCAGCACCTGTCATCTGTGCAAACCATATGACATGGAAGTGATTCATCTAGAGTGGTATCTTGCTTGGGCTGACGGGGTGCCATCGAACCTGTGACCAGCAGGATGAAGATGCTCAGTGAACAGAAAAGAAAGAAAAAGATGTCTAATGTAGAGTGACAGCAAGAAAAGGCATGAGCGTGTGTAGTGAGCAAAATAGTGGTTTTGCCTAGATAGAGCGCAATAAAAAATAGATGAAAAGATACCTTATGTCAATATATTAAACAAAGCTTCACACTTAACATTGCCTATGGATGGCAATGTTGGTTTGACATTCTGTTCTCATTATGTGGCATTTACTAAGTGAACTAAATAATTTTCATTCTTGATCAGCAGGTTTCTACTTTGAGACCTGGTGCCAGTACGAAGGGTGGAGTGTCCTCATCGTTTTTTATTGTTCATTTGTTCACACGTCTTTCATACCTAATCAGCACGCTATTGTGGTCCAGCTTAGTTTGTTAAATGTTTGCTAACATACGGTACTTCTGTAAAAAGAGCTTTTGAAATGTTCAACACGTAGCAAATGGATACATAAGAGGTTAAGTGAACAATGTGTGTGAGATTTAATTCTGGGAAACAGACATCTCCCACAAAAAGACAAACAGTGGCAGTAAGCCATGATATAGGCTGTATAACATATATTGGAAACACATGTGACATATGTTAACTAAGCAACCACTTCACTTTAAAACATGTCTTATGTTCCACTTTGAAATCTCGAGAAGCACACGTGATCATGTTTATTATCACAACGAAACCTGAACAGTTATTTCTTCACCCCTTCCCTTAATCCTCTAATTAGACAAACAAACCTGGAGGCAAACACTGAGCAGCTTGCAGACGACACACTCAGTGCAGTGGGATCATGAGAGCTGTTACACTCAGCATTTCTCAATGAGGGCATGATACTTTAGACACGCAAGGCTTTCCACTGAAAAAATGTAATCTATTTACAAGTGTGAACTGAATACAATAAAAACATTATCAATGGTGTTTCCCTGTTGAAAAAAAAATCCACATGAGTTTTTTAATTGGCTGCCAGGACTGTGTTAACATCGTTAGAGGCATTGATTCATGTTCAACAAAATCTGATGGAAAATTACACTACTTAACAGCTATTATATTTTGAAAAGAGAACAAACACATGCTATTGCAAAATGTTGTTTAGCTACTAACCATAAAAAAATGTAATCATTTATTAATAAATACATTTTTTTGAACATTTAAATTACTGGCATACTCGCATATAAAATTTTGAATTATAGACGAAAAATTAGGATTTAATGTTTTTCTTAGCTTATCATAATTAAAAATATAGGCTTCTAAGTTTACATTTTACCAATCCATTTAAAAACTATTTAAAGTCCCAATGTATATTTTTTGACCATGTAAATTAATAAAATTAGATCAGGATATTGTGTTTTCCTTGGATGATCATTATTAAAAATACAGGCATGTTTACACCTGTATTAATGATCATTACTAATATAATAATATAACAGCATCAGAAAATACAAATTACTTAGACTTAGTTGTTGTCTAGTATTAGTGTGTGTAATACAACACCCGTCAATCAGTTTTGGAGACAGCAGTTTCCAGTTGTGTGCTCTAAATTTTGATAGTGGCGCTGCCCTTTTGTTCAAATTTGTATCATGAATTGTGCCTTTGAACAGATACTTTGTTTGCCCATTTAATGATCATTTTATTATTTTCTAATAGTTATTAACTGCATTGTTAAAGGCAAAATTAATCTATTTCTTTTCGCTATATGCATGAGAGTGTGCATGTTCTTGTAAGAGGTTTGTGTTACTCCTTTCATCTTGGGTGTTTTTGATTTTGTTTTACTGTTGAACTGATCATTTTTCTACAAAACACATCTACACAGAACTTCTTTCATGAGCTGTCACAAATCACAGCCACCACAGGCAGAAATGAACTGCAGGTCTCCACAGAAAGAGTTTTTACACTCATTAATGTTACTGTACTGCTGTTAGTATTGTGAAATACAGTGGAAACCTCTTATAGTGATCATGTCTGTCCAGGTCAAACTGATCACTATAAGCGGATGATTATTATAACAATTAGTTTTTCTTTTTCTTTATTTCTCATGCAGATTACCATCTAATTGACATTTGTATATTTATTAAATTAATGTAAAGTAATGAAACGGACAGCATCGCTATTGAATTTTACTGTTTGAAACAGCTGTACTGTATTTTGAAATGCTTTTCAAATTACTGTACAAATTAAATTACTGTACTGTGTATAATTCAAAAACACTATACACTAATACAGTACTGTATATAAAATATAGCTTACTGTAGTTCAAATTATAATTAGCCTATAGCCTAAAACAGAATTATGCTATTTACAAATACAGTAATGTCAGTAGTATAAATAGGCTACTAAGCCACAGCTTGGCGGTGGTTTCAGTGCGTTTCTAATTTTTTTAACAGGCTTGAAAATAAACTGTAGGCTTTCAATGCCGAACTGGTAGCAGAGTATGAAAACAAATGTATTCATAAAATATTCAGATTTTTTTTTTTTTAATATAATAGGACTACTTGTGGTGCTCAAAGCGCCAAAAATATGCATTTGAAAAACTCAACAGCAATGTCTCCAATGTTTCCAGAAATCATGACCCGGTTACTCAAGACCACAAGTTAAGTGCTATATAGGTCCATTATATAAAAAAAATGTCTCTCTGGCAGATATCTCCAAAACTCGGGAATTCACACCAAAACAATCTAGATGGATAAATAGCACTACAGGTAAGAGGAAAATATGTATTTTAGATTTTGGGGTGAACTGTCCCTTTAAAACTCCTGTATCCCTCAGACACAGCTTTGCTCATGGCTGTCCACTTCGCACAAAGACCAAGGCTGCAGCACGTTCTTTAAATGTCACAATCCTGATGAAAAATGGAACAGAGGTATTCAATGATTTAGTGGCACTGGACACTGAGGGAATGCATCATCATGTTAGAAATAAATTTTAATATCTTGTTTCTAGTGAGTTTTGACACCCTTTCTCGACACACTTTCATTCTGAAAAATAATGAATAGAACTTGATCCATACAGGATTAACCTTAACCCCTGGCACGCAATTAATTAATGATCAAATTAAGTCTCTAGATCTAAAGATGTTGCAGACCGAAATAAACTTGATGACGAGGACCAAGAGACAGAGAGTGCTGCAGAGGCTGGAAGGGTCAGAGGGTTCCTGCTGGTTCAGACTGCATGATGAAGGAAGCAGCAAAGTGGAAACTCCTCTCTGTTAATTATCTCATTGCACTACAATAATCATACAAATTTGATGCTCATGAACACACACAAAGAATGCATCATCCGTATTAATCAGTCTGCTGGACTTTGTTTCCAAACATGCTACGGCTCGGGATAAGATTTCCTAGAGTTTCTTTGTCCTCAGATTTGTAGATGCTGATTGACCGACCAACACCAGCTGCCCTAATTCAAATGACGCTCAACAGTTGCAATAAAGCTGCTACACAAGAGAAACCGCTATAGTTACAGGCTGAAAACAACATGGATTTGCATGTAAATTTCAGTTTATTTGGCCCTGATATGACAGCTCAAGAATCAGTAAATCTGAATACATCTAAGATAAAAGGATGATCTGAAGGCAGAGGAAAAGTAAAAGGCCTTTAAAAATCTACTTCTTACTTCAGCCAGTGATACTAGACGTGCAACAATGTCGAGCTCGAACATGTTCAAACGTCCACAATGAGCAAAAATGAAATGTGAGACATAACGCCTATGCTGGAAGGTCACACAAATGCACTGCAATGTGATTTCCCCCCCCAAAATAAATGTATCATATTAAACCCAGAGCTTCTGTCTTTGTTTGCAAAATGGTCTATTAAAGTTGTTGTATAAAAGCAGTCATGTACTTAAAGCTGTGGTATAATGTGAGATACTGGAACTGTCTTGCACTCAAAACAACTCAAGCACAATCAAATTTAAAGGATTCTACATGAAATATCAATCATGTATGCTAATAATCATAATGAAGTCTATAATTGATGGTCACGTTAACGCTCTTTTCCTATTTGACTTCTTTTATCTTTTTTTTTGCATCTGTTTTTTGATCTCCTGCTCTATACATGTAGGTCATCAAGGCCTGACCTACTTCCAGCTTCCCGGCTTTATGTAACAATTCAGAGAAGCGTTACATAATCACAGGAGAGGACGCCTGCTTGCCTGAACTGTGTCTCCTCATCATAAAGAGAAGAGTCAACTCAATGAAAAACACAGCATGGTTCTGAACTTACCCAGACAGAAAATGGCCCCAAAAGAGATTAATGGCTTCTGGAGCGCAACGCTATTAAGGGGAGGGGATATGAATGGGCAAGATTTAAAAGAAAAATAAAGTTTGGACTTTCATTTAGGTGCTTTGTTTTTTTGTTGGTCAGAAGGCCTCTCTGCAAATTCAGTCCAAGCAAGTAAGCCGTGGCTAACGTTATCCTTCCCAGAGTAAAGATGAGTGTAGAACATAGTTGGGGGAGACACTGCTTGTGTACTAATGGGAACATCTGTTTGCACAAAATGTCGATGTCATGTGGGCTATAATAAATTAAATTCATCATCACTAAATGGAGAGTTAATGTTTCTAGAAACCATGTTGAGAAATGAGTAAACATTATTTAAGATTGCGGATATGTCAAATTAAAAGGAAAATAGCAAGACACTGCAGGGGCAGACAAATATGCTTTGTGGACTTAAAAACATGTTACTGACATGAGCTACTGTAGTATTTGAAGTGAAAAACACATTTGTGGGTTGGGGAAAAAACTGAAATATACAAAAACCCACAACAGACTTGTTTATTTAATTAAAAAAAAAATCTGGAAATGTTGGATAAATTATAAACTACTTACCTCTGTCAAGGAGGTTTTGTTTTGGTCCCATTTGTTTGTCTGTCTCTCAGACATTGAAAACAGATTTTAGTTTAATTTGGTGGTGAGTTAAACTATGGATTGTTTTTTTTGGCAGATCCAGGTTTGGACCCAGGACATTTTTTTTCTTGACATTGCAAGATTTTGCTTTTGTTGTGTGGCTATTTTCATCATAGGACAGCACTCACTTGAATGAAAAAAAAAAAAACTGACCCCAATGATTATTTATGCATAACTTGATGCAGATCCTGATTAAAATGTCTAAACATTAACCATGATTAAAGTAACAGATTTAGAGCATGTGCAGCTTTAGAATTGTGGTACATTGACTCAAGTATACTTATGTACAATTTTAAGGTACTTAACTGTGTTTCCATTTTCTGCTACTTTACGCAAATATTGTATTCCATTATACTATACCTTATACTATTCATTTGACAGCTGTGGTTCCACGATACTTTTCAGATTAAGATTTTACATACAAAAATAGGTGATTAGTTTATAGAAAGATGTACTGTTACAGATTAAATTACCTAACAGTATATAATGTGATTAATAGTAGCTTCACCTCCACCAGCTACAACATGAAAATTATACTTACCCAGTAATGCATCTGTAATAACAACATATTATGTATAATACAACATTAAAAGAGGTCATTCTACTGCATAGTAAAAACTTAAGTAAAAGCCCTGAATACTTCCTCCACCCCTGCTTAGTGGAGGTACAGTATGTCTTCTCTGAGTGCATTTAACTTTATTATGGGATGATTTAGTGTATATCAAATAAAGCTAACATAAGATGTATGATTTATGACGGAGCAAACCTAGCCAAACAGCAAAGTCAAAGGAATTAGACCTACTTATTGAACAGTATGTACAAATAACTGCAGAATGACAAGAACATACATAGTATCCCTCTGCCTTAAAACAGGCAGGGCCACTACACTGCTTAGGGTTCAGGTTTATGTACTTTGTGTTGTAGCATACTGTTTTTTTTACTTTTGGACACTAAGTTGTTGTGTTAAGTTGTTGTGTATGATCAAATGTTTGAATAGAAGTTCTCTTTTGTTTGCTGGGTATTTCATGACCTGAATTCAGTCATGGAGGCGTGTGAGACATTAGCTGCCATCTCACCCTGTAATCTAGTTTTGTTTTTACTGGTGGCCAAGTATGGTCAAGATCCACGATGGGGGAAAAAAAGGTAATAAGAGCCCACTTCTGAGTTAAGCCAATAGTCAGTTTTACCATAATCTCTGACCCAATTTCAAGGATTTGGACAAATTCAGGGGTCTTATCGATGGCACAATCTTGTGAAATAGCAGATGGTGAGATGGGAGCCCTGGAACACTTTCAGAACAGATAAGGTGTGTAATGGGAAGGGATTGGTAAAATGTAAACAAGGACAAGAAGAGAGTAATGAGAGAGTCTTGTGACTAAATTACCTGTCTAATATTGTTTATGAAACCACAACCATAACAACACAGTGCGGTTTTTTAATCTGTAAAACAGATTTCCTGTTGAAAGTCTTCCCTGCTAGATGTTCTGTAGATTCAGCCCGATGACAACTGTTGTGTGACTGTTTCAAGTAGATCTGATGACCTTGCTGATATATGCTCTATTCAAGTTACCAGAAAAACAAGATTTCTATCAACTAGCAGCTAAGACCATGAACCAAACTGCTATCATCAGCAAAAAAGTGACAGCAAAAACTGGTAGTTACGAGCTTTGAAGCTGTAAACATCCAGCCTTGCTGTTTTGGCAGCTTTATGACTGAGGGAGAAAAACTAGTTCACCTGTCTATAAAAATAGTTTGGTACACATCAGTAAAAGTAAATCAAAAATAACATTTCATTTTCAGTGCTACATGTTCAGATTTCCGAGTGCTACTGTAAAATTTAATTTCTTTTATCTGTTTTTTTTTTGTTAAATCTAATTTGAGAGAAAGAGGACAAGAGGTGAAGCAGCCTGTTGAATATAAATGAATAAAAAAATAAATAAATAAATTTAACCACAATTACACCATGGAGCCTGTTTATCATGCCAGGAATTTCCCTTCCAGGTCAAAATGATGAATGTAGTAACTCAACACGAATCACAGCCGTAGGTTCACATGCAACTCAGCTGACTTCTTTCAGCCTGGTGAATTTATAGTTTGGTCATAAACACAGACTACTGTCTTTCTTTCATTAAACTGAGCAAAACTTATGCAAGATACTTGAGGCAGTTTGCCTAACATCATGAAACTTTGATAAATTGGTGTATATTTTGAATTAGTGGTTACATGGTCATCTGATTAACTTGAGCTGTTGACGTATTAAAGACCCAAGTTCAGTTATTTTCCTTCATGCCACAGAGTCTACCACATTAGCTTCAATCTTGATGCTCACAGAATTAATACACAGCAATATTATCATACATTATTAGTTGTTCCTGTTCTCACCTCATTTTCCTCTCTCATGCCGTCTATGAGCTCCATCACCTTAATGAAGTGGTGGCAGCGGAGGGAATTATCAACAGCATGGGTAGGAAGTGCTTTGTGCTGCCAGTGTCTCCATTCCCACAGAGATAGCTCTCTGGGTGGTGGTCCGCTTTTGGAAACTTCCTCCTTTGGGACATGTAATCACATCATAAAAATATATGGCGTTGGTAAAATAGTAACATTATATTCAAGCCAGTAACAAAAGACGCACAGGAAGGAATATAGCAAGGTTCTTGCACATATCACATAAAAATTCCTGTCTTTCTACACATAACTTTCCAACCTTGGGGTTAAGATTTAGCCACCTGAAATCACAACAAATTAAGTGTCTGGAGCAAAAACGGGAGCAAACGCAGAATTGCACTAAGATGCAGTAATGACTCCTAACAATATCTAAATCTCTAGAGATGCATTTAAAATACAAATTTAGGTCACTTTAGTCACTTTTTAAAAGATATTATGGTCTCAATTCAATTTCGCTACTTCCAATGTCACTATAAATCTATTTCATTAAAAGATATTACAATTGAAATGCTTGAATGACAGGAGTCTTAGCTAATCATTCCAGCAACTTCTTTGTAAACTATACTTTGTTTTATTTATATTTCTTTTTATGTATTATTTCATTATTAAAAGGGTCTTATTAAAAAAAACATATACTGTATTTGGGTTTCATGGCATGGAAGGGCAAAATGGGCTTCCAGTGGCTTTATCTTCATTTACATTGTCTTCCATTGTCTGGTACTTTTCAGACCTGCACAAGAAACATACAAAGAAAGAAAGAAAAAAGAGAGAAAGAAACCTGAGGCGGTCGATCACTGGGTAGGGACATGAAGTGTGACTGTTTCAGGGTTGGATGAGCTTCATCTTCCTGCAGCCTCATGGTGGACTCCCAGAGGGAATATTCAGCACTGCTCAGAAACCCGTCCGACGTTGCACTGCCCTGCCAAACTACCACATTAGACACACACAAACTCAGAAACCAACGTCCAGCTTCTCCAATCAAGGAAACTTTTTTTCCCCTCCAGCTCCATTTTGAATAACCAAAATCTACTCCTGCCTTATCACTCACTCAGATTTTGAGGGTGGATGAGTGAGGCCCGTCCCTCAGAGTGGGACCGTCGACCCTTGACAGATCGCCTGCTGCTCTCCCGATGGTCAAACTGGCCACAGACAATGTGCATCTTGTGCAGGGTGGGGTTCACCCCCCCGGGCAGCATGCGGGGACTGTTGGGGTACATGTGGAACTTGCTTTTGTTGCCGATGATGGACTTGTACACACTGCGCTTGTTGCTCTGGCTCTGGTTGTAGGTCTGAGGAAAACAAAGGTTAAAAGTTTGGTACAGGTGGTTTTGTGGATCTGTGTGGGGTTAATCTGCTCTGAGTAGAGAAATGTTAAGTGCATTTGGTAGAGCATCAAACTTTTAATTTGATGGCTCATTTCATCTTGCTTTTGTAATTGCGACTCAAACTCTCACCCTCTCCTCGCGTCCCTCAGCCAGGATGACAACAATACGTCCCTGCCGCTTACGTCCAGTACGTCCCATTCGCTGCACCAGGCGGATGGGATTCTTCTGTGCATCGAAGCAAACAATGAGGTCCACCTCTCCGATATCCAGCCCCTCCTCCCCGACACAGGTTGATACCAGCGTGTTGAAGCCTCCCTGACGGAACCTGTACACCACCTAAAACACAAGTGAACAGTAGAAACAAAGCTATAAACAGTTAAAGTATTCTAATCTGTGTGTGTCTACCCATTGTGATATACAGCAAATGTAGTATGTAAATACGTATCTGTGCTAGCTACTTAAATTGAGTTTACTTAAATTGTGTGCATGTACAATAAAATGCCCTTTTACATATTAAAGATCTGGTATATTTTTTGTAAATGATGTGTGTACAGGACACAATGTACATTTACATCTAAGCGATATTCCTGCATTATTTATTTAGAGGAACTGGCACAGATGTCTGCAGAGCAATTTGAATGCTAAGCAACCAGCAGTGAAATCAATGCAACAGCAGTTTTGCTTTACAAGGTACACTTCTACTGCACAGTGCCACAAATGAGTGCATTCAACTTGAAAATGGAACTTAATCCTAACAAGGAGGAAGAGAGGGAAAAGTTTATATTAAATCCCCAGATGAAGGGTGAACAGTAGACGGGTGTAAAAGTATACTCATTTTACTCTCTATAAAATGCCTATTTTATTTTATGTAGTGTTATAGTTGATGCAGCTAAATGTTTAGCTTGATGTAGGCTTTTAATAAGTTGTTCTTGAGAATTTTACCACCATATCACGTTACTGTAAATCTGCCTTTGGCAAAAAACAAAGGCATCTAGTCTCTACCTCCAGTTGTTCCTTTTGGGTGAAGCCTTTGACTCCCTTCCCTGCTGAGGCTTGGCCCATAAAGGTCATGACCCTTATCAGCGGAGCATGACGGTTCAACATGGCTGCGATCTCCTGTACGCTCTCACGGAACGATGAAAAGATCATCACACGCGTGCTTACTTCCTGAGGACCTGAACCTGGACATTAATGAGACAGAAGAGAAAGAGACAGATTAAAATTTCCTTCAGTAACCATGAGCTGATTTATTACAGTACTTTAACTTACAGTATGCCTGTTTGATTCAGATGCTGGAATACTTTGTTCTGTGATCAACATACCCACATCAAAAATTTTGCTAAATTATTAGCTCTTACAGGTTGAGTTATTCTGCAACAAATGCTGTACTGTGGATACTTTTACTGCTTTCTGTCTCTGGACAACAGTGTCCAAACAATGTTTCAAATCTTCAGATATTAATTTACCAGGAATTTTAGAGAGGTAAACATGAAACAATAAAACTCTAATATTTAATGTAAGCATAGCAACAAGGTTAAACAGCTTTAACACAATGCTAGATGCTTTCTATTTGCTGTAGTGAGAACATGAAGAGAATTATAGGTTTCAACTTTCACTCAGAACAATCACTGCATGTATGAGTCACAGGATAGCACTGCTACAGTAAATAAATCACCTTTGTTGTCTGGTGAGCTCTCAGCTCTGAAATGCTGCAGCACCACCTCCTCCAGTTTCTCCAGTTTGGGGTGACTGTAAATGAAAGGCTCATCTGGACCTAGAAGTATCAATTGTAGAGGATGTTAGTCAGATAGATGTTGTATATTCTATGCTATATTTTAAAGTAAATTGAGGCATTTTGTTTCCAAATTGGAGAGAAGTGGTATCGAGATACCTGCCATCAAAATGCCTCATCCAACTACCGGTACATAAGAAAGGCTCAGAAATTTGATTGATATGGTATGAATGAGTGCTCAGGTACCAGCAGATGGCTTCACAAACATTGCTTCCATCTCATGGTAAAGGTCCATTAAGGAGGGAGTCCTCTGCAGCTCATTTCTGGCCCTGGACATCTCTGAAATCATGGAGAGTGCACATATCAAACACTTGTTTTACGAATCATACACAGATCTTACACATTATTGAGTATACATACACCCAGGAGCACTGATGGACAATCTGGGATATGAAAGGGTGTTCAACTGAAATATGCAACACAAGCATATGTGAGGAAGAAATGTTCTCACATTCAGTAAAACCTTTTTTCTGTGGATAAAGTGCAACGAAATACAATGAATGCCTGAAGGTAAGGTGACCGACCTCTGGAGCCGTCCATGATTCCCTGGATGTAAAAGAAGAGTGATCGGAGCCCCATCTGCATCAGTAGCTCGTAGCCATGGTACAGGCTGATGCAAAGGGCAAAGTCGCCCTCCAGCATTCCCTGCTGCGGACCCTGCAGAGAGCAGGAGAGGATGTGAGTCCATAAGATCATTGTAAGACCACTGGTAAGAATTTGACTTAAATAAAGGCTTTAAATAAATAAAATATCTGTAAGTTATGAGCTTTATCAACTGTTCCAATAACATATTTTACACTGCTTCTACTGTATTACAAAATACGTTAATACATTATTGTCATCTGCAAATAAAATGTAATTAATGTAAATTATTTATTAAGCTGAATTCTAAAATGGTATTTAAATTGAAGAGTCATCTAATGTATTCCAACTAAACATAAACACTATATCTACCACCATATCTAAACTTGGACAGAAAATCCATCCAAAATGTTCATTCAACTACCAGACAATGCTCTAAAAGGCTTTAAAAGAAAATATAGTACAAATCCAATAATCTAGACAGGTCATATTTATACACTGTCTAAACCTTGTGATTGATTATTTTCTACAGCCTTGGGCACATCTTTATGGAGCCCCGAAACGGACAAAATGTAAATGATTAATGGACAAGTAAAAATAATACAACTTATACAAGTAATGAATGATGAATGATTTCATCAATAAATAATACTGTTAGTTAAATAATTAAAATGGAGCGTAAAAAGAAATATAAAGCTTTATACTTTCTTTATAAAATGACACCAGCCAGTGCACATAATATTAATCATTCATACACTGTACTGCATACTGCTGCATCGTTGTATAAACTCAGTAACATTAGCAAAAGCTTTTCAGTCAGCTAACGCTAACAAAGTTAGCAAGCAAATACTACTTGAATTTAACAGACCTCATGCTTCTATCTTCATAACATTATCTTCATCTTCAAGTGCATGTCTGTTGTCTTCATCAAGGACCATTCATTGCTTTTTTTTAAAAAAACTAACTGGAGGTAAAGGAGAAGTATAACGCTGTAAATTTTTTAAACGGCATTTTAATTATTAAACTAACAATATTATTTACTGATATATGCATTTATATTTCTAACTTGTTTGATAACTTTTTACTACATTTTGTCAGGTTCGGGGCTCCATACAGCCTTAAAAGGAGCCCCAGTAATTCTGAAAGGCTATGTATCATATCATGTAAAATTATATATTATAGCATACAGTCTATAACACAATAGCACTCAAGGATTCATAGAGCAGAGTCCGTGCCTTGATGTTTGGCGGTGGGTTCTTGCGGAACTGATCCCTGGCGAGGATAAGCTGGTATTTGCTGAGAGTCCGCAGGTCTTTCTGTGCCATCACCCGGTTCTGGACCAGACGAGACATGAATTTCTCCAGCACCTAGCAGGATGAGTAACAAACAGATACATAGGTCATCGATAATAGGCTATTTCCTGTGTTAAGGGGTAATGCATCAGACTGACTAGCTAACACCCTGCAGGTGGAAAGTGCATCCACACACACACACACAGACTGAACAGAAGTCTTACTTGAACAAGCGACACATAATAACACTAAAATGAGCTAGATTCTTTCTTCCTTTTGTCCTTAGAATTGGAGGAGAGATGGAAGCAGTTTTTCAAACAGACAATTTTAACAATATCTATTCATCCTCACGACCGCAGATAATGGGAAGCTGGGTCATTACAATTTCAATTTCAGCTGTATGGAACTGCTGCTCTAGAAACCGAACAGAATAAAAGGCTACTCTGAAAGAAGAAGTGGGCTGCCCTTTGAAATTAATTGGTAAAAAAAAAAAAAAAAAAAAAAAGATTTTGTAACAGATGACAAGCAATTTAGTTGTATTGATTTGTAAATTATGTCTGTATTATGAAGTGGAAACAAAGCTTATAATATGATGTCAAAGTAGGCCAAATGACGTTAGCCTACATTTACACAAATCTGACATTTTCCATATTAATCGTTTTATAATACTAATAGTTTTATATTAATAAAGGCTATACTTCAACATTTATACAAATATTGTATATATTATATATAAAACAAATTTTAAGACATATTGACATATATTTTATATTTCATATGGTATTTAAAAACACCTTGACAGTCACCACTGGGATAACAAGTGTTAATGATTTAAGAGAATAGAATAGAGAGCATAGTATACTTTAACATACACACATACATTACATATAAAATATTTTTTCAAAATATCTTGACACATTTTTTCTTATTAAATGCTTATTAATTTTGTTGGCAATCAAGCATCACAATCAACAAAATAAGAAAAAACACAAACCCATCACTGCTGCATGCGACATAAAGACAAGAAAAGACAAAGACAAAAGACAAAGAAAGAAGGAAAAGAAAAAAAGTATTATTCACATTGAGGAATCAAAGTTGTAAATAGAAGAAATTAAGGCTGTACCGAATGTCATTTTTTTTACACTCAAAGCTTCTCTTGAGGTTTTCATTCAAATTATGCTTTAGTCGTCATATTTTATGATGTCATCACCCTAAAACAAATCCTCTAACAAAATCCTCAATGTAAATAAAATGATTCATCAGATTAAATTAGTCTTTTTTTATTAAATCAACTTTCTTTAATGAATTTAATTCGTCAGTTTCGTCAACATAAATACATCCAAATACGATCCAATAAGGGCATAAAATAATTATGAAATAATAATCGTACCCCTAGGCTTAACTGTTGTTTTTGAGAGGCTAAATGCCAAACAAATATGGATTGAAGCAGAATATTTTGTTAGATAAAAAACATGTTATGAATTTTGGAAATTATTACATTTATCTTTTTTCAATAAATTTTGACTTTTGGACTTTACAACGCTCTGGAGTTATTGGAAATGTTTGGATCACACCAGTCGGAAACAATCCTATGCTGGAATCTAATTCTACAAATAGTATAATATTAATAATATTAGTGTAGGCTAATCTTTATTCCTGATCTCTAGAGAATGACTGATATTTTGGTGATCCCTTGACTTTCCATTTAGCACCACCAACCATATTTCTACTTGTCCAACAACACTATAGTTCATGACAGGATTAAAGCTAACATAGTTAGCATTTTCCCACGCCAACTGTACACAGTAACATTTGTGCATCTGACCATTTTCTATATTAGCTCATTTTTTTCAGGATCAAGGGGGCTCACATTGGGTGAAAGGCAGGGTACACCCTGGACAAGTCGCAAGTCTATCACATATACAGAGACGACCATTCACACTCACAAGGCAGGGCAATTTAGAGTCACTTAACTTAATTAATAAATGTTAAACACTGCATGTCCAGATGTTAACAAGCCACAGTAACTGTATGGATGCTAACAAGCTGGCATGCTTAATGTTTTGGGCTAGATGTCAACATTTATTAGTTTGTAATATGCATATTAAGATGCTAATGTTAGCATGTTAGCATGCTTAAAACGTACAGTTTAGACTGATCAGAGTCTGACCATGTGTAAGATGCCACTGTAGAGAGGATTAACTCTATTAATTCCGACAACATCATGGCCTTTTCTCTAGCGCCACCCTCAGGACAACTAGCGGGAGAACTCTAACAGGACCAAAGTTGTGTCTACATTGTTTTATCCACTCAACTATTTTGTTTTCTGGTGTACAGTATAATAATTACAGCCCCATTAATCTTTAGTGCCTGTGCGTGGCAGAGAGAAGCAGACAGCACTGAGAGAAAAGGACCACAATATGATTACAAGGCAAAATCTCTCTCTAGTTAATTAACAGGTGGAGCTCAATGAGGGAATGTGTACGCAGCGGTCAGGACCAGATTATGAGATTACACGGAAACAGATTAGTGAAGTTGCCGTTTTTGTCCGATAGAAATGTGGAGTGAAATGACCAAATGAGCAGAAAGAAAAACTGCTCTAGTTCTTCTACAGTTTTACTGCAACTAGGGATTATATTCATTATTGATTCACTTTAACAATTTTTTCCCTTGATTATATGATTAATTGTTTAGTCTATAAAACATCAGAAAACAATGAAAAATGCCCATCATGATATCCTAGAGCACAAACGCCCCCCCAAAATTTTTTTTTCAGTTGACTATAATGTAAGACCAAAAACACATTTGAGAACCTGGAACCTTGAAAAATGACTTAAATGATTTATTTATTTTCAAACTAATTGTGATCGACTAATCAATTATTCGACTAATCGTTGCTCTACTTTTATCACGTCATGAAGCATATTTGCAGTATCCTTCATCTTGCATGGCAGTTAGCACTATCGGACCATTACTCTTTGTTTACCGGTGTAACTATGAGTCTACCAGTTTGTTTATATACTTATTTGTTTATTTGCTTACTTATCTATTTGTTCATTCATTCAGAGGAATACATGAAATCAGAAAAGCATGAAGTGGAAGTAAAACATTCTGGGTCTTTGCTTTTGCTGATACCATATAACATGTTACATCTTTTAATTTTATCCACCTACCATACCTGACATTGTACTGTAGATAGTATTAGAACAAGATTAATTTGAAGCAGAAAAGGTTATTGCTTTAATGCAGAAAACTGGAAGACAAACACTGTTCTTCCCCTGAAAATAAAGCAAAAGAGTTCCAGGCAATGGCAGATGGAAGTGGAGAGCGTAAAAAGCTAAAAAAATAAAAAGGGAAAGATCACTTTCTAAAACACTACCATGAACAATATGACAGAGAGAGGGTACCATTTTTTGGCCATGGTCTCATCTGTTAACAGTAACAATAGTAATGTATCACAATCAAAATTATAATGATACACAGATTTCTAAAATAACTTAATGTACCACCTCCCCGAAGGGAAACTCTGTAACAAAGAGTTTCCCTTCGGGGATCAATAAAGTATTTCTGATTCTGATTCTGATATAGATGAAGGTAAATTGAGGTTAGGGTCAGGGTCTCATAAAAATAGAAAAACAAACATGAAGTGCATTTGGATTATTCCCAAAGCCAGTAAGATTATTAAAAAGAGGAGAGGAGAGGACGTGTGCCAAATAACATCGACAGCCGCTTCACTGAGCATGCTCAGTGGGGGCCACCAGTTGATTGGTTGAGGGGCATGGAGCTAAGTGACGGGGAATCAGTGAAAAAGCCAGTCTGTAGGCAGCCATTAATAACAGAACCTACACTAAGCTGAACTCTCACTCCTGCATGTCAACATTGGAGGGACTTATTAGTATGTGTGTCTGCATGGTAAAGCTTGCCTTGTCATCATCAATACTTATTACAAGTTGCTCTCCTTTATAAAGAGAAAACATAAGGACAAACACAAACCAAGTAATGGTGTAGGTGGGTAAATGTTGAGTGTAGAGTACTGTAGGGTGTGTGTGTGTGTGTACATTAGTGTACGTGTGTCTGTGTTTGCATGTGTGTATTTACATGGAGACTCCCCCACAGACTATAGAGGATTACATAATGTCCTCTCTACGTGTGTGTTGACGGGTGCAACATGGTGGCTGGCTGTTGCAGTGACACAGATCAGAGAAAATCCTGCTTAGCCTGTCCCCTAGCGAGCGCACAAGTTCAAGTTTGTTTATTATCCTTGCAAGGAAAATATTTGTTTACCATCAACGTCAATAAAAGACAAATTATTAAAATAATAAGACATGAAAAAAGCTAAGCAAAGAACAAAAGAGATTATTATTTTAAATGCATTATTGTTCCTCTTTTTCAGGTCTTCTGGTGTTTGTGTCCGAGCAGATTGTTGTATATTTTAAAGTATGTTGCAGTGGGTCTGTATTCCCTCTCCTATTAAACTTACAAGATAGTCATGGCTGTCACACAGGCACATGTGTAGATGCACACACACTTTTAATTTACTCCCTGTTCCCTCTACCACTGGATGTCCATACTGTTAAAGACATTCATCAATTTCTTAAACGGTTGGAGTGCAAATAATCACACCTGTACGTGCAACCAGGTGTCACTGTTACAAACAGGCAGGGCTCCAGACTAACTTTGTTTCACCACTGTCCCAGAACCATCCCGAAAAACAATTTTAACCGTCGCGAAGTGAATGTAAACTGTCCCAAAATCAAAATGGTGTTTGTTTACTTTGTTGGTATCATCTATAGTTGTTAGTGGCATAATAAAAACACCATTAAAATGTCTAACCCTTGCAGTTACAGCTCTATGGGCTACAGCACATAACAAATAGGCACCTGTACTCACATATAAACAGGTAAATTAGGAAATAAAAACCACAAAAGGCACTTGGAAACTACTGCTAAGATGCTGTTGAAGACCAATGCTGACTGTCAAAGGGCACCTTTTGTTACTGTTGCCATCTTGACCCCTTCTGGGATTACTGTTGGAGGAAATGTGTGGGGGGGTCTCGGGTATTTATCGTCTCGGGAAGCAGCAACAGCAGCAGGAGGAGGAGGAGGAGGTTGCGTGAGCCAGTAGTGTCACGTGGTCCGCCCTCTTCTCCTGTAAACATCGCATTCACCTTCGGCTAAAAGGAGGGCAGCGTCGCGCCGCTTCTTTCTCGTGTTTTAGCGAATGAAACGTACACCCAGCGAAGGAGTAATGGCTCGTTTAAGTCAGATATAACATTGCGAATATGATTATGGCTACATGTGTCTTGGAAAGCTTCGTAGTGCCTGGTTTGTTGTCCAGAAAGTAACGGTTGTCCTAATCCGGACGAGCAACTCACCGAGGTCCGAGGAAAAAAGATTAAGATTATTAAAACACTTAAACGAAGCGCAAATTCAACGGCGATTCATAAGTAACTTTTAGAGGTATTTTTCCTCGGTAGGTACTAGTGTAGTCGTACAAACAGAAATGGACCGAGGTGGCTGCCAAATGAGCGGCGGCGGTGGTGACCGCAGCGGGCCCGACCAACACGGGATGATCTCCCTGGAGGACCTGGAGTCTTTCACCGAAGACCAGCTGTCAGACTCGGACAACGGCAGCCTCAAAAAAGATGGAGAAACCACGGAGGAATACGAAGACCGACTGCTGCATTACTGGCAGGACGTAGCGAGGGGACACCAAGTGGAAGTTTCTCAAGGTAAAAAATAATAAATACCACGAGAACAAACAGACACATAAGCTACAACGCACTAATGTTAGCAAACAAATAACTTTTAGGTTTTAGTCCCCTCTGTTTTGGCCCAGCCTCCTTTTTTGAGATAAACTTTCACGTGAAGTTTACAGACAAGTAAAAACAACTAAAGACATGTTTGACTTGAGTTAAGGTACTATGG
This sequence comes from Siniperca chuatsi, assembly GCF_020085105.1. Classification (NCBI taxonomy): domain Eukaryota; kingdom Metazoa; phylum Chordata; class Actinopteri; order Centrarchiformes; family Sinipercidae; genus Siniperca; species Siniperca chuatsi. The sequence continues at coordinate 16,852,296 of NC_058056.1, forward strand.
CTCAACTTCCTCAAAGCATACCACCATGTACATTGACCTAGTTTGCAGTGAGGCATAAACCATTCCCAGCCAGGACAACGCATTCTCTGCCCTTCAGGCAAACATACGTTTCGTATATAACTGTATAATTTTTAAACACGTTAATGCATTAAATGCAAGGCCAAACCTTGGAGCACTCAGCTCAACTCCTAGCATGAAGACAGGTTGTACTTTTACACAACAATAACAACAAGGTACAGAGTTGTGTTTGCTCAAGTGTGGTCATGGGACTTCTAGTTTGATGATGAGATGAGAGATAGTCAAGTATCACCATTAATTCTATCAGGCATATAATAGCAAATCCCTGTTTCCTCTTGTCGGTTTAAATATTGTAATAGGACAGAACAATATCACAGATATTATAACAAAACGATAGTGCTATTATTGTAGGAGTATGGTCTAATACTAATGAAGTAATAGCAGGACTCGACAGTAAGGGTTGCCATTAGCAACCATTCTGAGAGCTTGGCAACCAGTTCTTGGCATAGCAACCACTTTTAGATTTTGAAATCAAAAGCAGGATCCGTGATTCTCCCGGTGTTTTTATTTTCTCTCCACCGCCGCCTACTTGCGCGCGCGCGTCGGAAGAAAACACTTCAAAAGAGACTCCGCGTAGCTCACCGGTAGCCTGCAGCTGAGACACCCAGGGACACACCCAGGGAAGCGGTCAGTCCGTCCGAAAGTGTCCGTCGCTAGCCTGCCAACGCCTGGAAGCGCGTCAAAAAAGTCCGCCGTTTGTTAGGCCGGATCAGTCTTCTCTTCACCTACCACGCCATTTACCCACTAGCCATCCGTTCATCCGTCTGGACCGGAGTACAGGAGGTAACTTTCTGGGCCAAATTACAAAGCTGCAACTCTGAAAAGGTTTCACTTCGTCTAAATTATGGGAACTCCAATTCTGCGGAGTAATTGTGGAAACCAAGAAAGTCTCGACTGAGCAGAGAACTTGTGTAGATACAGAAAATGGCAAAGCCGTCAGTGCAGGGGGAAAAAAAAGTTTCAAGTCGTGGATTTGGAGAATTGTGACACCCCTACTTTTTAACATACACAAAAATAGGGACAGCAAAACGTACACCCTAAAATAAATCAATTTTTAATATTTTTTGCATTAATGATATTCAAATATTGCTCTTACAGTCAGAACCGGATAATGGACATTTATCTGGCATCTCGTGAGGTATACAAAGTGCCCTGTTGTCAAAAAAAAAGAAAACAAAGCAAGGAGCGACTATGATTTTGTGAGACAACTATGCCCGCCATTTTAGTCAGGGATATTGTCTCTCATGATGTTAATGGTTTCATTCATGGGTTCATCTCCAAAGTCTGTTACCATTATTCCAGCATTTTCTCTGGAAAATTGTTGACCAATATACTTCAAAAGTACCCAAATTTAATTTGAGTTTTTCTGTGCCTACAATCAATGATTGATTTTGTTGACTTGGCTTCAGGAGTCTGATTTTACCATACAAGTCCAGCCACTGCGCTCAGCTGGAGACAACAACAGCAGTTGTTCTGAACTCTGGAGCTACAGACCAGAACAATACACCCGTTGAGATGAGCTAAACGTCAACATTTTAATTCCCGCTTGACAGCAAATAAATGCTATTTTCAAAACACACTTAAGATATCTAACTTCACCTTGTAGGGTACACATCAATAAACAAAATGAATATCAAAGCCCTCTTTATTAGTTCAACTTGTGTAAGGTAATACTTGTTAGCCATGGGTTCCCAACCTTTTTGGCTTGTGTCTCCTTAAAATGAAGCACTGTCTACGTGCGCCTGTAAGTCATAAGCAGTTTAACCAAAGTGATTTTCCCTCATAAAATTGTTTACTTAAAATAATTATTAGAGCAAAGTAAAAAAAAAAAAACATAGTTTAGTGTAGAAGTCATTTGTTATTCTCCGCTATCACTTTGGTGGGTCCTGACCCCAAGTTGGGAACCACCTGGTTAGGCTATTTGTCGTCTAACTGGATTCCCACTGAGAATCCACTAACACAGACTTGCACATCCCCAGACCACAGCACTAATTGAGGGCTTTCTGACTCAGGGAGGATTAGCTGCCTTGTCTGTACTGGTACTGAGGTTGTGGCTGATTAGTCCTGGACTACACTACTGTAGCTAAGGACACAAGCCAAGGCCTCATTAAACTCCTTTGCTCTAATTGGGATGGAGTTGGATGGACAGCAGTGAGGTGGGAGCTCTCCACAGAGAGATACCACCTATATTGTTTAAATGGTGGCCATGGTAACAAGACACTTAAGACACACCCATACTATTTTATATCTTTGACTCTTGCAGTAAAACCTATTGGTACAGTATAAAAGCTCTTTACACTTTGACTGTATGATTTTCATGCCTCATTTTCATGAGCTCAGAGGAGCAGATACTATCAACTGAAGAGGATGCATGAAGGACTGCTAGCTTGGTGTGTTTTTAACTTTACATCCGTGAACCCCAAATGAACAGTTAATTAAGAAAGTTGACCTTGTCTTAGTCTCCCTTCATAAATATTGACAATAATAAGTGCCTTAGCACACCCAAGAAATGAAAAACAAATTAAACATCAGTGTTCTTATGCCAAACACAAACCCTACATAATTGCATGATGATCTTTCTACCACACCAATCTGTTGTGACAATGCTGACATTTTTCAACTATTTAAGTAAGTGTGTTTTAAACAGATTAATGAAAACAAGAATGAGCATGTTTCTGTGGTCTGTTCCCATTGATGTATAGTGCCACTGTTAATATCACAGGCCAGTCAACACATTAACATTTCCCAGCAGTGGTTGTCAAAGTTTATAATTGCATGCAAAAATACACATACCCCACATTGTCTCTGAAGCAAAAGGGCTTTGGGTTCAACTTACTGAAGTCAGTCAACTTGCATGACTGTGAAACTCAATAGGCCCCAGTCTTGACACATTTAAGAGATTTTAGTTTCTGTATGGAGCTAGTCTACCTGGTGATGTAAAGTTGGTACACAGGTGATTATTGATAGTAGTGCAATAGTTCTTACACAGTTTCCTACTTCTCCGCACTTGTCTGTCTGTTTTGCATTATATTGCATTATGTAATTTTACACACAAGTACAGCCAGAAATAGAATGCACACTTACCACTTACTATAGGGAGCTGAACTCTAACCCTATTTCTGGATTTGGCGCTGCACTATGTACTGTATTTTTTGCAAAAATGTTTTTTCCATCAATCTTTCTGCAAAGAGTAGACATTACATCAGGGTATTCTGTTCAAATTCTGTGCTAAATGTAGGTCTACTACTGCTGACAGTCTGACATAGATGCAATGTAAAACATTTGGATAAGAATATGGTTTAAAGCTGTGGTGTGTTTTCTTCCCCTCCTTGTCTCTCTTATTGAAGTCACACAAAATGGGAGGTAATATTTTACTGTCACATACTGTACATGGTAGTTATCCACGCCAAGCCACTCCTCCTAATCAGTGATATATAGTGCAACCCTGATTCCATGAGATCCTGCTGAATGAGTTTCATACTGCAGAAATGTCCACACTCTCTCACAGGCACACCAACCCACAGCTTTGTTTGTTGTCAAAGGATTGATCACCTACATACCAAAGATCCCCCTGACCCAGATATCCTCCACGGTATTGACTGACAAAATGTGACTGAATTGGGTTCACATTGAGTGCCTTGTATTTGACAGTTTGACAATGGAACATAATGCTATTATTTAATCTGACTAAAAGGGTCTGTGTTATATTGATGAGTTGCTCCTATGGTCTGCTCGTAGTATTATGCAGTATGGTCCATACTACAGTTTAAGCATGTGCAGCTAAATTTATACCTGTAACATGCGCCTAATAAAAGAATTTATAGCAGGTTTGATTTCCTATGGTTGGATAAAAATTGTTACAGCTCCATATGGGGCAAACTACATTGTTGAAACATAAAATGCTGCTAATTTTCATGAAATATTTGGTAATAGGTAAAATATGCTGCAGTTTTTCAAAAGCATTGGCTACTGCTGTAGTCCCCCTGTGATAATACCAGACTATACCTGGCCTTACGCAGCTTTAGTCAGTGTTCTCCCTATCAGCTCCAATAAACATTACACTCTGCGACATCCTGGCACAGTGCTCTGACCATCTGGCAGCCTTTGCTCACGCGAACTACCAACACTGCCAGCCAGCAGATTACTGGAAGTGAGGATGTATTTTACAAATTAGAGACAGGAGGCTGCAAGTGTAGATATGATGTGAGTAGGGAAATAGTTGTATGGAAGTATATGAACTGTATATACGCAATCAGTATGTAAAAATCACACATAGCTTCTGCTTTAATATATTTTAATTTCTTTTACGTGCAGGCCCAAAACACACAGTATCAAGAAAAGAGGCATAATTGCATCTTGTGAATGGCTAAAACAGTATGCAGCCAAAGTGGCATTTGTTTCGGAAGAAAGCAAGTGCTAGTTTATTTGTTTGCTCTTATAAAACATGTTTTTGCTCATGCAAACAACTTTATTTTTGGACAACGGTTTAAACTGATCACGTATTGTTTGTCTGTTGACAGATATGGCAGAGCCCATTCAACAGCTAACCAGCAACAACCAAGGACGCAGTCACAGAGAACACGTTCCTTTCACTCTCCTCGCACGCAAAGAGAAGGTGACCACGATAAATTATCTACATACTTTCAGCTTGAGTAACCCCCGTCTTTTATATTTACATTTTCATATTCTATATAAAAAAGGTAAAAGCTATTAAATTGGTTAGCAATAACCTAGTTTAAAGTAGATAAGTGTGTCTGCACCAGAGATTTGACCTGCAAAGGAAGACCTTGCATGACAACCCAATCTTTGAAGAGTAGCAGTCAGAAACCTTAGTCTACACTACAGGACCACAAGGACAGTCAACTGCTAGATGCAAGGAGCTCACATCAATAACAAAATGTCCAAACTGGAGTAGCTGATAAAAACAACTTTGAATAACATGAATCAACAAGGATACAGAAATAACTACATAATGAGATTAAACATGTTCTTGGAGGAACAGACTATTCCAGAGCTCCCTTTTTCTGCCATTTCTGTTAAATTTGATTGAATTGGTTGTTAGTTCATTTTAGGTCAGCTGTTGCCTTCACGTGAACATATACGTGTTATTTAAGTGTGACAGTGCAGATTATGATGCCCACATAAAAAGCTTCATGTTATTGTTCTAACCAATAACAAATGGATTTGATAATACTGAGATGCACAGAACACCTCTAAAAACTGGATGATGATGATGGACATACAACAACAAACAAATAAATCAGGCGTCTCATCACATAAAGAATCAACAGCATCATTGTCCATCTACGATCGCATGCAGATCTTCTGTGCGAGTATGGGTCAGCTATTTATTTTCGACAAGATGATCATGTCACCCAATACAATAAGCCGTCTAAACTCCTTCGGGGACCATATAAATAAAGAGGGTTAATTGGTTTAACTTCAGTTAATTAGTTCATTAAAATTGGGCTGGAGACTCCGGTTAAACAAAGGACAGTCGTGGCACCCTATTCTTAGAGCAGGTTTCAGTGCCTTGTTAAAAGGACAGCACATGGACAGCAAGCAATATACAAACTGAATTTCATACACCTGAGCTGCAGTGGTGACTGTACAATATGTATTGTGCCCAAATAGAGCTTTGTAAATGTGTAGAGGGAAAAACTCCCATGTTACAGAAAACAGTTTCATAAGAAGACTTAAGTCAATTAAATCAATACTTTCGTCATCTGTACTTTTTCAGTGTGGGGAGCTGCTGTATGAGAAACGCCAATACGAAAAGGGCCACTGGGCTTGTATAACGATGCATAAGGACACATATGAACAGAGCATCGCCTATGGTTTTATGAGGATAATGAGGTACATCTGCCAGCAGAATACAATAGGTAAGTCCACAAGCAAGGGGCCATTTAATACACACAATAAAGTGCTGCCTTGTCTTCATTTTCAATTCAATTGCCGTTCCTTTACATCTGTAGATGAATACCTGGGCATGACGCTCCCCATCGTCACAGTGGTGCGCACGGATGAGAACCATTCTGTGGTCTCCCATGATGTCATTGTGGCATATTTCCTTCCCGCTGAGCATCAGGCCCAGCCCCCACAACCTACTGACAACGAGATCATCATAGAGCTCTGGCCTGCCACTACTGTATACACAAGGTCAGTAGAAAATAAAATAAAAATTACCACTTGTACTATTCCTAAATTTACTGTTTAATCAATGACCAATGGTGCAATAATTAGTAATTTGATATCTCATACTCATGCACCACTCCCTGCTTCTTCCAGGGCCTTTACTGGGCCCACCAATGAAGTGACCATCATTAATCAGATCAATGCCATGGCCGAGCTGCTCGACTCTCCTGGTGTATACGTCAGCGGCACGTTCATCGTGGCCGGCTATACCAACCCTGCTCACAGCAACCGTCAGAATGAGATCTGGTTCCTAGAGCGACCCTGAGGGACGAGAGGATTAAGCAGCATCCTATATGTGACCCATGAGCCTCATAAAGACTTCCTTAACACTGCCGCAGCCCAGCTACAGCCTCAGGTGCAAAATCCTCTTTAGTCACCACCTCTACCTGAAATGACCACCAGCCCAGCACACTCCAGATCAGTTGGGGCCTGAAAAAAATGCAGCCTTTTCTTTACCCTCAGTGAATTTTTATTCATGTTCATTTAGATAGATTCTCATTTCACCCTTTAGAACTGAACTAAACCACTGCCATACTCTCGGACACAACCCAGATACTAAGGTGAAGCATAGCATTCATCTCCTGCTCTTACACTGAGATGGCTAAAAAAGCTTTCGAACACAGTACTCTCTTGTTAAAAGTTGAAGTAGTTTTAACTCCTAGCACTCTGTGAACACGGTGACCATTGAGTGCTGTCAGAAACATGCAGCAGCCTGTTTTTCCACAGCGGAAACAGGTTTCCAGTGGACATGCTCCTTTTCTGTTTGTTGCACAGCAGAAAAATATAGTTTCTCTGACATCCTCTAGCTTGCTGAGGTGAGTTCAACTGTCACTGTTGAGCCACTGTTTTTTTTATTTCTGTACTTCATAATTCACTACAGGTTACAAGTCTATGTGATGCCAGTCACACTGCATAAACAGTTATTTTGTTTCAACAATAAGTGCAATATTTACCTGATAACCAACAATCAGCAACTAAGTTATTACAGTTCCTGGGCCACTAACCTGAACCAATGTAAGGGTGTGTTGAGTGGCTGGTATGACAGGTTGGGGAGGGGATGTGCAGCATGCAAAACAACCCGAACCAGAACTGGTTTCTTCAACCATAAATACACTCAACAAAATAGGTGACACTAATATAGAATGAATGTACAGCTACAGGGAGAGGGTAAAACAAATGTTACTTCTACAAACCAAACACTGAAAAACTCACAGATTTTACTGCTGAAGGACAATCATAAAAGTACTTATATATTATATACATCCTTGATGCAAGTCAATGCATTCCTCGTGTTTCAAGTCTGTTCACACACAGGAATAGTTAGTTATGTACCTCTTTCTCATGCTCTTCTGTGTCAATGTTATTGAGTATGCATTCACTCATTCAAATACCACTGCTGCTGGGTAGAGACAATGCAACCAAGAAAAGACACAGCACAGAGAATATCTCTACTGTGATTTACTTTGTTTTTAGTAGAAGAAAGCTCAATTCTGTTTTAGTTAAAACTGTTTTTAATGTTCTATCATCAATCTAAAGAGAGTCTATGAAGTCAGAGTGAAAGAAGTATGTATGTTTATGTTCACTATTATGCAACATAAACTAAGTGAAATGCGTCAAACTAGCTACACCTAGGGTTCACAGTAATGTAGGAATGTTTCTGCTTTGGAAATGTACATTTACTGCTTGGGTGCCAGTGAAATAAAACTGGAAGTGAACTAGCCAAATCCTCACTGTGTGAGGATTTTTATCAGGACAGGGGCATCCTATGAAATGCTTAGGCTTGAAGTTACTGAGACCTATTAAATGTGTAAAATTAAAAGTGAAATTATAAGCTCAAATTGGTTTTATTTTATTTAACACACAAAAAAAGTAAAACAAAGAAATGAACAGTTAAGAAAGTCAAGCAGGTTGATAAGATACCAAATGCAAAGAATTAATTTTGCATTAAATGATTGTAGAGTTGATATGCTGTAGTGTGTTCACTTGCAAAGCCATGATACATGTGGGTAGGTTTTCCCTTTAAGAGCCTGGTTATATAGAACATCAAGTGTGAGGATTTAAATTCTTTCCTTTTTTTTTGCTTATTTTTGTAGTGTTTTGCAAAAGTGTACTGTTTTGTGAAAATTCAAGTGCAACAACAAGAGCTACTGTGGTTTTCTTTGTTCAATAAAAATGTGCTTGTCTTCTGTCTTTTGAAATGTACAGTGATGCTGAGTTTTGTTGGGTTCATATACACAATACACAAGTTCTACACAGTTCTGGGATGTGTTTCAATATAACAATAATGTCCAGTCATATGGCATTGAGGAGGTCATGATTAACCTCATCCCTTGCTAAGTGCTATCTGCAGCAAATGTCAAATCCTCTAATAGGCTATTAATGAAATCCCCCCCCAGTTTTGATATGTGGAATATACATGTAGTTAACAAGTAATATTCTTTCTTAATAATGAAACAACTGAGCAGTTGTTGAGAAAATTTCATTTCAGCTTTATACTCAGCATTAAAACAGATGCAAGACAAGTGTATTAGGCTGTGTTTCAGACTAGTTATCTGCGTTTGTACCAGCCAACAAGTACTGTATACTTACTACAGAATATACCTATAGGGTATTTCTTCCTTTTTATGGGATCAAATGTGGCAAGCAAAAGGGGTCACACCCTACTTTGTTCTGAAACATATGGCATAACCCATTTCACAAGAACTGGTGCTCAGTTACTGAAGCATAGTAACATGATGAGTTCTCACAAGCAGGTCTCACACACACATTATAGTGTATCAAAGTGCAGCCTCTTGCACAATACAGTAAACTGTATATAGTGTCTGATGGAGAAACAACAAGCTGATGGAAATTAACATGAAGAATTTGATTAACAGTCTTTAGTTTGCAGCTGAGGCAAAGGTAAACATAATATTGTAATAAATGTGAAAAACAGAACTTGTGTGTTTAAACATGACATCTGTTTTTCTGAAAATAAAGATTTTTTTAATTTATGTGGAATGCCACTAAAACTTCCGCCCTAAATTACACCATCTGTTTTCATTAAAAACACAAGACAGGGTGCAAACTTCAAGACGAATATCTCAGCACTGGCTTGAACACAGTGGCCTAGATGTTCAGTGACATTACACGTATTGTCTATAAAACCTCCACCCATGCTCAATCAAAACCACGATGCTGAGACACAAGAAAACAAGGCTATTTTCTGGTTATATGGGCGAATACTGGTCTCTAATGTCTGAGATAAAATGGGCCAAAAACTGAAGGAAAAGCACACAACTGAGCCCAAAAAACAAGTCTGCATGACTGGTTCATTTTTCTAATTTGCTCAACAATCATTAAATTCCACCTGAATGACTGCTGGGTTGCTCATTTTACACCTGAATACAGCGTTACCTCTATTTTGTGTACTGTCTGGTCAAATTAAGGGAGAGCAGTGGGAAATGGCGCTTAACAAGCAGGTTGCAGATGCCATCCAGGCAGGGGGTAATATGAAGAGAAGATGAAAAATGAAAGTCAAAGCAATTAAAGAACAAACAAGAAAAGCTCTATTATTACAAACAATCCAAAAAGAATCAGAAAGGAGGGAAGAAAAGACACAAAGAAGACCTAACAGAGCTATATACACAAGATAAAACAGGTCTAAATGTTCAAATGTAGGCGTCACATTCCAGTTGTCCAGCCAGTTGAGGCAGATGAAGTGCAGCTGCACATTTACAATAAAGTACACACAGACAGTGAAGCAACCCATGACAAGGAGAGAGCCTGTAGGGTCCGTTAATAATCCAGAACCATTTAGTCCACCAGCACTGTAAGCCAGACCACCAAGTGTGACAGGATGTTGCTTTCAAGACAAATCAATCCATTTAATATTAACTGACCCAGTAAGAAACACACAGCCAGAGGAAAGACATGTGATTCTGAGAGAAGGATTACAGCTGAGGATTTTTTACAACAGAAGCAAGCAAACCGTGACCACAAGGTGGCAGCAAAGCACCAAAAAAACAAATGTCACACGCTCAACATACCTTTTGTCTCAGTGTGAATGTACTTGTCTGCATGTGTGTTTTTGTATTTATTACTGATATGAATCTGACAGTGAAAACATTAAGTAGTAGTTAAGTAGTTTTGGTATCAACAAGAAAGAAATCCATTCTTGGTGCTTGGCATTGTATAAAAAAAGTGACCTTCTTTACATCCCCTAAACCCTGACTGTTATGTCAGAAGTTTATTTGTAGGAAAAAAATAAAAGCTGTAAAGACAGGGAGGAGTTTTGCTATATATGATGCAAGATTGCTTGTGCCTACCTGTAGGTAGCGCGCCTGGTGAGCAGAAAGGGTCTCCCCTAGAGGAACCACCACTTTATCCACACTGCGCTGGTAGGAATGGGCCTGGATGTCTGGGCTCTCATCTGAACGCAGCTCAATGTGTGAGATGAGCAAATTGGAGATCACCGACTGCACCGACTGCAGGGATGGAGTAAGAGAGGAGAGGTTCAATCAGATTTGAGAATAGTTAAATGGAGAATTTTTATTTTTAGGTCACATTAGGCCAGAGAGACAAAGGGGATTTATAGTATATAAACATTTAATGTATATTGTTTTTACCTTGGTATCTCCCCCTGGAGTTGCACTAAGGGCCAGGATGCGGAATTGTAAAGTCTGGCTGCCAAGCTGTCTGATCACCTGAGTAACAGGGAGAGGATAAAGTATAGGTCATTGTTAGCACTTTATTTGAATAGTCCAAATATTTAACAGACTAAAAGTGTTAAAATGCAAACCTAAAGAAGCCCCTCCTCCTAGAAAATACAAGTGAGCGATTAGATAAAGTCCTCTTTCACAGTATATGTAATTTAATATCACAACGTGGATATAAATCATTATATAGTACATTTTCTGTAAAATCAATTGAGTAACTGCTGGACATGAACTATGGTCACTCTCACAAAGGTGAGAGTTGTGCACATGATGGTAGCGCTCCCAGCTCTTTTTGTGTGTGTGCAAGGCGTTATGAAATGAGATTACTTTTAATTGATGTGTCTGCATCTACAGTGGTGTGCAAAAGTGTTTGCCCCCTTCCTGATTTCTTATTTTTTTTGCATGTTTGTCACACTTAAATGTTTCAGATCATCAAACAAATTTAAATATTAGTTAAAGATAACACAAGTAAACACAAAATGCAGTTTTTAAATGAAGGTTGTTATTATTAAGGGAAATCCAAACCTACATGGCCTTGTGTGAAAAAGTGATTGCCCCCTAAACCTTAATAACTGGTTGGGCCACCCTTAGCAACAACAACTGCAATCAAGCGTTTGCGATAACTTGCAATGAGTCTTTTACAGCGCTGTGGAGGAATTTTGGCCCACTCATCTTTGCAGAATTGTTGTAATTCAGCCACATTGGAGGGTTTTCGAGCATGAACTGCCTTTTTAAGGTCATGCCACAGCATCTCAATAGGATTCAGGTCAGGACTTTGACTAGGCAAGAAAGACAAAAGAAATCAGGAAGGGGGCAAACACTTTTTAACACCACTGTATCATTTTCTTTAAAAATTTATAATACAGGTTCAATATTCTATCTTCTTTACGGCTTCAACTAACAATTATTTTCACATTCACTTAAGCCTATAAGATTTCAGAAATAGTGTGAAAAATGACATAAATGATTAATCGATTATGAAAATTGTTAATCATCGACAAAATTAATTGTTTTAGCACTTATTTTGATGTTTAAGCACTACAAATGATATCCAACATACATTTTGTTTATGATGTAATATTTAGGTCTTGGTCCTTAAATAGATGAAAAAAACTGGATTAAAATTAATTAAATACCTGACAAATCTAGATACTCCATTACATTGAAGCAAAAATCTTATGAAAATTGCCCTGCTCACTGATTTGCAACGCTGCCCACAATGGTCTAGTAGTACAACCAGAGATATTATGGGCATAGCTACCTTGGTGTACAGTATTTTGTTACATCACCCGATCCTACTAGGAAATAAACTAATAAAAGTGAATAAAGTGCCATACTACTCTCAAAATGCTTTGACTGTTTCAAATCACAATTCTAGCTAGCTACAGTTCTCGCTCCAGTGCTTTCACCAGTGTCAGTGTGAACATCCAGTGATGCACAAAGTGAAGATGAAGAGGAGAGAACAAAAATAGTATCTGTTGGTAATAACTTGCTCCTTAAGTATGACCGTAGCCTCCATTCTCTGCAACAGACTTCTCACAACCACCTTTCAAGTTTATAAGAGTGAGTGTTACTTTAAATCTTTATTTAGTTTAATTTCTCACTTTTAAGTCACTTTATTGAATTGGACTTGGCAAGTAAAATATAACCTGGAAATATAGTCAGCAGTGAAATATAACTGAATTGAACGGCAAGCAGTGATCATTAGCGACAGGTTTGTGTACCTGGCAGTAGGCATGGTTGCCCAGAGCCTTGTGGGCTTCATCGATCACCACGCATTTGACCTGCTGGGCCGGGCAGGTCTGTCTGGACAGATCGTTCACCATGACCTGAGGGGTGAGGAAAAAGACGCGCTTGGTCCTCCACACTTCCTGTCTCTGCTTTGCTGCTGTGCTGCCTGCGGAGAAGGAAATGGACTACTTGTTAGTAAAGGCTAACAGAGGAAAGATGATTGTCATGGTTTTTGTGGCACTATTGTTACCTGTCAGCTCAGCCATGTGTGCCTGAGGGATCCCCATCACTTTATAACAGGCCTCGATCTGTTGTGCCACCAGAGGTTTGGTGGGAGCCATGAATACAATCTTCCCTGATGGATACCAGCGGTAGAAGTTGTACATAACCACAGAGGCTATAAAGGTCTTTCCCAGACCAGTGGGAAGACACACCAGTGTGTTCTGAAACAGGGCAGCCTCTGATATCTTCAGCTGGTACTCCCTGATGGGATAGTTGGTGGGGTAAATCCATACCTTAGCTGAGGACCTGTCAAAGCCAGGGAAGTCTGGATATGTCTGCCCACCTGACGGGATGGGAGAGAGGGCAGTGCTCTCTATTCCTTCAGGGTTGTCATATTGAAAAGAGTTTGCATCATCAAGTTGCAGGCTCTTTTCAGCTTCATAAACAGCGATCAGCATCAGATCATCGTCGTCATCTTCAGCCACAGGTGTAAAGTCCTCTGTCCTCACTTGGTTCTCTGATGTGTACGTGGACCCCTGACCTATGTCAGTCCATAGAGGATTTCGAGGAGGGTGTGTTGGAGCTGCCTGTGGAGTGTTGATTGCGGTTATTCTGCGCCGTCCAGCGGGTTTCTTGCCATCTTTTTTCGATTGAACAACTTTGTTTTGAGAAGCGGATGCTCCCCAAGTCTGGAACAAAGTCCTCTGATTTGAACCACTACTCATTTTCACGAGTTGTGGCGAAAAACTTTGAGAAAAAGTGGCACGCGAGGCGCAGCAACATTGCAATCTGAATGTATAAACACAGGATCACTTCCGCCCACGTTTTACCAAAATATAACACCACATATATAACGGTTTTACTCCAGAGTTGTTTCGGTCATTTGAATACAGTTTGAATTGTAACATTTTCACTGTATTGTACTGATTGCCAATATATCAAGTTAAGGGCTAAGCCGGTATGTGACAAAATTTTACAAGGAGGCTTTTAATTTTTGAGTGTGACACCGGAACAAAATCAAAAGTTCGAGTTCATCTCCCGCTCTCCGGGGCAACGCCGTCACGTTACCATAGCAATGGACAGAAGTAAATGGGAGAAGATACTCACCTGTTTTCAGGTAATGACGTTATCTAATTAGCCTTCTTTCAAGTCGTAATGCACCAAGGTGTGGTTTTATAGCTGCAGTTATTTGCAGTAAAAATTTGTTTTGCTAGTTCGGGCTGTTCAGCTGTTTTTGCTAACTTTGGAAGACGGCTGCTAATAGTAGCTATCGTTGTTAGCAATGGCGTAACTAAAGTCAGGTATTAGGCCGGCGGGGATAAGTTACCGTTACTATAGTTACTGTAATTCTCCTATCTTCGGTAGGCATCTGCACGTGGATACTTGGTGAGAAACGAAGTCAGTCGTGCACGAGAAGACTTTGAAGACATCGTGAAAGAGATTGATGGAGGCTCGACCCATCTAGAGTGGAGGGAGACGGTTATCCCCATTCCCCACTTTACAGACACTGTAAGTAACTATAACTGTTATGAGAGTGTGATTTTATTCGCACTTTTCTAATGCTCTTGCTCATGCATCATCAGGACGGCCCGTTTCTACGACCCAGCAGCTCTGCCAGCAAGCCTTCAAATCCAGGACTAGATGTCTGTGCCAGTCCCCAGAATTTATCAACATCACCCTTATCAGAGGAGAGAGGAGATCATCGTGTCCTGCTAGAAGCCGAGAGAGATGATTCACAAACCAACAGACGGGCCTCTCTGTCTAAGGACTATTTCCCCAGCAGCAATGTTAGAGAGGATGGAGAGGGACAGAAAGAAAGCACTATGGGGGATAAAGATGGAGCGGTGATGGAGAGCACAGGAGACTCCACCACCGTCTGGAGCAGTTTGGAGCTGGACATGAACTATAGTCACTCTCACAAAGGTGAGAGCTGTGCATATGATGGTAGTGCTCCCATCTTATTTTTCGTGTGTGCAAGGCGTTTTGAAATGAGACGACTTTTAATTTGTGTCAGCATCTACCGTTATTAATTTATAATAGAGGTTCAAGATTGTATCTTGTTTAGGGCTTCAACCAAAGAACTTCAACTATTATTTTCACAATCACTTAAACCTATGAAATTTCAGAAATAGTGTTGCAAAAACCCATCACAATTTCCAAAGGAGATGTCTTCAAATTGCTTGTTTTGTCCATCCAACAGTCAAAAACGTAAATATATGAAATTTACAAAGGTATGAAATAAAGAAAGGCAGAAAATCCTTATATTTTAGAAAACAACAAGTGTTTTGGCATTTTTCCCTTGATAAATGAAGTAAATGATTAATCAATTACCAAAACTGTTAATCATCACAAAATGAATTATTTCAATACTTACCTTGGTGTGTAAGCACTACAAATGATATCCATCTTTAACATACATTTTGTTTATGATGGAATATTTAAGTCTTGGTCTTAAGATAGATGAAAAAAACAACAGACATTGTGACTTTGTTTTAATGATTTACGTTAAAACTATTTAAAAAAAAATATTTAATAGCTTCAAGAAAATTGTCCAAACAGGAGAAATAGAGTTGCATACAAGTTAAATTATTTTACCTCATTGGGAGGTGTTTCACTTGTTTAAGAAAAATAAGAAAAGAAGAAACAAAAAGAAGTATTTACCTACAAGATTTAGGAAAGTAGACATTTTTTGTAAAGCATATGTTGAACTTGTGTGGTTGCAAATAGATTTGTCTCCTGTAGTGAGAAGACCTTATTTGTCATTTTGAATTTGCCATCCCCCCTTCAGGTGCCCGGCAGTACTGCTTGGCCCAGGAGGTGCCCTGTACCCCAGAGGCCCTGCGTCTCCATAGAAACACCATGACCATGGAGCTGCTCTGGCTCCAACAGGCCATTGATAGCAGGAAAAAGGTAAGACGGAGGAAGTGGGAGATGTAGTGTTTCCCTACTATAAATTCAGCAGTGGCAGTCTCCTGCTGTAAGAATATTGCCTCTGCTGCAAGACTAAATTTATTTAGTGACCTCCATAATAATTCTGTATAGTGGGTCCAAGAAACATCAGTTCTCCGTAGTATCCGTATGAATAATAACCATAGTATATATGCAGCATCAGTAGCTACTTATTGAGTACAATCAGCATGTCCAGAAGGCAGCCAACTTTTACTTACAGACATGGAGACAGAAGCTATGTGCAATGATTCAGCCTGTTTTTTCCTACAGTCTGACCTGTGTATTAAGTGCATAAATCTATAATGTTGTTTCTTAGCTCGTTCAGCTTCCTGCACCTATTGCACTCAGACTGTGTACCGATTGTATCCCTTAATTTATCTTTAACAAACTTAATGTCCTCATGAATCCTGCATCACCCTGCAGCTCCAGAGGGTGTAAAGGTGCCAAGATGCAGAGTAATGTGCACAAAGAACATTTATTGTAAATTGCAAGTGAACTCAGAGAAAGCAGGATTTACTAATGTGATTATCAAATGCAGTTGTATGCATACAATCTTAATTGATAAGAAAAACCTCAGAGGAATCAGACTGAAACATGTTTGTATATGAATGTAATAATTTCTATATTTAACTATATAATCCAAAAGTTTTTGTAGATTTGTTGTCATGCACTGGGAGTTAGCTCACCCAACCACGTAGATTACAAGGTATAACTTGGCAGAAAACTGACTTAATGATTGTTTTTCCCTTCTTTCTTCTCCTCTACAGTACTTGTCACTGAAGGATAGGCTGAGCATATCCTGACAGCAGAAGTAATCTAACTGGACTTGATAATGTGGGACTGAAGGCCTGACTGCGGTCAGTCAACTGAACCAAGTGGCATCTGTTTAAGCTATTATTCTATACATACACAGTAAATACATTTTTTTCCAGTGGTAATTATCATGTGTTTGAAATGTTTGAAACCTGTACGCTGTGTATGTTATTTGCTAATGTAAAAAATTAATAAATTATACTTTTCTAAAAAGTCTTCTTTCTACTGCTGTTGTTGCCACTGCAGTTGTTGCATTGATATTGTCCTCACAGCATAAATTGTGAGAGGTTAGTTAGTATTTTGTAGGAAGAAGCTTCATTCAGTGGAATTCAGAGGGTCCTTGGCTCTTAACAAGTTTATGTTGTGACTCACAGAAGCTCAAACTTCGCATTTGGATCACAATGAAAGAGCTCTCACTCATCACATGAGAAGTTCATCCTACAAATATTCATATGTTAAGCTCCTGTTAAGCTGCTGTTGTCTTTTGGTGTTAATGTCATTAAGGAGCACCCACGAGAAGAAGCTTTAAAAGGCTAAAACAAATAGATAAATGTAATTATCCTGCTCTTAAAATTATATATTTAAGTCTTTGTTTTATTTTAAATGTAATATTTAAAAAGGGCCACTTTAGTGAAATTTCAGCAATAGTTCTGTCACCTGCTGGTTCTTGCACTTGGTTGGTAAAGATAATATGCAATATATATTTGGCAATTATTTTTTGGGGGAAAATACAGACAAGTGGGTGTAGAGGTTATCTTATTGATTCAACTTACAACACAGCAACCCACCCATTCTCTCCTCCTCTGTCTGTCTCTTTTGTTGTGGTTGCTGCTGATGGTTTAGCCCACAAAGCCAGTCATTGCTGTCACGCTGCCATAGCAACCAGGAAATACTCACGGCCGTCAGTGGAGTAGTGTGTAAATGTGCGTGTGTGTGTGTGTGTGTGTGTTGGGGGATAGAGAGCAGAACGTGGCGACTGGGAGTCCAGACGGATCACAACAACAGAAGGGACTGATTTTCACCTTTGCCTTCAATTCTACGATTTCCACGCTTCATCTTCCACCAGGCTTGTGAGTGACAGAGCAGTGTCTGTATAGATCATGTAATATGTTTTTGTATTAATGTGTGGCTGTTGAGCAAGTGTGACCCAAAGAATGTGAATGTATCTGGTGTGTGAAGATGGTCAGTAAGTGCAACTCTAGGTTCAGTGAGTGAAGTTATATGTATGTGGAGAGAACTCAAGAACACTTAGCAGTAAGCAGCAATATGTGTCTGTGGACTCCTGCAGTAACAGCTGGCTCAGAGATGGCTGCCAGCACCGCAGCCACGACTCTCCTGCCTCCAGTGAAGAGCGTGGTGGTGTATAGGAATGGAGACCCCTTCTACAATGGACGGAGGTTTGTGGTCAACCAGCGACAGGTAGCCACCATGGAGGCCTTTCTGAATGAAGTGACCCAGAGCATCGGTGCTTCACTTGCCATCAGGACTCTGTACACCCCCAGACAGGGCCACAGGGTCTCAGACCTCCAGGACCTTCAGACAGGAGCCCAGTATGTTGCTGCTGGCTTTGAAAGGTTCAAGAAACTGGAGTGAGTACAAAAGCCATTTACTGCACTGATATTAAGGCTCATTTTAATGTACAGTTCCTCTAATAGGAGGTTGAATGATGAAAAATGAATTTAGAATAAATACTTTTTGGTGTTTTGAAAAGAAATGAAGAGTTGTTGGAAGGTTTTTCTTTATCATGTCCGTTGTCATGTATAGTTACCTGAACACAGGAGCGAAAAAGCTGCCCGCTGCCCGTGAAGAAACCCAGGTAGGCTTTTATTTTCTCATGTGGACAGCTTGCTTTTAATGCCAACAGCACAGTCCAGCACTCATTAATCCCAGTCTAACCAGGAGGAATGCACCAGGCCGCACTGTACTCATATCAAGTTAATCCATTTGAACTCCTGCCAAGTCAAATATGAAAATGACTGCAGGATTTTCCATTACAGAGACAAGCTGATATTTGCCTATAAATGTGACGATACTTTGTTATGTTAGCATTAGTTAGATTAGATGCACTTTGTGTGTGTGTGCACAGGTCACCCTTTGTACGTACCCTCCCACTGTTGTCACTGGTTGTCATGTAAATTACCGGAAACAATGGGCTAATGATTGTGCTGTCCATCAAACAGTCACTCAGGCCTTGCAGGGTGCCCTTTTAAGGCTCCTGTGTGACATTAGATTCCGTAATTACAGCTGGATATCGTCAGAGATCAGAAATGCAGAGAGTATATCAGAGGTTGTGACTGTTTTCAACAAGAAAGTTCTCTGAATGACTCTGAACTCAACTCTTTTCTCTTTAGCTGTTTGAATTGAAACATTCTGTACACTGAAAGGCAGGCAGGGCATAGTGATGATGATGATGGCAGTATTATGCAGGCAGAAGCTCTATTAACATTCACACAAAAATCATTTCAAAGCAACACACTCAGAGCCACTCATGCTGTCAAGTGCTCGCTTTGTATTCTTACCAGCTGGCAGGGGTGACCGCTTGGTTTTTCAGACACAGAGTTTGCTCTTAAGCCATCGGTGTTACTTTTCTGAAAAACATAAAAAAGGAGTGGAGAGTAATTGTGTGTGCCTTGGGTGTCTGCCATTTGGGAAGCTGAGTCTTTGGTACATGCCTGTGTTGTGGTTGCTATGGAGAAATGCAGGAAGTGTGTCTGTATGTGAGTTGTGTGTGATCCCGCTGGTGAAACAAAGAGTTGTGCTTCCACACAGTGTTATCAGGGCTATGTGCATGTTTGGGCAGGCCTAATGCTCATATCCACTGCCCCACGCCTCCTCCTCTGCTCAGAGACACTGTAAATGCATTAAATGTCTGCCACTTCAAAGTAAAAACAATAAGGGAAGATTATCAATATCTGGTTTGTTCTGAGTTGATTGATTTAGTCCAGCTACGTTATCAGAGGCAGAGACACGAACATTGGCTTCAGATTTCATTGATATGGGACGACATGGGTAACAGCTTTGGAGGACCCCTCAGATCAGACACGGCGTATGGATGTGCCATTGGAGAAGTCTTTGAGTGACGTTGGTTTCCATGGCTACAGCACTTGAGCTGACATGAGCAGAATAGTTAGTCAGTCATTACACATTCGGGATAACTGCTTTTACTGTGATGGACATGCAGTGTAATTGATGTGCGGGACATGGATGACGTAAAACTGATGAGGGAATTTTCAATATTGCTGAGAAAATTATAACATGATGTTTCGCAGTACCATGCATCTGATGTTCTGAATGTCTTCTGCAGGCCAAATTAACCCAGAGACCCAATGTCTCAGCCAAATGGAGGAAGTTTATACCTGTACCTTGCATTATACAGTGAGTTGGACATACTACATGCAGTCATACACACATAATTATCCTTAGTACATTTAGATACATTTTTTGAATGCACTATGAAAAATGCATTTCAAGGTTCAACCAAAGCTACTGTAATTTGAGGCTTCAGTAGTCTGACTTAGTCAAATTAAATGGGTATCTTCCAAATTTGCTCTGTTTTTAGTACAATTTTCGGTCGGTCGGACAGTCCGCCACTTTGGTCTAGATTGAGGTATCTCACACTACTGAACAGATTGAGATGCGAAATTTTGTACAGACACTCGGGTCAAAGCTTTCACTTGTCCTGTGAAAAATCTCAACATACTACATCGATTGGCACAAATTTCGGTACAGATAGTCATGGTTACCAGAGGATAAATCCTACTGACTTTGGTGATCTCCTGACTTTCCCTCTGATGCATATTTCCACAGAACAAAGATGGTAGATTTTTTTTCCCCATCTCTTACATTGGAATAACATTAGGAAAGGATCTTGTCATGAACAATATAGACAGGAGGAACAATTACACCAATCAGCTTACATATGGGCATGTATTACTTAAGTATTATTTAAGACAGAATTTTAAAAATATTTTTAAAAATGTGAACCTATCCTTTCTGTTCAGTGTTTTCCGTAATGGAGATCTCCTGTGTCCACCATTCCGATTCATCATTCCTCGCAGCATGCGGCAAGACCTGGAGCAGATCCTGAGTCTGGTCACAGAGAAGGTCAGCTTACGAACCGGAGCTGTACGCAGGTCAGTGACACTGACACATAGTCACATACATGTACACCCTGTGGAATATAAATAGAGAGAGAAATCTGGTAAATATCTCCCTAACCCCTGTGCTTTATCAGGTTGTGCTCTTTGGAAGGAGTGACTGTGTCCTCAGCTGTTGAGCTGGAGACTGGTCACTGCTATGTTGCCGTGGGAACCGAGAGGTTCAAGAAACTTCCATATGTGGAGCTGTTGGTCTCAAAAGCTACACAGAGGTATTGTTATGCAAGGTCCTCTGTGAGTGTGTGTAAAGCTGTGTGTATGTGCATCTGTGCTGGCTATTCTGCTTTCTAAAATAAAATAATGATTGTCAGACAAGAGAGAAGGTGAACAAAAAAAATACTGCGCACTTTCTTCACATTCCAGTGGTTTTCTTTATTTTGTAGATATTACCCAGGAAAGAGAAGGCTGTTAAGGAGAAATGAGGTACTGTCAGTTAATACTGTAATTTGCTCACTTTACTTTCATGTCTTAAAATACAGTCTTAGCATTATTACTCTGCAGCCTGAAGTTCATTTGCAACATGTCAGGTCTGAGTGACAGCTGTCTTCTATGTGTCTTATGTGTTTCTCTTAGAACAGGAAAGCAGGACGTGGTCCAGAAGACCAGTACAGTGACTCAGCTCTCCTCGACTCCCCAGAGGTGAAAAAACAGTCCTCCACTGTCTTCTATTCATACTACAAGAGCTATATTGGGACTGTTATTTTGTTTGGTATATATTGCCTAACAGTCAATATACCAGCAGTATGACAAACTGTGCAGAGGGTATTTTAATGTAATACATTATACATGAATTGACTTTTATTCAGTTATATCCCATGAATTTCAGTCAGATGGTCGGAGGGTGAAGTCGACAGGAGATGAAGCTGCAGCTCCAGCAGCCACACAGCAGAGGAGCAGGAGAGAAGGAGAAGACAAGACCTCTGCCTTCTTCGCCAGGCCGGTCAAGATCCGCAACAACAGACGACAGCCAAGACCACCCCTCAGCAATGGAACTGGTTAGGACCCCCAACTTTCTACATCTAATTCTAAATCTAAATTCTTCACATTCACAATAAGTGTAATTAATTTTGTGTCAATCATCGTAGCAGCAGCAGCAGCTTTTTGATTTCTGTTTATTACAGTCCAGCCCAGCGTGTTTAAAAGAGCAGCACGGAAAAGAAGAGAGGAGGTACGAGGGGCCGAGGAGGTGCACGAGGATGAAAACACAGCGATAGAGCTTCCTGTTGACCAGGTTAGCTTTACTATCCTCTCGGTTTCCTTTCAGCCTCACAACTGCATAGAACAATGCTATAATTAAATATTAAAATATCACTGAAGCACGTAAATTTATTGCTGAAAATATATGTTTACAGCAGAGGTAAATCTGTCTCTCATTCTCTGTCTAAAGAGAGTTGCAGAAATAGTGGAGGATGAGGAACTAAACAACCAAAATGATCCTGTGCACAACACACAGCAGGTAGGCATAAATATAACAATTTTTCATGTGAATCTGGTGGCTCCGAATCAAAGTGAAGAAATAGGAAAAAACACCATCTGTCACATTCATTCATTCTTATGTACGGTGTAGGGCAATCTTTCTACATAACGGACAGACATTGAGGGTATAATTTAGAAAATGATGGATTCCAGAAAATGGATCCGTGATGGTCTGGATGAGAAATGAATTCATGTATGAATGCATTATGGTGCCCTTTCCTAGAATACAGTTGATAGTTAAAATATGAGTGATGTGACATATTTTCAAAAACGGCAACAGTCCATAAATTCCTGTGTTCTAATGCACAAACAGCCAATGTATTTTTCTCATTTGTGTACAAAGTGCAGTTATTTATTCATTGTCACAAACACATATGATACTGTATTCTGCATGTGGGAAAAAAACACATTAAAACTTCTTCTCAAGAGACATGCACAAATTAAAAATAGTGAGCAGCACAATGAGGGAGAACACCCACACAAACATTTGCATAATTATAATACATTTGTTCTAATAAAAAGGTTCAGTTTTCTCTTTGTGTATAAATGGGATCAGAATGTAATATACTATATCCTGTAAAAGGCACCTCCATCTGAGCAAGATGGTGTGAAACAGGAGGAAAATTCTGCTAGGACTGAGGGTTCTGCTGCGGAAACACTGGTACAGTACACACACACTACCAACTGCATATAACAATTTGTCGTAGCTTATATTCAGTAGTACTTGGACACAAAAATATAGTTGGCAATCAATGTGTGTCTTATTTCAAAAGGAGCCTGAGCTGAAGCAGACATTTTTAAAGTCAAGACCTTCGTCATCCACCTCTCAGGCAAAGAACAGGGAAGAAAAGGCAAGTTTACCCACCTCACATCATAAAACATGCATGGCAAGTTCTTGGCATCCCCATAACCAGGCCCAATGAAAGTGTGTGTTTGATTGCTTCTTCTTTTACACTGTTTTAATAATTTGCTCTAACAGAAGAGGCCACAGGACGCCCCATCGATTACAGTAGAACAGAACCATCATCAGGAGGACTGGTGAGCTCAGAAAAATCATCATCATAACAGTTTCACTACAGCCACGGGCACAGCAGATAACCCGGCGATTACTGCTTCTACAATGACCTATGCGGCTAATTGAAAGTTTGATTATATTGGTAGTACTTGGTACTTTACTACTACCAATTACTTTGGTAATGAGCCAAGTAACAACATTAACTTATGTTGTAAGAGTCAAAAATGTGAACAGGCTCAGACAAAAGAAGAACAAACACTACAGGAGATGAACACACTCACATGCAAATCATAAGCTCAAGTAAACCAAACTCAAAAATGATCACACAGTCAAAACAACACTTTTCTGACATTATAAGCTGCCCAAAGGTAATGTTTGTTGTATTGTACACCTGTTTTACTTGGAAAATTCTGATACAGATATTGTGTAGATGTTCAATGATGCAATTTATTCCTTATATATGTACATAAGAAACAATATTTTGGGACATTTTAAGCCTAAATTTATTTTGATTTGCAGGGATCAGTGATGGAGATCATAATGCAAAGAGTTGTGTTTTGCCAACAATTTAATAATAAAATATCAGACATCACAAGCTGAATAGATGCAACGATAACAAAGTCATCTGTACAGTGTTTGGTGTCAGTTAAATAATGTGACAATAAAAATATATATTACTATGTACATTACTGTTCTTCTTCATTACTGAAATCTGTACAACTTGTTCAGACATGTTTACAGTGCATGCAACAAGGTCACTGAATGTTAACAACTAAGTCCTTGTTACTCTTCACTCACAAAGAACTTTAGAAAATAACAGTGGTATATCTACCTCAGTAATACATCATGTATACAAGGCAGCAGGGGAAGAAGGAGGAGGAGAAGAAGTATAATATAAGTAAATGAAAAACAGCTGTATGCTCAAACTAACAGCAATTTGTCCTCTCCTGTGTCCTGCTTTTCCCCAAACACACACCACAGCGGACAGAAGGCAGCTGCAGTAAAATGCCACTGTAAAACCAGGAGGTTGGATCTAATTGGTCCATTTCAAACCCCAGCCCGTTTGTATGTGGTCTCTATAGCATTTATGCAGATGCCAGTCACATGGCTGGGCAGCAGAGTGCTTAAAAGTAAAAGTTAACAACCACCAACTTCTATGCAAGCGCCATAAATCTAGTCTAGCCTTGAGGTGAACCCTGCATGAACCCACTTCCCCTTCAACTTGGTGTAAGAGTTTCTGGACAGGTCTTTTGAAGCTCACGCTGAGTTCATTTAGGCACAATTCTCCCACCAGAACCGTTGCTCTAAGGAGTTGCTGTCTGAATCTTAATTGCCCCCTCTAGTCCTGCTCCAACTCTGCTTTGGTCTTCTTTCCTGCCCTGCTAAGGAATCACTTGAAGGCACAGGAGAATTTGCTTTAATCCTGATCTCCGTTAGTGTACCACCTGAGTCATATTCTGTGTCCCAGTGTCTTTGTCATCAATGGAGCTTATACCACAGAGAGTGATGCCAGCCATGGTAAGGAACATTCCCGCTACATCCCCTGCAGAGAGTTAGGTGTGTGGGGGAAGATATGAAAGAAAATGAAAGTTAAAAAAAGCACACCCTAAAAGACAGAACACAACCAGTACAGTGTTTTTGAAAGGAGACGAGAAAGGCACAGGAGGGAATTAAATGCTCCATAATGCCTTGGCATGCCAGTAAAGTAATGTCTTGCTTATGTAACATTGCTGAATCGTTCCCTGAAATCTCTGAATGTGTGCCAGTAGTCTAATGTTTGATCCTGAAGCTTGTAGCATCCTCGATTTGTCCTTGTGGGTATCACTTGCTGTGCCGCTGCTCTGGTACTGAAAAGCAAGCTAATGTATGTGCATCACGAAAATGAGTCACTTACGTTTGCCTCCAAACTCTTCACCCAGTAACTTGCCAGTGAGCAGAGTGCAAAGAAAGGTGAGAGAGTTGGCCACAGGAACAGCAAGCGATAACTCTGGATAAGAAAAGTGGGGAAAATTGGATATAGTATTTGCTAACAAATGAACATAAAAACCTGTGTGTCCTGCTATGCACAGATGATGCCAATCTCTGCACAAAATGGAAAATGACCAGAAGAGTAAGTTGTGCTCTTAATGAAGAATAATTTGTTTACATATAACCCAGTTCCAACGAGACCCATGTTTGTAAATCGATAGTTCACCTGCACCATAGGCCTTTTTCACATTTTGACATGTTATAGCAGGAAAAGCACAGATGAAAATCATACAATTGTAATGATGGCTGAGTTCCATTTAGTGGCTTCAATTTCAGGTATTGGCATTGTGCATGCTGGCTCACTGTCACACTGTCATGAATTACTGGGACACATGAATACCACAGAGCCAATATTACTGTTACTGTTATTCGTAACGCCTAATAACAGTAACGTTTCTACCATGACAAATCATGTCTGCTGTGAAACAGGCCTACTGCACAAATAAGGTGTGGTGCAGAGTGGTTCCCTCCTGCTTTCTCCCACAATGAAAGTTATGCAGCATGTAGAGTTAACATTTTAGTACTAGTTTATAAAAATGTTCATAAGTTTATCTCATAAAGAGCAGCTATTCTAAAATGCATCTGTCTCTTTAAAAAGTATCAATAAAATGTGTGACTTCTGGGTGGGCAAGCAGCACATACACCTGAGCATATGGGCTGAGTGACAGAGCCTTGTCCCAGCAGACATTTTGGTTTGGCATAGCAGGAAAAGCACAGGTGTAAATAATAACATTAATGATGGCTGCATTGCATTTATGTTGGCCACTTCCAGGCCTCTAGGATTATGCCTGCTGGCACACTTAATGTAACTACTGAGCTATCATTAATGTTGTTAGCTACACCTGTGCTCTGCATGCATTGATGAGTTAAAATAGCAGCTGTGAAAAGGTCTATTAACTTGTGTTACAACTGAACTCATTCTTCCCTGTAGAGGCTACCATCAGACAGTGACGATGTTGATTTCGAAGTGTGTGTCTCACCTGTGGTGGAAAGTGTATAATAATAGACCAAAGAGCCACTCTGGTTCAGAAGAAATGGCACCAGGTACTGGGCAGAAACATAAGGAAGGAGGATCAATTGAAACCAATTGTAAGGAAAGGTAATAACTTCAAACATCCACACTGGCAAACAAGAACGAATCTCAGGATTTACCTTGAGGTTTAGGAAAAGAAACTTGACCTCAGCCAATAGCTGTGAGACTCTGTTGGTCTTTGTCACATTTTCTATTCCCGTTGTGCCTCTCTTCAGGAAAGGGTTAGTGCAGCCCCACAGTACTGACACCAGCAGCAGACTCAGTAGCTCCACTGCAACACAGGACAATCACCTCATATTCTACTTATATATGCTGCTAATATTGTTATACAATCCATCTGTTTAACAATGACCAAGACCCGACAAAAACAAGGCAAACAGCAGAATAGTGCAGGTAGCACCTGAGCTATAAATACCGGTTGTTGCCGCTGATCATTTTTAGCTAGCTTACTTCCTTAGCATTAGCTCTATGATATTAGTTATATTTGGGTTGCTTCTGTGTTATTCGTGCTAAATATGAAGCAGATACTTAAGAATATATATTCGACCTCAAAATACAAAAGCAATCTTTAAAATATTGTCGTGATTTGAGAGGATAAATTAGCCACTTACCTACGGTCACCATCGTAATGTAAATAGTAACTGTGAAGTCGCGTTCAAGACTCTTCTTCAGCTCAGTTACTAGTGAACATTATTTAAATGGCCAGATTAATAAACACTTTCAAACCTATTTATTCATTAAAGTTATCCCAGGACTTAAAATGAATTAAAACGAAATCCAAGCACCGAACGATCTTTTGGACGACAGTCTCACTTGTAAACTGCAGGGTTTTGCAACCTTTCTTGCCATCTTGAATGCAGCTCCGGGTTTTTTCCAATGTTATGGTATCAAAGGGTACCAGCTGAGGGCGCAATAACTTGTTCAAAAATAACTCAACAATACCGTATTTAGGATTCTGCAACATTCACCTCACTCTTTTGTTTTCTTGTTTCATTTGCTCACTCTAAGCCTCTGAGGTTTCATATGACTTTAAACTTCCTTTCAACTTCATATTATTTCATCCTCTGTACAAATGACAGACAGGTCAGCCGCAATTAGAAATATTACTTTTTATTTAAAGAACCACAAACATACAAATACAGGGAGCAACAAAAATAAAGTGCAAAATCCTTTGGTGTCAAACTAAAAAGAATTTACATCAGCATGTTAGGCTGATACCCAGATGTTTCACAAAATATCTCTGTGGTCTCTTTGTTATACAACATTTAAAAAAACTGACAGACATTTTCTAGATTTCTTAAAAACTAATCTGAGTGAATCTGTGACCAGAAGACAAAGACAGTATAATGCAAGGTTAACCAGATTTAAGGAATAGGGTGAGTACTAACTGACACTAAATGGGACAACTGACTGAATCATCCCAATGCCCTAGCTCCCAACTTGATGCAATTCTGTAAACATGAACCCCCTTACTACCACATACAGAAAAAATAAAGAGTAATCAGAGAATCGATTACTCCATCTCAAACACAATATGTCCTGAGAACACTTTTTTACAGGCGCTACTGGCAAAATGGGACACCTTATATTTTGATGTAAAAAAAAAAAAGAGAGAGAAATTGAAGAGTTTAAATAATTTCAACATTTTAATGTCTTCAAATAATGAAAATACAACAACACAATTAAGATACGTATGTGAAATATTAAGTTTAAGTTGTAAGTGTTTTAGGTTATTTATTTATTATTTTAAAAATATTTATATATTTAGTATCTATCAAAATACATGATAGGAGAACAAGTAAAGTAGCTAGGAATAGCTAGCTAGAGCTTATATTGGTGTGGTAATATTTTCTAAGTAGACTAGCTAAAGCACAGCTATGCTAGCTCTTCTTAACTTAGTTCCAGCAAGTTAGCTGATAACTTATTTAAGAGAAATTATATTTGATCCAGTTTAGAAAATTGATTTCTCTCAAGACAGCATGTATTTCGTGATCCTGAAAAACATTTTTTCCTGTCAAAATGACTAATAGCAGTGACACATTTTGACAGTAAGCAACTGGCCAAATGCGACACCATCAAAATGTACATTTTTCAAAAGGGTGAAAGGAGTATAGAATTGATTCATAGTAATTTTGATACACAATTACATCCCATTAAAAATGTATTGGAATAAAATAGTGAGTATTTGTTTTTAAATTTTTTAGAAACTTAACCATTACCAAACCATTTTTGTATCAATATTCTGTCATTTCACTTTCCATTGTGATTTTGGAATCACTGTCACTGCACGTGATGTTACCCCCACTTATATGACGTCATATTCATGTGACCTTTGGGTCATTTTGTGTATTCCTTGAAAAGATATGCATTGCAAAGCTTAACGGCCCCAATTTGTCAGGTGTCCCAATTTAACAATACTCACCCTACTGTAAAATCTGCAATATCAATATATTTTCCTCAAACATACTGGCATCCATTTCACACTGAGTTAGCTTCTTTCATACTGTGTTTGTTTTCTCTGAAGTTTATACTAATTCTACATCTACTCATGAACCTATGTGGTCCTCTTTAATACAGAAATGTACACACTTAAGATAAATGTTGTCAAGCCAATACAGTCTTTGGTACACATTATCTTCCTTGAATTTAGTAGTGATGGGACATCTGCAAATAGTACAAACAGTAAGAAACTTAAGGCATCTATACTCTGAACACTGTAGCCAAAAAGCAATTCTTCACAGGAAAGTTTCAGTTTTCTGTCATGCAACATCCTTCATGCAATCTGTTGTGTCTGTTTACAATACCATTTTGTTCATGCTGTATATTTTGTACACCAAAAGGACATCTTGTTATCCATGTAGTCACTAGCAGTGGCTCAGTTAATGGAGACTGACAGTGACAACACTATCGTCACAGATTGAGTTTCCACAGGATTCAGTCAGGACACAGTATGTGGTCATGGACGAAGGCAACACATCAGTCAATGCCTGTTGTGAGACTAGACCACATGCTATGTGTTTCCTAACGATGGAGCGTCATGTATGGTGACCACAGTGGGTCCACTGGTGGTGCTGAACTGCAATATGTGGTTTTCCTCCACACTGTTCAGCTCCGCTCTGGGCAGCCGGAAGCCGTTCCCTGAGGCTGGGTTTGAATTGGTGATGCTGCCCGACACAGAGCTGACCCCCATGGTGCTCAGCGGCATGCTGCTCTGAATTGTGGATTGTGACATCTTTGCACGGGGTTTAGAGCCACCACTGGCTCCCAGGACTCTGGATACATGTGTCCGCCTGGCAACGATTAAACTATGATGTTAAAAAATACTCTCACTTCACTCACATACCATATAGTAGGCTATTATTTAGCAAATGAGCATGTGATGTGTATCCATAAGGTGTACTCAACAGTTACATAGAAATATGGCAGATATTCCTTCTAATCTAATTTTGCTTGTAGGCCTATTACTTCAACCACCAAAGGTACCAGGCACAGTAGTAATAAAATGACAAAAAGAAGACAAATAAGAAAGAAAATAATGAATAACTGAACCCATTCTTCTACTCATTCATTTACGCCTAAGTTCAAACCTTTTGGGCTTATTTCCTCATAAAATGAAGCCTTGTCTACATATGACTTCTCATCATTCCATGTCTCATATCAAGTTCAATATGTCTATTAGTTGTGAGCAGTTTACCCAAAGTGATTTTCCCTTCTTGAACAGTTTCATTTTTAATAACTTTAAGATGCCTGCAAGAGCAAAGAAAAACTATTTATTGTAGAAAAGTAAGAAAAAATGTATCAAATTTTGTGTAGAAGACATATGTTTTTAAATTCTCTCTATCGCGTTCATTATCTTGTGACCCCTCAGATTTATGGTGGGCTACAACCCCTTGGGTAAGACCCCCATTCTATACTACTTTATACTTCTACAGAAAGATAATACTGTATGTGGTAATACTGGATAGTTTTACCTCTAAAATGATTCAAATAATAATCTAAGAAGGTAACAACATGGGACTGTGAACTGTAAGAACATGGGGCTGTGAGTAGTCACAAGCTATAAAGGCTGTAAACTGTAAGAACATGCTGATATACGTGATTGTTTGTCTACACAATTTCACAGACAGAGCCTGATAAAAAGGTTAAAAGCAGCAGCCGGTGTCTGGTCCTCCTTTTAAAGTGGATACAAAAAGCAATAGATTGTTTCACCGCTTGTGACATTCACTATGCAGGAATTGTCTTGTCAGACAGGAATGAGGCCCTACCTGTTGTACGTCTTCAGGATGATCAGGAGAATGGCGAGAATGATTATGATACCTATGACAATGATGGCGATCATCGCCCCAGAACCTGAGAGACACAGAGAGAGGAGGAATGAGAGATTAACATGTTGAATAGTTGTTTTTCATTAAAAATTAGCATGTTACATTTTACACATTTCCCTGTCTCCATGCGGTGGCACTTATTTTGTGTATCCTCCAGAAGTAGTGTGTAGTAGCTTGGCAACGGCATCACTCACAGGCAAACAGAATGTGGCAAATATTTCCTCTTAAATGCATAGATGCCACTCCTGTACAAACCATCTAGATTAGGCCGCATGACTAAATAGGTTGTTATTTATGAGGCTTGGCTAATCATATCATATTTGTTTGGATTTTAATCTCTGCCATAGGGGACACTCTAAGATCTGATGGTGTCCACAACAAACACCTCATTCATGGGTGAGTTTTATTGATATCCAATGTGGATGCTGGCCAAACTACATGCCATCTTGGACAGTGTCTCCCACCCACTCCATGACGTGCTGGACAAAGGACTACCTTCAGCGGAAGACTAATTTCCCCAAAATGCACCACAGAGTGCCACAGGAAGTCATTCCTGCCTGTGGCCATCAAACTCTTTAACTCCTCCCTCTAAGTGTCAGTCTATATGACCCTAAGTCACTAAACTGGACATTGGATCATTAACATCACTGCAATACTTGAAATATTGTGCAATATTCTCTGTTTAATACTCTGTGCAATATACTCTGTTTTCAGTTTAAATTTGATATTTATTCATACTTCTATTACTGCTGTGCAATATCCACCGTCTCATAATCATCTTAATAAGCTACACTTAACTTGACAGAACTCATTATTGCACTATTACTTATTATTTATATTATTACATTGTATTATACTGTACATGTTTATCAACCTCTAAATCCACTTGGTACTTAAACTTATTTTAGCTTTTATACTTATATCCACTTTGAACTTAATTTATCTTACCTGTATTATAGTGTATTATATTTTGATTTGCTTAGTACTTCTTCTATTCCTGTGTGCACTGACGTGATAGTGAGCAGCTGTAACAAAAGAGTTTACCCTCGGGGATCAATAAAGTTTTTGTTCTGATTCTGAAGTCGACAAAGAGGGCGAAACTCTGCACACAATGCAGACACACACACACACACACACACATACACTTGCGATATCCTTACTCTGGATGAGTACTTGTTCTTTGGACTTTGTGGTGTTGGTTGTGTTTGACGGAACTGTAGTGTTGGTCACAGGTGAGACAGTTGAGGCTTGCATCTTCAGCAATAACCTGCACAGAAAAACAAAAATATGTGAGGGAAATATTTTTCCAGGATAAAACCGATCACAATCATACTACAGATTAAGCGAGGAGATAAGAATAGATTGAGGAAAGAATATGGAGATTTGAAGATTAAAGCAGAGGGAGTGGAACCACTGCATGAATGTTGTATAGAAACCACAGGAATGAGGATCCTCACCAGTACACTGTGTAGGAAGTACTAATCAGTGCCGACTTTCCTACCACGGGACTGATGTGCTGACCAGATTACAGCTATCATTAAGATCTTTTTAAGTACAGTTTATACTGTACACTTTTAAAAAAAATCAAAGCAGAACATGTGTTAATGCCTACATCAATCATCGTGCATGCAATGACAAACCTGTTTCCATACGACTGACCTTAAACTGATTGCAAAGATGTAATTGAACAACTTTGAGTTTGCTCTTTCTTAGCTGACTTTAAGATCACACAACAGGTCCCCACATCATTGTCATGTCTGCTAAAGCATTACAAAAACATTTGTGGTTTTAGTGTATATATCAGACAGACTGATGCAAGCCAGGACAAACCATGTTTCAAGTGTCCAATTATGATTGAAGCAATAAGTTCATAGGTTGTTAAAAGGGATAAATTATTTTCCGGCGTAGTTTAAAAAGAATGTCTGGCAATATTTTATTTTTCTGCCCCATATTTTGACACTTTTTTCTCATTGTCAACAAATCCCATGAAAAGACCAAAACCAACAATGAATTGATCATACTAATGTATTCTGTTTGTAGCCAAAGCCTAATATAACTTATTCCTCTGTGCCATAGACCTCCATTGTTGTCCAAAAAACATTAAAAACATCAGTGAGCCACACTGTTGCTCTGGGTGACATGTTCTTTCATTACCATGAAAACGGGCACTGTGTTTTATTTTAAATTAATACCACATACATATCTTAACAGAAAAATTGCAGGTGCAATAAGGCAGCACATTCTCCTTAAAAATGTATCTTAAATTTAGTCATACTGTTCGAATAATGCCTATAATGGAAATTAATCATGTCCTAATATAAATATGTAGTGATTTGTGATCTCAGTCATGACTCATTTAATCATGCAACATCAACAATGCATATTCTCAGATGTTGTGTTGCTTCAGGCAGACATTCAGGGCAGCTTCATTATGTTTTCATAGATCTTAACACACTGTAATCTTGATCTAATGTACTGTGTCGCAATTGTTTTGTGTCATGCGAAGATCCTCTGTCATTTAAGAGAATCCCTGATAGTGTTCAGGTAACAATCCACACACAGCTGTAGGTCAGGGCTGTCCCCTATAACTGATACTTCCCCTGAGTCTGGATGCTACGAATTCGCATGCTCAGAAACTCATGCAAACTTCACATAAAACACATTACACTTGGGGTCACGCCTTTGTTTTAAAAATGTCACTTGCACTTCAGTTTCCACCTCTACCACACTAGAGCCGTACAAGTGTAATCATGGGAGTTCCTCATCTTCTTTTCACGTAGTGTGACGTAAAACAAAGGGTAGATAATGAGTCATTCAAGCGTGACTCAGCAATGTGGTCGTTAATTAGAAAAGCTGCCATCATCATCATGATCATCTTTAATTATATCACCTGATTTGTCACCCCAGAATACAAAAGAATTGTGGATTCTATCCAAAAGCATCTTTCTTTACAATTTGTGTGTGGTCAGTCATCTTTTGTGCTTATTCACTTTCGTTTCAATGCTTCAATGACTAATCCTTAAATAACCCATTGTGTTAACATTATTTTGTTAAACTGTCAGTGAAATGACAGGCTTTACAATTGTGTTGGATGTCTCCTTTTGGAAATAACTTTTTTAATTATAGGAGACAGATGGAGAAAGAGGCATTACATTAAAACATTGTTACAATTAAGACATGAGTTAAGAGTGACATTGAGAGCAGCTGCTTCAAGTGGACAAATTTTGCATCAGCTATAAAAAGTTGGAAACCCTGGCCAAAGGAAGAGCAGCCCCAGACACATCCATCCCTCACTGTCTTTTTTTCTCTAAGTTTGATTCTTTTGATATTCAAATTCACAAGAAAGTATGCAAAACCTTTACTTCTATAGCATCACTGCCTGTGAAGAAACCACTGAACATGATAAAGTTTATGAACAAGGCAGAATAAAAGATTACAAACTTCACTGTTACAGTTCATGTAGCTGGTGCTGTTACAAAGAACCTGTTATTATAAATGAATGGCTGATGAAAGATAAGTGGACACACTTTCTCTTTTACACACACTTTCAAAGAATAGTTCATAATTTTCAATAATACAAAATACGGAAAATATGATTATACGAAGACTGATACCACTCTCACGTCAGTACGGTAAATGTGAAGCTATAGCTAGCAGCCGGGTAGCTTAGCTTAGCACAAAGACTGAAAACAGGGGGAAACAGCTTGCCTGGCACTGTCCGAAGATAACAAAATCTGCCTACCAGCACCTCTAAAGCGCAGTAATAGATACAATATATCTTGTTTATTGACTCCAAAGAAAAACCAAAGCATTAAAATGACAATTTGCTGTTTTATGCTAGGTTTTGAGTATTTCTTGGCTAGGAGGAGTAACTTCCTGGAATCTCCGCTGGTTGCCTGGCAACTGCTCCCGTGAATTGTTAAAGCTTTAGTTTTTGTTCAGATGAAACAAATGAGATATAGCGTGTTAGTTAATGAGCTTCAAAGGTGCTGGTAGGCAGATTTTGTTACCTTCAGACAGAGCCAGGCTAGCTGTTTCCCTTTGTTCCCAGTCTTTATGCAAAGCTAAGACAACCAGCTGCTCGCTCCAGCTACATGTTTACCAGACAAATATGTGAGTTGTATTGATCTTCTCATCTAACTCCCAAAATATCAAACAGTTATTCTAAAAACATTATTTCCTTCATTCCATATATGTTTTTTTAATTAAGGTTATGTTGTAAGAGTTTGCTTTTTAATATAAATTTTCACTCAAAATGTACCTTGTAACAACTTCAGTTCACAGAGGTTATGAGATTACATTCTTGGCTCCTTTTTGTATGATATCTGGATACTGTGTTTCAGCATGTAATGTATGGACAAATACAGTGGATTGTGTACATAGCCTTAATCATTAATGAAGCGTAAAAGTTTACATTTCGCATCCAAGCTGTGCGTATCCTGGAGGCATTGTGAAAGGACCATTTTACAACCCCATGCATGTGACACAATGTACAGAGACAAAGAGCACTTTCCTGTGATATGGTAATAAGATTTGTAGAAAATATTCCACAAACTAGGACTTTGACTCTTTCTCACTGAGATGTGATGAAAAACCGAACCAGAATTTTAATTACAGGCTGACACTTGGAAGTAGTACTCGATACTTGTGTACACTGTACGTCTTATCCAGCTTCCTGCTCAACTGCAAACATTGCACAGCCAACTCTCCCAGTATTGACATACTATTGAGCGTCGAGATTAGTAGTGACATATATCATGTTGCTCTTTGCAGTGGTGACAGCTTCTGATAAGTGGATAAGTGATCATATGCTGTGTAAGGTTGGTAACACCACTGTTTTGGTAACATGGTGGAGGATTCAGTATGCAGCTGATGTTGGCAAGGTTATGTAACTAACAGTCAAGTCAATTTTATTTATACAGCCCAAAATCTAAAATCACAAATTTGCCTTAAAGGGCTTTGCACAATATGGACAGTAAATTATGTATTTTTATTTATACCTATATTTACAGTACAGTTATCAGATATTTAAACCTGAATTTGTAGTCACTGTCAGTTGTTTACAGTAAATGTACAGCAAATATGAATATATAAAGCCTGAGGTTTAACAGGCTGAATGTAGCATTTAAACATAAAATCCAAACAAACACAGAGATGGATGCAGGAATAAAACAAACCAACAAGAAAACGAACAAAACATGATAAGACATCAATTTACTACATAAAGGGCACCTGATTCACTTTTGTACAGACAAAAGGGACTTTGTACCCTTGTGCTGATAACTTTACGTGCACAAGATACATAATGTTCACAATATTAGAATTCTGGTGGACAATATTGTACCTTTTTTTTATATTTATGGCAGTAAAGACCAGTACCGCTGGGACAATACTTGATCATCTTGTCGCACGGTCAGCAGCATGTCTCATGAAGAGAGGTGCAGTTAATTTGCTGATTGATAAACAGTTTTCTTCTTATAACAAAAAGGTATATATGATCATATTAGAAATGTTCCTTGTTACTACAAGAACGTTTTTATCATTACTTCTGCCAAACCTTTGGTGATGTATAACAGGATGACAGAACAAGCTATCCCATAAGGAAAAAAAAACACCCAAAGCCAGCTGGAAACTATCAAGCTAATATGAGCTTGACTTTGAGCTGCTCATCTCATGTTTTGTGTGCCGGAGCAGTAGCAGTGCTGCCTCTGCAGAGGGCATCACTGCTGTCTCCAAACAAAAACTATATTGGCCAGTGCAACACGATTCTGCCAGGGATTATGTGTACCAGCTTTTATCAAGAAGAGGTGAGGGCATGATTGGAGTAAGCAAACGAGAGAGAGATAGTCTTTATTGTACCAAGAGGGATATTTGTTTTCACAGCCTGAGTGTGTTCTAGCAAAACTCAGTTATTAAAAACTTCATTATCTGTCAACATGAAACTGCTGCAGTAGGACACAGTTATTGTAACTAAGACAAAATGTTGACCTAAATATTTGATTAATTCCTTGATTGAACCACTCTGGATAGAAAATCACCAGCCTCTTCATGGTATGTACAGAGATGGATTAGCATTGCAAACTGCAGCCCTGGCAGAGCCATGTGCCAGAGGGTGTGTCAACTCTCACAGAATGGGGTGTGCCGACAGAGGTGGGTAATACATGTGTGACATAGGTCACGTAATGATCGGAAGAGCCTTCAGCTGAGGAAACACCTTCAGTTAACAAACCTCATACTCCAATATGCGACTAACCCTTGTACTGCTCACCACCCTACATCCTGCATCCTACCTGACTTCATGACTTCAACTGGACTTCCTGGAATAAACAACTTGTGCCTGGTGCTGCTTAGTTAGCACAAACCGTGATTGCCCTGAGCAGCACACGTTGCCAAAAGTGTTACACATGAACATAAGCTAATTAATACATTCTTGAAAGATATTCCTTTTAAGCATGTAGTTAAAAGAGAATTGGCTCACTTCATTGGCTAACTACATTTTAACACAAAATGTTTCCGCTGCATTCAACCCCCTCCTAGATGTTAGGGGAGGCGAGGTGGGCATCTATCTACATCTGTATAACGTACAAAGACATTTTTTTTGCTCCACATTAACATTAGTGGAAAACTATGTGAAAGATGACTAGAAAGAATTGCTGCCGGTTGCCAATTGATTTTGCTCTTCACATTCGTTCAAATTTCAAATTCAGTAAAATCTGACCTGGCACAACCAGCCAAAAGAAAACACTTGTTTGGACACACAGACCTCTGAGAAAATCCCACATGTATAATAGCACTTCACCAGATCACAAATGATTTTGAAGAAAGACAAGCTGTGTGGTTTGCAGTTACCTATAAGACAGAAGTAGATACTTTTATGATTTCTTAAAGGGAATAGTTTGACGTGTAAAAATGCCGATTTGGGGGGTTATGTGTCTGACTATTTCTTGGCTGGGAGCAGTAACTTCCTGGTGTCTCCAGCCCACAAATAGTCCAGCAAATAACCCCTCGTAAAACACTGAACTCTTGTTTTTACATGTTTTTTTTATGGATTAAACAAAGAGAAATAACGTGTTGATTAGTGAGCTTTAGAGATGCTGGTAGGCGTATTTTGTTACTTTTGGACAGAGCCAGACTAGCCAGTCCTTATTGCTAAGCTAAGCTATACAAACCGGCTACTCGCTGTAACTTTATATTTACCACACAGATTTGAGAGTAGTAATAATCTTCTCATCTATCTCTTCCAGAAAGCGAATAAGCATGTTTCCCAAAATGTCGAACTATTCAACCACACAGCACAGAATCACATCAACTGCTACATAGCTAGGGAGGGTACTAACCAAACAGTATAATCAACTGATCAACTTAGTTAGCCACAGATTGGAAATGCCATAAGCAATAAACATACATCCTTTATTGTTACGATAACAGAAGGGAAATTCAAATGTGAGTGCCAGTAAAGGCCAGTGGTGGAGGACAATGGCAGGAAATAGAAAAGACAATGGCAGAAACAAATTGTTAAAATCCACGTGAACATTTCAACTTTGACTGTACACAAAAATGCAGATTTGGACCCAGGATCTTCTTCCTGTGATGTAATAGTACTCATCACTAGCCTGCTTCTGCTAACTACAGTCAAAGATATCATCAATATGCAGAATAGAAGATACTTTTTATGTTTTTAGGCAAAGGAATTTGTAACTACAACTAATCATATCCCTTTGTTCTGACATCAATATCTACTTCCTCATTGGGGAGGAAGTAGATATTGGTCTTCTTCTTGCTGTAACAATAGTTTGTTTGTTGTTCCACAAATTGCAGTTATTCGCTCATACTGCAGATTCAATGTCCTTTCTTCCACCCTCAGTAAATAAATCATTTATTGCTCTGTTCAGAGAGCGGACCCTCAAAGCAGAACAGGAACAATTTAGTTTCCTCTTTTTTTATATGAGGAAAAACCAGACGAAGCTGATGACTGGCTCGACTTTTTCCCCTCTACACGTGTTCGTCCACACATCGGGTATAACACAGGCTTCGCACACACATTCATAAACACATTCAAAGTATGACCTTCATCAAATGACGGTCGGAGTCAATATTTGAGCAGTCAATTTGAAGCAGGTTAATAAGACACAGGTGGAGGTATTAGTTCATCTTTCCCTGGAAGAGCAGGCATACAGTCACAGCAGAGAGGTCATCTGTATCACGTCAGATGTAAATTTCCCATGTTATTTGTTTTCCAGCTGTCACACTAAAGAGGGATTGAACTATGACTTTTATCGATCTCCATCAGTTGCCAAGGGATTTGGAACAGCACTGACAGGTCTTTGGCACAGTGTACAGTGGCCTGTTATTCACGTAAATGATGGAGTGACATCAGAGATTTAAAAACTAGCTAATTAAAAAGATGTGTGTAGTAAAGAGGTAATATTTGATGACTGTGTTTCAGCTCATAGTGTATAGTTAAGTCATAGTTGAACTTGACGTGTAGTAGTGAAAGCACAGGCTGCATTGTCCCTGAAATATCTACAAATCATGAAGGGACTTTTTCCCTTCATGATTTGTACATGTACATTTCAATGTGCAACGATCATCTGAGTACCAAACTGGGTTATAAAAAGTATGATTTTTAGGACCAAATAATTATATTAAAAAATCACACAACAGGGTTAAGACGGAAGAAGAAAACTATTTTCATTGAGGGTGCAGTGGGGTTACACAACAGCTTCTTAGCTCACAATGTATTGTTTGTGCGTTTATGAAAATGATATTTATAGAAAGGCAACAAAAATAAAAGTGCTGTGGTGTGATGGCCAGTCATTGTCTAAACTGGCTGAGTTAGAAAGCGTCTGCACAAAAGACTGGAATAAAATGGATGGTGTTCACTGACATTTACCATTGTGTCACAAGGACACAAGACTGGAGTGAAGTGGTTTTGTGATCAGGGATTTTGAATGCATTTATAGACCTGATGGGGTCTGATTAATCCCCTTTAATATAGATATTAGTGTGACAGAAACCTGCTCAAATTGTCTGGGTTTTAATTTTCCAGTAGGATATTCTGATTTCCCATGAGTATTATAATCCAATAATAGGACTAATCCTTTAAATACCACATTAAATGACTAACATCATGTTAGTCAGAATAAAGTTATGTAGTAGAGCTGG
Organism: Siniperca chuatsi; assembly: GCF_020085105.1. Taxonomy (NCBI): domain Eukaryota; kingdom Metazoa; phylum Chordata; class Actinopteri; order Centrarchiformes; family Sinipercidae; genus Siniperca; species Siniperca chuatsi. The sequence continues at coordinate 16,892,180 of NC_058056.1, forward strand.
GTTTCCTTTTGAGTTGCCCTTCTCATTGTAATGCATTTAAAACCCCCATTTTCCAATTAGCATTTGATAAAAAAGATTTCTACTTTTCATGTAGAGTTTAGCATCCTGCTCATTTCAAGTAAAAGGTGCAGATTGAGACTCTTTCGCATTGTATTTTTTTATCTAAAAGTTTGTTTGCTGGTATGTACAGTATGCTTTCTAAGGCTGGATAATAAAGCATATCTTCAAACAATGTTTATCGGAGTTGAAAATGTTAACAAAAGAAAGTACATACAATAGCACTCTGCTTATCATCTACAGAGCCAGCCAGAAGATCATTTTCTTTTTCATGTGAATATCTGTTCATTTCAGCTTCTTAGGTTGGGTAGTTTGTGATCTAGCCTCATTCAAACTGCATTCATATAGTCATAATTTCATAGTTAAAATGAATGGATATTATATTGTTTAACATTGATGGAGTGAAAAGCCTTTTGATTGTATTTTGCACTCTAATATACTTTTATGTTTTTTTATGCTCTTTTGGGGGCTAAATTTGTCTTTTCACATTTGTCTTTTAACTCTTACGTCAACTTTTCAAACAGAAACACCTACTGTAGACCTGATGAAAAAATTAAAACTTATACATACTGTGTAAAATGATCCAAAGTCTAATTTTAGCCTAATTTCAACTTAAGCTGGTTAGGTGCAGCTGGTATGCAAACATAGTCATTAACCTTTACAGGAATGAGTGCAGCCTGATTTAATGAGCGAAGAGAGAAAAGTAAAAACACACTAGAAGAACAGGTAAACTTTTTATTCTTAGAACTACACAGATAACCCCCCTGATCAACTGCAAATGATGATGTTTAAAAAGGTCCAAAATGCTGAATGCATCATCATCATGCCTCACATTATATGAGAACTAACACGGGTGAGCTCTGAATTAGTGCAGCAGTACTGTACAAACGCAGTCATATTTTCCTACAACGTAGCAGCAAGTAATGAGATGATAAGTAGAGGTGTCAGTCACTAATCAATAAGAGATACACAGGCAGATAGTGCTGGGAGCTATCTCAGATGTAAATCCGTGTCGTTCCAGTGGATTTCTTTGAAATGTGAGCTATTCTCTTTCACCTGAGACTCACCTGCTGTCCCGCCATGTTGTCTGGGAGAATCCACACACACACACACACACACACTGGCACAATCACAGTGCACACACACACACACACACACACACACACACACAAAAGACTGACGAGAAGGAGTCAAAAAGCAGTGATTTGTCTTGTGACTTACCTAACCGTCTCCTCTTTGATGTCAGTCCGAGCCTTCTCCAGATGGGAGCCTGAGCAGTGCAGAACTCCCTCCCTCAGCTGACTGAGGGGGGCATAGTCCACTGGTGGAGGGTTGACAGTCACAGCAGGTCTGGGGAGATAAACACGAGCGAGTGTGTGAGCTACTCTAAGAGAGGAATATAAGTCCCAGGTGCTGCTAAAGCGACAGTCCCACAGGAACAAACAGACAGGACAGAGACAAACAAAGGCATCAAAGAGTTTAAAAAGCAGAGATGCCTCTATGTGTGCGGTTTCTGTGGGAATCAGTGTTTATGTGAAGAGGAGGAGGAGAGTGAAGAGGAGGAGGAGGCTCCACGCTTGCTCACTTGTTGCTCTAGAGCTGCTCCTCGCTGGGAGTAATAATCTCAGGCAGCTGGTTTTTCAGGTCTTACTGCCTGGCCCTTAGGCGTGCTGTGGCCACTGATCAACAAGCTCGGCTCCTCTCCAGAGTTTGTCTGCTCTGCTTGGCTCTCACCATCAGATCTGCTGTGTCTCACAGGACATGAGCTGCAGAGGGTGGGGCTCTGTGCATTTTGTCAAAGAAGATGACAATAAGTCAAAAACAACATCTCATATACTAGAATCCAGGATATATGTTGAATACATGTATGCATGCGTGAGTGTGTGTGTGTGTGTGCGCCTTTTTTTGTCTCTTCATGTAGTGGTCAATGAACAAAAAAATATCAAATCATTACTCCTTATTTATGGAGCATAATAAGACTGCATGTATGTGCATGTTTTGTGTGAGTGTGTAGACAAAGTATGTGGTTTCAGAACTTAGCACAAATCCATTCATCTTTGCACGAACACGTTTTATGTATGTAGTTGAAAATTAATTAATGTGAATTACAATACTTGTCCAAAGGGTGCTGGGTGTGTTTGAAGAAAAGATATAGTATGCAACAGCCTTTTCTTTTATTATATGACAATGAGCTCCGTTTTAACACTTGGCAATATCTGTGTGAAAGTTGTCCACTAAACAGGAAAAATGTTTTTGCTGGCAATGATCTTCCCCACTGTCCTATTATCTGTCTTACTGTTATTGTAGGACACAAGCTCCTGTAACACCCCCCGTCATGGTAGTCTTTCCCAAACAAGTTGTCAGGATCTCGCCTCATGTTACCTCCACAGGATGGGTGGTGCCCTCGACTATAAAGCAAGTCAGTGTTGTGCCTTTGTGAGAAAGTGTAACTAAACTTCTTTTGTGCAGACACACATTGTTCTGCTTCACCCAATGGCCTGCAAACGTGCACAATGCTGGTGTCCCCATGTCCCTACGTTCAGCTTTGGTGGAAGACCATTACATAAGTCTGAAAGCTGGAGATCAAGTCTCATAGAGAAGACGTCTTTCAAAATGGCATCCCGGCATTGTATTGGTGTCAGTTCAGTACAAATGGTTTAAACACCTTGTGTGCAAAAATGTATTTGATTTTACTGAAGGGGAAAAAGCAGTTGGATCATCATTTGTTAATTAGGCTACTTACTTAGAATTAGAATAGGTGAAGAAAAATGAATACTATCTAAAACTTACAAATATGTCATGTTTTTATTTGGTTTGTATGTCAGAATGTTCTCATGTTCCTCCTGAGTTGTCTAATTGTGTAAGTCTGTCTGTTACATCAAATTTTTCTTTCGTTGGGTAGCTTAGTATAAAAGAAAATACTGCCCAGTATATATGCTTTGACAGTTTCCCACATAAGGATTGTATTCACATTTTCATTTGTCAGAATGAAGACCTCAGTGTCCTTTTATTGAACTCCTTATCTGAAAGTAAAGACAGGGTCTGGTCTCAATAGTTTGTCAGTTTTCCTATTACGTCCAGTTGTAATGTAAAAGTACTGTGACCATAGTCTGAAATAATTATACTATGGTATTTTGAATATACAATCTATGAGGTATGAGGTTTGTGTCTACCAGAAAATAATTAATTCTTGTATATAGCTTGTGGACTGATACAATGATATTCCCTACCTGTTGGGTTAAATGCTCTCTAGATGTCTACAAGCTTCAAGATGTTTTCAACAAGACTTGCTCTGTGAGGCTGTGCTTAGGCACAGCGGCTAACTGTTAGCATGCTAACCACATCCATGAAGCTAACATGTCAGTGACTGTGCTAACATGCTGATGCTAAGCAGGTGTATTCTTTACCATGATCACCATCTTAGTTTCGCATATTAGCATGCTAACATCTGCTAATAGCTCTAAACACAAAGTACAGCTGAGGCTATTGGGAATGTCCTTAATTTTTCAAGTTGCAAACCAGTCATAGTCCAGTCAATCTGGGCCCCAACCCAGGAGAAATTGCTATAGTAATGTTTCATAGTTTTTATTGGTCCTAATACCCTCCTGCATCATATATTAAGAGTATACCTTCATGGATTTAGTGGAACATACTTTTTCAAGGTCAAAAACAAAGTTTCAATGTTTCAGAGTGGGTAAAATTATGTTAAGACTGGAGGGTCTGTGTACACCTATCCAACATATTTGGTGTCTTCCTAAGTTTTCGGGGTCAATCTTTCCAATAAAACACTTTTTCAGAGGATATTCTAATGTCTTGTACTACTACCCCAACACACAATTTTCCACTTACAGTTTGTGCCACACTGCTCCTATGGGCGTATCCGCAACTACACTGGGTATAAATTGTTCCAATATATCACTGTAAACACAACTATGTTATTTTAATTATATTAATAATATTAATTTTATCAGCCCTCAGCTAGCTGCAGTGACATCAACCAGTGTTTGCAGCTCTGTATTCGAGTCAATGAGAGAAGCTGGCAATGCAATGTAGTCTTCCAGCTGGCAGGGTGACAAGACTGTTCGTTAGCAGAGTTACAGTACTACTTTTGGTGTAGGGGATCACGGCGCGGGGGAGACAAAGGGTTGGGTTGACGTAGAGATGCAGAGTGTGTGTGTGGGCTGACTGGTTCTACTGGCAACTTTGAGCATCTTTACTCGTTTTATCATTATCGTATTTGTTAATTCAAAGCAATGTATTCACAAATATTAACGAACAAACCCCAAATTTCAAAAGCAACATGCTGTGCCTCATGATGATGTGCCAGAAAGAGACTGTTTGGAGTTGGGAAAGGGGTATCTCTGCGTCTTGTTTGAGAAAGCGACTCATTCAGAGTACAGGCCAGCATTTAAAAAAAAAATCTGCTACTAAGGATGCTAAGGATTGCTGCTGCAGGGGAAAGGGCTATGATAGTAATCTACAAAGGCAGACCAATGTATAGACAAAAATTATATGAAAAACGTATGTTCAGAAGCAGAGATACGCACTTCTTTGTGTGACACTGTGACATGAAGGCCCCAAATTTTGACCCTTGGAATTACCTTGATCCACTAAATATATAACAGTATACTTTTAATATGTTATTTGGATGTCCCTAGGGATCACATAAAACCTTGAATGATTACTATTGCAATTTTCCCTGGATAAAACCACAGATTACTGGACTATCAATCTCTGGGGACCACAAATGTTTATAATTTACTTATCCAGGGCAAACCATTTAATTTTTGATATATTTCAGTCTGGACCAAAGTCATGGACTGACTGACAGACTGACAATTCTACAAATTTTAAAGGAATCTGGAGCTACTTGCCCCATTAACACCCACAAGGGCCATGTAACCTGATCTGTTCCCCTCAGGTGCACACACATCATCACGTTCAACAGTAAGGGTCATTGTGAAGAGGAATTCCCCGCTCCCAGCACCGTGAAGAGAGGCCTTTTTGTGTCATGGAGAGGAAGACACAGGGAGGCACAGAGTATGCCTCATCTCGCAGCTGTTGCTCAGTCCTTTGTACCTGTAAAGTACTGACAGCCGTCCACTGTTTTCACCTTTAGACCATTAAGCACATCAGCAGTGACACGGGTAACCTTTACGACCTTGGATCCTCTGCATACCTGCGTCTTAATGTTAAATATGTAGTGTTTTGTACAGGTCAGGAAGCACAAATAATCAATGTTTTTTTTACTGAGATAGATATCTTTTTGTCCTTTGTGCGCAAACCTGTATTTGCAAAACATTGTTTTTGTGAAGTCAGGGTTGACAGTGTGCCACCATTTTGGCTTTGTTGTTTTTCTCCCCTCACATGATAATGAAGTAAAGTTTGTCAGAAGTAAATGGATGAGAGAAATCTATTGTTAATGGATTCATGAGTAATCATCTGTCTTTTCTTCATGGCTGACATGAGGAAACTGCAGCCGTGAAATTCAATAGGTGGTAGGTCATGGCTGTATTGCCACACAGTCAACTCACCTTTCATGTTATAAATGTCATGTCCAGTGTGGCTCACACAAAGAATCATTAACTCAACCTTGCTGTCAGCGTCTTTACCATTGAAACAAGGCTCCGACCAGACAGAATATTAACTGTTGTTAGGTCCTTGGGGGAAATATGAGGTGCAAAGTGCAAGTGGCAGCACCACTGCCCCATTCTAGCATTATAAAGCAGGATTTAAATACATGTCACTGAGGTGATGAAGGCTTTTCTGTGTATTTAATAGCCTTGTGTGGAACACAAGGCAATACCAAACCAATGGGAATTCAGACTATGGCTGCATGATATGGTAAAAAAAAATCATATTGTGATTATTTTGACAGATATTACGATTGCACCATTAGTGGGAATGTTCATTTTTGCATCACAATTTTCATTTTCACTGGAAAATGAGAGAAAAGAGAAATGCTAACGTCAGCATGCTAACATGCTCACAATGACAATGCTAACATTCTGATGTTAGGTAGGTATAATGTTTAACATGTTCACCATCTTAGTTTAGCATGCTAATATTTAGTAATTAGTGCTAAACGCAACCTAATCACATGTTGCTAAAAAACAAGAAGGTTGATTTTCAATAGTTAGTTAGTTTTGGTGATATTTCAATCTGTGAAGACGCTTCTGCTCATCTGGATAAAAAATATTCAGTTGCTTAATTTTTTTTTTATTTCCTAGTTCAAAGAATATGGTAGCCCGAAGTGACATCCTTATATTGAATATAAAGTTTAGTTTTGTATGAAAATATAAAATAGTGTAAAATAACATTAATTTACTAGATAACTAACTGAACTTGAACTTTGTGAACTTTTTGGTTCAGGTAAAAATCAAGCAAAGAGATATAGCTCACTTCCAACTACTATCTTGGACTGGGAAATATAGCCACAACTTGCTAAACAAGTTTAAAATCTTTTTTTATAACGTAGAATTTTCAAAGATTTTCATGATTTTACCTTTTGAAAAAAACGGATGCTCAGCTCTGTGACTCGAATGTAAAGATCATTTTTGAAAGGCACAAACGAGGGCTTGTGCTAAAAGTGGAATATCTTTGGATGAATATATGTCATGCAATCCGAACATGTTAAATCTAGCAGGTGCTATGTTTATAGCCTACATTGGACATTTAGCTTGAGATTCTGTTCCTGTACCTATATTTGCATCCCACGTGTGTAACCCCTAAAATAAACAACACTAAACGTGGCTTTTAAGAATAAGTCTTTATGTATTTCTCTATGTGAAACAAATGGTTATTATACTACACAAATAGAAGCGGATACTGTAAGAGACAGAGACCATCTCTGAGAAATAAGTACAGAACATGAAAATACACATACCGGTATAGAACTGTAAATTATTGCTTGTTTTGCTACTTTGTTTTCTGGATTCCTACAATACAAGACACAATATTCATATTTCAACAGAAACAGTACAACAGTGACAAACGGTATTATTGACCTTTTTAGTAGACGTTCCCCAGAAATAAAAGAAACATTCAAACAGAGTCCATGTTGAACACAACACAATGACAGTTGGTTTTGATTGAGCATCTTTACGACTTATTGTTACACATTTTTGTAATTTTTTTCCCCCATTACAACATTGCCAAGAGAAGCCGTAACAAACTGCACACTGGGACTGGCCTCAGCAACAACAAAAAAAAACAAAACACTTGGCATATGTACATAAATATACATTTTCATTTCAACTGTGACCAAAATGCACCCAGTTTTAAACACCATGACCACAGAGAGTAAAAAAATCTTCACGAGTGTCTTCCTCCTGCTGCTCGCTGCTTCCTCTTTATCATAATCCACCTCAGTAGTTCCACCAATCTGCTGTCTGCTTAGATAACTGTGACAGCTTTACTTCAGTGCCAATAAAACTGCACTCTGCCAACATGGTGCTGTTTAACTTTCTCAGAAGGTAAGATGAATGTTTCTTGTTGACAAACACGAAAACAAAGACATTGATTTTGTTTTGCAGTGTCATCCTGCCTCATTTAAAACCTATAACTGTACTGCGCTGTCTTACATCTTTACAGTAGTACACTCCAATAGATCCAAAAGGCCTGAAATTCTCCGAGGTTCACACTAGCAAAAAGGAAGTGGAGTGTTTCACTCACTGCAATATGCTGGTGAAAAGGCTAACCAGGTGTTCAGCTTGAGATAAAAGAAAAAAAAACACTAGAAAGAAACAGAGAAGAAATGCAATGTGCTTCCTACTTTGTCTCAAGAAAGACTATTTTTATGTGAAGGAAATAAACAAAACACTGACAATAAAGTGCTCACATGCAGACTGACTGTCTTTTGCTTACTAATATTGTTACATAGCAAAAAAAGTCTTTTTAGATTTCATGCTGTCTAGTGACAAATAAGGTTTAGACTCAACGCTGACACCCAAAAAGCCCTGTTAGGAACATTTGTTCATGTTGCTTCTAAAGCACTGAAATATTTCATTAAATAAGTAGGTGAAACACTGATATGATATGGGACCGTGGGGAGAATTAACCAAAAAAAGGAATATATTTAAGTAAGGAGTTTATGAATTTTAGTGGTGATTTGTTCATTCTTCCAAAAAAGTATGTGTGCCAATATGAAATAAAAAAGAATGCAATAAAAAGTTGTGCTGCAGTTGTGTTGGGAAAATGTGATTTCTTTCTGCTCACTTTAACAATATACATCAGTGTCTCAGAGTAAGAAAAATCGTTTTATGTTGTCATGACACAATGAGGTGATTGAATGCTTTGGTTGATATCTCATGAGGCTAGCTACTTTTACATTTTCTCAGCAAAATGCTTTTAGGTAAACTACAAAATCTAAAAGGACTTTTTCCGCAAATCTACTACTCAGCTATTTACAGCGAGAAGCAGCGCAGTATTCTGGTGCGCAGCAGGAGACGGTCGAGAGCCCCGCAATTGCGTGGAGATATCAAGAGATACTCAGTGCAAAACAAGCAGTATAAGGTTTCAGAAGAAAACCTGACACATAGAAAGTGGGTTTGATCAAACGACATAACCAAGACATTAAAGATGTGAATTACAACAAACAGAATCAGAAAAAATAAAATCAACATCCCAAACCCCTTGAAGAAAATGAGGGGGATGAACTGTCTCTGATCCATCAAATTCCAACAAAAGCGACAAATGCAAATTTGCCATCAAGTTGAAGACTGAACTGTCAATCTTACGAAAAAACCATTCAGCTTTTTTCCCCCTAAGACGTCACTTTAAACTCTGCACGGGGATATGCACTTGCGTCAAAAGCGTCACACTATTTCCCTGTCATCACAAATAACAATAAAAAAACACCTCAGCTCCTCATCTACAGAAGTAACTAAGCATGCAAAAAGTGTTGGGGTATCAAATACATAGTAAGAATACACATCTAGTAGTTCAGCAAAAAACAACACCTCTCCAAATAAAAAAGACAAAAAGCAAAAACGAGCAAAACGAAAAGAGTCAAACAACCACCACAACGTTGTTAGTCACATATGGCGCTTCGTGCTGTGTGTGATGTTAAATAGGTTCCTTTTTCTTGATATATCTTTTTATTATTTGTGTTTCTGTACGTATTTTTTGTAATACAGTATATACATGCAGACAAGAGCGGGAACATCACACACTCAATCTTGATGCAAGCTGCGGCGACAAACCAGAAGATGTGAAAATGGATGAAAAACTATATATATATATATATATATATATATATATATATATATATATATCCTGAAAACACAATTTATTATTAAAAAAAAGAAGAAAAATGTCTTTGTTTAGAAGTATCGCATATACCTCAGCTGAAGATTATTGTACACACAACTGTGAGACAAAAGGAGAGGTAAAAGCTAACAAGCTAACTAACTAGCAAGCTACTGAGCAGGACTAGCAATGAGAGCTGAGTGTGTGTGATAAGTGACAGGTGCCTGCGTTGGGACAGGTATTTCCACCCCTCTTGCTGAAAACGAGGGGGGTTGGTGGAGTGGAGGCAAGCATGCCCGCTGCTCCCCATGCTGTCCGCAGAATGTGATGAGTGTGTGTGTGATTCTCATCCATCCCCTTCAAGCCGCCTCATTCCATCGCCACGCTCCCCACAAACACCGTCTTCGAGCAATGTTTGTTGGTTTGTTTTTGCTTGTAGTTGAACTGAAATGAGGGGCATCGACGCTCTCTGTGAGTGCAGAGACGAGAGAGAGAGGGCAGGTGTGTTGCGGGTTTAAGGGGCGGTCGGGGGCCGCGCCGGTGTCAGGGTGGAGGCCTCTCTAATTGAAGACTGTAGGGGGTCCGTCGGGACGTCTGGTTTGGACGATCTGCTGCTTTGGCCGCGCTGCTTCATCCTCCTCCGTCTCGCTCTCGCACACATGGACGACCACGCTGGGGGTGGACTCTGTCCCCGCATGGAGCTCGTACTTTTCACCTAGAAGGGAGGAAAGGGATGGAAAGAGGGAGGGGAACGGTGGGAGGGAGCAGGAGTTACAAATATTTTTTTTCTACATTAAAAACCCCTATCTGACATACGAGATTTAAGAGGTAGTGGTGCAAGTGGTGCTCGGGACATCTATTCAAGTACTGTACTTAAAGAATAAGATTATTGTCTTATTTATCTTATTGTCAACATATCCCATGAAAAGACAACAACAAACAAAGGCATTGTAGTTTATTTTGAGTCATTTTATTACTCACTAGAGCACCAAATGTGTATTAATACATGTCTGAAAACAGTCCCCAACATTTTCTCCTCTTGAAAAGTATTTCGAGACAGATTGCCACATTGTTGATTTTGGTCGTTTTATGGAATTTGCCGATAACGAGAAAAATATAGTATAGCAATAGCCTTATTCTTTCAGTGCAATTTTGAGGCACTTTACTTTAGTACTTCCATTTGATGGTACTTAAACTCATTCCACTACATTTCAGAGGGAATTATTGTACTTTTTGCTCCACTACATGTATTTAACAGCTACAGTCAATGGTTACTTTGCAGATTAGGACTTTATAACCTTTGATCAGCTTATAAAATATGATGATCAGTTATATATTAAACTACCCAACAGTACATAAAGTTAGAACATTTAAATTCAAGGCATCGGTAATATTAAAAATAATTTAATATAATATGTATAATCATCCAAGATTCTGCATATGTGCTTTTACTTTTGATACTCTGGTACATTTGGTACATTTTGCTAATAAAATTTTGAGTATTATCAGTTGCTTACTTCAACTAAAGTAAAATATTGTTTATTACTTTTACCTGTAAAGGAGTATAGTGAGACAGGCTTGAGCAGATCTGGTTGAAATAATATGCCTATGTAGTTTATTATTTATTTATTGTTACTATTTATTAAACATTGAGGATATTTTTTACAGCATAAAATAATCTACTGTTTGTCCATTGCATTGAAGATCAGGTCAGCACTCAGGTGGAAGGACATGGCTTCAAGAGAAAACAAAAAGACTTGCCTTGGAATTGTCCTGCCATTTGTCCAGATGCCGAACTCGGCAGACTCAGATTGAAAACATACACTAGATTGTATCACAGTTGCCATGGAGATGAGATCAGACAGCTGGCAGACAGGAGGAAATTGGTATAGTAGCTTTTCGTTGTGGTGCCAAACAGAAAGATGGACAGTGAATAGAGTCGTGCTGTTACCGCAGAGAGTTGACAGAGGGAGTCAGCGCGCTGTGCTGCAGCCCAGTACTAATCTGATTTTAGATGCCAGGATGTGAAGCGAAGAACAAAGCCATTTCCTGATGCCTCATGTTGCTATGATAACAGCCAAATGTGTCAAAAGTGATCCTCTGGGCTGGACTGTGTGTGTATGTTTGTAAGTATGTGGAAAGTTTAATCATGTTTTTGTTGATGATAAAAAAAGATAATAGTGCTCAAGTGAATACAGACTTAGAAGTAATGTTTTCCACTTTATCAGCATGAGCATACCCACATACACAAACATGGAACGACATTGTGGACCTGACACACCTTTTCATGTGTGTTAGGTGACATTTTATAAAGGTTGCTGCAATCTAAAATCTTGTCGACAAGGCAGACAGAGGTGACATTATCTCTGAGCAGAAAAGCTGCCAGGGAGCGAGGTTGCTGAAAAAGATCTTAAAACCTTCAAAATGTAACTGTGCCAAGCTGAGATGCCTACACATTTCATACGCTTGCTAAAATTGTAATAGGATGGGAACTGCAAAAAGATCTGTAGTGAAATTGATCTACATTTTAATCATTACATAAATTTGTCATGATTCCCATTTTTGAATTTCAAATTACTTACAATACACCATTTACAATGATAATAGTGGCAGATTTAGCACACAGATTAGGCCTTTCGTGTTTTTATGTAATGGCCACATACTGTAGCCTACATAGCATCATGCTAAAAGAGTGAGGCTAAAGCTAACAGGTCCCAGGCAAAAAGTTTGCTTCTTAAACCAGTTGATGATCCATGTAGAAGACATGAAATTAAAGAATCAGCATTGTTCTTGTATTGAAGGGTACTAGTTAGTCCTAGTATTATGTATGATAAGGAAAAATGTTATTTCATTCTAACTGTTGGAGTTAAGTTTACAAACCTGTTCATATTTTCAAACTGTATGTCTTCAGTTTTAACATTACCAGAGAAGGCCTTTAGAATGAAGATTAAGCAGCGCTATCTCGGGTAACATTTGCTGGAATTGCTTGAAATGTCCCCAAATTGACATTACCATAAACTCTGACAGTGTCCAGGATCGGCTAACCTGTAACCCCACAAATGAAGCTCGAATGAAGCACTAGAGAAAGTTCAGCCTGGAAGATTTGACTTCTGCATGCTTACGTGTAGTAATATTCATACCATTCTGCCATTTACTCCTCTCACGCATGCTCACTTATATCTCCTGCTGACATTATCCGGGGCTGTCAAATCAGGACATCAGCTGTTCCATCAGCTGGTCTCATCTATCCAATAGCACAGTGACACACTTTAATTGTCAACCTATCATTCTACTACCGTCTGTTTAAATATGATTCTCTCTCTGCCTTCAGTACGTTCATGCAACGGTTGCGCACCCCTCCACCTCCCCATCTCCATCTCTCCATCTCCATCAGCTCATCATTCCATCAACCTCTTCTGCCATCAGCCTCAGCAGAGTCATCAGCCGCCACCACCAGTGTCTAGACTCCATGGGGGGATTTATTCTGCCACTGCTCAAGGCAGATGCCCTCCACTACCAAAGTCTCCCCGTGGACTGTAAACATTAACATCTCACATCAACTGTTTAGATAAACACTACCTTTAATTTATTCACCTGTCTCTCCTGATTGAAATGTAGTTAGTTAATGGTGTGCTCCTTGGCCATGGAAGTTTGTTTGCTATATTGCATGTAGTAAGCTAGCTAGCTAGACATACTAACAATTGTAGCAAGTGTTAGAGCAGATTAACAGTGTTTAATTAATTCTTAACACTTTTTCTCTTGTGTTTTTGGCTTTAGAAAGGCTAAAAAGAAGACACCATCCTCCAAACTGTAACGGATACTCCAGGCTCCACAACCCACTAACTATCCACACCTGCTCCCAATTACACTCCTGCTCCACATTAGCTCTCAATCACAGGCAGCATAAAAGCCCTGCGCTCACCTCAGTATGTGTCTGACCTCGTTCATGACTAGGACTCTCCACACTACTCGGCATTACGCCTATTCGCCATGCCTCCAGCGATCTCCCTGGCTCCAGCGTTTCTCCTGTCTCCAGCGTTCTCCTGTCTTCAGCGATCTCCCTCCTACAGACTACACTCTCTCCATACCCACTATATCTGGCTGTTCAATAAAGAACATTCTTTGTCCATCTTGGTGACCCCTGCCTGTCTGTACTGTAACAGAAGGTCGGACCATTACCGAAATGACAGCCCTGAGCCCCAATGACCCCTTCCCGGACCTGGAGGATGTTATCTGGCGATATCTCCTCACCCTCACCTCATTCCCACCAGCGCTTCCTCAGACACTCCTTCAACCCCTCTGGCTATCAGGATGATTAATCAATTACAGACCTTCTCAGGCTCAGCAGAGGACTGCGAGGGATTTTGTTGCGGTGTTTCCTGGTCATCGGCCTATATCCACACCAGTACCCCACCGAGCGATCCAAGGTGACCTTCTTGGTGTCCTGGACCGGCAACGGACCACAATCTTTTCGCCATTTCATATCACACCTCAGGAAAGAGTTCGGCACGCCAGTCAGTACCTCGTCAGCCAGTCCTCAGCCTGCACCTCTACCGGCCAGTCTTCAGTCTAGCAACCCACAACTTCCCTGCACCGGAACTCCGCCGCCCAGCTGCTCGCCTGCTCCGTCAACGCCTCCAGTTCCAGATCTGCAGCAGCCTCCAGTCCCTGCTGGATCGCAGCAGCCATCGCAGCAGACAGCAACCCCTGCAGGGTGGCAACAGCTCCCCGCTCCCTGGACTCCCTGCTGGATCGCAGCAGCTCCCTGGACTCCCTGCTGGATCGCAGTCGATTCCTTTCCCGGCTGGATCGCAGCAGCACCAATCCCTGGCCGATGCTGGATCGCAACCATCTCTGGATCAACGCAGGACTGACTGCTGGGTCGCAACAAGCCACTGAATCATCGGTGAGGTCACAGCAGCAGCCGTACCCTCCTTTTCAGGCAGAGGAGCAGGTTCCGGACTCCCGGACACCACCGGTCCAGCCCGCTCCTCAGCCAGTCATCCCGCCGCCGGCTCCCTGTCCTGCTGTCCCGCCGCCGGCTTCCTGTCCTGCTGTCCTGTCCTGCTGTCCTGCCCCTGATCTGGTTCACCGGCTCCAGATGGTTTTCGTCTTCGCCACCGGCCTCCAGAGGGTTCCCTCCTCCGGCTTCCAGAGGGTCCCAGCTTCTGCTTTCACCTCAGGCCTCCAGGGGGTTCCCGCCTTTACCGCAGACCTCCAGGAGGTGCCCGCCTTTACCGCAGCCGGCCTCCTGTGACCTTCCTCCTGTGCCACCAGCACTCGGCCAGGCCATCCGCCCAGGGTCACCAGCCCTGTGCCTGTCCAGTCCCCAGGTCGTCCGCCGGAGGTCCTCAGCCCCGCACCAGGCCAGTCTCTGGGTCGTCCGCCAGAGGTCCTCAGCCCCACGCCAGGCCAGTCCCCGGGTCGTCTGCCGGAAGTCCTCAACCCCGTGCCAGGCCAGTCCCTGGGTTGTCTAACCTCCTGGTCGTTAGCCCGAGACTCCCCGCTCCACACCTGTCCAAGCTCCTGGGCGTAAGCCCGAGACTCCCGGCTCCATACATGCCCAAGCTCCGGCCAGCCGCCCGGATCAACCCGCTCGCCATGGTGGAGGACGACCACCACGTCGGTGGGGTTTTTCGGCCCTCGGGAGCTGGCCGTGGAGGAGGGGGTACTGTCACGGATACTCCAGGCTCCACTACCCAGTAATTAGCCACACCTGCTCCCAGTTACACTCCTGCTCCACATTAGTTCTCAATCACAGGCAGCATAAAAGCCCTGCACTCACCTCAGTATATGTCCAACCTCGTTCATGACTAGGACTCTCCACACTACTCGGCATTACGCCTATTCGCCATGCCTCCAGCGATCTCCCTGGCTCCAGCGTTTCTCCTGTCTCCAGCGTTCTCCTGTCTCCAGCGTTCTCCTGTCTTCAGCGATCTCCCTATACCCACTATATCTGGCTGTTATTCAATAAAGAACATTCTTTGTCCATCTCGGTGTCCCCTGCCTGTCTGTACTGTAACACGAACTCTTTAAATTCTGATTATCACAGGCACACAAATATTGGCATCGATGCACATTTCCTTAAAGATGTCAGAATAGAGCAAGTGGGGGTTAAGCACCCTTGACATTGATGAATGTTGGCCAGCACTGTGGATTTTAAAGTCAAGAATAACAGTGTTGATTCAACAATGTCAACCTCAATTCCTTTGTCAAATTGCTTCTTAGACCTTTTATAACACCCTGCTGAGAAGTGTGAAATGATTTCCTGTTTGTATCTGGGTGACTGTTCAGAGATGACTGACACGTATTTAATGTATACTGCACAAGCTTGTTGAACATAGTTACTGAGTACTGACCAGGTCCCAGCTTGGCTACTGCACACAGCAGGTCGTAGTTGATGACGGGCGTAGCGTCTTCGCTCTGGCTCCAGCCCACAGGTGGCGAGGCAGGCGGCGAGATCAGAAACTGTTTGACAGGCTGGGGAGGGGCCAGGTACGACTTGTCAATGTTCTCGTCGCCGTTCTGGACCTATCGGAGAAGAGATGACAAATGATAAAGGCTGTAATGCTCCAAAGAGGAGATCAAAGTAATGAAGTGAAGTGGGTGAAGCTGTTAAATTCCTCTGGAAGAATTTTCATGTATCCAATTCTAATCTGTACACCTGTCTCATGGTTCACTGGTTCAATACACTGGATAGAGGACATGGCTGCAACCTAACTTCATGTTATACTGCCTGTGGAAAGTGACAAGAGCCTGGATCTCTATACAGGGAGTAAACAAAGTGATTATTTTGAAACAATTGCGCAAAGCTCTACAAAGATGGGTCACATTGGGATAGTTGTTGAAGTTCCTGTACTTTTTACGCATATGAAATCCTGATACTTAAGAGCAAGAAAAGTTACAGCTTCAGTCTTTTAGTCTCAAATTGCAGGCTCCTTCCCATGAAGGGATTTTGGCATTTTGATAGCTGCCAATTGCCATAATTACAATACCTACATGTGGTATCTGCCTGAGCAGTAAAATCCTTAATCCTCTAACATCAAAGTACTGAGAGATGCAGCAGGGGTCATGGCTAGTGATGTATTTGTGATGAAACGGGCATCAATTATAAGTTGACTCATGGTTTCCCAGGAAGCAGAAATTTGATGATTTGCAGGCCAAATGATGTATAGGCATCTGGGCTTTTATGTATTTAAATTACTTCTTTTAAAGACATCTAGCTTGCATATAACTGTGTAACATACCTTTGATGACTACATTTCAATGAATTGTCTGGACTTGCTACACAATGAAATATAGTCATTTAAATGCTGTTGAAACAATGGCTATATGTTACCAGTTAGATATCTCAACTTTTGCTTTTGCTAACTTTTGCAACCAAATTTAGTCCACTTTTAACCAAAATGAAATATCTATCTTTTCACCTACAGATTATGAAATCCATGCCTACTCCAATCGTATTTTTGTAGATATGAGTGCATATGTATAATATGTATCATCACAGTACTGAAGATATATGCTCTTCTTATTTTGTGTTGTATTAGAAAGACACTTCACTTTGTTTTAATTTCACTTTCTCCCCCAAAGGTAACAGACAGACAAACACATACACGCAGCTACGATGGAAGAGAAATCAAGAATTTAGGTGTTCATGTGTTCAGTCGTGTGACTGATGAGGTTTGACAGGAGGGTTGGTGGGTTGTGGAAGAGGAGAGGAGTTGAATGATGCACTATAACATAACTTCACATGTATATAAGAACTGCTTTTCCTTAGATGGTCCATGTCCCAGGCCCCCTGCCTGCCCTTTTCCAGACCCCTTCACTGACACTCACTTGGGCAAAGTAGAGTTTGAGCTTCGTGCCATTGAACTCAGTCTCGTGCAGCTCAATGCGAGCGCGGGCAGCGGCCTCTGGGGTGCTGAAGTTGATCCGGACTCTCCGGAAGCTTTTGAACATCTGGAAAGTCGTCTGTTCATCATAGATCCTAAACAATGCCTCGAACCTCTCCTGTAGAGAATAAAAACAGAAAAAAGTACAAATGTGATAAGAGATTTGAAGATATTTATGTTTAATGATTGAGCAGGTTGTCATTTTGTGTCTTGAAGATTTCGTGAAGATACTGTAGGAGAAATTTCCCATTATCTGTTCTGAATAAAACACACACTATGTGAATACTAATGTGAAAGGATATCAATAGCAAGTAGACAAATGGGGCTGCAACTAACAGTTATATTCATTATTGACTTATCTGTGTATTATCGTAGAAAAGGTTTCAGTCGTAGTCATCTGGACACTGTTTTCTATTTTGAAGAACCGTCTTATCTGTGTATTAATTAATTGTGTATTCTCTAAAAGAAAATGGCGAAAAATGTCCAAAAATACCCAAGGTGACATCTTCGGATTGCTTGTTTTGTCTGACAAACAGTCCAAAACCCCTCAATTTACACAGATATAAAACAGAGAAAAGTAACAAATCAACACATTTGAGAAGCTGGAAGCACCAAATCTTTGGCATTTTTGCTTGATAAATTACTTAAACAATTAGTCGATTGTCAAAATTGTTGTTGATTAAGCTTCTGTTGAATCGCCCAATTGATTAGGCTAACTGACAGACTGAGTGGTTGCTTTCTGGTAAAATGTCCCCTAGAGCTGCTCAGTCAATATCATGTTCTATTTTACATGCTTTATTTTGTAAATAAAACTTCCAATTCCATAAGAAAATGTTATCAAACCATCTTAATAAGTGTATTTTGTGTAAATATCCAACACAAACGATGTCATCTCTGCATTATTTTAAAATAATCCCCCCCCCCCCCTTATGTACTACACTTTGTCTTTAACTATACCCACATGATATATACACATCTCCTATGTTTTTTCACTCAATCCTCTCCATGGGCACCAAATTGGCCTCCTCAGCTGTGAACTCAATCAAGCAGCTCAGTAGGAGGGCGAAAGGAAAAGGAAAAAGGCTGCCAGGAGAGCTAGTTTCTGAGTAATCAGTAGCGCTATTCTTTGTCTCCTAGCCAGCCATCTCCCAGCACAGGCAGAAATATGACTATGAAACCAAGTCTTCTTTCCAAGAATCAAGTTGTTCATGCAAAGACATACACAGTATACCAAGCAAATGATCATACTGTTTCCTTTTCCTATTCCCTTTAATTTATTCATGTGCCCTGAGAGCCACATGTGTGCAGTCAGTGGCATCAATATCAACTGGTAAGCGTGCCTATCAAATTGTGTTATTGCGTGACAGCGTTTGTCTGAATATTTTTTCTTTTCTCTTTCAGGCAGTGAGAAACATAAGACTGAAATACTCCCACAACACTTGGCTTGTTCGGCTGACACAGCACCTCTCACCAGGATGGAAAGGGTGCGTGTTACCTGGAGGAACACAGGCAGCATGTTGGCTGTGAGATCTGCCGCTGCACATTAGTGACAGCTTAGTGATGGCAGACACCAGGTACCTGTGAACTCAGCACATTGAAATGAGTGCTCGGTTCTGACTGTGTGTCCTGTTAGTCCTGTGTCCTTTTGATGAATCCATAAAAACCTCTCGCACATATTCATCTGGTCTTAACTTGTTTGACATTTTGTGATTCAAAGAATCTTATTCTATTTGATAACGTTATCACTTATTAGGATTTAATGCTGCACATCATGAAACACATTGCAAAGATTTGTGTGTGCTTATCATATGAACGGATGTAAAAGTCATAATAAATAATCAAAAGTTGTAATCAAAGGGTACACGTGCCTTGATTTCCATATTAATCACAAACATAAAACATCACAAAACAGTGAAAAATGGCCATCAAAATAGTGTATATATACAGTATATATAAGATATTCAGTTTACTATAATGTCAGACAAGAAAAAGCAGAATATCCTCACATTTGAGGACAAGCTGTTTGGCAATTTTACTTGGACTTTAACAATTAATTGATTAATCAACTAATTGTTTAATACTACATTGCAATATGTTACTTCAGGATTAGAAGTAAAGTAAGCACTAAATGTAAAACAAAAAACATTTAAAAGTAAGATGCAATGTAAGAAGCTAGAAGTAGCTGTATATTATTATACCGTGCATCACCTAATGACATACTCACTTTTACTACTGTCAAGGAAATAAAATCCAAACAGATGTAACACTATTTATCCTTAGTGATTACTAAACTATTAAATATGTTTTAAAGCCATGCTATAGGCTTATTTATAAAACATTTTACAATGATGAATTAAGGTACTACTATTTAGCAGTTCTTGATGAATGTCTATTTCACTACAGCTAAGTACTAAGTACTTTTAGCAATAGCTAGTATGCATCTCTGCAGAGAAATCACATCATCACCCTGTCTGACACATGCAGAGATGTTGACTGAGCAAGCTGTGAACCACGGTTATGCTGTAGTGTGGTGTACACTGTGGTAAAAGAATTTGCATTTAAAGAATAAGCAGATTAACGCCTTTACTCATAATAATCCCTGCCTCCCTCCCTTTTTGTTTTATTTCCAGTTCTTCTCCCCATGTAAGTGCATCTGGTCCTCCCGTGCTAAACGCCTCGGGGTAGCTGGCTAAACCTCAGAGCTTACTTCACCTCCAGGCTCCGTGATACCATTTTTAGTCAGGTTTGTACTTCACCATACAAGGTGCATTCTAAAGAAGCAAGGAAAAGAGGTCAAGTCAGGAATGTGTGACTATCTTGACTCCTTTTATGCGTTTTTAGAATTACAGACTAACTTTGCAATTAGAAAGCTACAATCCCAAAAAGCCAGAGGAGAGGGAAGGGTGTGACTCACCATGATACAGGGACAGCCAAGTGTTAAGTGTGCTCATTTAAAATTGATTCTCTCACCCCCACAGACAACACAGCCAACTGCAAAATAGTAGTTAACCAAATAGCTCCCTTTCTTCAATTGTGTGTAAACAGCAGAAACAAGAAACAAAATGTCAAAATGTTGTATTAAAGAGGTTAAAGGGCGACTTTCAGCAGTTTCAGTGACCCAATAAGACATAGTTTTAATTTTTGCATTATCTAAAATGGACAGTTTTGCTGTTTAATCTGTTTTAATTGATTTTTTTGGCCACTTGGGGGAAGTGCAACAAGCTCTAAACACAACATTGACATATTATTAGCTTAAAAAGTTGATATGGAGAACGTGTTAGCAAACAGTTGCTTATTTGAATGTCTAGCACATACAGAGCAACATTATCATTCATTTGAAGTCGTATTGTTGTCCCCCCGATGCAATATTCACTCTCTTTTTAGCTCTGTTTTGCTCTCCCCCAAGTCCTGACAAAAATATTTGGCTCTTTAGCTGCTGAATTCTCCACTAAGTTCACTAGTCACCGGCTAGTTGCTAACTCATTAGTGCTGGGAAGGTAGCGTACAGCCAGTTTATCAGAGCTTTTTTACTGAAAACAGCTGCCTTTTGCATCTGGAAAGGAGGCTGATGAGAACGGTGAGAGTGAACCAAAACTGTGAAGTGAAACTTGCTTTCCATTGCTAATATAAAAATATAGATTAGTGCAGCTTTAACGATTTTAGATAAATAATTTGGGGGGAAAAAGTCTGGGTCTGTGCATGGGAGCATAAAAATATCATTGTACAATCTTGGCCAAAATTCTGTTGGTATTTGCTTGTTTTGCTATTTTCTCAAATATAAAAATAATATTTAAAAAAAATCAAAAGCTTATGTAGCAGCATTGCAATCAACCTCCTACTTAAATTTTAGAGCTTTTGCTTGTTTGCAAACTCTTCTGATTTGGGTTTAATCATAAGTAGCTTGAGAATGACAACAAAGCACTTGTTTGGCCTATCTGCAGAGCCCACTTAAGCCCTTATTCAAACCGTGAATTTTCCATGAGCCTCAGTCAGCTACTATGACTCACATGTCATCAAACTCCATGTGTGATAACCGATAAGGTAGTCTTTCTCATACACACATACACACACACACACAGTGGGTACTTCCTTAACCTAAATTGATGTTTTGGCATGAAGGGAGATGTGGGAAAGCGCCATGGTCATGTTCCATAATAACACGTACTGTTTGTTTTTAACCTGGCACACTGGCGCTGATACACCCACGGCCGATTGGTGTGTAACAAGTGAGTGTGCTTGATCATTAATTTATGTGGTCTCTATGAGCGGACATCCTGAGGGAATGAGAGGAGGAAGAGGAGGGGAAATGAGGAAGAGGAGAGGGGTGTTGAGTTACACAGGGCTGAAAAGTGGCCTGCTCATCTGCCATCGCAATGTTCCCTGTGGTGACCCACTCCCTTTATTCTCTTAGTGCATGTGTGTGTGTGAGAGAGAGAAAGAGACTTATCAAGTGAGTAAGCATGTGTGTGATGTGCACAGTTGTGTGTTCAGGATTCTTTTCAGTGTTTCCACAATTAGTTAGCTGATATTTCTGTAGGTATCCACATGCACACTGTACCCACACAGAGGGCATATCTGCATGATAAAATAATGTGAGCGGTAGCACCATTAGTATCTAAGCACAACTGAAGGACGACTGTTCCCTTATCAGCAGAGATAGTCTTGTTAACCGCACATGTACACATGTACACACACACACACACACACACACGCACATACACAGCTTGATCCAGCACCTGCTTCTACTGTATCTTCAGTGAGTGAGAGCTCTTAGGACAACAGGTGAGAGAGGAGAAGAGAACAGCATGTTCTTGTTTTTCATTATCAACAAGGAGATCTTCAACATCTATTGAAGAAGCTGGAAGAAAATGTGATTTATCTCACATAGAGTAGCTAGGTAACAGAAATGTATACACCTAACATCATCCTCATGATTCCTTCTCATGTTGAAGTCCATGTTTTACTCACAGGCTTTGTTTACCTAACAAGAGAAATCTGATGTGTTTACAGTGGAGACAGTCGAGAGGCGGAGGTGTTAAGTCACAGCTCTCAAATAGCAGACAACTTGGCTTGATTGAAACGGCAAGTGCTGTCGTTATTGCTGACCGCAAGTTTCTCCATGTCACCTTTACATAACACCCAGGGGTGTATCTCAACAGGCTAAATTCCCTTCCCTTCCTTTCCTGTCCTAGATGGTCTCTTTATCTCGGCCCTTTTGTTGCACAACTGAGCCTGGGGCCTGTTTCACCAAAATTGCAACATGACATCTTTTCTTCTCTCGTTAATTTAGAAACATTCACTAATCAAAACAATTACCATGCTTGCGACCCATGCATGAGCATGCGAGAGCCTGGTAGAACTCGCAAATGTATCTGAAATTTGCGAGCGGCAACTATTTGTGAAGCGTAATGCTAGGAGGGAAATATACTATACTTTAAGCTCTGTGTTTTCAGTTTCTACAGATTTTCACCAAGATTTATTTTCAAAGGAGTCATTTCTACCTGGATATTACTTCCCCATAAACCCAAAAAGCTGTCATGTTTCCTGCTGCAAGAGTACAATGCCATAATCACCACAGTTTACAGTAAACAAAGTCCTCTTGATAGCTCACAAAATGCTTCTGGTAGAAGAAAGTGAAGGTCCATCTCCAGAACTGAACTGCAATAGTACGATCTGACCAGACATGGACCCAGCAGACATTAGGAGCTTAAAGAGGTGAGCTCTTTTCTGGAGCGACTGCACTTGGCCATAGAGGGCGCCACAGATTTTAAACGCAGTCTTTTCTGTGTCACCTGTGTTACATCAGTTAATCAGTCTCTTATGTATTTAGTATCTTGTGTTATCTTGCATTTGTTACCTCCAGTTCTGCATTTTATCCTCAGCCCCGCATTTTTCCAGTGCCCCTGTGTTCCTGCCTTTCCCTTGTGTTCTTGGATTCGCTGTGGATTTACCTTTGTTGGACTTCTTTTATTCTTTGTCGGACTTTTACCTGGACTTCTCAGCCGCCTTTTGCTGTGTCATTTTCCGTTTCAGTAGGTAAATAAAAACATCTTTTGTTTATTTCTCCAGTCCCTGTGAGTCGTATCTGCTCTTGGATCCATCTCCTGAACTGAACTGCAAAATGCTACTGAGCCACTCCGATGGTGGCTGCAGGACCATCCTTCAGCATTTTGCCTCTTGGATAATGCGGCAGTTGTGTTCCTGACGGTACTGGAAAGGCTGTCATCATGGTGGCAACAGGACATGTCTGTGGGCACGACTCACATTCAGCAGCTCAGGTCGGTTCGGTTTAGGGATGAGTCGCAGGGTTATTGGGTGCGGCCCCCACCGCCGCAGCCTAAACGCACAACCCAAATTCAAATGAATGGGAGGACTGGCATTTTCGCTGCAACGCCTGATTTGGTCTGAATACAGCCTAAGTGTTATCATCTTATGTAAAGGAAGGATTAAATTTCTTCAATGTGTAGCGATCACTGTCAATTAGTGGAGCTTCAGGTCCATCCTGTTCTGTTAGCGCGGTAAACACAATGACGGTTAAACATGCACTGAATCCAACTTCAGTTGCAACACAAACACTAGATTCTGAATGTATTCTCAGCAAATTGTGCTCAAACTGTGATCTTCTACAAAAGCTCCAACATGCTGTTGGCTTTCATTGTTGACGCTGTCAAGTCATTGTGCAGCTTAGGGAGTTAAATAAGGCTCACATATTCAACTGTTTGCTCTCTGTCACTGGTGAGAGTGAACAAGTCACATCAGCTGAAAAACACTGACATGTCCCATCATTCCTTTGATCAGCCATGTGTCTGAAAATACACTAAACACTCACAAAAAAAAATCTTTTAATTTTATGGGCAGAGCGAGCGGCCAGCATGTAGAGATCTAATATACTGTAGAATGTTGTATAATAGTATTATAACAAGTCCAAAAAGCATTCAGCATAGAGATGAACCAATGGTTGATTCATTGATCGACATAAAATTAATCAAGTAGTTGTTTAAGAATCTTTTTAAGCAAAAATGCCCTAATTTCACAGGTTTGACCTTCTCAAATGTATATTTGCTAGTTTTCTTAGTCTTTAATTCTACTGAATGGGCTCTGAAAATGTGATAGCAATTTTCCACAAACCAACATTTTATAAACCAAATGGTTAACTAATTAATTGACAAAATAATCAGCAGATTAAACAGTAATGAAAATAACCAGCTGCAGTCCTAATTCCATATCTATAAGCATGCTTTGCCTGTGTAGAAATCTGCAGCCTGAGCATTTAAAGTCACTGACTGAGTTTGATCTGGTTTCTCATTTAAGCTAGTACAGTATTTAAATCACATTGGCACTCTGATACCAAAATCCACGACTGTAGTCCACAAGCTAGTTCAATTCTATGTTGAATTACACCATTTGGCATTTTGGATCACAATGAAAAGATTAACCAAGCCTAATTGGGACATAAAGAAGGGTTATTCGTTGCCCCCTCCGCCCCTGTTTGGCAAATCACTCATCTTTCTCTGCGACACGTGCATGGCTTTAGCACAGTCTAATCCAGACCCTCGTGCTTGAATGGGATTTGGGTGAAAACCAACAAACTAGGCCACGGAGCCTCGGGTTGAGTCAGTGACAGTGTTACACCAAAAATACATCATGTTGGAATAATTCAACAAAATTAATTTCTGAAGTGTGTGGACCATCCTTTTTAATTACCATCCTCCCTAAAGGGCCAAACTGGAACCAGTCTAATGAGGCCGAACAAGAGAGGCAGATTGTAGAGATAACAGACGGAGTTGGATGATAAATCTCATACCTGCATGTCTGCTCCAGCACATTTTGCTTATCACATTTTTTCCATGACTGTTCCATAAAACAGAGCCAACTTTCCATTGCAATCATGTCTGTGTGCAGTTACAACTATCACTTGTGACATGAAAATGTATTATGTTTAAAACACAGCAGACCTTTCAGCTGCCAAACATTACTACGAACACTGTCGAAAAGTAAAACAAATACTCATAATATGAAGATGTTTCCATTACGTTTGTCAGGTTTTCAGCCCTGCTCTACAACACAGAACCACACACATCTCAATCAACCTGTCACTGAGTGGTTAATGTGGAACTTCACATTAACTGGATTCTGCCAGTAGTTTCAGTTAAATGTTCTGTTGCTAAAAGCACCGACTACTTACAGTTCTATAGCAGTTTAACTGACACTGTTACACTCAGGATTTTGTCAGATCTGTGACCAAGCAGATATTGACTAGCATCTAAAGTATCTACTCCCCAAATACCCATTCTAGAGCATTATCTGTAGGTGCACTTTTTATTATAGCTAGTTTGTCATTTGTTAATTTTGTTTTTCTGCAATCAGTTAACTGCTAATTTTACTATTTGTACTTTTACAGCGGCCCAATTACATACAAGGACAATGGAAAGACGTGATTAGATGCGAATTTGCGTCTATGTGAGTTGAAAATGTTTCAACTTGAGCAAAAAATCTGTACCTATCCAGGGACTTCATGAATCTGCTTCATAAACTTTTCAGGGACAAGAAGAAAAAGGAGAGAGACTGGAGGGAAATAACAGAAAGAACCAGAGTTTCTGGTGAGTTCAGTTAGAGGCTAAGCTAAACACACACAGTTGGTGAGTCCGTTGTAAGCTAGCTGAAAGCTAACATCTGTATAATAAATGTAAACACAAACGGGCAAGCGGTGAAATTTGTGCAAATGACGCAAGGTGAAAAATCGCTCTGCTTTCTGTCTGAACAGACCTTCTAAGTAACTGTTTTTACTGTTTGGTTAACTGTATTTTACTCTTTGTACTTTTACTCTTGTGTACTCTGTGTGTACTGGATTAATTACTGTGTTGTACTTCCTATGGGGACTTAATGTTGATCTTTCACTGATGATACTTTGTTTCTTCCCGGCATGAGGGACAACACAACTGATTTGACAGCTAGCTTAGACAATAGCTTTGGTCTTACAATTGTTTATGGTATCATCTTTTTCTGATGTGTAATCACTGTCATTGGTGGTCCAATGGTTTTCACTCTTTCACAATTGCTTCCAGTAAAAATTTTAAAAGCACCACTCCTGTCTTCAACCTTTAAGTGTGTTTGGATTGCTGCATAGCTGTGGTCCTACATGCATAGTGAGGGCAGAAGAAACTAATTAATGTTGTCTTGAAAGTCAATTTAACTCCAGAAATAGCTGAGTTATAACTATTTTTAATTTTACTACAAAAATATCTGGTTATGTATTTACGTTTCCTGACATTTTATTTCTTCAGAAGACCCCCAGAGCTATTAAAAGAGTTTGGAACAACAAGAGTAATTAACTTCTCTGTATTGAGTAATACAAATATGCTTTTGGCATGTACAGATAGTCTGCTCAGTGATGTTACACAACTGTTGGCTCTACACTTAGCCTGGAAGTTTGTGACCAGTGGTTTAGCACTAGGAAAGACTGTAACCTACAGTTAGCTTGCTGACTACTTAGGACAAGATAATATGTTGTCACAAAAAACACAGACTCAATACCAGTGGATAAACTCAGAGGTTTTGTGTGTGGTGACCCAAAACTTAACGACACATAGGCAAACTTGGATTCTGTCAAAGCAGCCATTAATATTAGCATAGCAGCAAATCCTCAGTATTACAAAACAAATGATTAATAGCTTTGTGTGCATTGTGAGGGCTGCATAAGCACCGGGGAGGCATGTGAATGGGGCAAGTGTTATTACAGGGGGATCAATAGCTCAAGCGGCGACCGGTATCGACAGGGGCCGACGCTACGGCGCTACACTGCCGCTCCCTCGAGGACAGTGTGTCCACGGCAGGGAGATTGAAATCAGTTTACAGCATGAGGGGACACATTAATCCTATTACCACCAATCTGGTCGTTATGGTTTTTATTGAGGCAGGAGCTTTTCCTAGTCAGCAGCACTTAGGCCTCAGTTGAACACACACACACACACACACATTTTCCTTCCATCACACACACACACACACACACACACACACACACACACACACACACACACACACATTTTCCTTCCATCACACACTTTTAACAAGTATGTCCACACAGTCCCCCATGTAGATTCACACACTTTAGAGGCGACGGTAGTCCAATGAGTTACACAACATTACACAAGGTGGCTAAGAGATGCTACAGCTCTTATCTTAGGCCACCACAGCATATAGACAGATGAGCTCTCTCTCTTTACTCACCACTGTCTCTCCCTACTGCTCTCTTGCATTTTACCCTCTTTCTTTAACTGTCTGTTGGCAATCAGTGCATCACCTTGGTGGTGATGCAGCACCCAGCTCTAATGATAATTAAGCATTAATGGAGCAAAGGTTGGAGCATGAGCACAGCTTGCAAAGTGTAATGCACGTCATATTTCAGTATTGGAACGTACAGGCATAAGTACATTTATTAAAGTACAGTACTTACGTACAAATTTTTTGGTACCTGTACTTTACTTGAGTATTTCCATTTTCTGTTACTTTATACTTCTACTCCTTTTTTACATTTCAGGAGGAAATATTGTACTTTTTACTGCACTGCATTTATTTCAAAGCTTTAGTTACTAGTTACTTTGCAGATTCAGATTATTAAAACAAAATATAATCAAGTAATACATTATTATGTATTGTTAAATATTAAATTACCCAGCAGTATATAAAGTAGTTAAAATTAGTCCCACATTTACCAGCTGCAACATTATGGTGATATGAACATTAATGCATCAATAATTATAATATATATTACTCTGAAACGGGACATTCTGCATAATGAGTACTTTTACTTTTGATACTATTTTGATGAAAGTACTTTTACTCAAGGATGATTTTGAATGCAGAGTACACTGTGGCAGGAAAAGATCAGAATACTTCTTCCACCACTGCATATGGATAGATATGGATAGATATAGATCTAGTCTATATCTAAACTGTCCAGGTTTAACTGTATACAATAGTTAACTGTTACTTAATACATATTCATTTGATTACTTTTGTAAAAGTAAGTCATTTCTTCTTCACTACTTGAGAAACAAAAGTTTCTGATAACCCTGCAAAATGACAAAAAATTGTGAAAAATGCCCCTTACAATTTCCCAGAACCTAATGATATCTTAATTACTAGTTTTGTCAAACCAGCAGTCCAAAACTTAATGATATTCAATTTACAATTATATAAAACCGAGAAAAGCTGAAAATTCTCCTGTTTGTAGAAGCTGAAGCCAGCCAATGCTTGTCATTTCTGCTTGATAAATGATTTAATACATGAATAATCAATTATCTGAATTGTAGTCGATTCATTTTCTTTGGATTGACTAACTGACTTATCATTTTTATATATATTTATATATGCACGTAAAAAACACTGCTTTACACAACATTAATAAAGTTCACCTTCAGCTTGCAGCATGCTGTAGACACAATGGTCTGGAGCCCTACTGTATTCTTTTAAGGTCACTGGTTTGGCATTGCTATTTTAGGCACTAAAACTGCTTTGTCTTTCTACAGCTGTTTGGACTGGAAACTGTTTTGGAAATTATGTTCAACCAGTAATTTCAATAACAAAGGCCAATCATTGTATGACGCTGTGTCCCCATCTTCTTCCTTAGTGAGTAAATTGTGGGCCTCTACATTCCATTGCGAGGCCATTTTCTTTGCTTCTAATCTTATCGCTTTGTAGTCGTGTCATCTTGGCCACGTGGTAACCAGACACCTCACCCAGGAGACTGTCCTTTATTCTACGTCACCCTAACGGACGCAGCACTAACCTTTAGCTGACACCTGAGCCCCGGCACTTCTCTAGGGTTTCAGGCCATCTCCACCTGCCTAGTGCCCAGACTGGGGGAGCAGGCACACCTGAGCCCACTGCTCTGGCCCAGGATCGCTCAACCTCGCCAAGATGCAGATCTTGTTTCCTACCTAGCACAGAACATGATACTGTCATCGTCTACATCCACCCTGTCTGTCCTGCCTCTGCTCCTCTGCCTCTTGCTTTCACCCCAAACAACTGGAGTGCTTCACAACAGTGTTTTTAAATGATGGGCTTGGATCATATAAAAATTCAGACCTGATTTATGTTTGATGAGTATGGAGTGGTCTGTCGATGTCCTTTCTCTAAATAATAAAAACATTGCAGAAAAAATGGGTTACTAACTAAATGGCAAATGATTGATAATAGCAGATAATCAACTGAGACAGGTAATAAATCTGTCAAGACTCAACTAGGATGATACTTAAACATAGGGCTGGGTATGGTTCAAAAATTTCCGATATCGGGACTGGTTCTTTGACTTCAATACCGGCTCCTGATCAATACCTTTTTCAATACCAATTTTCTAAAATCCATTTTAACGAAACAAAAATTCAATACACATTACGGTACAATTACTCACTTCAAAGCAGGAAGCCGTTCAAGGACCTGGGAGCAGCTGGAGAAACAGTTTTTACTCTGCGCACTTTACTCAACCTGGATAACTGGACTAAAATAAAGAAAATGATGGAATATCTGTACATTATTAGACTATATAAAATATAAATAAATGTCGAAAGGAACATTAATAACAAACAGTATAGCAGCAGTACACCATTGTAGCATCTAGTCTGCCTAATCCAAAGAAGAAAGGAATGACTGTGTGGGTGAAGTACGTTTGTGGTACTAGGAAATAGTGGTAGAGTGAGACCTCTTACTTTCTCTGCGCTAAAGAGAAGCTAGCCTGGGTCTGACAACCATCCGCCGGTCTGGGCGTTCAGACCGCTGCCGGCAAGAGTGTCAAAGTGACCGGAAGTCATTCATTTTCAACAAATGCAACAAATCAGAATTTAGAAGTCTTGCGCTTGTATTTTGTTACCAAGCATTCAAACGCACTTTGCTTCCTATTTCATCTACGTCAGAGCGCCCACAAATCTCGAATTCTGAAGCTCTCGCCGGTATAAGCGGTGGTAAGCAACGGCATGGTTTGTCGTCAGAAACGGTTTCCACCTCGGCTCCAGGATACTCATCCCTGCGGTGGTGAGGAGAGGATGCACCGGGGCTTTCATCCCAGTGGATGATGTGGTGAACAGACTCACAGACAAGTAGATACAGGTTAGCTGCATTGCCTAACAAACAAGCAGCGTGCACAAATTTCACTTAGCTATCTGTGCAGATAAACAGCAGGCGATAAAACAAACAAACAAACAAACAGTGAGCCCCGTCTCTGGACGTAATTTAATGTTTTTCCTGCATGCCTCTATGACGTGTAACGTTACACAGCCAATCACCAGAATTATTAGATCTTGGTACATGCATGCTGCATGCTTATTGGCGCACTGATGCTGATGAGATTTACTCCCTAGGTATCGAAATTTGGTACCGAATGACAAGGCATTTTTTGATACTCGACAGTATCTTAGCAATTTGGTTGGTGCCATAAAAGTTTCGATGTTCAGTACCCAGCTCTAAACTTGATTTTAATGTAGAAAATGTGTGTTCTAGAGCTGAAACGATTAGACGATTAATCAATGTCCATCTGCAGAAAATGAACTGGCAAATATTTTGTTAACTGATTAATCTTTAAGTCATTTTTCATAAAATGTCACCTTCTCAATTGTGAGGATTTTCTGCTTTTCTTTGTCTTATGTGATATTAAATTGAATATCTTTGTGTTTCAGACTGTTGGTCGGACAAAAAAAGCTATTTGAAGACATCACCCATGGGCTTTAGGAAATTGTGATGGGCATTTTTTACAACTTGCAGATTAATAAAAAAAATTATATTCATTCATCTAACCTTTACCCTCCACACAGCCATTAATTCATTCTACCCAGATTGCAAAATAGTGTTAAACATTCCACATTTGATAAGTTATAATAAATAACATAAAATGATACAATGGTGCATTGTTTTGAACGTTGCTTTGTTGCTAAGATGCTCAAAATAACTGTCACAAATTAAAGGGAATGGCAACATGTTATATAAGGTTGTATATCAAAAAAGGCAGAGGGAAAGACTGAAAACATTGCTCGTTTTGCTGAAATACAAATAGCAGATTAGTCATCAAATCTCTCCTCCTTCCTCATAACAAGCATAATTTCTGTGATGATAAAGCCTGAGAACAGACATATGACACAAGTGACAGATGAACAGATAGACAGACAGGCAGGCAGACAGGAGGACGAACGGAAAGTGACCCAGGTGGACGGAAACTTCTCCAGGCGTCCTCGGCGAGGAGTTGTGTGTGTTTGCTGACAGAGGTGTTTGTCTGTAGGTCTGTGAGTCTGCTGACTCACTGTTGTGGTTGGAGTGTGTGACTGTGTCAGTGTTACTACAGTGTTCTGTGTGTGGGAGAGCAAGATTAAGTTGAAAATAGTTGTCCTCTGTGGCTTTCAATGCAGTCTCTGTAGTGTTTTATGACAAGTTTCTCTATAATAAAGTGTGAATGGGTCATAATGTCCTGGAAATCCTGTTCCCAATGCTTCCTAATTAAAACACATTAAACTCAGTGACAGACCGAAGCCAGAGAGCCACTTATCAAGAGAAAGAGCAGCTTGACAGGCTGATTCAATATTTATACATATATAAAAGAGCACATACATGGGCAACCACCAAACTGGCGAGTGAATAAATAAATAAATTAGATGTAAATACCAGCATCAAATCAAGCATGTGAGGTAACTGTAAAGCCTTGCGTCACGCTCTGTGTTCTGTAATACATTCACTGCCTGCCAATGTGCTATGACCTTCACCATGTGTCCTGTGCTATCATCTGCTGATGCTGGTAGATTTTACAGGTAATGATAGTGCTGTGATGAACATACACATAAGCCAGTGTCTGCCCACAGCTCTGGCCTCACTAAACCTCAATGGTCCTTCTGTTTTCTCCAAAATTGATACAAAGCACTTTGGTATGAAAGCCTACTGTACCACCAGCTCTGCCATTATTACAACAACAACCTGCCTTGTCCACAGCCTCTGTGTTTGGCTCATTAATGATGTAACCAGCAGGGATTGAGCCAAGGCGTGGGCAAGCCATTTCAACTGTGTCAAAACAATGGCTCCAAAGCACCACAGCCAGCCACACAGCATCTCCTCTAATTAAAAACCTACCATTCGCTGATTTTCTTCATGGCGCTCCTATTCAAGCACCACTGCCATCGCCTAATCTTTTCTGTGTCTATAAATAGCAGCAATCCACATATTGGTTCACCCAAAGTGCTTCGCAACAAAACAGGATTCTTATGATTATTGTTTGGCATCTTCAAATTTGGAGATATTAATAATAACAGGGGCCTTAGACGGGCTCAGATCTTGTTGAATGATAATAAAAACAAGAGTGGGGCTGTCAGGGAGGTGAGCTCAATCAGAGGCCGCTCCCCACGTGCCCTGCTTTATTCTGCCCTCTCCCCCAGCGCTCTCCATCGCTCTCTGTGTGCCAGAAACCAGGATTAGTGGTGTTCTCTGTGTCATTCGAAAGTCAGCCCTCTGTCTGCTCTTTTAATTGTGCACAGACCACCTTTTCTTTGGGTGAGTCTGGGAGAGATGGGCTGATAAGAGCCGACAGGAAGCTTTAGTGAAGACCTGATCAAACTGTCAAGGCTGTTTGGGGAAGATGGCTGATCTCAAAGCGCTGACCAGGTTTCATTAACAAAAGTAAATCACAAAGAAATAAATGACACATGTGCCCCGAGTCTCAACTTGCAACAAACTAGCACAAGTCCTGTGTTGTAAATGAAGAGACATTCACAATATGTCATGATCAGGAGTATCATCAGTTGTATACAGCAGAAACCCTCCACAGTCAACAACTCTTATATTCTTTCACCCAGAGTCCCTGGGAAATCTTAAAGATGATGGCCGCTATCTTATAATTACAGGACAACTGCAGGGTGACACATTGGTGTCTTTCACCTTGGCTGGTCTGCAGTGGTTAGAAAGTGTAATGAGAGTTGGGAGCAAAACACAGCAGCTGCCTGGCTCGCTGGGGGACGCAGCCCACATGGTGGCTCAGTAGTTGACATGCATTGTTTGTTGTGTTCATATGTGCAGGACATTTTTCAGTAACATCAAATTACAATCACATGCCGTTCTTGCAGACACAAGAAGCAGGACATCTCATATGGACACACATATTCCTCTGGGCAGCTAGTGTAAGGTTAGTTATACACATGGAGTTGCAAAAAAAGTGATAAAATATGGCTGACCAAGGTGTTGTGGGGATGAGGGTGGGGTGACTGGGTGCTTAAAACCTGCAGCTGCTGCTTTTGGTTGCAATAGCTGAATTCAGCCTTCACCACACGAGCAGCACTGAGGAGCATGTAGCACAGAGGAAGAAGAATATGATTGTGTGTTTGTGTGTCCACACCAGAAAATGTCCCTCCACCTATACACTGGCTGCTTGTGATGAACCATGTGTGTATGTGTCTCTCTGAAAACATACTCTGATCATGGTTTCAGGTGATCCAACATGTGTCAGACTCCCGAGCTGCACTGTAGCTCGCTTTCATTCTTACTCGCTTCCTGCGTCTCTTTCCGTCTCTTTGGTGATGAGTCAAATCAGACAGGCAGACAAGCAGCCAGCAGGTGAAGGAATATATTCTGACATGGAATTTCCAAAGGGTTTAGTGGGTGAGCCAAGCTTTGGCAGACCATCTGTGTGGCCTTTTAAGCCCTATAACTGGCACGTTGCAGTGCCAAAGGTGGGGTCCCCAGGCTCACGAACACATTTAGGTGCAACTGCTTTCCTGGCCTGTGACTGATAGGCAGCATATCGAATACCTGTACCTGCCCAATAAAGTATTACTGTGGGTAGTGTTTAGGTTAGTCAATACTGAGTTTATAGTGACCTAAATGTACTCTGAGCTAAGTCAGTTTTTATTTACAGAGGAAAAAACTCTACCTGCATTGCATTTTTATTCCGAATGGCGCCAATTGCAACGCTTCAGACCATTATGGTCTATTACAGATTATTTATACTACAGTATTTTAGCATTAATGTGATGTTTGTATAATATTTCTCTGAAAATATTAATTGGATGATTGTTATGGCTCTTTTTCTTTATCCCATCTAACCTAGTGCACCTGCAATGCTGCTGGGATGAGAGAGCAGAGATAAAGAGAGGGAGAAGAGGATCTGTCCGCCACTGCGTCTAACACTGCCTCACTTCTGTGCCTTGCATGGGCAATTCAACTCATCACACCCTCCCATTCAACTTGCGCATCATCTCCCAACACCTCACGCTCTAAAACAATGATACAACAATTGGCGCATTAAGGATATTTTTTGTGTGGCCCATTCTTGCCGTGTCTACCCATTTCTGCAATTCAGCCAGCGTCAATCACTGTGCGGTGCGCGCGGCGCGGGACGTGCGTCTTGGCGAGCTGCGGCTCCCATTGATAAAAATCCTCGTCTGATAGAGGGCTGCATTCAACGTCACCAGGACATGCACGCATTTCTACAGGGCAGCATGCAGCCAGTCCTGAACAAATTGCTCCACAACCATAATGGTTTGTTGCAACGTGCGTTTTTGGTGAAAACCGTACCTGCATTTTGTCTGACGTAAACACCTCGATGTCTACTTCGCAGGCGATGATGGTCACCATCTCCAGTTTCATATTTATCGATGGCATTCCCCTTCGTGGTTGGGAAAAAAACGAAATGGAGTAAAAGTCTTTCTCTTCCTTTCTAGCAGGTCACAGAGAAAGAGTCTATCAGGTTCCTCCTCCAGAAACTTGAGGTTAAGTCCACAGACTGTTCTGGTTCAGCAGAGTTGCTGCTGGACTGCTCACTGCACTGACGCGCTGCCGACAGTGATGCTGCGGCAGCAGCCACGCACCCCCCCGCCTGCCCTCCCCTCCGGCTCCACATTGACGTCATTACCATCCTCACGTTCGTCGTGTTTTACGCCACTACAGTGCTTGACGAACCGGGCAGGGGGCACTGCAGAATTCACGGTCCGGTTTATTCCGCTTTTTCTTATTTATTTTTTCGTATTTTTGTGTGTTTCATGTTCACCGAGTTGCTGGAGAAAAATGTGTCACAGCCTGTAATTCAGTTTATTAGCCAAACTGTACATGGGTACATCAAGAAATATCAGTATCAGTGTCACCCTGAATAACCCCCTGCATTCCGTCAAAGAGCCAGTTATTTACCTTTCATGCCTTTGAATGGTGCTCTTATATACATACAGTACATTGAACACAACACTTCCGGGGGGTGAACATAATATCAGACACATGATTGAAGTCTTGTGTAAAAGCCCTACAATAACTGTGCTGTAGAATAGATCATGTAGAATTTTGTAGGCTGTTTGAGAGAGGTGTGGAGGCAGTTCTGGGGGCCTAGTTTGCAGTGATACGTGGACAAAATAATAAGAACACCTCATAATGATGCAACCTAATACAAGATGTATTACAGTTTCCCCATCAAGTTAAATCAACACCTAAGCAACACAGTCACATCAAAAACATTGTAATGTTCAAAAACATTGAACATTACAAGTTCATATTTATTAGATTGCCTTAGATCAGTGTAGGGATGGAAATAACAATTATTTTATTATCGATTAATCACTAGTCACTTATTTTTTCAATTAATCAATTCATTTTTCAGACTACAAAATGTTAGAAGAGTGACAAATCCACATCACAATTTTCCACAGTCGAAGTTGACATATATACACATACATTTTCTGTCATACTAACAGTCCAAAACACAAAGATATTCAGTTTACAATTATATGAAACTGAGAAGGAAGCAAATCAAAGTTGAGAAGCTGAGAATGTATGGTATTTGTACTTAAACTAAAATGATGAATACATTTTCAAAATAGTTGGCAATTCATTTTCTGTCAATCGACTAATCGATTAATCATATCAGTCCTGGACCAGTGGTTCCCAACCTGTGTAATAAAAAAATCTAAATTTTGCTACATAATGTTATGTTATGTCATACTGTGATATTTTATCTCTTTGAGCCTCAAAAAAGTAACTGAATTAAACACTAAGCGGAAATCACTCGTTGATTCAACTGCTCACAACTTAAAGACACGCACCTTGTGATGGGGGGTTGCTATATCTGAAAAGCTGTTTTATTACATATACCATAAAATATTGTTTTGTATAATCATGAGCTGAAATTCCTGGCTCACTGACAGACATCCACAGTACTGTGCGTCAAAAATACAATGCCCAGTGAAGGCATCTACAGCACACACTAATTGCATAACCATGCCTGTCAGTGCATGCTCCGGAGTTAGTGCTGCCTTCAGTTGACATGGTTTGTGGCTTCATGGGCCTAAGAATAACAGACAAACAACATGGTTATACAGTCTCCCTACATGTTGTTAGCAAATACCAAAAATTAATAGACATCTAAATCGGGCATTAGAGTCTTCAGGTCAGATGCCTTGTTGATACTAGAAAGACTCCGATATGAAAACTTTAAAAGAACTTCTAAGTGAGCTGTGCTGTACTTTTAGTGCTGACTTGTTGATTGGGGATTAACTGTACTGTGACTCTTTATCACTCACAGTGAAGCAGCTGCCACAGCTCCTTTCCTCTTAATTATGATGATACAGTGCGAGTTTCCACTTCAGCTAAAGACCAATCATTTAAAATATTCCCACAGACATTAGACCATTACATAATATCCTAACAAACCATGTCTTCTTTCCATCATTCAGACCATCTCTCTCTCTCTTGCTCCCTCCGTTTCATAATAATAATTGCCCGGCTGGCCGAGACAGCTAAGTCCCCTATAAGCCATTAATATTAAGGCTCTAGGCGGTGAGGGCTATTTATGTCTGTGTGTGTCAGGCATTGTCCACGCTGTGCAGACGGAGAACATGAGTGAGATATGTGAGGATGACTGTGACATTCCTCCACCAGACAGCATCAGTCAGTCACCCAGTCTGGAACAATCCGCCTCTAAATGCCAAAAAAGCCACATATCAGACACTGTAACATGTCGGCCTGAGCTCGTACAGCGTCATCTGTTTAATTCTTTCAAGTCATGGTAGTAAGAGCAGGCAGTATATAAGATGTTACTTGACAGGTCTAGATATTATTTCAAAATCACCCCCACAGCTCATTAATCACAAACTCAGAAGTGATAAATCAGTGCGCCTGTGTCGCCTTTTCTTCTAAATCCACTCTTTCTGGAATCTAATGTTGTTTTAGCTCGCCAAACGCTGTGATCATTTATTTATGGCTTGTTGGAAAATTCTCTTTTCACTTGCACCTATTTACAAAGCCTTGGGTCAACAGAAGATGGTAGAGATTCACTATCTTGCTGAAGGAAACTTCAGCTGAGCAGATGCTTTACTGATGCATAGTCCTGCCTGTACTTAACCTCACATTTAGTCTGGACTAGTTTAATTTAGTCTAACGATCTAGTCTAGCCTGTTCCTCTCAAGTGTTACTGCTGCACTGTATAGCAGTGATTCCCAACATGGGGGACCGCCGTTGCCATAGGATATGTGGAAAGATAGGTCAGCTAATAATAAAAAAAAAAAAATCTGGATTTAATCAAAAATATGTCCATTCATTTTGTTT
Source organism: Siniperca chuatsi (assembly GCF_020085105.1). Taxonomy (NCBI): domain Eukaryota; kingdom Metazoa; phylum Chordata; class Actinopteri; order Centrarchiformes; family Sinipercidae; genus Siniperca; species Siniperca chuatsi. The sequence continues at coordinate 16,929,928 of NC_058056.1, forward strand.
AGGAGGTAAATAAACACACAAATAGATTACAAATTGGTGTGATGCTGGTCTTTAGTAAATTTACTGTCACAATAACAAGCTATAGCTACGAGAGGCTGACTGCACAGTTCAAACCTCCGCCTGAGTCAGTTGTAACACCTGAACACAACGTGCTGGGATTCATAGGGCAAAAAAACATGAAGTTAGCAAGCCAGCAGAAAAGTTGAAATTGTTAGCTAAAAGAAATGGCTGCTTCATGTTAATGGATATAAATGTTTTTATCTGTTCTCTTTTATAACCTGATGGTTTTATGACTTGTTTGTTTTATTTTTTGCTTTGTGAAGCACTTTGTAATATGGATTTTGAAAAGTGCTTTATAAATAAAGATTATTGTTATTATTATAATAATAAATGACTGAAATAGCCATAAATAATGGGTAGATGGTTGAAATAGTTAGCTAAAAGTAATAGACAACTGATTTCAACATCCAGCTTCTGCCACTCCAAGTGTTTGTAGTACGAATGCAAACTTGAACAAACTGACCTAAACATTGACAATTCAATTTTATGAAAAAAATAAATAAACTGTAACATTATCTACATTTATATAAGTAATAGTGTTAAATAACATTAAAATCAAGCTCATCTAATAGGGCTGTGGGGGTACGTCTAAAAAAAAAACAAGGTTGGGAACCACCGCTGTATAGTACTTTGACATTGACATACAGTGCATTGGATGTATACTTGAATGTTTTCGGTTATCAAAGCACCGTGTCGATGCACTCCTCGCATCTCTTTTGTCGGTGCTGATAAGTAGGATGGATCGCTGTGGATGATGAAGCACTTTTCCTTCTCTCTGGCCTCATTCTGCAGCTCTTCTCATCCTCCTCCTCATTCTTAATTCTCTACTCCTCATTCACAATTCCCTCTGTTAGATCTCGCAGTCAGCATGCCCCGAACAAGACTCCATGTAGGAAAATATAACACACTCTGTAGCCATTTCAAATAAGAATTTGTAACGAAGAGCAGATGATTATAACCTTTCAAATGCTGCTACCTTGTAAGACTTGTTAATAACAGCATTAGAACGTGTTTTATTATTTTAAATAGAAGGATGTAAATTTTTCAAGTGGTTGGTATCTTATTTCAGAAATAAATATACACACTTAAAATGTGTACTGCAGTACACTGTATATGCATGTTCAAAGGCAACCAGCACCCCAAAGCCTACTTTAGATCTTCGTATCTGACTCTCGGCAAGAAAGCAAATAAGTGTATTTCCCAAAATGTCGAACTATTCCTTCAAAGATAACCCAGAAGTTTCTGCTGTACACTGTAACTAATTTTGTAGTGATGCAGTGAAAGCCACAGTGAAGTTGCCTTTTTTATTTTGGTTTTAAAATTTGTAAATGCAAATAAAAACACAAAGAGAAGGTTAGATTTAGGAAATCTTTGCTGTTTCTTCATGTGCATGTAAAAATAAATGAATATACTGTACATGCAGCATGAATTCACAGATAAGGCAAACAGTTAAATGAATAGTAGAAATCTAGGTGTTGCAGAGTCTCTAACGTGCATGATGCACAAGCGATGAGAAGAGGAGGAGGCAGAGAGGCAGCAGAGATGCTCAAAGGGTGAGACGCTGTGTCTCAGAATCACTGACGAGCAGAATTTGTATTCTGAAGTGGAGCTCTGCAGAGGAGCAGGAGGGAGGAAATCAGGGCAGTGGATCATCACGCAGGGCTGATAAACGCGTGCTCAAAATACACACGTATGTTAATGCACGCCCGCTCACACAGAACCAAACAACGCAACGCATAAACCCATTGATGCAAAAATATACTGTATTTGTGCTATAATATCTGTGAATTCAAACTGAACACATACATAGACACACACACACAAGTAAATTTCTAGTACTAGTAAAATTCACCCAAAATACAAATGCATAAAAATATAGTTCACACAGACACACGAGTGATATGAGCTTTGTCTGTATATATATTTATGTGTGTGTGTGTGTGTGATGTGACAACAGAAGAATGGAAGGAATGAAAATAAACTCCGGAGCTTGGCCACTGCAGGCATTCGGCTGCACTATGCTCATGATCTTCACACACACACACACACACACACACACACACACACACACACACACACACACACACACACACACACACACACACACACACACACAAACAAACAAACAAACAAGCATGCTCCATCCCTTTACTGCCAACCTCTTGTTACACACCAGGCTACCTCACTTGGCCCAGCCAAACCAACCCCTGGTGCCAGCGCCAATGCAGCTGCTGTAATCTAGGCCAAGCTATTTATAAAGCAGTCAGCCAAGTACAGGCGCAGGGAGCCAGGGGGAGACAGAGGGATGGGAGGATAAAAGAGTGTCTACAGGGCAGAGACACAGATCTACAGAGTGTAGGTGAGAAAGTGCGGAGGAGAACAGAAGCACAGCGAGGCGGTATGGCATAGAGGGAATAAAAGTATTGAGAGGGTGTGTGAAAGTAGAAAGTATAGTAGAAAGAGATACAGAATGAGAGAGAGAGAGAGAGGTCCAGTAAGGTGCAAAGGACAGCATGAATACCTGAGGACGAGCAGACACCAGCCATCAACTGTAAAAGACACAACACAAGTAGCCTCAATCAACACTCCTTCAAAGTGCCAAAGTTTGTTTTATCTGGTGGTTTGAATTCTGCAGACAAGCTGACAGGATGAAATGTGAGGGAGGGATTGTCGCTGCTGCAGCGTTTAGTGATTTAGATGTGAAAAATGTTGACAGATAAGTTTTACATGACTTCTGGCAATCAAGCTTTAATTAATAGTGACAGACAACTCCCAAAGGCTAATTCTGACTGTAACTATTTTCTCCTAATTAACTAAAACGAGTCTGTTATCATGGGAAATGTGTACAAGTAGAATGTCTCATATTCCTATTTGAAAAACTTGCAGACTATTATTATGACATCACAAAACGTTTGTCAAAGTTAGAACAGATTTAGTTATTTCAATTGAGAAATTTTGTCTGTGGTCTTCTTACTGGTTTAAAGCGTGCAGGGCTCATGTGGAAAAAGGTGATGTCACATACTTTTAAGCACCAATCAAGATTTAGCAACATTTGAATCAAAATCTGGTGACAGTTGTTGTTTGCTTACATTGCCAATCCACTGTCCGTCAAATCTGATCAAACTACACCCTCACAGTCCTAATGAAGCAGGCTAGCTGATTTTTGAGAGTTTAACTCTAAATAAATAATACCTAATGATGTTTTCCTCCAAAATCTGAATATTAATGAATGATATTTAGGGTTATAGAGAAATACTATAAGATTTCAAAGTTCATATAAGTTTGTTGTTGACAGTCACTAAGAAACTGTATGCGGATCAGTCAGTCTGATCCCCAATCAGTTGAACAGGGTCAGTATCAAACTGATACTGATCCACTGTTAAATAAATAAAACAATTAGTCAATTAATCAATTAGATGATCGCCAGAAAAAAATATTAACAATTTTGATAACTCTCTCTCTTAAAAAATGACAAACATTTTCTATTTCCAGCTTCCCAAATGTGAGGATTTGTTGATTATTTCTGTCTTCATGTCATTGTAAATTAAATATATTTATTTTTTGGACTGTGAGTCAGACAAAACAAGTTATGTGAAGAGGTCAACTCAGCTCTGGGACAACAGCGGTGGGAATTTTTAATTATTTTCTGGCATTTTATGGACTAAATCATTATTTGATTAATCATAAAAAACACACAAAACTAGTTTCATCAATAAAGAAAACTGTTGCAGTCCTATCAGTATCAGTGCCTCCCAAGTTTGGAAATCAGGTGACCTCATATGGAGTCCAGACCCGACTACAAGTTAAAAAAACTTCACCTTAAACAAAATAATCAAACCTAGTGTTATTGCCAAAAAGACCTAACAATATAGAGAAGGTATGATGGCTGTTTCATAGTTATGTGTTGGATATAATGTTTTTGTAGGGTATAGTGGGGAAAAAAATGCTTTTTGTAGGGTATAAAAACTGCTGTGAGAATACCTTTCAGTAATATGGATTTAGGTAAATAAGTAAATAAATAAAATACCAAAATGCTGCTTTATGCACAGAGTGCTTTTACAAACAGCCTCACAAACACTGTCCAAATATGGGAGCTGACAGCATAGTATGTTTTTGGTTCACAGCCCACATCTGGTGGGCCACCAGCAGCTGTTCAGTGTTTTAACCCAGTCCAGCAGCTTAGGCGCTGGAGAGATGAGTTGCTCTATAGCTGTGTGAGTGGGACAGAGACAGAGGGAGAGGAGGGGGATGGACGAGGAAGCACAGAGCGACACGTGCCGATGGTTCCACTGATTGCTTTAAAATCAGGCCAAATCTTTGGATGGGTTAGGACTCTCCGACCCGCATGCAGGCATCACCGCTGCTTGAATACCAGACATAACCAAAAAAAAAAAAAAGGGGGGGGGGGGGCAGGGACGAACACGAGGCTCTGAGAAGTGGGTGCCATTTTCTGAGGCAGGCAAACAAAGAGGGAGAAAGAAATGATTGACACTCTTCACCAGAGGATAGGAAGAGCTCCCTTTTCTTTCACTTCAAACAGATCTAATTTAAAGCCATGGGATCCTCATGGCAACTGTGATGAGACCAAGTGGTGAAATGGTGCGATGAGATTGCAAACTTTAAAGGATGAGGCTGGCCCATAAGAAAACTAAATGAAAAAGGAAAAAAAGGGTTATGCTATAGCTTCTAGATCACCAGACTGCCATTAACTTAGACTGGGTATAGACTGTCAATAAGCAACATGATAGAGACAGTGAGATGCACACAGAGACAGACTTAAATGACAGGAGAGAAAAGCACTCATGGGAGAAATGAACAAAATGAAAGATCTAAAGAAAAACAGGAATAAACAAGAACCAAAGTAAACCAAACTGAATCAGGGAGAGTCACATACATGATTGTATTTCCCTTTTCTAGCAAAGCAACAACAGTGAAAAATGAGAAAAATCAGCAACAACAACAGATTGTCAATAGTCCTTTTCTGTAAATGACAACAGGCAGAAATTGATTTGGATGCCAGTCTCCCCACCTCAAAAATAACTCCAAGAAGCAGCCTCACAGGGGAGCGGGCTTTGTAGACTCACAACATTAAGACGTCAACAAAGTTCTGTAAGTAAACAGAAAGGTAAAAGAAAGAAATAAGGGCAGGAGTCGAGCCAAAGTGGAGCTAGTACTATACAGTGAAGTACAATGTCTATTCACAAGTAACTACTTTTAGATGAACACAGAGCAACCTACTCTCTGCAAAGAAATAAACTTTCCAATTTTAAAATATATAAAGTACAAGTAGAATATGGACAGACAGACAGATCCAAAACTGGTTCTCATAAATCACCAGTCTGATCTTCTAAACTTCCTGTTTCCTGTGGGTTCATTTCAGCTACTTAATTTTACACATTCATACCTAAAAGCAATCATCTGCAGAACATTTTTCTATTTCACAGACTGTATGATTGCAGTTATGCCTCAAATGGGAGTCAATTTATACTTGGCATCAGTCAAATAAGAGATCATATTCTGTTGTACTGTGAGCTGCTATTCTTGAAAGCGCCCACAGAACATTTCTTTTTTTAGACTGATTGAACCAGAAAATAATTTTGATTTAAATAGAATCACAGGAGCACGACTAAGAACAAATAACACAGTGGCTTACAGTACATAGCATCCTAAATCTTATAGTTTCATAATCAGCCCCTGTGTAGTAGGCAAGGGTGGGGCAAGATGAGTCTGTGGGCAAAATGTCTCTTTTATCAAAGCAACCGTACACAAAACCAATCAAAAGAACACATCAAAGAGGAAAAATGTATTTCCCTGAAGCTCTAACACTGAAGGTGTAGGAGTGGTACTGCATGAGTATCAGTATAAGAAAAAACACTATTTTATCATGATGAGGATATAAGGATGTTTGATGTCTCAAATCTATTTGATGCAGTTTACATCCATGTCTGTCCAGACTTGTATAATATATGTAGTGAGCACTTTTTTTTGAATTGAATAAAAGGTATCAAGTGTATTTTTTTTTTTTTGGCTAAATGGAAGTTATCACTATATTGATATATATATGTATGATTCCAGTGAATATACATTGTTGAAAATGTCTTGTGTGAAAAAGGCCTCCATTTGGCCACACCGGCATGCAGCTTGTTACATAGCGGCGAGAGTGGGAAACCTGGTTAAATGGAGTGCAGGCTGCATATGAGGCAGCAGGTATGACGTTGAATCTCTATCATTTGATAATCAACAGCAGCTAGTAATGGAGATGCTGTGGTAAACTTTAATTTAATCTTTTCACAGCTGCTAAGTTCTGGAAAAGACAGTACAGTACCTTTTTCCATTTGGATTCAGCCACAGCAAGCCATGTCAAATATGTGTTTATTAGTCTCTATTGTTTACAATGCTGTTGGTACACGTGGTATTTTGTTAATGTGCTACACAGCACTGTCAATTCAAGATGGCAAAAGTGGCATGTTGCCAGGCTGTTTTGCATACTGAACTGAAATGAAGTGGAAACCAGTTCTGACTGGCACTAACCGGCACTTCGCCGGTTGGGTTTTGTGCACACCCAATTATTAAGGTGTAATTTGTTCTGTTCTAACAGGTAAAACAGGAGCGTGAGGGAGATGTCAACCAAGCGCAATATGTACAAACCCATACCGTCCTGAGAGGAGCCCTAATCAGTTCAAATAATCAAAATCACCTGTGTGGGTTCACAATGGGTGTGCAGGGCCTTTACCATTTACCGTACATACCTTATCCCCTTCCTGTTTAACTTACAGTACTTCTGCACAGGCACAAAGACCTTTTATTAATAGATGTGTTCAACATCTGCAGAAAATGATCAACAATGTTATGTAAACACAGAAATTATAATTACAGATAATACAGATAGTAAAGATAATACAGATATTTTGTCGCACAATCATGTCACAGTATTAGCTTGCTCGGTTATATATGCGGTCAGATTTTACTGGAAAACCTAGTAGCTGACTTCAACTTGACATACTCATCGAAATGCAAGGTAATGTAGTTGTCATTGCAGAAGAAAACAGTCATTTTGTCAAATGTGCAAAATACTTTCTCTGCCACCCTGAGTGTCACAACAGCTCAATTTAACCAAACTGTGCTTTTCATTGTTGTCTGTTTCTCTTAAATTACTTTTTGCTTTCTTCTGTTCTGATAAATAAAGGCAAAACAAGCACACTAACACCAGGTCGGTGTTGTCTCACCGTACCAAAATAATATCCAGGCCGCAGCAGGAGCAGGGGCCTGCAGCACTCACTCACTCTGCACTGCATCATGTCTGACCTTCAGCCTGCCAAGCACCCGCTCCCTCACGTTCACCCCCGGGACCGACACCCAAAAAAAGACTGTAGTCTGACACATGCAAACATATCACTACCACGCGCATGCATGCACACTGTATGTACATGCATCATGTGCGCACATACAACACACACACACACACTGACACTCACTTTACATCTCACTTTTCACATCCTCTATCACGCTATCTTTAGTCCCTGATGTGTTTCATTGCTCCACTCTGCGCAGGGGTTGTCTTACTTTATCATCCGATATATGTATGAGTCACACTATCAAACACATTAGACTGAAGTGGGACAGCTGTGTCAACCAAAGCAGTTGAACTTTTCACATACTTACAGCAAGCACTGTATCGCTGCTAATGCATTGCTAAAAGGGACAGTTTGGAAAATGTTTGTTTGTCTGCAGTAAACATGAAAGACAAGTTATCTAGTGGCTACTGCAGTAGTTTTGGTTTAATGTGCTTATTTACACAACACTGTGGATTGAAATAGTCCCTGTGAAATTTGTTGACAAGAGTGTTCTGTGTATTATCTACAGCAAGGGGGACACTGTTTCTGGAAAAAACAGAAAGTGTTGCTGCTAAGTAGGACTAGGAATCGAAACTCAATGCTTTTTTGGTCCTGACCAAAATGTATCTATAGTACTGAGTATTGAAAATTGTCAAGTACCTTCTTCTGTCCATGCCAGGAAGAAACAAAGTAGCATCAGAAAAAGATCAACATTAAGTCCACATAGGAACCACAACACAGTAATTAATCTCGTAAAAATACACAGAGTCCACATGAGTAAAAGTAAAAAGAGAATACATAACAGTTAGCCGAACAGGTGCTTAGAATGCTGTATTAGCAACACATTAGCCTCAGACAGCTAGTATAATGGCTAGCTTGGTTAGCAGTAAACTTATCAGAAAAAACTAAGCTAACAAATTACAAATCAGTAATCACAAAACAGCTACAATAAAAATAGTACCTACAGATAAAGCTCCAACCAGGGGAGTACATTAAAGAATGCCTTTCAATATTTGCTTGGTCACATATCTAACAAAATGGTGGATGTAAAAATGTAATTTAACTAAACAGCAACTGCTATGGAACTCTGTCAGTAGTGGTTGCTACTAGCAACAGAATGTTCTACTGAAACCAACTGCAAGCTGACATCAAATCTCTTTTTTAACTACTCTTGGATCAGACCATTGCTGATTTAAATGAATGTTTTCAATTGTATACACTATTTTATTTAGACAAAGTTCTTGTGCATCTGCTTGTGTTAAATTGAAAAAAGAGAGATATACCCCTTTACTTCATATAGGTTCATATTGCCTATTTCCACATCCAGAAGACAGAGCAACATTAGCTATGGTGCTAGGCAGGTAGCGTGGAGTGGGTTTATATGAGTTATTTTAGCAGACAACAGTTGCATACTGTGGTTGGAAATGAGGTTGATGACAGAGGTGAAAGTGAAACAAAACAATTACCTGAAAGATGCTGAAATGCTCTGTAGAGCTGAAAGGAACTGCAGCGTCAACTCATAATTCACACATTGTTAATATAAAAATATTGATTTAGTGCAGCTTTAAGCTGACATAATCCATTTAGCATCATCCTATAACAACACGGTGCAGACACATTTTGTTTGGTTTTCTACTGCCTGTAAGATAAAAACATTTAGTTTGGTTTTCTTCTGCCTGTAAGATAAAAACATTTTGCTGGCGTTGTTTTAAGCTTGCAGCTGGTGCTTGCTTGATTGCACTGGTTATGGATTGAGGAGAGCTCAGTCTGACAGCAGCAGGATCAGCGATGAAAGCTTTGGTCTGTGCTGATTAGGCCTGATATACACTGGGCACTATGAGGGACGACGATAATGGCTTTTCTGACCTTACTCTTGACAACCACTTTGCCTCCTTACTTTGCCCACTCACACCTCCCTCACTCCTTGTACACACTTGTTTTCTGTGGGGGCAATAGATAATGAATCATGTCAAAATTAGAAGCCACACTGGCTGCAGCTGTGTTCACTCTATGCAATGCTGTTAACCACATTCATTTACTGAATGTTGTCGACCATGCCTCAGGCCACAATGAGAACCAGTCTAAGGAGGCTAATCAGAGGTATAGGCGACTCAGCATTTTCCAAGTCAAATCTGAAATGTCTCAGATTCAGTGCAGTTTGATTTGGGTGGGTGGAGATTTTTTTCCCCAGTTTGGTTTGGTTAATGACAACATTCTAATAATTCATAAATGACAACATATTTCAAACTTGGTCTGCAATATTATGATTATGATCTCATAATTGAATCATGTTCAAACAATCAATACATTTTTTCAGAAAGGAAAATAAAATGAACGATATGTTCAGTGTGAAGTTTTTTCAAAGAATGCCATATGATTTACGATGACTGTGGCTTAGTGGTAGAGCGGGTCGTCCACCAATCGGAAGGTTGACGGTTCGATGCCGGCTTCCCCCAGCCCACACATCGAAGTGTCCTTGGGTTGGACACTGAACCCTAAATTGCTCCCGAGGGCTGTGCTTTCGGTGTGTGAATGCTTAGTTACTGCCATCTGTGTGTGAATAGTCTTTGAGTAGTCAGAAAGGCACTAGATAAGTACAGTTCATTTATAAAGGTGTTTTATATGCAACAGGATGATGCTGATGTGCTCTTCATTGTGAAGAATGATCTTTCTCAGGCAAGTTTTTATTTTCGTGAATGGTGGAGAAGGAGATAGGCAAAACACATTCATTCATCTTAAATGCTTCAATATGCTTTAAAAATAGTCAGCTAAATAGTCTTTATGATGCTCCTGACCTTTTTGAGATTTAGCATAAAAGAAAAGTGTGCCACTACTCTTCACTTAAATGTTGCATTTGTCTGTAATAATGACACATGGCAAATGAAAAACAATACCCATTTGATATTTTAATTAAGAGACCGATATATTGGACTCTATGAGAGATCATTCAAATCATGATGGTAATTTAATTTTAATTAGTAAATGAATAATAAACCCAATCATTTCAGAGGAGAGGTGGGCTAATCTGACCAGACCTCAGCTGAACTTCCTAAAGAAACAGGAGGCGCTTTTAAGGCGTCTCTCCATTTTATCTAAAAGCTGGTCAAGGGAACAAAATACTGCAGATAAAAGAGAAAAGTGTGCCACTAGGTTTTACTTTCTTTTCACTAATGCAGAAGAAAGGAAAAGGCTTTTACAGCTTGCTAAGAGCTCTCTCTCTCTCTCTCTCTCTCTCTCTCTCTCTCTCTCTCTCTCTCTCTCTCTCTCTCTCTCTCTCTCTCTCTCTCTCTCTCTCTCTCTCTCTCTCTCTCTCTCTCTCTCTCTCTCTCTCTCTCTCTCTCTCTCTCTCTCTCTCTCTCTCTCTCTCTCTCTCTCTCAGCACAGTGTGATTACAGAAACAGCCCATCCTCCTGCAGGCCTTTGAGAACAGAAACAGAAGGTAATGTCGGTGTTGGGAGGGAGCCAAGAGCCCAAAGACACAAAAATGTAGGTTGCCATGTCCCTGTTTCTTCACTGAGGATGTAGACACTGAGTTTAGAGATGTCAAGTTTTCAGCATTTAGGAAAATGCTGAAATTTTGCAATTTTAGAATAAGTTACAGACTGTGTGGGTGTATGTGCGTGTGCAGCATCAAACAGTACTGCTACAAGCAAAGAAACAACCTCATAAAGTCTGTTCATGCTTTGAAAATATCACAAGCAACCGTTTTTTTTGTTTTTTTTATTTCATACCTCATTTTTGAGTTTAAATAAATGTCAAAAGTTCTATTTTTAGTGAAGCTCATTTAATTGAGCCATATGGAGAAAAATCCATTGACATGCTCTGACTGAAGGGTGCGTGGGTGGCATTTCCACTTAAAAGCCGGCGAGTGAATCTTAATGAAGTGAGGAGGCAAAACGAAAGGGAGGGAAGGGGGCAGACTCCACCGCTGGGAGCAACGGGTGTACAAACAGCAACCTCACAAAGCAGGAGTGATTCATTTAAAGGGATTTTGTGTATACGCCAGATTTAGCCTGCTCTCTGCTTTGCATTTATATACATACAGAGGATAAATAAAGAACGCTTAGGAGGGAAACAGACGCTGAGTATTAAAAGAATGGAGGAAGAAGAAGGAAGTTAACAAGCAAATGATCAGAAAGAGGAGAGAACAATGTTATGAAGAGGATGTATGGATAGCGTTTAGAGACGTACAGTAGAGAGGGATGGATATGCCAGCTAGAAGGGTGGAAGGATGGTAGGATAGTAAAACTGGATTAGAGGGAAAATTAAAAGTATTTTCTTTGTATACCCATCCAGCAAACAGGATCCAGTGATCCCAAGTATTCTTTTTCTTTGTTACAGGGAGACTCTACTCTGTGTGTGTGTGTGTGTGTGGGGGGGGGGGGGCGGCTTTGTATGAGGCCTGTTGCCACATCTATAAAGCATACATGGGCATGAATAACACACTGCATGAGGTGATGCGTATGGCTCACGATTCTGTGCAAGTCATATTATGATCTGCTGCCCTGCATTCATGTTCCCTGGTAAATATAGACAAGCATCAGGTGTGTGTGTGTGTGTTTGTGTGTGTGTGTGTGTGTGCGCCTTTGCGGTTGAGCAATCAGCAGTGCTGCTTCAGACCGTGACTGGACTTCGAAAGACAGGAGCAAAAGCTGTGGATGACATCATGCACAAGTTGCTGGGCTTTGAATCTTGGACATGCTGACACATTCAGCAGGATGACTCAAACATACACAGACTGACGCACCAACCCACACACACACACACACACACCACAATTTGACCCAGAATGTGAGTGCTCACCCTGTGTACGTCCTCTTCGAACACGGCTTCATGGACGCTGCATGCAAAGAGCGCCGTGGGGAGGTCGCTCAGATCCATCATCTCCTCCGCCATGCCGTCCTGATCAGTCTCCCCAAACACCATGTCCTCTTCCTCCTCTTCGTCCTCCTCAGGATCGCTGCTGTAGGCCTCTGAGCCATTGCTCCATGCCTTGGAGCTCTCTCTCAGCATGCTAAAGCCTTTTAGGAGGCAGCTGACAGGCAGGTGGGGACTACAGAGGCTGGGAACTGGGGAGAGAGGAGGTTAAGAGATTGGAAGTTGGGAGATAAGGTGAATATATTGGCTGGATGCTTGTAGAAAAGGGCAGAGAGAATGATGTGATAGTGAGACACTGGAGCATGAAGATTACAGGGTTGCACTAAAGTGTTACTAATGATACTACAGAGGCTGTGGGACAGATAAAAGAGAGGAACGGAGAGGGAAAAGAAGGAAGATGAAGTGACAGTTAAAGATCACGAGAACAGAGAAAGATAAACAGGAGCAAAAATGACGCAAACGAAAAAGAAATATAAAACAGAGAGGAAAAAGGTGGAAGTTTCATGTTTAGATCTACTTGTAGGTCCGTATTCCTGATTAAAACATTGTCTTTTTTCATGGTTCAATTATAACTGGCCATTTGCTGGTGACTATGAGAACATCTACCACCTGCTCCCAGTCTCTATAAGCCTCAGCCTCACTTCCAAAAATATTTGTGCAACAAACCTATAGATTAAGTCATAAAAATATTTTTTAGGGCTGCAGCTAATCATTCTTTTCATTTTAGATTAATCTGCTGATAATTTTCTTGATATATTACTTAACTGTTCAGTCCATAATATGTCAGAAAATTTCCAAGAGTCCAAGGTGATGTATTTTAATTGCTTGTTTTGTCTAGCCAATAGTCCAAAATCTAATGGACAGCTAAGAGAAAGTAATTAATATTCTTATTGACTTTCTTCATATTTGCTTAAAAAAAACTATTAATTAATCATGAAAACAGTTGCTTTAATCATTTTACTTGGAAAATGAAGCAACACGTGGGAAAACATGAAAACACTGATTGTTAACACTGACCCCTAATGTGAAACTTCCAACATTTTATTGGGGATAGAGTGCCATCTAGTGGGGCATTTAACGGAATGACGCTTTTCATTCATATATTAATCACAAGACCATCTGAAAATCAACCTTATCTCAAATATATAGGAGAAATACGGTATCGATATTGATTATAGACCAAAAACTTTATCCTATTGTTATCTGATCTTTGTAGAATGACGTGCAAATAGAACACGCGAAGGCAATGACACCAATAACATCACATGTCCACAATATAGGCTCGTCACATCAAAATTTGCATCGCGTGTACACCAAGGAAACCCCTGGATATTACGTATAGGGCTCGTACAAGATTGCTGCACGGGCGTTTCTCATAAAAGTAACGGATTGTCTCGCGAAACCACTTTGTTTCCAAAGCCAAGTACTGTTTTTAAAGCTATAATAAAGAGGGTATTCATTCGAAAGTTAGCACTGAGTCATGGTTGCACGAGCACGGACGAAGTTATTGTTTTAATTTTCCTTTCTAACCGGTTCAAATGCGAAAATTGGTGTGTGTATTACTCACCTCACTACTGTCAGTGACAGCGGCCGAAACGACACATTGCAAGGGGACTAAAAGCAGGATTTTCAGGTGACTTTGTTTGACCACACAGATTGAAGCAGCTCTGATGTTTTGCAGACTGCTGTCAAATGCGTCGGCGTTTGTTAGTACTGGATTATTGGACACTATTTGATGCAGCCTACTCCGGCGTCAGGACCCGCAGGTGAGGCCAATGAAATGCCGTCGGAGGCTCGCAGCGACCAATGAGGCTGCAGCAAGGGGAGGATGCTCCGCTTCAAGATTGGTGGCGACTAAACAGCAAAGTGGCACAGAGGGCTCTGCTGTAAAAACTGCGCTTTAATTTGACAAGGACGTCCCAGAGAGCCACATCACCCAGTGTGTGTACCAATCAACTATCTCACCCACTGTGTAAAGATAATGAGGTGGTCACATTTCTACATATATTTAATGTTTCTACAGTAGATAGATCACAGTTCAGTTCTCTTGATCCACCTGTTGCACACACTAAATAAGGTACTTCAATTTTGATCAACAGTTTAAAGTTGAATTTTAGTTCCTCATTTTAAAAAGCTTTTTTGTGCAATGTTTTATATATTTTGAGGCAACAGGTTTTCAAAAACAAGCCAGGTAGGATTTTTCACGCACCAAATTGCATACTGGATTATAGGATAATAACGACTCCACAAACACTAAATGTATTGTTTTATGGTCACAGAATAAAGAATAGACTTCCAAATCGTCATCATCAACATCCCTAAATCTTTCTGGGGCATAGAGGTGTGCATTCGTGGAAGAAGTACTCAGATCCTTTACTTAAGTAAAAGTACCAATACATTAATGTAAACAATACTTAATTACAAGTAAAAGTCCTGCATTCAAAATCCTACTTGAGTACAAGCACATAGATATTATCAGCAAAAAGTAACAAAATAAAAGTTCCACAATAAAATGGCCCCTGTGACTGATATATTATATTATTAGATTATTAATACTGATGCATCTACACATAAGTACTGTTGTGGCCTAGTTGGTCGAGGTGGAGCTACTTTTATTTACTTTATATACAGTGAGGTAGTTTAGTCCAGCAGTTCCCAACCTAGGGGTTGGGGCCCCTCCAAAGGGTCACAATATAAATCTGAGGGGTCGTGAGATGATTAATGGGGTAGGGAAGAACTCAAATAACTCAAATAAACTCAAATAAAACTGAAATCCTTGTTATTGGGCCCCAACACATCACTAAACAAATACTGCCATCCACTGGTAACCTGTCACAACATATCAAGCCTGTTGCACGAAATCTTGGTGTCCTGTTTGATAGCAATTTATGTTTTGAGCAACATATCACTAAGCTTGTCCAATCATGTTTCTATCACCTCAGAAACATTGCAAAAATACGATCTATTTTAAATCTTAGTGATGCAGAAACTGTTGTGCATGCTTTTATCTCCTCACGCCTTGATTATTGTAACAGCCTGTTCACTTGTCTTAATCAAAAGCTCTGACACGACTGCAGACTGTACAAAACTCAGCTGCTAGGCTGTTAACCAGGACCAAGAAGTATGACCACATAACACCTGTTTTAGCCTCTTTACACTGGCTCCCTGTTGGTTTTAGGATTGATTTTAAGATCTTGTTGATTACTTTTAAGGCTCTTCATGGCCTGGCCCCAGATTATATTTTAGACCTTGTAATCCCTTATGAACCTTCACGTAGTTTGAGATCTTCGGGCAGGGGTCTCCTGTCTGTTCCTGAGTCCAGGATGAAAACTAAGGGGGACAGAGCTTTTGCTATCAGGGCCCCGAGGCTCTGGAACAACTTGCCCGAAGAAATTAGATTGTCTGAGTCAGTGTCTTCGTTTAAATCTCGTCTCAAAACACATTTTTATCTGAAAGCATATCCTGATTTTACCTGAACTGGCTGTTTATTTTACTATTTATTTTATTGCTTTTCTGTATTTCATGTGTTTTATTTCTTTATATTTCGTCATTCACTGTGTTATTTTATTTTTCTTGTTGTGAAGCACTTTGTACTTTGTTTTGATAAGTGCTCTATAAATAAAGTTTTATTATTTATTATTTATTAAGAAGAAAAAAACTAATTCTACAACGCAAATTTGTATTTCTTTTTCAGATCTTTGCTTTTTTGTAAAATATTAGATCATTTTCCCTCTGTGAGCCTCAAACAATTATTTAAATGCAATCATTTGAGAAGTTTGAAGAGGAAATCTCTCTTTGGTGGAACTACTAACAAGTCATAGACATCTGGACCCCAACTGGGGTTAATTGTACTTAAGTAAAGGGCTTGAGTAAATGCACCTAGTTACTTTCCAATACTGGCTGTGTGCAGCTTCTAAAGTAGATATTCAATTAAATTCAATTCAATTTATATAGCGGCAATTCATAACAGAAGTAATCTCATTGCACTTTTCCTATAGAGCAGTTCTAGACCGTACTCTATCACCCTATCCCTCTCAAAGAGCTGGAGGTTTCCCTTCTGGTAGAACGAGCCAATATCTTATGACACAGTTCATCACTATACTCTGATAGTGCAGTATATTAATGCACATTTATTGTTTGCACCTTTCATAAAAGATATAAGCAGTTAAGACACAAAAGCCAGGTCCTGTCTGGTGTGGTGTCAGTGTGATTTAGGATTATAAACACTGAGAAAACAAGGTTTGACCACCTAATATTAACACCAAACTCGTGCCTTTGGCTCATCTTACACAGTGAGCACTAGATCCAAATCACATCCAAAACTAGAGAGCAAGCATCACTGCAAATTTTCATGCACGTTTCTGCAAAGTTTGACCAACCAAACACAGGAGGCATGACTCCAAATACACTAAAACTAGGTTACATAAACTTTATATGACACAAGATTGCATATAATTTACAATGGAAAAAGTCTTGACAGCATCAGTGAACTGTTCTAAAAGCTGTTCTGGTTTCATTAGAAGGCAGTTTTAATAACAAGACAAGCTTCAGTTGGTTTACACAGTGATGCTAATGTTGAGCTTATACACACACAACAAACCACAGGCCATTTAACTAAAATAACTATGTACTGAATACAGTGGAAAGGCTTTCTGTTTTATTAACACTGTAGAAATGCATTGCCACACATGTTGAGGTGGAGTGTATCCAATTTATGCAGCCATTCATTTATTATAGAGTATTTAATCATAGATCGCTTAATAGACATTTAGCTTATTGCTGCATTATCTTTCAGCCTGTAAAAATTTGACAGGAAGGTGACATTTGAAAAACATTGTACTACAAAAACATTTAGCAACAATTTAGCAACATTTACTACATACTTTCGGATTTATTTCTTGATGTGTTTGTCATTAGAAACAGAAAGTAAAATGAAGAGTATTTAAGTTATTTGGGCAAAAACAAAATTTAGACTTTCTATAGTAATTACTTTTTTATACTTACAGTACACATTTAACTAGTTTTACAGTTTATCAGTAATTTCAAGATGCAAGCGTGATTCAATTCCCTTCTATTTGAGTCATCCAAAGTGTTATCATCTTTCTTTTCAAAGGTTTCAGATTTTTATTCCAATAGGCACTGACAGATTACAGTTGCCTTTTTATAACTGCTACAGTGATGCTTTACTCACCTACCTGAGTTATGTATTGCCTTAATTTATCCAGTGTACGGCTACTTTTTAAGGCACACTAAAAGCAAACTTGAAAATTAATAAATACATTACAATAAATTAGGACAATTGAACATATTTTTGGTCATCAGGAAAAGCAGTAATACAATGAAATTCCAAGAACAAGAGGCAGAAAACTGAGTGAAACCCGCTCATATAAGACAGATATTGAAAGTCAAAATGTTCATTGGCAAGTTCTCTGAAAAAGTCTGCAGCTACATTATATAACATTGTTGGTAACAACCTGGATTTGATGAGTAACTTGATGGAAGAACAGATCACTGTATGTTCCCATTAATGAGTGAATGGGAACAAAATTGCTTAACAGTCATGAAAGTGAGTCCTTACATCTCAAAGCTAACACAGAGAACAGGCAGTTAAGCTTCAAGGCACAACACTGTCTCTGCTGTCACATTTCTGAAGCCATGTTTGTGAATCCACCACAAAATCCAGCGACTTCAGGTTTCTTGCGTTCATTTTTGGAATTAATACAGCTGACATCTTCCCAAAAAAAAGGAATGCTTCTCAAGGTCACATTTTGGTTTAGAGATTTCAGAAAGGAAAGCATGTGGGGAGAACATCTAAAAACACCCAGTGGACAACCCCTACTGGGCTGAAGGTTGGTTTTGTGTATATGTGAAAAGAACTGAACATACAAACCTTGGCCTTTCAAGGTCCTTAAATGTTGTTTATAGTTGAATGGAGTAAAGGTAAAACAATAGAAATACTTGGTTTTAATCTTTCTTTAGGTCAGGCAGGCCATGAGATGCATCAGTGGATGTGGAGCTGCCTGGTTGTTGTTCCAGGTTGGGTGGTAGAGTAGCAGGAGCCACTCCATCATTGTTGACCAGAGCTCCATAGGAGAAAGAACCACTGAAGTCTGGCTGCACAATGACGCCTTTGTCATGAATAGTTGGGACACCTGATGATGGAAAGGACAGGTAGGATAAGGTTTGAGTATGTATGGTGTATGTGTATTGGCCCTTATGTTTAGTGTTTAAAGGTCAGCCAGGCAGGTTTAACAATTTCAACTTGTAACAAAAGATAACTTCATTCTTCAAAACTTTAAAGATAAGATGAAGTTTCAGCTGATATTGTTTCAGAGTCTTGTCTGTTGTAGCCACACTTATTTTGTTGTTTTACATAAGAAATATCTCAAAATCTTGCCCTTTCTAGCTTTAAATCAATACAGATACAATTTTCAGTATTTATGTAAAGTTTATACAAACCATTAGCCATATCCATAGTGACATACGGCTCAAATGTCTTGGTCTTTTTCCTGTTTTTGGTGATGAGAAAGACCCCCAGGAAACAGAATGCAGATCTGTACAAAGCACAAAATAATCAGTAACACCCTTTACTCAAAAGAACATCACAATGTTCAACTGCTTTTTACAATATTTCAGTGCAAGTCATCAAATGACTTTGGCTTTCTTGCTTTATTTGGATAGAGAGTGCCAGGAAAGGTGGGGAGAGGGAGAGAGAAGGAAACACATGCAGCAAAGGGCCCGGGGCCAGATTCGAATCCAGATCGCTGCGGTAAGGACTCAGGCTTCATATGTGCATATCCAAATGTCTGTCTGTGTACAGTACTACAAATAATGTAACAGGTCTTTTTCACAGCAGACATTTTGACTTGTAGTTGGAAAAATGCAGGTGCTACTAATAACATAAATGATGGCTCTGCTCTATTCAAGTGTCCCAGTGAGACATGACAGTGTGACATTGAGCCAGCATGCACAATACCAGGACCCTGAAACTGAAGCAGCTAAATGGAATTCAGTCATCATTAATTTTATTATTTACACCTTTGCTTTTCCTACCGTGACGTGTCAAAATGTTTGTCAGAAAAGCCTATGGTGGATGATAACTCACCCCAACAAAAACATGCAGATGTGAAGGACATCTTCATTCTTAAACTCCAAGTAAAACACAGCTCCTGAAAACCAGAAGAGAATAATTCTTTGATGACTTACTATGTTGTGACTCTAAAAGGTGTAGCAGGAGCAAAGCAGGCTGCTAATCAGGCTCCAGAGCACTACTCTTTTTCTATTGTGCCCGGTGGTGATTCGCATTGACTGGTCAATCCAGGTCCGATTGAAAACTACATGTCAAAACAGAAAACCAGCAGCAAAGAATCTCATAACTCACCAGCTACCACTGCAAAGAAGGTGGAGAGGATGTAGTTGACGCTGGCAATCAGAGAGGAGTCATACAGCTTACAAGCTTGGGAGAGAAATCTAAGAAGACCATAACACACAAAAAATGGTTAACAATGACTATTTAAGAAAACTTATTGAAAGATCCATGACTTCATTTTGTTCACCTGTAAAGAATAACAGCTTGAATAGAATATATATCTTTGACATCACTCTAGCCAACTGCAGCCACCATGCTAACCACACTCTCCCCTCTTTTCAGTAAATGGTCTTTGATGTTCCTGTCACTCACCTGGCCTGGAAGACCACTGAAGCCACCATGCACACGAACATGACACTGAATATCGGGTACTGAAGCTGCATGGTGCCCTCGATGGTGAGAACCAACATGCCTGACACCGCCTTCACTGTAATGACTGTGACAGAGCCTGTGCACCAAAGTCAAAAGCACAGTTAAATACAGAGCAAACAGCTTAGGTGCCTTTTGAAACGAGGCAACGTATTCTAATAACGTATAATAGCTTGACTTGAAAGTGACTGGCTTTAATGTCGGACACTCACCCAGTAGAGCAACCAGCAGCAGAATAATAACGAGGTAGTTAGCACAGTGCTGTTTGTAGAAGTATAAAAGCAGGCAGAACGTGATGATCTCCAAGAGCTGTCAATAAGTAACAATAAATAAATATTAAATAAATAAAACAGGAAGCACTGACTGCAGTCGTTGCCAGATTCAATAATGGCACGATTAATCTTATAGCCAGAGACAAGTATTTACGCTGAATATAAACACAGGTCAAGAAGGAAATTTCCCATCTTCAATGCAAGTTTATGGAACACAATTTGTACCTAAATGGGAAGACCAAATAATTAATGCCTACTGTATTTATTTATGGTTTTAAAGACTTTTACCCCTTGCCACAAGAAATAATGATGCAGTGTTTGTCACTGATGCACCAGCAATTCAGGGAGTGACTATCTGGCCTCTTCTTACCTCTGTAACATTTTATGTTATGTTTGCTGAACATAAATGATGAGAACATTTCTAACAGTACTGTAACTGTTGGGGAGTTATGCAGTTAGACTTTTTGATTTTGTTCAGGATATACAATATGTCTATATGTAATGTGCTATTTAGCAATGTCACACATTGTCACATTTGGCTGCTACACCTGAATCACTTGTTTTATATTTGTTTAGTGAGTGTGGGGTGGAAATTAAGCACAGTAGATGTGAAAGCAGGGACGAATTGAGTCAACTACTGAACCTTCTGAACTTCTTGAGTAGATGAAAATATCTTACCAGATACAAGAGAACAGGCCATCCAACCATGTGCTTCACAATGTTCTCTGCTTTGAGTTTTTCATGAGAGTTTGGTCCAAATGCTACAAAGAGGTACGTTCCGCCTATGGTTATGATACAGCCCAGGAAGGACAGTCCATAGCGCTCTGAAATAACACACAGTATACAAATGACATGCATTCAGTGCCAGTGACGTCGGAAATGTGTTGGGACATTTAATATAACATGATATAGTAGAAAAACTATTGGATATCACAGTGAAACTCAACATAGAGTACTTTTTACGATACAAAGAGTACAATTTTACTTTCAAGGTCTTACAAAATTACATTTTCAACAAAATATGGCCTGTGCATGGACAAACTTTTTGACTGTGTTAATTCAGTCATTATACTGTAGCAGCTGTGCAGGCAGCATGTAGTTTGCCAAGTGCCTTGAGGCTAATTAAAAATGAGCATACAATGGCACAAGTTCCATGTTATTTGCATGTGAGTGTCAGTGCCACTGCAGCTACATCTTCAGTTACACACATATGCTGAACTTACTTGCAAAGTCCTTTGGCTTCGATTTATCACGCAGAAAAATAAGGCCCAAAATTGAGCTTGCTGAAAACAAAAACATAACGCAAGATGTTAATAGAAATTTTCCTTTTAATCTGTGTATCAATGATTATACCGATCATTTATCTCCAAACATCTGCTACTAAAATATTAGGGAACGTGGAACAACTACTCACTAAGGACAGACACAGCATTTAGAGGTGCTACGAGAGCAAGAGGGGCAAAGGCATAAGAAACAAAGTTGGCTCCCTCCCCAAGACAGGTCAGTACAAAACCGCACCACCAGGTTTTAGTGCGATAAAAGGCACGCGGGTCCTTGGTTCCTGCTAACGTCAAATGGCTGTATTTCTGCGAGTGAAAAGCATGCAGGCAAAACACAGTGACAAAATAATAGGGTACAAAGTAATAGAGACAAAAACAATGACAGTGATGTACCATGACGAGATGATAACTGTATTATTTCATCCATATCAGTTTCTATTGAAGGCTAATAACAATACTGTATTGACAGCTTAGCTCTAAAGTGTTATCCTAACAAGGTGACCCTAATGCTATGTTGACACACAGCTCAGAGCTCTAATAAAAGGACATGATACACAGAAATTAGAGAAACAAAACTATTCCATACAGTTATCCATAATAACTTTCACTTTTAAACTAACACCTTATTATTAGGGTGCTTGGATGACATTATCAGACACCAAAACAAAGTGCATTAAAGAAGTTTTTGTAGTCTGTACCTGAATACTTAAGGAGATGCTGACAAGCACATTTCCAAAAATAGCAAGTAAAGTCCCAATGAGATTATCCTAAAGAAGAAAGACAGAAACATTGAATTCAGTTATATTAAATAACATTTTACTAGCCTATATGTAATACTTAGTTGTAGCTTTATACAACTTTACATAATAAAAGATTTCCCTTCTGTATTCCCATTCGCATTTTGTCTGTGGTGAATGGAGAGTGAGAAAAATCGGACATTTTGGTATTTCTTGTTGACTATCACCCTAATCAGCTTCTAACTTACAGTAACGTTCTCTGATATGGTATCTTCAAAGTTTTGCTACAATATGAATTATTAGACGTAAAAAGACAGAATACAGATACACAAAACATCATTATTAGTGTTTTAACACCGTCTAAGAGAAGAAAAAGTAAAACTAAAGCATTAACATACGATTAAAAGGTAAACTACTGTAACGTTATAACAAGTGTCTCACCGTGTAGGAGCCTCCGTCGGCTCTGCTGTTATCCATCCTGTTCCACTTCAGAGGCAATTTATTAATTATCAGCAGTAACCAGGCATTCAAATACCAGATATTTCATCTTGTCGCTGTGACAGTATGTGTTCATCACTCATTTTTTTGTCTTGATCTGGCAGTACGCTGAGATAAACACCATCTTTGGGACAAGAAGCATCTCACTTCCGGATTCCACCTGTTTCAGGCAGCGCCGTGACGCACGACAGTTACGCTTGAATCACGTGACCGTGGACAGTGACGAGTTTTTATTTACACAATTGATAATTAAGATGACATAACGGAGAGCTCATATTTGTGTTGTTCTTTTTATATGTCTAAATCCTTGACTTGACTTCCAAACGTATTCCTCAATTTTTAATGCGTTTCCTGTTGTTTGCTGCAGTGTAGCCTGTATTCTGCAGTACCACTTGAGGACAGTAGGCTGTACCATTGAGCTGGGATAGATCCAAGAGCATTTACCGTTGAGGAGGAAGATATTGATCAATTTAACTAGTACTCAAATGCCAGTAAATTCTTAGGTCTCATTTAGAGCACTGCCCTGGTGTCATTAGCCACACAATTAGGACATATCCAAGTCTAATTATTTTTTAAGTCTTTCATATCCATCACAATCAGACTATATGCTCATGAATTAGTTGACACATGGGCTATTTTGTCACATACACACAGTCATCTCTAAAATAATCTTTATCTGAATGAAGGCAGCCCCCCCCCCAAAAAAAAAAAAATTACTCTCTCACCATAGCATCATATTATAATCCTGACTAACACTCATGGTATTTTCTGTTTGCAGCAGTGAAAGAGGTACACAGTACAGTACGTCAGCAACAGTGATTCTATAACAGGGGCTGTGGAACAAAACAAATGGTAGATCAATGAAGGGTGTTAGCTGCTGTTTTAAAAGACAGCAGTTTTTTTCATATTTCAAAAGCAGATGGAAATCATGTGAGCAACTGATGAGTCATTGGTTCAACATGCAATAGGCTTTGGGCAAAAAATATGGCAAAGTGCAGTAGCTGTGCGTGACAGTAGCGAGCAGTGATTTATCAAAGTTTCCTATGCATCACTGCTTTAGGCAAGATTGAACTTAAACTGAAGTTGACAACTAAAATAAAGTTGTTTATTATTGTAGTACAGTCTCAGATGTTAACTTGATAACGCAATCTTGATATAAGGAAAATTAACAAAAATAAGCTGTTTCATTTTTGACACAAACTCTGAAATAACATTTGCTCTTCACATGTCATTTACCAGCAGAGGGAGCGAAAAACCACAGCTGGGAAACAACCGTCAGCTAGTCCCATTGTGTTCAAATCAAAGCTCATTCAAATTCTCCAGTGTCATTTGATGTTTGATTGGCATTAAATTTTGCTCTTTGCCAGCAATGATCTGACACTGTGAATACCTGAATGCATGTTTCTTATGAAAGTAATATGAAAGATAAAGTCTGTATATTTGGCCAACTGTCCCTGTTTTTTCTGACTGGCATGTTGCAAGAGCTTGTCTTGAGCAGTTGTTTGCTCAAATGATCTGCTGAAGATTGCATTTTCATCAAAAGATACATTTAAATACTTTTTGATTGGAAATTGATGTATTCTCCCTCTTCTTCCAGAATCCAGAAAGCCCATAAGATTGTCATGACATCCAGTGACAACAGTTGCACCTGTTGTTTCCTTTCATCAAAAGAGTTATCAGGACAACTTGTGCATGTTCTTCAAGAGGATTGCAATTAGGTCTTGCATGCATAATATGCAGCATAGTATACAGATCATTCATGAATGCATTATAGACGCTGGTTTAATTCTATAGAAGCTTACTTCTGTAGATTAAGGCAAAGCAAGTTTATTTATATATCAGCTTTCAACACCAAGGCAATACAAAGTATCTTATGTAAGGCATGAAAGGCATTAGGACAGGATGTAAAAGAAACACAAGCCAATATAAAAAGACACAGCTACAGTGCAGTGCAAGATATGAATACATAGCCCCAAACTGATTTAATATAAGGCAGTGACAAACAGAAAAGTCTTAAGCCCTGATTTAAACGAATTGAGAGTTGGGGCAGACCTCAAGTTTTCTGGGAGTTGGTTCCAGGTATGTGGTGCATAAAAACTGAATGCTGCTTCTTTCTGTTTAGTTTTGACTCTGGGGACAGAAAGCAGACCATGTCTCAGACGATATGGGTGTCATTAAAACATAATCTCCTTCCAAACTACAAAGCCTTCCTTGCTGGCCCCGCCTGTTACAGTCTGATGTCCTTCACGACTTGTTGGAATGAGAGGTGGCGTTATGGCCCGTAGATATTTATCACACAGACACCAATTACAGCTCACTGGCTTTTGGTTTAGGGGGGAGATAAATAGAGACACAGGTGCTTCTTCCTCAGGGTGTTAACAGGTGTGTGGAGGTATGCAGGTGAATGTCTTTTTCCACTGCATTAACTCATATGAAGTGAATAAATATGAATCATAGTTATTCAAGGTGAAGACACCTTTCAGTTAACTTCAGTATCAAAGTGTCAAGAATAGCAATAGCAAACAAAATGATGGCATTGAAACCTTGCATAAGGTTGTAAATGTATAGTTTGCTTTTCAATTAACTCAAAACTTGAGAAATGTTTTTTATTTTAACATTCAGAAGAGTTTTTGCTTGGATTTTTTGTTCAGTTTAGTTTCAGTTTTAATTGAATTATGTTGACTGAGTTTGATTAATTTAGTTGTAATTTAGTTTGTTTTATGCAGTTCAGTTTAATTGCAGAGCTATTACATACAGTGTGATGATAAATTTAATTTAAAAAAGACAAATGCATTGATGTGATAGATACATATGTAAGGCTCTTTTGAAAACATCAAAATATATAAAAGAAAAAGAAACCGGTACTTGAGGAAAAGCAAATGAAATTCAGAGAAAATATCTAAATACAACAATGCGGAAAACAGTACAAGAAGAAAAAAAAACATTTCCCAGTGAATTGATGCAACCTGTTCCCACAATAGAACTGCAGTCAGCACACACTACTCATAAAGAATCATCAGTACATACTGATGAATTGTAGTTTTAATGTCACTTCAGTAATATTTTTATAAACACTTGTTTATGATGGATTTAAATTAGAAACAGCCCTTTAGAGTAATTATCACACCCTCACACTGTTACTATAAAACAGTTATTTATCATGCCTCATGAAGTCCTGTCAGGTAAAGGTGTGTCCCTTCCTCAGGACATTAGATCACCCTGCATAGTGGACAGACCTGTTCACTGCCACCTGTGTGTGTGTGTGTGTGTGTGTGTGTGTGTGTGTGTGTGTGTGTGTGTGTGTGTCCTGGATTAACAGGCTGATGTGTGGGTGGTTGTGTGGATAAATCAGTGGAAGAAGCAGAGTTGATGGTAAGAATTTTAGCATCAATAGGGATGCAACTAGCAATTATTTTGAGAATCAATTAATCTGCTAATTATTTTCTTGATTCATTATTTTCTTGATTACTTGATTAATAGTAATATGTGTCCTTTACAATTTCTCAGAGCCCAAGGTGACATCTTCAAATGTCCACAGTCCAAAACCCAATCATATATAATATTACAATTATATAAGACAAAGAAAAGCAGCAAATCCTCATATTTGAAAAGCTGGAACCAGCAAATGTTTGGCATTTTTGCTGGAAAAATTGTGATTAATTGGCTTTTAGAATTGTAGCTGATTATTTTTTTGTCAGCTAATTGTTTCAGTCCTGCTAACGATTCACCTATTATTTTCTTGACTAATTATTATTAGTTATTATTAGTCATTTAGTCTACAAAATGTCAACAAACGGCCATCCCAGTTTCCCAGACTCCCTGATGATATCTTCATGTTTAGTTTTTGTCCAACAATGCAAAGATGTTCAGTTTACTATCATAGACAACTAAGAAAACCAGAAATGATTCACATTTGAGAAGCTGCAACCAGTGAACTTTTGTTTTAAAAAAGGATCTAAACGATTAATCAGTTATCAAAGTTGTAGCTGCTAAATATTCTGTTGATCGACTAATCATTTAAGTGACTAATTGTTTTTCTCAGCATCATCAACACAACCTATCTTCCCTCGGTGTCTGTTGCAGGTCAAAGAAGAAATTAAGTCACAGGCTTTTTCTTTTTTTTCTTGCTTCAGGTTACAAAGAAGTTTCAACTGACATCTTTTGATTCTGTTAAACTTTTACACCTCTGGGTTGCCTGCGTTTTAAAAGAAAAAAGCCTTTGTATCCTCTAATTTACAAGAGACAAGGAGCTTTCTCAGCTAATGCATCCTATAATTTACATTTCTTACCTTCAACTCCATTTTGTTGACCCAAAAAAGGAACGTTATTCTCGGCACCCATAAAGATTATATATTTTATAGTTAATTTCTGTTTATCAACAAAATATCTGTAGTTTCTGTCTCTTCTACCAGTTAGTTGTGATATGTGGGTGCCGTCCACCATCTCTAGAGGAATGCACAAACGTTAGCAACAAGCATGGTGGTGTGTATTTAATAACTGATAGGCCTGTTCTAAAAACCAAACAGACCAGCATCCATTTGTAATGACTGAAGAATGTGTGTACGTTAGATAGGAACAGGGGATGAAGGGAATGTCTTCATTACTATATGGCACCATGCAACAGGAAGTAATTTCTCCATTAGTTGATGCTCTCGTGAAGGAATGTTAACACGTTATAAAGTGGTGGTGGAAGAGCAGGCTTTTCCTAAATCCTCTGCAAGTCCAGGCTTGTCAGGAACATTTCTAGCGATGAGTCCTAAGTGACAATGATTATTGATTATAAATACATGCTGGAGTGAATATTTAAGTACAAGCACAGCTTGTGACTGTGGGTGGTGTAATGCCGATTGTGTTAACAAATCAACTTACTAGTGTGATTTTTGGGCATCCCTCCAGAATACTGGTTTCGATGACATTGTGTGTTCTTTTAACCATCAGCCAAACAGGGTGAAGAAATGATGTGTGACAAAGATACACTCAGAATCAGTTTTTAGTCACAATAATAACATAGTGATATATTATGGATAGGTGAAAATAAATATCCAACAATGAGAAAAGGTTGTTCATTCATTTGTTTTCATTCATTCTCATTCCTGTTTGCTGTCATGAGTATCTGGAGTCTCTGCTGGGCTTAACGCTGGGAAGAAAATATCATTATTTAAAAATTTCGCCCACATGTTTTACATGTGACAAGTTGTTCACATTAGTGAAACAGTAATTCCTTGATGAGGGGCATCTCAAGCACAATTTCTAATGTCAAATTTAGAAGGATAAGAGAATCAATTCTTGTAACTAATCCTCTTTCATACCAGCCCTCCGCCTATTACATGAAAACAATTTCCAGCTTTGTTTGAAGTCACAGTGATTATCCGCTTTAGCCAACTGGATTATTCCAAACTCTGTCAAATGTACAGACACTTTCATGAAGGAAGCGTGCGCCAAAACATCGGACTATTGAGATAATAATCAAAACAACAAAACTGTGTCCGTCTTACCTCCTAGTGGCTCTGTGCATGCCCAGCTCAGTCAGACCTTTGTTGTTCTGTGTGCCATACCTGGCTATTATGTGTGAGAGAAGAATTACTGTGTGCTAATCTCTGTAATTAGGGATTTCTTAAGCTTGAGCACAGATGAGAGATTACAAAGGCTGTAAATGACGTTTCTGCCTCAACTCCATTTAAGACTTTAGACAGGGGGCATGTCAGATGGAGTGGAATTCAAGAATAATCAGGATACAAATATAGATCATATATGGTTCTTTAAATTGTGGTCACGGGACATTATACAGCCATTAAAATCTATTCCAAAATGAGACAAGAAAATGTGATTGTTTTTTAGCAAATGTCATCATTGATTAACACACACACACACACACACACACACTGTGTTTCTTCCTTCAAGTACAATTTAAGATGATATTATTTGTATTTCAGATATAACATAAAAATGACATAGATACATAAATGATGATTATTCCCCCACAATGACTTTAACAGCATTTTAGACATTTATATTTCTCACTCACACATACATTTTTAATAGCTTTGGCTGCACCTGGAAGATCCTTGACATTGTCGCTGATTCCATGTTTGCTATAAACTATTATATATATCCTAATATTGCCATTCTTTTGCTCCATAGTATGATTTTACTATTGTTACTGTCCACTGTAGTCCTTATCCCTCTGTAAAACCCTCTGAGGCAAATTTGTGATTTTGGGCTATATAAATAAAATTGACTACCAAGGTATCATTTTTGCTTAATAGTCACATCATCAATTACATCATCTCCTAATAAATCCCAAATCATCTTGACAGTACAAATTATAAATTGTACAAGGTAATTTGCACTTAAAAATTTCACTTCATTAATGACTTATATAAGTTTTTCTGACAGCATATTTGCGTGATGACACATTATTATGAGTCAGGGCTTCAGTAGCAGATGCTTGACTTTAAACAATCTCTTAACAGCTTCATACCAGAGTCATAATGCTTCATGATGCATTATGATGGTCATGCAATGATAAATGAATCATTCTACCCTAGATGTTTTGTATTCAGCATGTTCCATGACACATGATGATCAAAAATGTAAAATGACAGTACTATTATTTCAGTAGTTATTGTACAGTATAAACAGTGTGCATTTTCATGTATTTGACCCAAACCCTGTATACCAAACTTTGAGACAGTGACATAAAGACAATGTTGTGAGAACCCACATTCAACACTGCTCATGGTTTGTGTCTCTCACCCGCAGTTATGAGAAAAGTAAGATAACAATTTGTATCAACTGTTGACCCTGATGTACTGTGTACGTGACACATCCCAGAGTGTCGCACTGAATTACTGTGTGTGCATGCGTGGATGTGTATAACTGTACACTTTTTGTTTTGGATTATTATGAGGACTTAGTTTAATTCTGTTGTTCTGAGTGTACATGATTTAGTTAACCGCATCAGTGTGTAATTATAGGCTGTTTTTCTGGCATGTTTAGCATTATTAAATAGTTGACAGTAGAGAAACAACATTAAAATGCTACTTGTATATTAATGCATCAATCATAATAATCGGATAATATGATAACACTCTGAAAGGCGTCATTCTGCATACTTTTACTTTTGCTGATATTACTTCTGAACTTTTCCATAAGTAAGATTTTGAATGCAGGATTTTCACATTTTCATTACTCCTTTTACTTAAGTACCTCTTCAACCAGGACGATTTTGTGTGTGTGTGTGTGTGTGTGTGTGTGTGTGTGTGTGTGTGTGTATAGGATTGCTCATGAAGATTGACCTTACAGATGCTGCCCGCATACTTCCTGACTGGCTGGCAATGCAGCGTGACCTGAGACGCAAGCGACTGCCCACAACTTTATCCTGTCTGTCACATCTCTTTTCAGGCCTAAAAAACCTTTTCTTTTTTGGTCTTTTTTGGGAGTGAGGGTTTGTCTGTTTGTGTCAAAGAGAGAGAGAGACAGGGGAGAGAGAGGCCTCGTTTGTCTGAAACCTGAGGAGAGAGAGGAGAGAAGAGCGAACAAAAGCCTGTGTTTAATTTTCTTTTTTTTTTGCCTGTTGTCTTTGGTAGTTCCTTCATATTTTCAGCACCCTGCAATCACGGCATCTTGTTAGCTTTGGATTCAGGTTAAACTTGTTGCAGGAGACAACTCCCTCCCTTCCTCCCTCCTTCTCCTCCTTCCCCCCCTCCCTCTTTCTGTCTCCTGCACACTCCTCATCTTCTCCACCTCGTCCTCACATCTTCTCCAGTCTTCCATTCACACTTCTTCCTTGATTTGCGTTTTCTTTTAAACGAGTGACAAGCCGCATTTGTCTTGAAGGCATGACTGTCTCTCCCTGCCTCCTCTATTCATTCTGTCCTTCTATTTCTCCCCCCTTGCACTGGCAGGTGAATTCTCTTTCAGGAGAGACTAAAGTCATACAATAGCAGGTGCATGTCTGCCGAATACGACTCAAAAAGACTGTTTAGATAGACTGAAATAATCCCACTATTGACCCTAGTCTAACAAGAAACAGTATTTCATTTACGCTGTTTATCCTTGCATATAATGTTCCCATTTACATGTTGTTGATGACTGAACTTAACATTAAAGCAGTAAAGCGAAAAGTTTTAATTCAGTGTTTGGATACTCTCCACTTTTTCATTTAGTGAATCTGTTGCGCACACCACTACCTTTCTGCATGCAAACCTAGTCAGTTTCCTGCTGCCGGTTACTGCTGCAAATAACGTCAGTTTACTTGTGCCCTAAAATTGTTCTGACAGATCTCTATTCCTGAGTAGTATTTCACCTTTGCTCATTTTGCTTTTGGCACAGTTCCCGCACTATCTGACACTTCACCAATAATAATGGTCATTTCCTTCTTTGAGAACGTGACACTTTCCAGGAAGTAATTTATGCGGTTTGCAGCAATAATGACTCTGCAATTTAGGGGATAAATAAAATGTATATGTCCCATCAATATAAAATGCTGCTATACATCAGATTAAATGTCATTAGATCATTTCTACTTCTCTGAGACCCAAATACGCAGGAATACCCAGGAACACCAAGCTCAGTAATGAGACGTCGAACAGATGGAAGGCAGTTAAAGAGACAGAATCCTCAGACTGTTGTATTTCATTACAATTCATATAAATTTCTACTTCGATTCTACTCAGTCAATTGAGAAAATTACACACTAAAAATCAAAACAGACCCAAGACAATGCTTTGTTTTGACCCAGTGTTGGTCTATTATTATTATTTATTACTGTTGGGTTATTTGCCCAAACTAAATTAAACTCTCATGTCACTATTTGTTAACAATTGTTAATAATGTATCCTTTACAGTTTTAAATGTCACATCCACATCATTTGTACAACTAACAATACATTTGTGACAGTTTTAATATAAAACTTGAGCTTGTTGTGTCTAACACTGTGTCAAAATAATCATATTTTAGTTTGTGTAAATAACCCACCAGTAATATAGAAAAATAACACTGCGTCAAAACAAAAATTTAAATTTTGAAGAATAATTTGAAAAAAGTAAAAAAAATAAATAAATTCAGACTCAAAATATGTTAACTTTTGACCTAAGAAGGAGGTTTCTGTAAAAAAAACCCTAAGTGACAAGCAGGTAGGTTATTACAGTGAAAAACAGATAAATGTATCTCTATGGTAACAGACTTGTGGACCAAGCCTAGAGGTCGCAGGGACTGTGCACCAATAGCTTACGTCAATCTTCCTTGTTCCCGGCCTGCGCTGGGACGCACCCTGCTGCGGCCCTTGAGCAGGGCACGCTGTGATTGTTCTGGAGGACTGAGGAGAAAAGAAGTGCATGTTTCCTCTAAATCTCAGACGAGCCGAGACATGTAGACTGAAACTGGGCGCGAGATGAAGAAAGGAAAAGGGAGGGTGAGACAGAGAAATAGATTATGGGGAAGTATCACAGGTGAACATGGAAAAATAATTCACTGGGTGAAAGTCAAAGTAGCCTAAACTTTATTCAGAAAGTGGTATATTTTAATCTTTTTATTTAGATATGTTTCGTTTTTTTTCTTTTTTGAGATGAGAAAATATATAGAAGAAAAATGACAGAAGCGATGCAAATAAAAAGTTGATATTTACACCCTTATATTTAGTTTTTGTTGTAAATCACAGCATTTACAGAATGCACAAGAAGCAGAAGGACAGAAAAAAGTGACATAAAAATAAGAAGATGCAGGGAATTGTGCCAGGAGAGATACAATGAACAAGTGCAAAACAACATTATACAAAAAAAAAGAGGAAATATGTGTACAAGGAGGGCTTGCCTGCAAAAAAAGGGTTTCTGTCTGAGGATTTCATCACTGAACCCAGGGTGAGGTGGTCTGAACATGTTCCCTGCTTTATTTGGGATGATGAAACAACAGACCCTGGAAAGCTCTCCATCTCCACTATCCCACGGGAATTTCACCACTCATCCATAGAGGAAGAGGGACAGAGAGGGATGATGGGTGGATGAGGAAAAGAAGGAGGAGGGATGGAGAGGGGTGACTGGAGGGTGGAAGAGAGAGACAGATGTTTATCGTTAGGGAAAGGAAAGGATGTGTAGAGAAGTGTTTCCTGCTTCATTTAAGAATGATAATTGATCAAACCTGCACACTCGCCTGAATGGGTGTCACTTACCAGAAACATATTCTCACCGCTGCCATCATCTTCCACTTGACTTTGACCCGCAAGTGAACATTCATGCCTGTATACACACTGATACTGCATGCTGACATGTAACAGATTGTATAGACACACACAACTACAGGCACACACCCAAAAAATCATGCACCTACATTTGACTCATACAAACAATTGAAACACTAAGGAACATTTTGTCCTTTAATCACAACAGCGTCCCATTCTGCCGGAGATAAAGAGCAGATTGTTGTGATGCCAGCCGGCAATAACATGTCTCTTTGTGGAGAATATGAGCTGTACTGTATCTGCTGTGAACCCACACTGCCTGCGTGTAGTATTACTGCCTGCAGGAAATTTTCACCAAAATATCAGGCTCAGCTTTTCTCTTTTCTCCAGGGTGTCGAGGGGCCTGAGGCTACGGGGGACAGCGCAAGCTCACCTGGCAGATATACATTTTGCATTAAAATTACTAATGATATGATGTTCGATGCTTCACTGATTCTTTTTGGCCAAAGTAACTTTTCACTCATAATGTTGCTCGAGCTGGCAGGGATACAGCTGAAGAATACTTGAGCAGGGTAGACATTTTTTGAAAGATTTTTGAGTTACTGTGAGATGGATGTGTTTTATGGTATGCCTTTCTATATAAACCAGCTGTTTTAAATGTTTGATGACCATTTCAAAGGCATAGGTCTTAAGCATAGACAGTATAAAATATGGACGTAGTCTCTGTG
Source organism: Siniperca chuatsi (assembly GCF_020085105.1). Taxonomy (NCBI): domain Eukaryota; kingdom Metazoa; phylum Chordata; class Actinopteri; order Centrarchiformes; family Sinipercidae; genus Siniperca; species Siniperca chuatsi. The sequence continues at coordinate 16,963,631 of NC_058056.1, forward strand.
AGGTCACCCATAGGTTTCTGAAGAGCCAGTGTGAAACTCAGTGTGGTGGCTCCGGCCAGTGCCTGACTCCACCGGCTCCTGGCTAATCCAAAAATGGCTGAGGCGGGCCGAATGAAGCCTGGTTACTGAAACCAGCCCCCTGTGACGGCACCCACCTGTCACTCAAAGCGGCCACATCCCTAATTAAGCATAACTTAATAAAATTTAAACAGGCGAGTTATATAAAAATTCCCCCTCTCACAGTTGACATGAAGGGTGAAATTAGCTGTAGAGACCAAAACTGTTTTTTGTACCAGGCTGTAAACATGTTTATTTCTGCTGTGGGCATTTTAAGATGGAGGCCTATGGAGATATGAGAGATATGACTCGCTTTTGGAGCCAGCCTCAAGTGGTCATTGGAGGAACTACAGTTTTTGGTTTCATTCAGCCCTGGAGGTTGCCGCGTGGTCTTAAGAGGTCTTCAGACAGAAAGGAAAGCAAATTTTCACCTTTCCCTCTCGTCTCTGTATGTTTATGAAGAACATTAATAAAACCCCACGAAAAGTGCAGTTTTTTTTTTTGCCCTGGGCGAATTAGCATGTAGTGTTTCTTTCCATTAACTTTGTATGCAATTGCGCCGCATCTAAAATTTGACTCATTTTCTCTCTGAACTCGGTTAGATTGATTTCCTACCTCCCCAGCAGCCAGTGTTTAGTTCATGCCAGTACAGTAAGAAAAATCTATGTGTAGAAACTTGAAACTCCCTACATTTAGGAATATTTAGGAATATTCAGATTTTGGGAAATACAAGTTAGATGAAAAGATCAATACCACTCTCATGTCTGTACGGTAAATGTAAAGCTATAGCCAGCAGATGATTAGCTAAACTTAGCATAAAGATTGGATATAGGGGGAAACAGCTAACCTGGATCACTAAGTAATATGTTATATATTGTTTGTTTAATTCGTACAAAAACAGAAACGTAAAAAAGATAAGTTGTGGTTTATGTGGTTTACTATTTCTTGGTACTACTTCCTGAGTCTCTACTGGTTCTACTGGTCCACAAAAGAAATTGTCTGGCACATAATCTACTACAAAACCACAACTTGTTGTTTCTACATTTTTGTTATTGTATGAATTAAACAAATGAGATATAATGTGTTAATTTGTGAGCTCTAGAGGTGCTGGTAGGTGGATTTTTGTTACCTTTGGAAAGGGCCAGGCTAGCTGTTTCCCCTTGTTTCCACCAGTCTTTATGCTAAGCTAAGCTAACTGGCGGGCTGGCTGTAGCTTCATATTGAACATACAGACATGACAGTGCATTTTCTCATCTAACTCTTGGCAAGAAAGTAGTTAAGCATATCTAAATTTTGTAGCATTTTGGGAATGTTCCTTCACCCCAGGTCAGAGAACAGTTATGAACATTTAGTTAGTTGTTGCAGATAAGAGTGTCCTGCAGAAGCTAACCATGAAGTGAAGTTGATACCTCTGGCCTGAGGGGTCCAGAATGAAACCTGATATGGAGATGAGACAAATCAGTGGCCTAAACACCATAAAGCAGCTGTGTGTGTGTGGCAATCTAACAGCCTCCTGTTCTAACATATGCATTTAGTTTCACTTTTTATTTTGATATTGAAAACCTAATTTTCTCTTTATCTTCTAGTAGTTTGGTTCATATGTGTGCAGTGTCTGTGTGTTTGTAATATCTTGCCTCTAGCATTAGAGTTTTTACCTCCAAATCCTGATGATGAGCATTGGATCTCATATGTCAACCTGCTGCAGGTCGCAATAAAAATGGAAACACACTCACACAGTTCTAAGATTTCCATTTACCTATTATTCATTTTCAAATATCAGATGTTGCCAGTTTCAATTACTAAATCAATATGCTTTCAGAGATAATGTTCCTTTAAATCTCGATACTCCGTGAGTTTCTTGGCGGATGTTTCCCTCTGACTGGCATTATTTTATTAATTTGTCTGCTAGTTGATATGGCAGATGATGCAGTGATGTGGTTTGTGTGACAGACACAATTTTCACCTGTCTGTATCTACCACTTTTTGTGTGTGTATGTGTCTGTTGTGCATGTGTGTGTGTGCATGCAAGAGAGACTGAAAGTTTGCATGTGTGCTTAATTGTAGATGTATGTGTGTGAGTGTGTGAGTGTGTGTGCCTACAGCATCATTCCACAGCTGTTGTTATCTTACCAGCTCTTTCAGTTGTGTTCATACCAATCCTCCAAAAACAGAGTCTGAGGAATGAAAGATGACTGACTTTTAACAAAGACCACAGAGACTAAAAATACCAATAGACTTTCCACTATCTTAAACAAACGGTGCTTCTCAGTGTGCTTGGAATGGGCCTACATGACAAACTTAATGTAGAAAAAACACCAGTTTGAAAGGACAGCAGGTTATGATGCAGAAGGAATGGAGAATTAATGAAAGTACCTGTGAAATGTCCTCTGAGTTCAAATAGTTTTTTCCTTTTCAAAGAGGAAATCTTCAAAAGACATCATACATGTGAACTTTACTTTTACCAAGATTCCACTTGAGTCACTCTGTTGAACTTTACAGCTTCCTTGGTGAGAATTCAGAAGCTAAAATGTTTGCCATTGCAGAAATATTTCAAAAAAGATCAAGAGCTCGGGCATCATAAATTTTTTCATGCCATAATGTGTCTTAGCAAGCATAAATCTTATTTTCTTAAAATGTTGTGCAAACTGAAAATGCATTTGCCCTCAAGCAGAGCTCAAATAAATGCATTCGTATTGAGCAATGGAATTCCTCTGTAGCTTCCCCTTGCCTCAGGTGTGTAGCGCACTAACCCCCAATTGCCAACATGCAAATGTCAAAGTGTCGTAGAAAAGGTTTCAGTCGTAGTCATCTGGACACTGTTTTCAGTTGATTCTGTTGATTCTGAAAACAGTGTCCAGATGACTACGACTGAAACCTTTTCTACGATAGAACACTCCTGGACGAATGAGGGACTACACCGTCTTAAATGTCAAAGTGCTGAAACTTGTGGCTGTAGAGCTCCAAAACTCTGCCGTTCCCTTCTGTCAGCTCCTCATTTTCTCTCCTGTCCTACCCTTGCCAGCATTACCATTAATCTGCTGCTTTTTCATATTCGTGCTAACACCTCCTCGCCCCTCAATTTTACCCTTTCTTCCCCCATTGTTACACCCAAACTCCTGTCTTCTCCTTCCCCCCAACCCTGATCCCTCACTCGGGGCAATGTGGAGTTTCTGGGAGTGGCTGCTGCTGGCTGGCGGGTGGAATATTAAAAAGGAGTGGGGCTGACTAGGAGGGGGGTTAGAGAGTCTTTCCAGACTCTTGGAGCCTCTCGACGCCAGACCAAATAAAGTGACAGCAGTATTCTGCTAAAGAGGTCTCACCATTCACCACAGAAGCACAGCTGAGGGGGTCAGAGCACCTGACAGAGGTCAACGAATCATGCAAACACACAGATTGGTAAACTAGCTGCACACAAAGCTCAGAAGACAACACAGCGTCCTATAAGCTGCTGTTTAAAAAAAGATAAAGGTTGCTGATTTTAACATCAAACACACATGCACACACAATCTTAAGAAAGGTTTTCAACCCAGCAATGGACTCATAAGCATCTTGTGGTTTAGCAAATCAAAGCCTGTCATGCTTAAAGCCCTGTCTGCATGGACACCAGGCTGGGTATCAGTACTTGGCACTGGTACTGGAACTGAATTTAAATTATACCAAATAGCATCGCAACAATGACAACCATATGATTAAAGCAGTTGACATTGATCAAATAAGTATTTAGAACAATACTTCAGTAAAAGTAGCAGTAAAACAATGTACAAATACTCTTACAAGCAAAAATCCTGCATTCAAAATCTTACGTAAGTAAAAATACACAAGTATTATCAGCAAAATGTACTTAAAGTATCAAAAGTAAAAGTACTCATCATGGAGAATAGCCCCTTTTAGTGTTATTTATATTGTTTATATTGACTATTATTAGTGTAATGCTCTAGAAATGATTGTCTGAATCTTGATATAAGAAAGAAAAAGAATGTTGTGTCACTATAATTATGAATGAAAAATGAAACTTAATTACAGAAAATTCTTGAAACAAGTTAATTAGCATTGAAAACAGGTTGGAAGATTTTTACTGCACTGGCAGATGTTTTCACTTAAAAAAAGAAGAGAAAATAAGACTTTAAGACCTAAAATGACTTCATAAGAGGGATTTTTTTTCATGGAACAATGCATCATGTTTTAAAGGCTTATTATATTTTTGTATGAAAAACAATCTGCAAAAAAAACAGTAACTACAGCTGTCAGATGTGTGTATATGTATGTGTCTCTGAAATGTAGGGGAGTATAAAGTAGCAGAAAATAGAAATGCTTTAATAAAGTACAAGTTCCTCAGAATTGTACTTAAGTTTGGTACTGGAGTAAATGTATTTAGTTGATACCTAATACCTGCAATTCATGGGAGTTACTGATGCTAAGAGATATTTTGTACTTCTAAGTTGTGGTTCTTGCCTTTATCTAACTAATAGAAGCATAATCATTTTCTGATCTGCTCCATCTGTGTGTGCATGTTTCAGAGCTACAATCAAGTCAATTTCCTCCTTAAAACTAACCGAAATGTACTGAAAATATGCAGTAGATTTAGTTTAGAACTCACTTCTGTATATGTCAAATGCTATTTCACAATAAAAGCCTCTCAGTGCTGTCAAGTGCTTACCATGACACTAAGTGCAAAAAAGGTACATCTCGCTCCAGAACAAGCAAACAAACTCCTTTTAAAAAAATACAATCGTTAAGGCAGCCAAACTGATATATGTCATAAAATGCATTTACAAGTTCAGTATTTTAATGAGTGTTGAAACATTAGCATTACTAGTAGATGAGTAGAAAATATGTGCTAATCACTTCCAGTTCCAGCATCTTTTTTACTGTCCCGAGAGCCTGACCACAGCAGATTCAGACACTGGAAATCTCTGTGCAATGCTTAGTATCCTCAATACTGTTTGGACATTGAATTTAGATTTTGTCAGACACATGAAATACATATAACTACAGACATTCGATACATTTATTTGCTAGTGAAAAAAAATAATATTTAGCATAAGGGTGGAGGATTAAAGTAGTTTAGGAGGAAGTGGCATGGTGGAAAGGGGCAAATCATTGCAGTTGAAGTCAACATGTCAGGGCTTTAAGGTAACAGGTGTACCACTCATTGATTTCCCAGTGCGAGGAGCAGACAAGCACCGGGCTCCTTACATCTCTGTCAACCCTCAGCACACATTCCTCCATGACAAAGCAGGCATTAGAGCAGATGGAGAGATATAGAAAGATATGTATGCTGTGTAGGAGTTGATGAGAAGGATCAGCCGCAGAACAAAAGAATTGGCTTCTATTTTTATTTGTTTCATCACCTTGCATGACTTACTCACTGCGGTTCAAGAGTTTCAATTTGCATGACCTTTATGTTTAGGGTTTAAGTCCTGATGAAAATGCAATTCTCAAGCAGCAAGAGCAGGATGAGATTTAGTGGTCAAACAGTCGTAAGGGAAAGGAGGGGCAGGAAAAGTTGGTGAAAGGAGGAGTAAGTGGGAGACAGGAAAAAGAGAAAGAGAGATATAGTGGGAGGGGAGAGGTGATGAGATAACCCCTTCTCAGCAGCAGTCGTGCGTAGAGCCAGCGCTGATGTCTGTTTGTATGCCACCATGCATGGCTGCGTGCTCACATGCTCAGGCACACAAACAGTCACACAACAGACCAAAGCAACCGGGACACTTGGTTTCTTACCTGATGGGTGAGTTTCAAGGCATGAAAGGCAGTCGTGAGGTGCAGTTGTGACATCCATCCATCTTCCGTTTCCCCATCGTTCCCCCCGTCAGATTGGGCCAGAGGTTTCTTGACACTTTTACACAATTAAGACATTGAATTAACAATAAAGAGTAGACTTTTAAGATAAGTTTGGTAGAACTTTACTCAAGCTAGGGTTAGGGTTTGTGCAGAGGCACATTTTTGAGCATACATGTGCATTAGCAAATTAGGAAAACCTACAGACACCCAACAGAAACTTCACTTGACTTCCCCTGTTGCATGCTCACCTTTCTCATATTCCTGCAGAGATAATGTTAGATATCTTATTGCATTATTATCGTATATTACTTAAAACATTCAAATATGTCATATAGTCATATTTTAGGAAACCATATCCTTACATTGTAAGCGTGGGTTTGTGTTTTGGTGATGCTTTATTTTACAGGGTCATAACTTCCTCATAATTTCCTTGTAAGTTTCCTGGAGAGAATTATGTGATTTAGTAGTAGTTTTAGAGAAAATAGTACTGTCATTGAAAAAACTGCTCCATCTAACCCAAGTAAATATTAATTTATTATTGGGAACTTTACTCTCCATGTATGTTGAATTGTATGCTCGTGTGCAGACAATTATTATTATAATTTTTTTTGCATGTTCAGCTGACCTGCTGTGGTATAGCTAAAAGACTATGTTAAACTAGCAATAAATTGACATTAATTAATTGAAAGTTGACGAATTGAACATTGCCTCCACTTTCCCTATAATTAGTACCAAATTAAAGAATTATTTTCAAGAAACTTTTTGGAGATTGTTAGGACATTATTTCAAATTCTTCTAGATCATAAAATGCCTCATTCATGATTCAATTTATATTTCTTATCTTTTCTAACTTTTTAGGGTTATCATGTGACTAAAAATAAATTTAGCAGCTGCTGCTTATATGTGATTGCACATTTTAGAGCAGTTTATTTTTATAGTAAATATAGTAATGTTGATCAGAGGATGTATGTAAGGTTGGTGTTTAGATGTGTGCATCAGGGCCTTATGGGAATTTTCCTGTGGTTGAAGTGCAGAGAGAGAAACACAGAGAGAGAGAGAGAGGGAGACTGAAGTGAGAATAAAAGAGTTTAACATTTTGATGTGTTAACTGCACAGCACTAATGAGGGACTGATCGAGAAAATCTAAGAAAGATAGGGTGAGAGAGAAAGAAACCACAGGCGAGAGAAACCGTTCACACCCTCAACGAGCTGATGAAAAGTGAAGGAAAGGCTGATTGCTTTGTGGAAAAGACCCACATCCATGTTACATCCATCCTGTGTTCACTTCTTTTCTCCCTCTTTTATAACTTATGGTTCTACAGTTTACATATGATGTCTGAATGAGATGTTTGGTAAAGCACAGATGTACAAACTGGAGTAACGGGGCATGGAAACAATTAGATTTTAGTCAACCACATTTGGAAAGTGTAGCAGACATGGATGGAGCTTTAACTGGAATTACTTTAATTGATTTTAATTGTGTAGATGCACTCTCAGGATATATAATATATATGAAGGTGTGCCGTACACAGAAAAGTCTTCCTTCTTTCTTTTTCTCTTCTGACTCGATGCCAACTTGCCCTTGGGGCTCTGTGTCTATGTGTGTGTGTTACTCTGTCAGGGTGTGTGTGAGTGTGTGGGCAGGTGGCACAGCACGCACCCTTGTGTATTACCACGCCAGATTCCCTCAGGTGTCAGCCGCAAGAGGTGCTCACACAGACATAAATGAACAGATAAACAGCCACATGTAATTATACACACGCACATTACACTCTTTCTCTCTCTGTGTGTTTGTGTGTGCACCAGTGTGTGGGTGGAAGATGATATCCCCGACTGACATGAAGACCTTACAAGCCTCATTGCTTTTGCATTCCTGGTAGCCCAAGCTGTGTGTTTGTGTGTGTGTGTGTGTGTGTGTGTGTGATTTACTGTGAAGTCAATGTGAAAGTGAACATTTCATCTTTTTAACACTATCTCTACAGTTTATAGTCAGCATCGTAAAATCCGTCTCCACTCACACAAGCAAAGTCAAAAATGCATTTAGTAGTTACCGAATTATTTGTTGACCAGACCACATATATATTATTCATTAAAAATATCTTGGCAGAAAGAGTTGAACAATTCAGCTGGCCATGGAAAGAGCCAATATCTATTTTACTATTATTTTAATATCAGTAAATTACAATGGTGGAAAGTAATTAAGTACATTTACTCAAGCACTGTACATTTGTTTAACAGCTATAGTTACTTTACAGATCACATCTTATTTATTGTTGCAGATCAAAATGTCCAACATTATACATTTGCTCCAGCTGGACCAATTGCAACACTAAATTACTGTGCATATAATTGCATCAATAACAATGATAATCCAATAATATAGTATATATCATCATATAAACCTCTGAAATAAACCTCTGATAATACCTCTGTACTTTCACTTAAGTATAATTGAGAATACAGGATATTTACTTGTAATGGAGTAAATTGTGTTATTGCTACTTTTACTTCTTTCTAGTACTTCACCTATCACCACTGGTATATTAACACAGTTAACTGGTTTTAACTAGACTGGGTAATGATTTATATTAAAAAATAAAATGTAAAAATCATTATTTTTAAATCTTTATTTATTTAACAATATATGTATTGTTTTTGTTCTTTTCTGTTCATTTATTGGTTTATACTGAAATTAGAGAGCACATTCTGTGTTGTGCATATTTTGCTGTGTTATTGTGTAAATTCAAATATATTAATTAAAAAGCAAAGCTTTACAATACATTAAAGAATTGGCACTGGCTGCATAATTCTACATTTAAGAAATGACTAGATGTTGTTTTTTATTTTTAAATGCTAAATGTACAAAATGTTTGAGTCTTTTTAAAATATGCTTCCCTTAAGACCACCTCTCCTCAGGAGTTTTGACCACAACACCAAAAGCATCCATTTTTGCATCTATGAGCCCCAGAAAATAAAGAAACCAAAACCTGTGTATGACATGGAAATAAAGGGGGAGAGTGAAAAATGATACTGAAAAACTATTAACATGTTAAAGCCAAGTTCCAGGTAATGATCAGACTTTTCACACTCCTGGGATCTCTAATCTCACTCTTTTATCCAGTACGATAATGAGATTCAAAACACTCCTGCCTTTGATTGTCTTGCAAAGTGTTCTCTTGGCTGCTCACACTCATACACATGCAAGCCAGTTTCTCTCCAGCCTGGGAAGAGTTAATGATCCTACACCTGTCCTATCAGACACCTGTTTCAGTCCTCTCAGCCAATCAGAGAAGAGAGGGAAACTCTCTGCTGGCATGAAATAAATCTGGGCCCTGCTCTGAAGGAATTACAACACTTGACTCATCTGTGTGTCACTGCTCACCTCTGCTAGACTCATAGACTCACTGACACAGATAGAGAAGCACATACAAACAGCGAGGAGTTGAAATTAAAGGAACCTATTCCGGCTGACTTGGACTGGAGACATGACCAAAGAGACTGAGTAAGTTCTATGAGGATATTTTTTATTATTGTAGCTTAAAATGTGTGCTTTATCGGGATTTGTGTGTGCTTTTGGTTAGACTTTGTGTAATACAGTAAATAGTTCCGATTCCAGTCTGGGGGACAGAAACCCCCCTTCTTCCTATTTGCAATAAGACTCCCATGTGAAAAATCCCAGTTTTAAGAAAGAAAGGGGTGTTTTGAAGGAAAATTGATATGGATAGTTTTAACACACACACAAACACATGCACTTTTGGGTCTGTGGTTGTAGTGGGTCTGTTTCGGCTTGTGTTGTCACTAACCTAGGGGCCACAGAACACAAAAGGAGACTAGGAAATAAGAATCTCCTCTTGAGGTGTTGGACAGACACAGAGGGCAATGACAGCATGTAATGCATTGAATTACATAATGGCGAAACCCTAGACATGAGCCCCCCCCCCGTGTCTGTGTAAAAACATCTGCACTCAGCTGGTTTTAGATGGAAATGGAGAGTAACTAATGGAGTTCTGTGGTGTTCACTGAGGCTGCTGTGTGTGAGAAGGAGAGACAGGTGCATCTTAGAGCAGGTGTATGAGTTCTGTTATAGTATTTGCAATGTAGCTGGAATATCAAGCAAACAGACATAAACTAATGCTATAATCTGGTGTCAAAACAAAAATTAAAATGTACAGTATTCCATGCTCAATTCAGTATTTCGTAGTAGTGCCGTGTTAAAATCCAATATTCAGTCCTCTTTCATTAATCCTTATGAGAAATGATTGGATTTCTCCTTAAGCTTTGATTCTGTTGTGGTTGTGAACACGTGTGGTCTTTCCCTCCTGTCAGCACATTTAATTAGCTGTTTATCCAGAGTAAACTGCAGCTATTTGTTCATTAGCTACGTCAGACAAACTACAAAAGGGGGCTTAATCCTGGTAGGCAGGATATTTACAATCCAATGTCACTGCGAGTCTTTACAAACAAATCCAATTCTCTGAATCCCAGGCTTTCTTCTTTTTTTTTTCTTTCTACAAGTGATATAGAAAACCAGAGCCACTGATGGTTGTGGGTTTCTATTTACTTAGTAAGAAAATCTTGTCATCTCTTTTAAGATCTATCCAAATAAAAGGGTTTATACAGGATTCAAATTGTGTGCATGTGTGTGTTGGGGGTGGTGGTGGAGGGGGGTATTAGTGGGTGGCCCTTGGCTTTTTAAACCTTTTTGACACCACTGCTTCTGAGGGCTGTTACTCAGCTCTGTGGTTTTGCAATCGAAACCATCCATGCTCAGGGGCAAGTATGTGCAGTGTCCCAAGGCTCAGGCACTGCGTTTAAACTCCAGTTTACTCTCACTCTGTTAAATCCTGTGTGTAATAAGCATTTAAAATACGTGAATACATTTATTTCCCCTTTAAACCACTAGATAATGCTACATTGTTTGTCTTTTTTCTCTATATTTGGATTTGTCAATCAAACCTGTGTCACTCACAACTCTTTCCTCCTCTCTGTAGAACTCTGGGATTGGTCTTTCAGAGCGAGAACTTCAACTATAACCGTTACACTAGCCACATCATGGACTCCTGGTCCTACCTGGAGAGCCCTGTCCCCGAGCTGAACCACCCCAAACCCAGACTCCACCCAGGGGACGACCTGGCAGCCTTAACCATGCTTTATGAACAGTGCAAGGTAGATACCAAACTTAACTCAAGGTTAGCCCCAAGATTAATTCTAACTTTCTCACTTTGACCACTTTTTTACAATTGCATTTTTATTTTATTTTTCCAGAGCCAGAAAGAGCAAAAGATTGCTACCTGCAACCGTGCTGGCAACATCTCCAAAACAACCGAGAGGTAAGACACATAAATCCAGCTGTTCACCACACTTATATAACTCCATGTATCAATATGTTTCACACATTTTTACTGAGGAGAGTGCAAATGAAATTCATTGAAATATCATCAAAAAAATGTAGCTGCTTAAATACAGAAACGTTTCCTTTTATTTTCATCCCATCCGCTGTTGTGACTGAATAAAATGTATTGGAGAGAGTGTTAATACAGAAAGAGAAAGGCAAGGGAGGTCATAAACAGGTGAGTGGGTAATCCTCAAGTAAAACATAGTCAGATGGATTTTTGTCTACCTCTCTAGACCTGTCATCCATCTATCCTCTCTCTATCATCATCTCTGCCTTGCTTGAAGAGTTTCCCAACAGGCAGACAGTTGTTTTTCCTACTTTTTGTTAGGTGGGTGAGAAATGGCAATTGTTGGGGCGCGGTGTTGTCCCCTCAAACATTTTTAACAGAGAAACTCAAACACTGAGAAGAAAAAAGATGGATTGAGAGACAAATAGTATCCACCCAGAGTCAAATCTTTCTGCGAGTTCACATTGCAGTAGCTGTGTGTGCTGAGAGAGTTTAGACACAAGAAGTGCTTTTGCTGACTGTTGTATGTGTGCACAGGCTGTCTGCAGGCATCTATAATGTTTAAAGCACACTACAGTTAGTCCCTTTTTAAGGTTATTTGTTTCCGAGTCATGCTGACCTCACCAAAGTGGCTTTTCTGTTGTAATTAAACAGCTCTCTCTTTCCCTCCCTTCTTTTTCACCTGTTTTCCCCACCCCGCCAGGACTCTAACCAACACCAATGAGTTTGTTTCATTGGAGGCGTCCGCCAACGTCATGAAGCTCCTCTCTGAGAGTATTCCCTCAAGCCATCCCCAAGAGGTTTTGGGATCCAAGCAGAACACCTCCCTGCCAATCTCTGCTCCCAACACCTCAGACACCTACGCCACCCTGACCAGCGTTGTAGCTGACACTTACGACAAGCAGGAGCTCAACATCATCTTTGACTCCCTGCTGCAGAAGTGGCCAGAGCCCGGTGCTTTCCCAGACCCCAGCACTGAGGTAAGTGTCATTATTTGAAAGCTGAGTGAGCCCTGTTTCCTGAGCAACTTGTCTTTTACTTGGCATTTCCATCTGCAGGCCTTTCCTTATTTCCATTTTATTAATAAATGTCCTTTTCTGGATTTCAGACTCTTCCCTACAGCGATCCCTTCTCCGAGGACCAGTCCAGCCCGGTCTACTCAGGTTCCTACACCTGCTCCCCACCAGAGAGATTCAGGAGTGATTTCCAGTTTTCCCTTGGAGCTCCCCTGGCTTCTCCTTACAAGTCCAGTGAGCTGCCCATGGTCTACCTGAACAAGGGCCAGTTCTACCCCATCACTCTCCAGGGAGTGGACAGCAGTGCCTGCCTCACTGCCACCAAAGTCAAGGTGAGACATTGTCAGGAAAGCAACAACCATTTTTTTTCTGTTATGATTCTCCAGACTTGTTTTGTTTTCTGTGTGTAGGTTACGTAAAAAACAACAACTGGTGACTATTGTTCAAAGCGGCATCCTTTCCTTCAGGCTATTTTCACAGGCCCATGAACACATGAATTCTTTGCGTGCCATCAAGCCAACCCTTCCCAAATATCTGTCCCTCCCTTGGAGTCAGCTCCTTGGTGACTAATTCCCTGCTGACACCCTGCACACTGGGCTGCTACCATTAATATGACAGTGTCGTGCCCTGTATAATTTATTCCTACGGTGGTGTAATGAGGCCAGAGTGCAGCAGGGCTCCGTTTGACACTAGCAGAGTGTGTGTGTGTGTGTGTGGGGGGAAATAGTGGACAAACATAGCTGACAACCATTTTCTTTGTCAAGCAAATCAGAGGATTAGAATATACACAAACACACACCCTATCACTGCAAATAAGTGATGACAATATGAGGAGACAAGGGGGATTTGGAGTGATAAATGAAAGTTGGTCATTCTTGGAAATAGAGGCAGGTGAAAGAATTACATTCAGCTTGACAAATGTACCTAATTCTCTGCTTTTCTGTCACTTTTTTTTCTCCACTTCAGACTGTAGTGATGGCTGTGTTTGAGAATGACAAGAGCCCAGAAATGCAGCTCCGCTTTTGGAATCACTGGCACGCACGCCAGCCAACTGCCAAGCAGAGGGTCATTGACATTGGTATGTTCTTCACGTATGAAAAATACACACACAAAGTTGCTATACACAAAGCCCTACAACAAGGACATGAAAGTGAAAGATTTCCTCATGTCATTCTTATCTGAAACCTGAAAAGATTTTATGTAGAAAAGATAATTAAAAATGTTTCTTTTTTCTTTTTATAGCAGACTACAAAGAAGTGTTCAGCGGCATTAGCAACGTAGAGGAGGTGGCCTTCAATGCTTTCTCCTTTGTCTGGAACCCAAGTGAAGAGGCCAAGGTAAACATCACATCAAACAAGGACGTGCAGATATTTTTATATAACGTGGCTCTGTAAGGCAAGTTCTTGGAAGAGAGAAGGAACAGAACAGGTGGAAGATTAAGAAGAAAAGAGAGGATAGGTAGAAATGAGAGGTGGAGAGAGAAGGAGTGGCTGAGGAGGGAGGGGAGGAATCCCAGAAATGTGTTTGGCCCTGAGGCTCCTGTCACCACAGCAGGCGAGAGCCGCGATGGCTTATTCAAGCTTCTCAGTGGCCCAAAGCTGCTGAGGTGGGGCCACCAAACCTGCTGCAGGTGAAGAGAAGCAGGAAGAAGGGAAACTATCAGCAGAAAATGTGAGGATAGAGAGGTCTAAGACTGTGGTTTAATGATTTTTAAAAAATGAAACAAAATGAAGAAGACAGAGTGAAACGTGTAGGTCTCTTTTTTTAAGACAGAGAACAGCAGGTGTTCTCAATTTTTAAACCAACAAACAATCATCTATTTTTTTATATCAAACCTTCTTCATTTTCATTGGCATACGTCTCTAAAACCTGTCTGTACTGGGACACATGTACAAAACATGATGCCAGCATTATGTGCTTAAAATACCTACTCCTATTCCTCTGCAGGTGTACATTGGCATCAACTCCCTGAGCACAGACTTCTCCTCTCAGAAGGGAGTGAAAGGCCTGCCTCTAAACATCCAGATTGACACTTATGACTTCAGCTCAGGAACCAACCAGCTCATACACAGAGCTGCTTGCCAGGTCAAGATTTTCTGTGATAAGGTACGTCATTTGTGTCATTTCACTTCACCTGTCATTCACCTTTTCTTACACACACAAAACAGTAATCTGGAATTTGTATAGTCAAAGTCATTATTGTAACCATGTGATTGTGTGTCCTCAGGGTGCAGAGAGGAAGATGCGCGATGAGGAGAGGAAGAGAAGCAAAAGGAGGGGAAAGAACGATGCTAACAGTGAGTGTTGCAAACAGACAGCGTGCCTTAAAGATAATTTCATCCTCCGATACACATACAGTATACAAACACAGTCTTCAGAGAGTGTATTCTAACATTGTGGACCTTCCTGCTTTTGTTTTCCAGCCAACAAGTCTCAAGTGACCAGCTCCATGGCCAGTGACTCTACCTTCTTCCAAACCCTGGATGACCACGTCACTCAGCCAGTTCTCTTCATTCCAGAAACACACCTCTCCAGTTTACAGCGCATAGTAGGTCCCCCTTTAACTATATTTTGTTATTGCTGGTAACTCTCCTCTCCTCTCCTCCTGTGTTGAGTGAATCATGTTCCCGACCACTGTATCCCTGCAGGCAATAGGACAGGCACGAGAGATGCAGGAAAAAAACTGTGGGAAAGTATGTAGTGGGAAAAGGGCTGGGAAGGGGAGGGGACGGTGTCAGCGAAAGTGAGGTGAAAGATCAGATGAGCTAATTGGAGTCGAAACCAGGCACAAGTACAAGCCGCTACAGCTACTGACACTGAGATTAAGCTATGGGGGCTCACACAAAAACACACACACACCTGGTGCAACAGCACACAGACACCTGACATGCAGTATGCACCACCCTCATATTCTCTTTTACTCACACACACATTTGAAAAAACAGTGAGGCGAGAGTGCTGTTCAGACAGGCCAGTTTTCCCACACTATGGAGTCTGGATTGAAATGTATGAGAGTGTGTGTGTGTGTCCATGTGCGTGTAGAGGAAAAGTTTTCCCAGCTTCCCTTATTTACAGTGAGTGAAAGTGAAGAAAAAATAAATAAATCAGCAATTATAAAATGACTTAATAATACAATGCCCCACAGTCTGTTATGAATGGCTAAGGCGGAAAACATCTTTGATTGGCCAGTACGATAAAGAGTAGGATGGTCCTATCTGTGTCTCTCCATCAGTGTCCATGCTTACGTGGTTCTGTTAGAGGTTATGGGAAAGGCAGTCTTAAAGTAATGATAACATTCCTTTTTTGAAGGTTGCCCACAGACAATGGTGGGAAGGGGGACATTAAGCAATGCTTTTATCAGTGGAGTGGTGTCTAATCAGATCTCTGGTCTCTTCTCCGTTTCTCTCTGTCTCTCTAGGCCACTCCCATGGACGAGATCGAAAGGTAAGCATAGATAGGAAACACAAGGCCACATTAATAGCTGTCCATCACAACCGGTTATTTCATTTCCGAATAAACACATAGGGGCTAGTCTAATGTGAATGCCTGTCTGTTCTGTTTTCCTAGGAGTTCTATGAAGAGATTGTACCAAGACAGAGACAAGAACAGCTCTCCACCCAGCAAGCAAGCCCGCAGAGAAGACCCACAAAGAGGTACACAGAAAACTAAAAGTCTAATTTAAAAAGAAAAGAAAAGATCAATAATGAGCCATTGAGCTTTTCTCGTCTTTTATGCTAAATGTTTTATTTCTTTTCTCGCCTTCTTATAGTTCTGCTGTACGTGAGGACAGTCGCTGAAGAGGTGTTTGATGCGCTCATGCTCAGCACGCCAACAGTGTCAGGCCTGCGAGAAGCTGTAAGTAATACACTCTGACTTTAAACACATATACACATTCCTGAATCATCTGAACTGATTTCTCTCACACTTTGTGCTCACACAGCATTAACTTTACAGCATGTAATCTCTCAATAAATCATCTTTCTTTCAGCTGAGGATCATGCTAAATGTCATCTCATATTTCTGTCCTTCCTTAGGTTTCAGAAAAGTACGGTATTCAAAAAGACACCATTGGGAAAATCTACAAAAAATGCAAGAGAGGGTGAGTGTCTTATTGTTTCTTAGGTATGCCTAATGCTATTATACAACACACTTAACACACAGTTGGATTAAATGAGTTCATTTGACACAGATGATGTGCATAAATTCAGGGTTTAGTTTTGTGGTTTCAATTTCATCCTCCTTTAAGGAAGTTCATGTTGACAGACCGGGTAGGTAGGTTAGTTGGCTCAGCCTGCTGGAATGTGTTAAGTGCAGCTCCTGCAAAAGAGAGACAGGTGAAGGAGGATGAAAAGATTTCAAAAGTCTTGCAGATGTGTCATAACCAATTGTTGTACTTTATTTATGTTTTCATAAACTCTTCCCATCCAAACATCAGGAAGTTTTTCGGTTGTGAAAGAGAGATCTGGTTTGAAAATGTTGAAAGCTTTGGAGGCTTCCAGTGACTAGCTGAAGGTAGTCCAACAAGTTTTTTAAACTTAGGACAGATGAGTTCGTAAGTTGAGTTTGCGCTTCTCCTGCGCTGAAACTTTGGATTGGTGCCCTACCTTTTTAAAAAAAAACAAAAAAAAAAAACCCAACTTCAATGTGCTTTATTTCCTCAAAAGATTAGGAAAAAAGGTGTCACTCTAGTGGTAATGAAAAGGTCACGTCCTCTCTTGATGACTGATGATTCACAAAGATCTACTTGTAAAGTAATTATCACCATAGCTACTTGCGGGCTTTAAAAACAAAACAAAAAAACAAGTACATTAGCAGAATTTCCAAAAATCCAACATGATGCAACGACTGTATCTCACACAATCAATAGCTGTCAAAGTGACAATAGTCTGAGTTACTTCCTGTAAAATAACACAGATCAGAGGGCATTTCTCGAGATGTTAATAAGACCTCCTGACTGAAACACCTTTGGGTGATTTTCCTGCTGCTTGCTGGCAGCTATCACTTCAGGGGGAGCAGCTAAGCTAACAGGTTGGGTTACATTCTCCCCGCTGTTCCCTCCCTCCTCTTTTGCTCTTGTCTTCAATCAGCCCTGTCCCCGTAGGCAGAATGCATGAGCCAATGGTTAGTACAGTCATTAAAGTCTTAAGGACTGAAAGGTTAGTCTTAGTGTTGGAGAGGGGGGAGGAGGAAGAGAGTGACCTGATTCGCTACCCTTTCTGATGCAGGAGATATACAGCCATGGGGTTTTAACAACAAATTATAATAATTATAAATAATAAACAAATTACATGTTGCATTAAACCCAAACAATAAACCTGGTGACCTGTTCCTTATGTCACACTTGAGTGAAAAGTTTTAGACACATTTTAGAGCCAATTTGCATGTCCTAGTTTTGAAGATGAATCTGTTTTTATTTGGCCCACTTTCTGTGCACCACTGATTTTTCCTCCTGATCACTGAGGTAACCTTTTTGTTTTTGCTGGTCCTTTCTTCAGGATTTTCGTGAACATGGACGACAACATCATTGAACACTACACCAACCAGTCGGCCTTCCTCATTGAGATGTCCGAGGTCATCGCCGGTCAGTTCCAGGTCACTCTCATTGAAGTATGAGAATCCAATCAGCCACCTGCTCCATTGAAGGATGTAACAAATGACAGCTGCCAGTTAAAAAACATCTCTAAAAGCACTGCCCAATCAAAGACTATGTAAGCTGTGGACTGCCACAACCAGTAAGAGGACTGGACTGAAGAGACCTCTCCAGTTCTTCCAGCCTCAGTTGAAAATGTCAAATTGTTTCTTGATTTTGTAAATACCACTCGCCCCAGTTCTTATGATTTTATTATTTGAATTTAATATTGTAACGTAAGAGCAATTATGATGAACAACCTGTATATATATAATGTAAATAGATTTTAATATGACAGTGTTTTATGAACTAGCCATGTGCATGTCGCAATCCATTTTCCACAAATTGCTATATATTTCTTTTTTTTTATACAGAGCTTTGTACATGATTTGTGCAGAGTGTTTTTTCAGAGTTTTCAGAGGTTGCTATTCTTGCTGCTTTCAATGTACTCATCATTTCTTCTACAAGACCCAAATGGTGCGTTTACTCACCCACAACCTACTAATAATGTTTTTCATTGCCATAAGTATCTTTCTGTAGGTTCCTGTTAGTTTCACGACTAAAATGGCCCAACACTGGGTTAAATTGAGAACCTAGTCAGACATTTCCGCCCATTAAACCGTTAGTAAAAAGAGTTAGTATTGGCCATTGTTTAGCCCATAGGTGTAGACATTTTCTGACTGTATGGTGTAACAGTTCAAACCCCCTAAACCCTGAGGCCTACCAGAGGACTTTCATAGTATGTGTGTGTACGTGTGTGTGTGTGTAAAACATTTTTAGGATTTTTTCCCCTTGTACTTTACACATTTCAATACTAACATGTATCCCTATAATATTTCATTATTATACCATGGCAATTCTGGTTGTATCTTGCCTCTTTTGTAAGAAAATAAAGAAAACGCATAATAGGTTTTGTGGCAATCTCTTATTAAGGTATTACGCATGCAGATCTGATTGAAAATCCAGCCATTTGCAGCTCTGCCAGGATCAGTTATCACTAGAACAAACAAACGACAGGGATGAGAGATGCTTCTTGTGTGCACAATTACAATTAGTCTTTTGAGATGAAGTGTTTATTGGAAATGTAGAAACAGCTGATTGCTCTATCAATTCTCTCTACAGATCAAACAAAAGCATGAATCCCATATGCATGAGAGAGGTTTGGTCTTATTTTCTGCATTTTTCTGGATCATATGCAGACAAACACGCAAACAAAAACTAATCACGTTTTTGTTTTCTAGCACCTCCATGTACTCTGAAATAGGTGTTAAAGTGTTGGCATATACAGAAAAGCTCACTGCCTTTCCCTATGTGGTGGCACTGACAGGGACAAGCAGGTAGGCACTCTGTCCTGGATATAAACCAGACATCCTTCAGCAAGTCAAAGAGAGAGGCACACACACAGAGGAGGGAGCAAGGCAAAACGGGGACAGACGCAAGGACAAACAGAGACATGAAGACAGAGAGAGAGCAGTGGGGAGAATGCTGAAGCAAGGACAGATGAGAAGCGAGAGCAAGAATAATAAAGATGTGGTCGCAACATCTGCTGCAGGGGAGAGAAACATGTTAGCTATTGTGACGAGAACAGCCAGCGATCTGCAGTGACATATCCACAACCCCTCCTGAATGGTAAGTGACTGTGACTATATGGACTCTGTCTGTGTGTATGTATTTGCATTCGCTCAAAATGTGCCTGTGTGAGAGAAAGTGTTTGGGCTATTAATAACCTACAGTATGTTCATCATTTTCCATTCATGACCAGCCTCCTCGATGTTGTGCCTCTCTGCCGGTGTTTCTATACCTTCCCTCTTGCCATCTCCGCATCAAAACAAACCAAGCATCTGGTGAAGTCACTGCATTCAAATCCCTGCAGTAGCAGACAGTAATGAGTGGACTTGTCATCTTTTGGTATGATTATTTTTTGAGGCAGCACAAAATCTGATTTAGCCTGCTGTTATTGAATTTCTAATTTTAGCTCAAAAAGGAGACATAATCGAGTTAAAAGTGTGATAACAAGTGGTAACAAAGGTAACACGCGATGCCTGTGTACAACAACATACCAAATACTTTGTGATGCAGCTGATTGTCAAACCCATTTAATTCACTCCTAATGCAGAGAAGCGATTGATGTCCTGACAGCTGTCTTTCCCGTCATGTCATTGAAGTCAAAACATTATTTGTAGCGGAACAGGAAATACTGCCATAATTCTAATTACAATGTTGGTATTTAATTCTGACACAGATGACGCTTGACGACAGGTATGTGTTTATGAAAATACACTCTCCTCACTCCTCTCTTCAACAAGTAGACACGCATTCTCTTGGCAAATTTCTATTCTATTTAAGCTTTTTTATTCTAGTCTAGTCTCTTCTGGTATATTCTATTGGTATATTCAGTAAATCTTTTTCTAGTATATTGGTGTCTATTCTTAGACTGATACCTGCTCAATGTTTATCTCTGATCCTTTCAAAATGAGATTTCCCATTACCATAAAGGTGATTGGTCATACTTCTCAAGATAAATGTCATCAGTCCTCCACTGACATTTCCAGAAATGAAATATCTCATCATTGATTAGGTCAAATTTTAATTATGATTCATGAAGGCTCAACATTCTCTCCACAGTGCACCAAAACAAATACAAGCTGACATTTGGCTTACAAGTTAACATTTCCCACTATCATCCGTACACTGAACCTGCTTCAGTTAACAAAATAGATTAGTTAGTTAGTTAGTTAGGTTATTTATTGTATGCCAATATGTTACCAATATGCTTTTAAAGTACAAAAAAGTTCACACACCCAAATCAATCAGATGTTCCATTTTTTCAGTTCTCCTTGCCCAAATTCAGTTGTGCCAATACTGTTTAATGTCCAATATGTTTTTGCTAATTTGTTACTCTTTGTTGTTGTTTTTTGCTACAAAAAAGTAGCATTTTAGTAGCATTTTTATTTTTGAGCAGACAGATTTTTCTGTGTAAAATATTTTCATTATTTGTCATTACAACTCAGCAGTTTGCAAGACTACCCTTCACTGGGTTAAAGGTAAAGACCATTAAATTGTTCAAAGCAGAGCTTCAGATAAATAAGATGGGGAATAATTCTATTATGTGAAGTTATTTAATATCCTTTTACTTTTGAGTATTCTTTTTAAATTTCTTTATTTTAAATGTACTGCAAGTTGTAAGTGCTATGTTTTAGGATTAAATCAAAATAAAAATAAAAAATCACAGAAAACTCAGAAACAGTGTATTTGTCTCATCACATTGGGTTTTTGGTTTAAAAAGAAAGTTTGGTAAAACAGAAGATTTCATACTGAAAAAGTGTGTAAGTGATTGTGACATCTGTAATGCTGGTATACCTGCTGAGGAAAATCAAGCAAGGGTGGTTTTCCACAATAAGGAAGGTCATCATATCACCACTGAGATGTATAATGATTGTGGCTGCTTGTGTGTGTGTGTGTATTTGTCTGCATGAGTCACACACATCTTCAAGTTGTCTTGTCTCCGTCCCAGAGGACATTCTTACTTTCCTCCTCTGGGCTGAGACACTATAAATGGACTCACTCTGCATTCAGACACTGGCCTGACATAATTACTAACCCGACTGAATTCTTCCAAGGTCATGGCTGGCCATCAATCGTCAGGCTTTGAGAACAGCAGCGCCAACAACACACCCTCCTGCACAGACACACACACACACACACACACACACACACACAATCACAGCTCACAGCTCACCTCAATTATGCCAACATTTGTGTACACAAGGCAATCGGGTCTTGTATAAAACCACACATACACTGTCACGTTAAGACTGGCCAGGTTATCGTATCCTAGCAACAGAGACAGGCGTCGACCGTTCAGTCTTTTCCTGTCCAGTGCTGGAGCACTGAAGCCAAACCTCCTTCTGCTTTCTCCGGCTGCTGGAGCATTTGTCTATTGCTTCACTTCACACCTCTGTTGTTTATCATATTTCTTTCTCTGTCTCTCTCTCCATCTCTTCGACCTGACGTGCACCACTTTGTTCTCTAACTGAATCTTTCTCTTTCACTCAGACAGTGAGAATGAAGAGTCTGCAGCTAAAAGAGAGGAGAGTTTCGATGAAGAGGTAATGGATGAACTTCTATTTTTTAAGGTCTTGAACTTTTGTTGTTTTGATCGTTGTACCAGCTCTCTTTGCTTTTTACTAATAGCTGATTTATACCTATTTGTGAAGGAAATATTCAAATATTTGAATGTTTGTTTCTTTACAGACACAAATCGGCAGTGTCTAATCAGAGGAGACATTTGTGAAACGTGACTGGATTTTATTCTATGTGAGATTTTATCTTATTATCATCACAATCGTGTTGTCTTATCCTTTCGGAATAGATCCATACTGTTCTGAGGGGTCCCACGACACGACATATAATAATAACAAGTAGCATCCCTGTCTGGAGGAGCTGCAGCCACTGTCATCTTTCTTTTGGAAAATTCTCACAGTGGAAAGCACATTGAGAACAGATTCTGTGCAGCTGGTATGTTCTATTTGTACAGGAAACTAATTAGTTATATGTCCTGAGAACTTTTGTAAATATTCAAGGTTGCACCACTTATGATGCACACTCCAGCCTCCATGGTGATGGGGATTGTCTTTGCCCCTTTGGGATTGGTCCTTGTTTTCACTGCTGCCATCACACCTCAGTGGAGAGAGGGACAGGCACGTCTGGGCATGGCAGGGCCAGGGTCACTTCTTCGGTCAGGATTGAAAAGTC
Organism: Siniperca chuatsi; assembly: GCF_020085105.1. Lineage (NCBI taxonomy): Eukaryota > Metazoa > Chordata > Actinopteri > Centrarchiformes > Sinipercidae > Siniperca > Siniperca chuatsi. Next base: position 16,986,274 of record NC_058056.1, read on the forward strand.
AGGGGATGGGGGTCAGGTCCGGGTCAGTGGAGGCACTTCTCTTACTGCGCTCTGATGGACTATGGGAGAGCTGCCTGCAGGTGGAGCACTCAGAGCTGAAGCAGTGCTGGCCTGTCGCAGGTCCATACCAGAGAGACCCGAGAGTTCGCCTGGCACAAGGTTTGGTCCTGACCTCATTGTTCCTGTGTGGCACCGGCATTGTTCTGGCATGTATTGGGGTCCGGTGTTGGACAGATATACCTCTGAGGGGTATAGCAGCTACAGGTGGACTCCTGGTGGTGATATCCGGGCTGGTGAGCCTGACTGCACTCGGGGTGTACACCCACAACCTTGGAAGACTGGGGATGGCAGATCCAAGTCAAGGCATCAATAACCCCAGGTTCCCCCACCTCAGCCTGCATCCAGCTGGCTCGCTCTACTTTGGATGGCTGGGTTCATGTTTACAGGTTCTAGGAGGCAGCGCTCTGCTGTTCAGCTTCAAACGACCAAGAAGTCCGACCTGCCCGTCCTGTCCAGAGCTACCTGCCTGTCCTGCGTGTCGTTCATGTCCAGAGATTACCAACAAGCCAGACACAGACGTATATGAAGTCAGCTGTTAGAATGTGAACCTCAAACTTAAAAGACTTGAAGACAAACATGGGTAAATATGAACAAATCTGGACATGTGAGCAATTCTTAAAGTCACTTCCAACTCATTAGCTAATAAATCTGCCAACTAAAGAAATTAGTCAATCAGGACATTGCCACTACCTGATTAATAGACTCCTGTCAGGTTTGAACATGATGGATGTAACTGCCTCTTGACATAGACAGAAATATAATTTTGGGTTGTGAAATACAAAGTGATGAATCAGTACAAAGATTGTTATAGAGTCATTAAGGTCATTGTGTTTGAAGAGAGCTCAAGTTCCTGCTGCCTTTAACTGCAACATGTAGTGAAACACGACTGAAGTATCTCTTTGTGCTGCCTTTTACATTGTAGCCATGCCTTTGTACTGTTGGCAAGAAACATGACATTTTTTGTGTCGGAACAAAACTGTGACATATTAAATATTTGTGATAAATTCTAAGAGTGGACAAGCAGTTGCTTAGATAATGTTAGGGCTTTAAATATGAACAATTGGACAAGCTTGCTTTAGATGCCGTCATAGAATACCACTGTAAAATTTGGATTTCTTCTGTACTTTCTAGTTTTACGTTCCTGTTTTCTTTGCAAATGTGCTTCTTTGGAATGGAGACAACAGTCTTGAATAATTTTTTTCAAATAGATTTGCAATCTGCTTTTAATATTTTCTTGATTCAATCACTGTGTGCAAGCAATGAAAAAGACCCATTTTAAAAGTCAGATTGCTGAAAGAACATTACAATGTACCAATTTCTTTGCCTGTCAGGGTAAATGAGGGTATGATACCTTTACTAAGGAGCCTTCAATAAATGTGATATTTCTGCCTTGATAATTTTAAAAGTGAGAAGAAAAAACTTGTTTGAGGAGGATGTACGACAGGGTGTTGTTTGGTCTTTATAAATTATTGGTTGATGTTAACTTGTTATGGTGTGTTCATACTTGGTGGTGCATTCTGCATTGAATAAAACATTTCAACAATATATCTCCGTCCCAGTACGCAACATCAAGAGTAAAAGCATTAAAAAAGCTTTTTTAAAGACATTGAACAGAACAATGATTATGTATAATTAATCCTGTGCAGAAAGAAGGTAAACAAATTGACATTGCTCTTGCACTCAGTGTCACAGAGATATTGTACATTACTAATTACACTGTATGTGTATGCCTTTGTTGTCCTTATACAAACTGAAGCTATTTATACAGCTTGTTTCAAGTGTTGGACAGTAATTCAAATTCATTGTTTCCACACAAAGCTGAGAGGCAGAGAGATCATCACAGCCAACGCACAGCAGACAAGGTCCCTTCAGTTAAACCTAGTGAATTGGCAGAAAGAGCCTTGTTATGTGAACAGATCACGACCTGATGAGAGAATGAACAATTCAGTTCTTTCAATCAGCGGAAAACAACGTCATACAATGTGTGACATTAAGTTGAGACCAGAAGTTCAATATAGTGAATTTGGCACAAATCTGAGTGACTAACATGCAGTGAGTGGAGTCTTGCATTGAAATTAAAAGAAGTTTGGAAAATGGATTCACTCATAGAATAAAATGGAATTTGCCAGTTAACTTTGTGCTTCAATAAAACAAGTATCTTTGAATCTTAGTGCTTTTTGCAACACACAAACCCTGCATTGTATATTGGTATTTTTCAACTAACGGTCTTTGGGACACATTTTTGAAATGACTGAATCTGAAACAAATTTTAACCTCAAGTTCAAAGGTCACTGCTGTATGGCAGACTGTTTTGAAAGCAGCAAACCTTACCTGGTGATAGGTCAAACAGAAGAAGACTGTAAAGAAACAATTTCTACATTATATCTATTCAGTGGCTTAAAGAGGGCAAAGAAAGGTCTTGAAGCACTGAAATTCATGCATAAAAGACAAGATGTCGACATACACGTGTATGGCCATGCATTTTATAATCTTCTGTCTGTGTCTCAAACTAAATCACATACACTTATAGACAACCACACAAATTTAAAAAATGCAAAGAACTGGGTGGATAAAATATCTGCTCTATTTAAGGTCTGTCAGCCATTCCCCATTCAGTCACCCTGATCTTTACCTTTAACCACAACAGGAACTTCACAACACATTTCAGTGATCATCACGCTCCCTTTTTATTAAGCTGATAAATATTACAGTGAAAAGGAGCAGAGCCACCTCTGACATCTCAGCACTTGAGGAGTCTTCACTTGTCTTGCTGCATTCATGGCAGACTTCATGGACAATAAGGAGCACTGAACCCACAGCTGTCATACAGCTCATCTGTATGGTTCGTGTTCTCCACAGGTGCAAGAAGGCTCAAAAAATAACTACAAAAGAAACCCCGTCACCATGACCAACAAGGAGCTACAACAGTGTTTCTGAAGCAAATTATGTGCAAAATATTTAAAAATGTATACCTTTATTAAGGTAATGTCAATAAACAAATACATACAGTATTTATAGTAAGACTGTATTTACATATCACATTACAAGATGCATGACTTATAGTGCATTGAATTCTAAGAAAAGTCCCACAAATACATACTGAGCTCAGATAGACACTTGGTAAATTGTTCTTTTCTCTGTTGTAATCTTTTTATATTTGTTTGTTGTGAGCAAGTCTAGGTCTAAATTTGCAAGTCAAGTCTGCAATGATACATTTCACTGACATACTCGATTAAAGTGCTGATTTAATGGCAATTTAACTAATCCTTTCTGGCGAATGTCAGCAGAGGACATGGTGAAATGCACCACTCTCACACTGCTGCATGACAAATGTCTTCCATTTGTCTGATTCTAGTAAACAACTTTGCAGTGATGTGACTGTTCCAGCACGGTCTTAAATGTAGAAGTAGTTCTCAGCAGCTTCTCCGCTCTCCGCCATTTCACTCAGCTGTTTATTTATTGACTCCTGCAGCGATCCCAGAGAGAATTCTAACACTGGACTGGTCTCTGTGCTCGGAGAACCCTGTGGGATCTCCAGGACAACATCAGATGGTTCTGCGTCCACTAACTGCTCCCCGTCGCTGAGGCTCAGTTTGTATGCACCTTCTGTCTCTGCGGTGGCTGTCTCCTTAGCGACAGTTTCCAAGGCAACCCCCTCAGTAGGTGTGTCCTGCACTGCCACGTCGTCCCCTCCTTTGGAGGGCTTGAGTGCGGCCAGTCTTTCGATTTCTTGAACTAGCTCCTCGTTGCGCTCCTTCCACTGACGAAACTTTGAAGCTGTCAGATCAGAGTCCTCTAAGATCTTGTTGATCTGCAGTAGCTCCGTCTCTTTGGCCTGCAGAGTAAAGTCAAAGAGTCAAATATGAAATTATCTGATTCTGACTGACTGACACAACAGTTATTTGATACTGGGTAATTCTTATATCCTTGAATCAGTTGACAGTTGTTTAAACTTGCAAAGTTCAGTCAAAAGCAAAGAAATATAGGATTCTGTAACTCAAGAACTGATTAACTGATTATCAGTCAACAAATTTAGCAGCATGAAGGCAGTTGACCTGTGTCAGTATGTCATCATATGGCTTGTGTTTTGGACAGGGAAGGGTAAACTGAGAACCTGAGCCATGAGCTGGATGTCTTTTCTGCTCACCTTAAGAGTGCTCTGCAGGGCCCGGAGCGTGTGCGCCTTCTCATTGATGATAGGGTTCTTGTTGCGACGAATGAATGATTTCCTGAAGTGGTCATGCGTAAATGGCTGATCGTGGCCGATTAGAGAAACTCCACCTTCCTTTATGTTGTTTAACATCATGCCCATCTCATCTACCGGTCCTCCTTCTCACAGGGACAAAGACACAGACAGGCAAGTAAAGTAAGGGCAATTAAAGGTGGAGGGACAGACACGAAAGAGATGGAATTAAATACAAAACAGAGCAGTGGGGTTTGGTTGACAACATCACACACATGAAGCTGTTATGAACCCTCCATTTGTCAACTGTTGACTGGGCAAAATATCCACAGGGTAAAGCCAAGAAATCAACAAGTCATGATGAAGGTGACTTTTCCAAATTTCACAAATTATTAAAACATCTATCAGAGGGACTCGGTCTTCACAAATTATTCAGAAAGAAATTATTCATTGAGAGAGAAAATAAGAAAGCAGCAAAGAAAGCAAGAAGATAGTGGAGACGGAGTTATACAGTACATACCTGTTCCTTTGCTGCCCCCTGTCACAGGACTCGATAATGGCACCTTGTTCGTCTTCCCCTTGGGGCGAGGCAGAGTGTTGGACTGCACTTTCTGAGGCACATAATGAGACACATAATAATCGGAATGGTACCCCAAATGGTGTGTGTGTGTGTTTGCTGTGTGTTTATGCATGTGTAAACCTCTAACTGTACTGACCTTGTTTCTTCTACGGGGTGAAGGTGATCTCTCACTTTCAGATTCAGTCTCACTGTAACATTCTGTTCAACACAGGTTGTTAAATTAATGATATTACCATTGCACATTATATATATAATATAGTAGAGTACATATATATAAACTTTTGGTACACAGATAAAAATGTGTAGCACATTCGACTTTTCTGATGATATTTAACTGGCTGGCAAGACTTGATTAAAATCATATAATAAACTGCAGGTAACCATAGCAACAGCAATTATGCTTCATCCTATGTTACCAGTTAACTCTGTCTAGTGAAACTATCATAACCATGAATTAATAAGACTGCAATGTTTAAAAAATAGATGACTTTGGTTAATTTTCTCTACAATCTTTCCCATTATTTTGTTTGTACACCAGGACATCTCATCATGCAATATTGGTTATTTCCTTAATAAAGAATGGAATTTGTACTTTAAGTCAGTTTTAATATAGATTATAAATGCACCAAAGTTATTTCAAGACATTTTGGGTGAGTGAAGCCACTAAATGCATATTTAAGTGCATAATGTTAGTGATTAGGAGTACAAATATAAGTTACAAATATAAGGAGAATGTTTCCCCACCTTCTTCACTATCTGGGCCTTTGTGGAGCTTCTTATGCTTCTGTATGGCTGTAATCAGACAGTTAATCCACCTGGAGAAAATCATGACAAGCAAATACAATTTCTGTTTCAGTAATTTAGTTTAGGATTAGGCACAGCTTTGAATTTCAACAAACGTCATCATTATGTCAAACGGCACAAAAACAGGATCCTGAAAGGCCAACTATAGGGGGCAGTGCAGACCATCACCTGTTAGAGTATGATTTAACACTTCTAACGTGCAAAAAAATAATGAATGAAGACATTATATTTTATCTAGTCTACCATTATACATATGTATTTTAGAACTGGTCATTTATGTAAGACATGTAGCACTGGAGGCTAAATTTGCAATATAACTGCCTTAGCTCATCTGTTTAGATTCTGGGAGAAGAGAAAGAAAGAGAAGATAGACAGGCTGAACAAGGCCTTAGTCTGTAATCGATCCGACTTACTTGCTCATGTCACTGACATTGTCAGCAGCAAAGAAGAAGTTTTGAAATCGCTGGTGGCACATTTTAAACACGCTTGTGGGGAGAGAGGGAGGCACAAATGTGAAGTGGATCTCAGGCCATATGAAACTCATCACAGAGAAATTAAAACACATAAATCATGCAGACATACACAGATGCAAAAGAAATTATTTGTCAGTAGAGATTCCATGAATTCATAAGATACAACATGCACTTTTTCTTTAACAGTTTGACATTTTGAAAGTAGAGAAAAAAGGTTTCATTTTGGACAGTTTCCTGCATCACGTAAGTAACTACAGTATGTTAAATAAAGCCAAGACAGATCGTCCACTGTACAGTTTTTTTCTCCCTCAAATACTTTTCATGGTAACTTTCATACTCTCTACAAACTTGTAGACAAATGTTAAAAAACCTGTTAATATGATCCATCGTAGAAAAGGTTTCAGTCGTAGTCATCTGGACACTGTTTTCAGAATCAAGACGTTTCGAAACGTCTTATTTCTGAAAACAGTGTCCAGATGACTACGACTGAAACCTTTTCTACGATAGAACACTCTTGGACGAATGAGGGACTACACAGTCTTAATATGATCCATCATTGACTTCATCCTTACTATTTTCTCTTGTGCTCTCCAGCGCTCTCTATGTTGTAGCTGGCGATATTGACAAAACCCTCTGCCTTCTCATCCTGCAGAAAAAACAAATACACTGTTCAATTATGTTATACGTAATACTGACAAGAAAATGAAGCACAGTCAAAGGAGCAAAATGAATATTTAAATATTATTGACTCTATTCATACAAAATGTATGTTACCACATACTAAAAGTCTTACAGTACTATATTAAAGCCCATACTAAAGTAAAGTTATAATACAGTAAATTACTAAAACAGCAGTATTGAAACATCTTTGAGGTTAGGTGTTTCAATGATACTACATCAGTCATTTGGTTCCGTAGAGATTAAACATTCCCATAGTTTTATTCCCACCTGTTGGGTGGTGTACCAGTAAAGGGAAGGCCCCTTGAGGACGAACCAGAAGCGCTGCCACTTCTGGGTGATGAAGACACTGCTCTCCTTTCTCTTCTTCCACAGCCAGCCGTCAAAGTCGGGTCGACCCAGCTCACGGCAGGACACACGACGCCGACTCATAGCCGTCGACATTCCTGGGAGGACGAAGAAGAAGAGTAGGAAAAGTAATCAGTTTGTTATAGAGAGCAACAATCACTGGAGCAGAGATGTAGTGTTTGATTTGGGTATGAGTCTTTACTTTGGTACAAAACCATTTTCCTGATGCTGAGGGCTTTTCTTTTTCACCTTTGGACACTGGCTTAACTTTTCCCTGACCATCTAAACCTTTTCAAAAGAATCATGTGCATTAGTAATTAGTTCCATGTTAAGTCCTACAGATAGATCTGTTAACTTTTAGGAAACATTTTCTAGAAACATTGGAAATGTTTACTCTGCTCTTAAACTAGTGCTTAATATGCTTTTGTCTTGGTCTTGAATTGGCCTGAACACCTATGGACCCTGTCATCCATTCAATACAACCTGGTGTGGGTATTGACTTTGACATGATAAAGATGGTCTCGACTACAGCTTTGCAGTGGAGTTTTTGCTTACATTCATAGTATTACAGCATAAACCTTTACCTTTTGTAGAGCTCTTCTCTCTTTCCTTATTTCCCTGAAAAGAGAAACCGACAGAGTTTATTTAGTGATTAAAATGTGGGGTTCAAAATATTTTAAATGTCTGGCAATAAATGTTTGCATGTCTTTCTTTTTTCTCTCACCGTGTGTCCCACCATTTCAGGGCAGGAACTTAAGCTAACTGTTTTCTGGTTGACTCTCTGAGGTGAAGGACTTCTGAATGACCCAAATCTGAAGGGGGAAAGACTTCTGGGTGACGGCGACCGGTCCTGTCTCAGTCTTGGGGAGAGCCTTGAGCTCTCCAAACTCTCAAACTCCCCTGAGAAACACACATGAATGTGATCATCCTGCATAAACCTGCAGTGCACCTGGATGAAATTATAACTGCAAATTCTAGCATTTGTGTTGACAGCCAAATGACAATAAAACTTTTATTATTTAACACACCATGATAAATCATACTGAATTTGTGTCAGCAGTCAATGATCAACATTTAATACTCTTTTATACAATCAACATCACTGTATCTAGACAACAAATCTCATCAGTGTGCATGGCACAAGTGCTAATAAATCCATTACACTAACAATTACTCTGACTAGTTTTCCATTAAGAGAGAATTTTGTGATTTGTTGTCATCTCATGCATGTGAGGTCACAATCCTTTTAATGTCACCGCAAAATGAAAACCAACATTTTCACCAAAACAATCCTCAAAATTCAGTTCTTTTAAAAAGAAAGAGCGAAAAGATTAAAGAAGAGAATCAGGCTAAAATAATTATTTTACTACATGGGTTATAGAAAGACAGTAAAAATAGACAGTCACTGACACTGCTTACAGTAAGATGTCAGGGCGATGGATCTATTTCAAATTTTTTATTATTACCTGCAGATAGTGTATAAAGGATTTTCTTCTTCACATTAATCGACATTTTTGACATTTTTTCCAAATAATATATTTGCAGGGCTTAAGTGGTAGTTATTCTTTCATATTGCTTTAACAAAGACCACCTGTCTCTGCAAAAGCCTCTCTGCTTTATGTTCCATCCAATATCCTGCTTGAAAAACTGAAACAAGATGCTCTCAAAATACAGTTTCAGCATATTGTGTTTTCTTACCTGAGGCTGACAATGGGGACAGTTGGTTTTGATATGAAGTGAGAGTCAGAGTCTCCTCCAGCTGCTTGTCAGTGGGCAAGTCTGATTCCTCCTGTCCCATAGGCTGCACATGTACCTCTGTCCCGTGAATGGCTCTTCTGGAATGAAAAACACAAAGAAACTGATCACAACACCAATCAAAACAACTCATTGATGGTGCATTCAGGTGCTTCTGAGAAGCTATAACATCTGAGATTTGAGATTAGCCGATAAGCCATCATAGAAGTGGTGACAATGTCTTTGACAAAAAGATGTACTGCTAGTGAAACAAGTGAAACAGTATAAACGACCTGTTTTGTCTTTTAAAAAGGTGAGTATGACTCTACAATATATGCCAGTTGCCTGAAGTTTCTACTTGTTTTCCCCTTAAACTGGAGTTATAGTGTATCAGGATGAGACAGGATTATTTACAGCCTTACAGAGTGCGGCTGCTCTCCATCAGCTCTCACTGTCTCTTCCATCACTCTTTTTCCTCCCTTCTCCCATTTTTTCTTTTTTCCTTCCCTTGTTTGTGTCTTTCTTCATCGCTCAAAAACTCCCTCATCTATTCATCTTCCTCATTTCTTCCTATCCTATCATTTCCAGTCATTTGTGCGTTGTGGGTGTGAGTAGAGGAATTTATGGCATTTGCAGTGTGACCTCATCGCAGCCTACCGGGTCCTGGCAGCTTAACAAGGTCAAAAGGGTTTGTTGGAGGTTCAGTTCTATTGAGTAAATCCTTGGTAGTTTAGTGAACCAAACGTATGTCCAACCTGCCACACGTAGATTTATTGCACTTCTAAACAGACTCACTGAAAGGAGAACAGGTGCAAGTTCCCACAAATCAGCTAATCTTTTTATTGGTTATACAGAAAATTACACTTACTTTTCATATTCAAGACAAAATGTGTTTGAGATGGGGAATTCTAAGGAATGAATTGTCTATAAGCTTTAATTTTACATATTATGGTCATGTATGGTGTTTTTACAATTAAAGGTACCCTGTGGAGTTTTCTTATAAACACATACATTTCTGTTTACATTCAATGTTTCTCACCAAAAAGTTTTACATGTATCCTTGAGGCCTATCAAACATGCTGAATGCATTTCCATCCTCATAAAACATTTGAAATTTGAAATCTATTTTGTTTACATCCATGTTTGTTAGCTTGCAGTCTTCTTCTTCCCTGCATTTTGCTACATTTCTTGGCACATTACCGCCACCTGTTGGTCAGTGGAAAAGAGTGAAAACCATTTGCAGTAATGTGTATCATCGTCACCTGTGTACATGTGAGCAAAATATAAACAAAAAGGGGACCGACTCACCAAAACATTGCTCCATAGTGCTACTAGCAGTCAAAAATTTCTCAAGGTACTTTTCATTTACACACATTTCATATTTTTAAGTATGGTAGATTAATGTATTTTGGTCGTATGGATCATTCAGCTCTATGCAATGACTTTCTTTGGATAAGCAAGAATGATTTATACTCTCACCTAAAAGACAACTAATTGAAGCTAACTTAAAATAATGCTAATTTAGCATAAAAGCAAATTTATACTCTTACCTAAAAGACAGGGAAGGTTAAGGTTCAGGTTCCTTTGACTTAAACTACGGAAACAATACAGATTCACCCCTGGATCTAATTATCCTAAACTGAAATTGAGTAGTAGATAAATAAAATTGTATGTGTGAAGCAATAATGCTGTTGTGGCTTGGGGTTTCTTCTAATGGCTTTACAAACAACTGGAAATTTTCTTTTGAAATGATTGTATGTTGTCTATGAATGGGCGATATGGATATAAAGTAATCCTCTATCACTGTATATGTAATTTTATATCAAAATCATTATATCTTCCCATAGAGTAAAATTTCTGGAAAAATCAATTGAGAAATGGTTTATGGATAAAATAACCCAGGTGGGAATTTCTGTTTTTGGCTAATCCACTGAATTAAATACCTAATAAATCAGAAAAAAATCACATTGACAAAAAAATCATATTAAAATCCACTATTGCCCACAATGACCTAATACACCCATAATTATTCAAAGGAAAAGTTAATTAATAGAGAGAAAGTTAATTTATGCTCTCACCTAAAAGACAGGGACCTGACAGAAGCTGCTACCCTCTCAAATATGGAGTATCTCGGGTTCCCCTCCTCGTCCTTCTCCTCTTCCTCCTCTGACCTCTCTTCTTTCTCCTCTTCCTCCTTCTGAAGAGAAATCAGCAGAAATACAAGCATGTGAGTGTGCGTACTAAACTCTGTGTGTGTGAGTGTGTGTATTTAGGGGTTAGCGCAGGGGTAAGGAGGCGGATGTCATGTGGATTGTAATGGCAGCCTTCTCCTCAGGTCTCCATCCGCGCTGTCTGTGTCTTAGGAGATGAGACAACAACACAGACACAAACACACACATACACACACTCTGGGAACCTCTGGCTAAAAGCAGGGCATCCAGTGAGGACGATAAGGAGTTAATACACACAGCTGATTCACATCTCCTTATGTGTGCTTCCTCACCCTATGGCAGTAACTAGATCTGAGATTAACATGGTAATGGTCACAGGGGGGTGTGAAATGCAATGAGTGCGTGTGCTTGTCTCAGATAATTCAGTGTGTAGTTCAAAGACAAACAACAGTCGGCATAGTGACTACTGGGAGATTGTAAGTGTTTATGGAAACTGTTGGCTTGGGGTATTTTTCTAATGGCACAAACGATTAGATAGTTACCAAATTGAGCTTTCAAGCCCATAAGCTTCTGAGGAAAAGTACAAATAAAAACCATCATGAGATATTTGGTATACTGGTAAACAGTGATGATGTGCACGAGTTTTCCCAGTAGTCTGTCAAAAAGGGGTTGGTGGTGAAGATACTGTGTGTGAATTATGTGTACTGTTCATTAAATATCAAGATTATAAGATTATAAAAGTGTTGGATGGACCTAACACATAGTGAAAATTCAGCGATTTTTAGAGCCTAGCGAGCAGTGGGGCTGAACACAGTGAGGTTTGTTCTGTCAAAGAGGAAAGGTTATGTGGTCATTAAAGTCTAAACTAAGCAGACTTTTAACATATTTTGTGTACAAAATAAAGATTTTTGCAGGACAAAAGCTTACTGAGTGTACAAAATGGAAAGTATTCAGCTTCCTGGGAGTGAGGCAATCTGCACATGAGATTTTGAAATTTCTTATGTGTGTTTTGTTGCGAGCAGGAATATCTACAACAACTTTCATGGAAATCTAGCCTTTAATTTTTAAGACACCTCATCATGGACCAAAGTGTTGGTCAAGGGTAAATTAATGACTATCATTATGTATATATATCCATACCACATTTCCTGGGTAGTGGTACAACTGAACATGGTTTTCTTTGTAAATCAGAAAGGTACAGTATATTCAAACTTTTCATTTGCTACTTTGAGAAGTTGATAGAGTTGATGGAGTGATGAGATAAGTGGAGGAAGACTTTAATGATCCCTGACCTGTGTGAAGGAGAGCTGGACTGGGTCTCTGCTTTGCACTGACCCAGGAAACTTTTTCAGGACCAGAGTTACTCCGCTGGGATTCTCCTGCAGCTTCTTCACAAGGTTAGCTCTGCTCCAGCCCACCTGACGTAGCAAAACAGATGATTATTCCAGTTTGAGGGTTACTGTTTCAGACACTGAAACACTTTGCAGGAACAGTAAATGCACAGAGGATTGTCTCAGTTACTTTGGAGCAAAGACAATTCACAGCTCATACTGATATAAAGCCTAAGACTGAGAGGACCACATGTATACAGTACAATGGAGCTGTGCAACATACACACAGGCTTGTGTAAACATACTGTATACTGTAACACTCACCACTATCTGGTCGTTGACTTGAATCACTTCATCACCAGCCAAGATCTTTACAAAGACATCAGCTGAAGGCTGCAAAAGGAGAGACAAATAACACAAGTAAGAACTTGTAATAAATAAAACCCAGCTGAATATTGTTCAGAGTAACTTTTGGCAAATTCTTTTTTACTTTTTAGGGACAAATTATGCTCTTATCCACTCGCAATGACTCGCAATGAATCAGCAGGTAGAGATTCAGGGTTTTAGTACTGTACTTATATAAAATTATCACAAGTTTTGTGGAAGTAGGAGTCTCTTTTTCAGGTATGAGGGCTTGTTTATCAACTCCTGTTACACACAGTATATGAGCATCATTTTGACATATACATTTATACATTTTTGTCATACCTCATCAAAAGATTTGTGACTACCAAACAAAAATAAAAAATAACCCATTACTGTAATAGTTATTCCTATGATCTGGCAGTTAATCATAATTTGCAAACTTTTAAAGTGTCTTTTGAAGCTATAAATAATTTAAGACCCTGTACTGTGTGTGTGTGTGTGTGTGTGTGTGTGTGTGTGTGTTTGTGTGGGCAGTGGTCACGTCTCTTATTAGCAGGCAGCCGTAGTGATGTAACTGCAGTATCAGGGGAGTTGAGCATGTTTTGTTGTTGACATCATGGAAAAATAACATCTCCATCTTTCTGTCCCACAGGGGTGCTACCATCGCACTCATTTTACAAGCCCTCCTTATTCTGGCTGATAAACACTCCTTCCATTGCTCCCAAGTTTATTTTACAAGTCCCTTGATCTAACTGATCTTTGGCTTTCTCAGAAAATGATCCATCTCTGCTCCTTCCATGGAATTTGATTTTCTAAGAGAAGCCAAATCACTTGAAACTGAAGTTAACAAAATCAGCATTACTAAGGCATTTCACCACTTTTAATGTGATAAATCCTATGTACAAGACTTCCCTGTGGTTCTATCCAGTTTAATAATCAGCTACTATAGGTGTGACTATCAAATTAGTAACCAGTCTAAAAATGGATGAAAACCAGAAAGAAAAGTGTACTATTGCACAAATAAAGATGTAATCTTATTAAAAATAAAATGGACGAATACCTGGTTAATTATAAATATAAAACATGGCACACGACAATTGTAACTATTACACATACATACATATTGTAAGCCATGATGTCATCATGTACTGATAGGCAGGATGTTTCTTTGTTTACATGCAGTCAGCAGCCTGGAGTATATATTTATAAATACAAAGTATTTACAGCACAAGGGCTCAGATTGGTTTCAATTTCAAAGCAGTGAAGCAAAGAAAGATAAGCCAACAGCTAAAAATAATGTGTCACACAAAAGTACTTCCAAGGGGATTTCTGCCTCATCCAGAGCTCATGCTTTCACAATAAATAAATGAATCCAAATTAAAATTTTATACTTCAGCTGTGCAGAATTCATAGTAGAAAAAGACATAATTTTATACTGATTCTCCTGCCACTGAAAACAACCACAAAATGACACTTTATTAAACATAGACGATAGTTGAAAAAGAGCCAGAAAAAGGAAAACTGATTATTCTTCTTCTTTATTTTTGCTCATCACAACTGAAAATATACTTCCAGTTCCTTCTAGATGAGACACCCAGAGAGACAAGTGTAATATCTGTGTTATATATGTGTTATAATATGTAACAGATCGTCACCTGTTACACTCCGACACGTCAGCGCATGTTTTAACAAGACAGAACTGGTAAAGAAATGAAACACTGTACGGCACTAGATTCTTTTGGATGTAAGCCTCAGCTCTTTTCATGGGGCTCTTGCAAAAGACAATCTGCAGTTGAAGTTAACCTTTTGGTCTGGAGTTCGAGAGGAGCAGAGGTTTGAGTCACGCTGCTCTTCAGAGGATTGGTTAAGAGCACTGAGATGGCAGGGATGGTTAACCCTGTATGGTTTGTGAGTCAACAGTGAAAGCAGGAAAGTAAATAAGAGTCTGACCTCAGCAGCAGTTCCAGTCACGTAGTGGTTACTGGAGCCGATGGACGTTATCTCAATCCCCTAAGAGAGAAACAGAAACAGAAAGATGTTATACACATGATCAGACTGATAAACCTGCATATACTAGCTACTTAGCAGCACAGAATGTCAGTTGTGCACCACAGTGAGTCAAAATGATTCACCATAATGGACTCATAAACATTGCTCTATATTGTTACTGTCATCACTCTTGGAGTCTGTGGAGATACTGATGTCTGTCTCTAGATGTGTCGATGGTTCAGCCTGTAATTACCCATCAGCCTGCCTTGACTGATTATTTTAAGTCATAATGGATCATGGAGAGAGCCAACTAATCACACCCCAGAAAGCCCAGACCACATAATCAATATATCACATGTCACAACAGAAACATGAATGAATTTAAACTTTGAACTGAAAAGAGCAGAGCCTAAGACACCATTTCCTCCCATCACTCATAAATACAAAATACTATATATAATTATTATATATAGTGTATATATATATATATATATATATATATATATATATATATATATAGCTGTTGCTATAAAATTCAAATGTTAACCTCAAAACGTCAGTATATATACATTTAATGAATGATTAAAAACATACTATAGTGTAATTATAAGCAGATATAAGCCATAGGCTGGTGTACAAACAGATAATAAATGACAATGTAGTAAAACACAGTTGTAATAATATAAAATATGTCTTCATAGGAGAAGCCATCCTTATAACTGTGTACAACTACATTATAGTGTATTATAAACCATTTAGTAAATATTTATTTAGTGCTTATAAATTCTAAATAGGCAGTTAAAGTAAAGTGTTACCATGGTAATAATTATTTTTTATGGATTTTGATGACATGTTTAGCAATAATCTGCAGGGTTTTGGCAATGCAATTCCCAGCAATAACTTCACAACCACATAATGTAGTAAGCTATTCATCGCCTATGCTAACTACCCAGTTATTTTTCTCTTAAATACAAACAAAAGGCTTTTATGCTATCATGTAAAAAAACATCACTTCCTGTGCTTTAAACTAAGACATTTACCAGCAATGCATAAAGATATCGGCTATTTTGCAATAACAGTCATAACATCCCAACACTGCATGTACAAATCATTACAGACATCTTTGTGATATAGACTGAACTGAATTGTGTCAAAACTTAAAATTATTTTGCATATCTTCTCTTTATCTCCATCTTCTCCTCTGTGACTGGAATACATTTAAATTTGAGGAAAATGAAAGAGGAAAAAGCTAGCTTTTACTTTTTGATTCACATTTACTTTATGAATTGAGCAAGCGTACGTCACATTTTGTACATTGTATGCAATGTGAATGGTGCATGTGAATTATATTTCTTCCTGCCTCTCACTTCCCTTTCTTTCTGTCTTTAGTTCCCATTGCTTTTAATTATTTAGAGGGCAGATTTTGTTATCTGTGATGCGCTCCAATAAATTTCTCTCTGTCAGCCGAGGATAATCAGGTTTTGTTGCTAGTTGTTGAGCACATTTGTAAAAATGATCCTGTTCCACTGAAACATTGTGAGAAATTACCCCCAAACAGTTTAGCTAATGCCCACTCCCTTTACACACCAGCAGCCGCCCATAGACAAACACAACTATGCATCCATGGACACAAACACAACCAAAATGTATGTGTGTCTACGGCATCAGAGGTGATGAAGTGGAGCTAGAAAATGTGCATATTTTCTCTTAACACACTGCAGATGATTAGGAAGGCCAATCGAGCGAGTGAGCGAGCACAAGGAAATGGGACTGCTATAATCTTCCAACATGAGAGATTTTTACATAATGGGCTGCGTACACAAAGGGGAAAAATTTTACAAAATTTCTCTTTAGAAATAAACGAAAAGGACACTAGATGATGTAGATAACAGGCAAAGAAAAGAGCTATAATTGTTGTACTCAATGTACCGACTGAAGGCTAAGGCAGAACAGAAGAGGCAGGAACAGAAGAGGCAGGAACAGAACGTTGTTTATGAGCAATTAGACGTGAGAGAGGGTTTGGATGGGAATAAAAAGAATAGAACTGAGTCCAGGGAGAACCTTGAGTTGGATGAAAGAAGTGATGGGTAGAACCAAATGATGATGGAAATCTCCAGGTAAATGATGAAGGCAGAAAATGAATACTGAAAATGACAGAGAGAGAAAGTCAGAGGAAACACAGAAGACACAGAATAAAAGTTGATTGTCAAGAAACTGGTGAAGCACTAAAACAGTGAGAGAATGTTTAAAATGATGGTAATAATGAGATGGTAAGATGCTACACAGATGAAAATTAACACGGCAGCGGCGGATGGCCGCCCACCATTGAGTCTGGTTCTGTCCAAGGTTTCTGCTGTTAAAAGCAAGTTTTTTCTCGCCACTGTCGCCAAATGCTTGCTCATGGACGGGATTTGTTGGGTTTCTGTAAATAATATTATAAAGAGTACGGTCTAGACCTGCTCTATAGGAAAAGCGCAATGAGATAACTTCTGTTATGAATTGGCGCTATATAAATAAAATTGAATTGAAATTGAAGTGAAGCAAAAAAAACTAAAAACCCATACAGATGTGACCAGTAAAGTAAAGAAGAGGCAGAACTCTTCAGAAAGAGCTTAAAAATGGTTCAACGGAGCTGAAGGAGTGAACAATCACTAAATGTAATAAACATTAAATCTTGACATTGGTTTACAGTTACAGTTACAGTACAGTCTAAAACATTTTCATATCACTCTTATTGGATGTTATTGTGTTAGCAGCAAGTGGCCCACAGTAAATATGGTTTTCATTATTGATTAATCTTCTTATTATTCTCTCAATAAATCAGTTTTGTTTACAAAATGACAGAAAACAGTCTAAGATAATGTAACGTCCAAAGCTCAAAAACCTTAACTTTAACATAAGATAAGACAAAGAAAATCTACAAATCCTCCCAGTTGAGAAGCTGAGGTTAGGGAATATTTGGCATTTTTTCTTGTAAAATGACTATAAAATGACAAAAAAAGTATATAAAAACAGTTCCCAACAACTTGCTATAATTCTTACACATTATCAAATGGATCCTTTCTAGTGCATTTAAGTGAAACAAAATAAATCCTTCCTTTGGTTGGGACCCCCAAGAACAATTGGAAGCCCCCAGACCACATTTTGAAAACCGCAGATTTTTTATTCTGTTTGATTTCAGTGTTAGAGAGTAAAATTTACATACACCATGTTAAATGTCTTATATTTGGTACAGTTACTGTATATGCTACAAAATATTACAGTAAAAGTGTTGGCAGTTTTGCATCTGCTCAGATATAAAAAAACAAGACTTTTCATTGGTTCTACGTTTAATAATGACAAAAGAGTTATTAAGAGCAAGTAGGCTTTACCAGCTGATCACCAGGTGACACAGGCACTAGGTCGACACTCTCGAGCTGAGCAGTGTGGGCAAGAAGCGCCTCAGGGCTGGAATTCTGGATTTCATCACACACCGCCACCAACTGACGGCACTAGAGGATGAAACAAACTACCATTTATAATCAATATCTCATTCAATCCTTAACAAAATAAAAGGAAAAACAATGGAAAATACTTATAGTAATAGTAAAGTACAAATACTTGGCACACTTACCACAGAGATGATGTCCTTTTCCTTTTCATAGACAGCGGTATCCTGTTGGATGCGTGAACAACATGATATGAGTTCCAGCCACACAGTTTCACAAAACAGAGCACCAAAATGACACCACAGCAGCCTATATAATGCTCATATTGATTTGTGGAAATGGGACAATCAGACTCAAAACTCATGTCCCATTTCCTCTTCACAGCATCAGTCAGGAAGTGAAAGGCCAAAGGTATCCAGAGGCAAAAGAGGCATCACTACTGGTATTTTACTGGCTTTTATCATAGCAGTTCTCTTGTATAAATGAAAAAAATTACATAAAACCCAACACATGTTCTATAAAATTTGCAATACAGAAAGTGGGCAATCCCTTTAGCAGTGTGTAATGTCCACGTAATCCAAGGGTTCACACTAATCCCCACAAGCACACATGTGTGTACACTTTATGTAACGTATGTGTATGCAAGTGCACACACACAAGAAGTCAGTACTCAATGTCACAGTTACAGTACTAGAATCAGTACAGGGGAACTAAACTACTTAATCTCTGGTTTGGAGGAAGGTGTTGATAATACTCCTACAGGCATTACTATAACTTGGCCTGGGAGCTGGAGAAATGAGGGGGAGGCTTTGAATGAAGGAAGATGATGACAGGTTAAAAGAGAAGAAGATAGATGTTTTCACAGCATAGAATATTCATTGTATAACACTTATGCCACATACCATTACTGCCTAAGCTAATTTGCAACACCTGATAATGTGATAGTTACATAAAGGATTGTAAGGGAAAAGTAATCCCTGTGAAACGTAACAAGGGATCAACGGTGAACACGGATTTCTGTGCTAATTAAAGGCTGTGACACAAGGCTGCTGGGACTGGGAGAGGTTGCTGGTCATGATTGCTGGTCAGTTCGACTTGTCTGCTTGGCGTTTGTTTGTTGTGTGTATGTGTGTGTGTGTGTCTGTGTGTGTTGGTATTCCCCTTGGACATTTGAGCGTGGATACTTGAGAGACTCAGAACCTGCGATATATTACTTTACACCACAACAAACCAATAAAGGTTGTGTATAAACTCGCAAAGATGTTCAGATCTTTATCTTGATCCCTACTAGAGCAAAGTAGTCTTGTCATGGCACACTGGCTGAATGCTAAAGTGACTAATGTTAAGTTAGTTAGTTAGCTAGATAGCTAGTTAGGGCTTCATTCACAGCAGAAACAGAAACAACATTTAATTAAGGACAGATATTTAAAACAGAAAATTGACAAGCAACTTGATTTAAAAATACAGAGGGGCTGAAGTTAATTTTAGCCACTAAGAGACGTTTGTGCACCATGATAATACCACAAAAAAAATGCTAGCAGCTCTGTTTGAGCTAACATCAGCATGCTAACATGTTCACTATGACAACGCTAACATGCTGATGTTTAGCAGATATAATGTTTACCATGTTCACCATCTTAGTTTAGTGTGTTAGCATGCTAACATTTGCTAATTAGCACTAAACACAAAGTACAGCATTTGGTCATGAACCAAAGTATTGGACAGATTGAAATTTTCACCAGAGTTATTACAATGCAACCCGAGGGGAACATGAATGGCTGTACCAAATTGTATAGCAATTCATCCAATAGTTGTTGACACATTTAACTCACAACTGCAACTGAGGAAAAGTCAGAGGATCATCAAAGTCAGTGGGCTTCATCCTCTGGGGACCACAAATATCTGTAGAAAATTTTGTTGCAATCCATCCAATAGTTGTTGAGATATTTCATTTCTGAAGTGTTGGACCAACTGACCAACAGAACAACTTTGCAAACCTTAGAGCCACACCACTAGCATGGCACTAGCATATACTTTGTAGTGACTGACAACGTAAATGTTATGGTAAACCTGATCCATTAGGGAAATAAAAATGTATGTTGTTTAACTGCTGTAAAGCCAGGTAAGACTGCAAGGGTAAGCTAGATACGGACAGTATTCACTGTTACAAGTGTTGCAAATATTAAAACAATGGTTTAAACCCAGGACAGAAACTCTCCTATGACTTGGCCAGATCCATGTTGTAAATGTAATCTAGAAGTGGATGTAGTGGTAATAGTAGCTGAGGTTTCAATCTCATTGCCACCTCCTACCACACACCATCACTTCTTCGCACCTAGTAACACCTCTTTCTTTCCAGCATCTCACCATTATTTTTTAGACATAAGGTAAAAACACAGCAATATCCACACCTCTGCTTTCTGCTGTATTTGGAGCCACTTCACTGGAGGCTTCCCCACAACAATACAACTTGTCCTATGTTTCTTTTTAACTTTGCCAGAACAGGAAACGACACATTCATATGTGTGAGGTGGGCGACAAGTACACTTCTGCCCTGAAACCAATGTAACACCAGGAGGGCGTGGTGGAAAAAAACAGAGAGTACAGTGCACAAACCCACAGTTCTCAATGCTGGTACTCAGTGAGCATGACTTCTAGACACAAAGAGACATTGTATCCATATGCCTACAACCCCAAATACATGCACACATAATCACTTTCTGACTTAACTGAATTAGCTATTTCACAAAAGTCAAGCGTGTCCAAAAACAAGTATGAAAAAAATACATTGTATTCCCAAAATACCTGTTACCACATTCCCGTCAGTTTTAAAGTACACATACAATTCCAATTTATTTGTACACACACATGGATATGAAGCATATGATACTTGTGAAGCATCTGACGCCTTTGCAGACGTCAGAGTGTTGTCATTGCTGAGGCAGAGACACGTGAGGGGGAAAGGGGAATAGTGGGGAGGAGAGGAGACAAGAGGAGAGGAAAGGAGAGGAGAGAAGAGAAGAAAAGAGGAAAGCCTCCAGCATGTTCACACTCCACTTGCATGCCCTTCTATTGATTTCTCTCTCAATAAGATATTAACTAAAATGCTTCACTTGAAAACAACTGCTACTGTCTTTCAAGGAACCCCTCAAGTTTTGCAAAACAAAATTTGTCACATCAAACAGTTCAGTTACTGTAGCGATGAACCACTTTCCAGTGGGCCAAACCAGATTGTAAATGTGGCACCACAATATTCCACTCATACAGTAACTACCAATTCTTACAGTGCCATCAAGAAAAAACTATAATTTCATTATGTGGACCTTTTTGAGCAGCTCTGTGCCAAAACAAAAGCACAACAGTTCAAGCTACAAACAGACACTCAAGATTGACCTTTCATTCCACTTCATTGTAGTTACAGTAGTTACATATTAGCCACAATTGTACTGTAGACCATCAATAAATGGTAGTCAATCCCATGCAGAATGATCTGCACTAAGATTCAAGTTATCCTAATAGAAACTCTGAGAAAATGTGTCAATTTGTTAAATGACAACAGTGATTTGCAGCATTGTGTTAAAAGGTGAAAAGTATTAATTTCATTGCCTTCTGCTGCACTACTTCATTTGGCTAAGATGAACGTTCTCGTGTTGTGTTGTCTTGTGTTGTGTTGTGTTGTGTTGTCTTGTGTTGTGTTGTGTTGTGTTGTGTTGTGAAGCATGGTGTGTTGCTTGATCAGGCGGTGACCTAACTTTACAGCAGCACTCTTTGCCTGAAAGCTGTTCTCCCTATAGTTGTCTAGGAAACAAAGACAAACTATTATGTGGGTGTAACACTCTGAAAAAAGCAGACAACAAGAATGAACACAGGCATGCATGAACACACATATACAAAAAGGCTGAAGCTATCACACAAAGATGCAATAACACATGAACAGGAATAGATTCCGGCCTTTTCCTTTCTTTTTGTTGTCGTCTGCAACTTCATACACAAATACAATATAGCAAAGCCTTAAAAATCAAAAGCCTTGTCAAGTCCCGCCCCTTCATTCTGTCTGTCTCTGCAGGTATGTTTACATACTTGGACTTACCAGTAGATCTTTTCTATTTGCCACCAGGTCACAGACTTGCTATAAAAAGACTGGGAGACATGGTAGATGATAGATCTCTTTTACACCTGCTCCACATCTTTCCATCCAAATCTTACGAAACCTTTTCCTCTCCCCTTCCTGTCCATGTTCTCGTCCTTGCCTTTTACCACTCCTCTCAGCACTGGATTTATCTCGTCCTCTCTTTTTCAGTGCCATAAATAATAAGTTATAGTCATCCACTTCTGACAGCTCACATAGGTGATGCCTACAGTCCTCTTGATATTGTTCTGTCTATATACTTATTATTTCCTCCATCCTGAGCTTTAAATAAGTCCTCCAATAGTAGAGAAATGATGATCATTGCTTATTAAGCAACAGCAGAGCAGTTTTTAGTATCTTGTTCTCTATTATAGTATCTTCCAGGTGAAAGAAAAGCATTAGATAACCAAAATGTCACCTTTTAAAAAAAGACACAGTCATAGATTTGTTAAACATTACAATTATATTTTCAGGTGATGGTTCTTATGTCAAAGACCTTTTCAAAGGATAGATTTTGCAACAGAAATGTTCTCCTTTTCTTTTTTTAGAATCACCATTAAACTCACATACCTTAATGTAATGCTCTGAAATTAATCTTTGCTCACAGTTCACAGAGCCCTCTTTTTTTCTCTCTGTCTCTCTCTCCTGGACTTTGCTTGCAGCGTGTGCTACTGCGATACTCTGACTTGACAACTCCAGTGTGGGATCCCAACAACACCATCTGACCTTGATCGCCCTCAGGGTGCGAGGAGAAACACACAAACACTCAAACGCACACAGGCAAACAGGAAATAAGAGTCCTTTCTTTGGTGTGAAGGATGTGGTGCAGCTTCTGTGGAAGCAGTTCTCCAGAAAAGGACGTCATGATGAAGCCATGGCCTCCTGACATCACGTCAAACATCACAGGGGGGCATGACACCAGCCTCAATTAGCCGGGAGCAAATTTTAAGAAGCCATGACCATGCTACTGTAGTCTGTATGAGTACAATGGTAAATACTACACTGCTGATCGCTATGGTATAGTGACACATACATGAACAGATGTAATATGACTCACTTGTACAGTAGATGCTGTGTATAAATCAGCTTGTTCTTCTACAAAGCCTGTGCCTGCAGGTTTATAATGCTATGATGACAGTTGAACTGACAGATGACGCCTGGACCCACGTGGATGAGATTTCTCATTTTCTCTTGTCTGTTAAACAGGTGTGAGGGCTTCTCAGCTGTCCAAAACTGACCCTTACGCTCATCTGCCAAGGTTTTTTTTATTTTTATTAATAACTACACAGCTCCTGCCAGGTAATATGCAGCTTTTATAGCTATGAAATTATCATTTCCAATGTTATTTTGTGAATGGAATTAGTTCCTATTTGGTCATTTAAAACTTACACAAAAAATGAGCCCAGCTGTTTTCACTTCAATGACTGACAAGCCACTTTGGCAAGTGAGTCCATCAAAAACTAATTCACATAACGCTGAACTCACTGGACAAAATGTTCTCGGTACAAAACTACTTCTTTTTGGACAATAATTCTTACCTTTAAAACACCTGCATGCACAAACACACAAGTGTGCACAAAAACAGGAATTGAGCAAACAATGGCCAGACATTTCCAACCGATGATCAACCACTGAGAGGGACCAATGACAAAAGCAGTGAAGGTTTTTACTTACTAATCCCTTACTCAGTGCCATGAATGAAAACAACAGTCAACAGGCCCAAATCTGATTCACTTCACAGTGTCAAAAACATCCTCAAGTCAACAAGCTCAATCACTCTCTGAAATCCATACTTCCTTCCTTCCCCTCTGCTCCATAAGAATAATGTTACTGTTACTGTACAAGTTACAGAGACCGCAACTCTCATTTCTCACATAAAAGTCCTGTAGGCTTGTTCTAACTCTTGTGAATGGCTAAACATTTAAAACTGATAAATCTGGTTCAGACCAACCTTATATGGTTTGAAAATGATATATGAATGATCTCTAACATTATCAGCCCCTTCAAGAAAACGGAGCATTCCAAAAAACAAATCTACAGAGAATGATTTTCAACTTTAAATTGTAACCAACAAGCAAACAATACACTTAGTGTACAAGTATATATGCATATAAGTGTAGGCATGAACTATTTTAAGCAGTCAGGCAAAGTGTAAAAGCAGCAAAGCACCTTGTGAAGAATTATCCAATCAAAGAGGTGAGAACTGTACCTGTCGTGACGGGCAGGCGTCCAGAGCTGGCTATAGAGGGCTATATATAAACTCCTCTAAATACTGAGCCTCTTCTTTCACCCACAGCTTCTCTGCACCTCTGACTGTCTCCTTAACTCTCTCTAATTATCTCTAATTCTGTTGCTATCTCTTTAGCTCTTCTTTTTGTCTTCTTCTTGTCTGTTTCACTTCTGTCGGGCTATTTATCTCTAATGTCACTACAGCGTCCTTTCAGAGTTAATAGTCTCTCTGCCTGTTGCTCTCTGCTGTCCATTCAGCGACATGCACTCCCCCATTGCAGTGCAATCCCTCACTTAGTCTCCGCCTTTTTTCTCTGCCTTCCCCTTTGCTTCCCACTCTGCCCTTCCCCTCCCTTCCTCCCTCCCTCCCCTAGGCACTACAACATATCCAGGCCTGTCCCATCTGCTACCTGTGAACACTTTTCCCCTGCTTTACATTCATCCTGATATGAATATTCGCCTCCCATTTCTTTCAAACATTTCATACTACCATGAAGGAGTAAACACAAACAAAATCCAGCCCTCTTCTCTGGCAGTCCTTTCAACCTAAGCTTCTTCAAAGTACAGCCACCTCCAAATATGCCAGGAATGTAAAGATGAAGAATGCATTACTCAAGCTAAGCCGAGGAACAGGGGTGTATGTGCTTCTGTTTGTCTTGCTACTTTTTAAAGGTTGATTTTAAAAAGAAATAACCGACCACACAACAGGTTGTAGTTCCTCTTTGGAAGTTTAGTGTGCACGACAATACCACTAGAAACATGGTTTACTCATGTGTGGTTCCTCTTAAGCTAAAACACCTCATGTTTTCATTAACATATGTGCAATAAACATACTAAACTAGCCATTCAGTTTGCATTTTTGCTGCAGAAGACAGCCATTTGATGGACAGATTATAACTGTAGTAGTATAAATGTAATTATAAATCACACAAGAGTTTTATGCATTTAACTTTTTAAAGCCATAAATGGACCAACCTTGTGGACAATGTCTCCCAGCTCTCTGCAGTAGGTAAATATGTTCTTGCAGGTGGGATATCCACTGAGCTCAAAGAACTGATACCTTAAAAGACAGGGATTATATTTCAAATAAGTCTGGATAGAGAATAGAAGGACTTACTGCAAGCAAGCACAATTATTTCATTTCACACTGGTAATTAAAAGGAACAAAGACAAATTAAGGACCTTAGAAAGTCACACAAAGGGGAGCAAACAGAGAGGGGTTAACTTTTAAGTAACAGGTATCGGGGATAACATGTAGGTTAACAGCAGGTCAGTGCATACACCATATAAAGGCTACACCTCTAAATGATTTTAACTGACAGCCATCCTCTTTACATAAAAACAATTTTTATAAGACACAGCAGAGAACATTTTCTGAGTAAAAAAATAACTGCAGAATAAAATAGAACTTCAAGTACTGTATAGATAACAGTTAGATAACTCCCTCTTTACAAACCTGTTGAGCAAAGCGAAGAGTGCTTTGGCAGAGGTAATGAGCTCCACTACAACCTGCAGAACGCCAGCAGGCAGCTTGGTGGTGCTGCGTCCATCGTAGCTGTTGAGGCGCCAGCGGCCCTGGATGCCCATCTGGAGGGTGTGGGCAACGGCCCGCAGCTTCTCTGTCAGACTGCGTAGGTTCTCACCTCCTATACAATACGTCTGAACAGCACACACACACACCAAACACACACGTTAAAGGTCTATTCCACTCCTGAAATACTCTCACACTGTTATACATAATCACTCTGCTGTGTTTAATGCATTACTTCCCATCTTCCTACCTACGGTCCCTAAACACTTGTGGCCTTGTGTTTAAGACGCATTTCATATACTGTGATTGCAACATTCTGGCTGGAGCATATCAATCCTCCTCTCCCCCCCCTCATTTCCTGTCACCTCTCTACAGTCCACTTTTGAATAAAGTCATAAAATGCCCCAAAACAAGCTTTAAAAAACACTTCACATAATGCCATTTCAACATAACTGTGGGTTTTGCAAGCAGGTAGAGAAAGCCATTATGATACTGACTGAAAGGTATATTGAATTAAGAGCAAGAGAATGTCTTATGTTTATTCTTTATTATTTTCTTATAATTCTTTTATATTCTTTATTATATTCTTTATATCTCATTATATTCTTTATATCTCATATTTTATATTTTTGATTCTTGACCTTGCTTTATCTTTCTTTATATTTCTACTATGTTTATTGTTTTGCACCAAAATACCAAATCAAATTCCTTGAATGTAAACCTACTTGGAAATAAAGCTGACTCTGAGTCTGATGTCACTACAGAGTGAAAGCCATCATCCTTACACAAAATACGGTATTTCTTGATGTGAAGCATTCTACTGTTGGTGGAGAAATTAGTGTCATTCCCTCTTCAGAGATGAATTTATTCCTTTTGAGAGATGTAAAAAATTGTGCATGTTGAAATAAGTAATTATTACTTATAATAATAATTATTATTTATACTTACTACTAATGCTGATAGGTGAAAAAGTTTCTCCTATTGAGCTACATTACAGTTAACCTAGAAAAAATTGTCATGACCTATAGGCAGACAATACAGATAAAATCCTCTATCACAATATATGTAATTTTATATATAAAGTCTGTTTTGGGAAAATCCAGCAAAAACTGATCAGATAAAAATACAATATTGCCACAAAACAACTGATTTGCAACGCTGCCCACAATGGCCCAATACACTCACAGATATTACAGTTTCCTAAACTCTTAACACGGTTAGCACAACATCCATCTTTGTAGGCTATACAATTAACACATTTCTTGTTGCTTTGATACAAAATGCATACAGTTAACACCAATTTAAAATGCTTGAACTTCTTTTACACACAAGCTCAACCAAGACCAAAACAATGTAATTTTACAGTCAAATTTACAAATGCTTTCACACTGTATGTCAGAACAGATAACATCATGTTCTAAACATAACTTATATAGGCTAAAGTCAAAGTGAACAGCTGTTCATATTGTGAATTGAAACACAAATATATTCCCTGTATTTTATTCCATTGCTAATGAGAAACAGCTTATTGCAATTATGCAAATATATAAATCACAGCCGATTCCCATCTAGGAACCACACTCAGGTGTTGAGGTTTCGCATGATCATATGTTCTAAAAGAGGACTCTTTGGGCTGATCTTGTGTGGAAAAGGAACAATATAGAGCAACACAAAGAGAGAAAGAAAGAAAGAAAGAAAGAAAGAAAGAAAGAAAGAAAGAAAGAAAGAAAGAAAGAAAGAAAGAAAGAAAGAAAGAAAGAAAGAAAGAAAGTAAATGCATGCATTTACTAAACCCAACAAAACAAAAATGTAGAGAGGCTTCAAAAGAAACTACAATGCAAAACACAATCTATGATCAATACAATATACTGTCTATTGTATAAGGGCAGACCTGACACATAAAATAATGCAGTTTCTGTAATTTTAGCTGATGATAGTGTTTTTTTGTCATTGTGTTATGATTGACAAATGTTCCTGTTGGAAGAGAACATGTGTTAGTGTTTTGAATAATTATTTGATTTTAAAACATGTTTGCAGTGTTTTGTTAGACATAGTGTATTGTGTTAGTTTATTATTGTATTTTGAAAATTAGGGGTTTAGTTTACAATGTGTGATTTTGAGCATGAAATGAACCATTTTGCCAATTGTGTGTTTTAAGTGTGTTGGTGCGTTAAGAAAAATCTTTTTTTAAGAATTGCAAAAACTGCAATAGTAATAAAGTCGCACTTATTTCCTTTGTTCTCATCTACACCTAGGCCAGTTTATTAGGTACACCTAGCTAAAACTACTGCACTCTAACACAACGTCATCACAGTTTCCTGCCCAGCCGTGTGAGACGTGACTCTTCACAACCAGCGAAGAAGGCACAGGTCATTGTCGTGACGCACCCATCAGCGCTCAAGAGGTTTGGACCGGTCAGGCTTTGTTGTTATACATCAACCAGCCAGAACAATCCTCCGCCAACAAGTGCCCATGAATTTTTCATGGCCTTGTCAACATTGTAGTTGTTAATTATGTAACCGTGTACTTGAATGTGTTTGGTCTGTTCCATGTGAGTGTCTGATGGTTGTTTTTATGAATGAGCACAGTGTTAGCACTTCACAGAGCATCAAGACAGAGAGGAAGAGAGGCAGACACATGCGCACACACACACAGTACTTAAGGTGAAAATTTGTAAAACTTATATGGGTTCTAATCTCATGTTAAACAATTTCTCAAAAATGCACTTAAGTGCAGCTTTTACTACAGACTTTACTCACACACTCATTCATTCAGACTTTGGGTTAAACCCTTAATGACTATTTTAATCAGTATTACATTTATTTCAACAAGTCGACAACAAGCAGTTTAAAGCCTGAGCTTTAGCCTGATGCTCACAGACTTACACCACCAGAGCTGGAACCTTGCCTGGTACTGTCCTGGGCAATTAGTCCTTCCAATGAAACAAACACAAAACACACAAACACCCCCCCCACACACACACCAACACAACTATTTCAGTGTCCTAAAACTCCCTCTCAAAATTGGACAGGGAGAAAAATTAATTAGGCAGCAGAAAAAAAACAGGATAGAGAATCAAAGGGGAGGCAGAAGTGTTTTTTTTTTAGCCGACCACAAACTTTCCCAGAAATTTGCATGTAAAGTATTAGGTGCAAGCTTTTGTGTTCTAAATCTGCTTTGGTTGCAGTTGAAGCATGGCTATTCCTTTGATGTTAGCTAGACAATTAAAAAAATAAAGTAACTACTTTACTTTGATATGCTTGTCTAGGGGGATTTTGATATAAAAGTGGAGGGCAAAGTGAAGCAATGAACTCGAACTTGCTGCATGTTGCTAAAGGCTCTGAGTGTACTTCAGTGAAACAGGACTTGTATGGCAATAAGAGCAGTTGTGTATTCTGGCTGGATTTGCAAAAGATTGTCCAACAGCTGCTAGTCCCACTGTGCAAACAAGAGCAGGGTCCAAAAAAGAGTGTGATGGTGGAAAAAATACACCTCTGTGCTCTAATATCAGAACATACACGGCCCTACAGCAAGACAAGAAGATGACTGCTCTGTAAATATCCAGAGCACAGCCCCACAACACACATAGCACACAGCCTTGGATACACAGAGCACTGCTATGGACACATACTGTACACAAACACACATGATTGCGCTTCCTCCCTCACCAGAGAGCAGAGTTTCTCCACAGCCTCCAGTATGAGCTCCTGGTGTCCAATCTTATTTACTCCCAACTTTTCCAGGTCTTGAGAGGTCAATTGGAGCAGATCCAGACCCGACAAATGCCAATCCGAGACCGAGTACTGATGCAGGGGGGCATCCAGACCTGACAGCAGGACACAAAAGCACATACACTTAGGCTTCAACCACATGCAGTGTACAAGTATAAATGGAAACCTCACATGCATGTACAGGCAGAGACATGCAGAGAGAGCATGGACTAACAGAGGTAGGAGATCAGTAGGGCTGCAGGCATCCAGAGTTAAGTATGAACCATACTTACTTACTTACTGACTTACTTGCAAAGCAGTTAATAAACTGAATGATGATGATATTTTAATATGAATATCATGTCTCTTAACTATGTAAGTTTTTGAAGTACTGACTTATTAACTAAAACCTCTTCAAAATAAAAGCAGAAATGAGCTTAGCACACTGTCTTAAATGTGGTATGACATGTAATAGCCAACAGTGGAAGAAGTATTCAAATAATTTACTGCAATAGCAATAAAATAACAGTACTAAACTATAAAAAATCTCCTTGTACAGTACAAATCATGACCTCAGCATTTTACTAAAGTAAAGGCATTAGCAACAAAATGTAAGTGAAATTGCAGTTTGCAACCATATGAATACCGCTCGCCTCTTTCACGAAGGCCCTATCTAGAGCCAGTGTTTTGTTTGTCTGTTCTGGGCTACTGTAGAAACATGGCGGTGCAACATGGCGGCCTCCATGAAAGGGGACCCGCTCCCTCTGTAGACATAAACAGCTTATTCTAAGGTAACAAAAACACAACAATGTGTATTTTCAGGTGATTATACACTAATGAAAACAAATTTATGAATACTTATAATAATTATGAATATTATATCCTATCCTATTATATCCTGTCCTATATATATATATATATATATATATATATATATATATATATATATATTATTATTATTATTATTATTATTATTATTATTTCTGCCAATAGCTCCTCCTAAATGTTACACACTGGACCTTTAAAGTACTGATTATACAGAATGGCCCCTGTCAGTGTTATATTATTATGTTATTGAATCGTTATTATTGATGTATTAATATGTAAGTGGTACTTCAATGTTTTAGTTGGTCCAAGTGGAAATAATCTTAATTATTTCATATACTGTTGGGTACTTTAATCTGCATCATTTTTTATACACTGATCATGTGTTTTGTAGGTAAAATATTACCTATAGCTATTGAATAGATGTAATGGATAGATACTTAAGTTGAATAAATGTACTTAGTTACTTTCCAGCACTGGTAATAGCTCACTTGAACTGTAGGCCGATATTCTAGTAGGTACTAGTAATAGTAATACATTTTCCCTTTACAGTGGAGTGGGCAGTAATCTGTCTGCATATGACCCTCTGGGCTACAGAAAACATAAATCAATCAGCCCAGTGAACGCAACATGTCCTAGAAGTAGAAAACAGACCGCCGTGTACACAGTTTCGAATGATACAACGTCAGTGGTTCACACTAATCAGAACAAGACTGTTGTGGCTTCTTTCTCACTTCCTCATTCCACCTCCACCTTTCACTTCCAAGAGGATTTGTGTGGCGCTTCTATTTCTGACTTTGCCGTCCGAGCCAAAGTACCTGTGAGGCGATCAAGGCATGAGAAAAAAAGAAAACGTAATATGTTCCTCACCTTGGAGCCAGGAGCTGACTCGCTCCTCGCTCCACGACGTTATAAGATCCATGCTCCAAGTCCTGCTGCAGTCGCTGGTTCACTTTCCAGCCGTCCTGGCCGACTTCTACCTCTCCGTGCTGCTGGAAGAAGGAAAAGTTGATCCTGATCCGGAGTCGGACGATGACGAATGGCACACCTTCTCACAGGTACAGGTAAGAGTGCCCCTGCTGTCAGCCAATAGTGCGGAACTATTAGGCTCGACAAGGAGCAAAGACCCCACCTCTTACCCCACCCACCCCCTCCTTACCTGGAGGAATAGTGTGTGTGTGTGTGTGTGTGTGTGTGTGTGTGTGTTTAAAGGTGCTGCAGCTTTAAGGCTTCATAACTTCCCTCATAGTTTTTCTTTCATACGCAATCACGTCATCCGCACGCAAAGGCGCAGCGCCAATAATATTTACACAGCAGCATGTGGAGCCAAGGGGTGCGCACAGTAACAGCAACACCTGTACCTGTACAGAATAACGTAATCCAATACAGTAACCCTGTATTAATGCTACTTTTGTGACAGTAACCCTGTGGTCATTCTTGAGTGCTGAGGTTGCATTTGATTGCATTATAGTGCAACTGATACCTATTTATTTTTAGGAAAATAAAAGATACTCTGCCTTTTGAAACACAATTATAATCTCCTATTAAAAAATACATACAATTGCTGATGCAATTTTTAGTTACTCAACTGTCACAAGACTTAAAGGGATAAATACTTGTTCTCCCCTTACACGCCAGCAGGACTAATCCTCTTCCACAGAGCTGGGGGCTGCTCTCCAGAATTTTCTGGAAATGTTTCTTATTTTGTCCTTTGAACTGTGTTGACTTCTGTGCTCTAATATTGAAAAAAAACACTCTCTTAACTTTATCAATATTTTATTAAGGTCCAATGTTTTTACAGTATGAGAACATTTCTGCTTGCTGAATTATTTATAGTATCAATAATTATATCAGAAGCCTTCTACAGGAGGAGTTTATTTATGAATAATTTATCCATAACACACACAAACGGATACAGTTTTTGACTAAAGAGAGAGCACAGGAATGCTATTAATGTATAATAATGTGTTTAGTGGTTATTCACAGTGAGGTATATGGTCTCTTTGGGAATTTTAAAGCCCTAGACAGCCTTTCTACTTAACTCATTGTTATTTATTCTCCACAAGCAGTGCAGAATCAGTCAAACAATCACTGGCTCTGGGGTTCAAAGTTCATTTCATGTTGAATGATTGCCTCCATAAAATTTCTATTTTTTACGCATTTAGTCTTAAAGGAGACTGTGAGTCATAACAACAATGTCCAACTAATGTGTGTAGTTGATCAAAATGCTACTTTTCAACATCTTTGAATCAGTGTATGCTCCATTCATGTTAATGACATCAAGTCTAGGACCTTAAGAGATTCTGTGAATGAATCGTGGAATTTATGCTGCAAGCTACACCAGTCAATGTCACAGTTCTCAACAAACTGAATGTTGAAAGTAAAGGGCAACGCCTGACGAAAAGGCTATAGTCATGAAAGGGCTGCCCTCTGATATCTGGCACCCCCTGCTGTTATTCTCTTTGAACCAAGAGAAAAATACAGAGGAAGGGGGAAAAGTCTGATGTATATGTCAGCAGGCAAACTGGCACAGTGTCCCCATGCGTGTGGTGTATATGTTTGATGCTAATATTTTCAAATATTTATTGAAAATCTGGTGGGCTGAGTACAAAAATCTAGTCCTGTAATTTGTCTTTGTAGAAGAATGGTTCATGTGAGATAGCCTCCTAGTTTATAACATGAACGACATGGTTTGACTTAAAAACATGACAGAAAATGTTGTTTTGATACGGTAAATGCCTTTCATCATTTCATCATCAGTCATGGATAAGTGTATTTCAAAGTAAAAACAAAAAATTAAACAGAAAAAAACTGCAGCTCGCTAATGTTAAACCCTCAGATTAGAATAGTGGAATTCATTATGAATTCTGACTGACTCACTGATCTTCTGTTGAGTCAAGATGTTCTCTGCTGAAAGTGAGAGGAAACTAACTGAGCTTTAATGGAAGACATCAGTCCACTAGTCTGACAAATCAAGGCTGATTTGTCGATAATGGGAAACTAATGGATTCTTGCCCATTCTCGCTTAAAGTCTCCAGCACTACTCTGTGTTCTTGTCCAGTATACTGCAGTGGTTTTATTCCAGTGATAGCAGCACTTTCTGTGGCTTATTATTGATGAATCCCCATGTACTTATTGACTTAAATGTTACAATACTTGGAATCACTACAATGGCTTGATCCATCTCTCAGTGAAATTCAATGACACGATGATGTGCTACTGTAGCTTGTTGTGCTAAACTTGGTCTCAGAGGAGGTTTTCTATAAGGCATTGTGCTTGTCCTGCCTTTTTGCCCAGCCCAAATACCAGAGATACAAATTCAAGCCTCAACATGCTGTTTTGGCTTGACAGGACACCCATTACTGCAGTCATAAGATTATAGAGGCAGCAGTTATGCTGTTATACATTAGGAACTGTTACTGCAAAACATAGTGTTGACAACAAAAGGGAACAAGATTGTACTTAAAAATCAAAGCCTCTCTCCCTTTCTTCCCTCACTCTCTTTAGTTCTATTACCGATCAATATTCCCCTCCCAGTCCATCTGCAACCACACTGTCCTGTCAGCCATTTCTGTGACAAATGATAATTCCACTCATGTTTGAAATACAATAACGCTATTTGTTCATCATCGCTCTATGGCACAGAGCAAAATTTTCATTACAATGCTGTCTTCTCCAGCCGTAGTCAGTCCGCAGAGATTAGATAATTACCCTTGCTCCACTATTGAGCAGCTAATTAATTTGTTCTATGCTGCAGCCCCACTGATGGCGTTGATCCTTGCTCTGCAAACATGTGCTCATTGAACTCAGCTAAGCGGGAATTACTATCAAAGGTCTGAAAGTACTCTCGTTGAAACCTGACACACCAAGAGTATTCAATTTTGTACTGAAATGTATATAGTATGTTACGACAGAAAATAACATGTCCATTAGTCTGTGTGTGCTGTATTTATCTGCACTGTAGATGGGGTATATTTAGTGTATTGCTTTAATGCTGGGATGCTCTTATCTTTAAGTGGAGTCAATTCCTAGTGCCTGTGTTACATTAACAAATGAATCCCTTGGATTAAATAAACATTTTGCTTGACGCATTAACTCTTTTTTAATCTGCTTTAGATGCAATTCAGGTTTACTCATCTTTAAAAATGGTGAGTAGGAAAGGTAAAGTAAAACAGAATAACTATGAAACACTTATTCTTCAAAGATTTGTAGCTGTAGGTAGGGTTATTCCAACATACACACACATACAGATACACTGTGATGCTTCCTGGAACATCTTAAAATTGGGTGTGCACATTAGAGGCATTACAGTAAAGGTGCTCTCACAGTTGTCAGACATTCAGTAAGTAAGTTAGTAAGTGCAGTAAATCCTACTACTACTATTATATATCACATGTGAAAAGCAGACACAAGTAGTGGAATAAAATCAGAAGTAGAAATAAAAGAAATACAGACAACGCAAGCACTAAATTCACAGAACAGATATAAAGAAACATAGCTGCACAAATTAACATGTAGATTAAAAATATCAGAATCAGAAATACTTTATTGATCCCCGAGGGGGAACTCTTTGTTACAGCTGCTCACTATCACGTCACACAGGAAAAGAAGTACTACTAGAATAGAAATAGACATAATAATAAATAAGTCTGCAAGCAAATTTAAATATAATACACTATAATACACCTAATCAAAATAAGTACATATGTCCGTGGCAGTGTGACAATGGCTGAATAAAGCTAAAGAAAATAAATAACACAATCAGAGAAAAGCAGCAGTAATAAATGAACAGGTGAATTTTGAGGTGCTGTTTCAGAACCGGCTGCCACTTCACAATTGGAGTATGCATGTATTTGCATTTTAATAGCACTGTTTACTGCTGTGTGTGTTTAGAGAGGAGGGAACTACATATTGTATGATTCATTGTTTCTCCTTCTGCATACTCAACATCATTCTCCTTCTCCTCCACCTCTGTGGTTTCAACTCCAACTGAAAATGAGGTTAAACAACAGTGTCATCTTTGCATCAGTTTATCTCATTTGCAGTCTGTCGTTTGGGGACCAAATCTGCCATCATCTATTTTGTCACAGCTCAGCTAATGTTTCAGTTCGACAGCTCCTCAACAAACACACTTCACTCCAATACACCAACAAGTCAGGGTGGAGACTTGCTCCATTGCACATGCATGGCAAGCTGGACTGAGTCATATTACCCATGATGCTTCTCGTCTAGTGGGGGAGGGCATCCCTGGAGTCTCTGTCACTGGACGGGAGACACCTCTGAGTCATCGCTGTCACCTGTGATGTCACTGGAGCATTATGAACAGAGGAAGAGAACCCCTGCAGTGAGAGTCACATCTAACAGCTACAACATCAACATGTCAATCAATATCGATGTACTTTTTGATAGGTGGTCTGTTTTTACAAAAAGCTGTTTCCTTCTGGCCATGAGTGACCCTTTTGGAAAACATCACTGTTAAAAAGATCCCCCACCCCCCCATGGATTTGTCTGAAAATAAATTAGCTGTACATCGACCTTCCTCCTCCTTCCCTGCATGTCACAGTAATTCTGAAGTGAACAGACAAGGTGTTGTGTGTTAACAGCTTGGAAGTCCAAAATCCACAGATGTGTCAAGAAAATATGTCATTACATAAGATAGGAAATGTTTCCCTCTCCAGTTCAGATCTGTGTGATCAACTTGTCACAGAGTTCAGTAATTAGACAGCACATCCATCAAAAGACAGGCTCCACATCATAACTATTAATTGTTCATTCCATGGAAACAATTCCATGGAATGCCATGCCTTCTCCATCTTAATTTGAATCAAAAATGTATCTGATCCATCCATGGCAAGGCGGGTTTGATGCTCTCCAGTTGCCAATAGTAACCAAAGCTAGCCAAGAGCAAAATCCACTCGGCAGTGAATGAAGCAGAGAAGTGTTGAGGGTGGAGGGTTGTATTATATCACTGAAGATTACAAGGACCATGTCAAGAGCTGTTGTCAATGAAAAGAGTGCTGCATCAATGTAATGTCCGGACAGATTCAAACAGCACTGGTCACGACCCAAATTCTAGTCCCTTCTATTCTTTATATTGTATTTATTGTGTAATCTATGTTATGTAAGTGTTGCCACAATGTGTGTTGTTTTTAGACCTAGAGGAAGTGGTGATGTGGGTCTAAAGGGAATGTGCACTAAATATATTTTCATAAGATTAAAAACATTTTGTAGTTTGGGAAAAGCGGTGCCACTCCAGGCATGAGAAGTCAGTTGCATGCTCTGCATTGGCATCTTTTGTGATCAGTCTAAGTTCACAGTAGATATTATGCAACCACGTATTTCTCCAGTGCTCTTTGACTGGCATTCATTGCCATTCATTAATTGACTGGCAGGTTTTCCTTTGAACGCAGATGATCTATACTGCTCTGATGCACCTGCTGCACCACAAGCATCAATGGCAGCCGGCCGTTCATTAATAGCAGGCTCCAGTCTGCATTACGTATTTGCAGTTCATCTCTCCGCCGGATGATGGCACGATCGGACCTGGGCGGAACAAGTAGAAAAAGGGGGCTGGATGAAATGCTGCTGGAGTCTGCCAATAACAGCTCGAGTTGGAGCGTGCTCGTGCTACAGAGCCACACTGAGGTCTCTGCGCGCATCGCACACTGCTGGAAACCAGGCGGACAGAGCGAAGCCGTCCCTTTCTGCCCGGGAGAAACGACGAGCACACAGGGAGGAAGGCGTTAAGATCTGATACGGCGTCGATTGCAAAGACGGCACGGACTTACGGCTAATTCCTCCTTTAGGTGGCATTAGACTCCTGCACAGCCATAGCAAAGGATCACACTGTTGGGCTCTCCTCTCCTCTCCCGCTTGTCAAACCCAAATCCTAGTAGAGTAGCCAACCCCCGTACCTGGAAGGACAAGGGGTTTGTTTGGTGTTTATGGTGTTTCTAGCTGGATTATACAAACAAATACACACAAGTGGCCTGCCGACGCCGAAATCGAAGCAAGGGATTACAATTGTTTGTAAAGCTCTTGGTTGTGCTTGCATGCGCGTATTCTTCTCTGAGCAGAGAGCCAAGTGCTGATAAATCTGCTCCACCTGGACTTTGGACCTGAGCGAGGAGCTTCTCAGTGAGCTGCACTTGACAGGAGCGGCACCGACAAGTCTGGGGAGACCGAATTCGTACTTGAGCAGCTGAGGGGGAAACTGAAAATCCTGCGAAAATGCCTCTTGCACAGATCGCGGAGCCATGGCCCACGATGGAACTAGTGCAGCTCGAAACGGAGGTAATGAGAGGTGAAATATGTCGACGCTGTTTTGCATGCATTGTTTGACTAGTTTTCATTTAATTCAATTCGATTTGGTTCAGGTACAAATAAAATGGCAAACAAGATGTGCGGTTTTATGAACACATCAGTCCTCAATTCAAGGTGTTCAGTAGTCACCACTTTCTAGAAAAAGTCCAAGTGATTAAGAGTTAAGTTGAATTGATTGCATACCCACTCGATTTATCTATTTTAAACTATACATACATGGCTGGCGGTGAATATACTTAAAAAATAATTCATAATGTTTGTCCTGTGTTTTTTAAATTAAGTATTTTTAATCGGGGTAAGTCCAAATGTGATGTAATAGGCTGTCCATTTTCTAGAGGACATGTCAGTTTGCCACTTATATTCTGCACAGATGCTCATGTCCTCATGGAGACAACCATGTAAGGGCCCGTTATAGGCTTTGATTGGCAGTCTTAACCAATAGTGAGATGTTTGATTATTACTCATTCATTTGAGAGTTTTTTTCAAAGTTAGAAATGCTTCACTTTCTAGTCTTTCACTGAAGCTCTTGAGCAACTCCATCTCAAAGCTCAGAAGCAGAGAGAAGACCGGTCTGTGACTTGAAGGAAATGCATGGGCTCATCATCACTGTCTGTCACTGCTCTCACCTGTCAAGTGGTTTCCAGTCTTTTCACACATGGCTTCTCTCTCTCACACACTCTCTCTCTCACTCACACACACACACACACACACACACACACACACACACACACACACACACACACACACACACACACACACACACACACGCGCGCACACACACGCGCGCACACACACGCACGCAAAAAGAGCAGGGACAAACTCTTCTCCTTATGTGGACCATTAAACGGACAACCTATATGCTGAACTATGTGGTTCATTCAAAATATAATAATGTATTGCCTTAAGTTTGACTATTGTAATTTAGGCTGGAGAATTATCCTGTTTATCCTTGTCTTAATCATCTCTCATGCTGTATGAGTGTGTGTATGTCTGTTTCCTCTGCAGAGTTTTACTTAAACAAACCTGTCTTGTCACACAGCAGGTAGAGGGTGACATTGTTGAGCATGAACTCTCATAAAGATAGAATGTTTTACAGTTTCTCATAATAAACCTCAGATGGGTGAGAGAGAGATTTGTGGCCCCAAATGTTGTTCAGACCCCTATTATTCTCATTGAACAGACAGGTTGATTAGTGAATATGCAGCTATCACATCATGGTCATGATGAGCAGACATGGGCTGCGTAGAAGCAACCTGTGCCACACTAGGATAGCTGTAAGAATCGCCGCTTGTGAATTAGTCTGTCAATTAAGCAGGTGAGGCGAGCCTGTGATACCCACGTTTTGTGTGTCTGATCTCACTGATGAATAGCTCTATGCACCATATTACAGTGTCCTCAATCAGCTTTACAAGAGATGAGTCTGATTATAGATGATCAGGAGGCTCATTTTTCTATCTCTCGGCCCAGGTGACATCTCTGATTTGATGGGAGTGAAAATTTAATAGATGTACCACCAAGGAAAAAGATGCCTTTATTCTCAGAACCTGAATTAAGCTTGAGGCCTAATTCATGATATACCAAATGCAAGTTAATGAGTCTTGACTCATTGAGGTATGTAATTAATCAGAAGAGTTCTACCACTATTAAGGACATTATTAATTGTGCAGATAAAGTTGTTAGTTAAGTGTAGTGCAGACAAATATTATTGGTGCTTATGATGAATGAAAAACCTGCACATAATTCAGAAAGAATCACATTAGTAATTTGGAAACAGTATCATCATGACTTGTCCCGCAGACTCCACTATTTACAGTATTCTGCAGCACATGAGTTGGCTGAGTAGCATATCACAGCTCAACAGATGGTGGTGCAGAGACTGTGAAGCGTGCTAAGTTTAATACTGTAAAAATACCCTGCCTTCGGTACGTGTAATGGTCACAACTCTTTGATTACCAGAATTGTGAGATAATTGCTAAAAATACAGTATGTGTGTGTAAAAATCAGCCTATATATTAGAAGGAGAGATTGTTTTTGTTCTTGCGTATCAGCTTTCAGTCATCCAGTATATATAATTGATTTGATCACACCAGTCACTGCCAGACAGAGTGGGATCTGTGCCATTTATCTCTGTCACCAACCTACTAGCCAGCTGCACACTTTGGTTCCTGATGGCAGGGGGAGCGAGAGATGGCTCAGGCCTCAGATTGATTGAGCAGAAAGAGCGAGTCTGGAGGCCATGACACAAACACTTCTGGCTGATTTGGAAAAGAAAGGATGAAACAAAAAAATCACCTTGTATCATAAAAGCACCATTCTCCTCAGCACAGAGTGATGTGCTATGATATGGCAGCTGATGAAAAGTCTTGCTTCACTCATCTCTCCATTATGCGAGTGCTTGTATTTGGAAGCAAAGAAGGTGTCATGAATGGAAATCAGATTAGAATGGCCTTTTGTGCTTGAAGCTGTGGCAAAGCAAGCGAGAAAGAAACGTGCAAAGAGAGCTATTCAAAAAGTATTTGTTTGTTTGAGCTCTTTTATTCATCACAAAACCACGTCTGTTGTGAATTAACTTCTCAGTGAATCATCTCTGATAAATGCAATTCAACCAATCATCCCTATCCTGTCCCTGTTGAGTCACTACCATCTGCATTGGCCACTGTCATTACTAGGTTAGTGAAGGTCCTCCAAAAAATCTGAATCATGCAGTTTTTTCAGATTTCCTCTACCGAAATGCTTGATCCACATTCCTTCAAACCTTTTGACTCTTAATAAAGAATCCCTCCAGTGCCAACCCTGAAACTCAGATGTAACTTCTTATTTTTGCTTATTTCACTGATTCACACAGGTGATCGTGAAATTATGGAACACTATGAAACAATACTGCAGCTATATGATAAAGTAGGGGCACTCAAATACAAATCGTAGAGGTCTAATTTCCACTGTCGGATTAAGGGAGCAATATTTAGGTTCTTAAAACTCAGTCAAGTATAAACATTTCTGTATTAATGGCCGAAGTGACACCTTTTGTTGTGTAAGCAAATTCTTAAACTTTGGTACAAAAGGTGTGAGGCCCAGGTGGAGGCACAGATGCAAAAGTTCATTACCTTTTTTTCCCTTTTATTTTGCTCACTGTCGTTGCTTTGATTTGACGGTTTGTCTGCTTGTACCGTAGTTTGATACAACACTTTGATCTGATGTGGTTTCTATCTGTATGGAGATAGTTTTGTTCAAAATTTTCTTCGAAATTCTGTTCTCTTGAATAGATGGAGGAGATATGACAGAGCAAATTTAAAAATGTATTTCTAAAACAGGACTGCACAAGCCAGGACTTACAGAGCAGGACTGTACAAGCCTAGATGGTGGAGAGAGAAAGAGACTTGGTACAACTAGACGGTAGTTTTTTCAGTTGTTACACAACGGACCATGTAGAGGAGAAAGTAGAGTTAATAGACGGAATGTGTGCCATGTTTGCTAACCAGGCGTGGTCAGCAGTGTACACTCGAGTAGTTGTGAGTGTGTGCGTGCTCATGTTCAGCTCACATTCATGCTTTGCTTCGTGTGTGTGTGTGTGTGTGTGTGCACGTAGGCATAGCTGCAGCTAATCTGGGTGTAACCTGTGGAACACCTGAGCAGAGCTGTGGGAGTGGTGTAGGGCTGGGTGGGCATGTGATAACACAACACTTTGCTTGCTAAGTGCCCTGAGAAAATGAGCCCTCATTCCTTTTGACTTTTAGAAGTTAAAAATGAATCTGTCAGTAAAGGCAAGACGGTATATTGTCCAGTCACAGTCTTACCTGTAGGCAGAGGTGCAGATTTGGTGCTGTTTAAAACCAGTTCTTCTCTCTTTTCTCCCTTTTTAGCACACACTAAAAAAAGACAAATAGCTGTTGTCCATTTTCTGGCATTGACCAGAAGAGGACATTAGTAATGTGACCTGCTGTCAATACTCACTGGCAAGTGAGATTAGAAGAATTTTAGTCAGATAGGATTACAGGCACAGACAAAAGAATGGTTATTGTATTTCTTAGTTGCTTAGTTACAGGGCAGCGCTGCTCTAATCACGCTGTTAAAACACAGATTTATCTATCAAACACACACAGCATCAGCGCTCTGAGATTGTTTACTGTGTCTAATCATATAGGAGTCCTGTGAGAAATTAAAAGTTCCTTCAGTCTGGCTCTGGCTCGCTTAATAGGTTGGTCTTCAAATCTGTTTACAGCGTGTTAGTGGCCTGTACATTTCTTCTAGTTAAATTTTGTGCATCTTGTAGTGTTTTTCTATATGTCTATTTGCACAGTATAGTTCATACACCTCCTTACAATGTTTTTGAAATCACATTTTTTTATTAATGTATTCAACTTTGTGCATATTTATGTGGCTGTGTGTGTGTGTGTGTGTGTGTGTGTGTGTGTGTGTGTGTGTGTGTGTGTGTGTGTGCATGCCTGCTCTCTCATTGAGGAAGCCCAGGGGAGGGAAAGCTGGGCCACTTGGGTCAGCCATGCAAAGCTAATGAGGCTGAAATGTGTTGAGCAGTAATGTCGGGAAGGCATTGCTTACCACACACTTAGGATTCCTGCCACTGGTCTTCACCTTACTAGGTTAAACAAAGCCAACTACACACACCTCACTGATGGAATATGAGAAGAAAGCAAGGAAACAGTCAGAACTTGGAATGAGGTGGGAAGATTTCACTTTGTGTTTCTGAAAGTGAGATTAATATTGTCTGCAAAGCCCATTCATAGCAACACACACTGCACTTCCTTTTGGTTTTCTTTAAATTACCACTCTTAAAACACATCTGTGCTTGACTTTGAACTGTACTTGGTTGCTTAATTGCTTCCATTTCTCCCATGTCACCTCACATTGCAGCTCTTACAGCTTTTATGACTGGCACAGTTTGGCTAAATTAAATTGCCTCTCTTGAGATCATGATTAAAGTCCAACCAGATGAACTGTTGGTCTGTAAAAATGCCTGGCCCATCCAATTTATAGCTGTTGGTTGTTGCTAGAGTGAAACTCAAAGCAGAAAATAAGGAAGTGCGTCCAGTTGCCAAAACACATCCATTCTCAGCACAGAAAAGAATGTACTGTATTGTGAGTTATTACGACAGTAAATCAGATCCACAGTTGGTGGGGTTTTTTTTTTTTGTCTTTCAGTATACAAGAGCCTGGCAAAGCCGCTCTCCTGTCGCTGCCTGTGCTTCCTTTATGTCTTGTACTCTTTGTGTTGACTGCCTGTCTTATTTTGTGCAGTCTAAAGGAAGAGGGAAGAGGGCATGGAGGAAGTGAACAACCTCAAGGTCACCCCTCTGTAATGGAAAACCAAAGCAAAAAGCGGAAAAGGGAGGGAGCTGTTATTGTCACACTTGGCCAGAATACTTGGACTCTGGAGCCAGGAGTGTTTCTTTGATCATTGGAAGGGGTCAGTTATCATCATAGATTTATTTTCACGTTTCAGAGGTGCAGTATAAATGTATACATCCTTAAAAGGTCCATGTTACATGTTAAGGTCAATGTACTAGTGACGGGGGGGTAGTCACCCTGTTAAAACAGTTGTATAAAGTCTTCTGTGCCTCTGGCGGAGCTTTGTCAAGTCTAAGAAAATTACTCACTTGGGTAACATCGGTTTGAGCTTGACGACCACAAATGTTTAACAGAACGTCTGCATTTCAAACTGTAGGAGTGAAGTTTGAAAGACATGGGCATTTCGAAGGAAGGGAGGGTCTGACAAAAAAAGCCATTAAGTTGCATTATGGGAAGTGTTGGATGTGTGTTTTTGGAGCTTGACCCATACTAGGGACTAAAAGTCAGGATATCTCGTCAATTTTGACCTTTCTCTATTGTTTTTAGAGTTTTAGAAACCATATTTTGTAAGAATGGAAGATAAGAGACACTTTTTATAATTTTATAACTGGCCCCCCTAACTGCAAGTACAATGATAATACTGATGATACAAGTCATAATTTGACACACCCAACCAATAATTGCATTCGACTTCCAATATGTGTTTGTGATGGATCCAGGGCTGCTTTAGAAGTTAGAAAACAGTTTTCACACAGAAGCAAACTCTCGGGCTAAATGGTCTGGGGTCCAAAAAGTAAAAAATTAAATAAAAACTCTCCTATTGTCCACAATATGAAGTTATGTGATCCTCACACGATCAAGTCCTCTCTAAATGTAAAAATGCCATGAGTCAGCTAGACAACCCATCGTACTGATGTTATATTTTGGCTCCAATGTCTATCTGGCCTCTGTAGACTTTACATGGGCAATGACAAGCTACCCTAATTTGACTTGACATCATAATGGCCTTTGCTTTTTAAAAATTACATCAAAGGTATCTCACAAAATGTCCTATTTTCTGCTTATCACTCTACT
This sequence comes from Siniperca chuatsi, assembly GCF_020085105.1. NCBI lineage: Eukaryota > Metazoa > Chordata > Actinopteri > Centrarchiformes > Sinipercidae > Siniperca > Siniperca chuatsi. The sequence goes on from NC_058056.1 coordinate 17,030,544, forward strand.
TGTTCTATGTTTTGTGTGCAACAGAACACACACATCTAATCATCCAATCTGACTGAAATCCTTCTGTATGGTCAAAGTTAGCCACCCACTTCTGCTGTATGATCAACATGTTGAGTCATTATTTTACAAATAACAATGATTGCTCTTTTCAACGAGACTTACCTGCTGGGGAACGGATGAAGGATGTGCATATGTGTGTCAGCCTTTGATTATTAGGTTTGTCAGTCGAGGAGCAAAGTGCTGGATACAATGGACTGCTGCCACCCACACAGTCTTACAGCAAATATTCTCTCTTCTTTCTCTCTCTTTCTGTGTCCCTCTTCTTTACACGCCCACACAAACACACGTATGATAAATGCACTGTCACACACTCTGACTGTTTCTCACATCTGCTTTCTTGACAGAATGGGCAGAGCACTGCTGAGGATGGAGTCACGCCTGCTGTCAAGGTACATGGCATCTCTGGAACACACACAAATGCAAAGACACACTCGCATAGACAAACACACACAAATGTGACGCAATATTCATGCAGCTTAACATCCAATAAATTAGACTGAGGACTTGGACACAACTCCTGCATAGAAGTGTTTAGCTTTTGTTTGTGCTTTTCTAAGAAAGCCAGCAGCAGAAGGCAAAATTCCACCAAAGGGCAAATTCTTGTGTGAATCTTTTTGAGCTGTTTCCATCTCTACTAAAGAAGGAAAAGAAAGCACGTGTCCGCGCAAATGTGTGACTGTCCGTTGATTTAATCATTTAGCAATTGCATTGACAGCCCTCAGAGGGCATTAGCTGGCTGGAGTTTAATGTGTTGAATACTGTCTGAGTGAGGCTGATTGAGCGACAGTCCAGCTACTGTGTATAGTGATGTCTGGGTCAATATAATAGGGCCGTAGTATTACACATGCTGCATGTCCTCATGTGTTCTGTTAACATGTCATACAGAGACAAATACACACGAACTTGCACGTACAAAAACGCACACACTGAGAATCATCGAGTCAGCCCTTTCCTGCCTCCTGGCTGGCCTCTGCGCATTATCACGATGTCAATAAGAATATTTTCCAATATCGATATTTAGATGATTTTAAAAAAATGTTGCGGTGTTTATATGGTTTTCACCCATTTTATATTTTTTAACTGCAAGTCTACACTTATTATTATTATTATTATTATTATTATTATTATTATTATTATCTGTATATATTGTAATAGCACATTTCTTGTTTATGTATATGTTTTTATTTCACACTTGCTTGGGCAATGTTAACCCCTGTTTCCCTATTCCAATAAAGCCCCATTGAATTGATATGGCAAATGTATGCCAAATCACATATAAAATAATCAAAAACAAAAAACTTCAATAACTTACTGTTTTTATTACAGCTTGCTCTGAATCATTAACTTGGGACAACATTCTTTTTTCTTTTTTTTTTGTCTAACGATTTTGATACCTTAACTCTGATTATCAGTGATATAAAGTACTAATTCAATACTAGTGCTCAGTTTTCCTGAAAACTTCCCCTGGTCTTTGATCTCAAGACCTTTTTATGTAAGGTAGCATGAAGCCAGGGATTGCTGTGTCACTAAAAACAGATTTAGCAGGTTGACAGAATAAATGTAGCTAATAACGGAAACACTGACTTTTATACTGACACTAAAGAAGAAACTGGATTGGTCACATCATGGTAGAGACCCTGATCCACATAATAAGGTTAGTATTGGAGCCGATTCATCCCTAATCATATCATCACAGAATATGACTGTGTTGGTCAACAATGTTTAATTATCGCTCCAGCCTGGGTAGTACTGTAATTATGTACATTACATGTTGTGCTAATTGATTGGGGAGTATTTCAGTAATCTGATCACTTATGTAATCTTGTTAATTAGGACGTCCTCCAAATGGGCTGCTGGATTTTCTGTCTGTGAGTCTACAGGAGTGGTAGCGCATGTTTCTCAAACAAGATGGATAGACAGCGCGAGATATGACATGATGATGGATTTTGACATGCATATGGTGAGATTAAGTCAGCAGTCTTTTAATAACTTTATAAAAAATATTCTCTCACTGAGGCATCAGATCACCTTTGTCGTGGATGGGGGTAGACCTCGTCCCCAGACCGTTCTGGCACCATGCAGGCAGGGGAGTTGAAACCAGTCGCTATAGCGATCGATGCCGAGCTGCTGTTTAAAGGCTGGGAATCTGATAATGGCTGCTGTTATCTACTCTAGCCATGGGAGTTACCTGGCTCCAGCAGACCTAATGGGAGGTGAGAGAGGGGGTAAAGGTAACGACTGAGAGGGAGGGAGAGAGTGCCTGCCCTTGCTGGCTAAACTAATGTTAAAACCTGAAATAGGCTTTAAAACAGTATCCTTTGCATTAAGGTGTGTGTGTGTGTGTGTGTGTGTGTGTGGGTTTGGGGGCGGTGAGGTTAAGTCAGTCCTCTGCCCCTGGGGAAGACATCCACACTAATGAGCCATCTTCTGTCTCCTGTCTCTCTCACTCACACACATACACACACACACACACACATAGGTGTAAAAATTGGTGAATATCGCAAGAGCAAAGGTAAAGGTGACTGCAGCAGGTAAGGCACACAGGCAGGCTACTGTTCAACCCAGTGACTGTCTTTTCTTTCTTTTTTTTGTGCCTTTTCTGTTGTTTCTGTTGTCTACTTTAGGACGAGGAAGGTAGAAATCAAGTTCTATAGTGCTGACTAAGCCTGCAACTAATTTTCATTTCCATTTTTTATTTAGAAGTCTGTCGATTTTTTTTTATTTCATTTGATTAATTTATTAATTCTTTAGTCTAGTGCTTCCCAAGAGATTACGAAATTAATCTAAGGAGTCGCGAGATGATTGCAATGGTATGAAATAAGAACTGACTAAATTCTGATACACAAAAAAGTAACATTTTTCAGACTTTTTTCTAATCTTTGCTTCTTTCATGTGAACTTACTGTATAGTTTTACTTCTTGATGCTTATAATAATTATTCAGATGAAACAATCTGTGAGGGGAAAGTAACTCTTTGATTGAACTGCTCACAACTTAACAGACATGCGACCTTTGACGAAGGGTTATAATTATTATAAGGGATCACAAGCAAAAAAGGTTGGAAACCACTGCTTTAGTCTATGAAACATAATGAAAAACCACCCATCACAAGTTCAGATAGCACAAGATGTTTTCTTCAAACTTCTTGTTTCATCTAAAACCCAAAGATATTCAATTTACAGTTAAGCAAAACAGAGAAAAACAGCAAATTATCACATTTCAACAGAAGCTTGAACCAGAGAATGTTTATTGTTCTTGCTCAATGAACTACTTGAACTATTCATTGATGATCCAAATTATTGTTGATTCATTTTCTGTCAACTAATCAATTAATCAACTTGTCATTTCAGCACCAGTGAAAGTATCAGCATTAGAAGTGAAAAGACAAAACCTAAACTATTTCTTGTTTTATTGCACTTTTCTCTATTTGGCTTTTTCCCAGCTTAGATTCTGGTGTGACAGTACAGTAGCTGTTAACAACAAATGGCCTCTGGTGAGGTGTAATGATGGGATGATCAGACAGCAGAGCACAGTCACCTGAGAGGGTACTCATCTGATCACAGTCTCTCATCACAGGGGGATGTTATTCCCCAGCAATTTGCTCCCTGGCAATAAGCCAGGCTAACAATGATCTGCTCCCACACAAGTATGGAAATTGGCCAATATCTTGCAACAAATCTCATCAACTTCCTTGCCCTTGAGGATACCTGGGAGAATGATTTGTTCAAAAAGCTGAAACAATGGATATGACAGCCTCAGTTTCCAAGACAGAAGTGCTAAAGAAAGGCGATTTTGACAAAGAAAACCAACCCGCCATACGTGGTGAGAGTTCAGCTGTCTACCACGGGACTGTCAAAAGGAAGTGAAAATATATTGACCTTAGAGAGTGACCTTACATAAGGACATGAACCAGAACAACAGCCATCTTTGGACCTCTTGCAATGATATTCTGATCTGGTTGCTGCTGTTGGCAACTGTTTTACAGGTGTATCATCATCAATTTTGTTTTGCTGTTTCTCCTATGTGAAGATATTGCAAGATACTTAAAGACATTGCCATGAACTCTTGGGAAACTGAGCAGTTTTTGATCTGGAGATGCAGCAAACTACAGAACTGATGAGGCTTGGTCTAAATTAAGTAACAGTAGTCTCTCATTGGTAATTGTGTTATGCCTTGTTAGTGAAGCTGAGTCACTGGTTCTATAACACTATTTATTCTTGACTAAATAAGCAGCCATTAAAGTTACATTTTGAGGGGAAAAAAATCTTTAGTCATTCTAAATCCTCAGACTCATCTAATCTACTTCATCAGGACTGTGTGGGTGTGCTTTGATTTGATTGGCGGCCTGGGAATATTAGCAACCAACCGTCTGTCTTCAGATTTTAATACAAATGTTGCTAAATCCTGATTGGTGCAGGGGCGTATATGACACCACCTTTTTCTAACTGAGCTCTATGTGAAATAATTAAAACTGTTCAGACTTTGGCAGAGAATTGTGTGTCCATGTACTGTAGGAGCCTAGCACTCATAGTATGAAGCTGATTGAGAAAAAAGGTTTCTGGGCCTTTTTAAATATGGCATCAGAAGTTGGCTGTCACTTTTATAGGTTCCTGACAGTCCATAGTAAAGATTCAAGTGATATTTCACTTTTTATACTTTACCCAATCATGCATCATAAATCTCAGAATCAGAAATACTTTATTGATCCCCGAAGGGAAACTCTTTGTTACAGCAGCTCGCCTTTACGTCAGTGCACAATCACGATCTCAGTTGATTTCTTTGTGAAAATATTGAATTAGCTAGAGCTTGATCAACAGTGACAATTAAAGCAGTTAGCCTTGCGCTTTATTACCACAGATTGTTACAGATGATAGATTTTTACTTTTTATTGCATCAACATTCAATTATTCCCTCACCTCGAGATGTTGTAAGACTCCTGCAGTGTGAGGAGTGTGAGTTGACAATTCTAACCCTGCTTGCAAAAGCGTTAGAGTTGGATAACTCCTGATTTTCTATGTTCCTGTAAATGGAGGACACCTTCTGAGAACACAGCTTTTATAGTTGTTGTAAACATAAGAGTGGGGAGCACAAAGCAGCATCTACAACCATTGTAGTGTTACTCATTATGAGCATAATGTTGCAGGTCCAAACCAAAACATTCATGAGAAATAATGTCCCTCAATGTAGCAAGGTGGGATGTCAATATCAGGTTGACAGCTCAGCATGGTTGTGCATGACGATTAAGATAGGAATGGTATAGACATGTTTTGCCTGTGTTGGGCATTTTAATTATTGTGACATATAACTGGAACAAACTGAGCACATGGATGGACGATATGGAAGTGGATTATGCTGTAGGACTGGTTTGAAACTAGTTTTCTCCTGCAAGAACTACAAAACTCTAACTATTCATGAAAAAGGATACTACACACTTCTTACGCTTACCTTTCAAGTCTACAGTAGGTGAATTTAATTAAACCTTTTATCAACTTTTAAGCTTTTAAGGCCGAGATGTCCTCAAAATTGCCCTGTTTATGATGCATGATTGGGTAATATGTTTTTTAAGGACAAGAATTCCTTAATGTGCTCGGATAACTGGACATCCACAATTCCATGACAGCACAGCAGACTCCCTCTGCTGATGAAGATCGTGTGATATGATTAAAAGCTTCAGAACAGGTACTAAAAGCACTTTTGTAGAGAGTAGGGCTGCAAGGAATTATTTTCATTAAGCTGCCGATAATTTTCCCCATTAATCATTTAGGCTATAGAATGTCAAAAAGTAGTGAAATAAACCCTTGTAATTTCTCAAAGCCCAAACTGATGTCTTCAGAATGGTTGTTTCACCAACCAACAGTCCAAAACTAAGAGATATTTCATTAACTATAACATATAACTATAACATATAAGACGAAGAAAAGCAGCAAATCTTCACATTTGAGAAGATGGAACCAGTCAGTTGTTGGCATTTTTGCTTGAAAAATGACTGAAACAATTGATTGATTATCAAAAAAGTGGCTTTTTTTTATTGATTAGCTGTTTCAGCTGTAGTATTGAGATCGTTTTGTCAATTACACAAGGTGAGGGTTTCATCCTCAAAAAATCTTTGGTTGAACGTCACTTGCTTCTATATGCAATGTTCACTAAATAATAATAAGCATATGATTGCTTCTTTTGTGTGTTTTACTTTTATGTCTGTCTTATTTTTGCTGGTGTGATTCCCACTCCAGTATGAACTCCCACCTACCAAGCCTGAGGGCAGTAAGCAGAAAGAGGTAATGCCTTTTCCATTTGTGTCAGTGACATTTTGTGTAGTCCCTAATGTAGATAATGGCTTTTTACTGCAGCTAGGTGCTGAGCGAGTGGTATTTGTGCTTCACTGACCGAGCGACAAGAGGGCACAGCGGAGGAGAGACAGGAGCAAGGGAGTTGTAAAGAGAGTGAGCGGAGGGAGGAGCAAACGGCATAGGAGGACTGCAGGAGCGGAGTATAGAGAGAAGTGTAGAGAGGAGAGGAAACAGTAGGCCTCCCCCTGCATAGTTCTCCCTCCAGTCAGTCAGCTGTGGACACAAACGCTGCCACACAGTTCAGAGCTGTGTGACTGGAGAAAGACTTAGCATGCAGGAGGAAGTGGCAAATTAACTCAGCACTTCAGACACACACTCTGGGTCACTTGGGAATGATGTGTGTGTGAAGTAGATGCACATACACACACTCATGTAGCCATCTGTGAATTGGGATCCAATCTACCTCTGACTAATCTGTCTATATCCTTAGATCACTAACCGCAGGCTTCCACATGCAGTGCATCTTCGCCTTTCTGTTCATGTGTGTGTTAATCAGAAGGAGGGCTCAGTGTAGCCTTGGTGCAGTGTTTTCAGGACTGATTAAATATTTACCAGTGGCGAGAGTCTGTAGGCAGGGATTGCAGTTTACATGATGAGCTTTTTGACCTCTGGGCTACCGTTGAGCGCTGCAGGGCTGGCAAGTCAGGAAATGGGAAAGCCAAGGCTGCGTAGCCTCACAGTGTGTGTAACCATAAGCCTCTCCGTGTGAACATACATGTTGTAGGCATGGCAATTGCTCTCTCTTTCACAAACCTTGCACTGGATTTATGTGGCATTACCCCCCAACCCCTTCTTAAACACTCACTATATAGACACGTATAGATATTCCACTGAGGTAAACTAAACCCTCCTCTCCAATTCTTGTATTATCAGTCTGTGTGTAATCTTGAAATCCTGGATGGAGTTAATATTATATGCAGAAGATGAACTTGGAGATAATGCTCTGGAAGTCACATTGGTGAGGAATTAACCCTGCACATCACTGCTGTGGCAGCTGCTGCAAGAGCATCCAGTGCGTACTTTTGTGTGTATGTGTGTTTGTGCATTATGCCTGGATTCATGTGAGAGTAAAACAAGTGGGGGAGATGGAAGGAGAGACAAAGAAAAAAGTGTAAGACAGTAAATTTTTGACTTTTGTGTTTTATTCGCTTTCATGCCAAGAGTTAGATGTGGAGATTGATACCACCCTTGTACACTGAATATGAAGCTCCAGCCAACAGACAGTTAGCTTAGCTTAGCTTAGCATAAAGCCTGGAAACCAGGACAAACACCTAGCCTGTCCATTAAGTAACCCACCGTAAAACTGCAACTTCTGTTTTTGCGCTTCGGTTTTTGTATGTATGTATGTTGTATTTATGTATGTATTAAACAAACGAGATATTACATGTTAATTAGTGAGCTTTAAAGGTGCTGGTAGGCAGATTGTGTTAATTTTGAACAGAACCAGTCTAACTGTTTCCCCCAGTCTTTAAGCTAAACCAAGCTAACCGGCTGCTGGCTGCAGCTTCATATTTGCTGGAAAGAGTGGTCTCAATCTTCTCATCGAACTCTCAGCAAGAAAGCAATTAAGCATATTTTCCAAAAATGTCTATTTCTTAACCGGAAGTCTGCAGGGTTTGCTTCCTGCTTGTCTTCTCCCATCTTTTCTGTATGTGTCTGTTATGGGGAGCATTCTCCTTAGTAGGCATACTGCAAGTATAGCTCCTTTGAGGGCTTTCTATCTGGTAAATTCACTGTACTCTCCTCAGAGGGCCCAAGGGCAGAAAGACAGAGAAGACAGAATAATTTCTTTTCTACCTTCTAAGTTTCGTGTCTCTTCCTCTATTCCTCTCTTTCTGCTTTAGCTGTCTCGCATCCCTGCAGGGGCTGTTTGCATTTTACATCTTGATGGGACGCATCACCTCCTTGCCCCCTCAGATTTTACTGACTAATACTAGGATTTATGTGAAGAAACTGGGCATGTGCATAAGACAGTAGAGGTGTGTGATTTTGCCTCAAACTTCTTCTGAAGTTCATTTTCACACCAGGATGTTGTGTTGCAACAAATCTTAGCATTTTTTCAGCCTACATCCAATGCCAGATAGCTGAAGAGTGCAACGTAAAATGCTTACATCAGTTTTCTTGTGTTTAATAAATAACCTGAATTACTATCTGAATATGGTACTACTCCTCAACCATCTGCTGCTCTTGTTTGCCAATTTCCAACGAATGCCAAGACGTTTTAGCAAATACTATGATGATCATATCTGACCTGTGATCCTAGATCAGTTTACTTCAAAATATCTGGATTTGAGCCCAGCGTAAGAATATTTGGTCTGCAAATTTCAACATCCATGTGCGAGCGACTCAACCTCCAGTAATTTCAATTGTCCAATATGTGCTCTGGAGGTGGGAATGTGCATAACTGGACGGCTGTGCAACAGGATATTGCTGAAAAAGGGCGTTCATGCCCAGTGGGCCTTTGCAAGCTTATTAAAGGTTAAATAAATACAATAAAACTTTATTGAAGGAATGATGATCAGGACAGAGGATGGCTGTTGAGCTGTACTGTGTCAAACATTTCTTAGAAAACCTGGTCACCATCTTGCAGGGGAGTGGGAAATCTTGCCAGAGGAGTACATTATTATAGCATCTGCTTGGCTGTGATCCCCAGTGAGCAGAGGCCTGTATTAACAAGGTTTGGACATGCCTTGGAGCTTGATGAAGCTAAACACTTCACATTCCACTGCAGGGTTAGAGGGAGGGGTTGTGAAAGGGAGAGAGGGGTTGGAGGTAAAGAGAATAGAGCTGTCTGTGACAGATTATATCACTTTGAGCTTCAGGATGTAGCCTAACATGCACATAATGTATTATTGTCTAGTCAGTGCACATGCTATGGGTCAACTCAGTTGAACTTGTATGTATGTATGTATGTATGTATGTATGGATTCAAAAATACCATGTCCTCGGTTTGGTCTTCCTGTTGCCAAAATAAACCCTAAAATATTGCAGCTGGCCGGATTTATTTATGTCTAGCTGTGAGCCGTGTAAATCATTTTGGAGGGGTTTCTGTGTGTGTGTGTTTGTGTGTGTGTGTGTGTTTGTTTGTTTGTTTGTTTGTTTGTTTCCCTAAAAAATGTGACTTTGATTGAACAGGGCACAGACTCAGAGGTGACATTGGTCACTCACACCCTGACAGCCAGTAAGAATAGTAAGCAGGGTGTGAGCTCTAGGGTTTGTAATTTTATAGCATTGTTTTGTTGACAGGTCTGTCATTAAATCATTCCTTAGTTTGACAGCATTGTCTTAGATCACACTTTGTGACAGGACACCTAGGAGGCGGCCTACAGCCACACACACACACACACAGCACCCAGATGTGGCAGAGACACAAACAGTGTGCAGGATTTGTCTGTCTGCCTCTAACACAAGAATGTTTGCTTCTGTTAGACTGCTCATCCTTTCTCGCTCCTAGATGTGTTATAGTCTACTGCCTTCCTGTTCTAACATGACTTAGACAGTTAACAAAGCTCTTAAATGACTGTTGAGCAGGATTATGTGCTAGACTCGGAGTTGACAGAGCTTATTGCTCTTTGCAGACTCACTTTTTTCTTTGTCTCCTTTTCCTCCCTTGGTAACATTCATTATTACCCTTCATAACTCAGCGCCTCCTTTCATTTCCTGGGTGTGTGATTAGCTGCTAGTTAGCTATCACAGTAATGAGCAGTGAGCTGTTAATAAAAGATCCACCAAAGGGCGAGCATGCAGGGACCAAGTATTGGCAGGGCAACGCAAAATCTGTTCATATACACACAAAATATCAGTCTTATTTTGATGAAATGTCAGAGGATTATGCTTCCATAAACTTCGATTTAGAGATTAAAGCCTCCTCTTGTGGTGCAGTCTGAATATCTAAATCTTAGATCAAAGTGAAAGTCTATAAACGCAGCATAAGCCAAAGAGAGGGATCTTGGAATTATTTAGGTAGTGCAGAAGTATTGTATCAGTACAATCTCAGACTCTTATGTGTGAGGATACACACAGAGAAGGATATATACAAATTTGCAGATTCAAGAATAAAAGTCTGTATGCTTTAAATTGTAAATATGCCTATACAGTATTTTTTTCAAGTAATAAAACCCTGCTCACATTGTGTTCCACTTCCATTGTAAAGCTTTATGTACATGTGCATAAGCCTGGTGTCCATGCCAACAATTAACCATAAATGGGTGTCAACACACCTCAATTTAACTTGATTTGCACATGAATGCCAGTCATCATCATGGACTACAATGATGGCCCATCATCTACCAGTGGAAATAATAGAAAATAACTATTCTGCAATCAGACCACTCAGAATAACTGTGCACATTAAGAACCTTGAAATGAGATTTGTCCTACCAGAGGGATTGGCAGAGCCCTTCTCTCTCTCCACCCTTTACCTCTTTGCTGGTCATTTCACAGAGCCTAGGAAGTCAGCCTTGTTGTCACAACCTGAGCAAATGAGCTGGAAAAAACAGCGGTTGATGGACTCCAGTGTCACTTCAGGCCACAGGAGTTCTGGGGTTGTGTCAGGCTGGATTAAGAAAGTAAAAGTGCAATAGAGAGAAAATCCTTACAATGGTCGGAGAAGAAAAATTCACTGTAGTTGTATTTTACATCAATAGAAGGGGGATAAGATTGCTAGACAGTAATATTTGCCTCACAAAACAAAATATGGTAATGCTTTTAAACAACTTATAGGACAGAGATTGCTTTGAGATTGGAAACCTCACAGGCATCACATACTGTGTTCTTTTCTCCTCCTCTTTTAGGCCAGAATATCAACACAGGCCCTAAAGACTTATATTTTCTATCATCTTGCATTTGCAAGGTCCTTGAACAGTATACTAAGCAGCCAGCGTTTTATTACTCACACTGATTATAGCGAATAGATATAAACAAGATATTTTGATGTAGAGGCACTAACGAAGAGGGAAATGACTGATAGGAATCGGAGTGAATACATAATCACACTTGTGTATCACTTTCTGCTTGAGAGGAGAGCAAATATACTGCGTCTGTTGGAATGTTATAATTATATATATTATAAACATGAGCACTAGAACTCACTCTAATATTGATTTTAGAGGATGAAATTGTGATGATAATCTTGTCAAGATAAGAATGTTGTTTGTTGAAGCTGATACCACAAAACATGGTCAAGTTTGTGTTCAAGAAACCGTTCAGCTCATGAAGCGTCTCTGAAGATGGCAGATATCACGAGTGCCATCTCTGTGTCGACAAGCTTTGATAGTTCTCACTGACATTCTGCTAATGTCTATACTGCACAAATAAGCCACATCCTGGAGGTTGATCTCAAAGTCCAATACTAAATTCAAAAAGTAGCTCAAGGCTTTGAGAGGCAAAGCCAGGATTTGAAGGGTCCCCTCTTTCAAAACAAGTGACCTTTATGAGAAAAGAGAGGTTGAATAAATCAGTGCAAGAAGTTTGCTTTTGTTTTTTTCTCTCCTCGAACAGCAGCAACTAGTATAAACTTATATAACAGTGTAAATATGTATACCAATTCTGTATTTGTGACAGTGGAGTTGATGAAGGCTCACCCATAAAATTTCAACCAACCAAAAGACTTTTCTCTTTGAGAATCGCCACTGCCGAGGGTTGTGTTGTACAGAGAGGTACTGTTTATCCGAAGTACATTGCCTCTACGGAAGTTAATTACAGTCCTCCTCGCAGCATCTGTGCTGCAGCAGAAGACATTAAACTGTGGAAGAGCTTTTTAAGTGATTGGCAGTGAGTTGGTCTGAAATATGATTTAGTGGCCACATGATTGTTTGCCCAGTTATTGTGTTTACTGAAAAGAGGTGAAAGTCCTTTTTATAGAAACTCAGATGTTTGACTCTATTTATTTTTTTTATATTAGCCCAAGTGTTTTTCATGAAGAATGAGTGTGTTCAGAAGCACTTAAGAATTCAAAATATTTTTCTTCATATTTGCATGTATCTTGGTGCACAAAAAAATGTTAATACAGTGTGAAAAAACTTTGATTACAGGGAGCAACTTTCACTTTGCATGGAAAATGCTAACATAGTAATTTAGAATATTTGAACTATATTCTGTATGGTAGAAATACACGTTTTGTTCCTGTATATCCTGTATATTTGTTCCTGTTCATTTTGTTGCTTTACCATTTTATTATCGTTTTACAGATTAGTTCTGCTATTCTGTGTGATTTAAATACATTTCTATCTGTTCTCAAATGAAACAAGACACTCATTTGGTAATATTGATGAGATGTGTATTATCTACACCTGAAAGGATTAGTCGATTGACAGAAAATTAATCTGCACCTGTTTTCCTAATCGATTAATTGCTTGAGTCATTTTTCAAGCAAAAATGCCAAAACAGGAAAAATGGACAAAAACAGGAAATCCTGGAAGTTGGCCATTTTTCATTATTAGCTTATATTTTATGAACAAATTGATTAATCGATTAATCAGTGATGAAAATAGTCGTTAGTTGTAGCCCTAGAATTATCTCTTTTTATTATTCTTTTTTTTTTTTTTTTTGCTTTGTAGGTTGTGATTATGAAATTGCTGTGAACATATCAGTCTGCTATTGTATATGGCAATGGCGGCCATTGTCATTTCAATTACATGTTTAAGATCTGATCATGAAGACTTGACATTATGACCTGAATATGTCCACTGTGTCTCTTTTCTTTTCCATACTCTTGATCTGTTTTGGTGGTACTTTCCCCATCTCAATCTACTTACAGTACATCACACATGATAATGGGATTGAATGTGTCAGTTTCAAAGGCAGCGAGGTCTGGCTCATTTGATTATTTCATGAGCAGGATGGCAAGGAACAACCAGACCTGCCAGTTATTGCCTTTAATTCTCGTTTGATCAGACGATAACAATCACGGCGATAAATACAAGTGGAAACAGCCTCTGGATTCTGTCAAAGTGGCACACTGAGTGGACTCTGGTGTTCCAGCCAGCACTTTAGATGACGACAGGGAGGGAACCCTGATGACGCACATTTATATATACACACCACACATACACACACACACACACATACACCTAACTCTAACTCTAATCCTAACCTAATTGTAACCTGTACCCTAAAACCAAGTCTTAACCCTCAAAAACCAGTCTCTACCCGTGGGGACCTCAATTTTTGTCCCCACGGTGACACAAGTCCCCATGGGTTAGTGTGCATTCAGTTTAAAGTCTCCACAGGGATATAAGCACGCACACGCACGCACGCACACACACACACACACACACACACACACACACACACACACACACACACACACACACACACACACACACACACACACAACCACCTACCTCCTATATTAGAAAAAGCACTGAAGCTTGAAGATGCCGTCTTTCATGGTCTCCCTCTCACTGCCCCTCATCATTTTACTCTGTACATTTCAGTACAGCATCCTCTTCTTCTCTTCCCTTTATCTTCCATCACTGCTCCTCAGCACTCCTTCTAAAGTCTAATTCATCATTATGTCTTGTAGTCCAGATAAAACCCGGCTATTTAACGATTTGTGAAGCAGGTGTCCTTGACTGTTCTGCCCCGTTTTATCCTGTTCGCTTTTGTTCTTGTAAGGTTTCTGAGCTAAACTTCTCTTACTTTCTGTGAAGTTCTCAAAGGTGAGGACAGCCTTAAATCAACTTGGACTGAAAACATTTTTGTCAGATGAATGCTAGTTTTTCTGCAAGGTCACACAAAGTCTTGCAAAAAAGGATGTTTGTCATTGTGATGCCTGATTGAATGGCGTTCGTCAAATCAATAGCTTTCAGTGAATAATCTGAACCATGTTTGGTTCATCTGTTATGTATAAACAACTCTTAGTGTTCCTACTCTTACATGGCAAGTTAGTCAGTTAACAAGTGTGGAATGGAAAATCAGCTTCATTGCGTAAGCCGGACGTACTTTGCTCTGACACGCGCACACACGCACGCACACAATCTTCTGGTAACAATCAAAAAAATCTATTACCTAGGCTTATCTACATGCAGGCACACGCAAACAAAAGCCCGCACACAAACCATCATTCACATCTTATCAAGTATGAGTCAGAGAGTTGTGTTTATGCAGCACATTAATTGAGCCTCTCCAGAAGGTTTTTAACACAAATTAAAATGGCTCCTTATTCTTTGCAGTAGCGAACAGACCTTGTTACAGTATGATTGCCTCTGCAGGCCCAGGAGGGGTGTGTGGTGTGTGTGTGTGCATTTTAACATGCATGTGCAGTAGTGCTTGGAGGAAGTAAATCACTGATTGTTAGTAATGTGTCTGCGCAGCTTGGTGTGTGTGTGTGTGTGTGTGTGTGTGTCTGTGTGTCTGTGTGTTGGGGGGGTGTAACATTTGATTGAAGTGTCTGTCAAGCGGGTATCCTCTTATCTGAGTTTATCATCAACAGAAACTGATGTTAATGGCAGCAGCAGTTTAGGTGGCTTGCGGTGCTGTTTGGCACGCAAACACACACACACACACACACACAGGCTGGGAGATGGTTTACAGTCCAATTACCCAGCCTGCCTCTGTGCTAGAAGGGGGCTCTAAATCTTTGGATTCTATTGTATACAATATAACCTCTGTTACTCTCTCTCCCTCTTCTTGCCCATCAGCTATAATAGTTCACCTCACTGCTGTCTGTTTCATTGGATGCTGTTAAACTATCTTTTATATCTCCAACAGTTTTTCAGATCCTCTCAAAGGATTCATTTTGCTACAAGTGATCATTAAAGGAAGATTCAGGTTTATTGAAGTCATAAGTATTGGTTTATTGAAGTATGGCCATCATTTTTATCTGTTATAACATTGTACTTACCAAAGTCACGGCCGATACATGGCGACATCGCTACAACAAAACCCAACATTTCCAGAAACACAAGACTGTTATCGACACTGTTCTTGTGGCCCAGCAGTGATGAGGGAAGATTCAGCAGAGATAGGCAGTGTAATTACCACACACATAGTTTATGAAGTTATATATTATTATTCAACTTATTTCACCAAATCATATTCTTCCCTTGCTGCTCCGTGGCAAAGGGACGGAAACCACTGAAACTTTTTTTTTTTTTTGTTCAGGTCAAAGCTGAACCAGGAAATCAAAATTACAAAAATAAAACCTAGCTTGTATGAAACCAGTATTTCCCTTTTTAGAATAATTTCACAGTGCCATAATGTGTGTAAGAGTGCATTAGGCCAGACTGATGTTGATATATGAATGAAAAATTCATAGGACACAACCAAAGAATGTTTTGTGAATGGATGCAGCAGGGACTGTGTGTGTGTGTGTGTGTGTGTGTGTGTGTGTGTGTGTGTGTGTGTGTGTGTGTGTGCACTGCACATGTCAAGTCCAAATATCAGTGGGATTCACCATCCCAGAACACACTAAAAACCTACTAGACTTGAACCAGATGCCCCTCAGACTCATGATCCATCCATCTACTCACTTCATCCCCTCCTCCATCCATTCATGGCTGCTATGGGCCTAGTTGTCATGGTTACGGTGTCCTTGCCATCGCTAAGCCCCGATTGCAACTTGTGCTGCAAGGAGCAAAAAGGTTTATGATAACTCGAATACACACGCTTCTTATAGGGATTTTCATTCATATATAAGTTTGGCTTAAAACCCATATGCACACAAACATACACTTAGTTTCTCTCTCACACACACACAGACACTAGTACAGTAGTGATTACACAGGCCTACTCTGACAGGGAGTCAGCCCCATTAATCATCCAGTGTGTGTGTGTGCATTGTCTTATAGATAAGTCTGTGTTTTCTGAAAGGTCTCTGATATTAGAGTCATAAGCTATGTTGCCAACCTTTTAAAGGCCATCATAATATATTACTTCCAAATAAACATAGATAAATGAATTCTCATGCAGCATGGGTGGTGTGGGGAGGATTCTGGCATCAAATTACACATTGAAGTAGAGTTAGAAGGCACAAAAGTGCTCTATTTGTGAAGATGGAGGCTGGCAAATGTTACCTGGAAGCATCATCTAAAAAATGTTTCCTGTGTGGTTGGTGTATGGCCTTGCCTCTTGTCTTACAAAGAGGATGCTGGGAGATGGAGACGGAGAAAACACAGTTGCCATAGTTTCATGCTTCTCCCTCCTCTCCTCGATCAAGGAAAATGTCCCGACCAGTTGCTCTCATCCTTTATAGTTCTTATTAATATGGATGCTGATGGTGTTTGTTCTGTCTGCTCTCCCCCTTCTTTCTCTTGATTTAATAAAACCTCTGCTGCATTCTTTTTTATATTTCCATTTGATGGTTTATCTTTCCAGGTTAAAAGTCTTGCAATTGTGTATTCTGTCTGTTTCTGTTTTTCATTCTTCTTTCCCCCCCTCTCTTATCTGTTTCTCTTTCTCAGCAGTTTGAAGTGTTGCCCCCAGGAGCATATAACCTTTGACCTTTGTTGCCATGGCAACAGTGTCATATGCAGTATAGGAAATGCAAAATTCCATTAACACCATATTTTATAGTTTAATCTATTTACAAATGAGTAACTGAAACCACAGATCTATTTATTCTCCCCTAGATGAAGACATCTCGATGTAATACTGACACCTGATTGTCAACTTCAACAATGAATTTACTCTTTGTGTCAGTAGCAGCACACTTACTTGTCTTAACTTAACTGTGTGTTGAGTGTAAGGATACAGAACTTTAATGGAAAAATGGGCTTCAGGAGGAATTTCATTCACAATGATTTAACATAGTCTGACATGGCCAAAGGCAGGGCTCCAAATGTTTACCAGCCAACCAAAGGCTGGTAACTTTTGGATGTACCAGCCCCATCTGTCATATTTCCAGCAGCTCTGGCAAGTAGAAAAGTCATCTTCATTCACTCTTTTAATTCTAAACTCAATTTAGCAACTACAGTGATCTTCACAAACATGTTGATTTTTGCTTCTTTTGTCTTTCTGTTTTATTACATATTTTATTCAATTACACTAAGAAGAAAATCTTATTTTTGAGTTAAAGCTGCACAAATCCATATCTTTATATTAACAATGGATCAAATGACTATGTGTAATGTATAATTAGTTGCTCAAAGTGATGAACCCACTGAGAATTCATTCAACTCTGCAGTGCCCCTCAGCTCTATGGAGCATTTCAGCTTCTTTCAGCTCATTGTTTTGGTTGTACAGCCCTCAACCTAACTGGCAGCTGTTTTCAGATAACAAGCTTTGATAAATCCAGTGTAAGTTACCAGTAACAGCAGACAGACAGAATTAGCGACTAGCTGGTGAACATAGTGGATCGTTTAGCAGCTGAAGATCTAGATATTTCCTGGAGACCAAAACAGAGATAAAAAGATAGTGAATATTGGACTTACATTTGTCAAATGGGCAGAAACACAACTCCAAATGAATGATAATGTTACTCTGTGATGTGTAAATGAGCAACTGTTTGCTAACACATTTGCCATATCAGCTTTATATTTCGATGTTGTGTTTACAGCATTTTCTGCTGCCCCCAAGTGGCCAAGAAGGCAATGAATACAGCATTAATGCAATTCAAATAAATACATCCCTTGTGTCATGAAGGTTTCAGTGTGAAATAGTTAATTAAAATCTCATCTTATCCTGCTCAGATATTAAATTTGGATTGTAGCTACAAACATACAATTAATTATCATTAAGAATTATATGGTTCTTCCTTTTTAGCCATCAAAAGCCATTAACAGATTGCAAACTACCACAATGGGTTTTTTAATGAAGTAAGGGGAGACAATTCACTTTTTCTTAAAACCTTGAGGACCTGGACTGTATCCGTAAGTGAACCTTTTACATGCTCATGTTTTCTCAATTTAAATCCATCCTACACCCTAAAATCCATTTATATTCCATCGGGATTTTTCACCAGAGCATGCAGCAGGTGCCCAGAATATACAGTGACATCTTGGCCTGAAATGGTGGACATTATAGTGAAGTGTAAATTCAAACAGGAAGGATAGTTGGAACTTATCTGGCCTCATTGGAGAAGAATGAAGGTGTGGCTTCCTGGGTGGCAGTGCCAGGCTGGTTAAATATTTGCCACGACTTTTTTCTTCTTAAGTGTGCAGGAGTTCATATGTGAATAAGTCTTATAGTCGGACATGTTGTGGAACAAGGTTATCAATAGTTTAAGACAGGAAGGATGCATACACCAGTATTGGGATTTATATGTTTGTGTGTTTTGAGTGTGCGTTTTTGGCAAGTGGTTAGGTTCATATTTAAAGAAACAGGAGAACCACGAGAGGGAGGAAGCAGGAAGTACTGACGGAGATCTGAAGCTGCTATTTTAGACTGCTCTGGCTGGTGTGAAGAGTTTGAACTATGAGAGTGGGAATGGTTACGTGATGACAGAGAAATTAGAGAGGAGTGATGAAAAGCTCAGGCGATGTTATTGTTTGTGTGTTTATGGGGTGTACTCTGTATTCTGTGCATGACGATGTAGAGTGCTACACATTCCCACTGCATTCTCTGCCAGCTTAGCTTTAACTCCGATGACCTCATTGTTTATATTACCAGCATCCACTCTTTCTTCTCTTCCTCTGTCTCATCTATCTCTCCCACTTATCTCTCTATCCCTCTCTTTTGTTCTCTCTTACTTCCATTTCTGTCCCTCCTTTTATTTATTTATTTATTCATTTATTGACCATTGCTGCCACTGTGGATATTACACAAGGCCATTATGGCCTCATGTCATCTGGCCCAGCGCTGAACTGCCTATCATCTTACTGCTATCCGTGCTTGTGCTATTAATATTACAGATGCCAACACAGGATTTCCTGGAGCATCTGTGCTAATCCTGTGCTACCTCTGGTACATTTCCTGTAGCACCCACCTTTAATTTGTCAATGGCATTTGATATAAAACTAGCCAGCCGAGACTCCTTGCTGACTAAACATTTGCTTGTGTCATTCAATGATGCCATTTGGTGCGGTGGGGTCTGGTACAAAACTTGTGTGTTTTGGTTTGTTTGTGGATGCCATGGATATAATTGGATGAGCAGATGGGACAGATGGCTAAAGGATGATTATTAACCATCCAAAACCAAGTGTCAAAACATGTTACCTCTCAACAGTGACAGACAACCTGTGACTAGTCATAAACCACTCACCAAACCTAATGACTTTTTCATTATTTTCATCCATAACTGCATTTCTGTTTTGTTTTTGTTTTTTTGTGTTATGATGTAATGCGCTAAAGGGAGCACTGACTCCACAAAAAGAAGTCATTGTCTCATGTCATGAATTGTCATGTTATACTCTTTAGTGTGTGTGTGTGTACCCCCCCACACACAGAATCAGTTTCTTATTCTACAATTTAAAAATGATGTACTATAGCTGAAGCTCTTGCCTCTCATCTTCTGTGGGATAACAGCAGCCGCACTGGCAAAAACAGAGATAATCACGTTAAGTAGTGAGGGATTAAGACTACAAGTCATTGCTGGGCTGCTAGTTCTTTGTTCTGGATGAGCCTTTGGTTTGGTCTGCCAGCTTGAACATGACCTTTTTAGCCCCAGGCTAAGCTAGTATAAAAGCACCTTGAAGAGATGTCTGACGATTGCATTGGTACTGGGTAAATGTCCATCTGCAGCACTGCATCTTCCCAGTCCTTCCTTCTCTCCTTCCACCTCTCTCCTTTTTTGTACCGGCCTGTCAGTCATGGCTGTCACAGCAGGTGTTGCTAGAGGGCAAAATGAGAAAGTGAAAGAATGTATGGGACAGGGGGAAAGGACTGAATGAAGGTGGACAGATGGAAAGTGGAAAGAAGGTGTGTTGCAGAAACAGCCTGTTCATCAAAGGAAAGAAAAACAAATAGAAGATAATGAATGGGAAAGAAACTACTTGAATGAATGAGTCAGCCCTGCCCTCCAAAATATAGCAGCACTCTTTGGTACCCGCCTTCAAAGTTGATGAAGTTGGAGAGAGGACAGAGTTTCAGACTGTTAATAACAGAGAGACATTCCTGTCTTCACCTGACAAATTTGGGTGCCTGCCAGCAGTCACTCACGCACAAAGTGTATGGACAATCATACACAAAGAAGCACAAACTTCTTTTGGTAACTCTAAACTAGATATTCCTACGCCAGTGCATATCTATAGTCAAACTCTAGAGCTGTAGACATACATTTCTCAGTTCATGCTAGCTGTTTCTACCTATTCTCTCTCAAAACCATCTTACTAAGATTATTGGACATCTGTTATACTCTCTGGGTGTTTGGTATGAAAAGGGTAACTGGAGGAGAGTAAACACAACCAAACTCAAAAAGGTGTTCTTATTAATGATCCATAGTTATATAATAGTTGTAATAATGTAATCACAAAATCTCAGTCATAGTCTAAGTAGTGCTGCAGAGTACCTATGCAGTGTATTTTACCCGTGTGTGTGTGTGTGTGTGTGTGTGTGTGTGTGCTCACGTCAAGTCTATTGTAGACATTGTAGTCATGTCATTTGTTTTCACAGTAATGAGAGTGAACCACGGTCGGTTGGATGGATGTTTAGACTACTCTGCCTCCCTCCATGCACACTAGTCATTTATGCCGTCTCCCACTCTGGACGTTTCTCTGTTTTTCTGCTCCTCTCTGTTCCAGCAGTCAGAGCTGTCATGCATTTGAAAACTTGCAGGTGCCGCTGCTCCATTTTCGAGGAAAGAGGAGAGGCTACTGCGAGAGACACAGAGACAAATACTGTAATTGTCTTGTGCTTTTCAACTAGCTCACTGCCTTCAAACTTGTAACTTGTTCTCTACTGTTCATGCCATTTTGACAGCGCTTGCTCTCTTTCTCTGTTTGTCTCTCCTTTACCACATCTATTTTTTTTATGGGTCTTCTAATCCCCATTGTCATATCGAGGCTGTTGGGGCTCCAGTGTACTGCTTTGAGACAATTAAACCTGTTTGACCTTTGCTGCTGTGATTGGACAGTTTTTGAGCAGCAGGCCAGCCTCTGTCACCTCCCACATGCTCCCTCTCTATCCCACTTTTTTGTTTTAATTGATGTCAGAACCAACAGTGAGATTTGGAAAAGACATGAGCTAACAATGTGAACATGCCCTTACTTGGTTAAAGCTCCTATCTTAGAACACTCTTATTTGGAGCACTGGCCACTGGCCTGGCTGTAGACCTGCACTGGCCCCTTGTGTTTACCATAGAGCATTACACCATGTTGGTCTGACAGAAGGTACGTCTACTTTCTAGCTGTCAGAGAGACACAAGTTACTGACGGTGTAAGTGCCGCCTCAAATACAACTTCTAATAACAACCGATGCATTTGGTAAGTTTGTTTTAGCTTTGATATGATAGTGAAAAAACACCATTTCAGGAACCTTGTCATGAAAGGTTTATTGCATTCCTTTTCTCAATAATCTCCCAGATTCTTGTCAAGCATGCATCAGCATCCAATCAGTTTCTTCCCCTTCTCTGGGAAAGCCTGTGGTTGCCAACGGAAGCTTGTGTAATCATACAGAGTGCCTATTTATGCAAATGCATCTGTTTTGTTCAACTTCACATCAAAGTGTGTAAAGCAGTTGAGTAGACTGCTCTGTGCTCCTGCAACAGTGTCTTTTCTCTGTCTTCCTCTGTCACTGTCCCTGCCCCTGCTTTTTTTTCTCCCAATGAGAAAACACTTCCTAAGAGCAACTTCCTGCCGCTCTGGAACCATTTCTGTCCCCAACAAGTCAGTCTGCTGCTTATATGCATCACTTCACTTCCCATTTTGATGTTTGTGCAGATTGTATCACTGTCATTGTGGTATTGCATACAAACAATGTGAGCTAACTCTGACACGGAGGCTGTGTATTTGTAAGACAGTGAGTGTCACAGAGACTCACTGATGCCAGTGACATGGAAGTATCTGGACACAGACATGTGGAGGCTCATATTCCGCACCAAAACCCGCACACGAGAGGCAAGTGGCTGCTTTTTTCATGTGTGTTTTGTCATTAACTTCCAGGCGATGTGAAGTGAGTGTCTCTGTGAGTGTGGGTGGTGCCGGGGTGATGGATGTGATGGGGACTGGGGACTTTGCCCGAAGCTTCAGGCAGCCGTGTGTGTGTGTGTGTGTGGTGTGATATTTTGGGAGGAGAGGAAGGGGTTTCCTTTGTGCGGGTGAATGTGATGCTGAGCTGCCATCTTCTCAGCTGTGAAGTGCAAGGAAACAAAGGAGGATGTGTTTAACTTCTACCTCCACTAACCCTAAAACACATGTGCCGAGGCCATTAAATTCTTAAACAATGAACTAATTTTAGTTTAACACGGTCTGGAGACCATGTGCAGTACGTTCAAACGACACCATTAAACTGTCAAATGAGTACAGAGTGTTGTCTGCATTCGCTCATTTCTGGATACTTTAGATTTTAGATATTGCCAGCACCTTCATGTGTGATCAGTCAGATAAGTTTGGTGAAATAAAAAATTTCTCTGAGCAGCAGTTATGCTGGGAAATACAGCTCCCCGCTGCTAGCAGAAACGTGTTTTAAATTATCGAGCAGGAAGGAAGTGAGATTGGTTCAAGAAAAGAGGAAGTGAGAACTAGGAGGGAAGAGAGGTTTCCTGTCTCTACTGTGGCAATCATCATCCTACACAGAACTTCTTGTACATTCCTTAATCTTTTCTCATTTAGACTACTGCAGCTCCCTCTTTATTTACATTACTCAGTCCTCTCTAGCCTGTATTGATACAGACGTCGATTGATTGACGTCTGCATATATAGCAGAATTGTTGAGCCCCTATTCCAGCTGTCGGCCTCTCCGATCATCTGATCAAGGCCTTTTATCTGTTCCCCGTGCTTTTGCAGTTGTTGCTCCCAAACTTTGGAACAGCCTTTCCCATTCCATCAGATCTGCTGAATCTGTGGTTTGCTTTAAACGGCCGCTGAAAACTAATTTTTATAGGTTAGCCTTTTCATAAATATTCCCTGTCTTGTCTTTAGTTTTGTTTAGTTTTTGGTCGTGTGCTTTAATTCTGTCTATGTATCATGCATATGTATTTGTTTGTGTGTATGTATGTATGTGTACTTGTTTTTGTATGTGTCTTGTTATTTTGTCTGTGAAGCACTTTGTAACTATGTGGTTTAAAAAGTGCTATATAAATTAAAAAAATATATTATTGTTATTATTATCTACCCCCCTCTGTGTGTGTGTGAGTGTGTTGTATCCGCAAGGATACTTGTGCATTTGTGTCCAGTACATCTGTATTTTTTCAGTTTGTATTGAAATTGACTTAATGCAAAAGTATGTTCTCTGTAACCTATGTTAACTTTCCAACACAACCATCCTCCCCCACTAGAACAAGTCTCATATCACCTGGATAGAGAGGGACTTTGCCAATATTAGAGCCCAGGTAAGCTCTGACCATGTCTACTGTACAGCTGCTGTAAATCAGGCAAATCTGCAGCTCCTCCTTTACTCAGCAAACACACTCAAGCTTACTCTTGCTTACAGTAACATCTCTGCATTTTATCCACTTCAGGCTAACCCACTTTTGTATTTTTGTTCTCTTGGTATTGAATTCCCCAATCGCAAAAAAAATTGTTCAAATCAACCTTTTCCCGAGTATGGCCTGCAGTGCAGTGTAATTAGATGTTTGTGAAAAGTAGGTCTGCTGACAGCTCGAGACGTATTTGCTGTATACGGAGCAATAAAGTGAGAGATAGAGGAAAGAAAAAGAGTGAGAGGGCACTTTAGGACCGGTGAGAGCTGTTTTAAGAGACAGGATTCGCAGGAATAGAATAGTATGAGAGGGAAGAGTGGGACATGCCTGGCCAGAGACAGGAAAATCTCTGTCATCCGCAGGCAAGTGAGTCGTCTCTACAGTGGTGACACTGAGAAGGGACACCTCATCCTCTCTCTGCCTACCTCCACGCCAGCTTCTACTCTGAATTGTGGGCAAAGGGAAGTGACCTAGAGATAGCACAGAAACATATGTTGTGACATGTATGATTTTTCAATCGAGGCAGCAGACAAGCGCTTTAGTTTTTTTTTTTTGTTATCGCTATTTCCTCACTTTCCTAACTTTCTTTTATTTTTTTATTTTTTGGTATTGTTTCAGTTTCAATCTGCCTTCCTCTCTCTCTCTGTTCAACACACTGTCTCTCTCTCTTAGCCTCAGATGTGCGTGCGTGTGTGTGTGAGACTTGTTGGGTGCAGGACTGTGAGAATAAGAGCAGGCTCTTCCTTCCTGCCCTCTTCGGTTCCAGTTCACTACAGCTGCAGTCAGTCACTGAGGACACACCGGACTAACACAGGGAGAAACGGAGAGAGGGAGGACAGGAGAGAAAATGAAGAGGAAATTTAGCAGAAGGCCCCTGCAGAGAGAATAGATAAAGGGCAGAGGCTGATTTTTCTTCTTGCTGTCCACAGAATTAATCCTGAGATGAGTGCACAAATGAGTCTAAAGTGTGCTTGTGGTGAGAAGAGGTGAGGTTTAAGATGACTTATGTGAGGTAGTACAGTGTTTGCCTTGTTATGGACATGGGTAGGATGATGAAGCAGAAGTTTGGGCATTGCTGAGATGGAGAAGGACAAGAAAAAGTTCATCCTGAGCCGCTTACTGACCCTCTACCTGCCCAAAAAGAACAAAGCCTTGGCTGGCAGCCCTGCTCACTGTAACAGCTCCAGATCAACAGCTGCAACAGGCAACAGCACTGACACTTTACCTGCGCCAAGGAACCACTGGACGGTAAAGTGATACCTCCTCATGTTGGCATCTTGATAAACCTTGAGTAGCCTCCAGAGAGCTGTTAGTGGCTTTATGTTGTCATTAAGCGCAGTCATTTTTTAAACAAACAAGCAGAGACTGCAAAGTGCAGATGAGGCATTGGTAATCGCGGTTATCGGTGGTTGTGTAGAAACAAGGTGCAGCTGAAAGCCTGCATGTTCCACCAACTCTGGTTTCCTGTTGTCAAAAGTCCCACGCTGTAGTGGCCTGTGGTGTTGGCTGTTGATGGTGTATTGTAGAAACTTTTTAGCATTTTCATTACTGATTAATCAGTCTTATATGTAGTTAAATATAAATAATGGATAAAGTATCTAGTTTAGGGTTGCAACTAATGATTATTTTCAGTATCCATTAATCTGACGTTTATTATTTCAGTGAATCAATCACTAGTTTTATCTTTTGAATTGTCAGAAAATTGTTTCTGTCACAAGTGTCCAGAACCCATAATGATATTTTCACATGGCTTGTTTTGTCCAACAGTCCAAAACCAAAAGATATTCAATTAACAATCATGTAAAAATAGAGAGTGCAAATGTTAACACTAGAGAAGCTGGGACCAGATACTGTTTGGTGTTTTGCTTGTTAAATTACTTAATTGATTGAATAATCAGTTATCAAAACTGTTAAGTAATTTACCATCTATCGACTAATTAGGTAATTGTTCAGCACTAATTTAATCCATAAGATATCAAAAAAGAATTAGAAATGCCCATCACATGTTCCACTTAAAGGCCCAAAGTGATGCATTTTAATTGCTTATTTTATTTGAACTGTCAAAATCAGCAACAACAAGCAGCAAATCTTCACATTTGAGAAGCTGGATCCAGCAAATATGTGGTATTTGTACTTAAATTCTGTGATAATTGTACTTAATAATAAATTCTGTACACGACTACTGACTACTAAATTAGTCATCAATTAATTCTTTTGACTTTTGACTTGAATTCATTGACTGATCAATTCAACACAGTTTTTTAATCATATAATAACTTCTTTAGTGGGTTTTATAAGATGCCATTGCCGGTTGTACTGACCATCAGCCACATAGATTAAAACGGTTTGTCTATTCTTTGGCGTGCATGATAATGGTGTGCATTGTATCTGGTGTCTGCAGAGGACAAATTGAATTTCAGACCTAAATTTTGAAATGAAACTCTGTAAGTAGCTGTAAACTTGCTAGTTAGAAGTTAAAAAAAAAAAAAAAAAAAACGTTCCCCCACCAACCATACTTAAAATGCTCCCTGCAGGTAACTAAACTATTGTGCCTCATTGTAGGCCTAGGGTGTGAAACTCTGGCTTTTTTTGTTCTCTGTACTCACAACCCCCTTTCTCCAGAAAGAGACGTGTTGTTGATTCTTGCCGGTGATACTTTTATGCTTTTCTGTAGGGTGTTGGATGAGTTGTGGGTGAGGTTGACACCAGGTCATCAGTGAGTGTTCATGTAGTGTCAGCAGTGCCTGTGCTCCATCCTGTAAAGAACCTGAGTTGTCGTCTTCAAAGTCTCTGAGGTTACACAACTTGTGTCCAAAAACCACTAGAGGCATTTTATATTGCATTGTTTCAAATGTGCACAGGCGATTTTCTTACTTGATTGTAATGTTGTAGTCACCATCATTTCCAGAAACTATAACACATATTGACAAGTACCACTTGGTGCAATCGCTCATTCTCACACACAAACCTCACTTCTTACTATGCTTCCTCTTTCTGAAGCGTTTTATTTTGATATATAGCTATTTGCAGCAGCAGACACTCCTATGAAACTCTTTTTGCACAGTAAACAATCTCTGACATTTTCTGTCCTTCACACAGTCCGTACAAACATTCCGTATCCTCATTGTTTTAGCCATTTGTTCTGTGATTACTGACTGGTTTATTACACTTCTCCCCTCTGTTTTGCACTCTTCAGGAAGATGGAGACATCAAGGAGATCAACATTACCCATGTGGTCAAGGAAGGCTCAGAGAAGGCTGATGCCTCTCAGTTTGAACTGCTCAAAGTTTTGGGACAGGGATCCTTTGGCAAGGTAGCACACATACTCACAACTTCTCTCTCTGCTGCGCTTTTTCTCTCTCTACTTTGCACTCTCAGACTCTCAATCTCTGATCGGATATAACAGGGTTTTGTGCTGTTTTTGTTCTGCTTATTGCAGGTATTCCTGGTGCGAAAGGTGACCCCTCCCGATGCCAACCAGCTCTATGCCATGAAGGTCCTCAAGAAGGCCACACTCAAAGGTACAGTAGCCTGTGATGTGCTTGAATCGTGGCAGGTGCAGGAGAGTTGCTCTGCAGCGGATCTGACACACCTTCTGGTAGAGGGGAGCAAATTAAATGACAAATAGTCAGTCAGATTCAGAAAAGTCATCTACAGCAAGTTTGATAATCAAACACTCGCTGGTTCCAGCTTCTCAAATGTGAGGACTTGCTACTTTTCTATTTGTGTAAATGACATACTTTTTGGTTATTGGCAGTTGGTCAGTAAGATGTCACCTTAAGCTCCAGGAAATTGTAATGAGATTTACTATTTACTATTTTCTGACATTTTATTGGCTAATCACTGAAAAAGAAATCAGTAGATTAATAGATAATGAATCAAATAATCATTTGTTGCATCTATAAAGCTGTAGAATCATTTCAAAAAGCTTTCTCTTTGGCTTTTGTGATGATGCCACCGTTTCATGTAAGAGGGTGTATGCTTTTCCTGTAGCTCAGAGACAACTTACAGTCAAAGTGAGCGTAATTAGACCACCACAGCTTGCAGTGGGTTTTTTTGTTGTTGTTTCTTTTACTTTTGCACACAGGTGGTGTGATTCTCTTGATAAACATCAGGGCATTAAATTTGTTCACACATTAAGTGTGCAGATTTACAGATTTTATTTGCATTTTTAAATTCTTTTTTTTGGGGGGGGGTCATGACCATTTAGCATGCTGTAGTACAAGAATATACTACTACTACTACACCATTCAGTGAGAACAGAGTGTACTCAGCTAAATGATTTATTTAGCGGCTGGGGAACGGCAAAGACAACTCATCAGCATGCTGCGTGCACACCAGTGAATCACTGCCTACCATACATTTGTTTGTTTTGCGACATTTAGTTGTTTGTTTTTGTTCTATTTTTCATCCAACCCCTTAAGTCTGACAGCTCTACCAAACTTGAATTGTTAATACCAGCTTCCACAGAGTACCACACTGAAACTCCAACAGCCTCTACGCTTATGAATCAGCAAAGTATTGAACATTGGCGTTGATATTGTGCAGCCAAATTATTTCGACCTAATTCATCCATGCTGTTGGTAGACCACAGTGAGTAGTGAAAATTGTTGGAGGGCTTCGTCAGGCTACTTTTCATTTAGTAATACTGTATATGTTAAAGTTTTATACATACACACTAAACTCAATGCTCTTATTCATCCTTCAGTGAGAGACCGTGTGAGAACCAAGATGGAGAGAGACATCCTGGCAGACGTCAACCACCCTTTCGTTGTCAAACTGCACTATGGTGAGTCAGCCTGAAGTTTTATTTCACTTTACTTCCCAAACCTAGGAAAAAAAGTTTTATTGGATCTACTGATTTCATTACTGTCTTATTGCTTTAAATTCCAGAAATTCTGCGCAGTCATGTTTCATGATTTGCCGTTAAATCAGATTTGATTGAAACTTGTGTGTGTTTGTAGCATTCCAGACTGAAGGGAAGTTGTACTTGATCCTGGACTTTCTCAGAGGAGGAGATCTCTTCACTAGACTCTCCAAAGAGGTGAGAGTGATTCGTTAGATGTTTGGTGTTTTGCTGGCGTAGTATTCATCTAATTATTCTCCATTGTCTTGCTCTTGTGATGTTATTCTTTCTCATTGTTTTATTCTGTCACCTCCTCTGTGCATATGTCTCATGCCTCCCAGGTGATGTTCACAGAGGAGGATGTGAAGTTTTATCTAGCAGAGCTGGCATTAGGGCTGGACCACCTCCATAGCCTGGGCATCATTTACAGGGACCTCAAACCTGAAAAGTAAGAGCAAATGAACATACTGAGCACACAGTCATAGAAACAGAAACACAAATGCATATTTGATGAACCGTGCTTCTTGGATCCAAAGCCATCCAAAGAGCCATGTTCCCGAAACTTGGCACAGTTTTACATTTGTAAAGCCAAATCTCAGGAGAATAAATCCGCAACGTATGCGTACATTCTTGTAGTCTTTTATGAAAAAAGCTGTTAATCCTGCTGCAGTGCTCTCTGAAGAGGTTTTTATTTGGAGTAATCTAATATATGCAATAGCCAAGAACCTGGGCAAACAGTAATGGGGCTTTTTATTTAATGCTTGGAATTAAAACAAAACTTTTCTATCATATGAGAAGCTATTCTATTATATTGCACTTTAAACATTTAGAATTATTTTTCCTCACCAAAATGTGTTGTGTGTACCCCCTAGGCCAAACAAACATTATGAATGCAAACCTACCTCATTAAACATTTGTAAAGCTTTTTTAAGTTTTGACCCCTGCATTGTTTACATCAGCTTCCGGTCTTCTTCTCCATTTGAATTGGCTCATTGCTACTTTGTATGGTACATTGCTTCCACGAGTTGTTGATATGCATCCCTCTGAAGTAAAGCCCTGCACGGGCCAAAAACTCCGGCCCTGGGCCAAGACCGACACCAATATCACTTTAAGCTCTTTTTGATGTGCGCTCTCTCTGATACGCACAAAAAACCCACATACTACTAAGAGGGAAATTTATTATACGTCTCAAGCATAACTATCAGTGCCACAAGCAATCATGCCCACAAATATTAATACCGACTCTCCATTACAGAGAAGCATAAGCATGCAGTAGAGAATCTATCCAAGCTACGTGATCCAGCAGCAAATAAGTAAATAAAGATTAACGTCCTACCTTTCTTTGATGTTAAGTAACTTAAGTAACAGAGTACGTTTCAAATAATTCTTCACCCGCAGGCTAATGTTCAATCAAAAAAGCATCCAGCGTCGTCCTCAACTCAACTGTCACATATAATGCACGCAAATAATATGCATGTAATGTAGTGAATAAAATGCGTATGTATAATATTTATAATATAATCAATATAAAATATTTCATACAGTGGCCTGTGTGTGCTTTGTGCGTATATGAGCACAATGAATCGACCCAGTGTGTCAGGGCCTGTTGGGTCCCGACGGGCTTGCAGACTTCTACTCTGAAGTTCCCCCCGTGCCTGTGGCGTGCATGTACTGGTAGAACACAAGATACAAACCCACTAGTCAAAACATTGCTATACAGTGCTGCTAGTGATCAAAAACCCAATAGAGTACCTTTTTAAGTTGCAATGGTTATTGTTACATTTTGCCAGTGATAACCCAAACTCCAGCAGAATGTGCAGTGTGTGATGTCTCGGTGACTAAAATGTTCACACCTTCAAAAACATTCATTCTAACATTTGGCAATGTTTTCTTTTTAGCATTCTCCTGGATGAAGAGGGACATATCAAACTCACAGGTGAGTCTCCTGCTCCTTCCTTTACACTCAGTCTCTCTGTCGGACACACACCCACACTGCCACATACACACACATTCCTCTCCTCTACCTTGTTGACCTTCATTACTCACAATGGGGAAACAGCCTTATCTCGCTGACTCCAGATATCTGCATATGGGCCTGTATTTGTCCCCCAAGTTAATTATTACACTTTATCTTCTCTATCTCTATCTTCATAATCACTGCCATTTATTTACCCCCGGGTCCTGCCACCATTGAACCAAATGTGACCTTATGAGATTATAGAGAAGCAATATCTAGTCACACTGATGACGCTTTAGAGGGACAAATGCCAACAAAGATTAAGTGCTTTAAGCTGAAACATGGGATTCCTGTTGAAGATCGTTCTGCTGCTTTTACACTGAAAACTAAAATAGTGTTTTAATATATTTAATTAACTTCAGTATATTGATACTTAAACATTTTAAAGGGATGTAAAAGAAGTGACAAAGATGCATATTAGTCATATTAGACTGTAAATCATACACTCTGAAGCTGTGTACTAATGTCCTGACTTTGTCTTATGGTGTGTTTTCCAGATTTTGGCTTGTGTAAAGAAGCCATTGATCATGAGAAGAAAGCTTATTCCTTCTGTGGTACTGTGGAGTACATGGCCCCAGAGGTTGTGAACAGGCAGGGACACACCCACAGTGCAGACTGGTGGTCATTTGGAGTACTAATGGTAAGCAGGAAAAAATTAGATTTTAGATTACTTTCAAGCCAACACTCTAAAAATAATGGATTTTTTTCTGTATCCCACAGAGCACATTAACATAAATATTCTGCTGCACTTATGTATGCATGTACTTATAGATTACAGTTGTATGTTCTGTCTTCCAGTTTGAGATGTTGACTGGAGCGCTGCCGTTTCAAGGGAAGGACCGCAAAGAAACTATGAACCTGATTCTGAAGTGAGTATTCTCTATGTGCAAGAACAGTCAACACAGAAGCCCAATTGTCACATACTGTTGCTTTTCGAATGCCTTTCTTGATATCTGGTGAAAAAATTTGAGCTGTGTGCCGTCTGTCTCTCCCTGCAGGGCGCGTCTGGGAATGCCTCAGTTCCTCAGTGCAGAGGCCCAGTCTCTGCTCAGGGCTTTGTTCAAGAGGAACCCTGCCAACAGATTGGGTTAGTATCAATTCATGAACATGACAAATGGTAACCTATACACTCTTTCTCATTAAGAAGGGTAAAGCCTAGCTCTGTGTTTCTTCATATATGTGTGATTGGTCATTGGTTGAGATTCATACTGATAATTCTTGATGTGTTTTTACAGGATCTTGTGCTGATGGTGCAGAGGAGATCAAACGGCATGGTTTCTTCTCTACCATAGACTGGAATGTGAGTGTCTGACAGTCAAGGATATTTTAATACATGCACACAGTCATTTTCATTTAGAACAACCATTAATTGTGGTCTTTGTGGGTAGAAAACCTTTAACTTTATGGTGTGATTAAAAGTCCTTTATTCCTTTCAGAAACTCTTCAGAAGAGAAGTTAAGCCTCCGTTCAGACCGGCGGTGGCACGTCCGGACGACACCTTCTACTTTGACTCTGAGTTCACCTCCCGCACCCCTAAAGGTCAGATATGAACGCTGAATGTTCACCTGGAGCTGTTCTGTTAGTTGACCCCGTGTCTATTTCCTGTCTTGTTTTCCTACCTGAAAGCAGTTCAGTGGAAGTATTATATTTTTCCTCTCTCAGCCTAAAAAACAAATCAATACAGGATGAAAGGAGACATAAATGTGATTACAGCACCATTCAGATGCAATAACACTTTATATTATAGCACTGCACCATAAACAAATACTGTGTTTGAAAGTGTAGCTTATTGCAATCGAACAATGAATATGTACATCTCTAACATTACTTCCAAGGCATATATTTCCCTTTTTTCAATTTTTGACTTTCCTTATTATCTTCCAGACTCCCCTGGCGTGCCCCCTAGTGCCGGAGCTCACCAGCTCTTCAGAGGCTTCAGCTTTATTGCGTCAACTCTATTGGAGGAGGAAGATTCAGTGGAGCCAGTCAAGCCGCCACCGCACCCAGTGGTCCAGGTCAGACTAAGTAGTTGCTTCACTGTTTTTCCTCATTTATACTAACTACCAGGAGATCCAGGTAAAAACATACATTTAAGTCTAAAAAAATCTAGTGATGTCCTTACTTTTACTGTGTTGGATTCATCATTGAATATACAGCAATCTAAAGAAAACACAAATCTCTCAAGAAAGCTATAGCTTTTATATATTTAAGGACAACTGATACAGTTAACTATAGCAGTATAATTGTTCACAAAGGTCAAAGTTCAGTATGTTACATTGCAGTTGTGGTGGTGATAAGAGGGAAAGTAAGACCGATGCAATGTGCAAGATGTGCTTAAGGCAGACAGGGAGAAGAAGGGAGTGAAATGGCCTAACAGAGGTACATGGCTTCACATCCTGTTTCATGCCTGGCAGGAGCAGTAATTACCTGTGTGTGCTAGATTGAGAAAAACAGTTTTACAATGAGAGAGAGAGGAATTTTTTGCCAGAA
The DNA here is from genome assembly GCF_020085105.1 of Siniperca chuatsi. Taxonomy (NCBI): domain Eukaryota; kingdom Metazoa; phylum Chordata; class Actinopteri; order Centrarchiformes; family Sinipercidae; genus Siniperca; species Siniperca chuatsi. The sequence continues at coordinate 17,063,758 of NC_058056.1, forward strand.
ATAGATTCAATGTCTTCCCGAAAACCACCAACATCCCTCTACCTTGTCAGCTCTGTCAGTCTTCCACACCTTCACTCACCACCGCTCTTCAATCTTTAACTTTTCCTCTGCAGCAATTACATGGGAAGAACCTGCTGTTCAGTGACGGCTATGTATTGAAGGAAGACATCGGCATGGGCTCCTTCTCTGTGTGTAAACGATGTGTCCACAAAGCCACCAACACAGAATATGCTGTCAAGGTATGAACACACACACCCACATATATTAAGAAAAAGAGTCCTGTGACGCGCACCTGAAAGTGCAGCCATAGTACAATGACACACAACAATCACGGCTGTGTCTTTTGTAATATTAGCTCAAACTTTATTTATTAGTCTGAATGAGAATCCTTACTAATTGATTCTCAAATCAAAGAAATTATAGGCACCGAATGTGAATTTGAAAAGAGAAAGAAGTAAGACCATTCATCTGGCCAATCTTGAACAAACGAAAATATGAGCTTCATGTCAATGTTGTTTTTGTGATTGACAGATGATTGACAAGACCAGTACAGACCCCTCTGAGGAGATTGAGATTCTACTTAGATACGGACAGCACCCCAACATCATAACACTGAAGGATGTGAGTATAAAAACTCACACATGTATCACACTATTTTTTGCCTTGGGCATTAAGTGTGTCGAATGTCACAGTTGGTGATATTGTGTGTGTGTGTGTTTCTGTCTCAGGTGTACGACAACAGTAAGCAGGTGTTCCTGGTGACGGAGCTGATGCGTGGAGGAGAGCTGCTGGATCGGATCCTCAAACAGAAGTTCTTTTCGGAGAGAGAGGCCAGTGCTGTGCTTCACACCATCACCAAGACTGTAGAGTACCTGCACTCACAGGGGGTGAGGACAACTAGAAATACTAATACACAGCATGCAACCTGTTAGGGTGTTTATTCCTGTCTGTTTATTGATTTTAGTTTGTATTCACTTTGAAGCTGAACATTTATACAACTACAATTGCCAATGTTGGGTAATTAATAAACCTACTATTAAAACTTACTGAGTATAAAACCTTAGTAATCTTTGGAACATGTTCAGTAGAAATGTCAGTCACTTCTTTCATTGAAGCTATGAAAGCTTTTATTTATTTATTTATTTTTTAAATATTTTATATTTTTTTACAGTTTACAGACAACTAATGAAGCACAGAAAGCCTGGCTTTGTTTGAGCTAAGCATAGAACTTGGCTCCATGTGATCAGTTCATTAAAACTGGTGACAAAGAATCTGCATGAAAATCAGTTTAAACCAATCCTCCCCAGAATTTTACTGTTAAAATCAGTAAAAACTGATTATATCTTATCATACAGTATTCAGTTTTCTGTTGCTTTTCTTTGCTGTGCCCCAGTTATCACTCTTTCTTTTATCACTCCCTCCTATTTTCTTTCATCCTCCAGGTGGTGCACAGAGACCTGAAGCCCAGCAATATCCTCTATGTTGACGAGTCGGGGAATCCAGAGTCCATCAGGATTTGCGACTTTGGCTTCGCTAAGCAATTGCGTGCCAACAACGGCCTGCTGATGACCCCATGCTACACTGCTAACTTTGTAGCTCCTGAGGTGAGCAAAAGTCACTTTTCAGTCAGGGTCAGGACTGGCAGAAGCTGTGCAGAAATGTGCAAAATTTTCTCAGACCCAGACTAAACTGAAAACCCTAAATGATGCTGAATTGAAACATTACAGTGTTAGACATTGGAATTAAATGTGAAATGTGCGTTTCACTCAACTTATAGGTGTTGAAGCGTCAGGGCTATGATGAAGGCTGTGACATCTGGAGTCTGGGAGTCTTGCTGTACACCATGCTGGCTGGGTGAATACCAACACTTGAACCTTTTTCTTGAACAGATTTTTCTTTCCCACTAACCTTCATACTCACTCTGTTATCTGTCTCCTTTTCTTCTACCAGTTTTACTCCATTTGCCAACGGACCTGAGGACACCCCGAATGAGATCCTGAACAGGATAGGCAACGGCCACTTCAGTCTGACTGGAGGCAACTGGGACACTGTTTCTGATGCTGCCAAGGTAGAGCTGCCAATCTGACTGAAAACGCTTTTGCTCATGTTCCTCATAACACCAGTCTTCTTCTGTCCCAATGTCCGTTTCATATTTAATGTGTGATCCTTATAGGACCTTGTGTCCAAGATGCTTCATGTGGATCCCCATCAGAGACTGACTGCCAAGCAGGTCCTCAAACACACCTGGATTGTACAGAGAGACAAACTACCCAACAGCCAGCTCCCACACCATGACCCCAAACTTGTCAAGGTAACAGTGCATTCTCTTAAAATCTTCTCTGTCATTCAAATCATTATATTTAAGTAGGGATGTCTGAGCCATTTAATACTGAATACCTGCTGAGTCCGGATCAGATATTTTATTTTCCTACATGACAGTGCTTGACAATTGAATATTTCAGAATTAAAGGTACCCTGTGGAAGTTTTGACCACTAGCAGTGGAGCAATGGTTTTACAAATGGGTCCCCATCATGTTTGTATTGTGCACGCACTGGAGAACACATGCACGCAGACGACACAATTCTGCCGGCAGTTTCACATTATTTATCGACAATCTGTGGCGGTAACGTGCCAAGAAAGGATTTAAAATAACAAAACAAAAAGGAAATGCATTTTTTTGTTAGACCTCAAGGATACACACAATGCGTTTTGGTGAGAAATATTGAATGTAAACATGACTTTTGTTTGTTTACAAGAAAACTTTACAGGACACCTTTAATTTAGATCGCTGGTGTTCATTCATTTTGAATAGGTAAGAAATTGTGTAAAAATAAAATTAAATAAAAATACAATAAATAATTATTGTACAATAAAGAAAACTGATCAAAATGTTATAATACTAAATCATAAAGCTGTGCCATACCATATTGGTTGTGTTAAAAGTAGCTACTGTTGCTATGTTGCAAAACGATTTAACATTGTAGACACTTAATTTAAAAAGCGCAATGGGGTAAAATAAAGGATTCAAATTTGATCATGCTATAATAACCCCCCAACAGAGTAAACTTAACAATACCTCACACTCACAATTACTTTGGAAATTATTAGTTTGTGGTTATCAGCTTACGGCAAAAACTACATTTACTGTTAAATGGCTTTCTTTTTCATACCTACATTGTGCAATCATCATGCTGCTGTTTGCGTACAGGGTGCGATGGCAGCCACCTATTCTGCCCTGAAGAACTCCCAACCAACTCCAGAGCTCAAGCCCATCGAGAGCTCTTTTCTAGCCCAGAGGCGTGTCAAGAAGCTTCCCTCCACTTCCCTGTAGAGACTCAAAACAACCAATCAGCTCACTGGAGACTGACCAAAACTGCACCTCCTGGCTCCAACCACCCAGTCAGCTTGCTCGGGGACTCGGTGTCAACCTGCCTCTACCAGCCAAGGAACACTGACTGTGGTCCTGCTCCCATCTTGTGACATCAGTTGTCCCGTTCTTGCTATCATCCTCCTTGTTCTGGCTGGTCAGCTGCTGTTAGCCAGTCTCCTTGGACTAGCAAAATATCATGAAGATGGATGGGGGCGATGAGGGCAAAAAAAAAAGGGGGGGGTGCAGGTTTTTGGCAGATGTATTAGTGCTGTGTGAGTGTGTGTGTGTGTGAGAGTGAGTTTGTGCATGACCTGCCACAGAGTCGATGCAGCCATGTTTTCGATTGTGACGATGACAGTTTTCTCTCCTCATCATTGCTGTTATCGGTTGTCATTCAGCTTGCTGCACGCCTGTCTGTCTGCCTGTTTTGTTGTCCGTCTTCTCGTTCTTTTTGTAAAGTTGATGAGCTTTATATTACCGGGTGTGCTGCCAAATCAACCTGTGCCGACAGCACAAAACCACAGTACTGTCCAACTGCTGTTTAAATGTTTTTGAAAGAGCATTATTAATATGAATATTAAACATTTCTGCCATAAATGCCTCTTTGGCTATGGTATAGCCAGAATACGTGGATTCTGGGAAATGTCAAATGCTGATGTTTTTGTTAATGTCAATCTAGGCTTGTATTTTGTTTTACAGAGAGAGTGTGTGTGTGTGTGTGTGTGTGTGTGTGTGTGTGTGTGTGTGTGTCAGTTGTATGACTTGCAGTGTGTGTGTGTGTGTGTGTGTACTGTCTTGCGGGATGCTGCAGGGTCATGTGCATGGTCCAGTGATGTGATGATGTCATGTGGCTTCTTTGTTTCTCTCCTCTCCCTTTTCTCTGCTTGGTCAACCTGCTGGCAACCATTTGAGATGTCTATTATTTTTATTACTACAAAAACTAGTAAACTAGGTGGCTTTCTGTGAAAGAAAACTTGCCCAAGGAACAATGTGGCATGTTAAAAATTAGCTTTGTTTTCTTGAATGGTTTTTTTTTTTTTTTTTTCAGTTTTTTTCCACTGTTTCTTGGATAATGCATATTGAATGCTGTTTTCTGTGTTGGCTGCTTTTGTTGTTGATTGCTTTGTTTTTTTCTTTTTGTCCAAAGAAAGTGGTGAATAAAAATAGTGAAAGATATGCTGAGCACATTACAGTCTGTGGACTTAAGGCTGTACAGGTCTCTCCTTCTGTTTTGAAATTTAAAGGGAAGAAAGGCTGACTGTGACTTTAGTTGAGCACTCTAACACAGCTCTCCACCCTCTTAAAAACTCTGTCAAATCACGGGTTGTTAATATCACACAGATCTGCAATCAGCGTGGAGTATCAGCAGTCTTGTGTTTAACTCTTTCATTCATGATATTTGAATTTCCATTGATTCTGGTGATTATATAACTTGTTTTCATTTTATTGACACTCGATTTGAGACATCCTAAAGAAGAGTAAATGTGTGTCATTGTAAGTAGCTTCATAGGGTAGGTCCTGCTTTCAGCTCGGTGCCTAGGCCTACAGGTGAGGCAGAATGTCTTACATGAATAACACATGATAGCACATGATAACAAACCAAACAGCCTGGACATGTGTACAAGGGAAGACTTGTGTGGCTAAATAATCAATGAACCAGCTGTCTTACCTCAAAATGGATCAAAGTTATATTATAATTCTTGTTTGGTGGAAAAACTCTCCCTTCTTTGACTAAATTTATGGTAAGAAGTTATTGTATGATAAAGATGAAGATTTTTATATCTTACAAATATTAAAAATTCAGTTGCTACAACAAACTGTCTCTCTTGTTCTGTTTTAAGGGCACTCCAATGATTTAGTATTGCACTTCTGTAAAATTAGGGGACTCACAATTCACAGATCACCAGCCAGCTGTCCAGCAGAGGCTGAGATATCCTGACTATTAGTCTATGGGTCAAGCTCCAAAAACACTGGATCCTACACTTAATACATCGCATAATACAACCAATAGATTATTTTCATTAGAACCTCTCTGTTGGTGAACACCCACATCTTTCAAACTCCATGACCTCAGTTTGTAACACACTCTCTGTTAACAAGACTAGAGTATACAGCCATGCTAGCACAGCGGTGCTTCAAGCTAAATGCTAATGTCAGCATGCTAACATGCTCACTGTGTTAATGCTAGCATGTTGATGTTTAGCAGGTATGTGTTTAACATCTTAGTATAACCTGTTGGCCTGCAAACATTTGCTAATTAGCAATAAACACAGTACAGTTTTTCAAGTATTTCGTAAATATTGGATAAACAAATGTTTTAGATGAAATGTTGGGATCAAAATTTTTACACAAAAAGTCAGGAAATCAGTTTTTACAAATGGTCGTCTTGGGGGCCACGGATGTCTGAAACAAATTACATGGCAATCCATCCAACAGTTGCCAAGATATTTCAGTCTGGACCAACTGACCGACAGACCAACATTGCCATCTTTAGAGCCATGCCGAGTATGACTAAAAATGTTAAGACTCAAATCCCCCGAGATATCCCTGAAGACATCTTCAAGGTTATTTCCTTTAGAACGCTCCTACATTATACTAAAGGCTGAGTAGTACTCCTCAAAACTAATAAACCAACCTTTATAGGTAGAGCATGTAAAATACTTTTTCACTATTGTCTTACTCTATGACATGAATCTATGGCTCTATGACTTTTTCTCTTGTAAACCAGGTCTTATTTTGGCAGAGAAAAAGGACATAATGATTGTTTATGTACTAGGAATACACAATTCATTACACCACATCGGCATCTGCGCCGATACTGGCATTAAATGGATCGGCCATGGCATCACTGATCCATATAAATTGTGAACGTCATCATAAAAGCCACTTTGAGTTATATTCATTCAGTCATGACGGGCCACAGACTCAGTGTTTAGTTCCACAGCAATCCCTGACCTCATGTTACATTACATGAATAATATTCCAAGTAGTTCCACGCAGTGAGGTATACAGATTTTAAATTCAGAAAATGAGAGCACTGATATCAGATCGGTACTTGGTATCCACAGATACCCTAAGTTAAAATTGGTATCAGGAGAGAAAAAGTGGGAACAGTGCATCCCTATTATCTACCTGTTTATCTGACCCTTTGCTCCGGCCTTCTTCTGGGCCCACAGCTTAGTGTTTTTCCACTGCTGGTCACTGGAGGGAGATAAAGTGCAAGCTTGTTTTTATGCAAAAGTAAAATGAATCCTGGCCCACCTAGTTGTATGCCTTTCTATCAAAGCACTCAGTACTGAACAAGCTGACTCTTCTTTACTCTTCATTTAAACACTGTGTGGTAACCTACTGATTGAAAATATATATATTTCCTCATAAGCTTCAGATAACTACTGCACAATTTTGTGCCCTCTGATTAAAAAGTACGTGATGGAGTAGTTTGTCTGAATCTGTAAATGCACAAGTCATGTTATATGTAAATTGATTTATATTTATACATGCACAGCTGACACAGCTTACAAAATCTGTATGTAAATGACTTCAGCGCCTCTCCATCTGTCTCTTCTTGCCTGTAGCATTTTGACTGTTATCATTTTCCATCTCTTCCTCATGCTCTCTCTTTCCTCCAATGCTGTAACACCATGAACCATTACAGCAGATTCTGCTTTACAGTATCATATCGTAGTATCACCACATACTTTTACAGCACTCCCTTTCATAACAGTCACACAGTAACTGCTGCTGCTTTGGGGCTGGACAGGATTTATGCTGGAAAGATGTACTGTACACAGTCATGTCCAACTAAAAGCAGTCTTAAATTATTTATACGCTGATACACATTCATACTCTGCTATATTCCCATTGGGCTCTGCTCTCTGTACTTTGACGTCATTGTACCAGTAATTCACACTGCAAAGAATGGCTCTTTTACACACACATACAGACTGACTAACTCAACCTGCAGCAGCAGAACGAGGCTACTGATGTTGATTATACAACAGCGGAAAACTAGCATCATCACCAACATCTGTCTCCTGTCTCAGAAAGGAAGAAAGTGGTGCAGTTTTTATCCAGGACCTGTCTCATCAGTTTACTGCAGCTCTGCTCAAATGGAGGCTGCTCTTGGGTTTTTGTAAGGGTGGGAGTGTGTGTGGGTGTATGTGAGAGTGGATGCAGATCCTTGTCTGATCTGATCCTTGTAAAAGGGATACTGTCCAGGGCTGAATATTTTAATAGAAGTTCCTCTCTATTTGTTTGTGCTTTTGTTTTTCTCTGGCTGATGTGAGTTATAGTTGTGATGTGCTGCTTATAGCATCCCCTGTGGTTTTGTTAAATTACATATGCAAGCACAAAAACCTAAGATTGACACTTCATCTCACTCTTGCTCTATCTACAGCACATGTCTCCAAGGGTAATGTATCATTTTTATAGTAACAAAATAGTCACCCATAATTCATTCTAACCCTGCACACAAACACAATGCTAGCTTTTCCACATACAACACATGCTGCACAATTCATACTGGGGGGAAATTATGTTAGTGTTCCTGTCATCCAGTTACTAGATGCATGTGATTTATGACATGGTACATGCAATGTATATGATGATAGCTGCACCAGCTATGAAGGTTATCCAACACTGATCAACAGCACTGCTTCTACAGAGTCCCAGAAGTGACAAAAGTGTAACTAAATACCTAAATGAAAAGAAAAATGTCCTTTACTGTCTTGTAATCCACCTGTTTCCCATTTATACTCACATGCAACATTTTCTGTTTTGTTCTTGTTGCTTGCACAGTAATGAGAAAAATGTGTCTAAAATACCTGGGCAGTATCTGACACATCATTGATTATTTAGTGTGTCCAATAAGCTCCCAATGCTCCTGAGAAGACTATTTTTTTCAAGCCTCTAGTTCCAAGTGATTTATTTTTGTTGTTGTTGAATATAAACCTCTAATAACACATTTTTTTGGCAACTTGGAAACACGTTGTGAACACACATTGATGTATCATCACCTTTTAAATTGCTATGGCAAACTTGTTAGCAAAGAGTTTCTATTATTTACACATCCAGCAGCAACATTATCATTCATTCAGAGTCATGTTTCTGGCCACCTGGCGAGGGAAAGTCCAATATTCACTCTCTCTTTTTGCTCTGGGTTTGGTCTCTGCCAGCTCCTGAGGGAAATATCTGGCTCTTTAGCTGCTAAACGCTTCACTTTGTTCACCAGCTAGTCGTTAACTGTGTCTGTTTGCTGTTTGTTGCTGAGTAGGTCAATCAAGATCAAGATAACTTTATCATCATTCAGACTATACACAGGACAAGTTTACAGTAGAACGAAATTACGCAGCATCCGGCTCACAATGATAATTGTGAAATACTATAGAACTGACAGAGGTAAGAATAATAAATTAATTATATAAATATACTATAAATAAACATGAGTACATTGCACACATTGAATAAAATTACACATATGGATAAAATTGAACATCTAATAAACAAATTGCACCACATTATTCACTGAACTCAAAGCTGATGATATAATCTTTTCAGTATAACTAATGCCAAGTTGAAGTTGCAACCCTGCTAGCATGCAGTTCTGTTGATACACACACACACCACACAACTCTGAAAGACAAACAGCTGAGGGAAACTCAGAATAATCAGTCATACTACATACTACAGTCATTTTAACCCAAAGCAGACTGGACAAGGTAAAGGCACACAGATGCTCTCACTCCTTCACAAGCACACACACACCAAATACTCACATACCACACAGATTAAAGTAATCTGGAACAGAGGCTAGCGTGAGAGAGATTGTGAGCAGGCTTTCATCACAATTTTAGCTATAAAGAGAGAGGAGAGAGAATAGATGGACGTGGATGGTGGATTAGAGTTAGAGATAATTGTATTTTGGAAGGATCAGGCATTTAAAGTAATCAGATTACATTAATTAGATGTCATTACAAAAAAATTAAATAAATGTTTTCAATAAAAACATTTTAATTTAAAAAAATCTTTCCAGCATTCACACCAATAGTAAAGATTTGAAGAACAATGCTGCTGAATCAGCATTCACACAAATGGTGATGGCAATCTGTGTGTGCATCACAGGCACCATGTGGGATTAGTTTAGAGTGAGTGGTTTTAAACTGCAGGATGTTGTGCAACCACTGGAATCTTCCAAAAATGGGCATCATGTTAAAAAAATACTCCACTGAGGCATCTTGTCTTGATCCCTAAAATCTTACTCACGCAGTCATGTTTATATTGCACAACTGTATAAATCTGAGGGAAACTGTGCAACACGTGCAAGTAAACCTCATAAGGCTGCACCACGTTACCCTTGTTCACATTCCATGTACAGAGTTTGATGCAAATTAATTAATTCTTATCTTTATTCTTATTTAAATGTACATTGTACCTTTGTCTGCATACTTGTCCTTGTATGCTCTTTATTATTCTAATCCTTTTGCAAATGTCTTTCTTTTTTCTGGCTTTTTGAACAGCAGGATAAAGACCTGAAGAGCATCTTTAGGGTTTCCTGTCATTTATTCCTTCTATAGGCACATAAAGTACAACTTCTCCCATTTTTCTTTCTTTTGCTTCTCTGCCTTTGTGTTTGTCTGCCTTTCTCTCTCTTCTCTCTAGAGATCAGTAGATCAGTGAAGCTTAAAACAGGGGAAGAGCAGTCAGTGCTACTGCTAATGCAATGCCAATCCTGAGATAAAAGCAAAGAGCTAAGTGAACACTCAAATATGCAAGCACATAGACACTCACACACATGCATGCACACCTCTGACCTGCTAAAAGCGTCATTGTTTTGATTCACTCTAGCTGAAGGCAGTTATTTAAAACATCACTACTTCTTAGTGCTCCAAGTGCACCAGTGTTACCCTTTTCAGTTGTGTGTGTATGTGTGTGTGTGTGTGTGTGTGTGTGTGTGTGTGTGTGTGTGTGTGTGTGTGTGTGTGTGTGTGTGGTGTATTTGAGTGAACTTATCCTGTGTCTTACTTCATAGTCTTCTTCACTTCTGCAATGATGCTGCAGAAGTCATTTGTCTATACAGAGAGGGTAAGTTTGGCTGTTAATGGAATGAATATTACAGCAAGCAGAAGAAGGAGGAAAAAAAATCATGTATTATATCATGATAATGTAACTACTTACTATCAGATCAGTCATGTCAAAATTGGTAAAATACAAGTCATTATTGCTGCAACAATTCTTAATTGAAACATGAGTTCAGGTTTCACTTTTTCATATTGCAGTACTGCCATAACACGATAACTGAACAAGTGAAGACAGGTGTACCTGTTCACTTTATAGGCCACAGAACAGGTAACAAATTAACATTCAGGATTATACACATCACAACAGCTTTAATTTGGGTTAATGCTCTGAAAAATTGAACTCCTGAGATCACGGGGCTCTGTCAGTCTAGAGATTGCCTTTTCAGTTCACCCTTTGTTTTTCCACTTAAATACTGCTTAAATAGAAACTTTAATTTGGGCACCTTTGCATAGGTGTTTAGATAATTTGATGCTTGCTTTATTTCTTATAAATGAATACATCTAAATTTAAGTAACTGAATTTGAGAGCACAGGGCAGGAGGACAAGCATACAGAGGGCTACACACTGCAGTATTTGCAGTGGGAGAATGTTTGTATAAGCTTGGTATGATTTCTTGGTACCACACTTCAACTCAACTATCATCAACTAACATCTTTTTTCCCCTAAGCCACCAAATTTGCTGCAAACAACAGTTTATTAGCAACAGTGAGTCTTCTTTGCTTGCCATTTGAGTACTGTCTAACATATGTACATATATGTCAACAGTAACCTATTGTTACCTATTTCAAATAGGTCAAAAGAGGGAGAGAATGAGAGAGAGAATGAGTACCGGGAAAGGGTGAAAATGCTGAGCAGCAAGGTGATAAAAGGGAGAGAGAAATTGGAGCATCACCCCTCCCTCCTGCATTTGCCATCTGATGTGGAGACGGTGTTGCTAGGGGCAACCATCCGAGCAAGAGAAAGGGAGAGAGAGGGAAATCTAGAGACCAGCTGGTAAGAGGGATGGCAGCAGAGAGGCACGGAGGACACGGAATGAACCAAACAGCATCAGCAAAGGGTAGAGAGACCTGATACTTCTGCATGTCTTGCCTCACTCCGCCTCGCTTGACTGATGATGACGACGAAGCAAAACAATCAAGCAGAGGACACAACAGCCTGCCAGCATCAGCAGCAAAGAAGCAGGCTGCCCAGTCATCAGCTGACGTGCTCATGAGTTCAGCAGCCAATGAGCTGCCAGGAGGCTCCTCCCGAGCACAACCACTCAGATGCAGAGACGGCACAAGCCTGGCTCAGTTGTCTTATTAATGAATGGAGCAGTTCCCAGGCTGGATCACTGCACATCTCCGCACTCTCCGCTCGGCTGCTCTCTCCTCTGACACAGGAAGACCGCGAAAAACATCAACATTGACAACAAGGACAGCAGCAGTACAGGAAGAGTTAAACAGTGGCCATGAATGGACGGCAAAGAAACACAGACAACCATGATGAGGACACAACCGAGGACATGGCAGCACCTATTAAGAACAAGGACCCACATCCTGATCTCCACCCACCGGATTCACCCTCTCCATCGTCATCTTCTCCCCCTCTTCCTCCATTAGCCATGCCACCTTCTACATCTGCCTCCGCTCTCCTGGCACTGGCCTCTCCAGCCACCAGGCGCTCCATTTCAATGGGAGACTTCCGTAGGGTGACAGGGGCTCTGCTAACTGGCTCTGAACCGCCATCCACCTCTGCCACGGCCCCCTCCTCCAAGCTCGTCACCCCCAGCTCCAGCATGGAGTTCGAGGCAGCTCGACGGCGCCTCCTGGAGGTGGAGGAGCGTCAACGTGTCATCAGAGAGATGGAGCGCCGGCTGGAGGAGCTCAGGGAGGTGTTTGTGCGCTCAGAGCAGGAGGTGGTGGTTCACGGGGAGCTGGTTTCGCGAATATCTAGTGCTGCCCAGCAGGGGGAGCTGTACGTGGCAGAGAACAGCCAACGGCTGAAGAAAGGCCTGAGGTTCAAGAAACATCGACCTACCATCGTCTTCTCCTCCATGCTGGGACTCCGAACGTGCCTCCCCTGGCCTGTGAAGCTCAAATAGGACAATAGAGGCTTGCATCTCCACCATTGCTTTAGAAATGTGCTTTACATAAATGGGAGGATAGATTTCCATTCTTTAGCTATCACTAATTGACACGGCTGCTCTCCAGTTTCCACCTCTCTGCTCTTGTATCCTGAGGCTGGTCCTCCAGGTCTTTAGAGTGCCTACAATAATCACAAATGCTAGTAAGAAGCTTCCGGTTTAGTGCATTTCCAGAAATTCTCTGGCTAGCAAACCAATCAAGCCAGTACCAATGCAGTGTGCACAGGATGTCATTGTATCTTCATTATTTTCAAAGATACTTTGCTGCTTGCAGTTTGGTGCAGTATGAACTTGAATAGGAGAGATTGTTTATTGATATAGACTCCATGATGCATGGATGAGTCATTTTTCAGGTGATGTGGGAGGAGAGGTTGTTAGGTGACAAGAGCTTTGCCGTACATCTGTAAACTAAACCAATAAGGATTATGTAATGTAAACCTTTTCAGAGGAAGAAGAGGAAGAGAGGGGTAAGAGGGAAAGAAATAGAGGAGAAGAGACAGAAGAAAGCACCGAACAATCTGCCTCTCCAACATGTCACGACAGAAGGGAAGGGCAGTGAAAGAGAATCAGAGGTTAAGCTATGATAGGGATTGCTGCACTGTTACATAAAACCAAGGATGCAGTAATGAGGCAGGGAATGGAAAAGAGTCTGAAAAAGAGAAAACGCACAAAGTGTGGAATTGTGATGGCTGAGACATACACAGAAAATGTGCCTTGGCTTCTCTGTGACCACTCGTCCACCACCACAACTTCTGTTTTTGGCAGCATAAATGAGGAAATGCAAGAGAGCGGGAGAGGAGTTCATGCTGGGACGATTCCACCTGTGGCCTCTTTTTATCCAGTCACCTAGCAACCACTCATCTCTCGATCATAAATCTGCTTCCACAAACCTACAGAATGTATCCAGCAGAGCACTGTAATTACAACACTACTAGAGGTCCCCTGAAGGGTTTAGGAACGAATATTTCTGCTGCATTTATTTAAAATAAATTAGAACTGGCTATATAGTCAAACATATTATTGATACAAGCTGTTGTTGAACCTGCTAATTTATTTGATGATTAGAGGTTGCACTTAAGTTAAGCCATGCATGCATTAGCAAGGAGAGCTAAGGTAGGCCCTCACTGTTTGCTGATTGTGTCTTAGAATGACACAAGTATAGTGTATTGTGTGCACAATAACAGCTTCACTGGTATCATAATCAGCTTTTTTGTGGCACATAGGGAAGTTAGGCAATACATCTTCATTTAGGGTTTGTATGTCAAAGCCAAAACAATTTGTTTAGTTAATTTGATATATCAATTAGTATTTGTTTTGTGATCCTTCGCATGCACAGCAGTATCTTTGTCCCATATGCAGTGGATGACCTGGTTTCTACGTATAGATGACACTCATTTTTTGGCCTAATTCTTCTCTTCCTTTCTCCCATTTCTCTTCTCTCTGGATTAGCAATGACTAAGTATCTCTTGTAGTCATCTATCCCCCAAATCCCTTGCTTCAGCTGTATGTGTGTGCGTAGAAAGCACCGCCAACACACCAGGGATATCTATTTTTGGCATTCGAAGGTTATGGCAGAGAGGCAGGCATTCAATCTCAGCGCAGCATTCGTTGGAAAAAAGCATATATTGAGATGTCAGTGCATGTGAGTATGCGTCTAAGTGTGCTACTTTCCAAAAGAAGGAAAATTGTGCTTTGTTTGCTCTCCTATCATAAATGACTTCAACGAAGAACAAAGCAAGGCTGTTTCCAAGAGAAGCATATGGTTTGACTGTATAATTGCTTAGGTTTCCATAAAGTCATCATGTGTACTTAGATATTCCACTTTTAATTGCTCCCTAATTTCAAAGATACACATGACTGGGACATGTTCCTGCATCATTTGAGATGCATTAGAAATGTCTCTGTCAAGTCAAGGGTGGCAGGAAAAGGCATTGATGTACTGCTCTTTAGAGGCAAAGTGAGAAGAAAAACGTGATGCATGTGGACTAGATGTGAAGACTAAATGCATGAGTTTAATAATGTAGGTTGATGCAAATCAAATAGAATGAAGACACAGGTTAGCTTTGGTTATTTTCTAATTTTGATTACAAGGGCTTAAATGATCAGTTTGTCTGATTGGGAACACAGTTAAAGGGGCACTCCACCGATTTTACAGTTTAGTTATGGAGAGGACCACTCAGCCTGTGAAAACAGGTATATAATGTCCTCTGTGGAGTCCTCAGGAAGGAATGTCTGAAAAAAGAAGGTCTAATGAAAGATAATATCCAGTAGTATTATGGGAAAGCGTTTCTGGAGCTTGACCTATACAGTGACTAAAATTCTGGATATCTGCTGCTTCAGTTTTGACGATTCTTTTTTTAATCTGTCCCTTGTGAGTCCTCCAACTTCATGCAAGTGCAGTACTAAATCGCTGGAGTGCCCCTTTAAACAAAGAAAATGTTACAGATTCAGTGTAGCCATGATGACCTTATCATCGAATGTTGACTAACTATATAAGCATTCCACATGAAGTACTGCGTGCTTTTTAGTGCACATCAATACCAAACAATGTTCAGCTAAGCCAGTTGTTAGTAGGATGCTTGTGCAGAATAAAAGGGTCTAGTAGGCCTTAAACATGTATTCATGGTCCTATGTTTATAGCTAGAGTTATAACTGAATATACAGCTGGCCTATATATTGCTTTTGATATGACTTATGCAGTATTTGTGCATTGGCATTGAGAATAACCATACTGATGAAGGCGATGGTAAACAGGCGAACTCATGACCATCATAGACCTCATCCAGAAACATCAATATCTGGGCAGAAGAAGAAAAAGCAACTCATGCACTGTTGTGGGACTGCACCTTTTGCGTTTTTCTTTGAATGAAAAAGATAACTACGTTTCCCAAAGATCTCTGGGCCCACTTGCAGAATGAATGTAATATTAATTGTTACTGAAGTGTTTTTTTCCCCTCAACAATGAATACACAGTATAATCATATCTATCTTGTTTGAACCTGTGCTTGGCAATAACTTTTGATACAAGAGATTTAAACACAAACAAATGTTTGGAGAACTGGAAACTATGACTAACTACAATTACAGCTCTCACAGCCCTTTACTGACACAAATGCTGGCCAAGCACAGGTCCAAAAACCTTTTCTGATGTTTATTTATCCTTTGAATGTTTTAATATTTTGTGTTTGTTTATGTGATGTGGTGTACAGTATGTATTTATGTTGAATAAGCACTTTTTGTTTTCCTTAAATCAGGTGTTTGTTACCATTATTTTTCAGGATTGAGAGCTGTATATTCTACTTTAGTGTGAATGTAAAGTAAAAGTTTACTTGGAAAATGTTATATGCTTAATAGTAACAGCAGGTTTGGACTCAGTTTGCTTTCAGTTCCAAATGTTAAATAAACCAGCTTAACCAGCATAATTACAGAGCCTTAATTCTAATAATTTCTGACAGATTTATGGTTATGAGACCATGTTCACAGGAAAGATTCCACTTTCCAAATTTAATTGAAAACCTGCTGGATTGGAAGTTAGTTGTCCCCAAACCTTGCTGATGTACTAGCACTGCTTCTGAAAAGGCTTTTGCTTTGTGCTACAAAGTGAAAGAATGAATGTTGTGCTGTGTTTAATGCTTAAATTTGCTACCACTTATTTAATTTTCTTCACACTATCTATTTACTTGAGCACAGAGCTACAATGTACAAGACTAGTAAATATTAAAAGATATATTTCATTTTAAGCATTATCAGGTTTTGTAAAATATGCTGAATTATTAGAATAAATGGACTAAATGAATTTTTTCATGTCTCAGACTGGAGAGAAAATCCTAAATAGGCTACAGTCTCTCTTTGGGATTCGGCTGGAAACTGCTAACATAAAGTGTTTCAGGTGGTATCTCTAAATATTACATCCTTTGCAGTTGCATGGGAGGTCTAGGAAGTAAATGGGGTCACATTGCTGCACCATACAGCAGCACAGCAGTGTAGTGCCAGATCAGCAGAAAACTGCTCTTTGACGTAACAAGATGCTGCAGGCCAGAAAGAAACAAACTGTGAAAAAGCTACATTAAGTATATACAGTCATATAGTGTCATTCAGTCATTCGTTTGTCCATCAGAGCCCTTTCTCAGCTGATTATTTGGTTTAATGGAGGTTAGATAACCCTGTGTTCAGATGGAAAGGGCAGAATTACTGGAAATATATCCCACTTCCAAGTGCTCATTATTGCAAGCCAGGATTTGTGAAGTTACATTAAGCTGATGTTTTTGCTGTTGCTCACTTAATGAAAGGCATTACCCATGTAGATGGCTTTTAGACACGCAGATCTGAATATCTAGGGTATTAGAAAGTTAGAACATCCTCTATTTTATTTTCAGAGATTACAGACCCTGATGCATACAAACTACTACAAAATACTTATACAAAACGTGCTAATAATATGGACCCAAGCCACATTTCTCTTCCACCCGAGAACCATATAAACCCAGAGATTAGTGCAGGCTTTACTCTGCATTTCATGGATTACTATTATATTTCACAACATGTACATTACATTAAATTATATTTGTGTGTACCGTGTAAAACATAAAATGGATGCGCGCATTAGCGAATGAATACATTTAGGCTACTATACAGTATGTTTTAGAAGTAACACTTTACTGAAAGTGCTTTTTGTATGCATTAGTACACTTCGTCAGGCCTAATGGTGGGAAATGGGTGTGTATGGGCTACCCAGTTGGCAGAGCAGAATAGGCCGTGGTATTGTTATCATGGCTGTTAGCGTGGTGGCCTGTTATGTAAGTGACAGGTTGGAATTTCATCATCCTGGCTCTGGGATGGAGGATCAGGGCTAAGTAATGTCCGGATGGAGACAAAATGAGGCTGGAAGGATGGAGAGCTGCAGGGAAAACTGCCAAGAGAGACGGATGGAGAGATTTAGCTTTAGGGAGGCCTAAAGGGTAGAAGGAGGAAAAAAGCTATGGAGCTGCCAGAAATGGCAGGAGGAAGTGAAAATGCAACTGTCAAAATGTATATACATGGGTTCCATTTGTTAAATTTTATTCAATTTCAATTCAGAAATGTTTTATCCTTTATTTACCCATGGTTACCCACTGAGATGCCTTGCTCACACTCACGCATTTTTGTAACTGAACTACAGATACTATCACATTGAAAGTTTCTTTTACTGTAGACCAGAACTTAAAGAGATAATAGTGTTTCTTGTGAGCATAAGGAAAGATAACACTGGGAAGATATTTTAATTGGCCATAGCTCTCAAATAAAATTTGTTTCAAAAATGTAATAATCTTTTGATGATTTGTATGTAATTAAAGCTAAATAATGGTCCCATTGATGTCTATGGACTGTGAATTATTGGATTTCCAGTAACAAAAACTAGTATATATGTGGAATTACAGTCACCACAACATTTTGCATAATTCACCTGTACTAAATTATGATCCAGTTGATTGTCATCAAAAAGTCACAACATTCACCCAGTTATATTTTTCTACATACTGTGCAGTATAGGTGTGTAGAAGGTAATCATGGCCACCAAACCCTTGTCACAATGAGTTTTATAATACACATCACAAGGAAGTAGGTATAATATGCTACATTAGTCCACTCTACATACACCAGATACAGAAAAATATCACATAATTTACACTATAAAAAGCTGTATGGCACTTTATTAAACATGTTTCATGTGTATGTTACAAATATACTGACTAAAATTTGTTAATTTACTATTGTTTACATTTGACAGTTCCTACTTACAGTTGTATTCTAATGCAGTCATCCACTGCTTCACAATTATCTGATAACACGCCTGTCTCATGATTTGTTTGCTTAATCATCAACACTGTAACAAGTCAATATCAGCAGAAACAGTGACAAGTAAACAGACTCCTCGTTAGTTTGTTTAGACTCAGGAATGATTAAAAAGAAGTGAACACCTGCTTCCTGTCTGCCTTTACTCATCACTGTTTGTTTTCAGTTGAAATGGTATCCTTTCTGAATACTGATTATGCAACTGTGTCTATACCATTCTTTTTTCTCTCTCTGACAGCCATTTAGACAATTAATGAAACAGAACTGAGGACACATGACATCAAATCAGAGGACATCAAATTACCAACATGAAGTAACACTATCCGTAATGATACAATCCTTTATAATGCATAACAGATGAGAAAACAGGTGATATATACTGTACATCAGTGGATATTTTTAGACAAGTATGTACAACAAATTGTGTTTAATAGCTGTGAAATGTGTTACATTTGGGTATTTGTTACTAGTATAAAAGGTGGAGCAGTTACACCTCTCCCACTCCCAACTCTTCTTTCTTCCTAAATCCTAGACGCTACTCTCTGTGTACAGTAAGTGCAAATGTGCTTATGTATATCTGGTGATACACACGTGCCCACAGTAAATGTGTGTTCACTGAACAAATTACTGCAAGGGTGGGGTGCTGTTACTAACAAGCTCTCTAAGTGCCATTTCCTGGTAAAACAGAGAGAGGTTTTTTTTTTTTGTTTTTTGTTTTTTAAATAACACGCCGTTGTTATTCCAGGTTCTCCAGAGACAGATGCCGGGAGCCAAAAGAAACTGGATCCTCCACTCTCCTTCCAGCCAGTGAGCCGTGCCCAGAGCCAAGATGGCTGAGCTAAAGTTTCAGATCTCTCCCCGGGCTGCCCAGACGCCTGGCGTTTTGTTGGAGACAGACTGGCAGGCACAAAGCCACATTTAGAGTCCCAGGGCAGGCTGCAACACACACTGAGCAGGTTTGAACCTCAAATCCAAGTCTCAGTATACTGTGAGTTAAAAGGCTAGACAGTTTCTGTTCAGAACAAAAAGCAGCTACATCCCTATACAGCAGCTGGCTGGGTACACATTTACAACTCTGTCAACTCTTCAGAAGATTTCTTCTCAATGAGATTAAAGTGCCTTAAAGGGTTTTGCCCTGCAGGTAAGTTTTGCCTCTATGTACAGATCCGAGATCAGTACCAACAACTTAAACATCTGCAATATAATGTGTCATTAATGGTTAAATGGACATAAGAGCAGTTTTTTTTACCACAACCACAAATGCATTCATACATATTAATAGTGGTTCATGGTTTTAGACAACTGGAGAAACATGATGTAGTTAAAAAACCAAAGACAGACCAACAGGGGAAAAGATTTTTAAAAATTGTCCTTGGAATAAGAGGTTTTATGTGGCTTTGAAAGCCTTCAGTTCCCTTGTTGGTTTCTGGGATAAGTAAATGTTAAAGGGTAAAAATCCCTGAAACATTTATATCCTTTGGTATCCTTTGGCTAGTATATCCTCATGGAAATATTTTCAGTTTGCTCAAACCCTCTAGTTTGAGTTAGATCCAGGAGAACAACTCTGTCCTTTCCTGTAGGTAAAATCCACTGTGTGGTGACCATAAGTTTCCAATAAACATCCTATGCTGGTTCAGTTCCTCTGCTATGTTACCATACAGTACTTTCATATATCCATGTCCCTTCAGTCGGTCAGTTTGTGTACATAGTTGACAGGAAAGGTCCCACTCCTGCATGGGTCCCCCTCTATGTGACCAACCTGTTAGGATAAAGAGTAGTATATATACACTTATGATGTCAACACATATTAAAAGTCCATGTTATATATTTCACTTCACATTAAGTTCACATTGTTACCCAGAGGAGGAATGGACAAGGCACTGTAATGGAATCAAGAAGTTGTAGTTGCACTTACCCACCAGTGGGGGTCATTAGTGGCCGTGACCACAATGATCTCCTCTTTGAAAAAGGCAAGCTGTTCATTACTGACTGCTCTGCAGTCCACCAAAGCCTTGACACGCTTCTGATGTGGCCTGCTGCCAGAAATCTGGAGGAGACATTTAATTTATTATTCAGTGTGCCACCAGCAAATTTATATGGACTGTAAAATCTCACAGGCCTTTTCTTATTCTATACAGAAAAAAAGTCCTGAATTGAAGACTGTCATATGGAGGACTTAAACTATAGGCTGAATATAATAGAAAGAGGTTTTTATGTGATTGTACCATAGCGTTCCTGCGGTGTCGTGGGGCACAGGTCACAGTAGGCGAGGATGACGGTGCTGGAGCTGGAGCTGGAGCTGGGGTGAGGCCCGGACTATTTCCCACTAAGCTGCAGTACAGCTCCTCCTGGCTGCCCACACAGCTTTGAGACAATACACCACACTTCCCCTGGCTGCCTCCTCCACTGCTGGTCCGACGATACGATGTGGTCTTCTCTGAACTGGAGGGTAGATAAGACACATAAAATAACACTGATCGAACAAGACCTCTATCATATGGAGTTGTTTACAAACACACTGGGGCCAGCTGGATAATCATTTTCATCTGTGTAGTATTAGGGATTGTCCTTAGGATAGTTTGAGGAAATAGAGATATTTTAGACATAGCATCAACTTGAATTGCAGCCTTTCAGTGGCCCTCTGACAATATGTTGACAAAAGTGTGTTAACAAAAAGGTGTAAACACACTGTAGCAGTGCTGTCCCACCTGACAGGCCCTATGTGGTTCAGAGAGGATGTTGGTGTGACACTGCTTGGAGACCCAGAACTAGCACCAGGTTGGCCCTCCCAGGTCTGCTTCTGCCCCCTGAGCAGACCTCCCTGTCCGTGGGGAGACCTAGGTGGTCTCCCCACTTGGCCTTGGTTGTCTGTGTTAGGTGAAGGAGGCCTATGTCTCGCCTGTGTCTGGGGACTGGAGTGGGAAGCTGGGTTAGAGCAGCGTCGTGGAAGGGGGTTGCCCTCCTGTGTTGTGACCGAAATCTGGGGGTCAGAGCGACCTGTGGAGGGGAAGAAAATGAAGTCAAAAATTAGAACAAGTTCATTTAAGTTAATTGAAGTTCATTCAAGTTCATTCAATTTAGTGTATTCCAACCCTTTTGGCGCAAAGCAAGCTGTTCTTATAAGTTGTTATTGTTCTTGATAAATTAATATGAAGTTTTCAAAGATGACAGAAGAGTGGTAGGGTGGTTATTATAATGCCACACACCACCTTACACATGTATGTATAAGCATTACACACCACAGTAGCTCACCTCTTTGGATGGATTTAGCTGGCAGTGGTGGGGGCGCTGATGCCCCAGAGGGGGCACTGTTGGCCAGAGAATTTCTGTATAGGAAGTCTAGATTCTCATATGTCTGACAAGGCCTGCTTCCCGCATTACCATTGGCACCATTACCCATACTCCAGCGGGCAAAGGAAGCTCCACCACCTCCATTTGAGGATAGAGGAGAGCGGTTTTTGGGTAGTGGGCTCACCTGGAAGAAAGTGGAAAGGAGCACAAGGTTAGTTTCCATAGTTTCCTCTCAACTTTCTTTGTTTCATTTCTTTTTATCACCCTTTTCTCATTAGCAGAGGAGACTGCAGTGGAAAACCCCGATAATGTTTTTCTCCAAACTGTGTTAAGGCTTTTTTTGGCAGAGTCACTAATGAGACTGGCTCCTTACCCTCTCATCCAGGTCATCCTCACTGTCATAAAACTCCTGAGACTGCGTCTCCCACATGAACTCCACGTGGATCTGAGAGTTAAACTTTCCACTCTGCGCCAGCTCCAACTAAAACACACACACACACACACACACACACACACACACACACACACACACACACAGGAACACAAACACTAAGAATACGTTCATCTCCACATTACACAGATCCAGTAATACACACATAAAAGGCAAGCTACTGTAACAAAGAGTTTCCCTACGGGGATCAATAAAGTATTTCTGATAATAGTAGGAATCAGTTATGATGCAGTAACAGTGTACTTGGCTCTATCAAACCAACTACATTTCCACTAAATATTTTAATGTTTCTGTTTTAGCTGTTCAATATTTTGAGACTGATACAAAGGAACAATGAAGTCATTACACCTATGCAATTTTGGGAAAATCTATTAACAAAAAACTCCCTCACGACAGTGTGACCTTGGATTCAGCAGATGTTTCAAAAAATGAAAATGAAAACCAATTAGGAAAGAGCTAAACGAGTTAAATGAAACCACTGAAAGAAAACTCCTGAGTCCAGAGCCAGCCCACATCTCATTGCAGCTTCCATATGAAAACAAAAAGAGATCACATAAATGTAAAATGAAATTAATTCAGCCAATAAGGAAACGGGGTGACTTTTAAAGCTGCTTACGCTTTCCTTTTTCAATCTCTACACAACAAGCCTGTAAAACAAGGTTGTGCACAATCAAACAGGATATTACACGAGGCAGATTCAGCAGGGCAGATGGCCGGTAAGAAAATAAAACCAGTTTATAAATGATACACACTGGGACCTGATGAGGATAAGATTCCTTGTCCTGGGAGTGAGTCCATAGCCGAGCTTTGCTGCACAGGGAGTTATTTCAAGGTAGTATTTCCAGCTATGGAAGTTGTCTTGTTTTGTTTTTGTACCGGCTTTCTGGTAGGCATTTTAATGTTGCGACTCAATTCCTCAATTGAATTTACCTCCTGACTGTGTGTGTTCTTTTAATCCATAAATTAAAACTTAGTTTTTCGTTTAATTGAAAGAGAAAAAGTGGGGTCTCACCAGCTCGACACATTGCATGTGCTGCAGCCTCCGTGCAATATCAAGCGCTGTCTCTCCTGCAGAGTTCACTATACAAGATGCAAAAGAAGAAAAGGTTTAAGTATTTACTGATTGCACCGGGTGAAAGAGAAACAAAGTGAAAAGAGTTAAAGGTACCTATGTGTAGGGCTGCCTTTGCTTTGAGCAGTAACTTGAGAGACTCGGGCTTGTGATGGAGGACGCTGTAGTGAAGAGCTGTGTTTCCTTCTGCTGTTCTTTTCTCCAGACAGTTGCTGTAGTGTGAACATACAGTATAGACAGATGGTATTAAATGTTACCAACTTTCTAAGCAAGTCGAACAATACTGATCAAGAGCTTAATCCTCTTCATACGAAGGAGATACGAATCATACTTGACTACTTGTCAGTGTCTGACCTGTTCTGACAGAGGAAATCCACCAGCGCCAGAGAGCTTCTTTCCTCCAGACGCACAGCAAGATGGAGAGCTGTCTCTCTGATCCCCTTAAACAGGAAGAAAAGAGTACAAATTAGGATAAATTGTTGACCCTCAAAAGAGATTGTCCATCTGTACAAAACTTTCACTGTCTGTCAGTGGCCTCAAGTGGCTGCATTTTGTATCTGGCAATCATGTCACACTTTTGTGTGTTAAAAAATGAAAAAATGCCTCCAGCTTTAAGCATGATGAGCATGTTTATGAGAAGTGCAAAAGGAGGGGCAGAAGAAAGACAGAGAAGTGCCTGCATAATTCAATGAGCTTGTCTCACTTGTTCTCAAAAGACGTGAGCTCTGACCTAAAAGCTGAAATAATAAACGAGGACCAACCAACACAAACAAACACACACACACATACGCACGCACACAGTGAAGTCAGCAGTGTTACACACGCTGCTTATGCTGAGCAGGAAGTGTATGACGGGGAGTGTAGGATGTGATTAAAGACAAGAAGATGAGGCGTTTTAGAGAGACAGCAGAGGCGGGGGAAAACAAGATGAGAGGATGAGGGGAGAAAACGGGAGGGAAAGACCGGATTAGAGGCCAGAAGAAATGGGAGGGTTGCTGACTACCCACCCACATGAACCATGCACACAAGAGGACAATTAACACATACTTCACATACTGTAACTATCCACACACCTCCTACATAATGTCTTAATTTTTTTTTTTAAGACTAGGAGGATTTGATTCTATTTTTAGCCATTTCAGCCACAGTTCTTAAGTAACAGGAACAAGTTATTAACTTTTTGAAACATTGCACAGATGCATGTGTATCTTTAAACAATACGGGTGGGCCGCTTTGTCAGGATGTAGCTGTCATTCAACCTAAATACATGACATCTGTGGGAATGTCGGAGTTTAGATTTGTTATAAAATGATATTGGTTTATTACATGCACTCCCACCCTAACAGGACACATTTCAGAAAGAAAACCAGGTGTGGAAATCCACTTGTGGCTATAAATTATCTTCACCTGTCCATCAGGCAGTGCGAGTGGTTTGGCCAGGTCCGCTCCCTCGGCGTAGAGCTGTAGAAGAGAATTGATGTCACGACTCCTCACAGTGTCATACAGCCGGCCAGGATCTGCTTCTTCTCTGCGCAGGACATACCGACGCTCAGCGTACTTCGCCACAATGTACTCCTTTCTGGCATTCCTGGTTATTAAGTATACACATTTTAATAAATACATACAACAAGTATAATACATATTTATCACTAAATTGTTGTTTATTTCTTTTGAACAATCAGATCACTAGTTTAAAAGAAATCAGGGACTCACATGTCACTTTGTGGCAATGGTTTGACAGAGTCATTTGGAAGGCCTGCCTCCATGATGTCATTGAATCTGGTGTTGCCAATACTGACAGCCAACTGAAGTGACACACAATGCAGCCACAAAGATGTGACATAAAAGCATTTCAATGAAAGGCAGACGGTTACGTAATGTCTGTAATTAGGAAATCCTGACAATACAAAATCCACTAGGACTGTGTCTGTTTTTGTGTTTCCATGTGTGCATTTAGTACCAGAAGCTCAGAGGTGCTCAGTAGGTCCAGAGTGAGTGACTGGATCCTGGAGTAGTGGACACCCAGCTCTCTGTGGATGCCTGAGCACTCTATGCAGGTCAGGATGCCCAAATTGGTCGACAGCCATGTTGGATCTGAGATACACAGAGCAATAAAGTCATCGGACTGCTAGAAACACGACTCTCTAAAAACACAGCTTGAACTGATAAACGTTGTTGGTCATGAATAATAAAATAAATCAAACTGGTTAGAAAATATTATTGTTTAATTCTCCTGATATATTTCCACTTTAATGTAATGATCATCAACAACAATGACTGGCTGACCTGGAGCTCCACAGTCAGCGCAGGCCTCGTTGCCAGACATGTGCCGAAGCTCTGCGATGATGGCTCGGGAAAGTTCCTGGAGCCCGCTGTCCTGGAGGTGGAGCTGGTCTCCTCCTAACGCTGTGTTCAGTGCCTCCTCCTTACTGTTCTGCAGCACTGATACCCAACTGAAGTACAGAGACACATACATACAAGAAACAGTTAATAAAAGAGGCTAAAAGTTATTTGTTTTCCAATTTCCACATTTTTTACTGGCTCACTTGGAGGGGAAGCCACAGAGTTTGTGGCACCACGAGAAACCAAAAGATTGATCATTTCAGTCTTTTCACCAGAAGATCAAAAGTTGTCCACCATGTGTTTTGCATGTGTTTTTGCTCAGTTGTCTAGTGATCATCATCACTCTCACTTTTTGAAGCTCTGGTACTTTTCCCTACAAATCATTTCCATCTCTCTCTGTCCCTAAACACACAGCACACCACATAAAAAGAATCTGCCTGGAGGCCCACACACAAGGGAAGGATAGGGGACAGAAAAACCCATATGCACTCCTTTCAATCGCCACATCACAAAACAAAGTTCCCTTGCTTGCTGTCTGTGGCTAGATAGAGTAGTCCCACCCAACACCAGCTGGGCCAGGGGGCTCCTAGAGGACAGCCTTTTCTTTCTGCATCCTTTAGTTTCTCTCCATTTTCTCCATTTTCAGCCCCGCTTGTTCTTCATGCATACATCTTTTTATTTTATCATCTTTAGTACACTTCTCATTCTGCAGTCTTACCTGGATCTAAATAAACATTGCACAGCTCCTTTCCCTTACAGGCCTAATCTCAAATAAAGGTGCATGACAAAATACAAGAGATAAGTAAGTGAAAAAATCTAGCATGCAGCCTACGGGAAGTTTCAAAACTTACATCATACATTCTTGCTCATCTTCTGCCTGGAAATGGTATGTCCGATTATCTATAGAGGAGAAATGGTGGTTAGACATTGTCGGTGCATCTTGAGAAAATAAATTGCTCAATAGAGGATGAAGTGAAGAGGGTGTTAAATGAGACAATGGAAATAAAGGTTGCATGACTAGAAATGGCATAAAACAAGCATGGTGCACACAATCACACCCGTTTCATGTCACAACAGTTAAGATTACTCATAGGGACTCTGTCATTCATCCCAAGTAAGTGTCTGATTCTAATTTCTATTAATGTGGGGACCAAACAGGGAAGGCTTCCACACAGCTGCACTGCAGATGGCTCTTTAGAGACTTTAATTATGATATGTGTAGGGTAAAGGGTTAAGGGTCAAAAGGAATGAACCTACGAGTGACCAGATTAAAGGTCCTTCTGTCCTCTGGGTTCGGTCGCACCTGACAGGTCAGTAGATTCAACTTGGCTGGCGGTCGATTGATCTGAAGACAGACACACGCTTATGTCAGTATGTACTGGAGAATTTAGACATATTTCAGTTGACAGATGCACTTCGATCTGGATCTAAATGTTTGGAGACAGTTTGGCCCATGCGTCCTCACCGTACTGTGGGAAATGGTCAGGCAGCCAAATTTCACTCCACACTTCCTCTTCTGCCACACCTTCCTGATTCTGCAGGATGAAATGCCAACAGGGAAAAAAAATTGAGAAAAAAAAATTACAGATTTTATACACTATCGACATAACATTATCAACATGGATGATTTCTGTGCAGTGCATTAAGTGATAACAGTGTTAACATGTACCCTTGAAGTGAGTAATGGTGATCTACAGACCAGCTTATTCCTGTTCACAGTGCTTCACTCTTGTTTTCATTTTTTTGATTGAATCAGGTAAAATGGCTGAGAACGTGTTCTGTTTTGTGTCAGTGGCCTGAGGAAAGTTTGCTCTCCTCCCGTCTCCCATTCATCCTACTGAACCACATCCCCTCTCCTTATCACACTGTAATCTAGCTCTGTGTGTGTGTGTGTATGTGTGTATGTGTGTGTACGTATGTCGGCAAAAGTTGGATCCGCTCAGTTTGCCAATACGTTCCACAGAAGGGGCCCTTGCTTGACTCATCTCATACTAATGAACACCAGGTGGGGTAGACAAAGTTCCCCCCTTCTCTCTCTATGCCTTACTTCCTTACTGTTCACCCAGCTCTGACTGCTACTGCCGTCGACAGTGTTAGTGAGCAGCGTTTATGACTTGAAAGTGTTATAATTTGTTAAAATATGAACAGGTAGAATTTTGAGTAAACAAACTACTACTACTAAACTACTGTTTTTAATGAGCAACGACATATTAAATCACATGCTTATTTATAGAGTTCACAGCACATTTTGATGTTAATATGCATGTTGTTCACAACTTGTATTCTTGTGTTCCATGTATTTTTAATTCTAATATAATACTTGTGTTATAACTGCTTGTAACTTGACATTTGGACACTGTAACTAATGCTTTTACACACCCATCACTCTTCTTGAGCAGGAAGCCAGATTTCTCTGTCCCATACTTCTTGTTGCCCTGTGGTTGGTGGATGCTATACCCATTGCCAGAGTTCTTCCTGTTCAGGTACTCCTGGGATAAAAACTGAGATTTAGGACTTTACTTCAAAAGGCTTCAAGCCAGCTCTGAAGATCATGAAAATTAAAAAATATATATAAAACAACTATGCCAAGACAAAGTAATCTGATAGTATCAACTAGCAATTAAAGCCATCTGCCGCCGGACATTTTAGAGCACATATTTTGTTTACATACCAACACAGTATAACTGAAGATCTGAAGTACGCCAACTCAAGTTACGTTATATGTAACAAGTATAATGATGGTGTATTATGAATAAGCATACCTCTTTCCCCTCTACTTGCAGAAGTAATCTGAGAGAATCCCTCAACTGAGTCAGTTGTTTTACCTCCTCGTCCTGGTCCAGACGCACCTACAACACACACACAACACACACCAAAAAAGTCAGTTCATAAAATTGCAGCAATAAAAACATTTTATTTGGAAGAACAGCATGTTTTTGTGTTGTCCCATGCTGACTTGATCATATGCATGTCTTTTTAATTTGTTCCAACAATTGGGTGTGGAATGACAATACATCAGAGCTTTATGTAATGGCCTAAATAATGCAGAACAGAGCTCAGCACTGGGGTGTGTCGTCCAAGGAGGTTGTGCATTTTGTATTAAACCAGCAGAGTGACCAGTCTTGCATGCAACAAAAGTCAGTTTAACTGAAATATTTCAGCATTTTTCCTGGGAACCATAACGCAGTCTGAATTTCCTTCTTGAGGCTGAGGTCTGGCATGTCTGAGCAGGTCTCTGTTCTGCCCATGCAGAACCAGAAAAACCTCTAACGTTCCCAGTATCACAGTTGACAGTCTGTTTCCAGTGCTCTATCCAGAAGAGGGAAGAAGGCAAATTTTTGTGCAGACTGGAAACCAGTCAAAGTGGTTGCAGAAATAGGTGTGCACCAGGGAAAGAATGAAAATGAGGGATGCTTTCAGTTTCATCTTTTGGAAATAGGGGGAAGTATTTCTGGGAATAGACTCCAATAACAGTCTCTGCCTGTGGGTTCAGCTGGGGGGAAGTTTCAGAGGAGGGGGGAGAGACTGAGGTTTTGGCTGTTGTAAAAGAGTAACAGAGAAAAAGTGCTATAGAAGGTACAAAAACACAATGTTATTTACAGTGAGAACTTTACTGTAAGTGCCTTTTTGGACACATTTTTACCTATTGTTGTGACTAAGCAACGGATGACACATGAAGAAAACAAGTGAAGAAAAAGAGTGTGTGTGTGGGTGGGCGGATTGGGGGTCTGATAACATCAATATGTATGTGCATGGTGTGTTTGGTGATAACATTAGTTTGAGTCAGGACAACAGCAGCAAGCACAGACCTAAACTATGATCTCTGACAAATATTCTTCTGAAATCATAACAAAGCTAGATGCCGTTAATAAAAATACTGTTTGCAAACATAAGGTGACTAATATTTACCCCTTTAAACACTGACTGATATAACGCAGATAGACAGACAAACCAGCAGCAGCTTCTGTGTATTTACCGTGTGAACAGAAGCAGCAAGCTTCTCGATAAAAGGAGCAAGATTCTCTGCAGCTTTCAGCCCATCCTGAAAGAAACTGAGATCAGAAAAAGAACAAATGCTGAGTCATGATGGTACTTCAATCCAAACATCCTAGTTCACACCAACCAAAACATCACATGCTGAAGCTGTATAAGCAACTCTGTTCCCACATAAAACCCTCGGTATGATTAAAATGGGTAAATGGTTAACAACAGTAATAATAGCTTGTAAAAGGAAAAGTGAAAACCAAAGAACATTAGCTATTATGCAAAATCCCTCACTGAGACCCTGAGGTAGAAACCAAATCCATATGCCTTTTAGGCCAGGAAAAAGTCAAAACTTTTTTTTCTTGTTCTTATTTCACGCATAGAACAAATGGCAACAATGCAAAAATAGGAAAGGTGATGTCGGCTGAGACTGACCTGAGCTGGGCCTGGAAATATTTGATGAGGCTCTGGAGAAGATCAGGGCCCTGACGCACCTTGAGCTCCTCGATTTTCAAAAGATACTGAAAGCATAAACACAGACAGTAAAAAGCAGCTCCAGAAATTGCGGCTCTCCATGGAAAGGCCACATAGATCCACAAAAATATGAAGCAAATAAAGCCACCATTTTTCAGTACCCATAATTTAAGGCTCATCCTAGACTGCACATCTTTAATATCCTGTTTTGAGCATGTTTGAAGTGTGTTGCTCCTTGCTTTCTAGGACACTGCTTCATATTGTTTCAAAGGTCATGTGTATAATTTCAACACTCCAGCCAGTGAACCTTGTAGACTGAAAGTGGAAAAAACACAGCCACATAGGGCAGGCTTTATTGTGAATAATTTCCATCCTGCCCCAAATCTAAATTCATATTATAAAAAGGTAGAAAAAAGCTTTGAGGGCAAGATATAAGGGTCTTTAGCTCTGTGTGGAAGGAATTACTCATTTTCTTTGCTCCATAAAACTCAAGTCACCCATCTGTCTTGGTGTAACTGAAGCAGAGACAGGCTCAGTGAAGTGTTTCTGTTCTGTTTATATTTGTGTAAGTTTGTGTGTGTTTTTCTGAGTGTCTGTATGTATGCAGCGGAAAGACAGACAGACAGACAGACAGACAGACAGGCAGACAGGCAGACAGACAGACAGACAGACAGACAGACAGACAGACAGACAGACAGACAGGCAGACAGAGGGGTGGAGCTGCTTGCAACAAGTGGAAATTCCATTTTTCCTGCTTCTCTCAACAGCTGGTCTCAGTCAGGATTAGACCATTTTCTCTCAGGGTTTTCTCCAGCTACATTTGCACTAACACACTTAGCTGAGACTACACCACCTGTATGTAACAGCACTGCCAGTGCATTTCACAAGACTTTTCCCCACTTTGACTTTCAGGTGTGGGTCAGAAAGCATTTCCCTTTGAACTGTACTTTGCACTAATACATATGACCTAGCTCTGCTGCAACTCTGCAAGACTCATGTTTAACTTTCTAAAACATATTTTTTCCATCATAGGAATTACTGGAGAGACACAAAAGGGATCGACCCTGGCCCTCCAGTTGACCATGGATGGAATATGGAATCTACAAGGCAGACCACCCATGTGACCTAAATCAAGCCCACCTCAGGTATGTGAAAGGTGTCTGGGTCTGGTATTTTGACTGGCACTAATCCCCCACCTCACACATTTGCAGCTGAAAGGTCCTTCTCTCTCTCTCCATGTCCTCCCCTCCATCTGATCCATCTGTCCTGATTATCCCCAGCTGCCTGGTCTTCTCCTTCCTCTCCTTCTCTAGCTTCCCTCTGATGGGGGGAGGGAAGGGAAAGAAAAAAAGAAAGTAAGTAAGAAAGAACGTTATCCTTAGTCACTTATGTGCACAATGTACTTCACAATTCTTTAATCTGTTTGATCCACTCTCTTTCTGTAATGATTAACTTTTTGAGCATTTTGTGGGTTGCTTCTTTCTGCCAAAAACCCTGGGATTTCTTTTTCCAGTTACTCCTTCAACTTCCTCACAGAGAGTGAGGGGAGAGGAAGTTGGATGAAAGACAATAAGGGAGAGGTGAACTCTCCTTACAACATTATGAAACACTTTAAACCAACATCAGGACGAGATCAAATGATGGCTACAAAGTGCATTGCCTCAGTTTTATTTCACAGCAATGAAATGAAGAAAGGCCAAGGGGAATTAGCTATTATCCTATTAACCTCTGCTGTTACACCAACTTGTGACCCAGTAAAAGAATAGCAAGAACTGTAAATGTGCAACGTTCCTTCAGCGATAACATCTGTCTCAGGCTTCACTTTCTTTTCTTTCACGAAGCAATACGCTTAAAGATGAATAACTGAATGTGAGGTAACAAACTAAGCGTAAGAGTATGTTTACTTACATTTTTATGTCATACTCCTTCCAGCTCTTCTCCATGTGTTTCTTGAGTTCCTGTACAGAAGATAAGAGAAGATCACTACAGGGAAGTTGCTATCTATGTTACTGTCAAACAGCAGCGTTTACATGACATTGTTAATAGTCCACATACAGTCAGGTGAAGCAGTATTATACAGTACTGCCTTATGTATTGGTTATTATCGGTGTAGATCTGGGTAGAGCCAGACAGTTAATGCACAGAGACATGATTACTCACAGCTAACTAGTCTGCTATTACTAGTCTGAACAGGATTTCAGTAGCCGTTTGCCTTCCTTCACAGTTATAGTGAAGCAATGTTCATCTTTCAAATCAGCTGTTTCAAAGACAGGGCAGTGACAGGAGCTTAGAGAAGCATTAGCATGTTATTACTCACTAGTCTGTTGGCATGGCAAATCAAAAGGCCAAATGCTGGGCAAGACAGATCGGTTTAGTATTGGAACATATCTCAGTATTATGCATTAATCTGCATAAACAGCCTCATCTTATCCATCTGAGTATCTGAGTAGGATCAGCTGCGTCTGTGGCACAGACAGACACCATTTTATGCTTAAAGAGGAAATCCGACCTAAAACTGATTTTACATTGCGATATTTCAGTTATTTTGGACAGTAAAAGTCAACAAAAGCAGACATTTGTATTCCTGAGCTGCAAATCTGAGCATCTTGAATATATGATGCCATCAGAATATCTTGTTTGTAGTTGGTTTATAGAATGTTCCTGTGTTTATTTTGCTTTAAAAAGCCCCACATTCAAATAAATTCAGCATGGTTGCTGTCCTAAAAGTTGTTCCCTTATTCACTGTAAAGCTTGACAATATCTTGATATAATATCATATTGTAATAAAAGACCAGATATGGTTATTTTGTAATTATTCTGGGATCTACCTTCAATGTTATTTCCTCTCATCCTACAGTCTACATTACAGACAGTTGACACAATTTGCTTAAATTATTGTGCTGTAGCCAAGTGAAAGGAACAATGACTGCTTGGCAATCATATCCATATTACTTTGACTTGTTTCTCAAAAAGGTACATAGTATGTACTATGTATCAAAAAAGCTTTTGGTTTTGTCAGTATCACATGGCCTAATTTAGTGATCAGCTTCAGGATATGTCTCTAGGTGACAGCATATTAGGCTGTCTCTCTGCAGCTCAAGATCAGAAATTAAAATTATAAACAAAGTGTAAAATGTCATAGAACTGGGCAATATTATAGAAACATTTAGGGTGGATTTTCCCTTTTAGGCAGGTGTGGTCTTAAAACAAGACAATGAAATCAAGTCATCATCATGTGTACAACAGTTTTGCCAGCAGTTTTATTAGCATTTAATGAATTTGTAATAAAGTCTAGACTCACCAGTCTGCTGTCCCGGAGTTCTGACTTCAGCACATTTTCCAAAGGAAACGACATGATGTTGTTGAGGTTTTGCACCTGAAACATGTAAGAGCAGAGCAAATGAGTAAAGAAGATAAGAAAATAATCCACGTAATGTTACAGGTGGCCCTTATCTCTTGCAGTATGAGTAAACAGTTGCGTGTGCATACCGTTCCACACACTCCTAACTGGACTTACATTTTGGGTATAGGTGTGGATAACCCCAAAACATGGTGATTCAGTCATTTTGAACTCATGATTCATCAAAAGAAAACACTGTGAAATAATCTGCACCATTAAGATTTTTGGACCCATGATGCAATTTTTATTCATGAACAGTAGAAGAAGTAGAAGTTGAGATTAATTTGAGGTTTGGAGGCAAACGAGATGAACTGAGTCTATTGTGGATCTAGGGAGAGTGAATCACAAAACAAACAGCATAACCCCAAGTGGTTGTGCTTTACAGTAATACATAATTAGCACAAATTCCCCCATGGAAATAAATTACATCTTTACTTAGGCATACAGCATTGCTACATACATTATCCTTCATCTCCTGTCTGCAAGTCTCCAGCTGACCACTGCTGAAATGTAAAAAGTCTGTTTGTAAATGTCACTGCAGTCTTTCCATGGATTCTTGTTGATTACAACCAACCTGCTCTTAACATAAATAATGTCCAACCACTTCCGTGAGCTGACTGCAGAGCTGACCTTTATATATTGACACAGAGGCCTGGAAACTGGTAAGATTGTTTTGGTTCACATCCAAAAGCTGAGGTAACTAACAGACAATACATGGAGTTCTGACACAGGGAAATACCTACTCACAAAGTGTCAATGTTGACACTTTGGGAGTGTACAGATGATACGGATCAATGCATGCATGCCTGTATACCCAGTGAAACAAACACGCAATCATGCACATATGGCATTAAGGGACACGCTCAAGTTGATTTTACAGTACAACTCCTTAAATCACCCTCCTGTTAGTCTTTTGGACCCACTTCCTCTTCACATCTGTAAGGCCCAGTCTCCCCTATGAGGCCTTGATTGCCACATAGGAGGGAGTGTGTGAGACGGTGTGTGTGTGTGTGTGTTGATTCACGCTTGGAGGTCTGGGATGAATTATCATCGCCATAGAAACTATCAGTAGGAGGGCTCCGGACTGCCCCAGATTTTGGAGTCAAGACGCACGAGAATGCAGCTGTTGAAAACCCCTTTCCTCCATGCATTCATGCATGTGCGTGGGTACACACACTTTTTTCCCCTCACACAACTCAGCATCTTATGGGGAGAGATTTGGGGTTCTTTCAACTGCTGTTGTTTCGAATAACAACAAAATCTGTTGCTGATGTACTCTCTTCCTTCTTAGAACTTTGAGATTATACCATCATTTGAGTATTTTAGAACCAGCTTCTCTTTTAGTTTTGTCTTTATTTCCACGCCTTCTCCCTTGGTCCTATAGGTTTTGTGTGTATGGTTTGAACTCTAGTAAAGACAGCTAATTTGAGGAAACCTCTCCTCTCCCTTCCCCTTTTCCCCCACACTCCTCTCCTCTTTCCTCACCAGATTTTTAAAGAGGGCTGTGACCTCTCTGGTGAACACAGCCAGGTTGAGGAAGCCTGTGGAGACTTCGTTGTTGTCCTGGGTCAGGTGGCTATTCCCCAGGTTCTCCAGCACCTCAATATACTGCTCATTGTTGTCCACATGGGCTGAAAAACAACACACATGCACACAAAGTGAGTATAGACTAGACATAGATAGTTAAAGGTGACTCAGACTTGAGTTACATGTGCAGTAAATCTTAAGAAGGCAGATTGACTTGCCCTCTTGCAGTCAGAGTATTTTAACAAGACAAGCATGTGGGATAAATTAGTATTGGTTTCCACCCATCCTGGAGCAGGAGACAGGTAAACATATAGAGACCTATGACCTATGTTTCTCTGGAGCTTATAGGTCACTTTCCCAAGGGTCATGACCTTAGTGGGCTCTCAGTCTGTTGAATTTATGTGGAAAAAGGATGATGGAAAATAATCTGGGCTTCGACTGGCACCACTTTGGTTACATTATACCAAATGAGGTTTTACATTATACTAAACAAGGTTTTACCCTACAGCTATTTCAAAGTGAGGCTTGGATGAGGAAATCAAATAAACACAAGTTACAATTCAAGCCATGGAAGTCATCATTTTCAATCAACAAAGATGAGCACCTGAGGAACGCTTACAACCAAATGTCTGTTCACCACAGTCATATAGAAACATCTTAGCTGACCATAGAAAACTCCAACATTAAGGTAAAAAAGAAATCATTTGTTGGTGGTTGAGGATTAACAATTTAAGGAAGTGGTAAAGGAACATATAGACCAGACATATGCAGAAGTACACAAAGCAGACTAAACAGACAAAAAATAAGCAGAAAGACTACAGTAGGTAATCTCTTCTGCTCCAGTTTACAAATATAAAATGGTAAACGGACTGTAGCTTGGAGACAGACTGACACAGTTGTACTAACTGGCTGAAAAGCAAAAGTGGAAGATTTTGTAAGTCAGCAAAATTGTGAATTTAAGGAAGGAATACAGACACACTGCAGAATGGAGGAGATGAAATCAAGGGGGAACAGAAGAACTGAGCTGTTGTGGCAGCATGGTCATTAAAAAACGTATTTTAACAAACAACATACATGCATCTATCAAACAACAAACAGCTGAGTCACAGAGGAGCTCAGAGGATGATTTTACAGCTGCCTTTTAACTACCAGATGCCAGCAGAGCAACTCAACTCTTTTCACTCCTCGGCCAGAACGCACACAGACTCACAGGCCACAGCATCTTGGCAGAAAAGTGTTACTTAACAATTTATGGGAATAGAGAACGAAGGAAGAGATCATCTCACCGTGTGTGTGTTTTTGCATGTGTGGCGCAGTAACGGACCATCAGACTGCGTGGGGGTGGAGTGGGCGTACGAATGTGTATGAATGCATTGTGAGTCAGACTGTCAATTAACATCAGGACTGATTAAGGGGTTCAACAACATAATGAAAGGGGGGGGGGCTCCCGTTGTCATATTACTGGAACTAGCCCATATGATTCTACTTCAATACAGAAGAAGAAATAAAGAAGTAGAGTGAATATGTATGGAGAATAATCACACAGCACTTCTCTGCAGCTACAGTATTTCTGCTGACTGTATCTGGTTGCCTAATTCTGGGCAGCTGGCTCTCTGACTCATTTTTACTAAAAACTATGAGTCGAAATGGAAAGCAGGCTTGTAAGAGAGCACAGAAAAACAACTTCAGGATATGTTATGCAGTTCCTCTGTTTCTCCCGCGCATTTTTGAGGTGAACACTCACATCTCATACATGTTCACTTCTGATAGATCCAAGGCAAGTTATGGTGACATACTGTAGACCTACATGACACATACACACACTCACAAAACATTCATTTAGTGACCCAGTGCATCTGTTAGGTCACTCTATGGGACCTTGTTGTTGCCGTAACCACACATACCATTTACTTTAACACAAACACATACACCACAAAACCATACAATCTATTGATTTAAACACAAATCATCCAACATCCCACGCACCCTGATCCCATAACAAGGGGCCTCACACATAAACACTACAGCCCACATGAGCTTGATGATGTCATCTCAACCAGGCTTGTACAATGAATTATGTGGAGGCTCCTTTATTTAAAAACTAGTTGCCATGCTTCATTTGTAGAGACAGACATCCTTCTTCATGGATTTTGTAAAGTGTCAAAAGTGTAGTAATATATTAATACACTACAACTTTTGTACAATATTACAAGATGAAAGGTAATTCCTGACCTGGTAAATGGTAGACCGTTCAGGAAAAAGCTAGTAAGTGAGCCTTGAGTTGGGATTGTTTTCTTAAACTAGTAATGTATTGTGTGAATGATATTATGTGATGCATTGACACTTACAGAGTCCAGAAGAGTGTATAGTTTTGATCATCTTCTTCATCCTCTGTAGAGTTGTGTGGTCCATTTCCAGAGACTGCAATAAAACAGCGAGACAAAAATAAGTATGTGAAATTAAAAATCAAGAACAAAATAAAGATGTTTGCACTTGACAATGCCTCCATCCTAGGGCTGGGTGATATGAATCAACTCTTGTGTGATAGTATATGTAATTATATTGTGACATCAATATATTTTGTAATATTGTACATTTTCTGGAAATACAATTGAGATTGTTTTTGGCTAATCTGGTGAACTAAATAACTAAGTTTAAGCAAGATACTTTATCACACTGATGCAAAAAATCTGTAATTTCAATATTGCCATACAGTAGTCCTGCTCGTTAATTTGCAACATTGCCTGAAATGCCCTAATTATACCTAGAGATATTAAGGGGATAACTACATCAGTATAAGCAGTACAGAAAAAGCTCAGATGGTTGACAAATATATCCCCTTATCTCCGAACCCAACTCCATTCGAGGCATCAACAATAAGGGTTTCAATCTTTCATAGACGTAAGAATTAGTACTCAAGTATGCCAATGAGTGACTTGTGTTTGCTTTACTGTACAGGTTTACAGTAGGTTTGTGTGTGTGTACATTCAGTCAGTGCTTAATTTTCTCACAGTGTGTAACTAAGGCGAACAGGTGAGTCAGCAGTTGCCGGCAAGACAATCATCTGTCTGAATGATGTCACCGCATTTATTTCAACTGTCTGATTGACTGTCACTTTTCAGGTTGAAGCAACACTTTCTCACATTGAGACCAGACTGGGGTTTTTCTGCAGGAAAAGACTTTCCCATAAACATGACACATAAAGTAGACAAGATGCAAACAGTCAATTGGCTTCATTGCAATTGGAAAATCAATCTCTTCCAAACCAACAAGGTTTGAAACTACATCCTGTTTATTCTCCACACACAGGACACTTGTTTCACCGAGCTAGACATGCTGCACTCCACCTATGTGCCACCAGAAATAGCTTTAATGAGGCAGTAATCGAGACTTAACAGAGACTCTGCCTTGTTGGATGGTGTTGGTTACACTCCCCAGTCCTTCCCGGTCAGGTCCACTCCCTAAGTGTTAGTTCACTAATTAAAAGACGGTGTGGGTGTTGTGTAATGTGACTCTGCAGACAATGAGTGGGAAAGTGATTTAGTAGAGACTGGAGATGGGAGTTGCTCGCTGCTGCTGCTGCTGTAATTTCCTCTGCTTGGTAAGTTGGTTGGCAGACAGGGGATAAACAGTGGAAACAAGCTGGTGCAGGTCAACGAAACAGGTTGAATTTTGTGAAATAAATCACGGCACACGGACACACAAACAGACAGACAACCCACACGTCAGTCGAGACAGACAAACTGTTAAAGAACAACACACACATCCCTTCTGGAGAGGGTAATGTGCTCCACCCGTAAGCGTGCTGATGCTGAGAAACTAGCTTTCACTGTCTTTAACAGTGCATTTCTGTGCCCATTTGCAAGGTTGTGTACACCTGCTGTCGGGGTGTGTGTGCGGCTGCTGGCAGCAGAGCTTAATATTTCATGACTAACAGACATCTGATCCTTATTTACCACATTAACTAGGCATGATAACATATTTTGCTGCAGGAAAACCTTAAGTATTTAATTTCAACATGTTAACCATAGGAGAAAACTTTAGAGCTTTTCTTAAAAAAAACTTTTATGGAAATGACATAAAGCCCAATATAGCTTATAGCTATAGGAAACAAAACTATTCCTTATCTTTCTCCCTTTATCATTGCCTCTAATCAGGAGTAATAAGTAACAAGCAGCAAAGTGTGTGTGGGGGTAAATGGTGTCTCTGTCTCCCTGCCTGCAGCCGTAAACCACACACATGCCCACACATTGCCCTAGCCATTAATCAAGCTTGTCCCAACTGAGCAGACTAAACATAATAACCATAGATCTCTCTATAAAAGGGACTGTTGCATTTAAATCTCTGTGTGCGTCTGTCTGTCTATCTGTGTGCACATGTGCAGGATTTCAGCATGTCCCTCCCCAGAGCAGCTATTCCAGCTATGTATTTTCCAGTGTGTCATGGCCATAAATAAGGACATTAGGCCAAGATAAATACATCAGACAGCTGTCTAAAACTGTTCTCTTCATAAACCCTGGACTCTGCTGTCTCCATCTCTGCTCAGGTCAGTTTCTAGCCAGGAAAGTCTTAATGAAGACCTTTCATCTCTCACAGTCTTTTTAAGACTCTGCATTATTGAGTTGTATCAACTGGATTCCATCATTTAATATCAGTGAAATATCATGATATCTAGACTATAGACTAAGTTACTGCTGTCAAACAACTGTTGCAAAGGAACATTTATAATTTTCCCCACATGGTGTAAATCTAATTTTAGAAAAATTATCCTCACTTTTCAAATTGTAACAGCAAAACCATGGTGATTCAAATTAATGTGAGCTCTAACTGAAAACAGAACTCAACCTTGGTCTACACTACAACAGTGAACCACACTGTTATGTCACAAGGAAGACAGACAAGGAAGGACAGACATGGATTATTTGTACTTGTGTGCACACTTGGATTATTTGTTTTATGGCAGAGTTCGTGGCTGCCTCCCTCTGTTTCCTCCTTTGCCCTAGGAGCTTTGGGAGAACAGATTTCAAACAAACACAAACCCGCACACACAGAGACACATCAAACAGGCCTTGAGCCAAAGTACCAGTTCAAACAGTCAAAATGCACAAACTGGCCTTCACGCACGTTTGCCAGAATGGACAAACATGTACGTGCATGCTTACGCTCACAAAAACAATACCTTATTCTGTCAAAGGGCCACACTGTCTACCGTGCCATGTGTGTGTTCTGTTTGTGTCCCATCTCAGTCTAACTCCCATGAGATAGAAGACAAGGCCAAGAAAACTCTCTGTATGCTACATTACCTCATGTAACCTTTACTTTTCTGCTGAACCAGGGCAGCCTGCACTAAATCACCATGAGTGCTACCATCCAGCCTTTTCTGAAGACAGTACTAGTGCAGCACCCACCACACAGAACACACACATAACTTGACCAGCAGTGCTAAATAAGCCATTTACTAGTTTTGCGTCTCCTTTTTTATGAAAATGGTGCAAAAACACTGTCAGTTTTTCCAGCTCAGAACCATAATCTTAGTCCCATGTCCTACCAGGAGTTAAGAGAACAAGGTCAACCCAAAATCAGCACACCACAGATGATGCATGTGTATACAGAAATTGCCCCAACACCAGTTTGTCCAAATAAAAGCACCTTGCACCTGTCCCTCTGTAAATGTATCCCGTTACCGTTAGCATTTGGTAGCTATTACACCTTTTGGAATGAAATTACTGTTTTGTGAAAACCAGGGGGGCAAAGTCTCCATATTTATCAGCTGTGCTCACCTGGAAACAATGCTGAACTTAACAGAAACTGTATAAAACGACTTATAATGGTTCATCTTCACAGTGCTGTAAAACCCCTAAACCTGTCACCTAAGAAAAGTAAGCTAGACTACAGGTGAGTGTAAAGCCATTCTTCAACCAGAACTACATATAGCTTATGCTATATGGACAGGTAAACAACAAAGGTGCATGTTTCTCTGCACCGCCTCCCCTCCACCTCTCTCACCTCCTCCACGGTTGAAACTGTGTTCCGACAGTCACTCATTTTGGACTGAAAACTTGAAGTCCCCGGCGAAGACAAATCCTCGTTTGTCAGGACCACAAAGTCCGAAATACTTATTCGCTCCGGCATGTTTCGAGCGAAACGGGTCTGACGATCACTGAGGAGAAAAGTGAGCCAAAGTTTCACGCGCGCATGTAATTCCCATCTGAAGAAAAATAAAGACTTCACTCCTCCATTGTGTGCAAGAAGGCAACAGAAAATAGACTGTATTCCTCAGCGTGTTTATTCCCTAAAAGCGCCTTTAAGGTGAAAAGTTGTCTAAAAAGCGGACCGAGTTTAGACTCCACTCTGTGAATGTGTGCGCGTGGAGGTGCGCCAGCGCGCTATTGTCCGCCCAATGAGGGAGGGAGCAAACTCCATCATCACGTGGGAATGTTTGTGCTTTCTGGCACACTGCAGAGAGAGAAAAGAGTGTGTGTGTCCTTGCCCTCGACTCTTTCATTCTTACTTCTCATTTCTATGCAAACTCCAGAGTCTGCAGTGTGGTCGCCATGGATATGCAGAATGCCTCATTCACAGACTAAACTGAAGGAGAGGAATTTCAATGGATGATGGGATGGTTCTGAGGGAGAGCATTACAGTGAGGCAGGGGCATACTTTATCAAGTAGAAAGTATGACTGAATAATGTTAGAACTCTCTGAGCTCTGATGTTTACCAAAAACTTGTGATAGACGAAGAAACACTATCATGTTAAGTAGCTTTTGCACAAAACACAGCTGAAACACAAGCAGTACTTGCACATATTCATCACAACTCAAAGCTAGGCTTTCACAGCTGTGAAACTGCCCTTTCATCAGGAGTTTGGAAGTGTAACACCTCTTTGGGGCTTTGCACCTTGATCCTCTTGGCTAAGGCTCCAAAGCTTCTTCCTCTTCCTTTTCATCTCATGAAAAGACATTTTTCATTGAGAGAGGATTTCTGGAGTCCCTCCCCACTGACCTACTCCTGAAGTCATCTGACAGGAGTGAACGAAAAGGACATGTATAGAACATAACTCCTGCATGCCTGGCATTGTCAGGCCTGTCAAGTGAAAGAAAAGAGGTGTATCACTGAACCTTGCCTCGGGCAGAGCAGTGATACAATACACTATGAAGTGCAGATGGGTGGTTTTAGGAAGCCACATTAAATACAGTGGCTCCCTTTGGTTTTACCACAAAACCACATATTTCCCTACATTAGCTTTATAAAGAAAATGTTAATCCCAGCTCTATAGGCAACTCGAGGGATCTTTTCACCATATTTATCCAAAAAAGAAAAAAACTCACTTTGTGGTAAAAGGGTATTATCTGTTCTCTGTAACTACTTATTACTGCCTCTCAGTGAATAGTGCAGAATGGATGTTGTGTCGTAACTGTGTGCGCTCACAGTGGTGCTGTGTTTATATTCACAAAGATAGACAAACTCGTTTTTGTGTCGCAAGTCTCTTCGCCTAGCAAACAACACAGCAAAATGCTCATGCACAGCATTTGATATCTGGGTTGTGTTGTACTTGCACACGTACGCACATACACAGCCTTTAAAGCGAAAGCTTAAAGGAGTGGTTATCAAACATGTTCCTCTGGAAGCACAAAGTGAAAATTCACCAGAGGACACAAACAAATACCTCTCATGTCCATAGTCTCTCTTTAACCTATTAATTATTAAGAAAAAACACCCACTCTTGTAAGGAAGTGAGGGCACGCGACAAACTCCAAACAATGCAGAGCCACATAAATAGCTTTGCTGACCCAGTTTACGTGGCCCTCATTCTATCATTGTTTCTGTTGCATGCCTGCATTGTGTGAGAGAACATCAGTGAGGGAAAGAGATACAGATGGATATAAACAGTTTCCATGGATGCATGTATGTGTAATTTATGTGTGTCTGCATGCTCATTTTGCATGCACTAATTTTTTGCATGCATGTCTGGGCTGATGTAATGCAGAGGCTTGCTGTGTTCCAACAATACCCTCCTTCAGCTTCTTTGCGGCCCCTTGTAAAGAAGCAGAGCCTTTGTGCATCTGCCAGCCTTCCAGCCTGGGTCCTATTGTAAAACTGAACAAACCGGTCTGTTCGGACAACGCGCTAACATATAGTGGAGAACGTAAGTCCAAGGACAGGGAGGGAGGAGAGGAGAAACAGGGAATTGACAGAGGAAAATAGTTTTGGAAGGTGGAGGAAGTGAGGGAGGGGGAGATGCACAGCACTCACTTAATATTTTCCCTCCTTGTCTCCACCCTTTTCCTTCCTAAACACCACATACCTATTCATTATCATTTCCCATATCAACATTCTTTCTTTCTTTTTTCCTTCACACCATTTCTTGTTTTAGAGCAAGTCTCCTCATAGTCTGTGAGCAGTAGCGTTTAGGCTGAGAGGAAGTGAGGTACACCAAATGCAGCTTCTCTCTTTCTCTCTGATGCACGCACGCCGCAGCACAGAGGTCATAGCGGCATCTTCCAGTAAAGATTACAGCTGCCAGGATTTCCTTGCTGCTTCCCAGCAGCCCAGTGGAGTAGCAGCACAAGGTCCTCCAACCCCCCAACCCCCCCGAAAAATCTCCCTCTCCCTCTCCACTCTGCTTGTTGACTTAGCTCCACTAGTCCTGCTATCAATTTACTACCCCTGTCAAGCCAGGAGGCCCAGGCTTACCGTAAAATACCCCCTCTTTTGGTCGACACAGATGACTGAAAATGGGAAGATTGGAGAGAGTAAGAGAACGAGAGATAGGGGGTTGATTTATTGTTTAACACAGGTCTTCAGTTTCCCACTGGAATAAGTAAATGGATTGTCTTGAACAGGACCGGGCCCCTACTGAAAACAATCTGCCTCAAGAACCTGCAAAACAGCTCTAAGAATAAGTACTGGGGAACACCTCTGCTGCAAAAAGAGCTGTGCCATTTTGTGATACGTCGGTCTCAGGTAGGCCTGTCATCACAGTTGGTAGGGCAACAAAAACGTTTCCAGGGCAACAAAAACGTTTCCAGACTGGAAACAGGTAGTTAAACTTGTTTCTGATTCATAATCAATTGTAAATGCAGTATTACGTAAAATTTACGTCACAGTGTCATTCGAGACATTGACTAAGAATTCTGAGAACAAGTCAGTTCACTTTTCTTTGAACTATTCCTCCTCTTACCTGTTGAATAACTTCCGTTTATCCATTATATATATATATATATATATATATATATATATATATATATATATATATATATATATAGTTGAAGGCTTTCAGTAACTCTAAATGAGATTGTGAGTGGCCTTAAACACACCAACCATAGTCGGTAGTTAGTAAATTGCTACCACCCTTAATGAAAATAATATTACCATTGTGTGTCCCTTTGTGTCCCTAAACAAAGACAAGCAATGTTTTGGCCACAGGTTAGTGGTGCTCACTGATAAGCTGTCACTTCAGTGATGCCATGCCAGCACACAAAGAGGCTTTCAGAGGTTTTTGGCAATTTAAGCGTTCAGCCAATAATATTTACTTAATTCCCTTGTTGTCACAGCAATTGGTCTCAAGGTGTAATATAACATAACTAAGGTGGTCTGCTGTTTAGATAGCATGTAAACCACACAGTCCAAGGCCATGTATGTGTATGTGGTGTGTGATATTTTAGTTTATGACCTCTTGTTAAATACATAAGCAGTTGTGCGCAAACATCTGTTAATAGACACTTAGCGCTAATAGACACCTGATG
Source organism: Siniperca chuatsi (assembly GCF_020085105.1). Classification (NCBI taxonomy): domain Eukaryota; kingdom Metazoa; phylum Chordata; class Actinopteri; order Centrarchiformes; family Sinipercidae; genus Siniperca; species Siniperca chuatsi. The sequence continues at coordinate 17,108,452 of NC_058056.1, forward strand.
TTGGTTCAGAAGCAAACAGACGCAAGAGTTTACAGAAAACTGCTGCAGTTGACAAACTTGCTTATACAAGCTCAACTGCTTTTTTTGCTCCTCACTTGAGCTGCATTGGCAACATTTTACCATAATAAATGTGTTTCCTGTCGTCATACACTACCTTAACTCTAGAGCTTAGATAGTGATTCCCAAAGAGCAGTCAGTGAACATTGTACCTTCCCCTTCACACTGTATTTCAAGAGACTAATAGCTGCATATAATAGTTAACAAAAACTTGCAACTCTTTACATACATCCATCTACAGATTTATTAGTAAATTTGGGATATATTTTCTTGTAAATGTCTTTCCCCCCAGAATGCATTAACACTATTCCACAGTGAACTTCTGAACTTTGACCTCCTAGGAGTCTGCTCCCTTTTGTAAGCTTGTTTCCAAAGCAACCAACTCACAAAGAATGATGGGTGGTTTTTGTCTACCAGTCTGAATGTATTTATAGCTCATTCAGCATCATTGTCACTTTTTATGTCAACCTATTCTCTCTCCTCAGGGGAATGTCACTTCTTATTAGATCAATATCCTCAGTGGCCATACCCTTGCCGGTTTTAGACAGAAAATACTCCATATTTTGATTTCACCCTGCGGGTTCCCGCTATAGACTTTCAAGATGAAAACCCTTATGTTAGTCAATTTTCCAGCAAGAGTCAGGTCACATAAAGGAATACATTGCAGAGGCTTGGAGAAAATTAATCATGTTTCTTCATTCATGTGAGTGTAGATATATTTCCACTGCAGTTTTGTTGAAAAAAAAATAAAAAATGTTTGCTGTGAAAAACTAACTTTAAAAATGTCTACAGGAACTACAGGTTCCTGACATGACAAGTGAGTAAAATAAAAACAGAGCACAATTCCAAGTGTAAACCATGGCTTCAGCATTTATTTAATAATTTCAAACAGACCACACAATATTACAAAATATTAAGTGCTGCATGTCATACAAAACAGTATCAATATCCAAAAAATTCATTCAGAAAAATAGGTATAAATACAAAACCAATTATGTACAAATACCAGAAAAATAATGCTCATTGAACAAAAAAACTCTACAAATTCTGAATTCAAATCCTCTAATCTACATTGTAAAAACTCACGCACAAACACACCATGACACCCATTTCCAAAGCTGTCAGATACACACACAAACACACATTTTTTCAAGTTTTGTTAGGACAGGACACTTAGCTTATCTCTGCAGTGTAGAGGGAAAGCCAAAACAACATCAGCATGAAATAAAAATTTCCAAAAGGAAACAAGGAAACAAAAGGAAAAAGAAATTACTACTCTAATCAAACCTTAATTACATCAATTAACCCCCTGCAACACAGATGCTGCATTTAGTTTATTTTGGGTTATTTCCTCAGAAATACAATAGTAGTTTTACACTACTAAATCAAGAATCCTCTATTAAAATCAGCAAACTCACATCAACAGACAAGCACCTGGATTTGAAATAAAGCTGCCAAACCAACGAGAGTGAGTGTGACTCTCTTGCTCAGTAGAGATTGTATGTGTTCACAAAGTACCAATTATGAGTCATTAACTCTGGATCTGGGTCCAGTGTCGGCTGTCAGAGGCTACCTTTCACATTTTGGCACAGAACGCAGCACCAAAGAGGTACAAGGCCTGACACAAAGCTTAAGGCAGGAGAGAGCAAATCTGATCAGAGAGAAACAACATGAGCACATTCAAAATCAGATTTCACACAATACAGTATGTTCAAGCTATAGATGCTTGTGGATCTACAAGGACTGGTATTAAACAGGTTATTCACAGCTTCATTTGGTCAATGTTGAAGATACTAGGACTCTTAAGAACACACCCTCTGTATGGATATTGATGGGTTTAGCTTACTCTCCTCCAGTAATTGAATCCTGTAAAGCTGCATGGCAGTTAAAGCTGACACAATACAAGGCTGCCCCCTATGGGCCAAAGAGTGGCGCAAACATTTAGACTTTGGAAACAAGGAAGAAAAAAAATTCCTGAGTTGTCACACTGTAAACACCACCTGATACCCAAATGCATCAGATTTTGTTGCTGGTGATGTGATATCCATAATAACTCCTGTGTTTGTATGAGTTTATACATTTTTATCTTTGTAGCGCAATCTGAAAATGTGACAGAAAATCCCAAACAATCCCTGCATTTTAAACAGTGTTTCCGAACAGTTGGAGATTACTCACATCAGTGTCAATCTCAGCCTCCTCCAACCTCCCAGGCTGATAATTTTTTACAATCATATGTACAAATCATTTTTACTTTATTAAAATAAACAAAGGGGGTAACTCCTCCTTTGGAATTACTGACATTAAAACAGGCATGGCAAAAACAAAGAGTGATGGCTTCATAGTGTAATATTTCCTACCTCGAGAAGGCATTCAATAAAATATTTCCCCCCTCTTCTCCCCAAATTTCCTCCCCCCTCCTTCATCTATACCTCAGCTCTTCAACAGATCTCCAAGATCATATGTGTCGAAGAAATCTGACACTCCCTCGCCATCCTCCAGGCTCCAGAGGTAATCGTCGTGGTCCAAAGGTGGAGAGAAACTGACAAATGGGGTGTTGGGGTCTGGGGTGAAAGAGGTGCCAGGGAGCTGGTCCTCTGTGATCTGGAGCAGGCTGGGGGGCAAACCCAGCAGACCCTCGACGTCCAGCAGAGAGGCACCGGTGGCTGCAGCTGAGGAGGTGGCTGGAGCTGCTGTAGACATGTTGGCTGTTTTTAAGAAAAGGACAGAGCAGGGGAGAGGTTGGAGTTAAAATTTGTGTTTGAGTGTGTGTTTCCACTGCAGAACATTGCACAACAAGGATCTAAACTTCCACCATAAGTTCAAAACTTATCTTTATAGCCTGACATGTCCCTTGAATGTTTAAATTTGTAATTATTATTCATTGATTTTAGTTTTTGCTTTGTTTTTATTTTTCTACGAGTTCAATTTTTCAACTTTATCCTTTGTATTCATATATTTAGTAATTTCAGCAATTTATCTTAATTTTTTGTACATTAGCCTTCATTGTCTTGATATTTCTCTCTCATTATTTTAGTATCGGGATTTTTCAGTCAAATATTTACTTGCATGGCACTTTAAACTGCACTAAAATGTATTAAATGTGCTATACAAATAAGGTTTAGTTGACTGATCGATTGAGAATGTTAAAGGAATAGTTTGTCAATTTGGGAAATACCCTTAAACACTTTCTTGCAGGGAGTTAGATGAGAACATCGATACATCTCTCATGTCTGTGCATTAAATATGGAACTAGAGGCAGGGGGGCGATTAGCTTAGCTTAGCATAAAGACTGGAAGTTCAAAAATACATCTACCAATGCCTCTAAAGCTCACCAATTAACACTTATCGAATATCAAAAGAGTAATCCACCAATTTAGCACAGCACTCCTATAACATTGTCGGACTCACACTGGACAGTTGTTATGTTGTTGTCTGTGTTATGCTAGTAGCGGCTAATGTAGCCTTGAGTCGCTAGCCTCCAGCAGAGATGAGGAGCAGGCTACAGAGGTCTGGTAATATCACTTCTTTCGAACTCCACACCCCCAGATTTTTTTCATTTTGAAACTTGTGGTCTTGTGACCCAATCAACGCTGACTCAACTGACATCACTGGAGGCAATTTATCAGCGTTTGTGTAGCTTCCTCTAGAGCCACAAATGGCTTTATACAACTTTTTTCACATTTGCAGTAGTACACCCCCAGACCTGCAAACAGACTATCGACAATTTGTGGTTTTACAGGGAATTATGTGCCGTAACAATTTTTTGGCCGGGCGCAGTAACTTGTCGGAGTCTTGTTGTTACTATCAGACAAACTGTTGTGTTTCAAGAAAATAGTTACGGTACAGTTTTTTCCCCACCTTTTTGTGTACAGATTGAAAGAACAAGTTATAACATGTTACTTAGTGAGCTTTAGAGGTGCTGGTAGGTGTATTTTTTCACTTTGGACAGAGTCAGGCTAGCTCCAGTAGGCTGTTTCCAGTCTTGATGCTAAGCTAGGCTACTTGCCTCCCAATTCCGGCTACATACTTTATGAGTAATGTGTACTTCTCATAATGCAGAACTATCCCTTTAGTTTTTAGAGCATATGCTTACAAAGCAAAAACCTCAAATAGCAAAGTAACTCCCCGTGACCAGTGCATAGGTGCAATCACACATCACTCATTGTCGGAATAAAGTAACTCATCAACCAATCAGCTCTCAGTGTGAAAATAAAGTCAGAATCCTACTGTACTGTACGTGACCCTACAGAAAGCCCAGCTTACATTCAGCAGGCTCCTCTTTGACGCTGTAGCTTGGTTGCACCATCGGGGTTGCAGTTGGAGGGCCGAGGGGTTGAGGGAACTCCTTTTTAGGAGTGACAACGCTTTTAACTGGGCTAGCATCTTCGAGACCCTCCTCTGGACAAAGGTAGACTTCAATGGGGCCATTCTTGCTCTTTAAATAGATCTGTAATGACCCCTGCTGTAAGTAGAAGAGGATGCAGAAATATATATATATATTTTTAATATACATATAGTCATAGCTCATGGCTCCTAGTTTCATTGCATGTATTCTATTTGTCTTTTGGTGAGCTTTTACCAACAATTTGTTTGTTTTGTGTGTACAATTGTACTATTCTTGCCAAACTAATTTGTGTTAAAAACATTTAACAAGACTCATCCATCCATCTGTCCATGCAATATCGACACATGATACAAATTTATATGGGAGTGCAGTGACCTAGAAACTAGAGGTCAGAAGGAAACGCATTGTAAGATTCAAACAAAGACGTGCTCTCACCCCTGCCATGTCTGGCACCTCCAGTTTGGTGTCAGCTGGAGCCTTGACAGCAATGACTGTCTGGTCTCGAAGACTGCCGATGGCGCGGATGTCCTGATATGTCACATAGCCCAACGTACAGCGTGGGGTCAAGGGTAAGAACAGCAGCAGAAATTGTGGATATTTGCATGTGTAACCAGTCACAGAAGACCACCAGAGAAAGACGTAGATACACACGCAGCTGCATGTAAAGGATATCTCTGATTATCTTCATAATCTGTGAGTTGTTTGAGCTGTGTGGTGCTGGAGTGGATCAGTTCATCGAGAGATCTCTCTACTCTGTCCAGGTCTCCAAGCTCTTTCCTCAGGGCACAAGCCTTCTCGCCTCCACCTGCACCGCCCTCAAATACATCTCCAACCCTGCGAACACATAAACAATATAAACAAAACAAATATAAACAAAAAACAAAACGTGATGATCTGACTGCATTAAAAATTGTCTGTTGCTGTTATAACAACTCAAAGACAGTGTAATAGATAGTAAGCACTCTACATGGTTCAGCGGGGGTTGTTCAACTTCTAGAGGTGTTGCAATGGCCCTTAACAGCCACTAGGGAGCAGATAAGCTAAGTGTAAGCTGGAATAAACACTTTTGATAATAAGTTGTAGCTGCACCTATACATTGTGATGCAATCCAACACAGCAATCCAACAGCTTTTCAATAAACACAACTGGATTGCTTTTTACTGAAAGATACAGGTGGACAAAATATTAGAAACACCTTTCAATATGATGCAATCCAATGAGCACAGTACCAAACATATTATAGAACTGATTCAACATGCAGTCTATGGTCAACATGCAGCAACAAAAAAATCCACATTGTGAGTATGGTAGTATTTAATGCAGTGTTTTGTGTTGCTTTGCATTATGGTACAGATTTCTCTATTTTACTGGTCAGTCAGTGTAAAGCCTTGTTCAGACATCATCTGTGGGAAACTCACTGCGGAACAGGACAAATGCCTACTTATGCTACAACTTTATTATAGGTAGAGTAAACATGTTTGAAATTTGGCTTGGAAGATATCAAAACCTTGTCTGAGCTGTTTGACAGAAGCAAATAAACTGTATCTGATTGTGTTACAGAGATGTGTTTATAGGGCTGAATTGTGACTTATTATTAAGGGTTACCTGTTACACTGTCTGGTAACTTTTTAAAGGATGTACACTCTCTGATCATGAGCCAGTTAGACAACAGACACTTTGTGTTAGACCCTATAGTCTTTCCAAATATCTACCTTCTGTTAAGACTATTGCCATTCGTCATATTAAATTTCTTCTTCTGGTACTCACAGCCACTGGATGTTGTTCTTGGACTTCTTTCGGATGAGCTGGACTCCCTCCAGGACGTTGGTGATGTCATAGATGCGTCTCTTCTGGACCTCCAGAACCTCAGTGGCCCAGTTCAGGTCAAGAACTCCATCAGGAGACTCAGCAATCAGACCCACAAATTTCTTGGTCAGCAGGCCCAAGGAAGTGTCGTACCGCGTCCGCTCACCTGGAGACTTTGGAGCTGAGAGCAAAGATAGAGACAAAGGCACGTCAGAGGAGAACAGTTAGAAATAAAAGCAGGACCGACAGACAAAGCTATGTAGCTATTTAACAGAAAGGGTAAGCAACCATGAAAATAGGTCAACACAAAGAATATTTTTTCATTTCACAAAATGAGAAATGTTTCAAGCTAGGTCTCCTCCCAAGAATTTAAAAGGTGTAGGAAGATAAACATATACTAAAGGTACTTATTAAATTAGTCATTCAGGCTGTTGTCAGTTGTATATCATAAAAACAAACTATTACACGAATGTGTCAATTAGCTTCATTCCTGTGTGAATGTGACTCACGTTGCATTCTGTTTTTATCTTATTCATTGATTGTAAACAATCTTTACACCACAGATGCCACCTCACAGTAATAGCTCTCTATTACCCCATGTCTCTAAAAGTATTGTACCTGGTATTTGAAACGGACAAATTCATTAATTGACGCTATTGTCTGCTATGTGCAAAGCTGATGTTGACTATTTGTGTGCAAAAATGACATCTCAAACAAGACATCACTTTTTAATCTGTTATGGGTCTAATAGTTAGACTCATTTTAGCTCCCAAGGCCCCTGTGCTGCCCTTCTCCTGGACTATTCACAAGAGCTGGGTCACCTCCATCTTTTAACCTACCCTACCCCCTCAACCCACCAAGCTGCCCTCTGATCATGTCCCCCATACAATCTTCCATACTGCTCTGCCCACTTGTAATTGCCATTTTCGTGTTTTAGTGTTTCGAGTTGCCTCCAGCTTCCCATGGAGGAAGCGTCTCTCTTTCACTGCCTCTCCTTTTTTTACTGTAAAAAAAACTTGACTTGACTGGAGGCACCACAGAGATGATATCAGCACAGACACCAATACTAGTATTGGTGCACCTTGAGTATCTACCCACAAAACCCACTATATTACACCACCTCTCTCAAATCTATCTATCCTCTGATCCTTAGTGGTTTACTCACTTCTTGGACTTGGTATCCTGGCTGCGATGCTGCCTTTGCCTTTTGGTGTGCGGAACTCTGGCAAGTAAAGTGGGTCCTCTAGATCCAGCTTCCTTTTAGCCTAGAGAGAAAAGAGTTTATGTACATTAGAAAAAAATAAAAATATAAGAGAAAAGAGAGTGTTTCTTATAGTTGCAGTGTTCACTCTGACCTAGTCATTCTGTCACCATAAGAATATATACAGTATAATGTGAATATATTCCCCATTACAATTCTTTCCTAGACTGTGTGCTGCTGGAAACAATCTTTCATCCTTCCTGCTTAGCAAATCCTAATGACTTACATAATGGCAAGTTAAAAGTTAAATCATGAGAATGAAGTGTGTAGGGCAAGTTCAGCCCATCCATGAAACTGTGACATCAACGCTGCTAAATGTGCTAAATAGGGTTTTGTTTTAAAGTGTCGTAAATGTGCCAACAGCCCTCAAGTGCAGGAACAAAGCACCCCCCTCACACTTTCCCAAGCTCTCTGTGTCTGTGTGTGTGTGTGTGTGTGTGTGTGTGTGTGTGTGTCTGTCTGTGTGTGTGTGTGTGTTTGCGCGGATAGGGAAGGGGGTGATAATGTCTCAACCCACTGGCTGCAAAACGCAAGGAAATCCCTGGAATCACTCAATGACCTTCCCCCCCCTCTCAAGCCTCCCTACGTCACCTGTCTTCTACAGCTTAACATACAGGCGCTCCACACAAAAACACACACGAACAGATGATTATATATATTGACTATAACTGTAATCCATTATACACTAAGACCTGCAGCTTCAATCAAAGGCACACACAACCTTTGGACCACAATTTAAACTAAATACATTCACGTGACCATTAGTTTTTTCAATGACCTACATAGACGCAACATAACAAAAGTGAAAATCACATGAACCTACTCTCTCTTTCAGGATTGAGAAATAACCACTTGTCTGAAAAATGACAAGTTGTGCAAACTGGTGACGCCCTAACATGCAGAATTCCTGCCAATTAATTGTTAACTTCAACAAATGTTCACAACGGACGAGAAAGTTTGTAGTCAATCTATAATCATTCCCCTCGCCGCGCAGTGCGCCCACACAAACCACTCTGGTGACTGACCTAACGAGGCGTGGGATTTCAGCTAGACATTACTGAGGCTGCTGGGTAATTTGTAGCATCTGATTAGGACCTCAACTCAGTCACCTAATTGTCTGCATTGTCTCACAAACTCGCCTTTCCTCCATGTTTCTTCATAAGAACCTTGCAACAATAATCCCTTTTTGTCACCGCAGTGCTTTACCTAATAGGTTTAGGCAACTGACTTCTTCAGAGATGGGAAAAGTGGTGAATTGACTTAACCATGTGTGGATGTGCCTGCGTGAGTGTGGGGATAATGAAGGCTGCCATTGTCCCAGTGTGCTCCCTGACATGTCCACCTGTTGACTGGCGACATCTGGAGCAGCACAGCAAGTGTATGTGCTGTTGGCGGGGCAACTTTTAATCTCTACAGCATAGAGGCAGCCATACAGAAACTTCAGTAGGACACAGAAAAACACAGGTCAGGGCAATGACTAGCTACTCTGAACAAAATGGTGACTGTTGGCATATATTAAGACCTCTTGTGGGATTAAAAGCTGTGTTTTTGTTGGCACAGATTCCTGACAGTAGCTGTCAAACACCAGGGGTCGCAGAGAGGAATCAGATGACACTGGTTGGAGTGTCTACAAGCAGTGACAGCTGTAGTTTAAACAAAGAGAAGATCTGTCTGGTTGTACTTGATTGTCCAATTCTTTCAGTCCCAGCATAAGTATTGTATAAAAAGAGCAGCCTCGACTTAAGAATAAGGTTCATAACTTCCATGACCTGAATGTGCAGATCAAGCTGCACCATGTCTAGATTTTTAACGTTTGTAGGTCTACAATTTGAGAGTCACAGCCACAGACGGTGACAAGCTGTAAGAGGGGAACCAACGGTTTCACCCTGCAGCTGTATAGGTTAGGGTGGGGGCTTGTGTGTTCCCTGTTTTGCATGAGAGATTTCTCTGGTGAGTCAACCATATTACGCAAACACCATTTCATCTGGTGGAAAGACAGGCTGTTGTCTTTCTTTCACTCTGTACGGTTACAGACCACTTAGAGAAAATTGCAATCATAAAAAAATGGCAACATTATAGTAAGCACATGTTACTCAATATAAAATTAGTTCCCATGTAGTTACTGTGCAGCAAGCCACTGTTTAGGCCAATTGCTGTGAAAGGAAATGGGAAAGGCCTGAGCCAAATACACTCCTAGCTCTTTATTTCCAAGAGATACTCCACTCTTGTTTGCTATAACCTCACCCTGACTGCCTGCCCAGTTAAACCCACACGTGGCTTCTTCTGTTTGCTGTGCATTCTTTGGCTGATTCCCGCAGTCTCTGCTGCTGCTATGGTGAAATCTCCACAGCGGCGTTTCACATACAAAGTCACAGTCACGTGAAGGTCTTTCGCAGTAGGGCCTCTCTTCAAACCAACAAACATCATCTGTTAGAATGGGACTCAGATTCCATCCAAGCCAAGGGCAAGTTACAGTATGCCTGCAAATATCTACTACTCTGTACACAACCCCCTCACTACCACACCCTTAGGTAGTCAAAAGAAAAACAATGCCTTGCATTGCTCATGAGATCGCCAACATATCCCTCAAGTGGTAAAAGAGAAGGGTGAATCAGCCCATTTGGGTTGGTGGTAGGGGTGTGGGGGGTTGCTTTGAAATGCAAAACTCCGCCTATTGAGGACATTATGCTCTAGGGCCAGCACCGGCCTGAGGCTGGGGTAAAACAAGGTGAATGAGAGGGGATACAGAAGAGATTTTGGGTGAGTGCATACAGTTAATACAATGTGACCAATGTCACACCAGAGTGTCATCAGTCTGAATGGGGGCTCATCAGAAGGGCTCCAAGAGGAATCTCTGGAACGTGAATAAAGTTGGAAGTTATTAGAAAGCTCGTAGAAGAGATTTTTCTTTGCTACAAAAGGGCAGAAAGATTCATAAAGCCGATATCAATGCTGATGCAGTTTTGCCGGATTGTGCACATTCCTTGACAATCTGGGAACACGCACATGTGACATAAGCAGGGAATAAATGGGACATTGTTTCTGGTCGACATTATGCAGATGCATCTTTTGCCGCAGAGCATTAAGGACGAGATTTGATTGAAAGTAGCCGTCACAGAGAGAAAGGGCTTCCCTGGACTTTGGAGGGAGGCCTGAATCCTGTAACACATTTACATCATTATCAAGCCGAAAGGAAACAGGAGTGACACAACATTATCAACAGCCTATATACCCTGGTTAAAACTCACTTGACAATCACTGATATATTGCCTTTTATTACATTTAGCATGATCAATAAGTAAAGATGAGATCTCTGCAGCTAAAGTTAACTATAGTTAACTATATGAAACATTAACTTTTTCTCAGATTTTTTTTTCCCGAATGCACGTGCCTCATGAGCTTTCAAGTGTGGTGTAGATGTGCTCAGTTTGTTTGTACTTAAAGGAACTCATGGTGAGACAAGCATCCTGTTACCCAGTTAAAAAAAAGGCTAAAAAGACCGTGGTTATTATGTTGTTTAAGTCGAAGGAAGTGAGCTGTACATGAAGAGGCAACACTTCCTGTAAAGGAAAAACAAGAACCGTGACTGAACATGCAATGAAGCTGCTGTGTCACCAAGCACATGAAGAAGAAAATCTGTCACTGCTATCTTCAGGTTTAGTGATGAATTGAAATAATTAAGTTATATAAAATGTATATCCTCAATCATGACAACACACATCACAATGCAAGCCAAATAGTCTGCCAACATGTCCTGAGTCAGCCAGACACTCATTTCCCTCATTTCTTTCATGTTTCCCTTTAAACATAATCAGAAAAAAACATCTCTGCATCTATTGTTATGTCAATAACAACTATTATTGCACACATCTGCCAAACTAACACCGCCTCTTTGGGTCCAAATAAATAAAGTGACTACGAATGTTTGAATTATGTTTTGGTCTTTAATTTGGAGTGGACAAACATAAAGCTCTCAGAAAAAAAGACAGAAAGCAATGACTACCTCAAAGTACTACCTATGTATTCAAGAAAAATGCGTGGAAAATAAAACTAAAAAGAGGTCAGTGAGATCATCACCTCCGAGAAGCTTTTGAAGCAGAAGAAGGAAGGAAGGAAAAAGCTTTAAGATCCTGACAGCCCACTGTGTCGCTATCCTTTTTAGAAAAGCAAATCAAATGAGATTACTAGGCTTAATGTTTGTTTTTTTAATGACGTGAATAAGACACAAGTTTCAGCCCATCACCTACTCATAGCATAATTTGTAAGACTTTAAAACTTTAAGGTACTTTGCCCCACCCTTGAACTGAAAGTTTACCTAATTTACTGAAATGTGCTGAGGAAGTTTCATAATCATGGGACTTTCATTTCAAAAGTGCATTGCTCTTTTCCACATCAATCAAGATCTCATTTTCGTAGTGAATCATGTACACCTGTGACAATGTGCAACAACTGAGAACACTGGCTTTTTCTTCAAGTCGCTTCAAAACAGAAGTTAATGTTGTCACAACAGATCCAGAGACATTACTGGATGCATGTGTGGCAGAGAGAAAGAATGGACATCACTATCAGTGAGAAAACACACTCAGCATATTGGCTCCTTATCAGTAACTTGTCACCGTCCTCTGATGATAGCATAGCAGTATATGTATAAGAAACCCCATCAGTCCACATCCAAGACACACTGCATTAGCCTGGGCCCATTATAGGCAAACTATTTGTCACATACATGCACAGTACATGCACTATTACTTATACGACTGAAACCTTTTCTACGATAGAACACTCCTGGACGAATGAGGGACTACACCGTCTTACTTATTACTTATATTATTACATTGTATTATTATACTGTACATACTTATCATCGTAAATCCACTTTGTACTTTACACTTATTTTAATTTTATACTTATATATACTTTGTACTTAATTTATCTTACCTGTATTATAGCGTATTATATTTTGATTTGCTTAGTACTTCTATTCCTGTGTGCACTGACGTGATAGTGAGCTGCTGTAACAAAAGAGTTTCCCCTCGGGGATCAATAAAGTATTTCTGATTCTGACATGAAATGGTGTTAATGCTGGATTAAAGGGGGAAAACACATTTTCAAGTCAGTAAACAAAATTGAGAACTCATGTGAACATGTGACATGTACAAATCCAAGAATATATACAGAACTGAATTGTAATAAAGTTCACCTTGGCATATGATAAGCCAGGCGGTAGCCTGGTAGCCTATTTCTCACTTTACTTATGTCCAACTAATCCTCTTGAAGGGCCTATTAGTGAATACAGGCTCCAAGGGCAGGGGGTTAACATGAGCTTTGGAGACCCTGTACACACTCTAACCTCTAACCCATTTAGCCTTACTGCAATTCAATAAATCTGGCAAGGCTGGCTGGCTAAAAAGAAGAAGACCAAATATATCAAGCAACAGCAGGTGTGGAGCACTAAAGCATTGCTGAGTGTGGTCCAATCCTCCCAGATCATAAAGCTTTTTAAATACGTCTCCAGGAATAGGAAGCATGCTGTTTATACACGGCAGGAATACAGCTCTCATTGGATTTTTCTTACATGAACTAATGAGAGTAGCGAGTTTTAGTGTTTCTGAGAGTTCTTTTCACCTGAGCATACACACCAGTTGTTCGGTTATGACCTCTGACCTCCACCTCCTTCCTACAGCGATATGAACAGGTTACACAGGTCCTGTATTGCCTTAATGACAGGTGCAGTTGGAGCAGCTGTCATATGGGTATAATCACAAAAAAAGCTGTCCAAATACAAGTGTTACTAATGACTCAGGAACATTTCTTGTCAAAGTAGAGCTGATTGTAGTTCAGCAAATGGTTAACAGAACAGATACCACCTGAAAATAAAATGCTATGTTTACATTTGTGTCTTCCACCAGCCTGGTCATCCAAGGCATTGTTTGATTGTGTAAAAGCTGCCCTGTCTATCTCCCACTGTAGGGGCCACTCATCCTTTCTTTTCACAAGAGAGGGGCCCCAAACACTCTCATCTACCCCCCTCACCAAAACCATCAAACACACAGCTTCTGGTCTTATCTGGCTACAGCTGGACTGCGGGAAAAGATGTCACACACAACTTAACATGGCAGGCAAAGAGAACACACCATTCACACACACACACACACACACACACACATCCAACAGCAGTCACAGTGGCTGCTCTGTGGCTTATCACGTCAAAACATATTTGAATGTGCCCCAAACCCTGCTAAACATGCATACCAATGGAAATCAAGAATTATTCCGCCCACGTGTAGGAACATAACTCACTGTACTGGACACACTTGGTATTTAGTTATTAAAAAGTATATATTTGTAGTGTGTGTTTGATTCTTTACCGGCAGTCGCCCGGAGGATGATCTGATGGGTTTAGCCTCGGGGCCATGGGGGGTTGAATACAGGCTGTTGGCTCTTTGTTCGGCCGTGGCGGCGTTGCAGATCTGGGTGAAATAGCCGGCAGGTACCGTGCTCATCAGCGGGCTAGACAGTCCGGTGCTGAAGAACTCGGTCTTCACTCCTGCGGTGGACAAAACCTTCACCTTCTGCTGAGAGCAAGGCAGTCCCACTACTGGCCGACCCGATGCCGGAGAGACGCCTTTAGGCATCCGCATCATTTTCCTGAGTAAACTAAATTTAACCGGATTGGTCAAGCGCAGGGAGAAGTGTGCTGGTAGCCAAGTACTCAGTGCTGTGCTAAATCGTTCCCTGTTATTGGCAAGTTGCTGCTGCTAAAAGCTTTGTATGAAAATATATTTCTACCCTGCAAATATAGCAACAAAATAGCCAAGAGCAACTCACACAGCTGAGATCAGCCTATTAAACACACAATGCATGAGTTAAACAGCAATTATTAGCCGTATTTTCTAGTAATATTCGTCAGTAAATACAGCAGCCTGGTCGGTGTTATTATCCTTTGTCCGGTAACAAAGTGCAGAGGAAACTTGCCTTACAAGTGCTGTCTAAATAAATAAACAATTTGAAACATCCAGTAGTTTAAAGTCCAATGCCAGAAGGCTTCAAGGTCTCACTGAGATCGGGTTCCGCCTTGAGATTTACAACTTATTGTGACTCCTTCTGATGCGGAATCCGACCCGGTCTGTGACTCCTGTCCGTCCACCTCAGAGCTCTGCTCTCCATACAAGAGGACAAGAGCTGGGGAAGAACAGCTTTTTTACCGCCAAACTTCGTCCCGCGAAATTTAGATCTCCCGCGGTTAAAACTCACCTCTGATTGGCTGACGGCACGTTCGGCTTGTCATATTTGCATAGAACACTTGTATGCGGATGGGGCTGCTCTTCTTAAAGGGGCAGTAGCATAATTTCGCGACATAATGTTCTTTTATTACCAGGCTGGAGTTGGAGACAATGACCACTTATTATTTTGAATATGAATGAATCCAGTCTATATAATCAGACATATAATAAGATAGTTGTAACTTTGTTGTTGCCACACGTTTTGTGGTTATTACAGGCCAAGATAAGCAACAATTTGACCCATATCTTGCATCATACAATACCCTATAAGCTTCAACTTTCTTGTCTGTCCATAAATACAAAACTCATGTTGTTGTGTGGGCATGCTGTTTAAATTAACAGAACTTCTCAATTCTGGTCAAGAGTCCAGTTTTTTAAAATATGGAAAATTACAGGAATATTATGTATAAAACATGTAGAATTTCCTTTTTGATGTAATGGTGCATCCACAAAATTGCATTGTGATATTTGAAAATTTAACTTAGTCTAGCCTCAGTGAAGAAGTGGAGCAATCAAATACAGTGTAGGTCTATATATTTATCAAATAGTGAGGAATGATTTTATCTAACTTTGAAAACACTTTTAGATACATATAAATACTATGTAATTATGAATAAAAATGATCTTCCCAGTTCATTTCTATAGTAAAAAAGGAGCCATTTCATTTTTACATGGGAATCCATATTCCACTTGATGACAGTGTATTGTGGCCTGGTGTAAGGTGCTACTGGGGATAGTTTGTAGATGATAATTGGATTCTCTCAGTACCACTCTTGCTTATTGGCTCAGAGGAGATATTGAAAGAAAACAACCCCTCCCCCATCCACAGCTACCAGACCCAAGCCATATGACTTGACCCCCATTGGCCAAGGCAAAGTAGACTCCCCACCAAAGCAAGCCTATTGTTATGCCTCGATTTGAACTAGATTTAAAATAAATTTAAATATGTTCTGAATGCAAAATAAAATAATTGTGCTTTATTCACTCAAGATAGTACCTAATGACTTTATATACAGTATATATAAAGGAGTAAGGGTGAGGGGAAAAGCTGGATTTGAATTAGATAAGATAAGATTAATTGTCTATTGGTTGAGAAATTTACGTTGTAGATCACATGATATTGCAACATTAAACAGAGACTAGAAATACTATCAGATATGTCATCACATACTGCAAATCATCTCCACCCTCTGTTTCTTCCTCTTTCATACCAAACTACAAAATGCAGTGCAACTCATTGTTGCGTAGTCCACAGTCATGGGCATCCAGATTTATATTTTGTTCAGATTGCGTGATCCCTTTTTGTAGGTTAATGGTGTCTGAATTATAAAATATTAATAAAACGTTGAGGTTACTGTCTTTTAATGTTTTTTTCCCCCTGTCTTCTTTAGAGAGCTTGGGCTGATATGAGCTTGCAAAGCACAATGATACATTAGGCTACATACATAATATTGACCTTAATGATAACTATAACACTTTGGGGAGACAATACAGCCATGACATCATTATTATTTTTATGTTATTACTTGGCATTGAATACTGTTTTCTAAACTGAAAAAAAACATCAGGTTCAGATGGAATTTAAATGGTGCAAAGTAAATATGCCATGTGTGTTTAAAGTCATTGTATAGTGTGAAAGAGCTCACGCTGGAGGCTCAGTATGGGGCCAGACAAACTGAAAAAGTGCTGTGACATCAACATACATAATGTTCACAGCAGTGATGGGCTTTTGTTTGACACATGCCAAAACTTGTTCATGACATCGCTAGACTGATTCAGAGTTTGTTGTGTGTAGTTCATGAATTCCTTGGATTACGTTTAGGCCTGAGTTGCTTTGTTCTTCACTTTATGCTAAGTGATCTCTGTCTTGTATCAAACCAATTTGGATGTGTTGCAAGGTCAAAGGGATACATTTCTATGTCAGAAGTTCATTTTGACATCCAAAGCAACAAGTTTATCTTGTGTTTAGAGTGCTTGCATTCCTGGAATGACAGGAGGACACAAGATGTTGCATCCTCATCCAACACCCCCATCTTGTGGTGTGGACTGGGATCTGATCTTCAGTACTGTAACCTCAAGCATTGTTTCTGGTTTATCTTCCTACAATTTCTTTTAATTAAAAAAACACAAATGGCTTATTTTCAGGATTTCAAATTATGTACTTATTCTAACAAAAATGTTTGAAGTAAATACAATATCATGATCATGTGTCTAATGCAGTCTAATACAATAACCCTGCAACAAATACTGCCGTTGTAAAAGTTCTAATGTTTATTTTTGAGACAGTGTCTATGCTAATTTTTAGCCCATTGTTTGTAATTGTAATATACATTAAGGTGTTCATGATATATTGTCCCCTCATTTGCATACTTGAGGTGACATTAATGCCTACAGTATAATGGAAACCAGTACACCTGACCTAACTACATCCCTGAAATTACAATACAGTTCAACACTTCTTTAACAGTCTTAACAGTAAATAAATCAGAATCACACTCAGCTTTATTGGCCAAGTATGTGCACACATACAAGGAATCTTACTCCAAGTTCCAAGAACAATCTACAGGAAGATAGATAGAAATAGACAAAGAGCTAAAAACAAGTACAACACAGCTGAACAAAGATAGGTAAATATAAACATTCAACTATAATGTACATACACGCAGGTGAAAAAAATAGATGCGTATATAAATAAATAAATATATATATACACATACATATATACATATATATATATATACATATATATATATATATAAAGCAACAATGAACAACAACATACAATGTCTTCAAGTTGAACTGTTTCTGTAAATTGTAAACAAGAATACAATAGTGCGAGAGTGCTGGAATAAATATTTAATGATTAATGTAATAGATTACTTTATATACATGAAATGGGTGGATATGTACAGCATATGCATGTTATGTACATGTTAAAAACTGTGTATTTAAACTATGAAATATATAATTTATCATTTGTAGTTACAGTGGATGTTTTAGTGTTACAGGGTTACTGACACTATATGACTGATGTTAACTGTTCATCAGAGTGATGGCCTGTGGAAAGAAACTGTTCTTGTGTCTGGTTGTTTTGACCTGCAGTGCTCTGTAGCACCTACCAGAGGGGAGAATCTGGAACAGGTTGTGTTCAGGGTGTGATGGATCTGAAGTGACTTTCCCTTCTTGTTTCCTGAGAGTGGAGATGAATAGGTCACCAATGGAGGGCACCAATGATATCTTCTGAAATAAATTAATAAAAAAAAATTGAAATATGAAGTCCACAAAGGTAGTATTTATTGCAAAGCGATATGATATTATGTTCAAGCCTTGTAGCTCATCTCCTAAAAATCGCTATAGAGTGTATAGCATGTCTGAGGTGTTCCACTAGCTTGAGAGCTTTAGTCTTTGAGCTAATGACACATTTTTACCACTAGATGGAGTTGCAACCTCATTATTAGCAGTATGCGGTTAGAACTAGGTCAACGTATTCAACTCTTCAAAATATTGGAGGATCTGATGTTTTGTTTGTTGTCTCTTTTTAGGTTTGGTAAGACTGTACATAACAAGATAATCGATAAAACCACAAAACGTTTATTTATTGCTGCCGATGATTCAGATCCAGATGAGATGGTACCATGTACCAACATTTAATGCCTGAAATTCCACAAGGTGGAGTAGTTTGGTCAGCTTTTGAGACCAGTAAGTACAGTAACATTCATTTTCAAAACTGCCACTGTATTGTTTGACAATTCTATTCTTTCTGTAGGCCTAATTATGATGATGCACAAATGCTGCATCACAGGTGATGCTCTTCAGCTTCTAAGACCAAGGCTACAAATTCATACACATGCTGATCTGGTTTCATGAATTATTCCTATAAATTGGGTAATCGGGGCTTTCAAGATTTATGAATGATCAGAATGGTTTGTTTATGATCATGCAACATCCTCTCTTCTTCACAATTTAGGAAGTTCAGTTGCTTTAAACTGCTGTTAGCTCATTCTTTGGAAAATTAGAAACACTCACAGGAAACTCCCTTCGTTTGATTTCCAACCACTCGACCTCAAGATTCATCTGAATACATCCTGTTGTATCAGCATTTTTATTGTTATCCAAAGCCAAAAAGTCACATCAGCATCACTCTTATCTTCCGAATAACACGAGAGTTCAAACTCATTCATTAGTTCATATCAAACATACCATGGATGCCATACTGTTTCACATCTTTTCTTTATTTCATAAGAACATACATACAAAGCAAACTTTATAATAAAGAGTTTATGAAACTCACAGCACATTGTCTGTAGAAATAACACAATCCCTACAAACATTTACAATTAACTCTAGTATAGAGTTCTGATTATACCTAAGAAAACCCCAAACTCCCATTCAGAAAAAATCAAAACATCCAAATTGACTCACACCTTACATACCCACAGCAGATATGTACACATATGAAGCTGTAACGGTCTCCAGATCATTAGAAATCAGATTTGGCTGGGGTTAATGCAGGGGTAATTAAGTGAGATGATGTGAGACTTGGTGTAGAAAGGGTTCAGGTCAGGTGTGGAGTTTAACCCACAAAAAGTTTGTTTGGAATGCAACACAAAAAAGGAAAATAAAAGAACAATGTACCAATATTTCTACTTCTAGGGGATCCCAGGTTTTTGGAGGAGGGCATATAAAGCCAGCCGCTTTCAGTTTCCATTCCTGGCTTCTGCTTTGGTGTGTTGATTTGTCTGTCCAGGGGCCAAAGAATGAGTCTCTGTTTTCTTGCTCATGCACTACTGTTGATCCCCGCTCATCTAGGAAACAGTCCACTTTTTTCTTGTCTTTTCTTTCTTTAAACCCTCCACCTCCCTCCCCCTCCTCCTCCTTCTTCTCTCCCAAATACCTATCCCACCCTTTCTGCCCCTCTTGTCCTCTTGCCCGGAGTGAAGTGGAGACATGTGTTTCCCTGCACCTGCATGGAGAGAAAGGAAGAAAAGTGAAGTCAGATCTCTCCCTCTCACCCTCCCTCCCTCCCTCCCTGCAGAGGAGAGCAGACAGACTGGCGCCTAGCATGGAACTTCCATTAACCCCAGGCAGATAGCAATGAATCCGCCACACATTCACTGGCTTGTCTAATTGGCAACCATGGTGAATGTGGAGGGTAAGGAGACCTTCAATGTTGCAGCACATCAATGCCAACACCATTCTCACTGGTGTTTAACGTTTTATTTTTAAGTTATTTCATTTTGAAGTCAAAACAATGCACTGTTGTAACTCTAAGCGAGTGGCCCGAAGATAGGATGTTTCCAAGCACATTTATCGTGTGATTTTATTGATCTAGGAGGATTATGAAATGATGAATACATACCATAATATGTCATCCTCATCCTAATGGCACAACCGTCCTTCTTCTTTGGAGAAATTGCGAGTAAGGTCCGCAGTCTAAATGGAGAGCAAAAAGAAGCAGTGTTAGACGCTGACAATACTCTTATTCTAATTGCATATAATTAAGACTAACTGCCTGTGCGTGGGTGTAACATATTTCCCACAACATCACATATCAGAGAACAACATCTGCTACTAGTCTAAAATAAAATATCAGCGACATGTATGCAAGCGGAGATGCATGGTGTGTTACAAATGCATGCCCGCATGAATCACAAGTGGAATAAACTTAATAAAATCCACAGAGAACTATTAAATAAAACATCGTTTACGTTCCCGATCATTGCAGAGATCTGTAGTGCAAAGAGATACAGAAGAATCGCTGTTAGAGAATGTCCGCGTCTGCTGATGTTGAAGGACAAGCATCAGTCCACCCTGCAGCCCGCATCTCCGCTCACCTTTATTGACAAAACCATCTCCGGCGCAGCTGTGTCTTCCGCCTCCAGCGCGATCTGCAGGTCGAAGATGTAGTCAATAACATGCTGCAGGATCTCCACCTGGCTGACCGACTCGTTCTGCGGGATGCTCGGCACCAGCTCCTTCAGCTTGGAGTAGCAGTCGTTCATGTCGCACAGGGCGCCCACCGGCTCCTCTAGACACGAGTGTTTATTCCGGCTGATGGCGAGACTCTGCTCCGAAATGCAGCACACGGCCTTGTAGCAGCTCCTCACCGAGCGGACGGGACTGATGGCTTTCATGGTGAAGAAACAGGTGAAACACTAACAACAACAAGACTCGGCTTGATGTTTGTGGATAAGTTTGTGATGGTTTTCTCCCTCTTGTGGTCTCCCTATTACTGTCCTGAAAAGCTACAGTGCTCTGACAGCGACGTACAGTTAGGTCTTTATACACTGCACGCCTGCTGACGCCCCCTTTTTCGCATCGTGCTCTGATTGGCCAGTGTAAAAGAGCAAGTCCATTCTCATTGGCTGATATCACCTTGTGGAAGGTTAGGAAAGAATGAGGAAATTAGGCTGGGATGCCTAAAGGGGATTGTCAATCAAGTTAGTTAGTTACCTCTTTCAGGTGGTGATATTTATTTGAAATAGGTAAGAAACTTCTCAAAGTAGGGCACATTACAAGTTCCCAAGAATCCCCAGCAAAAAGAGGAATACTTAAATTCTTAGGAGTAATTGCAAGGAGAGATGGCTGGTTTAATGATAGATTTGACTAGTTTCTCACGTTTAGTTTCATAACTTGCTATAATTCCAGACGATGTCTGCAATAAAAGTCTTCTCAAATAGAGATAAGCCTACTTGTGATAGCATAGAGATGTTCCATTTTAGATGATTATGGCCTATTTTAATTGATTACTGTAAATCCTCTATGAAGAGTGGCTGCATGTCTGACTGTGTTAAAACTATATAGATATACACATTATACTATATAGATAAGTAGATATTTAAGCAGTTTATTTGCTTATGTTAAGACACACCCCAAAATATGCGCATACAAAAATAAAATGTTGAAAATAGGATATTTATATAATATAGGTAAAAGGTCAGTGGAAGCCAAGGCTATTTTCTACATTAGTTAATTGCTAAAAACACATTATACTGATGATCGATCACTGGATATGGATTTACTGACTGATTATTTATGTTTTGGTAGCGTATATGCCTTCTCTTATAGCCCTGTTGCATATGCCCAGTATAATTAACAATAATTCAAACTCGCAAAAAAATATTAAGGGTGCACTTAATCTGTCAAGTCACTTACTGGTAAACTCTAACCTCCTTTGGGTGAAACGGTTTTATGAAAATTATATTTTAACAATTCCAAATGCTGTTCCCTTTTAGTTTACATCAAAGCACGTCCCGTTCTGCTCCTATTTGGGTCTTATTTTCCCCTTTTCTCACAATCCTGTTTTGTGGAGGAATGCAGGCCTGAGCCAGCTGTGTGTCCTATCCCGGCCCAGCTGTGTTGATCTAACGCGCCAGTCCCAGACATGCTGGCGCCAGCCTCCCGACGTCATCCATTCACCCCGACGCACACTCCCCTCTTTGGCAGACGGCCCTCCCTCCCCCGTCCACCACCAGAGGGGAGAGAAGCAGAGGCGCTCAGAGATCCGATTGGCTGACCATGTCTGTCGCTCACGGACGTGGATCGACGCCCCCCACGCTTCCCTCCTCCCGTCTGCAGTTGTACTCGGAGAAATGAAGAGGGAAAACTTTCCAAATACTCCATAACTTGTGTAATGATGGATACGCCAACATGGCCTGGAGACGAAGCTCTTTATGAAAAGTGACAGGAAAGCAGCGTTCATTGACGATCGATTAGCAGTCAACATGCCATTAATAGGCTATTAAAGCCAGGACAAATCCGAATCTAACTTTACACTGTCAAGTAATGTAGTTTTTGTACAGTGGTTAGATAACGTGGTTGCTCAACGGTCCGTGGGTGCCAGAATTGTAGCTTTTATGTGTTCATGAGAAATTTTTTAACGTCTCACCCACTCAGAACTGAGGGTTTGAACTATCCATTTTAGGTTAGGCTAAATTATATCATAATTTTGGCGAGGCTGTCGGCAAATTTGACATTGCGCTACGTCACATAAAACAAGGAGAGTGGTTTAAATATAACACACTTTTTTAGATGATGAACAATTACACGCCCCCTACATTCTTATCTTTATTTTGCACATTTGTGCGTAAATGCGCACGGCTGGAGCTATCCTCCCCATTATGCAGAGGTTTAACAGATGTTCAAGTCACTCCCTTCCGCCTGGCAACCCCCCCCCCCCATCCTCACCACAGCCATTGACCCTTTATGACAAGTCACTCAGCGATCTCACTTTAGAGCAAACCACAATATTGAACCGTGAGACAGGACTTCAGTCCAGTGCTATTTAAAAGATATACTGTGTGAGCAATGCAGAGTATCCAAACAAGACTTTGACCTCAAATACCTTTCTTAAATATGTCAAGAGGAGGACAAATATTGCCCTAAATTCCCCAGGTCTGCTGGGAAAATAATTGTTTGTATTTGCTGATTGAGCAATGTGCTGGGGCTAGGTTTGGGCAAAACAGATCTGGGATTACAGGCCTCCGTGTGGACTTGACATCAACATTGTCCCATTTGATTTTGATCATCCACAGAAAGCACTACTCCTGATGGTCATTCTAAGGAACTAGGAGCTGTTTCTAGGATATCAAAAATGCCAACAGATTATTTTCCTCCCGTGACAACGCTTGTCTGCAGATTCCAGAGTTCTCAGTGCGTAAATCTATGCGAAACACACACACACACGCACTAGTGTGTCTGGGCAGGGATCAGGTGCTTGTCGGAAAGGCTACGGACACAATCGGGTCTCTCTTTCAATGGATGGGAGAATTCCGAGCCTGGCGTCAGTGAGTCTGCCTCTCTCCCCGCCCTCCCTCTCCCTCTCCCCGCTCCTCAGTGCAGCTGGACGCAGACAATCAAGCCATCAACAATCGCCATGCATAATAAGCAGCGCCCCCTCCTCTCTTCTCTCTACTTCTCTCTCTCAATTAAATTTCAATCCACTATATTTTAATGACACCCAAATACTATTAAGGAAGTAAAAACATTAATAATAAGCCTAAACATCTGGTCCACCTCTATGGCTGAATGAGTGTTTCCATACATGCAGGGTCTAAATCTCACGCCTCCACTCATCTTTTACCTCTCAAAGCACCTTTTCTCAACATAAACAAAGTGTCTCTTTTTACTTCTGGTAACAACAGAACAGAGTGTAGCGTAATGATGGTCATCTTGTGAGATGAGACAGGAGGAGGGAGCGAGACAGATGATGTGGAGAGGCAGTGCTGTATACAGAAGGTTACCTTTTTATCCACAAGTGCAGGCCCATCTTGGAGGGATAATTAAGTGGGAAGAAACACACTGAAACTTAATTCTTTGTATCCCTGGTGTGTGTCATGCATGATTACTCCTCCTCCTCCTCCTCTGCTCCCTGTTTTCACTCTGTCCTTCATCAAAGACGCTACAGTCTTCTCCATCAGCTTTGAACAGCCTACAGATCCCAAGCTTTTGTCCCTGGTGACCCAGGCAGTGACATGACATTTTATGCATTTTAGTTGATTTGTACTGGTCACTTGTGATTTATGTTTGAGTCTCTTGTTCAAGCTTGTGCATAATGATCTCGCTTGATTTCTACACGAGAGGGTGTCCAATGTATTAAGAAAGAAACTCACCCACGTAACTTCATTCATTAATTAATTCCCTCACCCACTATGTGCCCATTGTAGCTGTTAGAAGACATTGCAAACTCTACACACTGGGATCAGGATCGTTCATGCGTCTCTTCTGTATAACTTTTCAGCAACTTTATGTCTATGACACTATCGCTGTCTGGTTAATACTAAAATATACTGTATCTTGGTGGAGCACAGACAACTTTTCACAGAAATGATTTGTCTCTCGAACGTCCCCAACATTATGGTAGTGGAATACTAAAACACCGGAATATTCCTTTAAGATGCTTTTTGATATCAGATGTGAACTACTGTTTCAATTGTATCTAAATACAATTTGGATATGGACAGAAAGTGTGAACAGGGCTTCTGTATCTTTGTTTTGCCACTGAATACGAACCACTTGAAATGTTCCGGTAGGGTGAGTACAAAATGGCTAAGTAGATGTTCCATTAAAAATATCTTGACAGAAATACTGGCAGTAGTCAGTAACATAAGGCAATAGTTTCACACTACTGTGGCTGCCCATTGTGGGAACTTTGCTGTTGTCATTATCATGTTGTCAGGTGGCCCTGTCTATGTCCTTGGGTGTGAATATTTTAATGGTCCGTGCAGGAATAAATGGAGGCCATACAACTGCATTGCAGGTGGGACACAAGCCACAGAAGGCCATAAAGCCCATGGCCACCACATAGGATCAAAACAAGCTAACTGTAATGTTCAGTCTGACTGTGCGGGTGGAGAGGCTGCCAGCTGTTGGTCACACTATTGTTTTGTCGTTTTCATCGTCCCTGACTGGAACGGTCCGTTTATTCTGCAGCCATCCAATGAGGATAAACATCTGGCTTTGTGTAAGCATATTTAAGGTCAGACATGGTGATCATGGTTGGGGCCAGTTGGTGTAGGCGAGGGTGATCTGATTATTCATAACACCTTCCATCATTCCTCTCAAAAACTTGGAACAGGTTTTGAATTTGAATTTTATACTGTAATTTTCTTTATTAATAAATTGACTCATTCAGAGGAGACATTGCTGCATTCTTCAGCTTGCCCAACAGACTGTCAAGCAGTCAGAATGATTATTTACAGCCACTCTAGAGCTGACAGTGAACTTGTTGCTGTAGTCTTCCACTGGATGACCATTAATGGAAGCACTGCAGGCCGTAATCTCTCCTCTAAAACCATTCCTCTGTTTTCAAAACTGCAAATAAACACCAGAATGAGTGTCTGCAGACTGCACAGAGACAAACTGCCTGTGTCTGCTAGTTGTCTCCACATTGCCAGGGAAGAATTAGTCTGATCCACATCCAGTCTTGGGCTCTCTCAGTGTGGAGCTACATCCTTAATCGTTTACCAAAATCAAGACCTATGTAACAATTTGCAGATGACTACCAGATGATGACCATAATAATTACAAAATGCTCTTGTGTAATTGCTGTTTTTACTGTTGTTTTGCAAGTGGGACATTTGTGGTGAACACACTTTAAACTCACTTGAACTAGAATTTTGACCTTGTAATTACAGACTGTCTGGCTCCATACAGATGTCTCTATGTACAGACCCCACACAGTGTGGCCTGTACATAGAGACACAAATAATGTTTGCGAATGGGATCCAAATCCATTCCTGCACTTCCATGGCTCCAGTATACTCCAAACGAAGTCCCTTTTGGCTAAACTGTTGTTGAATTTAATGCTGAGAAAAAAATTAAGTATTCGGGCTGCAGCTTGATCTGTTCGTTTAAAGACTCGATGGAGGAGAAGCCTGCAAGTTGCGTTGGAAGGAGACGACCGACCTGGAAATAAACCAATCCCAACATTTTGACCAATTATAATGGTGTATTAAGTTGCAGTGAATGAGACTGGGTGAAAATTTTGACAGGCTCAGCTAACCAGACCGTGCACGTCGAGGTAATCAAGGCTAAATATGGCTCTTCATTTTGTTCACAGACCCCACACAACGCAAGTTCATGCATGTGTTTTTGCATGGAGGCAACATGGACTGGGGGAGCAAGATGGAGAGATACAAACAGGAAATTTGTACGGGTGATCAGGAAGCAGAGTCCAATGAAGAGGACGAGCTAGGAGAGAAAGAGAACATCAGTGTGGAAAATGACTGCAGGAGAGACTTGAGGGCAAGCAACAGAAAGGAGAAAGAGACACTGAGATGGCGAAAGACAGAGAAGAACTGAGAGAAAGAAAGACATAGAGGACTGCTGCTGCAGGGGTTCAGCTGGTCGGGCTTCACAGACACACAGACAGAGGCCATTAGGTCCCTGGTGGGTATCTCTGCACCTGTGTGTGTATATGTGAGTGTGTGTCATGTGTTTCTAGGTCAAGTGGGTCCCTGAAATCTAAGATGAGCCGCAGCAGTGACTTTCTCCTTCTGTCACTGGCATTGTGGTCTTTTAACACTTCTTATCTCCTCTATCCCCCACCCCCTACACACACACACACACACACACACACACTCTTGTTCCATCACATGTCCATGTACAAATGGATATATGTAAGCACACATGCATGACCACACACACACACACACACACACCCCTTCCTCATCTCTCTTGTCTCGTCCTTGTGCCGTTAATGAACTGAAACAGTGGGGACTAAGACATGATACACAGCTGATTCCCACTGCTCCCACACCCACCCACACACAGACATACGCACTCACACACACTTACCCTTTCCTAATCTGGGTCAGTGGTGCCCCTCTTGGTCACCCCTGGCGGAGCCCTCCAGACAGAGGGGGCAGAGTGGGAGCAGAGAGGTCTGGACTCACAGTGACCTGATTAAAAGCTCTTACACAGACTACTGAGCTCTGTAACCAATCAAACACACAACACACCCTGGCCTTGCTACTGGACCGTCTCTCACTCTGTCTGGCTGTCATATACTCTACTTTCTCTATTTTAGAGTGATTTGTATTCTCTTATAAGTGATTGTGAGTTTTCTGTTCACCCCTACGCCCCCCTCATCCCCTCCCAAACATGAACATACCCTCTTTCTCCGAAGTGGCTTTAATCTTGGTGGTGTGACGTGCAAAGCATCATCAGATGGACATAAGGACTCAGGGAAAATGGACACTCTGCCAGCTGGTCAGCTCTGCATTGCCATGTTCAGCTGGGCATTATGGAGCGAGTCTTAATTGGGTTTTGTGTGTGAAACCATCAAAAACACATCACATCACTAAAATCATAATGGTCCAGTGTGTTTGTCTTTCGCTGTGGGAGTATTTAAAACTTATTGCTAGAGTTGACTTTGAGTTACAAAGACCATCCTCTGAGACTCATTGCACCTCAGTCACTGCTATTGTTGCTGCTTATGAACAGTGCTAAGCAACAATGCTTTAAAATCTGTGTAAAGCATTGTTTCTGAGACTAAGTAACACAACCATGAGTCACTCCCAAAGAGAGTACCATTACCAGGAAATGCCTATATCTGTTTAGCCATGGCTGGTCTGTGTGTATTGTTTTATGGACATTTCCTGCTAACATTGTCTGGCTACTCTGTAATTTACTGAAAATATCCTCTCACCACTAAGTTAAGAATCTGGCCAAAGTGGAGGGTCAAAGCCACTCAAGATTTCTAAAAATGTTGCTTCCTCCAATTCCCCAGAAAGGCCAAACGAGGAATATGGTCTGTAGAAGCCAGTTCTCACAAACTGGAAGCACTTGGGCTTAAAAAAAGATACAATACAGAAAAAAAGATAAAGACTCAGAAATTCAAACAAAACTGACACACATATGAAAATATACATTAAACTGACTGACATTAGCACTGCATCATAAAATGCAGGTACCTCATTCATATCAGTGATACCACTGTATTGACGCACTGGGAATACCGACGCAGGGCTTAGTAAAAAAACAAACAAAAAAAAAAAAAGCAGCTGAATATTGAACCTGGTTCTACATTTGTTGCAACACTATGCTACGTCATCCAGCAAAGCTCTGCCTCTGCTTCAGCCAGTCAAAGTTCTACAGGAGCACATTTCAGGTAGATTAATTTGTGATTTGAACAATGTCTTTTTTTGTTTTCCAGGATAAGGATAAAATGATTGCTGCTCTGATAACTTTGTATGTATTGTATTAATCAATCTGGCTGTCCTGGATCACATTTTACTTTCTTACTTGTACCTTTAGCAATACACACACATTAATACAGCCACTTGCTTTTTTTTTTTTTTTTTATTGAAGTGCTATTTTCGGTCTGAACACCCACTTAGACGCCTACTATGTTCCCAGTTCAGTTCAAGGCAGGAAACTTTGTCATATGTCATTCCCCTCCGTCTTTGTATGTCTACTGTTATACAAAACAACAAAACACCATAAATAATCTTTTTTTAAAGAGCTTGATATCTCCAAACCTGGGCAAATAAAACCAAAATTATCTGCATGACAGGACACCAGAGAAATAGTGAAGGCAGAGATAGAGACCACTGTGTCAGGCTGATGACCTCAACACAGTGAGCTCAGATAAAGACGAGCACTTCAAACACCACTGATAAGCTTCACAGTGAAGGACGAAGAGCAGCTCCTTTGGCCAAAACAAGAGATATGGCTGACAAAGCCCAGTTTATGAGAGGTGAGAACTAGTGTTAAACAGATAGAAATCACAATTTTTTCAATGTGGGTTTTATGTTGAGCGTCAGCAGAGGATAAAAGTTTGGAGGATTCTGTCAGATGGGGCATCACCTTTATCTAATCAGTGTTAATACAGTCAACAGTGGCATTTTGTAGCTGAACAGGCTTCAGCCTAACGTGACAGACAAACTACGGCAATGTTAGTGGTCAATCAAATGTGTGTGTGTGTGTGTGTGTGTGTGTGTGTTCATTCACATCACAGCAGCCCTATAATGACTGTTTAACAACCTGAGTAATGCTCACCTGTGTCAACGCGTTGACAGTGACTGAGTTAATTATTGTCCCCCAGACGTCTGCAAGGCCTCAGAGAGACAGAGGGATTACAGAGGACAAACTGAAGATTAGATCAACCAAGAAGCTACCTTTCTTTTCAGCTGCAAGACCAATCGATCTCAAGACTTAAGTTCCACTCTGCTGTTTAAATATCACAGATAAGCAGAAGCATCAGTGCTGTTATTCACACTTGTTTAAGATAATGCTCATAAATGACTTTTCTGTTCACGCCAGATGTGTGCCCCCCCTTGTTAAGGAGGCAGATGATTCCACCCTCCCCGACCAACAACAACACTCCAATGTTAGGCTAACCTCCTGGTGACTTTACCGCAGCATCTGGCAAACGTTAGGCTTCACCTGAACCCACCGTTTATGCTGTAATTTGAGCAGCGTTCTTATAGACGCGGCTTCAGGAGGCAAAGCTGGGTGTATGTGTGCGATCATGTATGTACTCCCGCATTTGTGTGCTCTCCGGGCTCAGCCCCGCTTGCACAGTTTAAAAAGACAATTGCTCGGTTCAGGATGGGAACCAAAGAAGCCGGCGCAGGCACAGCAGGGGAGCCCTTTTCACAGCACGCACAATAACCATGCAGCCCCAGAGAACACAGTGCCTGGCTTGCCTTGTGAACGCACAGCAGTGACAGTGTGCCGCGCACGTGGTCGAGACGGGTCTATGTGTCCTTTTGTTAGCAGCAACTGATAAGTGAAAAAAAAAAAAAGCAAAAACAGACCTATAAGACAATAATACCACACTCCCTGCACAGCTGGCATATTTTCTGAGAAGCAATTTCCTCTAAAAATTCTGACACGGGAATAATGATGGCTTTGATTGGGCCCCAGTTAACGGGAGGCACTTCCTGTTCCTTTGTATTGGTTTCATTGTGAGGCGATGGGGTGGGAGGGGGAGGAGGGGGCGAGGCAGGGTTTGAGGGAAACAGCTGCTGGAGATGACACAGTCAAGAACATCCCTGTGACCCCACCCCTGCCCCCACACACACACACACACACACACACACACACACACACACACACACACACACACATGCGCGCACATACGTGCGCACGCACGCACGCACGCACACACACACACACACACACACACACACACACACACTATCACCTCTTTTGCATTGGTAGACCTGTAAATTTGGTTTCAACCCGATTTCCCAACTGACCCAGTTAAATCTCTTCATGACAACCAGTTTGAGTGGAGACAGTTAAGACATCAGTCTCACAAAGTCAGGACATGACCGTGAAACATTGACTCTAAATTGCAGAGTGAAATGTTATTCAGAGATCAGCTTTCAGGCCATCATGGCATCTTAAAGTTCAAAAGCAAGACACTTGTATCAGTCACTGATGCCTGTCATCTCTGGTCTAGAGTCCTGGCCAACGAGAATATCTAGATTAGTGTGGCTAAAGGGATAATACCTACTGCACTCAATTACAAGAAACCAGGGTCAAACTGAATATCTAAGTAATTTTAAGTAATTCTGAGAGTCTTTTAACCTGCTAGGGAGACCAGATGGATGGGGTTTATTTCAACAGCACCATTCAGAGTATTTGTCAAACGGTTGATCATTACACTACATTACACATTTCCTGTGATTGTCTCAACATTCAAGCACATGTCACATTGCCTTATTTGTCACCAATTTGCAGCCAGAGTAGCATATAAACAACTACATGAAAAGTCATGAGCACAATATAACCCAGCTTTGAATTAATTATCGCCACAACAAAACTTTGAGCGATTGAGCAGCGAATGAAAAGAACAATGCTGCAGCAGCAGTGATGATTTTTTAATCTTACATAAAATCAGCAGGTAGACCAAATATAGCTCAACTTTTGAAAACAGAGTGTATTTTCTGGTTTAAAAAAGCTGTTACGAAATGTTGCGAAAAGGTTAGGGTTTGTCTTGTCTGTTGTTTGCACATTTCTAAGGGAAGTCTCACTTGTTATCTGTAAAGGAAAGTCTGTGGTTCTCGAGTTAATTGCTGCAAAAGCAGATGTATGTTGCATTAATTCCTCTTTAAGAAAACACATACCTTGGTGTGCAGTCTTTGGAATAATTATATTTTATATTTTGACAATTTGCAAGGCACCCACTGCTCACATGCAGGTATTTGAATGCACGCACATAAACACACACTTGTGCTTTTATGCATACACACGCCCACGTTTTCTATCTGAGTGAGGTTTTCCATTAGTGTTTTTGCAGAGATCACAGGTTGTTCTGTTTCCTGCCACACAGTGTTTCGCCACAGAAGCTAACCAGTGTTCATGCTCTCTCTGCTGTGCATTGAAGATGATCACTGGAAAATCATCAGCATGACACACACACACACACCTACCACAAACACAGATGCATGAACACAAACACAAACACAGTTACTGATCAGCCTTTTCTTGCATCTAAATCATAGAGCACCTATATATGTTTAGTCCCAAAATCTGACAATTTGCTTTTTTTCTCTCAACTTATTTTTTTTACCTTTCTCATCTCATGTATTAGCTTTCGCTCACTTCCTTTCCTCTATTCCTTTTTTAAAATCTCTATACCTTTCTTCTCCTCTTTCCCTCCTCTCATCCCTCTCTTCAGCAGTGCCAGTCTCTGAGGAGGGCTGATGTGTGCTCCAGATGTTGAGGTAGACTGGCTGGAGACAGAGAGGGCAGAGGGCTTCCCCATACCTCCTTCTCTTCTTCTCTTTCCCTTTCTCTTTCTCCTTCTTCTCCCCTCAAGCTTATATTACTTAATATTTATTTATTTATTTATATTTATTTTTGTGTTTTGTTGGATCCCTTTGGCTTCTGTGGCTTCACGCAGTTGCTTACTTTTAAGGCCACCTCTGTTTATGAGAATTCAAATTGGTTTTAATACCAATCATTTAGCAAAACTATGCCTTTATTTGTGATCAAATTAACTGCATATGAGCTAATATTGATGATCCCACTACAACCTTGCAACAGAATACCAAGGACACTTATGACATCATCATAATCATTTTCTATGGTATATTATTATTATTATTATTAGTATTTGTTTATTTATTTGGATCCCCATTAGCTGTTACCAGCCCAACAGCTACTCTTACTGGGGTCCATATTAAAAAAAATGACTACAACCATATCGTTGACTAATGTTAATAAACGGTCACCCTGCTGGTAGTTTCCCTCTTCAGTTATTGTTGACTCTTCTCCTCCACAAACTTGTCTCTGCCTCATGACCTCTCTCTTGCTCTGTTTCAAAACAAATGTTGGAGTTGTTGTCTTCACATAAGGCCTTATGGGTTGGGTCAGGGGTCATCTAGCCTCTGAAGATACTATCTCTCTGTATGTGAACATCCATCCATCACTGTGGATACAGTGTCACCTTCCTCACCTCTTGTCCCATACAGCATCTCTCCTCCTCCTCCTTCTCCTCCTCCACCCCCCCGCTCTCTGTCATCCATTCGGGGGCCTGCGTTCGCTCACCCAGTCCCCTCCGTCGACCCACTTGCTGGTGCTTCCTTCAAAGGACACATTGATCACCGGCGGACACAGATAGACGTTTAAGGGGGTTGTACTGGTTTCTCTGTGTGAGTGTGTCTGCAAAGCAGCAGGGGTCACGCTGTGAAATTAGGCTGCATGCCGGGGCTAATTGAACTCAGGGGTCACTAGCGTGCATCGTTGACCATGCAAGTTACTTAGCATATCTTAATCTACTGATAAGATTGTGTGTGTGTGTGTTACAGGTAATTTAATGTAAAAATAACAAACTGAAAAACAAGGTAGCTGTTAGATAAGTGGAGGAAAGAGTTTAGTGGTTTCAAGTGTTATTGCTTTACGTTACGGGAAATGAGTGCAGCTCTCACAGTTTGCTGCCATAAACATGTTGATTGTATTTAATTAGACAAACGTGTGATTGCTTGGCTTTTGTTGATGATAGTACAGGAGGTTTGGAATTGGATGCATTCATTAAACAAACGCTAGCTTGTAAACATACAGTAATAGTAAGTATTAATAAGTCCTTGTCAGGGATATTGGAATAAATATAGAAGCTACAAAACCCAAATGAAAAATTTGATGTCAAGACTGCTCTCAGGCAACTTTTCCCCCTTGATGTCTTGGCTGTTTTCCTCATTTAAGAGTGTAATTCAATTCCATATACGTGTCACTCTCAAAATAGAATGTTAGACATTATCTTTACAGCCACATGAAGAAACACCAATAACCAACCCAAGTCCACTCACACAAATGTCTATCTATTCAAAGGTCACATTAGGTAGTGATTGGGCATTTTGAAATAGCTGCTAAATTCACTTTGCTGTAATTAGAGCACTTACCAGCACACCAATGTGTAACGCATCAGTCCGGTCACTTCTAGGCAATTAAGACTTGTTTAATTTCACCTGCTGTGACCCAACATCTCCTGAATATTATTAAGAAGCAGCTATTCTGGATTTCCTGTGAGAATTACAAAACACAGAATAAGGCCACAGTTAGTAGTTCATGCAGTACTTATCAAGAACTTACACACTAGTTAAAATGAGACTATGTAACTTTTGCTGAACAGCCTCATGGTGGCTACAATTGCAGGATTATGATAAATGCTAACTGTAGCAGTTAGTAACATTAGCCACCATAAGCTACTGGTCACACCAGATCAAGTAAAGCTGTAGCAGCAAAACCCCAAAGTGTGTTGAAATGAATAAGGGTGCGTTTTATTGCTTATGAATTGAAAGATTGTGTTATTTCATCTTTCAAAAGTTACATAGTCTCACTTCAGCACACATAAAAACATTAGAATTGACTATAAATAAAATACAATAACCTTAAAATTGTGACATTATATACTATATTCTATGGCAAAAGTCTGGCTTTAAATTGTTTACCTCCAAAGAATGAAGGAAAACGTAGTCAGTTGGGCAGTGATCTACTCAGTTGCTGCTTTGATGTTGACCCATATTGTTCTGGCTGGCTTCTTATCAAATGACCACAACTCTTGACTGGCATGCTGATGGAGGGTCAATGTGTGTGTGCGTGTGTGTGTGTCCAGCCTTTTACTTCAGACTACACTGCCTCTACATGCAGACAGACAGACATTCTCTGCCTCCTTTGCCCATCTGGAGCAAAGGCTTAAGAGTTGCAACAGTGTTGATGATGACTTTAATAAATGTGTGTGTGAGGGTGAGTTTGTGTGTACTTGATGCCCTCGTGCTCTCCTTTCCTCTACTGCAGCTCTCTGTGGCTTGGCCTTTGACCTGGTCATTTGACCTCACCAGTGCTGACCGCTCGTTGGTCGTCCAGCTGTGAAATAGACTCTGTATGTGTGTGTGTAGCACACATCTGTGCTCTCGCTACATCCTGGAGGAGCTCTGTGCAAAAAGCCTGATTAACACATTTGTTTGTTTCCTCATAGTGTGGGTTCCTACGTGGTTTTCCTCTTATCGTTGACCTATTTGTTCACACTTAAATCTGCACTGTAAAAAATCTTTCTATCACTGCTCTTCCATTCTTTTGTTCCCAGATTCCTTGCTCCCTCTGCAGAAGAGCAGAGGAACTGCATCCTAGTATAGACAGACACAATTTCCAGTTATACATTTGGGACTCAGGAACAGGAGGAGGAGACTGGGCAGACAAACCACAACTGTCAGAAATATGTAAATCAATGGCATTTTAAACCACAATAGAATTACTTTAGTGTTACATGCAATATTCTGAAACAATCACCAACTGGATGAAGCATTGTGCAGGTAAAGCTTACTGTTTTACGTGCACTTCATCTCCCTTCTCGTGAGAGATGCATATTAACATTTGACGAGATCTTATAAATAGTATATATAAGGTTGATTTATTAGACTGAGAGGAATGTTTAAGATCATTGTCAAACCTTCAGCAGAGAAAAGAAACAGAGCACACTGATTTCCGTCACGTGGCTGATGCAGAAACTTTCTCAAATTTTGTCTTTAACAGACTAATTCTCATAAACAGAATAACTCCTTTTTAAAGGGCAGTTCCAGCAACTTGTGGATACAGTGTAAGCCCGCTCAGCGACAGTGTCAAGAAATCGTGTCCCTCCATTTCTCCCCACATCTCCCTTTCTTTCGTTTCGTTCTATTTGAACTCGTCGGGTCCCCAGTACAGCACACAGGGCCCCCTTTTCGTCTCCTCCCATCCCTCTCTCTTTCTCTCCTTCCTCTATCTCTCTCTTTCTCTCTCTCTCCCCCCTGCTAGGATCCCCACAGCTGCGCGGACCAGGTGCGTTCCGCCCCGACACACACACATGCACAGACACACACACACACACTTTACACCCGCCAACGGACGCAGCAGGAAATGCCTAATACCAGTTTTAGAATGATGCCACTATGCCAGCTTGACAGGGAGGCTGCAGGATCTGTCACCAGAGAAGGCAACAGAGAGAGAAAGTGAGACAGAGATGGAGAGCAGCATCTCACAGCTGATTGGAGAAAAAAGTGGAAACTGAAAGAATGAAACAATTGCTTTATCCATGAACATTATGTTCTAGTTTTACGTCAAGACAGTTGACAAAACTTTGAATGCCTTAGCTCATAAACAGCATCTACACACGGCCTGTTTCACTCTCCATGGAGGTCCATTTCCAGCACTGGATATCAGCACACACAATCTTTACACCTCTCTCCAGGGATCCTCAAGTAAAAGGGACCTCTGTCTGTGTGAGTGAGAGTGTGTGTGTGTGTGTGTGTGTGCTAGACTGTGCACGCATGCGTGACTTCATGTGTGGGTGGATGCACATGTGTTTTTATAAAAAAGTACCAGTTATTTCGGTCCGTGGCTCACCACAGCTCACACTCTCCCCTATCTTGTACTCATCTCACTCGGCCCCAAGAGAAGAAGGGGGAAAGATTGTGGTAGATGGGGAGCGAGTGAGCAAGACAAAGACAAATAAGTAGAGAAGAAGAGGAGGCTGAAGAGGAAGAAGACGCATGTGTCATCAAAGGTTATGACAATATATGACATTTCAGAGAATACGTAGTGAATCAGTAGGCAGTGGTAGCCGTCACAGAGTGCTCGGTTCATGTTCATGTTTTTTCTCAAACACATATACACAGAATATACTGGTCATCTCTTAAACATCTCTCAAAACAAAATATTCTTCTGACATCTGAATCTTGGGGAAGTTGGCCAGTACAGAAGTACTTAATTCTTTCTACAAACAATAAAAAAATACAATAAAATGCTATGTAAATCGCCCTGTAACAAAAAAACCAAATATGTCTACTATTTAACTAGGTCCTTTTGGAACTGGGTCACTTTCAGCCTCAGGAATTACCAACAAGAAGTGTAACTTTAATCAAAAATTTTAAGAGGAAATCCTATTCTGTAATTTGCCAAAAACTCTAATTTCCTTCAATAATAGCAATCCAGTTTGAACTGGCACCACTGTAATGTAATAGTCTATCACACAGTTTTGGTGCTGAACACGTGCTGGTCCCCCATCATTATGGAGAGTGAAGCAGATGTACTGTATCCTGCCTCAGTACTCAGCACCAGCAGCACTCACATATGAAGAACAATGCAAAGGAGGAGCCTCCAGTCATCACATTATCCCAATCCAATTTTATATCTCAATTGTTTGATCAGTTGACACACTGGCTATGGTCTACATATTTGGATACACAGTAACAGCTGAGCTGACAATGTTATCTTAATGACAAATGTGTGTTTAGTTCAGTTGATTTGACTGTAAAACAAACTGTCCTCTTACAGCCAGTGATGAGTTTGCTGTTTGCCTGTTCACTTTTAGAAAATTACATCACTGATAAAACAAATCCAATTTAAACTGGCTTTAGTTTGTAATTGGTTAATATTATTACATTACATGGACAAAATGCAATGTCATTAACAATCCACAACATAGTTTATTTTATTAAGCATTTGCTCAAGATTTTGTCACACTGTTGATATATTTCTAGCATTTGAAATAGAAGCAAAAGTTATGTACATGCCGCATGATATTAAATAGAAGTTAAGAATCTGTAGAGGACAAGCATGTCAGAGGTCAACCTGAACGGATACAAAGGTGCAGTAAACCCACCAGTCAGTTACAACACCGATGTGGCTGATGAAAAAGCCCTTTGCATTTCATTGTGATGGAAACGTAGAAAGACTACCACACACATGCACATAAATGCATGCACACACACACACACACGCAGTCACACATACACAATCACATACCCTGCTGACACCTCAGTGTGGCCACATTCTCACCTCAAACCTTTCCATTCACTGACTGTCAGGCCAGTGTTTCCACCAGCGGATGTTTTTTGAGGCCAGTGTTTCTTTGAAAAGACACTGAAGGCCTCAGCCAGGCAGGAGAAACCTACTTCAGCTATTATAGACCATGTCTTCTGTAGGATACCTGAAGTTCTACTTTTTAGAAGTTTTCAAGCTGCACCACGGAATTCTTTTTGTTCTAAGCCGCTTTTCTGTTTG
The DNA here is from genome assembly GCF_020085105.1 of Siniperca chuatsi. NCBI lineage: Eukaryota > Metazoa > Chordata > Actinopteri > Centrarchiformes > Sinipercidae > Siniperca > Siniperca chuatsi. The sequence continues at coordinate 17,146,199 of NC_058056.1, forward strand.
ATCTTTACAGCGCAAGGTTTAAAATTTCATTTCTATTTTGCCTCTTCAGAAATGCTTAATAAAGAGCAAGACCACTGGCATCATATGGCTCACACTTAAATATTGTTACATATATTTATTAAAATGAGTACACCAGCACTAAGCCAATAAAAAGTCTGGAGAATATACTTTTTTTTGTGCTGGAACAATAGAGGTTTCTCTTTCCTTACGTGGAAGTAAGACACTAGATCTATACACGAAAAGTAAACACACATACACACACACTCCAACAGGAAGAGTGTGGGTGTTTGGGAGCAGCTGCATGGAGAAGCATCAGACCCAGCTTCCTCCTGGTGCAGCCAGCACCATCTCTCCTCTCTTCTCTTTTTCTCTCCCTCTATCTACTCATTTCCTTCACATCTTTAACATAGACAGAAACATATATTCAGTCAGAAACAGACGGCCACACAGAAACAGACGATACCACCATCATGCCACCTTCTCATGTTGGCTCTTCCCCTGAAAACTGAACACGATTCAACAAGATTCAATCTGCACTGTTGGCAGAAATTAGCTGTCTGTGGCAAGGATACAGAAAACATGGTTTGTGCATGTTGCAATGCAAACAGTGTGTGTGTGTGTGTGTGTCCTGTTTCTGTCCTCTTTCCTCAGAATGGTGACACATCAGCACCTCACCTGCAAGCCCAAATGTTTCACAACACAAGCTTGTGTTTGGCTCTAATCGAGGGCTTGTGGTAGCGTTAAAACTTGAATCCACTCTCACACCTGTGCGAGGTGAGGCTCAGATGACTCAACGCGCAGATGGACAGAGCAGATAAAGCCAGAAAAAATAAGAACATAAGAAAGAGATGTTCTGGAAATTGAACTGTTACGTCAGTGCCTCAGCGGTAAAATGTCAATCTTTCATTGTTGTGCAATCATCTTTGTAGTGGCTTGATTATAAAAACGAGATGATAAACAGGATATACTGCATATGTCAGTGAATAAGTAAATGCACCATATAGTTGAACACTGTGTCTGAATCAAGGCCGGTGGAATCTTCCTCTAACACGAGACTGCACAGGTGCAAGTGCCTTAGCATCTTTGTGTTTCACTTTCCTTTCCAGTTTTCTATTCTTACTCCCTAATGCTATCACCCAGTCCCATTCCAACCAGTATTCCTCTGTTTTCTACTTTCCTTTAACCCCTCTCCGTCAGCAGCACAACCCCAGTAAGTGGTTACTGTGCTGAAGACACTCAGCAGTTATTTCTGTGTTTCCTGTGTGTCATGTGGTGGTAGCTCGAGCTAGCTAGCATGGCTGACAACACACAGGCTCCCAGGTGCAGAGTGTCACAGTGTGGGCTGTCAGCCAGAAAGCCAGTGGGCCAGTTAGCAAGCCAACTAGGCCCTACAGCACGTGCTGCCCTCCACCCCCACCCTTAACCCATTGCTATTCCCAGTGGAAAGGAGGAACAGGCTTGTGACATTTTCTCTATGGGACAGAACACACGCCTGTGTATGTGTGAGCGTGTGTGAGCTTGCCTTTTTTTGTTTTTATTTTTGATGAGGGTGTTGCTGCACCAAACTAACCTGTTTGAGGGTACAGTTTATCTAAACGTTTTAATGTGTCATCAACCTGTGCATGACTGAGAGACAGAGCTTCTCTGGTTATGTGCAGATCTACCGTATTTGGAATAAGCTTGCATTTCTCCCCCAGAGTTCAGGGGTCAGGCTGCGCCGACAGAGAAGACCTCAAGTGAAACCAGCATGCAGGGGCACCAGGGTTCGCCCTCTTCCCCCAGCTCGCCCCCAGGCTGCAGATGCACCGACCCAGACAAGGCTGCACTTCTCTGGGCAGCACAGAGAGACTGCTGTGCTCCGGTTCCTGGAGCCCTGATGCTCTGATTGAGACCCTGCGCCCATGCAGGAACCAGAGGGAGGGGAAGGGAGAGCAAGGGAGAGCAAGGGAGGGGATGCAAACACATCTGGCATCTGCAAAACCCTGCACACAACTCTCATAACATAATGAGAGAAATGTACAGGCCATATAGAAAAGCAAGCTCTGTTTTCCCTCTGCTATCACACATGCAGCAGAAGATAAACACACCCACACACATATCCAATTGTGTACTACCTCTACAATCTAGAAAAGTAATTATGTGAGGAACAGGACAAGAAGGCACAACAATTCTCCAGCTGGTAGGACAGCACCAGAATACACCACTCTCTGCTATTGTTCTATTTATATAGCTCACCAAACAATGCCTTAGTGTCTAAAGAAACTAATTATTTAGCAGGATTGCATCTAAAGAGGAAATGGTATAAAACAATGCTATTTTCAATGATGTATACATACATGGTACTGTATACATATGCTAAGATCTATTAAAGCTGTCAAGGGGAAGATAAATGAAAAGCTGTGAAAGGAGGACACAATAGAGTGCAAGCAATTTGTGTGGGTGCACGTCTCTGCAAGGTGTCTTTTTGGTGTGTTTGTTTCTTTTGCGTGGGCGCTGCCTTTTGCATTAGGCGTCAGTAAAGGACGGAGTTAGAGGTAGTGGTTGGGACGTGTGTTTATATGTGTGTGTGTGTACATGTGTGGGTAAAAGTGCAGAGTACTTCTGATAAACAACAGGCACCTCTCTCTTTCTCTCTCTCCATTTCAGCCCACTTTTCCACGGTGCCACGTGTTTTCACAAACCTATTCTTTTTTTCTCCAAATGATTGGCCGAGGATTTCTCTTTACGAGTTTCAAAGCGTGAAGAATTTGACAATAAGGAAAGAAAAACAAACACAAAACATGTTTTAAAAAGTATAACAGAATAAGATATCAAATGCATTTACACAGCGGTGTTGATGTGCCTGTGAGCTGCCTCCTCTCTTCAGGGTGACTGAGTATAGGCCAGTGAGAGGCATAGCAGTGAGCTGGAGCGGTATGCTGTTTGTGGCCAGCTGTGGGGCCATTAAAGGCCCATCTGCAGACAATAGGCTCTGTCTGAAGGGCACACACAGCCTGGTTCCTGTCCTGCCCTGCCTCACTGTGTTTGTGTATGGATGCGTATATGAGTGTACCATGCGTTTCCATGCCCCATTTCAATCTATTACAAAGGAATACACAGAAAACATACTTATGCAGCTACTTCTAAATGTCAGTCATTTTAATGTTTCTGCATTAAACGTGATCATTTTCCACAGCAAACCTCAATGTCTTCCAACATATAATGGACTCATGACCATTGTTTGTGATAACACCTTCTCTGTAATGTGGCAGAAATAAATAAAAAATAAATCATGCCGTGGTTCACTTAGGCAGCTCTTGTTGAAGTCAGAGATCATCGCAGTTGGTGGAAAAACTGATTTCACTGTGCGATTTAAGCTTTCATGCCATCCTCTTCAAAACCGAGGAAATGAAGATCACTTTATTAAAAGGTTATCTCCTCTCGCACACTCGACAAAACACAACAGCATGCAAAAATATAGGCGGGCGCTGGAAAACAGCTAGCTGGCCCAACCACATACCACTCAGCGTGGTTCGATCAAGCAAGCCACAGCTTCACATGCCCCGACACACACACACACACACACACACACACACACACACGGCTGCTGCATGCAGACACATGCAAAAAATATCTGTCCCAATACTAAAATAGGCCCTGAGAGGTTGCACCTGCACCTGTGCCCTGGTCCACACCTACACACAGGTGTCAGGATGTGACACATACACACAGACAGAGAAAGAAAGATAGCAGAGAGGGAGGGGGAAAAACGAGAGCGGGGTGAATCACACTACTGCGGTCGACCAAAAAGCTTTTCTAGATATCATCTTTATATTTTGGAGTGCAAAGTTGAGTGAGATTTTCATTTTTAAGGTAAATGTGTTCAATAATAAAAACTACTGCACACAATGCTTATTCAGTAATTGCTCAGTTCTCTATGATATGTAATTATATGTTGTATAATAGGACTTTTATGCATAATTATTGGGTTGAGGGAAGTGGAGTGTGGGTTTAAGCAAAGTGTGTATCATATTGCATACATGAGTGCCTCAAGTGTCTCATTCTGCAATCCAGAATGAGTGGTCTCTGAATGTTTATCTGTGTGTCATAGTGAGTCATACCCATTTGTCCCTCATTGGTATGGTATCCCTTCTCAAATGGGGACAAATAATATAAACAGTGGCTTATCCTTAAAATATATATATAGCTGCATGGGGCAGACACATGCATGCATGAACACACCGACACACACACACACACACACACACACACACACACACATGCACGGTACATAAACAATAGGTTGGAGGAGATATATTTTATTATTTCCAAAGGGAGACATTGAGAAAATAATAGCAGATTGAGTCTCGATTGAGGTCAATTCATTCACATCAGCTATTCACAGTCAAATGAAAATAATAAAATTACATTAAAATCAAGCTGGTATTATTGTATTTGCCTTTTACTAAGCTACTGATCAAATTAAAATCTGCATTTAAGAAATCTGAAGACTTGTTACTAAGTCTGAGCTCTCTCATAGAGTTCTGGCTTTAAGATGGATGTGAAAATGGTTGTAAAACCATTAATGTTGGTTGATTTTCTTCAAATCAACCAACTTTGGAAGAGAAAGTGTTCACGTGGCTTCTTAGCTACAATATGTGACATTAAATGGAATGTAATAAAAACATTCTGCTGGAGCTCTACTATGTTTTTTGAGAAATATCGCCACCTTGTGGAAGCTGACTGTTACTGCAGCAAATCTTCTCCAAATGTAAGAAAACATGTTTGGCACAGACCACAACAAAATACATCATGATTTTAATAGTTTTTCAGTGAAAATGAATATTGTGATGTTGAAAAAAATGGTCATTCCCACTAATCGTGAATCATATAGCAATCGTAATATCTGTAAAAAATAATTGCAATATGATTTTTTTTTACAATATCGTGCAGCCCTAGTAGTAATGTATTTGCAATCCGACTAATATGTTATTACACTGGAAATGCATACATTTAACCAGTGTATCAAATAGCTTTAAAAATGAAAGATTAAGGACGGTACATGACGACATAACAGCCTTAAAAAAATCATCCGTCACTTCATCCTTTTCTTTCTCACCACACATCCCTCACAGCTCATCTTTCCCAGCTCCAATGGGACAAGAGACGCCGGTGCCTTTGAGGCCACAATAGCCATTAGGTACCTTCTTCAGGTACTGCTGGTGATGGTCCTCAGCATAGTAAAACTGCTGCCCCTCCAGGATCTCTGTAGTGATGGGACTGTGGCCTTTTTTATCCAGCTCCTAGGGACAAAATACAAACATAATCCACAATAGTTACTGCACAGTTACAGTTATTCCAAAACTAAAGCAGCAGCAAAATAATATCTGTTTTGTCAGATGACATTTGGCAGAATGCATTTCAAATAAACTGTATATTTTGCTAGTTCAGAAGATACACCTCTACACAATAATGCAGCAGGGAAGAATGAATGTCTAAAAATCTTTCACTATTTCACTGTTCAAACTTATTTTTCTATGCATATCGTACACAGTTAAATGACAATGATAATGAGGTTAAAGTCTTCTTTCGTTAAAGGGACAGTTCACCCCAAAATCAAAAATACATAATTTTCCTCTTACCGGTAGTGCTATTTATCCATCTAGATTGTTTTGGTGTGAGTTTCCAAGTTTTGGAGATATCAGCTGTAGAGATGGAGGTGAACTGTCCCTTTAAGTTGAGGCAATATTCAGTTAAAAGGTTAAAATCCCTAAAAACAGACCTACAGTATCTGTGTATGCAGCATCTTCCTGTGTTCTGATTCTGTTCCCATCACCACAATCATGACATACATTCAGCACTACTTTCTCCTTTCTCTGCAACTTCCTCAAACCTCTTAAATGGTTGTTTTATTCTGTAGTGTATTGGATGTGAACTTTTAATACCTCTCACTAATACAGTAAAGAGTTTCTGCTCCTCGACGAGAAAGCAGGGTGATTGAGTGACAGAAGAAAGGAGCATCTTTTTCTTTTTGAAGTGCAGCTTGCCTCTGTGGCTCTCTCTGTGGGACAAAGCATCAAAGAGTATCCGTTCTCTTTGAGAACTCCTTAAGACACTTTCATACTTACACTTTTCTAAACACCTTGAGAGAATGCTTCAAACACACTAAAAAAGCACAGTTGTTCACATAGACACACATACACACACTAAACAACTCTGACAGATATATCAAATGCCTGCTGTGCTGAGTGGTTTTCTCTATCTAATAATACAAGCACTCAGTCCTCTCTAGATCAGTGCTCCTGAGAGCTGACAAAACAACAAGTTCGAGGTGCACAGGGACTGTCTGTGGGCAACAAGTAGCTTTGCATTTAGCGCACTACACCTCAGAACAGTGTGCAACACTGAGGAGCTTAGCTTTATGAGGGCGTCAATTGGCAGGAAGCTAATGTATTCAGTCCTGGCTCAACCTGATATCAGCTTCTGCATACGTCCTGCTTGTCTGCATGACTTCATTCTTCTTAAGGTGCTTAAACTTTCCTGTTAAAGTGTGTAGGTTGCTCCCTTTATGGAGGCTGTGGTCAGCTTCAACTCATGGAGGTTATGATGGATTCCATGTTGATCGTAGTGATGAACCTACAGAGAATTATGACCCAACTTCTCAATCTTTCGGAGCAGGTTTTAGCTGATTGTTTTGGTTTTATGGACCGCAATGTCAGCGCTTTGGTTCAGTTGGCCAGAAACAGAAACTCCTAATTAATCCAAATGTTACGTGTCTGCTGGGTTAGCTGCTTTGCTAAACCAAGCCATAAACATGCTAGAAAAGAGATACAGTCCACATGTCAGGCCACACTTCTTTAGCTGATGCTATAACTGAGCCAAATAAAAGTATGGAAATTATTATTTTGGCCAGGACAAAACAACTTCCTGTCGGTACGTATAGGTTATCTGGCATTGTGCATGTTAGGAAGACAATGTACTGTACATAAAAAAGTATCACCACTAATTTATAAGAGGGAATAATGTCAGTGAAGGGCAGCAGGGTAGTGTATAATGTTGTCCACATGGGGGCAGTGTTGTACTAGCTGTGTGTGTGTGTGTGTGTGTGTGTGTGTGTGTGTGTGTGTGTGCTGGAGGTGATGCAGTAGAGTCAGTAAATCAAAGCTCTGCACCCCACAGAGAGGCTGAGGCAGCAGCTGACCTCTAAGTCCTCAGCGGCTGCCGCTACAATGTGAGGGCTCTAATCTCCCTGCAGGAAGGACCCAATGTCCACAAACCCATGTACAGCACAACGCAGCCCTCAACACAGAACACCCACCTCCCAAGCATGGACGTATTTACCTTTTAAATACACACTGTGTGCAGTCTGACACAGAAGAACCCATTTTTCCTGCCTATGTCCAACAGCAATGTAGCAACCAGCCGACACAAGCATGGAACTTTGTACATCATGGCTTTATTATTCAGTCATCATAGGCAAACCTCTGTCGTAGCAAACCCTCCAGGGCAGAGGACGCTTCATGTGAGGAGAACACAATGTCCAAGAAAAGGTATGCTATTCTGGGCTAACGTACACCCCCGCCCTGACACCCCGCACGACTCCCTCGCTCTCCATCCAGCCCTCTACAGCAGTCACAACACGGCGGCCATTTTAGATCTATAAATCAGAATGCATGGCATCTCGCCACTGTGTATAACGTTATGTGGCTTCACCCTCTCTCTCTCTCTCTCACTGCAGCAGAGGAATGGACGGAAGAATGTGGAGGGTAAAAATGCCAAAGATGGAGAGAAAATTTGAAAGAGGAAGAGCAAACTAGATGCCCTCAAGTTCAGCATGTTGATGATGACGTTTAAATGATGGCTACGTAGAGGGAGCAAAATGTGTTCATCCGTGTTTGTGTATGCAAATTTGTATGTGTGTGTGAGTGGGTGTGTAAGGAATAAAACAGAGGGTCATGAATACAGGACACATTAGGTATAGGTCAGCGTGTGTGAATTTATTTGTATATCTGTGGGGACAAAAATCACGTCACCCAGCCACATTATGGACAAACGCCTCGCATTTGATGACAAAAAGCGGGTCCTCACAAGGTAAACCTTTAAATTTTAGGATTTAAACTTAGTTTTTGGTTAGGGTTAGGCATGTACTGCTTATGGTTAATGTTAAAATCGCCAGGGAATTAACGTAAGTCAATGCAATGTCCTCGCAAGTGACCAAAACATGTTCGTGTGTGTGTGTGTGTGTCAAGGGCTGAGCTCACTCAGCCCAGTCAGCCCTTCCTTTCTTCACGCCTGTCGGAAAGACTCCCCTGTCAAAGACATGGCTGAACGGGTGCATCTCTCTCTCTCTCTCTTCCTTTCTGACTCTCTCTCCATCTCCCTCCATTGCTGATTCTCTCTCTCTCTCTCTCTCTCTCACATGTGAGCACAGACCACTGCTTCGTGCTACCAGGTCCTCCCTGCTCTCCAGCCAAGCGAGAGAGCCCCTCTCGCCATCACCATCGCCAGAGAGACGGCCCTGGGACACAAATAGGACGTGACACCCCGAGAGAGGGTGGAGGTGGAGGAGGAGGAGGAGGAAAATGTACTCTCTCCTCTCTTCCTACCCCACTGTCTTGTCTCTCTCTGTTTTTTCTCTCGGAAGGCCTACGGCTGCTGAGTGGTGGGGAGGAGACGCACATTGACATAGAGTTTGTGACACCCGATGACTCATGGTGAAGACATTTGAAGAGGGATATGACCTCAATTTGGTGATTTATGTAATCATTCCTTAGTCCACTCATGTTACTGGTGTGTGGTTACAGCTATTTACCATTTCTTTTTATGAATTTTTCTTGGTGTCCTCATGTCAGTCTTGGTCTCAAATTCAAATGTTCTTTATTGGCATTACCATAATTAAGCACAGAAGTCCCCAAAGCATGTTGTACAAGGTTTACAATGTAAATATAATAATTTAGCAGTGGTCGAAGAAGTAGTGAGATATTTTACTTGAGCAAAACTGCAATGCCTCAATGTGAAGTCCTACATAATAATTTTACATGAGCAGAAGTACAAAAGATCTCTTTACTCTTGATACTTAAAAGTATCAAGAGTAAAAGTACTCATTAGGCAACTGAATGAGGCCTGTAAAGGTGTTGCTGTTACTGGATTATCATTATTTATGCATTGCTGTGTAAGCAGCTTTTAATGTTGTAGCTGGTCTAGATGAAGCTCATTTTAACTGCTTTATATACTGTTTTGATCTATAATTTTCTATAATTTTTTTGATCTATAATATTGGATAATATTTTATAAGCTGATCATATGTTTTGTTGTATGTAAAATATTGATGTTTAACTTCTGACTTCAAAATAAAGTTGTTCTTGAATAAAGCACTTAGTACTTAAATGTACTTAGTACTTAAATGTAATTTCCACTTTAGTTTTTCAGAAAGTAAAGACAAAAACGGTTTGTACATTATTATAAACTCTTGATTAAAACAAATGTAACGTTCACTGTAGCTGCACACCTGAACGCTGGAGCACAAAAAGCCCTTCAACATCTTTAAAATTTAAATACACTTTAAGTGCTGCAGAAAGCAAAGATGGTACAACGCTGGTAACAGATAGACTGTGGCTCTGCCTGAAAACACATGAAACTGCCTGACATGATACTTATCGACTACTCCGTGGCACCGCGCTTGCCCTCAATGACCTCAGGTGGAGAGAGACAGAGCGGGAGTGATGGAGAGAGGATGAAGGAGAAAGACAGACAGGGAGAGAAGGAGACAGAGATGGTGCAGAGACACGCAGGGAGAGATGGAGTGAAGTAAAGAAGGAGAGCATGGGTGATTATCGAGAGGCTGACAATGAAAACAGACTTTCGTGAGGTGGTGAAAAAAACAGCTGTCAGAAAGAGAGAGAAGATACTGAAAGAGTAGTACATTATGCTTCTTGTTCATGTGAGGTTCTGTAAAATGCCATGTATGTAAAACATTCATGTACATAACTGCGTGTGAGGTAAAGGATGTGTATTCCCTGTGTGTCTGTCTATGCACAGAGGATGAAGAGGTTTTTTTTTCCCTGCCCTTCCCTGCCCACATTCATCTCTCTTTCTCAGCGCGGGTCAGACATCCATTTTAGCTGGGCTCTAAGCGAGCGCTCCTACATTTTGTGAGCGAGGAAGCCAACACTCCTACATTTCGAGAGGGAGAGAGGATGCACACACTTCAGTCTTGGAGTGAGGCGGTGTGCGCTCCTTCGGTTTTTTTTTGTTGTTGGTTTTTTTTCCCCCCAGGGAAGACAACAAGTAGCTCAACATCTGAAGAGCAAAAAGCACAGAAGATCATCCCTGCATTCTCGTGAAAAGCGATCGTCTTTTAACATTTCAGCTACATTGTACCCGACAATATCTCACTAAGGGATGGGCATTTACCTTCTGGCAATTAAAAGTTATTTGTGAACAACATACCGCTAAAAATGTTCTATTAACTGTCATATCTTAGCCAATACTGTCTTGTGGTTACATGAGAAAGATGTCTTGTTGCTATCGATTGGTTCAGCACAAAGCAAAAATATTGTAAGATTTTCATGTAGACAGGCAGACTATAAAACGTGAGAGCTGGGGAATAGTTGGAAGCGTAAATCGTAGACTTTCCAAAATGATAGATGTGAGCTTGTGTGACATGCTGTGCCCCGTTTTAACAACCCCCGGGCTTCTCCTCAAAACTTCAAGCCCCAAACGACCCCCCCCCCCCCTTTTACCAACCATCATCCGAACCCCTGTGCACCCCTCACTTCCCCCTTTCAAGCTCATTAAGTTAGGATGCCTTATCTGAGGGCACACTCACCCCTCCAAGGCCCTACACACATGCATGTGCGCATACACACGCAATATTCAAGCTGGCTTGATAAAACTTATTGTTCATACATGCACACACACTCTCCCCTCTCTCTCTCTCTCACACACACACACACTACATATATATACATATACATATATATATATACATATATATATATATATATATATATATATATATATATATATATATATATATATATATATATATATATATATATATATATATATATATATATATATATATATATATATATATACATATATATATATATATATATATATATATATATATATATATATATATATATATATATATATATATATATATATATATATATATATATATATATATATATATATATATATATATATACACACACATATATATATATATATATATATACACACATATATATATATATATATATATATATATATATATATATATATATATATATATATATATATATATATATATATATATATATAGAACCCTGTTCTTCCATTTTCTCTCCAAACCCTAACCCATCTCAAACCCACCCCCACCACCACCCCGCACTCCTCCTAATCAACTCTTCCCATCCCTTTTCTCTCACCATCCACCCCCATCCAGCTCTGGGGAGACACATTTTAGCAGAGAGGGAGGGATAGAGAGAAAGAGAGAAGGGGAAAGAGAGAGAGAGAGACGGGGGAGACAGAGGGAGAGAAAGAGATGCACTCCTCCTCTCTGCTCTGCTGCCACAGTGGCTTGGCTACAGAAGCCTTTGATGTTCTGCAAATTTCAAATTTCATTATAGAGAACCCCCTTCTCCTCTCCCCTCTCCCTTCCCATTGCCTGTCCTCCCCCTCTCTGCTCTCCTGCTTAAACAAGCTTTTCTGCCCCCCCCCCCAATGCTGAAGTTAAGAAACTGAAAGCCCTGCAGAAGAGACTCTTCGTATGGGTTAATTATTCATTGGGCTGTGCGTGTATGTGCCAAATGTATGTCTGTGTGTGTGTCTGTACGTACATATGAGTATGTGTGAGTCAAATGCTGGCAGTGGGGTGGAATCTGGATTTTATGATGCCTGTCTTATCTCTGATCGTCTTAGATCGCCTCCACCCACTCTCTCGTCACTCTCCCGAACATGCGCCCACTTCTCCTGATAGAGAGCATTGGCCTTTTAGGATAAAACACATGCTCACACACAACCACATGCACACGGACGGACACACACAGCAAGCCCTTCCTCTGTAGAGTTGCCATTTTCAAGCCAGACGTTCTTGAGACTCAGCATCAATGCGGCAAGGCAACCATTTCAGGGCAGGAAGCTGCCATTTTGGTTCAGAGCATGTCAGGTGCTTTGAGATGATATGTGTCCCAGTGGCCCTCAGATGAAACTGGGGTGGAACCGAAGTGGTTGACAGATCGGTGGTGTCAGCAGCGTTGGTGGGGAGAGAGAAGGGGAGAACGAGAGAGAAGAGAGTGCGGTTTCTCCTCTGGATGTTAGTAAATGGGTGTGTTTTGTGAGTGTCTGCTGTAAACTGGGTTAAGGTTCTCAGCCTTTCCCTGGCATTGAGGTGACAAAATGATAATGCTTGATATAATAACCCCTTTTGTGCTGTAATATTAACCCACTGAACCCTTGGCTGTTATTTTCAGACAAAGCTAAGCTACTCATAAATGCTATCAATTGGGATGTCAGTAGTACTATACATATTCTAGGGACAGTTTTTTGTGAAATAATAAAAAAAAACTTCTCACAAAATTTGAATTTTTGGGGATTTTCTTGAATATCCAAATGTTTTCAACACACAACATATATCTGTATACTGCATGAATTGATAGGAGGGTACCAGGGATTTAAGAACCATATGGAGGGGGCATTGTGAGCCTTATTATGTCAAACAAAAATACTGATAGGGTAATGAAAACACAACAGTAAGCAAATGTTCATGGATTACATGGACTACTCTTGTTTTCTTTTTCTTTTGACAAAACAATTTCACCTAAAGGTCCATTTAGTTGCTGTTATGGAGCTTTCAGAAAAATCACATGTTCTTCATGAGCAGAAGTTTGCTCAGTTGTCATGGAATGACTATTACATGATTATTATGTTCTATTAACATTTAACAATATTATATTATAATATTATAATATCATTATAATATTAAAGGAAGTTTTTCCTTGCCACAGTTGCCAAGTGCTTGCTCATGGTGGGATTTGTTGGGTCTGGGTAAATAATATTATAAAGAGTATGGTCTAGACCTGCTCTATAGGAAAAGTGCAATGAGATAACAATATGAATTGGCGCTATATAAAAAAAAATGTAATTGAAATAACATCATTATATCAGTAGAGGTGAGATTATTTTAACAAATGCTGTTTCCAAGGTCAAGAAAAAACTTTGAAATTTAACTTTCAAGACACCATGGATGAGAAATTGCAATAGTGCTCAGAAAAAAATGAAAATGTGAACATCTACAATTCAGTAAGAACTAGGCAAAGTCCTTCTTGCTGATGAAGATCATGTGATATGACCGAAAGCTCCAGAACAGCTACAAAATCGAGTTGAGGTGAAAGTGTTTTGTCAACTGCTGTTTCCAAGGTCAAGAATGAACCTTATAACTCAAAATGTATTTCCATTTCCTACATTTCCCTTCAAGCTTTGGGCGATGCATGTATGACGTCTGTGGGTCCCTCTCCATGTTTCTTAAATTCACACAACTTATGTGGTTGTTGTTCAACTCCTCGTCACACTGTCCCACGCCAGTTGTGGCGCGTGTGTGCGTGGTCACCGTCAGGTGTCATGGCCCTCTGATCTGATTGCCTGCCTCTTTTTCTTTTCCTGCTTTTCCTCCCCCCATACACCACCTTCCTGGTCACAGCTGCCACTCATCTCTCACCTCCGACCCCAGCCCAAGGCCAAGGTAGGGAGGTTGTTGCCATGGCAACATGGCAGCCCCGTGGCCCGTGACCGCTGACCCCAGGAGCCCTAAGTAACCATGACGATCATAATTTGCTCCCCTCTGCCCCCTGCCAGCTTGTCCATGAATACCATTTAGAGAGCGTAGAGACGAACAAACCAAACTGATGCAGCAATCAACGGATAGATGGCCTAATGGACGGACGGACGGACAGATGGATGAAAGAACAAAAGGGGGACGAGTGTGCCACTGAAAGGACGAGCTTTATAAATGAGTTTTGATGACCTATCGACCCTCTTCCTCTCTTTTAGTTTAAGAAAGAGGGTGTCACCGATTGGATGTAGATGGGGATCAACTTAACAGAGGTGGCTTTGCTTTACTAAACAGCATCAAACTCTAAGAGGTCACCACTCCAGAGACTGGCTTAATTGTTATTCAAATAACTGGGACAATTCCAAACTACAGCTTAGTCCTGCTTAACGGCCAAAAAAGTTATTTGAAATAATGACAAGATGATGTTTTACTACTTGTGGGAGAACTTTCAACACTACTATTGAAAGTTACTGCACAACTGAAGTCCTTTAACAGGAATGATGTGTGTGAAGTTGGGGAAATGCACCTTATGTTACGTCTCAACATTGAACAGCAAATTACAAAAAAAGTTTATATGTAACACCATGCTTGAGTAAATGTCATAATGAAACCTTGTGATGTGTGTGTGGGTATTATACCTGCTGGAAGGCCACTTTGCTCTTCAATGCAAGCTCCAGTTGAGCAGGGTTGGATGTGTAAATGGCTGAACGATACTGAGTACCACGGTCATTCTGCTGCCTCATACCTGCATGAACACACACACACAAAGGGAAAATAAGACACCCCACAAACAAGCATAAGTACCACAATCACCACAGACAATGTCATTTGCATGTAAAAGGTTTTCACAATTATGTCATCTTCCGGCATCTTGAAGCCAAATGAATTCAAAAATCACAGCAGATTCGGGCTTTCATTAAGGAGGCCTTGCGGTATGGGCTCATGTAGGTGGGTGCATTTTCTTCTTCTTTGTCATCTATGTGGCACTGTCAAAATTTTCATCAGCTTTACATCAGTGTGTTTGGAGGAGGCCCAGGCCTAGCGTACCTTGATTAGGAGGCCAAACAGCTGCCATCACTTCTATGCTTTTCAGAGGCTACAATCCTGAGCCGCTCTGGCATCCATGGACCACTCCATGGCAGGCATCTCTCTGTCTTTATCTCTCACCCTCTCTCCCACTCAGCCTTTGTTTCTTCTCTTTACTGAAGAGCATTATTCTTTTCTTCATCTATCGTTCTAAATCCTTGTCTTTCTCAGTCTTTGGCCTTCTGTTATGCACTTGGGCAAGTGGCATGTGTATGTTCTTCTTTAAGGCTTCTACAGCTTCGCCTTTCAGCCCGCAGACAGTGACAGCGGCTTAGTTCAACTAAGCAACAGATTATTACTGACTATTGCTCAGTGATTGAAGTACTCTGAACATTTTTGTTTGTGGTGGCTTTGTCATGCAACAGTATTACTCTATTTGTGTCTTGTTGTTAAATGAGTAAAACAGTGCCTCTCTAAATTGCGATATGTGGTAAAGGCAGTCAGTTTGTATGATGAAATGTGTATTGTGCTCTAACAGTAGAGGGAAATATGTCAAGTCTATCTGTAGGAAACCAAGATGACATCCTTAGATGAAAAAAACAAACAAGGATTTCCTCAAGAAAGCCCATATAAGTTTTACAATGTTTTATATTTTGTCAAAAAACATATGGTACGTTACACCTGTTAATATCTCATATGTTGCCTTCTAATTATATTGTGGGAGAAAAATTATTTTCAATAAATGTGCAGACGAGCTGGAGCCACAGGATGCTGCCATCTCACTGACACAGTGATCTGCATATCTTGTTCTCTTTAAATTAAATGTTACCTTACATCATAGAGTGTCACAACCTATCTGTGACACAGTCTATTCACATATAATGGCTGTAAGTATTCATCTCGTCTTCATTCAAAGCAGAGCAGACAAGCAGACATCCCCTGCTCTCAGTCACACACTGAATGCCTCAGAGAATTTGCTTCACTGAAAATTTCATCAACAATATGAAATGCCTGAGTTGTTCAAATATGATAAAAAAAAGTGTGTTGTGGAGATTACCCGGTTGGACAAAATGTGTGCATGTCATTACTCTCTATTCAGTACAGAGCTTATTCCCTTTAATATCAAAAATGCAACACATTTTACATTTAAAATCTTTCATAGCAGCCCTGAGTAAAGCTAACAAAGAGAGAATGTGTACCTTCCTCTTTGCAGATAAATATAAGTAGTTTAGTTAAAATGGCGAAGTATACCACAACACAATCTATCTTTTGTCTTTCCCTCCATTCTTAACTTCTCCATTTCCATTTGGTGGTCCCATCAACAGATTTGAACTAGAATATAAACAAGCCTAAAGGTGCGATCACACAGAGATGTGCCACTAGAAACACGTCGCCAGCAAAACCATTGTTTTACAACGATACAGCGCACTTGGCGTGCGCTCCTCTCTTAAAATATTCTCAACTATTCAGTAAAGGGCACGGAGTCACACTGCTCATCAATGTCAAACTTGGCCCTGGCAACCAATCAAATCAAGCAAGAGGCGGGCTTTACTACTTTACCACTTCCTTCCTGTTGCTTGAGCAGCCAGGTGAATCTCTCTGGTGAGTATAATGCCAATAAGTTGGACTGTGAGCAGCCCCGCTCCTGAGGTGCACCAGCTGTTTTGGCGTTTTTGAAGCGGCTGCACCTGTAGCAGTGCATCTCTGTGTGATCGCCTAAGAGTCTACTAGTGGCTCCACGGGGGTGTGCTTAAGCACAGTGGTGCTTGGCCTTGTAAGAGCCTGTCAGAGGTCAGACACCAGGAGGCAAAAGTAGAGGAAGGAGAGAGGAGTGTGGCATGTTGCTGATAGCCGCAACTTCTTATGAGACTGTGATAGACCATGAATAACAACCCTCATTCATGGAAGAGGAGTGGAGCGGGCTGCCCCCACCACACAGCAAGTGTGAGCGAGAAGATGAGCGGAACAACTGCAGAAAGCAAGTTGAGCTGCCCGGGGTTCATGTAAGGCAACTGCGGGAATTGTGGCACAGGCTTAGGTGTAATTAAATCCCATAGACAAAACAACAAATCCTTTTACCAGTTCTTTCTGTGCCATGACAAATTAACAGTGCTAACAAACATGATATTTATCAGGTATGTTTACCATGGTCACCATCTTAGCTAAGTAGAGTTGAGGCTGATGGGAATGTCATTGATTTATGACCAAATACCTACAAAACTAAA
Source organism: Siniperca chuatsi (assembly GCF_020085105.1). Classification (NCBI taxonomy): domain Eukaryota; kingdom Metazoa; phylum Chordata; class Actinopteri; order Centrarchiformes; family Sinipercidae; genus Siniperca; species Siniperca chuatsi. Next base: position 17,163,269 of record NC_058056.1, read on the forward strand.
ATACTGAACAAATTTAGACCTGGTGATGCCACTAGATGAGATGCAAGACCACCAAAATTATTACAATTAATCTTGAGGGGGACATGAACATATGTACTATATTTCATGGTAATCCACCCTGAGGTATTTCAGTCTGACCAAAGTGTGGACAGACCTACAGACCACCATTTCCATCCTTATAGCCATGTCGCTAGTGTGGCTAAAAACATCACTGATTTCATATTCTACTATTTCATAAACATATTTTCTAATTGAACTTCTTTCCATCTATTTTGTCTTTATTGTACTATTTACAATTCAACCCACTCTCTCGTTTGTTTCCCTCTGTCTCTGCATCCATCTCTACCCTCACCCTTTTCCCCTTCATCTCTGCAGTGTTGGATGTTGGCCATCTTGCCCCCAGCGCTGTTGTTCAGTGACGAGGCTAATGGTGGCCCCTCCATCAAAGGCCACCAAGCCACTCTGCCATTGGCTGTCCACCAGAGCCTTTACTGTGATTGGCTGGCTGGCTGGCAGGGGTCTTGTAGCTTTGCTGTTCCCTGTGACCTTCCCTGCTGACCCCAAGGTTCTGACCAGCCCAAACACACACACAAACACTGACAGCTATACTTGCATATTCATGTATGGATAAAATATGCATATTAATTATGAGAGGAAAACCTACATACTATAACATGAACTACTGGTCTGACTGCTTTAATTTGATTAAAGCTATTTTACAGTAGAACAAAGGATTTATTTTCTACCTTACAGGAAAAGTAGACTTTACTTTTTTATATGAAATATTTAAAGACAAAAAAGGCTTTTCATCTCAAAGAAATGGTTAATTATATCACAGAAAAGTCAAGAGAAACACCCCTGAGTGGTAGTAGCTTCTTCCAACACAAAGACAATTAAGATTCATCACATCTTCAGAGATCCCTCCACCATCAGAAGAAGAGTTACTCCCTAATCAAAATATTAACACCATCCAAAACATCAGCCTAGGTTTTGACTATACTAAGTCCAAATCCATCCCCATAAGCATTCAGTCCTCAAAGAACTACAACGGCAATAAATACCACCCAAAAAAAACTTCGATTCCCCCCTCCCGCCTCCACTGTCTCTCTCTTGCTCTCTCCATTTTTAACAGCCCCCTTCGTTATTTTCTCCATCCATCAAAGGCGGCAGTAATTATTAATGAGAGCCTCCCTGTTCTCTCTGCATTATGCATGAGAGCCTTGTCTCTGAAAGCAGAGGGTAATGGGGGGTGGACAGAAGGGGAGGGGCTACGGGTCACACACGCACACACACAAATACACACACCGCCTCTCAGGGTCATTGACCTACGCCCACAAAGCCAAAAATATTAATTAACTGCTCCCCCTTAAATCAGAAAATTCAAAAGTATCCCCTTCAACACAAATGGAAGACAAAATCAGACAAAGTTGGAGGTAGGGTAACTCAAGTCTCAGAGGGAGTAGCTACTTTCTCCATCAGACATTCATGCACAAACCTGTATACACAAACATACATGCATACATGTTTGGGCTTGTTGTGTTTAAACCTGCTAAGGTTTCTTGCAACTTGTAAAATCTCTTCCAGTGTTTTTATCGTTGCACGCAAAATAAAAATGATGATAACACTCAGCTTGTCCCTGCTGGCTGTTACGGACAAAAGCCTACCATTTCTCCCACTTCCAACTTCACTACTTACTTCTGCAAAGCATGCTTGTTCACCTTTTGTCTTTGGTTCTTTCCTTATTGCCCCGTCACTTATTTCCTTCCCGCTTCCATTCCTTGCTCTCTCTAACCACATGTGCATATATGTGTGCTTACGTGTGGTTGAGGGGTGGTGAAAGAAGGGGTGGGTATGCACAAAGCATAACCAGACTTGCGATGTTAAGTTGCTGGCAAAAAAAGAGGAGAAGGAACAGTAAGAATGTAATCAGATTAAAAGGGAGGATGGCTGCTATGAAAAAATGGTAAGGAGGGAGGAGAAGATGAAAAGACAGAGGTAGAAATTACAGGCCGGCAAAGAGTGAGAGAACTGTACCAATGCGTGTCCCGCTTTAAACGTGTCCCTTTCTTCCAGCCCATCTACAGAACTGATGGCCTGGCCCCAGCTTATTCTCCCCTTGTCTTTTTTCACAGCTATCCTTCATCCATTTACAACTGTAAGAGCTGAGATTAGCCTCACCTCTCCACCTCTTCATGTACTGTCCCTCCTTCCCCTCTGTCTCTTTCAGCTTCCCCACTCCTTTTGTATTTCAGGAGGGCACTCAGCACTCAAATAGATGGAAAACAAGAAAAGATTGCAAATGAGGCAAAAAAAAAAATTAATTACAGACAAAAGAATAAACATTTCAGCAGTCAAGCTATTGTCAGTGTCCGCAATTAAGAAATGTTTCTGCATAATTGGTGACTTTTTGCATCCTTCTGAGTGTGGAGGAAAACATTTGAAGTGAATTTGGAATTATTGCACTTGGCAGTGCGTACCAATTAGACTGCCGCAGAGTGAGCACTAATGAACAATCTAATGTAGTTTTTTCTTCTTCTTTTACCTCTTTATTCCTACCCCCTTCAGGTCTAGAAAGAGAACTCTAACCCTGCCCTGTGCCCAAACTGAAACATCAGCTGGGATTATTTGGTGTTTTTCACACTGATAGAGTCTGACCAGCTATCGTTATTTCTACTATTCTGTCAAAAAAGTACACCACAAATAAATACTGATAACTGCAGTCTTCCCTCTGTGTGTGTGTGCACGATAGTACTTGGGTTGTGCCGTGCCCCGCGGTCCCGTTACGACTGTATGCGTGCCAGCAGAGCCCTCTCCTCCTCTCCCCTCTCAGCTGCTATTTTTGCCCTGTTCTTATGTAAGCCGCTCCTGACGCGCTGGAGACAGAGGCAGAGTACGGAGTTGGGATGGTGAGAGCATCCCCAGCGGACACACACATACACTTGCCTGCACGTGCAAACACACACACACACACACACACACACACACACACACACACACAAAATATATACTAAGGGGAGTGAATATGTGACATATGCAAACATACAGAGCAAAACAGAAAGTGATGCTCTGCTGGCTGTCAGATGGTGACACTACACATACCGAGGCATCCTTAAACCAACAGCGGAACTGTGTGTGCCTTGGCAACTGTACTGTGCATGTGCGTGTATGACTCTAAGGTGTGCAGGCACATCATGTAGATTACTGCAGTAACTATCGTCATCTCTTTTAAAAATCTGTTTTATTTCCCTTCTTAGCTTCTATTTTCTCTACTGGAGCAGTGCTCTCTAACATGATCACTTCATGGTTCTGGGCATGTTGTCAGAGCACTGTGATTCTGGCCCTTACACTGTTTATTTTAGCTGCATCTAAATCTAACAAGTAGAGCTTGTTCTACTGTTGTACTCAAATCAGTCCGGATGAGAGTAGTAGTTAAACTCCTTGTATTTAAATCTGTGATATCAAATGATAATGTTTGGTCATGGAAAAAAAGCCTTGATGCTTCGACTCTATAGTGTTCAGGTCAGCAAATGATGCAAATATATGTAGAACATTTCTATCATCACCTTATATCACTCTCACAACTTACACACAGCTTTTGGAACAGAGTGTGCAAAATTAAGTAAACAGAAATATTATCCAATGATCATTGCTCCAAATTTAATACTAATATTGCTATAATTTCTTCAATTTTCTGTCAGTTTCACTTCCCTGTAGGCAATATATTTGTAAAAAAGTACAAAAAAGATTTTTCAAATGTTGTACATCTTATTTCAGAGCAAAAGTCTTTTAATGCACACAAATGATTTTGTATGATGTCAACTGAAATTTCCAACACTCAAATGACAAATTTAGGTTCTGTGTGCATTTCTGTGTTTGTGTATGTTATTTGGTGTTTTATCCATCAGTCATTATTATGCAAAACACTGATGCTGAGGTCTCTAATCAACAATCAAAGCTCAGGTTGGGATCTAATGTATTTTTGTTCTTTGAAGTTGTAACCATCTTTGTTTTTTGCTCTCTCTTCCTTAACACTACTCCCCCCTCCATTTTATTTATTTATTCATTGTTTCAATTAGGTTCTTATCTGTGAGAGTATATTTATTTCAATGCAAGGTGAACAAGTGCACAAAAGTCTAATGAAAGCAAACAGATATATAAAAAAAAATACTTCAAAGTTATAAAACGTATAACTTCAACATAATCAAATAGATACACAAAACTCAACCCCCACAGTGTGTACACACGTGCCGCAATCTCCATAAATTAGGACTGTCAGTGTGCGTGAGGGTGTAATAACTGACACCTGGTAATGAGCATGCCATTCTCAGCCAACCAGTGGAGAGGGAAGGTGTTGGGTTAGAAGTGTGGGGGTGGCAGAGGTCACAGGTCAGGGGTCAAGGTCACCTCCTGCGGGGTTTGGCTTTAGATGATTGGAGCATCCCTAAATTGAGGGATGTGGTGACATAGGGGGACATGGGGGTACCCCAACAGGGAATTGACGTGTGTCACAGCCAGCTGGGGTTAAGATATTATATAAAAGAATATTCATGCTCATTTTAATTGTCAGAAAGTAACTGCCACCAGCGTGACTTGGCAGATGGAAGACAGCTTGATGTATATTTTGTGATCTGACCCTATCCATGCGTGCATATGCGAAATAAACCTTTTTTATACTTGATGTGATATTGTGCTATTTTTGTAGCTTAAGACAGAGTATTCGCCCACAACACAGCTTACAAAAATAACAAAAAAGAAAAAGCTAAACTGAATAAAAATGGCCACCATCACAGGTTTGTGAATTGCAGTTACCTATTTAATAGACCTTTAATATATCTCTTTTCTACTGTGTGACTCCGCCAACGTCTACCTACAAGGGTGAGCGTGCATGTACGTGCAGACGTTATCAAATGAGGACAGCCGCCTCAGCCATCTTAGCTGTGCATTTGTGTTTTTGTGTCTATCGCCGTATGCCTGTGATGCTTGTTCACTGACGCAGCATCAGCAGCCCACACCATAAATACTGCATGGCCTCAAAAAATAGAGAGGATGGAGGGAACAAGGGAAGAGGAAGGAAAGAGAGGGAAAGAGATGAGGAGGAAACAAAGAGGAGGGGGAAAGCCTCGGTTGTTAAGATGAAGGGCGACAGAGGGGCGGACGGAGGAAGAGATGGGAGAACTGGGGGGTGAGGAGCAGGGAGGAGAGAGTGACTAAGAGATAAAAGTGGAGTGAGTGGATGCGAGTGTGTTTGTGTGCTGAGCGGATGGCCTCGGGGAGCGGTCGACTCACTGTGCTGCTCTGCGGATGTGCTGACGGGCTCCAGGCCGTTTGCTCACTCACTCACCCCTCCGCTCTGCTCACTGCAAAGAGGACAGAGATGGGGAGGGGGTGCAGGTGAGATGGGTGAATTGGGGGGAGCAGGGGTGGGGGGTGAGACAGGAGGAGAGCGGGAAACTGGGAAAGAATGTGGGAAAATAGATGGGGGAAAGAACTGAAGGGTGGAAGAAAAAGGAGGCATAAAAAAATCACAGAAAAAGGGTGAAGAGGGACAGAGGTGACCATATGTTTGAATAGGTTAAGGAGCAAAAAAGGGCGGGAGGGTGACTATGGGAGCAGTAGTAGGATAAAATAGAGGGATGAGTTGACAGGTTGGCAGGGTAAAGAAGTGGCCAGATAAGACGCCTCTATCCTCCACTGGGAGCTAAGTGGACGAGGGATACAGGGAGTTAAACAGGGTCTACGTTCTCTAATAAGGAAGTATCCAATAAACCAACTGACATGCCATTGGTGCAGCTGTGTGCACCCTCAGCATGCACAGTATGCAGTGTGTGTGTTCTGCCTATTAGCATGTGCGCGCAAATGGAGTAAAGCTGTCTATGAGCAGGCATAATGAGCACTTGTGCATAATGTGAAGTGAACAGTATGTTTGTGTATGGAAATGGGTGCGCAATTGATCTGCAGTGTGTGAAAGAACAGCAAGATGTGATCTCAACAGTGATCATTCTAAATACATCACATCATGTTTTCAACCCTGGATGATGACGCAGAACTGCTGTTGCCCTCCAACATGCAGATGTCACTTTGACTGTTGAGAGTTCATGTGTGCTCGAGTGTTTCCATGCACACACGTGAAGGTATGTTACTAAAGAGTTGTCTTGACATAAGAAACTTACAATTTGGGAGCATGTAAAATGGGGGGTCTTTATGCAACATCCCAGGGAAGCCAGCAGATTGAGACTAGTGTTGCTGAATATGGAAAGAGGGCACACAGCAAAGGCTGCTGGGAGTTTCTGATTGGCTGCTAATGTTGCTATCCAGGCTGGGATTGGTGGAGCTGACGCAGCCCAACATCACGTTGTCGGGACTAAACCCTTTTGAACTGAGGCAAAGCAGAGAGGCACAGATCTCAAAACACATACACACATATGTGCATACACACGTGCAGATACACACCCACATACACGCATTAAAAGGAAGTATTGCAACTGAATATGCATCTGTACATGATAGTTCCACATGCACTCCAACATAGTGTATATATATAAACCAGGATGGGCTCCTTGTTGATCGTGTCAGGAGAAAACGGAATTCATAATGTTCCTGGGCTTGTCTCCATATATGATGATCTCTAGTGAATCTGCGCAGTTGAAAGGGAAAGGAGCCAACTTCCTTAATTTTTCCATTCTCTTTTAAGCCCAGCGCTAAGGTAGACAGAATAAATTGGAGCTTAAGCATGCGTGAAGGCACAGCCAGCAGGCCCCTTTCCACCACTCCACGCCACATTTGTCAAATCAGAGGAATTTCTGCTACACGTGAACCCAGAATCAGAGAAGAGAGAGAAATGGCAGGGATTCACATTTAAGTCACGCACAAGGAGCAACACTCCTAGAAAAAAAATTTTGAGTTTGTGGTTATTTTGCAATATGTCGTCTGGTCTTAACTGTAACAAAAAATAAATAAATAAATACACAACTAGCTGAGTGCATAGTCAATAAGCTGCATGCTATTAATAAAACATGAGATGAGACAAGGCAGTGAGTCAGGGGAAATGCATGACTACTCTTTTGGCCTCACTTCCTTTGCCCCGTGGTGTGTCGGCTCGACTCTGCATGTGCCTTTGCCCATAGTAAGACGTGTCTCTGCCATTGGCTACAGTGAACAGGAGAGGAATCTCTTCTGATTGGGATGATGTGGTTCCCGGATGAACCTCAATACAAATACTTTCCTCTGCCTCTTTTTTTTGTCAACCCACCTCTAGTTCTAGTTGAACAAATAAAGTGGAATGTGAAGAACATATGAAAACACACAGCGGATCTGTCAGCTTATGTACATAGTTAGTTGCACAAACATGGCTGACATTTTAGTGTATTTAGCTTACACAGTGCATGAGAAAACAACCATGACAGATGCAAACGAGATGCAACGTCAGTTCTGTCATCTCTTTTGCATTGGCAAAGTGTGTGGTGTGTGTGTGTGTGTGTGTGTGTGTGTACGTGCAAGCCTGTTTTAAGGCTGAAGGTCAGGCCTATGAATCTTTGATCCATCTCTTCCCAACTTGTTATGTCCCTCCCTACATTCAATATGAGTGAGCAGAGTACCTCTTTGCCTGTCCTTTCTTTCTCACACATACATACACACACACACACCCTCCCTGTGCCCTCCCAGTGCATTAATGTTCTTACATCACCTCCTCCAGTGAGCAGAGAAAACAAGAGAGCAAGAGACTTGAAGAGATGGAGAGATGAGTTATGGGGGGTGGGAATCATGTCGCCGCTGGGGAGGGAGTTGAGTGATGGGTGGGAAAGAGAAGTGTGCCATTAAAGAGAAAAGTGTGGGAGACAAGGATTAAAATGCTATGAAGTTAAACATATGCAGCATGCTGTAGAGTATGTAGTGTAGGAATATGGATCAAAACCCAACCTAAGTCAAATAGCATATAACCCTGTTGAATTATTTTGGGGAAAATGTTACACTGTTACAGAAAAGTTTCCCTCGATTAACAACTGCAGAATTGCCATCAAGGGATTAAACCCACCCATGGAATGCACTATGCATAATAAAAACAAATTCACAGACATTATTCACCCCAGAAAAGACCAAAATTAGTATAATCATTGCATCAGTCGGAAGCCCATATATGAAATGAATGACAAAAGGCTGGTTTACATTGGATTAAGTACATGCCATGCACATGCTCTAACACAGAGAGGGTTTTTGCAATTGGGGCTTGAACATGCACCACACTGGTGTCTCTCTCCATGGATGGCTGGATCTCAGACACATTAACACTGTCTGGCATTGACTTACACCCATGAGACCTCCCCCCACCACAAGGCACGCACAGGCACACGTCTGGGCATCATCCTTCTGCTCTAATACACCCTCTGCCCCTCGGGATGGGTCTTATTTGAGGACGACTTTTGGGTTTGTGTGTATGTGCATGTTGCTACCTTGTGTAGGGTCGTGGCTCTCCCAAAAGCGTTTGAGCAGTTCCTCAAGGCTGATGTCTTTAGGGGAGAAGACCACCCTCACCACCTCAGTGTGACCCGTCAGACCTAAGGAGAATCACAAAGTTGCATTAATCCAAATCAAGTTGTATGACATTTTTGCTTATGATGTCTGCTTGACTCATTGCACCCTCCTCATTCTACTCTTTGGCCCTAAATGCTGCAAAATGTTGGACACAATTGACTAACACCAAAATCATTATGTCTGTATGTCTCGTCAAACTGTAAAATTGCAAAGGAGAAATTATGAATAGCATCCTTGTGTGTTCAGTCTACGTGTCATTGATGTCAAGTGCCGCAGCTAGAAGACATTCAGGTTGAATCCACACAAAGCTATGTTTCTGCTTATGGCACAATGGGAAAGACAGAGAGAGAGAGAGAGAGAGAACACAGTAAAGGTTTGAGCTTATGGTGAAAGTTGCCAAAAGCATGCAGACACTTGCACCTTTCTGCAGCTGCCAGGACCCCAAAGCTTCAACAAGCCCAATGCAGGGAGTCTCAAACTGGGGGATGCTTTAGGTCTCACATGAAGGTGCATGCGCACAGACACAGACACACACTTTCACAGCAGACAGACCTCAATGCAAAAATATACCTTTGCTAAATGCAAATGCAGAGGTGTTAACTTTAGATTGCATCAATAGTAGCCATTCCTTTCTCTTGCTCACATATTACACATGCACAGGTGTACACACACATACAGTATATATATATATATATATATATATATATATATATATAATATATATATATATATATATATATATATATACAGATGGATGCCCAATTAAAGGAAAAGATTATTCCTTCATTTATATATACACAACCTTTATTTAATCAAGTAATATCATTGAGATCAAAATAAAAAAAATCTCTTTTGAAAGAGACCTGAGTACAGCAGATAGAAAGAAAAACAAACATAGCCAGACATAACAAAAGGACATACAGTATCAGAGACAGTCACAGATGTCACTATATAGATTTGGAAATAAAAGTTTATATTACATCACTTGGCATTATGGTGATGGTGGTGGAGAGCATTGTCTTACATGTTGGCCCAAAATCTTCCATCTGTGTGAAACTGGGTTGAGCTCTGGTGACTGCAATGTGTGTGTGTGTGTTATTTATTTTATACATACATACATACTACACAGTATCTCACAGAAATGAGTACACCCCTCACATTTTTGTAAATATTTTATTTTATCTTTTCATGTAACACTGAAGAAATGACAGTTTGCTACAATGTAAAGTAGTGAGTGTACAGCTTGTATAACAGCGTAAATTTGCAGTCCCCTCAAAATAACTCAATACACAACCATTAATGTCTAAACCGGAGGCCACAAAAGTGAGTACACCCCTAAGTGAAAATGTCCAAATTGGGCCCAAAGTGTCGATATTTTGTCTGCCCACCATCATTTTCAAGCACTGCTTTTACCCTCTTGGGCATAGAGTTCACCAGAGCTTCACAGGTTGCCACTGGAGCCCCCTCCTCCATGATGACATCACAGAGCTGGTGGATGTTAGAGACCTTACGCTCCTCCAACTTCTGTTTGAGGAGGCCTGTTCTGAGTGGAACCTGTCCTGTTAAATCACTGTATGGTCTTGGCCACCGTGCTGCAGCTCAGTTTCAGGGTCTTGGTAATCTTATAGCCTACGCCATCTTTATGTAAAGCAACAATTCTTTTTTTCAGATCTTCAGAGTCTTTGCCATGAGGTGTTATGTTGAACTTCCAGTGACCAGTATGAGAGAGTGAGAGCGATAACACCAAATTTAACACACCTGCTCCCCATTCACACCTGAGGCCTTGTAACACTAACGAGTCACATGACACCAGGGAGAGAAAATGGCTAATTGGCCCAATTTGGACATTTCTTTTTACTTTGTCCTTCACCCTCCGCGGGTGGTCTCATCCTTCGAGCTCGGGTCCTCTACCAGAGGCCTGGGAGAGTGAGAGTTCTGCGCAGTATCTTTGCTGTTCCTAGTACTGCACTCTTCTGGATCGAGATGTCTGGTGTTCTTCCAGGGATCTGCTGTAGCCACTCCTCCAGTTTGGGGGTCACTGCCCCGAGTGCGCCGATGACCACGGGCACCACTGTTGCCTTCACCTTCCACGCCTTCTCCAGCTCTTCTCTGAGCCCTTGGTACTTCTCTAGTTTCTCATGTTCCTTTTTCCTGATGTTGCCATCACTTGGTATTGCCACGTCAACCACAACGGCTTTCCTCTGCTGTTTGGTTGGTTTGCCATTACCATTCTGTCAGTCTGAATCTGGAAGTCCCACAGGATCTTGGCTCGGTTGTTCTCTACCACCTTTGGAGGTGTTTCCCACTTTGACCTCGGGGTTTCCAGTCCATACTCAGTGCAGATGTTCCTGTACACTATGCCAGCCACTTGGTTATGGCGCTTCATGTATGCTTTCCCTGCCAGCATCTTACACCCTGCAGTTATGTGCTGGATTGTTTCAGGGGCCTCTTTACACAGCCTACACCTTGGGTCTTGTCTGGTGTGGTAGATCTGGGCCTCTATTGCTCTGGTGCTCAGGGCCTGCTCCTGTGCCGCCATGATGAGTACCTCTGTGCTGTCCTTCAGTCCAGCCTGCTCTAGCCATTGGTAGGATTTCTTGATATCAGCCCCTTCAGTTATGTTCCGGTGGTACATCCCATGTAGGGGTTTGTCCTCCCATGATGGTCCCTCCTCCAGCACATCTTCCTCTGTTCCCCATTGCCTGAGACATTCACTGAGCACGTCATCTGTTGGAGACATACACATGCATACACACATATATACAAGGTGTATTGCAGACAACAGAAGGGCTGCCAAATTCATGCATTTGGCCTGATACCCGCTTTCTGTCTCTAAATGACACTTTCCACACCCAAAGGATCATCTCATGCCAAATGAACATGGAAGACCTCACCTATAAACAGTTGTTACTTAAATCAACAATGAGCACTTAGTTGATATTAGCAGTCTGTCACAAGTATCTGCCAGCAAATAGTCCATGTTGGCTGGAGTTCTCCACCTTTTTTTAATATAATAAATTAGCAACATATACTTTCAGTGTATGTCTACCCTTTTCACTACGTACATACTAACACAAACTGGCTCAAAGAATGTGACAAGAAGGGAGTTATATTTAAAACAAATGGAATTTATTAAAACAAATGAACAGGTTGTGGAAGTCAGCAATGTTAGCCATGAAAGCAATGCATGGATGTGTGGCATGTGTGCTGTGAGAGGAGGCTGCAAGGTGGACATCAGCTGTAGGAAGGGAGGCAAGAGGAAACACATGGGCCAGCTTATATAGCCAAAGGACCAGGTGAGCTTAATCAGCTAACACCCGTCCCAGTCAATTGTCTACTGAGGTTGGCAAGGACAGCCTCCAAGATAGTGGGCATCACAATACACAAACTCTCACCTTAAGCACACATATAGAATACATAGTGAGTTGGGTTGTAGGCTAGCAGTCATAGTGGAGGAAAGTCAACAAGAATGGCAGAAAGCAGAACAAAAAGAAAATGCAGCAAAACTAGCTGTCAAGTCCTGTTGAGAAAAAAAAAAAAAAAAAAAAAGGTGAAGATGAGGATTTTCCACACTTGTCCCAACTAAAGAAGGATGAAAGGCTGAGAAGTGGTGCAGACCAGCACCACTAGAGCTGCTAGAGATTCAATGTTTTGCTAAAGGACACTTCAGCAGGGCGAATAGCCTTCTGGGTGATGATGGCCTCCCAAATCATCATGCCATCCTGTTACCCTTTTTTGTTTAATTGTTCTCTGCTGTTGGATACAATAAAACTTGACCTCATGAAGAGAATGTCCTCATCAGAAACACATCACAGCATTGATTGCTTGTTCAAACATTTAAAATGACCTTTGTTTAGGTTTTCCTCACAAGCCTTCTCTTGTGGTTGTGAGAATATTGTCTTTTCTAAGAAGGAAAGATAGAAGTATCATGGCATTGTTATATCATTTTAAAGGGAGGATGACAGAGTGGATGGTTTGGTCAGTGTAACAGGTGACTTTGACAAATGAGGCTGTAGTTCACAACTAGTTCCGTACCAAGAGTCAACATTGGTTTCTTTTAACCATGAACACAATCTTTCCCTAACAAGTAGTTTTAGTTGCCTAAACTTTGGCAGTGCAGAAAACACTGATATGAATCTTTATATGGAATGATCATATGGGTCGCTTTGGAAGACACTGCCAACTGTAGCAACCCATTTTGTAGCACGAAAAAAGGTTACAGCATCGATTCTTGATTCTGTATTGCAAACGTAGTGCAAAATGGACGAAACTGCAAATTAGTCGAGATAAAATATGCTGATTGGTAATGACATCTATCCATCTCTCAGCTGTCTGTCCCTCCCAAGACAAATTTGACTGCATCTCAGCCTCTCCTTTTTCCATCCTTCCCTGGCTCTGCTGACAGTTCCATCAGCCCCTTCATGCTGTCCATCTGTCTGTCTGTCTGTCTGTCTGTCCTGCCCTGGCTGTGTTGACAGCTCTTCGGTCTCATGCCGTCGCAGTGTTCTGCTCCGTCATGGCCACTGGAGCGACTCCTGCACTCTCTCAGCCGATAGACAGGCAACCATTCTCTCACACTTTTTTCTCAAATTTTCTTTCCCCTCAAAAGTTTATTTTACCCGTTCCCTCACTTGCTGCAGCTCTCAATCTCTCTTTTTCTGTCATCTGTCTCCATCTCTATACTCCTCCATAGCTGACCATCTTGTTGCTGGGAAGCTGACAGAACGAGAGACAGAGAGGCAGACAGATAGGAAACATACAATCCCTTGAAGGGCTCTGCTCAGAAAGTCTGCCAGCCAAGTCCAAAGCGTCTTTCCCCTCCTCTCCATGTCCCCCATGCTGCGACTGCACCTAGACTCCATGCCTGCCTGTAATTATATGCCCTCGGAAATGGAGAAGCACCAAACTAACAGCTCACGACTCCTAAAACACAAGAGAGGCACACAGAATAAGACAGAGCTAGACATCTTCATTTGAATTATAAATCAGCACACTACGTGAATCTATTTGAATCTCTCAATGAGGAGAACGGAAAGAAACAAATTCGGACATAAACAGGTAGCCAAACATTTTCAAGGGCTTTGATAGCAAATGCACAGAATTCAAGCTTGTATCTCCAACATCTTGTTTGCCAAATTATAGTCTCAGGGAAAGGAGCCCATTTATGGCGCTTCATACACAGTAACCTCTGATGTCAAAAACACTGCAGTACAGCACAGTACAGAGCCCAATCCTTACAAGTAGGTCATGGGGGGGTGGGGACGGGGGGTGCAGCCCATCTGGAGCGGTGCATTCTGAGTAGTTGACTGCAGATGAAGGGAAGGCGGTGAGAGGATGAGAGGGCTGTACTTAAAAACACCCTTTCTAGCTCTGTACCTTTGCATTTTTTGGTCTCTTGAACCCTGACTGATCTCATGGAGAAATGTCCTGCCAACCCACTTCACCTCCTCACAGGGATGGATCACGATTAGGTAACAAATATCAAAGTGTAGAATGTATACTTATGTGAAAATGTGCAAATACAGAGTATATTACCTGAGCAGACCTCGGGGTAGGTGGGGTTGGGTGTAAAGCCGCCGGCGTAGCCCACCTGTGTGGAGAAGACTCCTGAAAGCCGCCAGAAAAGTCTCTCTGCTCCCCAGAAACAGCCCATACCTGGACATAAAAAGAGCATGCAAACACACACAGACAGTATTAGTGCTTCTGTGCTACCATACCATTCATAGAGAGGCCAACATTTTACCAAAATGTGTCAATATCCACAAACTGGTAACAGAGGATTCCATGTTGGGTTAATTCTCATTACAAAAATGTGTGATTGTGCAGTCTCACCAAACATAATGGTCTCCATGCCTTCTGGAAAAGGCTCCACAGTGGGATTCCCATTGACTGCATGCTTGCCTGTGAAGGGAAACAGTGTGCAAATGTGAAATCAGATCACAACACTGTGTTTCAACAGTGCAAATTTCAATATGCGAGTAAAGAGGCCCATTAGCGGCCTCAACTAGGCCTCATAGGTCTGCACTTCGTTACAGACTGACCCAAGCCAGCGGATAAGAGGCAGAGGCTTCTGTGCTTGAAGACATTTAAGAGATTACACAGCTTTGACCGCCATTCTATCCCTGCTGTCCTCTCAATACCCACAATTAAAACACAATCACGCAATTATTTTCTGATCTCTCCCTTCCTCTACATCTTCGAATGTGAGTGTACGAGGTGTTAGGCTTGGCACCACTGGGTGTCCACAAAGTGAACCAATGACAACACTTCAGGGGCATGCGCTTGTATAACCTCATGAGCAGGGAAGGGTCCCGCAAGTAGACCCAATGCTGTCCTAATCTTCGCCATGTTATAAATACCTCATAAGTAAAACAAACTGGAGTGCTGAGAGGTGGCAGGGGGGTGGACGCAACTGTGCTGCATGGAATTAGAGCGCTAAAAAGGAAGTGTGTGTGTATATGTGTGTCTGTGTATTCCACAGATGTGTGAGGAGGATTAGGGTTTAAGAAGACTGAGGTGACTTAGCGTGCAAATCTCCACTAAGCAAGGCTGGTTTGTACTGCAACCACTAATATTAGTCTACAGATAAACAGGCCACAGGGTACACTAAGAGCTTCGAGCAAGCATCCATTATTAGTATGTGCCTAAGTTCAATGTGTGATTGCTCTCTGGCCGCTCAGAGATATGATGTGTGACACTGACCTGAAGACAAACAATCTCTAATCTGATACAGTCATAATAGTTCATTTCCTAGATAGGCCTGGGATGATCTCTAACTGTGACAACAGGCTAAAGACCAGTTACCTGCAGTTTATTTCAGATTGAGTGATTACTGTAAAGCTAGCCAGTGGGATCGAATAGAAAAGAAACAGACCCATGCCTAGACCCTAAAGATTAACAAGTGTTTTGAAGAATATAGGAAGCAAAAGAAGCACTACAGCACTTGAGTTGATACCACCTGTCTTGGCGTGCCACCTTAAGGGCACTTTTTGATATTAGACAAACTTGTTTGGGTTTTCTCTGCAGTAACAGATTGCAGAAGCATAAAGGACTCCTGAAATGTCACAGAGGCCTGGCTGCCTTCAGGCAGTCCCTTCCTGCCCTCCTGTTGTGCGACAGTTCTGTCTTTTAGCAGCAGGTTGTTTGGCACCACCAGGTCATGTTTACGGGCAGAGTTAGCTGCAATCAAAGTACATCTGTGTCAGTGACTGTACTGCATAAATATTCTCAGTCCACGGGGGTGACTTAAGGTGGTGGGAGGACAGGAAAAATCTTCATCCTTCTTCTGTGAATTTGTTTCGTCTATATCCTCTGCTCACTCTCACCCTCTGGTCCTGTGTTTCTGGCCACAGAGATAAAAAGTAGTGAAGTTGCCAAATGACAGAGAGAGAAAATGAGAGTGCGAGAGAGACAAGTGTGTGATGGAGGAGGAGGAGTGGGAGGAGGAAAGAGCCTGCCAAAACAATAAAAAGGAGTAAATAGCCAGTGAAAAGCAACAGATGAGGGTAGCAGAAAAGCAGTGAAGGATTCTTTTGGCTTTCAGACCACCATGCCTTTGGGCGCTATATAAAAAGACCAAGCACTTCATCCAAGAGAGAACACAGAGAAAACAAACAAGCAAACAAATAAACAAAAAAAAAAACAAAAAAAAAAAAAAAAAAAGGTAAAAATGAAGACAGCCAAGAATACGCCGACACAGCACTGTCCAGAGAAGCCAATTCCGAGCCAAACCTCCCTGCCCTCTCGTCGCTCTTCATCTTCACTTCACGCTCTCTTCCACACACCACCTTCCCATCATCCCTCACTCTCTTACAAACACGTGCACACCCGCCTGCACGCACGCACACAAGCAGCCGCACACCAACCTCTGCTGTGGGTATTTCTCCCATGGAGCAGCTGGCAGAGGTCCAGGTGGTGCCAGGCTGGCTCCTTTCACTGTGCCTAGCCCAGCATTCCCCCCTGCCAGCCCAGCGCCCACACCCCATTCTGCCAGAATTACCCCACCTAACACACAGGCACAGAGAAAGAACTGGCTGAATACCCTCACTACGCTGCCTCACTACGCCAGCAAAAGAAAGAACAGAGAACGACAAAAACAAGCAGGGAGGGTGACTGACTGAGCTTACAAAAGAAGAAAACAGGCTGAATATGGGGGAAGGATTCATGAAAAGGATTTTTTTCCCCAACTTGGATGAGATATGGGCGTAATTTCTTTTGTGCGCCTTTGTTTTCGAGGATATCTTAAAAACACAGTGCAGGCTATACAGTAAAGCGGGACTGAAGCGGGATACTTTGGTCACCTTTTGTTGCTTTTAGCATGGTGGTTGTAGGCGGCTAGACCAGAACCAAAACATCGGACCCGGCACCCTGCCACTTTGCTTGTATCATAGTTACCATAAGTCAAGGACACAACAATCTAGCTGATGCTTAGCGGATAATACGTCCAGTTTGACTTGTTTCGGTGTGTATTTAGTCTTTGTTACCCTTCGATTCTACCCGTGATCCTGTGTTTCTCACCCGTAAAACTGAAGTCCAAGCGCTGCTGCCCCCTCATGCAGAGACACGGGAGAGGTACTATCCCCGGATGCCAAAACTGGTAACGGAAAGGTCGATTTCCAGGCTGCTCTGTTTATTTCCTTCCAAAATCCATTCTCTCTCTTTCCCTCTCTCCTCCTTTTCCCTCCCTCTCGCTATTCCTCTTTCTAGCTTCACACAGGTTGGCAGAGAGTCAGGCACGAGTCGTCGGGAGGAGGCTGACGCTTTATACTGGTGCCAACTACCCTCTGCTGTATGGGAGAATGGGTAGGGGCGATAAAGAGTGGGGCAAAGGAGGGGAGGGGAGGAAAGAGGCAAGACTGGTGAGAGGTGGTCCATTTTAAAGAACAGTGAGAGGTAAGTAAAAGAAATGATGCGGCTGTGGCCTTCAAACAATCAACCCAACTTGGTATTGTGACACTTACATGCATTTAAAGCTGCCTCTGTTCAGGCTGGGAAAACTTGTCTCTGACTCTGAAGAGTACAACTTTGAAGCCATCCATGCATTCCATACATACTGTATCCTAGCAACGGAAACAGTTGCTATGGCGAAGACTACCTACAATAGCACTGGCTCCATTATCGCCTTCCAGTAAGATGGAGGCACATCCTGTTGGGGCCTGCTCAAATATCATTACTCAAACACTGATCTGATCAAGCACTTGATCAGCACAAATGAATAAATGACTCTTGTTTTTAACTACATAGTAAAATTTACCTTTACGCTGTCCCTCTGCAGATATACCAGAGCAAATCCATCCATTGTCTATACCGCTTATACTCTTCAGTGTCACAAGGGGCTAGAGTCAATCCACTGAGCATGCACTGGACAAGATGCAGGGTCCACTATTCAGGGTCTCCTATTAACCTAACTGACTGTGGGATGGAAACCAGAGCAACTGAAGGAAACCCCCTCAGACATAGGGAGAACATATAAACTCCACATTTCAAGTTGGGTCAGAACACAAGACTTTCTTGCATTCACAGTCCTAATCAGTGAGCCACAGCGCTGCCCATGAGCAAATCTCTCCTTTATTTATCTACTGTTCGTATACTTAATTTGCATGCTTTCCCCTTTACTCACATTTTTTTTCCTTCCCCTCTGAGCTTATTGAAAAAGCTAAAAAAGCAAGGGCATCTGGAGACAGCAGAGATGGGAAAACAAGAGAGAAATAATGCCAGAAATACATCTTCGCCATGAACCTGCTTTAAAGAGTTATAGTGAAGCATGTAACAGAGATTGATTTTGGTCAGCTGACCTCCCCCATCCTGTTTGGAAGAAATATTGGCAGTCTATCCTGCACTGACTCAAAATAATAGCTACTGTGCCCCTACCATGTAGCAATCTGCCACTGGATCATTCTCGCCAAGGTCACAGAGTACATTATACAGACTGGAGCGAGGGAGGGAACGCAGGACGTCTGAACAACGAACAAGGAGCTTCTTTAAAAGAGGCTGGAGGGTTAGAAGCAACTTTCAAAATTAGTGATCTTCATTGTAGAGTGGGGACAAATGTGTGTACTCGCACACAAGGCTGGGACTGCACAGGGCATATGTGGAGACCGTCCTTGCAACCCCTAAATTACTCATGCTTACTGGCCCACAAAGATAAACACAGAAGCGTGCTATTCCAACACACACACACACACACAAGAACGACCCCGTCCCCACCTAAGCTGCCCCCCACGGTGAAAGGGGAGGAACAGATTTCTGCCATGCGGTGTCTCCGAGCTGCTTCGACAGACGGAGCAGGAACTTACGACGGGGCGGAGCCTTCATGCGCATAATGCCCAGATGGGCCCCTGGACGCTGCGGCACCGCTTCCTCCTATGCACTCACACCCAGCTCCCACAATGCACTTTGTGGACGCCTCAGTCTGAGTAGGTGAAGACAGGGACCAGGTTCTAATTGCACCATGTTTCACCTTTGTTGCATACTCCTACGAGCCCTCCTGTCCCAAAATAGTACAATGAAAAGCTGAATGAAAGGATAAAACAGGCTGAGATGAGAGGGGTTTGACTCTGTACTACACAGCCAGAATGGCTGAAGTTATAAATATGAAGCAAAGGAAGGCGTATACATGTTCACATGCACTGAAACCAAGAAAATGGCAATAGACAATAAAACCTAAAAACATTTAAAAAAAACTGTAGTAACTGAAACATCATATTTTCTGTGAGTGCCTGTATGTCTCTGACAGTGCTGAGAACTTGATCCATACAGGCTTGTTTTATCCTGATTTCATCAACTATTTGTAACAATCCCACCATACAGGCTTTTGCTGCCACTTGACTCAAAGATTTCATTACTGTCCAAAAACTAAATCATAAAAACACCAAACAGGCTAAAAAGTATTACAGTAAATGTACCTCAGGCATACTTAGTTTAAAAAGGTTATGTACGCTACATTTGGTTCCCCTGGCCATAACCCAAAGGGAGAAGTCGCTGTTGATAAGGGAAGTAGCTAATGTGTGATAACGTTCTGCTGAGAATCACAACAGTGTAAGCAATACTTAATTTAAAGTCCAGTAATACTATCAACTTTTTTTTATATTTTAAGACAGTAGCCCAAAGAATATATTAACTGCAAACCCAAATAAGAGCTGGTGAATGTCCCTAAAGAGTCAGTGTACCTAGTCCACTGACTTTTCTACATAAAAGAGTCATATGACCTCACAAATGGTAGAACATACTGCTCTGTAATCCTACAATATGTTTATTAATTTGAAGAAATAAATACTTGTTTTGGCTTCATCCTGTGATTATCATTTCAGTCAACATGAAATCATGTCTCTGTTGTGTTATCTCTCAGCCCTTGACATTTCAAACAGAGAGTTGTGTCAAGATGACTGCTGGCCAAAGATTTTCAATTTTCTTATGTCAAGGACTCCCTAGTAAAGACACTTTAAACCACAGACACACACTTGAAAAAAGGTTTTGACCCTGGATCATGTAATTTCCTAAGATTATGTTTTGCCCCTTTTGTTGTCTGTCGTTTCTGCAGAATGGAAACAAAAAAGTTTAAAACCTGGAGGTAAAATGAGCCACTTCAAGCTCAAATTGTAAGTAATAGCCTAGACTCTTTGCTGAGGAAGCAGGGGTAGATCTTCCCATGTCGCAATACAGGATGTGGTAGGCCTAAAAGCCAACAGATATTTGGAAGAAAGTGCGTCATCTAACGTTACATTAGCTGCAACTTTTATGTCTAGCTGTCATTTTAATGTCTGTAGGCTATATCAGCTTGCTTTTACTTTACTTTCCTGAATAAAACGGCATGAAGCAATTTATTGTCGTTGTTTTTTTACATGAACTATTCAGAGGTCACTCAGGTGCGTTAATTCAAGCACGTGGACAGTTTGCCAACTCCCATCTTTTGGGATATAACTTGTCACCGTGTATTATTTACCTGCCACGACCATTTTCTCCTCTCTTCCCTTCAGAGCGCGGTCTCTGCTTGGCAGCTGAGTCTTATATGACATTGAGTCGGCGGCAGCGGGCGACACACAAACTAGAAGGAGCCAAACGGTTTGTGTTTGCGAGAACAACTGTGAAAATGGCAGAGTCTTTCGGGATACCTCCACGTCGCCACGCTGTTGCGTTTTACGGCGGTGACGGGAGAGGGAGGGGTGGAGAAAACGCCACCAATATGAATATTCATCGCGCGTGGGCAACATCGTGCACTGCATATTAACTAATCAAGGGGTTAATATGACTTTGGCACAAAAGCCTACAGTGCACCGTGTGCGGGAACGAAATTAAATTTAAATAAATATCTACCCCGTTCTGCATGCAAATGAGCTCGCGCCAATTATCAGCTCTCATTCTGTGGGAGGTGCTTCTGGTAGATCAGGTTGGAGTAGGCTATGGATGTATGGATGAGTAGCTTTCCCTTTGTGGTTCATTTTACATGCCTCTTCTGGGTTAGGCTAATCCTGATGAGTAACAACTTCAAGAGTCCGCTGGTAATAGCCTACAAAGTGGCTCAAGCCCTGCATGTATTATACAAAATGTTAAAAAGCATCTGTAAAGAAAACTGGTGATGTTCCTGTGTTTGTGTATGGTAGCTGTCCCTCTGACCATATGATGCTTCTTAAAGAGCATCACTATCCCATGAGTCATTTAAGCACATTTTGGCAACTATATATCATAATAATGTACATTTGACTCCACACTACTCCATGTTGGGTCTCTTTATCTTTTGATTTTTGTAATTCAAACCTGAAAACTGTATTTTTCTTTAAAAAATATATTTTATTATATGTAGCTTCATCTGTATGGTGGGGTATGGTGAAACAGTATAAAAGACACATTTATCAGGTTTGGAGACAATCTATTTTCTGCTGATTATCAGCTTGGTTGGGTCTTATCTGTTGACAAATGCCAAGGTCATAAAACTCCATCATTTTAATAAATAATATATTTGCTATCAAGTTACCTGGTCAGTTGATGGTATTCTCAAGGCACCAACATTGAAGTCAAAAACCACGACACTACATGCTATGTCATCTTTGCTGTAGTTTAGATGTGTTGTAAATTGCTGTCCAAATACTTCAAGCACTCATATCAATCACCTGGACGACCGTGCAACACTGAATGTTGACATCCAGGATGTGTATCAGTCATCAAAAGCTGGACATGATTTACATTCTGTTATAGATGGAAAATCCATGGACAAAAAAATAGTGTTGAGCTGAAATGATTAGTGATCGACAGAAATTGTTCAGCAGCAATTTGTTCATTTTTCAAGCAAAAACTCCCAACATTTTCTGGTTCCACCTTCTCCAATGTGAGGATTTGCTGCTTTTGTCTGTTTTACATCATTGTAAACTGAACGTATTCAGGTTCAGGACTGTTGGTTGGACAAAATGAGGCATTTAAAGATGTCACTGTGGACTCCGGGAAACTCTGATTGATATTTTTCTCTATTTTCTGATGTTTTATATACCAATGGATTAATCAGTAATGAAATAAATCATTCGTTGCAGCCCTAGACAAGAGTCACGGCAGCCTAGTGGTTGAATATGCATACCACATAACTTCCATCCTTGGTTGAGGAATGACATGCACTGTTGTTGCATGTAATACCCCTCTCACTCTGCTCTCACATTTCCTGTCTGATTCTCGACTGTAACCTATCAAGCAAAGGCAATATGCCACAAAAATAATCACAAAAAAAGTCACTAAGAGAGTCACAGGCCTGCACTGGTCAGGTCACTCTCCGAAGTGATTTGACTGCTTTTTGATTTTATTTCCACGACAGCCAGACCAGTAATGTGATAGTAAAGAGGACAATTATTTATGTGTGGGAACTTAAAGCATCCTTGTGCATGCTCTGAACCAGCCAATTTACCAGTAACAAAGAATCCAGGGCATTGTTCCTATATCCCGCAAGCCAGAATAACATCACACCCTGCTACAATCCCCCTTTCCTCTCTCTCTTCCCCTTTCTCTCGCTCTCATCTGCCGGGGAAATGAAGCTCAATCACCTGCGGAGGAGCTGAGGGCGGCACAGGGGACTTTGCAATGCAAATGCCAGGTAATTACCCGAAAGCTAGGAGAGTGGAAGCACACAGATGAAAATAGAGCAGGCAGAGAGAGAGAGAGAGAGAGAGAGAGAGAGAGAGAGAGGGAGAGAGAGGGGAGAGAAAGAGATGAACCGAGCACTGGGTTCACATGCCTGATGATGCAGGATGATTGGGGTGTTTGGGGGGTGTGTGGGGATGTAGGAAGAAGAGAGGGGAGAAGGGGACAAAAGGGTGATGAGAACCACATACATACATACAGAGATCCCACGGTGTGTGTTAATTTCCTCCCAGTGTGTGCATCTGTGAATGTATGTGTGCATTCCTCTGGCAAATGATCAATAAATTTTGTATTTTCCCGAGTCTCTGCTGTATGCTGTGATGGAGGAAGGATCTACTTTTAATTCAGAAGAATATCTGCGGTGAATAAAACCAGTTTTTTGCATGAGTGCGGCAGCAGTTTGAGTGGAAGTGTGTGTGTGTGTGTACGCTTGCATGCATAAGTGTTTGCGCCTGGGTGCTTGTGCGCATGTAGGCATGTGTGTATATGAGCTTGTGTGCACCATTGTGTGCGTGCTCTCTAACTTGTGTATGTAGTGTATGTGTGTGCATGTGGTGGGTGATTGCATATGTTTGTGTGTGTGTGTGTGTGGTTTGTGTGTTGTAGTGCAGGATTTAGTGAGTATGCCAGCTTGCAGCTGTTTGATTGTCAGGGAGTGAGAGCAAAGACATGTGCAGATGTGAGTGAGTATCAAAGAGATTATGAAATGACCTGGAATTAAACACCGCAGTAGATTTTAAGAAGGTATCGAGGCACGTTAAGCTCGCTGTTTGATTGCGAGTTGGTTGGAAAGCTGTATGTTTATGTTTACCTTGTTTAGACAGTTAAATGAAATTTTATTTAATAAGCCAAAATGCTCATTTGTAATTCCATACAGGACTCTAGCATTTGTTTGTTTGAGTGTTTGTGGAAGATTTTACCAAGCAATAGTGTGACTCACAAGCAGTTTGCACCTTGACTCAATAGATACCTCTGATTAACATTTGAACAGAACAGGAGCCAACCAACCAGAAAACAGTTTTGGCGATTTAGTGTAATTGTGGATTTGCTAAGGTCTCACTTCACCTAATTAGAATAATAAATCATGCCGCCTCGTTGTTTTCAAAGGGCCCTCCATCGTCTCGCCGTAGCAGGTGGGATTGTGGGATGGTGTGAAAAACAAAGTCTTTGATTGCTCTGCTGAAGCTACAGTCAGTTAAAAGCAACGTGGGGGATTCATATTCAAAACTAAGCCGTTTCATAGACCTGAGTGGGAAAAAGCCAACTTGACAAATTTTGATTCATACGCTGGCCCATGCTTGACTTCACTTGACATAAATCACTTGGCTCATTGGAAAATGGAGAGAAGAGATGGGGGTTTGTTTGAATGACATGAAAGGGGGGAGATTGCATGGTGGTACCGTTCCAAGATGGTTGTTTCTCCAGGGAAGTAAATACACATTCTTCTTAGGCTATAATATGTTATACCAGGTGACCTTGCAATGTAACATCCTCTCTCTCCCCTTCTCTCTCATTTCAATGAACTTTACTGACAGGAAGTACAAAATCAATAGCAATAAACGTAATTGTAGTGATGAAGAAAATTAGACCAAGCACATACAATAAAGACCAATATTAATAATAACAGTAGTAACAACGAGCTGCAACTAATTATTAATTATTAACTAATTATTATTTTCTAGATTAATCAGTGAATTTTGTCAATAAAATGTCAGAAAATAGTGAAAAAGCCCAAGGTGACGTCTTTAGATGTCTTGTTTTTTTTTGACCAACTGACCAAAACCCAAAAATATTCAGTTTACTATCCTAGAAGACTAAGAAAATCAACAAATATTCACATTTGAGAATCTAGAACTGATTATTTTTTTGGCCTTTCTGCTGAAAAATTGACTTCTAGATCAAGCGATTACCAATATAATTGCAGATTACTTTTCTGTCAATCAAATAATCGACTAATTGTTTAAGCTCTAGTAACATAACAAGTAACAATATCTATCTTATCTTAAAATCATGGAAGAGTATATGTAATACCGAAACAGAAAATATTGCAGAAGAGAATGCTGATATATAATATATGTACAACTGCCCTTTTGTTCATAAATATTCTCAGTCATGACAGGTGAATGTGAATTTCTGTAAATTGTGTTCTTTCAACTGCGAGAACTTTCCACAGTAAAGGAGGAAGTGCATCTCTGTCTCAACCTCTCCTGTTTAACAGTGATTACAACTGTATGCACTCCTGTTTAGGCAGCCATGTCTTTTTGTGTATTCTCATTTGATGGTCACTGAGTCTATACACGGTCGGGATGCGCCTCTGCTTCTGATAGTCTGCCAATTTGTAGTCTCTCTTTAGAGCCGTGTAGCATATCGTTTTATTGTGAGTTTTGGATTTGTTATTTCAGTGGTTCAAATAATTAGAATGAATTTGTTCAGTGATTTCGGTTCATTGTAAAATGTTTGTGGTGTAAGTGCTTATTTTATAAATCTGGAGAGCTCCTGCATCTGAAGGGCTTTGTACAGTATTACAGGGATTGTTAGGGACTAGATTTTAAGTTTAATAGCGCTTTTTCAATATTGATCATGAGTGGGAAGAATGAATTGTTTGTACTGGCAACCCTTATCTGCACCATTGGATCTCTGTTGGATGTTAGTCCCTTTAATAACATTTAATAAGCTGGTTGAGCCCTACACTTCAGCTGCATATATCTTTACGTTGTTGGGGAAATGATATGGTCTACCCAATTTTGTCTAATTTAGTCAAATGTCTTACATGCATTTTTTTTCTGTCAGACCAAATTTTTCTACAGAAATTCTGAAGATGTTGTGAACAGTTACAGCAGGCAGAGGTGGAAAATCTATTTAAATCATTTACTTTCCCTCTGAAATGTGATGGAGTACAGAGTCGCATAAAATGAAAATTCTCAAGTAAAAGTACCTCAGAATTGTACTTTAGTAGGCCTACAAGGTTGTGTTCATTGTGCATATTTATTAAATATACTACATTCTCCTCATACACTACCTGACAGACATATTTTGTTCCTTTATTCACTTAGTATTAGTTTTACTAATACTACATATACTAAAGATTTTTCCTCCTCACCCTAAACTTTTAAGTCATTTGTAAAATAACTTTTCTCTTTTTGTCCTTCCAAATCATTTTCTCTTAGGCACATTAGTTGTTGCATTTTTATACATTTCAGAATGGCAGGTAGAACTTTTGATATGATAGAAGGCTGTATGCAGATACAAGTAGAGGGAGAGGGAAAAAAAGAAAGAGATAGATAAACACAGAGAAAACAAGAGGTGATTTTATCGAACTGAGTGCAGCTATATAACGCCAGCCCACTTCCTCTCCCTCTCGCTCTGGCACTCCACCCGTGCTAAGAGTGGCTGGGCTAAGCCACTCTTGCCCTACATACAGCCTAAACTGCAGATTACTGACTGTCCCTCTAATCCCATGCACCAGGGCATGTGCCACTGTCACGATGCACCAACCACCCAATCACCCTGCAGCCTCTGTCACAGTGCCTGCTGTTCTGGTACCTGTGCAACCCTCCACCCCGATCCCTTACATCTTCTCTGTTTGTTTTTGGTCAGTCATTTTGGATTTTCGGTTTTATTTCTATCCAAATAAATCACACTGGAAGCAGGGATATCGAAATACTTAATTCCACTCACATGTCTTTCTCCTTCGCTCTCTCTCTCTCTCTCTCTCTCTCTCTCTCTCTCTCTCTCTCTCTCTCTGTCTTCCCTAGCAACACCCTGTCCCATCATCATCCTCCCAGTGCCCCCTACCCTCTCCCAGTTTTAACCTCCTTATGACCACCTGGCATGGGAGAGCTTCCTCCAGTCCCTCAGCCTTACCTAAACCACCAGGCCTGAGATTAGGGTTAATCTGGACCTTGTGTCATCCTGTATCTATCCACCACCCCCACAGCCCCATTCTTTCCTCCCTTCCTCCCTCCCTCCCTCCCTTCCTCCCACCGTCCCTCCCTCTCCTTACCAAAGAGGCTTTGGTTTAAAATCCTTTATTGTGAACCCCCGCTCCCCTTGCAGTGTCTTTCTGCCTGCTGCCAACTGCAACTTTTCCTCCCGCACCATATCCTCAGCCAATCCTTAAACAGAT
The DNA here is from genome assembly GCF_020085105.1 of Siniperca chuatsi. Lineage (NCBI taxonomy): Eukaryota > Metazoa > Chordata > Actinopteri > Centrarchiformes > Sinipercidae > Siniperca > Siniperca chuatsi. The sequence continues at coordinate 17,190,042 of NC_058056.1, forward strand.
ACTGGTAGAACCTGTCCCCAAGCTATGTTGGTTAAAAGATGTGAGCAAAGGATTTCTGCATTGTCTTTCTCTTTAGAATACAAGCACATGCACTATGCTAAAATGAAATGCTTGCTTGTATATGTGTGCATATGAGCATGTGGTAATACATGACTATACTTAGCAAGTGTGCATACAGTATGAGGACTTGCCGTAATGGTGTGCATGCAATGGTGCAATGGCGTATGTGTGCATCTTTGTGCATGTCCATGATTGTTTGAGAATGCTTGCTCAATTCATATGAACAAGGGATTTAGATGAGAGTCTAGAGAATTCATCCTCCACTCTGCTGTCCCAATCACCCAACCCCCGGTGCATTTAGCCAGCCGAGCTCTCCCGGACCTCTCACCCTCAGGACAAAGTGAAGGCACGGAGGCTCGAGCTCGATGAAGAGGCTCCACAATGGTGCAGAGAGCAAAGATGCGTAGAGAATGAAGACAAAAAGGGGAAAAGATACAAAGTGCTAAAGCCCCTTTTCATTTTTTTGTCTCTGAAAATAAATGGCAAATTCTCCCTCAAGCAAAGTCTCTTTTCTTGAGTTGAAAAGCCAGCAAAAAGCACTTGGCAGACAAAAACTGGTAGAATGGAGGGTGAGAGGTAGGGAGGCAGCCAGAGATGTAGGCCAGCAATAAAGTGTCTTATCGTAAGGGGCAGAGAGAAAGACCCTTAAGCATGAGAACCTGCATGAGTTTGACGCTTTAATGAGAAAACGGCATGGAGGATCCATTCAAATGATCACAAGATGCTGAGCTTATAATGTTAATGTCAAATTCCTTGTGTAATCATAATCAGCCAGTTTGTTGAGCACTGTTTAATTTGTTCCGATTACACAGATAGTATGTTCGCTTATTAAAAAGTCTGAGTACATGTAACATAATAATTATTTATAAGGTTCACGCATATAATTCCCAGCCAGCCAGAGGTTCCTCATGCCTCCAAGACACACACACAAACACACACACACACACGCACTACATAAACACACAAACACGTAATGCAAACCTGATGACATTATTGTTTATGTAGTAGATCTTAATGCATAGAGGTAGGACACTAAAGGTCTCCTAAATGGATTAGGAATATGGAATCACAGTACCTTGAGCAAAACGGGCCATGAGTTGTGGGATTGACTGGTAGCGCGAGAGTGACTGATTAAAGGGGAGAGCGACAGAACATGCTGAGAAAGGAAAAAGTCGGAGAGTGAGGGGCGAAACGAAGAATGTTCAAAGTGATTGTGCAAGAGTGCAAAATGTCCACAGAGAGCAAGAAATAAAGCGAGCGATGTAGTTAATGGATGTAAATTAATTGCTGTCATGTGGATTCTGATCCCAATAAATCAGGGTCAGTGTGGTCTCCGGTGCCATCTCTGCATGGTTGGGAAAAGGCAAGAGGCAGCCTTGATCTGATAGATACACACACACATATATATATATGCACAAACGCACAAAATATACACACTGTATTTGTACTGTTATTCAAATGTAATAAAGCATGAATCTCCATGAGAAATTTTTAGAAATGTTCTGATCCTTGTGCAATTTGTGAAGGAGATCAGATGGAACTTTGTCCATGAATACGTACAAATGTAATGTATCTACTAAATTCTGACTAAAAATATCAGCTGAAATAAAAATCTGTGGAACCAGAAAAAAGTTGTGTAATAAATGAAATGACATGTAAATAAATGAACAGCAATATAAAATAAAAGTCACTGCAGCCCTCCTAACACTTGCCGTGGTATAATCTGCCTACATGGGATATTTGGGATCCAGCATGCCGTGCCATAAGATCCCCTTCATCAGGAGGTGCTTTTTAGAGATGCACCTCAAGTCCAAACAGAAAACTGGATGGCAACTAGTGCAGACCAAACTGGGTTATAAATGCATTGTGGTCTAATGAATTAGCAATGCTTATTACTGAAAATTGCCACTGTGTTTTCTGCTTAACTAGGCTGCAAAATTGATTTACCTTATTTCCCCAGTCTATGACCATCACAAAGACATCCTGTTATTATGAGGGCTATGAGTATTGTTGTATGTGTTAATCAGAAAATACGTGAACCATGTATTTTAATTACAAATCATACGAGGGCAATTTTACAAAACAAAAGCCTTTTTAAAAAATGCTCATAATGCGATGCCCACAAATTAAAAGAAGCTGCCAAATCATAATTCAGAAAAAATAAACTGTCACTGCTGATGTTAACTTTTCCATAAAAAAAAAACACATTTCACTCATTACACTTTACACAGTACAGTATGTCCCATATTATATACACCATGTTTTCTTTGATACTGTATGCCCCAAAGCAAATCACTCATGTTCAAACAGTAATATCTGAACATGACAGAAATGGTGCAAAATGGGAAGTAGGTCACATAGCAATTTATTTGACAAAAAGGGATGGGGGTGGGGAATTGGGGCATGGTGTATGCAGAGGCAGCAGCAAAAAGGGAAGGTTTTGGGGAACACAGATGAGATAGTGTGTGTTAGCATGTGTGTGGGAGTGATTGTGCATGCATAGGTTCAACCTGGAAGTAAAGTTAAAAGCTGTTATGGTTATTCAAGAACTGCTTGGTCAGTATGGAATTGGAAAAAAAAGTCTTCTTGCTGACACATGATCTTGTACACTTATTATAAATAATACACACATACAAACACACACACACACACACTTATCAGAGGCTCCATTGCCCACTCCTGAGAAATTGAAACTGATATTGCAGTCACTGGACCAAATCAGCACATCTGACACAGAGTGTGACAGCAGCATTGATCAGCTGTCAATGAACTGCCCAGCTACCCCCAACCCCTGACACAGCTAAACATGCACACACAGTTGAGCCATATGTATCGGCACAGATATTTACAGAGTAAATACCTAAAATCTACATAGCATAGTGTAAATACACGTATTCCCCTGCACAGACACCCACACACTCGTAAGCTCTCTGGCTTCCTCCTGATCCTGTTTAAATACCATCATCACTGAACATCACAGCTGTATGATTTGCAAGTGCATGAAGGCCATATACCTCAGTATTCTCCACTGACCTACAGCACTAAATGCTACATCTTATCTAGCTATACAGTGCTGATGCATTTGCTCAGAGACGCCTTCATTTGTCTTCAGGTTCACTTCCCTCTAGGCCAGAATTTGTGGGTCATTGCTGCAAACTAGGTGATGCTAAAAAATGCTAGGTAGTGTTTTACATAAAAATAAATTCTGATGATAGGTGGTGAACTGCAAATTTTGAGATAAAAAAACTGAAAGAATTTTAGCACTTCTCCTGGAATAAACAGGAAGTGATGCAGAAATAAAAATTTGATTTTATATTGGTTAGTTTCACAGACATATAGGGGACATTTGTGTGTGACAACTCTGCAATAAATACTTCTGCAGCATTGCAATGTGGAACTTCTTCACCCAAAGAAGGGGAAAAAATAAGAATTAAAAATTCTGCAATTACTTTCCTCTTTGTTGTTAAAACCAGGGATTTTCAAAATAACTAAAAGCATTTAAATAATAAAAAAAAATAGAACATCAGTCATAAATGTTGGTGTGTTTCATATGGCACCTAAATAATACACATATATATACAAACAAATCAATCTGTGGGGCATTAGGTTTATGTGGCCCTATAAGACTATCTACTGTATATACTCTCAACACAATCTAGACAATCTGCCCAGACTGCACTGAGGATCTGTAAAGCCACATTAACACATGAGAGAGGCTCTGGAGCACCAGTCTTTTCTAATGACCCGATAATCCGACCCAAATGCTGCCTGCTTGCTAATCTCTCCATCGGATTATCAAACTAGGGACGAGCACTGTCTATTTGTCTCGGCCTGTCTCTCTTTCTTCCTGCCTGTCTGTCTCTCCCAGCTTGTCTCTTTGTATGACTGCTTGCTCTTGTATTTTCCCTTGTATTTCTATGTATGATAAAAAATTCTTTGCTTGCCTCTCTGTGATCTTCCTAGCTGTCTGCTGGTAGGGTTGCATGCCTGTTTGCCCGCTCTCATCCTCACACGTACAAGCTTTTAAAATGGAGAACGGGGTAGCAGGACATCAAAATGCAGTCGCAAATCTCCTTCCTCTCTTCATGCCAACGTGCACAAGGGTAAACATGCCTGACCTAAACATATGAACATATACAATACAGAATGCATGACATTTATGGCATGTAATTTATGCCCAAAAATAATAAGGTTCCAGCCTTCTCTAAGAAATACACAAAAAAATATTTGACACAAATTGGAAAGAGTGTATACCACAAAAACAAATAAAAGAATAGGGGATTCATTTTTGTTCGTGCTTCTATTCAAACGGCCTTCACTCACATTCTCTCTTAAAATCCGTCTCTCTATCCCTCAGAAATGGAAGGCCAAGCTGTCTCTATCGTTCCATCCCAAAGCTCTGCTGCAACGTTATTTATTGTGCATTTCATGTATACAGATCTAAACTAATGTCCTATTTGTCACACATCAACCATGTCTGATTCTATATATTTACTATAAAACACTGTCACTGTTTTCTGCCTGCAAGGCCCTACAAAATGTCTCTTTGATTTTACAGAAATCACTCACTGTCTGCTTCTATGTGTGTGTGCATCTGTGGCATGTTTGCATGTGTATGCATGACTTTGTTTTTGTGTGTGTTTGGACTGAGCCGCATCTCTGTCTTATATACTGTGGCTCAAACTGCTGTTGACAGTCTGCAAAAACTTTTGACATTTAGCTTTTCACAAAATAACACTTGACGCAACTAATACTAACTAAACATGTCTGAATTATCCTTCTGTACCTGGCAGTTTTTGCAGATTTGGTGACAGACGAGAGACAGATCATATTTTCCATGAAAAATAATATATCAAAAATAACTAGGATATTTTACCCCATCAAGGTATGTAATTCTGCATGATATTGAAATAGATATTTTATGCTTTTACTAAAATGGAGATCAAAGGGTGTGAAGTAAATGTGTGTCAAATCACTACTGGAAAGACACGCAGCCGTTTAGCCTGCATGGTTTTGGTAATGTCTGACAAATATCACACTACAAGCAATGACTCAACCAGACGATTCAAACCAACATTGCTTGTAACTGCAGACTGAGCATATGAAATTATCACAATCAGCCTGTACTGAACAGAGAGATACAATTTTTTCTAATGCTTCAAGCACATTAATGTAGTTGAAATAGTGATGAGAGAAAAAATTGTAAAACTAAGAATGACGGCCAGTATAAGCAAAAATTCTTGAATACAGTGGGATCGGTCAAAACATGAGCACATAAAAAAATATACTCATACAGAATGGATCTCTTTCTGCATAGATGTGACAGTTGTAGATGTCGACACATTTCAAAATAATGAGAAAGGTTAGGAGCAGGGATATCGGGATGAGCTAAGTGGTGAAGTGAGGCATGAGACGGGACAGAGCAATGGAGGGAGCGAGAGATGGAAAAGGATTGGTGAAAAAAAAAGACTTGAGGTGGGCCCTGGTAGATTCAGCGCTGTTAGTGGACGAGTGTGTGTGTGCATGTGTGTGTTTGTGTGTGTATAAGAGGTAAAAAGAGAAGGGGAGGGGGTGTTACTGCGGCTGTCCATTTCCCGGGATCAGCTGATGGCCACGGATGATGGAGCGGAGAGGGGTCAAGGGTCAAAGCCTTGCATTGTCAGCCTAGCCCCACTCTCCCGTGGGGTTTTCTCCCTCTCCCGGCCCCCTTTTCCATCCATCCCCCTGCTGCCTCCTGCACATTTACATACATTTATCAACACTGTGTGTCGCCGTGGTTCGCCGGGCGAGAGAATGCACTGCATGCATTACTGGCTGGCTACCCCTGCAGTCAGCACCGCTGCAGCTCGTGCATTCACTACAAAGCATTTTATATTGTGTTCAGGCACTGGTGCATGATACATATGTGCATCTGCATGAAATGTGTATGTGAATGCGTTATATATGTGAACAGATTTGTGTGAGTGTCTACAAGCACATCTGTGTGTGTGTGTGTGTGTGTGTGTGTGTGGTGCAGGACAAGACAAGGCCCCCCCCCCAGTATTAGAACTACCCTCCTCACCCCTCGTTCCCCCTCCCATTCCCACCACCCCCCACACACACCTCCCCCACTTTGCCTGTGTAATCCCTGCCAGCTGGCCCCGTTGGCTAATCCCTCTGCACTGATCAGCTGGGCCACGCATCCAGTACGGGACAGGACAGGGACAGGGGCAGATAGGGGCGGGACGCTGTGTGTGTGTGTGTGTGTGTCTGTGTCTGTGTGTATGAGTGCGTGCATGTGAGGTGGGGGGTGGTGTCAACCAGAAAGCATAAATTGAAGCCCGTGCCTTCGCCTCGGCGCAGTGTGTCTGTGTGTGAGCCAGTTGCCTGTTCCTCCTCGTCCGTCCATCCCTTATCTCTGTCCTTCTCCTTCTCCCTTGGATCCTCATACATATATACCTACCTGGCTTATATATGTATATTTTACATCTTGGGCTTTTTTGTCTTCCTTTTTGGTTTTGTCTTGAGCAGATCCAAATGGATTTTTCTAATGGTGGTGACTGGGTAGAATTTAGCTGAGTTATTTTTTTCCCCTGCTACCCTCTCTCCTCTTTCCCCTGACTGCATGCGTGACACCTGCCTGCCTCCCGTCCCTTCAGCCCCCTTGTCCGCCATCCCACCACCCCCCGTGTGCCTGCTCCCCTGCTCTTCCCAACCCACAAGGACCTTCACAGGATGGAGCTGCGCAGTCACAGCGACAACTACAGCAACAACAATAACAAAACCAGGACCAAGGACCTGAAGGAGGAAATACTCTGCAGCTCCTCTGCTATTTTTTGCCTCGTCTTTAGAGAGGAAGGATACATTTGATCTGAGCAAACCCTATTCAGCTTGTGCTACAGCAGCATTCTATAGGCAAATATAGAAAGAAATTGAGTGCAGTGGTCAAGAGTTTAAAAATAAAGGGATTTTAAATGTTACAGTTGCAGTTTTTCTGGATGTGAGAGTCTTGCGTAATGGCAAAGAAGCTAAATTCCTCCTCTAGTGTTTTTGCTTTTTGTTATACATCAGTATTTACTCTGTGCTAAATTATTCATTTGTGTATATAGTTATTAATCAGAGGATGGAGACTGTTGTTATTTAGATCCTGTTTTCCAGTCTGTACATGGCTATAGTTACATGCGCAGAGTGCACAGAGAGAGAGAGAGAGAGAGAGAGAGAACAGTAGAGAAGAGATGGAGAGTAGGAGGGAGGGAGGGAGGGAGGGTAAGGGGGAGATAACGACACAGCTTTACCAACTGTAATGAAGAACTGCTTGGTCTGATTAAACCGTACCAAGCTCTTAACCAGGAACGGCGGAGGCAGTGCTATGGTGAGGATAAGGCATAGCGGCGCATCGCAGTGTGTACTCATAAATATCTAGTCGTCATCCTTTGTTTTGTTCTGAGGGGAAGATGGTCTGCAGGAATGGTAGCAATCAGGTAGCTGGGCTGCTGCTCTCTTTATGGTGCAACAAAGGTAGCTTTGCTCGCTCACTCGTTCTATCTCACTCCCTGTTTCTCTGCGCTCTCCTCTCTCTGTGGTGCTTTTTAATGATGTACTGTAGTGTGTTTGTATGTGTATACAAAGAATACCTTAATGCTGAAACATCTGCTTTTATGATCATTAGATATATTTTTTTTGTTCACATTTTGTTGTTGGAAACCCTTTTCTTGCACATCCACAAACGCATGCATGCATTCACACACTCTGGGTCAGAGGAATCACAATGTCATTGGCTTGTATCATATATGTCCCCCCCCCCCATATTGTCTGTATAGAAAACCTGTTATCATTGCAAAGGGACAATGCATGTTGGTGTGGGATTAGCATGCAATGTACTTTGACGTGTGAAAGGACCGCATAGCCGCCTCTGAGCCCACAGGGAGGAGAGATCACAGGTGAGGAGAGAGGAGAAAGTCAAACAGGGATAGACTGACAAAATACAACAATAGGATGCACTTTTAAGATCAAGAAAGTGACAGCATTTAGCGAATAGTGTTCATGATGAAAAATGCTGTAGAACATGAAAACAAAAGAGGGGAAAGTGTTGCTAAAAGCAGTGTAAGTGACAGAGGAGAACAGGATATGAAAAGGAGCCGAGAATAATTTGGAAGTTTGGGTTTGAGCTCTTTGTGTTCACAGTGGACCTTGATTTAATTTCAATACAATTAAGGCACGCGGTGAATGCCAAGAGAGAAGCCACAGTCTTCGCTCACCTGAGAGACCAGCATAAAGCCACTACAGGACAGGAGGGTGGCACTGGTAACTACACAGATGGATGTTCGCTACAATCCTATGAGATTAACAAGCAGGAGAAGAAGCATTTGACAAAGAGGTTACAGAGCAGTGACCTAAGACAGGTGCACAGATCAGTTAATGCGAGCCAGACAAATCCAGGAGAGTTATTATAGAGACATACAGGAAACATAGTAGAAATGCGCCATAATCACTGGGCACCAGTCTAAGTAATATACTGGTTTCCATAATGACAGAACAGACAGAGCCGTAGGCAGCCTAACAGTGTCGGTCCTGTGGCCAAATGGACAGAGGGATCACACCAGGGGGATTTGCCATGTGGTGACAGAGGGCCACTTCAAAGGTCTGTGTGTTTACGCATGAGCGTACGCTTGCCCTATCTGAGAGGAAGATGGAAAAACAGGGTGAGAATCCTATAAAAGCACAATGTGCTGTTGTAGGAGAATTATTGTTTTTACTCAGTTCTGCCATAAAAGGCAACAACCTCCTGAATCATTCTCATGCATGCTGATTTATTTTATTTCAACTGAGCTTACTTCCATGACCACCCACACTCTGGAAATACAGGCTTTTAAATTATAAGTTCAATTAAAACAGTTTTCTTTTGTTTGTGAGTTTCAGTATCATGCCTTTGTTTGTGTTTTTGCTCTGCAAAAAGTCTCAATAAAGAAGTCATTTCATGGACAACATTTCTATTTGTACTATCTAGCATTTCTTTTCAAAGTAAAAAAGGCCCAAAGCACATCAAGTAATTTAAATAATGAGCTTCATTTCAACTCCTATAATCACAGCGCTGCATCAAATGATTCGAGCTGTAAATCGCTGTAGGCGATGGAGATGTGAGTTGACCTACATCTCAGATGATAGAGGCGGAATAAGCAAAAAAATGAAATCGTGAATTTTTATATTCCTTTCTATCTATTTTACTCACTGCTGTAGCTTTAATTCTATATTTGATTTAAGGCTAGTATATTCAAAATATGACTGTGTTTATTGTAGGAAGAATGGATAAAATCATCACAAAAACAATCATAGTACAAAATTTAGGGTAGAAATTTTAAGATAAACACATAGAATACATCCTGCTTCTATATTAGGCATATATGCGTCTTTATGTGTTGATATACCAGTGGATGACATTTCATTATTGCCTGTCACCTCCACACAATTAGAGCGTGCAGAGGGCAAGTGTGCCACATATGCTGAGACAGAGGTCATCAACTGTTTTCAGGCCCCTTCGCCTGTCTACACATTATGCATTTTCAAAACTCTCAATAGAATTGGGACACTAGGAGAAATGAGGGGGTAATGCTCAATATGTCAACAGTACGGGACCCCTGGCGATGGTGAGCAGGTGACCGCATGTGGGGGGGCCCTCACTTGCTAAAAACATTCATCATCACGACATTTTCTTATTTCTGAATAGTCTACATATTTTTTTTTAGCTCCTACTGCTTTTAGTTATGATGCAAAATAATGCTGGTGAAATTGGTGACAGGTGTGGATATAGGCCTAGGAAGGGCATTTTTGTCCATGTTGAAAAAGTAAAAAAAATATAATCACTTTATTTAAATCGAATATTAAAAAAAAAACATTGACATATAGGGAACTCATAATAGCCTTTATTTGTAAAATACAAGTAAAATTTGATAAAGTGACTTAACATGTATGATTTTTTTCTGTTAAAAATAAAGCAGTCAAAAGCTATTGTCCTATATTGCTGCGTTTTGCCAGCTTTACTACTGTTATTTTTCATATTAGAGGCTTTGCGAAACACAACGCACGAATAGAGAGAAATCTAATTTAGTCATGTAAATAGAGGTCGGGTTGGCGACATGGTGAAGCGTCACTAATGGAAGAAAGAGATGGATGCCTTATGATAATGAGGGGAAAATAAAGCAGAACCATGACCTCGCAGTGCAATATGAACCCACAGACACAACGCACCTAATGTGTAGCTCTCTGACTGAACAATACTTTCTATAGGACAAAATACAATAGACAGATATTTCACATATTTTCCTTAAATGACTTCAGAAATGCAGGGTCGCCGAGAGTAATATCTGAAATGTTAAACAAGTAGACTAATAAAAATAGGATACCCAGTTAATTATTTTACATTGTTATGTATACTAGCCTATATACTTTTTAACTGCCCACTGAAATCAGCGAAAGGAGATTGACCGATAATAATCGAGTGCCTTTCATGTCGGCTATTTAGTCAATAGTGTCGAGATTCTGCACATAAAAAAGCAAGAAGTCATCCACCAACAAACAAACACACACCGCGAGGAATTTCTTATTTTGTTTCTCCACCTCTTCTGTGCATTTAGCTTGATGTGCGCTCTGAGATGTGAGTGCTGACCTCCTCTTCTTCGCCTTCAACCCCCTCCTCCACCTCCTCCACCACTTTCTCCCCACGGTCCCATTTCCCTTTCTTCTCCTTCATCGTCTCGGTGGCTGTATCTGCCTCTCTTTTATGGCCGTTCATTTGCATCCCAGGAGGGGCTAAAAGGCGTCCCCAGAGACGAGCAGATAAGGGTCACAGGAGATCCCCTCGAGGCAGCGTGTTTGCCACGCACCCTCTGCGCAGACACGACACGTGCCGTCGACCCCCCTCGCGACACCCGCACAACGCAAGCAAATCCGCACGCGCGCAGTTCTTCTCTTACCAAGACCTGCACTTCAGTCCCAAAAAGCTGAGCAATCTCTTCAGATGTTCTTTTTCCAGTGTGAACACCAGTATATCACAAGCTTTGCAGCTATGGCCCTTGCCTTTTTGTTTTTACATTATGTCATTAAATGTATGCACGAGTCCATCAGTTGTATATATAGGCTACATTATCCAGTGTACAGAGCTGGGGGGCGGTCATAATTTTTTTGACCTTTTAAAAAAATATGAACTAATGAAACCACCGTTTGGGGAGTGCTTTATCTGTATAGCCTATGCAACATGAATGTATTATTTTAAGATAGGAAGCTAAATTCACAGAGGCCGTATAATCCATAAACCGTTAAAAGCAGGGATTTTTGTGTAGATCATTTTTTGGCCTATTATGATTAATGTTTGAAAACACACCAGTGTAAATAAACCTGAGAAAGCTTTACTTATTGTAGAGTATAGGTAAAAAAAATAATAATTAAAGCGTGACTTTATTTGGAAAGGTCGTTAATTGTAGAGGTAGGCTTACCAGTTTATTTATGGGTTGTGATTTCATGGCTCAGTTAAATCTGAAATTTAGTAATTTCCATGTGCCTTGCTGTTGGCGGTATTTTAATACATTCTGCACTTATATGCCACAAATCACATCTCAAGAATATAGCACTGATTTAAAGTTTTTAGACTAGAAATATCTGTTTGACAGCTTCTACTGTCATAGGAGGCAGTGTTTAAAGTCATTAAAAAACACAAAGAATAAAACAGATTAATAGCCGAATGGACACAAGGCCTTGATGCTGGGACTCGTTACAGAAAGCCTTTAACCCCGGCTGGAGAGCCTGTCCTCTGGTCAGCAGTAAACGATGCTGTGTCCCCCTCTTGTGGCCGCAACATTTAGTACAACCGCACTGACGAGGAGAGAAAATGGCGGATTGCAGATCATTTCCCGAACAGTAACTTGTACACACGCAGGTATACGAAATAGGATACATATACATTTTCACAATTTAAAAAATTAGCTACAGCATAAATTACCGTAAAATACACATTTTGACCGCTTATGCAAACATAATTGTTTTAGATGGCTACATCACATAGCAGATGAAGTAGTCTACAGCATGGTAAAAACAGGTTTTACGCATTGAGGATATCCAAACAGGTATTACGTTCCGCCTGCTGTAAGGAAAAGGATACAAAATAAGTAGACAGGTACAACCGTCCACCCACGTGACTAAAGAAAAAAATAATCTAATAAATGGAGAAAAACCCACACACCACTTTGTGAAGCATCTTTATTATGCCACAAATAAAAGCCAGTAGTTCTGAAAGAGGACCTTGCGTTTTTTTTTTTTTTTTCACCAACAATGACATTCTGAAAATGGTGGAAGCTGAATGTGATATTATAGTATGTATAGTTGGCTGAGCAGTCAGAAACGGGAGTGTGAAGGACAAGGCAGGTTTGGAAAAGTGGAGGTAGGAAATGCAGGGTACAGTGGTGAAAACTGAAGTCAGAATGGAGAGTGGACGGGCTGAATATGAAGGTTAGCAGAAAAACATTCATACATATACCCATCTGGGAAAAGGAAAACAGATGAAAATAATGCACAGACACGCTGCATGACAAAATTGCTTTACACAGTCAAACAAGGGGAATGCACACCAGTTCTGCTGAATATACCACATTTATTACTTTTGAACTGATTAATAGAAAGAGTGGGGGCAAGGCCACTCGCATCACTGTCTTTAGAAAACTGAGGAAGGAGAAAACAAAAATCAAGAAAGCAGCCCAAAGCAACAATGAATTAACTTGTCCAAGAGACAGAAAGAGAGGGGTAAATAAAGTCCAATGAAGACTGTTAACAGAGGGCCCCAATTTTTTTAGACCATAAAATTATACACTGAGCAAGGCGCATCAACTTAACATTTCTTCTGCTTTCAAACTCTGGACCCCCCTTCCCTAGTCTTCCTCTCCAGATCCTACCTTCCCCACACACTCCGTCCAACACATGCGAAAACAAAATAGAGGGCCATTCTGAAGATCTGCAGTCCTCTCAAACACAAACATGGCAAGCATGTATGAAATAGATTCTGGAGTGAGCGTAGTTGACACCCACCTACGATGAAAATCCACTGAGGAAACTCCACTGGGTCCTGGTTGAAGATGTGAGCATCCTCAGAAGACAGGAGGGCGAAGGGGGTTTACAAAGAAAATGAGACAAACGGCCCATTCTTGACTTTGGGACACTATTATAAGCCAACACTACAAATTTCTAATGGATTTGTGTGTTTGTGTGAGAATTACAGACTTGCTCTTGGACCATAAAAACAGAGGATGATCCTTTCATTTAAAAAAGAAAGCAGCATACAAGGGGAAAAAGCATATGTAGTGGAATGGGGTGGGGCAAAAAAAGATTTCACCTAAGGATGCTATGCATTTAGTTGTAGTCCTATGAATAATCGTTTCCTTTTCTTTTTACTACAAGTTCGAAGTAAGTCTTTAAAGTCAAAAGAAATCAAGAAAGTCTTCATTTAGTTTTTTTGTCCTTGGTTAATTCTTCACCCCTATTAGAATTTCTTAGAGATCTGGATGTAATGATGTAATGGGGTGGACAGGGCTTTAGGGGGGGCCATTGCAGTCTTTTGACCAAAGCACCAACTGTTACTTGACTCGTCCTTGGCGCTCCTAGAACATAATCAAAGTGACAGCGAGTTAAACAGAATAACAAACAATATTTGTATTTTCAAACTATAGTTGACCCAGATTGCTACAAATTCCTCTGGTTCAGTCTTTGATTAAACCAAATGTACACATCTTGTCTGGCTTCCATTTTATTAAAATTTGCTCATTATGCATAGGGTAACTCTTGCCCAACTATAAAAGAACAGTTCAGATACAGCTTTTAGATGCTTGATTTCTGATCAACATTCATGAACTCCAATGACTTGATATGAATCTGAAAAGAGTTCAAACAGTATCCATCAAGTATCAAAACAACAACATGTGAACAACTTCTGCATATGGTGACAGGTAAATGAAGTTACCTGAAGCCTGTAATGACTCCTGTTGCTTGGGTTGCTGGGATATGGCTCACTGCCTTGGACCTCCACCTGTCACATAGAATGAAAACTGAGCGTAACCGGAACAGATTCAAAACAGTCAAGTCACGATACTTAAAACCAGATCTTTGTCACAATTTCGACCAAAAATATTTCTTAGAAACCAGTCGAGATTTTGGAACAGCAGACAATTTTAAGTCTGCCAATTTTGCATTACACTCGTGATCAAAAGCTAAAATATAGACAACTCTGCATAAAGAAATCACATAGGCACCAAATCTAAAACCGTTTAACGTTTACATTAACCAATTATTAATCTGCCAAGTAATACTTTAAATTAAACAATGCATGCTCTGGATAAAGAGTTATTTGAAGTTTCATATATTGACAGTTCATCTCTTGTATCCATCACTATGCTGTCAATAACATGGTCAAGTTATTTAAAGGTTCTCAAGTATGGGTGTTGGCAGAAGAACAACTCTTAAGATACATAATTCAACAGTTTTGGAAAACTGCTGGTCATTCGTTTTTCTATTTTGTTTTGTAAGATGAAAATCACAGTATTTCACATTTCTTAAATGAATACCTGAAAAGAACAGTTATACAATTGCAAAATAAAAATGTAAATGAATATGTTAAAGACTGCACAATTATAGCTGCTACACTCATTTATGTACAGATGTCTTGCTTGCTGGCTGTGTGAGAAAGCAAGCAGCAGATAAAGCCAGTATTTCGGGGGAAAAAAAGTAATATAAACTGAATATTTTAAAATAGGAATACTGACCAACTCACTTGTTCCTAGAGCTCATGTTTCCTGGCTTTTAAGCACAGTAACCTTTAAGCAGCACGTTTTTGTGGCTTATACACTATGCCTCTATAGCATTCCTCAAATATACAAAGATACAGTGGAGTAAATATAAAGATCCAACTAAAACAGTTCTTGGTATGAACCAACCAACATCACAACACACTGGAAGATAAATGTTTCTATATCTAGAGAATAACAAGCTTTTCTACATCCAATAGCAAGTAGGCAAATAATGGCTATTTACAGAAGGTTAACGAGCTGGTTAAGGAAGGTAAGCCAGCATTATGTCTTGGCATACTTATCTCTTAAAAAAAACAAAAACAAAAAAAAACAACAACAGGTGCCATATGTAAGAGCTTGCTTGCTCACTAACGTTATCGCTAGCAAAATACTATGTGACTGGATGTGTTATTTGGCTAGCAAGCCAAATAACTTTACCAGCTAATGTGATCCATGATACTAACTTATGTATTAAGACAGTGTCGATTTTAGCCAACAATAAATTATGTAATGGTACAAAGCAAAAAGTGCATAACGATTGCTTTCTACCAGCCAAGAGCGATGCAAGGCAGGGGTGGCCAACTAGCTAACTGTAACCTAAACTAAGCTGGGCTTGGCTGCATGGTGGGTCTGGTGTTGGCTGATGAGGTGATTTGCAAACATCAAGCTAGTTAGTATCATGGAGCCAATAGTCCAAATAAAATATAGCAACATTACAGATAGTAACGTTATTCTAAATATGATTGTAAGTTATTTTCCGGCATTCAGTGTTCATTTCAGCGTTCAGTCTCGTGTCTGTCACTTTTGGCCAATGCCTAAGATGATGCTCGCTTGCGCCTACAGAGTGCAAGCATCAGTGTGATGACTGCAGTTCACTTAATGGCCAAAAAGTGTTATTATTAAACAAGGGTTTTCTGAAAGTTACATATAGAACCTTTACGTTGCCCCTGTCAGGTAAAACATTATAGAATGTGTAATACAGCAGTGCAGGACATCAAAACCCCAATATTAAAATGGTACCCGTTTCACAATTAATAAGAAATACACTGAAAACAAGTATCACTAAATTATGTGAGCTGCAACACATTTACTCTATTTTTGTTCCTCATGTTGATGTTGACAGTTCAACACAAAATAAGCTAAACAACAGATTTCACCCAATACCAAAATGTGTGTTCAGACATAAGACATAAAAAAATACATTTCACACATCTTCAGGAGGCTGCACAATGTTTTAGTAAGTTTTGAAATTAGGGACAGATACCCCTGATACAGCCTTCAAAATGAAACAACTAAACCACAATACAAATTAATCAATTCAATTTTGAGATATGTTCTCTTGTGATCCACTGAATATTTCCATTTCATCATATTAGCTTTGAGTAAATATTACTAAGTAAGTATTTCTGGTGTTCATACTTCTGTCTGTTATTCTATTTCAAAAGCGGAGCAATACATGAGTGATCAAACAGGTAGAACACATACCACAGTGAAAAACCACAAAATATCCTACTGTGTACAATCACACTGAATTCTGACAAAGATCTCCAGCTGTAAATCCTTGAGATGTTCCCGTATTCTTTTGTAATGCAATTAGAAAGGCTGTACATGCACTCACACATCCAAACTGGCTTCATATACTGCACCTTTTTCAACATAAGTTTAGCAGAGCAGTCTTTTTTCATTCATCCGTTTTATCATTCACTTTATTCAACAGTAACTTTGTTACCTTTTTCACACACTCTTCTTCCTCCTGACGCTTCTCGTAGTGAGAAAAGTCATCGAAGATGGAAGTGGTGTGTTTATATCCAGCGATGATCTTTAGCACCTGCCTGGCCTTGTCCAGTGGTACCTCCTGTGTGTCCCGAGAGTTGGTCACTGGCTTGTTTTCGTTGTTCTCCAGTCGAATGTGCCTTAGCTGACTGTTGGGAACGTCCTTAACAAAGATCCAGCGAACGTCAAAACGACCCTTCCACTTGTCCTGCGACCACACGCCAGCAGACGTGTTGTAGTCCACGGGTGAGCGCATCTCTGCTACACCGCAGAAGTGACCACTACCATTGACACTGAACAGCAGATAAAGCGGCCCTTTGCCACCCAATGAACGGTAAGCCGCATCGAGCCTCTTGTTGCCGTGCTCCGTGCTGCACCAGATGTTATACTTGATGGAGCGGTGGATGTCATCCTCGGAGTAGCTCTTGATGATAAACACCCGGCCCTGCTTGGGATTCCAGTCAAAGTCCTTGGGGTTATAATTGTTGACCATGCGCAACTTCTCTAAGACTGGGTGAGGCTCAGAGGGGACCCCAGGAACCACACCCACACCAGAGGAGGTGGGAGGTGACTGCCCTGTACCGCTCCCACTGGCCTCCCCAAATCCATTGGCCCGGTTCCGTGGAGGAACCCAACGAGTAGGTTGAGAAGGTTGCTGTTGTTGGCTTGGGGGAGGAGGACCCTGGGAGAGAGGAGGCTGGGGCATCGGAGCCATACCTGGTTGCCCACTGGGTGGTAGCTGATGCTGTCCCATCTGGGAAACAGGTGGTACCAGCTGTCCATTGCTGAGGGGCATTTGTGGGTTCCCTGCAGCAGTAGCTCCAGGCTGTGGGGAAGCCTGATTGGGCGGCTGCCCATTGCTGGGAATAGGGGGCACCTGCTGAGGTGTGGCAGCTTTAGGCATGGTGCCCTTGTTGTCCCAAGTGCCGATGTCCATGTTGTGTTTAATGGGCGGAGGAGGCAAATTGGCACCAGCCATGCCACCCTTGGTTTTCAGCTTGGGTTGAGGCTTGGCTGGCTTGCTGGCAATATCGGCCCAGGAGGCGGGCTTGGCAGGGGCAATTGAGACAGGAGGCATGCTGGGAGGTCCTACAGATGATACAGGGCCAAGGGGACCCCCACCAGGTAAGCCAGAGCCAACCACCTTAGGAGTCATGTCCCCATTACCACCAGGAGCGGCACCACCGATCTTTAGCCCTGCCATGCCCTGGTCAAGGCTGTTCATACCAGGTGCCTTGTTAAGGGGCTCATTGGCAGCAGGTGCAAATGGGGACTGTCCATCAATCATGGCACCCCCAAGTGAGCTGGGAGCATAGGCATAGCTGCTGCTGTAGCCAGAGCTCTGCGGTGTCCCCGACTGTCCCTGAGAGCTGCTATTGCCCCATGCCGAGAAGTCGATGCCACTGGGGAAGAAATTGAAACCATGCTGACCCAGGAAAGGGTTGCTCCCCAGGGGGCCTGGCTGGCCAAACATAGCGTCCGGGAGGTAGTGGGGCTCCCCATTGCTTAGCTGTCCATAGGAGGCCAGGTAAGGCATAGGAGGGTCCCCACCTGTGGACCATGCTGCCTCATTTAGGGAGTAGGAAAATCCTATGGAGGGGCTGTAGTAGCTGGGCATGTACGAGTCCGACATGGCCGTATAGGCATTGCTCTAAATAGAAAAATAATTAGTTTTAGTGACCAGATGTAAACAAACAGTAAAAAAACAAAACTGTTATTTGCAACAACATACTCAAATTGAATTGATAAACAGAAAGTTAACAACATTGTTAACATAATCTTCTGTTTTACATGCGTGTACTTTCTTCTTGTAGATCCAAAAAGACAGACGAAGACAAGATAAAACTGAATTCTTGTCATCATAATCATCATTATTAATTATTATTATAATGATCATCATCATCATGGAGGTCTGTAAATGCATAGCACTGAACTATACAATAAGAAAAAAAGTCTAATAGTCTCTTTTACAAAAGGATGGTGCATTCTTCTGAGTGAAGGAAAATGCAGACATTTCCCTCTACAGCTCACTTCACAGGCAGTGTGTCTGTTACTGCACAAGGGGAACTCCATCTATAAAAAATAAAATCCAAGGCCACTGAAAACTAGTTAATCAACAAAAGCGCTCATTCCAGCTGCACATCCTTAAGTTCTTCCCATATTCCTCAGTAATGCAAAAAGCAAGGCTGTGCACACACACATAAAAAAGAAATAAAGAGAGGCCTCAAGGCCACTGAAACAAGGCAGTCCACAAGTGTCTATATTAATCTTCTGGTAGAGAAATTCTTTTGAGTTGTTACGAAAAAGTCAACAATATATCTCTTAACTTCCAAGGCCTGTGGTTAATATTCTAAGAGGAAAATAAGTTCTGAAACTAATCAACAAATTAGAGGGTTTTGTAATATACTGACTCTGTATATGTTGTACATGCAGCAAGAGACTGATTATTACACTTTAATAACCTGGATAATCCCACATCTAAAAAAAAAAAAAAAAAAATCAACCAAAAATACATTATACCAAGTCAGGGCTCGAGACTAATTGCATCCTGTCGTTGATAGAAAATGTGTTTGGGATGAACAGAGATCTTCCCCGGGATGAAAGGGCTTGGTGGCAGGATATTGCAAATACGATGCGCTGGTTAGAGATCGAGCACATCATTTGATTGAAACAGTCTAGCCAGCTGCTTGCTACTAGCTAGCTAACTTTAGCCAGATGCTAACCTGGTGGTGTGTGAGTATATTATTTTTCCCCTGATATTGCTACATTGTGAACAACAAATCAGTGTTGAAATTGGCAGGTGGGTTTACAGCTAATGGAGCTAAACACTGGGTCCGTTCCATTTCAGTGTGCTGGTGCACCACTTAACAGTAAGGGCCGGGAAAACTGTTTGAATAGATTGTAATCTGTCAGCCAGGCAGCAGCCACATAACTGTCAGCTGACAAAACAAACAACAATGTCAGCCTACAGGGTAAAAGCCATTGTAGCTTTCCTAGTTTTGGTATTTTCAAGTAATGTTCACAATATGATTTTATGTAAGCCTGAATGACATTCATCAGTTCTCTGTCAATCAATCTCTCTTGACTTGTTTGTGTTTGTATGGGCCATGTGATCGTGGTGACGTAAACGCCTGCTGTGTTACTAAGTTGTGTCCCATTTAGTTTGTTAAAAATCTGTTTGACAGTTTATAGATATTTTTTCAGGTTTTGTTTTAAGCCAATTTCTTCGAATTCCTCAACATTTTAATGGTGTTTATATTATGCCACTAACAACTATAGATAACACTAACAAAGTAAAGAAACAACATTTTGATTTTGGGATGGTT
This sequence comes from Siniperca chuatsi, assembly GCF_020085105.1. Classification (NCBI taxonomy): domain Eukaryota; kingdom Metazoa; phylum Chordata; class Actinopteri; order Centrarchiformes; family Sinipercidae; genus Siniperca; species Siniperca chuatsi. Next base: position 17,210,002 of record NC_058056.1, read on the forward strand.
TACATTCACTTTGGGACAGTGGTAAAAAAAAAAAAGTTAGTCTGGAGCCCTGTACCAAGGTAGCAATATTAGGGTTGTTCTGAGCCAAACTGTAAGGTCGGTATTGGGATTAATCAAGGATTTATAGATTGACCCAGGCGATTAGGCCATCACTACGGTTATATTCAGACACATGCTACTTATTTTACAAATTAAGATACCCTTTTCTAGGATATACTTAGAATAACCATACAAAGATGAAAAAAAAAAAAAAAAAATCAACACACTTAAAATAAAAAGGTGAACTACTGAAGTCCAGGACAAAGTTACAACCTGTTTTATTTATGAATTCCACTTTGATCATTAGATAGGCAGAAATTAAAAGATTTATACTTAACCAAAAACAAAAACTAACTTGAAGGTACTTAAGCCTTTTGATAACTTGACGATACGTTGGCCTTTGATAATTAAAGTAATTCAACTGAAAAGCAGCACCTGTTGGCAAAGACCGGTCAGTAAAAGCTTACCTGTCTGGCCTGAGTGTTCAGGTAAGGCTCAAACTCATCGTCATTCAAAGTATCCTTTTGGGTCACAGCTCCGTTTTGCACTGAAAAGAAAACAACACTGATGTAAACAGAGCATACAGGTGTGTGTGACTACAGAGATGTGAGTGCTGAAATACATTACATTATCAGTCATTTTACATCAGCATCATCCCCACTTGTTACATAACAAAACCACTCCCTGCTATTATTTATGAGTGTCAGAGGCAAAGACACTAAACTGAGCATGAAAAGACATCACATACTCTAACTGCTCAATATGCTTCAGATTACACAGCACAAACTTGCATAATAGAGATGAATCAGCCCCAGTGAACTGAATAATTAAATGCACTTGGCACTGGTTACATATCTGAACAGCACAAAACACTAAAAACATTCAGATTTCCTCATCAAAATTGACCAATTAATATATATGATAGTTTACACCATTAGTGATAGTTCCAGAGCAGATTTGTTGTACGTTTAGTGCAGGTGGACCAGTGTCCCCTGGTTTGTTTTCACAAGTTTCAGAGTGTTTTTTGTTATGACGTTAGCTGACGTTACTGTGTTGGGTTACATGGGATTCTTTGAGAGCTTTTCAGGACATGGACAAGTTCAATTAAAATACAAGCAGGTTAGCAAATACATGTTATCTAACATTACAGTCTGTACTGCATGATGACAGGAAAGCGCGAGGCCCATTTGGACACAGGAAAAGCATGTCGGAAGACGTGTCATTTTGGGTTAACTTAGCAACCAGCTAACGTTAGCACGCTAGCTATGTGGTTAGCTGCATGCAGTGCGCAGCGTCTCCATGTTAACGAGCGCCAAGAGTCCTTTCAACATGACGGACTTGGCTAACATTAGCCGAGTGGCCAGCGTGATTGGATGGCACCTGTAGCTTAACACTGCAAAAATATTTTACAGTGACCGATATAGAGAGAGACTGAGTAGTAAGAGTGTATTCTCGCACCTGTCAGTGCAATAAAAAGCGTTGCAAGTACAACCAGGAAAAGGATGCTGATGTGTATCATGTTGCCATTTAACGTTAGCTAGTGAAGAGATAGCTAATGCTAACTGTGGGAACCTTACTAGTGTTATTTCAGCGATGTAAAGGAAACTCACGAATAGCGAGTAAAGGGCCAAGCGCACTCTTATGAAACACAACGTAGTTTTGTGTTTCAATGAAGTGGAAATTAAATGCAAAAATATTTACAACTTACATAGACAGGCCTATTTGCCAGGCAGCTAGGAGACAAGCTATCGCATCCGCGCACGCAATTTTTTCAAAGCGCACCGCACGTAAAAAGATCCGCATTCACTCAACCCAAGTCGATAATATTAGACAATTTTTGTTCTTACCTTTATTAGCTTGGCCTTTCGGTCTCTGGATTGGGTCCAGGTGATTCATGAAGGTTTGATTTATGAGAAGAGAGGAAGGGGAAAAATATATGAAGATATATTTTCAGCAGTCAGTTCCTTTAGCAGGTGGTCAGGCCTACTGCACTACTGAGCCACAGCCGCTGCCTCTGAGCTAAGCTATCCTCGCTAGCCGTCGCGATGCTGAGAAATTTGGCCCTCGTAAATGTTCAGAAAATACCTCTCTTTACCTGTTCAAGAAGGCTGCTGGCTGACATGTCTTTCCCCCCCGGAACCTGTGTAACTGTATTTACTCCTAAATAAAAGCGGCAGGGTGTAGAATTGGTCTAGCTATTGAAGAGTTTCAGCCAAGCACCACTATCTCTCTACAGAGCCTGGTTTCTACACAATGGCGGGCTGTAGTTTGCTTGACAGACTCCTCAACATGGCTGGGCGGCCCTCGTCAACCCACGATGGCATTTATTTACAGCAGACACGCGCCCCCCAATGGTGCGGAGGAGCCAGGTTTAACCTACTCCCGGTCACATTAATATCTACTCATACAACGGTAATATGGAACCCCAAAGTATTTAATATTGAATAGAAAATGAATAAAATACGTTAATAAACCAATAAACTGCGAAATAGTTAAAAAAACGTTTTAATTAAAACTCATTATTATGAACTGTTATTGGATTTATATTAAACAGTTAAACATCTCACATCTTCAGAGGTTGAGACAGACATGCAATAGATGTCATGTGTACAGAATAGACAGAAATAACAATAGAGATCCCAATCTCCTGAGCCACAAAATGTTCTGTCTGCTGCCAGCATCCAGTCCCTCACCACCAAGCTCAGGGACAGCATCATCCCCAGGCCATAAGACTGTTGAACTCTTGAGCTCCTCCTCACTATGGGACTTTACTCGCACCGCACTGATACATGGGTGTCTCTTTACACTCTAAACTACTTTATACTACTGCCATACTGGTCTACTGGTACTGTACATAGGCCTACATATTCTACTGCACTGGCACTTGTTTACTTACCTGGTTACTTCCACTTGTTCCATATATATATTACTACCTGTTTATACCTGCACATATCACAGTATATACAGAATATATCCTACTGTTTTTACATCCTGTACATACAACCTGTTTATATTACAGTATGCAATATACATTTTACCATTACTCTACACCTGTCTACCACAGTATTATATTTTATTATATATTATATTCCTATATTTTAACATATGCACTATTGTATGTCTTTATGTCTTAGATTCTAATTGCATGATTTTTGAATACATATTTGTATGAGCGTTTTTGGAGGGTGCCTGAGAACTAAGAATTTCATTGCCAATGACTGCTTCACTGTAATTGTTGTGCATGTGACAATAAAGAACTTGAAACTTGAATAATGTATACAGTATATATACTGTATATATAATAATAATATGACATATTAGGTACGTCATAAAACTCATACAAAAACTATATTCATCCTTTAATTTAAAAGTATCCCAATGGGGGCTAAGCATAATATTAAATAAGCAATAGACACTTTATGTGTGAAAAGAGTAGCCTACCATATAGCAAAAGGTTTCTGATGGACTTGTTAAATTTGTCAACCTGGAGGTTGCGACCCCACTAGGGGTCGTGATACAAATTGATGGGATCACAAGGTCATTTATGGGGTAGAAAATATTTCCCACTGACTCAATTGTAGTCTTGCTAGTTGTTCCAGTTTTTAATGTAAATATAACGTATTTCATCCTGAGTTTACAAGAAAAATGGTTGACCCCCATACTATGTGGGTATCACTTAACTTTAAAGGGCACAAGCTAAAAAGAGTTACTCTAGACTATAAACTTTGACATAGGTTGTATGAAATGTTAAATTGGTTGGTATTCTCTTTAAAATTTAATCTGCCTCTTGTCAGAAAACTTAAATTAGGCCTGTTGATTACAGATCAAAATAAATGCTTTCTTTCAAGGAAAACAGAATTCTACTCAATTTAATTAAGAAATGCTGTTTAGTTAGTGTTTGTGATGAACTTTCTTCTGAATTAGAGAGTCTAGATTTGTATCTATTGCATCAAGATAGACAGTCTGCTTCACAGACTGAAGTTATTGACTGATAAATAAATAATAAATAAATAAATGTTGTGAAATAATACTGTTAACAGTTCCTAACAAGATAAGGTAATTTCATGTTGTATCACAATCACTTCTTCCAGCTTTTTCTTACTGGGGTTCTGGCATCAGTGAGGCATCACAAATCACAAGAGTGAACAATAAGTTAAAACAATTTTGATTACCACAATATAAATTTAATTACCACAATATAAAGACATTTCCCATCGGACAAAGAACAGTCATTTAGACAGCATTTTGGCCTTATTCGCATTTGCTTCCTTTCTTAAACCTTTATCACCCACTAGCGTTGTTTCATAGAATTCTGCTCTCTTTTTCAGGAACTCTGAAAAAGAACCATTACTTGCCATTTCATGCCCTTGCCACAAGGTGGACTCCTAGTCACAGTCATGAATTTGTGATTTCAGTAAGGTCAGGAGTAGCTTCTCTGTGGTATGCAGTTATCACACATGACCATTCAGGACTAGTGCTCTATTTCTCTTCCTATGAATCACACTAAAAGGTGTTCTACTCACTCACATATGCATAAAAGGCATTTCATCAGCAGATCCTTTCATGGGTGTTAAACTTTGGTTTACAAGCTATTGATTTGTGAAGTGCTCTTGTTGGTGTCCATCGAAGCTCAGGTGATTCTGACACTAATTAGAAGTGTCTCTATATGATAGTGTCTCAGTTTGTGAGACATCCTTTATAAATGCACCAAGCCTATACCTGCTCATTCAAAAAACTCTTACAAAGATCAAAATAGAATACATTAGACTCTCTGAATCTCATTCATTTTTTACCTTGAGACCTTCGTATTGTTCTGCAAGGAGGCAATAATGCAAATTTTCCTTATGGATCTTTTGATAGAAATAATCAGAATCAGAAAGACTGTATTGATCCCCCAAGGGGAAACTCTTTAGCTTCTTTTTCATCTATCAGCTCTTGAAATTTTCATATATTTCAATATGTTCTTTAATCAACACTGTGATGTCATACATGTGTTATTATGTACTGTTATTCTTTACCTTTAGTACAAGTTTATAGCTCCCCTAAGCTGCTTTTGATAAAAGATGACATTATACAGTTGGGTTACAGTGTATGATCAAACCTGGATGCCCCCCCAACTATGGTACTTGTTCAGGGCCAAGGGTTGGTCAGATGGCATGTGACAAAATGGCACCTAAGAACACACAACACACGGCCAGGAATATACCCGCCCTTGGAATCACACAAACACACACACACTCACACACGTCTAAACCCTGCAGGAGTTAGGGACAGAACAAGGTGTAGATCACAAGCTTCCTCAACAGAGGGGTATTTTATTTTAGATTCACATACAAAACTCAAAATGCATATGAGAGTTTGATTAGGACACACAGCGCACTGTACTCAGTATATGAATAACACAGGCAAATAGGGACAGCAAACCAGTAGCAGTGACAAGACATTTGACTGGTGAAACATGCCTAGGACAGTAGCATGGCATGTGTGTATCATATTCCGCCTTTCAACTCTCAATCATTTTTGGGTGGTTGACTTTTTTTCCCAGGGGCTTGTTGACTGGTGCGGATTGGACAGGTGGCATAGCATGGAGAAGAGTTGGCTATTTACCAGCCAATAAAAATAGCTGTGGTCTCCATGATGTCACCGGTGAGTAAATCATAGCTCCTGACTGTAGAGGGAGAAATAAAATGAGAGAAAGAAAAGAGGGGCTGTATTATTTTTTCACAGTTTCATGTTTCTCCCTACCTGTCTGCATGTCTCTTTTATTGTTTAATCTAATTTCAAACACTGCTTTTTGTCTTCTTGCCTTCATTCCAAACCTGAATCAGTTTTCTGCATGTCTTTCTCTGCACGTGTTCCCACCTTTTTTGTTACGTGTGCATGTCCCATGGTATGTAAATCTCTACAACCAGGAAGACGTTAAAAGACCAGACAACGAAAGAGCACGTTCCACACGCCAAACCCCAATAACACCGCCATCTTCAGCCAGTCACACTGGCTGCAGTTGCCAGAAAGAGTGTACAAACTAAAGCCGGAGTCTGATCTCACTCCCATACGTGGCATTCTGAAGCCACAACACCATGCTGCCGATGTGGAACCTGATCAGTCGTAAATCTTCTCTGTTTGACCATGTGACATGCCAAATTTGTGAGTCTGCCCTCCGTCCACCCACCGCATCTGGCACACTGAGGCAGGAATGTCAGGCAGGAGGGGGACGATCCCACGTGCCCAGATTAGTGTATTGTGTGCGTCTTTCATGTGTTTGTATGTGTTCCTTTATGGCTTTATATCTGTGTGTGTTTGTATGCGAGTGTATGAATTTGTGATTGCGTGTGCATAACACCAGTGACCCAGTGGCACCATGGCGGCAGTGTACCCTCAGTAATAGGATGTTAGGAATGTAGCACTTGTCAGCCTCTCTGAGGATGCTGTTAATTCACATTCTGTCCATTTCAGAGGGTTAGCCTTTAATAAACAGTGAACATTGAGTGTATTTAGGCCTACCTGTGTAGAAGCTCTCTCCATGTTTGTGTGTGTTGTATGAAGTGTTCAAATTGCTCCCTTGCATTAATGACATTTGAGGTTCTGTTGATGTGGTTAGGCTGTTTATTACTCATTTTCCCAGACAATTTGCATTCCCTAAAGCTACCACACAGGAATCACAACCAACAGAAACCATGATAGTAGGGCCAGTCTAGTGTTTTTGTATGTTTGAGCCAATTTATTACAAATCACATATAATACTGCTGACCTCTTTTCAGAGCATGTTGTACCTTAACTTTTTATATTAATGAAAGTGGTTTCACTGTCTTCCTCAGTACAGTACACAGTATTTCAGCACGTAGTATGAAAATCAACTTGCACTTAAAACTTGCTTGAGAAAGCATTAGAGTTAAAGGCAAACCAATCAACATGGATCTAATAAAACAATGACAGAATGACATGAATATTGATATGATGAGACAATATTTTGGGGATGATTTTAGGTATGTTCGGAATATATTTCAAGAGATTTGCTGCATTAACTGAACTGTGCTGTAACATTTAAAACCAGGAAAAGACAATCACAATGCGTACAATATCCCAAATCTTCACAATGAAATCTAGATACATTGCGTCTATTAAAGCAACAAATTGTTTTCTATGATCCCAATCAGGTTTTCTGTCCCTAAAAGTTGGTTTTCTGGTGACTGTCTAGAAGCTAGTAAAAATGCATTAATCAATGAATAAATAAATATAAACTAAGGTCTAGGCATGCTGTGGAAAATGGCTGGCAGTAATGTAAAGTGTACATGATTATATGATCCTTAAAAATTCTTTATTTATATTTAACTGACTTCTAGACTCAAAGTTCTGGTGGTCTGTGTGGACAATGAAGGAGTTGTTTTAAGAAGAAAATAGCCGCACACTTGCACATTCTATCACAGTAGATTTATCACTAACATTTGTGTAGAAGGATGAATGAGCCAAACCTGTTCATATGTGGCCCTTTGTGTGTGTGTGTGTGTGTGTGCCAGTCTGTCTGTGTTTCCGATGACACTTAGTGATGATTTTGAACAGCTGAGATGAGTTTGTGTGGAACTGGACAACGGGGCAGCTGTACATCTCTGTCTTGGACATACACACACACACAGACACACATACACATTGATGCATATAAACAACAGTGGAATCCTGAGGTCCGACCCCCTTGGGACCAAGTCAGACTGAGAGCTTAATAAAGGCCTTGTTGTTTCAGGAGCTAGCTTATATGGTTTCGGTTTCATATCTCAACAAGCCCCATTTTACCAACAGACCAACACCATAAGCTTACTTATCACAGTGTCCTGATTTGCATTTAACATACATGATTCTCTAATTGTTTTTTACATTAAGACAATTTTACTTTATGGTGACATAAAGGGCATTTAAAAGTACACGTGTGCACTTATTTCTTTAATGTACTCAGGTATTTGTAGCATAGAGTATAAACTATTAATGGGGGTGTTGCAATGTGAATAGTGGTCTAAATAAAACCAGGTTGCCATTACTACCTCAACTGGCCCTGCAACATCTCAGCCAATGAGAGACCTTGCCTGGTCAGACCTCTTTTAAGAGAGGTGGGGCCTAGATGTGCTGCAGGGTCACAAGGAGTGATGTAACCTGTGTTTATTTTCAGCATATACACGTAAATGTAGACACACAGACACCTCCACACACTCTTGCACACACACACACACACACACACACACACACACACACACAAGAGCAACTGTAGACTCTTGCACATACTGTTCTATACATGCAAAGATTTTAGCATGCATAGTTCAGTATCATTGACAAACACAAATGTGCCGACTGAATTAGTTTTGGACTTTGGGATCTGCTATGTTTCTGCAAGCTAGTTGTCTCTCTTGCCCTCTTCCTAGTTTGGTCAGTCGATGACAAGTGTTGCGGTGTGTATGTGCACACGCACTATCAGTGGTACACACACACACACACACACACACACACACACACACACATAATTGTCAATAGGGGATGGCTGTTCCAGGGGGAACACAGGGCGATTAAATAGAGAAAAGGTGTGTGTATCACTAGGGAAGACAAGAGGGAGGGAGAGGCAGAGACAAAAAGAGAGACAGAGACACAGAGAGAAATTTAGTCATGGCCATTAATACTGATAGTGGCCTCCCTTCCTTTCTGTCAGCTGCAGCTGTTGATCACGCTGGTGTAACGTTGAGCTTTCTAGCATTGCATCACTCTCTTTCTCCCTGACTCCAATTCTGTCCTGCATTACCCTGCATGTATATGGATCAAGTAGCCCATATTGCACATCATGCTGCAAGGGTAATGGTCTGAAATAGGATTAGTGCCCCAATAATGTTAAAATTGGTCTGTTTGAAAAGTGGATTTACACATTTAAGTCTATTCATTAAAAACTGACACACTGTTGATGCTCTACTGAGGCTATATGCAATACAATACTGTACAATTTACAGTATTATATTGCAGTGCTATGCTGTAAAATCAGTTTATCAAAACAGTGATGCAAGACAAGGTTAAAGTCAGAATTACAGTGTAGCATGTCAGCTTTATCCGCTGCTATTTAAGAGCATGTTCGATTCATTAGCATGCCACTAACCTGCCACTAGTTATTCATACTATGTGTGATGTATGCATAACGAGATGTTGGTCATGTTCTCCATCTAGAGAATGCAACAGAGGGACGATGTAACTTCCCAAGGAGCTTGTCCACTCGCATACATCAGAGACATTCCACCTCATCTGACACTCGTCCATGGAATTCTGCAAATTTTCCACACTATTCTCCCAGGCACACAGGCAAGTGCCTGTCAAAAAGACTGGCATGCCCAAACATTAGGCACCTGTAAACCCTTAAAACGAGAGAAATAAACTGCACTTTCTGGAGAATGCATCTAACTTGTTGTTTATCAAGTTTATTGTTTTCAAGATGCTTTTTTTTTTGTCATTTTGTACATGGATGCATTATGACTTCATTGCTCCTGTGGTGTTTGTGATTGTCATCGGGTATGTTTGTGTGTGTGTGTGAAAATATCTTTTTGTTTGCACTGCTGATAGGTGATAATTTGTCATAGATTTGTGCAGAGTCCCTTTCTCCTCTATGTTGGTATGACCAGTGTATGCAACCTATAGTTGACACCTATGTGTCATTCTGGGAACACACTAAATACTTCAGATGACTTGAGGGTTTACTTGGCAACCGATGGCTGTTTTAAGACCATGGATACACTTTCAGCTTGGACTGAGCACAAAGTTTTCAAGGATCCACAGTACATGGAAAGAAATAAAAAGTCATTGAGTCGCATGCATCATGTGCTCATTGTGGTGTGGCTGGTTATAAAGCTCAATGACTTCATCCAAATCTATTTGTGTAACTGGATGACATTCTATTTAACCTTTATTTTACACCAGGATTAAGAAGTTGTGGAGCCATAATTAGTCACAGATTGTTTCCAGCTTTTCTAGAAAACACTATTTGAATGGAAATTTTGCAATCCCAGACTTGACATGATTTACACATTTACTTTTGACAACTATTGCTTTCAATTATTACAGCTTTTAGCCAATTCATTTTTAATATCAGAGGAAACAATTAATTTTGCTAGTGTGCAATCAATAATCTGCTATTGATGTTGTGTGGTAGTGGGAGTGTTGGTGGTGGTGATGTGGGGGATGGAGGGCTGTTAAAAGGTGGGAGGGGTTGACACAGAGATGTACAGGACAGGACACCCTCATGCTTGCTCCATAAACCTCACCACAATTTGCTGCCGCAGCTGTTGTGGCGCATACAGGGAACGGAGAGGTGCGCTCCTTCTGGGAGTGACTATGAGTGTGGCAAGGGCTTTTTCACACTAATCGGCGATCACCGTGCCCGTTTTCTTCGGCAAAAACCCGGGAATGTTGTCACTCTCTCTCTCAGCAAGGTCGGTTTCCACAGAACAGTGAAGACACCGCTCATTTACCATGAGCTGTTTGGATGTTATGTACCCAGCCTATGGACATTACGCACCGTACGCACCGACTGCTCCTGCTTTTATCAATAGCTTACAGGTAGGAAGTGAGCAAATATTTAAATGTTTTTTCTTATTTCTTCTTATTTCCAGTGTTAGCGGGGAGATGGAGGTCGTTGAGGTGATAAACAACTATTAGGCTAGTTAATGCAGTTGTGCGTAAAAGCAAGTGTGTTACATGATTGTAAGTATTCGTTTGATTTAATTAGTAATTTTCGAACAGCTATATTGTCAGTGCTGCTGTTGGTGTCTTAGCAAACACAGAAGTCGTTCTGCACCCACACAACTCATATCTTGACGCACGCTCGCTCGCGCGCACGGACACACATAACAGTGCTGCCACATACAAAGAAAAACATTATGTCAAAGGGTCTCATAGACAGCTCCAGAACTGTCCTCTGCAACACCTGTCTTAACCCTCTCCCTGCCCCCCCCGCAGGCTCCCACAGGTCTGAGCAGAACTTCTTCTCACTGCCGGGATTTTATGGATACTCCCAGGGGTCCCGAGAGGATGTCTGGGGGCCCAGGCACTGGAGGATCAACTTCCTCCTCATCTTCATCCAGCTCTTCCTCTTCCTCCTACACGCCTGCTGCTTTAAGGCCAGAGGAGGGCCCCAAGGAGAAGCAGGAGCCCCCCGAGGCAGAGTATCTGACTTCTCGCTGTGTTCTCTTCACCTACTACCAGGGAGACATCAGCAGCGTGGTAGATGAACACTTCTCCAGGGCCCTCAGCTCCTACATGGATGGAGAGGGCAAACGGCGGGCATCAGACCAACAGAGCACAGGTATACCACATTGTCCATACGTACAGACTATTTATACAAATAAAGGTGAGCACCTGTCCTTGTGGGTGCAATGCAAACTTACAGCGCATATATAGTGATCTTGGACATGTAAAGAACTTTTCATGTCCAAAGTTACAGAAAAGTATGGCAATGGAGAGATTTAACAAAACAACAGATTTGAGTTGGCTACAGTAATGTAATGATAAACATAAATTCCAGTAAATCCTATGTCCAGAGTGTGAACATAAAGAAGACAACCACCTTTGGATTTTACTGAATTATTAATATATTCTTTTTACATAAAATTAATTGTTAAAATGCTATTGCACCAGTTAAGCTGACTTACTACGATGTTTACAACAAATTTATTTCATGAAGATTCACGCCAGCCTGAAAGAAAGTTGGGTAAACTAAGTTAAGGTTGGTTTTACCCTCCACCATATGCATGCAGTTTCATAATTTCCATTTATTTATGTGAGCACAGGTGCCACAGTTGTCTGTGTGGTGTCTTGCACCTGGTTTTGAGGCCACACAGGGTGAGTTGACAGTTCTGCAGAGCACAGCAGAGCATCACACAGGTATTGTGACCAGGTGACAGGACTGAAGAGCTGCTTGTTGGGACTGTTATCCCTGGAGAGGTCAGGGAGTAGGGTCATAAAGGTCAGGAGCTGTTGGGAGTCAAAAGGGACGTCTTTGACTCTGGTTAGGGCAACGATTTAAAGAAAAGTGCATTTATTTTCTTTTAGGTTTTGGAGTGAAAAATCAGGAATCCAAAAATGATTATAGGCAGCTTCTGAATACCAGGCTTGAAGTTTAGGCATTACATGGTCTTGTGTGGTATGCTTTGGCAACCTGGCCACTGCAGACACTGCTGGGATTCATAATCCTATTGTGAGTTATGATAAAGCTTTTGTACATTTTCTTAAAAGCAAAAAAAACATACACATATTCCATAATGCGTATGGAATAACACTCTAATGTTTAAAATTGGCAACATTATTAGATGTTTATATTTTTTGTTTTCTTTTGTTTTTGCTTTCATTATGATTGCACCAAAATGTAAAGTAAAAATTTTATCAAATCTTCTAGAGACACCGAAGTCCCTTTCTTCCAGCTGTCTGCAGATGTCCCTTAGATATCCATGTAGGGCCTACAGCGTCTACTCTTTCCCCCTCTCTCATGTCGCTGTTAGTCTCTTTAGTCTAGTTCAGTCGGACGTCTTCATTTCGGCACTAACACACGCTTCCTGCCTCACAACAGATGCTATGTTTATACATGGCCGTAAGCACACAGCCTCGCCGGCGTATCCCCTTCAAACGTCTCCGCGGCTGCCATTCTGACTCTCGCTCCAGCTCTTGCCCCACAATGGTTGCTCAGTCAGTTGCCTGCCTGTCAGATTTATATGTGCTGTGGTCTGTGTGATAGGGGCAGAGGGAAACACTACCTCTCAGGGTGCAGCACGGTGTCTTTTTTCAGAGGAATATCTAAATATAAAAGTATACTGCTAAAAACATATAATGGCTTGCTGACATTCTGTCAAGGGCGAGGAGAGGGGGGAGCAGAGAAAACAACAGGTGGGGGTGCAGGAGACAGAAAAGAGGGGCGGCGGGTGCTAGCACAGGGCCAGAGTTGCGTGTCTGAGTGTGTGTGTGTGTGTGTGTGTGTGTGCGTGAGTGTGTTGTGAGACTTTCCGAAGTACTGGGCTGACATGAGAGTAAGAGATGTCACCAGAGCGAGTGATTTAAGGCTCTGTGAACCTTGCGCTCCCTCCAGGTCAGAGCGTCTGCCTTATATAGAATTCTAGGATCTCTCTTTCTACCTTTCTCTGTGTCACTCTCTCTCTCTCTCCCTCTGTCTGCTAGAACGTGGTTGTGTTTATTTCTGTGTCTTGTTGGGGCAAGGGCTGTGTGACAGTATGATCCAATGGGGAAGATATCTGGGCCAGAGGGTGTAGCAGTCATGTGAGTGACATCTACGTTTTATCATGGGTTGCTCCTCTTGCACAGGTCCAACCTTTCCATTTGTCTCTATAAATCAAGTGATTCACTACACAGTTGTGCAACGGTTCTTAAACCGGCCTAAATTTGGCCTAATTGATTTTGTTCATCCTCCTTCCCCCTCTCTACCTCCCCCCCATTAGATACTCCTTCACCTAGCAGTCGACGAAGCTTCCCCCCATCCTTCTGGGACAGTAACTACTCCTCGCCTCAGAGCCGCTCCCACTGTGAGACTGGTGCTCCTTCCTATTCCATGGACCCATATGCATCAGGGTTGCACCCGGGCCTGCCACACCCACACGCTCATCCTCACCCACACGCTCATCCTCACTCCCATCCTCACCCACCAGAGAGTTGGGGATATCCCCAGGCCCAAGCCTACGGGCCCCCACGGCCTCTCCATGAACTGTATTCACCGTCAGCTTTGGAGCCCCATTACGGGGCACTGCTCATGCCCACGGTGAGGCCACCTCATCTCCCTAGCTTGCCAAGCCACTATGAAGTGAGCAAACTGGAGCCCACCGCCTCCTGGCCCAGCCTGCTTCCCCCAGGAGACGTCAGCCAGACGCTGGCACTCAACATGGATGCAGGTACCCACTCAACCGTGTCAGGCTTTTGCAAATAGTAGAAGTGTTTCTTTATTTACAGTTTATAAAATGTCTCTAATCAAATCAGATTTGAAAAATCAGAAAATGTAAAGTATGACAAATGCTTTTTTTCTATACTGGACATTTACGTGTCAAGTATAGAACATAATGAGAGCACGCTTGAAATTCTGCAGCGTACCAGTTTCACTTTTTTGTGCCATTAATTGCCAAAAACATTTTACCCAAGGTATTCTGAATTATGAGTATTGATATTATTTAATCAAACACGTGCCTTCTGACAACCATTCACACAAACACACACACTCTTGCATCAACGTTCAAGCCTTGTGATACCCTTTATAGGAAACACATGCACAGAGGCATACACTTGTGATCTTGAATGCCCAAGGCCCTGACGCGGGCTCTCACACACAAACACACGCACAATACATCACAATCATCACAGAAGCTCTCTTTTCCTCCATCTAAAACAGGATGTTTGGCAAAAGTAGGCTCCATGACAACCTGTGTTCTGTTGTTCGCCGTTGTCCTCCTCATTGTTTCCTTGTCCTTTTTTCTCAGGCCTCCAGCAGCACAAGAAAGGCAAGGAGCTGTACTGGTTTTAACGAGCCCTTCAGTCACATTGACCAGCCATTACCAGATCCAATTAGTCCCTGGACCTGCTCTGCTATTGAAGCAGCGTGTCCCTTTATCCCCCCCACACACTCTATTCCCGTCTATCCACCCCCTTCTCTCTGCTCCTGGCCTCCCCTGCCAGTATACAGCCTTGCTCCAGGTCGACGTGTGTGCACCATGGAGATAAAGCAGAGAGAGGGAGAGAGAGAGGAAGAGGGAGAGAGACACTGTCTACAATCTCTGCTGTTGCTCTCTCTTTCGCATCTCTCTTCACTCTCTCTCATGTTGCTGCCGGTGCAGCACAGACCTTGGCAAGGTGTGAGCCACAGTGACCTGTTTGGACTGAGAAAGACAGGATCACAACAGACTTTCGCAGAGGACAGAGAGATAGAGGGATGAATGGAGGGGCAGAGGGATGAATAGCGGCAAGCAGGGATTCCCTCCAATGTTCCTGGTTATCTCTGTCTCATGTTCTTTGTTGGTGCAGTGGCTGTCATCATCCACTTATCTGCATTTCACAAATGCAACATGCAACGATAAACAGGAGCAGCAATTATGGCGGTTTATGCTTTGTGACTGTAATCATGATGCCTTTTTTTGGGTTGTTATTATATAATTTTGCTCTCTGAAATAAAGTGTTTCTATTTATTGGTGTTTATGTGCATTTCTAAAATGTTTGGTTAGGCCAGTGTTCTGAAATGATTGTGATTCAGTTTATTGTGTTTTCTAAAGAGAGAGGAGAAGCAGATGACCATACCATGTGTTTTTGGTGGAGCTTCTCATCTATCTATGAAGGAATCTTTTGTGGAGAATAATCGTCATTTCTTAAAAACATATCAAAAATGTGTTCAGTTCAACAAGTATTTGTTTGCTCTGGACAGACTTAAAGATTGTGTTCTTTCAATTTGATGATGATGTTCCATTTTAGTTCTTTATTTCTCTGTCATTCTTAGATGTTTTGAATTTGGGCTTTCTAAGGTTTTTTGTGTGTCATTTCTCATTTTTGTGTCCAAGAAGATTGTGATGTCAATAAATATTTTTATGGTAAATTGCCAAATCTCCTACATGTTTACCTTGCATGACATTATAAGTAATAGTATCCGAGCTGCTACTAATTTAAAAGGACATTGTAGGTATAGCCGGACAGAGAGAAATAAATACGTCCAGAGGACAAATACTAACATTAGCTTCAAGAAATGTGTCTCAGTATTGGCCAGAACACACCTGGTGGACAATGAAGGCTTGATGGAGGCTTTGAGATCACTTTCTGATTTTACGCACTGATATATATAGTGTGTTGATATATTAGTAGCTGTGTGAATCCTAGAGACAGTAGCACAGCCAGATGTGACATATGCTGTGCAATGCGTCTTATTTAAAAGGCCTTCCATTTGAATTCCTGCTTGCATTCACACTTTGTCACCTATAAAGTGGGAACGAGTGGTGAATGCCAGCAATGTGTAACCAGAGAAGAAGCCAGCCATCCCAGCTATGCACCAAATGTTGCTATGTTATTGATCCGATAATTAGATTATGTGCTAAGGTATGCCACTCTGGGCCACTGTCACAATTTAGCGGCTGTTATGTATGACCCCCACTAGAGAGCAGCCAACTATGTGATTGGCTCTAAGCTGAGGAAACATGTAGAGTAATGAAATTATTAGAGTTTACAAGGGATAGCGTTCCTCTCAGTTTCTCATGCCAAGCATCTTACTGCCTTTTCACACCAGTATTGTCACTATTGCCTGAGGGTTTCTTTTTCACACTGGATCCTCCAGGATCTACTCTGTAGTTAGTATGCACCCACAGCTATTGTCACATTATATTACTTAGATGTCAATAAACTCTACATAGCATTGCATAGCCATGTTAACCATCATACTGTAACAGTTTGTGTGGAGGAAAGTCACTGTTACACAAATGTAGTCATTATGGATGCTGACCATTGCAGTGATATGAATTGTTTCATTCAGTTTGTTAAATTTTCAGAAGAAGCACCAGAAAGAGTACTGTAGATCAATTTTATTACTGACATACAATTAAATGTGTGCGGCCTGTGTTAACAAACAGAAATACTGTATAAGCACAGCCTAAGGAAATGCTGCCCTCTCTTGGTAGGTTTATAACACTGCAAAAGCCAGATAAAAGATGAATAAGGGTTTTCCAAAACTCACTTACTCCACAATGACCAGTTGTGAAAAATTGACATATGTGGAGTTTTTAACCCTTAAATCTGTGAGAGGTATACTGCCCTACAAAGATTGAGAGCAGTAACTATGGAAGCAGGGAAGTTGAGAAAAAAGGGTTTAAAGTTTTCAGGCTGTCAGGCAAACTGCATAACAGATAGGTGGGTTGTAATGTTTTATGCACTTTTAGATTGATTATTTTACCCCCCAAAAAACAATGCCACAGAACCCACATAATACCTAAAAAAACGTAGATACTGCACTCTGCACTCAGGGAATGCTCGGAGAACTGCAGTATCTATACAAACAAAATGTGTTTGTTCAGTTTTCTTGTACAAATTAGTTTGTTTGTTTGATAATTGATTAATTGATTCAGTCGTTTTTTCAAATAAAAATGCCAAACATTTGCTGGTTCCAGCTTCTCAGACATGCAGCTTTAATGCTTTTCTGTGCTGTATATCATTTTAAACTGAATATCTTTGGGTTTTGGACTGCTGGTCGAACAAAACAAGACATTTGAAGGTCACCTTGGGCTCTGCAGAACAATGGCAGGCGTTTTTCGTTAGTTTTTGGACAATTTATTGACAAAACAACTAAATGATTAATTGAGAAAATAACTGTCAGATTAATTGATAATGAAAATAATTGCTAGTTGTAGCTCTAATTTACAGTAATAACTTATCGTAGAAAAGGTTTAGGTCGTAGTCATCTGGAATCAAGACGTTTCTTATACGAATTATATGTATCTGTTTTGCTGCTCTTTCAGTCTAATGTTAATATTCATCATGAAATCGATATTATAAATAAATTTACAATTGAATACATTTAAATATGTGATTTTAGCAGTGGTGGAAGAAGTATTCAGATCCTTTACTTAAGTAAAAGTAGTCATACCACATTGTGAAAATACTCCACTACAAGTAAAAGTACTGCATTCAAAACCTTACTTAAGTAAAAGAATTTAAGTATTATCAGCAAAATTTACTTAAAGTATCAAAAGTAAAAGTAGTACTCATTGTATAGGAAAATGCTCCCAGTAGGTGTTTTACTTTATGATGTTTTTGGATTAATTTTACTGCTGCATTAATGTGTATGTTACATTTCAATGCTATAGATGTTTAAGGTTGTGCCAATTTTAACTGCTTTATATACTGTTGAGTAGTTTAATCTACAGCAATGCATCATATTCTATAAGATCATCATATGTTTGTAGCGTCGCTGTCCTGTGAGAACCACATATCACCAAAAAGTCAACTTTTAATGAGCTCAGAAAAACAGCCCTGTTTTCAGCTTTGTGATTATGCATTTTCCAGCTAATCCAATGGGGGTTTAACAAGTTAATTTATCTTAAAAGAAGTAGGATCATTTCTCAACCCATAAAGGAACACTTTGTGAGATACATAGTGATGAATTGAAAAATATGAAAAATTGAAATCTAAAAAGCATCAAGTAACTAAAGCTGTCAGACAAACTTAGTGGAGTAAAACGTAAAATGGAAATACTAAAGTAAAGTACAAGTACCTCAAATTTGTATTTTAGTACAGTATTTGAATAAATGTTCTTAGTTACATTCCACCAGTGGATTTTAGGGTAATCTAACCACCAAATCACAGGAGTTAAACTTAACTAAAGTTGGATCTGCTAAGCTTAGCAGGAGTTAAGCTAGCTTGATTCACTCAAACCCCATCCCTGTTCCCACCACTTGCTTGTAAATACCAACCCCAACTTTGTGTAGAAACAGACAGAGGACAGTAGCAGAAGGCACTGGAACAGTGAAGTGTATCTGCACCTTTCACATCTGGACTTCCTCAGGAGGAATGGCTCTTCTGCCTACAAGGTATGCATCAGTTTTTTTGGTTTGTATATTACTTTTCTATGTTTTACATTTATTGACTGTAGTTAGAATATTAACAGGGGTCATCAACAACTTATTAAAGTTCAACATTGTTCATCATCAGTAATGTTTTGTGCATTATAACATTATCTGTGAATGACAGATTGCAAACGCTTTATAAAAATCTACTGACCTTTATGGGGAAAAAAGCTGTCTCACACAGAAAAGGGTAAAATCTAGACATGGCATACAGACGCAGCCTGATCAAATAAAAACCGGTATTTGTGTTGTTCTGACTGCCACTGTTTGTCTCGACATGTTCAGTGCTAGATGTCGATCTGCTTTAGTCCCAGTGTTTAGATAGCAGTAAGACCGGTACAACCAGTACTGTTGTACCGTTTGTACT
The DNA here is from genome assembly GCF_020085105.1 of Siniperca chuatsi. Lineage (NCBI taxonomy): Eukaryota > Metazoa > Chordata > Actinopteri > Centrarchiformes > Sinipercidae > Siniperca > Siniperca chuatsi. The sequence continues at coordinate 17,229,007 of NC_058056.1, forward strand.
ATGCTGATACAAAATGAAGTTAAAAAAAATTACACTTGATGCAATTAAACTGAAAATATTTTAACATTGAACTGGCTGCAAATGTAGGTGAAGATAAGCTGAAAGAATGGATGCAGTAAATGTCAAACACTGTCTTGACACTGGCTGACAAATAAACAGCCTGCTATTGCTTTTAATATTATGTCTTTGGCCCCTTAAGACCCACTGAGAGCTTTCAGTGTTGTGCACAAATAGAAACTGCTAAAAGTTTGTTTGTGTTTTGCTAAGACATAAATATAGTTATACATGTATTAAGTGAAATGAAATTACATATTATCATAAATGCAGTAATTCAGATGTGGATACTGTCAAAATGTTTGTTATTCTAAATTGTATGCTCAACACACAGAAAAAAGCACTTAACAAATGCAACCACAGTTTATCCATACAAAAGGGGACACGCAGCAAAGGTCTCCAGCCAGATGGGAGCCGACAACATTGTGGTTCAGGGCATTTCAGTGAATGTTATCTGTCATCACTCACTGTCACAGAAGCTGGTGGAAATTTTTCTAGGTAAGGCTGTGCCACATCCAGTCGATTTTAGTAAATATCCCAGTATGATTTAATGCAAAAAAGTGAAGGTATCAAAAACACATACTACTACTACTTTGCAGTTAAATATTTAATAAGTACTTTTTTCCAACATGAAATAAAGCAGTAAATAACACCTTGACCAACACATCAGGACATCTTATTTTGGTCACCCACAAAGGCGAATTCAGTATAATATAAAACATGTAATACAAAATGTTTATTTATAGAGATGCTCCTATGGACTTTGTTTTGTTGGGGAAACCAATAATAATAATAATAATAATAATAATAATAAACTTTATTTATAGAGTACTTATCAAAACAAAGTACTTCACAGAGAGAAATAAAATACCACAGTGAATGATAAAATACATAAAAACCAATAAAACAGACAGCTCAGGTAAAATCAGGAAATGCTTTCAGATAAAAAGGCATCTTGAGAAGAGACTTAAAAGAAGATACTGACTCAGACAACCTAATTTCTTTGGGCAAGTTGTTCCAGAGCCTCGGGGCCCTGATGGTAAAAGCTCTGTCCCCCTTAGTTTTCATCCTGGACTCAGGAACAGACAGAAGACCCCTGCCCGAAGATCTCAAAGTATGTAAAGGTTCATAAGGGATTACAAGGTCTAAAATATAGTCTGAAGCCAGGCCACGAAGAGCCTTAAAAGTAATCAACAAGATCTTAAAATCAATCCTAAAACAAACAGGGAGCCAATGTAAAGAGGCTAAAACAGGGGTGATGGTTAAAAGCCTAGCTCAAGTAAACATGAATTGTAATCAGGAATAAAGGTCCAGTGTGTAGGATTTAGTGGCATCTAGCGGTGAAACTGCAGTTTGCAACCATTTGAATACAGCTCGGATCATCCTCCCCTTCCAAGCATGTAGGACAAACTAAGGTGGCTGCGAAACTCGCGAAAATGCAAAAGGCCCTATCTAGAGCCAATGACTACTACTACTGTAGAAACACGGCGGTGCAACATGGCAGACTCCGTGGAAGGGGACCCGCTCTCTCTGTAGATATAAATGGTTTATTCTAAGGTAATGAAAAAAACAGTGTTATTTTCAGGCAATTATACACTAATGAAAACAATATTATATGAATAGCTCTATTCAGACACTTGAATGGACATAAGCATGGGAGTCAACATCAAGTACTCTGAGGTGTAGAGATAAAAAAAAGTCCAGTACTTTGACTTCAAAACTCTCCCCTTACTTAAAAAGGCACAACCTGGTGGTGGAAGCCATACAACACATCCACAAACATTAAGACTGCATAATTATGAACACCAGATCCTGGAAAACATGTTAGATCAGTATATCTTGGAATATAGACATTACCTGCATAGAAATGAATTTTGAATGAAATGAATTAACCTGTTAAATGAATTAGGCTATGCTCAAAAATAAATTGTGGGGTCCCTGATAACGAATAGAAAACAGTTAACAGAAGGAAATACCCAAAATAATAAACATAAACAATCTTGTAAATATCAATTGACCTCTCACACATGGAATTATTTGAGATTTGTTTAAAAATGTCAACTATGCACATCACACAAAAACCACACTGGGGCTGCACATGAACAAATGTACACTACCAGTTAGAGTTTGACTACATCTGCTTCATACCTGCTTATTCATTGTCCATGTGGGAGTATGGTGCTCAGCCTCTACAGAGATGTTGTAGCGATGCAGCCCAACAGCTCGTTTTGGACCATATTTGACGCCTTTAAAAACGGTAGCGTTAAGTTAGCCGTCTGCTCCTCCAGCACACTATCTAGGGAGGCAACAAAATCCACCAGTCCCCTGAAAATGCCAGGGTTGTCCGAGGAGTCAGTCTCGTCATACCCACGCAAGGCCGACTCAAAAGCCCCACAACACTTCACACAATCGATTGTTTTGGATGAAATGTGCCTGTGTTTTCAGTAGCGCAGGGATCGAAAAGTGGCTGACTGTACGCCACAAGCTAGTGGCTCCACCGGCCTTGAGTGGTTTACCGCTCGTGTTCCACCGGCACATACCGTTTCCTAACGACAGGTGCCGTTTGAAAATGGTAGGCCACTGCCAGACTGTCCAAATCAAATCAAAACAAGTTCTGCCGTAAATGTATATTTCTTCTGTCTTTATTGACACTGAATACATGCCGCTGGATCAGGAGTTGTATACAGGTAGAAAACGGCTATCGCCCATTACGGATTTGATTTGAGTACGCTGATTGGCTAAATTCTTACGTTCATATCTTTAATCAGTAATTGGCTAAACTGCAACTTGTCATTCGCCCCAGAGCCCGCAGGAGCGGTGAGGCTGTGTTATGGAGGAGGAGCGGCTTTTCAACTACTCGGAAGGTCGGCGGTTCGAACCCGGCTTCCCCCAGGCCACATGTCGAAGTGTCCTCGGGTGACAGAGTTAGTGTCTAAAATGTGGTGAATGTGATATGTAGTGTGAAGCGCTTGGAAAGTACTGTCTGTGGTTGAGATCATAGACTGTATGTGAGACATTTGGAGGGGAGGTGTAAGAAAAGCATGTACTTTGCGCAGATGATATTTTACACATATTACTCGGTGCATTCCAAATTTCAAACACACAAATATAGACTATTTGTATAATTTAGAATAATAAATCATTTCATTATTTTTTTTTTCTAATTGTGCATTCCAGACAGCGGTGGAAGAAGTATTCAGATTTTAGCAGTTGAAGACAGAGAAGAAACATTTAGAAAATGTATATGTAAAAATTACAATCATAAGCATAAGTGTGTTTATTTGATTTTGACCAAAACGTAGTTTTGAAAAACCCCTCTATGATTTTCCCATGTACCGTAAGCCAGTAGACTTCAATATAGGGAAGTGAGCGTTATCAGTCCCCAACATTAACCGGCACTTAGAACAGCTGATTCACTCAGCTGTGGTGTCCATAAATTGAGTCATCTTTTGCAGTAAACTGACCCACACTCAACATCAGAGACAGTGGGTCATATGACCAGTCTGTGAAAGTCACGTGATGACTGGAGGCAGATTCACATTCAGAACCATTTGTCTGATCATAACAAGAAGTCTAAAGAAAACTAATTAAGAATCAGTTTCAGAAATATTAAATTCATACATCTAAAATGAATGTGATCCAAATTTTATATTTGCCTTCAGTGATCTTGATTTATTGAATGTTGAAATCATAAACTGTTTATTGTTATTCCATCTTCACTAATTATTGTGAAATTGACTCTAATCTTTTTTTACAACCTGACATTCAACCTGTTTACTGACTCTAAACAAAGGCTTGTTTTACTCACTTTAATTTCAGACACACTGCATAATCCTCTGTCCTGCATTTCATATAGTTAATGTGTCATTTCCAGAGCTATAACCTTGCTGTCACGTGCAAGCTGAAGGAGACAAATATAACACAATGACATGCAACTGAAACATGTGGTACACAATGTGGAAGTCATGGTGGAAATCACAGAAAACTTTTTTCAAACAAATGCACATGTAAATCTAGGTGTGTACTCTATGTCCTTACATGCTTTACTTCAAGCTCTTTCTCAAAGCCATGCACACAAGCACAAACCTATGAACTTAGGAAGCTTTGCTATTATATTTGTATCGTGCTGACTCATGACCCTATGTTGTCACTTTACTGTTGTTGTAAAGGGTTTATAGTCCGCAAGGTACATCAAAAACTTTGCACTTGACAATTTCACAATAAAACCCACTATTAGCTGCTCTTTTCATACTATAGGCCAGCATTACCCAACCTTTTCCCTCACTATCTGCATTACAAAGGATCACACACACATTCAACTGTGTTCCTGTCTTAAAAATACAGAAGCACTTAGTTTCAGTGTGAAACTTGAGCTCAGTGAACTTAAAAGTAGCTGATAAGCATGCAAAGAGCTCCGGGTCAATAGCAGTACAAGAAAGTAACTAAGTACATTTACTTAAACACAGTTCACCCCAAAATCAAAAATACATATTTTTTCCTCTCACCTGTAGTGCTATTTATCCATCTAGACTGTTTTGGTGTGAGTTGCAGAGTTTTGGAGATATTAGCCATAAACATGTCTGCCTTCTATTTGTGGATGATACTTCTGTGCTTTCACTTAAGAAGGATTTTGAATGAAAATGCTTTCATTTGCAATGGAGTATTTTTACACTGTAGTATTAAATAAAGGATCTGAGTACTTCTACCACTACTGGTCAACTGTCTCGCTGTGTTTTTGCTTTTTATGAGCAAGTCTTGCAGAGCTGTATAGCAGGATAAGGGGCAGTTAGCACCATTTCTGTTTCTGTTGTTTTTCATTATGTGCCAGTGTAATTAGCTGGCAAACTATCTGAACTGTTTTTAGAGGAAGGAACCCAAGCATGTGTACAAACACTACTGACTGCATACCCTGCATATCTGAGAAACTGGGTACAAGCAGGCAGAAACATGAGACCAGCTGATAGAGTTCAATGACATCTGTAAAATCTTAGCTTAGCTCTCAGTTTTTACTCACTCACAGAATCTTTATGGTCATAAGTATTGTCATGACACGAAAGCCTTGTGACAAACAGAGAGACAACAGGAAAGCAGAAGGGTGGGACTGACAGCAATTACATTATCAGTAACTGCAGTGAACTACTATTTGAAAAATGAGTATGAGTATAAATATATTGCTTATACAATATGTAAAAAGGGGTTATAAGATCAAGAATTCACACTATGGTTGCCATAATTTTGCCGTGTCAATTCCCAGCACTGGTTTCTGCTTTTTCCTTGTTCTTCAGTCTCCTTTTGTGTATTTGATTGCTAAATAATATTTACACTCATGTTCCTGACAATGACGAATAGGTAAAATTTGCAGAACAAATTGAATCTTACAGTGAAGATGAAAACAGGATGTGTGCATGGAAACAGAAAGGAAGTCTTGAACAACTGTCAATGGAAACACTCATGAATCATATTGTTTCATTTATCAAATGTGTGTGTGTGTGTGTGTGTGTGTATTTGTTTGTGTTCACAGTATTTCAGAACCTCCAAAATGTCTGAAAACATTTGAGTTTGAGGCAAAAAGATCAGTCTATTTGTGGGAATGTGTGCATTTTGACAATGTTTGCTCAATTTGTTTGTGTCTCTTATCAAATAAAGGAGAAAATACTTCAGTCCAATATGGAGGAGTTTTTAAAGAGGGAAAGACGGGGGAACGTAACTTCAAATAAAACCTGATCATTCATGTAAATCGCTCAAACAAACTTTCAGTGAGTGAGTGTCTAAAGTGCCACCTACATATCCGAGAAATAAGAACACCTCCATTTGTTTCTTACACATTTTCCAGTGTGGCATAATTTAATTGATAAAAGTTTCAACTAAAACAGGTGGGCGGCAGCACACGTTAGCACATGCATGTGTTATTGTATCTGTATGTCTGTTTTACTTTTGTTTTCTCAGAGGAATCCCCATCATTATGTGACTGGAATCAGAAAGCACAGGAGAAAACCCCAAATCTCAACAGTGGTTTTTCACATGAAGGCATCACGCTAACACACAGGCAGACTGTGTTTCTTCTTTATGTGATCATTCCTAAACAACAAACTCCTGAGTAACCGATCATGTCCTCATAGAAAATTCAGAAGAATAATTCATGACCTTGATGTTTCTTGTTTTGCTGAGGTTGAAAAATATGTTTCCCAAAACAATGGCATCATGCGATCATAACACATACCTCCCCCATTCCCTATTTCAATGATTGACTCTCTCTCCCTTTCTCTCTCACTATATGAGCTGCTGACAGCCACCTGACTGGACATACTGCAAGTCATAACTGTAGTTGGCTATATAAGAATGCCTCTCTGACACAGTCCTGCATCATCCACAGGTGGTTATACCTCAAACTTCACATACCGACATAGAAGCAGGTAAGCAGCTACAACACAGATGCCAAGACACACACAAACAGACAGACAAGCACACACACTTCCTGTACTGCAGGTGCAGTGATGAAAAGAAGAAACAGAGGAAGAGATGAATCAGAGATTCAAAGAAACCGGGGAATCGAGCTGATACAGTGGTGGCGTGCATGTGACATTCAGCGTCATGATAGAAAATGTTTGTGAAGCAAAGCTGAAGTGAGAGAGTTCCGTCTCAACCTGTGTGGTTTCCTGCAAGTCACAAGGGATCACTTTGCTTTTTGTGCTTGTGTGTCAGTCATGATGAAGCTGCTGCTGGTTGCTGCTGCTGTTCTGGCCGTGGCCAGCTGTGCCAGCATCTCTCTGGAAGAACTGGAGTTTCACGCCTGGAAACTCAAGTTTGGTGAGGATGGTTTCTTTTATTGTGGTCTGTTGTCAAAATACAGTAGATCTTGTTTAGTTTCCTGTGGAGATAATGCCTGTGAGGTCTAAATTTGGAGAGTCCTCAATGTGTGCACATTTACACATAACACACACCTAAAACGTCTAAAGTAAAGGGATTTGTAATTTGTAATGTTTACAGCTTACTTTTTTTCAGCTAATAAAGGGGAATCTCTTAACTGTAAAAGGATTGAACTGACTAATAATTTATCTTCTCTTTCTGATTATTTCCTTCTCCGATTGGCAGGAAGGTCATACAGCTCTCCATCAGAGGAGGCTCACCGCAGGCAAATCTGGGTCAGCAACCGCAAACTGGTGCTGGTGCACAACATCATGGCCGATGAGGGCATCAAGTCCTATCGCCTTGGCATGACCTACTTCGCTGACATGGTAGTCACAGGAAAACAGTGGTTGTGGCTGTTTCTGCCGTCATTTAGCTTTTAACTAATGTCATCAATGTAATTTGGTTGCATTCAGCTTGTAATGATATTGGGAATTTTCGAACATTTTGAATGAAGACCCTATTAAGTGACACTCTGATTTTTGTCCCTCTTCACCAGGAAAATGAAGAGTACAAACGCCTGATTTCCCAGGGCTGCCTGGGCTCCTTCAATGCCTCTGTGTCTCGCCGTGGCTCTTCTTTCCTCCGGCTGCCTGGAGGAGCTGATCTGCCTGAAAGTGTTGACTGGAGGGACAAGGGATACGTCACTGATGTCAAGGATCAGAAGCAGTGCGGCTCCTGCTGGGCCTTCAGCGCAGTATGTACAACAATAACTTGGTTTCCTCTCTTTTGGTAATGCAGGAAACTTTACACAACTGTTTTCTGGTTTCATATGACCTTGTATCACTTTCAGACTGGCTCGCTGGAGGGTCAGACCTTCAGGAAGACAGGGAAGCTGGTGTCTCTGAGCGAGCAGCAGCTGGTTGACTGCTCTGGCAAATATGGCAACATGGGTTGCATGGGAGGCCTGATGGACTACGCCTTCCAGTACATCCAAGACAACGGAGGGATAGACACAGAGGACTCCTACCCTTATGAAGCTGAGGTAAACAGAAAGCAGTATGGTTGAAAAAGTCACGATCTTTAAATGTACAGCATACAGTGTCAGACAGCCATTTGTCATTATCATGCTCAGAAAGCAGAGTTGGAGATGCAAATCAACTCATTCAGTGTTAAAAAATTATGGCCCTCCATGTAAGAAATGTACAACACTGCCATCTTGTGGACAAAATGTATAATGGCCCATAACCCTTAAACAGACTTTCAGTGCAAAGCCATGTAATTGACTTCTCTCAAAATCAAAAACTTTTTGATGACATAGTACTTGTAAAATCTTCTGTTCTCTGATGTACACATAATCATCACTTTCATAATGCATCAGTATGGCAAAACCTTCGGTGAATTGTGAAATATTTTCTCTCAATTAGGATGGTCAGTGCCGTTACAACCCTGCCACTATTGGTGCCAAATGCACAGGCTTCGTTGATGTGAAACAAGGTGATGAAGACGCCCTGAAGGAGGCTGTGGCCACCATCGGACCTGTGTCTGTGGCCATTGATGCATCTCATGTGTCCTTCCAGCTCTATGAATCAGGTGAACAGTCTTAAACACTGTGTTGCTTCTGCCAGAAAATATTCTTTCTATCAAATGCAAGAACAAAAAGGAAATACTCTTCTTTTTTTTCAACCTATCCATATGTCTGTCTAATCTGTGTTTGTGTGTTTCTAGGATTGTATGATGAGCCAGAGTGCAGCAGCTCAGAGTTGGACCATGGTGTACTGGCCGTGGGTTACGGCAGTGACAATGGACATGACTACTGGGTGGTCAAGAACAGGTAAACACCCAGATCTGTTGTTCATATTTTAAATTATGGGCTGCTCTCCTGCTAACACTCAGTCAGTAGTGTTACAGTGGAGACAGACAGCAGCATTAAGGTGTCTTATTAAAAGCTGCCAAAAAGTGTGAAACTCACTCAGGATTTTGTCAGCTTCTTAAACTAACCATTGCTAAGAATTGGTAACTAATATTGTGATTATGCTTTTGTTTGACATTGTTGGTAATTTGTGTGTTTCTGTAGCTGGGGTCTAGGATGGGGAGACAATGGATACATCATGATGACCCGGAACAAACACAACCAGTGTGGCATTGCTACTGCATCCAGCTACCCCCTGGTCTGAGCAGGTGAGAAGAAACTCAAAATCCTTCCTTCCTTTATGACCAAATGCTATTTAAAATGCTATTTAAGTTAAACTTCTGGATGTCTGCACATATGTACCTGAAAGAATGTGTATGTGCACTCTGTAGTTTATTGTCCATTAACTGTTTGTTGTTTGTGTTTATTGGATTTTCAGGTGCAGGACTGGTGGAGGAGGAGAACAGTGACACATTTCATAAAGAAACTGAGTTATGGAACAAAATGTCCTTTTGTTGTCTGTGCCCTGGTGTACTTTTAATAGAATTACCTTTTTATGAAGATTGTAAATAAATGTAAATAAATAAAATGTGTAAGGGAAGACACTACAGGTGAATAGGGTAAACATTGTAACTAATAGATATCACCATGAAACTTCCCTAGTTGATTACTTACATTAAGAAAATTACTTTTTGTACTTTTGTAAGTTTTCTGAAATTTTTGTTTAAAGATGCAAACGAGGCATTATCTAATGTTAACTTTTGGTGAATTTAGGAGAAATCTACAGACGCAAGTAGACAAAGTGTAGTAAAATAAACACCTAAATGTGTATTTTGGCCGTTTTCTTTGCACTAGTCTAAAAGAAGACATGCTATGGAAGTAAATTAGCCCAAAATCTGCCTTTGCCTTTGGTGTCTCCCTTTAACATTGAAAGATAAAAATAAACATTTATGTGTTTGTGATTTTGTTACTTTTTACCACCATTGTACTATTGGGACTGCACTGATGTTCTGTGGCTTATCAACAGTGCAGTGTTGGCTCTAGGGATGGCAATGTCCACTATTGTCCAGACTGAAATATCTCAGCAACTATTGGATGGATTGCTATTCAAATTTTGTACAGACATTCATGGTCCCCAGAGGATGAAGCCCAATGACTTTAGTGATCCCCTGACTTTTCCTGTAGTGTCACAATGGTTGACATTTTTGTATTATGGTGAAATGTCTCACTATCTATCTATTTGGTTGAGACATTGATTTGCCATGAAATGATACAGCAGCATGCAAATGTATAGGATAAGAAATTAAGTCAAAGGTCAATTTAAACTGTGACAGGGTTGACATTTATGTTTTTAAGTGAAATGTTTTGTCAATTATTTGATGGATTGCCATGAAATTTGGTACGGACATTCAAGTCCCCCTTAAGATGACGTGTAAAAACCTTGGTAGTCACCTAAAATCTAGAGCTATCATCAGGTCAAAATTAAAATTTGTCCAATACTTTTTATGACAAAATACCTGCAAAACTAATAACATTCCCATCAGGCTCAGCTGTACTTTGTCTTTAGTGCTAATTAGTATGTTAGTCAGCTAACACGCTAAACCAAGATGGTGAACATGGTAAACATTACCTGCTTAATGTGTTAACATTGTCATTGTGAACATGTTAGCCAGCTGATGTTAGCGTTTAGCTCAAAGCACTGCTGTGCCTAAGTACAGCCTCAAGGAGCTACCAGCATGGCTGTAGCCTTAGTTATCAGATGGTAGATATTAAAATTTTGCTTCCATGGCACAAAAGTGACTCTAAAACTGCTCAACACAAAATAATAAATCATAAATCAGCTGTTTTACTTGTTACAATAGATGTTGGCCAGCTGTAGCAAGAAATCACTTCTAATTCTAGCTCAGATTTGCTCTACTGCATTTTTTTAGGTTCTAACAATTACAGTTGTTAATTTGGCATGTGATGATGGCAGACTTTATATTAAACTCTCTATTTTTAAGGGCAGGCAGGGATATACAGTACAAATAAATTATATAGATGTATTTATTCTTGGTTGCCAAGCAATATACAGGCCAATATACAATGTGATTAAAATTATTTGTATTTATTTGTATAATTTTATATGTACATATCAAGCAAACAGTGTACCAATTGAAAAAAAAATCTCCTGCAACTCCATCTGCATATAAAGCAACCCACAATGGACCCTGATGCCAAGTACGAGAAGCTCTGCAGTAGCTGTGGCTTGTTGCTACAGTGGCATTCAAATATACATGATGAGTCTTGCACCTGCTGCTGAGAATTCATTGCTTTTCACGACAGGAAATGAACATCTTGACTTAATCACTTTTCAAATTGTGAATTTGCATCATTCCTACAATTGACAAATGATAAATATGTGGTCACATTTAACTGGTAATGTATAACTTACAAATCCTTCAAGATTCCCAGTGTACATGAAGTAGCTTCAGCTCCCTGCACTGTACATTGCCTAAAGTGTTTGCACTCAGTCAAGGCTTATGTGTTTAACAATGCATTGCGCTCTGTGCAAAATACATAAAAATGGGCTTTTAACATTATAAATATACTTGCTTTAGTCGCAGTTTGTCAGATGTGTGCACATCAAGTTGGCTGAGAACTTTGTTTGAGGACAAGTTGAACGTTTATGGATAACATATTTCTGAAAGCAGATTTGATCCTCATATCTTGGGGCTTTATGTCATATCCGGATTCATTGCTCATACCAGTTTTGACTGACATAAATTATTCACTAAACTGTGTTTGTTCTTCAAAAAGTCTGATGCTTAGACTCAGATGCTGCCTCTGATACTAACTGCGGCTGCGGTCTTATGCTTTCAAACCTCAGGCCAAAGATAAAAGCTGTGGGCAGGGAGCTTCAGAAGTGGAAAATTCATTTTGGTAAAAGAATATCTATTCTTTGGTCTTTTCTGCGGTCTTTGTACTTTCTGTTCGCTTGGATAGCATTTTCCTGCTTTATCTTCCCGGATACAGTTTTACTTTCTTTAGCATTCTGTGGTTTGTAAAAGGTTATCTCAGATTCATTCTTCCTATGCAGGTAGGGATGCTGCCAGAGAAAAGGAAGAGGTAAAACTGAAAGCAGATCTGGGTGGCAAATGTGAACATATAGTGAAACACAATGACAAAGCCGAAGAGAGTGTGAAATTATACACTTTAGCGGTTGAATCTCTTGTCTGATGTGGTAAAAAAGCCATTATGGATTTTAGAGAAATATCTCAGCGGTGTGTATTTTGACCTCTTTTACCTTCAATATATTTTACAGACTGTCTTCTGCTTTCAAGATCATCCTCTCCTCCTGTCACATCCTCCCATCGTGACACTCGATCCGCCTAATCCTTGATAATCGGTTTCCATATAAACTGCAATTATGACACTACAGAAAAGGATAAATGAAAGAAATTTATTTTTTATCTTCATCTTTCAAAACCACTGATGGAATACTAAAACGATGTATCATTTACCATGTGATTCTGGAGTGTGGGAGTAAGTCATAAGCAATGACCAGAACACAAAAATTAGCTCATAAAAATGAGTCAGATAATTGAATACAACCATATTTTCTTCTCTTGCTTCTCTTGCTGTGTTGTGATGGCTGCACCCACTGCCACACAGCCAGATTAAAAACACTGGTAATATCGAGTCCACTCACTCTCACATCATAACTTTAATTTGACCTTTTTTATAATTTAGGTTTAGGTCCAGTTACAGTTACACTTGCTTTAGTACATTTTGAAGATAATTTTGCATGTCTACTTTAGAGTTATTTTGTTGCTTTATTCATAGTTAATATTGAGTTTTTAGCAAACTATCTGTCTAATGTGTATTTGTATTATTTTAATTATTGTGTTTTGTCCATCCCTTGTGTGTCGTCATGGTTTGGCCAGCCAGCATACAGTGGTGTGAAAAAGTGTTTGCCCCCTTCCTGATTTCTTATTGTTTTTGCATGTTTGTCACACTTAAATGTTTCAGATCATCAAACAAATTTAAATATTAGTCAAAGATGACACAAGTAAACACAAAATGCAGTTTTTAATTATAAGCTGTTATTATTAAAGGAAAACAAAATCCAAACCTACATGGCCCTGTGTGAAAAATTGATTGCCCCCTAAACCTAATAACTGGTTCGCCACCCTTAGCAGCAACAACTGCAATCAAGCGTTTGCGATAACTTGCAATGAGTCTTTTACAGCGCTGTGGAGGAATTTTGGCCCACTCTTCTTTGCAGAATTGTTGTAATTCAGCCACATTGGAGGGTTTTCGAGCATGAACTGCCTGCACATGCCACAGCATCTCAATAGGATTCAGGTCAGGACTTTGACTAGGCCATTCCAAAGTCTTCATTTTGTTCTTCTTCCACCATTCAGAGACGCCACAACAACATCCAAAGAACTGCAGGCCAATCACATGCCAATATAACTTTGTTTTGCAGAAACTGCTTTCTTTTTTCCCCACTGCTCTGCCCTCATTCACACCTTCTAGATACAGTATAGCTGCTCAGGTGACTTTTCATGATACCAATTAACTTTACCCATCAAGGTCAAGTTGGTGCATGCACATTGTTTCCAGGGTAACATGAAGTAATACCATAATGGAATTCGGTTTTCTTTCAACAGTAATTTGTAATGCTTAAGGGTTTTGAGTGTAATCCAACTAAACAGCAGTACTTAAGTCGTTATTCTTAAATCTCTATTGAACCTTAGGCAGTGGAAGGTTGCTTCACTCATCTGTAATCCATGATGTTGGCTATAAATAAATTTACAATGCTTGAATTTATTTTGTTAATTTGTCATGGGCTATTCAGCCTAACTGCATTTAATTTAACTGCACGCAATGAAGCTGAAAAAAGTTCAGTATGCTAATCTGACTTTGCTTAGTTGCAAAACACAGTAACAGATGATGCTGCATTCTTGATCTGGCTTTAGATCTTTTATAATTTTTTGCAAAAAATAAAAAAAAACTGAGAGAGAACTAAGAAAAGTCATTGGTGAGAAAATGATTGTTCTCCTCTTCCCATGAGGTAGATGACATCTATTTTAATCATACACAGTAGATGCCCCAATGTAATTAAGGAAATCACATTAAGTGCTTGTAATTTTTCCATTCTAAATGTCACATTAGGTCTGGTTGTGATAATATTTGATGGGAGGTGGAGAAACAGAGATACAGAGAGGGGGGAACATATTAAGGATTTAATCAGCTTGTGTGACAAAATTTGACCTTGACATCTTACTTTTTCCTCCCTCAGCTGAAGCAGCGGCAGCAGCGGCAGCAGTGTGAGCTGCCGTGTGGAAGCAAACAGGCACGGCCAAAGTAATTGAAAGAGAGATTTATATTATCTTTTGTCAGGCGAGTCTCATAACAGTAGACCTGGAAAAAACATCTCTGCCATTTTATCAGCACTGCAATATGACAGTATTCAGCCAATTAGGCCTGAATGATTGTTATCCAGTGACGTTATCATCATCATCCCTTTTATTTTTGGGAGTATGAAGGAGGGCATTAGAAAGTGGAAAAAGCAAAGATGAAAAAGCTCCCAGACAGAGACAAAGGGAAACAGAAGGAGGGCGCGTAAGAGGTGAGGCAAATTAATTGCTTTTGCTAAATCCTTCTCAAACAGCAGAAGCCAATGTGGTTCCACAAAAGGCCATTACCGGTAATCAATTTAAATCTGTTTTACCCTTCCCAAGGAAACCAATTAGCCAATTTAATTTGGCTTTTTTGATTCCCAGCATAACCACGGCACAGGACAGGACGTCCAATTCGCATCCTGCAGAGAGGACAAGTGAAAACACTGGGAGGTGTTGCTGGAACAAACAAAGCTATTGATCTGACGCAGGCTGAGAGATCCAGGGAAGAGTTGGTAGGAGAGGATGATAAATTCACAAGTTTGGATTTTGTTAAGGAGAAAAAAAAAACACACACAACAGTGATCCTGCTGTGTCCATTTACAACTGCCTCAATAATTAAAGTTTATTGCAAGTTCAGCTTTTAGCTGAATCTACACCTTGAGTTCAGTTTTCCAGTAAATGTGACTCCACATTTAAAGCAGTTGATCATTTGTGACTGTATTTCTACGTTAGAAGAAGTTCTTTTTTAAAGTCACTAGATGGCAGTACTTGAATGCTGATGATTTTCTCAGCAGTTTGGGGTGCTGCGGCCTGGCTTGAGTCATGCAATGCTCTGGTTCAAAGGCAAATGTATTCCTTTGATTCTTACAGTCACATGTCCTTAGAATGTAACACACACACTGTACACATACACATATCCATAGATCCACACATACACACTGAGACTGCATTTCCCTGCACCAGTAAACCCATTACACACGCACATACTATGCACTGAATGTCTGCTTAATCAACAATGTCACCACACAATTTCAGTAGATTGACTGCTGGGTTGGTATGGAGGAAGTGTCAGTCAGCCATGTCCCCCCTTAATGCAAATAAACAGTCTCTCCTATGGGGATACAGACGGTGCGATGTTTCTGTGCCTATATGTTATCCATCTCCCATAATGCCTTTCTGTGTGCGTGCATGTGCGCAGCTCCTTGCATGTGTGGTGTGTTAATGTGTGTGTGGGGAAATGGGATGTCAACTGGTTTGTCACGGTAATGGGGAACATGTGTGATTGTGACAGACAGGAGTTCTGGATGACCGCACACGGTACCGATGCACATGCGCACACACACGCACATCGACCCAATGCATACAGAAAGCGTTGAGACTGAACAAGAGCAGAATTTTATGACAAATGGCTTAAATGACTTCATAAATACTTTATATATCTGAAATGAACCCAGAGAGGAGGCCAATAATCTATACTAGCTCCTCCATCTTGCTCTTTTTAATCTTTCCTTCCTTATCTTTATCCCTTTTTTCTTTTCCTGGTTTCATCTCTCCATCCTCCTCTAGCCAGCTGCATTTCTTGGACAGAGCTCCTGGCTGCGGTCTGAGAGAGGCGAGTGAAGCTAACCGTTTGAGAAAAACAGTTCTGGCAAGGCCAATTACACCCAGACAAAGCACTTTGCATGTTATTGTGTTAGGGATTCATGCTTGATTGACTGAATGGGTTCTAATGAGGCTGGGGAATGACGAGCAGGAAAGGAAGAAACACTCCTCCGTTTCCCTGATGGATTGATTCAGCCGTGCGCTCACGTACACAAACACATGCAGGTACAAACACGCTCGCTGGTGCACAGTTACAGTGCGGTGCGCAATCACATTGGCACATTGCACATGGGACCACACTTACAGTGGAGATACAAGCAAATCAGCACTAATGCAAACAACAGCTCTCTTTCTCAGGTTAAAGCTATAAAGTTGGTACTATGTGCATCTGTGAGTGTGTGCAGTGGGTGGCAGATGAAGAGGAGACAGTGGAAAGGTAACTTGCTGTATTGCCTCTGCAGATCCTACGCGAAGGCTTCACTCCCACTGGCATCCTTTTATAGTATCACTTCACTAGGTAAAGCTGGATATAGAAACAGATGGATTGGTAAAGCCCACAGCAGTGATAAAAAATGTCAGCCCTTATTCTTGTTGGGCCTGTATAACAGATGTTAGTTTTATTTCTGTGTTGTGTTGTGCGCTGGGCTTCAACTCCGCTAAGTTTCACATCTTTTTTTTTTGTTCTCCATCTCAGCGGAATGAAAGTTGAAAGGGATATTACTAGCCACAGGCTAATGAAAATAAACGCTGGCTATGATGTTCGATGTATGATGATCACTGTCAACAAATACAAATTGAAAATGAAATTAGCTGGCAACCCAGGTCCAGTCTATGAATTTTAAAAGGCAGGTATGAGCTGCATGTATGTAAGACGCAGGGTAGCAGAGGGGGGTTTTCACAAGCACAACAAATTGCAAATCCTAAACTGGCAAAAAAATGTTTTTAAATGTTTACATCATGAATCATTAGTAAACAAGCCAGGCATTTAGCTAGTATCGTTAATCATCTTTATTATAAGCTAACTTCATTTGATTTAATTTCAGTGACTCGAGCACCCAGCATTGAGGGATACTTGAGAAACCCAGAGTGTGTGCTGAGAGTCCTCTGAAGAATATTTACTGTGGCCTTCTCCTTCTTTACCCTCTTCTTCTTTGTCCTGCTTGTGCAACTTCCCCTCCACCTGCTCATCTCCTTCTCTTCCACATACCTCTCATTCATCATTTCTCGTTTCCCCTCCTCTCCCTCTCAGCGCTCTCGTCTATCTCCCCTACCTTACTGAGGTCAGGGTGAGGGGTCAATTGCCTGGGCGCACCACCGAGCCTGTTCTTGAAGGAGCAGTCATGTATCTGCACTCCACCGTCTTATCTTTTTGTTTTATATCGCCTGACAACTCTTTCCCACTGGAGATGGCCTCACTTTCACCTGCAGTAACCCGCTCCCTGCACACGTGTGTGTGAGTTTTCTGCATGCACGTGTATGTGTGGGTGTATGCTTCTCTTTGTCCTCCAGTCCTTTGCCTGCCCCTTTTGCCCACCCTTGTTTGTTTGCCCTGTTATCTTTCCTCTTCTCCAGATCTCTTCCTTGCCTGACCTTTTTCTCTCTGTGCCTTCCCTCTTCCATCGATAGCCAGAGCTAATAAGGCAATTAAAGCCTAATTAAAGGAGTCTTCAGAGAGAGGGAAGGTCTCAGGCAACTTCATGAGGGTATGCAAGCGGTGTGTTTACTCATGTCTCTGGTGAGCTCTCCCCCACTCACTCCTGACTGACAACAAAGTTTAAAAAACAAAAAGTACTGAGATAATGAAAGTCTTCAGATTTATTTCTGTATTTTTAGTGGTATCAAGAAACGGGTAACACGAAGTAACTAGCTCATTTGTTCAGCGTAAGTGTGTTTATCCAACCGGTGTCAGCCCACTCATTGTTGTCAAATTTGCCAGCACAGATCAAAGGGCCCTGTGCAGCGTGTCAGCCAGGTTACCTCTGCTTGGCACTCTGAATCAAAGTCACGGATTAGGGGGGGGGTTCAAGGCCATGTGACAGATGATCATCCTTTGGGATGTGAGCTGCTTGTCACAAAGGTCTGCGATGGATCTGTTTTTCCACATACATCCCAAAGCTTCTCTTACATCCCGTTGCATGCGATCACTTGTAGTCTGAAACAAAATCTTTACCCCTGATTTAGAAGGCACTTACAATGCATTAGCCTTGTGGTAATTACTAGAAACTCAATTAGAAGAAACCGCTGAAGACCAAGACCAAACTGGAGGGCTTAAGCTGCAACGCTGGTAAATGGATTTGGAGTTAATTTAGTGAGTCAGAGGGTGAAACAGCCATCAGTGATGTTTTAAGCTGCAGCAAGCAACCGGAGCGCTCAGAGCTCTGTACCGTAGGCTGATCTCCTCTGTAGTCTGCTCTCCATTGGCATTCAGCTTCACTTTGGTTTGAGTGTTACATTAAATTGCTCTGGGAATTTATTTCACGCATCCCGTGAATGCACGTTCGTGCATGTGACAATCCTTCATTCAACATTTCTTTATTGGTATATTGGTATATTATTTCTCAGTTAGATGTTTACACAAGTGTAGATGTTACTGTCTAAGCCTCAGGTCCTGTTCAGAGTGGAGTAGTATATTTTATTCATTAGTCTTTGTATGTTCTCTAACATGCCTCGGGGCATTTTTATGACCTTAAGCAGTACCTGCCGAATATCTGTATTTTCCTTCTCCAGTGTGCATGTTTTTGTGTCGGTTTCTGGTGATTTGTAGAGCCCAGCTGATACCAGATATGTGAGACCGATACTCATATCGATATTTGAGAGTTCAATGACATTTTTAACAATGGATCCTTTCAATTTTGTTATTAAAAAATTGTGACCAACATATGTCCTGAGCAGCAAATCCTTACAATTCAGAATCTAGAACCAATGAATGTTTTTTTTGCTAGAAAAAATTACTTAAACAATAATATATATATATATATATATATACTTTTTTTTAATTTTATTTTTTTAACCGATTAATTGTTTCAGCTTCTGTATTTTTGGCATTTCTATTACCATTATAATCTCTTTATCTCACATATAATACGATTATATGTGAGATAAACTAAAATCAGCCAATAATTTTGGTCATGCCAATGTATTGGTCAGGCTCTAGTGGTTTATGTGTATACCTCAGACACCTGTACATATTGGGACTGTAATATACAGCAAGCTGGTAAGTCACATATTGGACTCTGCCATCTAAATCCATGGAGAGAGTGGCAGAGTGAGCAGATGGACTGCATGTTGTGGAAAGTGTGGGTGGGAAAGTCTGCATGTCACTGTACGTGTGCTTGTGAATGCTTCTATTGGTGCCAGCACGTGTGTTGGCGTGTGTGTGTGTGTTCACGTAGGTGCTACTGCAGGATCTTGGCTTTTGCCTTGGAGTAAAGTTGTGTGCGTGTGTGTGTGTGTGTGTGTGTGTGTGTGTGTGTGTTGTGGGCTGGTGAGTGGGTGTGCATCATGAGAGCACTGCTGTGCCTCCTTCTTCTGGGGACCAGATGGTGACGGAGCTGGTCGCTCCACCCGACTGTTTCTGACATCATCACTCAAAGACAAAGGGAGACCAAAATCAAAACTTATAGTAACACTGCATTATGTAATTTTCAGTGGTGGAAGAATTATTCAGATCCTTTATTAATGGAAGCAATATCACAATGTGAAAGTACTCCATTACAAGTCCATTATCCTGCATTCAAATTTTACTTAACTAAAAGTATGTAAGTACTATCAGTAAAACGGACCTACAGTATCAAAAGTTTAAAAAAATAATAGTCCTCATCATACATAATGTTTTATTAGGTACACATAGCTAAAAGTAATGTAGTGTAATGCAACGGCCCTGCAACAAATCCTATCTTCATGAAGGTCATAATGTTTTGTTTTTGTTGAAACTATTTTAGGGAAGTGGTGAATCAACATAATGGTCATTTTAAAGGTTTGTGGTGCTGTTGAATAGTACTAAACTGAGAGGTGTTTCTAACATGTAGTCTACCCCTATTGATGACAAAGCAAGAGAATAATTACAAATAATGTATGTAGGGTAAAGCTGGGGTGAAATAGACGTGAATGTATATATTCATTTAAGGAGAGCACATCTGATAATTCTTCCAGACCTGATCCATCCCACATTGCAGCGGGATCAGGCTTCAGCCAATTAACTTTGTAGGGATTACAACTCTATATTGTGCTTTTTTTCTTGTGTTTCCTGCATTAGTAGTTAATTATAGATTAGAACAAATGCTTTTTTATTGTAAATGCAAGATAGATTTTTACGAAATTTCAACAAAAAAAATAGCTATTATGTCTGAAACCGGGGAGACAAGGAAAACATTTTAAGGAGATTCATGGCTACATAATATGCTAGAATAAAGAACTATATTAGCCAGGACTGCTTGATTAACATTAGTGACAGCAACTCACTTCACCCATCATTTCACTGTTCAAGTGAATGCCGAGCAATATGATAGGGACAGGTGTGTAAATTGTGCGAGGGGAGCTAATCACCAGCCACACTCAGTTGGCAGGCTGACGCTGCCTTGTGATGCTTTGCCTCCACTTTTTTCAAAAGAGTATCTAATTGTGTGTGGTGCTGTGGAGGCAATATGCTGGATGACAACACATGTCTCAGCAACATCATGAATCAGAGAGCATGTAAGTCTACTCGTGCTTATTTTAGACCTGACTCCATGATGATGTGATGTGACACATGTGATTAATTCGTAAAATAAAATAACACAATCAGCTGCTCTATTGTAGCAGTGAAGAAAGCAGTAATTATTTATAGAAATTATTGTTTTAACAGGCAACAACCATGTCCTGCCATACCTCCATTTGTTTAATTTGTCTTAATGTGGAGATAAAAAATACATGCTGAGGCTTTATGATTGTAAATGTATCTGTAAAATGCAACATATTGTATCTTTTGGTTTAGTCTTACCAAAACTAACTGCAGTGGAAATGATAAAGTTTCCTCTCATGTAGCCTGAACTCCTCCAATATTCCCACAATCCCTCAGGTCCAAAACTACAACCAGTCTTCAGTGGATTGATGCTCAGCTCATATATATAAAAGGTCATCAGTGACTATTAATGAGTATCTTTGTTCCGGTCTCTGTCTCTGGAGCTTGCAAATTGAGCTAGCATCTCTTTCCCTACATCCTTTGGATGTTCATGCCAATGCAGGGAGAGACAACTGACAAAAGTGTGACTTTTTTTCCTCCGATGCTGCTAAGTGTGATGGTGTAGCTAAATGAGGCCTGTGATGGACGCCGTGCCAGACAGAGGCGTCCAAGCCCACCGCTTCCCCTTCCCTCACTGCCTGGTGTGCAGCACAGTGGCCAATCAACTGCTCACACAAACGAGGAATTAGCATATTCTCTGGCACAAAATTGCTCCCTTAATTGCAGCTGCATTGAGCCCGTGTTCTCCACACCTCCTCTCCACTCTGTTTTTTTTTTTGCACTCTTCCCATCACCAGCCTCTCCCAGTGTATGCTTTTCTGTTACTCTTTCACGTTTCTCTTCGTTCTTCCTCCAATCATTCAGTCTTCATCAGTCAGTTATTGTGTGAGCTCAGTGGGAGAATGCAGAGAGAGAAAGATGGGGGCTGGGAATATGTTTGGCATGCTGTAGTATAAGAACAAGGTTGTCAGTCTCAAATGATGCTCTCATAATCAGCACATTAGAGCTGGGCTGCTGCACAGAATGACAATATCATCCTGGCGGTATGTACATTTCTGTGGTCTCCCTTTTGGCCTGTCAATCTTTCTTTATTTCTCTCCGTTTATGCTGCCTCTCACTGCTTCCCTTTCTCTCCCGACGTTTTTGTTTGTTTCTTTTAGTCTTTCTATCCTTGCTTTTCTGGCATGCTTTACTGTTCCTGTGCAAATTTCCTTCTGCTCGCGCCTTGCTTTGCCTCCAGTGTTTCATCTCCATCTTTCGCTCCTGTTTGCTTTTCACCAGCACCCCCTGCCTCAGTTTACCCATTTCCTCCTTTACCTTTTTGTTTCGATCTCTCTTTCTTGTGTTAATTACAAACAGCAAAGAGCAAGGTGGGACTTAAAAGGTTTCTTTAATGCTAGTTTTGTTTTCCTGAGTGGCTGGGTGTGCTAATAGCATACCTGTCTGTGCTCTAAACACCATTTGAATGTTGTCTATCTGTGCCTCTAAAGGTCTCTTTCACTATATTATCTTCCTGAGCATAATATGCTCAGTAGCAAAGTAAATTACAATCCCTATTTATGATTATATTCCAAGTCACCCCTTTAGTCCCACTGTCTTACCTCTACCAACCATCATCTTTCAAAGTTTCCTCACCCAGACGTGCTCCTGTACTGTCATATTCATGTAAATCTTCTCTCATACTATCATGCTTGTATATCTGCCTCCTAACTCTGTTATCATCACTGGGCTCACACAACTATCTCTGCTAACACTGTCAAAGCTTTATCTCTCGTGCCATATACTGTCACAGTTGTGGTGTGTCTGTCTACCTCTGTTGTTACTTGTAGTTTGTCTCCCAGTATTGCTGTTGTGGTAACAGTGTTTATTCTGCCAGTCAAAGAGGAGGCAGAGACAGCATCACTCATCCCTGTGTTATGTAGAGAGGCTGTGGGGGGAGAGAGAGAGAGAAATGAGAGGCAGCAGTCAGATTTCAGACTGTAAAGAGTCCCAGGTGGTTTAAACAGTTGTGCGTCTGAGATAAGCTGGGGTCTTGACTGCTGTTATGCAGAATTTCCATACAGTTGGAATACAGCCGTGATGCAGGAACGGCTCGAGTGGTTTCACATCCAATAGTAAAGGCGTATAAGGTTCGCCTGTACCGCAAGCTCTGCATCTAACCAGGTCACTCTGGCAGCTTCTTCTTTCACAATTACTCCACTGGAATATTTAAAACTGAACAATAAAGCACATAAACATGTTTACAGAGGAAGAAGGTTGGGTGATATGAATAAAATCCTCTATCAAGGTAAAAGTTTTTTATATCGCAATATCAATATATGTCATGATGTAAATTTTCTAGAAAATCAATTGAGAAACTGTTTATGGATAAAATAACCAGACAGGAATATCTGATTCTGGCTAATCCAGCAAATTAAATACCTGAGAAATCAAGGCACTTTATCACATTGATTCAAAACCCATAAAAATCCAATGTTGCCATAAAGCAGTCCTGTCTCATTGATTTGCAACATGGCCCACAGGGGCCAGTTACAACCAGAGATATGGAAGAGATACAATAGCAACCACAAAATAAACGGTACAACAAAATCTCTGATCTGTCTATCATCTCATATCGTCATATGGTCGAACCCTGGGCAGAATGTGTGTAGAATTGAAACTTTGATGCCTCATTGTGGTAGTATCAAAACAAGACACTGTGGCAGACCAGATCCAACCTATTGCTGAATGGGCAGAAAGCTACACAAAGACTGCATTCTTTCATTTTCCTACATATAAAAACTTGAGCCATCTGAATAATTCGATGATGTTATATAAATTATAAATCAGTAAAAATTCAACACATAGTCACTTTCAACTGGTCTTGTGAGCAAGATTGTGACAAATCTGACAATTTTTTGGCTGTTGGCCTGATGCAGGGTGAATCATGATCTTGAATGGGTATCCAAGTGAAGCACCAATTTCAAGCATTCGGCGTCATGGTCCAGTTACATCTCTCCCCCTTTCCTTGTGTGCTTTGTTGTTTTTTCCCCTTCCCTGTGTTCCTTGTCGGTCCCGTCTGCCTCTCTGTGTGAGTGGCAGTAGTGTGAGTACTGGTCTGGGCGTGGCGCTCTGGTCTCCCGCCTGCTGCTGATCACCGGCACACCTGCTGCTCATCATCCAATCAAGACCCCACAGTATATCAACCCGGCTCTTCTCTTCAGTCTCCCCCAGATTGTTCAGTGCTATACAGCGGTACTTATGCTATGTTTCCATTTCCAGCTTGGGCTCTTAACTTCGTGTTGCTATTACTTGCTATAGTAAATACAAATTAAAAGTTGTGGTCATGATTGGTTCAAGTTTGGTGTTAACTATATTACAATCAGCTCAACTAGCTTACTTTGTGTTGCAGTAAATGTTTCTGTGGTAAAAAAAAAAAGAAAGCGCTCTGATGCTTAACAGTGTATCAGTACGATGATGCAGGTTAATAAGTTATTAACACTATTGCATTCTTTACAAACGATAACTAAACCTGCTGATTTTCTGCTTTGTTGGTCTGTAACCTTATCATTAATTAAAGCACATCTTTTTACCCAACTATATAATGTATATTGTATAATTAATAGATAATAATTTGAATAATCAGCTTGTTACACAACAATAATCCTGTATCGTGGAAAAACTGGACTGTGTGTAACAGTGTAACTAACCAAATGAGTCTCCACTGTGACTGTGTTTTGGATGAAGAAACACGTTTTGAACAGCCACACTCAGACAACTTCTGTTATAATAATGTTATACACACTTAATAAAACATAAATACCAACAAATTCTGACCAGTCACCATGCTATTGTAACAGTAACATGACTAGCTGATCTTGGTGCTGTGTGGGCAGAGAACTGATCTAATTAGCGTCGCTATAAAATAGTGGTGGATGTTTGTCAGACTGCTGTCTAGAAGAAAGTTTTTTTCCAGTTCTGTCAGTCCTTCACACGGTATGTTATATTATAAAATTAAAACAGATATTTGCTCAAATGTAGGCTACACTACACTTCCAGTGTAGTTAAAAATCAAGGCAGTAACTGAGTTGGAGCACTGGACCTTATGCTGAAACTCATAAGGTCAATACAACTGAATGCAACCCATGTAAAATCCAAGATGGCACAAAACTTCTTCTTCACTCAACAGAAGCTGCTCTGTTGCATTGCGCTCAGCACTGCCACTGGTGGCAGGAAGCTGTACTGCAAACACCAATAATCCTACATTAGTTTGAAGACACTCAACTGTTTATTTGTCAGTTTGTAAATCTGTCAATCTATCATTCCATCATTGCTGAGTTATTTTCAGCTGGTAGGAATTCATAATTTAGTTTAGTAAATAAGCAATTCTATGTACTGTGAAATATTTCACTTGAGCACCTGCATTATTTTTAAGACATAAAATCCCTTAATTAATTAAGATACATTATATTGAGTAACATTATAATTGTCATTTCATTAGGGATGCTCAGTTATTCTCTCTCCAGATTGGTGTGTTAAACCGCTGTTTATCCTGTTTGTAATCACTTGGATGAGCTCATGAATATGTGATACCTAGGATGAATATGATATTTAGAGATATGCTGGATATTAGTTGGCTTACTGACACATGTAATCATCCAATCCTGCGCAATTTGCAGTTTGAGGTAGTGGTGGTAATACTAGTGTTTGGTATTGGTGTTTCAAATCATTTTCAAAGCTCAACCTTCAAGTGTGGTGACGGCAGTTTCTGTCTTTATTCATCCACTGTCTCTTTGATCAATTCAAAGCTCAGAGAAATCCTACACCAATTACTCTAAAACTAACCTGTCACAAATTGCTTTTGTTATTAGCATATCAAGTCAGTTATGATTACAGTGCAATACTACAGCATGGAGAATTGAATCCTAAATATATTCTCTAATTTGCCACATAAAGAATAAGTAATTCCACATGTCTTTGCTCTTCCTTGTTCCCACTGACAGTTTAATAGTGTAATACAATGGTTTGGGAAAATGTGGGTATAGCCTGAGGACATTTATAGTAGATGTTGCAGAAAACATCTTTGCTTGTTAAATTGTGGAGATAGTTGTAATGGAAATCACGGTCAAAGATACAACAACAAATATACAAACATGTTGAAATTTGAATAATAAAAGCTATAATGCGAGGTGAATGAGTCCCTTTTATCTTTTTCACTTCTTTTACACTGGTTTTACAGTGCAACCTTGTTCATGAAGCTTGCAGATAAATCTTAATAAGCACGGCTCTCTGGTATTAACAGTGTTTAAACTGGAAGGCCTGCACAAATAGCCTCTTTATTAATAATGCTTGACAGGGCTTCTGGTTGGAAGCTAAAGGCTCATTAGAACACACTAACTAGTCCCTGGTAGCAGAGACGCATGGCTGCTGCTGGTCTCCTATGAAGAACAGACTAATTGGCTAATTACATTCACAGACAAAGCTCATGAGTGCCTTGCTTATGGACCTCATTGCAAAGGGCCAGTATTTAAAATGTGGGGCGTAAAACTGGGGTCACTCTTGAGGAAGCTTGCTGTATAATGAACACACGACCACACATTGACAAATGCAGGTATACTTACGTCATCACACACAGACATTCACACACTTTCACACACTAACATGCACAACTTATTGGCAAAAAAGGGAGCAGTCACTTCACAACATGCAGTTCATTAAGAAAAATGCCTTCATTAACATGCTTTGTATCTAAACTCTTAATAGACTCGACCAATTTAACAGATAGAATCTCTTTAAATGAAAATGTTGCTCTGTGTGACGTGAGAGAGCATTTATGTCGCATAATCAGTCTCTTTGTTCTGTGGCTCTACAAAAGTTATTAGGTTGACAACCTATTTCTGTGAAATTTTACACTCTGCTCCAACTTTTGAAATAGGTCCCAGCAGTGAGCTAAATAAAGGAGAGATGGTAGAGCTGCAAGATGATGAAGAGCTGGATAAAAGGGGGGGGGTGTAGTTGACCCGACAGGAAGTCTTTGACAGGGACCCACACGGCAGGTAGCAGAGGTGCAGGACTCTGACACTGAAAGTAAGCACACAGTCATCCATCACCGTGGAAACTTCGCCTGTCAGTATGGCAAGCCAAGGGACACAAAGGCGGTGCTGGGGCAGATGGAAAGGGAGAATGCGGCCTGGAGTCCTCCACCAGAGGCACCATGGTCAGATACAGAGACAGGACAGCAGCCAGGATGTGCACTGACACACATCCATGCACACACACATCCATGCACACACACACACACACACACACACAAAGTTAAAATAGGGGCTAAAATGTGTGTTGACCGATAGCCTTCCCTGTCCCTCTGTCCACACCGCAGACCGGCTGTCTGGAGGAAGTAGATACAACACATCCATCATCACACTCCTGCTGTCTCTGAGACCTCTACCCAGGCTGCAGTAAATGTGCAAGTGTGTGTGTTTAAGCGTGTGTGTGTGTGTGTGTGTGTGTGTGTGTGTGTACATTTGGCAAGGGGTATGTGGGCTTTTTCTGCCTCTGTCCTCTGCATGTTTTCCATGACTGGCTAAAGTTATGTGAAGACAAAAAGAGGACCAAGAGCATGCATTTATTTGAGCATATTTACAATTGATAACGAGTATTGGAGTACATGAGAACATTTATATAAGCCCTGTTTACTTTTCAAGTCCTCGTGGGGAAGGGAATGATTAACATTTCATCTGACAACATTGTCTTTGGTGTTATTGTGTGTGTGCGTTTATGCATGTGTGTGCCGTCGTAACAGAAATGTCTCACAACACAATCACGCAATGCATCAAGCCAATCAATAACAATCAAACTTGTTCGGATATGGCCTAAGCTCTTCTGAGCTTACTCTTGGTCTTAATTTCAAAATCACATCAAATTCACAATTAAGGCTGATTACCATCATCACCGGCTTGTTGTCAAAGGATTAAGGGAACACAAACAAACAGTAACGGCCAGATTAATAAGTATGAGCAAACAACCAGCCTGCCATTATGGTATTATACTCAGTTTAATAATTGCTTGCCTGTGATAAAAAGCTGCTGTGGTTGTGTTCAGTCAAAGTCCCTCAGGAGCAGTTAGGTGGATTTATAGGTAATTGTCAACCATGGTTTGAATGTTGTGCGACCAAACTGTTGCTGCCCTACAGGCCATGGCCGGCCGGATGCCACTGTGTTTGAACTGCACAGTGTCTGAATAATTACTTATTAAAATCTACACAGTGAACAACACAGTACACAGAGCACAACTTTAATTTCCCACAATTGGTCCTCTGCCAGATCTGTTTCACTGTGTCAGTTTTGCGGAAGCAGACCAGTTCATTTAATTTAGATACTGTAAATCATAGTGCTTAGATTCAACGGAAGATTAAAATGTAACTCAGTTTAGAGTCTCTGAGGGAAAAGGCAATCATCAGAGTATCTTGTATCTAGTTAAATTCCAGGCGAGGCAGATGTAGTGCAAACTATGAAATTGATATTGCTCCATATTAGACCAACACTCACATAATCCACTGAGATTACTCGCGGTACTACAGTCAAGGATCACTTCTGTGGCGAAGTCTCTAGAGGCCACAAATTGAGATTAAACCCCAGTTTATAACAGTAGAGGCTTGAGACAAAATGATGTCAGTGGACACGAGATATAAAGAACATATTACAGTGTCAGAGGAGTCAAAACAAAGGAAAAGGTTGCCAGGATTATTTTTCCGCTTTTTTTCCCCCCACACATTTTGACATTATAATTAGAAAATGCTTAACTCAAATATATAATCATTTTTGTTCTTTATTGCATTGTCTTGACCACTGTCTGTGTTTGAATTTGGAGTGCTATAAATGAAAGGCCAGATCTGTTTTTGAACATTACTCATAACTGCCTGATCTAATTAGGATGTAGGATTATATACATCATGCTACTACTAATTGGCCTCAAGAATTGTTTCTGTTATTCAGAGATGAATATGTGTCTCCACCGGTAAGTCAGTCTTTGCTATTTCTCATCAGCTTAATCTGATGTGGGAATATTACCTGGCAACAACTGCATGTCCCAGGATGCAAGTAAATAGCTGTTCAAACACTTAATAAATAAAGTCTCCACAGTCAGAATTCTTTGCTCAGGAGACTATGATCTAAAAGTGGAAGGAATCTTTAACTTCAGCCATTTATTGATTGTATCGGAATATTGGATGACGGATAGATTATTCAAGACCTAGAGTAACAGAAAGGGGAGGGTGCTGCTCTTCTGATCGATCCACTTCATCAGTATTGAATCTGCTACACTAGACTGCACAAGGCTGGGGCACAGAGGATGGGGAAGCAAGACATGATGGGAAAAGAAAAAGTCTAGACTTTCAGAAGTCAAATGCACTGGAGAGGTGGATTGTGAAGTTAAAGGAGATACAAAGGAATCTGAGCTACTAATGCAGCCCTTGGGAGAGCTACACAGCATTATCTATAATAGAGACAGACTAAAGATAGACTAAATCACCAGCTGTGGCTCTTTTACAACATTGCTTGTAAAAGCACACTTGAATTGTCTCTAACTCCAGCAATAATGTGATTGCACCCTTCAGACAACATAATAATGGGGGCTTTAAAACACCCTAAAATGCAATGTTTGCGTGTAACTCTGCAGTAATCAACACTCAAGACAAGTCTATAAGTATTGCCAGCGGTCCCTAGAGGCAGAGCTGCTCCTTGCCCTGCTGTGACCAAAGTACTTTGAATCAAACAACATTGCCATCCACAGAGACTCTGCACTCTCATCTGCATGGCTAAAAATGCAACACCTCACATTTCTATAGGTTACTACACTTAAGATAATTATCTAATTGGCTCCCATCATATCACAGAGTATGTATATACATATACAAGAGCACATCATCAAAATAGAGCAGCAGAGACCCAGCTCTCATCTGTGGCTTGCAAGTCCATTAAAGCTCTTAAAACATCAACTCAACAGGCATCACTGTGGCCGGCTCCATTACTGGAGTACAAGCAGAGTACGGCTAGATCACAGTAATCACCTCCTGTTGCTCTTCAGTGGTTTGAGTGATGTTCCCCTGAGGTTACTGTACATGGAAGTGTGTGAGTTTGCAAAATGTGTGAGTGCATGCAAGTGTGTGCAGGTGCTTTTTGTCTTTTTTTCTGTCCATACATGTCTGGAAATGGTAGCTTCAAAGCAGGCCCAGTTCTACAGGGGTGCTTGAGGATGCTAAGCACCCTCAGACTAATATAGAGGCTCCCTCAGATGACTTTGTACCTTTTCACCACATCCCTGCTAACTGGCCCATAGTGCTACTTCCATTAAACCTCATCACCATTAAGTTACTCACTTACAGTTAGCAGTACATTTTGACAATGCTACCTTTGTGTGTGTTTGTGTTTCCTATTCTTATATCCGGTGGGGACTTTAACCTGAATGCACACTAACCCGTGGGGACTTGTGCCATCGAAACTGACGTCCCCACGGGTAGAGACTGCTTTTTGAGGGTTAAGTTTTGGTTTTAGGGTAGAGGTTACAATTAGGGTTAGGGTATGCAAAATGCTTTACATACATCATGTGAGCAAATAGAAATTAAACGAGAGTCCCAGCTTTATGTCAATGCATGTGCACTGTCGGATATTATAAAACAGCCAGAAGAATTCGATATCAAAAAACATTTAAAGGTCCAGTGTGTAACATTTAGGAGGAGCTATTGGCAGAAATGGAATAAAATATTTATAAGTATGTTTTCAATATAGTGTATAATCGCCTGAAAATAAGAATCGTTGTGTTTTCATTACCTTAAAATAAACCGTTTATCTCTACAGAGGGAGCAGTCCCCTTCCACGGAGGTGACATGTTGGACCACCATGTTTCTACAGTAGCCCAGAACGGACGCACCAATCAATGGCTCTAGATAGGGCCTTTCACGTTTTTCGCGAGCTTCTTGGCCACCGTAGTTTTTCCTACACGCTTGGAACAGGAGGGTTAGGCGAGCTGTATTCAAATATGTTGTCATGTCTGAATGAAGACGTAAGGAACATTAATGTAAAAGTCACCTATGTCTGAATGACAAAATGCCATCACTTTAACAGATGGATGAGGCCAGCAACATATTCCATGTCTGAAACAGGCTTCAGCAACCCAGTCTGCTTATTCAGTGGTTGTAACCAGTCCTTTAGTAGCTCTAGGATCAAAAAGATAGAGTAAGAATCAAGCATTTTGTCAGTATAAATTTTACTTCATCTAATGTGTGCCTTGGTGGCTATTTTGA
This sequence comes from Siniperca chuatsi, assembly GCF_020085105.1. Taxonomy (NCBI): domain Eukaryota; kingdom Metazoa; phylum Chordata; class Actinopteri; order Centrarchiformes; family Sinipercidae; genus Siniperca; species Siniperca chuatsi. Next base: position 17,259,810 of record NC_058056.1, read on the forward strand.
TGATTATTGTTCCATTGAGACGATATTAAGGTTTAAAATTGGGCACATTATCTTGAATTCTTGATCCTTTGCCTCTTTTAGTTATTCATGTGATTGAAGCTGTGCCACAGCCAGTGTTGGGCAATTAGAATTGCCCATTACTAATTACTGAACAGCAAAAGTTGTTAGTTACATTACCTTTGTTATTTAAAGGTGACCTATTTTTAATTACACAACGAAATTGCAGGGTTCACTTATGCTCCAACTCTGAACAGAATCCAGCTGATTCCTAAACGTAGGTCACCAGCTTAGATAATGTTAGCAAGTCAGCAACATGTAAACACAACAACTTAGTTAGCGGGAGTCACATTTCTCCTGTTTAGGCAGACAAGACAAGCTAAAACCAACATGAACTGGAATTGGAATCCCTTACACTCCTCATTACTTAAAAAAGTAATCACATTACTGTAACTGCCCAACACTACTCATATCATTCATTAATAAACCTAATTTTGCTCTATGTTTTGCTGGATTGGCGCCACCTGCCAATACTTGCATCAATTGTCATTTAGCATACAGCTTGTATTAGCAGTAAGCTATTTGTCATTGCCATTTCCTGCCAATGCAGTCTTTGCTGTAGCTACTATGCAACTCTCTCATTTCAGAAGCAGCCTCAGTGATTTTCTGGCCTGCTTCAAAGATGGTTTTAGGGCTTGTGTGGCACTGTAAGAACTGTAAGTTCAGCAGACATGTGCTTTGTGTGCATGTTTGTGTGTGTGTATGAGATTGATAGATAGACCTAGTTACAGCTACAGAATTACTGTCAGCCACAGTACCTGCTGTTCTCTTAAACATGGAATTGCATTCTGTCATTATTACCGTGCATATAAAATTACAGCCATTTTCATGAAACAGTGTAGTCATCATCTCCCTGACTAATATTCTCATTTATATGTTCTATATGGAATGTAATAGAAAGCCATCTGTGAGCAGGCATTTTCATAGCTATGCAATGACTTAAATAAACACTGACACTAAATGAGCATCACAGCAATAAATACTGTATGCCATGCAGGGAACGGGGACCAACTACTTGATAAAGAAGCTAATGAGATTGATTGATTGGATGCTCTTGTTCCTAATTGCCTTAATGAAAAATTAATATCATCACTGAATATTTGTGGGAGTGATTATATTATGTTAACGCTTCATAATTGTACCAAAGGAAATCTGAATGGTAGGCGAGTCTGTTGTTAGTTGCCTGCTGTAGACTGAAAAGCTGCAAACAAAAAATCCTCTATTAGTATGGAGGTCACACTTTAGGTGGTACACAGCTAATTAGCCTCCAGCTCAGTATGGGCACATTTCCAATTATTAGTCGATGTGCCCTTTTCAGTGCACAACAGTCATTCTCTTGGCTGCTGTGTGAGTGTTGCCTTGTCTGAGTGGCAGTGACAGGCCGGCCAGTGGTGGACCATCAGCTCAGAGGTGATGGATGGTTTTCAAGTGCTGGGTTGAACAGGAGCAGCTCAAATCTGTCTCCAGCTATGGCTCAGTTTAAGACAGAGATTTACGCAGTCGACAACACACAACTAGATACTGAAAGATACATACAAACACACATATACATTTATTTATTATACAAAGCAAGCAATCAAATTACACTCACAGGTTGATAACCCTTCAGCACACACAACAATCAAAGTTATTTGCATTTCAAATAATAAATAAAAATAATAAAATAACTAATAATTTATTTCATGTGCAAAAGGTGACAAAATATTATACATTTGAACCAAAACTGAATGTTTCAGTCATAGAACAAAAAGTGAAAAAGTATGGTTTCACCTTCTGTTTTGTGTACTTTTTGCATCTGAAGAGCCTCTCCCACTTTTTTTGTTAGTGTGTGGGCATTTTTTTCTATGAGACGATGCTCACCAGAAAAATGACAGCAACATTTTTTTTGTTTAGACACTTAAAATGATTTGTTTACACTTTCCTGCAAGCGACCTCTTGCGGTCATGAGAGAAATTACTGGCCTCTCTAAGCAGCAAAACTGCTAAGCTGTCATATGTGCTGCAAAACTGATAAGCTACCTATTTTGTTATTTAGGTAGATAGATAGAGATAGGGTAGAGTAAAACACTTGGCTATGGTTGGGGAAACTGACCAACAGTCTCTCCATATATTTATATATATCCAAATATTTGTCAAATATTATAAAACAGCCAGAAGAATTCGCTATCATGTGTAACATTTAGGAGGAGCTATTGGCAGAAATGGAATATAATTTTTATAAGTATGTTTTCATTTGTGTATAATCGCCTGAAAATATGAATCGTTGTGTTTTCATTACCTTAGAATAAGCCGTTTTTATCTACGCAGGACATATAGCAGGACCATGTTTCTACAGTAGCCCAGTATGGACAAACCAATCACTGGCTCTAGATAGGGCCTTTCACGTTTTTGCGAGTTTCGCAGCCACTGTAGTTTTTCCTACATCTGCACCACATGCCAAATATTGCGCAAGTGCACAGCTCTTTCCGTACGTGTCTTGACACGTCTGAATGAAGAAAAAGTCACCTATGTCTGATGGACAAAATCACTTTAACAGAGATAAAGCCAGCTATGTTACTATTTCATGTCTGAAAAGGGCTTCAACAACCCAGTCTGCTTATTCAGTGGTAGTAACTGGTCCTTCAGTAGCTCTTAGATCAAAAAGAGAGATTAATATTTTGTCAATTGAAATTTTACTTTATCTAATGTGTGCCTTGGTGGCTATTTTGATGATTATTGTTCCATTAAGAAGATATTAAGGTTTGAAATGGGGCACATTATCTTGAATTCTTGATCCTTTGCCTCTTTTAGTTATTCATGTGATTTAAGCTGTGCCACAGCCAGTGTTGGGCAAGTTGAAACATTTAATGAATTACCCATTACATATTACTCATTGGAATATTACAATACTACTACTACAATATTACTTTTGTTCCTCAGCACAACTATTACATTGCATACACATTACAGTAATTACATTACTATTTACATATTATAATACTTTTTAAAATCTTTTTTTTATTATTATAAAAGCATTATTTAACACACGTAGACATAGAAAACAAGGAATTATGGTTTAACAAGCAGCCAGCATCTCCAGTAATGGAGGTATTTACTGACCATCAACAGCTAGCTTAATGTTCGCCATGGTGACTGCACACAGCAGTCACATTCTCACAGTGAAGCTGCAGTGTTCACATATTCTCTAACTCTGAACAGAATCCAGCCGATTCCTAAAAGTAGGCCTCACAGACGGCTAATTTTAGCCAGCGAGCTAAGACGACACAACATGTAAATACAACAACTTAGTTACCAGGAGGTGCATTTCCCAGTTGTTATTTAGGTAGATAGATAGAGATAGGGTAGAGTAAAACACTTGTTAGGGAAAGATTAGGGTTTTGCTTAAATAATTTTTTGTGTCAAAATCTTATGCTTCAAGTCAGATTTTACTTTTTGTGTTGCTCAATCACTCATTGATGTAGCATAGCATCTGCTAACTTAGCTAAATAATAGTACTACAGCTAGCCATTGTGCGTTTAAAAATGTACGTTGCATACCTCGAACTCCTGTAGCCAGCCTCTGCCAAGGTGCATTTATTTTTGTTAATGTTGTGGTAAAAAACGGGTAGGGTTAAATAGCACTGGGAACTAGCTAACAGCAAGAATACATTATTCTTCCATTTCTATGACGGAACGGAACAGAGAGTGGGACCGGTGAAACAAAATTAGATGATTGGTGGACGCTTCACTGCATCATTAGAGCGCTGAAAAAAGTTGAGGCCAGCACAACTGATTTGTAGCGCGTCAGTTTGCTTCATGTTGTGGCTTCCATTGAAAATGATGGTTTGTCGTGTGAACACAGCATTATGATCAAAAATTTTATCCGTGTGATATGACATAATTTTTAGGAGACAAGGTTGCGTACACACACACACAGGAATAGAAAAAAAGCAGCCACAAGTGTTGCTAAACACACTGTACTCTCTCATCCTGTAACTCACATGAGACAAACTTCTGAGATTTAAAAGCCAAAGGTTTGGTTTGTTTTCCTCTTTTCTCTTCTTTCTCTTTTCCTTCGTAGGTCAGCTCATTCATCTTGAGGCTTGCTGAGACGTCAGAGCAGGGCACGGCTCAATCGATCAGGAAGTGTACCTGCCCTTTGTGTGTATGTGTGTGTGTGTTTTCTCATGCACGTGTGCACATACAAGAGGTCTGACTGGAGCATTTTATTAGCAGCCACCGGGAACAGCAGCAGTGGCCTTTGCCTCTCGTATCACTTTCTCACTTTCTCCCCTTCCACGTCTCTTAGCGCATATCTATTCTTCTCTCATCTTCTCCTACATTTATCTAGCTTTCAATCCTCCTACCTCTTAATTCCTCCCAATCCCTTCATCCATTCATCGTCCTTTCAGCGCTCCTCACTGTTTTACTGACCTCTACGGCTAATCTACCTCATCTCCTTCTTTCAATCCTCCTCCTCTCTTGCCAAAAGTGACACAGTTGACAGCTTTATGGCTTTACTCTATCTACTGTCCTTTTACCTTTCATTTTCAGTGGTGACACCTAATTAGCCAGTTGTCATAAGAGGAGGCCGGTTTGTAGGAAGAGGCACAGCGTGGCGGGATCATTTTACCGATAACAGGCACATGTTGTTGGAGACGCAACGAGAAGGCCCAAGTAGAGTGAGGGGTTGGAGGATTGAGGCAGGAGAGAAGTGAAGTAAGAATGACAGAGGGATTAAGGGGTGGGCGGGGTGGGCGGGAGAGACGGAGGCAGGACGATTTGAAGGAGCTGAAATGGGATCGGAAGACAGATGAGAAGGAACAAAGAAGTTCAGGATCCACAATGTCACAGTTGAGTTCTCAGGTGAGATTCTCACCGGTCCCTGAGCACGACGAGCTAATAAAATATGCCATCACCTCGGTGTAAGAGAGAGAGCCTTAAATAGATTCCTGCACATCCCCCACCCCCACCCCCACACACACACACACACACACACACACACACACACAGGCTTAACGCACTACACTATGTGATCTAGGACAAAGCGTGGGAATACCAAATACAGACGAACGCTATTGGCAGAAGATCACTTAGAAAGGTAAAATATGCAAAAACTTCCCCCATTTCCCCATCATGTTTTTCTAACTGAGTGACATTTTCTGTGCAATGTGCATGTTTATCAGTGTGTGTGTGTGTGTGTGTGGGTGTGCACATGTATATTTGCATGCATATGAGAACACAGCCACCCGGTAGCATCTGTTTCCCACCACTTCTCATTGATAAAGGATGAATGACAGTAATTAGGCAAGCGGAGGTAGCTAATAGCTAGTGTGGGCAGAGAACATACTGTACATGAATTGGATTCTCCATCCGAAGGTGATTGAAGACATTCGACTTGAAGTGTCAGCTACATAAATACACTAATTAGTTAGTGGCTGTGTCAGCTTTACTTCCTCCCTCACGTTGGGTTAGATAGTTAAGTACAAATGATGCATTCCTGGTCACTCAGTATGAAGCATCGCTGTACCTAAGGAAACACAAAAATAGTACCTGATCTGCACATAATGAGGGCGCAATTAGGGCTGCAGTTAAATTTTCTTTTTAATCTGTCACTAGTTTTTTCCAATTAGTCAATTTACCAACTGAATCTGTCAATCGCCCATCAGTTTCCCTGAGCTAAAGGTGACGTCTTCAGATTGCAGATTGTTTTTCCAACCAACACTCCAAAACCCAAAGATATTCAGTCTACAATTGTATAATAAATATAAAAGCAGCAAATCACATTTTAGAAGCTCAAAATAAATGTTTGAGATTTTGGCTTTAAAAAAATGTATCATTATTCATAATGATACATTAAAGTTGTTATTGGATGGATTTTCTGTCAATCAACCAATTAATTAATGGTTTCAGCACTAGAAGCAATGGCTGGTTTTGCGTAATTTGGAACCTAACAGAGTTAAACAGCATCAGTTCATTAAGACAGATATCTTGGAACTAGTTTTAATGACTTAGTATCTCACAGTCCACTTTTTAATAACTTATAGTCATTGAGTCATAACTATTCAGGAACTACTTAATTCGCAGTTAGTTTCTGATTTGCACTCTTTCCTTGGTAACCTCTCAGGATGTAGTGTATGATTAATCATCAATGTATAAAATAATCTTTTTTTGGGGATATTTTTTGTGTTTATTCAATAGAGAGAGTGGAATGACATGCAATAATAGTCCACGTCCGGAATTGAACCAGGGACGTTGGATCACAGTGTATGATATGTGTCTAACCACCAGGCTACCAGGACACTCCTCAAAATGCTTATATTTATTCTATATTTTGAATTCTATGTATAGGGGGAATGTGGGGGGAATAACTGGATTGTATATTCGTTTATCATCATTTTACTATTATTAACTAATTAAACACATGTACAAATCATTCATAAATGTGTTATAACTACTTAAGGTTAGGTTATACTCTGATATCAAGCATTCATTAAGTATTTATACAGCAGTCATGGAGTCATGCCTCATAGGAGGAGTTGTAGTTACTGATAACATTTAAAATGCCATTATATCTGCTTACAACTACATTATGGTGTGTTGTAGTGTCTTTAATTGTTTATATACTTCTTATAAATGTTAAATGTGGTGGTTAAAATAAAGTTTTAGCCATGTACCTTGTTGTAAAGTGTTGTAAAGGTAACTATTAGCAGCACTAGAATAAGCGTTATCATTGTTGCCAACTGCCATCCAAGAGTCAGTATAAATACAGCCTAAAGTGTTGTCTAACCACCCTCCTGGACCTCTGATATCTGGGCAAGGGAAGACAAAATTTATTTTTTTCCAACTTGTGTCAAAAAATGTGTCCCTCCTCAGCATGAGTCTGGCTTTCTGCTGTCTAGGGCTGGATAGAGAATGTGTGGGCTCCTAAAGCTCAGTAAAGCTCCACAGAGCGTCAAGTGGATGATCAAACAGTTGGGTGTGCTTTAAAACCCTTAAGAAAGTCTACTGTAAAATGCTTTGAACGTGAAAACACATTATACACCCCATCAAGTGGTCCACAGGGATTGCATGGATAGAGTTTGTGTGTGTGTGTGTGTCCGTGTGTGCTAATTGCCTGCTATACAGCTATGAATCATATAATTTCCATAACTGTTGAAATCAAACATGAATCGTTAAACTCAGCATAGAATGACAAGGGCCATTAGCACATGTGTTACTATCAGACCAATCAATGCCAAACTAACATAATAATGACTTCCTTGTGAATGAAGCTTCCTTTTTTAACGGTGCTTGAATCTTTTGAAGAAATACACAGTTGAATAAGGGTAAAGGGTGACAAGAGAGATTAGATATGAATGAGATGAAAAAGATAGAGGAATGGAGATGGAAATGATGAGAAAGGGAGATTTAGACAGAATGACAGATGTGTGTCTACGTGTGACATATGTGTGAAAAGTGTCTAAATAGAGAAGGAGGTGGGCAAGCAGGTGAGACAATTTTTCGTTTCACATGCCACGCATTCACCTATTTGTTCTTGTGAGGAGTCTTATTGAAACACTAATGCTTATCTTAGCCCCTCTTCTAGAACTAGTCGATAAAACGTGTTTTCTGATCATGTGTTTTATGTTGGCGATCACAGCGCCACTTGTGAAGTGGCTGTGCTTATTGGATTGTTGGTTTCGTAAAGTTAGAGACATTGTCGGACACAGACACCACAATTCCAACATCGTAACGGCGTGGAGGAGGGGGTTTCAGACGCTGTTCGAACCATCCTACAAGCGATTTGCTTGGAGTATACGGACACCTTAACCTAAACCTAATGCAACGTCATCTTGCAAGGTGCTGTGTGTACATTATTTTGTAACATGAATGCTGTATTTCTACTGTTTACCTTGAAATCATTGCGACAAAAGATAAAATAATTGTTGCCATGATAACTTTCCAGAGTTGTAAAATCCCTCCTTGTAATATTATAAACCGTTGTGCAGTGTTTTGGCATATGATAAACCTTCAAAGTCACGTGTATTAGTGTATTACTCAAACTGGATTTACTGCATTGTATTTCATCATATACCCAGTACTTAGGTTTGTTGTTTTAAACGCAGGGCTGTTTTCGGTCAGAACACCTACTTGACCCTAAAACCAGGTCTTAACCCTCAAACAGCCCATTGAAGAAGTCATGACCAATCCTCATTCTCCAAAAGTGTCCTCACTCTTAATATGTAAACACATCACATAGAAAATACAAGAGTACACACATATAAATTACTGCAAGTAAAAGTAATGCATATTTTCTCCTTTTGTAGGCGCTCATCTTCTTCCATTCTTCTCATAATGACAATCTTACTCCTGAAAAAAAAATCACTTTATTGATCTGTGATTTCTGTAAGAGGAAATGTAAAAGAGTCTATTTTGGAAACAGAAAACCTGAGGCTCCTCCACTGATGATTAATTGGACTTTGCCTTCATGCGTTCCATGCATATTTGTGTGAGCTTTTACATCGATTTGAATTTAATTGTGATGCTAATTGATATGAACCGGAAAATGTTCCTTTATCCCTGTTAAATCACCCTACATATTGTTGCTGAGTCCACAAAGTAGAACTCATGTGCACTGCAAATGGTGTGTTTGAAAGATTGATAATAATAGCAGAGTCATTAGTTGTCTTGTTTATGGCTTCTAGTTTACATTCCGATTCATGGTTGCAAACCTAGACTGTCCAGGATCATAGGAAAATATATGAAAACTAAGCACACGCACACACACACACACACACACACACACACACACACACACACACACACAATGCTATGCTCCTTATTCCTTTCCTTTTAACTTGTACACACTGAAATTCTCATTCCTCTTACACCCTTCTTCCCCTCCCTCCTTTCCTCTGCAATCGCTGTGGGAGGTTATGAATATGGATGGAGGCTGCTGCAGAGGGGAGAGGAATAGGCCACGGTCCACAACCTCTCACACACACACACACACACACACACACACACACACACACACACACACACACACTCAACGCACTTTGTTTTTGTGAATGTGCCTGTGCCTCTTAATGTCCATTTCCCTCTGCTCGGCTTCATGAATTTACCCTGACATGGCTATTCAATATTTTGGGTGTATTTGTGTCTGTGGCACATTGATTTAGTAATGTACACATTTTGCTCTTAACCTATTTCCCCCCCTATTTTGGTATTCCTTTGTGTTCACCGCTGAGGTTTCATGGGTCATTAATTCTTTGAAAAACAATCAATAATTTTGTGTAAAAGTGAAGCTATTTTGTGACAACAATAGATGGGAAGGGTATATCTGTGGTAGGATCAAAGGCTCGTGTTTCATTTGGGCGACGCTCTGGTGCCTGCTGCTTGTCTGCCTCCATAATGGCGGTTATGTACTGCTCAAATCCAGAAATCTTACTAGAAAATTACCCTGAAATGTCAGGCTGTCACAGTCTACAGTAGCTGTCTTTTTGACTACAGCAGTAAAATATAGGACTCAATTGTCTAACCACAACTCCTTAATGTTTACAATAGATACATTATGATAAAAGGTGATGATGAATAAAACTAAAGATGAAAATAAAAGGTGAAACCTATGAAGCTGAAGAAGATGATGAAGCGAGTGAACAGTAGTAGTTGACAGATTTCAATTATTTGTGGTGGAAATAAGTTTATGGGCCAAGGAACAAATGAGTTGGATTAGAAAATGTTTCTTAACATCACAAGATGTTTGCTTCTGAAATACTACACTAAATTGAAGAGAAAAAAAATATCTGGCACCTCTAAATCTAGATGTATATTACACCTGGATTTTCTTAAACATTTTTTAAAATACCGAACTTAGAAGACTGTGCAGCCTTGGCAGAGGTATACACTTTCTAGTTTAGAAATGGGCCAGGTGATGAGGCGGTAGACAGCTCTGACCGATAAAATCAGGCTAAGAGTTAGTGAAATCAATTATGCCAGCCTAATAACCCACCCTGTGAATATTTTACAATAACTGGAACAGTTAGAGAGAGAGAGAGAGAGAGAGAGAGAGAGAGAGAGAGAGAGAGAGAGAGAGAGAGAGAGAAATAGAAATAGAAAAATCAGTTTTTATCACAGAGCCTGTAAATTACTGATTTTGTAGACAGCTTGTTAGTCTCACCGCCTCCCTGTCTTTCTTTTTTGGAGCAATTAAACCAGACAATTGCTCCCCTGGAATTGCCTGTCTGAAAGAGCTACTCTGGAGCCAATATCCCCCTCTTGCTTTTACTGCTGCAGGCTAGCCAGGCTTCTCAAATGCGATAACATGAGTGGCCAAACAATAGAGCCAAGTTTCTGCCAATCACAGTCACAGTCAATCAAACACAATTGGCTTTCTACTAAGATGGCTGCAGTGAGCACACAGCAGTTATAAACTTTTAGGAGAACATGATTTTGACATCTGTTATTGTTGGGGAGAGGCAGCAGCTTTCAGTGTTGCGCACAAAGGGTGCAACATGAGCGAAACTGAGCCATTATTGAAAACGGTTACTCCAACTCTCAGCCTGCTGTATAATTTTTTCCTCGACACTTCTGCATGTATATCAGATGAAGGAGAAAACAATTCAAAAGATCATGTCATAAAGGTTAACCTTTCCTAGCTCCCGAATTCTGCTGACTCTCTTGGGCAGAAGCATTTCCAGAGCTATTGCTTTTTCTACTCCACCTTCTGTTTATTCACTCCTTGTTAGTGTGACTGAGACTGGGAAAAGAAAAAAGAAAAGAAACAACACTTTTTGACAGGAACCCACAACAGCTGTCAGAGGGATTCAGCAGTAAAAACAAAATGCAGCATCGTTTCGAATAGGGGGGGAGAAAAAAAACATCTTTTGTTTTTGGTACCTGACTTGGGTATGGATGAGATACGAAACAGAAGCTGTGACAGAACTGGGGTGATTGAAGGTTTGGGAAAATAACATTTCCTGGGAAGTCTTCAAAGATTCTAGATACAACTGGGTTGAATTGAACATTAAATACAGCTTTGAAAGGATTTTAACAAAGCCTGTTTTTTATGTAAATTTACAACACTAACTCAGACTTAGTCTTTTGGTTTGAAAATGCACACACTGTACATTTCACATCACTCTCATTGTGTCAGGCATTCCACTTGAACCTTAAAGGCCCCGCAAACCTATGTTTTTAATCATCCTGTTACTATAAGAAATGGGATCCTACATGAACAGTTATCTGCCAGGTTTGAAGTGAGCAGGGTTCTCTTGGAAAATGATGATATCAGCTATTTCCAGGATCAAAATCTGATGATAGTTGTCAGCAAAACAATCTCACCGCAAAGCCTACTCAGGTGCTGCTCTGGAGCTTTTGATTGTATCACACGATCTTCCAGACTTATGAATGAACTTTCAACGTCAACTTTTTTTTGTTTTTCTGCTCAGTATCAGTGGTATGAGCACAAGGTGGGGCGCAGAGCACAGTGAAGAGGCAAAGTGTAGTGTACGTTTATGTCACCAATGTGCACCAGTTGGCAGGAAATCTCCATTATCTGCCTATCGACAAACCTGTTAACCCCATCTGACTGCTGACATTTTGCTGACATATTTTGGTGGAACATTTTGTTGACGCAATTTTTGTTGATCTCCACCACTGGTATAGCACGGGGGAACTCTTTGTTTGAGGGAAATTGGACAGAATTGCCAAAACAATAATTACAAACATCACCACAAGTATTAACCATAATGAATATTTTCACTGTGGAAAAGAAATTGTTTTCTTTTGTAATGTCATCTTATTGGTTGCACATGAAAAGGTCAAACAAGGTTGAAGATTTCTTGAGGTTTGTACTGGTGGCAGATTCACTTTGATGCTACTTTCTGCGAGATCTCCATCATAGACAAAGTACGGCACGACCAAATTGAATGACATAATCTCTGGGAGCTACGGGAAGCGGAGAGATTTACCAGGACTCCCAGCGGGTCGAGCAGGTGACTGACAGATGGAGCTGGGCTGGCCGGCCTGCTGACCAGCTGGTTCTCCACTGCAGGGAGGCCGCTGTCTCCCTCCGCTGGGCCACTAATCCTCTTCTACCACTTCCAGTCACAGCCCTGACCTCGTGATCTCACACTGGTACCACAGTGACCTGCTCATGACAACACAGCACTTTCTCGCAGAGAAATGTCTCAGCTGCATTGCGAGCAAGTAAAAAACTAAGGGCACGTAAAGGCTGGGTAGCAGAAGGCTGGCAGATCAGTCTCAGCTGGGAGTTGGCGATGTGATTTGTGACAGTGTGATATTCCCTGACATGATTTTCCCTCCACCAGCCTCCTGCTGTGTTGACACTAAGCTCCCGCAGTTTCAATGCAACATCTTGATCTTCTGCGCCCCACCTTTGGCTCCACATTCTTCTTCCTGCTCATTTCTTCATGCATCACTTCTTTCTTCATTTCTCTGTTATTTCTGTATCTCAGCACGTAGCAAATTCACTTTATTTCACTCCTCTGTTTGTACTTCTTAAAGTCACCCAACAGAGTTTGCCATCTGTGATATATGCTTGTCAGAACACAACTCTAGCCAAGTTGGATATGCTTTTGCTAATAAGGTTGTGAATCTTGTCCATCTTGTTTTATGGCTGCACAATATCAGCACTGGTTTGTTCTTTCTACTAAAAACAAAGGTTCAAATTGCAATTTATTCCACAGGGATCAAGACTGAACTAACAGAAGCAGCAATTGTTGTAGTAGAAGAAGAAAGAAAACGTATAGAGTAAGAAGTGTGAGGAGAAAGAGAAATGAATCAGGAGAATGACAGAAAGAGTCAGTACATGAGGTATTGGCAGAAATATTCTGCTTAAGACATTTGGCTAACTTTCCTACCTCAAATGAAGTCAGTCTTAATGTTTATGCAACAAACAGGCTCAATTAAATTGTCAGGTTAGACTAGTTTAAGACCAGTCTGAGGCCAAGACTAGTCTTAAACTAAGTTTATGCAACTGGTCCCTTGACTCTTAAGCAAAGGAAGAAAATATAAAGCTTTGGAAAATGGCAGCTGCACTCGGAGTTTAGGGGGATGTTAATCTTTCCACACAATATATACCTGCATCATGTCAGGCTAATATCTCTTGTGACAAATCGATGCAACTTAGCAGGAGTGTTGCAGAAAAACGTGAAATGCTTGCAAAACAAATGTTGCCAAAACAAAATCACATTTTGTGGCAGATAAATGGGGGCTGTAAAATTGTCTGGCCATCATAGATGCTGACACCAGCAAAAAAACACTTCCCATGGATACAACTCACCGTAACCAACACCTCGCTTCAAATCTTCAAGAGTAAAATTTAGATGCTGCTCTTTTCCTCTGAACTGCTTCACTGCTATTATACAGTGGAATGAGGGAGAATTATTACTTCAATCTGTTTTTCCATTTCAAATGCCCTCGCTGATTATTGCTGGAGAATCACAAAGTCATCCTCTCTCCTTCTCTCTTAAAGCAACTGACTCAATTTTACAGAAACTTCACTAATTCTGCCAGACTCTGCTCCTTTTATAAAGTCTTCGAATGACTTGATGGCATTTTAAGTCATTAACAGTGATTGTGCAATCATAGCTTAGCAACCGTAACAGCAGCACAGCAGGCCTGTCAAGCTTTAGATTTCTCCACATGCAGTGTGCATGGGGCTGTAGAAAGAGAGATACATAGTGTTTAAAAAAATAAAAAATAACTGTGTATTTGTCTGCTCAGCTAACTTGAGTATGCCAGGCTAGTTACCTACAGACAGTAGTAACCTTGTGTTACACACAGGTTACATTTTTAAAAAGCCCAGTTCAGGGCCGCCACATCCACTGCATGGGAGCCGATGTACCGGCCCTAGATGCTACTACCTGTTATATTAGAGTTTAGGGTAATGTTAGTAGCTCTGTCCTGCTCTGTACTGGATTTGTGGATGTTTAACAGAGATTCTTTGACAAACTGATCGGTTTGCCCTCATCCTTGAAGCTTTTTCTCATGTAAAAATGAAACATACTGTTTGAAAATACAAACAATAAAAAATAAATCTAACTTGTGCTGTTTGTCCAAGTAACTTAATGTATTTCTATAGTAAACATCCGAATGGCATTATGTTAGAAAGACACCTACAGTAATCTTTTTTCTTATAATCTTGTAATACTGTACTATAATACCAGGACTAATCAGCTCTACCCTGCAATACAAGAACATGTTGCTCCTCTATTTCCATGTCTACTACATGTTTCATCAACTGCTGACTTTTTGCCAGGGACATGTAGCTTTAGCCTCAGTCTTTTTAGACTGGCATGCATGGCACTGCATTAGCATGATATCATATATGTAGCCATCAAATGCATATTTAAGACCCTTTTGTTGGGTTCTCATTCCATACGACTCAGATGGCGACACAGTTTTCGTTAATGTTAATGTTATCTAGCTACTAACATAGCTAATAGCTAGCTAATAAAATCTGCCAGTAACAGCTGTCATTTCTGCAGAGGGTGGCAACTTGTTAGCCATGGACTGATGTTGCTGAAGGCAAGGTTGAATGCCACTAGAAGGCACACACTGACTGACCAGCCTCGTTTAACCAACCATGAATGACAAGCCGTCAGCACAGGCCTGAAGACTGACAGATACATGTACTAATTTAGGACAATTATGATGCATATCTACGTATCCACACATACAAAGACAGTCAGCCAAGAACACCCATGGGCTCTGTCAGTCCAATGCCAGGCACTCATTAGCTTTTACGTAACTGTCTGTGTCTCTCCTCATGCCAAATGTCCCAGGGACGTCTTCTGGGGGGACTAACAAGCTGTGTGTCAGCTGGGAATAATTTTAGGGGTAGCACGAACAAAACCTCTTGTAGTTTTGATGTGAATGATTGCTTTGTCTCCCAAGGAATGTTGGGTCGTTCCAAAAAAGTGTTACGGGCACAAAAAAGCTTCATCATTTATTCGGGGATGGGTTGTAGGCAGTTCTCTGCTTGTTTTTTCATGCTGTGGAGAAATGAGCGGATGGGTTGCACGGTCCACAGATCTCTGGGCTGTCCTCATTACAGCCTCTAATGTCTCCAAATCTGAAGCCCAGAACCACAAGGCTGAGAAAATCGAAAAGATTTCTGATCCGTCAGCTGCCATGAGTCATACTTGAGTCATGAAATGTATGAGGGATGATTGTGTTATTTTGTTTATAGCAATACCGGAGCAGTTGCATCAAACGGCTGGGTTTTAATTTGGATTTTTGTATGATGAATCATATAAATGGCCATGACATTGTCTCTTCTAATGGAGATAATACTCATCACAGAGAGTCTAATGTCTCCTGAGAAAATATAACCCTCTGAGTGAACTGACTTATCCAGACTGGCTGCATCTATAATTCACCATGAGCAAACACCTTCTCAAGGGTAAGTTTGGAGCCTTACCTTCAACAACACCAAAAGCAGAACTCTTAACAACTCAATTTATGGAGTTCACATAGGCACTGCACTATTCACCTTCAAGGTACAGAGAGTTTGAATGAAGGGGTGCTCAACCATGGCAGCATGCACCTCTGCCCATAAAGAACTCCATTTTAATTCATAACACAGGCGAACAAAAATGCACTTCTATTAAATTGGAAATGACATGGGGGAAAAAACAAAATCACACTTTGCCACAAGCCAAGAGAGAGATTAAGGAAAGTAAGTGAAGAACTCTGTAGTACAATTTAATTGAAATCTCTTAAGGGATTGGGTGGCTGTATAGGAGAGGGAAAGCACGTAATAATAAAAAAAAAAAAGCCATCAAAAAATTTCAGCTGGAATATCATTTTTCACTCAGTTCAAAAGGAAAAGGTCATCTAGCATCCTGCAGTATTAATGTACCACCATTTATGATTGGTTTTCAATCATTCATTAAAACTTACCATGCTCCAAGGCACAAAGCTATGATTAAGAAACATTTCCTCCCCCTCGGTCTGGCCACCAGTCCTTTTTTCCTGCTTTAAGCCCACTCGTCCATTCCGTTTCATTATTTAGGCTCTAATTAAAGCACCTGCAGTTATACCCAGACTCTGTCTAGGTGTACACTGTACTTTGTATCTATGTGTGGTTCCAGACAACAGCTGAAATAAGTAATCACACTGTCTTTATGCTAAATGCTGTTTACATGTTGTCTACCTGAATGTCTGGAAGTCTCTCTCCTCTCCTTCTTCCCACATGTGCTCTAGTTGAAAACAGTCTCATGTAGAGGAAGTGTGAATACAGCTGCCACACCTTTCAAAGCATTTTCCCTTTTCATTGGCATGAGAACAATGTTTTGTTGCCATAAATAAATCGAGCCATGTCGGCCACGCGGCACTGAGAATCAACTGGCTGACACAGATACTCTCATACAGAAAAGGATGCACCACCAGGGAACTTGACGATAGAAAAGCCAAATGAAACTGACAAAAACAGACCTGCAGTCTTCAGATCTTTTTGTGAGAAAGTGTGACATGTTGGTAACATTTTGTCAAACACACACATACACACTCAACCTGGCTGCAAGATTAGTTTTAGTCTCAGACAAAAACGTGCTAGATATATATTTCTCTTCACTTCTACAGGTTGCCCATTAGGATCAATAAATCATGAAATCCTGTGTATAGCTCATTGGATAGAGCATCATTGTACTGATATTTCCACATTTGAAGTTATCTGATAACTTTTTATTTATTCACATATCAACAGTGCAACTAAATTTAAATGTGTGCTTGTTTTCTACATTGGGTCAGTCACTGCACCTGCAGACAAGTGAGTGCCAGACGCGTAGGTGGCAAACTTGTCATTAGACATGATGCTGTGAAGCCTGTATTTACTGCCATTTACAGCTTATAATTAAGTTTTCTGTTTAGAAATTAATCAACTGTACGTCCACAGTATGGTCTCGGGTTACAATTTATTTGTTTGTACACATGGCCTAGTAGCGCAGTAATAGAAGGAGCTTATTCAGGAGGGTGGCATGTGTTTGAGTTGTGCCTAACGTAGTTCAAATCCCTGTGGCTGCATTTGCTGACAATCTATCAATTGATCCAGCTATTTCTGCAGGGCATGGAGTTTACCACTTGGCAGAGTGCCAGTCTTCTGGAGAGGAGAGCTGATTAGTCCAACCAAAGGACCACAAGAGTGACGCTTTGTATGACAGCCCAGGGGACTTAAAGAGAGTAAGCAATATGCATAGAGTGTTCTGAATGTTGCAGAAAGCCAATTAAACAAGGATTAATCATGTTTAAATGTACTGTAACAAGACTAAGAGTCTACAGCCACACTAGTGGCTCCATGAGGTTGTACTCAGGTACAGTAATGCTTCAAGCTAAATGCTTGAGCCATGTCGTTAGCATGCATGGCTAAAATTACCAATAATAAATTTAACTCAGCATAAAAATCACTTAATTTTATGTGAAGTTAATAGTTTTTTGACAAATTTATTTGCTGATAACTTGTAAAAGTTATCAGCGAACACAGAAAGCTACTTCCTGTTGGATTTTGAGAGGTTTTTTTCTCAGCACTGCCGTGTTAGAAAAAGCTGTTTGCTGTGCTGTCACATAACCTTACTAATGAATTTATAGAATACCACAGGGACTTGACCAAATTTGATAGTATACAGGAAATGATGCAGAGTGTGATTGCTGAGAGGTGAAAAGGTCAGATATTGCCCAAGACTCTTGCTAATGATGTCGCTAACTGATGTCGCTAAATAAAGCTGGCTGGAAAAAGGGCTGACGCGGACCAAAAGCAAAAAACAACAAAACCTCACACCTTCCTCTACCCTTCAGCACAATCTAATAGTATATTCTCTGGGATTAACTTTGCCCCATTTACTCCCACCCCTAATTCTCAGTGATACACGTCCAATTAAAGCTTGATTATAAGGAACTTCATCTATCTGAGACATGCACATGAAATCACGTAGTCACACTTTTGCACGGGTACAGTAGTTTGTGTGTAATGATGATGTACGATCTAATAACAGATTTCTGCTTCTGTCAAATCAGACACTCATTAGCATTCATGTGCTTGTCCAATTAACTCCTCTGATTTATGTGCCAATCAATTGAACTTAATGATTAGTGTTATGAAACAATGTTGCATAACACTGTTAAACCTCGTTCAAACAGCAGGAGATTCTGATTAGTCAGGCAAGTGCACAACAAACTGTCAGTGAAATGGGAGGAACATTTAATGAGGAGAAATGGTCAAAGGAAGGTAGAAGTGAGGTGAGAGGTAGGGGGTGCACAAAATTACACACAGCAAGTGAGAAATGCATCAACAGAAAGAAGTGAGAGGATTAAAAAAGAAGATTTAAAGGTTTCTTCATGCATGAAGTTTAAGTTATAATAAAGGATAACACACCTTATTACCTGGTGAAGTGTTTCTGCACAAAAATGATTTTTACTTCCACAGTAAATAAAGCACAAACACTTTAGAAAGTTGGACCAAGGTCAAAACTAAAAGTCAAACTGAAATATGATTTCTCCTCACTTTTTGTGTAAGGGATATAAAGTATATAATATTGAGCAAATGTTTCCATTTTTCAAAAGAACATATATTTGTGGAAACAGTGTCTAAGCGTCAAGCGCCTGGGTGGATGTTTCCCATGGTAAAGGTTGACTGGCATCTGACAGTCAGCATTGTTCGAAGACACGCTGTCAGCTTCTCTGGTACATTTAGCACATCACAGCCCTCTATAGCTTCTGATACAAGATATTTTCCCCCTTTAGCAATTTAAGCATCTGTCCCCTTTCAACATTCAACATTTTGGAGGACCCATGATGCTGTTAAATTTGTATTTCACTTGGAAAGTGGAAGCTAGCAAGCTAAGCTAACTAGCTTCCACTCAGAAAGTAGAAGCTAGTTAGCTTAGCTTGCTAATTTTAGCACTGACCCCAACTTACTTCCCGACGTTACTTTTCGGGCACATTATATCAACACCTGCTGAGTCATTGGCAGCTCCAGCACATACAGCATTGTGTTCAGCCTGCATTAAAAGAGGGGGCTTAGTTAGCGTTAGCTGTCACTTTCATAGATCCAGATGTGGTGATGGCAAATGACCAGACTGTCAAAACTCACTCAGATGATCCCATAACCTCAGCTTTCTGTAAGTCAGTCTGTGATTCAAATCCCAACATAGAGTAATGTAGGGAGTTCTTAATACACAGATGGGGCAAAGCAACGGCTAACCTCAGCGCCTTAGATGATTAACTGTCAGTGTAACCAAATAACAGTCCCAACATTGTCAGTCAAACAAAAATTCACGTCACCTGAAACACACCAGGGGGGCATTATCACTGCATTTAATTCTTGTTTTTGGTAATAACAAACCAAGGCTCTACTGTATATAAATATATATACTTATTTCTTATCAAACATGAACTTTAATTTCAGTTCGACTATAATTCGACTACATATTTGTAACATAACAGTATCTGTTTATATTTAATTTCCTTATTTCTTAATCTTGGTGCAAATCATAATTACTTTGAGAAATACCAATCTTCTTAAATAATATTCAGAGACCATGTCAGTTTCCTGGATCATACTGCGCTTTCGTCAGCCCACTGAGGAATTCAAGCCCTCTGCGCCAAATCTTATGGGCATATTGGTTAATTCAATCTGATGCTCCAAATTGCTGCAAAAAAGTGTTTCAGAGCACTTTGCAAACAGGTTCAGAAGGCTGGCATAATGAGGGGAACATGGAAAAGTTTCAACTTATTTTCAGCCACACAGTGAAAACAATAACCCCTCTGGCTAGCTTTTTAATTAAAAATCTGGCCTGAGAGAGCATTTTTTTCTACGTGGTCTGGTGAGCTAACTTGCTTACAAGTTTACAAATTAAGGTACCATGTGGCCGCCATTGTTAATATACAAATACTTTTCTGTATACCCTCCCCAGCCAGACTACCCACGCTGCACTGTTGCTTTGAATATCTAAATAATGCCACTTACAAAGCCACTTCATTTCAGGATACCAGTTTAACAATAGTTTAATGACATGAATTTTGAAATAAAAACTACTCAAAATTGGTAAGCTGTCCATTTTTAAACAAACCTGGCTTTTTGCACCTGAAGTCCAACAAGATGCGATGAGAACAGTAGCTCTGAGCTGACACACTTGATCAGAAGGAGACAGTATAGTGGAAGAGATGAGTGTACAGACAGACATGGAAAATAAGAATTACTGAATTTCTGTGGTCTTACCCTTTTTGGAGCTTATTTGAACTGACTCATAGAATAATTGAAAACATGTATTGCAGGTTTTGATGTACTATGTGCCGTGACTTACTGTTTACTTTCCAATAAAACTCTGTGATTCAGAAAGGTCCACTCCTCCAATTGAGTTGGCCTGCAACTCATATTATAGCAGTGGGGGGTAAGAAGCTGTAAGGGATAATCAGTGCTGATTCATCACAGCTCACCTCCCAATTTGCACAATATTTCCACATTTTTCCATTCTTTTTCATCTTTAATATATTTTATGTGCTTGTGGGGAAATTGGTGAGTTTTTGTGTCTCATAGGGAAAGATATTTATCTTTTTCAAGTTTAAGTTCAACATTTTTCAGTTGAAAGGAAAAAAAAACATGTGGTGGTTATTACTGGCATCAAAACTCTTCAGGAATTCCAGGGCCAAACCAATGTATGTTCTGATATGTGTTAAGATTAAATTCCAGGGACAAATTATATGTCGAAATACTAATATATGTAAATATGTGGTCTTATTGTACAGTCAAAAGAGACAATGTAATTGTTAAAACAATGGGCAGTTAGTGTTAGATTGGCCAATTTGCTACTTCCCCTGGTATTATATACCTGTCTGAAAACCCTGATGTTTAGTTCAGCCATGAATCCATTATCCTGATACCATTTCGTTCATCTACACACCCCTCTGACCTTCTCCTATTCTTCCTCTTGGCTTGGACTCTGATCTGTGGTGTGAAAAGCCCCAACACCCTGGTGTTCGACAGGAAGAGAGTCCCAGTGTGATGGTACTGAATGTCTTGCCAACACACACTGTGAAGCGGGCGCCTGTGGAGGTCTGTATGGACCCTCAGATGTGGAGAACAGAGAGACAGAGCCCTCCATTAACAACGGCCCTCTGTATTCAGACACATCCTTGGAGAAAGACTCTGCCAGTGATGGCCACCTGCCCGATTTACACACACACACACACACACATACACACAAACATGAATGCACACACATAGAGAATCATGCAAGCTGCATACACACACACACACAAACATCCATGCCTAACTCTTTTCACTTTCTCAATTGATGTCCCTCTTTCGCCCTTACACACACACAGGGCCCTGGTCCATGACACCAGTGTGAGTGATACATGGGACCATTGTGAAGCTTGCTACAGCTGAGGCCCTGCATTTATGTCATTGTGTTGTGCTAGAAGGACAGATGTGCACACTCAGAATGCACCAGCATAAATCAAGATATCTTAATCACACACACACACACACACACACACAGTTAAAAGCCCACTCTGACTTTCAGTTCATTTCCAATAAATCTGGAACTATGAAAACTCACTTGATTGAAACTCATTTGATTGAAAGCCTTGACTTTGTCAGTTTCCTCAGCAACGCTTGAAGAAGAAGTGTCTTCATTTTAATCTGATGCAACAGCCATCTTTGATGAAAAGATTCTTGTAATCAGCCTCTGCAAGACCAAAGATTCATAAACACAGCTTGGAAGTCGACAAACCCAGACACCGCCACCGTCACCCAAAGTATTGTGGAAGAAGTGCTTCCATTTTACAGCCCTCACTACCTGCAGCAAAATTCCTTTCCATTCACTGGTGAACGCTAATCATGCATTACTCTGTAGTGCTATGTACAAGTCCCAATTTTCATTCAGCGCAAAATGTCAAGTTGTTTGTATATTTCAGAGCCCTGAAATCATTCGCTAATATGCCGCCTGCTCTTTTAGAGTAGGGAGGGGAGGTAGAAACATTATTGCTGATCACATTTTGCGATAGGTTGCTGAATGGGGGTATAGGCAGGAATTATAAACCATATCTCGTTCTGCCTTTATATCCATTCTGTCACCCTCTTTCTGATGTGTGTGCACATGAGTTTTGTTATTGATTTTGTGTGTTTCAGTCTGCGTTGGGTCCGTTGCATTTGCCAAAAGCAGGACTGAGAAGATTGATAGGGGTTATCGTTTCAAAACATGTAATTCATCAGCACTTGACAAATCCATATCAGGCACAAACACCATCACCAGCAGCTACACCTTCCTTGGATTTTTGTGTTTCACTCCTGATGAAATCTGTGATGTGATATGTGTGTATCCATGTGTGGAGTAGAGAGGGAGGGGTGGAGGGGTCTCCATTTGAAAGCAGAGGGAGATTGACAGTGCAGGATTGAACAATATTTATCTACAACAGAGCTGAGGAAAATAGGTTTGTCCCTGATGACATTTTCATCGATTGAAACGTACTGCCCCCCTTCCCACTGAAAATGACTAATCTCAGGACTTGTTGTAGCGGTTTTGTTCTTGGGAGGTCAAGGTGCCATGTCCACACAACATGTTGGACTCGAGATGAATTCTCTGTTTTATCCCTACATGGATTTTTCAATCTCGCCCCCAACTGAACTGAAAAGAAAGGGGAAAAATGAGAAATAAAAAGTTCTTTGCTGTTCTTTTCACAAAATGGCCAACAACATGCAACTGAAACGCAAAGAGGGACAGTTATTATGCATCATCAAGTAGTTTCAAATGTCACAGAAAAAATAGAGGACACTATCAGCTGAGTCTCTGTCTCTCTCTCTCTCTTCAAATGCCTTACATTTCATATATATTAAAGCTCACCTTAAACACATTTATTCTCTCCTGAGCTTAATTGTGTTTCATGGAAGCCCCTTGATGAAACACAGGGTCATTACAAAGGAATGAAAACCTTTATTTCTTGGAGGGTTTAAGATTGACATCTACTTTTTCAACTGCACTGCCATAAAGGTTCACTAACAAATTAAAATGCCGATTTTGGGGCAATATGAGGCGTTTGATATGATCCTGGTGTTTTTATGAAACTGTCCTTGTTGAGCAGTGTGTATGGAGGTCATTATCATCTTGGAATGTGGGGAACATGGAGGAACAGTGTTGGCACCATAGGGTGCATCTGGTCCCATAAAATGGCCTCATACTGCTTTGCTGTTATGCGACCCTGCAGAGCAATCAATGGACCTGATGGCTGCAAGAACACAGCAGTCTGTGCCCATTCAGATCCCCCATGTTTAGCAGATGGCAAAAGACATTGTGGGCCAGCATCGATTGGCTTTCTACAAACATCAACTCATTCCAATGTGGTAAAAATGAGATTCAGTAGACCAAATTACTTTTTTTGTTTTTCATGGGTCCAAGGTATGTGGTCCTTACATTAAGTTATTCTTCTTGTGTATTGGCTTACAAATAGTTTCTGGTTACCCTTTCCCAGCATTGCCAGATTTGACTGACACCAAAATAGCCCAATCAAAGCTTCAAACCTGTCAAATTGTCATAAAAAGTAGTAGTATTAGGAGATATATATGTAGGAAATGATAATTGCTTTTTTAAGTTTCACACATGCTTTGAAACATCTGTTTCCCATGCCAATAAAGCCCATTTGCATTGAAGAGAGAGAGAGAGAGCTTTGTCATAACTATGCCTGCAAAAATACAACATACACATATCAGCAATGGTTGACGCATTTCCAGTCTTCTGTTTTAATAGTAATAATAGTTACATTTAATAGTACCCAAAAGCATGGTTTCCTATGTGGAGAAATTATCTCCACTACATCTCTTGGGGTAGTAGACAGACAAAATCTTATATGAACAGATGGAAACTTTTATGTAGGCTGTTATTTCAGAACTGAAATGAGCTGTGCAGTAATGAACTGAAATGACATTTGGTTTTGTCGGTCATCAGTCCTTTGTCATTGCATGATAAGTGGTAAAGCCTACCTAGTCAGTGCCTTGTCATTCTCTTCTTCTTAACGTTGTGGCACAGCAGCTGCATCCTTGTCAGTCTGTAGAATAACTGGAGGTGAAGAAGAGCCATTTCATTGGAATATAATCAACTTTTAAAAACAGAGGAAACCGCACCCAAATGGTACACCAAAAATGTTGAAAAACCTGCCCAAGGAGCTCAAGTGGGCAGAAAAACGACCAGTCTGGCAACACTACCCCTGCTGCCATTTATGACCATTGGAAAGCTCACCACATACAGATTTTCAGATACTGTTGAAATAAACATGTTTATGATAATTTTCTTTCGTCATTTGAGACAAATATTCTATTAAAATGTCTGTTTGTGCCTCTGTTCCTCGCTAATGATATAAGACTGCACTCATCAGACCTCACTATTGTTTGTTCAGATGGCTTTAAATAATCCATGTTTTTATTTTCCTGACAAGCCATCTCTTGACTGTCCTCTCCAGAAACCACTTCAGCATTGATCAGCAATGGTGTGACATCAGCAGCTGCAAAGAGGTAGAATGAGGTCAGGGTGGATGATGATTTCAGCACTAGAGATTGTGTTTTTGTGCTCTGTCTCCTACTACCAGTCAACATTGATTTCTTTTAGTCATGAAGGCAATCTTTCCCTGATCTTAACCATGACGTTAATCTTACCAACATCTTAACCAAATAGTTTTGGTCTCTTAAATGTAAGATAACTTGTCTTAAAATATACCAACACGTTCTTTTGTCACACACAGACTATACAAATATTAGCTACGCTTAGTCCATTGTTTAAATCCTGTTTTCTCTTTAGGTCCTCCCTCAGACACATCTGCTTGTTCATGGGCCCCCAGGGGGTCATGTTGAACAGTGTGAGTTCAAGGTAATTTCCAATGTGGTCAGGGCCTGGTGAGCATGAAGCATTCGTGTTGGTAAGTGGTAGATCAGCTATGGTTCTCAAATGTTTTTGGTGAAAATCAGTTAACTTTTCCAAATCCTACTGCAGAAAAGTGAGTAGTTGAGAAAAGCCTTGGCAGTTAGTAAGTATGTCAAGGTAATTCTCTCAGAGTCACATATACTCCCTGTAGATATGCAGATTCGATGTACTGTAATCATTCCAATATTCTGTTCCTCTGAAATTCATTTGAAACTCTCCTTTTTCCACTGCATTCGAGTCACTCTCTGCCAAAAACCCAATGTTTCTCCCTCAGCGGTATCTGGGGGATAGTGACTCATTGAGTCATGTCATTAGATAATGGGTTTGGAGGAGTTATTCAAATAAACACAGTTCCTGGATGTAAAATGGAGGCAGAGAGCTCAGTGTTGTTTTTTGTGGGGATACCAGGGGATTTCCAGTGCTGCTGCAGGGCCCATCTGTTGTAGATCGAAGCAGCATCACAGAACCACTGACCCATACTGCAGCTGCCCTGTCACAATATTGTTTTTAAAGGTATACCACAGCAGCCATCTGCCCCTTATTGCCAGTGGCACTTGAACAAGATATTCGCAGTGCCATGCCCATAGTAAACATACAGTATGCCTCAAGCTAAAAGCGGGTATGGAGTTCATCATTTACTTGTTATTGATCAGCTTGGTTCCCCAGTGATCACAGCAGTGTGTTGGCTCATGTTTGTGTGTGTGGGATGCACAGAGTCATCTATGATTGCATTTCAGCTGTATTCCCCTCAGTCAATATGATCATTAACAATAATATTAACAACTCGACACATTTACATATTTCAAAATGCAGTTCATCAAGACACTGGAAAAATTATATCCATGTGTAGCTCAAGTGCTGCCGCAAAATAAAATAGAATTTATTTTGTGGGATTTTCAAAATAAACAAGTGTAATGTTCAAGCTGGTTTTAAATTAATAAAACATGCTTATTGTATCTGTATATGTCTGTGGTTGGAGATGCTCATCAAAAAGACAGGCAAGCATGTCCTGGTGTAAGATGTGAAAAAAATTCTATTCAAAAACAGAGCCAGCACACTATTTCTTTGTATTTCTATAAGTCAAAATCAACCATTATATGACACTTTTGTCATATAATGTCATGTTACATTGTCTGGATTTTATAACGGCTGATGCATAATCAGTAGCTGGCTTCAACACACTTTCCAATACAAATCTGCCATTTAGCTGTAGACCTCTCAAGGTGACAGGATGCAAAAGGTTGGGATCTCTTAAAGGGACACTGCAGTCATTTAGTATCTTGTATAAAGTTGGGAGACTTGCAAGAGAGATTTATCCAAATATGTGCAGCGGAGGCTGAGAAATCCTGACTTTCAGACCGAAGTATGGGTCAAGCTTCAATAACGCTGGATCCCACACTTCCCATAATGCAACTCTGTAGTTACATGTCCCTTGTTACATGTACACCCTCCCTTTCTGGAAAATGCCCACGTCATAC
Source organism: Siniperca chuatsi (assembly GCF_020085105.1). Lineage (NCBI taxonomy): Eukaryota > Metazoa > Chordata > Actinopteri > Centrarchiformes > Sinipercidae > Siniperca > Siniperca chuatsi. The sequence continues at coordinate 17,286,239 of NC_058056.1, forward strand.
AAACTCCATGTCCCAAGTTTGTAACACAGGCTTGTTGTTGTTTTTTTCCCTATATGCCCAAGATGAGATCTGAATTGCTACACTGCATTTTCTATGATTCTTTGACGATTCAGCTGGCAATATGAATTGAAGTAGTATTATTATCATCAATGATATAAATAGTGTGATTATTACAATACTGATGCCAGTTTGTGGTCATAATTCACATGTCATTGGCATACTTAGTCTTTTTATTGAGATCACAGGCCCCTGATGCACTCTTTTCTCATTGTCAGACTGTTCTGAGAACTGATTCACCTCCAAACAAACCAAAGTGCCAAGAAAAGACATTTTTCATAAAGTCATAATTCTCCTACTACTAACATTTTTCATGTACATACTGTAGCTGGACAGTGTTGGAAAGCCCTGTCCCCGTTACATTATTAATGACTTAAAATAAAAAGAAATACAATACTGAAGCATAATGCATCATATCTGCTGTAGAGGCATTTTCACATTATGTCAAATTTAGAGATCTGGACTGGTTATTTTAATACTGCAAAGCTACAGAGAGGCTGGATTTCTTCATTTAAAGATCCACGTGTGTTACAAACAGCTTGCCCCTCACTGAACCTCCAAGAAATGTCCTCATTTATAAAGAACATACAGGACATCATCTCTTTGTTGACAAGGCAATGAAGCACTATTTTCCATGCATGGTTATACTTTCCACTACACCTTTTCTCACAGCCTGCACTAATGCATGTGTGTCCCTCTACATCCCTATTCCCCCATCATTTCATTGTCTCCCTCAGCCCATTTCCCTTCTGTCTGTGTGTAATTTCAGGAATAAACAGCCCTCTAAACGCTCCTGTATTTCTTCTGTTTCAAACTCAAGTAATTGAGTAATCAATGATGGATGCAGACTGGATGCTTGCATGCTGTTAGAGACAAGAGAATACAGAAACTGTATGTCAGACTTACGCTTGGCCTCAGGGTGTATGTGTTTTTTTTCCTTTTATTGTTGTATTTTCTATTCTATCTGAGCCTGTGGCCATACTGCATTGACAGGCTAGCTGTGGCGAGGCCCGGCTGAAAGGCTCTCAGAGCTTTTAGTCGCACACTCGTTTAGACGGCTTTGAATAGAGGAGCTTGGCCTCTGTGGTTATCGCTGGCACGTTAGAGGGAGTGAATATAGATTTTATCCTTTCCACCTCCTCTTTTTTTAACCTTCTGGTCTATTTATCTCTTTCCGTTGCCCTCGCTCGCTTTCTTCCTCTCTCACCCTGTCCTTGCAATAATGGCAGCAATTCATATTGAATTTCTCTATTCTCTGAAGGCGATGAGGATGAGGCATCGGAGGGCAGGATGCAAACAGTTGTGAGGCGGCAGTTCATCAAGAATAAAACCCCACCAGGGAAAGTAGAGGTGGTGGCAGGGTCTGTTAGAGAAAGGAGGAGAAAAGACATAAACTGTGTGGAATAGGATAGAAGAGTTTCTTGGAATTGATTCTGAAAGACAAGATAGAAAAAAGGAATGAGGGGGTCAGGAAATCCCAAGGGAGGAAAAAGTGGAAAAAGTGGGATGAGCTCCACTGCACTGAGCTTCATACCCCAGAGACCTGCTGTGTGTGTGTGTGTGTGTGTGTGTGTGTGTGTGTGTGTGTGTGTGTGTGTGTGTGCACGTGTGTGTGCGCGTGTGTGCGTGTGTGTGTGTCATACTCAAAATTTTATTCATTTATTTTTTTTACAGTATTTGACTCAAAATGTGTCAGTTCAGGAACTTATATACTTAAAAGATAAATGAACACATCTGTTCGATTGCAGCAAAGGAGACATCCACATCGTCTTGCAAAAATGAGGAGTGTATAAGACCTGGCAGAGTACGCTGATAGACAACATAAAGATAAAACTGTCACGGGCAAATGACATAGAGGGGGAAGGATGGGAGCAAAATTGAGAATGAATGGGCGAAGTAAAGAGAGAAAGCATCTGAATCCTCCGCATGAGCTAGCATGCTTCACTCTAAGGCTCATCAATAACTTAGACGTGATGGGAAATCTTTTCCTCTCCTGCTGTTCTTACAAGGTTTTTTGGCAAAGGTTTCACATGTGGTCAAACCAGGAACTCCAGCATATTTGACACTTGTCATGAGGATTAATTCCTCATGTACGCGTAATTTTTAACCTGGGATCCCTGCTGGTGAAACTCTCCTTACTTACACGTCTCATTATTAATGGCTGTGTTTAAAACATTGGGATGAAGGTACAGTAGCACAGAAAGATGCCTATTTACACTAAGTTGTTGAAGCTGGGAAACGTGAATTTAATGGGGATAATTATTCTCTTAAATAAGTTATCAAACCTGCAGAAGGCTCTGTTTTTTTCATCAGAAAACCTATTGTGTGGTTTTTAATGTAAGTTTTAGTTGTGTAAAAACATTTTTTGTGGAACATTTTTATTTTAAAACCCCAGTATAAGCCATGACGTTAATTTTGCTGGCTCGTGAAACCTGGACTGGTGCCATGTTTTACCCACAATGCAACAGAAAAGGGAACTGTTAAAATATTGACTTACAAGTGATTAAAATAGCATAATCAACATTAATATAACATAACCAACCAAAAAGTGAAGTCCTCCAGTTTTTACAATACTCAATATTTGATATGTCAAACATTTCAGTTTATCATATGAATGCCTGTAATAGTTATCTAACTACTTCAATAGTTATCTTTGATTTTTGGCTCTGCTGATGGAGAGTTGCAAACAACACATTAAAAAACAATAAACAATATGACAAATTACATCAAATATTTGGTGTTTATTGTGGTCATCACTTACATGTCTTTTGGCCTTTTGAAAAGGCTATAACTGTGAGTTGGGTTTGCAAACAAATTTCCCTAATTAGGTAATAAAATTTTTAACTGAAACTAATTTAATTGCAATCAAACGTAACCTGGCAACAGCCTATCATAGAGCAGACTCTGAGTTGAGTGAGCAGGACCAATAATGTTAGAGTGGATGTTGGTACTCAGCTGTACCTCGATGTAACTTGTTAGTGGGTAATTAGGTCAGCTTGTTACATCAAACAGCACAAACGCTCTCATGGTCCCACAGTCCTCTGCATGAAGCCAAATTAAGGCAACAGCCTTGAAAAGCAGAAACATCTTAGAGCTACACATGAGGACGGGACACCAACAATTCAACAACTGAAGAGTGTCAAGTGATCACACGGACTGTCATGTAACTGAAAAGTCACAGGTTTTGATCTCTGCAAGTACAAGCTGTACACATTTCCTTGAGCAAAATACTGAGCACCATGCTCAGTATTTAACTTGAATGTCAGGTTAAATATTTAAAAATACAAATGATGCACTTTTTACAACAGGTTGTATTTACATTTGTAGTTTTGTCTGCAAATGTACTCTAATGGGCTAAATGATTTATCTAGTCAGTAATGTATTTACTAGTTTGAGATATATTATGTTGAAAAAAAGAAAGAAAAAAACCAAAGAATGAATAAAAGATTTGCAGAGGATGTAAGAGGAAAGATGGATGATTCCCATTGACAGCAGGCAGCCAGGTCATTCCCAGGGGGCTGCAGGGCTACGGTGACAACTTCTCTCACACACACACACACACACACACACACACACAACCTACCACCAGACTTCAAACTCAGCCTTCATTCCCTTTTTGTTTTCTTTCTAGGTGCCTTTCAGCTGCTTTTAAATGGGGGTAATTTTTTCTCTATAAAATGAGACAATAAGTCTCGGGTTCTCTGTCCTCTTTCTTAAGGCATTCAGGGAGACAGCGCAGGCCACAGCCAAGACACAAACACTATTTTCAGTCTAGGCCATAACTCAGTCAAGTTGCCTTGATGAGACTCATAACTACTGTATGAATCTACGTTCACTCAAGTTTGTCCCCCTTGTACTCACGGCTGCACGCTCACCTCCATTCACCCTCTCTTCTTCAGTGTAAGCCATTATAATGACTTTCACTAAGCGCTTTAGGATAATTAATTTATGGCACAGCACTGTGACATCCTAAAGTCCTCTTTAAACAATCACAGCATGTGGTCAACTTGGTCTTCTTGTCAGAGGTGAAACTTAAATGCCCTTAATTCTTTCTGAAAAGTGGGTTTACAGGGACATTCAGATAGTGCCAGACAGGCTGTCAGCATGGCTGGATTAAGACCTCCACGGGCCCCTGGGTGTTTAAGGTCAAAGGGCCACCCACCACGTCAACACATGTCTTGTTGACACTTCAACATCACACAACAAACACATAATATCAGTTGGAGATTAATATCATATGAAGCTACAATATACATCACTAGACATTCATCATACACCTATAAAAATGACCCATTAATGACAACACTGACAAAAGAAAACACAACCTGATAACAACATGCCAGCGCAGCTCTGCGGTAAATAAAAAACACATCCATGCATCTCAACTGCATATCAGGGGAATATTTATTCTTAAAAACAATAAATTACTTGTCACACAAACAGTAAATAGACAGTTGATCCTTACCTTAAGCAGCTCCTTCTCTTTTGTTTTGGCAAACCACGTTATCATGTCCTCAAAATCCAGCTTCCTGACCAGCTTTGCTACAGCTGCTACCTCGATTTTTCTGGCTAACTTTACTGTTCACATTCACTGTGGGCAGCATCATAACTCCTCTTCTTTGCTTTATAACTAAAGCTTTTGGTTTCTGCTGTGTCTGTAGTAATGCAACGCCTCTCGTATCATTTTATTTTTTAGGTTTTCTATTGCCAGCCCTGCTCTGTGGACATGTTCCACAATTCATTGTTGTGTTACCACAAATGTCCTCTTTACCAAACTGAGTAGTAGCCCAGAGCAAAACACTGACCAGTGAAATGAGCCCAGCCCTATATTATTCAATAGGCCAATCATAGCTATTAGTTTTACTTAAAGGCCCTTCACATTCATGGCACAACCACACAGGTGTTTTCACTTTGTTTGATTAGCCCTCTTCTCAGGACTGTGTGTGCATGCACAGATTACACTTGCTCCTCAAAGTCAATAAAGGATAAATCTAACCTTTGTATTTCTTGTCAAGGTATTTTATGTATTTCTATACTAAATGTCTGAACTGCCTTATGACTCTATTCTGTTCATGTCTGTCTGAAATGAAGGACCCAAAATTACCACGTATTCTTAGTGCTAAATCTGCCATAGTTATCATTGTAACCTGCATTCTGTATGTGCAGTGCCAGATTATAAAGCTTGATAGGCACAAAAACTGTAATTTGGGTTTAGTGAAGGGTCAGTCCCAGCACAGCGCAGCCCAACTTCAACCTGAGCAGAGGCCTAATCAAGCAGAATAATTAAACACATCTAAAATAAGCTTTGTTTTAGTGACAATTATACCAGTTAAAATGTACAAATGCTGGATTGCTATTTCCGCCTGAAATACTTGGTTCCTGCTCAGCACCCAGGACACCCTGTTGGTAGATCCAGGCTTGGCTGTCAGTTGGAAAAAAATTGACTAAACTCACCGTGAAATGTTGTCAAATTATCCTTACACTCTTTTTTTGTCCTATGTGGTCAAAATCCCAACTTCCAGTACACCAAAACAAATTAAATTTGGCTGCAGAGAGTTACTCACTTCTGCTGTATATTGTCTGTTGCTGCTCTAACATCCTGTGCACACAATATGAGTTTCAGTATTTACATTGCAGATGCAATGAACAAATCCAGGTCACCCTTACCTTCAGGCAGCACCACTGTTACAATGACTGCGATAATGAATTGTGTCCCATCATCATCATCATCATCATAGTCTGTATTACAGTTGATTATTATAATGATGGTAAATGTGAATTGCATATGTTCTACTATCATCATCACCATCATCTCTCTCTCTGCTCTTATTCCTCTGTTACTGACCAGTGGCTTTTTCCATGTTTGTTCTGCAGAGTGGCAGGAGCGAGGAGTGCTGTCCACAGACTTTGTGAGTTTGTGGTAATTAAAGCTGGAAAGAGCCCTATCAAGTAAAGCTGCTTATGTTTAATACAGTCAGCCATGCAGACACGGGCCGGCGGCACACGGCCCGGGCAGTGCAGCAGGGGGACGGCACAGCGCACAGCCTTTGGGCATAATCCCACCCAATGCATCAGCATGAGAGCACGAGAAAGGGATGGGAAGAGGGTGAGGGGGAGAGGGGAGAGTGGTTGTTACACTCGGGCATTCAGCAAAGTTAAAGAGCATTTTATTGTGTGTGTGTGTGTGCGTGTGTGCAGAGAGAGAGAAGGGGGACAGGGCAGTTGAGAGGAGATGGAGAGAGTTGCAGAGAGTGAGAAGGATTTAGTTTATGGCAGATAGACTTCACTGACTAACTCCATTGTGCGGGTGCTCTGTGGTGTGTGGATCAGAGACGGAGAGAGTGTCCCCTCCGTTTAAATCTGCTGGCATCTCCAGCCAGGCAGTCACTGCTCAGTAACAGTGTAACACGGTCGTGCAGTGAAATAATGCTTCAAAAGCCTTACGCCCAGGCACAAAATAGAGGGCACAGACAGGGGGGCGACATGTGCACTTACACACTTGCACCACTGTACTATTTTAGGTTTTTCCATGAAATGCATGTATTGATTCAAAAGGGGTGGTGATTATTTTGTTTTTCTTGGAAGGGTAGTCTCTAATGCTTTAGTAATGTTAAAAAAAATCATTGCTTTATAGATCAAGCAGTTGTAAATGTTAATATGTTGTCCATACATGGATTTGGTAAGTAAGTGGTCAAACTGCCCATAGAGGGGTCTTTCTTGTGAATTAAGGAGAGACAAAACTTGTTATGCTGGAGAAGGACATACCATATTCACAACCAAGCAACTCCCAAAACTGTTATTATTAATGGCTTATTACTCATTTATTAGGCAACAAAGCCATTAGTTTCTATTTATTAGCCCTTCATAATGTGTACCCTATTAAAAAGTGGTAAACTATCCATGCAATCATCAAGAGGTACACGCATGTCCATAAAATCGTTGCTGTTTGACAATAATCTGCAAAAAAAAAGGACAAAAGAATTCCACAAACTACTGCACAAAAAGACACTTAAAGAAGACCATTTGTGGTCGTAATGTTGTAGAAAGAAAAGAAGAATATGAACAAAATATCAAAGTATCACCACATACTCAACAACACTGTTGTGTCCTTGCTTCTCATCTCTTTTAAAATACGTACATTGAAGATATAGAACTTTTGAATTTGTCTACCGCCCTTTTTATGTGTGGAACAGACTTCACCGTTTCAAGTATTTATGGTGTAAATTCACTGTACAGTATATATATAAATCAAACTAATTTAAGATATTTTAAGGGAAAGGCGTGAATTCATTCTTCTGCTCCTGTTTGTTAGTTTGTCTGCCTGATGATAATTACAGACTGAAAGTTGTACTTTACCCACTCTTTTTCTTTTTTCTTTTTTTTTGATTATGCTATATATCGTACACTGCTTACCCCTAATTTGACACACAAATTTGTTTGTTTGTTTATGGAGAGTGTATGCAGCCAATCAGCTAAATGATTTCCTCATCAGCAAAGTGAAAAGTTTGTAGGTGAAAAACAAAGAGGTTGTTTGTTTGGTTTAAGTGGGCAGGGACTCAGTAAAGGAGAATTAATCAACAGGTGAAGAAAGCAACACCTGAGCGCTACTGTAGCGGCAGGTAATTATAGCTTTACCAAACCTACTGAGCACACTGATAAACACATTGGTTGGGCCTCAGTGTATGGAGTGTTACACATTGGAAACTATTACCTGCATGACTTTTAATGTGACCTAATGCTGTAAAAATAGGAGTATGCCATATGGATAAAGGTGTGGCACATGATTTAGATTAACATTTGACAACTAATAATTGAATTCTTCAGCTGCTCCTCCATTTTGGTGTTATAATTGTACATGGCCGAGCTTTTGCTGCTACTCAGAGTGCATTTACATAACTGATTTCTGAGAAGTGGAGAGGGAGTTGTCCGGCTCATATTCCTAAATGGGAGACATACAGTGCTGTAATTTCACAGCTGTAATGTGGCATCAAATTAGCCTTTCAGATCAATGCCTAATCTAACCTCGGCCCAGAAAAAGATCTGAGCGATCCAGTCTCGAAGAAGGCTGCCAAATCCCCCAGCATCCTTAGTGGTGGTGCCGTGAAGACACTTTAATAAGCTGTAAGCTCCTCTTCTGATTTAAGACAACCTGAAATATAACACTAATTCCCTTGATGAAAGGAATGTTATTTCTATAAATGTGACACATGTAACACAAGCTGAGGCAAGAGTAGGAGAGAAGGGGAGCGTGTGGGGGGATGAAGATGAGGATTTGCTTTCTGTCTAATGCACATATTTGCTGAAGAGGCTTCAGCCAGTGTCTTTTGAGATGACCTCCTCCCACTCTTCAAAAAAAAAAAGGTTTCAGTGTGATATTCCTTCCCACTTTTTCTCAAGATGTTTGATCTCTGAATTCAGAAGAGGGTATCAGACTTCACAAAGGCGAGCCGTTGATACCCCAGGGATCAATACACCCCGGCTGGTTAATTCATTAGAGCTGTACTGTGATTAATTAAGTTGTCCTAACCATCGGAAGCTGGGAATGACAGAGGACGTTAAAAGGGGGCGAGAAGAGAGGAAAAGAGCCGGCTCGGCTCGACGCAGGTGGTCGGGACTTCTGAAATGTGAAGCTCGGCGGTGATGTGCGCTTTTGAGTTTTCATCTGTCTTCACCCCTGTCTACTCTGTCCTTGGAGCCGGAGCTGTTCATTAGAGGATGAGGAGGAAGCTGGATACCACAGTGTGAAACAGGGAGAGATGCTAATCCTGACAGGTTAGTCATTAAGAAGCCCTTAGAGAGGAGGAAGAGACAGAGCGGGGGGCGTTATTAATCTTGGTCAGACAGCACAGCAACCTTTGACCCCAACAGTTTGTTTTTCCCTTTCACCACTTGGCTGTTTCCTTTTATGTTTGAAACACATGTTGTGGAATTCAAAGAAGACCTATGACCTCTCCAGACATTTACTAATAGTTTTCTGGTGCTGTCATTGCCTTAATACACTATAATTGACCATATGGAAATTGGAACAGAGGTTACATAGGATTCATGTCATCATTTGTGTGTGTTGATATGTGTGTCCACAACCTACCTAAACTCCTCTCTGTTTTCACACCTAACCTTTTTGGTTAGCTGTCAATCAAACTGGGGACTAAACACCTGAAAAGGAGGGTCTCTGTCTACTGGTGTGGTTTGTTTGTGGTGTGAAATCCACACAGATCAACCACAGGGCTGTGTGAGAGTATAAATGTGTCTTTAACATACATTGGAAAGCTAAGCTGCTATTAAAATCCATCTGCTATTATTAGTGAACTGTTAAGAAAGCTATCTCCTGGTCTGTATAAGCTATGTAGAGCCTTTTGTAACCAAGCCAACGCATGTGCACGTCCACACGAGTGCAGGTGAGTTTCCCAATCAATCAGAAAGTGAAAAGGAGTTAAAACAGAGGTGTGTTGAGCTTGTGTCCTACTCTGTGTATTTTAGCAGTTAAAATACACAGAGAATAAATTATTGTAGCAACCACCACACAGTAGGCCAAACTATCCTCTCTTTTTTGTCCCGTCTCTGTTTGTCACTATTTACAATATGTGAGGTTCATTTACAGTCACCAAAACTGTCTAATCAATGAGTTCCATAGGACTTCATGCTTACATCTCTTGGTTCGTTTGTAAAAAGCTAGTGTGAACATCTTTTTTTTTTCTTGGTCTGGACCAAATGAACTGAACTACGGGTGTGAAAGAACCGTCAATCTCTCTGTCGACTGCAGCTGCTTCCCTTGAGTCAACATGACTGTCTTCTCACAAAAATCTTTCCTCCAGCACATCTTTCAACACATGTGCTCATTTTATGGTGAGCACAAAGGTGCAACAGTCAGTGCTAACACATTACCATAAAGCTGAAGGGATTGAAATTATAGGCCCTTTGAAGCCTTCTAACGTAAATTGGGCGAAATTACAACTAGCGCGGGTGGCTGTCGCAGAGGCTGATGCCTACATAATTACAGTGTGCTGCCGTCCTTGGCAGGAAAAGAAGGCTCTGATGAATCTGGCCTGATTGCCAGTATTTAGCACCATCGTCCTGATTGCACATACAGTACATGTGACAGGTAGCAGTTAATCCTTTCAGTTCTTTCTCTTACAGTATATGTCTGTCTTTGTCTCTGCCTGAGCTCTACCTTCATGTTCATCTCTTTCTGCAGAGATCCCTGTCTGTCTTCGTCTCTAGATGTGTCTCTAAATGTGTATCCAAGGTGTCTCGTCCTACTGCAGCAGCCCACTCCTGTGTGCAGATGAAGCTGTCAGCTCCAGGGTTGCCAAAGGGGAAAGTCAAAGCACCACATTTCCATCAATGCATGTTCAATTAGCCTGGCTTTCATGTGATTTTATTGTACGGCAACAATAGGCCTGGGTGTCAAGGTACATGAGATGAGGGGACCATTCAATAAGCAATGCAGGCATGTAAGACAATACGCTGTAATACAAATTAGATGGACACACACAAAACCACACACACCCATGTGCATCATCTACAAGTCCACCCACACAAAGCTAATTACTGGCATCCTTTCTGCGATTTGTTTTTCCTTCATCTGTCAAGACAGCACATTTCCTGCAAGGTGACAAATAAGCAAATGTAGCAAAAAAAAAATTCAATTACACACTGATGCATTGCAAGATTATTGTTTCACACAAGAGATATTACCTCCATTTGGCCTTGAAAACTTGTTAGATGAGCATAATTATATATTTTCACACTGACAAGTGATGCATTACAGTCTGCATTTTCTGACAGTTGGTATCCAAGGCTTGTGTAATGATATCAAGCAGAGTTAGGATGAGGGAAAAGAGAGCTAGGAGAAAAACAACACCACAATCCACCAGTGGGACGTGGAAGCCCGGTATTCCCTTCCATCGAGATCCCGCGGCCCTATTTTAGATAATCAGTATTTCACAAATACGACTATTTTTTGCTTCTGTGGAATAGCTTCTGAGATGATGGTTCTCTGTGCTGGGAGAATGCTTTAAATAATAAAAGCACATGGGGCTTCATGAATAGAGTATTATGTGGCTGTGAAAGGAAGCTTTTTCCCCCCCTTTCTGCCTTTGCCTCCAAAAAACACTCTGCCCACTGTCCGGCTTTTCCCTCTCAGGAAATGCAAAGAGACAAAGAGAGAGAGAGAGAGAGAGAGAGAGAGAGAGAGAGAGAGAGAGAGAGAGAGAGAGAGATGGGAGCAACACCACATAAAAGCTTATATTCAGAATTTGAGGGCCATTACATGATTTGTGGAGTAAATATTGACTTACAATAAAAAACAAAATTATTTGGAATCTGAACATGCAGCCAATCCTTGATATATTTTGTAAACTGAAACTCAAGAATAATGTATCATATGTTTGGTCAACTAGTTGGAGGATTGGGGCCATGTAATTAGCCGCAGATTTCTTGAGATAAGTCACTTTAACATCTACTATAAGGAAATGAAGCATGAAAAAAACTGAAATAAAGGGAACTAAATACAGTACTATCTACACCAACATAAATAATAACTATAAAGTGTATTGAGACAAGTCACAAATAAAGTGAGGAAGTAAAGGAAGTTTCAATAAAAAATGAAATACAAAAATTGCACTTAAAGTGTGCATTGAAATCTAAAACTTCAAATGTGTTTAAGTTTTAAAGTCATTTTGAAAGTGTTCTGTGTTTGACATTTTATTCCATCTTCTCATTTAGTAAACATACTGCATCTGGATACAGTTTATAGCTAATTAAAACTACTGTATCAGAAAACATCACACATTAATTCTGTATCGGGAACAAGAGAACACAATAATGAGAAAGATGGGAAAGATGGAACAAATTGGACAAGTACCAGGACATGTATGCTTTCATCTAGCGTGCATGCTAGATGAAATATATTTTCTCTTAATGATTGAATCAAAGAACCAGAACAAAAATCAATCGTACTATAGGCATCAGTATGCTTCAAAAGAGCTTGTTTCAGTGTCTGAAACCCCCTCCCTCCACACCTTTTCCGTCAGGATGAGCCAGGTGTGTGGATATGTGAAAGTAAGCAGGGTTTGAACTTGTCTCTGAGAGTATGTCTACATTAAGCCAGTTCAATTAAATGACACATCTTTTTCTCTCTGTTTCAGCCCTGTGTTCTTACTAAAGCTGCGTTTTTCTCACTCAAATACATTTTTCCAAAACAGTTTCCAGAGTGGATAAATCTTAAAATGCCAGCTTGGTTAGTTTGCAAAACAATGACGTAAGCCTGTCCCGGCACAGTCAGGGGCAGTAAAGTTAAGAAGACAACTTTCTGTTGCCTCTAACCTTCTCTGTGGTCGCTTATTTTAAATGTCAATTTAGCCAATCACAAAGCACAGCTTTTCAATTTTTATTACAAACTAGTTCATTTCAAGCATTATCAACGTCACTAAATGTTTTGGCCGTTTAATTCCTGTGTTCTTTTATATAGTCTGAATACTTACTATCCACTCATGGGTCATGGCTTTCCCTCTGCTTTCTAACCACAGCCTGTCCAATGACTTTGTGTCTGTTTGCATCCACATGAAGGGGTACTTGTATGTCTGCTATCATGCGTGTGAGTGTGTGTGAAGCTGGCCAGAGCTCTGACAGGTGGACAGTGTGTTAAGGGGCCCCTCCCACAGCCTCTGGTCCTCTCCAGCGACTAGCTGAGGAATCCACCACGTCACGTCTCCTTTCCCCCCAATTCACGCATCACCACCTGGCGCTCTGACAGCGGCTGCTGCCCGTCGTGGCCACCTTGTCAAACCCTGTTACCATACTCCTTGACACCTTCCCCCCATATCTCCGCTCAAAGTGCCAAAACTACTGCCGCTGAATGTTTGATTTCTATTTATTCATGTGGCGTTTCTGCTCCCCCACCCCCTCGCTCTTGAATAACTTTCAAAATATACTGTATATCTAAAACACAGAGCAGGCTGCCTGTGTACGGGAGCTGTCAGGAGGCTGTCATGTTAGTCTGCTCTGCTCAGCATACACACTGTCTTGTGAATTCATGAGCTTGAAGAGGAAAAATCTCTGTAAATGTGTGTGTGTCTCTGTCTGTGTATACACATGTTTGCCTTTGATTCTACATTTGCATGTAGGTGGCACAGTTGTGATGACATGTTGCATAAATGTAACACAGAAATTAATATGGGCAATGATGAGAAATAATCTTTACAAGTTTGTGTAATTTGTAGTTAAATTATGTGCAGGGCACTGGCGTATAAATCATGTTATGACCTTCACCATTTAAAAAGTTGCCAGTTTTATGGAGATAAGTCAGATTCAACGACATGTCTGATAGAAGAAGATTTTTCAGCTCCCCCAGTTTTTTATGTAAAAGTTCTCGTCTAATCAGCCTTCAGTCTGGACTGATTTAACATTGGAGCCCATCTCTCCCTGTCCTTAATCAAGCTCTCATCATGTTTCCTGCGCTCCATGAATGATTCACCGTCAGTCAGAGCCGAGCACGTGGACAGCCTCTCAAGGACTTGTTTTCTGTCTGGAAGTTCTGTAACATCTTTCAGCCTTTTTAGATAAAACAAAATTATTCTGTGGGACTGGAAGGATGAAGGGGGATATTATAATGTCACAGAAGACTTTTCTTCACCACAGTGGCGCTCTGCAGGTCAATGAAGCTTGAATATGAGGCCAGAGTTCTGCTGTTAAATACTCTAAAAGTTCAAGTCAGATTTTCTGTACATCAACCTGACACCAAGACACTGACATCATTACTGTATATTATGTAACAGACCTAGTGTAATTGTGTAACCAAGTAATTGCAAAGAAAAAATCTCTTAACTGCAATCTTATTTTCAGCAACATCTTTGGTGCTAGATGCCCATTGCTTTGCTGTATTTCTCATTGCACTGTGTGAATGTATCATTTCCTTGGTTTTCTGTTGAAGAAATCTGAGTTGATATAGGTATCCCTTTGCATATTTCTTTGTCTTAGCCTACCCAGTTTTTTTTTATTTATTCTACACAAAATGCTATTGCTGCCCCAGTAATCTATGGTAAATATCTTCCCATGCATCTGAGAAAGACCTACTAGATACCAGGGTGTTTTAATAGGGGAGCAATATGCAGGAAGCTGTCATGAAATGCATGGTTTTAATGCAATCTGAAATAGAGTGGTGAAAGATATTTGAAAATGGCCTTAGCTACTTTAAAGTTGAAATTGAAAAGTTGAGACATTTTTACTCCATCAGAGTATTGAAACAGTAATTATTGTTCATTTATTACTTACTTACTTTGCGGTTACCATGAAAGGGTTTTGCACCTGTGCCATCCAACTTTATAATTAGAGTAAATCATATACACATTACCAGCTGGTCTGTTGTTGTATCACTGCATACTAACAAAGAACAAGGTCAAACACATAACATCAACATGTTATCAAACATCAAACACATAATCTCCATCATATTTGCTGTAAAACATGCTGCTTAAACATGTAGTTAAAATGTGTGGAAAGTAATGGATTGTAGCTTTAAACTAAAATAGTGTAATCCTGATTGGTAATTTGTAGAAAAGGCAGTATAGTCATATACTGTATAAGTATACTGTACATCTCCAAATACAGTAGGTCGTATGTCATACCTGTAGTATGTCCTCTTGTTTTCCTTCCCACTTGCCCCCTGCGACGTCCTTCCACATTAATCCTCTGTCCTTCCTCTCACCTCCTCTCCTGCAGTTCAACATTTGCTCAGCTAATAAGCATAGCATTTCAGCTGCAACCAGTTTTTCTCTTGATATATTGCGCACCATGGCGGCTCTCCAAATTAGAATGTTTATTTATGGCCATCAATATTTAATTGAGTTTACTCTAATCTTGCGTTAGTGGGTTCAGAAGTCTCTGCATGGCTGTTTAAATATTAAAATTAATTGGAGCGGAGATACTGTAAAGAGGCTTGGCTTAATTGTTCTGGGAGAACAGGTAGCTTCTGAAGCCTTGGCATGCAGAAGGCACCACAGGCATGCACACACACACATACACACACACACAAGGAACACACACACACAAACACACATTGTGTGCTTTTAGCTGATGAGTTCGTTGAGATTTCCTGTTGAACGCACAAACAGGATTCTCGGTCCACAGTTGAGTCATTGTGTTTACCAAGTATGTTCATTCAGCTGTAGCACAAGCTAACAGGGTTGACAATAACACAGTCGACATTTTAAGTTCATACTATTAATTATTATGAATTATTAATTATTACTCCTAAAACAAGTCATGCATGTAGTGAGTTATTACTTGCATTTATTAGGTAAAATACTCATTTTAAATGCATTAAGTTTAGTATGCATAATTTGAAATAATAGAACACAAAGTAGAAATGTTATGATCATTAACAACAATTAATTGTTTTAAAACTGCAAAATATAGATTTGGAAATGGTTCCTTCTTCAAGGATTATCCTCCCTCACAATTTTGTAATTTCTTGAAAATGTTAAAATTTGTTTAAAATTTGTTTAAAATCATGGTTTCATTTGAACCATTAAGGTTTTTAGTAACATATAATAGCATAACATAAAACATTAAAAAATGAACTAACCTTATCAACAGAATGTGGAAAGTAACAGTGCTGCCGTCATGCCAAAGACGTCTATGTATTGTGTTGCAGTGATAGCAACAGAAATTAGCATGCTAACCTGCTAGCCCCAGCCCATCCTGTGTTGTAATACCACTTGTGCCTCGAGAGGCGATAGTCCGATAGAATAACTCAGGCAGTTCCAGATGGGAGATGTGTGCAAGGGACCAGTTTGCTACGTTACACAAGCTTTTTTTAGTCTAATAAATGAACAAAATAAACTCTTGTTTTTTTACACTTATTTTCCTTATCAAACAGCAAAATACAACCATACACCTTCTGAATTGAACTACTACATCATAAAACACACTTAATTCAGACTCGACAGAAACAAAATAAAACTCACCAAAACTTGGTTAGTCTTTAAAATGTTCCAACAATCACCAATTCTGGTTTGGTCGAAAGAAATCCTTAATCCACCGAGTTAGATGTGAAAAATATTCTGGGTCTACAGAATATCCCGGTTGATCCTGGTCTGTTGGCCGCTCTCCCAACTCCGGTTCTAGTGCTCAGTCAGCTAATAGCACGAGCAAGTTAGCTTCACGGCTAACTGAGCTAACTTAGGTTATGACCTGATATGTAGATAGTTTCATGTAGGAACTATCAGTAGAAAGAAAATAGTTCCCATATGAAACTGCTCACAACAAATCTGTAGATTATCTTGAGTCAGAACCGGGTCATGATTTCTGGAAAGAGACGTGGCTGTTGAGTTTTTCAAATGTATTTTTTTGGCGCTTTGAACACCACAAGCGAGTGCCATATAGTCCTATTATATTCAAAAAATGCCGATATTTTGATGGCCGATATCTCCAAAACTCGGCAACTCACACCAAAACAATCTAGATGGATAAATAGCACTACAGGTAAAAATATGTATTTTTGATTTGGGGGTGAAATGCCCCTTTATCAAAGTAGCCTACTGATTTTAACCCCACGATCTTTCTCTAAACCTAACTAAGTTGCTTTTGTGCCTAAACCTAACCAAACCCTATCCATAGTGGTGTCACATCATAAAACAGATTTTTTTTTCAACAGTTTTGGAACGCACAAACAAATGATGTCACCCTATCAATAGGGGCGTCAGATCAGAAAACGCTTCTGTATTGTAATTTGGAGGACTTGTTGGCATTTTGGGAAATCTGTTCAAAAACCGAAGCGTAAAAATGACACATTGTGGTTTTACTCAGGGTTATGTGCCAAACTATTTCTTGGTTGGAACAGTAACTTCTTGGAGTCTTGTTGTCACTGTGAAGTTGCCAGGCAACCAGCAGAGACTCCAGGAAGTTACTGCGCTGGGCCAAGAAACAGTCTGGCACATAACCTCCCTTAAAACTACAAAGTCTTGTTTTTTGTTTGTTTGTACAAATTAAACAAACGAGATGTAATGTGTTAATTTATGAGCTTTAGAGGTGCTGGTAGGCAGATTTTGATTTGATTGGATTTGAAGACTTAGTACACTAACTCGATTCAGTGTGCTTAAGTTTGGCTCAGTTTGGTTGTCTTTGGCTGAGTTTCTTTAGATATGATTAAGTTTGGTTTGGTTGTCTGAGGTATGAAAACAGGTCTGGAAAGCAGCAGAGAGCCCGTGTTAGGCCTCAGGTTATGCTGTTGAGGTGATTTAAATAACACTGTCTGTCTCTCATTTCATTAATACACTTTCCCTCTCTCAGAGCCTTGGGGCATACAGCTAGAGCAGCGACTGAATGAAATTCTGTTTTTCAAAATGAGCAGCATACTCGAAAGCGATGGTAATCTCAGATGTAGAAATTGGAAAAGTCAGCACAGCAAATGCATCAGCAGCTTTCCTCCAGACAAACATGCAATATTGATTCTCTTTCGGAACAGGTCATATTTTATGTATTTGTTTTAAAGATTCTGATATTGTGCTCCAGTGCTTTTTAGGTTTGGTAGAGAGGAGTTTTGCCTGTAAATTAACATTAATGATGACTGAAGCAGACGTACACTCACTGCCTGGTCACCTCAGAAACCTGGTCACTTAATGAATCTTAATTGGATCGGTGTGTGTGTGTGACTGCTGCCTGCAAATGACTGTGTGGTGTTTCCTATGTTCCCATTTGACCCTACCCTGCATTATTTCCTCTTGCACCAGCCATTCTAGTTAACCACAGTCCTCAGCCGTCTCTGCAAATAATTACTTTTGTTTCCTCACATCTGCGTTTTCCTCCCATAGTTAAAATTCAAAAACGCAGAAAATACAAATAGATGCATCAACTCAATTGCACTCAGATACTATGAAGCAGATTATTTACCATAATGGCATATAAGTAAATAACAAATAAACAAAGGCAAGGGGAGAGTGAGCCAGAAAAAAT
The DNA here is from genome assembly GCF_020085105.1 of Siniperca chuatsi. NCBI lineage: Eukaryota > Metazoa > Chordata > Actinopteri > Centrarchiformes > Sinipercidae > Siniperca > Siniperca chuatsi. The sequence continues at coordinate 17,304,251 of NC_058056.1, forward strand.
ATCCTCTGATATAACAGTTACTCTTCCAGCCAATTCAGCTGACAATGAATTGTCAGATGGCGCTGACATCAAGAAGACAGATATCTTCATAAAAACTGCCTTCAGTGCCATATAAACAACAGCAGGAAATGAACTAGAGTTTGAATTGCAAAAGACTGTGATGCAGGGAGGCCTATGATCATTAACCCACTGAGGAGGAGGAGGAGGAGGAGGAGGAGGAGGAGGAGGAGGAGGAGGAGGAGGAGGAGGAGGAAGAAGAGGAGGATGGATGCACTGCGTCTGTGTCCCCCCTGCAGCCTCCAGACCCGTTCTGAATGCCTCATGCAAGTATTTTGCATCTCCCCAGACTTGTTTCTGCATGTATATTAGATGACCATGACCAAACATTTGTGGAGCTGCCAGTCTGGTGGCTCTCTGCACTGCTCTATAGGTTAATCCATGCTGACTCTCATGACTTAATCTGCTACATCTAAATGCAACGCAACTATCCTCCGGGGCTCTGCTTCCAACAAGTTCAAAATAACAGAAATTGCACCGTTTTGTTCTACACCTCTTTATGAAAAATAATGACAGTTAACCTTAAAAAATGACTGATTGCACAAGATAAAATTTTGGCACTTTTTAAGTTTGTGTCCCTTGCCAACAAAGTGAAAAAAGTGTTCATAAACAGAATGCTCAACATTTTCAAGTGTTGAATACTTAAGTGTTGAATGATGAAGTTCAGGTGCTGAAGGATATGATTCCTTTTGGAAATGAACTCTTCATCTGAATTCCACACACTTTTACTCTGGCGCCTCAGTGAATAGAAACCAATAAAAAGGCACTCCAGCTGCTTTTGAACTACAGTAATGATATGAGGAAAAAAATACCAGATACTTTCGTTTTCTTCATTATCTTCTTTTGCTTTTCTACAGCCAACATCAACTGTGTGTCGTATATTGAAACAGAATTGAACATGTTTTGTTGTGAACCTCCAAAGCTGTAAGATGCAAACATGAAATTAACACTTATGTTAGACTTCACATTGGTTTTAGGGATAAAATAGGGAAGTCACAGTTATACAGTATGGGAGCAAATACTCTCATGTAGAAAGTCAGTATGGTAATAAATCTGGCCCGGACTAACATTTCAATGTAGGTTTTGGTAACAAAAGACCAGGAAATAGGGATGATCTGAGAGGGATGGAAATGGAGATGAGAAGACAGCATGTTGAGATTTAGGTAAGAAGGGGAAGGGGATGGCAGGGACGTGTGTGAGTGTGAGTGTTAAGGGGTCTGACTGCTTTAAATTAGATGGCACATTGCTGCAACGGCTGAAGAATTTTATTAAGAGTCTTTATATCTTCTGCCTTAAGCCGCCCCGATCAGCATAATCCCTGTCCAAACAAGAGATAATGAATCTTCTCTTTTAGTATTGGGTTAGAGAGAGGAAAGCACGATGCCAGTGAAGGGAGGGAGAAGTGCACAAATTATTGGATTTAGATTAGGAGGGGCCTATTTTAATGGGTTTGAAGTAATACCACAACGTTAATGAAAAGTTGCCCCAGGCCTACATGATTGGGTGGGGAAGTGTGTGTGTGTGTGTGTGTGTGTGTGTGTGTGTGTGTGTGTGTGTGTGTGCGCATGTGTGTGATAGCGAAAGCAGATTGGCCGATAAGCTGTGCTCAACATAGCTCATTGAAAACGCCCAGCTATTGTGAGAGTGAATGTTATTGTCTTTGTTTGTTTTTTTTGTTGATTTGTTTTTTTGTGCTATGCTATGCAGTCCTGTCCATGTGTTGTGATTTATTTTTTAGCTTTTATTCATGATAACTTGTGTGTGCGTGTGTGTGTGCATGTGTGTGTGTTTATGGAGTGCTCATATGTGTGCCGACAACACAAACTGTTGTTGAAGTCTGCTTATCTATGTATGTATTCAATCTTTAATTTACATTTTCTCCTCCAGTTTGTTCAAAGACACTTAAAGCAGGAGTATAACATAACACATTTAATTACACTCTTTTATGTTTGGTGGATTATCTGCAGTGGCAGGGCTGCATCTCGTAAAGTTTCTAATGACCTTAGAAACCCTTTTGATCTTGTTGAGCTCAGTAAATGCAAACTTCTCAAACTTGCCTTTCTAAAATATGCATTGTTGAGTTGTTTGCGCAGCAGACAAACTCTCCACATCTGTATTTTTGTTTTTATTATTAAAATGCAGCCCTATTGCAATGTCAGATAAAGCTACAGAGGAATCCCTGCAGGGTACAGCTAATTTACTCATCCAAATATAGGATGGAGTGGCTAACATCATGCAGAACAACAAAAACACACCTTACTTGTCTATTCATATGTATTTTTTGCCAAACCAAAGGGACTGAACACAATATAGGCTTTATCCAGATAACTTCTCACTGTCAGAAAGTCAACATATTGAGAATGCATACACTGCACCTGTTGTAAAGGATTATAAAAAAGTGTGAACAAGGCTGACTCATCCTTTCAAATCCTCAAGCTCGCCCTTGTCTTCATAATATAAAATCAGTCAGCCTTGGTGTCTAAAGACCAGTTTACATGTATATGCACTTGTTGCCACTCTTTTGAGCAGAGCGGTGCCAATTAATTAAAGCAGAAATATCTCAACCTTGGCATTAAAATGAATAACTGCAGACAGCAAAGACACTTAAAGGAGTTCTTGTGTCTGTCCCCCCCCCCCTTCTTTCCATTAGACAAAGTGATGCAGTGAAGAGGTGGACAACATAAAAGAAGAGAGCTGCTGTACAGGCTGATATAAAAAGAGCTGGATGGGGAGATATTGGCAAAATGTGAGACAGACACAGAGAGCGAGGGAGATGCAGACTGTGATAAGAGCAGACATGTACAAGGTCCTCTGTGGCCTCAGTCTCCCACGTGCACATAACCCAGACTTACCTCCCACATTCATGACACTGTAAGAGGAAACAGGTGTGCAGTGTCTCCTGCACTGTATATCAGTTGGGTGCTCTGCCTTAAAAAAGAGCCCTGATGTGTTTGTTTTCCACAAAACAGATTAAGGAAAAAAGGTGTCACTTCAGTGGTAAAGAAAAAGAGTCACCTCATGTCTTGATCATTCTTGTTTATTTAATGGACGGACAAATCTGCTGACACATTTGGGCATGAAGTAGTGTTGAAGTGATTGGTTGATGGACAAAAAATATGTGACTATTTTGGTAATCACAAAGGGCTAGAAATTTGCTGGCTCCACCTTCTCAAATATGAGCATTTGCTGTTTTTCTCTGTAAGTAGGTCCCCAAAACAGAACATTTTGAGAAAAGGAATCATGACACCGTGGCTGTGTCTGAAATCACACCCTATTTACTATAGTGCACCATACTGTATTTGAGTGTCTGAATGCTGAGTGGGAAGTTTATTTGTACAATCCCATAGTGCAGTGCAACACATTTAATTGATGTAAAAATTGCGACAGCCGACCTGTGATAATGAAAAATGATGACGTGTTAGATATGTCAATTTACTGTTCACTATAGAGTAAACTACTGAGTGTCTGTTATATAGGGAATAGTGAATGATTTCAAACACAGCCCATGTCTACTTCTTCCTCTCTCTCTCCCTCTGCCTTGCCTTTGTCAGCGCTCATCCTTCACCTCTGTATGTGTACATCATCTCCCACATCTTCAGCTTCCGCTGCCACCAGCAGATTTCCAAACATACACGGCTGCATCAGGGCTTATGTACATCTCAGTGCCTTTATCTCCTTCAGCTAACATCCTCACAGATATATAGTGCAGTTGCTTACATGGAGGCTTCATTACTTAGCAAAACATCAAAACAGAATCAGTCAGTACTTTCTAATACTGAAACAGTGAGAAGTATGTAGCTCCAAATTCCCTCATTTCTCTAATTACTGCACAATTATTTCTGCCTCCTGTGCCAATTACAGCCGTAGACCCCAGATGTGCCTTTGTAATAATTAATAGGGTAATATTATAGCTTTCCGTGTGCTCACTAGGTTGCGGTTTCACCTGTGTAGAGCTGTTTTTAACAGTGACAGGCTGGTTCTACATTACGCCAGGCTGCAAAATTGATGTGGCTGTCAGCTTCAATTAGAGATGTCGTGTCTTGGATCAGAGGAGTGGGACTGGCCCATGGAAGGGGCAAAGGAAGAATGGGGGTCATAGGGAGGAACTATAGTGACTCAGGCTGAAGGGCAGCAGCTGAGGAGGGAGGAAAGGCCAGAGGGTGAGAGCTGGTGTGAGGAGGTCAGGAGAGAAGCTGGGGATGAACGTTTAGGGAGAAGTGCTTCATTACAGATAAAAAAGCAAAACCGTGTCTAATGATGAGAGAAAGGGTTGAAACTGTGACACTAATCTATCACAGAAAGGACACAGGCCAATGTGGTCCATCCATCTTTTCACTCCTCTGATGCACGAAAAGCCAAAACTAAAACCTTCCAAGAAGTTCAGCCTCTTCTGCATCTTTTGAAAGAGACAAACAGATCTGTGTGGCTGCACCCTTGTTTCCATCTACCTGTTTTAGAACATGATGACCAACAAAGTTCTAGGGGGACAGCTGAAATATTGCAACAAAAAAAGAGTTGAGGTTCAAAGTTTATTCTTGACCTTGGAAACAGCAGTTGACAAAACAATCTCACCTTAAAATGAAGTCTTCATAGTGCTCATAGAAAATGGAAATTTTGATCTACAATTCCATGACAACTGCTGATCATGTGATATCATCCTGCCACTCACTGCCCCCAAAAATGGAAAATATCCGGATGGAGGGCATTGTTCTGTAATCTTGTCACGTTCTCTTGAATGTATTTGCATAAAGGTAGTTGATGGAAACATATACTGATTCACATTTTATTAGAATCATGACTACTGACAACTTGACAGAGAACATGACGAATGCATGTACAAAAATCTAAATAACGCAGTACATCAGTACACTGTAAATCTCTGCAGATGCAGATCTGACAAGACAGATTAATCTGAGAAAAAAAAGAGGAGAACAAAAAAACTGTCCTTCTCAATGTTTACACCCGCCGCGTGCCCAGATTAATTACAGAAACACACAAGAAGTACACATCCAGGGACAATGTAGTCATTTGTCTCCCTGAACACACACACACAAACACACTCAAGAAAAGATAGCACCATGCTAATGTGACATCTCTCCGTGCCTCTGGGATGTGGATGAGATTATGTTTGTGTGTGTATGTGTGGAAGTCATGTGGCAGGAAGTTCATTACCGCCTTACTGCTCAGTGTGAGGTCACCCGGCACAGAGCGGCTCACCGGGATATGAACAGCATGCTGGGAGCTCAGCCTGAGGGGAAACACACCCAGTAAGAAGGCACATCCTTAACAGCAGACAAATAACACAAACATAAAAACATAAATCTGAAAACAAATAATCCCAGAATAATTTACACCTGCTGTTTCCGCTGTATATTTGTATACATTATTAATACTCACTGTATTATTAAATATCTTCATGTGCATGAAGAAAAGTGAAACTAATAAAAATCTCCTGAGAAGTTATAACTCCATCTTCATGTTGCAGCTTTATTATTTTCTGACTTTGTCAAGTGAAAAAAGGGGGGGAAAGTACCTCCTATTTTTGAATTGGTTGAATTTATCTGTATAGCCGAGGCAGCGCTCTGGGATTATGTGGTGTTGGAGAGCTACTCCACTGGAGTCGGGTTGAGGTGTGTGTGTGTTTATGTGTGTATGTGTGTGTGATTGAGTGCTGGGGCAGAGTGCAGCGAGACACAGGTGTATTAAATTGGGTCAGCGTTTTCATTTCCTAGGGTGAACCCACACACACAGACACACACTAACAGAATTGCACTATTTCAAAGTGAACCCTGATACAAACACACCTGCACATGCTATGCATAAGAATACACACACAAACACACACATTAACACTTCCCAAATAAGTGGGATTAGGAGCTATTGTTGCATATAGGCAAAGATTTTCAGCCTGAATTAGACACAAGAAAACAGAGGGAAGTTGTTTATTATGGCTGCGTTTTTGTATGAGTGTGTGGAAATAATGTTTACATGGCTGCCATGTCCAGGGTTCAAATAAACCACAGGGGAGCCGGGTGAGAGGAAGCATAACTCCCTTCAAAGAGCCCTGAGCTTCCGTAAAAAAGTAGTTTGAACTTTGTGTGCTTGTGTGTCTGGCTTTGGGGTGACCACGTTTCCTGATGCTCACCTTCACTGAAGTCTATTTTGAAATCACAAAAGCCATTCTATTACAGCAACAACAATAGCAGAAAGCAGCAAGAAGGTACAGTACACTGAAGCTTAACAAAAGGCACAGAAGACACAATGACCAATACATTGAAAGAGATAAAAAGCAGTGCAGAGCTAGCTTGTATGCTGCTAGACAGGTAGTACTACATTTTCTACTTATAGCAAGCTAGCACTGCTACATTAGCCTAGTGTTTGATTTCACGCCACAAAATAGCTTTGTAGAACATTTTAAATATGAGGAGCAGCAAAGGAATTGTGACTGACAGTACACAGGACAGCTAATATACACTGCTAGCATGAATACCAGCAGGAGTTCAGCTATAGTTGTGCAAACTATAAATGTAGGCCAATTAACTGTGATTCTGCTCCTCTGCCACATATTTAAGTAAGTTTTTAAAGTCAAATAAACATAAAGCAGCAAACTGTACCACACACAGTACCTCCTTGTGTCATTATTTCAGAGTGTAATGAAGCGAGCAGAAATTTCTATTTATATAAAATTTCTATTTCAGCAGGTATTTCTGCCTCCGGAGCTGCAGAGACTGGATCTGTGGGCCACCTGCTGCCCCCGTGTTCCTGCTTGACAAAACTGCAACTACAGTTGTTGTTATTGGCTCTGTTACTAATACTGACATTATTCCTATAGCTGTCATTCCTATCATTATTCATTTATTAATATTACCACTACAATTACATTACTACTATTTTAAAAATTCTAGGTGGTATTTGCATTGTGCCTCCCTCTCCCCAAAACCTCTCTCTCCCTCTCTCTCTCTCTCTTATAACCTCTCTCCTCTCTCTATCTCTAAACCTCTCCCTCTCTCTCTCCATCTCTCTCTCTCTCAAAACCTAACACAGCAGCAACAGAGGGCCGCCCACCATTGAGTCTGGTTCTGTCCAAGGTTTCTGCCTCTTAGAGGAAGTTTTTTCTTGCCACTGTCACCAAATGCTTGCTCATGATGGGATTTGTTGAGTTTCTGTAAATAATATTATAAAGAGTACGGTCTAGACCTGCTCTATAGGAAAAGTGCAATGAGATAACCTCTGTTATAAATTGGCGCTATATAAATAAAATTGAACTGAATTGATTACTACCTAGCTAAACATTAGCGTACCTGAGTTAAAATCCCTGTAGATTGGGAGACTTTATCACTTTTCTTCAGCTTCTAACTAAATAATAAAAATTATAAAGTGGCTTAAACTTTATAAAAACCTGACAGTAAATAGTGGTTTGAGTTTAATACTCGCCAGTCGCCACCATGCTAATTATTTGAAGCTAAAAACAAATGCAGACCACAGGCCTTCCTCACAGCAGACATTTTGCCCTGTTGTAGTAGAAAAAGCAAAGGTGTAGCTAATTAATGACATTAATAAGTGTTTAGGTGCTCCAGCTGGCTCCAGTTCTAGGTCCTAGTATTGTTCATGCAGGCTCATTGGCATGACATTCTGGTACATTAAAATGAAACAAAGTGATCATTACACCAGTGCTTTTTCAGCTATGCTGTCAAAATGACTTGTGAATATTGGCTGAAGGCTGGGTGGGACCGAGAAGGGAAATGTAAGTAGTAATGGCTGAGTATTAAATGCTGGAAAACATCTAAATTTTAGTTATTGGCAGAAATGGAATATAATATTCTTAAGTATGTTTTCATTAGCGTATAATCACTGAAAATAAGAATTATTGTGTTTTCATTACCTAAGAATAAGCTGTTTATATCTACAGACCGAGCGGGTGCCCTTCCACAGAGGTCGCCATGTTGCACCTTCATGTTTCTACAGTAGCCCAATCAGGACAAACCAAAAACTGGCTCTAGATTAGGCCTTTTGCGTTTTTCACGAGTTTCACGGCCCCCGTAGTTTCCCCTACACGCTTGGAAGGGGAGGGTGAGGCGAGCGGTATTCAAATGGTTGCAAACTGCAATTTCACAGCTAGATGCCACTAAATCCTACACTCTGGACCTAGAAGACCAACTTAACCCATAGTACTACTACTGTTAGTTGCACCATCTCAATACCTCAATGTATGAAAATTATAATTCCAAACATTTCCACAATGCCAACAGTTGATTTCTGAGCTTAGTTATGGGGAATAGGGGGTGATCGTTGCCTTGTAATTCGGGGCATTTAGTAGAACGCAACATCATAGATTTTTTATTTCATGTTTTTGGCCTACAGGGCAGCATAACTTAATTTTCTCTGGAAAGGGGCAAAGAATACAGTTGCAATGAAGACTATTGACTGGGATTAATTGATAGTATAATATCATATCAAAAGGGACTATACGTATAATTTACTGACTCAAAAAAATTTTGTGTTACTCTTTATTGTCATCCAAGTGTCATCTCAAAGCTGCAACAAACGGTCTCTATTAGTAGAGACAAAGAGAGGCAAAATTCTTGTAAATAAAGTTTGTATTATAGAAAAGTTTGGTTTGTCGCCTTTAATACAGATGGAAATTTAATTGGAGCCACCAGAAAAATCAAGGAAATGCATCCTAAATCTCAACATACAGTCATTGTGGTTGATGAAAGGGAAGAGTTTAGAAGACATTTTGCCTGCTGACACTTAAACTGACTCCGGGTTTAATAATCTCCGACTGCTGATGTCAGTTGATCCACTGTGTTGACGTGTTTCCTCAATCACAGAAATGTTCCTGTCACCAAAAATCCCTTACATGTATTTACCACAGTGTAGCTGACATAGTAATTTCCTGGTCAACAAGCACAAGTTATATTTGCACTGAATTCTATTGAGATGAATGCAGCATGCAGTACATCACAGTTTTGTTTTGTTGTTATTGTACAACCTCTGTGAGTGGGGGACATGCAGGCAGTGGGCACAGAAAGAAACAGGCCTGACAGAAGACATCACACACACACACACACACACACACACACACACACACACACACACACACACACACACACACACACCTGTTAGACATTCTCTGTCAGCATTAGGTGACACAGTAGGCCTGCAGTATTCACACCTGTCTAGATCACTCAGCACAAAAACAGCACCAAAGCAGCAGGACGGCCAGCTAGACAGGCGAGGAAGATTCATCGTTTTGTCCAGGCTGGAGTGACATTACTGAAGGGTCCACGATTTGACTTCTTACAGTGATGTTGTATCAGTGAGAACGTGACGGACCAGGGAAATGTCACCTGACCTGTCTGATTAGACATGGTTATGGACAAATCACAATAAAAATGTTTATAGAGGAAATAGTAGAGTTTTTTGCTGGTATGAAGACTTCTGAACCAGGAGATCATATGACATATCAGCCACCAACCCTGACATATTATTTTCAGCTATCAAAGAGAAGCAGCAAATGTTCTCCAGAGATTCTCTTTAGAGGACATAATCACCTGTGCTTTACAATCCAGAGTGCTGAATTTCAGAAAGAGTCAAGAAATGACTGTTACTGATTCCTGAAGGAGAAATACCTTCTCTTGCCACAAAATAAATAAAACTGCTGACCTTCCCTCTACTGTCTCACTCTCTTATTCTTTCTAACACACTCACACACACACGCACTGACAAAACACACAAAATCCAGCTGCTAGACTGTGTCACAGGTGCCCAAAGAACTATGGAGTTTCATTCATCAATCTAAGCTTGAAACCTGCAACAACTGTGCACTCTAAAACAACTCACTCTCTCACACTCTCTCACACACACAAACACACACACACACGCAGGCAGCAAGACAGAGAGAGAGAAACAGCTGCACTCTGATGAATGGCCTATATTCATTCCACAGGAAGCTGGTTCATCTGTCACTACTGATGCAACCCTTCCACTCTACCCCTTCAAAACACACACACACACACACAAACTCCAGTTCTCTTTCTCTGATTAGTCTCCCAGCTGGTCTCTGCGACAAATGCTCCTTTGATGCATCTTCCCGGGGGCCAAAGCCACCATCAGCATCCTCCACCACCTCCTCCCTTCCACCTCTCCGCTCTCTTCTCGCTCCCCGCTTCCTGCATGACATTAAAGTCACTTCCAGCAGCCCCCTCACGAACCGTTACTCCCCACTGTCCTACTCAGCAGCAACTCAGCTCTGTCCTCCAGCAAGAGGATGAAAGAAAAGAGGGAAGCAGAGAGAGGAAGATTTGTCCCTGTCATTTGGATTTTTTCCCTGCAGAGTTGCCAGTTTGAGGCGTAATGAGACGTCCACTTCAAAGCCCTTTGTTTTTATTACTGCATCAAGTAACTGTACAGCCGCACTGCTCTACTTTCATAGTGTGACAACAGCTGGCTCACTTCACCTCCTCACAGGTCATAAGTCATCAGGAAGCCAATAGGAGTTGTATACTGGTGTAAATGAGAAGCAGCACTGAGTGATCAGTTTGACAAGAAAAAAGTGATAATTACCCACTGAAGAGACAGGTTGCCATTACTTTTATTGCAGGTTCAAGAATTCTGTTGCTTCTGTAGGCAAGTTTACATGCACCCGAATCCCTCAGTAAACCAGAGTTGGCACGATGTGTTTGTTAATCAGGTTAAATGTCTGGGAGGATGTATGGTAGCTGAACATCTTGTACTGATGCCACAAAATAAGAGGAGAAAAATGGAGGGAGTCCTGTGTTTGTTTTGATGAATTTAATTTTCCATCATGATTGTGTATAGAAACACCAGTTGGTATATGTGCAGAATCAAAATGCAGAATAGGAACCAGATTAAGGTATAAATACATACTTTGTCATTCTTTTAATGGTTTTCAGCCTTAATGTAAAGAGATAGTATTTAGATGACAGCAGCAACAGTTAAGATTCTCAGGTATACACATTAGGTGTAGCATTTCTAATATTGAGAAAATTGACAGGGCACTATTTTGGGTATTGATTCACTACTTGGACCACAGTATGTTATCATACATAGTGATGTTACTTATGTTTATGGTCAGTTAGACCCCAGAGGTCAAATTCCCAGTTAGACCTCTTGCTATTTAAGCTCCAGTGACAGAAATACAAAGAGATTTATTTGTGATTTCTGATTTGAGTAGTGCTGCACAAAGAGTAAACGCCAATCGCAGATTTAGAGTGCATGAAAATCCATTTTATTTTGACCCCAAACAGTGTAATTTTCTGTCATGATCAAAATCACTTTCGTTTATTGGCAATTCTCATTAAAATTAGGAAGTCAGAAAGCAAGTGATGAGTATATTTTGTGAGCTGCTAAAGAGGGCTGCGAGGTCTCCAGCACCCCAAAAATGGAGAACATCAAAGTCTGAGATCAATCACTTATTTTGCCGGTAGAGACGTGAAACATTGGATTACAAATAGCGTTTGAAATCCAGTATTGGAACTCTTTCTATAAGAAAAGTTTTGACTGATATATGACATTTGATGATTGTAATATTGCCGTTTATACTATACAGCTCATTCAGTACGACGTGCAACTTTTAGTGAGTGGTTGACCTCTGTGATGAGTTCACTGTGTGCAGGAACAACACACTGACACATAACTGTGTATCGTCGGCCTTTATCAAAATAGATGCATCTCTAAATAGTGTCAGTGTTCAGTTTGCAGAAGTATGAACTTTGAACCTGATGCCACACTACTTCATGTCATCTGTCATGCATGGTCGCTGGAGTAAAATACTGAAGATTAATGTGCCAGTTGTTCCTTAGTCCAGACGTTAAGTCAGTTTAAAATGACTTCAGACAGAAATGGATTTGACCGCTAAATACCATCTCTAGAGAGAAAGCTTTTGCTGACCCTCACAGAAGGTCAACATTTCCAACATTTCACCAACATCGCACTAAAATCTAAGAGAGGGCTTGATCTCACTTTGAGGGCTTAGTCGAGAGTTATTTTTCCAGTGTTGAACTTTCACATTTTATTTGCTGCAAATGCGGCGCACCTACCTTTCAACGCCCCAAAAGTCACAGCAAATCCAAAGAAATAATGTCACCGATAAAGAAGCAGAGTGCAGAAGCAAAGGACCAGTCCAGGTAGAGCAGTCAGAGGGAAGCTTGTAAATATGGTTCTTTATTGCACACATGACATTTGTTTTCCTTTTTTTTCTTTTTGGTGTGAGCAACAAAAACTGGCATTACATGTTTTACACCCTATTCAAAATTCTCAGTCTAACCCTCTATAAAAACAAGGTAACACAAAACAAAATAAAGGCTACTTCACATAAAAACTTACAACTCCACAAACAAAGAAAAAATCTCACAGATTTTAGTGCACCACTATATGGATGAGGAACTTACAGTATATACCATACTAGTATAATTTTAGGAAAAAAGTGTATTATACTCTTTATGCATATTTATCACAGTCCAAAAAAAGAAGAAAAAAAAATTCCAGTGGGGCTTAAATTTTTCTCATTCTGTATTTTGGTAGCATTTGCCCTTTAACCACCTGAGTGCTACATCGCTAACATTAACCAATACTTATTGGTTAACCTGCCGTTTAACTCATTGGAGGAATGTTTGTTAAACAGAACAGTAGAAAAATAAAAGAGACAGGTGAAAAGGTGGTTAGTAGATAAATACACTGAATGCCCTGCGACCGACTTGGAAAGGCACTGAGAACTCTGCCAGAGATGGCAGCAGTATGCAAACAGACGTTTACAGCATACTGTGGTCCAATCAGCAAATTAAAAAAAAGTTCTCAGTTGATCAAATTTAAAACAGGACCCATTAAACCAAAGTTTAATGGTGGGAAACACCTGTGACTAAATTCCTAAACTTTAGTCAAACTTTCCCAGTTTCTAATTTAAAGAGTATGTACAAAAAAAAGAGCGTGGGCATTTAGCTTTTTTGTGCTCAACAAAAAAAGCTTTTGGCGAGATAAAGGGAGACAGAAAATTGGCACTTGAATGTTAAAAGTACAAAAATATATAATTTCCCAATCTCAGGAAGACAAGGCACTTTTTAACTCACAGATGCAATATTTTAGGCAGTGTTTGTAATACATTGTGCTCTGGAAAACAACTTGCCACTTAATGTCTTTGAGTCATTGAAAACCTCTCCGACATGCGTGAGGGAAAAGGCTTGTGACAGCATAAATACATCGACTGCTAATGGACGGATTTTAGCTCAAGTTGCTCATTACGGCACAAAGGAGCCAATCAAAAACATTAAAAGGCTGATCCTACATTAATAAATAAAAATGCTTATGGCTCAAACATCCAAATATATAAGAGGAGGAAAAACAATTTGGGCTGGCTGCCAGTAATCCAATCTCTGTCTCTACTTGCTGGTGTACAAACAGGTGTTATTGGCAAAAACACCCGTTTTCAGATCAAAGACACAAAACGTTAATTCCAGAGAGGAGAGAAATGTTAAGTTTGATGTTAGACACTTTTAATCCTTGTTCTTTGCTTGCTGAGACATGAAGAGAATTGCAACAGTTAAGGCCAAGTTGTTTTTGTTGTGCAGACTTAAAAAGGAGAAAAGAAAAAAAAAAAGGTGGAGGCATCACTCAGTGGGTTAAAGTAATAATCAGGATTAATGAAGTTAATCTTTTGCTTGTGTGTCAGCGTCAATACCTTGAATTAGTGGAGGGAAAAGAAAGCTGAATAGAGAGAAGAGAGCTGAACGAACCCAGGGACGAGTGCACTGACACAGTAGTAGAATGAACAACACACGCTGGCAGTGTTTCAGACAAAAAAAAATATATATATATAAGAAGAGACAAAACTTCCCTCAAAAACAATAAACACTAGCTAGCTGAAAGCCATATCAGCTTTTTACACAGGAAGGAATAGTAAGGCTGTTTTGATCCCAAAGTACTTCATATTGGCATGATGCACTGGTGTGTGTCTAAGCATTATGGATGCTCCCAAATGGCCCAGTATTAGCAGTTATATCAATAAGCCGAATGGGGAGAAGTGTTCACCAAACAGACAACAGCTGGTGATAACTGTAATGCCGCTATCCAGGCATAACAAGCCATGGAAGCAATGGAGAAAAATAAAGACTGGGGACAGCTTTAGACTTTCACACAACTGCCATCTATAAATTTGCCCAGAGTCTGTTGTAAATAACTCACTACATATATAATGTGCGCTGATGAGATGTCCTGCTCTACATAATTCACAGTAAAATTAATCCTTTTGAGATGACTAATGTGTAGTATTTTTGCAGATTATCCTGCACTAACTAATGGTTTGAGAAAGAGGATATCATGTGGAAAATGAAAGTTTTTTCTTTAGGGATTAGGTTTTAACCATTGTGTGCAGACAAATCACCCTTTTAATCACGAATGTGCTTTGTTGAAGAGGGAACAGCTCACCCAGAAGTTAACCAGAGACCCCAAGTAACGTGCAGCTTATACACCCTCCCCCCAACACTTCCTGCTGTCTCACAGGGTCAGTGACACAGAAGGACAGGACAGCTAACAAGAGAGTTGTCTCTAACAGAGACGACGAGACACAGCAGTGGTGTTGGAACTGAGCGGGGAGGGCAAGTATGAAGAGTGTCAGCAGAATTGTCCAGCACAGAGGTGAGAGTGCGTGAGCGGGAGTGAGGGACGCTTATTCAACTCGTGCAGTTTCTAGTTAGGTTGCGTGTGTTGAGTAATTGTATGTAGAGTATATATGTGCAGTTGACTAGTGTTTGTGTGTGTGTTTATGTAGTGTGCGTGTCAATCAGTCAGTGTGAGTGGTGGCCAGACACCAGTTTTAATTGTGTTAGTCCGTGAACCAGACCGAGGTAATACATTCATGAAACTGGTTAAAAACACAAGACAAAATATCAGCAAGTTAGTAAAATTCTTACTAAGAATGTTTTATTAAAATAAATGCCAAGAGGTTAATAAGAAAAATAACAGCATACACCATGAAAACTAAATGCAAGCATGTAAAAATACTTATGACAAGAAAACTAATAAAGTAGCTAATGAGTTAAACAAGCTGGGAATTGGCAAGAAAACAAAATATAACAGGGAAAAGGCAACACTCCCCACAAGAGACAGTTTTCAAGATGTAAAAGAGAAGGGGGGAGGGGGGAAACAGAGGGTTGTTTAGGGAGGGAAAAGTTGCAGTGGGTTTCATAAAAAAAAAAAGCACTCAGAAACATGATTAATATACATATAAAATGAGATTAGAAAAATACATTATAAACCTGTAACAATGGCTGTTAATTACATTATCATACATGTAGTAGGCAGGCCAGAGAGAATACGGTAGGTATAGAGTTAACCTTTCACCTGATGGACTTATCCAGCCTTTCACAATGACACAGCAAGTTGTAACATTGCAGAAGGATTTTCTTAATACTGTCAAATGCTGAATAGCCATCTCTTGCTCCACTTTAATATTGCATTTCAATTTAAAATAATAACACTGAAAAAGAAAAATTCATTGACCTTTCGGTGTAACAGCATGATGAAAGAGCTATGAATAGAAAAACAAACTGCCAAGGGTAATATTGGGATTAAGAATTCCTCAATTTAATATTATGAGTTTATTTCACTTTCCAGCAATAAACTGTCAGTTGTTTCAATAACTGAAAAATATTTGGCTGCGAAATGGAGTTGCTTGTTTCACTATCCAGCATTTCATTTGTCCATTATAAATCTCGTGATTGTATTGATAGTTTGTTGTCAAATTGACATGGAGAGACATGGATGGGATTGCTTTCAGTTTGCAGCTATTGAAACAAGCGGGCTTAATGCCAACGGGGACGACCTCCCCTTTCATATCCGTTCCCTTGAATGTTATGTATTTTTCTCAGCTCATGATCAAAACATGTTCTGGCGGACTACTGCGTTGCTATTGGCAGTTCAATTTGTTCTAGGAAGTAAGTCACAGTCACCAAAAATCAAGACAATATTTCATATGATCATTAAAATCTAAATAAAAAGAGAACAAAACCTGCACATACAGCAGAGTAAAGGGCCATCAAGTCAAGGAAAAAGAAAAAAAGAAAAATTTCAGGAAGACAAAACCATGGCACATATTTTAGCTGGTCAAAACGACTGCTATTCTTTTTGCATAGAATAACTTCGGTAACACCACGATATGGTGGGAGCTACCCTGCTCAACTATTCAGAGCGTGTAACACTAGCCATTCCTCTCTGCGCCATCTCGGTGGGTGCTGGATATTATTGAAAACAACTGGAATACTCAGAAAACAGAAACCACTGTTGATAAGGCACTTTGATTTGATCTTTTTAAAACTCTCTAGGCGTCTGTCTCGCTCTGATCCTCGCTAACTTTTCAAGGGTTACAACTGTTTTGGTCTTCATCTTTCTTTCCAATCATATCCAAGGTAACAGCACTTTTTCCTCACCCACTCAGTTTTCCCCCCCATACTGTTTTAAACTTCTTTTTTTTTTTTAAATTGTATTTTTTTTCTGATTTTGTAACTGCAAGTAAAGTATCAAAAGCTAAAATTGCCAAAAATAGATTTTTCAATTTTTTTCTCTTCTCCAGCACCCTGTAAAATTATCTATTTTTTGTTCTCTTCTGTATTTGTATATGCAATGACAGATATCTACATTTGTATATATTTATATATATATATATATATATATATATATATATATATATATATATATATATAAGACGTATGTATAAAGCAATTTGAACAGGCAGGCATGGCTTTCACATCCTATTTTTTCTTGAGAGAGTTGAACAAAAGATTGTGGGCTCAGGAGCTAGACTACGATCACAGGGAGGTGTGACACATTGTGGATGCGCTTTTGGATGGCTTGTCATGTCACTAAAATAATTCAAACTAAAAAAATATTTTTCTAATTTGCAGGAAGGCTCAGATTATGCCCACCTGATGTCCCAACTGATTTTAACTGGGGTTAAAAATAAAAATACACAAAAAAATGTTGAGATGCAAAAATGAAAAATAAACAAAATAAACACTCTTTTGGCAATGTGGCTGATGAAACAACTGAATATTGTTGCCAGGTATTATGACAAAAGCATTTATGTACAGAACTTCAAAGTGCCCTTCCCTCTAGCAATGTACTGTATTTGAGAAGCATGTTGATTTAGTGTTAAATGCCTGCGTTCGCCTCCTCAGAAAAAATAGAGCATTGATGGGTCAAAAATCATCTAAATGACTGGCTGTCTGTTCCAGCTGAAGGCAGGTACCACAAATTCACACCTTTCCAAACTCTAAACTCACAAAGAGAACCCTCTGTGAGACAGATGCATAATTGCAGATATATAATTCATTGGAAAACCCTTTGGCTAAATATGCACACTTAATACTTTTTTTTTTGTCTTTTCAATCACAGCTCAGCTAACTCATTGAGATATTTTTCTAAATACATCAGGCACTATATAATGGATGTAGTGTGGATGGGGGCGTAGCAATGGTCAGTGGCTAATAAGCACTGCTCCAATGTCCCCGAAGCCTCAGCACACCCTACTTTCATTGTAGTATTAATTAAAAACACACACACACACAAACCCATCAACCCAAATAGTGACCTTCCCCCATCTTGCCCGTCATTATTTCTTACTTTCTGCAGCCTGCTTCAAACGTCAGATTGCGTTTTGTTTTCCAGAGTTAACCACCTGCCTTATTTTGGCTAGTCAATTTAAGCAAAGCTAATTAGTCAAATATGAACAACAGAGAAACCAAAATCAAGTGGAGAAAATGACTCTAAAAAGTAAAGAAAAAAAAAAAATAAATAACCCAAGACAGAAGAAAAAAACACATAAATCATAAAAAGCTCCTTTTGCAATCATTTCAGCCATGCTTTTTTAAAAACAGACAGAAAGCTGTTTGGAGGTGCACACCCAGAATGTGTCAGCTCATAATTACATCTTAGAGCTCAACAACTGTACTACATGTGAAAAATGACAGAAATTAAACAAGTTAATGTGAGTGTATGTTCTCTTTCCTTCCATTTCTTTTTCTCTCCCAATAGGTGGGTGTTGGAACAGGGTGGGAGCAGGTAGGGGCACATTTGAGAGGGATTATGTCATACATCTGAAACCAAATGGTTTGCGTCAAATTGATATTTAACTTTGATTCACACAAGTGAGGTCACCAAATTAGAGCAATTAAAGGGGGTGGGTGGGCAGGTTGGGGTGGGGGTCTTTATTGCTATATAATTCAGTGCAGATTTATGAGTAATACCACAAACACATCCACCCAGTATATGATTCATGAAGAAAAAGAAAGAGAAAGAATGGGAACTGAACTCAATGAACAGAGGGAAAAAATGAATATTACACAACTTTGTTGGGTTTTGTTGTGTTTCTGTGAAGATTCTGCGTTGGTTTCTATTTTTTGTCAGAACGTGTTAGGGTAACTGTACGGGCAGGCGCCTCTCTCTCTCTCTCTCTCTCTCTCTCTCTCTCACTTGCGTCCGAGAGGCTAGCAAAAGGCAATTACCAGTTAACTGATCAGCAGGCAGGCTTGGGGCGGCTCGTCATTGGGTGAAGAGTTCAGAGGTCAGAAGGTCATGTGTTAGTTGCCGGTGGCGGCTAGGTGGTTAGAAACAAAAACAAAACAAACAGAAAAAAAAAGATAGAAAGGATATTAGTGTCAGCAAGAAGAGACTGGAATGACATCATTTTAACAATAAAATGAATGCAATCTCTTATGTCGCCCCCTGCTCCTAAATTCCTTGCCAATGTGAGATGAACCCAGCTAATCTCATTATAATCATGACGTTGTAACATCATGATCATGACTACTAAGCCCCCACCCTGAATCAGGTAGCTTGGTGGTTTAATTTAAGCGCACACTGCCCCCAAAACCACAAAACAGAAGCCAAGAGAGGCCGAACAGACAAACAAAATAAGAAAAACAAAAATCTAGTGTTTTAGTGTCTGTCAAGTTGGAGTGCAAGTTACAAACAGTGTGATTAGTGGTAAGGAGACTTACAATAACTAATGTTATGTGAGCGATAACTGTGACTAGTGGTAAATATGCAATGAATAGATGAATCGATGTTTTCCGATTCTTTCTCTTTATTTAGCAGTATACTTTTATATAATATAAATATACACAAGAACCATAAATACATTTGATATAAAATGCTCAAATATAAAATGACAGTACCTCACGTACAACTGAAATATTAAAAATGTGTTTTAGCTTTATTTCAATCTATTTGCAATACACTGGAGAGAATGCAAGCTACCTCAGCTTATGTCTGTGCGTGTCTATGTTCCATAGAAAAATAAAATGCAAAATGAATTTAAATTTCAAGGTGAAATGGTGCCTGGTAGCAGCATGGCTACTTGTCTTCTGCCTACTAGGTCCCTCAGATACAGTATAGAAATGCTTCTCCTTTTTCTTTGCTCCTCATGAGCTGAGGAGATAAATCATGTATGGGAACAAGCCCGCCCCATTTTAGGCTCTAATCTCACATCAGAGGAATGTCATTATACACGTTCAACACTGCCTGCAAAGTACTACCTGTCCTGGCTTCATAGCTGCATGAACCAAAAGCTTTTAAGATCACTTTTGCCTGAGCTTTGACATATACATAGTCTTCATATACTGTATATGTTAAGTACTAAATGTAAACAAAATGTGCATACCACAAGCAACCATTTAGCTGGTGTGTGGATGTATGGGGTAGGAAAGGTGGTGGGGGAAAGGATAACAAAAAATACAATAAGACAATATACAAATTCCAAACTAAGGCATTGAGGCATAATAGGCATAATAATCATTGAAATTCATCAGTCAATAGCAGAGTGTAGCTAAGAGACTAAACTGACCTCTGTCAGCGGTCACAATCCTTTGGTAAGGATGGACCCGCGTGTCATGCCGTCTCACTTTAGTAGCCATTGCACCTAGATTGTAACAGGTCCACAAGGTTAGAAACCATTCACTTTGAGCAGGGGAAAAACAGTCATCTTTTACAGTAATAATATTCACATTTTTTACCATTATCATTATAATGCTTGGATAATACAACAATACACAGAATAGCAACATAATACAGATTATAGTACATATACACACACATCACGCATATCTTTTTTTTACGTGTAGAAAAATGCAGTAGAAAAAAATAATACATCTTTTTGGAGTTTTAACTTGGTATTTAAAAATGCATAACTTAAGTAATAAAATTCCACAGTGCTCAGCGTTATATGGAGGACTCTTTGAAAAGGGGGGCAGGTAAAGGGTACAGGCTCCTGGGCTGTCTGGAAAAATAATGTGATTCTTCCTCTGGGATCCAGAGGGGGATTGAGAGAAATTTGTCTCTTTATTTTGAAAGGTGGGGAAATCCAATACAGCTCTGATGGTAACTGAATAGTGCCAGACACCACCTGCCTCTCATTCTCTCTCTTTCATTTTCTTTTTCCCTCTTTCACCATATCTCTCCAGGTCAATCTGTTCACTGGCAGCAGAGGCTGTCATTTTCCTCCTATATTTGTCTCAACTGATTTCTTCCAACTGCAGTGCTTGATACATGACACAAACAAACTGCTCGCATGTCACTGTATGTGCAAATATTACAAAAATTAAATGCGTGCAGGAATTAAGAAAAATAAATCAGGCACTCCTAAGAGGAAGAGGGGACATGTGAAATAAGTTATAAAATTTAACAAGGATTTTGTTCTGGCATTGTCAAGTTAAGAGCGAGTTTTGGCTTTTGACTACGCAGCCACCTACACTACACTGAAGAAGCAGATGGCCTGACATTTCCTTATTCTAAGAGAAGCCAATGGTGGCTAGATACAGTAGCGCAGGCAGCCAAGCCAAGTGCATGAGTGTGTGCGAGCATGAGAGTGAGGAGTGTGTTCCACAGGGCCCTCTGTTGCTGAAGGCACCAATCGATAGTGTGAGTAAATAAAATGCACTAAGCTGGTGTAACCCTGCAAGTTAAAAAGAGTCAGCTGCCCCTGTCTGTTCTACACATGACTCCCAGAGGCACCTCAAATACACAGGTCAGCTAAAATCACACTTGTGCCTGCTGCTGCCAGATGATGCCGCGGATAACATTAAGAGGAGTACTGTGTCAACTTAAAGCTGGAAAGCAACTGACAAAGGCCTCTTCTGTCTTAACATGGGAAACAGCTTTGCTTTTGTTAACAATGGCCTCAATACAACATATGGTGTTCATATCAGACTATTTCATCAATAGATGTTCAGTTGTCTCTTTGGTAGCAGATGTGTTGAGCTTAAAGCACCAATGAGAATGAATATAATATACAGGCCCTCATATTGAACCTTACTCCTGACACAGAAACTAAGGGGAACGTCAGGTATTAGCACAGAGCTCAAGTTCAAGAGGGGTGAAGCTAAGACAATGGAGAGAGGGGAAGGAGAAGAAAAAAGGGAAGACTGGAGGAATTTAATGAACATCCCCAGTGGGAGTGAGAGGGGGACTATCTACAGGCATCAAGGCCTGCCTGCAGAGAACAGCACAGAGAAATGATTTCAAAAGCTGCAGAAATCCGAGGGGATCTGCCGCCAGACTGAATATGCCTCCAGGCCAGTGCATGAAAGGGTTAGAGAGCAGGCTGCGTGTATGTAAGCGTGCCTCATTTCAGACTGAGGCAAGTCCTCCTATATAAACCTTGTAGAAAAGAGGCAAACCTGAGAGCATAACTGTTTGGTGAGAGCATAACTAAAAACAATGAAGTAACCTTAGTCTAAATTATAAAGAGAACCTTCCAAGAGCCTAGCCTTCTGTCCCCCTTTGCCATTTTAATACAGTGTCCATATGAGCCACATAGCTGGTCATCGTATTACCAAGAGCTTCACCAGCACATCCACTCTGTGAGTTTGTCTGTTTTTGATCCTCAGGTGGACACGACATATTTACCTTTCAACAAGTCCTGACTGTGGCTCATGGAAGCTGCGTCCAGCACCCCTCCGGGGTAAAAAAAGCTGCCCTCATGTCCAGGCTGGCTAAAGTTGGCCGCAATACCTGCTGCACCCATGCTTCCCCAGGCTCTCTTACCTAGAACCCCACTGTGCTCGATGGGGTACTCCAGCAGGGAGGTGGGTGCCAGGGCGTAAGGGTACTCGTAAGGGGTGGTGTAGATAAGCCCGCCATCCGGTGTGGGAGGCACCAGGGTGGGCGTGCCATTGGGCAACATGGCAGCCATCTGAGTGGGCCGGATGAGGTTCATGATGGGGGCCCCAGCTGGTGTTGGGGGCCGGAGTGCCTGGGGAGGCAACACCTGACCTGTGGGGGCCGCTATGAGACGGGGGCCCTGAGCGGCTGCTGCCGCTGCTGCAAGAGAGAATGCAAGGGTGGCTGCCATAAGCAAGAGAGCGAAGGACAGGAGTAGAAAGAAAGAAAGAGGACAAAAGATAAAGTGTTGTGTGGTTGATCATAATCACAGATGAACAGTGAAGGGTGAAAATACAAAAAAGGAGGAAAAGAAGTGAGAACGGGAAGTAGCAGGTAGAGAGGGGAGAGGAGGGGGGCAAAAGGGAAAATTAGTCCATGCAATGATCATGGTGGTGAACCACAAAAGCCACAATCTGTTGCAAAGGAAAGGTCAACATAGCCAAACAAAATAAAAAATAACCCCTTACACCAAAACATAAGCACAAAATGCTGCTGTCATCCCAATGCATTCAAAGCGTACAAATCACCACGGCAGCTACACATTCATCTACTGGAAATGGCATAGGTGAGGTAAACAACACACATGGCAACAGAAATGGAGCTGTTGATGATATGTAGAGCAGGTTCTACAAAAGACTGATTTTGACCTGAATATGAAAATCACTGAGCACAGTGGAAATGTGCTCCACTTAAGTTGTTATCAAATTGTTGATCCTCCACACAGTCAGCAGTCCATTTAGGTTGGATAATGTACAAATGAACAGACAAAAATAATTTTTTACGTGGTTCTGCATTGGCATGTGCTGTGAGCCGTGACACACAAGCTTCCGCAAAGGCAGGTCAATTGAATCAATCGCTATGGTAACTATGGTTAGGTGGTGGGCCAGTTCATCGTGGCTATCATTTGATCAGATGTTAAATAAGGAAAATTAAACAGTGAAATTAATCACATTTCATTTCATAAATTTGAGCCCAAGCATATAGAATATTAAATTAAATTTTGAATGATAATATGCTATATATGATTTACTATATCCAATCAAACCATACATGTGATTATGCATTTAGAAATGGCATTTGGTGATTCAGGAGCAAACACTGTAGATGTGTGAGCTAGTGACTAACATGCAGAGTTGAGCAAGTGGAATACAGCATTGTGCTGAAAGTTTAGAGCCTGCCAAGAGCAAGTGATATAGAGCGATCACATCTGGATTGCAGGGGGGGAGGATGGATGGATGGAGGAATGGATGAAGAGGAAAGAAATACGTAGAAGAACGGAATGGAAGTTGTTCTACTCATGGTTGGGTAGGTAAACATGAATTGTTTGGAGAGCTTGAGAGAGAGATGTCTGCTAGTGGTCAGAGATAATATGATGGTATGTACAGAGGAGATCTGACTACACATTAATTTAATGAAGGTAAACAGTATTAGTTAATGAGAAATACAGCAAAAAAGGATTTTTCTATAATCAAGTATGGTCTATGCAGTTAAAAGATTAGTTATGTATGGTGCAAAATAGATAGATTGTGTAAATTCTGGATGTGTGTGTGTGTGTGTTCATGGCAGCTCACTTACGTGCTTTGATGTTGTTATCTCTGTATGTCCCATTGAGAATCGCTAGCTCCATCAGCTGCATCTTCTTCAAATTGTCTTCTCCCTCCGCCTGTGAAAAACAAAAACTTTAATGTGCAATCACAGTAACACACCACACACTAATTCCACACAAGCAGAGGCCCCTTTACAGGCCAATTGAAACAATCCACATGACGACCATTTCCCCTAACTACTTGCCCGGGTGTTGTTAAAAAGTTACAGTAGGGCAGCTAAATCATTTAGACACTGTTCTCCACAAGCACCGGTTGGATTGGGTTTAGGGAAACAGAGATGGAGATAAGCTAAAGTGCTGTTGTCATGGCAGAGTGCCTTGGTGTTACTAAAATGCTGACAGAGACATTAAGTGTGGGAATGCATATTCATAATCCATATCAGAATGATAATTACTGTAATTTTCTTTGCTCCCTTGTGCACAATCAAATGCGCAATAACCGCCCTGGCTAATGTCAGTCCTGTCAATTAATGTTTGGATAAATAAATACAAAAGCCGCAGCCACTGTCATTATCGCCAAATTAGGGGACTGAAATTATTCACGGAAAGCAATTAAGATAGCACCCCTCCTCCCACTCACACCCATCCATTCCTCCCCCTTTCCTTTCTGCATCACCCCCCTCCACCCCCAAACTCCATTTCCCCTGAAGCTACCAAACACTCAATAACCATGACAACACAAAAGCCCCTGTGATTTTCCAGGTTGTACATCATAATTTAAGTGGGGTCTTATGTGAAATACTCTCCAAAGTGAAGGGTGCAAAGACAGGCATGTGAAGCCTTGCTGACCTCAGATCCACCTTAAGTGAACTATTGATTTCATGCCTTTTGCTGCTAAAAAGGTAAAATTGTGATGCTTGCTCACTCATCTTTTCAGCTCACAAATACAAAGAAAGGTGGCTCATGCACACACACACACACACTGCATCTGCATGCAAAACTATCTTGTGCACAGAGGAGTAAGGCAGACCAGCCTGTTAGTGGTGCCAGTAATAAAAGCAAGAAGGCCGATAATGAACCTCCTCCATTTCTCTATTCTATCTCGGTGCAGAGTCTGTCTCTTGGACTAAGTTTAACAACAGTCTGCCGCTCTATTCAGAGGACGATAAGGAAAGAAAGACGTGGAAGGGGAGAGAGAAATAAAGGAAAAAAGAACGAGGGCTCAGAGTTAAGCCCTCCCCTGAGACTCCTCTTCAACACAGCCACAGAGAGAGGAAGAGAAAGAGCGAGGTTAAGCAAGAGAAAAAGTGACAGAGGTTGGTCTTCCTTGACTAAATATAAGGCAGTGGCTTCAGAGCAGTCACAGTATTCAGCTGTGTATGTGTGTGTGTGCGTGTGTCTGTGTGATGTTTAGTGTACCACAGAGCTGCCAATTAACGAAGCAAGGAAATTCTCTCTACTGCTTTCTCTCCTTCGCTACCTCCACTGTGCTCTGTCTCTCTTTTCTTTTAATGGGGAAGTCTTGAAGCACAAAAATGAAATTTTCCCAAGCTACAACCCTTTTCCCTGCAAAGACAGACAAAAGGCTAGTAATGCAAACACTAGTGATGCAACATACATGATTCAAATATTTATTTTTGTGCATCCCAGAGTTAAAACATGTAATATCAAAAAGATGATATTGAATAAATGGCTTTACAGTACAAACGATTACAATCTAATTATTCATTCATTATTCATTCTGTTAAAAATAACATGGTAATGTACAACTGTGAATATTTTATAATCAAACCAACCCCGAAGCTACAGTTATCCTAATAAACACATGAAGTAGTAAAAATTGTGCATTTATTTTTCTAGAATTTTTCTAAAACATACACACAACCACGTACACACACCCAAGTTGCTCTTAGTTGCCAAGCCCTATTTTGTTCTCTAACTAACAGCCTTGGAGGTGAAGACAGGGCACTTGACATGCAGTGTCAACAATGATAACCAGGCTAGGCTAACTGAACATGACCCAGGTCAATAGCCAGCATGGCTAATATGGGCAGGTAAACCCTCCTCAGTGGAGAACCAAAATCACTACTAATTAGATTCTGCACATTTGTACACATGAATGAACAAGCCCTGAAATAGCTGCCTATCACACCTAAAAGAGTACTGTTACCCCTCTCTGTGTTCCTTTTTACTTATTTATGTCACAAATTAAATCAGATTGACCTCTACAACCTTGTACAAATAAAAAAAGAAGCAAAAAACAAGTCTGCTACACTTTGCTAACGACTCACACGAATCAAAACAGCTGTTTTTTCCCCATTCCTTCTTTGTGTGTGTGTGTGTGTGTGTGTGTGTGTGTGTGTGTGTGTGTGTGTCTCCCCAAAAACTCTGTCAGTGTTTCTTTGGAAATGGGCCAAGCCGACTTGCTAGACAAAATAGAGAAATGGGGGAAGGAAAGAGAAAAAGACTAGACAAAATAAGAACATAACTTCACCAGATGCAAATCATGGAGAGGACTGAATGTGTTAGGCTTTCAAAGCACAAAATGTTTGTGACAACAATAAATCAAACATTTGTCTTTATTGTCACTGTATGGAGAGCTGTATAAACACTATCCACTCTGCTGAAACCATTGCAAGCTTTCCCTAAAAAAACAGGCCTGCTGTCTCCAAACAATAAT
This sequence comes from Siniperca chuatsi, assembly GCF_020085105.1. Classification (NCBI taxonomy): domain Eukaryota; kingdom Metazoa; phylum Chordata; class Actinopteri; order Centrarchiformes; family Sinipercidae; genus Siniperca; species Siniperca chuatsi. Next base: position 17,330,704 of record NC_058056.1, read on the forward strand.
TTAAATGGCTACTTAGTCTTTCCTCTCAAATTTAAGCGCTGTTAGTGCTCATGAGCAAGGTGTATCCCTGCAGAATGAGAGCAAACTGGAGAACCACAGATCTCTGGTGTCTTAAACTGGCACTTAAATACTTTGTGACGAGACTAACCTTTTAAATTTCAGACAAAATAATGCGTACATTTGGGGGGTTGTTTGGTCTCTTACAAGATGAGACTGTATGTTTGAGAGGGAGTACAAGCTGCTCGGAAGCATGCTGCTGCTCAGGACAATTACATGCTGGGATATGAGTGTCAGAACTGCTTATATGTGTTTGCGTGTGTTGTATGATGATGGATCTGCAGGGTTGTGGGGGTTAAATGGGTGTGGGGCAAGAGGGTGCCACCATCCATCCAACTCATAGGTGGCACACTGCCTGTTGAGAGGAGAGAGACAAAATAGAGGGCAGCGAGAGGGGAAGAGCACAGATGCTGCTGCTAGGATGAGGTGTGCACTGCTGTGTGTGAAATGTGTGTATCCCCAGAGGAGTGCTGCTGATATAACTCCATCTTCTCACTAACAGTTTGTTAGCTAAAGCCCCCAAAACCTGACAGATCATTTCTGTTTTACATCTGAAACAAGCTAATTTTTCCCCATAAAAATACAAATTCCCTGCTGCAACATTTCTCTACTTTTCTCTGTTTTTGGTCTCTGTAGTACTCTGTGGATGTTTGGAATGTGCTGGCAGTGTTGGTGCCCTGGTTTGAGCTACACAACAAGCAAGATGGCAGATCCAAAATGGCTGCAGACAAGAGCGGTGAGATCAGGAGAAACCACAAGATAATGTTGGTGACACAGCTGGAGTGGAGTTGGATTGACTTAAATCATGCAGCCCTGGGTGTACTGGGCCAGCTTCCTACCACAGAAGCACAGCTTAGATGAATGTTTGATGAACAGTGCCAGGGAGAGCAGTTAACACTTTAATGTTGCCTTGCTCAAGGTGTTGCCACAATTAACAGACTCCTCAGTCAGCATGCACCACCCATAATAAAACATTCACTCAGACGCAGTCATCACTAGGACCGTGTGCCTCTGGAATTCCCAGGAGAGGAATAGCTCCTGGATTATAGAATGAGAGGGATGAGGAAAGGAAGTTTTCCTTTATCATCCCTAACATGCAAGCATGCATGCACGTAACACACACACACACACACACTCCTGTCCATCAGCGAAAAAGACACTCAATAAAGCTGCTCTATCCACAAGAATCAGATTCAATCAATGAGGCCTATTTGTGAAATCAGCAGAGCGGTAAAAGCTATCAGGGAGGAGCAAGACAGAGGGATGAGGGAAGGAGGGAAAAAGACGAGGAGGGAGACGGGAGTACGATGAGCTAAAGTAGGTGAGCCGTGTCCCACTGCCACTACCTGACAAGCCTGCGATGAGGTCACTAGATGCATGCTAAATCACTGCCATGCTTCACTCTCTTGTGCCTCACTCCTGATCAAAGCTTGTGTTCATATGTTTATGAACAAACTGTAGCTAATGGCAATTGTTACAGACAATAGAGCTTATGTTCAATGCTATATGCTGTATGTGCATGTGGACGACAATAAGCAACAGATGCGTGGCTGTCTGAGAGTGTTTATAGGGCTGTACCCTCACTCTCACCCTGACACCCCGACTCCAGGCCCTTTCCTATCCATCTCACCCACAGATAAACACAGCAGGCGCCTGGATTAGATTGGATGAATTGCTCATGTCTATGGCTGCAACTGAGGGGGAGTTTTTGCTCATATCTGGCAAGAGTCATCGTCTATGCAGCTCGGAGAGATGAAATGATGAGCAGAGGGAGAGATAAAAAGAGGTGGAACAAAAGAGTACCAGAAGGAGAAAAAGCGCTGCAGAGCAAGTACAAGAGAAAGTGTGAATGATTGTCTTTGAGTTGGTGGAGAGATGGAGAGATATGCAGGAAGAGGAAAGAGATAGCTGGAGAATATGAGACAAGAAAAGACAGACAGCATAGTGAAAACCAATTTGTCTGTTCCCTAGTGGGCTGACACTGGCTAAGGCCTGCTTTCCTTCCCTGGCCTCACTGCCAGTCATCACAAACAGGCGTATGCACACATGCGTGTACACACACACACACACACATATCTTAGGTCTTAGCAGGGCCAGGGTCAGGGTCTCTCCAAACTACTCCAATTACCTCACCAGTAAACACAGCCTGCCCTGGCTGCCTCCTGGGATACAGACAGAGGCAGAATGTGTAGAACTGAGAATGAGGGGAGGGGAGGGGGAAAATTCAGCAGAATGGAGTGGAGGAGGTCGTATTGGGAGCCTCGGGGAGGGAGGAGTAGATGACTTCATGTAGAGGGGTGGAACTGGTAGTGGCGGCAGCTGGTTTTTCTCCCATTCCCCTCCCTCTCTCACCTCCCTTTTGGTTCCTTCCCAAACTCTAACATCTGGAAGAAAATGATTACTCTCGCCACGCTGCCAAGACGACTTATCAACAATTCTGCACTCTCCAGAAGCGGATGGTTAGAGAGGAGGAAGGAATGAGTACTTGTAGCAAGCTTCAAAACATCTCCACACTAAATAAATAAGTGACAAGTAAATTTAATCAATTATAGTCAACTAAAGCAAATTTGGAAGCTGGATTGGGGTAAGAAATGAAAACACATGTGCAGTAAACCTGAGTCCCATGTTTTCATAGACAAGACTATAAATCAAACTACTCCAGCATAAACAAAAAATACTTATATGCCAGACACGCACACATTTTTCATGGAAAACCATGCATTAATCAAATACTAAAAGGAAAGTAAAAAAAATACATATATACAAACACAAACCCTTTTCAATGACAAGACCATGTATCAATCAACTACAGGAAAAAAACAAAAACATAAAAATGCTACACAAACCTAACCTTTTTCCTTTTCTCTTTCATTAAAAGTACTTTTAAAAAGAGCATGCTGGAGTAAATGCTGCATGTCCTTTCTCAAATTCACTGCTGCATTTTCAAAGGCAATTTTCTTTCCTCTGCCTTGCTCCTCGGCTTTTGTGAACATATCTGCCAAGGGAATCAGGTCTCAACTGTATTTTCCTTTTCCCCAATGACTTACAACGCAATCTCCTGCAACTCTCCTCTCTGACTGTCTTCTACCTTCACAACACTCCCGTAAAGCCTCTTTATTTCTCCTTTGCTCCCTTCCTCACTCCCAGACAGCTCTGTTAGCGATGTGCGCCATTAGTCATGCTAAACCACCAACACACTAGCTCATTAGCATAGAAGTGAACCTGACTCCAGTCAGATTATTACAAACACATCACAGCTGCTCCGCCCCATTACTGTCAATCACAAAGCTTCCTGAGGTACAGTTGAAAGTGGCACATTACAAAGTCAGGAACTAACTCTTCTGTTAATACTTCACTTTCTGCATCATAACAAAGCTCATATGTGCCAAGGCGTCAGAACTAAAGTTCTGCCTCTGTTTTATGTGATATAGCATTGGTGGGTGCTCAGGGTGTTACTATATGTTGCAGAGAATTTTCCAATTAAATTAATATTAATTTAATTGGTAGAGGCTAGTTTACTCCCACAGCTTCTCTGGAGTTATCCATAACATGCAAAGTAAGTTCTGATGGCCAACGCAGTCTGGGCCCTGGCTATGGCACTGGCTCCTGGATCTATGGAGCTTATAACAGCTTTTTATTGTGCTGGAGAAGAGTGAAGTGGGCAGCCTTGATGCTCTGAGCTAGCCCCATCAATATCAACTGACACACACATACACCGACTCAGTGCCAATGACAGGAGAAAGGAGAAGAAAAGGAGAGAAGGAAAGAAAATGTGTTTTTCTACCAGCGCACTGCATTCTCTAGAACTAAAAGAAAAAAATTCAGTTTTTCTCTCCCATCAAAAGCATTTCCAATAGTACAAGGGGAAAAGCTGTGTGGAAATTCTGAGTGATCTTGTTTATCCTGAGAAACTGGGCTGGTATTCCATGTAACATAACAGCATTAAGGGCAGATTAAACTTCATATGAATAACCTAGAAAAATATATACAGATTTAACAACAAGATTTAGATATATTATTAAAGCTTGTTGGCCTGTACCGGCTTTGACAAACAGATGATGTTGCAGGCTAAGAGCAGGAGGGATCATTCAGTCCCACCATGTTGTACAGCTGTCTGTTTCTCCTGTCCCCTTTCTCTAACCATCATCTGTTCCCTGCCTACCAAGAAAATTCCCTCTTTTCCTCTGTCCTTACAAGCCCATATTCCCAATTTTCACTCTCAATCTCTACCTTATTTATCCACTTCTATTCTATTTCTCTTTCCACTTTCCCTCTCCTCCCTTCCCTTTATCCCTTATTCCACCAGGCTGCCAGACGGTGTATTGTTCTGTCGTGGCGATCCTTTAATGCCATCCAATCGAGCAGGGAACGTCTTGAGGGGATTTGGCCAGGGATGATTTGGGAGCTTTAAATACTGCTAGGGGATTTGCATCATTCAGAGATCCTGACTCGGAGCTGATCACCGGAGCCTTCTCATAAAACAGGTATCTAAGTACCTCCTGGAACCCTTTGGATGGATCTAACTGGACATATGTAGTCAGCCCAGGAACACTGTTTTTTAAACTAGCTGTTTTTAAAGACACCTTCCTTGGGTGTCCTTGGCTAATCTTGCTCCATGCAACCTGACAAAGCTCCAATTGTCAATCCAATCAAATCAATCAAAAGGTGCAAGCCTCAGTTCAGTCCATAAGCCTTCTAACATCCTCCATACTTACTCTAATTATTCACATTAACAATGGAAACATGCAAGGCTGATTATGGACAGATCTGGGAGTTCAGTTAAATCACATGAAACTGAGTCTTCTCTACACTGCAAAAATATGTCACCAACTTTTACGATGATTCTTTTCATTTGGATCACCGACTGGCTTGCAGAGCCAAGTCTGTTCTGTGTAAAGCCTCTACAATGCATTGCTGAAAAGGATGTTCAATTTTCTTAGTATTTAGTTTTACAGATGTTGTGTGCCTTCTCTGCCAAGAAAAAAACATTGGGATTTCAACAGGGCTTTTTGAACAGAAAGAAATGTTTTGGTTTTAGTTTTGCTGTGCCCCACTGAACACAACCCAAGTTCCACCATGGGAAAAGCAGTCAGTGCAATAGACAGCAACTGAAGTATTGCAAACATCGCCGCTAACAAACAACAACAGTGTGAAAGAGCGAAAAGAAGGGGACAAAGCAAATGAACCCAAGTGAGATAAAAAAAAAAATAGAAGCAAAGCTTCTACATCCGAGACACCATGGGGGAGGCAAAGAAAGCCATCAGTCCAGAGTTGGCTGGTGGGACTGAGAGAATGAAGTTTCAAATGACTTGAGCGATGGCTGGCAAAGCGAGGCATCACAGACTGTAGGAGCTGAATTTGACGGGCGGCCTTTGGGCTCTCTAAACGCTGAGCTCTACACAATCCTATTTTCCTGCCTAAACACTGGGACACACAGTCGCTGGAGAGGCAGAGATGAAAGCATTGTGTGTGTGTGTGTGTGTGTGTGTGTGTGTGTTCCTGCTTTGCAGATGTTGAAGCTTGGCCCTGGTAAGGCCCCTGGGGAAGTTCAGAAACTACTGTGGGTGGACAATTTATAAAGTGGAGTGTGTGTGACACAGAGAGACAATTTGTCTCAATCAGCATTGCACCTTTGGAGATGCAGGGTCCTAACCGCTACCTATTCCCTGCATTCGACTCACAGGCATATGCACACATGAAAACACACATCTGTATTTCCTTGCCTCTCTGTAAGGGGATTAAGGAGACCTTCAAAGAGAGGCAGAGAGATTGGCTAGGGGCTTGCAGGGTCCCTCTCCTTGCTACTGGAGGACCAGGGCAGATTAAAACTGCCTGGGCCTCTCAGCCTGCCTTGTTACCCGCCTATTCTTCCTGCGTACTGTATTAGGACACTTGAAAAAAACCCTGGAGGAGCCTAGCACAACCAGGTGGATTAGGAACGAGGTTATTTTACAATGATGTGAGAGACCTGGGTGGTTAGGGACTGAAGAGCATGTGTGTAAACTGAAATTAAAAGGACAGTGCAAGTGGGCAAGGCAATTTTGTAAGTGGTGCAGAGGGCCTGTGTACATAGAATGCACCTTCATTGGGGATCTTGGCTGACTTAAAAATTTAACTGAATGAGACAAGAGAAAAAACAGGACTAATTCCCCTTAGAGGGAAGAAATGAAAGCTGGATTAGCAACAGGATGATGTTTCAAGGAGAAATAAGGGAAGGAAGAACTCAGGAGAGAGTGTAAGACAGAAAGTGCTAATTGCAATGAGATGAGGCTGAGGTTTGGTTCAGGATCATGGATGACAAGTTTCATAACCTGAGGACACAGAGCTATCACTGACAATAAATGACTTGTCAACAGTCTTCTTCACTCTAGCCTTTTAACATTTAGGCTTGTTCAACTAGTCAGACTTTATTATGTGCATTTGTATTGGTGATTAGTTGTTGATCTATCAATCACTTAAGAATTTGATGGATCAAAAATATGTGGCACATTGGTTCCATATGTGAGGATATTTTCAGCAGCTGGACTTGTGCTAAATTTCCATATAACTGGGATAACTGCAGCATGTGTGCATCATGCAGGAACACAGTAACACATTTCATGTAATTAACTTTATTTAATTTACAATTCAGGCAGTAGCAATGCATATGCATGTTACGGTGCTTCTCCCTTTCGTCCCCAATTGTCCAAACCAGTGAGTCGGTGAATGACAGGAATAAAACAAGTGAGGAAAGGTGAGGAAGGAGATGAAAGATGCCATTAAGCACAAATGTTATTGCAATCTGAATCTTTTCTCCGCTTTAGAGTTTTTACCATTTGCTGTGGCTGGCTCCGTGAGCAGACTCCTGATGATGATGAGGAGAACTGCAGGCAGAGTGGAATTCAAAGTCACACTGCCTTTTTTCTTGTTCTTATGTCACCGTGTGCGTGCAAGCACACATTTCTGAAACACAAACCAACTAATGAGCATCCTATATGTCTGCCCCTGGGGTGATGCACATACCACGAAATTCTATCGAAATTAAACACAATCACTCCCATGATCACAAAGTCACTGTAATCAACTGTTTCTTTGTTGGGACTAAATTGTTGGAAATTATCTGATAATAATTAGCATTTATTTAAATGACATGCAGTTTTATCTGATCATGCCTGCTGTAGATTGTTTTTCTATGTGTTTTTCAGCAACATATTAGGAGTGGTCAAGTCTCCCCAGATTGACTAAAAAAAGTCTTTCTGAAGAAGTATGCCTGCCTTTCAGTAGTAGGGCCAGGAAATTGAAGAGGGGGAGGAGAAGACGAGGGAAGGTGGCCAGGCTTAGGCAGGTTGTTTCCTGCAGGGGTACTGTTTCTTTAGGGTTAGAACCACCTGTCTACCCCCCATGAGAGCCATAGAGCTGGAGATGAGAAGGGATGGGCAGATGGAGATGTGGAGGGGAGGGATGGCAGGGGAGGAGCCCTTGGGCCAAGACCAGACCAAGTCCCCCCTGTTGGATTTGAGCTGACAGGAGGGACTTGGCACACATGGAAAGAAGCTTAATAGTTACCGTATGTAGTACAGCAATAGCAGGCTTAGACCAGAGGAAAGTGCGCGACTTGGGAATCATTAAAATTAGGTCCAAACAAGTAACAGGGGCTTTTTGTGGCATATCCTCCCCACACAATCAATTGAAAAATATAGCATGCATAGTTTTATAAACACAGTGACTCTGTCTTGCTTTTTTTTTGACTAGCATAGTTGAGACAGACTGCTCCAGCCTGTTCTGTGGTTTGTAACCTGTGTGTTGTTAACAGGTTGTGGTGGCCTTCAGGCCACTACAGATACGGTAGTGGAAGAAAGTGGTGAATGGCTTGTCCCCTCAATCACTTAGAGAGAGAAAGAGAGCAGCGGACAGCAAGAGAGAGGGCAAATACACAACAAATAGAAAAAAAGAGAAAGACCACACACACACAGAGCAGAAACAGGGTGGGGAAAGATGGGTAGAAAGAAAGCAAGGGAAATCAGAGAAGAAAGAAAGTAGTACAAAGGAATAAGTGCACACCTTTACTTTAACACCAGATACTGTATGTGACATTAGAATGAGAAACAAAAACAAGAGATGTCTTTCACTACATTATGCACTGATGTTGTAAATACCTATCCTAGCACAACTATGACCACAACAAAAATACATTGTTTGTTTCTTTTTTTCTGCGTTATCATGTTCAATCAGAGAGACCATCCCAATTAAGGGGGAGGAGAGAAAACATATTTGCTAGTAGAAATAATAAGTATCCAAACAAAATAAGTGTAATATACAATATGTGCCAACTAGGGCTGTCAACTTTAGTCGTTTAGTCGACTAATCGGTTGATGCCGTTTTGGTCGACTGACATTCTCATTGGTCGACCAGTTGCAATTTTTTTTTTTTTTTTTTTTACCAATAAAGAAATTTTCATTGATTTACTCCTTGATATTTATTCCTTTATTAGCAGTTATATATTACTGTATTCTAAATATAATTAGCCTATGTTTTATACCAAACTTTAAATGCTTTAATTTAGGCTATTTTATAACGGCGCCACAGTTTAGCGCACCACATGAACACTCGGAAACCGCACCTGTGGCTGGCTGCACTGCTGCTTCGCGCTCAGTAAGGAATATAGGTAGTTTTGCTGTATTCATTCAGTTAGAACGCTACTTGTTTTGGGCTTTAGTCGAAAAATGTCCAAGAAATCTAAATCTTTTGTTTGGCTGCATTTTACAAAAAAGACGACAAGACTGTGGAGTGCAAGCTATGCGGCCTAAAGCTAACTTACCATAGCTCAACGACCAATATGACCAATCACCTAAAAGCGGTTAGCGAGATATAAATGTGTCAGACAGCTTTGGACATGACAACAGAGCAGTGGAATATGGCTGAAGACATCACAGACGTTCTTAAGCCCTTTATTACACTGACCGAGCTGTTGTCGGAGGAGGCTAACACATCCCTGTCAGCGGCCTTCCCAATGCTTGAGAATCTAAAAAAAAAGTCATCTTGCCATCACAGATAACGATAGTCCAACAAAGAAGAAGTTGAAACTTAAGCTTGTGCAGGAAATAGATAGTCGATGGAAACTCAAAGACCGAGTTGTGATGACAAGCAGCCTGTACATTTTAACTGCAGTACTGGACCCGCGCTTCAAACAGCTACCTTTTCTTAATGATGAGAAACGGGATGAGGCCTATTCTGAAGTCGTAAAACTAGCACAAAGGCTAAGCCTCTCGGGAGACAGCGCAGAGCAGACAGGGGATGATGAGGACCCGTTGGCAAAAAAACAGAAAACGGCAAAAGAGAAGATAGCGATGCTTCTTTGTGGACATGGTGCAGAGGATGATCCTGATGAGCCAAGCGCACAAAGATCCTCTTGCGACGAAATGAAAGATTATCTTCAGGACAGAAGTAAAGTGGACACTGCTGGGCCACTTGCGTGGTGGAAAAATAATGAGGAGAGATATCCACGACTTGCTCGGGCAGCCAAACGCCTGCTCTGCATCCCTGCAACCTCCACTCCTGCAGAGCGCATATTTTCCAAAGCAGGATTTATTGTTAACAAGTCGAGGAGCTGTCTTTTACCCAAGAATGTGGACATTTTAGTGTTTTTGGCCCACAACATAAAAAAGGTGGACTAGGCCTGCAGATCTGTAACCTTAACGGCTTTATTATGCTGACTCAATAGATTTTGACTCAATTTATTTGTACAGTTGACGCGTTTGAAAATAGCCTATATAATGTAACAAACGAAAAATAAATCTATAGGCCTTCCTACTATACAGCCTATTATTATTAGTGTTTTTTTAGGCTATTTTGGGTTTGTTTGTGTTTGTTTTAAAACGCCTAGATCGGTTGGACAAAAGTTAACCCATAGCTTTGAAAGTAAAGAAGAATACACAGCCTGCATAATCGAGAGCTTTTGTTAGGATTTTTCATTATTTGGCAGTTTTAGCAGTTATATTTTTTGTAGCGTGTGGTGTGGTCTGGTCAGGTGCACGATTGTGACGGTCACTATAGACCTAGGACAGAACTCCTCACTTTGCAGTTTAAAAAATAACCCAATTTTCAAAGAATTGTATTATTATTATAGTTTTATGTATTATTGATGTTTTTCGTTGTTGTTTTATAAATGCTCTATTATAATTGTTTAATAAATGTTCAATCAAAAAAGACATCGCGTCTTTTTTTTTTTTTTTTTTTAGTCGACTGATCGTTGCGCAGGACAGGACTTTGGTCGACTAAGCATTTCTTTGGTTAACTACAGCCCTAGTGCCAACCACCCCGGTCTTCTAACGTGACTTACCGAAGAGAGTAGGAGGGTGGTTTCCCTTCCTGCACATTTCTGAGCTGGTAATACAAAAAAAAAATATTTTGTCCTCTCTCAGAGGTACGCAGGTAAGGCCCAAGTAAAAATAGCTCCCAGACACTTGCCAATAATTGTGTGTTTTCGTGTGTGTGTCTTCTGTGTGATGTGACTGGTTTCGTGAGTGTTTATTTTCAACCCTGTCTGTACTGGGATGCCAGTCAGGGTCTTCCCTGAGCCTACTTTCAGGTGTTTGAAGTAAAGGCCAGTGGAATTAAGCATTTTTATTGTTGTTGTGGTGTCTGGAGTGCACTTGAAGAGCGGGTGCTGGATCTAAGCATGCCAGTTATTTGTGAAACCAAGAAGTTCATGAAAAAAGGCTGTTAGCAGGGGATGTATAATGTCTGCATGCATGCTTGAGTAAATACTGTTTCACCTGACATGGCCAATCATGGTCACTTCTCACACACTTACCAATCAAATGACATGCAGTAGTAATCATTATTTGTATAAGTGTCAAAAAAGCCACATCTTTTTTCTTGTGGTAAAACGGTTTAACTGGTCAATTCCAATTACCCACTTATCACCTGTAGATCATTAATCAGAGGTGATCTATACATCAAACAGTTTTAGTGTTTGCTCTCTGCTCTCCTGGTTACAGGGTTTCAATAGGTGTCTGTGGAGTACCTGTCTCAAATGTATTAGCAGGGCATATAAGGACCAAAAGGCTAGATAAATGAGTACAAAGAGTGTGAGGATGTAAAGATGGATAATGATGAAAGTGGAGGACAAGAGGATGGATGGGAGTCAAAGGTCACACAGACTCCAGGCCTGCTCCAATCTCTACTGTCTGAGAGTTAATGGAAGGTGTAAGATTACACACTACAGGTAAGAAAACAGCACAACAGCATTGAAGTAGGAGCACAGTGATGCAGTCTTGCCGTCTCAAGAAGAGGTCACCAAGTCAAGGAAGCCAATTAAAAAGTTGATTAACATTCATGTGGGAGATACAGTGTCTACGTGCAGGTGGGATGGGCTCACCATTCTCTCAAACACACACACACACAAAGTATATAATGAGAGCAGTGAACAGTGCAGTCCAGCTCGTTGTAATTGTGGTGTCCTGGGAGGTGGAGATCAGGAGGTTAATATGATCCAATCCAACTCCTTCATTAGCCCGATGAAGGTAATAACAGCCCACAGGGACAGGAGACTGCCAGGTTAACTAAAACTATCTACCTACTGCCCGCCTTTCTGTAATGTCTCTAAGCCTACTTGAGATGGCTGGCATAGTGAGATAATAACATTTACATGCGCACAAGTGTCCAGTTTATGGGACAAGAACAGATATTATAGCTTTTATCACATAGTGTGGTGTGTGTGTGTGCCTGTCTGTCACTGCCTTTACTCTGCAGGCTTCGCAGCTAGGTTACAGGAGACAAGATAGTATGGGGTAATCAAAGATGTCCAGGGAAGCTAGTTTCATCACACCTCAACTTCTTTTCTTAGAGGAACTAAAGACACATCATCTCCCACATACTATGACCATAAAGTTGTAGTTTTAAAGTAATTACACTATGGTAGACACAACACCTGTTGCAGACTATTGCCTTTAGAAGCACTTACGTAATGTGCATCAAGCACAGTCAAAGGCATGCACCACCCAAACCAATCAGGGGGAAGATTACGAGCAAATAAGAGGAGAATGGTAGTGATAGGTAGGCCTAACAGAGAATAAACATCATTAATTGGAGAGGCACACATGGATGGATGCAGCCAGATGGTGTTTTGTACTCATTTGTCAGACACTGCTGAGAGAGAGAGAGAGAGAGAGAGAGAGAGAGAGAGAGAGAGAGAGAGAGAGAGAGAGAGAGAGAGAGAGAGAGAGAGAGAGAGAGAGAGAGAGCGAGCTAGAAAAACAAAAAGAGGTGTTTATTGATTGCAAAGTCAGTACCACTGCCTAGAACAGACTTCCACTGTTTAAATCTAGCTCTGCTTGTTCTGCATCATCTTCTCTCTGTGCCTGTGCCTTTCCTGTCCGAGTGGTTCTGATGGTGCTGCCATTGTAGTACTCTGCCAAGCCGGATGCATACTGGCGAGTACAGACACAACACCCCGCAGATCGCCAAACTTGGCGTCCATTAAGGTCCATCTGTCTGGCTTTTACAAAAACACCATCTACTGTATGTTCTTCCTCAAAGGTGGTCCTTAGCAGAGAGAGAAAGAGGAGAGAAAACAGAGAGAGAGAGATGAGGAGAGACAAAAGGCTCAGGAGAGCAAGAAACAGGAATACGAACAAAGGGGCAGGCATATAGGCTTGCCTAAAAGAGAAACTTCATCTTCAGTCCTAGAAGGACTACAATGAGACTGGTGTGCCAAACATGGCAACGGATAGCCCTCACTTTGCTATCCACTGCCAAGGCATTTATGAAAATGAAAAAAGAAAAGTGGTGTAATGAAACCATCTCCTAATTTCCATAATGTGGACTAGAACTACATAAGTGAAAAACATACCAAAAATAGAACTTTAAAAAAGGGGCAAGAGAAGGATGGAGGGGAAAAGTAGGGAGATGAAGCACAAGAGGGAGCAGTAAGCTTGAGCAAGAGAGCAGGACTGCATTCCCACTGTGTTGCAAAAGGAGAGATGTGAACAGGCCGCTGGTCTGCTCAGGCTGCTACCATGCCATGCTCACTTTGTTCTCGGCAATGACAGTTTCATTCAGGGAGACATGCTCTTGGCTCTCTAGTGCCAAAGTGCCTCTTCGCCAACTAGCTCTTTCTTTCTCTGTGTGCTGTTCTCCCTTCAAACCTAACCTTTCCAGCTTCTCGGGTGCTCTATCAGTGTGTGTCTGTGTGTTAAGAGATTCAAGACTAGCCTGCTACCTCTCTTAATGTACTGTAGTTACCTTACGGCTTGTGCCTGCCGTCACTGCACTGAATCAAATGTAGAGCAGTGTAGATAGCATTGTAGAGCTTCCTTTATCAGACAATCTCACATTACTTAAATAGCATGATGCTATAACATGTTCAGGATTGTCCCTACAAGAACCTCCTCTTTAAAAATGATTTGCTTTACATCAGTCCCTGCGGATCAAATAATATTTGCAAAAGACCAGGATCAACAGACTTTTCACCAGAGTAAACATTCTGTACATAGCTGACTTATCACTACAGAGCCCAACAATTTGATCTCTCAGAGAGCATGCGGTGCTGTACTGGGGGATTGTTTCCAGGGTACCGTGTTTACATTGACATTTTAGGATTTAGCCTGCTTAGGACTTTTACAGGGCAACTTGCAGTTGAATGCAACAGAATTGTATAATTCATTTTCTAGATCAGCAACATTATAACTGAAAATAATGCAAAGGCCAAAGCCAGTGTGCCAATTCTATCACACTAGAATTAGAAGACAAATGCTAGGAAAAGAGAAAAGCAGAATGGTTTAAGGGACCTCTTAACATAAAGTACATGTTATGACAGAATATAATTCTGCTGTCCGCACCTGACTAGTGTACCAAGTTCAGCGTGATAAAAATCTAAGGACTCCTTAATTTATCCAAAAAAGAAACACTGTATCCAACTATACTTGGGTGAGATTTAGCAAAAGTACATAAAAGAAAAATATAAATACAGAGAAGTTTCTAGCACTCTTAAAATCTTATAATAGGAAAAGGTGTCTTTAGGCGAAAGCACTCAGGGTTACCTAAGGACAAGGCCTTTGTGTGGTCTCAGATGGCCTTGTCCAATTGTCTGCCTGTCTGTCATTTTCCCATAAGAACTTCAAACAGGGCTGTGACCTGAGGGGACCAATGAGAATTTATTATATCCATAACAATGTCTAGTGCATACAACTGTCAATCACACACACACATGCACACACACACACACACACACACATATATACACAAACAGACACACAAAAACAGAAATACAGCCAAATAAAGCCAAATGTGCGGACCCAAACACAAGCTCAGTGTCACCTATCTATCGTCACATCTGCCAATGCCTCCCTGCTGAAAGAGAGGATCAGTGATAGATCTAAATAAGCTGTCATACTGAGTGTCAGTATCACATCACTGCTCATCACCTACACATGACACCAAAAGACCAAGAATACCATCTCAACCGCTGTTGAGATGGTGCATATATGGCGGGCAAGGGTGGTGTAGTTTAATTTAATTGTGCCTGTTATGCCTGTTAACCAGTACAGGAAGAAGCTTGTCTATCTAGCTTGTCAGGTTCTTATCAGAGCCCAAAAGGCTACTAAAATGTAAAAGATGCCCTACTTTTTCTCTCTTCCCCCATTCCCTTCTCCACCACTCCCCTACACTGTATAACATTCTGTGCATTTAAATGCAATTTAATATCATTTTATTGCATCTCGCAACTAACAATTATTGGAAATTAAAAAATAAATCTACACTACATCACTTGGAGACAACTGCTGCTGCACGGCTTATGATGAATCTACATCCCAATCATCGATGTCACAGCAGGCATTTTTGTCTCAGTTGTCCAACGGTAAAATACCTGCTTTGTGTGTGTAAATGTAATAGGGATGTGGCCAAAGGCGCAACATGCTTAAATGTTTCAACCCATATAGAGGATCACAGCAGTTGTTGTCCGCCCCAAGTGATTCTGTGTTGATTTATCCAATTAAAAAGGTGTTTTCCGTCCATGCCTCTGCTGAATTCGATGTTACATGTTTTGCCTTTTAATGAGGATTACACTAAAACTGCTCTAAAACCAAAGGACAGCTTGATACAAAGTCGTACGGATATGTGGCACCCAATGTGCATACAGTTGCCAGGCCAAGTCATATTACACAACAGAAGAAATTCTGTGTTTCGCCATCCAAGCTTTGTTTGACATAGGGAGTTTAACTCAGCAGAAGATCATTAATAACATATGGCGGTAATTCAGATGGATTTGAAGTTGAGCGGGTATCTGTTTAAACAAGTCGGCTGAGAGCTGATTCTTATTTGTGATGGCAATGTCATTCTACATAATTCTGGCATATACACAAGTCACTGTCTCTTTCACAAATGACCAGGGTCTGCTGTAGATCACAGGACAATACCTGCCTACAGGTCAATCATTATTGCTCTCCAGCCCTTCTAGGGGCAGAAATGGGAAGTGGAATGGGCAAGTCAGTGTTTATGCATACAGCTCTGAAAGTATCTGAGTGGAGGTTACCTAAAGTGCAGTGGGGCTCTGCTGCCGGCTCCGTTTGAGGGCCTTAACCAAGGACTCAAGGGATGAGCGGAGCATTTTAGTCAGTGCTTATGTGTGTGTACGTGCATGCATGTATAAGTATTTTCTGGGCATGTGTATCTATCTGTGTGTACGTGTGTATCTATCTATGTGTGTGTGTGTGTGTGTGTGTGTGTGCGCACACACACTAGGGCAGGATCAGTGGAGTAAATCCACACTTGAAAGAGTAGCTCAATCAAGCTCTCCCACCCATCTCTCTCTCTCTGTCTCTCTCATCTCGCCGATGTTCCCCTGCTCCCAGTTCATGAAGAGTTGAAAAGTTCACAGAACTAGGGAGCAAAAGAGCGCTACCGAGGGCAAAGAGGAACAAGTGTGAACCTTTAACACTTCCCACCAGTACCCTCTTCCAACTGTCAATATCTGAGTAAGGAGCAGCCATTGACATGGCATTACCCAACAGTCAATATTTGCTCAGCTAACATGTCAACCACTGAAATGTTGATGATGGATTCAGGCACAGACAAAATGTGTCTACAACATACATACTCTCATATGTCTTGAGAGAGTGTAACTTACCTTAGATGCCTAAGGTAAGTTAAACTTGGTTGGTCTTACAACTTTCGGAAAAATGTAAAACTGCAATAAGTGCATATTGTTATTGCAAAATGCGGCAAGTTAGTTTAGTGACTTTGAACAAATCGTCAAAAGTACATCCTTCAATGATCTAATTAAAAAAATTACTGTTAAACAATATCTTTATACGATACAATTCTCTCACCACATAAAAAAACACTATAAACCTGACTGTTACATCTCTGAGTTTATCTCAGCTGGTTAAGCATAGGTTTTTTCCACGCGAGACTTCCTGGCTCCTAATCCCAAGTGAGTCAATTAAAAGATTATTTAAAAGCAAAACTATCATTAGAAAGCCTTTAACTTCAATTTACCACCAGGTTTGCAAACAAAACAACCTTTTGGTTATCACTCTATTCTCCCTCTTTGTTTCACTTCTGCAGCTGGGTCCTCTTCAATGACAAGTAATGCCTGTTCCTTGAAAGGAATAAAAAGCATGACCTCATTTTGTTTCCTGTGCGATTTAATAAAGGCGATTTAACACTTCCAAATGTGGAAAAGATGCCCTTCATTAGAACAGTGCATACCCAGCGTGTCCATACTTTAATCCAATCTAGTTTAGCATGATAAAGGGCATTACTGCCAGACAGCCCTACTGCCAACCCACTCATGATGTGTGTGCATGCACATGCATGCAATGACATGAAGAAAATACAGTGCCCTGAGGGGTTCATGGGTTGATAATGCACCAACCAAACATTCAGGGACATGACTACTAGATGCTTATTCTGCCATACTGAAACTACATCACTTCTATTGACATTTATCATACCCTAGGCCAGTGTCAGGCTATTTAGGTAATGTCCATTAAGAGTCTGGCCCCTAATATAAGCATTATGTCTCTGATCAATACAAATTAATCTGGTATTGATGCAAGAACTAAAATATGTTCGAATGCAAATATTAATTGAAAATATACTTTGGAGTAATAAGCTTTAATATTTGGAATATATATAAACAGAGGAGACAAATGTGCCTTTGATATTATATTACAAAAGAAGTCAGGGACATTTTAGGCTTCAAGAATCAAAGCATTTAAAGGTGAATTTGAGAGGCTCAGAAGAACACACAACACACTATGTCTATCTGATGGAAGGATCTTTTCATTACATTTAGGCCAAATGAACACAGATGCCTTGCTTGAAGGAAAAATGGCCTCTGGTAGAAGACAATGGGTCATAAGCTCTATAAAACTCTTGAATTAAGGGTAGAGTGAAACTTTTTATGAGCAAGATTTCATTAGTGTCTCAAAAGAGCTCAAAGCTGCTTTCTTGTGTTTGAGAAATAAAAGAGCTTCTTAAACCAATAAATGGTTCAGGTACTGAATCACTAGACCATCTTTAATGCACTTCAGGCTGCAAAACGCATAGAGATTTCTAGAAAAGTCGGGAAACTATTTTTGTGGCACTCCATTCAGATGAGTGTAAGCTGCTGAGAGCTGTCATTGACTTAAAAAGGACACCAAAAGGGGTTTTGTTGTGTATGTGTCTACACATGTGTGTTAACAGTGACTCATTCTGCATCACTCTTTGGAACATTGCCGCTTCCAGAGATGGCTTCATCCTCAAGTTTGTGTGTGCACGCACATATTTGTGTGCGTGTGTGCATGTAAAAGTGTGTCAACATCTTCTGTGTGTACATACAGGCTGTGCAGATCTGAAACACTCAGAAACAAAACAAGTGCCTAAAGAAGTGACAGGCAGGCTGAATAGAGACAAGCAATCCTTAAACAAGAGGACATGAATTGAAGTGCTTTCCACATTGTCAGGCTGGGCTGAGGCCTCGCTGAGACAGACAGGGAGGAACGATCATACTAGACAGGAGACCCTGGCATGATGGCACCTCTTGTGTCAGACTTTACATCCAAACCGGTGCAGTTCAGATGAGCTGAACAAAAAAAAAAAATTACAGTTCATGGCCCTAGATAGAGCCATAATAAAGTTAAGACTGCATTTTCATGTGATGAGATACAGTATCCTTTTCAGGCATGTTTTCAGATTAAACTCTTTGTGTGCATATAAATAGATGTTCTATCATTTACAATTTCACAGTCTTCCTTCCCTTCTCTTTGTGTATTTGTTTAAAATAAAAGGGTGCCACTTGCCCAGTGGTTACAGAAAGCATCAAAATTCTGCTACTGAAAAATTATAAGATGGTAAATTGTGCAGCTATATCTAGGGCAAACATCGCCCTTGCTGCATTTGTTTCTCCCAGAGTGATAGAATGTGAATCAAGCACACATAAACATAATTCTACATTTACGGGATAAAGTGCATAAAGGAAAGCAGCTTAACAACATTGCGATTCAAGTAACACTGCATGCCCCATTTCCGCAGAACACCAAGCCATGTGCATTGCCACCTGATGGCAAACCTGGGCCTTCAGCTGCCATGTCCACCTGGTCACCACACTTAACAGGGAAAATACACAATGCATGCCAAAAAACTACCAGCAGCCATCACCAGTAGCACAGTGTGAGAGGAAGTTGGGGCAGAGGGGAAGCGGAGATGAAATGTGGCAGTCACATGAGGTGTATGCAGCTAGCTATGTTTTTCCACTCCACTGGGGGTACACCAACCTGTTCCCCTAGTCTATATATGGAAGTAAACAGGATGCTAACAGTGGGATAGAGGTGGTGTGCCATATGTAGCCCCATTATGGTGTTTTGGACTAAGATAGTTGAACATGGAAATGCCTCTCTCAGCACTACTAAATCAGAGCTAAACAATGTCATCTGTGTCAGCTTCCTTGGAAACTCAAATGACGTTACTTGAGGAGAGAATTAAATAACTTATTAGGGCAAAGGCAGCTACCACTGTGTGCGTGAAGTGTGTATATGAGCTTGTTTCTGGTAGGTACTCACAGCAGGTACAAGGAGCTTCTTGACCTCCTCCACTGCTCTCCTCATCTTCATCTCAGCTCTGGCCTGTGAATCTTCCACTGTGATCAGGACATGAAGGTCTTCATTTAGGTGTTCCCAGTTTGGCTTCCCTCTGTTCTGCTCCTCCTGGACAGAGATAGAGGGAGAGCGAGAGAGACGGTGAGTAAATGTGACAGTGTGGGTGTGTTGGAGCACCAGTGCAGTAACACAGCATATCAGAGGAAGTGGAGGCGAGAGGCAGGCATACACAGAGGACAACGGGGCCCTGTGAAGAGAAGCAGGATGACAGGAGCAGCCCTTTAGTCAGCTATTTAGCTTTAACTTTGAAAGGACGCCCTTCTTTAATAGATCCCTCGCTTCACAGAGACAAAGACGACAGCTAGCCCTGCAGCAATTAATATCAGTGAAAGATGGATGGGTGGAAGGATCAGAGAGAGATGGATGAGGATTTTTTAAGCCACACCAACTTATCTAGTAGGAATGCAATTATGATACATGGATATAGTTCAAAGTGCCGCAGGATTGTGCGTGAAGGTGTACAAGCGTGTGCCTCTGTCTCTGACTTGTGTTTGCATTGACAATGCTGTCTGGTTAACAATAGCTCTCTGAGGGAGTTGTTTTCCCTACTGAAAAGGTAGCGCCAAAGCACTCAGAGGGCGCCAAATTGTAGCACTAGCAGTACCTGAAAAGCAAAATGGGCTGTATTCAAAACACCACTACATGGTAGCCTTTTAACACAGTGAAATAGGAAGCCGTTTCACGGTTTGAATTGGGAAGGCTGAGGTTGGGAAATGGTGCACGACGTTTTAAGGTTTTCGGGTACCTCTGTGAAAAGCCCTGTCACACCTGACTCTTTTGTGAAAAGGTAAAATGGGATATGTAGAGACAAATATGGAGTAGCCTCACATTTACAGAAGTTTAAAAAGTTTTTTTTTTTTTTTTTTTTTTTTAAACACGCTTCTCCATTTAGCAGAGCTACTTTCCTTCCTCTTCTGGTTGCCCCGCTGACAGTAAATGCAGCGCGCAGACACTGAGAGGGCTCTAAAAAGCTTTTGAGGCTGTATCGCATGTCACTGTACAACCATGAAAGCTAGCGGTTTGAAAGCCGACTACTTACCCCTGAGGTGAGGAGTTGAGGTCTAGGTTGTCTGAAAAAGACACAACCTGGATTCTCTGATGTGTGACACCACATTTAAAACATCAAAACAGGATTAAAATGTTAACTGATTTTAAGAGGACAAAACAGGAATATCAAAAGGAATGTAACTCAAAAATATTTAAAAATCAGAATTGCGGTTTCCTTTTCCAAAAAGAGGTCAGTGTCTCATGCAGTCAACTCCCCACTGTTGGTGCAGGTTTGTAACAGACTGTTGATGAACACTGTTGTTTAACCCCACATACATGCCACCTCAACTTCAGATTACTGCTCATTTGTGAGTAGTGAGCCACTGTGAAGGTGTCTAATTACAAACAATGCATTGCAGTGCTCTGCAGGGGGTCCACCTGACATGATTTCAATACACTCAACGAACGCTACAAAGTGAGAGGGAGAATGTGCGCGCTCACACACACACACAAAGCTTAGAGCTTGAGCTGAGTGCCACCCACCTGCTTTCTACTCCACAGAGACCTGTTGCCATGGCACTGCTCTTTACAACACACACGCATACACACTGAAGAAAGTTCAATATTCCACTCTCGTTTTCCCCTTTTCCACACAGGGGGGAGGGCCTAGTTTCAGCAGTCAGGCCATTATTTCTCCACGGGTGTTTGCTTATGGCCTATTAGGGGACATGGGGACTAGAAGGTGACTCAGCATTTTTTAGAGGGGACACAGACAGACAGTCCACAAGGGCTGCCTCTGTATGCCGGGCATTGTATGAAAGCACATAGTAGATACATAAATGCACATTTATTGACAGAGTGTTGCTTAAGTTGGACCTAAAAAGTCAATCACATGTCTGTGTGCGCATGTGTGTATACAGTGTGGGCATGCCAATGCTCTGGCAGATTCTGATTTGGTTAGGATTGTGATCAAAGAGATCTGGGAAAAGAGAAATGAGTGTGCACATACACACTTGCATCCACGCACGCAAACCCACACACACCTCACACCAGCATGACTGCCTGTGAACAAGGTCACTGTGTGCCCTCTGAGAGAAAGTGACAGCATGACAAAGATGAGGAAGGGTGGAGGGGGAGGCAGGGGGAGAAAAGAGAGGGGAGGTGAGGCGAGCGCTAAAGGGAATACTGGGAAGGCCTTTGAAGAGAATGTCCACGCTGGCCGACATCAAATGCCATGGCAATAACCACATACCAGAGGGTAATCGGTTTTGGCAAAATATGTAGCATGAATAAATAGCACGAACACTACATCTAGAAACAACATCTAAGAATAGGATCAGAGGCAAAGACTGCTTGTCAGTTATGTTGCCTGACTTCCATCATCTGTACAGCACCTGTTAGCCTGCTGGTTTTCACACCACTCAGTCTGAGCCCAATAACCTTTAAGGCTTCAATTCTCAACATGGAGGACACCATATTTTCATCCAACGCTCCCCTCCCTTTTATAGGTTGTACTAAAAAAAAAAAAAAAAAAAAAAAAAAAAAAAAAAAAAAACAAACATAAGTGGCAGTTCAATCTGGTTATTCACATTACTTTATAGAGCCTGTTGATACCATGATTTCATCTGCACGCTTCCACAGGGAAGTTACACTACAGGGTCAGGTGCACCCCTGAAGCTGGAAGCGATTTAATGCATTGCTCAACGTCACATAACAGGGGGCACATTGGCAGATACAAAGCTTTCAATCCTATGTGTTGTGGCTGAAGGTCAGTCCTACTTAATATACCACACTGCTGCCTCAATGGAATTTTGGACTATGTGGCGCCACAATTTCGTGTTGGCAATGTTGCACTTTAACACTCATAAATTAAACTATTTGCACTGTTTCAACTCTGTCTCTCCCACTCTAAACAGTCTCTAAACTTCTCCTTTGATCCTAAAGGCCATTCCCAACTGGGGTCAATGTAACTGAGGATAAATGCCAGCAGGCCAAACAGGTGCAGTAGAGAGCTGCAGGGTCATGGAAGGACAAGAGAGAGCAGGCGGGGCTGTAGAGGAATGATAATGATAAAGGAATATGAAATAAAACAAATCACAACTTTCTAAAACTCTTTAGGAGTACTTGACTTTTCAAGTAAGACAGATTGCCTTCAAATACCAAAAGAGTCACTAAAGAATAGATTGAGAATGGAAATAAAGCATTCGTTATTAATGCTTGATGATTTTGGTCTAAACCAATGATTGCTTTGGGTTAGATTTATTTTTTATAAAACACTATGAAATGCCTCAATCAAAAAGGACAAAGAGGACAGATTGAGGACAACAGAGGGCAATCCTGAGCAGGTCACCAAAATGTCAGGATTGTTAGCTGTGTGTGAAAAAGGGAACCATACTACAGCATATCTCAACAGAAGAAATTCTATAAATTATAGCTCCAGTAAACCATGTTGCAGGGTCAGCTTCACCTTGTGCTATTTGCCATCATGTGTCCTGAACCATCACTTTCTCTCAAAGCCATTTCCAGCAAATAATCCCTAAGGCACCAAAAGTAAAACCTGGACATTGCTCTGCTTTTCATCAACATAATAGCTCCCTGTAAACTCTTAATAAAAAATAAATAAGTTCAGTTGCACTGGGTCAAGTAATCAGAAACCAGGAGATGAAAAAAAAAAAAAGTCAGCTTAAACTGTAAACAAAACAAAGTGGGCTTGCTGCAGCACCAACAGGCCAACATATTGATTGCCAATGTCACACATTAGTTCTTAAGCAATGAAATGTGGGAGCTATGCTGTGGCACTGTCTATTTGCTGGCAGGGGTTGAAGGTCCAAGCCTAAGGCTTATTCTGTTCTGTCAGTGACCATGCCGATACCACAATTTTAGCTATTATGTGTCGGAACCATCATCAAAAAAAATCAAAAAAGGAAATTAATTTGACATGCAGCATTTCTCAAAGTCAAAGTCTGAAAGTGTGCCTCAAACTAAAACGGCTGTCTGTGGTGCTAACTGTAATTTCACATTGTGTGGTAGCCAAAATAGAATTAGGGAATTGTTTTTTCAAAACAAATGGAAATCTCTAACCTACTTGTGCCATGGTCGATATAACGTACCAGTAATTTAATTGTTGTTGTTCCTGCTGTTGTTTTGCATTAAGCATGACTGTAAGAGTGAAAACCAGGGGGACTCACACTGCCACATTAGATGAAAGTGTGATTGAAATAAGGCTCCAGGAGGAGTCCTTTTTCCTTCCAACTGTTTAGACAATAATAACCAAAAAAGGACATAGCATACAAACTTCCTCCCTTTGGGAAGTATCGAAAGACTTTACAACACTTACCAACAAACTAAGAACTAAGAAAAAGCCCCCAAATACAACAGACTGGAAAAGGGTTGAGTGTAGTGGTGTCATAAACACCTTAAAAGAAGTGCTCTCTATGGAATTAGTGTGTGATCCATCATGCCTCAACAAATGTGTCAAAAAAAAAAAAAAAAGGCTGACCAAAACTCTCTATCCAGAGAGGTTACAGGAATGTACTTGCACTTATTGAGTCACTCTCACAGACACCTTATATTTGGTCTTGTTTGATCCGAGTGTGAAGTGCAGTCTTGGGACAGGTTATTATCCTGCATTCATCTCTCCTGTCTCCCATTATTTGAGCTGAACATCAAGTCCCGCCCACACACATACACAGGTGGGTTTAGTGATTTCACCATTTTCATATTGTGATTGTGACTGCCATATCAATAAATAAATTATAAATAAAACACATTTCTGCTGGGTTCTCTCTACATATTCTAAGCGAAATAGATATCCACTACTAGTAAAAGTATGAAAACTTCATGGTTCTTAAAATCTGAATACCTCTGCATTTAAACACAGGCTAACAACATTAGTTTCAACTATAGTTCCTTTAACAGTGACTAAGTGTGACTCGTGATGAAAATGGTAAAGTAACATCAGCAACTACAGTAGTAGTAGATACTCATTTATATTTCAATATAAAACAGAAAATCTAGAATAAAAAAACCCTCTATGAGAAAATACATTGTCTGGCTGGTGCTAACGAAGCAAAGGCTAGTTTAAAAAAGGATCAGATATCAGGATAGTATTCAGTGACACCAGGCTTAAACTATACTTGTGAGAAGAATTAAATTACAGCAGTCAAAATAATTTGGACACAAAATATTATAGGAAACAATCAAAGGAAATCTGTAATGCAGGGTAAGTGTAGGCTAGGTGTGCAATATAAGCTGTATTATGTAAGAAAAACTGGGAGAGGGAAACATGGTCAGGACATCCCTAATTATAAGCTTTATATTTGGTCTTGTTTGATAAGATTGTGAATTACCACATTTTTCTCTTCAGAATTAATTTGATCGACTTCATATTTTTGCAGTGCAATCTAAAGACCTCCGCGATGAAAAGTTGTGCTAAATGTGAGTTTTCGTTGAAGGGCGTGTCCACGGCATTGTGTCGAATTTTGATGTTTTCAGGAAGAAACAGGAAGTTGCTGTAACATCAGTGGACATGGTCAAATCTGCTCCAAACTTCACCTCAGTCATAGCGCCACCTACTGGCAACAGGAAATGACATGTTTTATACTTTGATGTACTCATCCTTGCAGATTGACCAGATCCACCTCAAATTTGAGCAGAAAAGCCTCAAGAGCTTGTGAAGCTTTTCAGTTTTCATCAAACACCATTGCTGTGGCAATGCATTATCCGCCATGAAACAGGAAGTTTGTATAACTTGAGTGTACATTGTCCAATTTTCCCAAAATTTCACATGTTTGATAAGAGTCCCGGTCAGAGGACATCTACATGCCATTAAGGAGTCAAAGTCATTGCACCACCTACTGGCAACAGGAAGTAGGCCTTGTATATACTGGAACATATACTGGAACATGATGTATAATTCGGGGGTGTTGTCTAGCGCCATGTAGTGGACACAGGAAGTGACATTTAACTCCTTTGTGCAGTGCTCAAAATGCATGATAATTCAGAGATGCGTCATTTGACCTCCGGCAATACCGCCGTGGATGCTGCAAGCCCCCACGTGTGGTCAGGTGTGAGGGCCCGTTTATCATTGCTTGCAGCTTTAATTTTCTACTTGATCTGCTTTTCTTCTCTCACCATTGTTCTTTATTTTACTCTGCTTTTCTCTCTCTCTCTCTCTCTCTCCCTCAGTCTCTGCTTGACTCTCTCCCACTGCATAGCTCCAGTGAGCCGACTCCCCGCCAGGCAGTGCGGCCCAGGAGGGAGCAACCAGCTGAATTATTGAGAGTATAAAAACGCTGCCGCTAATGGATCCTGAATAAACACACTGGCTAAGCTGCTCCCACGGCTTCCTCTGCTGCCACAGGGCATCAAGCTGAAAATACTGAGGTTGAGGATGCAGCGACTGGAGGCTACAGCTGAGGCTTTGTTTGGGACTGAGCCACAGTTATGACACACCCGGACCATCCAAAAGATTTTGGGGTACAGAGAGCTAACCTAAACCTATGATTCTTGTGATTTATTGACAGTGGACAGGATGTAAAAACTGGCAGATGATTGGGTGTTTCTTTTTTCCATTATATTTTCCCCAGCTTAACCCAATGTTACTGTAAATATCTAAACCAGACATCAGTGTCGTCTAAGGTAAGGGACAGAAAGGTAGTGAGGAAGGAAAATGTCATTTTAATGGAGCAAAAAACCCAGTCTGCCGCCTGTCAAATGTTCCCATTTACTTCATACATACTATAAAACAACCACTGGAGTAGCAGCCAGGACTATCTATGAAACATTACATTGGGTTATTCCTTAACTTCATCCCATATCAAAACACTGAGTAAAGAAATAATCCTACATGTCTGTATTTTTGTATAAATGTTTAACTGTCTGTTAGTGTAGTAATTGCGCAGGGTCTTTGACAGGTCCTGTCCAAACGTCATTAAGTTTTAAGATGGTAAGAGATTATAAAGATAATCATGAATTGATGTAATGAGCTAAGACTAACTTCTTAAGTGTGTTTGTGTGTGTGGGTTTGTTCATGCTTTAGTGTATTCACTTCCATTTAACTACTTCTGGATCTAATTCCAAAGAAAGAACCACAGCAGACTGCCTTCATCTTGTTCTGTGATAATGACACTCCAAGGGAAAATGAGAAGAGATAGAAATTAAAATACGGAAGAGCCATATGGGCCGGTTTTGGCCCTACAGCAAACTGGAGTTTCTAAGATTATGACTGTGTACATCTGTGTGTATGAAACCCGTTTGCGTGAGAGACTGTGTTTAGAGGAGGGGGTTCCTGTACGACGAAGGATGAAATATACTTCTTCTGACTTATGTAAATGAATTGCAATATAGCACCACTGCCTGGCAAATCAGAGCAACTGGGATGTAAAAAAAACAAAACAAAAAAACAAAAGCAGCCATTATAGCACCAGTGAAGCCCATGGGCAAAACATGCACAGATGCCTGAAATATCTCAATTTTCAAAACTGTCAATTTGTCCTCACAGTAACTTCAAAGTAAATCACCAAATCTGATCTGACACACTTTGTAACCCCTTGGGGATGCATGCAAGTTGCTCTAGCATTCAAAGTTTGTTTTCACTGTTTAATCATCTGCTTTGGTGGAATTGTACGCCGTATCAAAATTCAATATGTAGGCAGCTGAAATATGCCATGAGTCAACTTTGTAGGCTTAACACTACAACCGCCAGGAGTCACTGTATACCTAAGAAATTGTGCATGAAATTAATAAGACAAAAATGACTATCGGAGTAAATTTTACCCACTAGCGCTTAAAGTACAAATACCCATTTTTTAAAAATCTGGCAATATCTTGATCATTTTTAACAATAGGGGAGTGCTACATAAGACTGGGGGACTTGAATATTGTATTGAAACAAAGTTACATACAATCAAAAAACAGTAGCAGGTGAATTTTACATGTTGACGGTTCTAGTGTTAAAAGACAGACTACTGCAAGGTTGACCTGACATTAGTGCAATACAGGACCACCAAACATGATCTGACTTTCATCAACATTATTTCAGTCAGTCAGTCAGTCTGGATTTTCAAATGTTGTAATGTGGCTGTTTAAGGCCGTAACATATTGTGCAAAATGTTGTGCAAATGTACAATTTGCAGGTAAAATAACACAAAAAGGTTTTTGCACAAGTTCACCCCTTGGGTCTCAGAATATACAGACACACAACATTAGCCTTTTATGTCTCCAACCAGCTCAGTAGGTCCAGAAATAGAGGCTGCCCCTGGCCTTAGACGTCGGCATTGCTACTGACTGTATTTTCCACTGCACAGCGTTTTGCAAACAGCCCTATCAGATGTCAGAATGCAGCCATGAGGCATCAACTGAGCGTGTGCCTGCCTCGTGTTTCTACAGGGGTAGTGGGATGTTTTTGTGTGACAAAAGTCTCAGCTAGTTTCACATTATTGTGTAATATCTCATCACAGAGGATAGAAAGAAAGAGGTGAGCCTTAGTGTGTTCTGGTTTGGAAAAATAAAAACAGTAACATTGTTATCAAGAGGTAAAACACATTAAACACACTGGGCTCACTGCCATGCTGATGAGCTTACCTTCTTCTTGTCTCTCATGGAGCTCTTTCCTCGCACCATGATTTTGCATCCCGTCTCTGCTTCCAACTGTTTGGCTGTGAGTCCCCGAGGGCCAAGGATTCTCCCCACAAAGTTATACTGCAGATACACAGAGCGAGAGAAATAAACCATTGAGTCTATGGGTGAACATACAGTGTGAGAGATTAATACATTTAAATTTCCTTTACATCAATCTATCAATAACAAGGGCTGAATTCAAATGGTCAAGTTCATCTTGAATTTGCTCAACACAGAACAAAAGCAGTATACATACACACATGAACATACAGACAGATCCCACTTTCCATGAGCATCTAGAGTATGACATCAGCTTTGTTAGACGCCACGCCGCTGCTGCCACGACTACATACACACACACCAAATCTACTACAAATGCACATGTCACTTTCTGCCTTTCTAGGACAAAGAGAAGGTGGCCTCCCATCAGTCAAGGTCTCTCCTGCAACATTGCAAAATCTGCTACATTGGTGTACTAAATAAAGGCAAAAAGCCCCAAAAATAATAATAATTAAAAAACAAACAAACAAACATTTAAAATATATATTTTTGGATTTCAACAAATTTTGCAGTTGAATGTTTTTCTACCTGGCTTGATTTCCAACCACAGGCCACAGTGTGGTTGGCTTGCCCCTAATTTATCACCCCCACTAGAAGATTAACTATTTAAAATTAGACTGGGTGTGAATGGTGGATAGGAAACAAGGGGAAAATGGAGTGGAGAGAGTGCTGAGGGGGAGGTGAGTTGTGAGGTGAGGTAGAGTACTTGACACAATTTTCTTATCAAGGCCCCCTTTCACTGGTGTGTGGCTTTGGAGATTTGTACCAAAAGGAAACGTATTTAACGACATAATCCTTTCCACTTGAAACTGGCTTCCAATGGGATAAAGGGAAAATGTGTTGAAATAATCCAACACAATTTTCAGCCAAAATAAAAACAGAAGGAAAGGAGGAGAGCTGAGGAGAGGGGGAGCACAGTGACGCATTAAGAGGTAAACAACCCACCCATGTTTAAACAGTGCACACAACGGCTGGTGGAGAGGATGATGGGTAAGAGATCCCTGACACTATTAAAATGGGATATTTTTACTCAAGCAAAATTTACAAACCTGAAATATTCAAATACTCACTGGCATAGTGGAGAGCTTTGCTTAACAATGAGAAGCACAACTGTTCGTTTCTTGAACTGTTACAATGTGCCCTGGCACTGCTGCATTAAATTCTTAAACGCAGTCGCATCTGCTTACGCACTCCACCGCACCAATGCCTCAGCAAAATCCAAAAGGCCAACAGAGAAGTCACATTTAATTACAGAGGGATTACAAATTTAACACGATGTTGGTATATTTCCCCTAAACTACGTAAACAAACACTATTGAGGACAGTCAAAACCTCTAGGCTGTTTTCTTTGTCCCCGTCACTGGGCTTGCCTGCAACCGTAGCCTGTCTCTGACAGGAGAGACACACCCTGAGATGCTGAAGTCCCTGCGGATGATCATAGCATGCAGCTACACAGGCTTTATGTGTGTCTTTCTCTGTCACAAGGCAACTGTCTGTTTGGTTAACTCGAATCAAGGAAAGTGGTGCAGGGGCTATTTGTGAGTGTGTGCGTGTCGAATGAAGGATGTAGGGGCACCTGTCCTCGGAGGTCAGCCACCAACGATGCACGGTGGCCTGCTTCTGACTACGTACGTAAACACAGACACAGACACACACACACACACACACACAGCCTCAAGGAGCACAGGAGAGAGTTGTCTGTCTGCATCACAGCACCCGCTGCAGACAAGGGTGAACCCCAAGCTCTGGGCATTATGGTGGTGCTGTGGTACTCCTACACAACACACAAACACACACATGGCCTCTAACCTATTACACAGAAGCTACAGTGACAATGTCCTAGGTGTTATTATACAGCCTATCCTGCTAAATATGTCGGTTTCCATGCAGATAGGACATGTGACAGTTCCCACCAGCCCAACAGGCAGTTCAAATCCTATTAGATTTACACACCATGAATATATTAAATACATACAGTAGATGAATTACAGAGCAAGCTCCAGATGTCAGACTAGAGAATGGGAAAAAGTATATCTGAATCAAAATATGAGGTGGTCGCTTCGGTTGGAAAATCCTGACATGATACAGAAAGAGCATTTAATATTTTATTCTCTGCTCTTCTCTCACTTTGTTGCTGATACCACGCTCCCTCTGACAGTGGAAGGTGTTTCTCTGTGGACACGAATAAGTTGATGACAATTGAACTTGACAGTGAGCAGGGGCCTGATGGTGGAAAGCTAAGTGAAATAAAGAGAGAAAAGATTAGAGAGATGATGACACAAGAGCACAGGGGAAAAAGTCACAAACGTCTTGTTTTTCCAGTGCTAGGGGAGAGCAAAATGAGAGCAAGAAGGGCCAGCACTGCCACCACATTCTCACTGTTTCCCACTCTAGATGTGGAACTCCATCTGATAGGGCGCTCAGGGATAAAGGGTTAGGGCAGGCCGTTACATGCGTGTGGCTCAGGTTTTATGGCCACCCCCCCTTATGGAGTAAGGGCTTGTGGGTGAAGGCTGGTGTACCAGTGTCAGATGTGTTTTAATGATGACTAAGGCATTTGCACAAACTCACACAAACATGTGGGCGGGGGCATGGCACAGAGCAGGCGTCGTGTCTGGCCAAGCTATAACCGCAAGTGGTATTCACACACATCACTCAAGGAAAATTTCAACGCAAACACACATCAAATGACTATGTTTCTGCTTCAAGCATCTCACCAAAATCTGGCAATGTAACAAGAAATAACACTGCCTCATCTTAATAAAAAAGTGAAACTCTACTGTAAATAAAAATGATGCCAAAGTCATCTCAGTGATGGAATAAAACTCAGTGTTGTGGATGGCTCTCTCCTTCCTGCTCTGCACTGAGGGGTTTGACATTCTTCTCGTGGATGTTGATATACTGTTAGAAAAGGCGACCTCCATTTTAAGCCAATGGAATGTAGAGACAATGGAAAGCCAAGCGGGTGAGTTATCAGAAGGGTGCAGGGCCATTGAGCCTGCCAGGAACTCCACTCAGTACAGCCAGAGTAGGATGGATACGGTGCCCTCACTTCCAAATACACTAACTGCTCTTCACCTCCTCTTGCTAAACTATCTAGCCTCCTCCACGCCTACTAAAAAAAGCTCGTTTTCATCTTTTATATTCCTGCTGTTACATCAACTCCACTGGCTCCCCAGACTGAGGTCTTTAAAAAAAAAAAAAAAAAGTCATGTCTGGGAACCACCATGGCTTTTTGGCTGGATTTCCAAAGCTCTGCACCCTCTAGAAGTCCTTGAAGCAGTCTAGCTAGGGACAGGGAAATTTGATGCAATTGAACAGGCTTTAAACAATAATACAAATGTGTCTAAGTAAAATTGGGATGATTATAAACAATAGTTACATTTTCCCCACTGCTGCCTGATCCCTCCCCATGACTAGAAATAGAGAGCAATACGCTATTCTGGGGATGAACAAAACAATTACCAAAAAAAGTATGTATATCTACGTGCTCTATTTAATCAAGCATTACTGTCAGCACCCATCTGGTGAACAGAATACATGCATAAACTATGTGTTTTGCGGACTTAGAAACTCCCAGCAGTCTATTTTACTCTTTGCTGCACTTTCTTATTTCCTCTGCTCATTTACAGCATTTAAAATTATAGAGACACTAGGAACTTTGGTGGACCAACTCTTTACCTCACTCCACTCTTTCAGTCTCATTGTATCTCAGTTTTCTCCAAGTTTTTCAAATAAACACAAATACAGAGAAGTGCATACAGTAGATACAAACATAGTTCGTGTGCAAACACAGAAAGACAGACAGACGCGCACATACACACACACACACACACACACTCACACAAAAACCCCTTCAGGACAAGGGCTTACACTGACATTAAAGGGCCTTTGTTTAGCCCCTGTTATCGCTACTCCACAGGCGGGTTATGTTGTGAGCAGATCTACGTCTATGCCACTGTGTGTTTATGAGCGTGAGTGTGCGGGGAACCACAATGTATGGAGTGAACTCTTGTAGACACCCTCGGCACCCAGTGCTGATTGTCACATGGGTTTGTGTGTGTGTGTGTGTGTGTGTGCATTGTGGTTTGTTTTTGTGTGAACAACTGAGAAACAACAGCAGTTTCACCAACAATGTTCAGAGAGGCAGAACAATTGTGCCTTTGACAGCGTTTGTTTGCGGTGGTGGGGAGACAGGAAATGAGATCATGCTGAGGGCTCTGGCTGTGTGAGCGCAGAGCTTATCGCAAAGCGGGGCCAGGCCGGGAGGAGAATACCAATCACTTATTAGCCGGCCTCGCTGGGCTTATGGAAATGAGGGACAGTTCATTCAGTTCAAAGCAAGGTGGAATCTGTGGTTACACCAGGCACTGCCATCTCTGCTCTGCTTTCTATCTCTCCCCATATTTTCACTCTTTCTGATTCTACCTTTCCCATAATGTCTTAATGTTACAAAGTATCATTGTAAAACAGCTCATACCAGAGTAATGGCTAACCATTTATCACAGCAAAACTCCCCTTTTCCTCATACCTAAGATACCTTCCATCTCATTTCACTTTAAGTTCTAGTATTTGGAGGCTTCACAGAGGGCTTAGAGTTGAACACTGCTCTTGGTTGCCAAAACACCTCCCTTCTCCTTCCACACCTCCTCTTGCTGTATCCATTCATAGTTTCTGGAAACTGAGCAGGCTTCCTTTTCTTCTGTCTTAGTGCACAGGATCTAGCCTTTCCCTTCTGCATATCTGTCATCCTCCCATAGTGCATGGGTCTCTCACAGCACAAATCAATGTTTCTCTCTGGCTACATAGCCTCCCGAGCCACCAGCCCCTGCCTTTTATCACTCATTCATCTTTGGATGGAAATGTTCCGTCATTCGATTAATCCATCTTACTTACCTTTGCTTTGTGGCCTGATCCCCCACAACCCATACACACATATACATACTAACCTACAGCAGTTAGCATGCTTGAGCTACAGGAGGGACAGAGGAGGTGAGGCTGGGGCAATTAAGGAGTGAAACTTAGATTCCAATGGTGACATTTTCGCCTCAAAGCCCTATAGACTTCAAAGCTCTCTATTCAGCACATCCAGCATTTAGTGCCTAATCCATGGCTCCTGTGATAATTCTGTTTGGGTTTATTTTGGGGTTGCAGGCAGGGTGGAAATACAGAGGGAAGACGGAGAGATGGAAAGCGTAAAGATTGATGTCAGCTGGAAGTTTGGAAGAGATGAGTGAAGGAAGCACAGAGCAAAGTTTGTGAATTTTTAGATAAGCGAGCAGCAGAAAGAGAAAAAAATGAGAGGAAGATCCTAAATAACATTCAGTCTCTCCCTCAGTGTTCATTTGACCGTAAATAAGTCAATAAGTCAATAAAAGACTGCCCTTTGACACAGCTGAGAAAGATATGGACTAATGCTAGCCATGCTGTGCTACCTTCTCTGCAACCCTCTCATCCAGAGGAGGGAGGGAAACAGTGTCTACTTTATATTGGGCACATCTGGCCAATACCACATCCTTTTAATAGAGAATTGCGTTAGTTCAGGCAAAGTACTGAAGGTGCTCTTGCATCAGCTGATTAGCTATCAGCTATTTCACTTATGCTTCATTATCTTTGGCTGATACATCAGACTGACTGGCAACCAACTGACTAGTAACAGCCATCATATAAAAAGGTATACAGGAAGGCCTTTGCAACATGACAGTTGTCACGATTATTCAGTTGGTGCCGTCATGCCAGCGCGACTAGCTGTTGTAGCTCCCTCCACTACCCCAATTTCCTTTGCATTGCCAAAAGCATTGAAGCTTTTGGTATTGTTGACTACACCAAGATCCAATGTTTACGTATGTTGCCAACTACCTCAGAATTCTGTATACTAAAGCTTACATGTTTATACTGGTGGATTAGTTCTCCCAGCAAAGTTCTTGTTGTATCTGTGATAGAAAAAAAGTCAGTACTGGCGCAGATTCCAATCCAGTACATCCAGTACTGTGCATCATCTTTGATAGTAGTGTTTATTGTCAACTGTAAAATATCCTACTTCTGTATGTGTTTTTGTCACAACGCTTTATGTGTTTATGTAAAAAAAAGGAATTTTAACATTCATACTGTACTGTATATCATTATGTGCTTCTTTTTAAACTCAAAAACATATATATTGGTTTTGGTCTCAAAAATCTTCTATCAGTGGGATATAGTGTATGCACACAGACACTGAATAAGCCGACACTACATTCCTGGTGCAGCTTTTGATCCCTTGGTGGTCAACCTGCCTTCCTTTGTCCTTCATTTTCTATTTTCACTTCTCTCTGCCTCTTAGCTTAACGAGTGCAGAGACAAACAGGCACTAAACACCGTCTACTTACAGTATACAAGCACAAGTTGGTAATATGCAAGCAATCACCAGCATTAGTGCAGTTATAAATACATATCACAGCTTACACTGTTGCCCTTCGTCATGTTAACTGACTACAACAAATAGAGTCCTCTCTGTTTAAATTATCATTGTAATTACCCTCCTCATCAAATAGCTAACTAGAAAACCATCCGTTCATCAAATTATCATCATCATGCATGGCTGGCTAGCTAGAAATATCAAAATCCTCCACTCTGCCGCTCTATCAGTGAGGTGAGGTGTGGGGCCATACATTTCCAGGACTGGTAATGACTTAAGGGGGTCAGAAGGATATCAGGAGCTGGCATGATAAGTGATGACACCCTCATGGGAACAAGCTTAATGACTTTGCCTGTGCAGGGAACTGGCTGGTTTGGACCAGGCAATTTTACTGCAGTGAAACAGAACGGTCCAGGACATCCTGTCTGCTCAAATCACCAGAGCCTCTTTCTTTTGGTATCTCAAATCTCTTGTGCATTGCAGTCAAAGTGAAGCAGCAAACACACACACACACACACGTACGTAAGTTGTCATAAAAAAAAAAAAAAAACTAAACTAATTATTTTAGACACTTGACGAAGAGTTGTGCATCATTCCTAAATATCTTTATCCCACCACAGTAGGATTCACTGAAAGGCAAACTAAATTTAATCCTAATTGTTAGCACTGAAGAGCACAAATATACTCAAATTATTTAGAATTTTGTGTTAGTAGTTCACAAGTTCTGATTTAATTATTGAACAAATATTTAATATTATAATCTTAATCTTAGTTTACCTATTCATATATTTTTATCCTATATATTTGCACTTTGTTTCATTTCTTGTTTTAATTACATGTTTTACCAGTGTTGTAGAGATTTTTTAACATTAAATGGTGCCTGTAAAAACAGATTAGGACCTTTCTTCTATCTTTTATACACTGATGAAAAACAACAAAAGATACCAATCTCCTGTCTTCAACAACTGACTGCATAGAACCTATATTGTTCAACTACTCTGGCTTTTTTAAAGCAGACAAGTCATTTGCAGTGTTCAATTGGATTAATTTGCCTTCAAAACACAGACTAATAACCGAAAAATGTGGACTTGCAGGGGGATGAAACATCTGTTCCTCTGAGGATCTTTAGTTTGGGAGACGACAGGTGGAGCGAAAGGGGGGAAATTTGGGGTGGGGGGTTTAAAAGGATTCCATTACAGAGGTAAACCCTGTACCATGACAACCCTCAAATACCAGATAAACACTAATGCCACAGAAACACCAACAGCAGAGCTGTGCTGCGCAGCTGTTTTAACAGACCTATGTATATAACTGATCACTCTCTTCTCCCAGGCCTCTTCTAGCTGGCGAGAAACAGTCCTGTTTAGCAGTTGCTCAACAGCTTACGTCTAACGGAGGGTCCCATTTCATAGAGTCAGCACAGCAAAGGTGTGTGTTTTCACTCCTAAGCATTTCATACAACTCAATGACCTGCCCACAACCCACCTAACAGTTGGCAAATACAAATACACGGGGAATAAAGTGGAGACAGAGACACACTTAAAAGACATGTCACACATCCTATCAGATGGCTGAAGGTCAACGGAAATGACATGCTGACTTGTCAGTCAGCTGCCTATCAATGTGTGTGTGAGTGTGTGCTCTGGAGAGAAGCGGAGCCACAGCATTTAATTGAAGGTTGAAGTTATCAGATAGCCTGCGACTCAGATGCCAGTCAAGATGCAGTCACCACGGTGACGCTTCACAGCACCACTGACGACATCAGGAAATGGCTGACTTTGAAGAACGGTGAGGGAGCGGGTAGACAGACACATAGGCAGACAGAATGATAGAGACACAGGCCGACACACAAACACGTTTACAGACAGATGTGGGGCACGCCAGCATGCAGACACAGGCCAGAAGAGGGACACACTTAAGGTAATTAGAGTAGAAGCATGCTCGCAAGGCAAGTTATTTTGGTAGAATTGACATGCTGCACTGCATCCAGGCACCAGGACAATCTAATTATCTACTGGTGAAAAGAGACCAGGGGACACGTAGGTGAGACAGAGAAAGCCCCATCGAGCGAGTGTGACCTCGGCATAAGGATATGGTGGGTAAAGTTAAGTGGGAGTTATGTTTTCAAATGAAAGTGGAAACAGAGGAAGTGGATGGGAAGAGTCCCAAAAAGATGGGGAAATAAGAGTATGAATGATGACAAATCTTGCATGGCAGGTGAGCTGATGCCAAGAACACAAAACAGAGACTTGAACCATCATTCCCTGCTTTCTTGGGAGAACCAAGAATTGCGTCAGCGAGGCACACGTACACACACACACACACACGCGGCTTTTCGATGGGGGGAATCTGGGAAATCAGACGGAAATGAGAGAGGGGGGAAAATATTCCCCAGTCTAATAATCATCATTACAGTTTCCTCTCCTTTTAGCAGTGGGCAGATGGGGATAGGAAGTGACATTTTTCTTCCCTTCCTTCAGCATCTCTTTCCTCTCTTCCTTTTCAGACTGATCCTACATCATCTCCCCTTTTACCGACTGCTAAATAATTCCACTCTTTATCCTCCTGGAAAACACTAACTTGATAGAGATTCTGTAGCTCACTGTGTTTAGACAACAATTCTCAAACTAAGACAAGACTAAGTCCCAAGACAAGGACGTCAATTAAAACACACAGTAACACTTTACCTGCTATTGTCTGCTGTTCAAATAACAAAATCCCAAATTTCATTCCCTTTCTGCCCACCCCAAATAGCTTCAAACTGCAAAGGGCAGTGAGAGCAGCAGTGAAAACAAAAGGGGAGTAGGCAAAAGGATTGGCTTATTACAAGTTACACTGGTAGCATTCAAATACTTGATTTTCAATCTTGGAAAAGGTACTGTACATGTAATTGTGGATGTAGTGGACGGTTTTGCTGTGCTCTATCTTAAACAGCTGAACATCAGTTGACTGTGCTAAAAAACATGTCTTAGTTTTAAGCTTTAACAGTTTTTGCACCAAACAGGTATATTTTCTTACAAAAGAAAGAAAAAAATAATTTCATTTAGACCTGCAGCTGATTTCCCCTGGTTCCAGTCATCACATCTATAAATAACAAAGCTATCTGGCATTTTCCTCTTTTTGTGCAGACTTAATGACCACACTCAGTGGAAGGGGTGTGCATGTGTGTACCAAAATAGAGCGAAAAAATGTCCAAGTGAAATATGTGCCATTTTTGCGTCACCATGAATGTGTATTTGTCTCTACTCGCACATCCTTGCATGCATGTTAATGTGTGCATACATTTTTGTCTACTAAGGTCATCAATGAGTCATCTTGGCCACCAGGGGGAAGCCTAATTAATTTAGTAGCTTTCACGGCAGCTTGTAAACACAATACTGAGTTACAGCCCTGCTCTGCGCAGAGCAGCATAGCACATCGAGCAAAGGCAACACAAGGGTTATCTGAGGATGCCACACTTTTAATAGTTTGTGTGCGTCTCTGGTTGTGTGTGTGTGTGTGTGTGTGAGAGAGAGAGTCATTCCATTAGTATCTTTACAGCTACATGTGGCAAACACTGTTCCACACATCTTCAAAGACCTCCCTCACTCTTCTATTAAATGTATATAGCCATTTGCAGGGTTAGCACAAAATCCACCCCCACACAGTGATTTCACTAGTAATGAAAAGCTACAGGGATCCCACAACAAAAATGGTAGGGGTTTTGGCCATATATCTGCATGTTCTACAGAGAATAGATCATTTCAGTAAGAAGAGCGCAGTATCAAACTTTTCCTTTAAAATAAAATAATTGTCTACAACAGAAACAACAGTAATTTATTTACCAATTAAATTCTGACCAGACAACTGCATATCAACTAACTGATATGACCAGACAGCATCAGTACAGTATATAAGTGTATGTATTTATAATGTCACAAAGGCATTGGTTACACATGTAATTTTGCTATGAAATACCATACCAATCTTGATTTTTGGTAGAAATAAAGGATAATAAAAGCATAATAATTAAAGCAAAAAATAAAGCCATTAGCACACAAAAGCAGCACCAGGTACAAATATGTGACTCTCGCAGCAAATTAGGGGACAGTCCAAAAACCTGAAGTCCTGGCGCTAGAGATGAAAGGTGAAAGACTGGGTTGTGGTTGGTTGATTTAGCGTGAGCTCAGACGCTGGGTCTGGTCTGAGGGTCAGCTGGAGCTAAGCTGATCCAAGCCAGCCCCCGGTGCCCTTTATCAATTCTGTCAGGGGGGAAAGGCAATCCACGCCTGGCTGGGCCTTGCCCTGCTCTACAGTGTCTCTTATCCTTCGTCACCTCCCTCCATTCATTTCCTCACTGCAAGCTACTGGGATTACGAAGAGAAGCGTTGCTCCTCAGGACGTGACACAACCATTCATGTATGTGCCAAAGACTGCTATGAGGACAGGAAGGTGGCTGACTGACTGTGGTCAAAACCTTACACACAATACAGGGCTCTACAGAAAGTAGACACATACACAAAAATAGATTTGTCATTATTCAGGCTCAGACTGGAATTAAATCATTTTTAGGGCAATGCCACTTTGGCCTTTGATAAATTGATACATTTATTGGGGCATCGTGGCCAAAATGTAGGGCACAAAGGCCAAAACCAATGGTACAATAACGATGAGTGATAATAACATTTTATGAAGACAGGATCAACAATTAGGAGTCAGTGTATTGAAACACAGTACCGAGTTTATTTAAACTGTACACTGAATGTTTGACTTTTCCACAAATCTTTTTTAAAATGTGAACATTATATTTATTGCTATATTTTAATGATAAAATAAAGTCTATAAATAGTCCCAATTAATCTGAACAAGTTCAACACCCAACTATTAGCGTTTGAGTCTGAGATCATAGGAGCATTCACAAAAATGACTCAACTTGCTACCAGCCTCCGTTGGATAGCTGTGCTATTTTAGTGGGAGAAGACAGTGGGAATGTGATGCGAACTGAAGATTTCTCACTAAAATACGTGCTGGTTGGTGAATCAGATACACGGCGAATTAAAAACACAGACACTGTTAATTCACAGCCTAGTGTGTGTGTGGTTTTTTCGGCCATTTCCAAAGTAACTCTCTGGTTTGCTGCTTCCCATTTGGTGCCAGAGAGAAGATATATGCGCAAACGGTAAGAAACAGGTTTTTTGACAGCGGAGTTTATTTTGTTTATTTCTATTATTTCAACACAGATTTGTTGTTCACAATGTAACGTTAAAAATACCATACGTGTGCTCCTTTTGTGGCATTGCGCTGAAAAAGTAACGTTAGCAACCCATCAGATCTCACACGGTATAGCTAAACTATGTACGTTCGTGGTTAGATAACACTATGCAGCAGTGGTAAACTTTAAAACACACATGTATTAATGCTTACACTGTACAGTGTCGTTAGCCGTTTGTGCTTATCACATAATGTTAATTGTTTATGTTAACGCAGGTATATCTGCGGGAGTGGGAGAAATCTTGTGCTGTTCAGCGTTATCCCCCCACCCCACCAGCTTTCCGGCAGCACTCCCTCTGAAGGCTTTTACTAACTCGCCTCTTCACTGTTACCATCATCCTCCTTATCTCTACAACCAGTTGCATAGCTCCAATCGTGTACCATTCTTTCCCAGCTGTGAGTGCGTACATGTAAATGTGTATGTCTTTCCATCTGAGAAAAGCCGTCTACACCACCGCTCTAACTAGTGCGAGTGGTAAGTCCAAAAGATTTCCATCTCCTTGAACTGAATATTTATGAAATTGCAGTTTACTTTTCATGACACTCCTCCTTCTCAATCCCCTCCTTCTCTCCCCTCAGCACTAATCTACCGCTGAGTTGGCCCATAAAACACCCCAGCATGCCATGTTTTCCTGACACAAGGACCAATTTAGACTGCCACCTGATAAAGCTTTAATAGTAGTCCATTAACAACTTCCTACAGCAACTATCGTTTAACAAACTTAAAACTGTCTAGACAGTCAAGAGTTGTGTGTTTACTAACCATAAATGAAAAAAGGAGCAAAAAGGAGAGGAAAAAAGACCGAACAAAGAGTGGAGTGCATGAGGAAAGTACAAAGGAGTGAGCAAGAGTGAGAGAGAGAAACAACGGGTATATTCTCAGCGCTGACAGATTGCTGAACGTTCCGCAGCTGTCATTCCAGTGATGACACGCCACAAAGACGCATGGCTTAAGCCAAGAAGACCAAATGTGTGTGTATGTGTGTGTGTGTGTTCACAAATATAAGATGTTGAATCTATTACAGCTGTTGATTTCGGGGTTGATACAAACATCTTGTCTCCTTGCAACACTCAAATTAAAGAAGGAAAAGCAAACAACATATTCCTATAGACATACTATACCATCAATTGTATGTACCTCACAATTATTTTCTGTATTGTGTGTTTCTCAAGACACTGGTTCCAATGTAAATTTTAGTTCTAAAACAATTAAGGCAAATGCACCAATATTATTGTGATACAGCTGCCATAGTGTGAGATGTGTAAATTAGGTACTTACATCAGGGTACTCTTTGACAGGCACAAACAGTTTTTCCTGCAGGTGGACGATGGGTCCGATAGGCTCAGGCAGCTCCAGAGGGTGTCTCTCCACAAGGCCATTCACTGTATCGCTGTACATGTCTTTACGCACTCTGTTGATCTCTGAAACACACCAACATGCACTGTGGTAAGCAACTGAACAACAACAGTACAATCAAACTGTTATTTTTTTATTTGATATATCACTGTCATATTGATTTTGACTTCTGGGCAAAGGTTTAATGTAGCATATAAATCTTTGTTGTAAAAAAGAAAAGAAAAACAGAAATTTGTCAGTTGCCTTGAGTATATTTGTCTTTTATAGACAAACAACTGTGTCTGTTTTTGGAGAGTACTTTGCAAAAATGTATCATAGCCTGTGAGTGTGAAAATATGTGACAACTGAGCATAGATGCTTCCTAATACCTGCAGGAAATGGCAATTTTTCAGAACAAACTGCTCTCACTAAAAATGACATGAATGTGTGTAAGGTATTCTATATGCCAGAGACAGAAGTTAAGAGCTGCATTATTTAGGGGATAAGGCCACCATCTTTCCTTTCTGCCTGGTACTCCCCAGTGGCTGTTCTCTAATAGAGTAGCCTGGGCGAGCGGCTGGGCAGGTGGGGAGAAGAGACGCAGAGAATCGCTCAGGTACATGCCTTCAGATCTGATCCCTCTGTCAGATAAAACTAATGGACCTCTCTCTCACTCACACACTGCCAACAGAGACTTCCGCTCCAGCTCTCTCACTACACACACGCTCAACTCTAATTCACACACACCCCACTTTGACTACCTCTGTAGCTCATACAAATTCACACACCAGAGGAATGCTGTGCTATACAGGTTGAGGAAGAAAAGCAATAATTCATCCTGCCCATCCTGTACGCCTGTATGTGTATACATGTGAGTGTGTCACTGTTGGATGAGGATTGACAGCAGCAGTTGTAACACTCGTTAATAGGAGACACACACTGGTCGCACTTTGTAAGTTCCCACGTTTGCCGTCACTATACTAACAGTCATGCCACTGCCGAACCAAAAAGTTAATCAGCAGGAAAAGTGAAGTCAAAAAAGAGGAGTTTTTGAGTTTTAGTGTGAAACAGCTGAAACAAAATGGAAGGGCTGGTGAGGCCTCGAGGAATGATGTGTGTGGGGTGGCGTGGGGGCAGGTGTTAGGCACTATTTCCATCTCTCATGTGACTTTCGGGCAGTAGGGAGCTCTATATTAAACTCTATCTGGGGAACCTGACACTCAACTATAGATGCCTTTAGTAGAGCATGCCTGACCTCTAAGCCTTAACCTTACACTGAAGCAAAATTGGAAGGTGGGTCAAACTTATATAATTAGGTTTTAGTGTAGTTCTTGTCTTTGCTTTAAGTAAGAATAATTGTACACTTTTACAAATTAAAAAAATAGGTTAAAAAAAAAAAATCAGAAAAAAAATCACGGATTTAGCCATGGAATAAGTTTGTGGGGATTTCCTGTTGAGTTGAAAGTGTTTTCTCTGGAAACTGTCGACAACAGACTGACAAATGTGTGATTGATGGACTCACGGACACTGACAAGCATACACAAACATCTGGCCTGCAGCTGTGTGGACAACACCTGCGGGACACATCTGAACCATACAAACAAGCCAGGAGACTCAGCCCAGAGTGCCTCCTTCCCAAACAACATGAGCTCAGCACTCTGGTCCACACCGATACTCCCATTCCTCCCTAAAGATGAATTCATCCTCATGGTATCTAGCCCAGAGGACAGATTACATCAGTCCTAACCAAAACCAGCGGCTTCAGGCCACATCCAGGCTTTGTGTATGAACAGAGGGGCTTGGCAGTGACACATCATACAGGGAGGAGATCGGAACAGCATAACACAGAGAGTAATGGGAATATAAAAACAGGACAGTTAATTAGAAGTGATTGTGTTCTATGTCCAAAAGAACCCTCAAGTCCATAAAACTTGAACATGATGGCCTTGTGTTTTAAGAAACAATATTTTAACCACAAAGTCATAAATTTAATCTCTAACTCCTTGATGGATATGCAAATCTATCCATAGCCTTATCACTCATAGTTAGTATTTCCTCTACTAAATGGCGTGGCAAAAATGAAACGCTCATACTTACTTTAAATATTACAACCTTACTTGCTGTGTCTGTCTCTTCAGGCTAACATTAATAAACACAGAAGAGCTATTTAACAGACCACTGGTGGGCTAAGCATGTGTGTAGGAGCCATCAATGACGGGTGAAGAGCAGCCAATGGTCTGTAGGTTAGAAAATCAGTTCTCTGCACATACCTTACAACAGAAGCAAACAGACTGTATGCTATTTGCAAAGTCCAATGCATCCAGGAACATTCGTCTTTCAGATAACGAGAACATAAAAAGAAGTGCGCACAAAACAGCCACCAGCCTTCTAATTCTATTTCCTCTCGCTGAAATGCCACATTAACATTAGGGGGCCGTGCTGGGCCATCAGTGGAGACGTGCGGCATTTGACAACCTCTAATTTCAGCACGGCAAGTCTTTTCTGAAGCGCTGCACTCACCCAAAAAGTTACCCCCTGCCTTGCACGGCCGACAAAATCATTTGTCTAGCTGTCCACCCTGGCAGAAAAGGCTGATTTTGTAAGAAAGACACAACGGAGGGAGACTGAGGATTACAATCTTGGAAAGAACAGACAAAAGAGAAAAACAATCAGCTGGAGTAAGAGAAGGGTAGGCTATCAAATGAAAACTTCCCTTGAACTTTGGCATTAGATGTCAAACATTTGGAGTATCTATGTGTTTAACTGTAGCTTTAGCTGTATGAGGGGCAGTAACAGATCCACTCTTACTCCACTTCAGCCATCTCTCAGCTCAGTGTCAGTGTGTCATCCACAACCTGACTCAGCAAACCACACACATAAACAGCATTTTCTGTCAGAGCTGTCTATTTACCTGTGGGGGGTGGCTGCACACACACAGACACACACACTCTGGAAGAGATCATAATATCTCGGTTTAGTGTTTTACCCAGACATCTGTCAGGAACAAACAAAAAAATCAACCTTGAGAGTAGTTGGAGGGCAGAGTAGGTTTGATGAGACAAAGACAGAGGAAAGAGGGAGAATTACAACCACAGTGCTGAACAAGCAGAGTGTAGTTGTATTCCTCTTAACTTGCACTGCTCTTTTCTGCCTCATTGTAAGTTAAAACACATTTAATTTTATCCTTCTCTATATTGTTTCTCTCAATTTCTGCCCTTTCTCAAATCTGCAGTGAAAAAAGAAAATGTCACAGGCTGTGGCTACAGATCTATCTGCCCTTTGTAAGCTCAAGTAAAGACCGTTTCTCCTTCTTCTTGGTGATCTTGGCAATGGGGAGAGATGAGTGCCCAAAGGGAAGGATGTGGGTGAGGAGAATGGCAGGTGGAGGCGGTTTGAGAGGTAGTGGACTGAGAAATATGGGAGAGGAAGTGGTTGTAAGTTGAGAGCCAAGAATCAAAGTGTGGTGTGGTGGGTGGATGTTAAGTGTGAATGTTTATTCTTGACCTTGAAAAATGCGGTTTGAAACAAAAAAACTTGATGTCCACTTACTAGTTTTTTCTGGACCTTTCAACAGCTTCAGTGGAGGGTTGTTAGCTCAGTTGTAATTATGTGACCCAAGTATTAAACTTTAGTAACGTGATTATACTATTAGTCTTTAAAATAATGTTTTGACTTTATAAAACGCTTATAGAGTAAACATACAATACAAAAATGTATTTACTGATAAGCAATATGAAATGTGTTGACTTCATGTAATGAAGCTTAAATGAATGAATGTGCACAATTAGCACTTTGATTAGCGCCTACCACTTCCACGATTGGTTCTTTAGCAGGCCGACTATTCCATGCCATACCAAAAGTGAAAAAAGTGAAAACAG
Source organism: Siniperca chuatsi (assembly GCF_020085105.1). Lineage (NCBI taxonomy): Eukaryota > Metazoa > Chordata > Actinopteri > Centrarchiformes > Sinipercidae > Siniperca > Siniperca chuatsi. The sequence continues at coordinate 17,375,410 of NC_058056.1, forward strand.
CACTAAGGGGCATATGTTCAGATTTTTACCCACACAGAGACTATTACTCCTTGATAAGACAAAGTAGAACTAGGACTAGGCTGGAGAGTCATGTGCACAAGGGAGGAAAAGATAGAAGGGACAGAGAAAAACAAATCCATTAAGCATATCTACTCATCTAAATGAGTGATATTTGACAGCCAGCCACCATGAACTCCACCACCATGGGATAGGGAAGCTTCTCATTGATTTACCGAGCCTGATGCCAAAAACATGATTACATAGAAGCTACACTGGCTGAACCAAGGGAAGCAGTTCAGGAAAGGTTGAGATGGGAGAGAGGAAAGGCATAAGACGACAGAATAGCCACTTCAGGTAGGAATATTTTCTAATAGGCATGCCCAGACGGCAACCGTTATCAGCTGATATTCAGAAAAAATATACAAATCTGGAGATCGAGATTAATGCTTTCTAGGATCTTGACCTCTCCAATATGGCGACCGCGCAGACACATAGCAGCGACATACGGCAGGCTCCCTTCTAATCAAGATGGCAACGAAACTAACGAAAACGATGATTTATTCATCTCATGTCATGTCTAACGGTAATGGATCTTATGGATGGAAATAATCTGCAGATGCTACGGTTCAAACTGAGATCAAGCGCTTCTATGGGTGTCAGTTTTTGAGTCGAGACAAAGGCCAAAATGTGGCTAGCAACAGACTAGGTTTGCCTTGTTTTTAGCCTAGCAGTTGTTGATCGCTTGCTGCCGGTTAGGAGGACTGAGGAGTCAGCAGATGGTATAAAACAGATAAGTGCTGGATTAAATCTACACTTCCCTGGCAAATTTTGTGATTGGTAACTAAGGACAGGGAGAGATGGTGATGCATCAGAATTAAAAAAAAAAAAAAAAAAAAAGCTAAGCGATTTCTGATTCTGGGCAGTTAAATTATAATGACTTGATGAATAAAACTTTGGTCATTCATTGGAATTTCAAGGACTTTTTAAGCGCTTCAAGGTATTCCGGTACTTGATTTTTTAATACTGCTATACGAGCTGCTATAACAAAACAAAAAACGATCGGTATCGGCTAATACACGGCAGATATGGCTCAAAGACGTCGGTGGCAAAAAACGCGATCTGGGCATCCTTATTTTCTAATGTTCTGCATCTAACATGATGTAATGAATATAAACACAGCATGAGGACAAACTTGGGGAATCAAAGTTGGAGCAAAGAGATAGGCAAGAGAGAGAGAGGGCAAAAGTAAAATTAAAAACAATGGAGTAGTCCAGAAGGAGATACTGTAATCAGGTTTAAGACTGGTGAAGATCATTCAGCTAGACCTGCTCCACTAGAGAATGGGAACAAGTCCATTAAGAGCCCAAAAATAGACCTGCTCCATAACTGCTGTGTCCTCACACTGTGGCTCACAGCAAAATGTCCTGACCAGAGCACATCTGTCCATATACGTGTTAAAAAAATGTGTGTGTGCGTGAGAGTGAGAAAGAGAGAGCAAAAGAATTGTAATGGGTGAGTAATCAGTGTGTAACGTTTCTTTTGCAAGCACTATTTTCTGGTTGGTAAAGACATTTCGTCAAATCTAAGAACCCAATTTTTTCAAATATAATTTCCAATACAGGCTAATGTGGTATTTTTTTCTGGAATGGGAAAATGTATATTCTTCACTTCCCGGTGTATTCAGTCTCTTTTGTCCCACTTTATCACTATTTCTGCTTCTTTCTCGCCTCCCTTCAGCTCTGCCTTTCCTTTGGCCCCTCTTTCCTTGTCTGCACTGTCTGTTTGCTTTGTTTAATCACCAAACTAACGTGCTATGACACGTTCCTATAGCACACCGTCACCGTTGCTGCCAGCAGCCACAGAAAGCCACATTCAGCTTGGCACTTCTTCCCCTTCCTGCATGCAGTCACAGTGACAGCCCCAGAAAACATTGCATTTGCCACTGGTTATGATTAATGGCTTTACTGATTGCTGTTCTTGGCCATCACCACACCTCCACACTCTGCTTTTAGCATACATATTCTCAAAGGTTCAGCCAGATTAGAGGAGGTGGTAAACTGCATGTCCAACTTCTCAGTATTTCTGACGTAATTAGGAATGTAAGGATGTGTTCACCTCATGGTTTGATTTGATAGACGGGTTAGTCTGCTTAGTCAGTCTGTTTTTTTTTATAAGAGAAACCAAGTTCGAACCAAACTTGATTTCAACAAATTGCAAGTCTTGCTCTTCAGGTGTAGCTCTACAATACACATTTTTACATTTTTTATTTTTATATCAAAATATAAATGTGTTGCATATGTAGTTGTAATAATCCTAATGTGAGTTTACTGTGTTCTGTCTTTAAAAAAAAGGTAGAAGAAGGAATATTCCCATTTATATTTACCTTTTACGAACTGCAACTTCGTAGCACCTGTTTCCATTGATGTCTTCATGGTAAAATAATTAAACAAGTAAGTTGAGTTGAGGGAGAGTGTGGGGTTGATGTGTAACAAACTGTCTTTCCTGTCTCTTTGTCAGTAGACTAAATATGTGGCAGTGGCTAGTAAAGCAAGGTAGAGGAGAGATGTAGCAGTGTTTCCTGCTCGTTTCCTGCTGAATTTGTTAAGCAGATTTTTCTCTAAGGCAGTTTCCCTCCTCCTTCCATGTGGAGTATTATTTCTGTAGGTTCACTATCTCAGGAGAGCCTTGCCTACAAACACACAAAAGCTCATTAGCTCTTGTGTTTGCATGTTTAGTTGGGTGTTTGTTTTTACATGTATTAGCCTTTGTGGACTTAAGTTTGTGTCAGTACACACGCATTCCTGTGCATTGTTGGACCATAGCTTAACGTTATGTGAGTCATTACCTACGTGTGTGTTTTCAGGCAGCTTCAGCTCATTATTGATGATCAGAGAGCGGAACGTACTGCTTTCGGGATACGTGCATGTGTACATTTGCAAACCCAGCATGTATATACTTTATGCAATTTCTGCACCATAGTGTATGCCTTTAAAAGAGATTGTGTTACTATAGGTTTGTGTAAGCATTTTATATGCATCATATGCATGACAGCATAGCTCCTCTGTGTCTTGGTTTGCCGTTTACCCATGAGATGTGTAAGCATGTGTGTATGTGTATGAGAGTGTTTCTGTCTTTTAATATTTTTTTACCTGGCATGGGGAGGAGAAGATCCAGAAACCTTGTTACGCCAGTCGTTTATTTAGTGGCCTATCTACTTAAAGACCTGACGCTGGAGCTTTTTACCCAGCCTGCCTTAGGCGAATCCCTGACACACAACATAAATCTCTCCCTCTGGCTGCCAGCAAACCGCACCGTCATTTCTGTCTAGAGCCATTTAGACCACTCAGCCTGTGGGGGCCAGCGCTGATATCCACATCATGTCAGGGTTCAGGAACTGTGTGGATGAGTCACTGTAAAGCAAAGCTGAGATGTATCTTTCAGTACTATTTAGGGCTGCACGATATGGTAAAAAAAATCATATTACGATTATTTTGACAGATACTACAATTGCGATATGATTCACGATTAGTGGGAATGTTCATTTTAGAAATGACTATTGAAATGATGATGTGACATTTGCTCGGGTCTGTACCAAGCAAACATGTTTTATTGCATCTGGAGAACAAACATTTGTAGGCCAGGGCATCTCTGCAGCACTGTAGTAGAGGGTTGGTTACTGATACCTGTACGGTACCAGTACCTGGACTTCGGTACTGGTACCCAACGGTACTTTACTCTCTCTGTAATAACAAAATTGTTATTTCAGTTGTCCGAGTCCAAACTTCTTAATTTCAACATTGTTATTTATTTAGAAATTTTACCTCACTGCTTCACTTAAAGTTTAGTTGTCCATGGAGGGTAAGTTAACTTCTTCGGCGCTGGCTGCAGGCGTGCTAACGTTAACTACGGCTGCTGCGGGGGACTTTGCTTTTCGGCTTTTCAGCTTTTAAATACATTTTATGTTTGACTAAGAGTTTCCTCAGGTTAGACATGTTGCCCGGGCCAGCTTTACAGTTTGCATTACAAATATTGCAGTGAGTTTTGAAAAGCGTAACCACACTTGTGACTGCTTTCGGCTCACCATTGCCCTGACTCGGCAGCCCTTTTTACACAGAGGTCCCGCAATACTGCCGTAAAGAAGAGCCGTCATTATGCCTGCTATGCTTTTTTACATTAAACCAAACAACGGCGGTTTGATTTCGATAATATTTCAATTCAATTTTATTTATATAACACCAATTCATAACAGAAGTTCTCATTGCACTTTTCTTATAGAGCAGGTCTAGACCGTACTCTTTATATTATTTACAATTACATTTCAATTAATTGTGCAGCCCTAGTACTATTGTTTGAATTTGATAGTTAAAATATATTGTGAGAACATAGACATTATCAAAGTTTAAATTTAAAGAATAGGTTAATACTTTTCCACGTCTGTCTCACAATGCGCACACGCCATACTAAAAAAGTTTTTGGTAGCTGCAACTGCATATTCCTCCTGTCCGTACTGGCTGTGAGGTGATCCCTTATTAGTGTAACTCCTATGTAAGAGATGGATGACCTTGTTCTGTGCCAAAATGCTGTTGTGTGCCAAAAGTTCAGCCAAAGCTAATATGATGCTTCAACAGTCTGGGTTAGTCAAATCAAGTGTGTATCTTCCAAAGTTAGTTGTTTTGTTTTTTTTTTACAAAATTACCTCTGTGTTTGTGCACTTTAAGGGGAAACACAAACAGGGAATTTTCTGCTAAAAAGACTTAGAACTTTGGAAGATACCCAATAAGTAATCTAATGAAAACAAAAGACAATATGTCTATTATGCTCCAGCTTAATTACGAAACTATTCGGATGTGAATGAACATTATTGTTGGGGACTCAAGCACTTGGTGTTTTCTACGACTGAGTATAGTCCCAGATCCACAGCAATATAAACGCTCTATGCCGTTCGTTACTGCCTTTTCTCTCTCTGAATCTGTGGAAAGAGGCTGCTTGGATGCCATGGGGAGAACGACTTGCACCCTAGAGTGTTTTAGACTACTGCAAGTAATAGACACACTTGGGTAATGTTGTCCCAAATTAGTTGGTTTGTTTGATGTAGCCATTTCCAGAGACATAACATTGCCTTAATTGGGTTGAACAGTGCTGATCCACAGTTCTCTTCTGACATACTCCTGCTTGTCCAGTGTTGCAATTATTTACTGGGAAACCATAATCTTCCTTCCCTCATAATTATTTGGTTCATAGGGTCTGGAAAACTGAAACAAGTTGCATACCGAACAGAGCATCCTGTACTGAACATTTTGTGATTAATGTGTACTGTCACACTCCTACTATCCATTATATTACATTTAGAATCTGGTAAATTGTAAACAGTGGCAAGTTAAGTAATGACCCTCTGGCTACAGGGTGTTGACATTAAAGTTCACTAACGCAAATATTCCCTAAAGCAAACTCTAAGGACAGGATATTTCAAACTTAAACTTGGTATTTTCCTTGTAATAACGGAAATACATATGCTTTTCTTAACTATGCTGGTACAGCATACTCATTAACAGCACAGGAATAGTTTGTGCATGAACATCAAAGGATTCTGCAGTGTAGGCCTACTGTTAAATCAAAGATTAGGAAGTAAAAATAAGACAGAAGCATGAGAAAACATTTTTTTCCTTCACAAAGAGGGAGGGGAGAGAGAGAGAGGCAGCTGTGAGTTGACGATAAGACCCAGAAATGCATACGTTTTCATGGCTCAGTCACCCCCACCAATGCACACTATACTTCTGCTCTCTGCTTTAAAAGAAACCTCCGTCTTTCATATGCTTGGCCTGCCAAACCCCTAAACTGTTGAAGTGGAGTGTCGTCTTGGATAAAGTCGTCTGTGCCGTGAATAAAGGGCAGGAATGCATTAAACGGCCAAATCCTTTCGCTTGCAACGGGTACCCAGGCTTTGTGATTGCTAAAGTGCACAGCTTTAAAGTGAAAAGGCTTGTTCCTCGCATGAGTCTTGTTTCACTCAGCACCGGCACATTTTTAGGTGTATCTGTGATTGCTGTAGTTTTTTTGGAAAACAACCACATTTTTATCTATATTTACCTCAGCTTCCGAGCCACTTTCCCCCCCATCTGTTTAAATCTTGAATTGAGCATGCATGTGCAAGCAGGAAAAGATGGCATGATTTCGAACATTACAGGTTTTTGATCTTAAATCCCCCTGAACAGGGAGGACTCATTCAGTCTCTCTGCAGAGTTGAACATTTGATCACCTTCGCTTTAAGATTAATTGGTGTTAAATTCAATCTGTTTCAAGTGCCAGATATTATCAGCCTAATACCAGGCATCACAAGGCATCTAAAGCTGCTTTCCTCAGGCAAAGCTGATCAGTTTGACTCGAGTGACTACTGTCACTTTACAACTGCAGCACCAGCAGTAAAAGATGAACAGGTGCAGTGATTGTCCTGGAAAACGTGGCTCAAAAGTAGGTCAAGTTAACTGAGGCTTGAGAAGGCGTTATGATGCCAATTTTGAGATCATGATAATTAGTGAGGCAAAGTCATTAATCAACTGTCAAGTGGCCAAGAAATACAGTGTTACAGAATGTCCTAATGTGGCAAGACCACAAAGACGGTCTTAAAAAATGCTAACAGTCAGAAAATGTTGTTGTGGTCCCAAAACCGGCAGCTTCCAAGAGTGTTAGTACGTGTCTAAAAAATGAAATGACAGAATGGTGATTACTAGAGCTGTTACTTGGAAGTTGCCAAAATGCTTCACACATTAATGCCAGCTGTCTTTGGAATGGTAAGATGGAAGGAGAAAGACCGGCAGGCCATGTTTTGCTATGTATTTTATTTTAATCCCATTTTATCCCATTTAAAAATGTGATCTATTTGGTTTGTTTTCATTTTTTATTTGACGTTTTTGTTTACATGTAACACTACAGTTTAAAGATGTTAACAATATCAGTCTTGCAAAAGGCAGGATTCTCTCTCCTGAACTCTGACTTTTTAAAAATCAAGGTTGTCTTTCATTCAGGCCAATCAACTGGGAAGACAAATTATCGAAAGTTTGGTATAAAAAAAAGTAGCATCTCTTTCTAAGACATATTTCACTAAAGGGTGTTTTCATAGTCACATTTGACTGAACTACCAGGGTAAATAATTTACATGATTCCTAGAAACGTTGTAGCAAAATCCCATGTTATCCTCCTCACTCACACCACCATGCTATCTCATCCCAAGCTAAAACAGTGAAATAAAACAGTATCTGTTGAGCTATTAAGACCTCAGACTAAAATTAGAACAAGGGATCATCACATTTGATGATGTGGAACTGCTTTATGGGGTTGTGTGCTGGTGGGGGGCACGCTGGCAGCTTAATGAGCCATAGGAGTACCAGTTTTGCGCACTTAGTGGGGTCTACCATAGAGTGAGGTGAAACTGGCAGGGAGGGCTGGCTCAATACTGAACCATAAATGGCTTACTCTTAATGGTTGCCACAAGGGGCCAACGTTCATTACTCTCTGCGTGGGGGGACTTTCAACAGGATCCTGGGGTGAAACTTGTGAGTGCATGCACACTCACACACACTTAAGTTTGAGGGAGGCACCCCAAGGCGAAGGTGGAAAACTACAGAAACTGTTTTCTTTCCTTCACACCCTCACAGAGATATAATTCCCTTGCAGGACGTGTTAGTGTGGTAGTTAACAGAATGCCGAAAGCTCCTTCTCATGGTAGTTTCATAATATTGCTAATTATTCAGCGATTGCGAAAATATTCTATTCTAATCCAGCACAGCAAAAGCTGGAGTTCTGTGCTAATACTTCCTCTCTCCTCGCTTCACCTTTTAAAGTAGCCCAATACCCTAGCTCAGCTGAAACAGCCAACCTAATGCACACAAATGCAGACTCAGGCTCCTTCTAAAATACCAAGCAAAGATATTTTACTGCTGCTTTTGCCATCTAGAGGGGGAGCGATATGTAGCGTTAAATTGGAAGCCACAGCAATAGTCATTTAACAGTCTGGCTTTAAGAGAGAAGCCTCATGAGATGAAAATGGTTTTACAAATTTGAGGATATACTAAAAAGAAACAGCTTGGAGGAAGAAGGCCACCTTTTACTTCCATGAGATATAACCTGTATCTGCATGGCTTCATGCATACTAAATGGGATGCTTAGTTATGACAGGAGCATTCAGAACTGGTGGATTAATTAGTATAAACACAAACACACACAAAGCATGAACAAAGCACGCGCGCAACAGCCAAACAGATTGTTGGTTCTTCTGCATCTCGTGGGAACTCATTTCACAGACTTTACCTGCCAGTGAAATCAGGCAGACAAATAAAAGCGAGACCTGAGCCTTGCTACACCGTGCTACACAAGAATCCCTCCCTTACTCTCTGTTTTAACCCATTTAACTCTACTTTCAGCACTACTTAGGTATCTAGAAGCACAACTGTTTAATCCACTGACAAGTGTTGTGGATGCCCCGGAGTGTGGCCTCAATGCCCCTTCTAAAATGAACTACCCACACGATATGCCCTGTTTTGAACTGGCTGTTGTGCCCTTAAAAGAAAGTTGCGAATTTCCTCATTTAAAACTACATGCGACGCAGCAAGTAAACTCACATTTCCCAGTGTCTGTCATCACGCTGGACATCAGACAACAGTAGCACGAGATTTCTCCCACTCCCACAGACAGCTGTGTTAATGTAACCAATAAACATTAACAGCTAACACGCTAGCTAACATTAGCTAACAATAAGCGTTATGTGATAAGCACAAACAGCTAACATTAATAAGCATTAATACACGTGTCTAAAGCTTACCGGGATATTGCTGCATAGTGTCAGCTAACTACGAACGTACATAGAGTTTATAACTTGTTGTGAGATCTGACTGGGTGCTACTTTTTCAGTGCAATGCCACGAAAGGTGTTTTTCCCTGATAATGCTAATGTCACATTGTGAACAACAAATCCGTGTTGAAATAATAGAAATAAACTCTGCTGTCAAATAAACTTTCTTACAGACTGCACATATATCTCAGGAAGCAGCAAACCGGGTTGTTACTTTGGTAACGGCCGAAAAAACTCCTCAAATACCGTCACACTCACGATAGACAGTGAATTAATAGGTTATGAGTCGGTGTTTAATTCGACGTGTATCTGATTCACCAAACAGCACGTATTTTAGTGAGAAATCTTTTGGAACAGTTCGCATCACATTCCCACTGTCTTCTCCCACTAAAATAGCACAGCTATCCAACGGAGGCTGGTAGCGAGTAATTTTTTTTTAATGCTCCTATGATCTCAGACTAATAGTTGATCATTTTGACCACCCTTAGCCTTATTTATAGACTTTATTTTATTATTAAAATATAACAATAAATATAATGAGTTCACATTTAAAAAGACATCATTTTGTGGAAAAGTCAAACATTCAGTGTACAGTTTAAATAAACTCATCACTGTATTTCAATACACTGACTCCTAATTGTTGATCCTGTTTTGTCTTCATACAATGTAATTATCACTTATTGTTATTGCACCATTGGTTTTGGCTTTTGTGCCCTACATTTTGGCCCGCAATGCCCCAATAAATTTGTATTTATCAAAGGCCAAAGTGGTCTTGCCCTAAAAATGACTTAATTCCAGGCCTGAGGGCCCAGGCATACTTTTACAAAAATGCATCCGCACTTGCACAGACATACACACATCCCACAACAATTGAGGGGATGCTATGTGTAATGAAGCACAGGATGCATGCTGTGAGCTATACAAGATGTGAGAATACGAGATAAGGAAAGGGAAGAATAACAGGATGAAGAGTCAGGATGCATGCTGATGGGGTGTATGTCTGTGGATTAGAAGAGCAGTTCTTGGCCCTGTTTTGTGTTGACTGTTGCCCTGGAACCATTTCCTCTGGCCTGTGAAAAAGGGGGTATCCCTTTGCTTGACATTTCCTGTCAGTAGGCTATTGTTAGAACATAAGGAAGGACTATGGCTCAAAGGGTGGCCAAAGAGTTAGGTAGAATAACTGAGCTGAAAATGTAGACCAATGATCAGAGGATCTAAAAGCACTTAGCACTATTAATCTATAAAAAAAAAACTTATCAACTACACCTACCCCTACATACAACTGCCTCCTCTGTCATGCAACAATGGCAGGAAAGGTCCAGCTGTCAGGGGAGGAAAGAGAGAGGAAGGAAAGGCTCCGACTGTCAACGTGACTGGGGAAGATAACATGCACTGTGCTTCCTGTCCCCACCCCTGTAACTAAGGAAACCACAGTGCTCACAACCAATGGGGAAGATGGGAGGGAAGGAATATAATTTGTCATACTCTCCACCATCGGTTTAAAAAAAAAAGATTTCTAACTTTATGTGTCTATGTGATCTAATCTCTCTCTTTGTACTCTGATCCAAAGGGATAATTTACCCATGCTTCAATGTGCTTCCAAATAATCTGAATACACAGGAAAGCACCATGCTTATGATGAGATTATGAAGTATACTGACAGAAAACCACATGGTTAATGTGAAGGGAATGAAATGGGAGATGGAAACATTCAGGTGGTCATTTCCATCACAGTTAAATACTGTCAAATGGCAACACAGCGAAAGGATAAGACATGGGCTGCATTTTAACTGTAAACCTTGGGCAAATCCTTACATCAACGGTGACGGTGACAGATGGGAGCAGCAGGAGCCTGCCAGAAGTGCAGTATTGAGAATGTCAACAAACAGAATGAAAAAAAAATCTCTTTATTAATTATGTGTTTGGTAGGTGGGGGAGTGACAGAATGAGGAACAACCACATTCCTTTCCCTCACTCATAATCAGGGAATGAGGTATCTTGATTACAACAAGAAAAGCATTGATGCCACAAAACCAAGAGAGAAGCATACAGTAACACCTGCCTTCAAGTATGTTTCGTTAGCAATTCATCTTCAGTACTATTTTCTGTGACAGATGGTCAGACATCCACACTGAGCACTGACCTATAGCAAAAGGGTTTTTCCTGGATCAAAATGAGAGACAAAGGTGGTACCTCAAACACCTTGTCACCTACTTAAACTTGATTTATTTAAAGAGGACAGTAAATGTAAACAGACAGATACGCAAGGTCCCATCTAGCTATCTATCTAAAGCACTATCATTGAAAAATAGTGATTTGGTGTTAATACAAACCTCAGTTTAAATAATTGATATATAGTTTAAATAAACATTACAAAGAAAATATAGTTATAATCTGATGCAATCAAATATAACAGCCCTGCAATAACTCCCTCCTTTAGGAATCTTATCATATTCATGCTGATAAGAGTGTGCCAGAGAGGCATCGATTCAACTCTGCTTGCTTCACATGCTGTGTTTGTGTTCTTGTTGTATTGGATTGCATTTTAATGAAAAAAAAAAAAACAACAACAAAGCATTAATGAAAAGAGCTCAATGTCATCTTTCCTTTTCGATATACACTTGCTCGGTGCCAGCTAATTAGGTACTCCTAGCTACAACTAATGCAGTCCACCCATAATAATATAAATGAGGTGGACAACATATTTGAAACACTGCTCAGTATAATGCAAAACAATTCAACAGCACTACAAACTAAAGCCTTCAAAGTGTCCATGATGTTGAATCAACAACAACACCCCTCCCCAAACTGTTTCAACAAAGACATTGTGTACGGTATACCATCAATACAAGCAACCACTGACTCATTCAGACGAAAGTCACCGGTTAACAGCTGATCCGTAACACTGGTACTTTGACTTTCCCCTTCCTCATTGCTACCTGGAGGGGTTATCTTATCTTGCTATGTTCACCTCTCATTATCTTGAAGTGATTTTGCAGTTGCAATTACAGGTGACAGTGGTGCATTTAACGCAATGCAGAATTTGAGGACGCTTAAATTCTCTATGCAGAAAAACCCTTGGAAGGAATGAGTTTTGAACACTGGAAGACAAACAGGTTACATCACAAAGTGTATATATGTGTCTGTCAGCTGTTGTTTCATCCCCAGGCACAGGGCCTGCTGGGGCTTGTAGCTACCATCTCTTCAACTCCAACAGCCATTCAGTCACTGTCCCTGGGTGTGACAACACACAGACTTACATCATAGCTGCTGTCTTTGTGCTCTCCATTGTTTTCACAGCCTGACATACCATTTTGCCATACCACATCAAACACCTACTCTTGTAAAATAAAAATTAGACATACAGGAAATTTGTTAAATATCTGGATGGATATGCATGTTCCCTCTGCCAGAACTTTGTTCTGAGCCAAGTATCCATGGATGGATCGTGTGCAAGTGTTGGTAAGTCAAACTGGTACATGGAACTGGAACAAAGAGGTCTGGCACTGTTTAGAGATGCTTTAGAAAAACTCTGTCTGATGCACTTCCAGATATCAAGATTGCTTGTCTTGAAGGACAGACAATGAAAAGAAGAGGAAAAGGCTTCCCCTGACCTACTCCCTTCTGTCTGCAGATCATCAGAGGAGCTGCTCTTTGGCTGTGTGTTTGGTCTGGTTGTCTGCTCCTGAAGATCACCCAGCTGATCTGTTTTGTCTGCCAAGTCACGCTGAATGTAGCATTTCGAGCATTTAAAAAACAAAGATGTTGTAATGGCTGTAACTTCTGGGTCAGAGTGTCATAAAGGGAGAAGAGGGACAGTCGCTGACTCAACTGTCATTAACCAAGCCTCCACTATGCTTAAGCCTTTAAACATCGATATGCCTCAAAGCGCTTGGGTGTGAGGGCTTAACAATTCTGCAAGTGCATAGACTGTACATGTGTACAATTACAGCGGGTGCAGACATGTTGTTCTCTACCAACCAACATTTGAGCATGGGAGTGATTGAGGGGAGAGCCAAGCGCATACTTGGGTCCATAACGCAGACAGTGAGAGCTGGGCTGATGCAAACCGACAGACCACGTAGCAGGCCTTTCATGTCACCACTGGTCCTCACATGAAAGAGGCAATGTAGCCCCAAGGCTGGATTTCTGCCACACATACGAGTAGAGAGGAAAGCTGCAAAAGAGAAAACAAATGGAAGAAGGGAGTGGGTGAAGAAAAACCTGGAGAAACAGGAGATGAGAAGAGAACACCAAGAGAGGGGAAAAAGAGGGTGACGGGAGCTGTGGAGTCACTCTACTAAAATAAATAGGTAAAAAGGCAACGCCAGGAAAAATGAGTCATTCCCTAAAGAGAACAGATACTGATTTTCTCCTTTGGAAAACACCATGACAACGATAGAGGGCAATATAACATAAACAGATGAGAGGGATGCATGTACATGTTTAAGACAGAAAGGAAGAGATAAAAGGGAGAAAGCAAAGCAAACTGTATATGCATCTGGGGTGCAGACAGGGAGAGTAGGATTATATACATGGTGATGAGGGTGGAGGAGCAGAGAGAAAACCGAGATCTGGTTCATCGAAAGTGTCAGACGCTCAATAAAAATAAGGTTGCAGGAAGAGCTCCCATCACAAACACCCTAAACTCGTGTCAGATAAATACTCACCAAGAAAGAGAAGGGGAGAGGAAAGGAAGGGTGGAACAGGGAAGGGGAGAGAAGGATTAGAGAGGACAGAAAGAGAAAGTCCATCTCCTGGCAGACTATTCTTCACCTGCCTCACCTGCTGTGTCTACACACCGTCCATCCCAAGCTGCCTTTAACCTTCCCTAGAGGACCACTAACAATAAATGATTTAATTTACCCACACAATGCAGGTGATCACAAACATATATCCAATCCAAAATTCTAACTTTTATAGCAATGTGAGTCAAATCACTCCATCTCTAAAATCACTGTGCTCCATGTCAGTAAGCTTGTCCTGGCACATCCTGCAAGAAAATATATACACCAGACAGACAGGAGCAGCTGTAATCTTATCCAAGGCGACAATAAAGCAACACCTTGTAAGTCTTTTATGAGCAACATTCCTATGCAATGACACTGAACCGAGATGGTGCGAGTTAAGGCTAAAGTGTACTGGAGCAGCACCTACAAGGCATAGAAAGACAGTCTAACTGTGCCAGCTGGTTGTGCATCATCAAACTACTTTAAAGTAACTTTTTTTTTTAAACCTCAATTAGGAGTTGTGTGACCTGTCAAACATGGCAGCAGGAATGTTTCTGCACACATAAGTTACTTAAAAACAACCAATTTAGCCTAAACTAAAGATACCCTCCTTGCCACACTGCCTGACATTGTTGCTAGACCAAGTTAGAAAACAACAACAACAACAACAAAAATCAAGAAGTCAACTTGAAGTCAAGTAAAACTGGATGCTTCATGGAGGTGTTCTTGCAATCCGTAGATGCCTCCAGTGTGAAGATTATATTATAGATTAGCAACCTAAGATTTAACCCATTGATTGACTGCAGCACCACTACAACACATGATGTGCATTCATCATATGCTCAATATAATGATGTTTACATTGTTTCATTCACTGTACATTAACACAGGGCAATAATTGCAAGGAAATGGCTTTGCTTGCTGGATCACAAAAAATTAAAAGCATATGGTTACAGATCCACACACACACACAATATACCCCAAGTAATCATGTTAACATTCTCCTGTCCACTTTGTGATAGAAAGCCATGTTTGCGACAAGAGGCTTACACTGGCAATGGCTTTTCTAGACTGTATGGCTTTTCTGTATTGGTTTTGTTTTACAGACAGCACTTGTGTGGATACTTGTATGTGAACTGGTAGGAATGACCCAGTGTGTACGTCTGGCCCATTAAAGCACAAAAAGCCATTGTGTATCATTAGCTGAGGAGGAGGAAGGGAGAGAGAGAGGGGTGGAGTATGAAGCTGAGGGAAGGGTTAGTGACCTTCCTCATAACCAACCAGATGACCTCATTCACAGCACATAGGAATCTCTGTCTCCCCCCACTGTTCTTTATCACATTCACTATCTTCCCCTCGCTCTCAGCAGCCTTGCTCGCCTTTTTCCTTTCAGCGAACACAATCAATCAACTGAGCAGGGACAAGCCTCATGCTCACTAACCCTTTCATATACACAGCACATTCTTTCCTGCCAGTTATCTGTGGGTTTTTATGCCAGTCTTTCCTATGTTACACACAGTGCTAAAGAGGCTCTTTTTTCACCAATTAAAGCCTAATCATACAAAACCACCCATTGTTTCTGCTCCGTAATCTCCCAACCACTGAACTGATAAGGACAGACAGACTTAAGCCTCATCACAAACAGACAAGTGGTGACAACCACTAAATAAACAAAACAGACACAAAACGGTTTCACTTGCAGTTGTATAACGCTGACTTTGTTCATGTGCTGCAACTTTGGGTTTGGAAGTGTTGCACATGGGCATAAATTATGTTTAGCAAATCATGTTTTACATTACAGCACAAGACTGCAGGGCAGACTGCCACTGTAAAACACAACTGTGCAACACATGTAATTCTATATAGGCTAGACAGTCACTATGTGACAATTGAAACATTGCTGAATAGGTAGGATTAAACACATGTGAATATAAGTGGCTGCTCTGTGTGACATTCCTTTAAGAAATCTGTGAAAACTTCCTCCAGCATAAATTCCATCAGTACAAGCAGATAGCAAACAAGTTGAGCAGTACTTTGCTACTTGCAACCCCTCTCTGATCTGATGACTTAAGCATCGGCATCCAATCGCAAGCCCGTACAGAGTGACGTGGGCGATTGGGGGTAGGGTAGGCTGGCACAGGTGGTAGAAACACCATGAACTTGCATAACTGAAATAAGGTCTTTTACCAACATCTCAAACTTGCACACTAACAGAGAGCTCACTGTACTTTACAGAAAGCCTATCAGCATTATTGCTTTGAGGCTACTCTCCTTCAAATCTAATATGAAAATATGATCAAACCTATTTCACAGCAAGTAAAGCTGCAAGCACCAAAGGCAACTCATGTAAAAACACAATAGCAACAGTGCTTATTTAACATACCAGTAAGTGGAGTCCAAAAGTCTTTGTCTACCAACAAATGTTTTTCAATTGATCAAAATAAATCTGTATGTATATTTAAAAATACATTGTGGGAGCAATACAAATCAAAGTGTTTAGCTATTTGATAAAAGCCTGTGTGAAAGTGAAATATATCTGAATATTGTTTCCAAAACATTTAGGGGGTTTTCTAAATGGTGAACCAAACTGATATTTGGGTCTGAGATCTGATAAAGCCTAAAATAATACAGTTGGGTCATTATCACTACTGCCTTAACGTCAAACAACATCTGAAAAACATTTACACTTGGTTAGAACAATGTTGACAATGCTTATTTCAGCACCGATTTGTTCTCCTCAGTGCTGAAAAGCTATCCCAAAGTGGCAGTCCAACACATACTAGAAAGATTTTCACACAATGTGTCAATTTCATTCCAAGCAAGATCAGGAAAATCTATAGGGACACCACCATTTAAAAACAGTGTAGCAAACATCTATACAAGACATCATCTGCATTCAAGATACAAAGCCAGTTGAACAACACCCACCCTGGGTAAACCATAAACAAAACATTATTGGCAAACTGAAGCGTTATTGTCAGAGAAGCTGTTTGCAAACCATTTTGTCAATATGAAAACAAGTCTAAATGTTAAGAACAGACCGTGGGTTATGTTGATGTTATTTGACTTCACATTTTTGTGAACGATCGCACTGTGCGCCATAAAAAAAAAATAATAATCACAAAATAACATTGGTTTTAGTGAAGGGATCTGAACTGTAATTTGCTCATCCTCCCAAAGTCAGGGTGAAGCCACTAACCAGCTGTAGGGGTGGGTATCATTAGGAGTGCGGCACTGCAGTTAAGTGCGGGATTTGTAAACAGAGTGTACATATTTACACATGGTTCTTTTTTGTCGCGTCCATATTTATGTTGTTATGAGACGTGTAAAAATAGTTTTGGTTCATTATGGAACTGGCGGGACAAATTAGTGTTCATTTTTCTGATGAGTTTGGTTTTAATTAGTTATTTGATGTTAGCAAGGTGAGCAGCTTAAAGTAGTTTGTGAGTAAACACTACAATGGTGGAGGATTAAACTGAATTTAAACGGTGAAATAAGAAATAATTTACTAGAAACAGGGTAATAGGATATATATATAAAATAAATGTGTGATATTATTTTAGGGCCATTTCGCCCACTCCTAGTGGAGATGTGTCATCCATCTTTTTATACAGTCTATGGCTTTGAAATGTAAGGATTGAAGAATGTGTTGACGCTATAGAGGTTCAGAGAAGCAGCTGAGACTGGTTAAGGTTAGAGTTCCCAGTGCTTCATATTTGATGGCAGAACGCTACAGAGGAATTTCACTACCTCTTGCCACCTCACTTTCTGTGGCCCTTAGGGGAGGTTATGGCAGCACCGCCTGCTCTTGCCAAGCCTCACAGAAACAACACGGGCTGCTGAGGGACAGGTAAATTATTCATGTTTGATTTATCGGCCAGCCAGCAACTAGTAAGAAACCAAGGCAAAGGCTGCAAACCACAAGCAGACTGATCCACTGGGGTGTTTTGAAGGAGGATGGGGCTAGTCAACCTCTTGGATTAGAGGGTTTGGATGAGGACGAGGGAGGAATGTTACAAAGATAAACAGTCCGTGAGATAGAGGTGAGTGTGTTGCAAAATTAGAAGGTTTAAGAAAACATTACTGGACTTTGATATTTTCATACAAGTGAAATGGAGCTTGCTAGTGCCAGCCGTGAAGCAAAAACAAAATACAGACAAATTATGCATTCAACATTTTTAGATATTTAAAGCAAAGTAGAAGTTCCTATTGCCGCACTGTGGATGGCATTCATATTAAGCAGAGCTAAAACACACTATGAGAGATTGTGTGGGGAAAACAAACACCAGGCTGGAGGTTAAGTGCTCTGACTGTGCTCCCGGTAAAATTCCTGAGCTGGCTGCCAACACTTGGTTGCCATTCCTCCTCTGAAAGGAGAGAGAAAATGAATGCAGAAGGGTGGGCGAGTTAGAGAGGAACAGAGTGAGCATTCAGCTCATTTTTTCACCTCCTTTCTATGATAAAAAATGGGAGAGGAAACAGTAACAAATGTTGCTGGTATAATTTCTGAAAAACCTAATTGTTAGACACTATATCTGTTGTGACAATTCTTAAAAACAAAGACAGAAAGAGAGAGAGTGAGGCAATAAGGGGGCCCTAGTATGAGCGAGGGGGTGGCAGAGCTATTTGAAGCACTCAAAGTATGCAATAGGGTGGGGCCCATACATACACTACACTGAGGAATACACTGAGAAATACTGTGCGTTGCGTATCCACACAAATGTGTGGAGGAAGGACAGGAGCGATGATTCATGATGTAATCTAAATTAGTCAAAAGAAAGCTCGAGAGACAGACCCACCTCTGTGGGAGAGTGCAAAAGAGCAGGCTTCTCTTGTCACCAGAGCAAGAAAACAGCTCCCCCCCTCCTTCTCCCTGTCGGTCTGAAGGAAAAACAAACCACTGACTTGCCTCCATGGTCTTTTCCTGTCTGAAACGGGCGTTACTTCCCGTAGATGTTTTTACATGAGACAAAAAAAATGGTAAAAGCTGACATAACTTGGGTCAAGGGCAATGGGAGGAGCCATGATTTCAGAAAAAGGAATAAACAACCCAATTAAATGAACAAGACTGTGTCAGGGAGCTGTTGTGACATAATTATTACAACATCCCCTAATTCATCTTCCTCTTAAACACTGCTTGTCATTATCTAGCACACAAACACACAGAACCATGACCCTCGCTTTGACAGAAACCACACAATGAAATTCCTTCTGCGAAATTCACTGTGCATCTGGCTACCTTATTCGCTGTTAATTTTAATGTGATTGCTCTGCTTTAAGGCTCGAGGAATAACAAAAAACAGAGATAAACTGCCTCTAGCAATGTGTTGTCTAACAGCAGGCAGTAATAGAAGGGAAGACACTTAGTTTTGGCGACAGCGAGCCAGATAGTCAGCCAGGCAGTCAGGGTAGGGCACGGAGACAGGAGGCCAGGCAGAGGCAGCAGTGATAAGGAGGCCCCAGCACTCACGGGATTGAGGCCTGAGATAAGAGCCCAGAGCTGTCGTTGGATGACTTTATCATACTGCACCCGCTGGGGGTGGCATTGCTGGGGCTGGAGTGGGGCCAGGGGAGCAAGATAGGTCCAGGGTTGGAGTTGGTACAGGGACTGACGCTCACACAGGCACTGCGGTGGGGCTACTGGATGGAAGGGCTGCTAGGCAGAGGAACGTCAGAAGGAAGACAACACAGACACCTCACCCTGTCAGACTTATGCCACCACCTAATATATTACTTTTACTATTATTATTTATTAGGGAGGAGAAAGTGAGAAAGAGGGACCGCATGTGGGCAAGAGAGGCAGGCAGAGAAAGACAGCACAAAGCCTTCTGCTTTCTCACTGGTGGGGACGACTCAGTAAACCAGCTCACAGAATGGCTCTCAGTTAATTAAATTCCAGCTTATAAGTGGTGCTTTGGGAGAGATTGTGGGGAGAAGAGAAAGGGTTGGGGTGGGGGGATATAACAGGTTTCTGCTTGCAACAACAGTCCTGGCCTAGCATCCCCAATTCTTTCTTCCAGTCTGTCTCTATCTGTGCTCTCTCACGGCTCTAAACTGTATCGTACTTTGTGAGCGGTGCTCAATCTTGTTAGCTGCTCAATTGATTGAAAGTCAGAGGTTAGTGTAGGCCTAGCCCTGTGCTGAGGAACGCCAAGGGTCAACCTATAGTGGGCAAAGTACAGTGCTGCAACAGCCACACACAGACAGCAAAGAAAAAAGAGGGGGACCATATAGACAGATTGACAGAAACATGAAACATCAGGTAGAAAAATGCATTCTCCCATTTATAAAAATCTGTACTCTAAACAGCTGTTCCCAAAGGACCAGTTCCCTACACAGGCACCACGGTGGACAGCAGACAGTTTGTCCTCCGAACACTGACAGCTCTCTTGGGAAGGTCCTGTTATATCACAGCACACAGAGACAAATAAGCAGACACAAACCTGTATATAAAAAGGGGGGTGCTGTAGCCAGGAACAAGTTGTACTATGCACCACATGGCTCCGCCACACAGCGTGCAATAGAACAATGGACCGTTTAATCTATTACACAAACAAAGCTCAAAAATGAGCCTGTAAGGAAAGGTAAGGGTAGCATGGAATAAATATTTCCGATCAATCTGACTATTCTGTCCCCCACAGAAACACTCGCCAGACAAAAAATAAAAACCCTCCCTTTCTCCTATGCTCCGCTACCTTACAACAGTGCCTTCACTACTAGGCTACATCTCTAGATGTTATATGGGCTGTCTCCTCCTGCCAAGAGAAAATATAGCAATTTGAAGCAGCTTGTTGGCTGGCAGATCGTAAAGAGAAATAAAAAAATACGCCATAGCAGGTGTCACCTCAGGGAGATGAACAACTGCAACGCAAGGGGATTTCAAAAAGGGGCCTGTCACTCGGCCAGAGTGACCTTGAGGGACTACACACATATTGGGAACTTAACAGGGACGTCCACGCCACTAAAGCAGGGTGGGGGCAGTCAGCACACACATGGGTGGTGTCAGCTTTCTTCCGCCATGGAAACAGCTGTGTAGACATGCACAAATGTTGGGTGGGTGAGGGAGACATACGCAGCTGTCGGAAGGGTATACACTTGAGAGATGGACAATTTGAGAAAGAGTTTAAAGGAAAAGGAAGGCATTTAAGATGTTCAATCACATTTAAACCTATGAAACGGTACTTTCTCAGAAGAAAAGTGCTGTCATTGAAATTTTATCAACAATACACAAAAACTTTCGTCCCTCAGGAGACAAGACGGCTGATGCCTTGTTGACAGCTTAGGACGGTCCTTAACTTTCTCTTTTTCATACTCATTTTTTGATAACTCTACACTGACTGGTTATGTTTCTACCTCTACGTGAGCATCAATAGCTTTTTATGTAGCATCTGCTCTCTCCTTGTCGCCTTTACAAGACACCCACTTTCAATGAGACAGAGCTGACTCCTATAACCGTAACACACACTGAGGAGAAAACTACACACGCACACACACACACAGAAAAAAATAACTTTTTAGATCAAACGTAATTCATACCACAATACCACAACGTTAAAATTCAGCACAACACAGGCCGCTTAACACAACACATTAAAAATAACACACATGTGACAACAATTTTAAGAATAGTAGGCCAAAGGGAAGGGTTATTATTTCGAACACTTACTGTTTTCTTCTCCCTTTTTTTTAAATTGATAAAATTGCACAGATTGGATTGTGCATTTGATGTTACCCTGTGTGGGGTCAGTTTACACCAGTATGAGACAGGGATTGGGAGGAGGCTGGCCTCGAATATCGGATTAGGGCTTCAGCCCCGTCCAAAGGGGAAAGCAAACCAAACAGCCTCTAACAGGAACCAGACAGTCAGACAGGCCTCCTCTGCACCAGGGTGGCTTTCATCACACACACACGCAATTTTTGAAGACAGGGTAAAGTTTGGGCTGGTGCTGTGGAAACCCTTGTAAACCTCAGACGTGTGTGGCTTTAGAGGAGTCAGACTGAGGCTGGAGAGTTGCGAGTGTCCTGGCCATGATTTCTTAAAACGCCAGAGGAGGGAACGTTGTATTCACTTTCTGTTTGAACGCTGCATAGAAGCATCAGACCAGTCCGGCATTACAAGATTGATTTCTTAATCCCTAACAAACCAGTTACTCCAAAGCCACATCAAACTACATGTTGAAAAGAATGACGAGCGAATCTGTTCCACCATTTTATTTCAGACAGTCGCTCAATAACGTTTACTTTAATTTTCCAAGTGAAGCAAAGCATAGATCTGTAAACGTAAATCCACTCATGTCAAATTTTAGATTTACAGTGTTGTAGTATTTACAAAGTGTTTAGACATGTTAAATGTCTTTGAATGCACTTCCGAGCACTTACTGCTTATGCCACATTCAGAATGAAATGCCTTTTCTATCCTACTCCTTAGTCCCACAGTTAGCGCACAGCATTGGTGGTTTATATGAGTAGTTAACACTGACAAAACGCAAAGAAAGGCCTCGTACAAAATGTGACACAATTCACCCCTGGAAAAACTGAAAATACCTCGGCTGTTTCAGAAATGTTGTGTTCCTTCTGAACACCGGGGGATTTAGGAAGTCACAGAGAAACAAACTTTTCAATGTGATAGAAAAGTTTAGTGATTTTCTTATTTTAAAAATACAACCTTATCAACAAAGTCACTTTTGGTCATTCTGGGTTGCAAACAGAATTCTTTGTTAATTAGCTCCACAAAGTAAACGCCAATAAGTGGAAAATGTATTGTACATTAGATTATTTCTTCTTTTTTTTTTAACTAACTGTTGACCACACTGAAGCTAAAAAACGGGTTCTTGTTTTCAGTGGGTTAGGCTCATACAGTGTGCCAACTGCAGCGCGGCTGAGTTGTTAGAGTAAATGAGAGCTTCACAAACTGTGTGCATGAACCCTTTTCTTTACTGTTCAGACGATTGCTAAGGCCTATGACTATGGGGGCTGGGAAATGGCAAAGAGGCACAGCGATGAAAAGGAAAACAAGTCTGCTTCCTGACTCTCCCCTCAATCAAAACATCAAAGCACCAATCACTCCCAGTTGAGTCCAAAAAAGCAATTGGCTCCTGTAGAAGTAAGGCATTTACAACATTTCTGCAGGTCTGAACCTGAAACCAAAAGTCCCAATTTCTCCAGATGAAAAGCATTGTAATAATGTGGTGACATTCAATAGGAAGATTAGAGGAACCTCACTATCTATCGCACCAAAATAACATTCAGGTTTAAATTGCACTTGAGTAGAGACATTTTAGTTAGCGTTAGATACATTTATGTTTGCTCTGTTGTAGCTTTCTAGCGGGGCAGGGAGGAAATAGTCCACTTTACGTCCAATGTGTTTTGTTTATCACTCATCAAGGAAGTAAGAATTTCTTTGCAGACCGGTTTAGCAACTACATACTACAGAGCCTACTCATCCAGACAAGCAACCGAAACTATAAAAGGTACGCACTGCAATTTACGTCCTATGGTGTATGTGAAGAAGTCACTCACTTATCCCGTGGAGTAGTCTGAATGCCTGTTATTTTTATTTAAGTGTCATGGTGTCCACTCCGACACTACAGCATGGGGACAGTCTGCTAGGGGGCTGTGGCGCACTCTAGTGTCTCCAGCTCAGTTACATAAAGCATAGGTCCAACCTTCCGCTTAGACCAGCTTATATTATTGATACTATCAACATAAACGGCGATTAAGCCTTGTTTATCAGCGCCGCTGCTTGTGCCAAAATATATGACAAGGCGTAGAAAATACATGTAGACAGACAAATCCCGTCTGGACGGCGCCGCCGATAAAAGGCGACGCAATTTTGGTAAGGCACGCTTGACAGGCAAAAAACACGACGACTGCTGCAGCAAGGGAAGGAAATATAACCGAGAGAAGCATACCCTGGCTTGGGGACAAATATTGTATTAGCCGGGTGAAGGGAGACAAACAAAATGGTGCCCCTTTTAATGAAAAAGTTAGACGGCTGAAATAATCTTCGTGCACCCCCCCCCCTCCGAGCTGCAACTCACTGGCCATTGTTTGGGCAACAAGCAGACACATTCCTCCGTGCTTTTAAGCTCGGCCGCTGGGCAACAACTAACACAACCCTGGAAGCACAAATAAGGGGAGCGACAGTCAACTTTTTAACACTTAACATTTGTCTGAAACGCTGTATTGACTGGTTAAGGCTTTATTTAAAGACGTAGCTACGTTAACGCTGCCCTTTTGGTTTCCGAAGAGTTCAACGGAACGCAGACACCCAGGCTCGCTAGCTTAAAATGTGGCTAACCCAAGCTAAATCGCGGTGGAACATGTGGAATCAGGGCCCGTCTAAATTAATTGAGATTCGCCTTTGATAAACCTCAAGTGTGCTTCAAAACTTCTCTGTGGGCGATTTTTGTTAGTAAATGTACAGTGATAGACAGTTCTGATTTTTATAAGTTTGTGAGAGAAAGTTTTCGTCTTGTCACCACAAAGTCAGGAGTGCAAGTAACAAACTCTGTGGAAGCCTAACGTTAGCAACGCAACTCTCAAATCCACATCTCGCTGCGGTCTACGGTTAAACAAACTCACTCAGGATATGACCGGATTTCTTGTTTTGAATTTGAGGTAACGTTATTGCTCGGGGGAAGTTTTAAGTGTTACTGTGCCTGCCACGGTCAGCAGTATCGGTGTGTCCGGTGCTAGAACGTTATGCAGCAGGGACGCCCAGCGAAGCCGTGCCGACACCGGACTGCGCCGTGGTCACGCTTTCCCCCGGCATCTCCCCGATCGCTCCAGACTGCCACTTACCTTCATCGAGAAGCCTCTCCAGGTGTGTGAAGATGCCGCAGAGATTTGGCAAACTGGTCATGAGCTTCTTCTCGTTTAATAATTGCATCAAATAGTCGGGACTCGGCCTCGGTCGCTCCTTCACTTCGACCTCTCCGACCATCATCTTTGCGGCGAGAACGGAGAACAAACCACCGCGAAACACAGAATCCTCTTTTAGGAAAAAGAGAAAAAAAAACGAAAAAGAAAAAAAACTTGCGGATCCAATCCCTCGCTTCCCTCCTCCTTGAGATGAGAAGACTCTGTAAACCCCCCTAAAAATTCAGATTTGGTTTGTTCTTGTTGTTTGAGTGGAGAGGGGGCAAAAAAAGAAACCGTTATCTTCCTTCCAGAGACTCGTGCGCCGTACTCTCCTCTACGCCGTGTGCGCTCGGGGACGTTCGATTCCACCACTGTAGGCGCGAGAGACTGTTCCACCGGAAAGGCTCCGTCCTCCTCAACGACTATTGGCCAGCGGGGCTTACAGGGGACTATTGGGAGAACCAATGAGCGCTCACACCCGAGCCAGGAGGGCGGGGCGCAGTGGTTGGTGGAATGATGGACAGAAAATCAGGGCAATGGTGTGCGGTGCGCAGGAATGCACATAAAGCCCTGAAGTGTTGTCAACACAGAATAGCACACATTTACTTCTTTCTCCCTTTCCTCACTAATAGCAAAAATATAGCAGTTAAACATTTTTAGACTCCAACAATCTTTTTGTTTCTCAATAGTATGGCACTGTCGTCTCATAACTTTAACAACAAAGGCAGTGAAAAGTGGAGTCAGCTGAGCTCTTTATTTGTTTTTGACAGCAAGGTAAATCATTTAAAAATCACAAGTTAGGAGTCCTCTTTTTGTTATATCTATTTATTTTGACTTATCAACACCCACAGGCTCCTCTCACTTTGTAGCTCAGTTCTTTTTTTTATTACATCTTTGTCAGAAAAGATCTGCTCCTCCAATAAATAACTTTTTCTTTTGTCAATTCCAACTGGTTTTATGTTGCTTTCCTTTCCCCTAGAGACCTAGGTTTTAACAAAGAAGGGTTAACAATGCTTTAGAAGGATTACATTAGTAACCCTATTTAGACAGTGCCAGAAATGTCCTCCATGTTACACAAGATCGTCAGCACGGCCCTTCATGTTGCCGATCCAGTGTGAAAACACATTCCAGCGACTACCTGAAAGCACAGCAGCTCCATTTGTCACTTAGATTTTACAAGCTCAGGTGTAATTCAATGGTTTAGCAATGACGTGTATGGGTCTACTAATCAGGTGTGGACTAGTGATCTGGTTTGAACAGTCATACGCGGGTTGAATGTGTGTTCAATCTGCCACTTCATACAGTGTTTGTGTGTGTACTTGCCAAGAACAGCCTACGAATCAGGCGGATTTCATGTGTGGGCTTCACTTTAGGATGCTGAAATGATTAAAAATAATTAACTTCTGCAGTCCATATCCTAAAAGATGCCTTTTGTTACTCAGGACTTGTACATCTTGTTATCTGTCTTGGGACCAATTGATAAATGTTCTGGTAATCAATAGAGTCTTTTCATTGTCCTGTCCTTGGGAGGACCTTTCTACATATCCTCCAAAGATTAACATCCCTGATCAATGGAACACACACAAACCAGCTACCTCCGGTTTCTCACATCCTGCTTAGTGCAAAAATAAACCACAACTGGTCCGTTTTGATTTTGACAGCTGTTGGCTGAGAGGGGCCCGGCTAAATCTGAGCCCTGACCTTGGCCCTCATTCAATTTGTCCGCTTACTGCTCACCCACTCATGTCTTTGTAAAAGTAGTCCCCACGCTGGGTGCATGAATACTCAAACAGCTGCACTATGACCTTCTAGCTGCAGTTTGTTGACACTGTGTTGGTATAGAGGATAGTAAATCAAGTCTAAACTCTTAGTATTACTGCAGCATGTTAAATAAATTGATCAAACAACTCTAACTAGATCTGGTGATGCATTTGGACAAGTTTAATTTGACTGAAATGGGCTCTGTATCATTAACTCAAGAGACATATGTCACACGCATGCAACAAATATACAAACCTGCTTACACACACACAAAAAAATAAATAAATCACACGTATCCCCACAAAAATATTTGCAATCAGTCCTCCAGCCCCAGATAACAGTATTTGGGAGTGTAGCAGGCGACAGTAGCCTCAACATCAAAGCAGGAAGACAGATACAGTTGCCTTAACAACCAGGGCAACACATCTACTGGATCATGCTTCTCTGCCCATCAGCCAGCGTCTACACATAGCTACAGTGTGCTATTGCTATAATTATTTTTGAACTTTTTGAACTTTTTTTGAAGTTTTTAATCTTGAAAGATTTTACATAGGCTTCTGCAGGTCTGATGAACCTGATTATATTAATCACTGGAGCTAGATTGCTGAAAGGTTGCAGAAACACTGGTATCAAGGCAAGGGTGCAGTTTATTACTTATTGTCACACAGATAGTAAGGTATTTGCATAGTATCTTGTCATTTGCACCTCCACCAATTACACAGGACATGTAATATTAGTCATCCAAATGGTCTGCAATATCAGCATGCTATCTTAAAGCCAGAATGATAAAATATCCCTTGAAGTCAAACACTGATAAGTAATTTTGGTGGATAAGACTGTGTAGATAGACAGAGGGAATGAGAAACCCCATTTTTCATGTGACTTGGAGATAGCTAAATTGTTCATGGTGTTGACTTTATGTTTCTCTTTTATTTCCTCCCTTAATCTTTGAATATAAGCAATGGAAAAAGTCACAGACTCCTTGCATCAAAAAGAATCTGGCATTTATTCTGAGCTTTGAAAATGGGTTTAGTTCTTATCTCAATGGTGCGCATGGTAATTTGCACCTTGCCTAGCATTCTTCTGAGTTGGGTCACATACGGCTTCCGTGTGTGTGTTAATATGTGTGTGAAAGAGTTAGAGAAAGAGAGAGACGCGGCAATAGACAGGCAGAGCATACCTACATTTGTGTGTGTGTGTGTGTGTGAGCCTATTCATGCTTGTGTCTTCTGACAGCCCGAGAGTAAACAGGAACGATATTAATCCCCCCCTTTGCTCCCCCTGCCCTTGTGTTTTCGTCATTTTTAATAACACGGTTTCTATTCAACAATTAATCCAATTAACAACGATCCAGATAATTAATGAACATGCGTTTAGCCCCTTTTGAAGAGAGGCTGTTAGCTCGCTCACAATGAGCTTGGAGAGCGCCCTGGGTTTTCAACTGAAAGTATGCTGACAGAGACAATGGGGCCCTCGGTAAGGGCCCTGTAGCTGGTTGTAGCCTGCCTCGGGGGCCACAGCCGCAGGAAAGTGAGTGAGAGCTGGTGACTCTGTCGAGGCAAAGCTGTCTGCGATAACGGCTGTAGCTCTGGAGGAAGCAAACAGAGGCCCACAGGCTCTGATAACACGCATACATACAAATAAGAACAACATCTTTCCCTTTTACTTTTGACTTACTAGTTTGGGGACTATGGGGAAAACAGTGCTGGCAGAATCTGGGTCATTTACATTTTGAAGAAGGTTTGAGCACAGCGCAACAGAAATAAATGTCCTTCTAGCAACCACAGCATATGGAGAGCATATACAGAGAAATGCATAATGTACTTATTATTCATTTTAACTTGTATCATAAGCATGACATGACAAATGCCCTATTTGTGCTTGTGTGTTCATGCACTGTTGCACCCATACTTGTTTGTGCGCTTGTATTGAATAGTGTGTGTGCATTTATTATTGTCAGTGACTGAACATTATTTGTTTGTCTTGAAATCACCTGAAGTAAGAATCATAGACAATAAGGATGAAGAGGAAGGATGTGAAAGTGACAGTGATGGTGGGACATGTTGGGATGACGTGAAATCAACCACTTGGCCTCATAGTTCTACTTTAATGGTGTTGTAGATTACACGTGTAAAAATCAGTAAGTTTAAGGGTCTCTATGCCTCTTTGTGAGCACCCATTTTAAATGTCAATATAGTGATCACACATTACAGTTGCCATTTAACTGTATCTGTTTATTCTGACAACTGTGCGATCATAAAATTCAACGATTGATCTAAGTCCCAGTGCAGCAGCACAGGAATTACTGTTCACGGTGGCCAACAGGTAGCATTTATGAGCCAAGATCAAATCACTGTTTTATGCTCGTTCAGTTGTCTGACAACACAAAACACAAAAATACGCAAATGAGAACAATTAAATTGTGAGTTCGGCTGCACTAAAACACATCGTGGATAGGTCATCATGGAGAGCAGGAAGTGATAGAACTGAGGCCGTGTCTACCCCACCCCTTATTAAATGTTGGTTGTTATGCGTCAGTGTGTTGTTTGCCAACCAAAAGAGAACAAAGAAGAAGAGATTTAAATGTTTTCCTATCATTCAGGAGTTTTAGTAGGGATGGAGAGCTACGTGAAAATGATTTCAATTAAGCCAGCCTAGTGTGGATATAGACGCAGTCTTGATGTGGGTATAACTGGTTCTCCAGGACCGAAAACATCCACATTGCTCCCATTACAGCCCATTACAGCTGTGAGTGAGGGGCCGGTCTGGTGTGTGTGTGTGTGTGTGTGTGTGGGGGGGTGGGGAGTATAGCATGTCATGTTATATTTGACACCTACCTGCTGACTGGATTAAGGACAAAACACAGATACAAATAGAGCTATACCAGTATTTTTCCATAGGTTTTTGGCCTATTTGTGGTTGTAGAATTATTTGCAGATGGGTAAGGCATACTAAGTGGACCAGAAAAGATGTGTGCATGCCATACAGGCAGTGAGTTCAGCAAAAGTGAGGAGAATGTGACTATGACAGGCTTGTTTTATTCTTTGTATCCCTCACAAATTAGGCTACGCATGAGAAAGAGTATACTATTCACATACGACAGGTTATACTTTAAGGAAGAAGTGACAGCTGAAGGAGTGCTACAAGCTATTCACTATTCTGTGTGTGTTATTTTTTTTTTTAAAGGTCACCTTGGGTGTTGTAGTCTAGATGCTCCAGTGGTTCGGCAGTCTGGTGATGGAAATGCCTGTTGGTCTGCCTGTTGTCACCCAGACAGGGGCGAGACAGCTGGAGCCACTTGTGATAGACGGCATTGATGGGAAAACATCCCCTCCAAACTCCCACCTCAAACCTGCCAATCATCAATCAACAGGAGGACATGACACTCAAAATCACACTTTACCATTTTACAGTAAGGGGCACTTAAACAGGCTGAGGATAAACAAGTTTAACCCACTCCTCCTTCCTCATTTCTTCCCTTGTGGAAAACACACTGGTGTCAATATGGCTTAAAGAAGTCCAGCTGATGCTGCATCTATGCCCCCCAATTGCTAACAGTGTGGATCCATTCCTGCTCCTACTGAAGACGGCTGTATTTGTTTACTTGCTCGTACGCCTGTTTGTGCGCGCCTGCCAGCCCGTAGCAAGGAAAGAAATGAGTGTTTGTAAGTGATAAGACCTGTAGGAGAGGAAGAGGAGGAAGAAGAATGGAGAAAGTGGGAGAAGGAGAGCAACGGAGAGAATCCTCATTGATCACATCTGTGAGATGGATTGATCCTGTGGTGCGGTCTACTCTGGGATCTAAACACACACAGAATCATGATGAAAATCCCACACATAAGCACAGATAAGAGAATCACAAACCTAAACAGTAAATCAGGATGTGAGATTTTAGCAGACTTTATTAATATTTAAGGGGAGCTTTGCAGAGGACTGCACAAGGAAAACAGAATATGAGCTCCTCTTTCAAAGTGTTTACATTATTCCTCCACTCTTGAATTAAGCCTGTGAATCAGACACCTGGCATATGGAGAGGCAGATAGATAAATCTCCATTGTGTTGTCCTGTCTCGCACATGCTCAGTAGCTTCCTGGATGAGCGTGGACTCCGGCAGGCAGACGTGAACAAGACGACTCATTCCCAGGGGGGCATTTATTTCTGTTGCGTGGCACAATCCCCTCATTTCTGGTCCTAACAATCTGTCTTTTGAGACTCTAACATCAAAATAAGAGAGACAGCTCAGCATTAGGAACAAGAGGAAAAGAGGGAAGGAAGTGATAAAGGGGAAGAGAGATGAAGACTTCCCGAGTGCTTAGTAAATCCTCCACTGTACACAGGGTTGCACTGAAACATGCGACACACAACCCAGCTTTCATCATATTAAGTGCACCCACATGGATGAATTACTTGATTTTCAACACACAAAGCTGGGCACATTCATCTTGTTTGTTCAGATAAGGGAGCGTGGTGATGTCGTTAAGTGGCAGTTGTCGCCTCAATTCCCTTCTGTTTTTCCACTTGTGAGGGAAAAACAGATAATCAAGTGGTGGAGTCTGTATCCCCGCTCCCCAGCTCCTCCTCCTCCTGTTCTTTGGTCTCTTATTCTTCTCTCTGCAGCTGACTGCTCCTAAATCTCAGGTCTGGCCGGAGCTAGACAGATCTCTCTATCAGGTGACACAACATCCCACTTCCCTCCATCCATCCATCTCGGCCCACACAGCCTCTCTTTCCCTTCATTTCTCTCTGCGCTGGATTAATCTTGGACTGCTGGTCTCTCTCGGAGCTCGGGCGCAATGTATCTCCCTGTATTCCTCTTTATTCAACATGTTCTCTCTCTCAAACACACACACATATACCACGAACATCTTCACGCTGCCTTTCCTCTTCCAAAATTGTCTTTTTCCTTCCTTCTTCATTCTTAGTCTTTTCTCTACTTTTCTCAATCTCTTTTTTCCCCTCCGTCAACAGAACACTATCGGCGTGTTTGTGTAGCTTTTGTTGCACAGCTCACTGCAATACAAAAGCCTTTGTTGGCTTGCCACCACTGTGATGTGGTGAGACGGAGATGCACAAGGACAAACTTGAGCTCCGTGGAGCCAGCTTTCAGAAAGTCACTGTTCATTCTGAGATAACGGCTCTCCCTGAAGGCTGGAGTAGCTGGTGGGGTGCGTGCCAGACACACATGTAAACACTTGTCTGCGTAGTCGACTGTGTTGATCTGTGAGGCTGTATGAATTCTGTGTATAAATCGTCCCATGTCGGTGCAATGCTTGCCATTTCCATCAATAAAATGGCTTGCATGTGTTCCTCAGTGGGAGTTATTGATGGCTGCAGGGCAGTGGCAGCTGTTGTGAGGGGCTGAGCTAGCTAGGCTAATAATAACCCGGAGCTGAGTGAGTGCCCACAGGCCCCATATCGTCTGGGGTTGACCCCCGGAGTCCAGTTGCAGTGGAGAGTGAGGATTAGGCCAGGTCACGGATTAGAGAATGCTATTTCACCCTTGTAAGGACAAAGGCAGGTGTGAAGGAATGGTACACACTCAGTGGTTAACGTTTGGGAAGCCTGTGGAAAACACGCGTGCTGACCATGTGGTACATTAAGTATTTCACCAAAATCCAGTTAGCAGTGAGTTTTATACTACAAACTAATTGGAATACACACACATTGGAGCAGTGAGACATAACATAGACAAATGATAGACACATGATCAACAAGTTCTTTACCTTGAATTCTGAGCTGAGGCTTGTTTAGCAAAGCCAGAGTTTTCTTAGTTTCCTTAGTTCCTATCTGGGCCGAGGAGAAATTAACAAAAAGGCAAATGGACAAGCACAAAGATGAATAACATGTTAGATCAGTACCATCGCCCCCACATGCCATCAGGCAGATCTTTCACAATAGACAAGGGATCCAAAAAAACAGCAACAATTCGGAAATCCTTTCAACTGAAAATAATAATGTGGCTTTGTCTGCGACAGATACTATCTGCTGTAGGGAAGTAGAGCATGATGTTATAACCTGTGCTCTATGACTGGAGGAAATACTCTGAATAGGAGGCAATTTATTTCCTTGTGTATGTTGGGGCACAAAATGATCAATTGTTCATTATGACTAAGGGAAAAGGTTAGAATATGATGATCAGGACAATTTCTGCTTTATGCTAAATTTGTTTTTGAGGCCTTTTTTTCATGTCCGAGCACAGGGCGAGATACGGGAGAAATTCAAGCAATGTCATGCTTGGTCTTTCCGGCCTGTAGGTCTGGACCAGTCATGCGTTGATGCCTTTGATAGGGCAGATAACCTCATTGGCTGCCTCCTTTCCTGTTCATTTCACAGTTCACTCTATTACTTGCATGAGCAATTACAGCTTGGTGTTGTTGTTTGGTATTATTTTTCCTTTGTGTGTGTGTGTGTATGTGTGTAGCTCTTGATTGGAGGCCATATTCGCTGTTCCTTTCCAGACTGTCACCTTTCTTAATGAGCTTCAGTGGGTTCCTGAAGAGGTCGAAACGGACACCATTTAGCATTTAATGCCCATTAGCGCCTGTGATGTGACCTAATTGAGCCAAAGCAATCAGATTGCCTGGCCCTTTAAGTGCGAAGAATTGAAGTGAACTCTGTATATTATGGCTTGTATGACATTGTATATTGTATATTGCTAGCTTGAAGCAAAATGCTATGATGAACAGATAGAGAGCTGTGAGTAAAATTTCTGACAAATCCTGTTCTGAAAAACAATATTTGAAGCACTCTATGAAAAAAAAAGCTTAACAAATGTTCACCATTTTTCACTTTGTCCTTTTTCTCTACTTGTCCTCTTTATCTCTAACCTCTCCTTCCTTTGCTGGCTAGCTGCTAGCCTGTGGCTCAGTAAAATTGGACAGGTGAAGCGGGACAGCGGGGTGTCACTGATACAGTTCGACAGAACCGCAGGCTGTTCAGAGTTCGATCAGCTCATCAAGCGAGAACAGAGGTGAAACTGCCACCCCCCCTTTAAAAGTAGTTCATGTGTTTGTACCGTTGCTATATTTGTTTCATTATGCAGCTGTACTTATTAAGATAAAATATGTGTTTTGGGTTGAAAGGGGACCGCACTGCACTCCTTTTCGTCTTTCACTGCACAGATCAAGCAGCAGCACGGCCGGGTTGAGCAGTGTGGAACACCTATTCAGTAACATTCTTTTCAAGATGTGCTGAGGTTGAAATATGAGCATTATGAACTTGTCTTCTGGTTGAGAATAGATTCCTCCGCAGGCCTGTAAAGTTGCTTTTGCTGGAGACATGACTTACAATAAGAGACAGTGCAAGTGTCCTTGTGAGTGTCAGAAATCAATTACGCTATGTTTCCCCTGTGGGTCGCAGGGTTGTATATGTATATGCGCAAGTGTGTGACTGTGTGTGTGTGTGTGTGAAACACGTTTGCTAAAACTTCCATTGTGTCTGGGAAGAAATTTACGCTGTGACTTTAATGCAGTAGAGAGGATAGGGGGAGAGAGCACCTTCAATCTGCACAGTGTGAGAACACAGAGTTGGTTAAAGATACTGAGTTATTGGCTGGTCTGGATAAACAAAAAAAAGCACGTATGTTGTCATGCACTAACAATCACAAACAAGCCCACATGCACACCGAGATGCACACCCAAAACACTAAGACCACAATGGGGTATTTGAGTTCAAAGGATGTTAACCAAACGTGTGTGTGTATGGGTGTTTGTCTGGAGGAATGCTGTCGGCCATCATTCTTATGTGTCTTTCCCTGCATGTTTAGACAGGCTCTGTCTCCAGCTGGGTTTGTGACAGAATGGGTACAGTGGTAAAACACAATACAAAACAGCACCGCAGTGGAGGACCAAAGAACAAACTTTTTACAGTCCACGTTCAAGCATCCCAGTGAGTGGTTGATAGTCAAAAGAGATTTTGGGTGAGGTTTCACTTTAAAATCAATACAAATTTCAATTCAATGTTTTCATACATTTTGAAAGAGTGTTTGTCACATTTTTCATCTGATGTATATCTCTGTTTGAAATAAAAGTCACTATGCATCAAGGATTCCTTATCAGATAGCTAAATAAATTACTAAAGTAATAAAAAAATGACCAATACATGTATAATATATTAAACATACTGGTATATTTTAATAAGGCAAATTTGTTCTGTCAAGCTTGTATTGCTTTTAACAAGTTACAGTAATAAACACACAGATACAGATGGACAAAATACCTCATGACTTGCTGTTATGAATTTAATAGGGGTTTAAAAGGATATGCTAGAGAGCAGAGCGGGTAGAGCGGTAGGAGGAGAGGGTTTGTGCTCGGCAAAGCGGAGCACAACAGAGCAGAGGAAGGAACGCTGGGTGTCCGTGGGGTAAGAGATCAGTTCAGAAACAAAAAAAGAACAAATGGAGTGAAGTTGAGATTAGGGGAGGGCTTGGATAAAGACAGGGATAAGATAAGAGTTTTATTTAGAGGTGGGGGGCAGATAAAGAAGGACTGACAAAGAGGTAAAGTCAAGAGTCTGTGCAATGTCAGGGAGACCCCACACCCCCTCAGTTGATCATGCAGGACTCGTAGGTGGGCACCATGTATTTGATGTTTATGAAGGCGTCCTCTCCGCCGTAGCGCTCAAACACCTCCAGAGTTTCCTGGATCAGGTCACCGATGTTCTCTCTCTTCTGCTGGCTGTAGTCGATGCCGTCTCCAGAGTTGACTAGGGACAAGGAAACAGAGACAGACAGACAGAATGAGAAAAACAAAGATAACTGATATATTGGCTTAGTCTGGGTCGTCGCAGACTGTGAGGTTGATGTCAGGGCTCACAAAGCACCACCTGTGGCCACGCCGTACTGCTTTGCTGCAGACCGAGTCGGCAAATGCCATCCTTCCATCTGACTTCAAACCGAATGGACAGACTGAATTTAATTTACTCCTCTTATGCCGTGGCCAGTTGGGACTGAATGGCAGAAGAGTTTTTAACTGTTCAGCTGAAAGTTTAATGAGGCAGCTTGCAGAGAGGAGAGCAGCGTAAAGGACATCTGAGTTAGTGACGGCTCTGCTGTTGCACAACACTGCGTTGATGCACACGAGGCATGAGCAGTGATCACAGGTAGGAGTGTGTGTGTGTGTGTGTGTGTGTGTGTGTGTGTGTGAGTGTTTGGCGTGTGGATTTGCACTAGAATCCAAATCAGAAAACAAATTAAACAGTATAAAAATGCCCAAAAAAGAAACTAGTGCCTTGTGTGTGTATGTTTTTGCAGTTTTCAGGTGTTTCTGTACATGTGCGGTAAATGACAAATAGATTCAGACAGCATAATACACTTGTGGCCAATCACAATACAGCAAGAAAGCTGCAGAACCTCCTCTCCCCCAGGACACACACGTAGACAGTGCAGTAAAACACACAAAATTGTACACAGCATTGTACACATTTTAAACAGCGCTGAGCTGGGAGAACTTGTTATCGAAAAAAAAAAACATTCCTGAGGTGTCCAGCCTCCACTCCTTCCTTCTTCCTCCCTTTCACCAGCAGGCACACTTAAACACACACACACACACACACACACACACACGGATCGTGACTTTATCAGCACACAGCAAACTGCCAATCTCATGCCACTGCACTGGGGGCTCAAAACACTTTTCAAAGGGAGGTAAATATAGAGACACGCACACACACACACACACACACACACACACACACACACACACACTTCCAAGTTTGTTTGCAAAAAATGTCCTGCTCAACTAAAATATCCTGCTGTGGATTTATTTCTGGAGGCTATAAAATGAAACAAAGAAACACAGTGGTCATTTGACTCAAAGCGTTTGTTGTATGAGTTAGAAGATAAGAGACGAGTGTATCATGAAGTGTACCTGTGGTGTGAAAAATTAACAGCAGCACTTTAAGGGGGACCCTTCAACCATTTCTTTCACTCCTAATTAGACCTGAAGATGAAGGACACATTAAACCTCTCTCCGACTTCTTTCTAACACTCCATCCTTTATTCTTTCTCAATCTTTTCTAATCTCTCATCTTCCCTGACAGACTCAACCTTCCCTCTCTCTCTCTCTCTCTCTCTCTTTCTCCTCGACTTCCCACCCATCCATGGCCTCCTCATTAAAACACAAAGAGAGCCAGTCCCATAAAGCGGGCTGTTAAGCAGTAACACGTCTATGATCTCAGTCTGCTGCACTTGCTTTCTGGTCAGGATTCGCTCTCCTGTTTTACACGAAAGCGATGGGGGAGAATTCTCCAGCCGTGTTTTGACCGTTGGTTAGCCTCGATGCAGTGCAACTTTAACAGCTTTGGCTTTATTTAGCAGCTATTTACTGTTTACTGTGTTTCCTTTTAGAGAAACGACAATAATAACTGCATGCGCTCAGGAATACAGCCCTTACGAAAAAGCTCTTGTTCTGTATCTAAACTCAGGCTGTGTTTTATTCTTGAGCTGCCCACAACACAGGCGTCTGCACCCTACTAGTTAGCAAAATCTTAAATAGCATCTAAAATGCAGCTATCTGAGCAATAAAAGAAAAAAGGCAAAGCAATCAGGGAGGAATGACGACAACATTGTGCTGTGATGTGTGTAGTTGGGGAAGGAGAGAGGTGAAAAATAAAGAATAAAGTGACAGGAGTCAGCCGGGTCACTCTTACAGTCTGTTTCAGCTGTGTTATGTGTGCGTGCATGCATGTTGGTGTAGGTTAAAAAGGCAGGCCTGTGGAGAGCCACCCCCTGTTAGAGTGAAAATGAGCAGTCAAAGCCAGCCCAGAGGGAGAGCTTGGCCTTCAGACTACAGAACACGGGAAGCCGGGGAAGAGGTGCAGCTTGGGAACCAGCAAAGCTCAGACCCGTTTACTGGGGCCTGGAGGGGGGAGCAAGGAGGTCCTGCAAGGGGGAATTGTTACTGTTGCTATACTGAGCGTTTCAGCCTTTCCAAGTGCATTTCTTTCACTGAGCTGTTGGGAGGCCAGTAGCATCAAAAGGAAGAGGCCAGAGGAATTTGCAACGATTCTCAATATTTAAAGAGCAGAAAAGGCAGAAATGTGTTTAAGGAGGGATGGAGGGAAAGGAAGGGTGGGGAGGGGGGTGAGGGTGTTAAAAGCTGCCTCTGCAAATGTCCTTTAGCAAAATAACTTCTCTTTCTTCTTCTTCTCTCCCCTCCCTGTCTTTTTTTCTCTCTCTGCTTTCGGCAATATCCGCAAACCCTGGGCAGACAGAGAAAAAAAAATCTTTAAAAACAATCATAATAAAAACTCCCGCCCTGTGAACAGAAGGAACAGGGTCCTGGCAGGAGATGGCTGTCTGTTCCTCTGAGGAAGAGGAAGGGTCGATACAGACGCAGACAGGGGAGGATTCTCAGTGCAGCGACATTTGCTACACAGAAGGTGGAGGAAGAAAAGGAAGGTGGCACATAAGAGGCGCTTTGTTCCTGCCTTTCATGCAAAATCCCTGGGATTGGAGGGGTCCTAAGCACATAGACCACGGAGGTGAGGAGGATGGAAGGAAGTGAAAGATGAGGGAGATCTATCTATCTATCTATCTATCTATCTATCTATCTATCTATCTATCTATCTATCTATCTATCTATCTATCTATCTATCTATCTATCTATCTATCTATCTATCTATCTATCTATCTATCTATCTATCCTTTTGTTAGGCAACAGGGGCTGTGCCTCTCTCAGGCTCTGCTGTGATTTCTGTCAAGCCACACCAGACTAACACTAAACTACACAACAACAGCTGCAGCCTTCCTCCTCCTCCTCCACCCTGCTCTTTCTCCATCCCTCATACCCCACGGTCCTAAACAACCTGTCTTCCCACATCAAGCTGAGCAAGACAAGCAGTCACAGATGCAGGCAGAGCACAGTGTTTTCTCCAAACTAATTTCAAATATATAGACAGTAGATTTTAAGGGGATATTTACTGTTGGGAACTCGAACCTGATGGATGATTATCTGACTGTAACAGAGCTGTACTGTAACCTCCGTCTGAAGATTTCTGATTGAGGTAGGCATGCATTATGTGTATGTAGTATGGATATAATCCCCTCGCCTGCCAGGGACCGGGTGACACATGCACTGCAGCAGCTTAGGGGAAGTTTAGCTCGAAATTCCAGAGCTGATTCAACATAATATCAACCCACCTGCCATTGTTTCTAATCAACTTACCCCTGATTGTGGAAGTAACTTAAGAAAGCAGTTTAGACAGGAGGCCCCCCAACACAATAGCTCTTTGATCATAGCAGCCAGATGCAGAAGAGAATCAATACATTAGGACCTGCCTGGGCTTTTTCAAGGGGTTTGGCCATGCTTAAAAAGAGAAATGCAGGTTATGAGTGCGATGGAGCAGCTCGAATTCCAGGAATACTTTGTCCAGAAGTTGACTGTGGCTGCACAGCTTAGGGTATTATGTGAGTGCATGTGTTTTGATTCTTTCTTATCACCAACCACGTACTGATAACCCTCCACTCCCCAACCCAATTTTTTCAGGGCTCTATATCAGCATAAGAATATACATAATCTTTAAACATACTTAAAATCTATATTTTTTCATATATATCAAAGTTTTCTAAAACAACAATCCTATTTGCCCTTGGGAATCAATGGAAAATATGTTAAATTCAATGTTAAATATGTTACATTGTTTCCTTTAAAAAATATTATGTAAAAAACTGATATAGATTGAGTTATTATTATTATTAATCCTAACAATAATAATAATAATAAAATGATTCTGGTGGTGCAATATGTATTACATTCCAATTAGCTCTACAGTAAATACAATCTAGATATTTGTGGACATATGGATACAATAAAGCTGATAAAGCTGATTCTGATACTATGTGTGAACCAGGCCATAAGGACGGAGAGAGGGAGCGGAGCATAGTGGTGGTGAGTGTGTGACAGAGGGTGTGTAGGTGTGAGGAGGTGGTAGGGAGTGTATGGGACCACTGGAGGAGGCCTGTGCTTAACAGCAGGGCTCTAATTAAAAGGGCCTCACAGTTGGGCGCCAGGCAGGCCTCTCATAAAGAGACTCACACTCTGGCAGAGAGGCGGGAGAGACCAGGTGTGTGCGTGTGTTTGTGTGTGAGAGAGAGAGAGTGTGTTTATGTGTGTGTGCCTAACCACAAGTGTCTGCGAAGGAAAGGCAGCAAAACAGAGTAAAAGAGAATATCCTAGCAGTACAATTGTCTACTGACACCATCAGTAGGCGATTTGAAGGGGGATGAGGGGGGATGCCATCCCCCTTGTTAGCAAAATGACCAAAACCCCTACCCCTTGTTAACCTGCTTAAAAGATGCTCTGTGCTTGGTCTCGTACTGGCACTTAACATTGCAGCATAATAATTGCCAATGTCTCGTAACAAACTGGTTTTAAACTGCCTGTGGGAGGATTGAACATGTAAGAGTCTGTCCATTCTTGATTAAAAGCTTTGTTTTCGCTGTTTACTTTTCTCTTTTTAGGGAACACCATATGAAATTATTTCTCCGACTCGTCTGTGTCTCTGTGTGGTAACAAATCGCCTACTGTGTACCATAGACATGACATGACATGACAGATCTACAAAAGTGAAGCCAAAACATCTTGATCGTCCCCCAGTGGCGGGCTGTAGTATAGATCTTAAGACCCGCCCCCTCGATGTTAGCACATGGGCCAAACTAGTACATGTCAAATACATTTTTTCTGTCAGTTTAGGTAGTTCTTATCACAATGATGTATGTTCAAGTGTTAATTTTTCTTCTAAGTTTGGTTTTAATTAGTTATTTGATGTTATAAAAAGGGGGTTTCACATCATGATTGACAGCTGAGCCCTGCTCGCTTTTGCCTTCACTTAACAGTAGAAAAAAAATAAATTAGTGGAACTTGTAAATCTAGTGAGTTTCAACTGTGCATCATTTGAAAGCTAAAGACAAGCCTGAATTTGCCCGGACTTGTTGCCAGACTGCATCTACCACAAGAGAAAGGAGGAGGAGAAACAGGAGTTTGTATCGTATATCAATTAAGTTACTTGGTAAGTACCTATTTTTGCTTTGTTTTATTCAGAACAGCTACTAACTGTATCAGCACACAGTGTAAAAAATCGTTTTCACGCAGAACTAAACTTAAGTGAATTTACACATTGTCCTAAGCTAATTTAGCAATTGTAAAATTGATAGTTTTTAATTGAAAATAGTGGACAACCACAGAGGATAGCAGACAAACGCAGCCTATTCCCCAGATTTTCCGATTTACGATCTAACATCACCCGACCATACAGTGGCGCAAGACAGTTCAGGCAATGTGAGCTTGCTTTTCATTATAGTGAATGTAATGTTTCTAATATAAACTGAAGAAACTTGGGTTCATCAACTACAGTAGCAACGCTCTGTTAACATACATCCAACTTCGTGTGAGTCTTCTTCTACTAAATCCTACTGTCTAACCAAGTGTAGCTTACAGGTAGGCACGCTGGTCATTGCTGCCCTCTGGTGGTCTGGAGTATTAATAACTCTTATCAGTGATAATGGGTACAATATCAAAAAAGATATAATTTGACAGTTGTCACTAAAATAATATAGCTATGTGTGCATTAATAAGAGAATTGAAGCAGACAAAGTCACGCAAAAGTTACTTTCCCTAGTAACTAATTACTTTTATATGCAGTAATTGGTAAAGTAATTTAATTACTCTTGAGAGAAGTAACTAGTAACTAATTACTAAATTTCAGCAACTTGCCCAACACTGGTTGTAACACTGCAAAGGTAAGAGGATAAATGTTTTGCTTTGTTCTAATTTTAAGTTGATACTGGGTGGATTGAAGATTGGTCAGCAACAGCTGCGTAGGTGGGCTGTTTGACAATCATGACTAAACTTGTAACAAATTTAGGTCACTAAATATATTTCAGTTTAAAATCGACGCCATGTTGATGTTAAAGGCCTAGCGTAAAGTTTTTTTTGTATGAGGTTAAAGTTGGTTAATTTAGCCGCAAGTTAAGTTAGTTCAACTTATTAAGCCTTTAGAGGTCAAAGTGAATTATGTTTGTTGTACTAAACTAATTGGGTTAGTCTAACTATAAAAGAGGGGGTGCACGGTGGCAGAGCGGCTACAGCTCCTGCCTCCCAATAAGGAGATCGTGGGTTCGTGGGTTCGATTCCCGGACCGGACCAACATCACACAATCTCTCTGGGTGGAGTCTGCATGTCCTCCCCGTGTTACCGTGGGTTCTCTCCGGGTTCTCCGGCTTCCTCCCACCGTCCAAAGACATGCATGTGTAGGTTAATTGATAACTCTAAATTGCCCGTATTGAATGAATGTGTGAGTGAATGGTTGTCTGTCCTTGTCTGTGTCTGTGTTCGCCCTGCGACGAGTTGGCCACTGTCCAGGGTGTGCCCTGCCTAAGGCCCGAAGTCACTGGGATAGGCTCCAGTCACCCGCGACCCCCTAACGGGGACCAAGCGGTAGAAAATGGATGGATGGATGGATAACTATAAAAGACTAGTAGGATTTAATTAAATAATGTAAGAGTTGGAATTACTTAAAAAGATGCATGCAAATTGTTACCTTAATTTTTTTTTTAAAGAATAAGTGTGCTTGTGTAATTACATGTGACAAGGACAGAAAGAGTGAGAGAGCAAGTGGAAAAAGAGAGACAGGGAGTGATGCATGAGGACAACCAGTGGTAACAATATAGCAAAAGGTAAAAAATATATATTTTTAAAAAGTACAAAAAACATTAACAGCAAGTTGCTCTCATTCAGAAAAACATTCCCTTTCAAGTGTTAATTTATTAATGCAAAACCAGTGTTTTTTTTGGTAGATGTAGTAGAAAAGTATTGAGTCCCACAAGTACAGTACAATTGCTTTGTTACTTTCCACCTTGGCCTAAAACAAACACTTCTCTTTCCCTCTCACTGGTATTTCCCTCTGCCAAAGTCCCCAGCCCCCTTTTCCCCTAATGGATAAGCCAGAGGCTGACTGACAGCACAGCTGTGACTCACATACACAATCACGCTCAACACACCCACCCACACACACACACACACACACACACACACACACACACACACACACACACACCTGGAGCTGGGCCCATTCCCACTCTGTTGCTTTTCCATCTCAACCTTTGTGCATAATCAATAACAGCATTTCAGCTTAACACAGCTAACCACAATGAGGGCTGCAGCTTCAGACACATCACAATACACACACACACACACACACACACACACACACACACACACACACACACACACACACACACACACACACACGAGGTTGCAAGCAAAGAGGTAAAACAACAGACTTATAGCCAGCAGTAGTTTATTAAACCCCCAACCCCTACACCAGCCATCATCTGACTGCTCTTGCTTACTGAAGTCTAACCTTTGCTGTAGGTCAGTGATCTCATTTTCCATGTGCTCATCCAGCCCAGCAGTGCTCAGTCTATAGGCTAGCTGCAGCTCAGTGCCATTTCAACCTGGTGAAAGTTGGACATCAACAAAGCAGTATGCCAGGTGGAGGAAAATGTGTCAAGGCCAGATTGCACAGCAGAAAGTAAGACTGGAGTAATGTGTAGACAAGGTTGAGACAAAGACGTAACCTGCTGAGGATGCTCCTGAGCTGCACAGGAGCTAAAGCTGTTAGATTCCTATCGATCTGGCTCCCACTGGCTTACTAGTCTACATCTGTACGTAGGTATACAGGAATTGAATTCCAATTTCACACTTCCGCCAAGATCGTGCCATGTCTTTGGCTAATCTTTCTTTAGAAATCCCAGGCTATGGGAGGGATCCAAAGCCCTGCTGAGGCGAGGTGGGAGAATCACTCCTCCACACCTCACAAAACCTCCTTCTTGCTCATTTCTTTTTCAGATAGCCAACTAGACCTAACCATGACCGAGAGCAATATCAGTTTGTCCCATTTAGTCATGGTATTAATGCACAGAGAGGGCTCATCTTAGATGATGGATCAATGCTATTTTCCAAGCTGTTACCATGTCCATTATTGTTTCAATTACCACCACTCAGATAATGGTTATCCCAGGCCCATCTCATCCAATTGTAGCCTGATACATGCATCTGTGAATCAGCTTCGGTATGCTTGTCACAGTTCATGTTATGCTCACAGGTATATCACATTGATGGCTTGGATGGGCAGCTATGTTTGAATTATTTTCAAATTAGATTATACATTTTTCAGGATGCACAAGTGTGTGTGTGTTGTTGGTGACAAATGATCTTTGCAGCCTGCTGTAGCAGAGGTTTTCATCTGGGCCAGCAAATAAAGTCAGGGTACTTCATATCGCAGCTATGGCCAGACAGAGGGCCATGCATAACCCAGCACTGCCTACAGACCCACACCAACAGTGCAACAGAAAAATATACCTGCACACCAAGAAGCTGCAGCTGCTGAAGTTTCAATAAAACAGAGGTTCATCCTGAAATATTGGCGTTCTCATGGAACAAACATGTGCAACGTACCATTTTTCTCCCAAGGGATGTTTTAGATAAGTTGGGGATTATGGGCTAACAAAAGACTGCAGTGGTGCAATACATACAAGTTAAAACTTTTTAAGAATAAATACTATTGTGATTAAAAACTGCTGTAACTTTTGCTGAATAAATGTTTGTCTTCAATAATATTTTGTCACTTTGTCACCCATTCAAACCCCCAGCTTCTGTAGAAAGTAGAAGTATATATTACAGTTAAATCAAGAGAAAACAAATCAAAGCTTCTAACAGTACAGCCTAACATAAAGAACCTAGCCTTTCTCACTCTGCCTGTCTGTGTCTTTCCCTGGCTGGGAGGAGAGTGTCAGTGCTGTCAGGTGTGAGTCAATGCCGTCAGATGCGATCTCATTACGCCAGCTTACCTCAAGGTTAGCAGTGGGCTGCTGGCTAGGCACAAAATCGATCTGCACCAGGGACAGGCCTTAAAGGCCACACAAGCCAAAGAAGCACTGCACTTTGAAATGCAAAAGCCGACTAATATGGGTGTAGGCACGTAACATATATACACAAAGCTCTGAAAGCACGCCGTGATGGAGTCTGAAGCCGTATGAAATCGGTGCAGATTGACGCATATTAACATATTAACACATTGCAGGAAATTAACTTGCCTTTAAACTTTCTAATGCAAGAAGAATTCAACAAACATTTCACCAGGAACCATGTCTAGTCAGTGGTCAAAAGGCTTGTCTTATCGTTTTTGCTGTATTCATACAGATAATGGACAACCCCTTATCATCAACACAAAATAAATAATTACTCAGTGCTAAAAATAATAAAAAGATCCTGAAACACCCAGGGTAAAAACCTATACAAATATATTACATCATACATATCTCTTCAACACCTTGCCTGTTACCTGTGTGACCCACAGGTTACGTCAGACAATAACTAGTCCTCTAATAATGTTGTCTCTTGTTACATCAAGCAGATGAATGTTTACTCAGAGCTGACAGCAGAAAGACTGTCTTCTCATTTCTAACATGTTTGACAGGAATCCAATAAAGATTGACAAGTTTTTTTTTGCATCCTTCAATCCATCAGACCATCAAAGTTTATCTCCGACTTTAAAGAAAATGCCCACTTCTACACATGTTTGTCTGAAAATGTCACGCCATTCATTCCTCAGATCTGTGCATATACAGACATCAAATTAATGGCTGTCACAA
Source organism: Siniperca chuatsi (assembly GCF_020085105.1). Taxonomy (NCBI): domain Eukaryota; kingdom Metazoa; phylum Chordata; class Actinopteri; order Centrarchiformes; family Sinipercidae; genus Siniperca; species Siniperca chuatsi. The sequence continues at coordinate 17,420,260 of NC_058056.1, forward strand.
ATAATAAATAAAAAGCAGGGAATATTTTTATTCATATTACGGATGGATTGCGACCTTCAGTACCAGAAGCTAATAGTGAAGAAATTACTATTCATAAGAAACAGCTTGGCTGGTGAACCTTTGCTCTTGTAGCAGGTGTCCATACGTGGGGGAAACCGGCGCCTTGCTAAGGCTACTCCTCATCCCGTCCTCTCATTTACACAGCTACAGAGAGCCTATGTACAAGTTGCTACAAGGAAACTACTTTTTGTTTTGTTTTTTCAGATTTACTTCCCTGGGAAATGGAGGTTTTTAAATGAAACATTACAGCACAGCTTGGATACAGTGTCGCCATTCTTTCATTAACACCTCCACTGTACAAGTTTGGATGCACAAATAGTATGTTTGTACTCACATTATACTCTTAATAGTGTGAATAAATAGATTAACGTAATATCAAGTTAAAATGTTTGCTAATGGAGAGACTTGGTGTTGCTTGTGATTCATTTAATGTGATGTTTGCAAATAGAGAGAACACTTTGCAAATGGCAGTGTACCTGTAATTTAATTTTAAATCCAGTAACCCAGGTCTATTACTTAAATTATGCCTTTTCTGATGATAGATAGATAGATAGATAGATAGATAGATAGATAGATAGATAGATAGATAGATAGATAGATAGATAGATAGATAGATAGATAGATAGATAGATAGATAGATTCAGCTGTCCAGTAGCTCACACACTTTTTTCTGTTTTTTTGTTTTTAGATTTTGACCGTAATTCCACTAAGATATCATTGTTAATCTATTTACATGACAGTTACAAGTAGTTTTATCCACAAACAGAGAAAAGATATGACAAAGGCTTTACAACTGGACAATGGAGAGGTTTGGGGATAGAAAAGACTTCAGATGATCAGAATAGGCTCAGGGTGTTACAAAGCGAGTCAGAGGCTGGCCTCATATGACATCTGAAAAATATAAAGAAATGGATAAAAAGGGCTGCTGAAGGTGGAATGACCTGGACAACAAAGGGAGGAATAGAATCAGAGGAATCACTCTCGTAAAGACAGCACATGTCCAGACAGAAAATCATGTGGGCTTCAGGTGGAAAAACTGACAAAGATGGAGAGACGGAAAGAGAGACGAAGAGAGGGAAGAATGACAGAGGAGGCCGAGTGTGCAGCAAATTCAAAGAGCGATTCCATTTGTCCTCTTCACTCGTCACAAGAGGAACATTTGAAGTGACATACTAATTTAAGTCAGTGACAAATCAAAGTCTATCGCCGATATTACCCAAAAGCATGGTGAGTATCCTCTCTGCCCTTCACATTTTTGCAAGTCAGTGAAGGAACATAATTGCAGTTCAAACATCAAAGGAATAAGGTGTGGTTTAGCTCCTCAGACGCACTGCATTATCTCCCGTCACCAAAAACAGTGTCATTACTGCACTGGGTGAAAATACTGACACACACACACACACCTGCCTACACACTCATATGGACACACAGTAACTTTCTCACAAACACACACACACACACACACACACACACACACACACACACACACACACACACAGAGTTATGTCCATACGCAGTGACGGGCTATGTGCCTGCCTAATAAAATCACTTTAGTCTTCATAACCACTTTAGCCTTGGAAGCTGCCATCAGTGGAAGGACAAACACACACACACATTCACGTACAGGAACGAACGGTGAGCGGTCCAGCCCTTCCATTAGCCTAATGAAGTGGCTCCATAAGATGGATGACATGACATCACATCCACCACCAATCACAATATCACCCCTAAAAAACCTTCCACTAAAAGCCCCACACATCCCCTCTGGCTCATCCCCCATTGCTTACTGCACCAAATGGGCGATGAGCATTCCAGGGCCCATTCGGCCTCCTCACAGCACTTTTATTGGTCTGGTTATTTATCTCTTTAATGCAATTGGCTGGAGTGGATGCCTATGGATGCAGAGAGCTATTAAATCACGGTGGGTTGGGGCGGCGGCGTGATTAAAAGAACTTTGGTTCAACAATGACAATGGCACCAAACGAACAGCATGCAGTCCGTCTGCACTGAGAACAGGAGGAAGCAGAGAAAGTCAATGGGAAGCCTGAGGGTGACATGGACAAGGGAGAATAAAAGCATATGCACACAAAGGCAAATAAATATGAAAGTTTTTTCTCACAGTGTAGATGGCAAACTTTAAGAAAAAAACACTACTGTGGACAAAAAAAGGCACACAAACAACATTTTTTTTTTTTAAACATTAGTGTGGACATGGCCTTAAACACTTCCTGGTTGAGAGGGCATAATCTCTTCCTCTTTCTCTCCTCTTCACCCACTTTATTCTATAAGGACAAAGAAAAGTGTTTATTGGTGGAAGGAAGCAGGTACAGGCATCCATAAACAGTCAGTGTTTTATGGGTAGTGGCACGGCCCCAGGGTCTGACAAAGTTTACGAGATCCCAGGCCCTTTAAAGCGGGAGTGTTTAAGTGTGGTATTTACATAAAACAGGCCAAGGTGTCTGTCTTGAGCCGGCCTTACACCAGTATTAGTATATAGTACCGTTTCTCACAGGTTGATAAGCTGATACTGACATATCATCAGGAACCCAGAACAATCATAGCTTCCTGTGTATGTGGATCTAAATTATACAGAAATCCTGTTTTAAACATACTGTTGCGATGTAAAGATTAAAATATTGCCAAAATAACAAGGCCAAAATGTTAAATACTGTCTTTTTTACACCTTAGAAGCTGTGGTGTGTGTAGTTCATCTCAAAAGCCTATAGCCCTCAAAGTATAATACCACAAGCACATGCAATTAAACCCACACAGTCTCACTCAGCTCCAATGTCAATTTGGCCTCCATCATCATCGGACTTTCCACTGGCCAACACTTTGTGCCTTCTGCCAGCTCTCTCCCTTTTTTCCCCAGCTTTTTTTTTTTTTTTTTTTTTTTTTTCTCTTTCTCTGCAGAGAAAAAAACGCATGTGAGTGATGAAAACACAATAACCGCTTTGGAAAACAGGCTTAGCTGCACAACTACCCAACTGGACCGTGTGCCGGTGTGCATGTGCGTGTGGGGGTTTATGTTTGTGTGTGTCACCTTTACAGCATGTTTATTTATTATTAGCATATGTCCCTACCAACTGGTGAAGGTACAGTCCAAACAGAAGCAGAGGAGAGGAGGGATGGGAGGATAGAGGGAGGGGGGAGTATTGAGATGTGCTGGGACAGCAGTACCACCCCAAAGTGAGTCATAGGACACACTGTCAGCAACCAACATCACACACTGACTCATTACACTGGAGGAGAGGAGATGACAACAGTAACCATGATCAAGGAGCATGGAAGAGGCACATCGGTGAGAGACAGACAGAGAGGACGCAGTCAGCAGTTACGGTGGTGGCACTTCTCTCAGTCCTACATTGATGATGGTAGGAAATCTTACAGATGTACCCAAATACATAGACAGTAGACTAAATATTTTTATGCAGAGCTCTCCATTTCTTTTTTCTGAAGTGTTTGCTGATCAAATTTAGCCATATCTTACACATTTTAGTTAGAGACTGTCCTCCCAAGAAAAACAATGGCATCAGTCATTTCAGTAAATGCCCAAAAACAACATATGCTTACGTTCAAGTCCTCTTCAGCCGTAGCAATTTGTGACTGTTGTGTGATGGGAGCAAAGGAGGAAGTGGATGGGTCACGAAAATGTCGGACTTTGACACACAGGAGACCACTGTTAGTTTCCCATTTCTTTGGCAGTGAATGGTGGTTTCTTTTAACCCAAACCACAATCTTTTCCTAATTCTACCCAAGTTGTTTTGGCCTAAAGATAATCAAACCTTAACTATAGCATACATTTTGTCATTTAATTTAAAGGGCTTGTAGTCTAATTGGGGTCACTTCACTTGTGCATCTCCACAACATGACAAGTGTTTTGTAGTTAGTTAAAAGAGCAAATTTAACAACTGTTGAACTGAGAATTGCATTGTTAAAATGAAGGACAGCCATGTTTTTTCATGGTTTAGCTTTTGGGATTAAGATTCAAACAACATAGCAAGTGAATACAACACTGTTCAACAGATGATTTAGAAGAACCAGATGTCAGACAATCTCACCCACATGTGAATGCTGGTGGGAATTAACATTTATAGTGAACGCTGAAATCTGACTAAAATGCTTTCAGTCAGGCTAGTTTGAAGGCCTTAATGGACACACCTAAATGAAAACCTCTGAAAAAAAGACTGTGCTGCTTTAGCCATTTGAATTAGCTAACTGGCTGTTGTTGCTGGCTGACATAAACTACACAAACTCTCCATCCTCCTGTTTTTAATGCACATCTTAAATTTGTGCATAAAAATCCAGAATGGAAAGGCCAGGAATTAAAAAAATAGAAAGATAAGAAAAATATTTCAAAAAGGTTTTAACACTCAGTTGTTATGGAAATGTTGGTGTATTTAAAGAAGTTCAGATGTGATGTGATAAGGCTGATGCAGCAATGGAATATTGATTCCGCTCTCTGCTACACCCTCTTCTCTACCCAAATAATCATGGCTGCTTAAAAAAAACAAAAAAAACATTACCACCTGGTGTGTTGACAGAGGAGATGAATTCATAACATATGCCATAACAAATACCATCTCAGGTGGGAAGCAAAAATGAAATGCCATGATGTACCGGATTTACAGTAACAGATACTTGTGTTCATTTAATTATGTAATTTTCTTACACCCTGTTGAGAATATTCACATGCTGTAGCACAAAATGATGAAAAACACTGTGATTAGCTTTTCCTTTTGCCACCATTTTGGAAAATTGCTTAAAATTTGCAAAACAAAAACTAATTTCGTAGTATCCTAATGTACTGACGACACTTATCCTTACAGTTTACAGAGGACTGCATGTGTATGTATGGATGTGATTTGATTGGGACTTTGAGATATGAATTACTTCACTATTATGTACTCCCGCAACATGTCAGGCCGCATCTATAGATCACTATGCAGTTTCTACACAACAAATATCTCCCCAGACATATTTGCCTAGAGATATGTTGACAGTCAACAGGTTTTATTCATATGGTGTGTGTATGTGTGATGCATGCATGTCATGGCTAGTTGAAGCTTATAGGGTTTCCTCATTAGAAGCTGTTGTTTGTGTCCATGTAGTCCCTGGGCTGAGCGCTGTCCCCTGGCCAAGTGGAAAGCAGGACCATTAGGTCGGCAGAGAAGGGACCATTTATTTGGCTCTTTTCTGGCTGTGGCTGTATTATCTGCCGTGATGCTATTTGTCTGAGACCAGCCAAGCTGCCGATGTGACAGGACGGGAGGAGATGAATGATGGGCTCCAAGACACGGCCAGTTTTGCTTCGCTGACAAACTGGGGCAAGAGCTGGAGGGATGTGGCAAGGAGAACAAAGAGAAAGAGCAGGGGTGGAGGCAGGGGAGGGAATTAATGCATACAGGAGACACTGCGGTAGCCAGAGGACACAATTTACAGCACCTGTTGGCTGTGACTGATCAAAGGAAGAGGAGAGAGGGTAATAGTGTGTGGTCTGACACGGGATGAAGTGACGGGATAGAGGAGAGGGTTAAAACCAGAGGGATATGAGAGGGATATTAGGGTGGAGGAGGATAATATAGACAGAGTGAAGAGAAAACGGGGATTGTGGAAACAAACAAAGCAAGGAGAGTGGTTGACGAATAAAGAGAGAAGGTCATTGGTGCAGGAAAGTGTGACGAAAAGAGACGGAGGGAATATATATTTGTCCCCTGATGGGAGTGTGTTAGGAGTCCATCTGTGAAGAAATGAGATCAGTAGCTGACTTAGTGGTAGAGGAAGACTTTGCTGCCCTGCGGCTTACACACTGACTCAACACCCTCTCCCCCGTCTCTCTCTTTCGCTCTCTGGTCTCATACAACCTGCAGCACATTTAATCTGCTGGATGATTCTGCGTGTATGTTCAGATTTGTGTGCATGTGTGTGTGTGCGCGCGCACATCGACGCAAGCAAAGCCTTATTACCGGCCTCCTGTCCCACTCCGTCTCTCCATCAAATGACTAGGGCAGTCTCCTCCACTCGTCTCTCCTCACTATCTCTTTTCCTCCATCCCAGCTGAGACCACAGAGGAATCTCCTCATAGAATCACCCACTAAATCATCTATCCACCAAACAGACACCTTGGCAAACACACTTACCTGGAGCTTTCATTTCCAGTCTAAACACACACAGGACAGAGGGTGGACGTGCATGCACATATGTGTGTGTGGGTGTGTGTGTGTGTTTGGGGATGGAGTCAACTGGAAAAGCAACATTCCTGTTGTGTTTGTGCATCTGAACACCAATGCATTTGCTTGTATTTTTATTTAATTACAGGCAGGTATATATGCAGATCTGGATTGTGTTGCACCAGCTATTCGAAATTCAATTAGTATGTTTGCGTCCTTATTAAGTTCTCAGTAACTATTTGCAGGTTTCAAACCGATTTACTAAACGTCTTGGCTAGTAAAGACTTTAGTAATGCGTTAAACATCGACAACGTCTTCCAATCAAAAGCAATCAACCACAAATTCACTGTTACATCACAAGCTGTAACATTACTGCCAAAAATAAAACAATATAATAAATAAATAAGTGATTATTATTTATAAATTTAGGTATAATTTTGTTTTCTTTTTATATATGCATAGATGGAGAAATATGTGTGTTTCAGAGTTAGTAATATATGTATGCAATATATTATATATCATGCAGTTTAGAATTAGTGCTAATGTTATGCTAACATAACCAACACTATTCGGTCATTTACAATAGTATAAAGAAATTGGCATAGTGTTTTGTAAATTGAGGTATATCTGTTATTCTGTTATCTGTGATTCAGGGCAGATGTGTTGACGATATTCCACATTACCTCTTTTACTCTTCACTCTAAAAGGGTAATATATTAGCAAGCTAACATTAGCTTTTTCAGTTGGCTCAGTTAGCTACACAACAGTCACACTTGGCAGTTACTGGGTGTAACAACTAATCAGTAACAGCTAATCTCTACATAATTACTAGTCTGACTGGTGTAACCTGTTAATTGAATGACATGTAAATCTCCATTTAAAACATTTAAATACTATAATGCAACACAAGTTATAACTAGACTAAGTTTGAACCTACTTACTGGCTCCTGCACTGTAAGTACATACAGTATATGTGTCTACTGTGCATATGATCGCTTTTATCTCGCATACTGATCACCACATAAATCAAAGGGTGAGCTAATGTTGCACCCAAACCCAATCAACATGCTACTCCCCCCGACACACTTACAGTACATATATAACACAACACAGATCTTCTGGTACCAGAAAAGCAAATGAAAAGAGAAACAGGTCCAGGCTTGGTGCTGGTGCTGGTAATGCAGTGTGCCAGAGGGGAGCTAGAGGAGGGAGGAGAGGAAGGTGAGCCAGAGGGGGGAGGCAGATTAGAGCACCTGGAGGCTGCTGAGGAGGAGAAGGAGGAAGAAAAGGAGGAAGAGAGATGAAAGACGGAAGGAGAGCAGAGGAGGAGTTAGCTAGTGGTTCAGAGTATCTGACTGAGATTACTCTGCCGCTGGGTTTACCTGATTACAGCACAGTGCTGGAGGACAGTAAAAGACATACATGGATTGGCATTAACAGATGCACACACACACACACACACACACACACACACACACACACACACTCTACACACACTGAGAGCCCGAGGGCCCATTGGGAAGCAGCAGCTGCAACTTTGATTCTGTACGGATTTGGACACCAGGGTGGACTGTTTATGTCTACAAGTACTTTTGTATTACATATGGTGTGTGTGCATTGTGGGTTACATTCGAGAGGAAGAAATATATCAGACGTATTAGTGAGTTCACCAAAGCTATTCCTCCCTCTCACTCTTCTCTGGTTTCAAAGCAATCAACCATAGGCTCATATAATACACACTCTCTCCTTGCTCAAACTTTCCTCTTGATCTATGTTTCATGCCTTGACTGGGGTGTATGAGAGCAAGTCAGAGCACACAGCACTGCAGCCCTCGTATAGAGTCACAAAATTATCCTGGCCTTATGAGGACAAGGAGGAGAGCATAGTTAATTCATCACTAGTGTCTCATTTTCTCTTTAGAACACTCTCATTTACTCTGTGGCTCATTTTTGTGCGTCACTCTTCCCTCACTGTCTATCTGCCTATATGGAGTTTGATGAGAGTAGCAGTGATTGTTGGTGGTTTTAAAATAGTTAAGTAGAATTTGCTAGCTTACTTTTTTTTTTTTACAAGTGGATCCCCGTCTCATTCTACCCTAAATGAACTGACCATCTTTATACTCAAATTGTGGGTCTAAGCCTGCAAATAGCGTCTTAGCTGAATGGTTAGTCAATTTGAGAGAATGGATATTTTGTCATCTTAAAGAGTCTGGTTTTGTTAGTGATCCTCAAACTTTCACTTTGTGATTCAACTATTGATTTGAAAGTTAGAGCTACATGTGAATTGTTCTGTCAAAGCAGTTGTTTTTCTTCCTACACAGACTGCTCTTTCAACTATAGCTTAAATTAGTCGATCGACAGAAAATTAATTAGCAGCTATTTTGACAACTGATTAGATGTCAAGTCATTTTTTCAAGCAAAAAACTCATTTTTAGCTTCTCAAATGTGAGGATTTTCTGCTTTTCTCTGTTTTATGTCATTGCTAATTAAATATCTTAGGGTTTAAGGAGAACAAGCAATTTGAAGACATCACCTTGGACTTTGGGAGTTGATAGATATTTTCTGACATGTTATATATTAAATAAAATAATCGATTAATCTGGAACAATCAGTAATCAATAAATTGCAGCCCTACTTCCAGCTGATCCAGTTCTTCTAAAAGCTTTACCTTGAACTGATGAACAAACATAAATCATAGTACATTTTAAATCAATCCTTTGTAAATTATGATCTTTGGATTTGGTCCTTTATTAGGATTATCACATTTTTCAAAGTATACTAATCTTCAGGGAAAAAGAATTTGACTTCCTTGCCCAAGAGAGAGGGACGGAGCAGAGTCGATTAGTCATTTGTGGTGAAGATCATTTATATTAATAACAAGCGGGAGTGCGCCTACAGCCGTGCCTCAGCTCATGTCCCTGTGATGAATGCTTTATTGGTTGGTGTACAATCTTTCTTGAATATTCATTATTAGTATACATATATAGATTGTATGCAGTCATGGGTTTCATTCCCAGCAGCAATTCTTTTTAACCAATATGGGAGTGGTACAAAATAATTAAATGCCTAGAAAAGTTAAGATATTTATGTGAAGTAACACATAAGTGCAATATGTCGCTGCAAGAATTTGGCTCTTTAGTGTCATAACACACTGTACTGAAAAACCACAGACAAATAAATACATAAACTTATTTAAAACTACATCCACTGCAATCTGAGAAATTAACAGAATGTTTGTCTCTACTGAAAACAAAGATAGTGATTCTGTTACCTATGGATCCTCTCTGTCTCCCTATCTCTGACTCTCAGCCGTGCCCGGGCACTTTGTGGGGCTCCCAAAGGAGAAAGGTTACACCGCTGATCTGCTACAGTGCAATCAGACTCGAGACAGAGCCTTGAACTACACGACCCACGGGCCTCCTCCAGCTGTATCCTGCAGAGCAGATACAGCTGGATATGGGTGTGAGTTAGAGAGAGGCAGATGCACGGAGAAAAGTAAGAGTGGGAGGTGGAGAGAAGCCAGTCAAAAGTTATGAAATATGCCCCCTTGAATAATCAACGCCTAAATCAATTTGTTCAACGTCCAAGAGAAGCGGGCGGACTACAGAGGAATGTGTGGAGTGGGCGGTTGCTCAACATGCATCCAAGTCCATATCTCAGACAAACATGCAACAGCCTGAATCTAGAGAAGAGATGGCCAGGAGGGATGGGACTGAGGAGAGGGACATAAACATACACTCACACTGCTTTTTATTTTTCATTCTTTCTTAGTTTTTGGCAGATGTTGCAATGCACATAAATGTCCATATTTTTTAATGAATGAGTACTTCAGACTTCATACATTTTTTATCAGTAACTACTTGTTTCATTCTATCTATCCTACATGGCCAAAAGTATGTGGCCAACTGAACAAAGTATATGAACATCTGAACATTTCACTCATATGTGATTGTGAGTTAGATGAGAAGACTGATGCCACTCTGACATTGTTAAATATAAAGCTACAGCCAGGATATGGTTAGCATAGCTTAGCATAAAGACTTATAGCTTGGCCCTGTCCAAATAAAAAAAACACAACCAGCACCTCTAAAGTTCATTAACTGGCATATAAATCTTGTTTGTTTAATCTGTACAAAAATATAAATGTAAAAACTAACCACATGAGCTCCCTGTAAAAGCACAAATTGTCATTTTTACTTTTAGTTTATTTTTTTACGAATTAAACTAATGAGATACAATGTGTTAATTTATGAGCTTTCAAAGTGCTGGTAGGCGGGCTTTGTTACCTTTGGACAGAGCCAGGCTAGCTGTTTCCCCCTGTTTGCAGACTTTAAGCTAAGGTAAAGCTAACCCGCACATTTATTGTACAGTTATGAGAGTGGTATCATCTAACTCTCAGCAAAAAAGCGAATAAGCATATTTCCTCAAACTATTCTTTTATTTGATGCAACAAGAACTTTCACTCTTCTGGGACAACTTTCTACAAGATTTTGGATCCTGGTTGCAGGGATTTGCTCCCAATCAACTACAGGAGCATTAGTGAGGCACTGATGTTGGGTGATAAGGCCTGGCTCGCAGTCAGTGTTCCAATTCATCCCAAACGTTTTCAGCAGGGTTGAGGTCAGGGCTCTGCAGGCCAGCCAAGTTCTTCCACACCAAATGCAAACTTTTGTTAAGGATCAAATTGTGCATGGGGGCATTATCATGTTGAAACAGGAAAATGTCGACATTTTCCTGTTTCTGATCTTCCCCAAACTGTTGCCACAAAACTGGAAGCACTAAAAAACTCATTGTATGCTGTAGCATTAAGATTTTACTTAATTTGAACTAAGGGTTCAAAACCAAACCATGAAAACCGTGAAAAATACACATAAATATGTGTAGACATTACATTTACTGTTTACCTTGTCCTGTCATTCTGTTTATGTATATGCTTTGGCAAAAATGCAGTTTATTTTTTTTATCACAACGTCATGACAATACAGCTCCATTGGATTGAACTGAAGTGAGAGCAAGTCAGAGAGAGATGCAGTGCAGTACAAGTGGATAGACTAGAAAAGGCCTGCAGGCAGCAACTGGCCCACTGTGCCCTGCTCAATAAAGCCAGCAATTTTATGACCCCACCTCTCAGCATTTTGATTTTAATACTCTTCCTCTGGACCTCCCCCCCTCTGTGTTTCTCACTTCCCCTTTCTGTGTTTCTTCTGTCACAAAAAGCTCTGTATTTTCTTTTCATTTGTCTTTGAATTTTTATTATGCCTGTCTTCTGTCTGCCTGTTCACTCTTGGTTATGGTAGGCCTAATGGTGCAGTGGGGGGGGGGGCAAGCCGGCCTAACCAGATTAGCAAGTTTCCTATTTCTCACACTGACAAATTAATTTCCGTACAAATTAAACGAAGAGGCCCTCCCTTGATAATTCCCTAGGAAATTGAAGATGGTTTTGAAGAATGAAATAAAACAACAACTCCTTCTACAAGAGAAAAAAACCTAATTACCAGCAGAGCAAAACAAAGGTAGGCTAATAAATTAGGAAGAAATAATTTGAGTTCAACAAAGATTCAGAGGAAGGGAGAGGAAAGAGAGAAACACAGAAACAAAAACCAGCCTTGTCTATTACAGGATGTGCTATTTTCCTGCAGGCAGTGGCGAGGCAGAGGTAAAAGACAATAATGAAAGTGTGGGAGAGGGCAGGAGATGGAGGATGAGGAAGGAGAGGAGAGAGAGGAGAAAATAAACAGCACCCAGACAGAGACAAAGTGAGTGGCAGGCGACTGCGTGAGGCTGTCTGGGCTCGCGCTGTTCAGATCCACTGACATTTACAGAGTGGCCGATTGCTCCTTGCCATCCTCCTCTTGAAAAGTTCAAACGCACGCAGATCCACAAAGGAAATGCTACGCTGTGCGGATTAACGCACTCTCTCTCACATCTCTCAGCAGGCTTCCCCTCCATCTTTGTGTGTTACGGCTGTCACTCCGCCTGTTTGTGCGTCAGTCTACTTTCATGTCTGTCTCCTACCTGTGTCTGCATTTTCAACAACAAAGGACAGATCCCCAGTCTGATTCAGAAACATAGTAAAACTTTCCCTGTGTGTGTGTGTGTATTGTGAGTTTGTGTGTGCTGAGCTGTCCTGGCCCAGCTTGTGAAGGCTAGCAGCCAGACAGGTAGGAAGAGAGGTGTGGGAACCCAGGGCGGGGAAAGGCTACTGAGACGGGCCTAATTAGAGTTGAGCAGTCGCCCAGCTTTTTGCCCAGCAGGGGAACTCCCCACCACCACCTCCATGCCATCTACCCCCCACCACTTCATACAAGCACAAACACACACACACACACACACACACACACACACACACACACACACACACACACACTGACACAAGCTTGCCGATACTTTGGCTGGCTCATTGGCTGGGTGGAGACACTGAATGCACTTCCTCTGACCTTTTCTCTCTTACCAGTACCCTCTAACGCTCTCTCTCTGCACCTTGTTTATATTTTTGCACTCCATTTTAATTCTGTATTTTATCAATATTTAGTCACTAGTAGAGACCTACAGAAAACATGGGTAGAGAGAAGGGGATGACAAACAACACAGGTCTCTGGCTAGAATCAAATCGAGGCCACTTTACCACTAGGCCACTATGCCCCTAATTCTGTATATTTTAAAGTAACATGTATGAAGGTTATATCCAAGGTGGCACTCGGTTCTCTGTTTTAGCACTAGAGCAAACCCGTCAAAATATTGTACTGTTTTAACTTTTAACTACAATGAACTAATTTGAATGTTACTTCCTCATGGGACACGCATGTCCCACAATAACCATGGCAGTAAAGCGAGACTATGGACCTTTTGCTGAACAGCGGCCACTGTAGTCACAAGTGGTAATTACGCAATAATGGCACATTGAATTTCCCTTCATTTCCCAAGATTCTCTTGAGTCAATTTCTTTAAAGACATTATCATTAAGCTGCCTGACTGAGAGCAAGTATAGTGGGACCACAAGGAGGAAATAAAAACATTTCTTCTGGTAAGAGTATGTTTGCTTCCTGTTTTACTGCTGTAATAAAACCATGAAAAGTTCTTCTGTGATATGCTAAAACGTAGTGTAACAGTAACACAAATAGAGTGAGTAAAATGACTACTAATCTCAGTTCCATACAATATTCATGTAAAGTTTGCTAATAACTAGCTACCATTAGCTACCATAAGCTACTGATCATATCAAAACAAATAAGGCTGTAACAGCTAAACCCCTGAGTGAATTTAACTGAGCAATGGTGTGTTTTATTACTTTTGTAATTTTCATTTTTTTTCATTTGTAAGAGAAAGACTGTTATTTCGTCTTTCAAAAGTTGTATAGCCTTGCTTTAATTAATTATACAACTTTTTTTATCATCTGTCAACGTAAAAGAGATGAGTGATGATAACATAAAGTATTGAAACAGACAAAAAGTACGTAAGTGCCATGACCAGACAACAAGAGTAATTTTAGCGCCTTTACTGATGATCTCTCCAGCTATGGTGCTTGAGCTTTCTCTGCCCCTCGTCTCTTCCACCCCACATGCAGTCCAGAGTGAATCCGCATGTGGAGATTATGGTCGGCCTGCCCTCTTCATCACCCCTTAATCAGAGTGTTGGCACTGACTGCCCAGAATTGGATCAACCTCAGTGACCCCTGCTGCTGCTTTCCTTCCAGAGGTCAGCCTCACATCACTGCACTGTCTCTGAGGCAAAGGCACACGCTCTTAAATGAAATCTTATTTCTCCCTTTCCCTCTTCCTGTCTCTCTCTTTGTCTTTATCTCCCTCTGGCTTGATGTATTAACCTGGGCATGATCCTTCACAGCTCAGAGTTCTCTTTCTTCATTCTGAGCAGTGCTTGAGTTTTGTGTAATAGCAGGCGTTAGTCTAGACAGATTTTTTCTGTGCGTCAGTCGATATCACCAAGACCAATATTTACGACAAATGATTAACAAGACAAGCTGTTCTTTTGACCACAGGTAAAACAGGCATGCAGGCATAGTTCCCTTGATTGGATTCGATTGCAGGAAAGCTGTAGTGTAAACAACACTGATTGCACATTGTCTGCAGGAACTCTTACTTAGTGTCCGAGATTAAGGTTTGTTTCACCCTCAAAGGGCCGGTAAACAATAACAATCAGAAAATGAAATAAATAAACCAACCAGCTTGCCAAGAATAAGTTTTACTGACTAAGATCACAATGTATTTTTCATATAAATGTGTTATCTTGCCAATTATTTTTTTTACGAGAGAGCATTCTGTTGCTCAAAAGTGCTTCAAAAAAGTTCCCAACCAGTGTGGCAGTACTCCGTGGAGACTACTGCTTATTACTTTGTGAATATATGTCTAGTAATAACTAATTGAAATGCTCACAGGCTTTTATTCGATTTCTGTTACAATTTCTGGTTTAAATCACCAACCTTTCCACCCACTTTTAAGCCAAATCCAAACCCAAACACATACTGTATATACATTATGTCTACATGACATACATGCCAGATGTATGCATATGCAACACCACTGAACCCTATGAATGTAGCAGTAGTGTCAAAGGTTTATCCATCAAAGACAAACTTTACCATGCTGTGAATTGTAGTGTTGCTTTCAGACAGTTTTTTATGCTATGGAGTACATGGAATGAAACAAGTTGTACAAGAACTAGACTCACTCCACAACAGCTTGTTTTTAGTTTAAAAGAAAAGGGTGATTTTCTTTCATTTTCTACAGGCCTGAAGAGTTTGGCCTGAGAGTTTTCACTGTGGCAGGATGACAAAGTGAACGTCAACATGACGTGTGTCTTTGGTTCCACTTGGCCAGCTACCTACAGACATGCAAACACACAAACAGCCACGAAGTGTCAAGACACAAAGGCATTCATGTGTGAATGTACTGTATGTTTTCACCCTCCAGGTTCCATCACATGTTTGGATCTGCTTGCATATCTACTGTGTTTGGGCATCAGTGTTCAAGTAAGCTTGTTGGCATGAGCTCACACCTGCACTGTGTACAGAGAGAACATGAAGGAGGCATCAACAATAGGTTTTAACAAACACACACACGTAGATACACACATAATGTAAAGACCTGCTTTCCTGACTTCCATTTTAGAGCCACATCCAATATGTTGCCCTATGCTTTGCTCCTGAATCATTCCCCTCAGGTATGTAAGCTCTTCATTAAAGCTGTGGCAATCAGAGGGGGGGAAAGTACTGCTCCTCGTAAAGAGAATAGATTACTTCCCCATCTTTCACAGAAAGCTGTTTGCTAGAGTAGACACTCTCCTCCATTTTCATTAGCAGCTTGACTACTATATATTCTCTATATAATTGAGGTTGAAACCTTCTGCACTGTAATGGGGCTTTCCATAACAGTCTTTTAAAAGTGAAAGCCTGCCATCCTTGGTCACTGTGTGATATGGGCTTGTGTTGTGCAGGGTACGTGTGTGTGTATTGCTATCAAACAAATCACTTCTTCTCATCTTCTTCTCATGTTACTTTTCAAAGGCAGCTTTAAATAAACAAGGCATGTCCTCACTTTTTGAGAGCCAATATCTGAAAAATTAAAGACAGAGCTGAAAAATCAAATCTCTGCTTGTCTTTGTTAGGAAGATGCGAATTTGCTATTCACAAGCAAGAGTCAGCTACGAGTCTAGAAAACTAAAGGTGGTTGGGTCTTTGTCATGTATGGCCACGCACTTTAATTGCTGCAATTTGGCAAAATACTCACAATCTTTTGAAATCCCTTTTACATGCTTGTTTATGCATGAGTTTAAAAAAATCTCCTAATCATTATTTTATTTTACTTCTTTTATTTTGCTTTTATGTTCCGTCCTTTAATGATATTTTGTTTGCTGTGGTTTTATGATAAGAGGTTTGTGCAAGAATGAGATTATAATGTTTATGATTATTGTATAAACTACAAACCACAGTATAGGCCTAACAGCAGGGGTAATTCTGTAGCCTCAAATTTGCAAAAACATCATCTCTGATACATTCACTTGCTGTAGTTACTAATCTTGCCTCTTTGCTCTGTAAGCAGAACATTGGGCTAGTTGAACACACATGGTGTGGTAGACAAACGTAGGTTTCACTGAAACTAGTCTCCTTAAATTAACAGGCAGGTGAGATACAACAGCATGGTTATATTGTGCATGTGTCAAGTTACAGAACTCAAACAACACAGGCAGCACATTTTCCCTGTCATCTTCAATTCACCTCAGTTCCTCAATCAGACTGAACATCTGAGAAGCCGACATCTGAGGGAGACTTAAACTGATGAAAGGTAGATATCAAGATCTAGACTTAAGTAAAGTCAAGACGGTCAGTGTTAAATGTAAGGAAAATTACTTGGCTAGAGCAATTAGTAATTACCCTTTGGTGCTTGAACCTCTTTTATGTTCGTGCCAGTTTATTATTATTATTATTATTATTTGTTGTCTGCCACTTCGGCTCAAATTCCCGTGAGCTGGAATGCGCTAGAAACACGAAACTTGGCCCAATAACTGAAAATGATGCACATGTGCTTCTGCAGAAATATGAGCCCAATCTGCCACACCCCTCACACCGTAAACCCGAATGACTTGAAATTTCTCTCACAAGTCCAGCTCAATGTGCTCTACAAAAGTCTGCCTAACTAGATTTTTCGCCATTTTGAATTTTTTGAAAAACACATTTTTGATATCCCCTCCTAAAGCGTAGGTCTGATTGCTACCACATTTTCGGTGGGGGCGCTATAAGGGCAAAAAATGTGCGTGACATAACATGAATCAGACTATAAATCAGAAATTGTTTTCTTCATTCTATTTGTGAAAATGCAAAAAAGGGAGATTTCACTGCTTTTTTCATGTCTAGGCCACATTTGACCAGGTCCAGATCAAAAGCTTTAAACTTCTAACGGTCTGTGTTGGCTCGAACCCCCGAAATAGCCGCTTGCGGCTTTATTGAAACATTTTGAGTCTGTCATAAAGCAGTGATTCTCAAACTTAATTTTTATTCCAAGGGGAGGATGGCCATGGACACATCAATGTGATTTGGCTTTGTTTTCCACTACAGATGGACAAAAATAGAAAGGAAAATCTGTGGAATAATATGACAAAGAATAGTTTTTTTTCACACCAGTACTATGTATCAAGCAAAACCTACTTGAACTCTCTCTGCATCTTTTACTTCCAGCTCATTAGCCTAGCTCACACCATCAAACCTTCTTACAACATAGACAACGCAGCTTCCCAAAGTTAGTGTGGGTGATTTGTGGCGGTGCGTAAATTGGAAGTTGCGGTCTGAGTCAAAGCAGAGTCATAAATAGGAGGGAGGAGAGGACGACAGCACTCTGCCAGATTCGGGGGGGATTGATTGTGGCCAGCAGCCTCAAGTAGATGAGAAACGCTTTCTTAATAACTATCTCGTCAAACACATCACTCTGCTCACTCCCCAAGCCAAAGTGTAAAATAACAAAGTGAGGAGAAGATATGGTTATGGACTGTAGCCCTGCAGTGAGGGGTTCAACATACTGTTATTAAAAAAATCCTCCTCACTTTAAATTCTGCCTTTTGTATTTATGAAGCCTTTTCATTCAACATCATTTATTGGGGTCTGTTATGTGTTGAATATCTTAAATGACCCTTGAAAACATTACCTTTTTTTTCTTCCAGCATTTAGCTTATTTATCCAAACTGACAACAATTTCCAGTTCCCAGAAAACTAAAATGACCAAAAAAGAGAAAACAAGAGCTTCAAAGGTCAGGGCTTAAGGTCTTAAAGTGTATTCAGACTGAATACAAAGTGATTTTTGTACATGTATGTGTCTATATATATAGCATATATATAATATATATATATATTTATAATATATATATATATAATATATATATATATAATAGCATATATATATATATACATGTGTATGTATATATATATATATATATATATATATGCTATTTTTTTATTTATGTTAGTTATTGTGGTTTTCATAATAATGATAGTATAGCAAAAAATAGAAATGTTATGTAAATCTCTGTATTGTTAATGCCTTAATCCTACTTAGTTTCCCTAATAGATACCTTGTACTTTCTGCATATACAACTGATAATGTATATGCATCTTTACTAGAAGGAGCTCTGTCCTTTACTGTCTTATTTTTGACTGATGTTCAACTCTAGTGTCTTTTAAAGAGAATATTAACTATAAAAAAATACAGATTAAATGATTTTTTTTTACCCCCCAAAAAAGTTGATAGTTTTTTTCAGCCCTAAAAACTGTCTGAAGGTATTTCTTTCAGGCTGCATTCAACCCCAACAACCTTCACCAATAAGGTAGGGAAGCCATTATGTAGCCTCAGAGGTGGAACCCAGAGCGAACAAAGTTCACAAAGCACTTGCTGCTGCTCATTAAGCTTAATGCTTTGATCGCACGGTAATAACTGAAGGCGACTCAGATGAGCATATCAACATTTTTATCGATTCAGATGTTCTCTCATTTGGACAATGCTGGCAGGACAAGGTTGTTGTTTAGAGAGACTTTAGTAAGAAAATAAACCTAAAACTATAAAATTGAGAGGGACAAAAATAGGATTTTGAAAAGTGAAGGTGACATGTCCCCCTCATCCCCGATGGAAATGATGCCCTTCCGTCTGTCTATTATTTCCCAGTTCAAAAGGCAAGGCAAGTTTATTTGTATAGCACATTTCAACAACAAGGTAATACAAAGTGCTTTACAAAGTGCTCACATCTTTCCAATTACTCAGTCACACCACCTTTAGCAATCAATTATTTCTGTAAACAGAATGAACATGAGAGACACAACATTTCCATCTTAGAGCAGCTCTGTATTTCTCAGTATGGTTATCTAACCTCCCCTCTCTTCCATAAGACTCGGTGCTAAAACTATGCCATCTCCGCTGATCAAGATGAAGCTGAGATGTTACCAGTACATGTGAAATGCTGAATCAGACCAGGGTCCCCCAGCTCATTCTGATTCCTGTGTCAGAGAGTGTCTGTGTTTGCTTAAATGAATGCATGTGTGAATACATCTTGCTATGGTCTGTGCATATCCATAATGTATGAGTTGACACTGTGCATGTGATTGTGTGTATGTGCGGCCTAGTTTGTGTGTTCTTGTACTGTGATGTGATAATGCATCAACATCTGACACCTGTGTCATATATGTGTGTGTGTGTGTGTGTTGGTAGCTGCACAACCCAACCCTCTAGGGGACCATCAGTGTGTGAGTGTTTGAGAGAATAATAAATTTGAGGAGGGCGGGGAGATGAGAGGCTGTGACCACCAATCGATTCCTCTGCTGTTTCTCAAATTAAGAGGGAGGGATGAGTGTGAGGGAAGGACAGAGAGAAAGAAACAAAGAGAGAGAGACGGGGTGGAGGCAGAGGAGGAACAAATGTACATAAGCACAGGAAGAGAGAGAGAGAGAGAGGAAGATATAGAGAGGTGGAGAGAGAGAAATAGACACTGTAGCAGAGAGTGAGGGAAGTGAGTAGACTGAAAGACAGCCAAACGCTGACAGGAGTCCAATTAAGTGTCATCCCAGTGGAGGCAACTGTCCCCATCCTCTCCTGCCAGGGCAATGTGGCCTCAGCTTCCAAGGACACACTGCTCATCACGTGGTGCAACACACACACACACACACACACACACACACACACATAAACCTCATCACACATTCAATACAGGCACTAACACATACATGGTTACACAATTTCATCAGAGCACAAAAACACACAAGTAACATCTCAACAGTTTTGCCACACAAATACACATCTGCACACTTCTGCAATCATGCACATCTCCTGAGGGGCTCAGCCTTTGGAGGACCCAGGGACGAATTGGTGCCAAAGATGGCTGGCATCGGCAGCTACTTGTCCCAAGGTGCAGATCTGTGCCAGGGGCTAACCCACTCATCTCTGCTCTGCCCACCCACCAGCTGCTACCCAGGGGCAGCACACACACAGCCCTGGAGGAAGCTAGACATCATATACAAACACACACGTGTCGTGTCTCCATGCAACAGAAGACACATCCACCCACCTATATACAAGCACATACAAGCACACAGGCACACAATAGCAAACTCATAAACAATCTAGCCCATGTCTCATACACGCAGGCTGTGGCCTTGGGGATGGTTCGTTGTCTCTTAGAAATGCCTGGTTAATGAGTGAGGCCTCTGGCTCTGGTGGCTTTGGACTATAGCAGAGCGGAGTGACTGAATGACTATGGCACTACAGCGGGATTAGAGGGATGCTTCATGTTGACATAGAGAACAAATCGACATACTCTAATAATTCCCTTTCATATTCTGCGCAGTGTGAGAGGAAATAGCAAATGGAAGGGAATAATAGAGGTCGAGGCAGACAGGTCTCCTGTGAGTGCTTTTGCCCCACAGACAGCACAGCCCATGTTCACACACAAACATGTTAATACGCACATTTGTACACATGCAAGTGCACACATACACATGCACTGAATAGAAACAAGTGATCCCTTTGACTGCAGGCACTGCAGCCTGAGTTACAAGAGAAAAACAAAGCAGGCACAGTTGAAAGGCAGAGTGAGACAGACAGAAAGAGAGGAGGGGGAAGGAGGGAAATGGAGGATGAAAGATGGAGAAAAAAGAATCAGAGAGTAAGAGTGTGAAAAGAGAGCCAGTCTGGTTTTCAACATGTGAAAAAGGCGGAGAGACCCTTACATAAATTTTCCAGGCCTGCCTTAGATTTAATCTGGACCGGGATGCAAACAACGCACCGGCCCGGTCTCAACAGGGTACTGCATGTGGGGAGTGTGTGTGTGTGTGTGTGTGTGGGCGGCTGAAGGATTGGTTGCCAGGGAGATTCTGACATATCGGGCCCCACTCCCTGCTGCCCTCAGTTTAGCCTCGACAAGTCAGTGAAAACGCTCTGTGGCGGCCTGGCTAATTTACAATCTCTCCCCCTATTTCCTTCCCGCCTGTCTCTCCCTCTTTCTCTTGTCATCGTCTTTCTGTCTCTGCAGACAGAAGTTGTAGGGTTTTCTATTTGTATTTTCTACTTCTCATTGTACCAATCATAATAATTTTCTTAATCAGCTTTCTATCCATACATGTACAGCTGAACAACTCCTTTCACCCGTCCTTTTTTCCTTCCTCTCATTTCACTCTCCCTTTCTTCTTACCTCCTCCTGTTCTCTCTTTCTCTTCCTCATAAGCATCTACCCATCCTCTCCTTTATTCCCTTACTTTACTCTCCCTCTTAAGTAGGCTGATGTAGTTGGGACCTGTTGTTCTCATCTGGTGACAGCTAAACAGGGCCTGTTGTAATTAGTGTGGAATTCTAATGAGCTTATCAGGTCAAAAGCAGCTTAGTCCTCTAGGACCCTAGCAGGGTGGAAATTAGCCCCACTCCCTCCCAGACAAAACACACACACACCCGCATGCATATTACACAATAACACATTGTACATACCGATGATACAAGCTTGATTCATTAACAAACACTCGCTGACAAATTCAGCCTCACCCTCTCCTCTCTTAAAGGGATTAGCCCACTTTACATCAGTCAGTTAACAAAAAAGCAAATTATTAATGTGAGTGGCAACAACAACAAAAAAAGGCAACAGCAGTAAAATGTCAGGCTGTCGTGCTAAATAAACAAATAACTGGAGGTGGGAATATATTATCTGGAGAGAAATATGGCAGAGAGAAACAAATAAACAAGCATGTGTGCATCTGCACATACACACATATGCACACAGTGACAACAAACATACAGAAAAGTAACTTTTTTGCTTCCTCCGTTGTGGTATGGAAAGGAGTGCCTGGCTTATTAAAAACTGAAAACATCACGCTCTCCTCTCATCTCTTTCTCCTGGTCAGCTGCATGCTGCAGCGGACGGGCTAGGACAGCCAGGCAGCAACTATCTCCATTACATATCTCCGCAATTAGTTCTGAGAAAGTTGCAACGATACGCACAAAGCAGAGAGGGAAAGGCGAGGTACATTGATTAAGTACTGCAACAGCTGTACCAACAGGATTATACTCAAGAATTTTAATTGTACTTGTCAGCCATCTTCAAATATGATAAGATGTTTTGCATTCATTCGACGGAATACCGTTCTGCTATCCGTCTACGTAAATGGAGATCTTATTCCGATACAGCCAATCAGATCTTGCTTAAAGCAGTAATGTTCTATCAGCATTCTATCATAGGGAGAGCAGACGGTCGCACTGAGCCAACAACAGACTTCTACACAACACAAGAGCCACATTAGCCTTCCTGCTAAAGTCTCCTTATCTAACTTACAAAAATGAATGTCTTGTCCTACACCTTAGCCAAACACCAACATTCAATGGGAAAAGTGCACTGCTAACATCAGTTTGCAGGCTAGATAGTTAATAAGCTGCTCAGCTGCAGCACATTAAACATATCTGCAAATGTAACTTCTGTCTGGTTAGATGCTGGTGTGGTGTTTACTCTTCAATATCACTAACAACACGCTGTCTGCCCATAACATGTAGGCTACAGCGCAAGTTTGTTACCTTTGTCTCTCATTCCCTAAGGTGTAACACTGGCACTCTGGCAGCCTGCCAGCTGCTGTCAATCAAACACAGATACCAACATGCCCTTCCCACCATCTGAGACGAAAAGGAGCATTTCTGCTATTTCCCCAAGTACTGTTTTTCTTCCTTTTAATAATAAAAAAACTATTAACAATACATTTAAAAAATATATTGACACTATTTTTGACTACAAAAAGGGATGACTAAATGTGATTTCAGTTGAACTTTAGGGGTGTGTGTAAAATCTATTATTATACGTCACTGTGTAATGGTGGGAGAAATGACACAGACAAAGACAGTAAAGAATCATGGGAAAACCGGAGGGGTTGGGTGGGATAAATTTCCTGTGTTTAGAGCTGTAGCACAGCCTTCCATCTGTTTTATTCCAGACTGGTCAATATGTGTATGCTTATGTGTGTGTGTTTCTGAAGAATTGTCAACCCGTTCTCATTCCCCAGGTTGTACTGATGATAATACTGATGTTTTGTCAAACCTGCTGGCATCTCAATAGACATGCGAAAGGTATCCTTTGGCGTCTGTACTCACTATGGGTAATTGCTGTGAATGTATTATATTATTTGTATTATATTTTAATGAATACCCAGAGTGATGTCAATGCATAAGAATGACAGGAAGTTGCACAAAATACAGGTAAAATTAACTTTAACCTTATCAACTGCTGCATTCTTCACCGATAGCACAAGTATGTACGCTATCACTGGCAAATACAAATTCTACAACACAATTGTACTGTAAATGATGATTATTCATTTTTCAATGACAACATGGAGGGTAAAGTCCCAGCTCCATTTGTGTTTTATAGTCATTTAAGAAATGTGTAGATGGCCAATGAGGCCTAGCAGCCATATCCACTTCCCATGGTTTCAGTCCTCGGAACTCATGAAAAAAACATGTTTCCCAGTGACAGTCAAACTCATGGGCATATTGTCTCTTAGCAAGTAGAGTTAGAGACACAGAAAGCTGAGCTGGCTTTGCCAGTCAACAACAGTGCACTGCTGGGGCATGCTTGTTTGCTTCAGCTGTATGTTTAATATAATAATACAATGTCCTCAATTTGAGAAACTGTGTAAAAAAGGGCTGCTGTTCCTGTATCGATAAGCTAATATGGACGATTAACACAATCAAAGTCCCTTAAGTTCAGAGTCAGCACTTTAATCTCAGTCATTGTTTAATTTCAAGATCAGTATACTGGACTACAGAGCTAAAAGAGACAAAAGAGTGTGACTGTCAGAATACTTATGGACTGCATTATACAACTACATTGTAGGTAATCCACTTTGGTGATGGTGACCATCAGGGTGGGTGGGTTTATCTATTCACAGAGGCTCCACACCTGGCAAACAGACGCACAGGACATTTATTGTATTTGTTAGATGATTTATTTAGGCTATCCACTACATACACATACACACTGCGGGCATTACAGAACACAAATACCAGAGTAAAGATCATTAAATGTCAACACATTTGTTTGTTCATACTTTCATGCTTACTCAATCACTTCTTGACTCCATACTGTATACACTGGATTTCGTCATCTGGCTCTTAATTGAGCCATACAGTAACATATTAGCTAACTGTTAGCTACAACAGTTAGCTAAAGCTCTGTTTGGCAAGCAAACTGGGGAGAATTATACAAACAGCATCAGTACATTCTCACTGTGAATGATGTGAACAACAAAGACATAAAAGTTCAACTTACTTAAAAAGAGTCTCACAGCTGCTTCGGCCTTTTGGTTCTCTCGCTGAATTCCATATTTGGGCAGAAAATGTGTGTCATGCCTCGGCTCTCCAATGGGAATCACAAAGCTCAAAGGGTTCTATATTGTCACAGGTGGGTTAAAATAAGGGTCAGTGGTCTACTATTGCCACGGGTGGGTTAACATTAGAGTCAACTGAAAACCTGATGCATCACTATACAGACTGCAAAGGATACCTTTCGCGTGTCTATTGAGACGCCGGCAGGTTTGACAAAATATCAGTATTGTACGACCTGGGAATGAGAATGGGTTGTAACCGTAAATCAATGTTTTTGAGGCAGCAACTAATAGTGAGTTTTTCCCTTTGTTCCATCTGAAATATAGCATAACCTGCTGAAAAAAGAAAAGTTTATCACCAGGCACATGACACAGGAAATGATAGAAAATAGAATCATGCAACCACAGGAAACATCATATTCTGTGAGATGAAAACCTGAACTTAGCTCTGTTAATACAATATTAACACCAAGACACTGTTACTTAGTAGAATATGGGAACAAATACACTTAATTTTTATGGTTTAGTCTCACGAGTGGATTTCAAAGCACATTAGAGGAGTCTAACTGGGCCATTCAACCTGCCTTTATTATGTGATACACAGATGTATCTAAACTTTATTTTATCATTTGAAACCACATTTTAAGGTTATTTCTTCTACAGTCCTTCATGGTGGTAGATAATTAGCCCATCTGTCTTTATGTAAGTGAAATCATTCCAATGCATCTACCATGGCTTCTCCTGGTATTAATACAACCTTAGCAGGCAAAGAGAGAGCAGAAAGAACCAGACATAATCTGAGAGCCAGAGAAAGAGAAAAAGAGCAAGAGCAGCAGTCTTCCAAGGTGAGCGACACAGACAGCCACAGACAGACCCTGGCCATGGACCCTGAGAGTTAATGAAGCAGTCCTTCCTTAATATCTCTGCCTGTATCCACTACAGCACAAGTTAACAGACAATCAGACAATCCTCCTCTCCTCTTAGTCCTTCCCGTTGCCCTGAAAACTAATCCTGCACACAACTCATCCCTCACAACGCACACTGTAAACCACACCTGCTTCTGTTCCGGACAAAGGCATAAACACAGCAGCTCTGTAAATGGGAAATAAACAAAGTGGCTCGGACTGAGCCACAATTCCAGACATTCCAGCCATGAATTGTGTGTCAGATAAAGTTAAATGACTTGCCCATGGACATTCAGCTTACTTTCTAGTTTGCCAAGATATGCTGTTGATGTGATGTTAGCTATAGTATGAGTATCACCGTCTGGAGCTAGTTTGCTGGCTCTGGGAAACCATCTCGTCCTCTCTGGCTGTTAACCCACAACCTAGCTAAGCTAACCCAGAACCTAGTTAACGTTAGTTACATTGTCATTGTTCACTCTATATCATGGTATATGTCATGGTATTGGATTTCTCCAGACTGGGCTACCCCATCTTTAAGGAAGTGAAAGAACTTCCTGACTAATGAAGTGAATAAAATATTCATGGTGCTGATGCCACATGGTATAATGGTGAATTACAGAAAAAAGCCCAATGTAATTGCAAAATAACATTTATGGGGTAGTGGCAGGTATCTTAGGTACTGCAGCAAACCTCCAATACCAAACCCAAAGTCAGCAAATTAAGAGTTTAGTAAATTTACCATTTAAATGTCAGATTGAAGTAGAGGTGTTATGATGCCAATTTTACATACTTAAATTGATGCACCAAGTAGAGAGTTCCCTAAATCAAATTCGATAGAATCGATAGAATTCTAATGACAACACAGAAAATGAGTCTGCCAACTTGTTAGTCTTCTATCATCTGGTCAAAATGATATAAAAACCATATTGAACTTTTGAGCAACTGTGTTCAGTTTGATAAACTATGTGCTAGCCTGGTTACAGACCTCCGAATCACCACCCACATCTCTTTTGTTTAGTGATTTTGGTCTGACAAGCATGGTTGACTTTGACACGGTTGTCCAGGCTATTGTAAGTTGGGGGCGGGACGACTACATCACTCTCTACTGATTGGTTCGGGTACAACAAAACCAATCTTGGAACCCATTGGCTATCCTCTGTGCGATTTATCCTCTGGGGCGAGGGCCAATGTTTCGGGGCTTCCATTGTAGCCAGCTACAGATATCTGGATAATGGATATCCAGGCTAAGACTTCTTCTCCCGTGCGCCAGTCATTGTTTACAGGCTGATTAGCAATCTCAGGACCCATCGGCTATCGTCTGATGACAATATGAATGCAGATAAAGTTTAAAAAAGCTAATAAAAAGCTAATCTCTAGGGTTCAGAGACTGATAAAAAGCTAAATCGTCGTCAGATGATAGCCAATGGGTTCCGAGATTGCATTTTGGCCAATGCGTTCCGCCTCGTTTGCTCTCCAAATGGACATGCAACCAAAGCCTGCTGAAATGTGATTGGTCAATACTACTCGGCCTACAAATGGACTACAAACGGAAACCAGAATGCTTCCAATACCAAAATCTTGTTCCTTGCCATTCATATGCAGATATCTGTTTATAGATATTACAACAAAACTAAATTACCTCCCTTACCAACAAGAAATCAGCTAACATGAACACAATGTCAAGCTGAATGAACAAAGTGAAACAGCCTGTTTATCAGGCTAATTGTGTGAAGGCTCTAGTGTAGAGTTTTTCTAATATTAAAAAAAATCTGAACTCTGATGTAGTGGGTGTGATGGTTAAGTCTGACTTTTTTTTTAGCTATATGTAACTATGTTTTGATTTTGAAAGCTGAATGCCCAAAGTAATTTCTCTGCCTATTCTTGCCAGATGAACACATCTCTTAAATCGGGGAGGATAGTGTTTCTGTGTTGTCAAAATGTGTTATTTAATATGCTTATTTTTCTGTATATGCAGTGTATTGCTAATTGCAGTGTTTTGGTTGTCAAATTGGTTAATATGTTTTGTCGATTTGCTTGGGATTCTGCTTTGGTTGTAGTGTGTAGAAGTTCTCTGGACCACCATCCAGAATTGGTTAAATCACACTTACTATTTGAGGTCTGCTAAACTGACTTGCCAGACTTTTTGGAGACTCCCTACAGCTATACAGCAGCCGTTCAAGTTATGAGAGTGTCTGAGACAAGTGGATATTGCCTTACTATTGCTCTTCCTTTGGGGAGGCTGGGTTTCTGCAGTGCCTCACACATTGTATCTGATAACATTTCCACTAATATCAATATTGTATAACTCAAATGGTTGTCACGTCTCATTTTTCTCTGTTTCATCAGCAAAATAAGCCTGATGAATTGCATTGCTTGTGAAATGACAGCACTCTTCCCTGAACATTTCTGATCTAGTTTGTTTTGTCTTTCACACCTATGCACCAGACCGAGAGGGTGACTTTGTTGTGTTGTGTTTGATTTATGTCTTCACAGGTATACTCATATGTCCATCTGTTAGCAGAGGGGTTTGTTAAAGAAGAGCTTTGATTTCCTCCCTTAACCGGTCTTTTCACCCATCTTTTATCCCATTACAAGATTGTCTACTATTGTACAAATCTGTCTTCATCACAATCAAGCAGGCATGAAACAGAAGTCAATGTTATACATCCTGGTTCCTGTGGAGATACAATAAAGTAACAAGAAGCCATAAAGGTTGAGTCTGTCTGTCTCTTCTGATGCCAGCTATTTTCAATGCTTTACAAGGTATGCTAGATTCTCAATCATACAACCTCAACATGGTAGCATTTTTCATTTGGATTAGGACTCAAATGACACAGAATAAGACAGGAGAGAACTTGTTGGTTTCCTAGTTGCCAATGTACAGCGTAGTTCCTGAGCAGATAGTCAAACAGTTTTCAAGTTTCCCGTTGTTTCCTCCCTGCAATCGATTTGACTATAAGTTAGCCTGGAACACGTTTAAAAAGATCAATTTCCAGGGCATCCCGGTAGCTCACCTGGTAGTGTTGTCAAAAATTTTAATGTTTCGATACATTTCGAGTCTGAATATTTCAAACGGTTTCAATACTCTTGAATACTACTTCTCGTTCTCGCTCTATCTTCTCTCCAACAGCAAGTTGACACATACCACTGCAATGCCCACATAGCCCCGCCTCCTCTTACTTACTCACAGAGCTGTCTTCTTCTTGTCACTCGTCTCTTTCACTCCGGTTGAATATAATAATTTTAAGCAATAGCTCACGACAGGCCATGGTATATTGTGCGTTTTGTTAGCTCATTAAAGCCTCCATGAATGGTTTTGGTTTGGTGCTCTTTGGAAATGCTTCACATTTGAGGCAAATGAACAAGGAAAGGCAGAGGATACAAGCAAGTCCATATGCAAGCGATGCTACAGAGCAGTTTTTCTTAATGTTTACTACAGTCACTCTGCTGTTCTCTGCTACTAGCCAAGAAAAGAAAAGTCGTACCTCGTTGTCATGTTATAGCCCCTCTATCTTTTAATAAAAATCTAAAATTGTATGCCCTAAATGTTGTGTCAATTTCCCCCCCTGGTATCGATGGTAACGAATATCGATATTTTTCAAGATATTGTAACAAAGTTAGAAATTCTAGTATAGTGACAACGCTGTGGTAGAGCATGTACCATTATTAAGGCAGAGTCCTTACCGCTGTGGCCTGGATTCAAATCCAGCCTGGGCCCTTTGCTGCATGTCATCCCCTGTCTCTCTCTCCCCTGCTTTTCCTGTCTGTCTCTACTGTGACTATCCAATAAAGCAGAAATGCCGAAAAAAATCTTTTTAAAAAAAGAGAAAAATTGTGTCATGTCCTGATGCCTGTCTCTCATTTCACAGCCATGTGTGGAACCCACCAGAGATCTCAATCTTTAATGTGGCTAATGTCAGAAAGAGAGTGTAGAAAGAGAGAGGGGGGGACAACACTGAGACAGAGAGACCAAGAGATGACAGCAGAAGAGAGACAAAGGCGAAAGAGAAATGGACAGTGATATTCTTGGACTGGATGTGAGGCAGTAAGTATGAGAGGCTGGGGGGAGGAGGGAAATGTCACGGCCAATCTCTAATGAAGGGCCTTCCGGGAACTATAGTTAGATAAATTATTTAAAGGCTTTCATTTAAAAATGTCCAAAAAACTGCGCTGCGATGATTTGCGCAGGGGCTGGGGAAAGGTCAGCCATGTGTTGGGAGTGCTTCATTAACCTCCCACCACCTCCCTACCTCAATTATTTCTTTCAAAGAGCACCTGGGGGGGAGGGGAAGAGAGATAGGGAGAAAGTGTAACTGCTGTGGTCGAGCTGATACCACTCTGCTGCTGTGGCTGACGCTCAGGATACGAAAGCTGAGGAGCTTCAACTACGTTTGGCTTATCTCAGAACCTGGTGGCAGTCCATTGCAGGTGGAATGTTTGGGTGACTTCAGTGTTGTAAAATCCCTGGAGATGCGCAGGCTAAAGGCTGGATGAACTAGTGTGTGTGCTTGTATGGCTGTGTGTGTGTGTGTGTGTGTGTGTGTGTGTGTGTGTGTGTGTGTGTGTGTGTGAGAAGAAACGGGTAGGAAGGAAGCAGGCTGGTGCCCAGGCCTCGGGAGTGTAAAATGCTTTGATCTCGTAAAATGTTTTCTACGACCATGGAACTAACACAGCTGCAAGGAAGTCTGATTGCTCAGACACGTACATGTACTCACACACACTCATTCGAAGTTACTTTTTTCACTGATGCCCTTAACCATGCACAGCAGCAGGTAAAAACTTTTCCCTCTGTTTCACTTCATCACTTACCTCATCGCTCCCTTTACTCCTTAATGTTTCACATGTCAAAAAAGCTTCTTGAGTGAAGTGTATCTTTTTCGGTGTGTGGAGAAGAAAGCATAGGCTTGTGTTGTTAACTATGTGCTCACATCCTCCCTCCCTCCAGACATATAAATACTCAGAAATACATTTTTCCTTTACATTGGCCTATCTCATTTGTTGTCTAGATTTCTAACATATATTTCTTTATGTTTCCTTATTTAAAAAACACACACAAATACATGTATTCACATTGTTGTTGAGAGAGATTAAACTTCACCACATTATAGTGTGTGAATGAATTTATTGATGATTTTACTATTCCTGGAGCAGTGGACAAAAACTTTGTCCAAAGTGTAGTGCTAGAAGAAAGTCCTTTGCGTCATTAAAATCAAATGGGTTTATCCCCTTGAGAGCATGAGTGAAATAAGAAAGTTTCTTGGCCATTATACTTTGATATGTCTTGACATTTGAAAAACCAACAGAGAAAAATTTCATGTCAACCCAGGTAATCTTGCCAATTGCAGCTCATTATGAGCGCAGGACTACAGCTAAGCTTTAGGGTTGTGGACAGACGATTTTGGCTGATAATCAGAAGCAGTTAGCAGTGCTCAGGCTAGCTTTGGGCAAGAGTTGTTTACTCTGTGTACTTGGGCTGATTTTGTCACATCATTCATCACGAATCTGATCGTGGTGTAACAACCACCCATGCCAGATTTAGGCTGATGTTGAGTTAAGCCATTTTGGCTATGAGCAAGACATCTTGACAACTACTTGCCAATCTTAGTTGGAGGGACAAACCAACACTGCCACCCCTAAGACCACCATTAGTGTGGTAAAATCAAGGCAATACATGTTATGAAAAAATACAATGGTATAATTCCAGAACAAACATAAAAAAGTAGTCGCACACATACTGCACCTGCTTTAGAGATGGGACGATATACGATTTTATCACAGATTGGGATAAATAACACTCAAGATAAGTTAATTGTGGTGATAATCGTGAATATCCTCACATGACTGACTTGAAAAAGCGGTCTAGCTTGCTAACATACAGGTTAAGGTTTGGCCAAGGTTTGGCACATCTTACTCTCTAGGCCATAAGGCTAGCAGTACTGTTTGCTGCAGAAGAGTGCCACAGTATTGTTCAGGTTTTTTTTTACTAAAACAGGTCCAAAATAATACAGTTTGAATCTAAGTTTGAATCTATACGACAATACCAATACCTACCTACCGACTTTTGTTAAAGGATAATTACGGTATTTCTTAAGTCAGGGGTAAATATACTGATGCAATAGATGGATGAAATTGTTGTCTTTTGACCTTTTGGTGGAGAAGTGAAAAATGGAGCCTAATTTAAAAAATACAGGAATTATCATGTAAGAAAGAAAAGACACACAATGTTTCAATATTCCTTTATTTATGTGGGGGAACCTTATGATTTAGGATTACCTTTTTTAAGATTGGTTGATTTTCACTAAAAAGATGTGTCCTATCTGTGATGCAATGAAAATATTTGTTTCTTAACTAAATGTAAGGTAAAGTGATTCCAGTATGTTTTAGTGTATATATTTTAGTTTTAGTTTTAGTGCAAGCATATTTTGATGATTATCGGGACAATAGCGTGAATTGCAATTATTTTGGCCGGGATAATCGTCATGTGAAATTTTCACATCGTCCCATGCCTAGTTGGCTAATTGTAATAATTAATAAACAGAAGAGTAGTCTGCAAAATTTACTTTTAACAAAAAAGTTTCAAAAATTTACTCTTAAAGTCTGTCCAATCCTTATTAAGGTTTATTCACACCAGCATTAAGACAACTACACACTGGACCAAACTCAACTGAATTCAGTGGAATCACAGCAATCAGTAGATTCACTTACAGAGTTGACGTAAATTCATGCAGTGCTTTTGCAGTTCAACTTAGTGGAACTTTGACTTGCAAGCCATCTTGACAGTGCTGACCTTTGAGGGAATGGAGAGCCGACAGTCCAAAATGGAGGAAGCTATCATATTAGCTGTATCACACCATCTCATTTTATACAACCATATAACCATACACAACACACCTATGAGTGAAAAATGTGAAACCCTAAATATGTTCTTTCCCCAAATTTTCCCAGGGCAGGAATACATCTTAAACCTCTCTCTCTTTCTCCTAGTTTGCTCTTTGTCTGTCTTGTTGCTCTGATCCTGTGCTAGTGAGGCGATAGCAGACTAATCGTCAGGCTGTTCCTCTAATGCCTGATTTCTGGGTTAGGGGGCAGCTGTCAACTCCCCTGAGCTTGTAAAGAAGGAGAAAGTACAAGAGAGAAAGAAAGGGAGAGGAAGAGAAAAAAAGTACACAGGGAGGAAATCTGATCTTGCTAACATTTTTTGAAATCCCTCTAATTCTACAAGTACCAAGCATGCAACACTTGAACATGAACACAGACAACCAAAATGCAAGGCACAGACAGGTGCTCACACACACTCAAACAGATCTGCACCACATCCAAAAGGCAAAGCAGTTGGAAAAAGTGCTGCAATTTGACCCACTGATGGGCCAAGGTGTTTCAGTTTTATGTTGTTGATACAACTTGAGATTTTGTATTTGTCTCAATCAGGCCTATTCAGCTGGCAAGTGCCAGGCTGTCTTCCACATAAGAGCCTTAATATAGGCTGCTACATCAAAGAGGTGACTAATCAGGCTGATGGAGAGAGGTGTCACAGAGTGTCAATCCTTCAGGGCCACTGCCTGTCTCTCAGGGAGCCCACTCTATCAGCTCTGATCTCAAATAACCCAGCATATACACACAGCACATGCACGTGCAGCTGCGCAGACAAAAACACATGCACATATAGGTATAGACCGCACATACGAATGCACATGCACACCCACACTTACCCCGAACACGTGTATGTAACCATGTGCAGTTATATACACATATATGTGTCTGTTTATACACAAACATACTGTACACTAATGCTGCATGCTAACCCAGCAATACACATCTCACTGGGAACCAATGTGAAAGATGACTCAATTCAATGATAGGCCTCTGTTGATGAGGTAAAAAATGGAAACTCTTCTTGATGTATTTGGGTCAATTTCACGTCCACGGCCGTTGCTTGGTCAGGCCTATTTCTAGCAGAAGTGGTGGCAGTAATTAATGGGTGATAACGGACACATTTAATTGGCTGTAATCTATCCGATGAAGTGAGGAGCCTCCATTCTTTTGAGAACAAAGGCCCACTGGGAGGGCGGAAGAATCTAGCCTCATCTATAATGCTTCAGGCATACAGTATAGAGTGGACCATATATCAGCATAACAATACCACAATTGTGACGCTAAACTATTAAACCACACAGTGCATTTAAGACAATGTAAATACACATCTTTCACTATGAGCATGACTGCATCTTCCTGCATGAACAAAGTGCAAATGCAACAAGCCTGGATAAAAACTGCCTGGTACTTAACATAAAACTCAATAAATCAGTTCAAGCAAGCAATGTGCTGTATGTACTCATGGCTGCTTGGTTCTGCCCGAGAGCTCACTATACAATCTAGATCCTCCATATGATAGAGAGGAGAAAATGCAGTCTGCCAAGCTCTCCTCCCAGAAGAGGGGGGAACACTTATTTGCATTGAAATGAACTGTCTGAGACGTGTGTGTGTGCATGTGTGTGTGTGTGTTGTAACGATACTGTGCACTTGTGTGTTTTGTTAAGCGGGTGTTGTGTGACGACCTGCATGGATCACTAGCGATGGGGTGACTCCTCAATCTCACAACCCGCTCTCCAGCCTCAGGGGGACCTGTGTATCTGGCTGTGCTTACACATAGTGTATGTTTTCTGTCCATTCCCATTGCTGCTGCAGTGCTTTCTCATCCCCAGCATGATCTTCAGCAGTCATTCCCAACCAGGGGTACTTGAACCCAAAGGGTTCTTCTGCAGTTACTAGGGGGTAAGTGGAAAAACTGTGAAGCTCAGCTAATTTGAAAAAATTGAAATTATGATTTGATAATGTATATCCACATATTTGTGTTTAGGAGAAAAATCAACACACAAGTAAGATTACAAATTTGTGTGATGCTGATCTTTATAATTATTGCTACAATAACTTACCAACTATGGTAGTCTGCACAAGACATGCCTCAGTTTTCCAGCAACCTGAGGCAATCATAAGTTCATTAAGACTGCAGAAAGACTAGTTAGAAAAAAACAATAAAAAGCTAAAAGTAAAGATACTGTAAATGGTTGAAACAACCAGTTACTGTCATTCCAAATGGCAGTAGTACGAATGCAAACTTGGCCAAAACTACTAAAAAATATGATTAAACACCATAAAGCCATCCCATCTATCAAAGGGGAATGATAAAGGGGTACTTAGGCCTATCTAATAGGGCTATGGGGCGACGTCAGACAAAAAAGTTCATTTTAACCATGTTGTTAGACATGAGGGGTAGACATGATTTCCTGTTCTGCAAAACTCCATGCAAAATGTCATGTCTCCCATCCGTGTTTAAGTGGCAATTTGTATTTGGCAACCAATAAAACAACACGAACACGTGTTGACATATTCTGATTAGAGAACATATTTCATCTCCATCACTTTTATAGACCATTAGCTTCACGCTTGCTAGAAGGTCCAGTTCACTAGAGCAAAACCCTTGTGAGGTGTAGCCAAACAAACCTTGATACTAATGTGTAACCCTATACTGTACCTTACATGTAGCCTTGCATAAGCCAGTCTAAATCTTGTGAGCTCAACTTTTGCTACAACATTAGTTTGGATTAGAGTCTGGCAGCAGACGGGAGTATAGTTTAGATAACACAAGAAAGACTGTGTCATAATTTCAACTGACAAAGCCATTATTTCAAGAAAATGTCAATTGAATCTTGCCAGTTTACACTGGGGCTAAGTACAATATCACTCTCTTTGTTTACCCATTTACTATACCCTACAGAATAAATACCAAATAGGTTACTCTATAGTGAGTAGTAAATTGATATTTCGGACACTTCATCAATCATCATCATTGTGTACAATCACTGACAGGTGTAGAGTTGCATAACCTTAAGTCATACATCTGTCAAATGCAAAGAACTGCATTTTGAGATTTCTTGAAAAATGTAGTGCATACCCTAGGGAGTCTAGTTAGCAAATAGGGATACAGCTTGAGCAGTAGTGGAAGAAGTATTCACATCCTTTACTAAAGTAAAAGTACAACTACCACTGTAAAAACCACTCCATTACAAGTAAAAGTCATGCATTAAAAATCTTACTTCAGTAAAAGTATATAAGTATAATCAGGAAAATGTACTTTAAATATCAAAAGTAAAAATACTTAATGCAGAAAAATAGCCCCTGTGACTGTTATACTATCATATATTATGATATATATCAGTATTACTCATGCATTAATGTGTAAGCAGCATTTTACTGTTGCCAGTTGGTTGAGGTGGAGCTAATTTTTAACTCTTTAATATAAGGCTGAAACTTCTGATTCTGATTCAATGATTGTTTTGTCCAACCAATAGTACTCAAGTACAGTACTTGAGTAAATATACTTAGTTACATTTCACCACTGAGCTTGAGTGAAGGGAAATTTGTGGACTGGTTTTGTGAAGCTAGTACACTAGAACCACATATTTAAGTACCAAATACTGTATATACCTACTCATTATACTGCAAGTAGCAGTAATATTATCATTAATCCTGTGAACAGAAAGGGATAGGGATGAATGAAAGGAAAACAGACCCAGAAAACAGTAAACACAAACATGAATCTATCCACAGGGAAATATTAGACAGTCGGGTCAGTTTCATTAACAAAAGAGCATTTCTACCTCTATGTAGACATTTTCTGATGTAAAAACTCATTACTGAAATGGCCTCTCTACTCCGCCGGTATGACATGGAATGAATGATATGTAGACTACTGTCTAAGATGCCCTGAACGTTTGTCATAGCTCTCTTATTGTGCAGAAATTCAAGTAGGTGGCTTTCCCCAGACTGATGCTGTCCGTCCTTGCTTGGTCACATTTCCAATTACCTTTCCACAAATACAGAACCACTAAATGCTGCCGAAAGGCAAAGCTTAAAGCAATCTTAACAGAGCAGTTCAATGCCACAGGCTAACAAACTAAGGCTAAGGCTAACTAGCTGTTTGTTAGAGGTAGGCCTCACAATACATCAGTACAGCAACATTCAAATATCGGGTGACCTTTTCATTGACACAAGAGCTACATGTATTCTGTGAGTTGTTTTTGGACATGCGTGTGTATGGATGTCAACACGATTCTGTGTGTCATATTGTTGTTGCTGTGCAGAAGTGGGCAGACACCTTTGGTATTGCAATGCTGAGGTCTTATTTTTGTGGTAGCTGCAACCAGTCTGATGTTCACATTGAAAGGCCATTTTGTTACCATTCGATTATTCTGTCTGATTGCCTTCTTGTTAGCTGTTTTCTTAGGGAGGATTTGATTTTTCCCTGAACAGACACTACTGAGAGACATGTCTGGCAGTTTTGATGTAATTTTCAGTTAGCACTGAGGCTGCATTTTCCAGTGTAGAATTAGTGTAGGTTTAACAAGTTTACAGAGAATGGCATTCTCTATTGAGAGTACGTGTTAATACAGAGAAAATGTGCTTGTTAAATGAGCAATGACCAAGATTCCCATGTTTAACTGTTAAAGTCAGCATTTCATTGTTTAGTCCTGTCCTGCTCCGATTGGGTCTGTTGACTCTCCAACCTGGAAAACAGCCATTTGCTAGAGCGACACCAGATCTATTTGAATCACTCAACCAAATTTGAGATGTGGGTGGCGATTCAGAGGTTTGGAAACAGGCTAAGTTGAGCCTCCCTGTGCAAAGCATTATCTATGGA
Organism: Siniperca chuatsi; assembly: GCF_020085105.1. Lineage (NCBI taxonomy): Eukaryota > Metazoa > Chordata > Actinopteri > Centrarchiformes > Sinipercidae > Siniperca > Siniperca chuatsi. Next base: position 17,457,432 of record NC_058056.1, read on the forward strand.
TCACAGCACGTCTCCACTGAGTGCTCTTTATAGGTAATCAATAGGCGAGCTGGCTCATGATGGCTCTCACTCATTACAACTCTTTAATAAAAGCCCACCCTGCGGTGACTGCTGCTCTAGGTAGTATAAACACACAGCCATATGGGAAACCAAATCTCTGTTTACACACACAGGAAAAACACAAACTCACAAACATGAAGCACAACATTGTTTGCTAGCAGGCAGCTCAATCCCAGTCATTCATAGCTGTTGCAACAACATTACTTATTTATACCCCTAGAACCATTCTGAGATATGTCCTGTTGGTGAGGACTTTTGAAGTATCTCTGGCTTAATCAATATGCGCATCAGATTTTTGATGGGGTGCTGCGTTGAAAATATCAGGAGGCTCTCAAGCAAAGGTGACACACACACTCTTAAATGCTCCAATCAATGTTCTGCGGCTTGCATTTATCAGAAGCTAAACTACCATTCTGAAGTTAATAGCATCTTTCTTGGAGTCAAGAGAGTTGAACTCCAAATTGTGTGGTCTCACATAACCTTCAGGGACCTACGGTTTCCTCTTTAATTAGCTCCTCGAGCTGGAGGTGTGTATCATTGTGGATGTTTCCCAATCGCGCCAAAGCAGCTGTTAGCTCCATCTCTCCACACATATGGGGTCAGGTGACGAAAGCCTTCTTCTATGTATTTTCCAGTGAGGGGGAGGCCTCACGCAAGAATATAGGGTCACGTCATCATATGTGAGTGGCGGAGATGTTATGCTATACGGGTCAGTTTTCATTGAACCACCCACAAAGCTTGCCTTCATATTTCAGGGGAGTACAGAGACATAGAGATGGGAGCAAGGAACTCTGCTTCAACTGTCACATATCTTTTAAATCCAGCCTAAATTACACTATAGCATCTGCTTCAATGTGGCCACACAACGCACCCTACATGAAAACACAACAAACATTCACCATTTCATATGATTGTTCTGCCAGCCAAATAATCGAAACAGCACGTCTCTTATTTATATATTATATAAACATTCATATAAGAACTATTCTTAAGCTGCAGTCTAACATGTACTGGGGCTGATACTAAATGGATACAGGAATCTTACATAAAATCAACCCTCTACATCGACTTTAAACACTGGTACTTAAGCAAACATTACAGACTGCTGAAAATTAACAACAGAGAACCTTGTGCCTCACGATACAGAAACCAGAGACAGTGCGTGGTTATGATCTAAGCATCCTTAAGGTGCCAGTATCTGAGGGGAAGATGACCTTTCTCTGCCCAGAATAGCAGGGCTGTGGGGAACAAAAGCTGTGATGACAAACACACAGGGGAGATTGTGACCCCGCAGGGCCCAACACACATGCTCTGAACACAAGCTCAAATTCTGAGCTTGTATACCTGCACACATCACCATAGACATACATACATTATGTATTAAAGTCCCTAACTTTATAAAACATTACATTTAAATGAGCAAATAAGTAACTATCAACATTAATGCTAGAAAAAATATGTATCCTCATGTATTATTTATTAAAGGAATAGTTTGACATTTTGAGGAATGCACTTATTCGCTTTCTTGCCGAGAGTTAGATGAGAAAAACGATACCACTCTCATATCTGTACTCTAAAAAGCTACTGCCGGCAGCCAATTAGCTTATCTTAGCACAGAAAATGGTAAAGGGGGTTAACAGCTAAGCTGGCTCTGTCCAAAGGTAACCAAATCTACCTGACAGTACCTTTAAAGCTCACTAATTAAGTTTTAACTTGTTTGTTTCATCAGTACAAAAATCAAAGTGTAGAAACAACACATTGTGGTTGTGCAGGGGTTCGTGTGCCTGACTATTTCTTGACCAGGCAGAGTGACTTCCTGGAGTCTTGTCGTCAACGTGAAGTTGCCAGGCAACCAGTGGAGACTCCATGACGTGACTGCATACATGGTATCACCTATATACCACCTGATACCACCAACTGAGCCACAACCAAGACAAAACCAAACCATTCTAATTTTGGAAAAAATTTAAATTGTGTTATTGTAGAATCCTCTTATAGTTAGAAGCTGATTGAGCCTTTAAGATGTGAACATGGATATGGCAATCCTACTGGAACACATCCACACATATCCACACACTCGCCACCACCCTACACATCATCCTGAGTGACAAGCCTATTGACCGCCAACAGAACTCTGATACACATAAAACACTCAAAGTGTGAGTATCTCATATTTCAGCCTTTGTGTTTCTTTCAGAGAGAAACAGCAAGGAAAATATGTGGCTGTGTTGGTCTGCATCCTAAGGTTGTCTGCAGGCCACTGAGTAGTATTGTTACTATTACAAACAATAAAGGGAAAAGTTGAGTCTGGTATCTAAGCATTCTGATCCACAAAGCATCTATCTGGGACAGATTTTACACCAGACAGTGGCAGGCCATCATTGCAGCTTTCTTCTAAGCACAGAGCTGAGATTTCAGCATGTTTGACAAGGCCACTCAGGAGGGGCAGAAATCTAAATGTTTCAGGCGCTCATCGCTTCGTTCCATCTCCCTGTTGCCTCTGTGCGTAAAGAGAGAGTTGAGAAGAACAGCAGGACATGTAGCATGTGAGGGAGGTGAGACAATGAGTGAAAGCCATTGGGGAGCTGGTGATATGCGCCTTTCCAACCACACTGACTAAATATTTGATGGGAGGAGGTGGTGGAGAGGAGCTGAGGTGAGAGGAGGAGAATCATGGGTGCATCTCCTATGGGAGTGTGTAAAGTGTCCCAGGAGTGCAGGGGGGCTGGGGGGTCAGGACGATACAAGTGTTGCCACAGTCCGCCATGTGAATTATTCATCTCGCTGAGGTCAACACCAGAACAGCATTATGGGTGGCTCGCAGTAGAGAACAAAGGCTTCAGTTATGTAGGAGAAAAAATAGAAAGAGAAAGAAAACAGAAAGAAAGTAGGAGTGGAAGCAAACAGGGATGATGAGAGATAATGTAAAAACCTTGGTTGATATTGGAGGTTAGATAGAGTTAATTATGTGGCTCCTGTTGCAGGATGTAGCATGACGTGTGAAGAATTGGAAACACCGGATGTGTATAAACTACCACAGAAGGCATTCAACATCCTTGACCCTACAGTGTTTTGTTTATGTTATCATGAATTTTTGTTTTCTTGTATTTGTGATCTGCAATATGGAAACATTTGTTGTTAAAAACAGACAGAAACAAAGAAAACTTATTATTTAGACATTTGAAAAAGTATTGTTGATACTTACTTTTTGTACTGAACTTAATTGATTAATTTTGCTCTTTACACTTTTTCATAATTAATGACACATGTTTTCAAAACCACTGTTACAATATAATCTGGCATTAATCACAGTTCAGTTGCAGTTTGAGGTCATCAGCAACTTGAGAGCCTTTGAGAGATGCCAAGCAACAACCTATAGAATATGATCTCAAGTAGATCATAGCAGGCATACTCTACATTCCACATGGTGGTGTGAAGTGGACATGTTGATGTTTATATACCCTATATTGACTTTGAAGGGAATGGATGATGTGTATGTGTGTTTGTGTATGTGTGTGTGTGTGTGTGTGTGTGTGTACCGCTACATGCATGCCTGTTTGACAAAACAGATACCGAGCGTAAACGAGACAGTACTGTGGGAATTTTCTCAATGTTTGCACAGCAGTCACTGTGCACCTTATTACATACACACACACACACACACATACACACACAGACAGAGGTTCTGATAGTGGCTTTCTATGCCTGGGCGACTGGCGTGGTACCAATATTATTTACAGATGAAGCTGCAATGAATTAATTATGCAAACAATGTACAATATGCATTCTAAATTATAATACAGGGCATTGCCAGAAGCCTATTTAAATATTAATCTTTTCTTTATTAAATTAATTTTAACCATTAGCAATGTTGCAGCACTGAGTGCTTGAAGCATATTCTTTGCAGATAAAAAATTGCAAGTGACTCTATTAATTTCTGAGCACATCGTCAGCTAGCAGCTTGCATGCAAAAATATTCTCAAGCTGCATTTTTTTGGTTGTTACCGGTTTTGGAACTGAATATAGCAGAATTAAGGTGTGTCCTGTCATACATTTAGGAGATTTTTCATGTTTGTTATGTTTGTCATGCAGTGTTTCAACACCAAATTTCACAGCTCACAGGTGACTTGGCTCTTGTTGAGTCTTTTTTAAAAATGTGTCCATATATCTGAGGCTTGAAGGTTCAGGGCACCACTGTTGTTTCTCAGAAAATGCAGTTTGGTAAAACTGAGCTTTTATAGAGTATAACACTGAAAGATGCCATTAAGTGGCCAAGAGAGATAACTTTAGGACCTGTGGTTAAGTATTACAGCTCTAATCAGAAAACAACCAATAAGCTTCTGGTTGTAGTTATTCATTGAATAGCTTTTACTACAAAAATTCCCATTGAAAAAGGTGTCAAATATAGTATTTTTTTATATAAAAATCTGAAGGATTAGAACTTTAAACATAGAAACAAAAGTTCTTTGCATTATCAATATTGTTTGTGGTAGCAAACCAAATCTTTGGGCACAATGAAGAAGTGTTATAGTTTGAGGTTTCGTCATTTCCTGTTTTATTTTGTACTGTGTTCCTTTCCTTGTGTGTCTTGTGGTTTTACTTCCTGTCTTTGTTTGCCTACAGCTTTGATTGTTGGCCCTTCCTTGATTGTTTGCACCTGTGTCTCGTTGTCTCACCTCCCTTAGGGTATTTAGTCCAGGTCTTTTCCTTTGTTCAGTGTCAGATCATTGTTGTTCATGTCTTGTGTGTGGCACATTTTGTTGTACCTTGTTCCTGTGCCCAGTTCCCTGGCATTCTTACCTTGAGTGAGTTCTGTTTGGATTCTTTTTCTCCCTTGGACCGTGTCTGGATTCTGGACTTTGAATTTTGCCTTCTCCCTATTGGATTTGTTTAGCCTCATTGGACTCTCTTCCTTGTTTCCACCACTACCAGCCGGTAACCCATATTCTTGTACCTGGACCTGTATCTGCCTATTTGCCTGTTACCTGTTTGTTGCCTGTCTGCGTACCAGTCTGTCCACCTGTACCTCTCTGTAAGCCACATCACCCCAATAAACACTGTAGCCATCCGGCTACTTCACCCTCATACTGCTTCCTGGTCATCTGCATTTGGGTCCACATATCACACCACATACGACAGAGTAATACCAATGTAGTAAGATACTGAAACAATCTTACACTAAATGCGCCTTGGGCAGATCGGATAGCTCTCCAATCAAAAAAGAAGTATAAATGCATTGAGGCATTCAAGACTGATTGATTGAAATACGATTGTTCAAACTACCTCATCTTTTGCTCGTAGTTCATAAATACTATTAAATCATGTGTTTGTGTTAGGTTCTGGATAGTTGTTAGCTTATGCTAGATTAACTATTATTGTTGTAACACAACGTGCTAAAGTGCAGAAGTCATTGTTCTTTTGTCTTTTTTGGCAGTGACCAAACAGTTTCAGGTGTATTACCACTTCCTTCTGGACTGGAGGATGGCCAAACCTGATTTGTATGTAGCCCAGGAAAACCAAGGCGGATTGCAATCAGATGTGATCCGGTCAACAGAGATGCATACATTCGGCTAAGTGTAAATGAAAGTGTCTTAAATCTCATCTGGATTCAATGCGGAAATAAGAGGTGTAAATGGGGCCTTACTTTTGGCTCATGTGATCTTGAGAGGTCAGGGGAGATTATGTGGTGGTCTACTGTAGAAGAGTGGGACAACAAGAGAAAAATTGAGATGTTTATCTGGTTGTTCGCCTAAAGGCCTCTGAGGATCTCTGACTGGTAATACATGCAAGCCTTTGTTCCCTATGATTCTAGTCCTTGTCCTACTAGTGGGTGGTCGAACATAAGGTAACATCTGGTTCAGTGGATTGGCTTTCATTTGCTACCTACATGCAGAAGCTAAAACACCCACACACATACTAAAAGGCCCTGTTAGTCTGAGACAAGATGCCATGGATGTTGTACACCCCAGGTAATGTCCTGGGTTGAAACAGCAGAGTGAATAAAGAGCCAAGTAAAGCAAACAAAGTAGTATTATTTCACTGGTTAATTAAGTTTCAGCAGTTTAAAGTGAAGGGATTAGAATAGCAACAACAATGTCTGTAATACTTCTGTGGCTGAAAATGCCCACACATGCATTTTAGCAATTTTGTAGGGTCAACATGACCCTTCTTTTCCCGTAATTATTTTGCTCTCAAGTTCTGCTTAGAATACACTACCATTGATCCATGTTGCTGACCTGGATATTAGATGTATGATTAGCCTTTATGCCTTTACAGAGGTTCTACAAATTGTTAATGCATGTATAACATGATAGGGATGAATAAATATGAATGGGATGAATAAATTACTACTACACAACTAGTAGGTTTTTTTTCACTTGACCTATTTTGCCCAGTGTTGTGACTCATTTATGGAAAAACTGTTGCTTCCTTTAATTGAAAAGTGTGATCATTTTGGACTTAATGAACAATAAGCATTCATTCAAGCAATTGTAACTTAAACAGCCACCACTAATTAATTTTAGTTTAATGGCAGCAATCATTTCGTGAGAGTATGTATTAGTCTTCTTCGTCAAATAACGGGTATCACATTTTGTGCTAAACTCTGATATACAGTATTGTATACTCATATTTTGTGATGGCTAGGGGAATATGAGCTGTGGAGCCAGCTAAAAACTGTTGTCTTGGCAGGGACAACATTATGGGGATTTGTGTGAGTTGGGTGGGGAGTTGTGAGGGGGTTTAGGGAGTTCTTGAGAAATAGTGTGCATTAGAATGTTGGAATGGGGTTCAATTACACCCATTAGAGATGGTGAGGACTGTGACTGGCGCATACTGACAAGCCTGTGTGAGAACGGAGGAGATAAGGTTACCTCTGTCAGGAAAATGTGCTGAGGAGGGGCAGCAATGGGGGGGTGGGTCTCTAAAGACACAGACAGACAGGAGACAGACCCCAAAAATGGCAGGTGTGGAGGCATTATGACTGACAATGCCGGGCTGAGGACTCACTTGACAATCATAAGTAATTCCCATGCAGTGACCTAGAAATGTACCAGCATCGCAAGTCCGAAATCATGTCTAGAGAACTCCATATTATCTTTAGATTAATACATTTTCATAATATGTGAAAATGCAGTTCAGTAGTCCATGAAAGTGTTCAAGATGTAACTGGCAGTTATTTTACTTTTCTGTTATCTTCAGTGTACTTTTCTGCCCACATCTGACAGCAGGAAGAAGGACTATATCTACATACATTGGTATACACTGGTAATAAAAATCTATTTTATTTCTATTGTTTACTTTGTGTGTCCTTGCCTAGAACAACAAGTTAGGGACACTGTAAAAATGCTGTTTGTTATTTGTTTTGCAAAATTGTGCCTTTTTTCACTTTCAAGCAACGGGCCAGTTTGTGAAGGTGTGGCGGTTTATGAGAGCTGACCGCAACCTGGCGCAGGGTGCGAATGCTGATCCAAAGCGAGCTGGACAAATGTCTGCACACACACCAGCACTCTGTCGCTGGCTGCCTGCGGAGATGTCAAACACAATGATGTGGTGAGAGGCTGCAGGAGAGCTCCCTGCTCGCTACTAGAAAGTCATGACACACACAAAGGCACACACAAGGACACAGATTCATACACAGGAGTACAGATAAAATTACATAAAAAATCAGCACACTCATTGGCTACTAAATGGCTGACTTCCCCTCGCACCCCCACCACACACACACACTCTCTGAAGGGAGTAACAACAAAGAAGCCCTATCAACCCGATCCACGTTCAGACTGGTGCGATCACCTGTCTTTAGCAAACACAGCTAATGCTCGCACTATTCATCTCACTCTATTGTCTAATTTCGACAACTCGATAATTGTGTTACACATGTCAGGCTCCCGGAGCCTGGACAATCCGGCGAATCGTTTCAAAGTGTCCCAAATTCATTAATTACAGAGTGTGTTAATCTCATTGAGAGTGGAGGGAATGGAGAGAGGAAAAGGACCCTCATAACTCATCCAATTAGGTAATTGAGTGGATTAGAGGGAAAGAAAGGAGGAGCCCCACTGAGATTGAGGACTTTTGATTCCATAGTAAGAATACATACATGGTCGTCTACAGACTACAAGTAAGTGTGTGCAAAACCTGATGCTATCCATCTAAAAGCTCAACATTCACTTAGAGGCTTTCTCTACGTGTTACTTCTAGTCCACCCATGAATTTCTAAGGTTTAGGCATTGGAATTGAGTACACTACATGAAGACAAGTAAACTAGCCCTTTAAGGTGATCAAGCATGTGCACATGTGACTGTGTGGATTTGTGTGTTAGTGACTTACAAATGAATCATCGCATTAGTTCATGCAGGACACGGAAGTCATACGCCCCAGCCGTAATCAGCTGATAGCCAGCTGATTGAATCCTTATTCTAATCAGTCACACACCAATCACAGCCCATTCTCATAACAAGGCGGTCCATTTAAAACATGGCTCCCTCCTCACTGATCAATACTACACAAATACTGCCTCACTCACCGCTGCTGCTGGCAAAGCCTGCCTCCACCACCCCAGCCTCCACCTTAGAGTCCTAACATGCCTCAAATGCAAATGATATTCATGTCCTTCTTAGGCCGGTTTTGCATTGCGCTCCCTGTTTTGGCCTAGCTGCTGCTTGGCTAATCCAGGGAGCATTTTAAGAGTGGAGCCTTCAGCTGCTTGCATTTCCATTTGTGGCAATAAATATAGTAATAGTAATAGTAAATCTATGATGAGAGTTTTCCTGACTGATCTACTGTTCTGCTGTATGAACGCACACTGTTGAGGAACTTAAGGGGGTGTTTCCATGGGGGTGTTGCATGCAGCTTATACGTTTATCCACATGGCGTACTCCAAGTGCTTCGAGTTCAAAACTCAAGCAATCTATGTTACTGGGGCTTTTTCTCATGACCAATCAGGACAGCAGCAAGCCAGGCCTTCCCAACTGAACAACAACAAAAACACAGAGGGAAACGTTAGTATTTGTTATTACTGACCGCCCAGAGCTATCTGATCTCACAGACACAAATTAAACAGACAACAGAAAACTCTGATTAGTTTGTCCGTTCAGCCCTGCACAGGGAGAAAATATCACTTAGCACTTGGCTTTTAAGGTGTGATTGCCAGATAAGATTCCAGTATAATTCTGACAAAATTACATTTGGAGGGTTCACAAAAGGGCTGTCAAAGTGCTGTCAAGTACAGCACTGAGAGCCAATGCCAAACTTACTGTAACATACATACCAGTTAAAGAGGCATTCGAAATGACAATGATGTTAAAAGGCAATGATATAACCAGAAATGAAGCAATCACACGACACTGTTAACCAGTAGCAGTGGCTTGTGGAGATGTGAGCAAGGCCGTGCGAGTTCTGCTGGCCAGCCTCTGCACACTGCAGCAATCGAAGCAGCACTTTGTTTAAGTTGCAAACTGCCTGTGCGAAGAAGCCAAATTCTATTTCATTTTAAGCATACTGCCGGCCTCAGGGCTCTGTGCCATTTAAAGAGTGGATCCCATAATTCCCCTAAGTGCTTCACATTGCAAAAGGCACTATGTACAAATTAATGAACAAATCAACAAACACAAAGCCAAGTTCTTACTGAGGCACTCGTCTCAAGCAATTAGTAAAAGTACATTCTCTAACCTGATGGAACAATAAAGGCAGAAATATGTTCCAGCTGCAAAAGGAAAAGTGAAACATGTCCATCACAGTCTGCGAAGTAAAAAGTTTGAGGGGGTCAATAATAGACCAAAAGTATGTGTGTATATCTGTGTGTGTGTGTGTGTGTGTGTGTTCGTTGCGTTGAGCAGTCTGCCTGTCTGCCTGTCTGCCTGCAGAGCAGCCGAGATTATGCATGAATCGGGCTGCTTATCAGCTGACCTTTAAATTGGAGCCGAAGAGCGACTGCAGGCCCAAGGGCTGACGCTCATACCTGATTGGCTGCTCCGCCTCAGACCTGCTGACAATAGAAATTAACAGAGCCAGGTGGGCTTATCCGCAGGCGGAAGAAGTATAGGTTTGGAGGGAGATAGGGGGAGGTGGGGACTGCATTAATATAAAAATATATTTCCACTATTTTCCTCAACTGTCTTTTCTTAAGCTTCAGGAGAGAAGGAAAAAGTTATTATGTGCTGTGAAGCATACTAACAGTGGAGCAGGTAAGAACAGACGTGCTTGGTATCACCTGGATTTCATCTCTCACTCACTCATGCTATCTTTCCTTCCATCTCTCTTTTCTTTCTCTGTTTCTCCCACTTTTTTGCATTTTAATGGCAAAGGGGTCTTGGCAGGCTGTGATTGCTTGATAGATAGACATCTCCTGTTGGAAAGGAGTACATGGAAGAGGAGATGGGGGCTGAGGATGAGGTGTGTTCTGTCGTCTACACGGACAAGAAGCTCCGTGTGTCTGTGGAGGATGATGGATTACATGGGGGCCACAGGTTTGTGTGTGTGTGTGTGTGTGTGTGTAAACAGTGAAAGCATGGCAGTGAATTAATTTTTCACTATGGCAGCTGGAAAAGGTCATTAAATAAAGCAAATGTTTGTGAATGGGAATCCCCAGGAATTAACTTCAACACCATATACGCATAGTTCAGTGTTCTGGCAGTAACCAGGAGCATTACGTTGTATTGTGGAAAAGAGCACAGGTGGCTGAGTACATTGGCATACGCTTGGCCTTCTGTCAGATTAAACTGAATAGAAAAAAAAAGCTTTGGTTTTGCTTCTGTGTGTGTTCATGATAGCCATTTCATATGTGACAGTTACATGTACACCATCTCCATCCACATTTGATGGAGTGTCCTTGCCTCCTTGTTCCTGACTGTCCCTGTCCTTCTGTCAGGGAGCGGGGCTGGGGGGTAGATATGAGGTCAGCTAGCTCTCCCTGTTTGTTTTTTTTTTTCATTCCAACAATCCAACGTGGGCTGTAACTGATCCGCTGTATTCATAAAGACATCCAACATGTGCTGTAAGTGCGTGTATGTGTGTGTCATGTGATACACAGATAAAGCAGGCCCACAGGGGGAAGACAGAGTGGCCAGCCACAGCACTGCATCTGTCACCAACACAAAAACCTCAGCAATTGCCCAGGCACAGAAGACAGAGAGCCACTATCACAACCTCTGCTTGTGTGTGTGTGTGTGTGTGTGTGTGTGTGTGTGTGTGTGTGTATGTGTGTGGAGGGGGGGGGGCTCAGCAATGCATGTGGGTGAGACCTTATCATAGCTGGCCACATTCCTAGCAGGAAGATAAAAGACGCCAAATGAACCAGATCACCGCAGAGTGTGTGAGCAATGTATGTGTGTGGATATGTGTGTGTGAGAGAGAGTGTTTGTCAGTGATGAATAGGCGTTTAAGGACCTACACCTTACAGATAAGCGGAGAAAATCATCAGGACAACAACAACAACAACGCTACAATGCAGGCTCAAATAAATACCAGAAGAGCCCTCCAGGCAAACATCAACTACATTCATGTACAGCGATGTAGAGGCTAAAAATGTCATGAAAAAGATCCCTGAAATAGTGATGCTGAAAGAAAAAAAAAACATTCTGGAACCAATTAATTTATCGATGAGCTGCGTTTCAAGCTATTCTCAGCATACACTGGTGGCGTGTCCTTGGATACTAATAGTCACTAATCTTGATCGAGATGCGCAATGTACAGAGAAAGGCTGAAATTATTGACGATATCAGGTTAAAACATGTATGTTGGCAGACATGCAAAAAAAATTGCAGAGCAGTAAATTGCAGCAATAAATGTTTTATTTGCGACATTTAATGTTTTTTTGGTAACACTTTATTTGGATAGTCTGCCTACAGGTAGAACTGTTTTGCTTTTTCTGAAGATGTTTAACAGATTATCAATAGATTTTATGTGACAATTCATGAACACACCCTAATCAAGATGTTTTTTGTGCCTAAACCTAACCAAACCTAGAAAACGGTTTTATTTGTGAACAGCTGAATTGTTGCTAACTAATAAGCTGTTGAAATGTTACAAATACTCTATAAACAATCTGTAAGTAGACTATCCAAATAAAAAATTTTCTTCTAATTCAGGCTTAATATACTTTTGTTTTATGTATTTTTATTTATAGTAATTTAAATTAAATTTAAATTTTTGATGTTTATGGTTCAAAATATTACTGTAATTTTTGATAATAAAGTTTAATGTTCAACTGCAAAGTATCTTTAGTCAGACATCTTCATAACAAAAGTTTGTTTAAGATATATGTAGGTAAAAGAAAAAGAATATTGGCTGATATAGTGTAATTAGATTTTAATTATTCACACGAACTGATATCAGTATTAGCCTCAGAAATTCAGTATCTGTCGGGCTCTAGAGTAAACTATATTCAAGACTAGGGGTGCACAAATTCAGCTTCTTGTCTTCCAGATTCCAATACCTCAACTTAGGATAGCAGATACAGAGTACCGACACCAGAGTCCTCTTTTTTTTACCTATTTAAAATCTGTATACCTCACTGAGTGGAACTCATTAGGATCAGTTTTAATGTAAAGTAACATAGTAAGATGACTGAATGAATGGAACTGATAGTGGAAACAATGAATTTTATAATGACAGTGAAGAAAAAAAAATAATTTAATGGGGTCATGTCTGGCTATTACATGATCCACTAAGGTCAGTTTTGGCACCCATTCGATCCTTATACAAGCCCCTAGAATATAGTCTCTGTGTAGTTTTCTCTGTTGCCTTACAAAACTCTACAAACTCTCTTCCTCAGATGACGTACAGTAGATGAGTTCCCTTGCTTCAAGCTCAGAAGAGGAATTTGCTGGATGAGGGAGCACATCTCTCCTTCATAAGGAACGTTGTTGCATTTCATTAGGGATAAGATTCATCACAGCAAGCAAACAAGAGAGCCGTGCAAATCGCATTGGAGGAATTCCTACACTATCCTCAACATTGTCTCTCACACACAAAAACACACACGCGCACACACACACACACACACACATACACAAACACAGCTGATATGCAAAAGGCACAAAGAAAACAAAAGCTGAGAAAGCTGATTCAGGAGACAAAGGGGTACATCAAGGACGGTGATACTATGTGATTGCTCATTATTGTGCACTTCAAAATGACGCATTACTGTGTCAGAATTTAAGAATGGCAGACGGCTGCCTGGAGTTTAACATGCATATTTTTTCTCATTGAACAATGGAGCCGTTCCTTTTTCAGAGGTCTGGTTCCCAGAGAGGCTGAGCATGTGAGTCATGAGTGTGTTGTCCTGGTCAGAGGTCCAGTGCTCTGTCTGAGTGAAAGGACACCCGAGGGTCCATTTTGGAGATGGCTGTTGAGTTCCACCCAGGAAAAATGGCTCAGATAAGGCCTGTATACAGACCAATTTAACAGGTCACAACCCTGTCTCAGAGTGGGAGCGAGACAGCAGGAGTGTGTGAACACAGCCTAGGGGATATGTCCCATGATGACATGCTGGTGATATCTCAGTGTAGCCCTGACGCTACAGTAGTGGCTGTCAGCCTGTTGATTCACAGCTCCAACAACTGGGGAGACAGGGACAGAGTCAGGTTGTATAGCCTCAACTGGGACAGTGTGCGATTATATATGTTTATATGTGTATGTGTGCGTATATGTGAGCATGTAGCAGATGTCTAGTAGAGCATTATGTGCCCAAGGCTGGCAGACATAAACAACAGTGAATAGAAAGAGACGGAGACAGAGACAGAAAGCTGGGGCCTTCCACACTGAAGTCAACAGCTGCATATGGGACACAACAGATCTATTCATGACAGATGTACACAAATGTAGACATGCACACACACACTTGGCACATACTGGACAGTAGCCTGGTTGTGGCTCAGGCGATAAGAGGGATGCCATGCAAGCTCTCTGAGTTACAGTGTGGGAGAGCCAAAAGGAGATGTTACCACACACTACTAGACAGTCCTCTGTGTCTTCTGGTGTATTAAACAAAATGATCATGCCTGTCTGCTAGAGGCAGCACGCTGGCTCTGGTTGAGATAGCCGACTGAGCGTGGGATGGAGCTGGAGGTGTATATAAGCAATATTAGATAATAGATGGACTTCAGTGAAAGCTTTGATATCGATATAAACAAGCCACATAAAACAGAAGAAAGACAGAGACAAAGACACACAGAGAAAGAAAGAGTGTGAGAGAACAACAACCCTAAAATATTTGCGTATTAGAGAGAAAGAACACAGAGTTCTAGTTCATACAGTCTTTGGTCCCCAAAAGAAAAGCGTCTATTCTCTGTATTTGAAGTCATATCTTTCTATGTTAGCATAAATTGACAGCTTATCTAACACTAAAGTTCCAGATGGAAATGTGAGAAAATAATAACACTAGGAAACATTCTTTCTGTCTATCTATCTATCTATCTATCTATCTATCTATCTATCTATCTATCTATCTATCTATCTATCTATCTATCTATCTATCTATCTATCTATCTATCTATCTATCTATCTATCTATCTATCTATGAACTTATATATGTTCTTACTTACTTACATACTTGTATACTTTACTTTGGTTAAACTTTCTGTATCATTCAGCTTCAACTCTAAACAAACTTTAAAAAGAGAGAAACAATACTGGATACCTATAAAGTACATGAAGCACTGTCCTTGTTTAGCAGATTGCGTCCTGTGCTTTGGCAGCTGTATGGACCCCTCTCTGGCCCAGACTGGTCTCTCTGGGAGAGGTCAATAGCAGGGACGTCTGCCAGGTGAGAGGTTGGCTCAGGCTTAATCAATGCCCACCAGAGGAGGACAGACAAGCGGGCAGGCAGGTAGACAGGCCGGCACGGTAACTACCAGGCAGAGATAAAACTATTCCTGGTGGGGTTCACTGGCCAACTGCTGAGCCTGCGCCATGGCGGAGAAACTCACGCTTCAACAGGGTTTAGGGGATTGATTTGACAGCTAATTTACAGAGGAGATTTGCATATGGCCATGCACTAATAAGGCAGGCTTTTCTTTTCCATCCTATGTCTTTCCACGCTATCTCTTTCGGCTCTCTTCTTCCCTTTTTTAGGCCCTAGCAAAAAGTAACAGATAATGTAAGCGAATTAAAGAGACAAGAGATTCAAATTGGATATTGATTAAGAGACTAAAGCCTTGTGTTTATTCCTGTTAAAGCCTGTGTTTAAATGATTGATTCACAATGTCACTCTCCACATCCTACTGACTGTGTGGTGAGCCGTGTTCGGGATTGGTTGTGCCTCTAAGCATTCAATGGGTCCACATCATGTCACACCATGCTAAGTGCTTTGACACTGCCACACAAAGAGCCCTGCCTATCAGATGCCAATCTCCCCAGGTCCTGGAGTCACCCAGGTAGAGGCTTTCAGAGAGAGCAAGGGCAAAGTCACCTCAACAGCCCTGCACAATGCAGCTTGACTGACAGCAGAAAGGACAAAATGGAGCTTCTCTGTCAAGTGGATGTTTAAGTGGAGGGAGGAAAGGTAAAAAAGGATTCTGGGACAGGTGCATACATTGAATCCACAGAGAAAATAATAGGTAGAAAACAGGATGCTTTCTGCCTGGAAGTCGCAAGACTCAGTCAAACAGAAAGCAACACTTTACATCTGCATAGCATTTCCACAGAACTGAGCAGCTCTGTGGAATCACCTGGTTTAACCTAACCACAGTCTTAACACTACACATGGATATCTATCAGTGCCTTTCACAGGCTTGTAAACATTCAACAATAACAATTCACTGACGTAGTAGCAGTACTAGCACAAAAAATTATTTATAACACAAAGGGACATGTTTACACAATGACTGCTCCACAAAAGTGCAGAGACACGTCACGCTAACACACCATCTGTCAATGAATTAACACTCAACCATTTGTATGGCTGGAACTCACTGTTCATGTTCTTGAAGATGTTGAGAATGGGGAGGATCTGCCTGTAGTAGGGCACCAGAGCCTCTCCCACCATGTCCCCAGACATGACCAGATGCTGCAGGACTTTTAGGGTGGTGCAGATTACCTGACGGTTCCTTGTGTTCAGGGCATCTGGAAGGCAGGACAGATGGCAAAGGTCACCTAAGTCTAGAGGTCAAGAAAAAGGTCTGCAAGGGCAAACGGTCAGTACATTTTTAAACCAGCTTTTGTAAACTAGATTTACAGGTTGTTTGTTCAGGCAGGTGGAGGTACAGTAAATGTAGAGTGATTCTGACAACTGAAACTATATGGTACATAAGAGTGGTCTTAGCAGACACACACAGCCAAAATAGGCATAAATCTTAACCCCCACACACACCCTTTCCCTTGAAAGCATTTCCTTTATAGCGGGGCTTTGATTTAGACTGGCTTGTCTGCAATCAGTGATTTCAAATGCACTGGGGAGGCAGGAGTAAGTGAGAGCCAATCACTGGGCTATTTGGCCTACAGCTGCACTTAACTCTATCTCCCACTGATAGAGAGAACAAAAGAGAATGATGGTGGGAGAGATAGAGGGCTAGAGAGATCAAGAGAGAGAAATACAGAGAAAGAGAGAAGGGAAAAGTAGACAAAATGTCAGAAAGAGATATACAGAGATGTGACAGGCAGAGGGCAAAGGGTTAGAAAATAACTGTGATTAGCAACTAAGACTGACATATTTGTCTAGTTCTTTGCACTGGTTTTATTTGTTCTCTTTTAGTTTTTTATGTGAGCTTCTGCATGAGTGCTGGTAATTACCTTTGTGCAGACTGTCAGTTTAAAACAGCATACCCCAAGATAGAAAAACAGACCTGAGCCTTTTCTCTTTATAAAACCTTAAACTGTCATTTGATGCCTACTTTCACAAAAAGAAGATGGTAATGGCATCACAGCGCCAATTTTGTCAGTAAGCACCTACAACAACAAAAATGAAAGGCATGAAAAATTTCAAAAGAAAGAGTTACAACAAAGACAACAGAGTGTGAGCAGAGACACTGAGAGCTTGTGGATGATGGAGAGGTGGAAAAAATGTGTGAGCAGGTGAAAGAGAGAGGCAAAAAAAGACTAACTACCTGTAATAAAAAAGCTGAATAAAGCACATTTTCAATCTAGCAAAAGACACAAGAAAATTACCAAAAAAGTAAAAGTATTAAAACTGCTTTTTGGTCTTAAAGGGAAAAAAGGAATGTGCACTGTGTCACAGATGCATGCCAACAAATTATGACCAAAACTAATTTATTAAAAGTCTGTCGCAACAGATTCTGCTGACAGCGCTTGAGAAATTTCAATTTATAGAAGTTGCAAACATAAACTTAATGCTCTCTTTCCCTCTTTCAATTCTCTCTTTCTCTCATTATCTCTTGACACCTGACTTTGCAAGAGGGGTGGTCACATTAACGCTCACAGAAAAAATGGCCGCCAACAAGACTTGAAAAACAAAAATGATGAAATGTGTTTACTCTTCAGTTATGGTGAGGACAAGGCTCATTGCCATAAGTGCAATAAAGTGCTTGTTTCTCACTCTTCCACAGATATTCTATCTTCCTCATCCACTGCAAGTCATGTTACTAGGGATTCACCAGTCCAAAATCTGTATATCTCACTGCATGTAATTCATTGGAATAAAAACTCAGCGCATGTTGTGACTGAATGAATGTAACTGATAGCGAAAACACTGAAATTTGTAATGATACTGACAAAGAAACTGTATTGTGGATCAGTCACATCATGATCATCACAATACCAGATCTCCTTAATAGGGTCAGTACTGGTCAGTGCATCCCTACATTGATTTTATTATTTATTGTTTATTTTACAGGGACAATGCACAATACATTTACTGCACCAGGTATAGCTAAAAGCTCATTTCATTTATCTGTAGTCCCTGGGCGGAGGGCACCAGTGATGTGCAGGTTAACAAAGTTAAAGATAACAGTTAGCTCTGGTGAATTAAAACATTTCACTTTGAAAACAGACATGATAACACATCAATATTAGAATCAGAAAAAAAGAAAGAAAATACTAATTTCCAAGTAGGCAGTATACCATCAGTAATCAAAACATCATTCATTAGTACATGAATGTATTTCACATCATATTATAGCTGTGCATACAGTGTTTGTTTTTATCTTTTATTATCAAAAATATCAGATGGTATACATTTATACATTATTTACATTATTATATAAGTTGTATAACAAAGACAATACGGCGGGAAACAAATCACACATGACATAAACAAAAGTGAATAAAATGGTGCTAAATCCAATAAATCACCCAATAAACCAAACAAGTGCTTAAAGACCTTAAAATAAAAGCAAAACCACTGATACCTAACATCCCAGATCAAAAGAAAAGAAGAGGATACAGTGTTTACAATGCTAATAACATTGCTGCTAAAGAGAGAAGGTAAATAAAGAATAATAAAGCAATGTTGATTCTACTCATAGAATTCCTTTCTGTTTTGAGCAAATCAATCTAGAACTGAATATCTAAAAAAATAAACGTAAAGTACCAAACCAATAAGCAGTACGAGTACGATATGTAATTTCAATGACATCATAACAATACCCATCCCTAGCAACATACTGAAACTGACAGAGAAGACTGACTGAGAGAAAAACAGAGCAACAACTTTAAAATACTGTGTATGACAGTTAGAGCACTCAGAGAAGAGCATACTGCATCACCCAATGCCTGTGTTAAAACAGCTCAAATGCAAATACAAAGCTGTCACAAGCATTCACACATACACACATAACAGTCACACGTTGATACACACACAATCATGCGAGCATGTACACGCACACACATTCCAACACGCATGCAAACACATGAAAAGCAATGAGACAAAATGTCAGCCTCAGTCATGAGGCTGCACAGGCAGCGCTGAACACGGCAGCAACAAAATATGAATGACGTTATACAATGTAGAAGAGTCATATAAACAACAAGAGGCTAATAGGTCGAAGGAATAAAACATTTTACACTCTCATCACATTGCATTAATACAATTTTGTGTGAGAAAATTACCAGTTGAACCGAGTCCATTGTTTTGTGTCCATTTGAGTGTATGACAAGTTCGCTAAGGAATGTCTTTGTCTCAGTGTGTGTGTGTGTGTGTGTGTGAGGCCTATACAGAGGACCAGTGGTGGAGATGATGCTGAATGAGCGAATGTATTGTGCTCTATGCCATCTCTCCATCTCTGCCTTAGTGTCTCCCCCGATAGACAAGCGCAGAGATATCTGCCATCACAAAGATAAGGTGGAATGTGGAATGACAGGAATTTCAAACCTACATAACAAACAATGAAATTCTAATTACCAGCCAGCACAAACAATTTTCCCTGCTGTGACATTTGGACCACGGGACTGTTCAATTATTCATTGGCACTCTCGCCTTGCTGAAAAAAAAAAGAGAAAGGAAAAAAAATTAAAAGAGCGGGGGAGAAGGCAGCCGTGGGCCTGATATATTAATGCTGGTATAAATCCTGTGTTAGGACAAATCTGAATAAAGTAATAATCTATTCATGCTAGGACCTGTTTCATATTCAGTGTGAAAATAAAACAATAGTGACCTTGTGTTCTGTTTCCTGTGAAATGTCAGAGGTAGGGTGACACGTTGGAGTGTTTTGCGCTGAATTGTTCTCGTTCCTTGCATAAATATACTTTTCAGATCAGAAGATGTTCCTGTGCAGAAGCGTAACTGAGGATCTTCTTGTAATAGAAGTCTCATTTTGGTTCAAAGCTGAACAAATGTTATGCCAATCAACTGAGGCTCAACGGAGGCATGGCTCTGAATCCTCTTACCTATTTAAGGAAGCCAGAAAAACCCAAACCACATAATTTCAGTCACATTTTACCCTTTCTTCTTAAGTCACCATGGTACTGCTGAACATGACCTTTTTTGTTTTTACTTAAAGAAATATCAGTGTTTCATATAAAATCATTCTTTCTTCTTTCATTCTTTCACCATATTCTTTCTGCACATTCAGGTTTTTGATTATTTTACAAGTGGTTACTTCCAAAAAACACATTTTGGGAGAAAAAAAAACACCTTCTAAAATTCAGCAAAACCACAAAGATGTATTAAATCTGTTAAACTATAAAAGTGTCTTTCTAACATGGCACAGGGTGTACAGTGGGAAAGAGTTCAGTCTAAGTCACAGAGGACAGGGCCTTAGAGTATAATGTCAGCCAGAGCCTTCTTCATTGTATATTCTCATTGGGTGACCTGCAGTCATCATCAAAATTCACCAGGCCCTGACGTGACTCAGTCGCTCTGCAGATAAGAGCCTGCCAGCACATTGAAGATGTATTAACGTCAGAGGAGAAAAATATATATCTTGCCATTTTAGACTGCAGACAGCTTTTTACTTTCTTCCTCTTTCCACCATCCCTTCTTTTTCCCTGCTCCATAGAAAAGTAATTAATCTGCAACAGAGACACGGACTGGTGGCTTTGCCTTGTGGATGGCGAAACAGACCTGATTTTTAATAAACCAAAAAGTTAATAAGGAGCAGGCCATTTAAAATTCCATTATCAGTGCAAAGTGTGTGTTTTTATGAGGAGCATAACCATCACCTTTGGTCTGGCTTCCCAAAGGCAAATGACCAAAACTGCTGAGGGGTATGAATTTATAAACTACTGTCTAAGTTAGCGAGTGACCCAGTCACTGTGTTTAATATCAAGTTATGTATAAAGTGGGTGCCTCTTGATAAAGGGCAAAATTAACCTTAGGCTGTCCAAATATCTAAACTATCTGTGTAGAGATGCTGGCAAATTATGCACTTGTGAAACAACATATTGCATTGGGTATGGCATGAAAATGATCAAATTTAAATGTATTCAATTAATTTTATTTTACTAAATCATTGCTTTTTCCATTATTTAAAAAATAGAATAGACAAGTAAATAATATTGTAGTTAAAAATACAGTAACACTCATGCGAACACAAAACTAGGTATGTCACACAACATAAGATGTGTAAGACCTTGCAGATGTGCGTGCTCAGTGCAGTGTGTAGTGTGGTAGCAGACTTTGTGCCAGGCTCAGTCTGTCACTGTGTCTGTGTGTCTCTAACAGTCCTGCCTATTGTTGGCCGTTACGCCCCTCTGCCTCCACAGACATCCAACACCCACACATAAACAGGGAACACACTCCACATACACGTACACACCACCAGCCAACTGCCCATGACATGAACACTATCCCAGGCTCACTGGGCGCCACTTAAAGGCTCCCACTTTGAAACTGACACTCCACTTGGCAGCGGCGCCAAACAAAAGACTGTGTGTGTGTGTGTGTGTGTGTGTGAGCGCGCGCGAGTGTGAGACTGTGTCTGTGCTGAAATTTTCCAACAAAAGCCACACTCTGCATTCCTCTAACTTCTGTGTATCTTGATCCTCCTCGTGTTCGCCACAGAAGAAACCTTTCCTGTCCAGATCACTGTACATTGTGATGTCTATTTTTGAAGTCATAGACCACTCCACCCTGAGACATGACCTTTCCACCCACCTCCATCTGCCAACTTGAGTGTGTGACTGTGTGTGTGTGCGTGTAAACGTGTCAGCGTGGAAAGGTAAGGAGGCACAACACAATGACACAGTTAAATGTAGCATGTCACCACGTTGCACATGGCAGATTATCAGGCATGCTTTTAGAGCCAACTTCTTCCGGCAAATGCAAAAACAAGGACGCTTCGCCCTGAGGGTTAATGTAATAATAGGAACAGTATGACTGTGAAACCAAATTAGGACTTGTCACAGGACTGGCTGTATGGTAATGTTAGAATCTGTTGTAGCGCAAGTGTGTAAGACAGGTGAGTCTATTCCTAGTAAAATATGTTGTTCTATTTTGGTTGCACTCCATTGCAATATTGTCTGACAAGGGTTTGAGCGTGCCATTGTAGTTAATTATTCAAAAATATGTTAATACATTTTAGATATAGTTTGTGATGAATATTAATATTGATTTAATCATTGATTTCAATTATTTCATTTAATATTGATAATACTGTTATTTTAATGTATTCTCAAGTATTTTCAAGCTAAGTCAATTTTGAGAAAATTACAAAGAAGGACATTCTTTATGATACCTCATGTTAAGTTACCTAATATTAGGTTTCTAGGATAGGCTTTTTATTTAATTTGTGCCCACAACCTGTGTGTGTTATTAGCTTCTGATTTATTTAAGGCTAAACTACAAGCAACTGGGAATGTCTTCTAGACTTGGGATTTGTCTGAGATCAGCAAACAGTAATCAAAATTTCATCAAAATAGTAAATAATGAAATAATAACATGCAAACATATTTATTAAGGCTGCAATTAAACTCTAACTGAGAAGATTACTTGGCTGTCAGTCACTCACAGAATAATGATAATATTTACTTATAGAAAGGTTTGTAAAACTAATGCAAATGAGTAAGATAGTAGTGCCATTTTGCTGCCGAAGGTAAGTGAATAGATGACGCGCTATGTGACTATACAATGTATTTTAGTACTGAAAAATAATATCACGTTAAACATATTTTAAATGCCAAATCTTCTGATCCTTCTCTCCTCCTCACTTCGTAGCTTTACAGCTATGATCTTAACATTCGAGCACATTTAGAGCTTTATTGGAACATTTCAAACAATACTAATAATTGTATTTAAGCTGACACAATACCAATATTTGTACGGTATTTGTGTAATCTTGAGACAACCATATTTTCCCATCAGTGGCAGGGGATCACTGTAAAGGTAAAATGACCTCAACATACACAGGATCACTTGGGAAAGGAGCTGTGTTGTGTGTGATTTGTAAACCATGAGTGCAGACACCCTCCCAGACTTACTCTTGATGGGGATGATGAGCTGGGGAATGACGGGCTGGATCTTGGGGCCTCCGTGCTCCAGCATGTCATGGACTCCCTGGTGGGCGAAGAACTCGTACGGATGAACAGTCTCACATAATCCATCAAAGAACAGAGGCAGGTAGTGATGGTAGTCCAGCTTCTCAATCTCCACCTGAGGACAGAAATTTACATTTACATTACAGGCATTAGTAACAGATTCATTAATCCAGAGAGACTGACAAAGAGAGAGAGGGGGTAGAGTTTCTGTCCTTTGCTCAAGGGCATTTGTTTACTGGACAGTCTTTCTCCCTACCCACTAAACCTTCAAGCTCACTCAGATTCACACCCATACCTGTGCATACAAACATACAAAAAACACACACACACACACAAAAATGCACAGTGAAAGATATGGCAGATGAAAATTCCAAGTGTTCTCGAGGAAATCAGTTATTGGCATAAAGCTCCCTTTCATTCTTTGCCCTTTCTCTTTGTTTGTCCTTGGCTTTGCACAATATCTAGGGCTAAAGCTCCTCTTGCAGCCATTTATAACCCTTATAGTAAATATGTACATTCATATACTCACATACACTCACACACACATTAGAGGGGGACAGCTGTTCAGGAGATCATGACACAGCAGCATGTGGCATCTTGTGGGTTGACATGTTAACACCTGTTTACACCATTTAGAGGACAGACAGAAAGGCGCAAACACACACACAATCAAGCGATAGATGAAGACATTTGTCCAGCTACAGGCCATGGGCAGGCATTGTTGTTGTTTGGCTGAGTATGTGGGTACTGCGTGACACATTAAAGTGAAGTCTTTCGTGTGTGAAGCCATCAGAGAAAAGCCACTTAGGCACACTGGGCTGGAACGAACAGCTGACCCAAAGGAGGCTGTCCTTGAGCCTTGTGTGTGCATGTGTGCGTTCTGAAAATGATATAAAATGTTACATGTAGCCATGGCTCATGCAATAGCTGTGTGTACTAGATCTAGTTACTGAGTGTGTATTTATAACAGGGGTATCAGCTTTAGCCCTGCATCCCAATGGCACTACTGTTGAGCGAGGGGTTAGAGGTTGAATGGGTGATTCTGTTTTTCATGTAATGAAAGGAAATCCCATTGGTGCAGAGGCAAATAGCCCCCAGCAGCCAGCAGTCCTTGAGGACAGCTGAGGCCATAAGGAAACACTCTCTTGTCCCACACACACACACACACACACACATATACACACAAGCACCCTGCTGGGTCACGCTGGTCTGTGCTGAAATGTCACCCAGGCAGTGACACTCTGTGCTTTCAAGTCCCCAGCCCTCGCTCAGCCGCCGGTCAGAGCTGAGACTTCAAAGAGACGGGAAAGGAGAGAAAAAAGATGGAGAGATGGCAAGATGGCGGCAGAGAGCTCACACTGTTAGCGCAGAGAGACAAGGCTTATTGCAATTTGCCGGCCAACCTTGACCTTTCCTTGCGCTTGGTCAAGATCATCACTGTGAGTCAGGCGGGCTGGAGATGAGAACAAAAGCAAACATGAGCCCACAGAGAAGGGGAAGAGACGGAATGGAGGGTAGAGAGGGTGAGGAGAGGCGAGATGACACTAATACACAGCACTGCTTGCAAGCCAATTGCAAATTTCTTTGGCCACAAAAATGTATTTGATTAAAAAATTAATTAATTAATTAAAACTTTACACTATGTTAAAATTGCAGGTTAAGAAACTGAAAACAGATTGCAATTGCATTATACCTAACTTAAGTGTTCTGATGTGCTATACTGTAGGGCACTGAGAGTATACATGTTTATGTAATCTATTGTGTGTGTATTGTGTTATCATGTTTTTCTCTTTGTCATTACATTAGGCACATGTATAGGAGTTTAAATAGCTGTTTAATGACTTGTGAGTATTATTTGTTTACTTTTCAATTATAATTTTTACTTTTAAAATGTCACTAATATGAAGACACATTATATAAAAAAACAGAAACGTATGAAAGCTATATCTTAAGCTTAGTGCTGCTAGCCCACAGTCTTATTTAAATTTTTTTCCAAGTAACAATGTCAGTAGATTATTAGGTCTCACATTTAAGCAGAAACACGATCTCACCTACCCCGTTGTGAACCTGAGATGTTGTGGGAATAATTATCTGGGAGCATGAATGTGGTGTTGTTGTGAGAACTCTGTGACGCTCTTAATCAAAATCACATACAAAAAGCACTTCGGGACTGGCATAACATTGCAGTTAGCACTGAAGGAGTGGGGACAATCAGCAAACACCTTCACATACTCACACTCTTACATAGTGCACACGCACAAATACACACACATTCCCAGGGAATCTTAATCAGCGGCTACGCTGAGCGGTAACTCTTGCATCCGTTATCGATTGTCCGCCCAGGTTTGTTTGTCTTTGGGTTCCTATGGGAATCCCCCTGGAGTCCAGGGAGTCAATGAGAGTGGAGCACAGAAAGACTATCAGCCAAGTAGCAGCAATTAGCCCTGGGACACAGACCTGCATGTCTCCTCTGGTCAGCGCTGCAACAGCAGACACACAGCAACAGAAGCAGACTAGACTAGGAGCAAGCCTGAGGAGAACCTGTGCTCATTAAACAACAGTTTCAGAGGCCCCTGACAGGCACAGGAGACCAGGAGGAACGAAAACAGCAGGTTGCCACTTTAAATACACAATAGCTGGACGTGATTGTGTGTGGGGGTGTGTGTGAATACATGCGTGTGTGGATGGATGTGTGTGTGTGTGTGTGTGTGTGTGTGTGTGCGCGTATGTATGAACGCTTACATGTGACTCCACGTATAGCCTTTGCATGCTCAGATGTGATAAGCTATTCGGGTAGTTTGCCAGGGTGGTGGGAGTCATTTATGTTAAAAAAGCTAAGGGCAAAATCACACAGAGACTATACAGCAGGATAAAATACAGTGTGAAAGTGACAGAGAATATGAGAAGAAAAGAGAGAGTGTGCATGTGTGTTTATGTGTTTTCACTCTGCTCCTGAAGCAATTGCTGTGGACTATATCAAATGTGATTTGGAGAAACTAGTTGACCTCTCCCATTATATAAAACCACACTTGGCTCTTAGGTTGTGGGTTGTAGTAGAAGTTTACACTTCCAAAAGAGTAGTTGTGGTATAATTTATTAATTTCTCCCTGATCCTCCACCTTCGAATCTAACATCATGGGTGAGGTAGGTGTGGGTGGAGGTCAACTGTCCTCTACAGCACCATATCCTTCTACAACTCTGCATTCGCTAGGCCACAGCCATTTTTTTTTTCAAATTACCCAACTATTTAATCAAATGCCTCTCTAAATGATACTATGCCCACATATTCCATTTCAGTCAGAAATACGTCAGATTACAGAAGCTGCGGTTTCACTTTAAGGTGAAACTGCTAGCAAATGTTGTCATCCGATCCTGGGTTCTAACCTTTGTTGTCTTATTAAAAGCATGTCTCATAGATCATGCAAGAAACAGGCGGTTTCACAATGATGCTATTTTAATTGATGATGCCATAATGACGTGACCTGGATTCAGCTTTCTGTTAACACAAGTACAGGTTTCTGTATTAGATGAGCTGGCAGATGAGCTGCTGTCAATTATTTCAGCTTTGAGAGGAGAACAGGCTTCCTATCGGTGCCACTCACACTATGAGTCATTCATTACACAGTCACTATGGCCAAACAAACATCCATTAGTTCTGCTGAAAACGTATTATCGAAGACCAAAAGGGAATCCAGGACTCACATATAATAGCACATAGACAGTGTGGCACACATCTAAAAGATATTTTCACTCAGGACAGAGTTAGGCATTGAAAGAGATATATGTTATGGGGATGCAGGAGGAAGGCATGAACCAACAAGCACTAAAAATAACAATACATACAACAACAGAATTCCTAGCAGTCACCAGTGTGATCTTGACTTCATGGTGCAACTAGGCACGTTGTTGCTCTGAGAAACCATGTCAGTTTCTAAAACCCCATCTGTGGTCAGCATATTATAGATTTGCGCCTGTAAATTCTCTCCTAAAATAAGAATTATGATGACACGACACTTTACAGTGATTTTGTCAGTTATTTTTGGAGAATTTCTGTACATGCAGGACAGCATTCTTGTTTCTGACAGTCTTGTTTGTTGTTTCTGACACTCTACCATCTAAGGATCAAATACAAGTGCTACAATTTAAGAGTGGCCCTGTATGATGATGATGATGATGATGATGATGTATTAAAATTATTATTTAGGGTGTAACAATAAGACAAAATTATTAGCTGCAATCATTGTTTTAATTTTCCTACTGAGGGAGCTATGGCCGTTAAATGAAGGTAAAGGAAGCACTACATGAACCAATTCAATAAGTATCAGCTCAAATCACCATGAACACTTTGACTTTGTGGATAGCAATATCCCACTCTTTAATCTCAAATATGATTTGTTTGCCCCACCATAAAATTAGTCTTTTGGATGCAAAGACTGTCAGTGCCAATAAAGCATATTGAATTGAATTGACTGTCCATAAGGGCAGCCTCCAACTCCATTCTGTGCAGCTGCAGACATCACAGTTTGGACTCTTGGCCAGAGAACTGTTGATAATGGTATCAGTCAAACATGCAAACAGACAGACAGGGAAGTTATTCAGTTCTAGATTCCAGCCATTTTGTGGAAAAGATTACGTGGATTTAGCTTTCAACGTTTGTCTGCTGTGACAACAACTTCAATGCACATTGCAAAGTGCTATCATCACGATGTTAAGAACTGATGGTGTGCACGAAATCTTTCTGTAGGGGTTGTTGAGTTGGCCATATCCTCAAAAATGACTGCTGGTGCCCACTTCACTGCAGGTTTCTGCTCACTTTAGCTCTTAACATATCACTGAACCCCTTTCTACATTCAGCGTTTGGTTCTTCTAGAAGATGTTAACATATGTTGACACCTCCTCTTTAACTACATTAACAAAATGGCAGCAAAATAAGTGCTGGACTTTATTGTGTTATCCTTGACAAACAATCTGAGATGTAAATGTTGCTTTTTATTGTCAACTAAAGTAAACTAAACCAAAAAGCAGCCTCCGAGGCAGATTCAAGATGTGATTTATTAGAGAGAGATGTTGCACCTCTTACACACAGATTTCAATCTTGTTTTGAGAGAAGCTTTTATGGTAGAACCTCTTAAAAATCTCAGAAATTGTCATGAGCATGCTGCACACAACAGGTACTAATAATTTATTCATCCTAATCCAACCCATTTTCCAACTGTGCTACAGGTGCACAGCACACCTCTGGCCACAACATTTCCAAAAATCAGTCACCATGCTGTGCGCACTCACTGTGAATTTGAGGGGGAAAAAAAGAGAAAAAGAACGGAATATTTTGACTTTCTTGGAGGTCACAATAAGAGGAGCAAGACTGGAATAGGCAAACGATAAGTGAGGGAAAGAGGAGTGAGTCACTCTCGCTATCTCCCCTGACAGCTGTTTCCATCTAACAAGCATGCAAGTATGCTCAATTCAAATCACTAGTAGTAGAGAGCATGGTGTCAATTGAAATGATACCTAACACGAGCTGGATGAGACAATTTTGGGGCTTCAAAGATAGTTCAAAACCAGGACACAGAGGGTTATGAATTTTATGTGAATCTACCTTGCACACACACATCCTAACATGCACACACACACACTGAGGAAAAGAATTTTATTTAGCTACGCAGCCATGCCAGCAGTCCCAAATGGTGTGTTGAGGATTAAAAGCAGGAGGTTGTTATTAGAGTAACAAACATTAGCCATAGTAATTGAAACAGTGACCCAGTAGACAGTGTTCCTGTTGAGATTGTGCTTCTGTTAACACTGTTGGTAAAGATGAAGAAAAACCCTGGTAGATGTTTCTGTTAGAAATTGCACATGGCAGATATTTTTCTTCTCAATAGAAACTCTCTATAATACAGTAAAAGAAAACTAACAATGAGTGTTCCAGGGTGCTTAAAAAAGTCAACATGTCAGCAAATACTTAGCCTAGAGGCCTGATTTTACTTCAGGCTTTACTTCAGGCTTTTTTATGCAGACATGTACTCCATTTCTCTAAAGTGTCATCATAAAAATCATCATTAAGTTTGTGTTTCTGCTGTTTCCTTTTTTACATAAAGAAAAAAGAATACATTCGGTTTGTTCTTGTGCTCTAAGCAAGCAAGTAAAACCAATTAATTTCCCATACATTTCAAACTTGCCAGTAGAATGTTGTTAAGATTTGGCAATGAATTTGTTTGTTTACATTCTGCAAGTAACTCAGTTTTTGTTGCACACAACATGCACACTGGCCTCTGTTAGCCACTGCACAGTACACTCAAAGTGACTACTTGAGTCTTAGGCGGGCTGGCAGTGGCTGCAGTGATTGAAAAAAGGTGAACAGGGAGTGAAAGAGGGCTGAGCAGATTGGTGAAGGAGTAGAAGGATAGATGGATACAATGTTAGAAGAAGCTGAGGTGGGTGAGGAAGAGACTGTTTGAAAGTTGCTCCAGTTTTAAAGGTGAAGCAGCTAAAAAAAAGCTAAGATTAGGACTTCGCTCACTGTGCTCACTTTGTATGTATGTATGTGTGTGTATGTGTGTGAGTGTGTGTGTGTGCACTCAAGCATGGGATCCTCTGCCACTGTGATGGAAGTAGGCCAGAACAGTAGAGAGAAGCAGGAAGAGGAGGCAAATGGGATGTGATGAACATAACAAGAGTTGGAGAAAAAAAATTTGAGACAAAAGGTTTCATAGTTGGAGTTTTCTTTCTCTCAGTGTAATGTGTGCATGTCTGCACATGTTGGCATATGTGAAGTTAGCATGCACAGATGCTCTGACAGCGTGATATATAGGCCTTTCCAATGACCTAGCAATGGTCATAAAGTCACAGCTCGCCAGCTACTGGTGCGAATGCGTCTGTGTCTTGTCTATTCAGGAGCCACAGCCTCTGCTCTTAGCTTCCAGTGATTACAGCTCAGCAGCCGAGCTTGACAACACACAGGCAGAGTGTAATCAAGTCAAAGAGAGGGAGGTATAATCAGCATTTCCCCTCCAATCATCCCCAAAATCACTGTCTCTAATCTGCAGCCAGCCATTGATGGGTTTGATTGATAGGATGGATTTGTTATCTGGCTGTGGGGGTCTGCAGGGAGCAGAACAACAAGCAAGAGCAAGAGACACAGTCAGCTTATCAGCTATCGCTACATTTGTTACCCCTCCCCTTGTTGAGCGAGCTGAGCTTTTCCTCACAGGCTACAACCGCAGCTCTCCTCTCATTTATCATACAGAAGAATTAAATGTGGACACTTCAAAGTACTTCCACACACAAGGGTCCCGGGGGGCATGTGTTTTCTCCCTGTTTAAAATGGAAAGGGCCAATCCATCATTGGTTGTTTGTGACGGAAACAGAAACCACAGAGAGTATTTGTGTATGTCTGTGTGTGTGTGTGTGTGTGTGTGTGATTGACTGTGCATGTGGTTATGCATGCATTTATTACTCGCACGTGTGTGTGTGTGTGTCGGCATGCGTGTGTGATTTGTACATGTCAGATGCACAGTGAAGATAGGGGGACAGAATAATGCTTTTTCAGCAAGCAAATACCATGACTGTAACATCTACTGGCTGCGCAGTTTTGATAAATATTGCTACTCTGCCTCCGACTGTACTGAAAAATCCTCACAAATGTTCAAACAAATATGCTTATTTTCAATGAGCATGTGATGAATGAGCTCCATTGATTTTGTGCATGAAGCCAGAACAATAGAGACCAAGACAAATGCTCAGTCTGTTTAAGATAACAAGGCAGCTTCAACAGGCTGTGTGACATGTGGCATGTAAAAATAATTAAGTGGCAGTTTATTTGAATGTGACCTTGTCTCTCTGTTTTCTAAGTTGACCATCTTTCTCTATGTGTAGAATGGTGTACAGGATGGGTTATTAAAACCAAATTTTTTTGGTGGCTAAATATTAGATCGACATGGTGATATTATTACCTGGCCCACCAATTCCACACTTCTTCCACACTTTCTCCACCCAAGCAGTGGTGTCAAAGTTAAAGCTTTGGTGTTACAACAAGCCTCTGTGTACTTAAGAAGATGTGTGTGTGATACAATCCAAACCTCTAGAACAGCTACTAAAAGGACCCTGGGGTGAGATTAGTTTGTCAACTGCTGTCTCAAGGGCCAAGAATGAATGTTGAAGCCCAACTTTTAGGCCAACATCGACAAAAAGTCCTTGACATGTTTAAAATTTGTACAATTCCATGACAACTAGGCAAACTCCATCTGCTGAAGAAAATTATGAACAGCTACTAAATGCACCTCGAGGTGAGGCTGTTGGTTCAACAAAATATCTCTTTCATCAGATGGTGCCTGCTTAAATCAAAGTTGATCAATTCTGCTGAGGCACCTTGATCAACCAGGGCGGTCAGCCAGAATTTCAGGGTGTTTTCACACCTATAGTTTGTTGTGGTCCGAATCAGCTGATGAGTTTATAAACTTGGAGCATATTCCTCTTGGTTCGGTTTCTTTGCACACAGAGAAAAATCCAAGTGCACCAAAATGCATTACTACAAACCATGTGAGAACGTTCACTTGGTCAGATGTGTATGGGATGGGAGCAAGAAAGTAAATACAGGAAGAAGGTCCTGTGCTCTGGACTAGTGCATATTTCTGTGAGAGAAACAATGCTATGTAATTTAACATGGAGCAATGGCATTTGCTCATAACTGTGGTAGTTATCTGGGCAATATATAAGGCAAAACTATACCAGCAGAATGCCAAACACACTTCGAGGAAATGTCTAGAAAATACCATACTGCTTCACACTTTGCAAAGATGACTGTGTGTGTGTTGGGGTGCACAACGTCAATGCTAAAGCACCTCAACATTGCGCATCAGTTAAAGCCAAAATGAGTTGTTTCGAGTTGAAACACAGCCAACTCTGGCTGCCGTTGCAAGACAATCTTCCTCCTCCACCCATAATCCATAAATATGTGATCTCTTAAAGTGACAGTACAGACATTAACCAACACTTTAGTGTGAAAACGAAAGTTATTGAAACATAAACAAAACAGTTTCCTCAATAATTTGCACATTTTACCAAATAAAAATGTGTCACTTGCGTCTGTCTGATAGAAGAACATTTGGAGGGCCTAATAATGAGTTGAGTTTAATGATAGGCCAAAATATGTTTAACAATCGCCAACTTCATTCATTTAGATGGTGGTCAGCTTAATATCACCCCATCTTTATTGTTGGAAAAAAAAGTTGTTGGACATTTATTGCTACTGATATATTATTTTACTGTTCTCAGGGTTATACGTTATGTTGAAGGGGCCGTGTGTATTCCTTTTCAAATAAATGCCCAGCATCAGCAGTGTTTATTGAAGTCTAGGCAAATTTAATTTTGTTCAGAACAGTCACAGACTCACTGCAATAAAAGCAATACCATTTCTGTTAAGAATTTATTGTCGTCTTGTCTTTCCAACAAATTAATAGAAAAGTATCGATAGTGGTATCGAAAAAGACTCAGATCGTTAAGCAGTCTGAAAAATGGTATCAATATCAATAAAAATTAACGATCCCCATCCCTACTCCAGAGTTCAATTGACAGCTTTCAGACCAGCCCAAACGAACCATACTAACCGGGCAAATGCACCAGGGTTCGTTTTAACCACCAAGTGTGACAGCACCCTCAGAGCCAGAAACACCAGTGGATGACAACCCCATGACTAACTAAAAATAAATCACAGAGAGAGCATTTCAACATTTTAAATTCAACAAGTGAACTGGACTCTGTGTACTGAGCCAGTAATGTCCACCCTGAGCTGGGGAGAAGCACAGAGAAACATGGTGTTGTTCAGACCATGCAGCAGCAGCAGAGGCAGAGAGTGTCTGTCAAGGCTCTGTCCAGCTCCTAATGGGATGTTGCTGTTGCCAGCGGATAACTCTCATCCTGTGTTCTGGGCTACAGATCAAAGAGGGCCTGAACTCCACAGAGCTACCAGAGCTGCATGGATGGAGAGGACATAGGCAGAGAGTGGAGTCAGGAAGGTAAGTAAAGGGTAAAATATGAAAGCATACCAGCAAACAGGTAAGAAAGAAAACAAGAAAGAGAGAAGAAATGAAAGAAAGAAAGCTAAAAAGAAAATAAACCAAACTATCCTTTGAGATGAGCATGCATTGTGTCCCTCTGTTCACACTCACAGGCTGATTAAAGCCCATTTTCTTCTTCTATTTTGTTGAGGGAAAAGGGAGGTGAAAAGAGGGGAGCAGAAAAAGGTGAAAGCCAACTATAAAAGTCAAGTGGGATAGTGGTGTTTCCTTTAAACCCAATCCAGGGAAGATGACAGATGGATATAGCTGTGAGCAGCAGCGCAACGTTGGGACCGTGCAAGATGGTGTCATTTAGAACATGTTTCTCCAGAAGAATGAACAGTCCTACTTTGTGAAAGATGGTCAGACAAGACAGACAAGAGGACTCGAAAATGTTTTGGTTACTTGTTGGGTCAATAAATGGTGAAGTGATGAACAATAGGACGATAGGACCTGATACCGTCATATATACCGCTTCCACAGCGGGAGCTCAGTGTTTCCCCTACATTGCGTTAACACATTGTTATGCAGATGATTATTATATCTATCGATCAAGTCGGATAAAACTAATCAGCTAGCTAAACTTTAAGCATGCCTTAAGGACATAATAACCTGAATGACCTGCAATTTTCTTATGTTAAACTCTGACAAAACTGAAGTTATTGTACGTGGCCCCAAACACCTCCGAGACACATTATCTAAAGACATAGGATGGATTATTGCAATTCCTTATTATCAGGCTCCCCGAATAAGTCCCTTAAGACTCTCCAGTTGATCCAGAGTGCTGGGGCACGTGTAATGACAAGAACTAGGAAAAGATCTCATATTTCTCCAATATTAGCGTCTCTGCACTGGCTCCCTGTAAAATCCAGAATAGAATTTAAAATCCTTCTCTCACCTACAAAGCACTTAATGGTCAGGTACCATCTTATCTTAAAGAGCTCACAATACCTTATTACCCCACTAGAACACTGGGCTCCCAGAATACAGGGTTACTTGTAGTTCCTAGAGTCTCCAAAAGTAGAATGGGAGCTAAAGCCTTCAGTTATCAATCTCCTCTCCTGTGGAATCAGGTCCCAGTTTGGGTTCGGGAGGCAGGCACCGTCCCCACATTTAAGAGTAGGCTTAAGACTTTCCACTTTGAAAAAGCTTATAGTTAGGGCTGGCTTTGGTAAGTCCTGAACCATTCCTTAGTTATGCAGCTATAGGCCTAAACTGCTGGGAGACTTCCCATGGTGCACTGAGCTCCTCTCTCCTCCTCTCCCTCTCCATCTGTATGCATTTTTATCCCATTAATGCATTTTACTAACTTGACATTTTTTGTGCTTTCTCGTCTCTCTCCTTTCTCCTTCTTTCAGCAGGTATTTCTGCCTACGGAGCTGCAGAGTCTGGATCTGTGATTGTGGGCCACCTGCTGCCCCTGTGTTTCTGCTCGACAACTGCTACTACAATTGTTATTATTAGTCTTATTACTATTGTTATCACTTTATTAATATTACCACTACCATTACATTATTATTATTATTTTAAAATTCTAGGTGGAATTTGGTCCAGAGATAAGATAATGGTTTGGTGTGATGAATATCAAGAGCCAAAAAGGAAGGGGAGGGGAGGCCAGAAAAAAAGTATAAAGCTTTATGCACAGGCCTGCGCAACACAACACACACATAGAGCTCCATCATCCACCTGCAGGGAGAAAGATGTCTTTCCTCAGCATTGATGATAGCATCTTCAGTTCAATGGTTCAACACTTTCACTTGAGGCCTTTGACAAAAGGACTGAATCTAAAGAACAGGATTGTTTCAGCGAAACTGACTAATGTGCTCTACACGCAGCTAGCCTTTGAAATATCACAGAAAATGTAGTGCTGCATGATTCTGAGCACACACACACACACACACACACACACACACACACACACAGAACTGCTACTACTACTTCTGCAAGATTCATATTTCGGTACAGCCTGACCATGATCTTTTGATGATCAGATAAATAACTGAATGCAATGCAATGCACAGCTCTACTGAAATGACTCAATTTTCTTCTATTCTTCCAAACTGCAATGAAAAAATCACCAGGATTGAGGTGTCAGGATCAAATACTGAAAGACATTTTTAAAAAAAGGCCAATATTGCCTTTGATACAATGCAACATCTGTCACAGTTCAAGTTACTGGCAACATGAAGGACAATCAAATGCAGACAGAACACAACTAGAAGAGTAAAGGGCAGTTTACCACATTGAAAAGCAGGCGCATGGTGGGCAACTGATGATGGATGGCAAAAGGTACAACAAAACTTTTTTAACACAAAGGCAGCTTGGCAACAATGTCCACAATGTTACTCACAGAGTAACTTACAGTAACACTACCTAAAAATTGGTTTAGATTTGAGAATTTTAACAGTACAAAACCCTTTCCCCCCCGCTGCTGACAAAGATCCTAGAGGAAACACTGTGTAGTGTGTGGAGATCATTAAATATTTCCATTTTCTATTAGAATGGCAAAATGGATAAATAAATTCTACAGTCTGAATCCACCAGCTTAAAGAGTGTGTAGTCACAGTAGGAGATCCATTACAGCAGGTGGTGGGTGACTTTACAATGAATGGAGAGAATACGCAAAGCTATATGTACTTGGAAGGACAAAAGCATTTCTTCTATTTAATGTTTGCCTGGATATAAGAAAAATAGCTGGTGCACAAAGATGGTGTACAGGGATTACGCTTGTTCATGCCTGTGTGTGTGCCAGAACACTCACCCACACACACACGCATGCACACCCACCCACAAATCTAGTTTCCGTCTGGAATAAGCAGAGAGTGAGGGGAGCAGAAACAGTGCAGTGAAGCAGATGTAATTACAAAAGGCAATACAAGCCATGTGTCTCCAAGTCTCTCTGACACACATGGAGGAAGTAAGTCAGAGCTTATCAGGGTGCCACAGAATGGGGACATCTTCCAGCAGAGGTGGCAAGTGCTCCCTGCTCTTTTAAGATGTGACACATTGGGAAGATGATGGTGGTGGTGGAGGTGGTGGTTGGGCTCTAAGTGGTGAGGACAGCAAATGAGGAAATTGTCCCTCCTTCATTCCTGGTAGCAGGCAATCTCTGGTTTGCCCCAGGAATAGAAATTTGAGGCAGATAAACAGCACTAGTCCAGTCGTCATCTCATACACAGACAGGAAGCTTACCTATATGATACAGCCGTTGTGTGAGGCTGAAAGGGTGACTAGATATGGCTGGTTGTGGGACAGCGAGTATACAGTAAATTAAATGTTGCTCGTTATGACTATCACTCATATAGAAAAAATAAAAACACAAACTGTTGTACCATCAATTTGTAATGCTGTAGCACTGTACCTTCACAAGCTATGCCAACAACACCCGAGTGCACTCATATTAATCTCGGGTGACTTCAACCATGTCAGTGTTTCAACAACACTGATTTCACCCAGTATGTGAGTTGTCCTACTAGAGAGGACAGGACACTGGACCTGCTGTATGCTAACGTTAAGGATGCATACAGCTCTCAAGCTCTTTATAGGAAGGGCCAGAGCCGCCTCTATTTTCTGAGGAGGCTGAGGTCCTTCAACATCTGCCAGACAACGCTGAAGATGTTTTATGAGTCTGTGATGGCCTGTATGCTGTTGCATGCTGGGGCAGCATGCTGAGGGTAGCGGACGCTAACAGACTCAACAAACTGATCTGTAAGGTCAGTGACATTGTGGGGGTGGAGCTGGACTCTCTGTCGGTGGTGTCAGAGAGGAGCATGCTGGCCAAACTACATGCCATCTTGGACAGTGTCCCCCACTCCATGACGTGCTGGTCAAATAAAGGAGTATCTCCAGCGGACGACTCATCCCAAAAAGCACCACAGAGCGCCACAGGAAGTCATTCCTGCCTGTGGCCATCAAACTCTTTAACTCCTCCCTCTAAGTGTTAGTCTGCATGACCCTAAGTCATTAAACTGGACACTGATCATTAACATCACTGCAATACTTGACATAATTATTATTAACTTGACAGTTCATGCACTATTACTTATTACTTATATTATTACATTGTATTATTATACCGTACATACTTATCATCACCGTTAAATCCACTTTGTACTTTACACTTATTTTAATTTATACGTATATCCACTTGGTACTTAATTTATCTGACCTGTATTATAGTGTATTATATTTTTTGCTACTTTTTCTTTGTACTTCTATTCCTGTGTGCACTGACGTGATAGTGAGCTGCTGTAACAAAAGAGTTTCCCCTCAGGGATCAATAAAGTATTTCTGATTCTGATTCTGAAGAAAGCAGTTATTGCTGCTTTTGTTTGCTACTGCTGCTGCCGTTTTGTTACTGTTGTTGGTGTGAAAGATGTGGTGAAAATCCTGTGGAGAGATTTGACAGGCATTGTCAGATGACAAAGTGAACAACTAGGAGATGAAGATGGGTATGCTTCTGACAGGTTTATTGCAAACACTGTAGGTGCTGCCTGCATGGCCTTGGTGCTGCCTGCTGCTGCAAATACATGCACACATGCACGCACACAAGTACATGCAAAAGACGCATGTGTGCACAAATGCAAGGACACACAAACCACACACAAGATTATACTGCCTCTGATGTTTCCCATAGACAAGTGATGGGAAAGGAAAAGAATAGTTTTACTTTAGGATCAGAAGAAGAGAAAGTAGCATGTGATTAACGTACGTATGCAGCATTCTCATGTCCTATCTGACATATCTCTCACCTTGACTATCTCTCGCCTTGACTACTGTAACGGCCTTCTGGCAGGGCTGTAAGCATGCAAAGTAAAACCTCTACAAATGTTCCAAAATGCAGCTGTACATCTGGTCTTCAATCAGCTAAAGACAGCTCATGTCACTCCACTTTTCATTACTCTCTACTGGCTCCCCAGCACAGCACCCACCTACCTGAATTCCCACATTCAGGTTTATGACCCTTCTCATTTGCTACAATCTGCAAATGAACGATGGCTTGTCCCACCGTCACTGACCCTTCTCATTTGCTACAATCTGCAAATGAACGATGGCTAGTCCTACCATCACTACAATGCAGGAAATCTCAATCTAAACTCTTCTCCTGTATGGTTTCTTTCTGGCTTCAAAAATCACTTGAAGACCTACGTGTTCTGAGAATACTTACTCATCTAATATGCTCTTTCTCTCTCGATCCTTCTCTAGCTTGTCTTTAAAAAAAATGCACCTGCAAGCCTTGTGGCACTTGTGTCAGGTGGAACGTGGATTAGAACGTTGTGGCACTTATTCTCGAAGGCTTCTCCTGGATCTACTGTGGCTTGGATTGTACCTCATTTGTATGTTGCTTCGGACAAAAGTGTCTGCCAAATGAATAAATGTAAAGCCCAACGTGTGTCCACCGCACCACCAATACAGTCTTGCAACTCACTTTCTCCCTTTGCTACTTTTTTCTGATCTTTTATATGCAAGAGAGAGAAAGGTAATGGGAGAGATTTGTTCAGTTCATATTCTATTCTGCTCATCAATCCTTGTTTTTGTTGAATTCTGGTTCTGATTCTTGGCTTATTATTTCTGTCAGAAATGAAACCAAAATAAACAATGTACTGCCGTAAACTGTAATATAGCATGAATAACAAGGGATTTTTCATGTATTTGGTAAAATAAAGAAATATACAAATAGTCTCTTTCTTGCCATGCACAAGTTGAATTTTGCTGTTTTACATTTGTTTTTACTTGAGTTGGTTGTCCTAGCATTAGCTGCTTTGTGTACATTATTACTACAAGAGGGGACATCTAAACATTGCATTCATATACAGTACCAAGGTGCAGTAAATGCTTCGTCATGTTAGAATGACTTTGTTTTGCGTGCATGAAATAATTTTTTGTGTTTGTTTTATGTTTATTACTTCTATCTTTTGAGGCTCATACATATCGTACAGTTCTGGATACACATTCACTGACACATGCGTAACAGACAATGTCAAATGAAGCTCAACAGGTCCCAAATTCACTTTCAGCTGGTTCCAAACCTTGAGAAAACAAGAGAACAACATCCTCAGAGTGCATTTTACCTCGAGAATGCAGTTCCCATTACCTCTGCTGATTCACCGGAGGTAATCACGTATATGGCTCTGGAGAAATTGGAAGGATAAGGAAAGGGGGAAAAGTCAGTTAAACAGAAAGAATGAGGATACATGGAGGGGCCTTTGAATGAAATATGGCTTATATTATTTCTTTCTGCTCTCCAGACAGGGCCGTCTGTCATAGCCAGGAAGGGGCCAGAGAAAGTGGGCTAAGTGGTCAGGCCATTTCTTGTGCCTTTCCAAGTGGCTGAATAGATATTAGGATTTTACAGGCTATTACACATGATAATTGCACAGCATATTGAATTTCGGGCAATTTTCTCACACCGACTCCCTCTTTCTTGCTCCCTCTTTTCTATAAATAAACATCATATATGGGCTATGATTTAAAGGTTGTTTATGACACACAATCAGTATCCGTGGCATTCATGTAAATTCAATAACAGCACTCTACTAATTGCATGGCTTAAACCGAGCTTTAACTCTTTAGATATTCATCTAAGCCAATTAAGTGAGAGACGGGTTGGGGATGGGGCATAATCCTTGCTTGAATGTTAGAGTGCACATTCAAGAGCAATGTCAGAGGAGGACCCAGTCCAGCTTCTGCAAGGGTTTTGTAACAAAGACTACAAAAGGAGAAGCTGTTGCAAACAGATCATTAAGAATTAATAGTTATGGTTATTACTTACAATATGCTTTTCTAACCACATTCACAAGAGACTGTCAGTCTAGCTTTATCATTACATTACATTACACAACAAGAAAAATGCTACTACTGCTAACAAGAAACTAGAAAAAAACACTGAAATCTATTATCAAAAATAAGGTATCCTCTATAAATAAAGAGGTTTTATGGTGAAGACTGCACTACATAAAAAACTCAACTTAAAACATTGGCAGATGTGGTGTCATTACTAAAACTAGCCTCAGTGACTAAAGCATGAAACAAATTAAAGAGGAAACAATGACACTGCCACTTTTCAAAGAAAAGGAGTTTTGCGGGCCCTTGTCTAAAGCTATTGACCAACATGCAGAGTAGCACAGCCACAGATAGGCTTTTACATACTTCCATTTTAATTCCTCTGCAAACACTTGCCATCTAACAGATATAAAGACTGTATCATCTTAGTGTTCAGCAAGACATTTGAGCCTGAGTCAGAGTTCAAGTCTGACATGTATGAGTATTTGAGTAGAATCACCATGTGCACCATCCTGCACACTGTCTCCGCTTAGTCGTGATAAAGAGCAGAGAGAGAAGACAGATTATGAAATGCTGATGGAGTACCCTCAGCACTACCATTCATCAACATAATTAACCATAATCAGCACCATCCGCAGAGAGAGAGGTGGATGATGGAGAAAAGAAAAGACTGTCAGTAAAAATGTACTGAAGGTGGCAGAGCTGCAAAAAAATAAATAAAAAACTTCATCAAACAATTATGGTTGAATATGTGACTTTTCATTGCAGAATATTGCTGTGATAGGATATAATGAAATACCCAGTATCACTGTCCACTGAAAATTATACACTGGTCCATCAGTTATCAATGCATTACCTTTTATTATTCACCTGTGCATTTGCTCTGTGTGACTCAGTGCTGCGTCATCATACAATTTATTTGTCATACAAATATTTTTAATCATGAACAGAAGAATAAAGTGCCTGCAGTGCATCTTCAGATTAAACCACTTGACATGACAATGATACCATTACTGTATTGTATGTGTTCATGATGTGAGTCTAAAGCTGAGAAATTATCAAGTCTTGGCTCCATCAAGTGTCTGTATCTCATCTTGCATAATTTTAATAACTGCTCATCAGGGTCAGCAGACATGCTGACAAATCGTCTGAAATATCCAGTCAGCTCACGCCATGTCTCCAGCCAAGTTCCCATTACACATGCTGATCTGTTCGTCTTCATTCATTATTAACAGCCAAATGCAGCTGGGGCCATGTAGGCCACTTTATGGAAGTTTAAAATTTAAATACTTCAAAATTCCTGGGTAATTTGGACGATGACCTGACAGCAGAAAGGTGCCTCACTGCACACAATCTCAAAGAGATTTACAGCTAATATCGCAGTGACAGCATTAAAGCTTTTTTCAGTCTCTCAAACTCTGCATGTGTACAGCAGTCAGTTATTACCGTCCAACAATTACATTTTATTGTTAGTTCAGGATAACGGTTACCAAGAAAAAAGGAACAGTAGCTGCAAATAGGTCTGGTGGTTGTTCATAAGAAAATATAATTATTGAAAACTGTCTCTGAAAGTGCCCAAGCACTCTGTTATATAATGATGTTTAATAATCTTTAATTCAACTATGTTACCATTTGATAGAGAAATCATGAATAAAAATGCATTCTGTGTAGACAGTGGGAACTAATATTTATATTCCAACTACATTTTACAAAATTGATTAAAATCCACAGCTCCTGTTAGTAATGCTGGGTTTGGCTTTGTTAATTGTCTTCCTAAAAAGGTCGTGTAAGTAAGTTCTACCATGGCCCGTTTTAATTATCTCTCAGTATGTATGGAACGGTTTGAGTGTTACGTGTTTCACAAGCAAGTCTGCCAGAAGCCAATCCCCTATGACCCTGACCTTTTTGGGAACGAATAGAATTACAGCACACTGAATGCCAATTAAATAAACACATAAATGGAAAACAAAACAGGCAGAGAGAGCACAGGAGTGTAATTGCCATAAAACCCCTTAAGGTAAACACATGTTCCCACAGTAGGCAGCTTCAGTGAGATATAGGGTGATGAGGAAAGGGAGGAAGAGTGTGTGTGTGTGTGTGTGTGTGTGTGTGTGTGTGTGTGTGTGTGTGTTTGTGTGTGTTTGTGTGTGTATGTGTGTTTATGTTTGTGTGTGCACTGAGGTACAGAGAAAAAAAGCCTGGGAGGAGGGAGTCAAACAGGCGAGGCAGGCTAGCTTGTGAATGTGTTGTTAATTTAGCCCCGTTTTAATTAGCTCTTCTGCCAGAGCACAGCAAAGCAGAGGGGGCTAGCGGGGAGCCCTGAAGATCTGGGCAGACTGGCAGGCTGAAAGAGGCCACCAGATTGGCATGCCTAACTACTGCCTGTCTCAGACCAGCAGCTGGGCACACACAGCGCCCACCGCTGTTCTAACCGCCCAAAGGTAAAAAATTAATTCTGCAACTGGCCCGATAATAACAACACACACATACTCATGCTACTTTGTTAACTTCTATTGTTTTTTTAGTTTGTTTTTTATTCCTCCTGTGCCCTCAGTCTAGCTTTAATTAAATCATGGTTTGCTCTTTTTTCTCTCTACTTTACAATGCAAAGACAATATTTGACAGTTGCTTATGAAAATGCTCCTGACTCTCACTCTCTAAGGGACAATCTGTTTACAGAGTTCACACTTGAGCTACGTTGAAAGCTGGGTGGGTGTCTGCTCTGTGTATGAGGCCAGCTGATATTTAAAGAGTTTAACTATTTTATGAGTTTCAGTCTCACGACAAAAAAAGGAAAAGGAAGGAGACAATCCCCTCT
This sequence comes from Siniperca chuatsi, assembly GCF_020085105.1. Classification (NCBI taxonomy): domain Eukaryota; kingdom Metazoa; phylum Chordata; class Actinopteri; order Centrarchiformes; family Sinipercidae; genus Siniperca; species Siniperca chuatsi. The sequence goes on from NC_058056.1 coordinate 17,500,014, forward strand.
GAGCAGAAAACAGTGCGTGCCCTGACAGAATGAGCAAATATGAACCTAACCGCCTTAGTTTTCTGAGAGGATTTATGACATGGGGTCTTATTATCTGCAGGTCGGATTACTGCCATACGCTCCCCTCCGAAATAAAGAGGTTCCATGCCACATAAAGCCAAAAGTGTTTTCAGAGCTGTGCAAAACTCCCTTGCACTTTCAGCTGAGATTTTAAGGATGGCTACACTGTTCCACTTCTTTCATTGATAATGATGAGTTAGTCACCGTAAGCCTGAAAGACCCACTCACCGCTTCTCTTGTTTGCCTTAGCACTTGATGCATCAGGACAATCAAAAGGTCAAGACGACGTGGGCATTTTTTCTCAGTGACACCCACCTGATGAGCCCTCCACTTGAAATGGATAGTAATTGGTTGGTGAGCACCCCAGTAGTAGCTCTCCAGTGAAGATAGATTAAACTACCTGCAGATGGAGATAGGGCAGGGCCTGGGGACGGGAGGGAAGAGGGTCCCCTACTTGACTTTGAAGACAGAGAGAGAAGACGGAGGGCTTGAGATGAAGGAGGCTGATTAACATATTGTGCAGGAGAGAGAGCCCCTATCTACCAGTCAGACACTGTCTAGGGAAATATGCAGCGGCCGCCACAGTTAATGGGAGCCAGCATGTTTACTGTCCCATTAATTAGCAGGGATGTGGTTAGGGCTGTAAAGATACGTAGTGTGTGAATTCAGGGAGGATGCAGGAACAAGTCAACAAACAGCTATAACAGCACACAAGCTTCTCTAGTCAAACAATGATGACAAATATTGTTGGTCAACTCCTTTAACAACTCTCCAGTGAGCAGTTAGAAATTTTCCTTGCATCGCGGATGAGTAATTGCTAGGTTTGAGCCACATTTCCTGAAGCCTTAGGATAAGTAACTCACTTGTCTGCCAATTGATTAGTTTGATCTGCTAACTTTGATCATACAGAATATAGAGTTGGGCAGTCGGATTTGACTGCATACCACAATGTGAAAAAAGACCCACAGTATGATTTTCTATACACTCTTTTCTCCTTCACATTCTTATACCAGAGTGACTTCATCGAAGAAATGATGTAACACGCTTCTGGTGCATTTGGAAGTGGTAAATACATTGCTGGTCTAAGCAGACGATACCCACTCAGTGTCTCTGACAGTTTTAACATAAAACAGACTTAAACAATGGAGAACTACTGCGCTCAGAGCCCTTTTTATGTCCTCTTCTTTGGCATAAAGTCATGGAGACAAACACCAATCCCCCAGAATCCACCTTTCGGTATCATATCTGATCACTAGAGGAAAAGAGGGTTCTGAAGCAAAGCCTTTGGGCTACAAAACCCCTACAGTCATTTCCATAATACATATTTCAGCCAGCTTTCAGTAATGTTGGACACCAAAATAGAAATAATGGATTTCCTGGTCTTTCTTTTTCACTTATCACCTCCCGAACGGAACCTGCAGACAATCCACCTACACACACACACATACACACACACATAGTGCTCTGGCCCAGACCAGCAGTATTAGAAGACAGTGCTAGCTCCAGGCCTCTAATTGGCCCCATTCCTCCTCCTCTTGTCTCTCTCTTTGTGCTCATGAAAGCACTAGCTAGTCTGTCTAATACGTATTTCTGAAAAGGGTGGACATACTGTAGCCTGCACTTATCCAAATACCATAAAACTCTCCAAATGAAACCAAAGAGAAAAGACAAGGCCAGTGTCTTGAAAAGTGAGTGTGAATGTGTGTGTGTGTGTGTGTGTGTGTGTGTGTGTGTGTGTGTGTGTGTGTGTGTGTCTGAGAGAGAGAGACTGACAGAATGGGGATGAGATGGAGAGCAGAGACAACCAGCGAGTGTGGGCTGGCTGCAAACTGTGAGGCATGAAGGACGCCCATTGAAAGATCTGTTGCGGGCATCTCATGGACGCACAGAGAGGGTTATGAGTGACAGGGCCACAGAAAGAACAGAGGCTCTTCAAAGCTGATTGTGGCATGCATCACTTAAAGCCAGTGCCTCCCACCCACTGTCCTGGCCAGCCAATCAATGGGCCTATTGTTGTGATGTATGTGACCAGAGGTTTATGGGTGTCTGTGTGCCGCAGTGTCTGGCTACTATAGCTCTGAAACTGTTACTGTTGATTATAAGAGGCCGCTGCCACACACTCTCCCTCTGCCTCTCTCTCCCTTTATTCTTCCATCTACTGCAGAGCCAATTTGATAATGGATGCAGTAACCTTGTGATTTATTGTTGTCAAAGATACGCTTCAAGTAAAATGCACTAAATGATTTAAGTTTGCAGGCAAAATTTACATTTGAAAGCCAGCCCACTCTGGAGAGCGCCTCACATCAAATATGCAAAGTTGATTATGTGGAGCATCTATTTAGTGGTTCTAAATCATTGTTCTAGCCCTCTCAGTGATATTAAACTCTGTATGGATTGTCTGTGGTTTGTGTCTATTCTTGAATTCAGTTGCTGAGATGGAAATTAAAAGAGCTACGAGGAAGACAGTACTGCAACAAAGCCCAAAGTCTCCACTGGCAATTCGGTATTAAATCTGCCTAAAGTAATTTCACTGAATAGTACTGGAAATTCTCACTCCAGTTAAAGTACTGTGGGCTATATGCTGAAAGTAGAACAGGCAGTGTTGAATGTAACAGACTGTACTCAATTTTGTCTTTTTCTTCTCAGTGTTCAGTGTACACACCAGACAGACGGTCAGTTCTATCTCCACTCACTTGTACAGGCATGCCAGATCTATAGCTCCCTCTATCTCTCTGGCCCTTTTTAACCCATGTCAGCACAGAGTTATTACAGAGACAGACCCGTAAGAATGTCTGAGAGTTCCCCAGGGTGTCTGCTGCTGAAACCAGCTGTGGCTCCTAGAGCTAACTGACCCTCTCCAACAACCAAAAGACAGTCCATGGCTGCAGATGCATAATATTCCTCTCACTATCTGTCAACTGCTTCACACATTCCATTCTGTCTCAACATTACCTTACTTTTCTTCCTCTCCTCTTATTGCCCTGTCTTCCTCTCTTCTCTTCCCTTTTGCACAGTTCCAACAAGTCAAGTCACTCAGGTGGAGTGAACCACAGCAAAAAAGATGCATTTACACACAGGTAGTTTATAAACATCTGGGCCAGTTTAAACATGAAGCCTGTTTCCCAATCAGGGAAGAGCGGGCTGTTAAGGAATTACTGCAAAGCACAAGAAAAACACAAAGAAAGAAGGACAGATTAAATTACCTAAATTTACATGAATTTAGTTTAATTATAAATTTCGCTAATATGCCAATAACGCTGCAATCCAGACCTGGCTCAAAATACTAAATTATGTAAGTAATAAATACAACAGCGACACATAGCTTCCGATCAACCCTCAGGCACTGCCTTGGGGTCTTCCTACCAGCCTGCTCAGTGACACAAATGGGCACACATATAGTTAATACATGATTCCATAACTGGCTTAGACCTGCTGCTATCACCACAGGGAAAACACAGCACTGTACTGGGGAGAGGTAATTTGCCCTCTATGCCTCAGCACAGACCCAAGCACTTTTTAAATGTCATTAGTCATTAAAAACGATCTAATAGTGATCATATCAGCACTTGCGGATAAATCATTTGACATCAAGAGCCCATTTCCATTCGGTACTGATGGATGTCAAGGATGCCATGCAGGCAACCTCAGGTGCTGCTCACACTTGATTTAATCAGCTTATCAGCTAACACGCATTTCATTGTCAAAACCAAATATTGCGGAGACAAAAATGCGACATGCAATGAAACATAAAGGGAGGATGAGAGCCACCTAAACACAGTAATATGTATTTCAGGGCCTCAAGTCTTTCAGTTCAGTTTTGACATATTTGTAAATAAGTTGAAGTAGCATAGAGGCAAAGCACAGGTCAGTCAGTCCAGAGCTGAATGTAGTATTTTCAGACTTGCTGGTTCATGGCAAAGGGAGCAAAGACTCAACCTGACCTTTTCAGTTGGTGACACGATGTAGCAGTGTGGTTCATTCCCCCTCTTTTATGGTGGAAGCTTTCAGCGTCAAATGACTCATGAGTATATAACATTTACTTTACCCCACTTTCAAAAATGCTGTTGTGCAGACATGGAGTCACACATTTGAAAAGCAAACCAAAACCGACAGGGGGGGAAAGCCCAAGCAAAAGCAACACACTACATATCTGATATGTATTTGGCATTTAAATCCCTCCCTGCTCTGCTGAGGCTGGGCCTGCATGTGTGATCAAACAGAGATTGGACTACTAACTCTCTTCCTTCTCCTTCACACTGCGCCATGTTGAAAGGCTTCATTAAAGCACAGGGCTGGAGATACAGTATCAGAGGCAATTTTCCATGCCTTTCCTTGGAAAAAAGAGGATCTCATTGTTAGAAACATAGGGAGAAAAGTCTGTCAGGGCCTTTAGATGAGATATAATACAGTGCTCCACCGCCTCTGTGCTGTAATCTATAGTGATGGGCTCAGGCTAATGGGAGTCTGACCTGCAATAGAGCTCACTGGGTGCCATGCAAAGAGGCAGAGTAGAGGAAGGGAGAAAAAGGAGGGGATGGCAGGAGGGCAAGAAAGAAAGACAGAAGGAGAGAGCAGGAGGAGGAAGATAAAGAGAGAGAGATGGGAGGAAGAATTGGCTTGAAATTTTCTGACAATGAAATGTCTCCAGTAATTGTTCCTGCAGTGATAAATGGTGTCCCATTCTACGGTGGGTCTCCTTGTCCTTGGGAGTCAAAGAGATGAGGAGAGGGGAGGAGAGCAGAGGAGGGAGGGGACGCAGAGATGGACTGGCAAAGCAGCATTTAACTTGGCTACGGCTGCAAGCAGTCAACTTTCTGAAGGTGATGGTGTGTGTGTGTATCTGCATGTCTGTGTCTACGCACTATATATGTCGAAGCCTTCCTGGTGAAGTGAACCAGCAGGCAGCATAGTTGTGAGTGGGACTCCTGCCCTTGGGGATGAGGCTGACAGAATAAAAACACATCACAACACTGCAGTAATATTCCCTTGGCAACACGCTCAGAGCAGTTTGTGCCCCAGAGACATTTTTTGCAGCCATCCATGGGGAAGAACATTTACCATGCTGTGACTTCGTCAGCAGACAGTCTTTTAGAGGCTTAATCTTTTAAAGGATAATTCCAGTATGATTTCAGTATATATATACATATATACAGTATATATATATATATATATACTGTATATATAAGTAGATATAAGTAGATATATATATATATGTCTCAGGCAATGGGGAACAGAGGAAGACGTGCTGGAGGAAGGACCATCATGGGAGGACAAACCCCTACATGGGATGTACCACCGGAACATAACTGAAGTGGCTGATATCAAGAAATCCTACCAATGGCTAGAGCGAGCTGGATTGAAGGACAGCACAGAGGCACTCATCATGGCTGCACAGGAGCAGGCCCTGAGCACCAGAGCAATAGAGGCCCAGATCTACCACACCAGACAAGACCCAAGGTGTAGGTTGTGCAAAGAGGCCCCTGAGACAATCCAGCACATAACTGCAGGGTGTAAGATGCTGGCAGGAAAAGCATACATGGAGCGCCATAACCAAGTAGCTGGCATAGTGTACAGGAACATCTGCACTGAGTATGGACTGGAAACCCCGAGGTCAAAGTGGGAAACACCTCCAAAGGTAGTAGAGAATGACCGAGCCAAGATCCTGTGGGACTTCCAGATCCAGACTGACAGAATGGTAATGGCGAACCAGCCTGACATCGTGGTGGTTGACAAACAGCAGAGGAAAGCCGTTGTGGTTGACGTGGCGATACCAAGCGATGGCAACATCAGGAAAAAGGAACATGAGAAACTAGAGAAGTACCAAGGGCTCAGAGAAGAGCTGGAGAAGGCGTGGAAGGTGAAGGCAACAGTGGTGCCCGTGGTCATCGGCGCACTCGGGGCAGTGACCCCCAAACTGGAGGAGTGGCTACAGCAGATCCCTGGAAGAACACCAGACATCTCGATCCAGAAGAGTGCAGTACTAGGAACAGCAAAGATACTGCGCAGAACCCTCAAGCTCCCAGGCCTCTGATAGAGGACCCGAGCTCGAAGGATGAGACCACCCGCGGAGGGTGAAGGACAAAGTTTTTTTCATTTTTTATATACTGTATATTTTATACATGCCTTTTATGATAATTTTGTATGACAAATTTAATCTATATAGCTGGTCCAAGATTAAAGCTATTTAATCTTGTCAGGTTTCCTGACACCATTCAGTTCCAAACAGCATAAACTCTGGGGCTAGCTAAGTCAGTCACTGTGGACAAGGTTTTATACATATTTTAAAATACCTTACATTCATCGCATTGTATATTTCCATAGTCTGCCTCGCTAATTTTCTGGGGCTTATATTTATTTTTTATTTTTACACGAAAATAAATGTTTAAACAGTATCTAACATTCTATGTTGTTAAATTAGAAACCAGCCTTTGTCACTTAAAACCCACTTATGACAAACAAACCAAGAAACTTATGCCAACTAATATCAATTCAACATAAAGTACAAATTCACACAATCAGGCTAGTTAGTGTCCTGTTCTTTACTTGGAGTATTGTTTTTTATTATTATTATCATTATTATAATCATTATCCACTTAAAGATTACTTAAGATGACTGAAATAGACTATATTTAGTATGTCATAATGTGATCAAATGAGCAAAGCCTAGAATTATGCTGGAACCCCCCTTATAGGATAATTCATTAGTCTACTACACTCTAGACAGACAGGATCTGAGAGAAGTATCACATTTACACCTAGTAATTTTTGAATTTATGATTTATACTGTACATATGTAAAGATGTGTGGATAAAGTGGATAAAATAAAAGTGAGTTAAATATCTAGGCTCGAACCATCTGATAAGAAACCCTGAAGAAAAGCGCAAACACTGGAAAAAACAATGAAAGTTAGCATGATAATAATCTGGTTTTGATTTATTCAGTTTATCTAGCAAAACTAAAAATATCAACAGTGAAATCTTAAATCTATGGGAGAAATCACTTCAAAATCAAATCAAATAAAGATGTTCCCGCAGATTCCCCTCCCACAGTGTAAAGATGATCATATCAGTTACAAGAAAGGTGTTGAACGCTTGTGGAAATCGATCATTTTACTCTATCCCGTCTGCTAGGGATTTTTTAGCCGGGTCAGCTGTGTAAAGACAGCTTAATGCGGATACATTCCACAAGTGAACAAGCTGTTTCTAAAAAAGCGCAGTCAGCCCCAGAGAGTCCTTACCAAGTCTGTGTTAAGGTAGGTTAATTGGCATTTATGTTAATTTGCATTTGTATTATGTTGTAGAAGAGGAAAAAAAAAAAAATGACTGGCGAGATATAGCATGGTTAAGTAATGTGAGAAATAACTAAAAGGAGCGTATTTAAGTTACTTTATGGCAAGCAGAAAAAGGTCTCGTGCGAACCAGTTGATGTGAGTAACATCTATCACTGTGGGCCCAAATAGGAACACGAGACGAATGGCAGAGAGAGGAAGCTGTTGCTACTACAATAGGACATAAGGAAAGAGCAGAAGAAGCTGTTCAGGCTCAGGAAGGATTGTGAAGGCAAGAGGAGGACACACTGTAAATGCTAAAGAGACTGCAGAGCCTCGAGTTACCCATGACACACATTAATCATTGGTGGCCTCTCTACACTGCATACGAATGTGTGGTGATGATGATCCTCCCCCTGCACCACTATCTTACCTACAGCTGTGACACAAACACATGCCTGGGTGTCACATAAACCGCTCTCTTCTCTTCTCCCCACTTCCTGGCTTTTCCCCTCCCTATGTTTTCTGCATCATCTCATGTCCTCTCGTCTCAAAGCCTCACTCCTGTCTACAACAACCCACCTCTCTGGTCCCTGCTGGCCTTGGACAGGTCCATGCCAGGCAGAAAGCAGGTGGCTGAAAGAAAAGGTTACGCTCATTATACAGATTAAACCTGTAAATGCCCTGTCATTGGTGTAATCGATGTGCCACTTCATTGCAGTGACTTATTGATCAATCTTGTCTGGGGGTCGTACACAGTGCATCGTTATAGCTTCGGTAGTAGCAGGAACTGCCTTTCCTTCAGACCCTGGCCCTTCCACAGATGCACTCTCTAACAGTCCCCCATCCTTACTGGCAGTGTACTCTAATATGCGGTTCACTCCTGGCTGTGCAGTTCCCTGGTCTGGTAGCAACATGACTTTCATATTATACAGCAGCAATACTGTGCATCTGTGCAAACATTTATGCAGAAGCTATCACTGTGGACTTAACATAATATTAACATATACATCTGTAATGCACATGAGAATCCACTGAAATCAAAGTCTACTAAATGGCGCTCAGTAGAACACACACCTCTGTAAGTGCTATGATTTTCTAAGCAAAATGTCATTCATTGCTTCCATGCTCTATCGCCAACTTTTTTTTTACATCAGAGGTTGAACACATCTTTATGACTGTACCTGAAACTGGACATGAGTTATGAGTTCAGGTTTTAGACACCTTTAAGAATTTATAGAAAATTGATAGTACTGCAAAACAATAAAGCCATTGAGCACTATCCTTTTCCAGTGGTCATTCAATAGTTGGTACACTTCTACCATTGTAGCACATTTCTGGCAGCTTTGTTTGTTAAAAGGCACATAGTCTGGCCAATAAGTGAAAAATGATTTCTTCCTTGCCCCTTCAACAACTTTTCAACAAAGTTCTATGCAAAACCACTTCATAATATTTTAAGATATCCTGGCAACAGACAGAACAAAGGGAAAAAATCAACAACTATTATTATACTATGATGATGAAATTGATAAAATGGCGTGTTTTCTTTATCTGTAATTGTTTTCAACCCATGGCTACAAAGAACATCAATTTGTGATTACAAATAACACAGCTCATCTTTCCCCACATTCAGAGGAGCACTGCCCATACCACCCATAGCTCTTCTTTAGAACTCCTCTGTCCCTGCTACATCAGTCTGATGGGGGAGGTATCAGGTGCACTTTTGGATTGAAAAAATAATTGGTTTTGGTAAATGGATGGATGGAAGCGTGTGTTCGGCCAAGTTTGGGAGGCAGAGTTTGCATGCTTATCATGCTACACAGCTGCACACTGCGGGGTTTCTTTGTTTTATGGCGCCTCGCTAAGAAGAGCCATGATTGCTATTGAGGCAGATTACTTTATCTTTATCTATCCTTACAGCTCTGAATACATAGAGCATTGTGAAGTACACAACACCAAAGCAGGCCTGTTTCAAAGTAAATTCTTTATCTAACCGTTGGACGACATGTTTCTGTGCCCTTTTTTCAGGTTGGTCACAAGAAGACGTAGAAATATAAGCTAAAACATACATGTTACCTCAGGGAGCTATAGTAACAAGAGGTTAAGGCATAAGGCAAAAATGACTGGAATCTCTCGCCTGTTGCTCGGGGGCAAATCTTTCGTGTTAGAAAGCTTTCATTTCAACATGACACGCCCTCCCGGAGGCACAGTATACTCTATTCATCTGTACAACACAGGTCTGCTAACAACAAATCAGCAGAGCCCCACATTACTGAGAAATGCGTCACTTGTAAATAGTGAGCATTTGAAGACTATGAGCACCGTGCTGCGGTATTTGCCACAACGGTGAGAGTGTATGAGACTGGCTTGTCGCTACTAGGAGTAAGTTCCTACAGTATGAGGAGCCATATTGAAGTCTCCATCATTCACCATTTTCTTTCTCACCTTCAGTTATGGATGGAAACAGATGACCGGGAAATTGCACCCTGTCTGACAAATGGAAGGATGGCATGGATCCATGGGCTGCCCACCGGCAAACTGCTACTACTGAAGGAAAGGACGGGAACAAATCGCCTCCCGCTGCTCCAATTACTGAGCACGCTCATCTCACAGAGGGACTGCAGTCAACTACATGGGAGGGGGATGGAATAACAGTAGCTTGTGTGAGGGCACATGATGATGGGGTCAAGGGTAAAATGACATCTAATTCCAATCAGCTATCAGCCTTAATTTGTTATTTCACTAAAGTGGGAGTCCAGCAGACAGGTGACCAATGTAGTTAGGACATTGCTGCATAATTCAAACAGTTAGCTGGTAAAATAGTATGAACCGCTTTACATAAAAAAAAAAAAATCTACCATGGAAGTGCTAAATATTCTATTCTAGTGTTAGGGAAAAAGGAGAGCCAAGGATTTTCTGTCCAGTTAGAACGTGATATACATGAGCTCTGCAATGGGGTTTGGCTATTCACTATTAGCTTCAAGTGGTCCTTAGGGGAATGAGGGAGTTACTAAGTTTTAAGAATAAAATCGGGGTAAAACAGGGAGGGGGAATGGGGGCTCTTTGTTAGATTTAAATGCTGCACTATGTTCTCTGTGACAGGCTGGTGGTAATTTATTGCCACAGCCATTACGGTTATTAGAAAACTCACTCAGGAAGACAAATTGCAGCCTGGCTGGTCGTTGGTCTTCCGTCAGGGCTGACAAGGGAGACGTGGCACTCTTGGCTATTGACATTTTCACACCTAAAGCCAAGCCAAGCCAGCTGTATTGCAATTCAAACCCCAACTTAATGGCAATGAGCTAAATCATCCCTGGCCTTGGTGTACAACTTTTCTTTATTTCCTTTATGAGAGGAGGAGCATTCTTGTAGTCAGCAACAGGGTACAGCCTTTTGGAATAGCCATTTCATGGGCAAATTTTTTTTCTCCCAGACTGACAGATTAAAATTAATCCTGCCATAAATAACTTCTATCACAAAGAGCCATTAAGAGAGACCGTTAGGAGTGTCTAAATGGAAGCCATTTCTTCTGTATGACTGAGAGTGTGGCAGAAAGGAGGAAAGGGAGGAGATTTGAGACAAAGGCACTATGTGCCAATGTGCTTTTTCAATTTCAACATTTCTGAGGCCTATGAGTCATATTTCACTCAGTGGCCCAGAAAGAATGACAAATGATTTCAGTTGTTCTGCAGCAATTGAAAGTGAAAGGTGACGGGGCTTTGGCCCCACAATAACACCTTGTCCGATAGCGTAAAATATGGGGATAAAAATAAAGGTTGAGAAAAAAGAAGACTAAAAGTTGGGCAAAATGAACAGTTTACAATAGGCACAATTTAGCAACTCTAAAAAGGTTTGACCTGAACAAAGTATTACAAAACAATTAGCCTATTACGTTATATAAAATGTTATGTGTATGTTAAAATTTGGGTTTAAATATGGTGCCATTGGCTTGTCAGATATCAGGTGAAGTGTGTTGTGTGGAGTGGGGATTTTAGAATAAGAGTTGCAAGAGATCTCCCAAATTAATAACATTAATCCTCTAGGGACCATTAAATATAGATTTTGTGTAAGTCTTGACCTATTAGTGTTGCCAGACAAAAGTTCATGGGGTCATCAAAAACAAATTGCCCTGAAACTAAGTTGCAGGGGAATCTGGCCAGTAGTTGCCAAGACATCTTGTTCTGGAAAAAAATACTGTTAAACAAACAGGCTGACAGAAAGACAAAGAGAGAGAAACTAAACGACAGATAGACCAACATTGACAAAGAAGCATAGTTATGTAATTGTGCAGGAATCACTTTATTGTCAAGACAGCATTGACCTCCCTTGGCCTGTCTGCTTACAGGGGGAAAAACACTGACTGACTGGGAACAGCATTCCAAAGAAATCAGTCAATTAGAAATTAAGTGCATGAATAACAAAACCATTTCATGCCGTATATGCATTCTCTTTCATGTCAAGAAAACACTGTATTGTACTTTTAAACAGATACTACAGAATACAAAATAACCAGTATACAGTGTTTATGGGGCGTATATGGTGGCCTAATGTGTACTGGTAAATATGGAGAAGGGTTGCATGAATAACACACAGTAATTGTAAAGCCGTCCTTACACTGACATGTATTCCTGAGAGGCCACAGGGTGTTGAGTAGCTGTGTGTTGAATTACTGATGGAATGTCATGTGAAGGGGAATGCTGGATACATGAGGGTAATGGTGATGATGACACTGTGCTGATAGCTTCCACAACAGTGTGTGACATGTTTGTGAGTTTGTTGAGGGAAAGGTTAATATACAGCACAGAGGCTGGTTCCATTACCTTGTGTCAGGAAGCAGAAAGCTAACTGCATTGTACCAGAAGAATTATGACACTCCAAACAGCCAAACTCGCGCTTTTCTGACTTGTAGCTCATAACAACACAGAGACTTTCCTGGTCACAGGAATGATCTAATTCTGTCTTTAAAAAGGCACAATAAAAATAGAGGTAGGCCTACATATTGTAACATGACCATTCTCCATGCTAGGCCTACTGAAGATATGTATTGGTTTAGCGAAGGCCAAGGATCAGGGCGGACTGGGGTTAACTGCCATTCCCTGACAGCCTAGATGAGAAAGTGATGTGCACAGTGGGAGGTCACTGTGTGTCAGACCGCCAGCTAACACTGGCTCATTGGGAACGCTCCATTTAACTTCACAGAGTATCCACATCCTGCATGTCTCACTCACACACACATGAATACATACACATTGAGGCCCCAGCCTCTCCTGTATGGTCTTGCATAGCCTCCCATAGCCTTCCTAGGAAGCCAGAGTCACTCTGACTCATTAGGGTAATTGAGACAGGTCCTCCCGAGACTAAAGAGCTGCTGAATTGCTACCCACTCGCGCATTTAAAAGACCACTTAATCAAGCCCTTGTGTGTGTATGTTTTATTCTCTCTCTTTCTCATCATTCCCCTCCTCTTTCTTGTCATACTGTTCTTTCATTCTTTTTTGTCGTCAGTTTGTCTGTCAGGTCACTGAGTGGGATACAGTGAAGTGTCTGTGTGCTGCTAATTGCCAGTGAGAAAATGATCTAGGGGTTTTCCATCTCTAGACTACAGTCCCCTGGTGTTGAGAAAGCCTCTGGTCCACGGAAGTGTGAATGGGTGATGGCAAAGAAAAAAATGCTGATCTGTGGATGTTGGGAAGCAAGAAGGGAGGGGGTAGAGATTGAGTGAGGAAGGAGAGGAAAATCCACCACCTCAGCGATTCTGGGGGCTGGGCTGCTCTGAGCTGACAAAGACACCCAGATTGCGGCCAGAGGTTGTCTCAGCGAAGCGAGGTGAGCCAGAGCACCTGTCATGTAACAAGTCAGATTTAGCAATACTGCTGGGTCAGGTCAGACTCAGATTGAAGTTGGAGACACGACTGGCACCATGCTGCTCACCTCTTCTATTGCTCATCCATCTGCACACAAATTACTGAACCTTCCTCCTTACGCTGAAAAATATAGACTAGTGCCACAAATCAAAATAAAAGTGACTATCCTAAAGATGCTGGAGGATGGATGGATGCTCCCAATGCATTGTATTTTCTCTCAGGACTTTACACAAGTCTGTGGCCCAAGGAAATGGGGACAAAACTGAGATGCTGTTTATCTGCTCCCATGAAATAAGGCAATATGACAACGTAGCATGATCAACAAACTACCTAGCACAAAACAGAGAAAAGGGGGAAGAGTGTCACCACAGAGACCCCTCTCTTTAATCATGTCCACTTTCTCTATTTCTGTCTCTTTCTCTCTCTTTCGCTCTAACACTCAATATATAATAATTTTTTTTACTACCATTCTCTTTTTCTTTCCCTTTTCTTATTTCCCCAGTTATACACATACACCTCCCTCCCTTGCTTCTCTCTTATCAGTGACAGGCTGGAAACAGAAGCGAGATAAGGAAACGCAAAAGCCAATACAAGGTGTGGTGGTCGAACACCCAGGCAGATTAGTCATTGACACGTTTGTCAGTTAACAATGGCAAACATGCAGCTAAAACTGGTAAAATGGAATAGAGACAATGAGATGAATTTCTCCTCATAATGCATTATGGGCCCTGCAGCAATAACAGCTAGATCCAGGCGCATACGGTTCGTCCCCTGAGGTGTGGCAGCACAGATTACTAAAATGGAGCTGCTACTGCATACCTTAATCAGTTCCTGTCACTCAATAACTCAGACAGACACACAAGCACACATTTACACATGTACATACAAACTCAAATACACTAGGGTCCTGCCTCATCACTCCCCTGCTCTCCCTGTCTGGAAAGTGGAGGCCTTAATACTTGTGTGTACCAACAGTTTTTGTGCATTTATCTTTTTCTACAAATTCCAACACTATTGTCAACCATTTCAGCATAACTGAGAGATCTGATTGACACTCTGTGGATTCATTGCAGCTTAGACATGGGATAATCCAGCATTTTCAGGTGAGTTTCATTTACAGCTAATAGCTTTTTCTTGCTCTGAAAACCAAACTCTCACAAGGTAATAGGCATTTTTGTTTATTTCAGGAACTACTGTAGGACTTAATTTCTTTCAGGATGTAATTTAGCTATTTTAAAAGTACATTGATCTCCTCCAGGCCAGCAGTGCCTCTTCTTACTTCATGTTGTTTCTGGTGTGGTGCAACACTGAGCACATGCAGCTGCATACTGTACGTACTGCCCTTTTCTAAGCCAACATAATTTTGCGGGCAATAATTTGGAGGATTTGTTGATGACATGAAGTTTTATTCATTCTGCACTAATGATGAACTGTTACGTTTTGGTATCATAATTTGCTCACTTCTTTGGTCGAGTCTCATCTGTGGTTGACAGAGTTGCTCTCTGTGTCACCATCAGGGATGATGTGTTTCAGGGACAGCTCACCAATAACTGCTGCTCTTTTGTCATCTATGGATGACATAGAAGTACTCTGCACCCATTTAGGGCAGTAATGTGCTGCAAGGTGTGGATTTTTTTATGGTCAAGCTACAGTATTTTTTTTCCCCCTCTGCCACAGTTATTACAGGTGAAACATTGATCTCAGCATTTGTCAGCTGCAGCCATTCTGGGGCTTTTTTCCTTTAGAAATGCCATGGGTGAAAGTGCTAATTAAAACATTTTTGTTTAGCTGAACCTCATTTAGCTCAACTTCATTGTCTGAGATTTTTTTTTTCTCTATTGCTCCATGTCTCTACAAGTAGTCCTACATTTAGGTTACTAGGGCATATTACAGAATTACAAAATAATAAACCAACAAAATGCAGGCTCAGTCA
The DNA here is from genome assembly GCF_020085105.1 of Siniperca chuatsi. Lineage (NCBI taxonomy): Eukaryota > Metazoa > Chordata > Actinopteri > Centrarchiformes > Sinipercidae > Siniperca > Siniperca chuatsi. The sequence continues at coordinate 17,515,137 of NC_058056.1, forward strand.
AAGTAGTTACAGGTCCGGAGCAGAATGGTAATCAGAGTCTAAGAATTTAGGAGTGGAGGCTGCAAAATGTCTTTAAATTACATCCCCCCCAACTAGATTATTTTCCTACAGCAAAGCTTTTGTCACAGTTGACCAAGGTTGAATATGATACTGTATTCAAATGTAAATTTTTCATCCAGTCAGATGCCAAAGTACTGCATTTCTTTTTCTGATCCTTGCAATATTAAAAGTAAATTAAAACTCACACTAGAGATATGCAAAATTCTGTAATCTGTATCTTTAAATTGTAAGAACATGAATTTAGTTTGATTTCCACTATATATTGCTACATAGGTACAAAGTTATGGAACATAAGAGCATCTTGCAGTGCATTACACGAGAGTTGTAACTACTTAATGTTAACTGGAAAGAAACAGCAAAAGAGTGTAAAATCGGTATCATCTGCATATTGATATATTTTTAACACCCTCAGTGGCATGTTGCAGGTGTCAGGATTTTAGGTGTCGCTTCTCTCACATGCGGATGAATATCTATCTACATACAGGCATTCCTGCTGCTGAAGCCAATGCATTAAAATCTTTTAATAAATATGTTTATTGTCTAAACCAATAATTTAATATGTATAAGGTAACAGCTAACAAGTGTTATACTTGTCTCTATAATTAGACAGACATAGAATGTAGTGCTCTGAGAAGAATTGTTCGCCTTCAGGGAGCACATGAGTCAATTTCCAAATACAGGAAACTATGTAAATTGCACTGGAAAGATTAAAAGCGTATTTGTAAATTTTGTGCACGAGCAGATGTAGAACATTATTGTTCACTGCTTACAGGTGTCTCATGCTTCATTAATACCAACTATCTTGTGCGTACAGGCAGCTCATACACCTAGATTTTGTTCTATGCACGCTTTGATAAATACAGCCCCTGGACAGCCCACCAGAGACAAAAACTAGAAGTGTATTCTAGTCAGCCACCTGCCACTTTAAAAGGCACTTCAAGAGAATAGCCATGAGTTTTACTCCCTTAAAATGTTGCCATTTAGAATTATTGCTGCTGTAAGAGGGTGAAGACTAAACTAGAGCATGCAGCATGAAGCCATTCAATGTATATTCCTTTCATTTAAACCAGTAAACCCAATATGATATTATTATGCTTAAGAGTATGAGCAAGACAGTGTAGTTCCTCATTCGTCCAGGAGTGTTCCATTGTAGAAAAGGTTTCAGTCGTAGTCATCTGGACACTGTTTTCAGAATCAAGACGTTTCGGCTCCCATCCGGAAGTCATTCTCAATTGTGGAAATGGTCTGAGAATTCAGAAATTTAAGCTAATCTGTTAGCTTTTAGCTATTAGTCTGCTGTTTAACCTGCCTAGTAAACCCCTCTTTAAACAGAAATGGTGGTCTGAGATTCAACTTACCAACTGTTTACCACAGTGTATTAACACCTTGTTCAAGCCAATCTTATGCTAATTAGGTACTTAACAGTGATGAGGGAGGTGCAGCCAGAAAACAATAGGCCTGATTACTGGGCCATCATGGAACCAAAAGAAGGTCAGTTTCAGTTGAAACTAGGCAGGGTAAACAGAAGACACTCAGGAAGACTCCTCCCTGGGGTAGGGCATAAGCAACACAGATTAGCTTAAATTTCTGAGTTCTCAGACCATTTTCACAATTGAGAATGACTTCCGGATGGGAGCTGAAACGTCCTGATTCTGAAAACAGTGTTAAGAGTATGAGGGAAAATAAAACTGGCAGTAGTGAAGATTTTGTCCCTTAGTCCTGCAAAGTTTTTGTTTTTCTCTCAGACAGCTCCCGCTGGCTCAATTAACTATTGATCTGATTTGTGGAACCGAATGTAAATAATTAACAAAAATGGAGATAGCATCTGCAGCTCTGCAAACAACTTCAATACAGAGGCCTCTGTGTCTGTGATCAATAGGGCGTGGACAGCATGCACATCAGCCACTACAAGGACCTCTGCAAGGTGGCCACGAAAACAGAGAAAATCACATTTTTATCAGACATTGCAGCTGTGTCAGCAAAAAACATCAAGACCACAGTAGTAATCAGGCTGTGGCTGTTTTATTGTAGATATCAGAGTGGGGAAAACTATCTCTCTTTGACAATTTGAGGTAATCTAATTAATTCTCTGATACGGCATCCTAATAGGTAAATGAAAACTGAAATTGTTGTTGAAGTACTGCAGTGCAACTGGACTTTTTTATACAGGAACTCTTTTGAGAATGATATGCTCCAATGAAAATCCGTCATCCTATAAGCAGCTCTGAGGGAAGTGATAGCCTGGTTGTGTCCAACAAAGCCTGTGTAAGTAAAGATGTAACATACTGAGCAGAGAAACGCATAAAGCCCTTTGGGGAAGGAAGTTCTGTATGGGACTGTTGGGGGGAATTGAGAGAGGGCCTCTAGATAACCCTATTTGAATATGAATGCCTCCCATGATCCACATCAAGGTCACTGACAGGGGCACCTCTATCTACAACTACCTAAAGGTGAATGTGGCAGTGTGTCTGGGTATCTGTGTGCGTGTGGGTGCACAACTGATCACTCTGTGCAGCCATCAGCCACCGCATTTTTCCAAGGTACTTTGTACAGTGCATTAATCACAGGGACCCTTGAGCGCTTCCACGGATCCAAATATTCCGACCTTGAGGTTACAAGAAAGACATTAGTCCTGATCCAGTCAAAGTATTGGAGACAGGGAGGAGAGCAGAGGGAGGGGGCAGAAAAGCTTTCAAGGTAATGAAATTCTGCCATAATTTAAAGGAAAAGACTTGTGGGGACAGGCCTGAGCCAGAGTAAGAAAAAAAAAAGATTAAATTGGATTTTTTTTCTTTTCCCCCTTTATTTTAAATTAGGCTTAAGTGCATGTGGGGGGTAGTTTTTCTTTCTCTTTTTTTCGAACAAAAGCATGATAACAGCATTAACGTCCAGAATGAATCGAATCATTTCCAAACCAATTAACCTTTGACAGAATGGATGAGTGGACAGGAATGAGAATGGTGAATAGGGGAGGGGAGAGAGAGAGGTGGGTGGAGGAGAGCGGGCAGCAGTGTGCGGAAACAGGAGTCTGGCTGGCAGGGACCTTGCATTTTGGGGGTGATTGCTGACTGAGAGCCTGGCATGAAGGGGTCTGATGGGGCTCCCAGAGATACCCTATTAAGACCAACACAGAAAACCCTGTTTGTGGTCGTTCTGAATGGGATGCTGGCTGAATGCGCAGCAGACCTGCATCATACACTTGTGTCTGTATGAAACGGGTATTGGTGAAAAAAGTAATACTGGGCACTAAGAGGTAAGCTGGGTACAGGATGCAGGAAACAGGAGATGCTATAGGAACAGAGAGGATACCACCCCACTTAATCTCACCACCTTCTCCCTTCTTGCGTCTGTCCTGTCCATCCTGACTGATAGCAGAGGGGGTCTGCAGTTAACCCTACTTATTCTTTATGCTGGCTCTCACTCCCTCTCTCACTCTGTCTATTTCTATTCCTCCCTTACTGGCTCACACACAGCTGCAGCCGGTCCATTAAGTTAATTAAAGGCTCCATTTTGAGCTGGAGCCCGCTAGCAAATACGAGTGCCAATCAATAGATCTCTGGCTTATTTTGTGGGAGGGAGGGGTGACAGCACTGGTGCTGCATTTGGGGACATGATTTGTAGCCTTGGCAGACGAGCCATGTCCCTCTCTGTCTTGTCCTCTGTCTCTGTCTAATTTGGTAGCCACCCTGCCCCTTCCACAATCTCCTTCCCGTTCTTCACTGTGATGTCATCTATCACTTTGCTCTCCCGTCTTTACCCCCAGCTATCCACGGCTTTTCCCATCTGCCTACAAGGAGTCACAGTCCTGTGTTTCCCTACAAGAACGTGTGTACATTTGTTTTAGTCACCATCTGCACAGGGGAGCCAGCTGTGTGGGGTTGCAGCTGAGTTTGGAGGTGTGGGAGGTTGCAGTGGGCAGTAGTGGAGCTGAGATCAACAGGGTGTCCAGAGGGATGATGTGAGCTCGGGGCCTAGGAGAGGAAGTAACAGTGGAACAGAAAGGGAGGGCTTCTTGATGAGCGACTGCACAGTGTTTCAAAGATCACAACACAGAATGAGAAGCAAATTTTCCATGTCTGCACTCTGCACCCTTGTCCAAAAGCATCAATATAAGCTGTGGCATGCTGGTTGGTTTGAGAGAAGATGATCTTGGAAAGCGGTTGGTTGCCTGTCAAAGCGTTGTATGTGGAAGCCTCACAGGTAAAGCTCACCGTTTGCTGGAAATCGGGATCATGAAAACAAATTTAGTTTCTTAGGATGTAACTCTGAGCCCCATATAGGAGAGGGGTCACTTTGTTCCATACCCATAGACAAGACTAAAGACATAAACAGTTTTATATTGATTCACATTGTTAGTCATCTTGAGAAATAAAAGCTTATCCAGTGGTCCTCCATTTTCTCCAAAAATCCATTTTTTGCAATTGTCTCATACCACAGCAAGAGTGGAAGGCCCACAGGCTAAACAACCATCATCAGCTTCATGTGGCGTTCGTCTGCTATGAATAATGGCTGAGGGCGGCAGGCGGTGTAGCAGTTCAAGATCTGTAGACAAGCTCGCTCTGCTGGATGCCTCCATTCCAACAGTCTCTCCATTCCTGCAGTCACACCAGCAGTATGGCAGTGGCGCAGCTCATCAGGCTTCTTCCCAGCAGTCATTCGACTATTCTCTCCCTTCAGGGAGACAGCCCATACAGGCATTGATGGTTAGCCAATGTTGTTTGTTGGAAGCCTTTTTCTTCCACCTCCTTCCTCTACTCCTCCTCTTTCTCTTCTCATCTCTCTTTTTTCAGTGAGAATGTCTGGTGCTTTTTCCACTTCTCTAATCTAAACTCCCTCCTTCTCTCTTTTCTCTCCTCTCAGAGAAAGCCCAGGGGGGCTTGTTCATATTCTCTCCTCTTATTGTGTTTCATCTTTTTCCTTATGACACAGAACTATCCCCCCAGAGTATCCAGTTTTCAGCCAGGGAGCTGGAGAAAACGCATGGTTAACCCCATTTTATTCTGTCTATTCAAAGGTTCCCCGACAAAGCTCTAGTGCTCACAGCAGATAAGAAATCATTCACATAGAGTAGAAGAGAAGGTTTGGTATGCATTCAACAGAAGTAGAAGAGAAGGTCATTTTCTGCAAAAGTGTGGCATTCGAAAGGAGCAGTGCATTTCTAAGCAATATGTTGCACCATGATGTGCAACTTACAAAACAATGGAAGAGCTCACTTGCAGTCTTTTTCTATGGAACAGCTGTTGTGAAAGTGCTATGCAGCTGTACTTTTGGCTGGCTACAGTATCTGTTCTTAGATGGGTTACTTTAAGCTTTCTACTTTCTGTATAGAATTTCAGGAGATAGTATTAGCATAATGTTACAGTAAGCCCTTGTCAATCATACACTTCAGTCTATGATATTATAACAAATTCAATTTAAATATGAGACAACGCAGCCATTATTGTACCATAGGCCATTGCCATAAAGTCATCCAAACTGCTGGTCCATATTCATACTATAAGACAATGTACTGTTAAATAAATGACAAATTTGTCAAGAGCAGCACTCAGCTGTGAATTGACTCCAACGCCAAATGATGTACCCATGCCATGTAATATAGCTGTCAAAAGAAGGGGTTATCAACCATAAGGTATGACACATAAAAATGTAAATGGTTAGAAAAGGAGGGAGGAAGAGAAATAAGGCTCCTCTCCACTGCTGTTTCTGCAATGACCTCATCTCTCTTTCACCACACTCTTTTGCTCTTGCTCTATTTCATTCTCTGTCTCTCTATCTTTCATTCTCTCGTATCAAGCACACACTCCCACTGCGTTTCTCAAGCACATGCTCCCTCATCCTCGGTCACCCTAACCACCTCATTTCTCCAGCCCTCCCTCCTCTCCAACTCTCACTCTGTGCGTAATTCAATCATCCCAAGGAGATGGATATCCGTCCCCTAGGAGCGCTTACGCTCTCCATTTCCTAAAGCGCTTGATCAGATTAATTGATTGTCCCCCCCCCCTCATCTCTGCGCCCCTTCTGCCGACTGAGGCTGGTGTGGTGGCGGAGGGTGTGCAGAAATCAGGTTTGCATTGATATTTTTATAAAATGGTTTTTCCTTCTGCCCCCAGACAGACCCCGTAAAAGGACAAAGGGGAACAGATAAAATACAGGAGCCAGGGGAGGGGGGTGGGGGTGGGCAACATGGAAGGGTGGAAGCCTGCAGAAACAGACAGGCAGGATTTATAAAGAGGACAAAACAACAACCTGGAGCATACAGGAGACACAGAGCTGAACAGAAGATCAAGGGACAAGATAAAGCAGATAGTCGATCAATGAAATGGAATAAACAAGGCTGTTTAGGAGGTGAATAGTACATGTGAGGTGAGTGTGTGCACATGCATCTGTGTACCTTGATGTTTGGCTGCAAGCCTGCAGAGCACAGCAGAGGGTAGAGATGGGAGAGTCAAACCAAGCCCCACAGGGAACGCAGAAGACCTCAACTCATCCATTATAACTGAGAGCCAAGCGGCTGCCATGTCTCCTGATTGCTGAGTCCCTGTGGAGCTCTCGCTCTCTCTCTCTCTCTCTCTCTCTCTCTCTCTCTCTCTCTCTCTCTCTCTCTTTTCCTCTCTTTTTGGCACTGGGGATCGCAGTAGATTAGGGTGCTGTTCCAGGCCTTTGGCTTCTACGTTATGGCAGGGGCCAAATACACGCACGCACACACACACACACACACACACACACACACAAGCACACAAACACACAGGAACACAAATACACATAGACAGGGATATGAACTCGCTCGTCTCTCTCTTATCTATCTGCCGCACATGTTCCCCATACGTGTAAAGCTTTTACCTGAGCACGCCATTACAGCTGCGGCTTTTACCTCTGGAGAGCCAAATTACCTTTCAGATATAACCTTCCCTTTTTCAACTTGCCCTTGACATTTAGTTCACTTGCATTTCCCCTGTACATATGGACTCAAACACACACTATAAAACCACTCATACTCCAGCATGCAAGCACGCACACAGACACACACACACACGTACACAAAGTTGCATGTCCCCAGGTTCATACTTCTTAATCACACAATTTCTACACATTCTTCTTCTTCTTCTTCAGTAACAGTAACTTCTATGTTCAACACATATTGTATGTTGTATGCAGGACATCTTAGGCAGGATCATACTGTAACCACAGAGCTGACCATGTTCTTTTAAGGTGCACAGCATTTCAACAGGTAAGGCTCGCTTTACATTTGTTTTATTAAGAAAGGAAGAGACTTCTATTGATAGGGAAATATTCATCGAATACAACTAGCCCTAGCTCTCTACTTATTGCTATCCAAATGAAAACAAATATAACGAGACTCCTTCACCAACACTAATGTATCCAAACACAGGATGTTTTGAAACCATAAAATATGGTTAGGGCTGCACAAATAATTGTAGATAATTAGAAATTGATGTTTTATGTTTCCACAATTAATCATGTACTTTATCAAAACCCCATTATGCAATATTTTTGATATTAACAATGATTTCAATTACTCCCTGTAAAATATATTGGTTGGTATCTGCTGATCCCACTGAGAGTCAACACCACACTCTGACACTGCAGTTATATGCAAGTTATAGGCAAGAATGCTCAAATAAGCCAATTCTACGCTGCCTGCCCAGCGTGAAATGGTGGTGAGCTTTATTTATTGAGTGGCTCTTATAGAAAGCATTTAGTGAGCCCAAGATACTGAGATATATTTCTCAGCAGTTAGTGGGCCAAACTAAAACTAAAGCATGAGTGAATGTTGGCCTTACATTTCACAGGTAGCAATAGGAGAATTCCAAATCTCAAAAACACAGTTTGCTTTGTTTCTTCTTGATGTGTAACTAAGTTGGGCAAGTGTTTGCTAACAAATTTACACAAGAATTTGATAAGCTGATATAGCATATCAAAGCGTGTTGCTGCATGCTAGAGTCTACTCTCTGTCATCTAGCAATCAAAGCAGTCACTTTTCATGATTTTAAGAGTTAACTTAACACCAGCTAAAAATCCGTTTGTTTGTTTTTTTTTACCTCCAGTGGTTTAAGTATACTCAGGGTGTGCTCAGTACTCTTGCACTATGGGTGGGTGCAGGTGCAACAGAGCACAGTTCTGACATTCAATCAGGCCTGTTTGTCTATTTCATGGTCCCATTGGTTGTTTGCTGCTGCGCAGAAGCAAACATGTACAGACAGCATCTTTGTAGGTGGGAAGCTGAACTCCTGACCTGAATACACATACTCATCAATGCAGACAGTCAAACTGATACACAAATACAGTACACACACATACAAACACATGCACACATACTCTGTATGCTTGAGTACTCAGCCCACAAACTAAATCAACACAGCATTTATTTTTCTTTCCGAAAGACTCTCTCTTTCTTACTTTCCCCATACTTTTTATTTGCTAGGGGGCTGAGCTCTCAGACTGGGATTGATCCTGAGCTGCTGTCTTGAACCTGTGCCCTAGGGGCAACTCAGTGCAAACACGCAGCAGCCCCTCTCCACTTACTCCGATCATGGTTACACTCTCTGTTACACTATACCCACATTTAAATCCACACAACAGATGCACACAGCAAGTGCCACCCGTCTCTATCAGGACTGCTTTAAACAAACAGAAAATTGATAAAGACTGATTTCAAGGAATCACTAATCATATAGGAAAAATGTATCTCCTCCACTAAAACAGACACCGCTTCATAAAAAACATTGCATAGACACAAGCTATAAACTCTTCTTTTGCAGAGGATTTTAAAAATGACCAGTATGTATATAAGTATTGGGGGGAAATCAATAAGCATAACAGCTGCATTGGATATGACAGCAACAATTTCATACACCACATCCCATTTGCTGAGTGCTTTTTCATGGACAGAGCACAAAAGAAATCCATTATTTTTTGCAAATGCAAAGATTCATTTGAACATTTGACATAAATAATTCATACAGAGAGCTTTTACAGTGTTTTCACCTGAAGACAGACAGCTAACTAGCGAGAAAGCTCACTCACCCACCCACCCTTCCTTCGCTCTTTGAAGTAGGAAAAAAGGGAGGAAAAGGGTATAATTTGTTTGATTCATTTATCATTGCTTACTATGAATAAATATCATTAAGAGTGGTTGCTGCACGGCGGTTGTGAAGTTATGGAATAGCTGGCAGCATAGTGGGAGCTGAAATAAAGCAACATGGTGATTAGACGAAGCATCCATCCCACACACACTATGCCAGTCAGGAACCTAATGGCTCTGTGGAGGCTTGCGTTTCCAAATACACACACCTACGGTACAAACACAAATACATTTACAATTACTTCCTGTGTTTTGTTGCGACTGCCCTGAGTTCCTACAGAGTTTGTGATTGATGGATTCTGTGATTGGTGCTGTGAGACAGGTGGAGCCTTCAAGTGAGCTAATCTACACTGCCTCCTACAGGATAACAGCCCACATTGGACCTGTGAATATGACAGAAACTGTCATCATCACCTTCAGAGTTAATAATGATGACGATAAATGGTGTTTGCATAGCACCTGTCAAGTCTTCAAATTCAACAACCACAACTGCTTGACAGCAAGGGTGGATTCAAACAGTAGATTGTGTACAAGGACTACTGTATCCCAGAATTGTGTGTAATGAAACATTCTTGGGTGTTCTCTGAGAGATATTTTCTTCATGGACTGATTGGTGTTTTTTCTTTGCAGGCTTTTAATTAGGCCCCACTAGCTTTGCATTTGCCTTAGGTTTAGGTTAGTTAGTGTTACTGAGAGTACCCCCCATCCCCATTCTGACATATAACATTCCGTGATGGCAAATTTAGCACCCTAGACTTTTTGTTAATTGCGTGAGAAAACCACAAGCATTAGTCAATCCTTACCAGATGGCAGCGCACCTACCTTCCATGCAATGCGGTTTCCTTTGGTGTCATGCTCTAGCGCCATTGGGAACTCGCCACGCTCATAGAACTTGCGAAAGGTAGTTGGTTTGGAAGGGCGCTCCCGAAAAGCCCCTGCAGCCGGGGGACCCACCACCTGGTCAGACACAAAGGAGAAAATGGGAATGAAGAAAAAGGAGCAAAATAGAGAAATAAACAGAATGAGATATACACAGCAAGTGAAAGTGTTGTTTTATGAAATCAGAATTGACTGTGTTTTCTCCTACAAGAATAGAATCACTCCCACTGCCTTTCCTTAAAAGTAATTCAGGGAGACACATGTGCCTGCTCCTCTGCTCCTCTAAGGAAGGCAAAACACAGATAGTGTGCGCTTGTGTGTGCGTTAGTGTGTGTGTGTTGGCCCCGTAGCCAGAGGCACTGCCAGAGGCATTGTTAGGATCATCTTTTCTCTGCCTCCATATTGGATATGTGCTATTACTGTGCCTCTGAAAGCCAATGGGACTCCTATCACATCAGCCACAGTGTCTGCTGCTATTGTTATGGGGGCCATTGGTGGTGGTAGCCATACAAAAGATGTAAGTAAATGCACACACATTGAAGTAGAAAGGAGAGAGAGTGAAGATTTTAAGATTTGAAAAAAATAATGTAATTTCCATACTGTCTTCTATAGGAAAAAAACATTAGTGTTACTATTCAATTTTACAAAAAGTCTTGTTATTAACATGTTTAAAGGTACTACAAAGATGAGCCTCGAAAGGACCAGTTACCCAAAAATACCTGCAAAGAAACACCCATACTCCATCAACGAAGTGATGGAGTGGGAAGCCACTTGTATTTGAGGAATTTGGATTTATTTGATTGAAAACATTAGAGCTTTGCAACAGCATGTTGTAGTGGACGAATGACAGAATGTTGGAGCAAATCCTTTCCCTGTCTGTGTCCCTTGTGTGCATCCCCTGCCATCTGTGTAGCGCTGCCACATGACTGGCAGATGTGTTGCTGTCATTAATCCTCAGATTACCACCCACTGAGAAAAAGAATTTTGCCACAGCAGCCCACAAGCAGAGCAGAGTGGGACTGGGATGTGTTATCTTTGGCAGGACTGCCTAATATTGGTGTGCAACTTGAGAGATTTTAAAGAGTTTTAGTCTATTACTATGATCCTACTCAACGACAGTTTAGTTTATGTTACATCATTCACTAGTGTTGCTTGTTTGTTGCATAATTCAAAAACAAATTAAATATAAAAAAAAAAAGCCTAGAACCACAAATGTAGCTCAGTAAAACCGCCACTAAGGAATGGTGTAACATGGAACAACGTTTAAGTTACACGTGTGATGTGGTGTAGTCGGTGCCTGCATAGCTATGCTCAATAAAAACAAGAAGAGAGGAGAAACTATTATGAGCGACTCTGAGTGAATGTCTCCAAGCACTCACTGCATTCAAACAGCCCTAATGCACCATGGGATTGCAGCGCAGTCATTTCAAATGAATCCGTTTGGAGCATTTGTTTACCATGCCAGGGAATACTGAATAATATTATGCTGAATTAATAGGCACAGGTTTGTATACCTGCAGGAGAAAGACTACCTTAACAAAATGTCTGTGACTAACAATGCATGTAAAAGACAAGAAAAAAGCACTTTTCAGTATAACCTACTGTACCAGCCTAAAAGAAATCCATCACAACAAAAGAAAAATGCATGCTTGTTATTGTCCTTAAAGTCCTGTCTTTTATTTTGAGTATAATTTTAGTTGCAATGGTGTGCTTAATCATGTACAGTAAAAAAAATTGTTCATTTATTGTTTTGTAAAAACCCTGTAAACAGTGCACTTCTGAAAAAGAGAGATTGCCCCGAGTTTTCCTCAAATTAGATTTTAATCAGCTAGTCAATAATTGCTTGAATTGTTTTAACTTAGCATTGTCATGAATAGTTAAGTGTCAGCTTGCCTCATTAGAATACTGTTTCTGTCTTGTCACATCAAGCACAAAGTATAACTTAATACAAGAATGAAATGACTTTTGTTGCTTCATTTAGACTGTGAAATATACATCACTAAGATCTGCTTGTCTTCCCTCTTTTCTCTGTCTCTGTTCATTCCTTTCACTGCAGGAGTTGTTCTGCAGCCCTAGCTGTGGAAATAGGAAGCTGTAAAGCTTGCAAGATCAGTGCTGCTCCAGCCTGCAGGAGTGACAAAGCCCTCATATCCAGGTAGGTACGATGACGGTTGAGCCACGCTGCACAGGGAGGCTAAAAATAGCTCAGACTGGGCAGCAAGGAAAGAATGAACCCAGACTGCATTGACTGGCTGAGCAGCTTTTATGGTCAAGAATGATGACGCTGCAGTTACTTCTATGGCCTGTGTTCATGGCTGAGGTGTTGCAAGCTTCACAGCTATTTCCCTGTTTTCTCTCTAATTATCATCACTGGCAGGCAACACACACCAACAGCCAGAAAGGTACATATACTGTATAGTACATGTATGTACAATGGCATATTTTCTTGTGGCTCTTCACACACTACAAAAAGCTAAACACAGAAGCCCTTTCCTCTGCTACTGATGTAGGCTGCTGTTCCTAGCAGCTTAAAGAGAACTGTAATAGGAATAGCGTTGTTGGGAGATTATCACCTGCCGGCTTCCTGATATCATTCCAATGATCTGCCTGCTCCTGTTCTGCCATTCATAACATTTGGGTCTCAAGCTTCTTCATGCCAAGAGAAACACTGAATCTCAAAGTAATAGCTATAGCCACTAACCTAGTTTGTCTTAGAGCAGCTTAACAAAAAGAGAGAGTTTTTATTTCTTCTGTTTTGTAGCCTTCTGAGAAACCACATGAACTTATGGTCGGGCATGGCAAGCATTTCAGATAAGAAGCACACAGTGCCCATGTTGTGAGCAATAACGCCACTAAGTTCTGTCTTGTATGGGTCAGCACGCATTTTTGTTAACTGAATTTAGACTAGCTGTGCTGACGACAACAACTGCTGCTGATTCTGTTGTATTGTTAGCCAGCACGTCACATCATTTTTAGCTCTGCACGTCTCCCAAACACATTTGAATCATTGTTTTTTCTATCTTCCTCTACTCTGCCTGTATTTGTTGATGTGAGTAGCCACAAAAGGTGTTTGTGTTGTTATATGAAGTGGTGAGAACAGCAGCATACCCCTGTGTAATCTAAAATTCATCCCTGTTCTAAAACACTGGTATGAACACAAACAGAAAAAGGAGCCTATAACATAGACCTATACAAGCAGATAACATCCTGCCCCTCAGTGGAGGCCATAAAGCGAGCCTGTGAGGCGACAGACTACAGAACAGAGATAAAGGTGGTGTTAGGCAATAAAGGGAGGAAGTGTCTGTTTTGTGTGCCCCTGGTGCACACATCAGGGAGTCATAACAAGGCAGTACTGGTCAGATGAGCTCCAGGCTGTCATTTCTCTCCTTCGCCTTCACTCTGCCTCCAGATCCGTTTCCTCCCTAATGCTGTTGTCCACACCAACTAGCTCCAATGTAAACCTGGCTGCTGCAAGACCCACACAGGCAATTGCACACAAACATGCGCGCATGCACGCACACACTTGCTCACACACCACACATGCAGAGCTCCCCATGGGCAAGCCCCTGCAGAGGTGATTGAGCACCAGCAGGGCCTCGTGCTCCTGTCATTTATAAAGGTGTCACCCTGAGAAACAAAGATGCTCCCTCTGACCTAATTAGTATGGCACTTCCGTGGCTCTCTTGCCTGATTTTGACACACAGAGGGTCGTCAAAAGGCACAAGGAAAAAACGTAAAAAAAATAAATTAAGAGAGAGGTTGAGGCGGGATAAAGGTGGAGGGTGAGATAGGACAGAGAGAGGCAGAGACATGAAGAAGCTGGAAAGAAATGGATCAAGAAAGAACAGAGAGACGGAGAGTGACAAAATCAAGAGATAGAGATGGAGAATGGAGGAGGAAGATGGAGGAATAGAGGATATGACAGGAAGAGGGAGAAAGGGAGACAAGAGGTGTGGCTCATCAATTCTGAGGGTGAGTTCAGCATGGCGGGGCTGCTGCAGCATGTAGGTGATCCATCACTGTGCCTGGGCCTCCAGCTCCAGCGCTCTCTCTCTCATCTCTCCTTCTCTCTGCCTCCATACCACCCCTCTGATAGATGTCTGGTGAAGGGCTGTCAATTCATTGTCAACCCTGCATTGCCACCACTACTGCACTTCCTCAAATGAGGCCCTTGTTAATCTCCCTTTTCATTTCTATCCATCTCCTATCACCCTTCTGCCTCTTGTCTGTCAGGGCAAAAATGCATTTTGTTGCATTATTATTTGTCGGGGAACATGGGTGCCACGGCACATAGGTGTATTGCATCACCTGTTTACTGAGGCAGCAAAGGGAGTAGGCACCTGCTTGCTTGCTCATTCGCTCACTCTCTGCATTTCACTGCTGTTCTCGGTTGAGAGGTTATTGAAATCTAGGTAGGTGAGTCACAGAGGATGGAATAGACAGGCCAAGGCTTTCCTGATAAGGTCAGCTTGCACATCGCTGCCACAGGCAACAAAATTAGCTCTCTTTATTTACAGGGCATTTTCCGCCATAGCTCAGGCTGCTGCCTGCCCGCTGGCCACCAGGGATACAGGCTGGGCTGGAGATATATGCTTTATTCTCAAACTGCATTTCAATGAACAAGACACAGACAAAATAATGGAGGTATTTAGGTTGTTAAGGAATCTCTGCTATATGGTCAAACAATCATTTGACAGGATATTTTTGCTGACTCATTCTCTCTGCTGGGCAAAATACAGACTGGTAGGAGGCTGATTCCTTTCAGAAGAATAAATCTGCAATATTTGTGCAGCACTCCATTAATTTCTCATGACTAAACAGCAAGAAGTGCAATCAGTCTGCGAGTGAGTTTCATTATGTGCAGAAATTAGCCCTGTTGTGAGAGACAAGGTCGGATGAGAACAAATGAGTACAAAGCTCTCACTAGACTGGGAAACCACAGACTGATGAAAGGTAACAGAGTCTTTTGTTCAGAGCTCACAGAACCATAAAGGTGTGCTTTACAATTGTCACTGTGTCAGAGGCTTATGCATCAACTGTACTATGCACACAGGCACAAGGGCAGGGATGTTTGTAATAAAAAATGACTACGTTATGTCACTACAAAGAGGCGAGGATGAAACAGGTGACAGCCACCTACTATTGAACTGAGCGCAAGGGGGATAACTTTAAAGAAGAACTTCAAAAAGAAGCTTCAAGTATTGAAGAGCACCCCGCTGTTTTCTGTCTCCTCTAGTTTAACCCCATCACTTAAAAGAACAGCATAGACATGGGGAGAAGTTAACGGGATGTGAAAGAAAAAGTTGCAGGTAGGAATGTGAGGGGAGGAGTGTAAGTGAAAGAGGCTCTGTGTGAGCGAGAAAAAGAGAGTGAGCAAGACAGAACGAGGGAGAGAGAGGGAGTGAGAATGCCCTGAGTATTTTCCATCTTCTCTGTGTGGCCCACTTATCAGCCAGGCAGCAGGGCGGCCTTGTGCTTACAGAGCCCTATTGGCTGATTCATATCACCAAACCACAGCTGAGATGATGGCTCAGAGTGAATCAGCCTGCATGGCAAAGGCAGAATATAGTAGCTCTTACTACTTGTTAAGTGAACGAGAAACCACATGCACTGAGCCCGTGAGGCTAAACTTAAAAGAAACATGCACATTGCTTGACTCACATAAGTCTGAACTAAAATCAAGATGCACTTTCAGTGTGCACTTACACTGATACAAACCATGTAAACACATGTTGTGTAGTTTTGTTATAATTAATTGATCGACTTATCATCAATTGATTAATCATTTCATTACTAGTTTGAAATTTAACAATCTGATGTAACACCTTGTTAGAATTACCACTATTTCAGTTGTTTACCACAACGTAATGTAATACATGGCCACAAGAAGCACATTTGTGCAGCAACATCTCTGACTACTGTTCAATTTGTGTCTGTTAATTTTTGTATGCATGTATAGTCAGCAAAGGGAACGGAGCACACTTTCTAGTTCTGGCTGTTAAGAGAGTGGGGCACGCACTGATCCAATGCTTTGTCTT
Organism: Siniperca chuatsi; assembly: GCF_020085105.1. Lineage (NCBI taxonomy): Eukaryota > Metazoa > Chordata > Actinopteri > Centrarchiformes > Sinipercidae > Siniperca > Siniperca chuatsi. Next base: position 17,531,217 of record NC_058056.1, read on the forward strand.
TACAGCCCCAATCAGTGACGACACCTGAAGGTATTAAAACACTGCGCTAAGCCATGAAATTAATGAGACACAGAAGGAAAACTACATCCCTGACCTGCTGCAGTTGCCACTTCTGTTGCCAATTTTATTCATCAAATAAGTAGGTTCTTGTCAATAAACATCCTCATAACTGTATTTAATTTATGACGGACTGATAACCACCTCATAGAATATATTAATGTTCCTGAATTCAGTAACAACACTCTTTGTTTTGGAGTGGTTATGGAGTGCTGGCCACAGCTCAGAATAGCTGCATGACTCATCCAAAAGTTGAAACCTAAGTTTGTTTTGCAGGTGTAAGGAGACAGTCAACTAAGCAGATAAGGAGGCAGTCATAGAAATAAACAGCCAGACAGGGAGAGGCTGAGATGGGCAAGCAGGCTCGAACCAGGCGAGGAGATAGGTAGATAGACAGTGAGACAGGCAAGCAGGTGAAGGTAACTGTGACCATACACTTTAATGAGGAAGCATCACTAGGAGCTGTGGAAGGTTTGATTCCGCAGCAACAGGCCCACAGGGGGGAGGAATGGGAGAGGGACACACCCAGAGCAGCAGGAGGCCATCGATTTCACCACAGAGTCACAGACGGAGAGCCGCAGATATGAGAGATGAGAGAGCATAACAGTCTGCAACCTCACAACACCACACCACCCCACAGCCACACACAAACACACACACACACACAGTCACAGTATCACAGGTAGCCTGGCACTGACAGATCCCGGAGGAGTGGAGGGAGGCATGGGGAGATAAGCAGACTGCACATGGCAAAAGATACAGGTTCTACCTCTGATATGAGAATATTGTTTAAAAGTGAAGAACATTATCTAGGTGATTAGTATGTATTTCAAAATGAACCCCAGGCCCTTGGTCTTATCACATGCCCAGTGTGACTTTCTATTCCTGGAAATCAGTCTTGCTGCCTATAAGTCTGTCTTTTAAAAATGATGCTGGAGATTTGCTTACAGAGACACCATGCAGAGACCAAAGCCCGGCATGGTCTGAAATTTGACCTTTACATAAATTAAACGGGGGGAAAGCACACTGATGGCTACATCCCTGCTAGTAGATAAGCAAGACACACAGTCTGCCTAACTCAGCTGCATGCGTCCAGTCACACAAACACACACACTTCATCTACTCCCTCTCTATTTCCTTTACTCATTTGAATGTAACATAAAATGCTTTCTTAATCCAAAATTTGTTTATTCCACAGACTAAGAGGGGAAAGGGGCTCCCAGCAGAGGTTGTTACAGGAAACAGTGAGCAATATATATGGAACAGAGGTCTGTTATTGAGACCTCATGCAAGGATAATGCTCTGAATGATAGTCCACCCTTCGGATTAACCCGAGAGACAAGGGGGGAAAAAAAACTTTCGCTTTGCCTTGAAAGCAGGCAACTTCTCCGACGCCTCAAATCTCACACTTTGCTTGCTGTAGCAGCTCTCTCAGACAGAGAGGCGACGCTTTTAGCTGAGCTACAGGGAGCCACTCACACAAAGACACACACACATGAACACAGTCACACAAACAAACAAATAAAAAAGGAGCTAAAGTAAATACACATCCAAAGCACTTTGGTCCAGCCACCCCTGCCTTTTATACAGACAGCAGGATTCATATGAAAGTCATACAGATCTCCGTCTGTTTTATCAATCCCTGCTCTTAAAATCCATTCATCTATACATCCATCTATCTAATAGCCCATCCCACTTTTCCACCTCTTTCTCTGCATTGCAGGTTGCTGATTCTCTGACAGTGAAACAGGTGTCTAGGTTATTAGTATGAGTATCTCTGTGCCACCTCCTCTATCCCACACCATTCATGACAAGCATAAATCAACGCTGTGTGAATGAGCAATAGTGGATCGGGGGCTTGCTACAATAACATCCAGGCAGTGTGCCTTTCTCATCGTCAAACACCAATGATATAGCTTACAGTCGATGCAAAATATCTCGAAAACAGACCGCAGCAAAGCAATGATTAAAAAGAGTGTATTAATGTTTATTGTTTAGGCAAGAGTTAAATATGACCTCTCAAGTTCAGTTTGAGCAGCAAAACCCTTTTAAACTTTAATCATAAAATGAACACTCATCTATTTAAGAGGTGTGCTACGTCATCCTCTCCCTCCTGAATCACATTCGCTCTCTTTCCCCTCTACTCACTCTAATTTCCTCTCATAAAAAGGCTGCCTTCTACGACTCTCCTTGGCTTGAATTTTTATGTCTTTTTGAGGCCCATCTCAGAGGAATGTTGTCAAGGTAATGTGATGATGACCCTTAGACTCCTCGTTAAATCACTCAGTATCAGAGCATCAACTAAATGTCTTACTCACAATCTCTTACATTAGCACTCACATCAGCATCCATGTCACAACCTTATTCAGACAGCCAGACAGACAGTCCAAACAAAGTCAGTTAGATTAACCAACACTAAAGAGATGGGTGTCAGAGTGACAGATGGAAAGTTGAGCATCTGTCACTGAGTTGAACCATTTGGTTGAAATCAAAGGAAGATGAGGGCCTTCAAAGGACAGGCAAAGCCGTGTCTGAAGCCAGACATGCTCTGGTGTGCTCCGCAGATAAGGGCCAAGAGGTTATATTGCTTTTCTTCCGTCTCTCCCTTTGTTCTCCTCTGTCTTAAGGGAGTGGGAGGGAGAGAGAGAAAAAGACAGCGAAAAAAGTAGAAGAGAGAGAGAGAGGTAGAGAGGGACCGAGAGAGAGAATGAGTCATGAACAGGTTGCCTGTCTCCCTCTGCCACAGCATGGTGTGTTGGTCAAACACTCGTTAGTGGAATTTGCTCGGTGTTTCCGAACGGCGAGGGTAATGAGCAGAGGTGGCTGGAGCAGAGGGGTGCCAGGCCGTGATGTAGATCATTTCTGACAGTATCTGAGTACTTTTGCCTTCCAGCCCTTCCCTTTCCCTGCCTTCTCCAGCTTGCTGCAGCACAGCAGTTGCCTCCAGCGTACCTTCGACTGGGAGCACTTTGACTCAGCTGGATGCGAGGCATGAGCTAAATAGCAGAGTAATCCTCAGTGAAATTCTGAAGGGAACGTACACACTATTTCAAATCTCAAAAGGGTTTGCAGGTTTACTTTCTTGGCACTAGGTGAAGAACACCACAGCCCTGGAGCACCATCTATGCTGTGTGCTTTAAACTACATTCAGTGTGCAAGATGGTGGCACTGCTGCACTTTTGCTCTGCCCTTCAGTGCCTCTTCACTTTAGAGAGAATATTCCCCTAATAGGCATTCTGACATTTTTTTGTATTGCAACATGCTAGTTTTCTAACATTTATTACATCATTTGCTATGTATCACTAATGCATGGTGGATTTTGTCATTGTCCTTGAGGAATTACAGACATACAGCCCATTTTGGTCTCTGCACTGGTCAGCAAAATTCAAAAGGTCAGGCTAATGTTATTGCATCTGCGGTGATTTTATAAGATTTTCAAAGTGGGGGGGTGGAGAAACAAAGGCCACCATTGGCATTATTGAAATGGAATAACACTGTCAGATACATTGATTTTTCTGCTACTGGTTCCTATTACGTTGATGTAGTCAGTATGTGAGCTGCCACATGAGCCTGTATTAAAGTGTTTAACACATGGCTAACACCGGCAGATTAAAACACTAAGAAGGGCCTATTCTCCTCTAGCAAGGACAAGTCAGTGTGATGGGTGATCATGATGGAGGATGGGTGAATAAATGGCTAATGTCCTGTCAGTTTAATACACTTAAGCATAGCCTTATTTAGGTTTAAGTTTTGCTGACTTCTATGTCCGGAGTGAGGACATAAGCCCAGTATGTGTCACTTGTAATAAGTACATTTACATAAGGCACAGACACACCATAATAATGTGGTACACAATGTAAACACTTGATGAAAATTGACTTAACTTGGAAGTAATTGAATTACAATTAAAAACAAAAGCGGTCAGAGTAGCTTGGATGCCATTAAGCAGCATTTGTACACAGAGGTCCACCTATCAGTACTATAATATTGAGTTCTAAAGTGTGTATTACGTCAAGAAGAACAAATCTAAAATAACCAACAGTGATATAATGGACATGTACACCAGGTAAACAAATCCTGCTGAATAATTCAACCTAATATAACCCACCTTTAGCAGTGTTTGCAGTGTTCAGAACATTTTGTCTACTTACTTGTTATAGTGTGTCCAATTAGTTACCAAACACATAAATGCTTTAATGAGGGCTTAAATTAACTGTTTTAGTGCTGACAATTCTTAATTTTTCAGCATTTCCCAGCCCACATTTTATTGTAAATATCAACATACTGTATGGTTCACTGAAAGGTTACTTTAATTACCCCCACTACGTTAAAAGATGTTCTTTTTATTATTTGATAGATTTGCGAGCACATTAGAATGTAAGCTGTGCAATACACCTCAAGAATACAATCAATTCAAAGGTCATTTTTTACTATAATGATTCAATTTTAAAATGCACAAACTATATATGACAAGTAGGCTGCCAAAATAATACTTTTTATTCTATATTTCTGTTTGTGAAACAGTCTTGCATGATATGGTGGTATACATCAATGAAATTAGAGAAAATACTGTAAGCTTAAAAGTTAGTAACAGTATATGGCCTGATTTGTGTTACATAAAGTCATAGTGTCCTACCATCACCAAGCCTGTTAAAACTGGATAACACAACTTTAGCTGACAATATATTAATTGATTTTATGGTCATTCCTAATCATTTACAGGAAGCTTGGTGTGTAATGGACTAAATAACCCATGTTAACCACCGTGTGTGTGTGTATATGTGTGTTAGTTATGTTTAATATAGCAATATCAAAGTATGTCCTCATATTCATCTGTGAAGTCAAACCAAGCACGTAATTCAGCCGATGCCCCTGCATTCTTGCTTTTGATACAAGAAGAACACTGCTCATAGAAGAGGCATAGGTCTAGATGCCCTCTGCAATGGTTATCCCATGACATAGGGCTAATTAACTCTAGAGCGGAAAATAGAGGCCCTGCAAGGAGCAATAAACATTCTCCATTAAAAGCCATCTAATTAGAATGCAGGCTACAAGGGCTTGAAGGAGAACATAACAAACACAAAGGCCAGTGTAATTGTCAACCAGGCTCTGAGGAAAGCAAACATAATAGACATAATCAGTTGAGCACTTCCTATAAGGTCATGATAGAATGCTGAGGAAGTACTTCTCCATATCTGACTGAAGTTTCCAGATGGTGTTTTCCTCAACCACGGAAAAGGTCACAGACATTTCAGCAGTCATGCACTTCAGATAGCATGCCATCAATTATGACCTAATCTATCTGTTGATACCTGGTGAGAGGAGCATGGAGCACAGAAACTACTTCTTGTAAGTTCTTCCAAATTCATCCTAAGTAGGAATGTAGATTTTCAATGTGATCAAAACAGTGGATCAAAGCAAAGTCTCAAAAGAAGTGGCATTTCACAGACAGGCTTCACTTCCCTTTAATGGTCACTTTTGATTAATTCATGAATAAAAAAATATCATTAAACAATGTTGAAAACATGCTTCTATTTGGGTCAGTCTTTTTCCACTGCTTTTAAAGTGATGAGCAAGGCAGCCAAAGTCAACAAAGTCAAAAGTTATGGGGGAAACTGTAAGATTTCCAAGTCAGCCAATGCTCCAGCCACTCAAGGCCTTTAGGCTCCGTGGTTGATCGATAGTAATGGAAACGCCAGTGGGCCTCCAGAGCCCATTGCCAATTTAACCTGTTTTACCATGACTCAATTCTTCCTTAAATAACCCATCTGCTTACTGGGATGGACTACAGGCTTCTGGTGCTGATAAGATGAGCGTGCAGAAGCAAAGGGGAGGAAAGATGGTTGCAGAAAAATTGTTTTAGTGTGTCCGAGGGTTTGTGTGTCTACAAGCACCACTGGTTTAGAAAACACTTCCATGAGGCAGTTCAAGTGAGGCAGGTGAGGGAATCTACAGCATGGCATCAAACAGTGGAAACTTGCTCAATTTGCCTTTACTTGCATAGGCGTGCTTCACACACAACACACACAAAATACCCCAACCGGCTTCATGGCCACTTTATGTATCACGCTGGGCACATTATGAGTTGCTGTGTCAGGTAAATGTGTTTGGAGTCATGGGGAAGAATGATTTTGACTGTGAGTGAAAATAATAAAAAGACAGATTCATCTCGATAAAAGCTTTCAAGGATCTTGGTCAACAACTGCCTGCTATCCATATAACTGACAATGGGCTTATTTCTGTCTCAGACTTGCAGCCTTTTCATCCTTGCTGTGTTCATGTTCTGTTTATTATGATTTCTCCACCCCGTGGTGTTTCAGTGGATAGAAGAAAGGATTTAATCATTTGAAATCAAGCTTTAACTGATACACATCAGACTATTAGACAAACTTTTAAATCTCGATTAATTCTGAACCAAATTAAATTTAAGACAGCATTTTAACTAGGTTTATATTGCAAGTTAGATTACATTTAATCAGGTTGCACTGAAATTCTAGACAAATTTAAACCTTAATCAGGGATCAATTCTAAACTGTCACTTGTTTAATTTGATCAGATGGCTTTATTTATTAAGATGACACTCAGTGGTTAGAGCTTCAAAGGCAAATATGTGAAATGTGATTCAACACATCTCTGACACAACCTTAACAAAACATGGTTCTATACAATCTACTAAAGGCAAAATTACTACATAAATACAATACAAATAAAATCAACATTAAAGTGCATCTATGTTCTGTTCCATTGTATTATTTGGTTATTATTATTTATTATTACTATAATGCTGATTTGGTTTAGGTTTTATTATAATGTACAGTAATTGTCTAGTAACCCATTGTTTCTCAGTGTAAAACGTTTTCATCTTCAGGGACCTGTCTGATTGAATGAAGGTCCTGCAGAGAAAGAAAGAGAGAGATAAAGACCGAGAGAGAGACAGCATAGGGGGCTGAGACATCTGCTCAGGTATATAATGATGATGCTGTGGGGGAGGAATGGAATAAGATATGGAGGTCACGTTTGCTAGTATGGAGTCTCCATCTGTCCCCTGGGGTTAGTGGGGTGAGCCAGGGATGACGGTGGGGGTGGGGGGAAAGGGGTTGGCGGATTGTGTGGAGCGTTGTAGCAGACTTGGGGACGTTGTTTGCCAGCTCAATTCTTTCAGGAGAAGCAAAGAGTAAATTAGGTGTGCTTGTTATAAAAGCAGTCTATCGACTCAGCAATCTGCAGACTCATGCCACACGAAAGTTGAGGTTGGGATCAGGTGTAGTTTGTATCGATTTGCCCTCTCAGGTGAACTGTGCAATGCTTAAAGAGGATCACGTCCATGTTCTCATGTCTGTGTTGTGTTGTATGCTGTATGTAGTGTGCGACACAGGAGAGTGTAGAGACATTTAGAACTTTCGTCCTTTCTTTCATGTCTTTTCATAAAGAAAAAAAGCATTTCCTGAGAGAAAGGGCTTCATGACACTTAAGACCTCTAAGTCTTTTTTAAAGCATATAAGCTGTACACAATAAGACAAAACATTACGCGATCATCAAGCATTTCTAAATGTTGTCTGCGTTAAAAGAAAAAAAGATAGATTGTTAAAAAGATTAAACATAGATTGTTTGATGACTGCTCACTCAGTCAGTCAGGTGAGCCCAGGAACCTGTATACCCGAATGGCAGATTTTCACTCAACTCTCAAAACCTCCGTAAGTTAGCATAATAGTTTGTAGAATTATAGTGTTACTCACGCTTTAATACTGCGTGGTTATGTATCAACATTTATATGCACTGTTTGTGAACTTCCTTCGTCTTAAGTTCGGCGCGATGTGCTGTTTTTAGCTCAAAGAAAGAGTTGATCAAGCTAGCAGCACAACATGTGAAAGCAGCCAAATCTGTAAAGTTTCCCCAAGTATTCTAGTATTACACACTTGTTACGCCTTCTGATTCTGAATGAGGATGAGCTCGATACAGCAGTTGTTGTAAGTTGACTTACAGAAATAGAAACTCTTCAAGCACCATATTTTTGTGAATTATGTGAAATAGGGATGGGACGATTACGATTTTATCACAGATTGGGATAAAAAACACTCAAGATAAGTTGATCATGTTGAATTTCCATTATTGGGATAATCGTGAATATCCTCACATGAGTGACTTGAAAAGCCCAATGCCAAAGCTAGTTGGATTTTATTTTTGATAATTCCTGTATATCTTAAGTCAGGGGTAAATATACTGATGGCTACTGATGAAACTGTTGTCTGTACCATTTGACATCATGGTAGAGAAGTGAAAAATAGAGCCTGATGAAAAAAATTATCATGTAAGAAATAACAGACTCACACAATGCTGTTATTTTTTTTAATTTATTTATCCTTTATTTATGCAAGGGGACCTTATGATTTATGATTACCTTACTTAAGATCGTTTGTTTTTCACTAAAAAGGATGCTCACTAAAAAGATGTGTCCTAGTTGTGATGCAATAAAAATATTAGTTTCTTAACAAAACGTAAGGTAAAGTGATTCCAGTGCCATTTTAAGAGTTTTAAGCATATTTTGATGATTACCGGGATAATATCATGAATCTCAATTATTTTGGCAAGGATAATCGTGACATGAAATTATCATATTGTCTGATGCCTAATGTGAAAGCCGTTAAGTTAACTGCTCTTAGCAGCCGCTACCCCCGTCTTCATGTGCACTGAAAATGATATCTGCAGGACAAATCTGTCACTCACAAGTGATTGGTTAGGGCAAACCAAAACACCCTTTCCTCAATTCTGTCTGATATCAGGCTAGAAATAAGCAAAAATTAGGTTGGGCGATATGACAATATACTGTAGTGAGACAATATAAATGTATCACCTGTCAGAGATTTTGTCATACTGTTAATAGCGTGAAAGCTATACCTTCAATATCTCTTTTTGTACAGGCTTTTTCACGTCACAGTAGGAGATGCACAGGTGTAATTAATAACACTAATGATGACTGCATTTCATCTAATGTTGTGTATGCTGGCTCATTGGCATTTTGCCTGATATCAGATAGAACTGTCAACTCGTTACACTCCATTTTCCAACTTGGTGGGCGGATTCAAAGGTCTGGACCCAGGCATCACTGGCATGGCTTACTGGGACACTTAAATGGAATGAAATGTGCTTTTCCTGCTATGATAAGTCTGCAGTGAAAAATGTCTATTGAACCATTGTGGACAATGTTGCAAATCAAAGAGCAGGACTGCTTTAAGGCAATATTGGATTTTTAAGATTTTTTAAGTATGAAATAGTTTTTGAAGTATCTTGATTTGTCAGGTATTTAATTTGCCAGATTGGCCAAAAACAAAGATTTCCATATGATTATACCATGAAAGACAATTGTATCCATATCACTCACACATACCGCATAATATAAGAAAATCTTTTTTTCCTTTATCTGTGTCAACTGCAATGTTCACATATACTGTGTATTCATGTCCATTTGTGTCACACGTCTATGCAGGTGTTTGCGCTCTCTCCCCATTTTTTGTCACCAAGCTGAATAAGCCTCTGACACAGAAAATAACAGCTTTGTTCCCCTCTCTGTCTGAAACACAAGGTGACGACCTCCCACCAGAATGTAAGAGCATCTTTTTTCTCTTTAAATGCTAGAGGATGAATCATTACAAGTGGGGGGGGGTTCAGGGGCCTGTGCTATTGATTCAATTTCTATGACCACAAATACTTTAAAGCATAATAAGCCTATGCTTCAAGTCCTCATACCCTTTCAAGGCTTGAAATGGCCTTGTTGTTACCTACAAATCATAGCTCTCTGCAAAGCTGCCCTCTCTCGAGCGATATGTCAGTGACCACAAGGGACAAAAATAAAACTGAAGGCAACAGACACAAGCAAGCCTCTGAAAAATGTAATGGTTTCTGTTGAGGATTTAGCCAGTGATATGGCAGTGTGGGAGTATCATTCATGTTTCAGACGTAGCAGATCCTCTGGGGAGATGGTGAATATTAAAGGGCTTTGCAGGAGCCTTCCTTGTGACGGCTCTTGACAGAAGATTTGTTTATGACCTTCAAAAAAGGAGGAGGAAGTCAATGATAGCTTTGACTGCCTCTTTTGCATCTCAAGGCATTCCCTGCCATAGAAAAAAAGAGAGCTGCAGTTTCATGTTCAAGTATTTACTGTTGTCATCAGAACTGTGCGGCTCTTCCACTTCTATTTATCACATAGCCCCGATTCTTTTAAGCGCACAGTGAACGTAATAAGGCAATATCTGTCTTCAAAAAACTTGGTGGCTCAGAGTAGAAGACCTAGTTAAATTGTTTGCATCAAAGTACCCAAGACTGGACAGTCAACATTTTAGAAGTAGAAAAGATATGGAAGTGAGAGCTGGGGGATTGCTGACAGAAAATATTAAACACTTGACACTTTCCTTAAATTCATTCATTAAATTATTGCTGACCATGGATGCCTCAACTTCTGATACAGTGCTCTCATTTCACCATGAACCAAGTCAACATAAACAGCATCAAAACAAAACACAGAAATCAAAATATAAGGTATTCTTGGAACTTCCTGAATAAGTAGGTTTTACCATTTCCATGACAAAAAAAGCAAGACAATGACATGTTGCCAAGTTTGCATGTAGGAAATAAATAAAAAAAATAAAAAATTCTTATACTGTAAACCACCTGTCTTCATTTTCACCCTTAAAGAAAGAGATTCTAATGAAGAGCTTGGTGTTGTCTCTAAAAAAATAGGTTGGGGATAATTGCCTGAGAGATCAGGCAAGTGAGAGTAAAAGAATGCCTCAATCTGTCAATTTCAGCTATATGACTGTGACATGCTTTGTTGCTCACCAGCTGCAACTGCCTCTGTGTTAAAGTGCCATGTGATAATTAAAAGCAAGAAGAAGTATGTGAGCCATCTCAAACATCTCAGACTGTGTTCCTTATATGATACCGCATACCCCTAAAACAGAGCGAAGCACAACATAACTCTCCTCCTCACACAAACTGCTGCAAGGTAGTCTTTCTGATGACAAAAGGTGAACAACTTCAACTGAACTTGTTGAATGAGTTGAACTTGTACAATATAATATCAACAGTTGAGAAGGGTTATAATTAAAACAGGTTTCAGTGTTAAAAAAGTGTGATGGCCCATTTTACTTTTACATAACCTCACATAAACACTGATAAGTTAAAAAAGGATGCCTGTGTAAATGTGGTGCTGGGACGCTTGTTCTCCTCAACAGCTTACAGTCTATTACCATAGCTGCTCCTATGGCCTACCACATCTGCCAGAGCACAGCGGGAGGCTACACATACATCTTTCAGTGGCTTTTGTTGGCAAACAACATCAGCTAAGGGAAAAGCCAGTTTCATACATCATCCTATTTTTACGAGATCATATTTCACTGGTCATGCAAATTTAGTCCATTCCACAATTCTATAAGTACACTAAGCCATGGACCCCCGAGACAGCAAATTTGTAACTCATCTTGATTGAATAAATTTACAGGTACAGAAGAAGACAATACTCCAGACAAAACTAGTCCAGATTTCTAATAATAATCTATTTTTAGCTGCACAAAAGCTAGTTTTACTGACCAATCAATACAGTTCATCAATAAAGACTAATGCCCTCTGCTATAAAAACCTATTACACTTTCCTGATCCATCTTCATTTGCAGTAAATGGGAAGAGAAGAAGACCCGACATGACTGTCTTTGGAAATTAGTCCACTTCAACACAGTTTAACTACACAGGAGGTCCATGATGGAGACCGCTCTGCAAGGAAATCATGGTCCAGGAAAAGGAACACCAGTACAAAAATAAGTGCATAATAGTTGCCTTAGAACACATAAAAGCTTTGGTGGCTAGGCACACAAATAAACAACTCTATTTGATTATTATGCGCTGCATACAACTCCAACTACCCCACAAGCATGTTAGTCTATAAAACATTCCCCTTTCATGTTAATGCGCTATCTCTAAGATGTTATAAAAGAGACATTTGCATTTTTCTTAGCATATGGCTTCAGAATTTCACAGTGTCTAATCATTGCGTTATAGCTTTGGAATGGGCTCTAAAAGTGTCATTTTAGCCCATAAAAGTTATTGGATAATTTTAGAGTTCTCAAATCCCCATACTTGTGTGAAACCCACCCAAGCTTGTCTGACCAAAAGAGTTACACACACTTGCACACATGCACACAGCACACAGGAATGAGGGTTGGAGGTTTTTCCTTTTTCCACTGCTACCCCATCTCTCTGGGCTATTTAGTGTGTTGAGATTTTGCTCTGCACAAAGACCAGAAAGAGGTTCTGCTGAATAACAATAGAGAAATGATAGAGGAAAAGAAAGAGTAAGAGGATAATTTAAAGCGGCAAGTAAGAGTCTGCCCCCTCCCTGCATCCTTTGCCATTATTTGTAACTTAACCTAGATAGTGGTGCCACACTGTTGGCAGCATGTGGGTGTCCAGACTGACAGTGTTCATGTAACCTACCACACAAAGCACAACTCAGCCTCTCTCTGTGTCTCTGACACTAATATGCGACTCTTGTCTGAGATGTTTCAAACATTAAAAAGCACTGTTGTTTAGTGTATCAAAACTCTGTGGAAAGTTAAGTTAGACAGCTTGAGCTCACTGACAGAAATGATCCGCTGTGATAAACTGAATGTGAAATGAAATATCACACGTTAAATATGCATTTTGTTATCGCAAATATCATATAATATTTTGTCACAACTTCCCCAATAACACATGCTATACAGTAAATAGGATATACAGTCAGCTGTCAGTTTTTTATAATAAGGCAGTCCAACGAAATGCTACATACACCGCTAAAGCTAACGTTAACCGAACGTTTGCTACCTAACGGTAACAGCGTCAAATAACTTCACTCACCACGGAGTTCTTCATATTGGCCTTCACGGTGAAGCCTTGTGTTTTTAGTTCCCTCTTGTTCCTCAACATATCCACAGGTCTCGTCTTGTAAAATGACGAGGAGAATCCAAACCGAAAATGAAGAGCAATGTTGCTAACTAATTAATATTTGTGTGGCTCTCAAAACGTGACGCCAGTTGTTTTTTGTAGTGGTTGCTATGCAACTTCAGAGACGCTTTGGTCTGGTTGCTGCGGAGACGTGTGTTTTCTTGTTACCATAGAAATTCCAGGGCACCGCTGAAAATATCCAGAGCAAAGTGTCGTGGTTTATCAGCAGAGGATGCCTGAGTGTTCACAATAATCATTATTAAATAGGTCGTACTTATTAGTTTCTTCGCTCTTATTAAAAAGTATCATATATATCAATTTATTATAAAGATAGCAATATCACAGCAAAACAGGAAATGACTTCTCAGAAATATTATTGTAGTGATCATTTCATCAGTATATTTTTGTAATTTCAAAAAAAGGGGGGACTATAGATGCTTCTGATGATTTATTATATTTAAATCCTGCTACCTAATCGTCTTGATTATCATGAGGTAAGAGGAGTGCATAGACCTATAGTTTCCAAAAGGCCAAAAGATTTGTACTGCACTCTTTTTTTTTTATAGTAATGGGTCAAACTGGTGCTCTTCTTACTGCCATCATGCTAGTTTAAATAATGGGCTATAAACAGTAAAAAGGTGACCCAACCTTACACAGGATGACCTGTCTTTTTGTGTGCTCCCGGGCCGCCACACTTCCTTTTTAGACACAGAGGATGGATCACACCCTCAGCATATCATTATACTCATGCAGCAGGTCCTCATCCAGAAGTAAATACTTAATGATGCTCTTTGTGTGGCAGGAAGACCAAGGCCTTGACTGTCAATAAGCTGGTTAGAGAGCGGCCTGAGCTCTGAATCATTCCAATTTAGGGATGTGGCACTTTTAATCTTCCAATATCGTTTTTTGCCTCTGGAGACTTTCTTGGGTGAACTGGTGCAACTGTTATTAATCTTCAGTGCACAGGCAATTTCTCTAAAAGCCCCTATTTGTTTTTTATGGCTCCATTGAGAGAGGAGGGTATAGCAGCAGGGAGGGAGACTGTAAACAAGGTATGCAGGGAAGGCAAGTAATGTCCCTGTCAGCATTCAATGCTGGTCTCTCTCTCTCTCTCTTTCTCTCTCCCTCTTTCTGGTTCCCCTCGAAGGATTAAAAAGAGGAAGAGGGGAGTTTTCAGAAAGCAAACTGAGCAAACTGGAGCGTCAGCATGAATTCAGCTGGACTGAGAAATGATTGTTCAAACAGCACTGCACTATCTCACTCCTGTGAGTGCACAGTGTGGAGGGGAGCTGGTCTTTGTGAATTGTAGAAACAGACATTGCAGGAATGATGCGTGGAATGCAAAATCGTTAGTTTTGCCAGTCTCTTGAGTTCTGTGTGTTTATGTGTAAACATGTGTGTGTAAGTATGTATATCTGTAGCTCTGTCAGGCTACCAGTGTCGGTGACCACACGGGTCAAGTTAATATCTCAGTTTCTTACGGGCGCTTCAAGAACACAAGTAGAGTGTCCAAATTGACTTACACAGTGAAGATTAATTTGCGTTTTCTGCCGCTAATGATGTATTGTGGATAACTAGGTGTTTCGGCAGGTAGGGAAAGAATAAGGGGGAAAAATATAAGTAACAACATTGAAAAGGGACCACAATACACCATGTTTTGATGAATATGTGTTATTCTTTCTGAATCTACACTGTGCCTTCATCATCATGGTGTCCCTGGTTTGATCTCCAGCTCATTTGCTGGACCACCTTCAGGCTTGGCAACCATTTTCCACAGTGAGGGAAAACAGCAATTATGATATCATTAGAGCAGAAACCCGTACCTACAAAGCAGAGGACCCAGAGGGGTCCAGCAGAAGAATCTCAGCTGGAAAAAGATAGCAGAGACTTTGCTGCAGAGTCACTTGCCCCCCAATTACCATGAAACAAGACAAACAGCCATTAGACTCCACCATTAGGCTGTAGGGACAGCGGCCAGGAGCTTGTTGGGTTTAACAGTTCGTCAGGTTGTGAAAGTCACACAAAGTGTACAAGCTATGTGACTGTGATAAATGCCATCTGATGCAAGTGAATCAGGTTCATTGTACTTGTGTTCGCCTACTATGTTACGTGTTTAATGACTTTTAAACCAGAAATGTAAAAATGTAATCTTAGATATATTTAATGTCCTATAGGGACACTATAGAAGAGATATACTATTAAAGCCTAAGAAACCCATAGTTCAATAAAGTCCCTATAACAGCACATTTGAGTCTAATACATGATATAGTCCTCCCCAAAGGAATATTATTGGAATATTGTAGTGATTTGTTATGAGGGGTCTGAACACATGTCGCAAGTGTTGCAACATATTAAACTGTTGCTTGAACGTAGTAAAGCCATATATATTGTGTATATTTAGTGGCACCAAAAACAAAAACAAAGCTGAACTGTATTCTTTCACGCATTCAAAGTAATTAAGAAATTAAGAAATTATACAAAACTGCTTTTAGTTGTTAGAGGCCATACATACCCTTGGTACACCTCCTCAGGTGTTTTCACTTTTGCCTGATTAGTGCTCTTCTCTGCACTGTGTGGGTGTGTACAGACTGTGCTTGTCATCCCCCTGACTCTCCTGTTAGTTGTCTTGCACTGGTTATGCCTTGAACAACATACACCATTATAGTTTTTATTAGTACAAGGACTTTGGTGACCACACATAATTCCCTGCATGGCGGCGCCCAACTTCAACCTCAGCACAGAACTAATCAGCCAGAATAAGTGAAAACACCTGTGTGGGTGCACAGGGGCCTTTAGTGGTTTAACATCTAATCTGGAGGAATCTGGTGCTCAAAAAAAGTTTAAATCAAACACAAAATGGTATGGTCTGAGTCCTCAAAAAAATCAGTTCAGTAATAAATTTCATGTGTTTTGATAATTAATAGTCAGCTTGATTATTAGAGATTCAAACATAAACGAGGCTTCACAACCAAAGATGCAATTTTGTGATTCACTATGACAATGCGTTTGTGAAATTGAACAGAGGAGCACATTAAAGCATAATGGTTCCTAACCTGAGGGTCACGAGATAAATCTGAAGGGTCACAATCTAATAATTAAGCTAGGAAAGGAGAACATATCTGCTACAAAATATAAGATTTAAATTTCTCAAATTGTTTGTCAACAGCCTGACAAGGGAATCACTCTTTGTTTGAACTGATCACAACTCTTAGACATATTCAGCCTTTGATGAGCGGTTGTGAGTAGGCATTGCCTGACTATAAAGGTTCACCAGCCTAAAAGGTTGGGAACAAGTCAACTAGAGGGTAATATCAACACAAGCAGTGTAGGTCAATGCAGTACAATTTTATTATCATGGTTTTGCCTCTTACTACTGTCTTAGTGCAAGTGCAGGCATTGTCTGCTGTTGTTGTGGCCTTGACTGGTGAAGCTGTATGTACAGATCCTTCCCTTAATGATCACCAAAACCCCTTTTATGTATGTAACATTTGACTGCTGGACACTGATATAGATTCTTTGGCAGCACAGTGACTCAGTGGTTATGGCCACCCCCAGTTTGATGCAATGTGTCTCTGCCTGGTGTTTGCATGTACTCCAAGTGTACAAGTGAGTATCCTTCAGGTGTTTTTCCCCTATATTCCAACAACATGAAGGGTCACTGTGGTTGCTTACCTTCTTCCCAATGCATACTGAAATAGAAATTTGTTGATGTTGCCCATGGTAGCTGGAATATACAACACATAAACAAATAAGCATGTAATACAATGGACACAGCAGCAAAGTCCTTTCATGGGGAATCCGTTGAAGGTAAAGCTTGGAGAAAATAGCACCTTTAGTACTGATCTCCGTAAAATGCTTCTCTGAAAGTCATCATCAAATCCTGTCATGAAACTGCAAATGTCAGAATTACCCCAAACACAGCACTACTAGCTTTGTTTTTTTCAAACCATAGCAGTTTGGGTATCCAGACTGTAGTCGGCTTTCCCCTGAGCCCTGATAAATCCAAAGGCATAGATCTCTTCAAACGGCAGGGCAGTTGGTGCGAATACTTGATATGGGCACAGAGTTGCAAGCCCTCACTCACAAAGCCACAGCGTATTGATCTTCATGCATTATAGAAGCAGCTTTGAGACCAGCTGATATTGGAAGGCATAGCTTGCTCTCCCTCGGAGCATACACTAACATGCCCACTGGACCATAGCAGCAATAATTAGACACAGGTCCAGATGATAAACATATGGATAATACATCTATTATAGTATTGCTGATTGATAATTGTTTGTATGATTATGTTTGTTACAGACAACACACTTTTATTTGTCCTCTCTAAGTCCATCTTTGAAACTGTCAAAGGCTGACAGACTTTAATCTTAAATAGATTACAGACCATTGTGTCATTGTGGGCTTTCCATTGAATGCTGCATGCCTCACAGTATGACCTTACTGGTGGTGCTTTCAGCAGCCTTGGCAACACCTAACACTCCAAAGAATTGAGCTTTCCTGTCACCCACAGGTCAATGTTACATGAACTTGAATGTGTGAACAGTGACACCAGTGATCCCACTGGGGCAGACAAAAGCTGGCTTCCTCTGCACACAACACCACTGTGGTCATGGTGTTAGGGATAGTGAGGAGAGAGAAAGAGTGGAAAAAAGGAGAGGTGAGGGTGAAGGGATAATGGTGTTTTTAAAACTTGTAGTATCTGCTTCTATTGAAAAGCTCAGTTTTGGCTGTCAAAAAAAACAATAGTGTCAATAGAAGGCCAGGGGAGAAATGTATGTTGTGTGTGGGTGTGTGTGTGAGGAAAGTATTGCTTTTTGAAAACATTTACTGTAATTGTCAGGTGATGAAACTTTCTGGAACATGGCTGATTTGCTTCTAGTAATATAAAGAATCCAACGTTCTGTCACATCCAACTCACTATATGATGTCTGATTTTGTGTTTTAACATAGCCAAACGTGTCTTCTAAAAATCACCACACATAAAACAAATTTGCAGCAGCAAATACATTTTTTAGGAAATGTAATGTAATGTCGTCCCGGCAGATATTATGTTTCTTCAAAAACATGTTTGGCAATTCTAATTTCTAGGATATAAACATATTTTTGAAGGAGATGTAGCTCAGGTACTAGAGCATTTCAGCCAGCAATTGTAAGGTATGTGGTTCAATCCCTTGTTCTTCTTGTGCACATATCGAAGTGTCATAAGACACTACTCCCCAGATGTAATTTGCTATGGATTAAAGTGAATAAAAATGTGATGACTACACAACTATAAAACAGTGATTTGACTGAGTCTGTTGAAATGCTACATTAGCATTGTAGCATGTAGCATTAATCTTATAGTCATACAATCATGACAAGAAAGTCAAATCAATTTATTTATAGAGCAATTTTTTTTAAAAAAGCGTTGATCGTAGATCAGAGAGCCATTCCCTTTATAATGAGACTGGCTGCACTGAAACACAAAATAATAACAGAGAAACTAGGTGGTGACATAGCTGATTTTTCTTTACTTTCATGACTTTAATGCACCTTTTTGTGTTTACCTGACTGCCATTAAACTAAAAGAAGGAGGAGATGGAGAAGAAGAGATTTCAATGTTGGCAGAAAACTTTTAGATAAGGATCTAAAAACACTGGCGTACATCAAAAAATTTCCAACCATAAATTACATTTTCAAATATATCCACACATGGTCTTAGTCTAAGTGTAATGTGTAGTGTATGAGTGTGTCTGAATCTATCTGTCTTACATAGGAATATTTTTTATCAAGCTATTCAAATGTGTTCCCTTTTTATTCACACACACACACACACACACACACACACACACACACACAAACACACATACAAACAGAACATCCCTACGGCGACAAACTGTGTATGGCAGGGCAAATGCAATTTGCTTTCGTTTCAGAAAAAAACAGCATGCCTCTCATTCACCTGGCTGATGCATCCCTGCTCTGTGTATAAAACATTTAAATGGAGAGAGACAGGCATTTATAAAGCCGATATATTTCAAAACAGATTCTCCTAAGTAAAGATGATACTGGGGATCCTATCACATGTGGGCAGATGGAGGTAGGGTAAGGGGGGACAAGAGAGAGTTTTTTCCCCGAGAAGAGAAAAGTCATCTCTGCTCACATCACATCTGCCTCTCTTTTCCTGGAGCAGGAAGCTCAAAGCCTGCCTCTCCAGTGTTCCTGACATCTTGGCTCCGTTAATTGCAACATTTGCCGGCCGTATTGGTATTCATGTTAGGCCCTGGGAACAGATGGCGTTTAACTTTAAATATTACTAACACTTCCCAGCATTCTAAGATTCTGGGCGGGGGTTATGAGGACGAGCAGACATGCAGGTGAAATTACCACAATTTCCATAACTGCGTCAAAGAAGGAAATACAAATTCCAACTGTTGCAATTTCTGTGTGGGTGTGTGTGTGTGTTTTTTTTTCTTCCATAACCACCCTTTTTATGTTTGTGTTTCATCTGTGCATCATTATTCATGTCATGTTTTCTATATACTATACATCTGTATGTGTATACGTGTGTACACTGTATGTAGTATCTGTATCTCCAAAGAAGGTATCCACTATTTAACCTGGAAAACAATGGTAACCACACATTTTTTAAATAATATTGATTATTGCTATTTTTATACTGATATGTATCTTAAGTATTAACTATTTTTAATAGTTAAATGAACCAGTATAATTGTTACAAATGCTATGTACTCTATAATTGGAAAATGGGTGGTAAATAATATAATAATCATTATATGTAGCAGTGAATTACAATAAAAATATTGTTTTTAATCATACATACATGTTTGGAGGTGTCCTTTTAAAAAGTACTAAATGAATACATGAATACATGTCTTTTTGTTAATGTAAGACATCTCCTTAAAGCCAATAAAAGACGTCAAATATTTTATTCACTCACTATGAAAATCAGTATACATGAACGCTAGAGTGAGTATGAGAGCATGACATTTGAAAAATGTCTTATTCAAGAACGAAAAATTACTCCAAAGAGCCACAGCACAAAGGACGTCCTGTACAGCCTCTTGGTGAATGTGGATTCATTCTGTCTGAATGTGCTTAGAAATGGCTTTGAAATATATATGACAGCCCATCTGAGAGGGTCTGCAAATGCACTTAACTGTTGGGTAGTAGGAGAGGTGTTAGAGAGATAGGATGACATGGAATGACTGGAAGGCACCACAGAGGAGAGGAGGAGTGAAAGAGGAGGAGGAAAAGAGAAGACTAAGACCAGGGAGAATAAAAGCAAGCTGTTACTTTTACATAGTGTAGGGCAGAGTGGCTGCTTTTGATGACAGCCACAGGGGGAGTAGAGTGATTTGTATGTGTGTGTGTGTGTGCGTGTGTGTGTTCATGCAAGAGTGAGTAACTGCATTTCTCTGTTTGAGTGTCTTTGTGTTTCTCTGTCTGGCTTTGTAAGAGAGAAATAGAGAAAGCTACTGTTTTTTGTATTTATGTGTCTGTTCCTGTGTGTGTGGGTGTTTGTGTGCCAGAGAATGAAACAGAGGGGGAAAAAATATGCGCCACTATGAGTGAAAGAGGTCGATGTTCTTGAGCATGCACCGACATGTCACATCGTATTTGTCACATTCGAAGAGAGAGCACCCGTAGTCCCTGGTGCCCTGACCCTGCAGCTGGGTGGTGCTGTCTTGCTGTAGCCACACAACAGCCACCATCTCTGGGATTGTGGGGCTGCAGATCACTGACCCTCAGCAACCTCACTGGCAACCTCTGGAGTGCCCAGCAACCGCCTTCTGCTCATCCCACATATATTGAACTCTTGTTTGCACCACAGGGAGGCAGGAAATTGTATGTGTAAGCGCATCTGTGTGTGTGCAGGTGTGCATGAAAACGGCAAAATATTACCTCTCCCATCAAAATTAGCAATCATTTTCAGCTGATTGCTTAGCAAGCACAATGCGGTTTAGTGAGATTCTCCACCAACACTGCACAACACCCACCCACTGAAATGCTGCAGGTCGAAAACCGCAGGAGGTTATTAATCTATGAAAAGAGGTGATTGCAGTCTGGCTTCAGGTGAATCATCTGCTCTCTCTGTTCAGTACTTAACAGGTGCAAGAATTACTGATTCAGTTACCCTGGAGACAGCATTTTGAAAGGGCAGACGAAACCGCTCCAGGATCGGTTGGGTTGATGGGAAAAGGCTGCGCTTTACTGTAAAGTGCATGCTGCCAATGTAGAAAATGACATTTTGTGACAGACTTGAGCTTTCTGTGAAACAATCAAGTGAATACCTTTGTGTTTGTTTGTTGAATACCTTTTTGAAAATAACACTGTTATGTGCATATTATGTCCACTCATAAATTATGCAAAAGTGCACTGTGACAAATAAAATACTATACTATACCTAAACTTCCTTATGCTTTCCTCCTTCACCCAGCAACACATGCTGCGTGCTGTACATGCTGGTAGAGAAGAAGCAGGCTCGTGTGTTTCACTACTCCCCTCACAGATTTAAATTTCATTTACATGTTAGACATTTGTCAAATGTGCTAATTTACAGCAATCACAATGTGTAAAGCTTTAAGGGATTCAGAGTCCTGTAACAGAATGTTTCAACAGGAAGGATGGCTTTTATTGAACTGTTGTGGGAATCAAACCTGTGTCTTCTAATGGCTTCTCAACCACAATAGTGCACCCTGCTAGCCCAGCAAGCTGTTTTGCCATCAGATTAACAAGAAAGGAGGGGAGGTGAGAGGGAAAAGAGAACAGGGAATCGCAAAAGCTTCTGTATTATATTATAAAGGGAATAATGCTTTATTATGTTATTGCAATGTGCTTAAAATTGATCAGTGTCTTCAGGTTCTTGAGCGTTTACAGGGGCTGTTGTTCCCTGTGACAACACTTGTTCCAAGTATCTTGTTGCGCAGTATGAACACACATACACAAAATCACTACATAAACTAAAGAACAGTTTTCTGGCCAGTTCAGGCAAATGAACAGACTGGTCATTCTGGTGGTTTGCTGGGCTCACCTCTGGGCTCTAACCCTAGCCAAAGCAATTACACAAATAAGCCTCTGCAGTTCATTCCTGCGTGAAACGAACAGACGTGCCAGATACCTTCGTAATTCTAATTGAGAGAAAGAAATCTTTTTGCAGACTCGCACCTCTAAACAATGCCTCCCATTCGAGGAAAGCGGTTGCTGTTTGCTGTTTGTTGCTGCTGTTGTTTTGTCCTTCATGTCAAGTGTTTACATCAGTTCTTTAATTAATGAGCTTTTTATGAAAACTCAGTTTAATCACAAGCAGAAGGTCAAAAGCTGTTTATGTATTGTGCTGTCGTGGTGATAGAAATCTCAGATGTGCTGTTCTCAAATATAGTTTTAATTCATCTGGTAATAACCACAATAAAAGGCACCTTGCATGGGAACAATATGTGTATGTAAATGTTTTTCTAGTATCCTCTGACTGAAAGGCAATCATGCATGCAGCTGCAAAGGCTGATTATTATAGCTTTTGTTTCTTAAATAGAATGGTTGGACCTTGTCTCTATTATGAGTGTGCAATTCCAGGACTATGGGAAAGAACACTTCATACAAGAAGAAGAGAAATCCAGACCTTTAATGAGTTTGGAGTTTGATCATATAAACTCACCAGAAATCAATAAAAATCTATATTTTTATATTAACAGTTTATCAAATGACCATGTGTAGTGTGTCATTTGTAGTGATGAACCCACAGAGAATTATCATTTGACTCTGCAGTTTCCCTCAGCTCTAGAGCGCTTTCAGCATTTTTTCATTGTCATTGTTTTGGCTCGCAACTTCACTGTTTTGGTTCACTCTCACCACTCTCATCAACACCTTTTTTAGCCAAAGCAGGAAGCTGTTTTCAGTGAAAAACTCTAAACACCCTGTACGGTACCTGCCAAGCACCAAACATCAGCCAGACAAAGTTAGCGACTACTATACTATACTAGTACTAATCTATATAATTACATACAGCACGGATGATTATTACTGTTGCACAACACGCTGATGCTGTGTGATCAGAGACGGTTCAGGGCGTCTTTGGTGTGACAATCCACAGAGAGGACCCGACACAAGGTATGGTGAACATAAGGGAGCATTTAGACGCTGGGTGTTGGTGGAGACCAAAAACAGAACTAAAAGAAAGTGCTAATGAAAGCTGATCTTGCTCGTATCTGCTGGATGTGAAAATAAGTAAATAATTTCACCATATCAACTTTATAAGGTTATAATATGTCAGTGTTGTTTTTACAGCTTGTTTGCGCTGCCCCAAGGTGAGAGAAAATCAGTTCATGCATGTTTAAAGTATTTACAGAGGAAATAACCCAAAAAATGATAAGGTGACTTTGAATTTGAATTGCAAATGAAAAATTTCACTTTCTGATGAAATAAAATATGTAAATGTTGGCAGGTTGGTACTTTAATTGTAGTACATTGTGTTAAGATGTTAGTTCCTGAGAATGTACACAGATAAAAGAAAGTGATCTAATTCTGGATTTAAAGACATGTATATTGGCCATATATCTGTCATTTGTCCTGCCAATAATTCCTTCACTGAGCTACAATACGAATTCCCTGCAGGATGATTGAGTTGTAACAGTAGCCATGACTCTTAATGTGTCCCTCTGTTTAGGACTTGCCTGAATAATTTATGCATGAGTAAAATGATCAGTTGTAAAGCTTTCAGAATCAAGTGCGATTTCCATTTCTGCAACAACATCCTTCAAGGGTCATGACCTTTGCCTTGTGGTACGATACCAGCTTGAAAATGTGAACTGTGGATGAAAACAGAATAGCAGGGAGACTTGGAGGCAGAGAGACAAATGACAAAAAGAGACAGACAAATGGAGAGACAGATTCAGAGAGACAAAAGGGAGTACATGTAAGAAACAAAAGAGAGAGTGACAGAGCAGTGGGAGATATATGCTGTTTGTCAGCACAAGGAGAGCGAAATGTCAGTTATTGTGCTGCATCAGTGAGTGATGGCTGCCATTATCCCACCCAATGGGTATAAGCAGACGATATTAGCACACTGTTTCCGCACCCAGATGAAACAGGCAGAGTTCTCCACAGTGGGGATACCCAGAGCCAGCATGGAAAATGGAGTGTGAAAGCATGTGAGGCATAAAGATTGGTGGGGGGAGATATAAAAAGACTGGGAGGAAAAAAGGAAATAAAGAGAGAAGAAAAGGAGCAGGTGTCGCCACGCACAAAAGACAAAATCACAAGAAGGGTAGTGTCAAAAACAGAAGAAGAGAGGAAATTATTACAGGAACTGAGTGTCCCTGTTGCTTCAGAAGTTCCTGCAGTGTTTTAAATATAATGGTCTCTCAACACAGACCACACAGTGTGATCTGACATCCACTGAACAAAGTGGCTGAGGCAGATATGGTGGTGTGGGGCACTGCAGTGGGATGCACACAATGAGAGTTGTAATTATAGAACAAGCACACCTCACTAGCTCTCTCAACACAGAGGGAAACTACCTGTAATTGTTTCAGCAGTATGAATGGGTATGTGTGTGTGTGAGAGAGAGTGAGTGAGACAGAGCGAGAGAAAGAGGTTCAGAGGTGGTAATGCATGCAAACTGTATGGATTGAAATCCAATACACATGGTATCATGCAGTGAAATCAACAATCATATGCCTCTTTAGGGTGAAAATTGTCCCATGTTCCCAGTTGTGCTCTATTTTGTACCTAGAAAGCACCTAGACCTGATGCAGGACCTACTGTGTGAAGAAACCATTTCTGACATTTAATGCTTATAAAGATCTCCATTGAATATATGTTGAAAGTACAGACCCAACAGAGGAAAGGAGACCTTCACAGTGACAGTTCCAGAGGATTTAATGTTGATGTCTGGCATAATGTACTAAAAATACACCTTATTGTACACTGATGGACTGAATTCTGAAAGATGTTGCAGAACAATTGTTTTTACATCAGTGCTCCAGATGTGAAGGTGTTCAGGGTTTTACTTTTATTGACATATTTTGGTTGTTTAGATGCAACAGTACTTTAAAAGGTATTAACATATAACAATTAAAGTAGGAATAATCATCTTTGGGAACCAAACATATGTAACCTGTGAAGTGAGGTCACAAGTAGACATAGCTTTGTTTTAAGAAGTCACAATCTAAAAAGTTTAGTAGTGTTTAAAAAACATCAGTAGAATTCCCGACATCCTCCTACCTGTCATATCTAAGTCTATGTCACAGTCTCCCACAAATTACCCATCCCATTCCTGCTATCCCCTTAGTGACAGTGACACTAAAGGGGATGTTCCTTTTCCCCCTATAATAATAGATAAATTGACACCTTGAATAGGTAGTATATATGATGGCTATTTAGCCTGAGTCCTTTAGGGAGTACAAACTATTGGTACTTGTATTTTTCTTTTTATGTACTGTGATATGTACCTTTTATCTATATGTGCCTATATAAATCTGTGTATATATACACATATTAAACATATATGTTTAACATAAAATTTATTTTTTACTACTATTTGACTGATGGCAACAGGTGTGTTCAATCACGTGTGTTTGTAATATGGATTATGGGTATTTAAGATGGCGACTCTGTATTTATCAGAAGTCTGATGAAGAGCCTTGTGCTCGAGACGTCGCAGCTATTAAAATCCTTTTAACAGGAGCTACTTGGTGTGTGGATCTATCTATTTCAACTTGAGCTCTGTGATTCCCATCGGAGGGCCGAGGTATGACACATATTTTCTGCCCAAATAAGGGATCCAGTGGGAGAACCTGCCATATATTTCCCCACTGTAAATTCCTCTTTCAAGCTTTTCTTTTTATGATATCCCCAATATTCTTCAACATAAAAACACGACAGTCCCTTCGATAATTTAACTGTATGATACTATATGGTTTATGTTATAGCCATCAGTTTTAATAATTTCTGCTTCATTTCTGAGAAAAAAATGCAGTTGCTCCGGGCGTCTCATATTGCCGTGGGTGTGTTAACTTTGGATTCAACTGAAAACCCAGTGCGTCATTATACAGATGCCAAGGGTACCTTTTGCATGTCTATGCCGGAGGGTTTGACAAAACGTGGGTATTGCATGACCTGGGAATGAGAATGGGTTGGGCATTCAGCCCCACTCTGTATGCCATTGTTGTTCTTCCGAATAATTCCATGCTCTGCACAAAAAAAATCCTTAGAAAACATGCAATCAACATAGTAAATGTACTTTACTGTTATGTACTCAAGTTTTTTTGCTTCTTAACTTAGTATAGACCATAAACACAATCACTTTGCTCTGTATTTGACAGAACATACCAACTGGACAATGCGTGGTCCATTCATCCTTTTTACTTTTTGATTGCCGAGCAAAAATTCTCTAAACCCACACCTAATACTGTACATGCAGTCATCACACTGCACATTCACAAGTACAGTATATAGTTTTTATGCCCCCCCCCAAAAAACCCTGGTAATGCTAATTGTTCTACTAACGAGATGAATCTGTGCCATCCATCATTGCTGGAAGCTACATCTTGTCTGACATAGTATATAGAAATGACAAAGCTAGCAAATTAGAGAGGCATTAGAACACAGGATACATCCAGGATATATCCTAAGTATTGATTTGTTTCCTTTATGCCATTTTCCAAGGCGAGGAGAAGGACCAGAAGGTTCTTACCATAGGAAGTTTTAATAGAAACCTCCTGTGATTTAAACTTACAGGGAAGAGATATTATTTCAAAAGGCAAAATACTATAATAATAGCATTGCTTTTTCATTTGCTTTAGCAATTTATTGGCCTTAAAGGCTACATCTTTTGGCAGATGAAAGCATGAGTAGGTGGGAGATTTAATGGTTGTGGTTTTATTATAAGCTAGAGTACAATTGGGAAGTCATGTTTGAAAGCCAGGCAAAATAATGACTGAGTTGGTATTGATCAATAACTCTGTCAAATCCCGGCAGAGAGGCTATACTATGATTGTGTGACTGGACAGTAAAAATCATATTAAAATCTTATTGTCTGTTCAATAACATTTATGACTAAAATGTAATAGTTGATGCGACAATGCTAAACCATTTTTTGACCAAAAGTATTTGCTATTTCCCTTTGCAGTGCATAATAACCCAACATTCAAGGGAAACAAAATATGTTTTCCGGATACTCAGAAATGCCATTATTTTCTTGGCACCAACAGGACAACATGCTGGTGTCTGCGTGCGGCAAGATGAAGCTGCTGAGATGAATCTGCCTCAGTAAGTGATTCACAGTCCCCTAGGCCTTCAATCAATGCTATTTTTCCTCTGAGATTTGTAATGGCATGTGTAATGGCACTTTTTACTTGCTTCCCTTTGATGGGGAAGGTAAAAAACAAATAGAATGACTCAGGAAATCAAACCATTATCAGAAAATGTCATGGTAAGTCAGAAGTACTGAGGAAATTTGTACATTTTCAACAAGTAGCCCAGGTGCATAAATCTTTTGAAATGCTGCACTGTCTTTGTCAATCTTGTCCACAATCCAGTGCAGCACAGATAAGGTTGAAATAGCAGTGGAATTCAGACAGATGAGTTTTAGCAATTTTATAGTGAACCAACACATAGTTCAGCCCACATCTAACCCCATCTCAGTCCATTCACCAGCTGTGGCTCACCTACTCTGTCTCTCTCCCTCAGTGTCTATCTCTATATGAAACAAGTCAACAATATGAAGGCAGCAAAGCAATCAAAACAAAGACCTCGCTGTGTACATTTGATTGAGAACTGAGGGGAGGTGAAGAGAGGTGAGGCTGAGAAAACTGTAATTCTAGACTACAAAGACTTCCTCTCATGGGAAAGGTGGAAATGAACCAAAAATGGCAAGGTGTCAGCATCAAAAGGAGATTATTTGCTTTCAGCACTGGAGGAGGGCAGAAGCACAAGTCACATGTTAAGAACTGGAAAGATGATGTGGTGGCACCAGGAAAAATTATTTTTATTTCAACCTGTTTCTACAGCCAGGCACAGGCATAGATGGATTACTGAATGGGCCTACCAGGGGCCCAAAGGGTCAGGGAGCCCCTGGGCCAGAGCCTCTGTTTGAAGTGACTCTTAAAATTTTTGTTGGAAAGTCAATCTAAAGATTTATAATGACTGCAAAGAGACGCAATACAACCATAAGGAGACACAAAACGACTTCAAAGAGATGCAAAACAACTACAGAGAAACTAAACGACTACATGAAGACACAAAACAACCACAAAGAGACACAAAACAACAACAAAATGTCATTTTGCATCTCTTTGGGTCTGGGTGTCTTGCTGTTATGTAAGAGGGGTGGGGGGCCTTCTTCATGTCTGTGCCCAGAGGCCCTCATAATCCATCTATGGGCACAGTGCACACAAAAACACACTGTTTGGTCTTTGGTTGGAAAATATTGTTTCAGTAGCAAAATGTCAGTTCCATTAACTGGCAGATTCAACGCCTCAGTGGTAACGTGCTTCCTACAGTCAACATCAAACCTATATACTTCTGTGTCTTTACCTCCCCTCCTACCTTGTATTGTCTTGAAGTGGTGACAGCTTGGCACAGCAGTGAGAATCTGATTGCAGGAGATGATTGTGCTTTTCCATCAACACAACAGGTGAATGCATTCATTGTGCATGTGATTGTACGAGTGCTGACAATTGGTTTAAAAAGATCTTTTTCCTACTATGTCTGCAAATGATGCTATCTCCCACCTTTTCTCAACCATCTCTCCAGTAACTTTTAAACACCTCCTGCAGACATTTCTGGCATTTTTCATCCAGAGAATAGATGTCGTGGAGTTTCATTTTTGGGAAATGAGAACAGCGTATGTCTCTTACTTTAAATCCGCTCCATTAGTTCAGTGAACTCCGTTCCTCTCTGTGACGGTTGAATATGTGTGGGTGACAGTACAAACAAAGGTGAATCGATGCATTTCCCAGAGGAAGAGACAAAGAGAGGTTGAGAGGAAGACAGAGAGTGAGAGAGAAAGTGAGAGAAAAGACTGAGAGATGAAGGTGGCAGCACGACATAGGGAGTGTGACAGTGTCATGCAGGCTGGTTTCATCGTTTCTCTCCAGCGCCCTAGGGAGATCATTAGCTTGCAATATGGAGTCTATCAATCGTCACAGAATACCGCTCTCCCCTCCGGATACATGTCCCGTCTGTCTGCCTCTCTCTCTCTGTCTATCTATCTGTCTGTTTGTCTACATGCTGCTCATAGATGTACATTCACGATCATGAAAATCTAGTTAGCAGGAAACTGGTTGCATGTGACCTAGCCCTTGGGGGTCTTTCATGCAAAAAGACAGTAGACTAAAGAGTAGCTGTTATCCCCTCACTACACTCTGTGTGTGCTTGTCAGTGGCCTGTCTTTTTATTTAACTAACTTGAGGTTTAGGATTATATACTCCATATGCTGAAGTATTGAACTGACAAATCTAGTAAATGTTGTGAGGACCCATATCATGGTGCAGAGGCAGGTATGGCAAAAAGGCAATTTACTTGGTGTTTGCTCAAAAACAAGGTCGGCAACAGGTAGACAGTCAGTGAAGGCAAATTAAAGCTAGGTGGCACAACAGACAATCTGGAAAATGAGTGAAGCTACTGCATCTATAGGGAGGGGCTAATTAAGGGGGAAGGAGGGGCAGGTGTGCAGGCAGATACAAATAAGGTGACTGAGGAATGATGGGAAAAGCTGGGAACAACTGCTGGACAGAATGGGCATGGATGGTTTATGGTAAATACTAAAACATAGCACTTAATTCAGGTCATAAACAACGTCAAAGCAGGTTCATAAGATCCACGAGAAACCAAGATGGCGACCCTGTGCTCTGTGAAAAGACAAAATCGAACATTAGAATTATGTGCTAATGCTTATAAGAAAATAGAAATAGACACAGTCTCTGTAGACTCCTTTTTAAAGACGGTTCCTTCATACAGATCATCAATTTTCACTTCACTCACTGATGAGATAAGAAAAGAGGAGGTGCTACAGGCCATCCAACAGTTGGGAAAAGCCTCGGTCCAGACGGTCTGCCTACTGACTTTTATCAGTTATACATTGATGAAGTCTTAAACCTTCTCACTTGTGTGTATAATGAAGTTCTAAACACTGGCTGTATGGGGAGAATCTTTTTATCAGGGTGTTTTGTGTTTATTGTGTAAAAATGGAGATGATGCTGATATAGATAATTACAGATAATTATCTGACTATTATGAATATAGACTATAAAATATTTGCTAAAATAATTATTAATAGATTAAATTATATATTAGATTAAATTATAGAACAAATGTGCAATTAAACAGTGAACAATCTATGTATTTTAAGATAAATTATAGACAAAGCAGAAGAAACGAAGGGTTTTTGTATCACTAGGCTCAATAAAAAAAGCTTTTGATTATATCTCCAGAGATTAGCTCTGGGCTGTGATGAAGGCATATGGCTTTCCTGGTACCTTTATTCAGATGGTGAGATGTCTGTATGTTAAATCAAGTGTTTGTGTAAATGTTGATGGTGTTTTAGAATCCTTTAAAGTAGAGGGAGGTGTGAAGCACGGCTGTCCTTTGAGCGCTGCTTTATACATATTAGCCATTAGTCTTTTAATCAAAAGAACATCAACAGCCGTATTGCTGGTACACATGTAGGACATGCTCACAAAGTTACAGCCATTGCTTACACTGATGATGTCACTGATGAAATCAGCTGGAGATGGATGTTTTAAGCATCTGGACTGGAGCAAAACTAAATTATAATAAAACAGAAGGAGTTTGGAGCGGAGCGGAGAGTGAATAACTTAAACAAGAAATTAAAATACTTCATTTGAACATCTGTAACAGAGAATCTGGTGAAAGAAACTGGGAGAAAAAAACTGTGTGAAATTAAAGAAGAGGTGAAGAAATGGGAAAACAAAAACATTAATTTCAAAACAAGAGTAAACAAGGTCAAAACCTTCATCTCATCCAAACTCCTTTTGTTAGCCAACATTCTTCCTCCACCCAACAAAATGATAATCAAACTAAACAGTGTGTCAACTTAATTTGGGGCACAATCAGGGCAGTGACCAAAAGAGAATTAATGTATAAAAGCAAAGAATACGGGGGTTAGAAGCAGTCGAGATTGATAGTAGATTAAAAATTGCTTTTATTAAAAATGCTGCCATCTCTAGAAATGCTCTCTGGGTTGGTGATCGCTCCATGTGGCGAAAAAGATGAGGCAAAGCAAGATATGGCCCTTATTATAAATTATTATATGTAGATTTTATTACAGAACACCAGCATCTACAGATAGACTGGTGTGATTTAACTAGCAAAATTATCTTTAGTAAAATTAATGATTTTAAACATGGGGGGTTAATTAAATATAAAAACTTAACTGATAATAAAGGCACAGAGGTGATCAAAATATAAAAAAATAAAAATCTGTCAGAGAGCATTAGAGTTGTCTGGTGGCTTATTTCTGTTGGCAGATTCCTGTGAGAGCTGTAGTGTCATGGAGCTGTTATGTAAAAACTAAAGAATGTCCCATGATGTATTGTGATGAAGATGAAATACAACAGCATCTTTTAATGAACTGTTACAGATCACAGGCAATACTTTTCTCCTTCCATTCCTTCTGAGCCGTGTGTCTATTTGTATTGGAAGGGAGTGTGGAGATTCTCAAGTTAATGCATTTAGCATTGTTTATGGACACCTCACCTTGTATGATGTCCATTGCAAAGCATTTATAAGATAGAACATTATCAAACCTCTAGGTAGGAGCTGTATGTATAAGGAACATCATTATTGCTCAACACTTAAAGCAAGGCCTTCTACTAAAACCTGTTTCAGCACTGAAGGTTACTTGAATTTGTTTTGTGCAAAGAACAGAGGACCCTGTGCAAAAACGTAAAAAGCTTTCCAACTCGCATTGGTCTGCATTCCTGATGTATCTCTGCAAGTTGTTCAATGCTGTCTGCTCTTTCTGTGACAGAACCACAGAAAGAGCAGACAATGTTTACAGCATTTCAGTCACCTTGTTTTTCTTTTTGTTTTTACTCTTACAGCACATTAGCTTTATGAGATACATTCAGCTGCACATCTGTAATTCTGCCTTTGGAGACGTCTCCTTTTCCTCAGTGAAACCCCTCTGGGGTACAGTACAGTGCAGAGTACAGTAACTGTTCATTAATGAAACCGATAGCATCCTGCAGATTACCATACTGCTTTCTTCTGGAGAGACCTCTTGATCTAAGAGTTTGTTTAAGTTTACTTTCTCTAATTACACAATGCATGCCTATTGAGCTGTAGTATTATATCAGCAAACTTAATGCCCAGTTCAAAGTGAAATTCAATGAGCTGACATACTGGAGCGTTGCGCTGGGAGTAGCTGAGCGGAAATAGACATATGACTCCGAAGGAATGGAAGAAGTATTGCGAGGCAACGGAAAAGTATTGCAACAGAACGCAAATTTTATTGTGAGAAAACGCGAAATATTGCAAGGGATAGCAAAACATATTGTGAGCGAATGCAAAACATATAAAAATCTTGCTGTGACCTTTGGGGGCCTCCGTAAAAAAAATCTTGCTGTGACCTTTGGGGGCCTCCGTAAAAAACAGATATGCCATGGTACTAAATTAAACCAAATAGTTATTGACAGTAATTGACCATTGACATTGTCGTATAAAGGGTTTGCTGACCTCCGGAGGAGGAGAACTTTGGATAGATCTCAGCATCTTCCCAGGAACATACTGACATTTGATACGAACGACCGAAACTGATATCTCTAAGCACTTTTTAACTTGGCACTGTATAACATATTTATTATTGCTTTTGAATGTCAGAAAAGTATAGAAATAAACTAAGGTGAAGCTGTATGGAAACACCCTTAACAGAATTTCCATAATATCCTTTCAATGGATGCATTTGTGCAGTACAGTTTGTCTGTTGGGATTTTTGCCTCTCTTGACAGTTTGCAGGTTTCTGTCCTCTTGTTAAAATAAGTTTGAAGTCCATATAGAATTACAGAGTTGGCTCTGAGGATCTGTGTTAGCTCATACATTATATTACATACAAATATTATTAGGGGTGGGACTCTTTGGTTTATTGGTCTATATTCAGTTTATTTTTTTTTGTTTTCCTATCTTATCATCACCTGGGGAAGTATAACTGTACCTCCCTGTGTGCCACAGAATTGTTCAGTGCATATGTGAAAATTTAATTTCCACTACAAAGTGGAACTGTAAGCAAGCTGGTGGAGCTGGCAGGTGCACAACTGCAACAAGGATGGGAAAATGTTATAAGTTCGTACAGGTTGTTTTATTTCACTGACACGGGTGTGTGCTCAAGACTGCTGATGTTGAAGTTCATTTGGTAGATTGCTCTGATTTTTCTTTGAACATAATTGATGCTTAGCTAACTATTATTATTATGCATTTATACTGCACTGTTATATACTGGCATCCTGCTACCACTCCCCCTCTCCCACTGCATGCTGGGATAGGCTTCAGACCCACCCATGACAAGTACGTATAGTTATGGATGAATGGATGTAATAGTCAAGTTCAACCCCACTCCTCATGGTTATATTTTTTGATTGTTTCAAACATACATATACATACACTGTGTTGCCCAACACTGAAAGCTACACCTCTGTAACATGTTCTCTCACACTGCACAAACTGCCAGGTATTTTAAATACTTTTACAGCATCCTCTCATGTAGTTTGGTCTGACATTTAGAAACTATGCAGAGATAGGGCTGTGTTTTCCAAAAAGAAGATAATGCACCAATGACCCTAGTGGCAAAGAGATGAATGTGTTCCTAATTGGAAAAGGATGTCACACACACACACACACACACACACGCACACACATGCATGGATTCACAAGTACACAAACCCACCGACAGAGACCCTCTGGGAGGTAATCTCTCTTCCTGTTCCGGCTATGCCTGGCCAGCCAAGCGAAGCTGCCACCTCATTGTGTCCTTCTGTACCAAGGCTTTGTATGGTCTTCCTGCAAGCAGAGAAAGAGAGAGAGAGAGAGAGAGAAGGGCAATTTGGTCTCCACCAAGACACACATGACACACACAGACACACAAGGCTGCATGGAGCCTGATGCCCTGCAGTATAAACAAAGAGATTTTACAGAGGCTGCAGCATCTGATTCACAGTCTGCTATTTTCTATGTGTGTATCTGTGTGCGTGTCTTACCTGCGAGTGGTTGCTTGTATGTTTGTTCAAGTTAATGGTTTGACAATAAAAGTAGCTCAAATGTGCCATAGTTGAGCATTAAAGACCAGCTGCTCTGGAAGAAAATACAAACGACTGAAGAATTCTCAGCAGCACTGTATTTTCTTGTACATTGTCTTTTTAAAAACGCAACATAAATAGAGACAGTATGACGCATGGGTCAAGAGAAACAAAGTGAATCAGTCAAGAAGGTTGAGACAGGTTGAAATACAATATGCTGTACACGATACAATGGAAGATGTGGTGGTTGAAACAACAAAAAGACCAGGTTTGGAAATTTCAAGACATAGAATTTCTGCTCTTTAAAATATCAGCTGTATTATGTATTTATTGCTGTAATATGTGACAACATGAAATGTTGCTTCAAAAAGAAAAAACACAAATGTGAGAAACGTTATTCTGATTCCGCACATGCGGCAGGCAAAAGGCACTTGGAGGTCAAATAAAAGGAAATGAGCCTGGCAATATGAAACACTAACTCACGACGCATAAATACATGTTTAACAGATATCAACGACCCCATAAATGTAAATTAAAATGATATGTGGGAGCAATAAATACGCTGTTTAATGGCTTTACCCCTCCAGAAGGGCCAGAAGGTTGTTTTTCCTCTATCACGCTCCCTCTTTTCTCATGCACTCACAGAACAATTTCATCATTAACACTGTTTGCATACAAAAAGCTAATTTCACCAGGTTTTGTTCTGTTTCATATCATTTACTTCAGTGTATCTGGTATCCAGCACCCTCTTACTTTACTTTCTTCAGTTTTTCAATTTGTTTCACCTAAGATGTTTTTAAAAATTCATTAACGTTTTGCGCAAAACACTTCTGGGAGTCTCATATTGATTTCTTATTAATAGGTTGTTTGTTGTAATAAATTATTTTGTTCTTAAGGCAAGGAATATGTAAAGTTGGAAAGTAGTTGGTGGAAAAAAAAATGGCCCCAGGTGCCACAAGCAGTAGGGAGGAAAAATATGAATGTCTTTATTCATTTGATAAAAAACAACACTGAGGTAATCGTTAACTGTCATTTTCGACAACTCATGAATGTATGGTCGTTCTCACTCAGTTTTACTCCCTCAGTGTTTTACTTTTGATCAATATGCGTGTGTGTGCATGCATGTGTGTTGTCTGTAATAAATGAATGATACTACTGACTATACATTTTTATGAAATTGAATTGATATAAATATAAATAACACACTGCTTAGTGAAAGTGTCGTACAATCAATACGGCCTTGTCCCTTTCAGCTTTTAGCATCTGCGAATGTTTGCGGTTGTGAGTGTTAGGAAGAAGGATAGAGTTGAAGAAACAAGAGTGAGTCAAAGGAAAGGAAATGCTACCATAACTGCATGACAAACAGTAAGTTGTACAGTGATTCCTTGAAAAGAGTACTTGTCCAGCCTGTTCTCATTCCCTGGGCGTCAAATACAGACATTTTGTCACACCCCTCGCCGCCATATGTACAGGTGTCTTTTCTGTATTAGACACACATGGCTGCCAGAAAGCCTTTATGAAATCAGGAGGTGTGGTTGGATGGGCTAAACAAACCCAGGACTTTCACCCAGGAGACAGGGCTTCGTGAACCATGTGAAACCAAAAGTTAATGTGGACTTTACATCGTTTCTGAAGACGTCTCCTACTAACGCCAAAGGGTAACTTGGGGCGAGGGGCGTGACATAACGTCCTTATTTGACGCCCTGGGAATGAGATCTCAAGCAGAGATGAGTAGCGGCCTACAGAGGTCTGGGAAACTCACTTCTTTCTAACTCCACAAACCCAGATTTCTTTCATTTTCCAACTTGTGGTCTTCAACCCCAAGTGACGCAGACTCAAGTGGCATCACTTATCATATGCATTTATCAGACTTTGCACAGCTCCCTCTGGAGCCACAGAAGGCTTTATACTACTTTTTTCACATTTGCAGTAGCACTCCACAAGACAGACAGACTTTGATGTGTACAATCGATGGAGTTCCCCTTTAATGTAATATAGGTTGACACAAAGTATTAAGGCAGTGGAGTCTGCAAATTCCCTGGCAGCTGTTTAAAAGCTCATACATACAGGGGGTGGACAAAATAACAAGAATATGTGACAATACATTGCAATCCAGTACAATATCCCCTTAATAAATGCTACCTCTGACAGGAGTTTATTTAACTCTATGGTATTTTCTGAGGCTGTAGCTTGTGTTATTGTTGTTTTAGATTAGCATTATATTGGCAGATTTCTCTGCTATTTTCTCTACCCTCCTGCACACATCCGTGCTAAAAAAAAAGTGCAAATGCTCACTCACAGTAACATATTACCATAAGGAGATTATTTAAATATTTACTCAAAGGAAGGAATTTATTACTTAAAGGAAGACTTGCAGAGTGAGTGAGAGGGTTATAAGTCTGGTTGTTCAAGGGAACAACAAGAATTAGGGATACATCCAGGCAGATATGTGCACTCATACACACACATGCCAGACTCATACAGTACACCCACAGTAGCATATCTGGAGCAGCCTAGCGGCTCTTGTTAATGCATTATTGGAGCTGCCATCCTGATTCAGTCTATTTACAGCCTTTTTCAAGTTTGTTTACTGCAGCCTGTAACTCATGCCAGCAACAGACAGACCATTCCTCTCTTCTGCACATATAACTTTTACTGGGCTAACAAACTGCAACCATCGACAGGGATGCAGGTAGGCCGGGGAGGGAGGGAAGAAATGGAAGGAGAAAAGAAAAGGAAGGATTCATGGCTGCTTGTAAATTTGTCCATCAGAGCTTTCATTCTTATCAGCTACATTTGCTCTCTTGGCTCCACAATGAGCTGTCTAGACTCCATTCCAAATGAGTTCAATTCTACCCTTCACACACAGCATTTTTAACTTGAAATGATAGATGTTTTGTTTTGGGAGCGAGGAGAGGGAGAAAATAAAAGAAATTATGTGTTTTTCAAGCTTCATTAGTGGATGGATCCTGTTTCACACACAGGCGAGACTGAGGAGGATAAATGAGAGGTAACAGAGAAAAGGCTTTAGAGATGTGAATTTATGCAAAACCACAAAAAACTCACCTTTCTGCCGCACCAGAATCCCACTCATTAGCTTTATGAATTTAACATCATGGTAGAGAAAGCCAGAGCATTCAGTCGGCCTGTTTGTTCGGAGAGCTAGTGATTATTGTTTATTACTTCAATAAAAGCCATACAATCCTCAGCCTTCCTGCGCCCATCTGGTATAATGACAACTTAAATATTCAGAGCTGTGCAGCCATAAAATAAAAACAGAAAGAGTAAAAAATAAAGTGTGTGCAGTAGCTGGCTAGCTTCCCCCCAGGGTATTTATTTATTTATTTTCATACTCCTCCAATTTTGGATTGAGAAATGGACTGGACATTTAAAAGCAGGGGCTTGGCTCTTCAACAATGAGGGATAATTTTTTTATTTACCTGCCTGCATGCACATATGCACACCCGTACACACTCCAACAAAGTCACATTCACATACAAACATGCACACACCCACACAAGTACAATCATACTCTAATCACATGCCCAGAGGACATGACATAACGAGATAAACCACCACAATTTTGCATGCACAATAATTACACCAAAGTATCATACATACACTGCACCAATTAAGCTAACACAATTAACTCCAGGGCCATGGAGGATGTTAGAGGCTTGGTGTACCTTATGAGAATTTGTAGCAGGTCCCAGTCAATCCTCATTTCATATAATTCTTCCAAGTATCATGTAACCGTCTGCATTGTGCACCTGTGGAGTATTAGGAGGGCCATTTGGCTCTGATTACATTCTCAGTCTCTGGCAGGCACTGTGTTTTGTTGTCTCTGCCAAACTGTTTTGCTTTTGCAGGAACACTTAGTTCACCGAAGCTGTCTCTCTAGCATTCTCTGTACAAACCTTTTTACACTCTGCGCCATCTCTTCACCTCTCTCTACTTCCTCTTCACGTCCCTTCTCCACCCTCTGTCTTTCTGTCTCCCTATGGCTATAATGAAGGACACTGTAGGCGATCGATACCTGACAATGTGGCAAAATCATATATTTTTCCTCTTCTCTTAGCAAATTCAATTTGGTCCTTAACATTCCAGTGGCTTTAATTAGATGCCGACGGTAGCAAATTGCAATTTACATTTTTATAGTTTTTCGAGTTAATTAGCTTGCTCACTCAGCCAGACCTGACTTGTTTATGCCCCCCCTCCCCTTCTCATTCTGTCCCCTTGTCTACTTTTTGAGGCCTCTGCTTGTGTTGTGTTTACAATGGAAAAAAGCTTAATGTGACACAATTCCTTCTCAATAAACCAAATAAAACATTAAGCCTACAAACACTTCTTTTATTAGCCATTTAGAAGATAGCTAGTGTGTTGCTTTGACTATATCAAAAAGTTTCCCAGCCTCACCGATGTTACGTCCCATTGCACAAAAACATTTTAATCATCTCTTTTATGAGGACAGACCTTATAAAAAACCAAGTAACTTTGTTCTGGATCTTTCCTGTTAAACTCTTTTGTTCAACTCCTTCTGACAGACCACTGCTGTGACCCTTTAATGGCATCAGAGTGGAAATGATTGTTAACTATTTCTTATTGATTTGGACTAACAGTGTTGTCCGTGTACATATGTACAGACATGATTCTGTTCAGCAGTTTATAATTTTACAAATAGAGGACAGCACTATAAAGTTATCAGAGTGGCAATAATTTTATCTTCGTTTGCAATGATTGTGAGGTAAACAGTAGAAATACCACATCACGTTACAAATGTATTTATTTATATGTGTGCTTGCTCTTATTTGATTGGCCAGAGCAGTGCCTTGTTGGATGAAGTTGCATTGTGTTGCAGTGAAAGTTAAGCCAAGTTCCAGACGACCCTGTGGTGTTTTGCCAGAGCCCTCCGCATCAGCACCCTCGCTGCATCAACGGACTGGCCCCTTTCAACTGAATACATTTTTTCACACAGGGCTAATGTTGGTCTGAACATGCCCTTAGACAGCAGTGGCAGTGACAAAAGAGGACAGTGACTACCACTCTTGTATGTGCATGCAGCTATTTGCCACTGTCACCAGAGTTGATGATCACTGAACTCTTCAGGCTCGCTTCTGCAGCTTGCCGTGTAATCATGGCAACTATTGGAACCACTACAAGGAAAACAATCCAAATTATACCCAGTAAATGGTATCTGAGTACTTCAAATTATCTATATTACCCCAGTTTTCAAAGATATTAATGAAAAAAAGGGCTTGGAGCAACATCAGTCGCAAAGTTAGATTATCCTTTATTTGACCTACAATCATTTTTTAACCAGTCTCTCTTTTTTGTTCTACAGCAATGTATGGTACAGTAAACGGTGGGTCTGCATGCATGTAGCTGGTAGCTGCAGCACAGCACAAATGTCACTGTGTGACAACCACTTGCTGTCTGAAAGCTCCTTTACTAATACATCCACTCCAACCTTACAGTAGGTTCAGTTTAAAAACTGTAAACTTCTCTTCAAGCCAAAACACACCACGGTTGCCCCAGAAATATAGACCTCTGTAGAGCTGACCCCTGCCAAAATACAGCTGACCCGAACTGCTTGCAGCATTCGTGCAAAGAAATAAGATTGCAAAGTGAATGCTGTGACCTAGCATTGTCAAAGAAAAGACAAGAGACAGTATCTCCTTGTGTAACTTGTCTGACATTTTCTTGTTTCTTTATCCCAACTCATTATCATGTTTATTCTAAAAGTAAACCTTCCTTTTAGATGACAGATATCCACAGGAGAGAGAGAGAGAGGTGAAGGGGGAGATAAAGCAAGAGATGGGAAAAGTCTGTGAGTGCAAGCGAGGTAGATAGAAAGAGAAAGACAGCGGGAGAGGGGAAGAGTCAGTCAGTGCGGGAATCAGCCGAGCAGACAGGCAAGTCACCTCTACTGTCAGTCATCACTCCCCCCTGTGACCAGAGGACTAAATGAAACAAGGCCTTAGAGGTCCTCCATGTTGTCTTCTGTTTCATCGTCTTCCACCATCACTCTTCATCTCCTTAACAGACATCAGACATTTAGTCATGGAGCACTGCAGACTGTGGGGCTGGTTGGGGGACCAAGGGTTGCTGACTGCCAGAAGACCATGTAAGCAGTGACCTCCATTACAGCACAATTAAATGACTCGTGTCCTCCTCCAAGGTAAGAGAGCACTTGTGCTTGACTCTCCCCCTCTTCTTGTCCTTCCATCTATTCCTGCTTCCACCACCTCACTTTTCTTCAACACCATCCCTTTGTTCCTCATTAAAACATCACATCCATTTAGTGAAGGCTACTCTGACATATTGTACAGCATGTTGTTATTGTGTGACTAAGGCTATTACTTCCAGGGCCTCCTGAAGGCAGAGAGGACAGACAGGGGCTAATGTCCATTTTAGCCACTAATTGCTGGTTTATGCTGATAAAAATTAGGTCAGAAGTTAAAAAACCCCAAAGATTCTCAGACATTCTGGCTGGTGGCAAAACGTCAATAGACAATAAGTTATAACCTACTGCTGTATGCTGCAATGATTGTGGAAATGAGGCAAGTAGAAGCTTTCTATCACATGACAAAGAGACAGTAGGAGCATCAGCATTTAAACATCAGCTGTCAGATCATTTCATGGGCCAGAGAAACCCAGAGCGCATTTGTTCTTCCTGTGTGCTTTTAAATACCAGAGAACAAATGAATGAATCAATCTTTCGCTTACACACAAGAGCAGTCTTTGCCAATTTAGGAAAGACAAATAACCTCGGCTGAGATCTTTAAACAAAAAAAGAAAATGTTGCTGGACCTGCTATCCACAGCCTAAATTAACAGAAGCAT
Organism: Siniperca chuatsi; assembly: GCF_020085105.1. Taxonomy (NCBI): domain Eukaryota; kingdom Metazoa; phylum Chordata; class Actinopteri; order Centrarchiformes; family Sinipercidae; genus Siniperca; species Siniperca chuatsi. The sequence continues at coordinate 17,572,342 of NC_058056.1, forward strand.
CGTGGTGATGTGGTGGTGGTGGTGGTGGTGGGGGGGGGGTTCTTTTAAGTTTTTGAGTACTGAGGGTGCAGAAAAAGGCCTTAATTTTAAAGTCTGTGGGGATACCTCTACACCCTGCAGGCTGCATCATTATAGGCAATGTTTTGGTGGAAAACATGCCCTGGGAGAAGCTCCTGGCTCTGAGATTACGGTGTTCACACAGAATCTTTGAAAGCAAACTTTACTGTTTCTTTGGAGTTTCCGAAGCCTCTCTTTTCTACACAACCCCTTTAATGGGTTATGTGCTCACCTCAATCGGAATTCACCTTTCTCCTCTAATTATAGACTGCTTGTTTTACCGTAAGCCCAGCTGTGCTGAAGTTATTCGTCGTATTTTCCTGACAGCTTGTTTCTAGTTGTTTTCAAGTACTCTTCAGTTGTCCTAACCTTATTTGGCTTCACACAGATTGGTATTGCTATAACTAGTCTGTCCTAAAAACTGAAAACCAGAAGCATGAACACAGCCAAAAAGCAGCATAATCTCTGCCTGAGGGATAGAGGGAAGAGTGTGAGGACAGGAAGAGAAGGGCCTCTGACCTGATGTTCTAGTCCCTATCTGCTAATTAGTCCTATTCACTAACCAGATGCTTATAATTAAATTTACATGCAGTGGTGAATAGCCGGATGAAAAAGAACAGATCCATCAGGAGGCCATGGAGGAGGCGACCATCATATGGTGTGTAAAATACACAAGAACATAAAAAGCTCATTAAGAGAGGCAATAAAGGGAAGAGACCCCCAGAGCACTTCAAACACCATCTTGAGCTGTGCCCTGGAAGCATTCGCCCACTTTCACCCGCCTCCCTTCCTATGTCAAATGTTCTCTCCACCTTTCCTTCTGTCTTTCCCCCGTCTTCTCAATCACATTTGCGTTAGACTGTCGATTTGCACTCCTGCTCTTTCATTCTGCACCTGTCCCACGGCAGGTTGTTTGTTGTCACGCAGGCGATGTGCGGCGACCAGAGGCAGACCCTCTTCCCTCTGGAGATGTTCAGAGGAGAAGAGGGGAAGAAAGAACAAGCTTCCCTTTAATGCAGTTTTGGCACAGTGCCCTGGCTGATGAAGCTAGCTGCAGAAGGAAAACAACAACACCACCCTGCAACAAAAAAGCCTTACCCGCTCACTTACTCCCACTTCGATGCTCTGGCTAGTTAATTATTGCTCAGAGCTATTTAAATACACCTAATTAAAACAAATGTAAAGTAGATCATTAGTTGAAAGATGTCTGCTCCCTGCTGTAGGGGAACTGGTGGGAACCCTAGATTGCTCTCTGGTCAGTGACCGCTAATATATTCATTAGGAGCGAGGCCGATAGAAGAGAAACTGTTTTCCTGTCGATTTTGAAAAGATTAATTTTCCAGCGAAACACAGCGGCCAGCAGGCTGTGAGCTGATCAAACAATATACATATAAAGGGCAGATCATCAAAAGTAAATATCAAAGGATCTGACCGCCAGAGGTCTAATTGCTGTTATTTTCCATGAGGTCTTCCCCTGTTTTGTAGATAAATAAACTTGAGCACCGATGAGTATGGGTATGTACAGCGAAGAACACTTACCAGGATGTAGGAAAAGTATATTTAATAGGCCATTTTGATATGTCATAGCAGGGAGCACAGGTGTAATTAGTAACATTAATAATGATGGCTCAATTTTGTTTAGGTGTTCCAGTTTCATGCTACTAAGCTTGCTCATTGGCACAGTTTACTGGGACACTTAAGTGGAACAGAGCCATCGTTAGTGTATGTTATTAGCTACACCTGTGCGTTTCCTGCTACGACAAGTCAACATGTCTGCTGTGAAAAAGGTCTATTGTGCTGTAATGACTGTCTGAATTTATTTATATGTCTATATACATCAAAGCTTCCTTTAAAGTAGAATATTCTGCTTTATTGCAATTTGGGCAATTTTTGTAGTTTTGGTCACTGTTTCTGTTGGTTATGACATTGTATTCTACAAGTTACTTGACAACCAGGCAAGAAACTCGAGTGGCCAAACACTTATAAACAAGCCAACAGATTAGCCAGATTATCTGCCCTTTTATTTGGAACAGAAAACTTAAAATAAGGTCATCCGAACTGTTAGTAATAATCCCTCATTGCACAGGAAAACTGTGTTCATGCACAACTACGTCAAGTCTGACGGAACCAGAAAGTAATTAACTCAACCCTATCACCAGACAAGAACTGATATGAACGATTCGGCAAAACCCCAGATTACATTAATTTACGATGGTTTGCCATGGTTATACATCCAATGCCAGCGTTTTTAAAATTCATGCTGTCTACAATATATACAACTACAGCTCGGTTAAGGTTAGGGAAAGATTGTGGTGTGTGGTTCAGTGAGGTAATCAGAGAAGACCCGTTCCACTCTCCAGTAGTATGAAAGCCTTTCTCCTGTGTCAGCCTTTAATTAACTATTGACCGTGCCACCAACAGGAACCAAGCAGCAGTAGACAAAAAACCTAGACTAAAGGCTAATTGCCTGAGAACGTGATACATCCCTTAAAGGCCTTTTCTCTGCTCTGCTCATCACTTCTCCTAGTTTAGGCAGCATTTCAAATCCACACTCAGATGAGCCTGCTGCAGCCAGCACACACCGTCAACAAGTTCATTCTTCCCAGAATCTACGGATTTGTCTGATCCAAGTCTGACAACAATTACACACTCACGCAGACGCTGCCAACACACTCATTAAAGCATCTCTGTGTGCACACACACACACACACACACACACACACACATATAGACCAGTGTGTGTGTATCTGTGTAAATACTGTACCTGTATGACTGAATTGGCCAAGACAAAGCAAGTCAAAAATTTGCAAAGGCATTACTGCTGGCATCATTTGCATCACCGTGGAGGGACACAAGCATACACACACACACAAAAACACAGCATATATGTACACACACACAAGCCACAGGGACCCTGTTTCTACTGCCCAGTCTGACAGGGGCCCATATGCAAAATACACCCACACACAAATTATAAATGCACACAGGGAGAGAAACAAACAGCCTTCCAGTTATGCACTGCAGCACACCAGGGTCTGGACCCTATGGACTGGAAGCTTGAACCACCAACAATACGCATCTGATAACAAGTTTAAAGTTCAGTTTTAATAACATGACATCCCAAACATGATTAATTTGGTGTCTTTTTTACCATATGATTGTCTATAGAATCTATATCTTATAACTTATATATGATGTAAGCTACGATACAGACAACACAGAATAATTAAACACTGAGAAGAGAGGTGTTGTGAGGACATGAGATAATTAACAAGCATAATCAGTCTATCATTACATTCCCCCATTAGATATAACCAGCTAATGCAAATTAACAATGATTATGGGGGAGATTTTGTATTTTTTTACATGTCCATCGTTGTCTGTCAATCATTTTCATTTACGTATGTGAAGAATAATTACCACCTGCGGTACTAAACGTGTACAGCTCTGCTTCATACCCGTAATTACAGTGAAATACTGCTTAGCACACATTTGATTGAAGGGCCTATTGGTGTCAGCCATCCTCCCACTGCAGAGGTACAGTACAGTATGAGCAAGCATGCAAATTGTGTACAGTATGTGCAGGCCAGGGTGGCGGATAAAGCAAGATAGATAATTCAAAGGTACTAGGAGAGGACACACGCTTGGTCCGCTAGTCTCCACGGTCTCCAAACATGTCCATACATTTTCATAACTGGTGGGTGGACCATTGTTGGAACAGAAAGTGGGCAAATGGCTCAGTCATCATGAATATCAATAAAAGATGGGGAATATGACTGTACTGACGTAGCAGGGACTGGGCAAACTAATTTCCAGCACTTCCAAAGCCTAAACTGGACCACAAAATTTCCCAAGGCTCATGATGACTGTTCTGTTTAATTCTTTACTGGGCCTTAATTATGTTTTTCACAATGTTTACAACAGAGTCCTAATCAAGTTTCTGCTAAGACTATTAAGACCTAATCAGCACTATGCTGTTTGGTATGAAGTACAGTATGACATATTAATTTGAAGGTATGAATGCTTAAAGGATGCACAATGTCAGACAATGCAAAACAGTTGATTACAGTCTAATTGTGTTTTATCACGTTAGCACATTAATTGTGCTAATGATTGTGCTAATGTAATCATTGTTAACAATCTCGACCATTGCTAAGAAGAATGGCAGCGCACTCCACACTAATTTAGGTATTTGTTCAGATTTTTGCTGGAAATCTGCAGGTTTGTTTCACAGCACAAAACAGAAAGTGGGTTTCTGTTCTTCCATTAAAAATGGAACTAAAGCTTTGAGAGTTTTTCATGGTAGCAGATGGTGGAATAAGTGAAAGGCTGATGAAAAACTCACTTCCATGCTTGAGCATGTTTATCCTCTTCAGACAGAGAAAACCTTGCCATAAAAACTTGCATATGTGTGACGAGAACTAATGTGGTTTATGTGAATTTTACTAGCAAATCAAGGCTCTCAATCATCTTTTCCACTGTCTCATTTTTGCAATAGTTATACCAATGTATCACTATTTATTTGACAATGATATATTGTTCTTTAATAATGTTTGATGTAGCACTTTCACAAGAGCACGCCAGTGTTTTAGTATTGTACCATAAAGTTTAAAACTTTAAAAGTCAATTTTTAAAATGTATGTCACACCCATACTATTGACCTATGTTCTGTAAGTCACCCATATAGTCAATAGGATGGGTCGAGCTAAAAAAAACCCTAGATTCTACAAGTCCCATAATGCAACTCAGTAGTGTCTTTTCATCTCACCTATGGATGGAGGTGGATACTGCATGGAAAGCCTTGCTTACAGCGGTACTGCCACTACTTAAATGGGCGCCATCTAGTCTGGTATCCAATTCTCATAATACATCCATGTTTGGATCCGCACTGCCTGGTAAGCACCAAAATCTTTCAAACTTAATGTGAAAGATGAGATAACTTAAGATATCTTTTCATTCATACTGTTACTGATATACATATATTTATGTGAGCTTGTGTTGTGGGTATTATCAAATGTTTAAAAAAATGTTATCAAATGTTTTATGTTCAAATCTGTGTGTGTGTGTGTTTTACTTGGCTGCAAGACAAATTTCCCATTGGAAAGTCTATTTTGCAATATCATATTATTTATTTAATGTGCTCATCAAGCAAATCCGATGGAAAAGCATTAACGTCTCAGAACTGGTGTCAGTGAAGTAGAGTAAGTCCAACTGTGTGGTTGGAATAAATGAGAAAAAGGAAAGTGGTCTTTACCGGTTGGCTCTAAGAACAAAGGAGAGCCGATAGTCGGCCTTTCCACAACAATAGAATTATGAGCAGGATGGATGGTTGAGCCATGACATCAATATCTACTTATCCATGTGTCCATCTAGAAATCAGCTGAGAGGAATGTGATTAAAAGGCTGTGTGAGTCATGCTTTCAATTCTATTGATCTCCTTATATAAACCATTACTGGAGCCTCGAACATCAACACTCACATGCATGTCATATATGAACACACACAGGCCAACAGACACACACACACACACACACACACATAGATCCACCATCCATGTCTATAACTATCAATCTGAGGTAGACTGACTGACGACCTTATTTCCTCTCTCTCCCGCACACACACACACACACACACACACACACTAAAGTAACACAGGCTTTCATATTGCTGGGGCAAGCTAGACAGCTAGTTTGCAGTGAATTTAAAGCAATAAGCTGAGCAGTGGCGAGCAGCTATTCCTGGACGTTAGGTGCACGGCCACTGCCGGAAGATTTATCTCCTTCACTGAAATTTCATTTGGGGAAGGAATAATAAGGCATAGGAAATGAAAGTTAATCATGAATCCTCTCTCACTTTCTCCCTCTTCTCTCTCTGTGTGACATTGGCTTTGAGAGCTTAGCTGAGGCCTGCTTTATTTAGTCGGGAACCTTTTGTCTTTTTCCCCCGCCCTGCAACCTTTTAAATGCTTCATAAATCAGAAACAAGGCTCACACTTCTGATGGTTTGTTGTCCCGCAGAAACTAATTACGATGAGAGAGCCTTTCCACTAGTGAAATAAACTACAATGAAATGGTTCACCGTCTAACACCCATTAGAAAGGTGGGCAGGTTAGAGACCATAAGGAGAAGATTGGAAAAGGATTCAAGATGCAGCTGTAGTGTGTCTTTCCTATTATTTTCTTTTTTTCTTCATTTCTAGACAGAATCTGAGATTATGTGGAGGAGTGTTATATATAGTAATACTGTAAATAGTGATAGAAAGTAATTATCAGTGAAATCTAGTTTTTTATTAAATCAGAAACAATATTACCCAAACACACAGAGCAACTAACCATGTTATTCTCCAGTTAGGCTCTTATTCTGGATGAAGGAATAGTTTACCCCAAAATGCAAACTCAGTTGAAAGTCCAGCTTCTAACACCACCAAACACAAAGCAAACCTGTCCATCTTAACCTCCTACTTCAGTTAACAAGGCATTTTATTCCACCAATAAACCATCAAATGTCCATCCATGTTCTCCAGACAGGTCATGCAAGTGTTTTGAAAGTAAAGAGTAGCATTTGTGGGGTTAACTCACTGTTTGTTCATAGCTTCAGATGAGGGTAAATGGCCTACATAATGACTGAATTTTCATTTTGTGGTGATCTGCTCCTTTAAGCTGCTTGTACACTGTGATTCTACGTCTTGCCATTATTGGGCCAGTTTATGAAAGATTCCCCTCAGCCTGTGGAGTCCCAGCCACAGCTAAAATATTTCAACACAAAAAGTGTGAACATGTGCAACTTAACTTTTCTGAATAATTAGCAGATACCTCCTGAGTTGGCATAAGCAATATTTCTGATATTAACATTAAATGTAATGAGTTTGTGTAATGTGAAAGGTTCACTAGTATTGCTGAACAAACTGAGAATTAACATCCAACTCTGAAGTTCTGCGGTATTTAGTTACTTTTTGCTCTTTGTTTTGGCTTTCCAGCCTGCATATACTGAAGACTATTTAATTTATTTTTAATCATTACCTGGATGCTACTACTTCTAGCCACAGATTATAAATGTTCCTGTCTATGTTAACATTATGTTTAATAGACTAATATTGGACTCTGTTAAAAATGTACTTAACCTGGCCTTCTCTTTTGATCACAGGTTATTCTAAAGCAGTTATGCGGCATTTCACGTGTAATTGAACAGGGCCAGAAGTGCCTACATAGAATAGAATAGATTTCTTTCAAAGACGAAAGAAGCAGGAGAGAGGAAAAGGGAATAAATTAATTGAGAATTAATTTTTTAAAAACAAATTAATCAAGCAGATGACTACTGAAAGGCATTTTTTATGCTTGTGCCTCTACAGTAACCTACAGAGCAGCCAAATTGAAATAACCTTAAAACGACCTCGGGATCTGCTGCTGCTCTTCAAGTTCCCCAGTAAAACATTAAAATACACTTCATGCAAATAGGTGGAAACATGCAAAAAGACTCCATATTAGCATAGTGGAGATAGGGCTGTTTATCACTGTAGTTTGTGAAAAACCAACAGCATGTTCTTCTAAACCTGGTTTCCCTTATTTAGATCATAAGGTCTAGACATTTATTCAGGCAAACATATAAGCAAAGCCAGATAAATACACTATAAACACCTACTAATGTGTTAGATGGAGTGTAGTCAAAAACTTGAATGCAACCATTAAGCAGCGGCTGATGAATCCAATTTTCTTTGAATAAAGGAAAGCTGCTGTCTGTCATTCCTCTCAGCAAGTCACTTAACCTGAATCACTTGTGTAAACACCCTGTGGGATAAATGGGTATTATCTTAGAGGAGGCCAAGAGCTGGCAAAGCAGAGGGGTGATGGAAATAACTAGAAAAGAGCTATCGCTTCCACTTCCTGGGCAATGAGGATGGCTGTAATGAGTATTGGTGTGTGTATGTGTGTTTGTTCGAGGGGGAGCAGGAGAAAGATCGAGAGGTGGCGATTGGGAGAGCGAGAGGAAAAAAAGAGAGAGGGAGAAAGAGATCACTGTGATGAGGTGTCTGAGATGCTGATGTGTTTTCAGCAATACTCAGCGTAAAGCTAACAGTTCTCTGAGCAGGGTGCTTTAACATATATGCCTCCTGACCAAGTCTGATTGCTTCTCAGTGATGTGATTGTGGTGAGCAGGGCTGTGATTGGCTGCTGTGTTTACCTTGGGAGTAACCTGACAGTTAGAGAGAGGACAGAACACTTTCTTTCTTTTTCTTCTCTCCCCTGTTGGTCAGTTTGATTTCCTTTTGTTAAAGGGGCACCACCCATTTTACACATGAAGAAAGAAGAAAATATGGTGTATATTTTTAAAATTTCAAGACTCCATATTTGTAACAGAAAGCTTGTGAAGTCACCATATATGTGGGCCTACTTCCTCCCTCTTTCCCTGCCACCAATTTCCTGTTGCACCACAATTGGATACTGTTCATCTCCCACCTCAGACTCATCTCCAATTATAACTAATATAACTATTAAGATCATATTTTGCAAACGCAAAATTCAAACTCTTGTAGTGTCTGGGATAGCTCACAACATGGTAAAGATGTATCTTGGAACTGCTTGAACTCAGCAACCAAGAGCATGAATTCTGTGACGACTCAAGGGCTTTAATCTCAGATCCCCAAAACTTCAAGTATATTTTTATTAGCAGTAGTATCCCTTAGGCATTTTTCAGTTTGATTGCCTGTTGCTCTGTAATCAGTGCATCTCTTTTTACCTGTCACTTGTCCCTATTCCCTCCGTGCCGCCCTTGCTCCGCTATCTGTTCTCTCCTGCCTGGGGCTGAGTCTCCTGCCTTATGGGCAAGCCCTGTCTGCCTGTGGTAGCTAACACAACTCCAACACATGACTCAGTATGACACAATAGACACAAAACTGTTTGTATGTGTTTATGTCCTGCATGTGTATGTGCGTCGGCATGGATGTATGTGTACATGTGCAAATAAAGATCTGTGTGCATTCTCAAGTGTGTGTGTGTGTGTGTGTGTGTGTGTGTGTGTGTGTGTGTGTGTGTGTGTGTGTGTGTGTGTGTGAGTAAGTGAGTAGGGAGGAATTTGAGGCGTGCATCATTTTCCAGGCAGACAAATATGAAAATGCATGACAACTCTTGCATGACAGCCCTGTCATCATCCATCAGTCAATCAACTTTGCAACACATACATGCACACAGAGAGCACGCACACACACACACACACAAATGCACACATCATGCAAATGTAGAAATATGCTGATGGAATGTCATGTCATTTATTATCCAATATACAGCAGAGAGAGAAAGAGAAATGGTGAGAAACAGGTTGAGGGCTGAAGAACTGAACATGACGCCTCACCAAACCTGCCTTAAAATCAGATGGCATTTAGGCTCGGCCCAGGGTACGAAACCATTTTACTCCTCATTTCTGTTCATTTGGGCGTCACTGGATGTTTGTAGGTTGTCATATTGTATTCTGCTCCATCTTTGAGGACAGATGGGGACAGGAGCTACTATCTAGAGGGTGAAGAAATATGGTCAGGTGGATAGAGATGGTGAAGGAATGGAAGAACTAAGTACGTAAGTGAACTTTATTTGTATAGCGCTTTTCACAGAGATGAGTCACAAAGTGTGCACAGTAAACGGGGTCAGATGTTAATTTTTTCTGGTAAGTAGGCCTACATTTAGTTTTTGCCTGTTTTTCGCTATCCAAATTTAGCATCCCATTTAATATCACAGTTAACATGAATTACGGATGCACCTTGATAACCTAGCAAGTTAGCTTCACCCTCTGGCTCCAAAAAACAAGATGGCGACAGCCAAAATGCCAAACTTCAGGCTTCAAAATGATAGTCCACAAACCAATGAGTGATGTCATGGTGGCTACGTCCACTTCTTTTATACAGTCTATGGTCTGCAGCCAACAGCCATTTAGCTCAGGGCCTCACTCCTGTCTCTGTATCCTGAGCGTAAATCAGAGCCTTAAGCAGTTAGTCCCTCTGCTCTCTCTTATCTTTGAGCCATATATTGCCTTTTCCATTCAGCAATTTCCCCAAACTTAGCCCGCCTCTTCCCTCAAGACTTATGAAGATCAGGTTTTATTGGTTGGGGTCTCCTACAAGTGGATTCAGAAAGGTATGAGAGGGACAGGAGGGAGGACATATAGATTTATTTGCAGCAGAATTAGAGGAATGGGTTGCCTATTCAACCGGTATCTTTTTCAATTGTACACAGTAGATATCAAACTGGAGCTCCACTGTACTGTGGAACTGTTTGGGAAAAGGTCACAGTGCTGCCTCGCTCACTGCATACAGTCAATTTGTTCAGTTGAAGAGATTCAATTCTCAAGCACAAGCCAAACCAGAATGAGAGGACAAGTGTGGCATTTAAAATGTGTCATCATGCTTCACTTACTCACTTTAAAGAATAGTAATTAGTGTGATTAAATGCCATATCTAAAACCACAGAACTTGCATGCATATTGATTATATCATTACCATTTGCACCACATCCAATTGATTCTACTCCCAGCTTGATATTTTTGTAGGAAGGCTGCAATAATATCCTTTGAGTGACAGTTGGTTTCTGCAAGGGTGAGATTGGAAAGGCTGTTATATGCTAAAGGCGTGGCCATATAGATAAAATATGGTTATAGTCATTTTAAATATTAAATGTATTATGCATGGATGGCTCTCATTCATTTTGTGCATTTTCGAGTTTGATAATTCCATGTAAATGAACTGTATTTTCAGCCCTAGTAGGAGCCCGTTGTAAATGGAACATCAAACGAACATTGCCATCTTTCTGGGAATAATCACAAAACCAGCGGGTGAAATTATTCTGAGACTCTGTTTTATGGCTGTTTTTCATCCTAAATTACATAGCTTGAAATTCAGCTTATTGTAGTTGCTATTTGTAAAATATGAAGCTTTAGTTTCTTAGTGGGGTTAATTTTTATGTTGAAGAGTTTTAAAGTTTAGAACCTCAACTTTAAGAAAAAAACACAAAACAAGTTATTAAAGAAATGTGCAAGATAACAGATACCTGAGAAATCTTTTCTTTCTATTCTATTCTGTTCTATTCTATTCTACTTCCTCCAGTGTGGAACAGTAGCAGTGGTGGAACAGATTGGCAGAGCCCTGTGAGAGCAGAGCAGATTCACCATAATCTGCTGTATGATGTCAGCGTGTTATTGTTCTCCTGGTTTGAGCCGTGATTAGACAGCAGATTGAAGACATTTGTTGTATGCAGTCCCACAGATTACTGAGACATGGTGACAAAAAACAACAAGCACTGCCAGCCATACATCCAAGAACGTTGGGGGGTGGGGGGTTCTGCTGCACAGTCATGATAGAAAAATAAAATGCCTCGTGCCAAACACGTTTCAGTGACATCATGCAAACTGTTTACAGTCAATAGAAATTACACACTCAACTACACATTATGCATTCATACAGCATAAAAACCAATCTTCAAACAATAAAGACAGAAAAATGTGTTTTGAAAACTGTATAGAGGTTCTAAAATAATAGCAAATAAAATTCCTGCACAGATGAAAGAGCAAATCGCCGAATGTAATAAAATAAATTGGTAAAGGTGTGTTGTAGGATGAGGCCATGGCAGATTATGCATCAATCTATACCTTGACTAATGACATGAAAATTACATGTTCATATTGCATTAGCATACACACAAATTCACACTCACACACACATGCATTAACGAGGCTTACAAGACCGTGCTGTCCGTGACAGATCCATGTATACATGAGCTAATGTTTGTATGCATATGCATGTGTGTGTGGGTACACGCCTTCATATGTGTGCTTGTGTGTTGAATGTGTGTCTGTGTGTGTTACTGTCTGTGTGTAGACGTGCATGAGTGTGTGTATACAAGTGCCCAGACACGTACGTGTGTTTTCCTCCCCCCGTCTAGCGCTCTAATAGCGTGTCCCCTGGATTAAGTGATATAAATGGATAGCTTTTCCTCCTGATGCACCATCCACCTGCAGGAAAAATAGGCCCCCTAGGGGGAACATCGTCACAGAGGACCAATCCTTCCTTATTGCCCCCCCCCACGGAGGGTGGCATTTAAGAGCCACTGCTGCAGTCACCAAGGATCAGCAATGACGGGGAAGAGACAAATGGAGAGGCAGAGGCAATCAGCAATTCAGATCAATCTCGCTGTCAGAGGATGTGGGTCATAATATGTATCTGTGTGAAAGGACAATAGGATGTGCCACCAGGGGGGAGCGAAGGCAGAACTTAGTAGCAATTAGTAGCAAAGAACTGTGTGATCATTGTCAAGCTAAATCAGTCTTTTTATTTTCATTTTAAAGAAAAAACACTAGTTAATTGGTGTGTTTTTCTGTTCAATTGTATACAGTAATGACATTGTGGGAGGATATTCCCATGCATGGGTACAGTAGCAGAAAAATGTTCAGCTATCCAAAACATCACAGTCAGTCCTGCAGAGCTTGTTTTCAACACTTACTGTGGTACATTTCTCACACATGAAGACATCCATTACAGCAGAATGATTCCTCCACTGAAAATAGAATATGAGACCATAATGCATGTTGCGTTTTGAGTTGAAAAGACTTGAAGCTTAATTTTTCTTCAGTGGAGAAACTCAAGCTCCTGCTCTTACCACGAAGTATCACTCTCCACCGCTACATGTAGAGCCAACAAGTTTACCCCTGTTCTCCAGGATAAAAAGGGCATTTCAGGACATTTAGGAAAATCACTACCTGAAGCAGAATTCAGCAGCTAAGGGAAAGTGGATTCAGCACAAAAGTAGATTTCAGGTCTTCATCACCAAATAATTTATGATTTATATAACCAATGTAAAAAAATGTTTATTGTTCATCATTGCAGAACAAATTGTTAAGTATACAGAACTTGCTCTCTGCAAGTATTTTATCTTCACCAAGTCTATTTTCAGGACTTTAACCAAAATTTTAATCATGCAAAAGTTTCTAATTTGGATCACAACATCTTCATGCCACCCCCTCCTCTGTCTTCCTCCTGTCTCCCTCCATCACCTCCGCACCTTCGCTCACCTCGCTACCACACATCAGTAACAATCTCATTTACCACCCCATTAATTGCTGGAATCCAGAAAACTGGTGAGAGAGGTATGTGTCTGTGTGTGCGTGTGTGTGCGTGTGTGTGTGTGTGTGTGTGTGTGCGTGAAGTTTGCAGGTAGCAGCAGTATATTGAGGGAGGAAGGTGAGGCAGAGAAGCTACCCAGGATGTGTCACTGACAGTAAACCTCCTGCTTGTGCTGTAAAACCACTCTGGGGCTTTGCTAAGGAAAAGAAACTCCTTATATACACTGATGCAGCATGTACTAAATATTAGTGGTCCTTATTCTTTCCATAAAGTGTATTGATGAGATGAATCTAGGAAAAAAAAGCCATTTTTCCTCACTGATTTCCCTTATTAAAACTATTAATCACAAAGGAGGAGACGTAGATGAAGAGCAGGAGAAGAGTTAGACAAAGATTTTTAAAGTCTGAGACAGCTGAGATGTATTTCAAAGAGTTTTATGTTTTGTACATTCAGTTAATACTGAACCCTGCTTCAAAAGCAGTGGCCTGTTTTTTCCACCCTATCATATATATAGCTGTACAACAGAAACACACACATATCTATTAACACACACAAATTGTCTTTCTATCTCTGCATCTCACGTGTCATCGTGTCGTCGTGTCATCGTCTCACGCTGACACGACAGACAGACACTGGCAAACACACACACACACACACACACACAAAAGCAAAAAAAGTAGAGTGGAACATTAGCAAGGGGCTATTAATGAAGTGAGTCCCTGCTGCAGTAATGAGTGTGCAGATTTAACTACATTAGCATCCCATTCCTCCTCAACAGTGCATCAGGTAGGGCATGACAGCGCTCACAGTCAGACACATTACAGTTATTTGTTGCAACATTGATCCAAGCATCAGGATGCTGCTGCTTTACTAGCAGATAGGATGCAGGGGGAATTTTGCACTGAGGTACTCTAAGTTCTGCGGATTCGCTTTGAGCTTTGTTTGTATTTGTGGTAATGCTTTGAGAAGGTCTGTTGTTTGCTGCGGTGTTTTCCTTTCATGAGCATCACAGGGGAGACTTTTCTAATGTGAAAATGAGATATAAACTCTTTGAAAGGACAATAAAGAAGGCTTCTTTTTCGAACAAAAGGTTGCTGGCATAAAAGCAAAGCACACAACTGATTAAATCATTATTAAAACATTTAAATACCTTTATTTGTTCAAAAATGTATGTTCATTGTGTGTCATTTTTTTTTGGAATGACATGCAAACAAAAGCAAAATGGCTCAGGGATGCCAAACTTCACAGTTCATCTAAAACAAGAAGATGCCTCCACTCAGTTATAACATCCACATCTTTTACTGAAGATATTTTTGCCATTTTACCCTCACTTTACATACACCCATGCTCTCTACAGGCAGATGCCAGTTACATTTCTGGTGTGCAATAACTCTAATGAGTGTCTCTGCATGCGGGGCACATCATGTGGATACTTGGCCATGAAATGAAAGCATAATTACACCAGGGAAGTGCTTTTGTCTCTTCATTTTCTCTCATCTTCACTGTTCTGTGCTCAGTTGCTCTCAGGTGGCCCCAGTTCTTACGTGAATGCACTCAAGGGCAGCCTCTCCCTGTCTCTCCATCTTCCTCAGTCTCTCTCTCTCACATACTCACACACACACACGTAGACTTCCAACATCCTTTGTAACAATCATTGTCAGGGCAGGTCTGATTAGAGTGAAAGAAATTGAGAGAAAGGATCTGAGTGCATGATGGGCCTGAGTCCTGGATAAAGGTCAAACAGATTGATGGTTCTAAAACGCTTGGCGCAAGGACGCAAGGTTATGACATGTTATATCACTGCTGTCGCTGCCAATGCCATCAGCGTTGTCTCCATCAGTGCGAGTCTTATTTCCAGAAAGTGGCAAGTGGTATATAACATTCCAAGGCTTTTGCAAATTGTTCTCTCGACGGTTCAAGTTGGTATTTCTCTCTCTCGCGCAGGTTTTAGTTTGAGATGAATAGGGATGTTTAAGTGGTGGTTCGGGACGCCGTCAAATCGTCCTTGAGTGTCATACAATAGACACAAAGCAGAGTAGAGAGGGGCGAGAATGGGAGGTGGAAAAAGATAAGAGGGAGAGGGTTAACAAAGAGGCTGTCAGAGACTGAGGCGCTTTGTCATTGTCTGGAGCATTTAATGAGCAAGAATTAAACAATGACAGCCCGTAATAACCTGAGAGCAGTGTGTGTGTGTGTGTGTGTGTATGTGTGTGGGTGTTTGTGTGTTAATACCCAAAGGTTTGCTTCTGCACTTGTATTAAGATGATAAGAAATGCCTGACACACTATTATAAGCATTTAACTGATATTAACACCCCGACTAAAAATATCATTCATACACTAGCAGTATGTATGCACATGCACACCTTGAGTTCTAATAAGTAAATCACAAACATGTAGAATATGGTATGGATTCAGCAAAAACCCAAGGACTCATGTTAAGAAATGAATGACAACAGCCGTACCCACTTGCTTAGGATGTTAATTGCGATGTCCTTGATTGGTTTCCTGTCACTCTCTAGTGTCAGCTATCTAATGATAAAGACAAAAGGCAATGAAAATAACGTTAAGGAAGAAAAACAAGAGTCTACAGCGATGCTAGTAGCTCTGTGAGGCTGTACTTAGCATAGCAGCGCTTTAAGCTAAATGCTAATGTCAGCATGCAAACGTACTCATAATAACAATGATAACATGCTAATTGATAGCAGGTAACATACCATGTTCAGCATCTTAGTTTAGCATGTTAGCATGCTAACACTTTGCTATTTAGCCTTTAAAACAAAAGTACAGTTGAGGCTGTCATTAGTTTTGCAGGTATTAAAGAAATGGACAAACGGCTTTGATGTCTTCCAGGCTTCACAACTTACTAACAAAGGATCACAGTGTTTGTTAGTGTT
Organism: Siniperca chuatsi; assembly: GCF_020085105.1. Taxonomy (NCBI): domain Eukaryota; kingdom Metazoa; phylum Chordata; class Actinopteri; order Centrarchiformes; family Sinipercidae; genus Siniperca; species Siniperca chuatsi. Next base: position 17,588,393 of record NC_058056.1, read on the forward strand.
CACAGCTCCAGAGACACCAGTACATACAGTGTACTGTATGTCATGGGTGTAACCAGACCCTGATTTGTTGTACGTTTAATTTAACTGAATATCACAGAAGGCATTCTATGAAGGACTGCTCTGCAACCACAAGATCTGCTGACAATCAGCTGTCCCTAACTTAACCAGTTCAATGTTCAATTCTAACAATTATTGTGTGTGTCTGTGTGAATTTGTGAAATACTGATCAGCAACACCGTAGTTACAAGTATCCTCTGCATGTTTGTGAATCACCATCCTGCCTTTCAGTTGATCAAAACTGTACATAAAAAATACAGTAACAAATGAAGGCTTAATTACGCTCTGATTTAAGTATTCTTCGTGATGCAACATTCACACAGAAAAGAACCAGAGGAAGCCGCCCACAGCTGCTAAAAACACTTCCTCTGTAATTGTTTAAAGGAACAGCAGACATGGTATTTACTCATCCTGGTGTCAGTGGAAACCACAGTGAAGCTTGTATGCCAGTAAACCATACAAGAAATCAGCTGGTACAGCTTTGTTTAAGCCTTCAACAAATTCACTGAGGTGGGTGGAAACATTCGGCCACCCAGTTTCTCTGCTTTCCAGCTGATTCCAATTAGATGCTCCCATTAAATAATATTGTAATGCAGTGGTTTACTGAAAAGAGAACAGGAGCAAGAGGAACAGAGCACATTAAGGAAGCTTATCATCTCCAGAGGTTAATCTTCCATTTACAGAGCACCAGGAAACATGCATGCAGGGAGAATGCAAAAGAGGGACAAAAAAGCCAGAGCTAGTGCGATCAGGGGGGAGAAAGCAAGATTAAAGCTTAAAGAGAAGATGAGGGACAGAGACTGAAAGACATAAAAGAGATAGTATAGATATAAATATAAAGGAAAACAGGGGAAAGGCCGTAGCGCCTCCTGGATTCTGACCACAGCAGCATGTATGTAGCAGAGACATTTCATTTGTTGTCTATTTGAGTGGAAAATGACTGGTTGTGATCCAGTCAGACTGCCTGTCACTGGGATGTGTGAGTGAGCAAGCCAATATGAGGAAAAGTATACAGACCAGTCTACCCTGCCGCAAGCATCAATCTCCGCCATCAGATTAAACATACTGAAATTAATCCAGACCAACTGGGCGGTATGCAGATCACACCATCATATGTTAATGATGGAGCAGCTGTCTCAAAGGTGGATGGAAACCCAGCCACGTGGTTTTGTCCAAAACGGCTGTTGATTCACGAACAGTACAGATATAGCTGTCTGCACTGATTGCTATATCATAGGATCAAATGCTCATAGTGTGTAAAACAAAGGAGGATCTCTGAGGTGAAGGCATCATATCAGTGTTAAATGAGGCAACAATAACATTGTGAATATGTTGAAATAGGTCAAGCTGAGTGCAGTTGATCTGAGGTCTTTACGCAGCAGGGTGAGCTGCATCCATGAGTCGACTGTCTGCTTTGACCGGACTGCGCTTCCTGTCTGGATACACAGCACCCCCTAGAGGGTAATCAAAAACAGGAACTCCCTTCGTGAGTCCATGTGTGGAAAAAGGATTGAAAGAGGGAAAGACAGAGCATGTGTGTGTGTGTGTGTGTGTGTGTGTGTGTGTGTGTGTGTGTGTGTGCACTAAGCGGTAGGCTAGGCTGAGCTGAGAGGAAGACTCAGTGACTTTATACTCCTGATAATCTGGATTAAAACCCTCTGGGACAGCATTAAACACCGCCGGCTGGGCATTACACGCACATAGATCCACACTTACACCCACATACACACACATACACACACCATCTCTCTCTCTCTCTCTCTCTCTGTATTTCTTCTACTAAGACTGTGTGTGTACATTTACATGAATAAATTCAGGATCTACATTTGTCTTTTGATATCAGTGTTGTAGTATTGAATGTTCACCCATTTCATCCAAACCCCTCAATAAAAAGTGGTTATTTTTATAAGTGAGTCATTTCCACTGAAGCTTTTTGACTTTTACACTACACTCTCTAGTACCAAACACCTAAATCCTTTCACAAAGTTACACCAGTTGACAAGGATATTCCAACTCTTAGAAACCTGGAGCGATGTATTCGATGAGATGATGGAGAGTAGGTGGGCCCTGGCCTGCCTGGCCCAGCGGGGGTATTAGGTTTGATTGGATTGGGGTTGGGGATTTGTGTATTAAACTGAGATTACCATGTGATCCAGCATTTCGCAGGGAAATCCACACAGCAGTGAGAGGCAGAGCTTGCAGAGGGAGTCTGCTGACCTCCTGAGCACTGCCTGATTCGATTCGCTTCTGCCCTGCCCTGCTGGGTTGTAGGTTCTTGAGTTGTGCTGTGTTTACTTTTATATTAATTCAGCCACATTGTGTTCTGTTCCAATCTGTTCTGTTTTAATCCGTTCCACTGTGTTCCGATCTGTTCTGTTCCATTTTGTTCAACAACATTCTGTTCTGTTGCCTCTCTTTTGGTTCCGTTCTCCTGCCTCTATCCACCGCAGCCTGTTCCATTTTATTAGGCTCAATTCAGTTTAGTTCACTTCTCTTCTTCTATTCCATTTTTTTTCCATTAATCAAGAAGCAAACTCAGTTCATCCTGATCCTGTTGGTTCTGATAAGCGTTTTCTGATCTGACGCCTCAATCAGAAGGACATCATTTGCCAGTGCCTTCCAAAACCATTACAAATCACCATTGCAAAAGTAAATGGGAAATGCTTTTATACTGCTTATTTTCTTTCTTGCGGAGTTAGATGATAAGATTGATACCACTCTCATGTCTGTACAGTAAATATGTAGCCAGAGCCAGCCACCTGTTAGCTGAGCTTAGCATATCAACTGAAAACAGGGGGAAACAGCTAGCCTCACTGTATCCAAAGGTAACAAAATCCACCTACCAGCACCTCTAAAGATCACTAATTAACACACAGTGATGTAGCAGATGGAGTTTTCTAAAGGCAAAGGTAGTAAGTTGACCTTGACTTACTGCTCTTTCCAAGGTTTTTGGTTTTTTTTGGGAGAAAACAATTTCACCACAAGGCCCATTTAGTAGCTGTTCTGGGGCTTCCCATCATACCACATGAGCTTCATCAGCAGATGGAATTTCCTCAGTTATCATGAAATTGTAGATCAAAATTCGTCATCGGATATGATGGAAAGCTCCAGAACAGCTACTAAATGGACGTTGTGGTGACTGTTTTCTCAACTGCCGTTTCCAAGGTGAAGAGTAAGCTCAGAACCTCCGTAATTACATTATATTTCACATAATACATGTTGTACAAAGCACATATTTCTGATGCCATAATCTATTTCAGATTTAAAATCCCTAGTTGTGTATATGAAGATTATAAGTAAATGCAATAACAAAAGATCAGTCGACTCATGTTCTATACTGCTATGATATTTTTCATAGCTTTTCATTTTCTATTTTCTCTGCTATATTATTGCTTATTTAATATGTTCTATATAGCGGTTTTTGCAGTTGAATCATATTACTTCTGCTGCTGCACCAAACTAATTCCCCTACAGGGATCATTAATTTTTTCTTATCTTAAAATTCAAATTTAACTTTGAGTCCTCACACCTTCACTGCAGATTTTCACACAGCTCCCACGTTCCTTGTCTCATATTCAGAAAGAACCACATTTGACTGCCAGAATGCACCATGAGACCGTACACAATCTGCACTTGTGCTGTTTAATTCTGTTGATCTCCTCTTTCTATTTTCCTCTTTTTTGTCGGTCTGTTCTGTTCTCTAACAGCCTCCTCTAATGACTCTCTAAAGTTGTGAGTAATCTGGTTAACCTGACCCCATTGTGGAACGTTACACTGAAAGTCTCTGGCCTAATGCTTTTCAGAAATACAAATGGCATTGCGCATCTGGTGTACTAATCTTTGTGTTGTGTCTGAGTCCACAAGGTTGTGTGCGAACATGGGAACCCGGGAAGATTAGAGCTCACAATGGAATTCAAGAATCAGTGAAAGGAGATATGTGACAACTCTGTCATAAGCCATGGACATGAATCCATAGTGTTTACAGTGGGTCAACCATCCAGCAGCCTTCGCTCTCTCTCTCTCTCTATGCACAGAGGTAGCAGTATTGGGTCTACCGAGTGGGTCATTGATTTTCTGTCAGCAATGCAAGGGCTGAATGCCCATTAGGCCAGGACCAGACAGATGGACAGATGTGCACACATACACACACGTGCACGCAAACTAACACGCACACAAGATTAGGCCATTTAATGTGCTATCACATGCATCCAAATCAACTCTGGGGGTAAAGGTTAAGATTTTTCTACATGCATTTCCAGTGTTGCATCAGACCAGGCAGAGTTAAAAGAGAGCTCCATCATTCGAAGTCCTTCAAAGTCGGGGGACTTAAATAGTAACTTAATACAAGACTGTAAAGCAGTATTTTATTGCCATCTTTGTTTTTCATTTCTGACTACACCCAGTGATGTTACAGTGTACTGACACACCCTGGAGTACACCTGTATATCACTGCAGCAAGATGTGAAGTTAAACCACTGATGGCCAGCAACAGCTGATGTTCTGTTGCTTTTTAAGGCCATTGTATGCTTAAAAGAGTAAAATGACTCACGTTTTCACCGTCGTCTACCTGCAACAACTCACCTCTTGCGAGATTTCAGAGCTAGACTTCTCCTTGTGCAAGACTTTTTATACAAACAGGATCTTTCTCTTTAACAAAAAGGTCTGTCTCTGTAGAGATCCTTTTCATAATGTTGTCAGACACTTAGAAGAACAATCTGAGCCTGTCAGTGGCAAACACAAGCACTTTTAGTGGATGTACTTTTAACAGGCGCAATTACCCACAAGGATTACGTTGCAGCCATTGCAGCCCATTTCACAGTTGCTGGCCATAAAAATATGTAAAAATAGGGCCCAGGTTTAAAAATACCAGAATTACCCTTTAAAATGAACTAATTTGTATAAAGAGTCTCCCGATAACGTCTTAGGGCAAAAGTTTTTATAGCAATCCACTCAAACGTGGGGTCCGTCATAGAGAGCGTACACTTTTGGACAGTCTCTCCTCAAAGGCATTCATGATTGTACACTTTTTGGACACACAAAAAGCAACAGAAGTAGTTGTGTGAAGAATGAAAAAGAGTGGTAAAGAGAGAAATCCAAACCCTGCCTACTTTCACACCTTGCCAATTGCTGCATAAAGTTGGTGTGATTGTCAGATACACGGCCCCCAGCTCATGACATCAGAAAGGTTTGGTGGGAGGGGGGTTTCAGGCACTGTTCAATGATCCAGCAAGCACTTCATTTCAAGCATAGTCATGCCTTTATGAGCTGCAGATTTTAAAAAGAATTGGTCAAATTCAGCACAGGCCAAGATAATCCCTTTTTTTTCTCCACACAGCCAATTTGTAACACAGGCTTTGTGTCAAAGATTTGTAATTTTCAAGCCCAAGCTGAGATGCTCAATAGATGTCACTAAAGTAGTTTTCTCTGACTTGATAAAGCTCCCTTGAGGACCACAGAAGACATATACAGCTGTTTTCACAGGTTGTGTAGTACCTCCTGTAATTAGTCATTTGACTTTGCCATGTAAAATCATTGGTGTGCCCCTTTGTGTGAAAATCTTAAAATATTGCATGTTTGTTGATCATTATACAGGTACATACAGTAATGTTACATGGTTTCAACATTACATTACATCCTTACTCTTCTCTAAAATTCAACATATCTCTCTCTCTCTCTCTCTCTCTCTCTCTCTCTCTCTCTCTCTCTCTCTCTCTCTCTCTGTGAAGGACATTTGGTTGATTGATGGTGGTCCAGGCGTTTGTTAAGAGGCTCCAGGTGGAAAGCTGTTATCAGCTGTAGGCCACAAGATTACCTCCAGCAGCTTTCTGCTCCAACTTTTCCCTCCTAAATCCTCCCATTCACAAGCTGCTCCCAAGGCACACACACAACACACATACACACAGAAGTGCATGCACAAGCACATAACTTCATGGACTTGCGCAGACAAACTCACATGCATACAGATGGCGACATACACCCACAGAACAGATTTTTTTTCCTTTGATGTTTTACCACCATATTTCACACCCTTCTTTGTCTTTTTCTCTCTCCCTCTATTTTTTCCCCGTCCCTTAAGTCAACACCTTTAAGTCAGCACAGTGATTCCAAATGTTGACTCGAAAACAACTCTCTTCCATGTGTTGACCCTTGGATTCAATCTGCCTCACCTGTATCTGTCACTCTGCCTGATCTCCAACTGTTTGAGGTGTTAAAATATTAACAAAGGGTATTTTTCGTCTCGCTCTTTGAGCGCCGCTGTGTGACAGGTCTGACACCAGAATATGAGAGGAAGTTAACACCTTTAAAGCATTTAGCAGCCGCCATAGCGAGAGTCAGCATCGTCACACCTTTCACCTCCAAGCTGCTTTTGACAGGATGGTTCATTGCAGTGGTGGAGAACTCAGGACTGTTATCCTGAAAATCATGCAAGCAAGCAGGAAAACAACTGTTAATGTTGAACTTCATCATTCATTATCACCACTATATTGAAGATTTCTTTTGTCAGTCATCTGTTCTCATCTTCTTTGTCGTTTTGCACAAGTCATTTTTGTGTCGTTTTTGGTGTACAGTATGTCCTATTTTGGATTTACTGTAAGCTCCTCACATAATGTCAGTTCCAGCCTTGAGGAAGTGAAGATGGAGAGGCTTCTGGTAGTGAAAGCAGTTTATAAGAGCTGGGTTTGGGTAAGAGAAAGCAAGCCGATATCCTGGCAGAGACACAGAGCGGCCCTTGCAGGCTGCTAAAGGGCATAATACAGGGCAAGCAGAGGATGGTAGCAAGATGGATACACTGGCTATTTTGCAGGCAAAGAAGATAAAAGCAGCCAGGTTGAAAGACAAAAGTGCTGTGAAGTCAGACTGGCAGTGTCAGAGGATAGACAAAGCTGTAATGCCTCAGTATTTAATGAAAAAATACGACAAAAAAGGTGTTGTGAAAACAGTGATAAAATGAATGTATGTTGTTCGGGCTAAAACAGTATTTTTCACCACTAGGTTCTGTGGACAGGGTTGAAACATCAAGAAAGATGTTTAGTAAAGTGAGAAAAGAAGTGACCATTTAATCACTTGCCAAAACATAAATTCAGGTGGTCACGTGTCACCTGTAAACTGAAAGATGCACATAATGGAATCCAAGTATAAACACTTATGTTTGCAGCCTGGACATGCTTTTAATCACTATATGTAGACTTTTACAATAATTTACTTACATTTGATAATGATAAAATAAAAGTTGGATATATAGATAAATACTGTAGCATTATCTTGGTGCATTGTTTGCGTGTTTGCCCATTTGCTGATGGACAAACTAGTTTATCTCAAGCTTTTAGCAATGCTAGCAGCCATGGATGGCATTGTTAGTATGTTGGTCTGTCGGTCAGTGGGTCAACTGCCTTGGTCCACACTGAAATATCTCAACAATTATTGAATGGATTGCCATGAAATTTGGTACAGACATTCATGTCCCTCTTAGGATGAATTGTAATAATTTAGTTTATGACTGAACACCTGCAAAACTAATGATATTCCCATTAGCCTCAGACTTTCTGTTTAGTGCTAATTAGCAAATGTTAGCATGCTAACATGCTAAACTAAGATGGTGTACAACCTCACAAAACTGCTAGCATAGACTCTTAATCTCACTATCTCTATGGCCTTTCGAATTTTCTATTTTACAAGTTGACATGGACTAGTTTTGGTTTCTGTGAGGGTAGAAACTTATTGTGCTATGATGAATCCTCTGTAGACCACCTTATCTTGGGAGGCTACAATTTGGTAGTTCACATCTGTCAAAGGAGGCTGTCTCTAAGATGGGACACAGTGTCTGTATCTGTCCTGCTCGCTCTCATTTGCATGCTGTCCACCCCTCCACCCCTCACTGCTCCGTGGCACTTCTGGGTCAGCCTTCTGTCACGACAACAGGCAGCGGTTCAAACTTGGAGAAAGACAGAGCACAAGGAGGGAACAGACAAGAACAAAAGAAAAAACAAAAAAGGGATGGGAGACAGAGCAACATAGAGAGGGGGATGGATGAAGTGAGGAGAGGAGACATACGGATGGACACAGTCCAACAGACGGAGAGCTATGAGGACATTTGGAGGATACATGAGGCAGTTATGAACCTATTTGGTTTCTTCTACAGGAGCGCCCGAGTGTCACTAATGGCAAAGTAGGGGCTGGTAAACACATTTCTGTGACGGCACGACACTGCCGAAAACAAATTAAACTCTCTTCTTGCATTTCACACCCTCTCAACCCTTTTCTCTCTAACTCCCTCAATTACTCATTTCTTGCCACTCTGGTTTTCCATCTCTGTCTCTCTTTTCTCGCAGTCTTTCTTGTTCTTGGCCATCTCTCTCTTTCACCCTATCCTTCTGTCTTGCCTCTGTCTTTCTATCACTTTCTCCTCAGCCATTCCTCAGTTCTACTTCCTTCTCTCTCCTCTCCTTTCCACTGTTTACACCCAAAAATGAAAAACAGGGCCATATGCGTGGGGACAGCTAACAGAATTGCGCTCCTGATGCTCCTGCTGAGGCAGTTAAGCATCTCTCTGCAGGCCGCGCCCACTTCAGCCCTGCCCAGGACATGTGGACAGTTGGCAAGCACTGCAATGCAGAACAACACAGCGGCTGCTTTCTGGCTGGGTGTACTGTGATGAGACTGGGAGTTTAATGAAGCTTCTGGGTCCTTGTGTAGACCTGCTACCCTTTGTACAATGGCTGTCTGAGCTACTGGTGCAGAACTGAACGAGAGGTGTGTGAGCTCCTCTTGCAAGAGAACAAAAGAAGATGAGGATGATTTGGAAATCTGTATGTAAAACTGAAGATTTCATGAAGGATGACTGGCATAGCCTGTGTTCATATGCACACACAAACTGTATGTACAATGAAAGAGAATGAAAAAAGTGATCATCACAGGCCCATGAGTTGCCTTAACTTGTTCCTTTCTGCATCCTCAAATGAATCCTTTCTTCAGTAGCTAGATGTAAAATGGCTTCAAAGTGGAATTTTGGCATCAAATGAAAGCATGAAAGCCAGCGTTAGCCTCTCCAGAGATGTCCTCCCCTTTCCTCACAGCCTTAACGGGTTAAAATAATTTCTAAACACACAGCTTAGCTCTTTCTGACCTTCACTTCAGGTGAGATTTACGCACCTGTGTGTATTACCTCCTCTTGCGGCCGTAATCCTCTTCATCTTGGGGTCTGCGTAACCTCCCCCAAGGTGCAATCAAGGAGAGAACAGCGGAGAAAAAGAGAGAACAGTGGCCGCTGACCCCTTTTCTTGACCTGGTGACATCACGGGTCACAGGTCAGACTGACCAATGGTAGCTGGAGTTCAATGGTTCTCCTTTCTTTACAATACAAAAGAGAGCTTGCGGTCTCCTAATCAAGGTTCAGTTAAAGTCCCAAAAATGAATGAATTCAATGGTGGAGTGCTCGCAGTCCCAACACCACATTCTCACAAATGTTATGCCAGTGTGGTTTTCTAATACTGTCAAAAAAAATTATTTTCTCTTTATAAAATACAGTACATAGCACCCAAAGAATTTAGATAAAATATGCAATGTTTGTGCTGTCCTTGGAAACTGACACATGAAGCTTTTTATTTGTGTGGATTCACTAAACATGACTTTCCTGTAGTAGAAGTATTTTTTTAGTAGTAGCAGCAATGCTGGATTACCAACTGGGCAAAGAAGGCAATTGCCCCAGTTGGGTTCCATAAAGGCCCAAGTTCACTCTGTGTCAACAGTAATGTACGTAATTTAATCAATCACAGATTTTCTTGGAATATGTACCACTAAACTACAATATCAATAAAGGTGGGCCCTGCATTATTACATAATCTTGTGGTCCCATCTTGTATTGGGCCTTAGTTTTATGGCCTCAATGAGTTTAGTTTATATTGGGGTCACATGGTGCATATTCCTGGATAAAGTTTATACCAGCATATGAGGTTGGTGTCTGGATCTCTGTGCGCACTGTACTTGATGGGAATTTGTAGGTGAGAGGGCACATTCACAAAGTGCAAAGAGTGGGAGGAGAGGGGGTCCAACAACATTTTGTGCCTCAGGTCTCGCCAACAAGTTAATCTGGCCATAAGTAGCATTAGCAATATATGAATTAATGCAGTTTTGTTGGCTCTTCATGACCAGAGAGAATGAAATTAAGGCTGTGAAATCACATTAATGGCATAAAAGTGTTACTACACAGAGAAATGTGAACAGATATCATCCACAATATCATCTCTTAGAAATGCAGCCATTTTCCTCTGTGCTTTCAAGAGTCCTGAGGAATTATCCATATCTTACCTAGACTGTGATATTGGAATTCAATACATTTAAGTATCTAACTCAATTTTTTATGATATTTCCACTTAGACCAACTGCTAGTTTGGGTTAACTTTGGGAATAAGGCTCCAGGTGGTGGTAGTGAACAGAAGGAATCAGATTTTGAGGTTGGATTTTTCTCAGAATAACTTACCAGAAGATGCTAAAAAAATACAAACAAGTTGTAAGCAAAATTTCAAAAGGTATGTAATATTTGCTCATGAGTAACGCAACATTAAAAAAGAAAGGGCCAATCAAGGCTACTATATATTTGCAATTATTTCACCTCAGTAAGAGCCTTTAAAAGTGAGCAAACTGTATTCTGCAAGTAAAAGGTGCGATTATCATTATTTACATCCTTGGATGATTGGCCACATGCTAACCATCACATAAAGCACAATGTTATTGTATAGGAAATCACATTCCCAAGCCACAATAGTGCTACTGTACTATTGCACATTAACATACAGCTCAAGTGCTCAGTGAGGCCTTGTTTTGGCACCACATTACACTAATGCTGACGGTGTGACACAGCTGCTATTAGCTCTTCATCCAATCTCCTTTTCCTCTTTTCCTCACTCAATGCCTCCCTCTTCTCCTCCTCTGTGTATATATGTGCACGCCCGTATTTAGCGAGGTGACACTTTGGATCAACCATGCGCTGCTACAGGGGCTGATGCCGGTGTGCGGGGGGTTGCACGGGTCACTAAGTCACTAACTACTGTCGAGGGACAGCCAGTAGGGGGTTGCTGATGTTTACAGGGGCCCTCGCTAACACCTATACTGAGCCGACAACGTTCGGTGTGTGTGTGTGTGCTAACCTCATCCTGGACTTTAATTCTTCCGAGGAACATTAGTAACAGACCAGAACACTCCCATCTGCACTGCTCTGTCCTTCGTTCTGCCTCCCATCCTTTTTTCTCTCCTTGTTTAATCATCTCTAAGCATCTTCTTCTCCACTCCTTCACTGTATCAGTTTACAATCCGTGGCTCCTATTTTCTTTTTTGCTTTCAAGGTCTCTTTTCTCTCTTTTCAAAAAGGTTCAGCCACTCCTTTGTGTTTTCCTGCCACCTGTTCCTCTTGACGTCTCTCCCTCCCAGTGTGCTGCCATCCACTTCTACAGCTCACACACACGCATTTTAATACTTTCATTTGATGTTCACATTTTAAACTTAAATATTGGATGATGCAAAACCAAAATGCCACCACTGATGAAAACTGTCTTTGTCTCTGCCTCTGTCTTTCTGTCTAAACATTTGCCTATCTCACTGTTTCTGTTTCTTTCCCCTCTCTTTCACACACGCACACCCCTGCCTCCGATGTGGGGAATAGTAAAACTGAACACAATAAACGTTATCACAACAGCCACTGAATTCGGAGAGATAAGAAATTCATTAGGCGCCAGCTTGCTAATGACGTGCAAAGAGATGAAATTATGGCAAGGACAAAAAGGATGTATGAGACGGGAGTAGGGAGGAAGGAGGAGAGGAGGTGAAATGATGTGTGGGAGAAAATGTTCCCCAGGATGGCACACCGTATCATAGCGTGCCAGCTCGATTGGCTTGTGACCTCTGCAAGTCAAAGAATTAAACAAGGCCTCATTCATATGACAACACTGTTTCCCCTTTTTCTTTTTCAGTTTGTTTCTTTCTTTCTCTCTTTCTCCCTGTCTGTCTGATATCACTTGCCATACACCACAGGGAAATCGAGGTTGAAAGTCAAAGCACTCATGCTTGCATTCTTGTACTCAGCTTACTGCTCACATGCTACTCAAGGTCACTCTAAACGCAGGCCTCCATTAACTAATGATGGAAGTTCACAACCCTCTGCCATGATGCAATGTGGGCAAAGAGGAGGTGAAAAGGAATCGGGTATGTTTCATGTTGACGGCTATTATCCACCTGCATTTAGTGTGGAGAACAAAACACTACAGCTCCATCTGTGGCACATCAAAAACAGACTAAAATAATCCCAATGTCAGTCCCTCAGCATGCTTAACATTCCCTCCAACATGCACACTCACATACACATCGACCATCTGGTCCCCGTCCTGCCCCATGTTATAAATCCCTCTGCCCTATGCTGGATTACCCCCTCAGTATTTACATTTTCAAAATCCAGCCAGCGGCCTCTGATAGGGGCCATCTGTAATCTGGAGGTTAAATTTAGTAGCGTGTGTGTGTCTGTGTGTTCTCGTGTGTGTATCGCCCTGTAATTTGTTCCCGCTCAGCGTAGGGACAGTATCAGCGTCCGCGACATCTGTTCAACACAGGGCCTACACAGCAGAACTGAGCGCATCATCTGCACCACGCAGCACAGGGATGCTGCAGTCTCACACACACACATGCATACTCACATGCACACACATATGTACATGCATACAAATGCACAAACACATGCATATGCACATGAAATTGGTGTGTTTTTAAAATTGACTTGACTTGAATTTTGGCTCTGTTCTGGTTAATACAACATATTTACACTGCCATTTTGGCAAGTGCTATCGGAAAAAAGACATTGAAAACAGAAGAAGGGGCCCTCTCACTCTACTCCAGCATTTCCTGTTTGCATCATACTCTGATCTATCTAATAAAGGAAAAATGTCCAAAAAAAGGATTTATGGGATAGTATTGCACTTCTATAAATGGAGGACTAACAAAAGTTCACACTAAAAATCACTGGGTCAAAATTGACCTAATGTGTGTCAATAGAGCACCAAAGCAATCATGGATTAACCCAAAACCACCCAAGACAAGGGGTTGTTATATTTTATATTACTGCTGGGTTACTTACCCAAATTAAATATACTATGGTTGCAAACTGTTACAATCTACAAAATGTTCATGTCACTATTTGTTACTGTTTGTTAATAATGTTTTGAATGTAATATGCACATAGTTTTTGTACAACTAACAATAAATTTGTGAAAGTTTTATGGTAAAACTTGAGCTTGAGTTTTTGTTTAACACAGAGTCAAAATAACCACATTTTAGTTTGGGTCAATAACCCAACAGTGATATAGAAAATAATACTAACACTGGTTCAAAACAACCAATTGGTACTACGTAAAGTCAACCCAGTATTGCATTGGTGCTATATTGACCCAAACCTGGTCAATTTTTAACTCAGTGATTTTAAATTGTATTTTAAAAAAGAATGGTCAAAGAGGCCGAATAGGAAAAGATTTAAGTTTCTAGTATGGGTAAAGATCCAAAAATGCTGGAGCCTACAATTCCCATAATGCATAGCATCATTTATTAGACCCTCCCAAATGCCTACGTCATGCTTTTGGTTTGTAACACAGGTTTTCTGCTGAGAATTTAAACTGTCCAAACTCAATCTGAACTCAAAATAACCCTGAAGACATCATCAGGGTTATTTTTCAGGCTTTAGAAAGAGACACACAGGCCTCATACAACTGAATTGTACTCCACATGACGAGTGAACTGACCTTCATGAGTAAAATCGGTGGAGTGTCCCTTTAATGAAAGTAACATGCAATACAGCTAATTTGTCAGGATTGTAAAAGAGCTTTTGCGCTGTAAACATGTGCATTTAAATAAGTGTGTTTGTCTGCACACGAGCTCACATGTGATGCAGTTGTGCACATCTGTGTGTGGTCAGCCGCGATGGAATCATCTCTATTACACCCAAAGAGACGTCACAGCAGGGAGAGGAAAGGCTCTGAGCCAAAATATTGGAGTTTGAATGCCCAGTATTTCTCACCAATGATGACAACAACCCGAGTGGGATCCATGCAGAGAAGGAGAACAAAAAGACTGAAATGAATTCACAGCTCACCCGTTGGGGGATGGATGTGCCGAAGATGAAGTGATGATCATCTCTCTTCTCTGTTAAAATGAAGTAAAGGGAGCTCAGTGCCATTTCCTGCCTGGCACAGGAAGTGCCCATCTGGAGTTGAGTGCTGTCTGTCCTCTGTTGTTGTGTTGCATGGCGTTGTAATAGCTCTAGTCACTGCTGTTGCTGTTCTAAATGCTGTTATTATTTCTGAAGCACCACACAGGTCAGCTGAGGGAGATGGGGGAGAAAGAAATGATATTCATAGTTTAAGATGCTGTGTTGTGGATCTTTGAGGAGAGAACTGGTAAAAAATGGGCAATAAGTGAGGAGTTTATCATTTGAACTGGGGGGGGGTGATACAGGCAGTGAGGGGGAGTCTGTAGGAGGAAGAGCAGTGAGACGCATGCTGGCAGCTGCCCGTACGACTGTCACATCCCACCGCCCGCCAAAAAAGCAGAAGGAAGCCACTCGTCATCACAGTGACAACCACGCGTGACGAGAGGAGGGAGGAAAGTTATCCATCAAAAAATTATGCGGGGATGAGTGCACTCCTTCGTCTTTCTGCCCACACACATACACACACACACACACATACAATGCCTTCATATTTCATTTGGGTCATCAAGAACAACTGTCTCCAAGAGGAAATCTCTGACTGAATCTCATCCTTTCTCTACTCAAAAACATAATAATGTATTTTCCTCATAACAAAGTGACTGTAACCCCCCATAGGGCTAATGTTCAGAACACAGAAAAAGTGAAAGCAGAAGAGAAGAGGAACTACTCAAGTGTGAACTAAAAAACACCCCAGAGCCAGAGACTGCCACACTGACACTGTAGGACAAAAGCATGAATTCATTTGATGGAAATAAACCTATAAACCAGAAAACAGTCTTCTAATACAGGGATTTTTTACATAATCTATAAACAAAGAAGCTGTGATTAAAATTTGAATAATATCACACTGTTTAAATTTAAAAACCAAACCAAAATGCTTGTTGTGTCATACATATGTAAATACACTCAATAGTTCTGCTGTTAAGTGACAATTTCCAGTCTTACAATGCACTGGAATACCTGCCTGATGGATTTCTCATTAGTTATACAGTTAATAGGAACATGACCTATAGCCACCCATATCAAGCAGCTAAGACTGCAGACTGATGGTTGGGGATCACAGAAAAAAAGTCTGAAATTAGGGCTACTGTACATTCTGAGGCTTTGATGCATTAACAAATAGAAAGGGCTGGAAACTATGAGTACTGAGCACCACCCAGTGGTTGATTACTGGACATGTGTTCAGTTTAAGCACTCATTGACAAGAAACACAGACTTGAACACAGAAATGGAGAATCCACCTTCAAATGAATGAAGCTGGTACTTTTCACAATTTCACCAGTTTTCATATGATGAAATAGACCATCAGGGGCGCCTGATATGTAATCTCAAAGGGTCCCAATCTGTTTGTAACTGTTGCTGTGTGTTTTGTGGCCTCACTCTCTGTCTTTCTGACATTTAAAGCAGCTATAAAGATTATTATTATTATTATAATGAATGTTTTTATAATAACAATGTAGGTCCTATCAAATGACAATGTGAAAACAATATGACAACGTGAAACGAGGTGCTCATAGTGATGAACCTCCCGAGAACTATCACCTGAATCTGCGGCTCTCCTCGGCTTTACGGAGCTTTATGCTTTTCAGCTCATTGTTTAACTGTCTGACCCGCAACTTTACTGTTTTGGTTCATTCTCACCAGTCTCATGGCGTCATTTTCAGCGAAAAAGCTCTAAAAACTCACTGTTACTGCTACCTGCTCTGCACCAGATGGCACACAGATGCAGTTTTCGACTAAGTGGTGAACCTATAGCAGCATGTAGCAGCTAAAGAGCTAGATATTTCCCTCGGGAGTTTGTAGAAACCAAAAACAGAGTTAAAAGTGAGTGAATATTACATCACATTTATCAGGTGGCCAGAAACGACTCCAAATGAATGATAATGTTGCTCCATAACTGCTGGATGTGTAAATACAGTAGGCAGCTGTTTGCTAACAAGTTCACATCAACTTAAAAGGTGATATTTCAATGTTGTGTTCACACCTTGTTTCCGCTGCCCCCAAGTGGCCAAAACAAACCTGTTATTGCAGGTTTTAAGAGACTGTGTAACTTTTGAAAGAAGAAATAATTCTCTTCCCCCAAATGAAAAGTTGAAATCATAATTTATAAAAAAGCACCCTTTTTCAATTTAACACACTCAGGGGTTTTTTATGTATGTAAGTATGTTAAACATCTGCTCTTTGCAGGGTCCATAATCCAATCACAGTTAGTTCATAGTTATTAATTTCTTTATTTTGTTTAACGTACCAGTGAAAATGTACATGGTGTGTTTTTTCTGTGCTGCTGGATTGATGAAATGAACCCTCCCCAGTGAGTAACAGAACTTTCCCCAATTCATTTTTATTGTCTCTTTGTACACCCAGAAGAGTACAAATAGCTTGATGATATTGTAGATGGTTTTCTAACACACTTTTTGAGGAAATATAGATTTATGTGTTTTTGTTTGAAATTATTTATCAAAGGAAAACTGTCAAATAATGACTGTGAGAGCTGCTTAGTTCCTTCACTTTCCCTCTCCGCATTTCCCCACCATGTCCACGGATTCACACTAAATTCAGTCACCAGGCGGACACTGCCCCCTAGAGATCATTACAGTCAATATTCATAGAGGTAGTCAATAAAATATAACATGACAACATTGTTATTCACATTTGTCAATATAAACAAAATAAACATGTGGGACAATATTACACATGTATATGCACACATGCTCATCCCCTTATTCTACTGTCATCTATCAGCAGGAGGGACACAGTGGTGTCTGCACACATCATATGCACACATCACACACACACACACACAAGGACAGAGAGCAAGAGAGGTTCCTCTCCCCTGCTGGTGTACACAACTTCATCAAGAGGAAGTCACAAAAGGGTGCAGGGTATGTTAGGTATACTATCTAACATAACCTCAGACCAACATATTTCAGGAAAAGGTGGAGCAGATGATGTCAGCAAGAATGATCAGAATATATTTGCACCATCTTGTTGTTTCTGTCTTTTTATTTGTGCAGGGTAACTATAATTCTGATGTTAATTTTAATGTTAAATCATTGATTAAAACTACAGACCTTGGTTAAATTAAGTACTAAATACTGGATATGACTGTAACTTGGACCTTACCTCACAGAAAAATAAAGATGATTTCTGCTTTTGGATGGTAACGCTTTATACAAGTACATGTATACACATGCTTAAGTATTAGTAGCACAGGTTAACTAAAACATGACTCGTGATGAGTTCAAGCATAATTCAATGCAAGATGTATCATGGATCCCTGTTGCTCACCATTAAGAAATGATAATGTGTTAAACGATTAGAAGGCTGTGAGGCTGCTCCTGACACAAAGAGAAATGTCAGTAGAAGAATCTAGAATCTTAGAATCTACTGAAGAGCTGTGCTAAACTACAATTTAGAATAAGTTTAATCAAGCATTTCCATTTTATACTACTTCAAGTTTGACACTTTTTGCTAATAATACTTCAGTGCTTGAATGCAGAATTTGTACTTGTAACTGAGACTTTTTCATGGTGGTATTGCTGAATTTACTTCAGTCACAGTTTTGAAAAGGTATTTCATTACTTTGTGTTACACATAGAAAGCGGAAGGTCACGCTAGGTCATTTCTCCTGCGAGCAGTAGCCTGGCTGTTCAGGCCAGAACAACAAGCAATTCTGCTCCTCTGCTCTTTTCTAATCGCAATGAAGAGATGATCTTTATTATAACAACAACTGACTAATGACAACTGACAAAGGTGTGGAATAAGTACATAATTTAAAATACACAATCACAAACAGCAGTGATACTATTTCTAATAAATATAGTGGATGAGCAGATCTTGAAATTTCATCATGTGAAAAAATCCCTCCAGGAGAACAGGAGGGAGAGGGGCAGAAAAATCAAAAGGGTTGGCAAGCATGGGATGTAATTTATCAGAATCAGATGATTTATATCATATATTATATCAATTCATATAGTTTATAATAGGTTATTAGTGTGTTTTCTTGCCAGATTTGCTTTTGGCTTTTGGCTTTTGACCTGCCCAATCGCGGCTGTTTCCTCATGGTTTTGTTCAGCAGTAAGAAACAGCAGCTGTCAGTTTGTTTAAGCAACAGTTTCATTATGCAAGAGAAACCACTTCCTCCATTTCAGGGACATTACTGTAAGGTCTAACTTTGTTTGTGCCATGTACCAAAACTAGATAATTATAGATTATCACCATGAGTTAGTGTGGTAGAGTGCAGTTCTACAGCCCACTAGGCCATCTGACAGTGTCTTTTTTTGTTTTCTCAGTAGCAAACATGAAAGAATGTTGAGAGAGACAGATAGAGATAAGAGATGTTCCCAGGAATTAAATCAAGATACCAAAACATGTTCCCACTTGTATTGTGTGTACAGAGGCTGTTTCCATGAACACAATGTGACCCACCTCCCATGTGGGGACAACATTTATTTTGATGTTAAAGCTTGGAGATGATCATGGTTAGAACTACACACATGTTGTGGTAATGCTTAGGTTTGGGTTCAGCATACAGTGGTTATGGACAAGGTTTGGAGTAACCTTACAAGTGACGAAAACGAGTAGTCATATGTATATATGAGTGTTTTGTGACCACTGTTTGTTGTGCAGAAGGTGGATGAAGGAACACCGAACAATATATTGCAATTTAATACAACTAAAATATGAATGAGGAACTTAAATTTAAAAAATAAACACAAAGTTGAACCATCACTATTCAGCAAGTCTTTTTGATGCAGCTACTGTATTAGATTATGAGATTACACACATTTTTATAAATAATTTTATCCACTCTGTGTGTTGGTTTCTTTTGCACATACAGACTGATATATTGGTCTTAAATGTCTGCGCAGCCAGTGAGAGTTTGCCTCAGGTGAGAGGTATGGTGTCAAACTGTCTAACAGCAACAATCTTAGCTGTCATCACAGCCTGAGCCTGAAGGTGACCACTGTCGGAGATATGAAATGTTCCAAACTAAGTGTGTTGAGAGTCTGATAGACTTGCCCACCAGCTCTGAAATTTAAGAAAGCCATTAAAAGTTCTGTGGAGTCTGGTTAACTGTTTTTCCTGCAGGTCATAAATTGATTGATGAATTTAAATTTACAAACTGAAGGCTTTCATGGGTGAGATTAGGTTTAATTCTGATTATCTTTATACTAATTTGTGCATTTGTGTTTGTGTTATTCTTATTATCATTTGGTTTTGTTTAGTTAGGATTCTATGTTTTCATGTATTGCTTTGTATTTTTTGTATTGCTGCTTGCTTTGTATAAAAAAAATAGGGAATGATGTTAATTATTCCTGTCCAGTTGTGTTTGGAAAAAGGAACTTGAATCTTCCCTTTCTTTCAGTTTCCTAGTATCATACTTCCTCCATTCTCACCTGTGCTTTGATTATAGCCCTTGAT
Organism: Siniperca chuatsi; assembly: GCF_020085105.1. Lineage (NCBI taxonomy): Eukaryota > Metazoa > Chordata > Actinopteri > Centrarchiformes > Sinipercidae > Siniperca > Siniperca chuatsi. The sequence goes on from NC_058056.1 coordinate 17,608,116, forward strand.
TCATTATTGTACGTGTTTGCCTGAAGTGAGTGTGGCATTTGCTTTTTGTTCATCTCAAAACAACATGCTGCTTAGGTTTTTTCTCCTCTTCTTATTGTGTGAGACCACAGGTAAGGACATTTTTATTAATGAATGTAAAAAGAGAGTATTTCAAATATACTGTTATATTTATTTGTGCTTCTTGTTGTCCTTACAGTGAAATTGCAGATGGCAGAATGGCCTTTAGGATATATTACTCCTTACCAGGAATTTATTACAACTGCAGTGGCTGGGGAAGGTAATACAGAATGTGATTCTTTAGTAATTTCAAATGAAACTATTAAAAACAAGACTGAGAGTCTACAGCAATGCTGACAGCTCTGTGTGGATGTACACTGCTGTACTATTCTCTGCACAGCGGTTTTTTGAGCTAAATGCTAATGGTAGCATGCTGACATGCTCACAATGACAATACTAACATGTTGATGGTAGGTATATAAGTGCGAAGCATTTTTCCCCACTCTGTGTTCCTATTTCATATTTGTCTTTAAACGATATTCTCAATGTTACTTAACATAGAAACACAGGACTCTCCCGCTTGGTGATGCTATAGGTTTATGTTATGGCCACCAGTTTTAATTATTTCAAATTAGTTTCTGAAAAATCATGTTTTGTCTGTAATTTTGGCATGGCGAACTGGTCTAAATACTACAATACCGATGAGCCTCAGCCAGACGTTGCCATGGAGAAGAGGCCAGTCAGAGGCACAAATCAGAGCAGTTGCAAATTCAAAACATTTTGTTGTTACAGCTGAGGACAAAACACATACACACACATAGTTTTTGAATTCACCCCAAGTTGACCCAGAATTTAAAAGTGAATTGATTTAATCTGCAGATTGTGTTTTCAGTTTTCTCAACACTAATCTTTAGCTTCCACCCACCGTTAGTGACACGCGTAAGAGAATTTTAAGCTCTGCTATTGCATGTTTATTGCCAAAATGCACGTTGGGAGTCATAGTTAACGTCTACCTCAGTTTTCATGTACACAGATTTGTACCTTCGACTTTTAATCAAAGAACCAGTTATTTTCCAATGGAGTTCTTAATCTTTTGTAATGATGATTTAACTGGTTGAGCTTCATGGTGATCCAAGTCGAAGACGAGCTACAACTATGGGTCAAGTGACATTGACTTTTACTTCCAGAATCAGGGGTGCCCAAAATAGCTCCTCCCACTTGTAGCTTTATATGATGTTTACTTTGGTCAGCAACTCAGTTTAGCGTGTTAGCATGCTAACATTTGCTCATTAGCTCTAAACACAAAGTACAGATGAGGCTGATGGGAATGTCATTAATATTGCAGGTCATAAACCAAAGTATTGGGCAACTAAACTTTGACCTGATCACCAAAGTGATTACAATTTATCCTGTAGGGGACATGAATGTCTGTAAATTTTATGGCAATCCATCCCATAGTTGTCGGGACATTTTACTCAAAGCCACAAATGTCAAATTGCTGAGGGCACTAGAGGAAAAGTCATTGGATCACCAAAGTCATGTAGGACTCATCCTCTGGAGAATATGAATGTCTCTACAAAATGTCATGGCAATCCATCTAATAGTTGCTGAGTTCAGTCTGATCCAAAGTGGTGGATAAACTGGCCATTTAGTAGATTACTGGGTAAACGAAAACTTTGACCCGCTGGTGGCATTATAAGAAAAGTCATAGGATCACCAAAGTAACTAGGATTCTTCCTCTGGGCACCATGGAAATCTGAACCAAATTAAATGGCAATCCATCCAATGGTTTGGAAAAAAATAGGAATTTCACTAAAAACCAAAAATGTCAACCTAATGGTGGTGCTAGACAAAAAGTCAGGGGATCACCAAAGTAATTAGATTCATTCAGTGGGGACTGTGAACGTGTACAAAATTTCATGGCAATCCATCCAATAGTTGCTGAGATATTTAAGACGACCAAAATGGTGGATAAACTGGCCAACAAACAGACATTGAACCATGCCGCTAGCATGGCTAAAACTGTACGCAATACCAATATGTTCTGTCTATCTTTAGTTTCATCTATACTCTCTCCATCCATCATTCTCCATTCATCCCCAGAAAAGCTATCTCCGCTGCAGCTGGAGGCCACACCAGGTTACCCCGTTGCAGCAGGTCAAAGCGTCCACCTGCATTGCAGTGCTTTCACCATGCCAGACTCTGTCACTTGGTCCTGGCAACACAGGAAAAATGAGACCTGGCGAGAAGTGGGCAGCGGTAGGACTCTGATCCTCACTGAGCCAAAGCAGAGCGGGCATTACCGCTGCTGTGCTAAGAGCCAGTTTCAGCAGAGCGTGAGCCCTATCCACGCAGTCTATATCATCTCCATGGGTGCAACAGGTTGGTAGTCTGTTTTGATTTGCTGCATATCTGAATTAAATGAGGGAGAATCATTATAGGTCTGCAATATTCATTTTTTAATGCTAATGACTGACAATGGACTCATCATTGGTCTGGACACTAATGATGACGTCATTATCACATTGGAACTGCTTACACAATGGATTGCAGACAATTACCTGAACAAGTTTTGGCATAATTTAGGGCCAAAACTTATATACAACATATTACAGTAAGTAGGAAGACCAATGGGGGAAAAAAACTATAGTTATACTGGATTTTGAGTTTGATACCAGTCTTGACACTTTATGTTTTCACATAAACACATGACATGACATGAACTTTTTTGTTTAGGTTGTTTCATATTAACAATGGATCACGTGACTGCTTGTATGTGAAAGGGGGAAGCTTGTAATGACAATCCCACAGACAACTATCACTTGATTCTGCAGTTCCCCTCAGCTCTTTATTGCATCTTTCGTCTCATTGTGTATCTGTCCAGACCACAACTTTGGTGTTTTGGTTCCATCTCACTGATCTCATGGCATTGTTTCGAGTTGGTAGAGACCAAAAAACAGATCTAGATGGAGAGTAAATATTGGACTTACATCAGGTGGCCAGAAACACAACTCCAAATGCTCCGTATCTGCTGAATGTGTAGATAGGCAAATGTTTGCTAACAAGTCCACTATGTAAACTTAAAAGGTGAAAATATACCAGTGTTTACAGAGTGTTTCCACTGCTCTCAAGTGGCTAAATAATTAGTTATTGCAGGTTTAAATTTGGTTGGTAAAGTATTGTGACCAAGATATGTAGCTACTGAGTGGAAAATTTTACATTTGAAAATTAAACTTGTCATTGCCCTCTGGTGGACAAATAATGCAATGGCTACACTGTTTCTACATTACCTCAAACATATCTTTTGTATTTCTATACTGAAATTTCTTGTTACGTTTTCAGCCAACGTCTGCACAGACACTGAAAAATCTCCCACTTGTAGCTTTATATGATGTTTACTTTGGTCAGCATCTCAGTTTAGTGCGTTAGCATGCTAACATTTGCTCATTAGCTCTAAACACAAATGGAAATCTGAACCAAATTAAATGAACCAAAAATGTCAACCTAAAAAAACTAGGAAAAATCTGCATCGTCCAATATTTGAACAATTAACTAACACAAAGTTTGTGTTTGTCATACACAAAGATAGGATGTCATTCTTGTTCATCATTTTGCTTTGACCTTCAACTAAAGCCCTTCTCCTGCAATTCTGTGCTGTTTCCCCGGCTTACAAAAGTTGGTGAGAATTTAGGAATAGCTGCCTTTGTCCTCTCTCTCCTGGCCTTGATCATCAATCTTGCTATTCTTTTTTGGCTGGGCTGGCACAGACTTGGTGACACATTGACCACCTCCAACACTGCAGCTAAAGGTAAAGAACACCATAGAGCATTTCGTGTTGTGTCAAATTTTAAGCAAATGTTCTGTGGATCACTTTAATGTCTTGGTTTTTATATGGGTTTTCTTAAAGGTTTTCCTGGACCTCAAAAGTCACCAAAGTAAGTCTCTACAGGACAAAAATGATTCTGTTTGCAGTTTGTTCACATGCTGTAAACCAGCTGAATCTGATCACATTTTTTCTTCACACCAGGGAAGGTTTGCCACAGAGTGACAGTGACGGAGATGTGTACATGAATTACACAAGCACCAACCAAGTCTACACTGATCTTGACCCCACCAATATGAAAGACGACAATGTGTACTCTGGTCTGTCATGAACATCCGTGGGAAGGTGGAGATGTGCAATAGAAAGAGGACAAATGACAAAACAAGCATTTTGTTCAGCAGCAGATAAAGTTAGGTAATATCTGCATATAGAGCTCAGCTTTACCTTTAACCTGATAGATGAGGTTTGCCATATAGTTTCTCAGTGTGTGGATGACTTCAAAGTATGTACTTTGTTTGATTTAATCTAATTTCACAAGTCATGTAACACAATCTGAATAACTAACAGATCTGTAGTTCTAGCTGTTTTGTTCCCACCAAACAGTAAGAGACTGTTTCTCTGTGTTTGCAAATGTTAATAATGTCTCAAATCGCATGTACTGTTGATAGGTAGATGTCTCCCTGCTTGTTTATATGTCAGAAACAGACTTTTTAATTTACTTTAATCATCATGAGACAGCAAATTAAACACAAATAAAATTTGAATTTCCAGAGGTTATATGGAGTAATACATTTTATTACAATACAAGATAACAAAAGCTGTTCCCCTTAATAACAGCAAGTAAGCTCGCAGTATATAAAAAATATAGTATAGTACATATACAGCAGATAGCTGAATAATAATAAGCACTGGCTTTCTTTGTCACAGTGAATCATGGGATTTTCTACAATGAGACATGTGTCACAGTCCTGGATGCCAGAGGGGAAACATAGCTCAAGCATTATTACTTCTGTTCCCTGTGTTCACAATACCAGATATAACTTGTCCAGGCAAAGCTAAAAATAACTTCTAACTTATCTGATGGGAGTTAACAATCTCATCATCACATATTTTACTGATGTAATGTTAGCAATGGCGAGGATGCCTACTAATTTGAAGAGTGTGTGTAATCTTTTGAGAAGTTCTCTTAAAAACTAAAAAATATATGGTCAGGCAAAACGTCTGCTTTTCAGCTTGAACTTCACACAGGAAAAGAAGAAGGACTGGTGCAATTCAGACCGCAGTTCCTGCAGTTTGTGGGGATCAAATGTCAAGACATGTATGAGACAGCATTAAAGTGTCTTAAAAAAGATTCTGAGGGTGTGATGTCACCAACACTAAATTACATAGACAAAATACTGAATGTTATGTGATCTTTTTTCAGTGGCAACATAAGAGAATTCTTTCACACACAACAGTTAACTACATTTTTATACAAATATTATACATTTAAATCAGTCCATTTCGGGCTCTTGGTGCTCACTCTGGAGTCTCTGGCTCTGATTCCTGCTGTCCATGGAGATCTGTGAGGTGAGCGTCTGTGAGCACCCGTCTCCCTTTCCTAACTTTTTAACATGGGCCATGATAAACCTTCTAAACTTCCTTGTGGCGAAACAATAAACTACAGGATCCAAAATGCAGTTGAGGCCCATAAGAACCAAGGTGATCTGATGTGCGTCATTGAGCACCTGAAGTGTCTTCTGGTCCCACTCTACGTGGCCCCAGCCCTCTTTGATCTGCAACACCGCCAGTGTCCAGGGGCCTTGTATTACATGGTGGGGCAGGAAACACAGAACAAACACTCCCACTACTGCCAACAACATCTGCAGAGCTCTCCGTTTCACCCCCCTGGGCCTTTTAGTTGAGGAGGGCATGGTCCTGTTGGACTTTCTAGATATAATTGTTGCAGACCTGAATTCTGAGTGAGACTGAGGACTTTGAGAAAGTAACGCTCGAGCAATGAGGAAATTACACACCACGACAAGAAAAAAGACAAGAAAAAACATTCCAATTATTGTAAAATGAGTGCCAGCCACAGTTTTCTTCTGCAGATCAGTTTGATTCTGGTACCCCTCGAAACAGCGAGTGATGTTGTTCTCGTCAGTGTTGGTCCCTGGAAATGCCAGAAATGGAATAGCCATTGACATGGTCAACGCCCAGATGACAACGCACACAATGATCCCACGACGCCTGTGGTCTGAAGAGGCCGCATCCAGAGGTCGGGTGACTGCCCAGAATCGGTTGACGCTGATGGCTCCGAGGAAGAGGATGGAGCAGTAGGTGTTGATGAAGAACAATGAGCCAGTCAGCCGGCACATGAAATCGGTGTAGGCCCAGTTACCATGGCGACTGTAATAGCCAATCCAAAAGGGAAGGGCACACACAAAAAGGAGATCAGCGATGGTCAAGTTAGTCATGTAGATACGGATTTCGCCCATGGCCTTGGCTTCACGGAGGCAGCGCAGGACGAACAGTACGTAGAGGTTAGCAAAGAGGCCCAGGATGAAGATGATACCATAGACAACTGGGAAGAGGACATAACGAAACTCGGAGTCCAGGAAGGTTGAGTCATTACGGGCTTCAGAACCCAGACCAGAGGTTCCTGTTACAGCAACTTGCTCTGTAGTTGATGCCTGCATTTCTGTCTGTTGGAGACAAAACCTATCAACATCAGTCGTAGACACTCCTGGACGAATGAGGGACTGCACCATCTTATCAACATCAGTGTAATGTCCTATCACAACATAAAGCATTCTGGTGGTTCTCTCAAAAGAAGTACATTCATTTGCCAATTTATTAGGTACACCTAGCTAAAACTAATACAGTCTAATACAACAGTTGATTTGATCTACCTGCCTTGATATGTTGTACTTTTTTTAAAGAAAACTTACCACACTGCTTCCTCTCTTCTGATATGTCTCAGGGTGTGAACGCTATGAATGCCTCAGTAGCTATGAAGTAAGTGTTAAACTGACTTAATGGGCGTGTTTGTGTGTCTTTGTAGTGTGAAATTCTTTCAGTCATATTAGGAAAACCCCCAATGCTGCAACACGCGTATCCACCACCACATCTTCACTTGTTGTTCCTTTTAATCAAATTCACAATATTCGCATTTGTCAATTCACAACTACTTCCAACTTTAACAGAAAATAATGGATATAAAGTATATAAGAACTTGAATTATATATATAGATATTTCAGTGATAATTCACCTGTTGACTGGCTGCTTCTCTGAAACTAGGTTTCTAAAGAACCCTCAGCTCTTTCTCCCTCTGATTTCTCCCTCTTTAAAGAGTGTAATTTGCATGAACATTACACAATTTACAAAACCCCCAACATGCTTTCCGGTAAATATCAAATTACAAAGCTAACCTGTTCTGGCTACATTGGAAGGAAAGCAGTGGGAAATAACAGACTTCAATTTATTACACCTGAAGCAATTATTAGCAAGTATTTTACAGATAAACAATTTGCCCCATAGTTGGAGCCAAGAAGTCTGTCGAAACTTTATGAGTAGTCACTCAAGTTTTATTTTCTTTTAAACTCCTTCATTAAAAATAGGATCAACACCTCTGATTCATTTACAGGCTGTCAGACATCTGATTAAACAAGTTTCTATCTCCAAAGTGAGTCATGATTGGGGCTATTAGTCCAAATGATAACAATTAATCACCTAGGCTAAATAAAGATTTGTTTAATTTAATGTCATTAGTATGCCTTAATCGTTCTTTATATATCACATCAGGGACAGGCACAGATACCCCGGTACCCACTGTATTGTCCCCATGCCTCCTCCTGATGTTGGTACATTATAAAATCATATGCACACACATAAACACACATGCTTGTGTGTGCAAGGATGAAACACTGTATAGTATAAGATCTTGATGTTAGATATTTCAGTAATGATTCACTTATTGGCTGGCCCCTGCTCTGAAAAAGATGAACAACTCTTTTTTGCCTCCAACAGCTATTTGTTCCTCCGTCTCTGTCACCTACACTGCAGAACATTCGGTATGAACATTACATCATTTACAAAACTGCCAACTTGCTTACAGGTAAATAAAAAATGACAAATTACATAGCGAGCCTAAGATCATGAAGTGCCACATTAGAAGGAAAGCAGGATGAGATAAGAGACTGAAATTTCCAACTAAAGCTAGCACTAACAAGGATTTTCCAAATGAACATTACTACGAGGCAATGTGTTGCAATATACCGTAATACAGCGACAGTATATGCAAAAGGAGGCTATTTTAATGTCATTTATTACCATGGGTGTCTTCATTATTAATATTATATGATGATTGGCACAGATGCCACAAGACCACAAATCAGACTACAAAAGAAAATACTTTTATGATTTTTCTCCAGGTACAGCTGCAGGATGAGGAAAAGTCTACTCCCCAGCTTGATAGGTACTTACAAATAAAATATACTTAGCTAGCTTTAACCTATAGATTTCCTGTGTGGTTCCATAAACCTATATAAAACAGTGTCACAATAAACTGGTTGTTATTCTGGCTCATCAGAAGCTGAGGCAAGTGTGCAGTAATGCATTTTAACCACACGGGAGAGGAAGAGGCTAATAAAAAGAGCAAAGAAATTCTACTGCTTCAAACAGTGTACAGTGGTGGAGTGATTTTAGCCCAGGTGAGGCTCCTGCATGAACCACCACTTTCACTCTCTGTGTAGTTCAAAGTAGCACCGGCCCCCCTCTGTGGTAAATGTTTAATTTCAGCTCCAATGTACAAGCACACAACACAACACGTCCTCCTCTCCCTGGTGCCACAGTGTAATTCCTAGATTAAGGTTAACGAGCCTCCCCAACCTTATTGCTGTTATTATGGCTTGGCGGTGGAACAAGAGAGCAGAGATTTTTGGTGGTTGTGCCCTGCATGACTGCCAGACGTGCTGTGCCATTGCTGGGTATACAGGCGTACACTGTAAAAAATCTTGTTCTTGTTGATCGTGGTTTGGGTGTGGATTCAAGAGATTCCACAGCAAGTGAGTGAGATTTGTCTTGGTCATGAAATGCAGAGCAGCTAATGTGAGATGCGGTTTGGTTCAAAGTTCATTATTGGATATGTGTAATTGTTCTTTTATCATTAACTTAATGTAAATACATATGTTTATTCTACTCAAAAACTTTATTAGTTATTCTGACTTGAAGTCATGTGACTTGAAATGATGAGTTGAATGACTGTACTGCTGAGTGTTCAAAACACAATTAGTGCATACTTCCCAGTACGCTTTGTTTGAGGGTTAAAACTCTGCAGAGACCATTCTTTCTTGTGGTTCAACAAAACATAGAACCTTGCTGTGTCTTTTAATACATATTAAAGGCATAGTTCAGCATTTCAGTATATATGCTTATTTACTCTCTTGCGGAGAGTTCAATGAGAAGATTGATACCACTGTCACACCTGTACGGTAACAAGGGGAAACAGCTAGTCTGACTATGTCAAAAGGTAACAGAATCGGTCAGGGTAGCTGTTTCCCCAGTTTTCAGACTTTATGTTAAGCTAAGCTAACAGGCTCCTGACTGTAGCTTCATATTTACCGTACAGACATGAGAGCGGTATCAATCTTTAAGCTAAGTCATGGTTGTCAATGAAAACAATGTGAACCATGATGAAGATTAGTACAGTCCCTAACCACCCTAGACTTTTAAATGAACAGAGTTACCTGGAGCAGCTGTGTGCAGTGACTCTGGTACAAAATTGTCTTCTGCAGGAGCAGAGACAGCCATAAGGTCCGTGTGAAAAAAGAAGAACTAGCTCCTCAAACTGATAAAAAAAACTGGTAAGCAAATTTGACTGTAATGGTTGTTGGTGTGACTAAACAATAACTGATATTTTAGTAATTTTGGAACAGTGGAAAGAAGCTGTAAACACGAAATATTATCACTTTTTAAGTTAATATAGTGAACTTGTTAAAAGATAGTTTTTCATCCAGCAGTTACGGAGCAACATTAGCTTTCATTTGGAGTTGTGTTTCTGGCCACCTGATAAATAAAAGTCCAGTATTCACTTTAACTCTATTTTTGTTCTCCACCAACTCTGGCTCTTCAGCTGCTAAATGCTCCACTATGTTCACCAGCTAGTCGCTAACGTTGTCTGTCTCGTGTTTGGTGCTGGGCAGGTAGCGTGCAGTTTGTTTTAAGAGCTTTTACACTGAAAACAGCTGTGGCCAAAAACGATGCTCTGAGAGCGGTGAGACTGAACCAAAATAGTAAAGTTACAGGCAGAAAACCTTTTATTGATTTTAATATCTTAGGTTAACTGAACTTGTTTGCCCAAGTTCACTGAACTTAACTCAGCTCAAATTACACTTTCACAACTCATGAACCAGCTTACTAGTTCAGTTAACTCACATTTTCAAGGGAAACCAAAGTTTTTAAATTGAACCAGCTTGCAATGCTTTACAGTGTAATGTTAAGTACCTTTTGGATTCAAATATATCATCCCATGTTGCACTGGCAGTTGTGATACGCTTCACAAATTCTTCCATAGGCTGTACACCTGCCTCTGTCTCCTGCCTGCATGCTGCTTGATGCTTTTTCTCAAATATACCCCTTTTTACGGCCTCTAAACGGCCCAGAAAAAAATGGAAAATAATCAGATACAGATTCATGCAGGTGATCCCTAATGTTCTGCACTGCTGCACAGGTCATGGAATCCTTCTTCCCAAGGAGTGGTTGTACTTTCAGTCCAGGTGTGCAGAGACACAGAGAGGGAATGCTGCCAGGACCTCAATAGCTTTTTTTTTTTGTGCTTTTTTTTTGATGGGATAGCTAGCTATCGCTCTGGAAGAGCTATATAGTCAGAAGTCAGAGTCATGCATTCCTCAGGGAGGCAGGAAGGGAGGGAGCTGCCTGTGTGGAGCTCTTCTTGTCCCATTAACACTTTTTCACAGTTGCTCCTTCACCCCACCTTGCTCCGTGGCACTTTGCCTCTGGCAGACATGAAACGCCCTTGTAGGATATTTTACAGTTGTGCGCTCAGGCCACTTTTGAAGCACAGAGAGAAAGTATAAGGCTGAGAATTGATAAATAGGTAGTGTTTAGCTGCACATCTTGCTTGGCAGAGGGGTCTTGGCAGACCAGAGAGCATAGGTCTCTCTCAGGCAGATTTACTGCATGCCAGAGGCTGAGGATTGAGGAATGTCCCCCTGCAGTGAGAAAGAGAGGGCCATGGGAGGGTGAGCTAGACAGGCTGAGGCATCTGTACTTCAAGATAATATAGGACCTGATAGTAAGACAAGATTTTTTTGTTCCTATCAAAGGATTTGGAGCTCTCTCCCTCTCATGGCACATTATGTGCATTTCCAAATGAAGAATAAAAACCTCAAATATCAAAACTCAGTAAGAGCTGTTGGAAATCACCCATTAGTGATACTGTCATGAATTTACGCGATTTAGATTCCCATGACAGTACTGTACAAGTGAGGCTTCAAAAAGGGTCCCTTCAAACATAGCATCTGCACGCCACACTACACTGATGTTAGTTTACACAATGTTGTCAGTGCTTGATGGCATCGGATAAGTGCATGTTTCCCTCCATGACAAGCTGCCCCACATTTTGATCCATCAGGGTTACATCTGCTTAAACACTGGTCATAACCAACTCTGAGAGGACAGCGAATTAAGCACATTAATCCTTATCCGCACTGTAAAAAGGACATAAAGTTGGAATGCTCCGGTATAAGCCACATTGTGGCATTAAATCCTCCTACTCTGGTCTTATTTTATTTCTTACATGCTCATTTTGTAGTCTAACCCTAACCTCAAACGAATATTGTCAGGTGATTATTGACCTGATCTTTGCACTCTGCACTGTTGGCTGCTAGTAATTTTGGTGATCTACACAGGATTATTAGAGATTAGTCTGCTGTTGCAGCCACCGCAAGTCGCTCCTGATAAGATAAAATACCTCCAATGTGAAATACACAACAGCAAAATAGCACGGGATTCCTTTTGAAACACAATCAGTGAGATAATTTGATTATGAATTGAGCTGTTCATCCACAAATTCTTATAGGAACAAACAAGTTAATGTTGCTGGGTGGTGAAGGATGCTTGTGATTAGGAAGGATGTTGGCTTGAACACTGCTCTTCCTGAATCAGCTTGCCTGTGTGTGTTACAGTATGTGCTGTAGGAGATTACATTCCCTGCAAGCCCTGTCCTTATGCATTAGATTGCAGTCTGAATTATGCATTTGCATTTATATAATTTGATGTATTAAGGCAAATTCCCAAAATGACAGAAACTTGCCTGTGCATGAGCCAACCCTCTCAAGACAGATGAAACATGACTGATACACATCCCCATAAAAAAAGAGGCATTTTCCATGGCTGTCTTTACTTATATGTCATCTCACCGTTTCTATTGCCCTGATGGATGGAAGCAACTCTTGATCTTCATAGATCAAGAGTTGCTTTAATGTCTAGAGCAGACCAGTAGCTCTGGAAACTGAGGGATGAGCCCATATTCTATGGCTCCTAAAACTATGCTTCTCTCTCACACTGTGCGTTTATCTTTTAAGACACATTAACATAAGAAATATACAGACAGACATATTGTTTTTACAGAAATATGTATGCACACACATTCATATTCACAAACACCTGCATTTGCCTTTCCTGCTTTGGTGTTCAGGTGTCTGGGCATGCCTGGTTATGCCTTTAGCTTGCAGCAGCCAGGATTTAATTTCTCTTTGATTGCTTGGTATCTTTGGCCTTTTCCCCACCTGGAGAGAGCAACACCGTAACATTATTTATACCTCGCCTAGCCCATTATATCAAATGATATGATTAGAGTGGTATGGCCTTTTATGAGGGAGGAGGGGAAACAAAGGCTTGACTGTGGGAATCTCCACGAAGGACTGTTTTAATTACACGCCACACAAGACACGGTCAAGGTCACTGATGAACGCGAGGCTTTTGACACCCAATAACTGTATTTTTTTCCCTTTCACAGAGAGCAACAATGTGCTGCTGCAGTTACTTTTGAATAGCAAGACAGGATAGATTTAGTTTTTGAGAATACAACAGTGTCCTAAAATGACGGCAGTGTCTGTGTCCTCCTCTGCTGCTGATAAAGCAGCGTTTCACAAGAATCAGCATAAACTGTTCAAGAGATACAAAAACAAACACTTCACTGTGTGATAGTGTGTGTGTGTGTCTGCGTGGGCAGGAATTCACCTGGTTAGCTGGCTGCCAATCACATTCATAGGAATTAGGAGGTATGTTATCATCTTACTGAAATCATTCCCACAGTTACATAACTGAAAGACAATGAACCCACAATGAAGAATTTACTCCCACACCATAATCATGCTGCAATACATAGAGAAAACAATAAGATTCTGTTACAGCTGTTATGCTGTATGACTGCAGTGCACTTGAAGTTAGCACACTCAGTAGCACCAGTTAAAACCAGGGAGTATTTCATACCCAGGTACAGTGATAGCAGTGAGGTTGCACTGAGTGACAGCACAGATTGATCCATGTGTCTGTCTTGAAGGTCAGGCAGTCTGAGCTGTACTCATGGGCAGAAAACAATATTATGTCGTGGCCTGGTTCAAGCTGCTGAACGACGCAGCAACTCTCCAACATTATCCACCATCACAGAGCCGCAGACTGAGAGGAAAAGTTAGATATGATGAAGTGACTATATTGTCACTATTTAGCCTAATGTATTTGGTTTTCCACATACCCTAAAACAAACTTTCCTAAAGTGGGGTCAGAGGACCATCAAGGGTCTTTTAAAGGGTTCAAAGAGGTTTATATATAATTTTCAAGAGGGTCATGACATGTCATTACATTTTACGTAAAGTAAATACATTTTACAAAGTATATAAAATATTAAAAAACAGTAAAGAATTTACATACACAGACACATAAAAACAATAGGACAAAACAATATCAACCAAGGTACAAAGCTGCTTTACATGGTGATTATTGACAACATCAGAGGTTTAACTACCTTTAGTATAACATTTAGTCCATATCAAGTCACATTTACCAAATCCAGAGAACCTGAGGTTCTTTAGGATGCAAACAGGGGCCCAAGGTCTCAGCTGTATACATTTTAGGCTGCTTCTTAATGAAAAACTTGGAGAACCCTTGCCTTGAATTCCACACAGAACATTCAACACAGCAATGCCACTTGCATTTCTCAACCTGACACCATAAAGTTGCATAACTGTAATTGTGGTATTTGCACATTTATAACCACATGCAGAATAATCAGCATTTGTGTGGCGGTCAGTTTGCAGTTCCTGGATGTTTTATGGGCATTACAGTGCACACAAACCAAACAAAAAGCTTTCTAACAATACAATGGGGATTTATAATATGTCTGTGCTGCTGGAAAATACATTTATAGTCATCTTATCTGTATTTTTCACCCCTTTTGCTTACTTTAAGACGCTGGTAACATTGCTGCAGGTGTTACTCATTGAGTTTATAGGGACTTTATGATACTTTTGGTACTTAATTCCTGTATAACTACTTTTTAATATTGCAATAGGGACTTAAACTGTGATACACAATGGGAAGCTTAAAGTATGTTTGTTGTTACTGGCATTTTGTATCCCAATGGTATTTCTATAGTGCTATAACATTGCTGTGGAGGCTCATAGTGTATCAGTAATTGTATACTGACCATATGCTGTTCAATTCAAAAATATATAATTGTGTGTGTGTGTGTGTGAGAGAGAGAGAGAGAGAGAGAGAGAGAGAGAGATGCATTAACTCTGAGTATATTAAGATACTCTACTATCCACACGCAACATCAGCTTGGATTCATTCCTTCCCACATGTTGTGTGGGGGAGAGAGGCGGGACCTCGCAGCCGGGAAGGGCGTTCTCTTTGCGGTCAGACCGGGCAGAGTCATCCCGAGGGGTGGGTCCTCCGGCAGCAGAAAAGGAAAACCCACCTTTTTTCATTGTTAAGGACGCGGTGGAATGTGATGGTTTGATCTCAGACGGGCCAGGGAGGGGAATATCCGAGAGGAAAGGACCGACGAATGTGATTTAGGGAAAGGGAGAAACCAAAAACGCAGCCCCCCCCTCCTCCTGTCGCCTCCAACTCTCTGGTTGTATCTGAAAATATGTGGATGTGGATGAACTTGTCCTCGGCGTGTCAGCAGCAGTGAGTCCTACCGTTCGCATGAACTCAAACCGTGTGAAGTTGTGGATTTACCGTCGCGTTTTTCTGACCCGGCGGTGGACCAGCTAAGGTAAAGTTGGAGTCTTTATTTTTTAGCCTGTTTTGGGTTGGATAGGGAACATGGGAACATGGTTTGGGGGTTCAGACAGCGGCTTCCTGAGTTGGACCCAGTTAGTCGGGACTGCAGAAGTCTGAACTGCGGCAAGTTTTTCAGTCCTCCTCCTCCTCTGCTCCTTTTGTAGCCAAAATGAAGCATCCAGGACTGCGGCGAAAACCTCAGGTGGTTAAACTGTAGCGTTGCATAGACCATGTACATCGTACTGTGTTAACACGTCGCAGTTTTTACAGTGTTTCACATATTTGGCGGCATATTTGTTACATATTTGCGATTCGCTCGTGTCTACGCACTTAATAACGTCGGGCTTTTTCATATAGGCTACTGCATAACAAGCTATAGCCTAGTTCAGAACATGGGGGTCATGAAAACCTTAAAACAAGTGTTTGCTACCCGTACAATTCTCCTGACATTCATGTAGTCTGTTTTGGCCACTGGTTAAGGATATTATCTTGTGCGCTGTTTCAAAATGTAACTTGGCTAATCACTGTAACTATAATTCCTGTTTCTGAAGTCGTTAGGGATTTTATGGTATTTTTATGAATGAAGTCAAAATGTTTCAGTTTCATTTGTTGACATTCAGTACCAGCCACATGAGTTAGCATATCAAGACACTTTGTACCAGATGCAGAGATTTGGCCCTCTTTTCCTTAAGGATACAGGGAAGCATGAAAGTTGTGTTTACCCATACACACAAATGTTTCAGTATATGTCCTACACTTTATAGAGTGTGTTTACAGAAAGGAGATACTGTGTGATATGTGGTAGATATAACTTCTAGCTACTGCAGTTGTTCATGTAAGGCGGCATACGCAGTACAGGATATTGACTGGCCTAAATATATTTTGGGGTTGGCCTAATCACACTATAAAATCACTACTGTGCACAAAAGTCACAAGGACATTGCACCCACCTAGGAATAGACTAGTAGAGGACATACATATAGTGATTTTACATTATAAAGGGAAATTGAACACCACCTGTATTTAGGCCTTTTAATCTGTTGAATGAGTTCACTGTTAATTAAGCCATTTTGGGATTCTGGACCTGTAATGAAAAATTAATTGTGCACAGGGGTCAGGTTTTGGATGGTGGACAACCTCAATGCAACCACACAAAAAAAAATGAATTAGCCTTCAATCTAGTGCTGAAAGTTCGTCTGAAAACTAGTGTTTAAAATTAGTAATCGATAGACAGAAAATTTATCGCCAACACAATAGTTAATTTTAATTGTTTAAAAATGCCAAATATCGTCTGGTTCCAGCCTCTCAAATGTGAGGATTTGTTGCTTTTCTCTGTTTACGTGACCGTTTCATGAATATTTGGGGTTTTTTTGGACTGTTTATCGGACAAAACAAGCAATTTGAAGATGCCACCTACAGCTTTGGGAAACTTATGTCCATTTTTCACAATTTTCTGCCATGTTATAGACTAAATTAATTGAAGTTGACACACCAAACAATAACTAAAATAATAATAGTTGCAGCCCTACTCGGATGACATTTTAAATCAACAAAGAGTGTAGCATGACATGTTTGTTCTGTTTGAGTATGTGTGCTTGTTTCTTTCCCTTCACATGAGGTGGAATGCGTTGTGCTGCATAGGCTACACAGCCATGTATGAAACTACTGTGGCAGAGCTCATAGTCTGAACAGTATGTGCCCTGTGCTGCCTCACCCGAACTATAATAGCGGAGTGTTTGTGTCAATAGCAGAAAAGGTACTTGTAGTGGTGGAATACTAATCTGCCAGGTGGGGCTCGTAAAGAGCAGCATAGGGAGGGAAGAAGATGGAGGGGACCTGCCTTGACCTGTTTCAGACATGAAGGAGGCAAAAAAATCACTGATGACTTTCCAGTAAGGCTCGCTCTCTCAGCCAGCTGTAGATTATACCAGCTGAGCTACAAGCGTGTGCTGCTGTGAACCCACTTTCCTCCTGGACTTCGCACAGGCACTTGCATGGCAGCTTGTCATGGTGGTAGATGGGCGAAAAGGGTTTCCTATGGTATTTTTGGGGGGGATTATGACACCGCATGTGGAGGGAATGTCTGCAGTTTATGCTGTCAGTTTGGAAATGTTGGGAGAAATGCAAAGGGAAAATTAAATGAGAGTACCAGTAAAGTGAAGAGTGATCTGTCTAAAATGTCCCTGATTACTGCTTGATCCATGCATTTACAGTCTTGGGAAATTATGCTCCAATGTTAGGTTTGGTTGCATTGGCTCTCAGGAAGGATCATTCCCAGTGGATGCCCCCTTTTGACTTTCACCCCAGTATCTGAACATGACTGCTCAGGGCAATGATAGCTGTTAATGTTGACACAGTAGGAGTGCCACCACCACCACCACTTGTTTTTTGATTTTTCAAGTTATCTTGATGCCAACAAGTGAAAGTTACACAAAGACAGAGTTTACACCATGTCCTCTCCAGGAGTTGTCGCCTGCCATGCAAAGTAATAATCATACCCCTTGCTCTTCTTTTATGACCTGGGCTATACCACGCATGATTGGTTTTCCACTCCACAGAACGCCGTGACCGCCCTATGAAACTGCCTGTACTGCTTTGGGTGAAACCAAAAACTAATCATTATGAGTGTCCAATAAGGGTAATTATCAGACTAAGCACTGGACCCGGGGATTACAGAGTGGCTAAATGACTGCTCTGGGGATTAAATTAAAATATTGAGGTTTTCTGCCTGGTAGAATCAAACCGCTGGGAATGTCAAACCCAGCCGGTCGGTGGTAGTATTACTGCCACTCCGCATATCAAGGTTTATGCACAGAGCCCCTGCTGTTAGTGAAGTACCTTCGCATCAGTGTGGAATTACAGTACATGGACGTCATTTGTTGCAAATGCATGCAAATAAGAATGGATATTGTTATTGCTTAGTTGGATGAAAATGTATGTTGAGAAATAGTTCAGTATTATTTCAATCAACAATCTGTATTGTCAATATCCACAAGAAAAAAACACACACACACAGACAGTTAGCCAATGTTAAACATTAGCTCACTTACAGAATATTGCCTTCAGTGTTAATACTGGTAACAAACCATGTAATATATAACAACTAACAGTTATTTTCATTATCAATTAATCTGTAATCTGTAATTAATTGTTTTGTCTATGAAATGTCACAAAGTAGTGAAAAATGGCCATTATAATCTCCCAGAGCCTAAGGTGATGTATTCAAATAGCTTGTTTTAAATGACCAACCGTTCCAAACCCAAAGTTTAATTTACTATCAAATATGATAAAAAAAAATCATATTTGATCTTCTCAAATCTTCACTTTTGAGATGCTGAAACCAGCTGGTGTTTTTGTGGCATTTCTGTTTGAAAAATGACTGAAATGATTAATCAATTTACAAAATAGAGTAATTTTCTGTTGCTTGACTAATTGATTAGTTGTTAACATAATAAAGACAACTTAAAATGTCAGTGTAGCCTGTTCATTCTCAAAGGAATAAATGGTAAAAGAAAAGTCAGCATCCACATGAGCAGACGAGTGTCCTTTGCAGCGTATCCTAGATATCCTAATAAGCTGTAATGGATAGCTCAGATAGAATTTGGACCGGATGGTGTTGGTTATTAGTGGTAGACTTGGGCCTCCTTGAAATAGTACAGATGAATCATACATAGTCTCTAAGAGACTTTTATTAAAGCCCACTCACAGCCTGTGAGTGTATGTCCTTTGTCAGTGTGTGAATGCGTGTGTGTGTGTTTTGTGATAATGCAATAATGAGCTCAGTATCCGGGACAGAGGCTGCTGTTGACAATACGCAGGCCAGCTGGAGTTGCTGTCTGTCTATTAGCAGACTTGCAGGAGGATGGCTTACTGCCATAAAGATGCCTAAATGAGACTGTGTACTGTTATCTCTGGAGTGTGTGTTTGCTGTAGTTAGGAAGAGCTGAAATGATTGGTCGATTAATCAATTAGTCAACTGACAGAACATTAACCTGCAAATATTTTGACATGTAATTTTTCAAGCAAAAATTAAAAAACTACTTCTTCCAGCTAATCAGTTGTAGGAATTTTATGCTTTACTTTGTCTTTTGTGTTTGTAAACTGTACATCTTAGGAATTTGGACTTTTTGTCGTACCAAACAATCAATTTGAAGACGTCACTTGGGAAATGATGACAGGCATTTTTTACTATATTTGGACATTTTATAGACCAATCAAGAAAGTAATTGGCAGATTAATCGATCATGAAAGTAAACATTAGCTGCTGCCCCAGACATAGGCACATGCGTGTCAACTGCTTGTGTGCAGCCATTTAGGCTCTTTTATGTTGCTGATCTCTGGATTGGTGTTTCTGAAACAGAAAATGAATCAACAGAAAAAATGCAACATTCTCTGCTTTCAACTTTATTTTCAACTCTGTTGAGTTGCTGTTTTATATCAATTTGAGTTAAATAATTGTGGTTTTTCGACTTCATCTTGGGTTCTAGGAACTTGGAATAATCACTGATCATTTTTTACACTACTATTCGATTATTATTAATCGATAATGAAAATAGTCATTAGTTGCAGCCCTATGTGTATGTGTCTAATGTGTACAGCCATCAGAGTCTGACGTCCAGACCTTTTCATACCCTAAACCAGCATTTCCCAAACCTCTCCTGGAGTACCCCTTGTCCTGTTTTCGATCTCTCCCTGCTCCAACACAGCTGATTAAATTGATCAACTCATCATGAAGTTGCTTGATAACAAGCTGATCATTTATACTAGCTGTGTTGGAGCAGGAAGACATCTAAAACATGCAGGACAAGGGGTACTCCAGGAGAGGTTTGGGAAACTTTTTCTTTTCCCCTCCTTGTATTTTGTCTCTTCCTCATTTTCTCCCTCTCCTTTTCCCTTTCTTCCCGCCCCTCTTCCTGCCTGCCCTCCCTGCCAGCTTTCTTTATCAGTGGTGGGCCAGTGACAGGGCAGGGCTCTGTGATTTCAGCTGGAGTTCAAACTACTTGAACTTTGTGTGTGTGTGTGTGTGTGTGTGTGTGTGTGTGTGTGTGTGTGTGTGTGTGTGTGTGTTCCAAAGCACTTTTCCTCTGTTCGGTTCTCAGCCATGTCGATCTGTCACTGGATACTAGAGGCGGAGAGTGTCAATCACTCAGCGAGTAGTAGCCAGAAGTATATCTTAGCTCCAAGTGTTCACACGCCTCACTCAGGCTCTCATTAACACATACACTGACACACAATGCAACAGATATGTGCTCTCACTCTTCAAGAATTTCATGTCAAAGCAAGAATGAATTCTGTTCCTCAATTCTTCTGCGTGTGTGCGAGTGTGAATGAATCCCCCCTCGTTTGTCGTCCAAAGCATGCCAAACAGCCTCCTCATTACCAGCTGATCTGGTGGGCATTCTGTCCTGTGGTGGCGTAGTCACCCATTGAGGCATCACTCTGCTGTGCTGCAGGTGACTGTGAACCGGTATTGTGTCCAGTACGCTGCAGCAGATATCCATGACAACACAGCACTGACTCTTAAACATATTTTTTTCTCCATCAAAAGAGTTGAAACTTACATCAGTTGAGTGAGATAATCAGTTGATCTGGTTCAAATTCTAATCAGAGTCATTCATTTGCTACAGTCTCTGATGGTAGGTAGACATATTTTATATTGTATCGTGACATAAATTGTTATACTTGCCAACCACACATGAAGTGGATAAGTGATAATGCTTTTTTGGGGAGGGAAAACACTTTTCTTTGCATTGTAGGGCTTCAGAATTAGTCCCAAACAATAAATACAATGTTTTACCCTTACCATAGTGTCTTGTGTTTTGTAATTTGTGTCTTAATGTTCAGCAACATTGTTAAGATTGTGGAACCAAGATTTAACCACTCAGCTCTGAATGACACATTTCCATTTCCTTGTATTCTTTTATGTGTGACAAGCTGGCAACTTAACAATTTTTGGCCAACATTGCCTTTCCTTTTAGTCATTTTGAAGAAACCCTTACATCTCAATGGAGAGCTGTAATTGTACTTTCCCAGTTATGTTTGTAAATCCTTTTGCTATATATGTAGCTGGAAGTCTACCAAGCTGAGAGGATAGCATGACAGCATATATACGACCTTTCAGTTGCTTAATTTAAATGATGGTATGTTGCCTGGCAAGTTAAAAACAGTGAAACCTTGCTTAAACCAGGCTAAAACATGGAAAACCTGGAGCATAAGCAGAATCCTGATAACAAATGCAATTCTGGGAACCTTTTTATGACAAATTATAAGACTGGCTCAGATACTGGACGCACTCAAGTGCACTGGCTCGAAACAGATGTCTTCAGTGCTCCTCTATCACTGCTCCTTAGGAATTATCCATTGGTTGTAATGCAGATCTGTACCAGACTTCCAAGTTACCTCCTAGCGCCATATTTTAGGAATTTTAATTTCTGAACACCCATTGCTCCCCCGCAACCCCCAAAACGAGGCAGCTGCCCTGCTGTTGACCGTGTGAAGGCTCTAAAGCTATGGTAACTGGAGAGGAAAAAAAATCATCTGGTCTTCATTTTGGCTCCCCAACCATCCACCATTTCCTTATCACATGGGAGCAGAGACAGATGTAGTTAGCATTGAGTCCGTAGATGCTATACCAGAATATAATTTATTATTTCAGGTACTTTTGATTGATGAGTCACGTACTTTTTCCAGTTTTGCCTCTGCTTCCACTTCCATAGGCTTGAGCTTGAATCTAGGGTAAAGATAACTGAATCAGTTAGTTTAGTCTTCAGACTTTACTCTAAAGGTTTCTCATGTGAGTCATCCTTTGAAGTCTTATGTCTGTCTCTTTGTCTTGCTTTTGCAAACAAGAACATTATCTATCATGGATGCAAGCTCATTGCAGCTTATCACAGGCGTAAACATTGTTGATAACTTGTTATCACAATAGATTTCTATGATTTTTAGGTTCTTACGTGTGTATCGTCTGTCTCTTTCTCTTCCACCCCCTGCCCTCTGTGCTAAGTGCCAGTTTATTTAGCAAAACACTCCTGCCAAGAATGTGTTTGTGGCTGTTAGATATACCCTGATAGCTGCAGGTGATAAAGTCTTCTAATGTTTAATCAGTGGCCCGGCCAGGCCAGCTGCCCCGCATGGCTGGAGTTTGGACCACATCGACTAATAATGTGGGCCACACTGCTACTGTGTTTGTGTTTTTACATACTGTCAGGTTGACCTAAAACACAAGTTTCCTCTTGGTTTTGGGAGTTGTATTTTTTCCAACTGGTTCCTGTGTGGGATTTAGGTTTCAATAAGTTGTTTTACAGAAGGTTCCCTGTGCGCCTGTTTTGTTCCTACACTGTACAGGCTCCTCAAAAATGGCTACCTCGTCGAAGAAAAGAGGAAAGAAGTGCAAAGACTGACTTCAAAAGCATGTAGGAGGCACAGCAAGGTAGAGAGGGAGGGAGGGGAGAAAGGGACTGAGACATTTTAACAGGGAAGAGCTAAAGTTAGGACATTTCTTGTAAATTCCTCAGCCACACTTATTTTTTTAGGTGTTCTTCTCAACAGGCCAATATTTCCCCTCTCCTTCCGATTGTTATCTTGTCTCTCCCTCTCTTTTCACCACAGTAAAGAGGAGACCCCCCCCAATCTCCTTTTCCTGTCACTCCCCCTTCTCCTGCCTGGTCCAGGAGTATTTTTGGAAGTTAATGAAAAGAGAAATCTGAACCGCTTACCCTTAAAAGGCATGTCTGGGTCAGCTGGGTGGAAACTTGTGTTATTAATGTCCTTAACATTTTCTATGTGAGTGGGTCATCTGTGATTGTAAGTATGCGAGCGTTCGGTGCTGCGTACAGCGCAGGAATGCTGTGGGTTGGGGGACTAGAAGGAAAGGAGGGTGGGCTAGCAAGCAGACCTACGTCTTCAGGAAAGGAGGGGGGTCAGGGGCATATTTGGCATATTTCAGGAGCCATTCCAGTCTGGTTCAAGATGCATTCTTCTTCCTAGAGATCTGGCTGAGCAGCCAGACAGACGATAATGAAGGGAGGAGAAGAAAGGTGAACATCACGCTCTACTTCCTATCAGTCTCGTGATGCTAGTGGTGGAAGATGGCGCAGACTACACATACCTTGCTTTGATGGAGCCAAAGCTAAAAAGCCGCTAGCACAGTTGGTAAAAAGATACGAAAATACCACCTCATGCCACCTATACACTGACACAGATGTCTACCCCAAGTCTATAACCTCAATAATATCCATAAAATCCATAAAAGGCTAAATGTTGAACCAAAGTCCTTCACCCAGCAGCAGGGTTTGTGTGTCTAGGGTACCATCACTACAATTTAATGAGTGTTTATATGCTGAGAGCTGTAATATGTCTCTTTCAACTTCTCTTCCGTAGCATTATAGTTACTGCTTCTCTCCCCTAGAATTTATGATGTTTCAGCCTGTTATTTGCAGTCGGATGGCTACTGACTGACATGACAGTGGTTGGCAGGAGTTCACTGTGGCGGTACCAGTCCAGTGCTCAGCAGAGGTCGGGTTCATCGTGAGGTCTCGAGTCTGTGTCGAGGTCCGGTTGGAGTAGAGTGTACAGATCTATTCCTAACCGGCCAAATCTTCGTTTAATTCTCTGTCTGGACGTTTCTTTTTTTGTTTCGTGGCTTTGTCATTTTTTATATTGAAAATAGTGATTACTGTGTCTGAAATCAAAATGACACTAAACTAAACTGATAAAAGAGCAAACATTTAGAATATCAAATACTTCTACTTGGTGGGTGCTTACTGTACTCACTGTGGTGCTGCTGTTTCTGGGTGAGGCCCAGAGAGACATCAAATGTGCTTGCTGTCTGGCTTGTGCTTTGATGTGTCTGATGTTCTTATGTATCTTAGTAGAAAATCTTTTGGAAGAGTGGTGCTCATCAAGTAGAGCTGCCAAGACTTTTATGATCTAGTTCAAGGAGCAATGAAGATGTTGTGGTTGCTTGTGGTGGCCCAACACCTTATTTAGATACTTTGTTAGTTTCCCCATTAATTTGTCACCTATTTGTACTCTTAGTGAGTCTCATGAATTGTTGTTGACTGCTGGAATGAACATAACATGAAATTCATGCTACTAGCCACCTATTTGTGATATTTGAGTAGAAAATAGTTTGTCTCTTGAACACAGAGAAATTAGAGTATAATTTTCTCCCTGAAAATGAATTTGGAACAGTTAAGAATAAACAACTTCCTTCTTTCTTGGCTCTGATCAGTTGCCAAGCAACCAGCAGAGACTCCAGGAAGTCACTGTTCCCGACCAAGAAATAGTCAGATGAATAACCCCCCGTAAATGATTGTTTTTACACTTTGGTTTTTGTACGGATTAAACACACAAGATGTAACATGTTAATTAGATTTCTTCATTCACTTCAACAGAGGAAACTGACTAAAAAACAAGGGAACAGACTGAGAAATTGAGGAAAAGAAAGATGGACTTTGGACTAGTGATACCTGTGTCAACATTTTGAAAAGTAGCATTCATAAATTCACTTTATTTATGTACAGTGTAGCTGTGTGTGTGGGTGTGGATGTTTGTTCATTTGATCAGCTGTGACTTGAGCAGTCCGGGTTTGGATATGTATGTGCAAACTTTGCAAATGATCTGTCTGGTGCTGCACAGGGAGTCTTTGCTCTTCTACCTCCACCTTGACTGTATGAGGGATATATGTACTCTTACATCCACACACTCACTCTCACACACTCTTGTCTGACCTGTTCTAATCCTTGGATCTACAGGGCGGCTCTCAAAATAAAATTCCTGCTGCAGATTATTTTTCTTGTGATCAGAAAATATACATGTTCTCAGAGAGGAATGCTCGGACGCCATGGCGACCTGGTGATTGCTCACTTCCCCCTCTTCTGTTTCTTTCGTGCTTGGCTGTTTTGTCTTCTGTGCTCCGCTTCTGCTTAACTTTATTTTTCTGTTCCTTTACTTATTTACTTAGTAGACAATTCTACAGTACGTTGGTAAATCTAATGAACTTTTAACAACTTGTCACAACTTTTTTCATGTATATGACCTTTATCTGACTTTCCCAAGTTCCCTTATTTTCTTTTTGTCCTTTGTTTTCACCTACCCTCATTTTAAAACTAAACTGGTAAGATGTTTTTCTTCCCACAGCCACCCCTCCCTCCGTTCATCCATCCATCCATCCATCCATCCATCCAAGTATTAGCAAGTCTGGTTTTAGGAGCTTTCATTATTGTGGTGCTGATGCATGCAGACCCCGACTGCAGGGCTATTTTCAGCGTCTCGTTCCCCTCCTCTGTACCCTTTTCCCTGCTCTTTACTGGTTTTCTTTTGGAGGAGATCCCTGCACTGCTGCCTTTTTGTAAAGGCAGCTGAGCTAGGTTGGCTGGTTTTACCCTCCATGCCAACATTGCTGTTGGAGCTCCTTCTCATGCTAGCTGTCCCAACCAGGGGAAGTGAAGCAGCACAATGCGAGCCATGGTGAGGCCATAAAAATAGACTGGGTAAAGTGTAGCTTTTACTTCAACAGACATGCTTGAACCCTTTTCATGTCCAAGATTTTGTAGTGTAAGAAGAAGAAGAAGATTGGCTGAGTAGAGCTGCACTAACAATGTTTTTCCCCACTTTTGTTTCACAACTAATGGTACAGAAACAGATAGGAAAGAAAGTGAGGGAGAAGGGAATATGACATGCAACAAAGGCTACCAGAATGCCCCACTAATGATTATTTAAATAGTTTAATTGGTTGATTGTCTTTTCGATTAATTGTTTAGTTGGATAAATGTACGAAAATAGTGAAAAAAAATCCCCTAAATTTCCCAGAGCCCAAGGTGATGTCTTCAAATTAAAGCTACAACTAATGATTATTTTCATTATCGATTAATCTGCCACTTATTTTCTCAATTAATCGATTGTTGTTTGGTTAAAAAAAAGCATAATAAAAATATTATTAAAATATTCATCCCAGTTTCTAAAAGTCCCAGGTAACATTTTTAAATGTCTTGTTTTGTCCGACCAACAAAAGCATTACATTTATATTTATTATTATTATTATTATTATTATTATTATAATATAAAACTTTATTTATAGAGCACTTATCAAAACAAAGTACAAAGTGCTTCACAACAAGAGAAATAAAATACCACAGTGAATGATGATCGATTAATCTGCCACTTATTTTCTCAATTAATCGATTGTTGTTTGGTTAAAGAAAAAGCATAATAAAAATATTATTAAAATATTCATCCCAGTTTCTAAAAGTCCCAAGTAACATTTTTAAATTTCTTGTTTTGTCCGACCAACAAAAGCATTACATGTATTATTATTGTTATTATTATTATTATTATTATTATTATTATTATTATTATTATATTAAACTTTATGTATAGAGCACTTATCAAAACAAAGTACAAAGTGCTTCACAACAAGAGAAATAAAATACCACAGTGAATGATGATATATAAAGAAATAAAATACACACAAGCAATAAAATAAACAGCCAGTTCAGGTAAAATCAGGATATGCTTTCCAATTTAAAAATGTGTCTTGAGAAGAGACTTAAAAGAAGACACTGACTCAGACAACGTAATTTCTTTGGGCAAGTTGTTCCAGAGCCTCGGGCCCTGATGGCAAAAGCTCTGTCCCCCTTCGTTTTCATCCTGGTGTCAGGAACAGACAGAAGACCCCTGCCCAAAGATCTCAAAGAACGTGAAGGTTCATAAGGTATTACAAGGTCCAAAATATAGTCTGGAGCCAGGCCATGAAGAGCCTTATAAGTAATCAATAAGATCTTAAAATCAATCCTAAAACAAACAGGAAGCCAATGTAAAGAGGCTAAAAAAGGTGTGATGTGACCATACCTCTTGGTCCTGGTTAAAAGCCTAGCAGCTGAGTTTTGTACAGTCTGCAGTCATTTCAAAGTTTTTGATTAAGACCAGTGAACAGGCTGTTACAATAATCAAGGCATATACATAAAGCATATACAACAGTTTCTGCATCAGTAAGATTTAAAATAGATCGGATTTTTACAATGTTTCTCAGGTGATGAAAACATGATTGGACAAGCTTAGTGATATTTTGCTCAAAACATAAATTGCTATCAAACAGGACACCAAGATTTCTTGCAAGAGGCTTGATATGTTGTGACAGGTTACCAGTAGATGCCAGTATTTGTTTAGTGATGTGTTGGGGCCCAATAACAAGGATTTTCATTTTATTTGAGTTGAGATGAAGAAAATTTAGCGACATCCAGTTTTTTATGTCAGACGGTCAGTCCTGCAGAGTACTCAGCGACCTAAGGTCAGTGGGCTTGACAGGGAGGTACAACTGTGTGTCATCCGCATAACAATGAAAAGAAATCCCATGTCTGTGGATGACATCACCCAAGGGAAGCATATATAAGGAGAACAGTATTGGTCCCAGAATTGAACCATGAGGCACACCGTGCTTGATATGGGAGAAGAATGACATGAAGTTATTAATGCTGACAAAGAATTTCCTATTGGACAGATAAGATGAGAACCAGTGTAGTGCAGTGCCAGGTATGCCAGGCAGCACTTAAGTCCAGCAGCACAAGAATTGAGCACTTGTCTATGTCTGCATTCATTAAAAGTTCATTAGTGACTTTGAGAAGGGCTGTCTCAGTGCTGACAAAAGCCAAATTTGAACTTATCAAAGGTATTATTGTTTTCCACAGCAGCAAGAAGCTGCTTAGAGACAAGTTTTTCGAGAATCTTTGAAATAAAAGGCAGTTTGGCAATTGGACGATAGTTATCCAGGAGGGTGGGATCAAGCCCAGGTTTTTTTAGGACTGGCTGGACACAAGCAGTTTTAAAGTAATCTGGGACGCAGACAGTAGACAGCGAGCTGTTAAAAATAATTGGTAAAAGGGCCGCAATACAATCCATAACTTCCAATAAAAACCTAGTTGGGATTTTGTCCAGAGGGCTGGAGGATACTCTCATAAGAGACATGATGTCTGCGAGTTCAGGCAGAGTAACAGCAGAAAAATTGCTCAAAGAATCCCTGAGCGGGTGATCCACATCTAAAAAGGCAGGATTGGGGGTGATACCAGCTCTTATTAACTCCACCTTACCAGCAAAGTGCAAAAGAAACTTTTCACAATCAGCAGGGGCACAAGAAGAGGCAGGGTTAACTAACTGATCCACAGTCTTAAATAGGAATCTGGGGTTGTGCTGATGGGCAGAAATATCCTATTATAAAGGGGTAATAACTCTTTCATAGCCACAAAGTGGACCTGGAGACCAGATTTCTTCCATCTGTGTTCTGCTCTTCTGCATTTCCTTTTACAGCTTTGAATACTGTTATTTAACCATGGCTGTTTTCTAGTCTTTGACAACCAAATCGTTTGTTTTGGAGGAATCCGGAAACACATTCCCAGGAAAATTGAACAGTGTACAGAATTTTGAGGCACTATGCTCAGTAAGGGCACGTGTGTACTTAGAGCGGGATAAGGCAGTACTAGCAGCCTCTAATTCACAGTTAAAAACAATACATAGGTGATCGGATACAAACATGTCCCTGATTTCCACAGATGGAGTTTTCAGGCCCAGACTAAAGACTAGGTCTAAGGTGTGGCCACGAGAATGAGTTTGGCCAGACACATGTTGTAAGTTAAGAGTTAGTGATATTTAAAAAATCAGCAGCAAGAGCATTAGAAGAGTCATCAACATGAATATTAAAATTACCACAAAGAACAATTCTATCATAATTTAAAACAAGACTGGATAAAAATTTAGTGAGTTCCAACAAGAAGGAGCCAGCTGGTTTAGCAGGGCGATAAATAATATCAAATATGACTGGGAGGGGGCCACCAAGTATAAAACATGAGCACTTCAAAGGAGGAAAAATCTTTGCAAGCTATGAGGTTACACTTTAAATGCTTCCTATAGACAGTAACAAGGCCACCACCACGACCACAGTCCCTTGGGCAGCTACAGCTGTCATAATCTGGAGGGCACAATTCAGCCAGCTGATCACCAGGACATAACCAGGTTTCAGTTAAAAACATAAAATCTAAATCAGTAGAAGAGATAAAATCATTTAAAATAAATGTTTTGTTAGAGAGGGATCTTACATTGAGAAGATTTACAGAATGTAAATCCAAGAAAAGCTGATAATTCTCACATTGGAGAACCTGTGAACATAACATTTTTTGGCATTCTTGCTTGACTTATCTATTAACTGACTGGTCATTTCAGTACTTTGTCTGAGTTTGAAATAATCTGAATTACTGAAACATCTCTGTATTAACCTAAACATATTAGATCACTCACAGTGATTACACACACACTTCCATTTGCTGAAGTGAAGTAGACAGCAACTACAACTATGAGCGAGTCATCGGCTCCCCTCTGGTGGTCCCTTCATCTGCCCTGAACTTCTTTTTTCCCCTTCTCTCTGTGCGTCACTAAAAGTCAGCTAACATTTGGATAACGGTATAACAAAAGGCACCATTTAACTAAAATGTAGTTGATATTTATAGTAAATTCTTTACCTATTTATGCCATGCTTTCTCTTCTGTTGTGACTAATTTATTGATCAGTGTGCACTCAACATCAAATAACACACTTTTAACTGGTATAGCATTGAATATCTGGCTCACCCACAGTTAAGTTGTGCATTTGTGTGGGTATATATACACGTGTGCATGGGACACATTCAGACACAGGAGCCTCACAGGAATCCCATAACACTCCCAACTCCCTGAGTGGCTCATTTGTGCACTGTGGAACATTGTGGAA
Organism: Siniperca chuatsi; assembly: GCF_020085105.1. Taxonomy (NCBI): domain Eukaryota; kingdom Metazoa; phylum Chordata; class Actinopteri; order Centrarchiformes; family Sinipercidae; genus Siniperca; species Siniperca chuatsi. The sequence continues at coordinate 17,637,983 of NC_058056.1, forward strand.
TACCAGGCATATTTTATGATCCAACCTTCAGCCGGCTCCCTCTCTTTCTCCCAGTGTCTGGGTTTATTTGTGAAGCTAAGCCAGTCCTTCCCTCTTCGGCAGAATATTTAAACATTGCATTTTAGACATTTAGCTGATGCCTTTATTCAGAGTAACTTACAGTGAGTGGGTGCAGTATGCTGCTCAGGCGTATTTGGCCGAGGAATCAAACGTGAACTTGAGGCCATGAGATGATTTACACAACATGGTTTGTCACCGTGTGAGAAGTTTAGATTTCTATGTTGGTATACATTTATGTATATACTGTATGTGCATGTGTATACCCCCCACACCTTGACAAACAGGCCTACCACATGTGGTGCCGTGTTTTGACTGCCTGGGCAAACAAGGGTACAGCCGAGCTCGATGCCCGTGGCAAAGAGTTACTCTCGCCCACCCACTTGGATAAACTCACTGTAGTTTTTACCTCCTTGTTTTCACCCTCTAGTCATACATTTTTTGCTTCTCTCCATCTAAACCTCTTCAAATCTTTAACATTTCAACCTCCAGTTGCCTCTCTCATCGCTACTTGTCTTAAACACTCTCACCCTCTCTCTCTCTCTCTCTCTCTCATTCCATCTCTTCCTCTGCCTCCCTTCCTCTTTCTCTCTCTAGGTGTGGACTGCACAGAAGAACGCAGTTAAATTAGTGCTTTATCTGTCCTGCCAGCCAGCTGCATCTGCACACCCAGCCATGCCAAGCATTTGAGACACAATTGACCTTAAAAGGAAACAATAGCGGCCTATCAATTCTGCTCTGCCAGTCAAGGAATGGCTCACCCCTGCATGGGCAGGGTCCAGCTCACACACACAACACAAGGAAGTGTTTGGAAACTGAATGTTGAAACTGCTAGGAAATGAGAGAGGCACAGTACACCCAGTTAAGTATTTCTTGTTATTTTATAGGTGTATACTGTCTGTACAGGGCCGTAGCCAGGATTTTAGGAATACCAGAGTCATGAGCCTGATTCTCCCCAATGCAACCCTACCCATTTCATAAACTTTGACCAGACACTAAAACAGAGGTGTGTACAATTTCATTAATTTTTCTTTTAATATTTTATTTATTCAGGTAACTTAAGTTTATTCCCACCAGGAAGGTCTAAATGCTGTTTCAAAGCAATTCTGAAATTCTGGAGGGAAAATAATGAATTCTTTATTTATTTGTTGGCCTAAATGTAGTCAAATAGGGATATATTAAGTCGAAATAAGCTAATAAAGTACACACAATGAGTTTCACTTGCTGAATAAACCCCCTCCCCCAGCTCCATTTAAAACCCCCAAATTCCCAGAAAACATACACATAACCTTAGTGTCCTCAACATGTGTCTATTTTTAAAAAGTCAAGTTTTAGTGTTAATTTGAACTAACACAATATTTGTATGAGTTAATTCAAATGCAACCGTTCCAGCTTATCAAATGTGAGGATTTACCGTGTGTGATAGTAATTTGGACTGTTGGTTGGACAAAACAAACAATCTGAATATGCCATCTTGGGCTTTAGGAAATTGTGATGGGTATTTTTCCACTTATTTCAGACATTTTATAAACCAAACAATCATTTCATCAACAAAATAATAATAATTAATCGAGAATGAAAATAATTGTTAGTTGCAGGTCGTCTAAAACTCTGTGAGACCATCATAATTTAATGCACAGACCCCTAATGAATTAATTGATAATGTAAAATGCTTTGAAATCCCATTTGTTGCATTTCTTCGGCAGGCAGGCCCGTCTACATCTTGTTTATTCTAAATAGTGTATTTGACCTTTAGTGACTCCTCATATTTTGTAGTTTACATGCCGGGAGGTTTCCTATATTGCTGAACTGTGTAAGCCAACAAAGGTATTATGCGACATTGCTAGTCAACACTAATCTGTGTCATCATCAGCAGTAGTGTGTGTGTGTTGTTTGTGGAACAGGGAGGGCTGAAGCACTGTAAGTCATTAGATATTAGGACAGGTTCTGCAGGTTTGCAGTGAAGTTAAAGAGGTGGATGATTTTCCATCTGACAGCTCATCAGCTTGTAGAGAAAATTCTTACTCCATCTTGCTGCTCAGCTGGAATGCTAATAGCAGCAGGAGGAATTCTGTTCGCAGTCTTCAGTGGCACCAAATGAAAAATCTCTTGCTGTATTCTTCTCTGGTGTTCCCTCCTCCTTTCTTTTGTTAGCTCCTTCTATCTGCAACTTTCTGGATCTCTGCTTCCTGCCTCTCCCCATCTTTCTCCTCACTGTGTCGTCTTCTCTCTCTCTCTCTCTCTCTCTCTCTCTCTCTCTCTCTCTCTCTCTCTCTCTCTCTCTCTCTAGGCATCCTGTTCACTGTGTTTGATTTGGGCATTCCTTTCCTCCCCAAGCAGACAAAACAACCCCAGACTCTCTGAACTGCAATCCCCAGTGCGCACACATACACACTCTCTCCCTTCTGCTAATCATACACAGGAAATGGGCTCCCATGCAAACGAGGCCCGCCTGGCCAGTGGAACCTAGGATGGAGTTTCAGGCATTGAAACATTCTCCAGTGGAGGAAATTGAACATGATCTCTCTCTTCCCCCCTCTTTCATTCTCCCTCGTTTCCTCCCTTGTTTTACTCGACACGGTTCCTCTGCCCTTTTCTTTTGACACTCTTTTTTTCCACAGTGCATTTGAATGCATCCATTTTGCTGTGAAACATTGCCATTCAGACCAACTAACGGACACATACAGAGTTTCTCCTCCGTGGAAGCAATGATGAATATAACATCTTTACACAACCTTCCAACATATTGAGTTACGCAATATGTTGGAAGGTTGTCAGTTAAAATTAAAATTATTAAAACTTAAATGAGCATCTGTGCCCGCCAGGGTTGGAAGTAAACTTTTTTGTTCACCTGCACTGTGGCTGGTGGATTCCAAAATCAGCCACTTTCTCATTTTAACCAGCAGTGTGAAAAAAATCTATAAAATTCAAACAATAGGCTATTTTATTTAATTAGGTAAATATTTAAACTCTTAAGGAAAATACTGACATTCTTTTTCTCCCTCTCTCTCATACACACACATAATAAGCCTCATTTCCACCCAAAGTACCAGGAACTTTTATCCCCAGGAACTACTTTTCAAGGAACTAAAGTTCCTTCAGCCCATTGTGTGCGTTTCCACTGCAGTCTAAAGACCCGCAAAGATTAGGCAAATTACACCTATTAGGTTACACCCATCACACAGCTGTATAACTCTAATGTTTTATTAAACACATCACCTGCAATTCAGCATAAGGACCTTTGCTTATTTTTACCTATGAACACTCACCTGTTTTAAATACTGAGCTTACCGGTGTATAATAGTGAAATTGACAGCCACTACTTCCTCTGAGAGTTGTTACCATATTCTAATATTTACAAGCATAAGCATTCCTTGTCTTTTTACATATATAGTAGTATATACTTGTTTTCAGATACAGGAAACACTATACACACATTTAGTTCCACTATTTATTTATCTGCAGAAATATGAAAGTGCAAAATACAGTGTTTGTGTGCTTCAGCAGGAGACATGGGACGAGAGCTGCTGGTGGTCGCAGGAGTAAACACACTGGTCTGCAGCCTGCAGTTCACTCTACTCGTCCATTTCATCTGAAAAACATGTTGGGGGGAAAAAAACGTGTCTCACTGTGATGACATTAACAAGATATAATTTTGTACGATTGATTTAGCCAACAATTGTCTTAAGGAACATCACAATTCTATGGTTCCAGTACTTCTGAAAAGTACAACCCCCCGAGCAGGGACCTTGTGGGGGCTAAAATAATGTCCCCACAACTTAATTAAGACCCTGGCACTGAGTTTAACAGGTTGGTTTTGTAATGTTTCTTTACAAATGCATCACAAATAAAGAAACTGTTAGAAAAGTGACTGATGAATGAAAGGATGTTTTGCTGCCTTTTCATCTCTACTAGTTAAAGTTAGCTAGCTATAGCCTGCTGCTCAAAGGCTCCTGGTAGCTACCGGCAACTTTCAAGGAATGTTTTTCTGCATGTTACTCACTGCATGAGTTGCCGTTGTAAGACAACTTTGACCATTCCATTTGTTTTGACTAGATATATCTATCGAGGGCCAGGACAAGAAGTGCTAAATACACTAAGAACGATAAATACACAGAAACGTATCTCTGACATTGGTGCTGACGTGCACCGACAGATAATCACATCACATATTTAAACAGATTGTACAGGAACAGCGAGCTTCCTCATTTAGTACAATGCAGAGCATACTAATGTGTTTGTGACCTGTGACATTTTAGTTAAATGTCACAGGATATATCTTTTTGAACTCTATATGATTGGCAAAACAATACAATTATAACCAGCAGAGTCATGAAATAAAACCGTGGATTTAATTTAGCTTTTCACAATTTATTGAATCTTGAAATTATTAAAGGTTGCTGTGTTTTATTTGGAGTAAAAAGGAAGCTCTGATTTTTATTTTGAGCTAATGATTTTATTAGACATCTATATACATACCAAAAATACAGGAAGCATTTTGTAAGTTAAGTTCAAATTCAGCATTTTAAAAAATAAAGTAAAATAACATCAGATAATCAAGATATTAGGGCTAGAAAATTAGTCAGCATCATCGTAATTCTGAGCAAGGTGTAATTTTAACAAAAAAGTTTTTATTTACTCATAATGAAGAGATTGGCATACAGTGAAACACAGTTCATTGCTCGGAAAACAGGAGTTTGATTATTTTAAATCAAATCTTGATGCATGTAGAATGTAGCATGAATATGCTCATCAATCATCATAATGATTTCAACTACTGTATAAGTTCACAAGTTCTGTTCATGACATGTAAAGTGAATACAGTGTGCTGGAAATGACACTTGCTTTGGGGGGTGAAATGTTAACTGAGCAGACTCTTTGTTCAGAGATATAGACCCTAGAGGAAGTGCCACCTCACACTGTTTCAGTTTATTCTGCTGAGTAATGTAATGAATCCTCACCAACCTGACATGCTGTGTACATGAGGGAAGCGAGTGGGAGCGAGGGATGAGAAAGAGGCAGCTGTTTTCAGTTTTGTTTGGTTATGGGTTGGCTAACTATCTGAATGAACAGCTCTGACACACAGCAGAATTACACATTTGGTTTAGTGTAGAAGTGTTGTGGTGTAGCGTGAGAATGTCAGATGATTCAGCAAAACCTGTGTGCCGGTGTCATTCCACTGCCTTCATGAATTTAACATGACAGAGCTGAGAGCAGAGCCGCAGGGCTGTCTCCTTCCTGTAAAGAAAAGATGGAGGAACAAACGGATAGGATGACACAGACAGGAGTTGAGATTGGCAGGAGCAACTAAAAGACAGATTATTTCTGTCCATCAGTAGCTACTTACATGATCGAAGTGTCTTTGAGCACATCACCTGCCTCTGCGTGCTCAGTTATTTTAGCCTAAGTCAGGAGAGAACCCTCTTTCTGAACAGTTTAAAGATGAAATAGAAACTTTATTATTTTGTGGTTTTTGAGCTTAATTAGTTGATTGACAGACAATTTATCAGCAACAGTTTTGATAATCGATTCATCTTTAAAGTCATTTTTTTCAGCAGAAATGCCCAAAATCCAGTGGTTCCAGCTGCTCAAATGTGAGGATTTGCAGATTTCTTAGTCTTTTGTGGAGGTTAAATTGAAGATCTTTGGGTTTTAGACTGTAGGTTGGACAAAACAGTCAAATCAAAGACGTCATGGTATGAAAGGCCAAAGAGGCCATAAACACAGCTGACATTTGAAGTAACGTTGACAACATGTTGTTAACATGTCAGCCATGTCAGCTTATTGTTAACGCATGGAAATTTGACGAATTAGCGGCATTTTCCACTATTGTCTGACATTTTATAGACCAAATGATTCACAGATTAATCAAATAAAAAATCTGAAGATTTACTGATAATGAAAATAATTGTTAGCTGCAGCCCTACATACCTTTTTGTGCCATTTTAAAGAAAAACTTTCAGTCGTTTTGCTTTTTATTGGATATGATCAGCTAAAGAGAGACACGAAAGGGGGGAGAGAGGAGATTACATGCAGCAAAGAGCCCCGGGCAGAAATTGAACCCAGGCCGCTGTGGTTACATTGTGCGCACTCTCTACCAGGTGAGCTACTGAGGCTCCCCCCTTTGTGCCAGTTTTTACCATCTTTTTTTTCCATTTCCTCTTCCTCCTTGTTACAGTAAAAGTCCAAATGTACAGGTAACAAAACAACTTCAACTCAAGACCTTCTTACTTATTTGTTCTGGGGCTTTTAAATGTCTCACATGGTCTTCATCATCAGCAGATTGAGTTTGCTTAGCTGTCATGAAACTAAACTTTCCATAACTCTGAGCACCTCACCTGAGGACTTCTTAGCATAAAAGATGAGCTTGATAGTTCATTTTTTAATGTATGTTTTCTGTACCAGAGTGTCCTGTTGCTGCTTACAGTTAACAGGAATGTTCCCTTTCTCCTTCAGCCCTCCCTCCTCTTCATTTCTCCACTTCCCTCTCTCATCCTTTAAATTCAGTCCAGACTCAAGTCTTAAATCTGGATTCTCTGTGCTTAACCAAACATATGGAATGCTACTGTAGTGGAATGCTCCAAGTCTGGGTTGTTTGTGTGTGTGTGTGTGAGACCATGCACATGTTTTGAAGCAGATGAGAGCTCCTAGGATGATGATGATTATGATAATGGTGCATGTGTGTTTGTGTGTGTGTACCACCGCCTCCCCCGAGAACTGAATAGAGCCTTCTGTTGTCGTGGCCAAACACTGCTTGTCTGCTCATGCATGAGTCTATTGCAAAGCCTCTGAATGCGTCCCATATCTAAGCAGTTAGTTCATTCTTAGCCCGTTAGCTTGACTGTGAACGATCTCCCCTACAGTGACGGCTTTGTCAGCCCGGCCACAGGCTCGGGGCCTTGCCAACTGCCAAACATAACAATGGTGAAAGATGGCATGAGTGTGTGTGTGTCTTGATATTATGATGACCAGTGAGTCCAGTTTTACTAACCTTGTGCCCTGCTTGTGTGTTTTTAACTACAGGATGGAGACTTTGAGAAGAGGAGCTTAACGCGCGACAGACAAAAGGATGCATCCAGAATGTAAGTTATGCCTTCCTGTGTTTCGGGTAATGTTGATTTATGTAAGTTCTCTCCTGATTCTGCACAAGTCTGGGGCGTCTGCAAAAGTCAGAAAATTTAATTTAAATAAAAGGCCTTTAAAATGTCAAATCAAAATGTCTTAAATCCAGTAATAACAGATTTCTGCAGTGAAAAATGTACATATTACACATTACGTATTACCCTAAAGCAGGGTTTGTACAATATGCAATCTATGTACTTTACTCAAAGGAATAGTTAAACATTTTGAGAAATAATTAATTTGTCTCTCCGAGAGTGAGATAAGAAGAATGATACCACTTTCATGTCTATGTGTTAAGTATGGAGGTGGAGCCGGGAAGTGATTAGCTTAGCTTAACATGAAGGCTGGAAACAGGGGAAAACAGCTGGCCTGGCATTTACCAAAATTCAAAAATACGCCTACCAGCACTTCTAATCTCACACGTTGTATCTTGTTTGTTTAATCCGTACACAAGAAACTAATGTAAAAATGACAGTTTGTGGTTTTAGGTGGAGTTACGGAACAGTTCAGCCATCTTCCTAGTACTTCTTCTATACAGAGCATTTCCATTTATAGCGCTGCTTGTCTGGCAACTTTGATATGACGACAAGACTCCGGGAAGTCATTGTGCCTGGCTGTTGTTTGCCAAGAAATTACAGCACGTAACTCCATCTTTAATCTCAAACTATTGTTTTTAGGAGTATTTTTTACTTTAGAGATAGCCAGTCCAGCTGTTGCCCCGTGCTTCCAGCAGCAGGGTGAAAAAGCTTAGGATAATGCCAAGCTAATCTAATTGCCTCCTCGCTCCAGCTGTGTGCTCAACCCACAGACAGTGAGAGTGCTGTAGATCTTTTTATTTACCTTGCGGAAAGGAAGAAGTCCAATTCCCAAAATGTTGAACTATTCCTAGATATTTATTGATCTCCTGCTGTCCTTTTTCTTGTAGTGGCATTTATTGCTGTGTAAAACTTAAGAAGAAATTAAAAAGAAAACCTAGAGATACCTATTGATAGCTATTTGTGTGTGAGTGTGTATGTGTGTTTGCTTGTGTCCGGTCACCCAGTAAGGCAAAATCGATTCACAGCATTGATGATGTTCTGATTTTCAAATGTTTCCTCTGGCTCCCTTCACTTCTCCCTCTTTGTTCAGTCCTCCACCTCTCTTCTTGTTCTTCTCCTCATCCTCCTCCTTTGCCCACCTTTCCCCCCTCCCCCTCATCACCTCTTCCGCCCCTCCTCTGCTCTTTGTGAGTCTGTTTCCTGTTGGGCACAAATGCCGGCGCCGCACTTCCTTCCCTGTAGCCTGAAGTCACACAGGAGTGGCACACATACATATATGCTGTATATATTCTGTAACATTTGGGTTAGTGCATAAACATTCACACTGCTCTCAGGGACAGCAGCTGTCTCACCGTGTCTTACATGGCTGTCTGCTCACACATCAGTTTAAGGTCAATATGTGGCCAAGGCGTGTTCTGTGCGTCTTCACTGAGCTGTATTTACATGCGTTTATTATTCCGGATGCTAGTTCACATCCTGCTTGAGCTGAATTCATCCTAAATAGTCCGAAACTAACAAAGACCATGAAAACAGACAGTAAAACAGGAAAAGGAGCTTCTTATGTCAGTGTCCTGCCACTAAAGGCATTTCACACTTGTATTTAGGTTTCTCATAAGCAGGGGCTTGATTTTTTTTTTTTTAACAGGGATGCCATTGACTACATAAAGCAGTCAAGAATGATTCATACTAAAAGGAATAATTTGACATTTTGGGTAACACACGTATTCGCGTTCTTGCCAAGAGTTAAATGAAAGATAGCGTACAGACATAAGTGGTATCTATCTGTGGAGCTTGAGCCAGGAGACGGTTAGCTTAGCGTAGTATAAAGACTTTCAGCAGGGGGAAACAGCTAGCCTGGCTTTGTCCAAAGGTCATTTTTACACTATACAGTTTTTGTACGGGTTAAACAAACAAATATAGAGTGTTAATAAGTGAGCTTGAGAGCTGCTGGTGGGTGAAATGTTTTTTACCTTTGGGCAGAGCTTGGCTAGTTGTTTTTCCCCCTACTAATCTAACCAGGCTGTAGCTTCATATTTAGCATACATGCTTAAGAGTGGTATCAATCTTCTCACCTATCTCTGCAAGAAAGCGAATAAGCATATTTCCCAAAATGTCACACTTTTCCTTTTTAAAGTGCAACTATGCAAGAGCCTTTGTAAATATTTTTAAAATATGGGTGACATTTTATGGTGATTTTCTTCTGTCGTTTCTCCTGGTGGCACACTTCTTGTGTCTGTTCGGCTGTTGCTCTCAAATTGCCTAATGTAATCTTCTTATCTCCTTATTCCAAAGAAACCACTGGTGCTGAAAACAATGTCTCACTTCCCTCGCACTAGAGGTCATTTCAAAGGATATTTATTCATATCATAAATTCGAGCATCCTGTTAAGTGCACAAATATGTGCTCAGCTTATCATTTGTTTTTTCCTTGCCTTAACACATTTACAGTCTAACTGCTTTGCTTACTTACAGTAAAAGGACAGTCTGTAATAACTGTATGATTCAGTATGCCTCTATCTCTCCTCTGATATACAACTTCATCATTTTACCTCCTGCTACCTCTTCTGCTCTCTTCGTCTCCTCTTCCCTCCCTCCATCCTGCAGCCAGTGCTGCATTCCTGCTGCAGTAATCCACTCTGGCAGCTACCTGCTCTGCATTCTGTGGAGTCACTCCCTTCGTCTCACTCTCTCCCCCCTCCTTGTCTGTTTTTTCCCTCTCTATTTTTCTTTACCTTACCTTGCATTATTACATGCATTTTGCTCTGCACATTTGCTTCGTCTAAGCTGTTCTGCTCTCTCTCTCTCTCTTGCTCTCGCTCTCTTTTGCTCTCTCTCTCCCTTTCTCTGTGTTCTGTTTCTTCCTCATCAGAGAGCCACTGAGGTCTCCATTCAGCCGCAGCAGGCAGCTAATGCCAAGGCTCAGGCTGATGAAGCACTGCCAAGCTGTGTGTGTGTGCTCTGTGCTAGGATGGGAAAGCAGTGAATGAGCAGGATGTCAAGCAGCCAAGCAGAAGGTTGAAGGGCTGTATGTTAAGAGCTACTGATGTGTGTATGAATCGACAGTGTTTGTAGGCAGTTGTCGTTAGCCATGGGGGGGGTCCATCATCAGCACTGGAGAGTTTTATGATCAGCTGTCATCTCATCCTCTCTTAGGTACAGTGAGAAGGACATATAAATTGAGCAGGAAGGAAGGGGAATGGGGATGAAGGGCAAGGGAAGGAAACAGAAGAATGTAGCAGCAGAAATGGGGGGTTGGGGTGATATTTAAAGGTAGAGGTCACATGAAAGGGGGGATCACAGTGACAAGAGACTGATGATAAATAGAAGAGAAATCGAGAATGTGAGGAAAGAAAAGAATGAATAGTAATAAGATGTTGTGCTTGACCTTTATTGGAATAAAATGGCAAAATACACAATTGCTGACCTTCCAGTTCAATTTCACACTTAAGTAATTTCTTCAGTTGTGAGAAAACAGTGTTAAATACAAATGCACTGCCATTATTACATTAACTTTACATTATCATTGACAGCGTAGAGTTTACTACATGATTTCAATGCAGGTATGTGCCTTTTTGCCACAGACTTTTGCTTGATTTAGGTCCTTTACATTCTTTAACTCAGTACATCTGCGATGGGTATGTAAAGAATGGATGTGAGGTAGTGTTTTTGCTGTAAATCTCACCTCACTACTCTGATAAGACTGTTAATGCATTTGTGCACTCTGTGGCACCTGGCATATAGTTAAATTCTCACATTTTCAGTGTGTCTGCAGATGCTCTCTGCAGATGATACTCTGCGGATGCTGCAGACACAGTGTGTGACTCTTATCTTCTGACTGTAAATGAAGCATTACGTTTTGTAAATGTTTGTTTCACAGTGTGAGCATAGTGTAGCGTCAGGTTTTACTATTTAAAATTCAGCTAGAAAGCACTCAGTGTGTATCCTTGTTATATAAGTGTAGTAAGCAAGAGAAAAGCAGTTATGATTATTTTTGCCAATCTTGCAATGTTAAAAAATAGTCTAACTAGCCTAACGTTCCACCAGATTTCATTGAATTTTATAGGTTTTTGAGATACCTTGTTAACTCTCAAACAAACTCTCTCAGACAAACAAATCGCATAGGGTGGAGGTTATGGATTCGTATAAAGCAACAGATTTTGTCTGTCATTTTCAGTTCTTATCACTCTTAAGCTCTTTCTTAACTTTTGTCTGTCTCGCCTCATTCTTTCTCTGCCTGACTCATACTTATTCACACAGACTGTTAGTTACCCAGTCTTGACTCTAACAAGTGTCATCATGTTGTGATGTTTTCATGTTCTCTTATCAGTGTGAAACGGTGACACACACATTCCTTTCCGAGCAGTTCATCATTGCACACAATTGCACATATGTGTGTACAGTTTGTGCTGACGTCTGCTGATACCTGAGAACACTTGAACAGCTGTTAAGCATAGCTTTAAATAGGTAGCTAGTGTTGGTCCTGACAGAAACCTCTGTGTTAATGGGAGGTCAAAGAGTTTCTCTTCAGTTGAATTATTCAAAATGGTGCTCTTTTGTCAAAACAAGCTCACCACAAGGTCAATTTTGTGACATCACTTGAGGCAATTTTTCAGACTTTGCACAGCTCCCTCAGGAGCCTGTTTCTAGATTACCTCAAAAATATCTTTGGTGTTTGTGAACTACAATTTCTTTAACGATCAGCCAACATATATGCATATACAGATGAATCTACGTAAAGCTAATATTGGTCAATATGTTGGCACAGTGGATTTATTTACCAGCCAGAATTTTAATAGTTAAACAAACAGAGGTAGTTTTGGGGAGCTAAAATCCAGTCCAAATCCACTATTTTGTTACCTAACTTTTTATGTTTCATTTTCTTAACATTATTATTATATCAATCACCTGACAGTGTTTTAAATCGGCTTACACTACTTTTTTTTTCAGGATTTCTGTTACTGTCACTTCCATTATAGACATTAAGCTTGTTGTTAAAGTGACCTCTATTTCTTTTTCTCTCTCGCCCTCTTCTCTGATCACCCTCTCTAATCACATTCATCTCATATTTATCTCAATCTCATGTTAATGTCGTAGTGTGGTTGGACATTTACGTCTCCTACTGGAGTCTTCCTGTCTATCACTTCACAACTGGGACTTCCCGTGGTTTCAGATCACATACACAAACTGTGCATAAGTCAGTAGAGTTTAGTGACTCTTAAAGTCTGAAATTCTTAAGGTCTACATTTATGGCCTTGACAAATATTTGTTAGTTTTTTTGTGTGTATACAAATGGTAATTCTATATGTGAAACATGTTTTTTCATCGCAGCTGCACATGGCTTTTACTCATTACTCACTGAGCATAACAGATTTAGTGCATTTATTTCATTCAGCTTCCTGTCTGATCGTATACACTGTGCAGTCCTTAAGTAACTAACTAATTTGTTAAAGAAGTACTGCTCATTAAAATTTTATTGTCTTTCCCATATTTGAAGTATCCATGTGTTTTTGTTTTTTTTATCTGTACACAACAACCACACTATTTACCAACAAAACACCATTCTCATTTCCCCCATTGCATCGCACTGATGCAGTTCAGCTCCGTTCAGTTTGATTTAGTTTAACACAGTCTGCTCTCCTAATCAGGGCCTCACTCCTGTTTGCCCCAGTGACTTGTGTGGAGTGTTGTGCATGTTTACAGTGACAGTGACCTCTGACCCCAAACACAGAGGGCAGCAGGCTGAGGACATGTTGGAGCAGAGTTGGGAAATATTTCATGGAAACATGACTGCAAGTCACACGGGACATAAATTTGTGTGTTTACGACAATAGCAGGAGTATTGCCAAACTTGTGTTTGTTTGAACCCCTTATGCAAGTAAGCCCCACACAGATCCGGAAAGTATTGCATGTATTTAATTACATATAGTTTTGGTATAATGTATAAACCGTAGCAGTTACTAAGGTTTTAAACAATCAGCGAGGGGACATTTTAGTAATGGTCTGAGAATGGACACATAATTTTGGGCTAATATGTTTGAACTTGACGGTGGCTATTGTGTTGAAATATACAGTATACTGTAACATTGTCATCTTTGCAGTAATCACTTCTTTGGACATACTGAATATTTGCAGATGCTTCGCCTACTCCAAAAATGTACAAATTGAAATAGCAAATCAAAATGTGTTGCGCTGTGCTAATCTGTGCCAGAAAGTCTGAGTGTCAACACTATTACACCTGAAATGTATTCTCAGCAGAACATAAGTTTGACAAGAGTAGGAGGAGGAGATTGATGACAACACCTTCCACACATCTGTTGTAAGGCTCGTCAAGGGTCAAAAAGTTTGGACTGCAAACAGTTTTTTGGAGCCCATTTTTCTCCTGTTAAGATCAGGACTCACCGCATGATTGCGAGTCTAGTTGGATCCACTTGGGTATTAGGCATATTGACATTAGAGCTGAAATGATTAGTCAATTAATCAATCAGTCATTTGACACGAAAATAATGTGCAACTATTATAATAAATGATTTATTGTTAGTCATTTTTCAAGCAGAAATTCACAAAAAATCCATACTTTTACCATCTCAATTGTGAATATTTGCTACTTTTCTCTGTTTTTATATAATTTCAAACTGAACATCTTTGTTTTTGGACTGTTGGACAAATAAAACAATACATTTGAAGATGTCACTGTGGACAGTTTTCAGTATTTTATTTATATAATTAATCGATAATGAAAATCATTTGTTGCAGCACTAATTGATGCACAGGCCTCAGACCAACAGCAGTACAACAGGACCCTACCCAACCCGATTAGATTAAATATAAGTTAGACTGGGTCACATCTTGATTACTAGGAATGGAGGGGACCCATGAAGGCCTCTAATCTGTATTATCACCTGCCATGCCAGTTTTGGACAAGTGTTCAAACAGGGAGGTACAGTACTGGAAGGATGCTAGAAGTAGCATTGAAATGTAGAGAGAAATGTAGTAACCTTTAACCTATTTTGGTGAGCATCCATCCATCCAAGACACTGAATCCCTCCCTGCCTGCCCTGTGTGATATTCTGTGTTTCTATCAGAGCGGATTACATTTAAGTTGCTCCAGATTTCCTTGGCTGCAGATCTGCCTGAGGACTAGCTAGCAAGTGACTGGCTAGTATTTTCGGTTGCTTCCGTTTTTAAATAGAGCATCTAACATCCTTCCCCTGCTCTGCTTCTTGGTCGCAGCAACAGTGACTGTTGCATGTAATCCTGTGTGTAGTGCTGATTTCTGATCAAGAACATGTTCTAGTTTACTGCTTTGCCACCAAGATCAGGAGCTGAGCCGAAAAGCTCTGAGGGCTTTATGTTTGATTCAACCTCATCAAAGCTACATCCGCAATTAGGTCATAAACAATGAAACCAAAAATGTAGTGTATGTGTGGAACCATATTCTTGCATGAAAGCTGACAGGTCAGACACTGTCCTCTGGCTTTTCTGTCTCACCCTGCCATGAGTGTCTTACCTTGTCTACCAACCTTCTCTGGCATTTCTCATCCCCCTCCCCATATTTCCCTTTCTCATCTTCTTAATGGGGTTTTAAGCCCCAGCAACAAGACTTGATGTAGACAGACAGGCAGAGGGGAGGAGAGACCTAGAAAAGGCTCTGTTACTATGTTAAGACCTGAGAGAGGACTGTAACTTTCCAGCCAAGCTTTCAAACTAAATCTGACCATGATGTTTACATAAATGTTTGTCATTAGGATAACCTTCATCCAAAGCTTTACCTTTGAACTCACTGGCTTAAGGGTGTGTCACATTTTACCTTATCTCACTTTCTTTTTTGGAATACAGAATAATAGTGCATTGTGATTGAGATTTACAATCATTTTATGACTCTGTGTGTGTGTGTGGGGGGGGGGGTGCGCATGTGTCTGTGCGCATGCTTTTATTGCATCAATAAAAGTTTTTTTTGGGAGCTTGCAAATGTCTTTGCCGACAGCCTCTGCTATTTTTTATCCTACACCTGTACCCAACTTGGGATGGTTGTGCACATTATCCATCTTTTTTGCAACTTAGTTATTACAATGTGAGAACTTCCTATAAACTCTTTATTTTTAATGGGGCTGCATTTATAGATTAATCTGGTGAATATTTTTCTCAATTGATTTGTCTTTAGAATGTCAAACTGTGAAAAATACCCCCCACAATTTCCCAGAACCAAAATAAATATTCAACATTCAACCCAAAGATGTTCAGTTTACTATCATGGAAGACTATCATTAACATGATTGTTGCAGATTAATTTTCTTTCAATCGATAAATTGTTTCAGCTCTAATTTCTAATCTGTTGTGTATATACTCTGATTAACAGTTTATCTGTAATTGTCAGACTTGTCCTGATGGGGTAAACCCCATGGTTTGTAGTCCAAAGACTTTTTTAAATATAAAGAATAGTTATTTTCACATACTATTGATGTCTGACCAATTCAGACAACAACTTTCTTACCCAACAATAGACGTTTTCTTGCACTTCTATCTTTACTTTAATTTCCTTTTTTCTTCCTTCCCTCACTCTTATTTTGGTTTTGTGACTCCCTGTGAGTGTTCATAACCATAAAGAGCAACTTGTTTCTCTTAAATTGTAAAATTAGTTCAGACTGGTAATAAATGACAGGAAATCCAAATTGAAATTAAGCTAAGTGTCCATGCTGCTTATTTTCAGTCAAGAGTAACGAACGGAAAGACCGTCAATAGTAAACTAGCAAAACTGTATTTTTATTTTGCTTTCAGTCTATTTTTTAGGGAGAAAGAAAAAGGAAATAATGTCACTGAGGAATATTTTCACATTGAGTGATGTTGCCCTGACAAGCAGACAGCATCTGCTTTGTCATTATAGTGGTATTGTGGTTAACTTGCATGTCCTCTCCTATAAACAAATCTATTTTTCTACCAGAGACGACGTTTTGTTTACCCACTATTTCACCACATTTCAATACCTATACTGTAAGTGGTCATTTTCCCTTAGAAAAATCTAAGGGAAGTAGGTATTCCCATCCCATTTCAGTTTGTTCTAATGAACCAGCTACATGACCTTTAGTTCCTTATCCATTTTTCTGCTGAAATGCAACACTGCCTTACATTTCTTTACCATTTTTCCAGAAGCGGTGCAAAACTGAAAGGGTGAACCCCCCCCCAGAAAAAAGTAACATGACAGCACAGGAAATGACAAACCGAACATTATGGGATGCCGTTTTTTTTTTTTTTTTTTTTTGGAAAAACGGAAAAATGCAGGCCAAGCATCAGGTCTCCACCATCTTGTGGCTTTCAGTGCTGCGCCAGCATCCATCCACTGCAATCGTCCCTCCTCACGCACACACACGCAACATATTTGTCACATATTCACTTACGCAAACTGGCAATACCCCCCTACATGAAGGTGTGGTTAAGGCATTTTGATTGGACTCTGGCCCTTTATTAACTACCGTTTATGAGGCAGAAGAGCTTCAAACCCGTAAGTTCCAACCTAATGTCAAGTGCAAGAGAGAGGGGCATTTTTTTTCTTCTTTCCTTTCTTCTCTCTTTCATGGAGAGAACAGAATGTACTGAAGGCAGCAGGCAGGAAGAGAGTGGCTAAAGCCCTAATGATATGGTGTATGATTGTAACCTTGGTGTGTGTGTGTGTGTGTGTGTGTGTGTGTGTTTTTGAGAGAGAGCGCAAGCAGAGTGGATGGACCTTTTCAACAAAGTTTTACTTCCAAGTCCGTCTGGTATTGTTGGTCCAAGACAAAATGAAGCCCCTCTGGTTTTCTATTATGGTGTCCTTCCTCTCCACTTGCATGCATCAATGTCTGGCTCTCCCATTGCATCTTTATCTCTTTCCACGCATGTCAGTCCTCATTTTCTCTTTTTAGATGTGAAACACCTAGGCGTGTAACTCACTCACACACTCACAAATTCACGTTTAGCAGGCAAGAGATTTTCCACAAGAGGGAGCTGTTCATTCTTTGTGTGACCAATTTTACACATGCCAATCTACGCCACCTACAGCAAAGGAAAGCAATAGCAGTATAACCAGTTTAGAGTGCAGCTGTAGACATGTTGATGCTGCCCCCTACAGGCAAAGAAAATGGTCTGTGATTAGAGGTCATCTCAAGCTAACTACACTCTGGCAGCCTACACTCACCGACTGCATGTCGATCAACAGTCTCAGTGCCCTGCTTCTTCTAACAACAGTAGTAGGAGTGCAGAAGTTAGTGAAAGGTCAAGTAGGGAACTTCCTGTCCAGATTTCAGGAAGTGGAAGGTGCCAAATTCATACAGTGTAGTCAGCCAGGGCTTGGTTTAAGCTGCTTTCAGTGTTCTCTTTAATTTATATTGGGTTGTGAGTTTTGTTACTGATGGTGTATAAGCTTAGATGACATCCTGCTTTCAGACTTTTGGTCAATTTTCACACAGGTTTGCAGAACAGTCAGGACAATAACCCTGGCAAAGACAATCTCAGCAAACTGTTAAGAAATTGTCCTGATCTATCTGAGTAAAGCAAAACCTTACAAGCATTTTTATATACTCCTTAGGCCCTGGCCATAAAACCCATACACTACCCTGGTTAGGAATGGGCTTCTGCAGAGAGAAGGCTTGGGAGAGCCTGTTAGTGGCCTAGTTAAGAGCAGACAGGGCAAAGCAAGGGACTGGCAGTGCCCTGGTTAGTCCGTCATTAGGAATGTGTCTGCACAAAAGGGGTCAGTTTCCCTGCCTCACGGCTCCTACCCCCTTCCAGGTTTTCCATAATTGTCAAACAACACATAGAACAGGGGAATGAAACTCTGTGTTCAATTTGAGCTGAGTTCAGAATACCTCAGCAACTCCCCTCCCTCCATACTTCCTTCCCTCCATTCCGTCCCTTCTCTTTTCTTTCAAACCCTGTTCTCAGCCAAACAACTCCACACCTTTTTGCTTTTCGTGTCACAGTCTTGAAGATGTATAATAAACTTAGGAATATCCTCCTGACTCATGAGTATCCAGGTGTGGTAAATCAAAGGAATACAGGAATATCAGGGTTTATTAACACTTATCTGCATGGGTCATGGTCCTAAATGGAAGAACTTCATGGTCTAAGACTAAATACTGATGTCCTACACTATTCCATCTTTTCTTCACCTCTTATCTCTTGGCCTTCCCTTTCCCTCTACTGCCTTGCATCTTCTTGTTTCTTCTCTCCTCCTTTCCATCTCACCCACCACCCTTCTTATTCCCTCCTGTCTTGTCCCGAATGTAGCTAATGAGGCCCCAGCCCTGCGATAAGTGAATCAGGTATGTTGATTGGTTTGGCAGAGGCAGTCCCTTGCCAGAGTCGCTTTGCACGCACCGCCGCCTCTTAAAAGCGCCCACTGCTGGTGTGCGTGTCTAAGAGAGATGGAGGGGAGAGATGAGGGAGGGAGGTAAAGAGCTGGCAAAGAAATAAAGGGAGAATGAAAGGAGAGGTAGGCTGCCTGCCAAGACAGGAGTAGCTGGACCTAGCGAAACACAATTATTAACCAGGACGAGGCTCAACCAGAGCTGCTCTCAGAGTTGTTGAATATCAGAAATCATGTAGGGGCCCAAACCCCAATCCTAAGATAATCAAAAATGTGTTAAAGGCAAAATAATAAAAACTGAACTTTGTTTCATTGTGTTGGTATTTCATTATTGACTGGGTCAGGACAGTAGGACACCAAAAAAAAATTACCATCTAGTTTTGATGTCCAAGGAATCAACCTTTTCTCCTGAGGCACACTGTTTAAAGGTTATTCTCTTAACTTTTTCAGTGGTGAAATTTTCCCTGAGCTGCACAGTGCAGTGTGAAGAGCTGTCATGAAGAATTGCACTGTAGCTATTTAAATTGTTTTGTGCCAGTGAGCCCTCTCTGCTTTTATGGGTATTTTTCATAGTATTTTTACTCCACTGGAACAGGATCAGTCAGGACAGGTTTGGATCACAGCGACCACCCCAAGACAACAGAGAATTGGTCTACAACTCACTTAACAAGCCACAGCTGGGCAAAGCTAATGCAACAAAAAATGCCTTTATTGACTAAGGTGTTTTGGCATTCAAGTGGACAGCTAGGTTAGTAGTTTTCTCTCCAACATTTTTCCCCATTTGTCTTTTTCCCTACTCCTTCTTCAGTCCATGTACTTTGCAGTATTTCCTTAAACTCCACTGAGAAAATTACCAAACCACTAGACCTCATGAAAGTAAAGAATAATTAAAACGCTACAGCTAAACACTTTAAGTTCAAATTGTGCTTTTTCATAAAGTAATCGTTGCCATGTTGACTTTCAAAGCTTATTGCCTTGGTTTATGTTCAACAAGACATTTTAATGAATTGTGGGAAGAGTGGTTTAGGCTTTTTACACCAAATGAAACGATAAAAAAAATATATGAATCTATGCTGGAGTAAACCGTAATGGCAAAGTATACCTTGTTGTATACCATTTACGCACACAGTTCACACAGATAAAAAGATTGAGCAAATTTACTGCATTGGTTGATGTTTTTACAGCAGTAAAAGTTATTTAATCTTAAATAAAACTACAGTAGTCTTTATATGTAGTGGTTTGTAGCTTCAGAAAGGCAATCTTTGAACATGGTACTGTAGACAAGGGGAAAGAGCAGGCATGGATCTGGTTGTCAGGGGGTCGATAAGTGATGTGCGCAGATGTTATATCCTACCCTCAGGTCGATTTTTCCCTCGCGGCCAGTGGGGGAAGCTCAGCAGAATGACGGGGGGAAGGGGAATAATACACCTGAATCATGCATGAGACAGTAGATGCAGCTGTTACATTTATGGAGGCCATGCTGACAGGCATACTGTGGTGTGGTAATAATCTCTGTTCTCATCACATAGAGCCATGCTTGGTCCACAGATGGGTACTAGCACATTGTAATGGCTGTAGAAACATACATATGATCCAACTTCTGACATAATTGTACCTACTAACAAGGCAAGGGACAACAAGCTTCAATGTCCTTATTTGCGATTATGGGATTTCTTTAATGTCTAATCTTGTATCAGAGCTAATTTATTTCTATCTAATAGTATCTGTTGCAGAGTGAAACATTTTTCTTTTATCATTACATCCATCCCAAGTGACCATGAATGGTGTAGTGTTGTGACAGGCCTGTGATGTAGTGGTTGCCATGGTAATGGCTGTATGTCAGAACAGATGGGGGGTATATGAAGGAGTCTGATGTTATTGAGAAATGCTGCTGTCAGCAGAAGCAGGCAAGCATAAATCGATGGGGGACACAACAGCAGGGATGTGCGTGTCTGTGTGTGCAAGCCTGTGCAGGCATGTTGAAACCCCCATACTCACACATGTAAGCAGTAAGCATCTCATTCAAAGGACAGGCAAGGTGAAATACATGGTGGTTCAATGGCAAAAAGGAAGAGAGGTGCAGTGTGTGTATATTATGTCCACTTAATGCACACTTGATTATCATAATGATGAATGGTACCTTTGCCACAGATAGTGTAATGTTTATTTTTATGTCAACTAACTTGGTGATTGAGAAACTAATTCCTGTTCATATTTGTAATTGTTGAAAAAAAAATGTAGCCAGAGCAAGATTTGTTTCTGTATGTGCCAAATCATATTTTTATTGTACATGCATTTGTGTTTAGCCTCAGTTAGTCTTGTCCTGTGGTTTGTGTCACGGCAATTAGATGGAAGTGTAAAATCATACAGTATGCTGAGTGCACTAGTGTGCTACAGGGTGCAGTCCTTTTCCTCACTTACTGAGCTAGCTTTTGAGAATGCAAATGACTGTCATTGGCAAATTATGGATGACTAAGTGTTATTTCCTCTCCTTCCTACAGATGACAGATTTGTCTGCTAAACACCACCCTGAGAGAACTTCAAAGTCTTAAAGCGACAGTCAAATAAACAAAACAAGACAGACCGCCGAGAGAAAAGAGTATTTCTTCTAGAACCTGAGGGGCTTGATATCACTACCATACAAATGTGAAACTGTCATCAAATAATCTGAACAACCAAACAAACTCAACAAATATAACACAAATAATTTTGTAGCAATGTCTGACCATAAAGACATGACTCATCGCCACCTGCGGCACAAGCTGCAGAGTCTTGGCCGAAAACTGGACGAACTGGAAGAAGCAACAAACAAGCTGCAGAAGTATGAGGATGAGCTACTTGACCTGCAGGTCAGTACTGGTTGACTTCTGACAGTGTTTGTTTGTGTGTGCATTTCAGAATGTGTGGAAAGTGGAACTGAAATATACTACATGAATAGATTAATGAATGTTTGAACTCTCTCTCTCTCCTCTACAGGACAAAATCATACAGGCAGAAGGCAGCAACTCAACCCTGCTTAGTGATGTGGAGGTCCTAAGGAAATGTCTCCTAAAGATTCAGGGTAAAGATGAGGAGGTACGCAAAGCTGAGGACCTCTGCCGCACAGTCAGAGAGAAACTGGAAGAGGAGGAAAGCCTTACAAAGGAGCTAAAGGCTGAGATTGAACGTCTACAACGAAGGATGGCTGAACTGGAGAAATTGGAAGAAGCTTTTGGGAAAAGCAAATCTGACTGCAGCCAGCTCTGCCTAAGCCTCAATGAGGAAAAGAACTTGACCAAGAAGCTCTCGTCTGAGTTGGAGGCCCTCAAAGTCCGTTTGAAGGAAGTGGAGGGGTCTGAGACAAAGTTGGACAGAGCAGAGCAGGCTTTGGCCATGGAGCTTGAGAAACTCAAAGGATTCACCCAGACCTTTATGAGTGAACGCAAGAGGCTACTAGAGAAACAGAGAGAGGACGAGAAGATCATTCTAAAGCTGACAGAAAAATTGGAGCAACAGAAGAACCGCCTTGGCATGGCGGCAGACCCTGGTCGTGCAGATTTCATTAGGTCACGAATTGAGGATGAGCTTTCATCCACAGTGTTCCTCACAAGTAAACTGGCGGGACGCAAGAAGAGCCTTGACTACTTGAAGATGGCTGATGACATTGGTCTTGTGAACAAATCTGAAAATGAGAAGAACAGCGGTCTTGAGGGTTCACAGGAGGAGGACAACAAAGTAAAGGAGCTGACACAGGAAGTAGAGAGGCTGAAGACCCGCCTTAAACAGCTGGAGATAGTGGAGGAGGATCTAAAGAGCTCGGAGTCCAAAAATGGTGAACTTCATGAGAAGTTCCAGGTGGAACGAAACCGGGCTCGCCAACTGAGCGAACAAGTGGAACAGCTCAGGACGCAGCTGTGCGTAAAAGGTGGAATTGGAAGAAATGGAACCAGTAATGTGGACAAACACGGCAATGGAAGTACTAACATTGACCACAACATCCCCTCTAAGGTCCTGGAGAATGGCAAAGCTGATAATGAAGAGATCATTGTGAAGGGAGGTTTCAGACAAGAGAAGCCCAAATATAGGAGTGCTGCAACTGTCTCAGAACCGAGTTCCCCCAAACACAGGAGCAGGGAGCTCTCTCCTCAGCATAAGAGAGAGACCAAGCTGAGGAGCAAAGAGCCGAGCCATTCCGAGGAGAGCTCTCCTAAGTCTGTGAGAAGAGCCCTCAGTCCTGCTCACAAGAGTAGAAGGATACCCAAAACCCCAACTACTGCGATTTCATCTGATAACGGAATAAGAGAAACCGGACGAGGAACTGAGGAAAAGCCAAGAGGAGCCTCTTTCTGCTCTGTAAACGCATCTTCTAGTGATATTAAAAAAGCGTCTGTTCTTAGTCGCTATCCTCCAGCAGCTAATGACCAGAAGCCACTGAGGACGGCTCACAAACAGACTGATGGGGAGACTAAAAAGAGCAGAGTAGAAAAGTTTTCAAAATTGTACGTTGGTAGTGATAGTGAATCAAACAACTCTGATGTAGTGCCTGACAGTTCCAGTAACATCAACAGTATCTCTGCTTTAGAGAAGGATGCCTCAGATCAGGAATCAACAGACCAGGTTCAGGAATCTGTCTCTGTATCTGTCACCTCCACCCTGTCCAAAGCCAATGGATCCTACACAGCCTACAGATCCAGCGTCACTCCACTGCTGCCCAACGACCAGGGATCAGAGGGCCATTCATCTGCCTCTGAAACAGAATCCACTGGTTCAAGGCCCTCTGAACCAGAGCCTGTAACTGAGACAACTACTACAACTGTAAGCAGTAGGACTGCAACCTCCAGATATCCTAGATACTCCCATGTCCATGACTCACATTCAGAGGGTTCTTCTACCAGGAGCTCATTTGATGAGGAGCTCCACAACAGAACGCCATTAGATGGAGGCCACCAGGGGCCTGCGCATACGGCATCAGGGATTGAGATCCAGCGAGTGTGCAGCCCACGTGAGGCACTGAGGTCAAAAGCTGTCATCAAGCCTGCGATCATCGAGATTGACAGGAAGGAAGTGATGATTTCAGATCCTTTGTCTACAAATGGCAAACCCAAAATCTCCTCCAAACCTATCGTGACCACCGCTAGTAAAATGACCAGTAGTATAACCATCTACCCCAATGACCCAAGCTCTTCCAGAACCAGCAGTCGCAGCAGCAGTGTGTCTAGTGAACACATGCCGATCAGAGAACGGCACACCTCCACCAGTAACATCCTCATAGGTAAGTTTTCACAATTCACAAACTAGTTTCACTTTACTGAACACTGCTCTTTTACACAAATGATCTGATCTGTAACAATAACTGAATAAAATGTTCCAGTAAAGACAACATTTACAATTGTTCGCACAAGTATGAACTTAAAATCATTGTAATGCAATATGACCATTCAAACACTACCAACTGAAGCTCTTTGTCAGAAATCCTGTCTTAGCATTGTGCGAGCCCATAGTTCAACACTTTGGTTCACATAATGAGCCATTATGGAAATGGAGTAGGATAATTACTAAGCAGTAAAATTGCGTGTTAACTGGAAGTGCAATGCATTCGATTTTCAAAGTCAAATTCCTTTTGCTGTAGTCTTTTTAAGTACCACATGATACATCATATAAACAATGGCAGTCATATTTTTCATGGAGCAGGTGCTAAGATAAAATTTTAATTTAAATTGCAACTGCATTAGAACATTAGTTGTGTAAAACAAGCCATGTTAGCAGCTCTGCGAGGCTGTGCTTAGGCACAGATGTGCTTTGAGCTAAATGCTAATGTTAGCATGCTAACATGCTCACAATCACAATGGTAACGTGCTAATGTTTAGCAGGTATAATGTTTACCATGTTCACCATTTTAGTTTAGCATGTTATCATGCTAATATTGAATTGCTAACTCCAGCAGAATTTCACACAAGTACAGTTAAGGCTAATAGAAATGTCATTTTTGCAGGTTTTTGGTCATAATCTAAAATACTAGACTAAGACAGTGCCATCCATAGAGCCATGCCACTAGCATGGCAAAAAATTATATTATGAAGGACACTGCATTACTGTCTTGTGAGTCTTACTGTCAGCTTGTTGCATTTTTTAAATGTTTTGCTTAGAAAATATGATATAATTTTACTTGCCAGGCCCCAGCAGTGAGCACCATGGCAGCATCTCCATCCCATACGAGATCTCC
This sequence comes from Siniperca chuatsi, assembly GCF_020085105.1. Taxonomy (NCBI): domain Eukaryota; kingdom Metazoa; phylum Chordata; class Actinopteri; order Centrarchiformes; family Sinipercidae; genus Siniperca; species Siniperca chuatsi. Next base: position 17,662,739 of record NC_058056.1, read on the forward strand.
ATTCCCAAGAGTGAAATCACCTTGCAGCCATGCCAGGAACAGGACTGTGGGGTGGACGACCACAATGATTCCTCATCAAGGTCCAAACTCCACAACACTTCCAGAGTGGAGACCACCACCAGCCAACTGTGCTGCCAACGCAGCAACTTCAGCCTCCAGTCCCCAGACACCACCTCCACAGACTTTAATGACACTGAGTCAGGCTTTGAAAGCAGCAGTAGCAGTAGCACCACCACTGTCACCAGCTGGAGACGCCAAAGACAAAACCAATACTCCCAAGAAGACAGTTTACCAGATATGAAGAATGTGACTGTGAGAAGCACCTGGAGGAACCGGGGCACTGCGTCAGTGGATGAGACAGGCCGAGGAAGAGGGGGTACACGGACTATGACTGATGGTGGGTCGGCGGATGAAACAGAAGCCGTGACAACATGGAGGGCTTACCGGGCAACCACCTTTGATACAGAAGAAACAATAAACAGCGGAACAGGAGCTGCTGGAAATGCTGAGGCACAGAAGGGAGCCAGGCCGTCCCCTGCAGAGGTGAGATGATAAATAAATGTATGAGACAAAGTCTTGAGTTGAGAATGAGACTATTCCCTACCAAAAAGGAATAATAAATTGGAGGATAAGAGTGAACTACTTTATAGCTGCATAATGTAGCTCTTTGTGTTGCTTCCTGTCCCAGGTGTACATGCGTAGGATCAACACTGTGGTTACTAACACTAGAGAAGTCGAGGAACCAGGGCTTCGCCGAGGCAAATGCTCACCATCTCCCACCATGGAGGCAGGAGGCCTGGGAAGGATAGTACCTCATGCACCTGTTATGTCTCAGTCCTGGGGCCGATCATACACACAACAACCACTGGTAGGACAACCAACTTATTTTGGTTTTTACACTTGTCTGCTGTCATAAGATGTGTTCTTTTCAAATGATGCAGGTATATAGAGTGTGTTAGAGGTATATAGAGTGGCAATGTTCTGGTAATTTTACATGCCTGGAGTATTTCTTAAATGTTTTGACAATATGGAAGGACAACTACTGCAGAAAGCATCAACAGAAAGCATCAACAGAAGCTAATAGAAAAAAAGTGTTTTTCTTCTTACAATTGTCTCCCCAAAACATGTCACCTCTGGGTCTTGGGAGACAGCTTCAAACTTAAATTACTTACAATTGAATTCCTTCCTTCCTTGAAAAGATGGCCCATGTGTCTTGTTTCTGCATTTATGGTAGATTTCTCCAACCTTTCTGGCATAAAGCAAACATGTGCCTGAGCTTTTACTGCATAATGTGGCTTTTAAAATTCTCTGCATTGCTATGTAGATGAAAGTATTATCCGCACCGCTCTGCAAATAGTTTTGTCTTGAAGATAAAAGTCCAGAAAGTATAACCGCAGGGCTGAGCTCCTGGTGTGTCCACTTTGCATGAGAGCTCAGCTTGTATTTTTCCCTGACGCGAGGCTCTGCGACTTCAAGCTTAGCACAGCAGTTCTGTAGGCCCCACTCCTGCTGCCCCAGTAAGCACAAAAAGAAAAGGGTGGGACAAAAAAGGAGGAGGATGGAAATGAAAAAGACCTCAACAGGGGAAAAGAAGGTTAGGCAAACCTCAAGGAAAAGAAAATAGCTTTTTTTTCTATTTAAATGTGCCACCACATTACAGTCTTTGCCCCTGCCAGGCTGCAGTGCTATTCTACGCAAACATTACTGAAGATAACTGTTCAAATACTCACCTCCGCTAGTACATGTATAGGATTAATATGTGTTTGTGTTTTAATCCACACACATGCTTCTTTTTGCACATACTGCATGTAGATCTGTCACTGTGCAAGAGCTTATATTTGTGGCTTTAATGTGAAATTATTATCTGCAATTAGTTATTTTGAGATATACATCTAGTATGGCAAAACTTTCACCACTGTAAGCACAACCTGACACATAACTTCTCCAACACTTAAGACTGATTTTGGAGCTACATTATAAACAACTAATTTCTGTACAAAGAACCAGATTAAGCCCTCTGATTTCATATATGTGTGTCTATGCATTAACATGTAAAGTGCAACGTGCAAAGTGTCTGCTGTCTCATCCGTCATCTTTGGTCACATTTGCGATCTAGGCAATAAAGTTATCTGGAGTTCAATTGTCTTGCATGTATACAGCACACAGAGATCTGCTGTAGAAGATAATTCTAGAGAGATTTCTTAAGACTTAATAATTCTTTTGACATTATACAGTATACTATGCACAAGTAGATCCTGCGGTGTACCACAGTGTTATTGTTTTTGTAGCTGTTATGCTTGAGTCATGATTTAAGGAGTCATCTTTTAGAAGTAGTGCATTGAAGTGTTATTGACCAGGTCAGGACCAGGACTTCAGGAGGTTATGGGGTCGGTGTTGTGGTTGTATTCTTACAGAAGTAGGGTTAGGGTTTCTCCCTATCATAAAGACACTGAACACAGATCTCAAAACCTTAAGCTGGGGTCTCTCATCTCCAGCCAGACGAGCCATTGCATAAAAACATAGCAACTAACATGGCCTTAGAGCTGTAATTACCTACAGGGTCCCTCCCTCTCATTAGCCTCAATAGGCTTAATGAAAAACACTGAGCCTCAACCCTTGATGCCCCCCTTCAGCACATATATAGACTGGTAGAAAGAGCATTAGAGAACAGCCTCTGACTCCTGTCTCTGACTCCTCCTCTCCCTTTCTCTCTTCCATCTCCCTATTTAATTTGTCATCCAAGCCCTGACATGAACAAAGTGGCTTAAAGTCATGTATTTGAGGAGCTCTGTCAGGGTCAGTGCCCATATCAGTTCTACTACATGGCCTTAACCCCACCTCTGCATTTTCAGGACGGCGACCATCCTCCCTCTGACCCTGTTCCACATCACTCACCCTTGATAGCCTTGGTTACCCTAGAGCCCTTGAATGAGTCCCTTCCCTGTCTCTGATGTGGTAAATCAGCAGTGACCTGAACTGCCTTGCTTCTTATCACTCCTTCAGTTTTTTTGCCCGTCGTGCACTTTGTTATGGGAATTTCCTAAACCCACTTTGTTGTTTGCTGTGGTACGGTAAAACCTTGTTCATCCTGATATTTGATGCATGAACTGGTCACTCAATTTGGATAGCAATTACAAACAAAAATTGCTACAGCGCAAAAAAAAAAAATACTTCAATTCATAATTGGGCTTTGAAGCATGTCTTGGAGCACAGCCGATCATCTTTGGTTTGGATGTTCAGAACATTTCAGTGGTCTGAACGGCGTCCATTCCCAAGAGGTTTGGATAAATACAGCTGTAGTTAGGACAGTGGGAGGTTGGGATTAGCTTGTGATTGCAGTGTCAAGGGTTGATAGAAGAGGTTTGTATTATTACAAGTTTGTAGATGGAGGCACATGGGTTGATGGAAGAGGGATATAGCTAGTCATCAGTTAACTGACATCCCATTAATCTTTCTTTCACTTAGTATCAGTGCTTCTCTATCTTTGACTAAAGCTTGATCCATTAAGGTTGCAGTCTGCATGGAAATAAAAGTTGTTTATATAATTTTTTATGATGTTATTGTTTACTCCTTCTACATTCTTTGAACAAATGTCACATCATCATGATTTTAAAAGGTTTTTTCAATGAAAATGAAAATTGTGACATGAAAATGATCATTTCCACTTATCGTGAATCTTATCGCAATTGTAGTATCTGTCAAAATAATCGCAATATGATTTTATTTTTATTTCTTTTATTTTTTTACCATATCCTGCAGCCCTAGTCTGAATCCATGGCTGCTGTTTGACCTTGATTGTTGCTCTGGTTTGTCCAAATCAGTGTTAACAGTGCAAAGTGTTTGTTACTCTCGTGGCATGGCTTTATGGATGACAGTGTTGATCTGTCGATCCACCACTTTGTTCCAGAATGAAATATTTCAACAACTGATTGCTGTGACATCTTGTGCAGACATTCATGTTGTCCAGAGGATGAAGTCTACTGACTTTGTTAATCCCCTAAATTTACCTGTAGCACCACCATGACAAAATTTGAATTTGTCTAATACTATGACCAAATAACTAAAACTAATGACATTCCCATCGGCCTCAGCTGCACTTTGTGTTTAGTGCTAATTAGCAAATATTAGCAGGCTAGCATGCTTAATTAAGATGGTGAACATGCTAAACATTATACCTGCTATACCTGTATATACAAATGCTATACATCAGCATGTTAGAATTGTCATTGTAATCAAGTTAGCATTAGCTGACAATAGCATTTAGCTCAAATCACCATTGTGCCTGATTAGAGCCTCGTAGCTGTAGACATACACCGTAGACTTTTGGTGTGTGTGAATCAATTGGGCAGACACACACAGGCCTGTATGTGTGCCCTTCTCCACAGATCATCATACAAGGCAATTAACCTCATTGTTGCAGAAGAAGCGACGCCCTGTAGAAACACATAAAAAGCTTTAAGTTATAAATTCATGAGGTTATAATAAAGATCAGGTCTTTATTGTGATTAGAAAAGAGCAGAGGAGCAGAATTGCTTATTGACCAGTGCAGAGAAATGAGCTTCTGGTGTGAACAGTCAGGCTACTGCTCACAGAACCTAGCGTGACGCTTCCACTTCCTGTGTCCCCCCGGCATTAGTCTTATTAATGCTCTGATAATGGACATGGTAGACCATACAGGACTTGGTCCAAAACACACTTGAAGGCTAATTCTGATATGAATAAACCTAACAGGTCAGTGTTAATATGGAGAGTGCTTGCATTCTGTAGCAGTCATTCCACACCTCAGAGTTCAGAACAGAACAGCATTATAGTAATTCTTCCCCACAGTAGCAGTAGGAAACCTCAGCCTGTACATGAATGAGCCGTGAACTTATGTTTGGCTGAGAACAGCGGGGCAGATATGGCCGATGAGCGAGATACCAAAACATCCTTTGTTGAGTCAAAAACCAGCAGCAGCAAGGTAAAGTGTGGGATCAGAGCTGCTCTACTATTCACCGTTTGCCTGATGTGACCCGCACAGAAAAAGCCCTCTGGAATAACAGTCTGTGCAGCAGCTTAAGTTGGACTGTGGTATGTTTTCAGTAGTAGAACATCGACAACAGACACTGTACCAATCACCCGTGAAAAGTTGTAAAAGTATGGCTTTTATAAAAAATAACCAATAAACAGATCATCATCTGGGCAAATCAAACACAAATTTTACCTTTTCTGGAACATTTCAGCTGGAGTGTCACGAGTATTGTCTTGCTGGAGAGGTGATTTAAGAGTTTGGATTGGCAAAACAACACCGTTCCTTAAAATTGGGCGAGACAGACAGATTTAAAGCAGGACTATAATTTGTTCTGCAGAAGCTCCGACCCGCTCTTTGTGTTATTTCTTAAATCTGCTGGCCTTCATTCGGTATTAGAGAGCGTGGAGTCTTCTCACAGTGTCTCTTTGGTTTTCAAAGTGATCTCTTGGAAACTGTATTGATAATGCTTAAACAGAGAGCCTTTTTTTCACATAAAGCTCCAGAGTGCATGAGCTGAATGATTTGTAGAGATTAAGTATCTACACAAGCCTAAAGGAATAGTTTAACATTTTGGAAAACACACTTATTCGCTTTCTTGCTGAGAGTTGGTGAGAAGATTGATACCACTCACATGTCTGTAAGGTAAATATGAAGCTGCAGCCAGTTAGCTTAGCTTAGCATAAAGCCTGGTTTAGAAATAGTCCAGCCCACAGCTTATCGTTTTTACACTTTGGTTTCTGTACAGAATAACCACACTAGATATAATGGGTTAATTAGTGAGCTTTAGAGGTATTGCTAGGCAGATTTTATCACCTTTGGTCAGAGCCAGGCCCTGTTTCCAGTCTTTATGCTGGTATCGTTCTTCTCATCGTATTCTCAGCGAGAAAGAGAATAAGCAAATATCCAAAAATGTCCAAAACTATTCCTTTAAATGTCACAGAACATGACTCTCCTGTTCATTTGACATATAAAAGTTGGAGATAAGTACCTAACAGCACTGCTTTTCTTAGTCCCACCTTTTCTTTTTTTTTTTTTTTTAGGTCAAATAATCATGCTGTGCTGCCAGACATGATTTAGTGTTTCTGATTATATGCCTATAAACGTGGGTTTTCCAAGCTGAAGGCATTCTGATATGATGTGCAGGAGCAGGTCTGTGATGACAGCAGCACTTGCTGTTCCCAGTAGATTTCCTCTGCTGTGGCACATCAACTTACTTAACAGCATATATTACAGGCTGACGTTCCTCTTGCCCAAATATTTTCTTAAATTAACTTTCAGCCACATGGGAAAAAGCTCTCCACTGGCACACACACAGAAGTTACTAATTTTCCTTCTACTGAAGCCACACATCTTTTAAAAGCTGTTTAGTTCTATAATGCATTACACTTGTAATTTTGAAGCTACTTCTTTTAACTTTAAGTATGCCAGATATTTACACAAATATGTATTTTTTTTATTAACTTTTGTTATTTTAAGTCTTTCACATTTTAAAATGTGTTAAACAATGTACAAGCTTCCTGTTGGCTTAGGAGGAACACTGGAAGTGCATTACATGGCAATCTTGTAAAAGCCCCTGGTCTTGCAGCAGTGGCTTACCATAGAAGGAGAATATGCCACTCTGCTGTTTCCTCCCCTTGGTGACTGGATCAGGAAGTGACCACACTGAACACGCCTACTTGGCAGGGTTCGCTGGTGACTGATTTCCTGTCTGTTACCCCTGGAGACAGAGAAAGGCAGTCCAGCAGGGCTCCATTAAAGCCAATTAGCGAGAATGCATTCTAAAACAGCATCAGAAGCCAACTCCAACCCACCAAATGTCACTAATTATGGTGCTTTTTTAAAGCTGAAATTACAGGAGCAGGGTGCTGTTTCTGTGTGCTTTAGGAACTGCATCGTCATCTAACTCTTGCTTTCTTAGAGCAGGGTTACTGAGGTTATGAGAGGGGACGTGCCGTTGTAGCCACCACAGACTAGTAACTTGGGGTTTGTTTTCTAGTCAGCCCACCAAATTATAAATCTCTCAGCTTGGGGTATGTTTGGGGTTTTTGGTTGGGGATTTTTCCCCTGGCAGAAGTCCACATGGCAGACTTTCCTTGTCACACACCAGTTAACATAAACAGCATGTATTTAATGCCCACATAATATAACAGTCCAAACAAAAATGCCCAGAGCTCCTATACACAACTCCAAAATATGGGATTGAATGACCTGACCTCTATTATAGTGTTTGTTTTTCTGACCAAGCCAATGCCAAACCAATCCACTTATTAAACAAGGACTTGCTGCAGCTGCCAATTCAGACTGTGGACAAGAATTTTCTTTATCAAATTTTCTATCCTTTCCAGGCTGCTGATAGCGTAGAGCCCAGTCCAAACCCGAGCCACAGCCCAGCCTCCTGGAGGCGGCAGCTACCCAGCAGCGACTCTCAGCACCTGGGGAGCTCTTATGACCGGACGCCCAAGACAGCAGGGGCCTCCTCCAGAGGGGACCTGTGCTCCAGTCGGGGTCAAGGGTCAGGGACCAGAGCCGAGGGGAGGAGTGGAGCGGGGAGCAGACCGTGGAGCCATCGTCACTCTGAACATCATTAGACCAACTGGATCTGAGCAGGGCTTCTACAGCAAAAGAACAGGTAGGAGAGGGCAGAATCTTTTCTTTTTTCTTCTGACTCCTGAAACTCATTAGTTAAAGGAAACTGATGTTAATTACCCCTGTTGCAGTGATTTCATATCTCTTAAGGGTGTTTCAAATCACATTTACAGTATTAAGCTGACCCGGCATTGTTGTAGCACATTTTACAGCACTGGGTTTAGTACAACTATCATGGTGGCAGCAGTGCGGTGGTTTAATAAGTAGAGTTACCCCCAGTGGGAAGCCCCAGGTTCACTGCATCGAATAGTTAGCATCCACCCTGCTGGGGCATCCTTGAGCAAGGCAGCTCCAGGTGAACTGTAAATCATTTCCAAATATTTTCCTGATTCCTCAGCAGTTTCCTGGAAAGAACTTTGCAATTTAGCACTAATCAGAGGAATTGTTGAATTTTCTTAAAAGAAAAGCTCCATTTAAACCCAAGTAAATACTCATTCATTATTCATTAATTTATTATCGGAAACTTTAGTCTTCATACATGTTGACATGTATACGAACAAATTTCACATATTTACATGTTCAGCTGACCTGTTGTCCACTGACTAAAAGACCCTCTGAGTTTTGCTGGCAATTAATTGTAATAATTTTAATTGGAAGTGTACCAATTGAACACTGTCTTTATTTTCCCCATAATTAGTACCAATTACCTTGTTCTTTCTGGCAAATTTTCTAGGAAATTATTTGGAAATTACAGACCAATCATTCTTCTAAAGAAGATGAATAGTTGTGTTAAAATATGAAGGATTAAGTAAGATATTTCTCTTCATTTTTTCTTAACAGCACTCCATTAAGCTCTCGATGGCACAAGGAGGGCCAAACATCAGTCTCACATCAACTAGTGGCTATACCATTCCCACCATCTCCAAAAGTCAACATCTACAGCTTTTATGACAAGCAAAGAAAAGAAAAAGCAGTTGCAGCCATATAGAACAACAAACCACAGACATCCTTACTCAGGCCCTGAGTGTACGCCGAGACGTGAACGGCTCTTCCTATCTGGAACTTTCTCTGTCCCAAAAGAGGCATAAATGGAAAGACAGTGCCTGTGCAGTGTTTTGGAGGTCGCCTCACCAGCCCATGTATCCTCTTCTGCTTCTTGTGTTGGATGTATTATAGTGTAATCCCGAAACGTGACAAGGGAGAGGCTGGCATGCTGGGGACGGCTGGAGATTTTCCTGCATGCCAGAGAGGGTTTAAAGAGAGTTAGAGGAAGAAGGACTCAATCGTTGAGAATGCCTTTCTCAGAGGACCATTACAGTGACCTCAATGGAGCTGGATATGTCGCTTCTGCATCAGAATGTCAACCTTTCTTCATCACTGAAAAAACAACCCAGTCTTCAATCAACAGCAGTGCGATGTTTAAGATGCATCTTCATCTCACAGAGCTGGATCTTCATGCAGAATTCTTCACAAGCTAAAGGATCTACCTTAAATGCGACCAAAAACAGGAAGCGAATTACTATGGCTGACTCACACCATCTTATTCACTTATTCTTACTGAACTCATATTTGCTTTGACGGCCATATTTGCTTTTTTCTGATTTTCTCACACATATATACACAAAACCATACATAAACATGCGCAAACAACAAGAAAACAAAACAAATGCTAATTTTTAACTTTTGGTTTATTTTGAACCCGTGTCACCACTTTCTGGCATGCAGCCTCAAACTGGATTTAATTTGGGGTCTTAGATGTTGAGCAAATATTTGCATGTTTCTAAGTAATAAATGAAGAGCCCTTGAAAGATTGTGATTCAGCATGCACTCTGCTTAAAGGATTGCTGGTTGGCTGCAGTTAAGGAGCACACACGCACACATTATTTCTGACAGTTCGGGACCTTATTTAATCTTTTTGCCATTTTCACCACTTATTTTTGATTCTTTGTAATTCACTTCCTGTTCTGCATTATCCTTTCCCTTTATGCTCAACCATATCAAGACAAAAAAATCTTAGTTTGCATGCAGTGAAATGCAATGCACATGTAGACAAAAAGAATAATTGGGGGGGGGCATTGTTTATAACATGCTACAATTTCCATGGTGCTTTATTTTACAGCTGTTGCAATTGTCCTCATTCATGTATTTTGAGAGAGCCATAGCAAAATGGAGTTTCTGTTTTAAGTGAACATTGGACTTCAGATTACCAGCAAACCTGGCCTGGCAGTGCTGCTGTAAATACTGTGTACTTGCCAGCCAGTCATAGGAAGACACAAGACTTTTAACCACAAGGATCTGACAGTCCAGCTTGTGTGTGACTGGGTTCGCCGTGCGAATCGTCCCAGCTTATCTCCGTTTCTTATTTCTATAGAGGTGTAATATTTTGTTACATCATAAAATATCAACTTGTGGTTGGTATGTTGGAGCAATCTCTCATTGGCGGGGGCTACTGCAGCAATGGGGGTGCCGTAGAAACCAATTTAGTAGTGGCCAGTAATAAAATAAGGTGTTTTCATTGAGGTAAATGGTGCATATCTATGACAGAAACTTTTCTGTAATGTTTGAGTCTTTCAACAGGCTCCTGCTGGATTTAAGATCTGACACACGAGATTCATTTCAGTACGACAGGCGACGTAAACTTTGATTCCACAACAAAATGTATGAATGTTGCTATTGAATCCAGCTGAGAATGAGCAATTGCTTGATGGGTTGATGCACCAGTCCAACACATCTGACAAGATCATGTAACCTTAACTGTGACAAGTTGGGACTTTTAAATCCCAGTCTCCATCTAGTTCCTCTGCTGTTATGGATTTTAATGCTGCGTTGGATCAGACCCTGGTGGGATAGCCTGTTTCAGTCTGAGTACATTTCTCAGTTCTCCTGTATTCTACCAGCTGCCATCTAGCTGTAATATTTATTAGTCTCCGCATATGTATGTTCTTTTATTGTTAAAAAGGTCTGCCCCCAATCCCTCCACCCCCCCACCCCCAGGAGGTGATGGCTGTTTAGTGATAAGTCCAAACTAAAATGTACCTGTACCTTCAGAATGCACACTGTTCATTTCCATTACTTTTACCCTTTGTTAGAGAAATCTACAGTATGTTCATCTGTTCCTTGAGATACAGTAAGATAGGTACATTGTCCTAACAAATTCAGACTTGCACCATACACTTATACATGCTGTGCAGATAAATTACATGCAATGCTAATTGTGAGCTGTGTGTGTGTGTGTGTGTGTGTGTGTGTGTATGTATGTATGTGTGTATATATATATATATATATATATATATATATATATATATATATATATATATATATATATAAATAAAGAGGTTTTCCGAGGGAACTCCTCCCTGAGCTGATGTCACAACAAGGTTCCCTGAGAAAAAGTTTTTTTTTTTCTAACCTAACTTCAAAGTACCCTTTTAAAGAATATAGACCGCACTGCCCAAAAAGCTATGTCCTTTGGATTTGTCTGTCTGAGTCGCAGGGAGCAGCGCAGCCTCAGAAAGGTTTGCCATGTGGCCTCTGCTGGCTTTATGACTGGCTCTCAGTGCACATGCCAAGACTTGATGATCATATAGTCTTTCTGTTATTGTTTCTACTACCACTCTTCTCATTTACCAAGAGGGAATGCCATCTCTTCACCAATCTCTCATCTTTTCAACCCGGTCCAATTTTTCTTTTAGTATTTTAGAGAAGTCAAATGTCCCTCCCTCCCCCTTTCCTCTCTTCCTCCTTCTTCCTCTGTTTCTCTGCATCTTCCTTGGATTCTCATTTCCTAAAAGGAAAGACTAGTCCTAAACATGGGTGATATGTGTTGCTGGTTCAGAGAGCTGTTTTGCCAGAGGCCTGTCACCAGATAGTGATGGGCAGCTCCCTGGGTAGCTGAAAGGTCAGAGTTCAGGGCTACATCTAATCCTGTCTTTATGTCTTGACTCAGGGCTTCTAAATACAGGAGGGAGGAAGACGGACAACTTGGCAGTGATGTCCACTTTAGGGATAATTAAAACAGACGAGGGTATCGAATGTCCAGTTCTGCCTGCACTCTTGCTGCCAGAGATACACGTGGTGTGGTCGTCCATCGGTGTGTGTTGATACTAATATGTCAGTGAGGGCTCTCGTTTTTAAAGCTGGACATGTGAACTGGTGTGTTGTAGGCTGCTACAGATGCCTGAGTAAGAAGCTGCTGAATGACAAATGTGCACGTGTGTTTGTCTGAGTTGGCATGCAGGGCCGGAGATTGCTTTTTAATATTCGCAGCTGACATCACTGTGGGTCAAGATTACTGTATATAGCAACTTGATGATGCAAGTGCTGACACGAATGCCCTCCTCAACCCTCATCCTGCCTTACTGCCGCCACAAAGTTCTTGTGTCACCTGTTTCCCTCCGCCCAATAGTCTACCATGCAGACGATCCTACAGTCTCACGCGTCCTCACTGCAACTATACTGTCCAACCTCTATCATTCATTTCACTTTATTTCATTCTTCTACCTTTCTGTCCCCCCTCACCCTGAAAAGAGCGTTTAAGTCGGGGGTCCAGGAAGAGCCCAGCTGTCGGAAACTATAGGTTTTATGACGCGTTGGAGGGTTTCCCTCCTGGTGACCGGCTTCAAAGAAAGCTGTTTAAAGGGCAAAGTTGAAACTGCATCCTCTGCTATGCGTGCTACCTTTCTTCCTTACAAGGCCCCAAAGTACACTAACACCCGACTGTACATCCACTCCGTCCATTGAAACCTAGCTGGACTCTGCATGCCAGGATGAAGACCAGTTGAGTCTTCTATCTGTATGTGTTTTGGGCTACATGCCACAACTCACGTGTTATAGGTCTTATCCGTTGCTTCCAGTGGCGAGAGCCTGTGTAGTGTTGACATGGTGGAATGTACTGACTGGTCATCTGGGACTCAAGTGAAGACTTAACAGGTTTCAAGACTTGAATGGCTTTTGTGGTGCTATAAAGAAACACTGGGGGCTGCTTCAGAGTTTTTGTCGCTTCCTCTCCTCCCTGAATGATGGCAGTTTTGCTGAACATTTGTTGAATCGGACAATCGGTATGATGGCTGCTGCTGGAGCAGAATATTTAGGACATGGCTGTGAATGATATGATTGAAAACTCTTACTCTTAAGGACAAGAGGTGGTTAAGCGGTGGAGAGAAAAGAGACTAGTTCTGCTTTCCTGCTCATATACCAACTAAAGAGTTAACAAAAATCCTCTTAAGCTCTGCTGGTGTATGTATAAACATCCGTTATTTACAAGTCATTGTTTTTTCCTTTTTATAAAGTAGACTAGAATGTACTTAGTGGAGATTGGAATGGTGAGGCAGAAATGGCTCTCGGCAGTGAGCAGGCCCTTGTCCTCAAAGGCCTCCATTGTGAAGCCAGGGTCATGGTGTCATTGGGTGGCGTAGGCTGTAATCTGCACTTAACCAGCACTTAACTTTAAGACCTCAAACGACTAATGCCCCCTTAGTCCCCTTTGTCAAAAAGTTCGCTCTTTTGTGTCCCAGAATTGTATTCGAACTCTGTTTCAGTAGCTGTTTGCTGAATGTACCACAGTCACATATGTTATGTATTTTTGCACCAGCCAAATTAGAGTATTTAAGCATCATCTCACCAGTTAAAGAAAGGAAATTGGCGTGCACTCAGTGAATGAATCATGTTTGAACATATTTTTTGAGGTATGGCACCCTGTTATGCCTGCTTCTCAGCCTTCTAACATTGTGCCAAAATCATTCCACAGTATTTCCAGTTTACAGTTAGAGACAGTGCCAATGTTTCCCCAGATGGATACCCTGTCTCTAAGATACTCAAATTAAGGGGAAATAATGAATTTGAGGGTTTTCCTTTTTTCTTTTCTGCTTTTGTATGTTTTTATTTCTTTGTTAAACAAATGATGTCTTATTTTGGAAGCTATATCGGATAGATTTTATTTAAGGAAAATCTTGTAATTTTGTAAAGTGGGCCTTATTATTGAAATATAAAGTATTTGTCCATCTTGATTTTAAGAATGATATTTTTTGCAAGATAATGTATCTTCAACATTGTTATTACACTCCTGGAGAGTACTTCTTCCTGTTTTTTGTGTTTGTTATTTTAATGCAAGACATTTCTCACGACCTGGAGACATAATGACACACCATGGATCAGAGAGAGAGAGAGGCCAGGGTTGTGTCATAGTCATTGAAGAATGAGAGCGATGTGCATTTTATCAGAGCTGAGCATGTCTGTAGTGCTGAGTGGTTCACCATGTGTCGTCCCATTTTTATCGAGGGCCATTCAGTACTCCGGCCTCTTCGCTGTTCTGTTCTCCCTCGCTCATAAATTCAGGGTTTGTACATCTTCTGTGCTGTATTTTTGTAAGTGCTGCCAAAGAAAGAAGCGTGCAGGCCCCAGTATGTGTGTGTGTGCATATATATATATATATATATATATATATATACACAAATAATCTAATAGGAATTAAAAACAACAACATATAACTGGCTCTCATCTCTCTTACACACATACATGCACAGATACACGAATTTCAGGCCTGTACAATCAATCTTTTTTTTTTATTATTGCCAAGTGTTTATAAGTTCATTTTGTGTGCAGAAGAAGGAGACTGACAAACAGAGGTGTCAAACACAAAAATGTATGTAAAGAAATCAGATCAAAAGGGTTTTTATGATTTATTATTGCTTCTCAGTCTGTCAGCAATGCCAGGTGGACTGTGTGGGAAGGCTGTTTTTTTTTTTTTTCTTTTCTGTTTTAGACTTCATACATTGTGCATGTTTTAACCTTACTGTGGCTGGCGCACTCTGCATGTAGGTCTCTTGAAGCTGCCAACTGTACAGCAAACCATATGTATTCCAATAAAAATAAAAACCAACCTGTTTGTAACACGTCTCCATGTCGGAACCTGTGTCAGTATGTGTGTGCGTAGCTGATCATGCGTAAAACTCAACCATGTATGTTAATCTCTTTCATGCTTTTTTTGCTGAACAAGCTCAGCAAGTTTTGATTTCATAGCGGTGCACCCTGTGTGTGTGTGTGTGTGTGTGTGTGTGTCAATCCCCTGGTTTGAATAGAGCAGTGTGCAGCAGCTGACGGTATGCAAAATAAGCAGGCAGACAAATGAGGCAAATTGGTCAGGTACAAAGAGGGAAAAACCACAAGCTGTCGTGGAATGCAAAGTCAGCACACACAACTTTCTCTTAAACAGCTACGCCTCGTTTGTGAAAGCCACCACTTTCACATTCCTGCAGCTGTAGGTTACTTTAAATAATCTAATCGACACAATCTAGTCAGTTAAATCTGACTTTTCATGTAAAATTAACCAACCTCAGTTATTTTATTTTCCATCAGTAATGCTCAGTGCATCTCAGGAGAGTTTTTCTGGTGAAACTTTTTCATTTTACACACTTCAACTCAAGCTGCCTGGTAATTTTCTACCTTTCCCAGAACAGTTTTGTACAACTCCAGAGAACAAGTCTGGACGTGTTGAATTCAGCTGCATGGCCTTTATGTGGAGGTGGAGAGCGTGATAGAGCCAAAGATCAAAATGTTCCGGTTGAAAACAAGTGACTCCTGGTGCTCAGCTGCATTGCATTCTGGTCTATTGAGGTTATTGTTAGTGGGACAACACTTCCTGCTCTGGGATTTGAAAATTAAAAATACAGTTTTACACTATTAATCCCAATGATATCAAACTGTATATATAAAAAAAATAAATAGTCATTTAGACAACTGTATTAATTAAAGAAGAGTTGAATTCCTCATTCAAGACCTTTTTGACAAATATTTTGCCAATAAGGTGAAAGAATTTAACTTAATCCAAAATCAAATTAACGGGCAAAATATGTTTCACTTTGTCATGTGAACCAGTGTTCTATTAAAATGTTCTGCTCTACTTAATTTTGCCACTTTTACTTGCAATTAGCATAAGATTTAATTTCTACAAATCTTTTGAAGTGCACTTAATGCTACTTTATGGGGAAGTTGCCATTTCACAACATGTATACAGTGGTGGAAGAAGTGATCGGATCCCACAGTGTAAAAATACTCCCATTATAAGTAAAAGTCCAGTATAAGTCAAAATAATGAGATGTTATATATTTCATTGGAGCTAGGTTGAACACACAGTTTGAGCACATTTCCCTCTGAAATGTAGTGGAGTAGAAGTACAAAGTAGCATCAAATGGAAATACTCAAGTAAATTAGGTATCTCAAGATTGGGTTTAAGTACAGTACTCGAGTAAATGTAGTTACTTTCCGCCATTGCACAAATATATAGTGAAATATAGACTTTTATTTCAAAGATACAATATTTATCATATAGGCCTTTTTCACAAAAAATCTAGTCTGACATGTGACATGTCACAGTAGGAAAAGCCAAATATTAAAATGCTTCATTTTCAGGGTCCTGATATTGTGCATGCTTGAACAGAACAAAGCCATCTTAATGTTATCAGTAACAGCTGTGTTTTACGTACTATAACAAGTTCAAATGTCTGCTGTGAAAGAGGCCTATTGTGAATCACGAAAGCTTGCAGTGTCAAGGCTTCTTTCAGATTCAGAAGTAAAGAGGCACAAGAAAAATAAAAATCATCTGCAAAATAGGATCAAGAGTAGAGTGGCCTTGGTTTGTTTGTGGGGTGTCATGAGTCAAAACGGTTGATAGTCAGGGGTTAACACTGTCTAGTGCTTGTGGGGTTTAATCTGTCCTAAATTCAAATGCAGGGAGGTGCTACCCTAACACAGTGGTGCCTGTTTGGACCCTGGTACTCCTGAGCCTCAGTGCTGGTGCCTGACCTGAATTAGTGCTGTGAAGTCAACCATTGAAATGACTCAGTGGCACTCCAGGCAAGTGTAGGAGGAAGACGGAGGAGTGAGAGTGAGAAAGAGGCTTCACCGCCTACAACAGGTGTCATAGGAATGTTGATTGTGAGAATACATCCAAAGGGTTATTGCGGTCCAGCATGCAGTGTTGAATAACTTTACTAGTGACACTAGATTGAGAATTGTGTCTACAGCCATGGTAGCTAAATGCTAACACCAGCACGCTAACATGATGTTTAGCAGGTATATTGTTTACTATGTTCACCATCATAGTTTAGCGTGTTAGCATGCTAACATTTGCTAAGTAGCAATAAATGAAAAGTACAGCTGAGGCTGATGTGATCGTCAATAGTTTTGCAGGTATTTGGTCATAAACCAAAGTACTGGACAAAGTGACATTTTGACCTGACGATAGTGCTAGATGAAAAGTTAATTCATCCTGAGGGGGACATGAATGTGCATACCAAATTTCATGGCAATCCGTCCAACAGTTGTCGTGACATTTTACTCAAAACTACAAATGTCAACCTCATGGCGGTGCTAGAGGAAACATCAAGGGATCACCAAAGTCAGTAGGATTCATCCTCTGGGGAGTATGAATGTTTGTACAAAATTTCATGGGCATATAGCCGTTAAGATATTTCAGTCTGGACCAAAGTCGTGGACTGACTGACCGACCAACACAGCCTTCCCCAGAGCCATCTGCTAGCATGGCTACTATACTTACATATGCTGAAACAATTGTACAGTGACTATATAATTTCTGTATTTATCTCATATATGATTATTATAGATGATGTTCAAAATACACGTAACAACATGTGGGAGGTGTTTGTACCTGTGTAAGTGTACATTCCACCCCACACCTATGAATCGCATGAGATGTGCTCAGACACACTGTGGTCTCTTATCCAATTTAGGATTTTTATAACTAGATATCTGACTTTCTATGTCTCTGCCTCTCTTTCAAATAATCAGTTGGTGTGGGCTTGAGGCTATTATGAAAAATAACCTTACCAGTCAACAGTTACACACTGCTCTGAGCCTATGGTTTATCAGGGAGGTGAAAATACCCGAGTGCTGCAGTCTAAAACCCCAGCTCAAATTACTGTTGTTACATCAAACATCTCCTTTGGTCACGATAATAACCGCATCTCTGGGGGAAACAAGGCCTGTGACGCTTGAGAGTGCATGGAAACAGAGGGGCACAAAGCCCTGAAATACAACTCCACAGAAAAGCTCATAGCTCATGGTTGACCATTTTAATCTCCCCCCTCATTCATCAGATCCCCCACTATTTGGAGCTGCTGCCAGGGACCCTCATCTCTCCCTCACACACACACACACACACACACACACAGTACCACAGACCCTGGGAAGCAGCCAGACCTGCAATGAAGGAGGGTCAAAGTAGAAGTAGCCATGTTACTTTTGTACATGCATGTACAAGTACAAAAACTACACATCTGCAGGTGATAACAGGACAGGAAGCACTTTTTCTGTTAAGAATTTGAAAAATTAAGTCTGCATACACACCTTTTTCACTTTCAAGAAGAAACATGCTAATTTCAAGATGCACTTTCTTTCTTCTTTTAATAACAAAACAATTGACATAAAAAAGTATGTGATGACAACCATAATAAAATACTTAAACTGCTATGGAAACAAAAACATTCACAATTCTTTCAACATATGTCTTTTTAGCTTTTAATACAAACTATTTTCACTACACTCTGCAACCTAAATAATAGAAAGTAAATTTAGGAGGCATACAGCTACAGTACATAGCAATGTTTTTAAGACAACCAAGACAAGGTCTCTATGACGACACCAGAGGGAGATGTCTTTTGCAGAGATAAAAGAAACAGTTTTAGTAGACTGACACTGTGCCACTGAGTTGGTCATCTGTCTTATATGATATCTGGTTTTAGGTTGTGTGCACATTTAGTATTTAGACAACACATAAATAGATGTTGGGTTTTGGAAACATGCTCCATATGGAATCAAAATCACTCAGAGTACCAAACGTAATGCCATGCTTCTGTTTTTAAGACTGGGAAATCACATATTTATAAAGTCTTAGATGTTAATACATTAGTATGTAACAAAATTGGGATTTATTCTTCATTCTTTAGCATTGCCAAGTCTTTGTAGTATGTTACATCTGTCTCCATAATTTGCTGGAAATGAGTAGTCACGAACATCTCAAAATAAAAGTCTGAGGAACTGAAATGCTCCAGTTAAGGAATCTCAATTTCACATCATACCTAAAGCCAGAAAATAAATCCAAGTGTCATTACTTGAGTAAAGGCAAAGATGCAAAGTTGTGTCTGCGAATTCCAAGATCTTTCACATACAGAAATGAACAGTTTGTGTGTAAACTTTTGTATTTTTCTCAAAAATGCTGTAGTTAGTCTGACAGTCTGGAGTTGGCAGGAATTGGGAGAAGCAATTTCAGACACTGGGGGTGGGCTGAGCCTGCTGAGGGTTGCTGGCGGCTGTGGGAGTGGCCTGCCGGGGAAGCGTGTACATGGCACCCAGGAACTGATCTGCAATGCGTCCGGCCTCGCGGAGCCCACTGAGCAGGGCGCCATGGACTGTAGCGGGGTAATTTCTGATAGTGTGCTCCCCAGAGAAGAAGAGACGAGGGACCGGCTGAGAGGAGAAGAAAAACCACATTGAGATCGATGTTGGATTGTCCCAACATAATAAGGAATTAAAAGAAAATAGGGGATTGATGAGAGAGGGAAAAGTGCAGTAGTAAACTGCCAGAACTCATCAGTCAACGCATAAATATGACTTGTTCACATCTATCAGCATGCCAACATCAAAACAGCCAAAAAAACATCTGTGTGGGGAATAAACTGCTCTGCTTTGGTTAAATATTGTGGTCGGGCTGGGATGCCTTCTCTCCCTCGCTTTCTCACACACATATAAACTCACAGTCTCACCCAAACATCAACTCGACACTAAGGATTCTTTAATGTTTGTGTGCTTACCTGTGAGGCTCCCGGTATAGCAGGGCCAGGTGTGATGGGTTGTGCCATAAGGTCATAGTCGTTACCCGAAGAACCTGCTGCGACGTACGAGTAGGAGCCCCGCGCCCAGGGGTCTGCACGCCAACGAGTGACCACAGTTTCCTTTGGCTGCCATGACAACAAACAACAACACATAAAGTATGTGTTAGGAGTTTCCATGATGATATTGGAGGGACCTGTAAACAGCTGGATGGCAAACAGTTCCAACGCTGGCCTCCATGCATATGATTTTATCCGATTTGAAACCATAAGCAAATGATTTATAATGACGGGTGGTTTGGATACAACTCCACTTACGAGTGCCTTTCACATATGCTCGCTGTGTAAAGTGGTGCTGGTTATGGGGGTCAATTCAGGAACGAATTTGACATTCCACTTAAAGTAGTGGAAAAACCAGAGAAAACACTAATGATGGAGCTTAAAAAATATAACCCACCACTACTTTTCTGTAAACAACAAACATAATGAAGTTGTATTTGAACAGAACTGCCAGCTGTGTCAAACTATTTGGACATCGTGTTTCAGAAGAATAAACAATTTGGTATGTGGAAGTTAATGATGTAATCAAAGTGAAAGGTCAAGGTGAAGAAAGACAGACAAACAAATATACACTGATATATTGAAAATATCAGCAAAGTGTGAGAGTCGTGTACCTGCGGTACAGCGCTGCTTCCAAATATTCCTTTGAGAATGGCCAGGCAGCGTCCGACAATCACGTCATCACTGATGTTCTCCATGATGCCAGCGGCCTCGCCAGCCATCAGAGCGAGTAGGATCGGGGCTGAAAAGAGAAAAGGCACAATTTGTTGCAGAGGCTTTTTGTGGATGTATTAGAGAAGCAAAGGGCATATATGAACAGGAAATATATCTCAGTACCACATCACTCTGCATCACATTAACTACAACAGTGTGAAACTAAAAGGGATCTCTTGTCACCTTTGTAGAGGTTCCAGAAGAGGAAGAGTTCGCCCCGACTTGCTGTCGTGGAGCCAACATGACCAAACAAGTTGACACTGGGATCCCAGAACACACGGTCAAAACACAACACCACCTTCAGACAGGGTGGAACGCAAAATACAAACGGTCAAACAACAATCAAAATGCTTATTTTAATTAAAAGGCCAATTGCCTGTGAAGTACATCTCAGGTTCAGCACATTTACTGGCATGGCTTAATAGTTATGAATTTGTGAATGGTAGTGCGCCCTCTGCTGGAGATACAGCATTAGTAGCAGCTCAGATTGCATAATAATGCAGTATTCTCCTCTGTGCTGCAGTAGAATTATGAGAAAAACTACTCTGCTGCAGATGATGCTCAGCAACAGAGAGAGAGGGTGCAAGAGCTGCTGGGTCAGGAGTGACGCAGAATGAGCACTCTGATTGGATTACTAGCATCTTTCATTCGCATGCACATCTGAGCCCTTTGGGTTGGAAAAAGCAATATCACCTAGGCAGTTCAGGCGAACGAGGGAACTCCTAGTTGTCTGAGCTCGGTATCAATAACTATTGTGATTTATCTGGGTGAAAAAAACAACAGGAAGGAGAAAGGGGATTTGTTCATGCTGGATGCTGCTGGATTGGACAATGATGTATGAAACTGCAAGGAACACAATCAAATTCTGAATACTCATTGTTTGCCAATACTCATTGTATGCCATTCCTGGCATAAGGACACTGCAGCGGAAACAGTAGCAGGAGGTCTCCATAAGAAACCAAATCCTCCGTCCTGCCAGAAACACACTACATGATTTAAAGAGACAGTTCATCCCAAAATCAAAAATATAGATTTTGCTGTGCTATTTATCCATCTAGATTGTTTATTAAAAAAAAAAAGATTTTTGATTTTGGGGCTAACTGTCCCTTTAAGACCTGACTTGAACTCTGATTTCAACACGACGACTGATTTCAAGACTGGAGACTTTGTGCTGGTCTGCACAAAATGTGGCAGATCACACTTGGCACTCATCATCCTGTAGAGAGTGGTGTTTAACGTTACAATTTTTGGCCTCCCACTTAAACGTCAGACTACTCAGGGCCATCTTGACTATATCAAACATGTTAATGTTTTATGACTAGAATCTGGACTAATCAGAAAAAGATCCTGTAGTTTGGTGAATTGGTTCTAAAGTCTGACACCAATTCAGTTTTATGTGATATGGAAGCACCATATGCTTATTTAGAAGTACAACCTTGTTGAGGTTGCCAAAGCCCATCCTCTGTATAGCAGATGTCTTCCACTCAGGCAGCGGGGGGACAAACTGCACAGCAGGAGGCTGCTGCTTTAACACACCGAGAGGCAGGGTGCACAGCACAGCATCACACTTGTATATGAAGGTCTGGGTCGTGGAGCGAGTGTTGACTGCTATCACCTCACAGCCTGGAGAATGAACAGATGAATAACTGTTGACACATTGTACATCCATAAGAACATCAATTATGAAATCCAGAGTGGAACTTGTGGCCAAAAGTGGCAGAAGACACACACTGTGCACGTACCAGAGGCTGTATATCGAACCTGCCGCACTGCTGTGTTTAGTTTGATGTCCAAGCCTTCAGCCAGGGCCACGGGAACACAAGAGTAACCATTCCTTACTGTCAGGTGGCTGCCAGTGAACTCAAAGTCATCGTCCTGTGGATAAATTAATAACCTGTCATCCCAGTAGCACAATGAACTTCCTAATGTAATAAAAGCAGAATGGCAGAAGTATCTCATTTTTTGGTACATGGGAGGCCTGAGGGTCTTTGCAATGCAAGAACATTGTCAGGACTACACGGTTATGACATTTCAAAATGGGTACATGTATATACCTGATCCCAATGCTTGAGAGAAAGGGTGGAGAGGGGCGTAGCGTTGGCAAACTCCAAGTTGGCAAAGTGCCAGTCTAGGATCTGCCGATCCCTAGATGACAGGTAAACATCACTGTGGGAAAGAAGGGAAGGAAAGAGACATGGTGATGTATACTGACAGCTATTCAGACATCAGAGGGACAGGTTCACTCACGCACAAGCTGAAAAAGCTTCACTCAAACCGGCAATAACATAATAATACATATTTGGTAAATGGACTGCATTTATATAGCACCTTTCTAGTTTCCCAGCCACTCAAAGAGCTTTACACTCATATTTGAACACATAACATTAACTGAAAACTAAAAAATAGGCAAATTGCCACAGGACATACTCAGGTAAACATCTGCTGCTAAGGGCTGCAGGGCTCCAACAAGCATTTCTTTTTTACAACCATTAAGGACTTTTTTTCACTCTAGCCAAATAAGCAGTTTAGGAGATTATGATGAAACCTCAGAAGGATTGGTTACCTGGGTGGATTGGCCTCCAGCTCCTGCAGCTTCTCCTCCAGCTTGACCTGCATCTCCACCAACTCATCATAGTCCTACACAAGGACAAGGCAGACAGCAAGGAGATGTATACACATGTTAATTTAATCCATATAGTATTACTGCTGGAAAATATTGTTACAATGAGAATTAATTTTATTAAAACTAATTAACTAAAACTTAATGAGAAAATTACTTGAGAAGCAAAACTGTTTTGTTACACTTTTGGATTATTAGATCAATGTCTTGTCAATTTTCAACTACAACTAACAATTAAGATTTATTTTAATGTTAAAATATTACCTCATTAGTAAGACTGTAACATTATACTTACATTTTTTTTTTTCAAATAATACTCAAATATTAATAATATCAGATATTTCGCCTCAAACTGAATTGGTGTGAGACTTTAGAAGCTGGTGATGTTTTTAACTAGGTGAGCTTGTCGTATGCATGTGCGTGTGTGTACAAGGTACACACCCAGAGGGTTTCAGGTCATGAAGAAAGGACAAGCAGTCTTGACAGAGAGGGCTGACTCAACCTGTTCATCAGTTCACCACAATAGAACCAACAGCAGCGCAGATTCTGGTAATACCACCTACCTTGCCAGGCCCCAGCTACACTGAGTCAAACGTCCTAATGATGCCTCCAAGCTAACAAGCTGACCTGGGAAAACACTAAAAATGGAAAGAATACTGGAAAACATCCCAGCAAAAAATATCCTGACAGCCATCCCCTTACTGGCCTTAAAATCTTGTTATATGGTGCAGTCATGCATGTCATGAACACACACACACACACACACACACACACATGCTCATCCTGTCTTGCTGAAAATGTGTGTGTGTACATCCGCAGACATAAAGACAGTCAGACCGTGATTCAAGGCCTTGAAGTGGTTTCTCAGACAGCGGAAGGGTAGCAGACAAATCCAGTTCAGACACCAGCTGTGTTTAAACCAAATAAAACCTCCTTCTAAAATACACACATAGCAGTAGTGGAGGTGATTTATCTGAACCAAAAATAAAACAGCAGCATTCACTCTAATAATACATCCTACTGAGGCATTAAACCACTTAAACACAGCCTGTCTGGTTTACTTGGATAGCACAGCATTAAAATTCTGTGATGCATCCACCCTGACCTAGCAGTCCATAAAATATCCATTTTACATGCTAGTATTTCTGCCTTATAATACTGTTACAAATCGTTTGATCTTTCCTTGTTGTTATCCTTCACAACAAATACCAAGTTTCTGTCCTGCAAATTGTGGTGGTCGGCCTTCTGGCATACACGTACACCTAATAATCAACCCAAGAAATGTAATATTGCTTCAAAGTAGTTTAGCAACTGAAAACACAGACGCTATGTACCCACAACACCACAAACATAGTTGGAAATAGTTAGTATTTAAACTTAACTGCTTTGACTAAAGTATTTTAAGTCCTGCTGCCTGATTTCTGCCTGGTCCAAGATATCTGAGGAAGAAATGAAAGTGTCTCATAGGAATCTCTCCTGGAAAACAACCAGTCTAGATAACTGCCCGCAGCTTGTAAATATCTGTAGGAAGTGTAAGGAGATGTAAGAGCTCTATTGTTACTTTCTTCTATGCCGCTCTTCAGCTTTTTGATGATGACATTCCTCTTTCTTTTTCTGAAATAGTGTTTGAGCTCACTTTGCAGAGCGCGGTGAGGTCACGGTGCTTGCTCTTCACCAGGAACTCAGCTGTGATATCTCTGGGTGGTTTGACTTCACTGGCCTCTTTATACTGCTGATGGAGCTCCTTAACTCGTTCCTTAGTGGTCACCATCTAAAAAGGTAATATAAAAAGGACAGGGAGAAAAAGACAGGAAGGTCATGAGATGATGATGGATGAAAGGAAAGAAAAGAGGGAGCAATTTGTAAAGGAAGAATTTGAATATCGAACAATGTGGTCAATGTGATCAATAAAATGGATATGTTGTCAACATTTAACCCCCGTAATTGGCTTCTGAAGAGCAATCAGGGGTTTAGTGCTACTTAGGGTCAAACTGGCAAGTGTTTCTCTGCCTTCCCTGCCTGAATTTTTGCCTGAAACTGAAACCATTAGTGTTCCAGTCTCAAGTCTGCTTTTTTTTTTTTTTTACCATAATGGCACTTTCAGACTGCAATCTGTCAGCAATTCTAGAAGTGTACTCCAAATATTAGCTCTCTTAGCAGATCAATCAAGCAAACATAACTGACAACCCAGTTGACAGATGTTTGCCAATTTTGAGCAAGATTTTTTACACTAATTAAATGTTGACAATCCGATTTCTGTTCCGCCTCTTTTTCATTTCATGACAATTTCAAAAAAATCAGAAAATGAAAACTTCTTCACCATTTCTCAAGGTTTCCCTTTAAGTAGTCTTAAAGGAATTTAAGACTATTTAATTTAAGACTATACACTTTGTTTTCTTTCCAAGAGTTACATAAAAATATCAATACCACTCACATGTCTGTATACTAAATATGAAGCTAGCCTGGAGTCTTTTCATCACTGTGAGAAATAATTCCAATGCGCCACTCC
This sequence comes from Siniperca chuatsi, assembly GCF_020085105.1. Classification (NCBI taxonomy): domain Eukaryota; kingdom Metazoa; phylum Chordata; class Actinopteri; order Centrarchiformes; family Sinipercidae; genus Siniperca; species Siniperca chuatsi. The sequence goes on from NC_058056.1 coordinate 17,688,082, forward strand.
CCAGTAAAATAATAACTTGTCATTTTTACATTTTATGTTTTGTACAGAAACTAATGATATATAACGTGGTAATTAGTGACCTTTAGTGGTGCTGGTAGACCAGACTAGCTGTTTCCCCCTGCTTCCAGCCGTTATGCTATCCCAAGCTAATCGCCTGCTGGCTGTAGCTTCATATTTAGCTTACAGACATAAGAATGGTATCAATCCTCTCATCTAACTCACAGAGATACTGTGAGTTAGATGAATCATCAGTAGTCTCCACTGTTTTTAAGCAATGTTTATTTACTACTGGGTTTGTAAGTTAAGTCTTGTGGTGCTTCTGCCACCACCAAGTTGATGGCATTATGAAATTTCTTTAGGACAACTGCTGCCACCCAAAAAACTTTACTTGTGCTCACCTTGTTGAGAAGATCCCTGAGATCTTCCTGAGTCTTTACAATCTTCTTCCAGTGTTCTATCTGCTCATCTTTTACATGCTTCTCCTGCAGCCTGCAGACACAAGATTAGATTAGATTCGAGTATTTGTATCTGTATACATCTCTTCTTACACATGTGCAGGACATATCTGTCACCATCTCCCGTGTGTGAGCTCATGTACTGCACACCATACTCACTGTATGACCACCTCCAGGGCCTGTCCCAGAGAAACAGGTTTGTTGTTGAGGAAGTTAAAGTCCAGCTGGTGGCTGAGGTAGGAGGTGGCCTCCAGCAATCTGTTGAACTCTTGCTCCACCATCTCATCTTTTTCTTTTGGCACCTGGATACACACACACAATCACACAACAAGGACAATGGAATCATCAGTCACACTAATGACAGCCGTGATGGAATCTATAGAAAAATAAACAGTGGGGAAAGCATGCCAGACTCAGACTTTCTAGTGAAATTCTGCCTTTGTACCAGATCTAATACTTTTTGTGCCTCTAGCTTTAGCTGTGATGTTTAGTTTTGATATAATTTATGGCGAGTGAGTTTATTTCTTCTCTTACTGAGGCATGCATTTCAGTCACTGATTTCCTAATATAAGCAGAAGAAGCATAAATGATGCAATCAATGCAATCAAACACACTTTCCCAGTAACAGCCTTAAAACATGCTTCCAAAATCACTTAATATAGACACCATGCTAGGATAAACCAGACATTTCAAGTCTCAACCCATGATTGGTCTGCAGTACGTGCTCTACCCCAACAATCAGAGTCCACGTTCCAGCTGTAACCCAAGCAGTTAGGTGTACGGGGTGATTCTGATGTTGGGGGCGGAGAGGGTGCTGTACGGCAATCATAGATTGGGCTTAAAGAGAAAATCCACACTTGTATATTTCATCAGTCTGAACAAAGCAATAGACATTTTTCACTACAAATCGTTATCTCTACAAGCTACATCTAGCCTGACTGTTGTCAGGGGTGTTATCAGATTATCTGTACATGAGATGAGTTATCATTTATAGCAGAAAGCTCTATAGCCTATTATTATTGATTATTAAATCATATTGTATTACTGTGCATGTATTACCACAATAAAAATAAAAATGATATTCTGTTGTTTGCAACTTCTGAAAAGACAACTGTACTACATTTTAACAAACTCTTGTTATTGTGTGGATCTTCCCTTTAATAAAAGAGAATGTCAAATAAGGGGTTTATTTTTTAATTCCTGTTCTAAAAGATGAAGGTTTAACATGAGCTGCTCATTTGTTTCTCTCTTTATCTCCTACATGGATGACAAATGGTGAGTTAAAGAAAGTAAAATTTAAATGGATGGAGCTGAAATGTCGACTTTTAAAAGTGATTAAAAATTAGGTAAGGAATGTAGTACGTGAATAAAGCAATACATACACTTGTGCACCGTTCACCCTTTAGAAGTTCACCAAAAGATGAACATGGAAGGAGTTGACAAGATGGGGGGAGGAGAGAGAGAGAGAGAGAGAAAACATTAAGTAAACACAACTTTAACCTCAAACAGGTTTGCACAAAAGTAAAACATGTACATTTAATCTACCTTTTCCTCCGAAAGAGGAAAGCAGTTACACGCGATGTGGATGCTTCAAGAGCCCTGCTGGCTAGTCTCTACTTCAGTGGAAGAGTCCTGAACATGAACCTAAACATCCTACTACTGTTGCTACCACTTGATGGACAGAACAAAATGAAAAGGGAAAAACACTGTTTGTTTCCAATTTAATTACATTAAGCTATATCTGTTTTCTGTTTTACTCTGTTCTGAAAGGAACTGGAGCTGTTGTTGATGACATGCAAGGGCAAGCAGTTAAATGAATCCACCATTCACTGTGTTTTTGTGGCTCATAGAAAGCCAGATCCCTGCCTCAGGACAACAACAGGCTTGGAGAACAGCTATAAACCCCAGACACAGAACACTTCTATGCCAAGAGAGAACTCTTGTGCATCCATAAACATCTTCTGTTAAAAGAAGTAAACAACACAAGGTCCTGTTTCAAAAATGTAATTTGGATATACATATATAATGCAGTTGTAGCTACTCTGCCCTGATGGATAGTTTTTCTTGAGGTTGACGGTTTGTAAGTGAACTTAACCTAATGCATAGCTAAAAATGTCAGTATGACTGAAACAGGCAGATATTTTTCAGGCATCAGCTGGCTAGGGTAAATCACATCCATGCTGCTATTAGCCTCTTGTCATCTCTCAAGTAATTTCTTGGCTTTATGAGAAAACCTGGGATTTTTGCAAATAACAATTTAATCACTCATAAGGTATCTCAGGATTCTACTTGTTTAATATGAGAATACTCTTAGGAGCTTGGCTATGGCAGGATAATGGACGAGAGGCAACTGAGTTTACTGATACATATATTTCATTATACTCACAGCCTGGCCATTGGCTTCATACAGTGGACACTTCTGTTTGATCTTGGCCAGCTCCATGTTAACCTGCTTACTGATCACTGCCATGGGATTCCCCCCTGAACAAGTACGCGCACACACACACACACACACACACAATTGATGATGACAGCATAAACATGGACAACACCACCCTCTACAGGTAGATGCTAGTAACTTTGAGGAGAAGACTATAATCTGACTTTGTTAAAAGCAACATGTGTGAGTTTTCTATCTAATCATACCAGCTAATTCATATCAGGAGGTAGCATTCATATGCTACTGAAAACAATTGGATGTTGCATTAGTGTGGAATGAAAATGTAAACACTTGCATCTGATTAGACACTAAAGGTTTACAAGATGCTTTGACTTAAGGTTGTGACTGACTTCAGTATTCACATTAAAAAAACTGGATCTGAATCTTACCCAGCCCTGTCACCACCATGGCTCCCAGATCAGCAACATAGTTGCCCTTCCTAAATGTGGCCACTCTGCCTCCAACACGGTCCTGCATGGAAAAATTAAGTAAAAACTTTCTACAGTCACATGGTAAAACTTGAGGCAATTATAAACTTTCTATATTACAAAAAGCAAGATAAGTTTAAGTCACTCAATTGGTTTTCATCTAAACCCTTAGAAAACATATGTATACCATAATATATACAGTGTATAAATGGTGGCACTAATCTCACAATGCTATTAATTAATACAGTAAATATTTCACAATCATAAATTGATTTATACCAATAGCTGGTTAAGAACATGTGACAAAATCACAAATATACCTGAAATAACAGATTAACAGAAACCCTGTTGGTGACCTACCCTGGCCTCCAATACTGTAACATCCATCCCGAAGCTCTGCAGCTGCCTGGCTGCAGCTAGGCCAGACACACCTCCACCAATGACTATAACCTTGCCGGTCTTCTTTGCTGCAACAACAAGCAGGGGGTTCATTAACTAGGTATAATTACACCACTGACCACTCCAAGGTTAACGTATCTGAATTCTTTTGTCTACAAGTCAGAGTAGCTAGTAAATCCCTAATGTTAGGCAACCACTTTCATAAGGTGGATTTAGTTTTTTGGGGAAGATATGTTTGTCTTCCAACCAAAGTGGCTGTAGAATACATTAATTGTAGCAACATATGGCGAATGGCTAGTGTTATTATACCAGTGCAATGAATGAAGTGAACTCACTGGGCAAAGGCTTGACCCTCTTGTAAATGCCAAAGTTAATGAGTCCATGCCTTTCTAGGTAGCTGTGTATCCTGTGGACCAGCACAGCATCACCTAAAAAAAAAAAAAAAAAAAAAAAAAAAAAAAAAGGGAACAAAAGCACATAAAATCTCAACTTCTGTATGACTGCAATCTCCTTGGGAAAAAAAAGAGAGAAAGAAAATAAAATGTAGGAGAAAAAAAAGTTTAATTATTTAATGTCTCACTGTTGTATGGAGCTTCAAGCTGCTGTGCTGTGGCCTCAAAGGTCAGCTGGATCTTAGGGTTGTCCAGCCACAGTTGGAGCTGGATGAGGTTAATATGAATATTTTTACAACAATGATCCCATAGTCTTTAGTTTTTGAACACAAAGTAATGTGTTTAAATTGTCACTTACCGTACGGTTGCGGATGTAGAGGAAGACCTTCTGAGTCTGCTGGGGACCGCTGATTATGTCAGGGAAGCAAGCAGCCTCCTGGGATGTCATACGGTCATGAGGAAGACGGCTCTGGAAAGCAGCTCCTTCCACACCTAAAAATAAACATATATTTCACTATTCTATTAACAGCATTGAGTGTAATTTAGGATGAATTTAAGACCAAAAGAAAGAGCATTTATGTGTAATGAGCTCCGAATTAAAATCAAACACAGGGCAAATTAACAGACTGTTAAAGACATAGCCTTAGAGAAGAATCTCTGCATTCTTGTATAAAGAAAAGCTCAGGTTTTTACCAGAGCTTTTAATTAGGCAGATTTATTCCCTCAACAAAAACAACAAGGTTTCATGTCACTGCTTTAATATGATGATGAGTCTGAAACTTGAGTCTGAACTGAAACTTTGATCAAGTTTCAGTCTCACCAGATGGTTCTTCTGGTTCACTGTCATTCTCTTCCTCTACTGGTGGAGCCGGAGGAGGGATGACCTGCTTCCTCTCTTTCTCTGCCTTGGCATTCCTCTCCTCCTCAGAGTAATATTCGTCCTCCGACAGATTGGCCAGGCTCTCGTCCATCTCGCGGTACTCCACCTGCAACAGTAGGCACAATAAAAGCATCATTAAAACCAGCATTACCATCTCTGATTGGGTGGAGTGCTCCCACGACGCTTAAAACTGCCAAAACCTTTATGGGAACAAGAAACAAATACCATGAATATCACACTGCAAAAACTATGAGAAATTACTTCTGATTTCCACTGGGGCACGTAGGACAAGTGAGAACCTGTGACTTAAGATGCAGAATAATATTGCACCTTAAATTTAAATAACAAATGTATTAATGCTTTAAATCAAACAGATGATCATAAAATATAGTGAAATTGGCCACTGCCACGGCCATTTTTCATTTAAATTTTCATTCATTTAATTTTTGGCAGCATCCTTTCCTCCCTGAGTATACAGGGAGGAAGCAGAACCCTAAAATGTTTACTTTTGCTCGCTTGCGACGACTCGTCCTGCGAACTTCAGCTGAATCTTGGTCTGCCGCCCCCGAGCCTGCTTGGTGGGTCAAAGGGGCTCCTCCAGGTTCCCCACTAGGGGATGACCTCTCCTTCTTCTTTGCATCCATAGCACCTGCAGCTGAGGCTGATGGACCAGTCTGGGCATCGGAAACCGGAACCCTATCACCTCCCGCTGCTCCCGCAGTAGATGAAGAGGAGGAGGAAGAGGAGCCAGCGTCTGACTTCTTGCTAGACAGCATTATGGAGGATGTTGGAGGCCTCTCCTGAACAAAGGGGGAACAGAAATGAGATGAAACCCATCAAAGTGAATCATTTAACAGCCTACGTTATAAGTGGTTGAAATTTGAATGTTCAAAATAGTATAATGAATGAAAAAAAATTACAAAATATTCCTAAAAAAAGAAGAAATGAACATAATGAAGTGTGGGTTGCATGTGCTGAAAATAAACAAACAAACAAACAGCACTATTTAATGTTTGTTCCCTTTGTTATGGCACTTAGTTCATTATTTGAAAATTATAGCCTACAGCAGTTAAAATGTAAAACCTACAAAATCCATGCCAAATAGTTATTTCACTCACTGTCTAGTGGTTTTTAAACAAAGTAACTCCTATAAGAAATTCGCTTAAAACCCCTATGCCAACTAGTCACTTTGCTGTTGGGGGCAGGGAATGCACCTGCTACAAAAGGCTAACAACAACCAAATACTGTCGGGCTTTGGGAGATGTTTCACCCAGAAATGTCACATCTGTATCACTGGATGATTTAAGTAACGTTAAACTGTGCATGAATGTCATGGTTTATGAAATGAGGGTTCCATGGTTACAGTAACCTTGTCTTGTTTTACCCATTTCTCCGTGCACCTGGTAATATCCATTCAAACACTAAGAAATGAAGACAGAACCAGAAATATAGTTACGAACAGGACCAACTAAATGAAAAAATGTTGGCCTTTCACATTACATCCATTGAGATTTAGCTAAACATTTTGAAAACCCGTTCGCAAATATCCACTGAATAATACAACAGATACAATGTGTTTCACTCGTGCTCACTTGTTTATCAGAACTTTTAATAAATTAGCCAAGTGAGAACACCCACTCGAGAAAACCTGAAAAGGCTGAACTTGTGGCCGTATGAACCCTGGTGCTTGATTAATTCATTTGAACAGGACAGCTGTTAGTCAGAAACCTTTGTCGTGCCGAGACCGTTAGTAGTTCCTTGATTGTCATCCTGACCAAGTGGAATAACGTTAGCTAGCAAGTTAACTCCAAAGCTAGCAGCAGAATGGTATGGCTATTAACGTTAGCTTGTGTTAGCTAACGGTAGCTTTGTTCTTGCAAACGACTTGTCTGTCGTACATATGATATATATTATGTTCCTTTAATATCAGTGCAACACGAGCTGTAACGTTAACGCAAAGTTTTGAATCGCTTCTAAATTAATTTCCTTTCAAATATATCTTACGAGACCATGCTACGTTAGCTAACGCCGCTAACAATGAGACCTGGCTAGCACCAACAGTAGCAGGTGCGACCTAGTGAAAAAGAAAGCGCCGGCTTCGCTTACAAAAGGATCTGTATTGATGAACTGACATACATCAGGAAGCATTGTTTTAGGAAATAAAGGTAAGCATTAAATATTGAAAGTATTAATATTACCTCTCAATCCTCCGAAGATGTCAACACAAAGACGGCACAGTAGCAGGTCTCCTTTCAATGAACTCTTCCGTGATTGGTGGATCGAAATGTTACCCAATACCACTCAGCGAAACGATTGGTCAAACTAACTGTCAATCCAAAAGAAGGCGGGGATTTATTACTCAACTCAATGGATCTTTTTTTTAGTTTACATTTAGTCATACACAACGCTTTCACATATCGGCAAATTCATTTCAGGTATAAAAATTAAAAGAATTTTGGTTAAAGTTGCATTTTATTGCTGATCGGGATTCAGCGTCTCCGTCCCGATTATCTTCCGTTTACTGTTTGTGGAGAATCGGCGATCCCAGCAAACAAACTGACGTCAGGCTGTAGGAAGAACAGGATGGCCAAGGGAGGTGGGTGTAGACAGGTAAAGGTGAGCAAACCGATGTTTTGTTGACTCCTTTGTTTCTCCATTTTGAGCCGACTGTGTGTAAGTAGCACTTAAAACCCAGATTTAACTCGTGAATGTATATGTTTGTGTCTGATTTTAACCGTTTCTCTTTACCAGCGAGTGAAAATGAGCGAAAAGTCAGTCCTGTTGTCTATATTTTGTTCTTGGCTAATCTGGGTGTTTCTGGTAGTTACATTTCAAGATTTCTGTGTGTGACTTGATATGAAGCCTGTTTTTTGTGTGTGATTTTTTTTTTTTTAGCGGTGTGGTGGTCCTGTACTGTGTTGTAAATAAGTTATATTAACTGTTGCAGCTGTCTGCACCGTCCTACATTAGAAAAAACAAAATGAGAGTAGACACCTAAGCAGAAATACGGAAGTCTTTAGTGACAAAGCAGGGGAAATAAAGGCTCATTCATTTAAGTTTATATAGGAAGTGTTTTATATGTTGGCTATTGTATAATATATTTGTAAATACAGCACATACTACAAACAAGTACACAGCTGATTAACAATCTATCCAACAGAACCAAGAAATGGTGAATCAAGAGCAGGAGTTAGCCAACCGGCCTGACAACACCGCCTTCACCCAGCAGAGGCTTCCGGCATGGCAGCCTATGCTCTCAGCTGGCATTATCATCCCAGGGTTTGTCCTCATCGGCCTGGCCTTCATTGGCATTGGCGTCACTCTCTTTGTCACTTCACGGAGCATCCAAGTGTTGGAGGTATGACTGTGACCACTGAACACACAAATCAGTCTGGTGTCACGCTGAGAATCAAGGGTCCAATGCCACCAGCAAAAAGAGAGAAAGAGGGACAGTAAAGAATGTGTTTACTGGGTTGAAGTGAACAAACCATAAGCCAATATTCAGTGTTGAGATGAAAGAAAATATTGTAAGGTCCAAAACCATTCACTGCTATCTGCTCACAGACTTGTCACTTGTAAGCAATATCGTACTCTGGAGTTTAAAGATGTGAGGTGTCAGTAACACTCGATGGAGATAGGTGTTGTAGCCATTAATAATTAATAATAACCTTTCTTGTTTTCCATCTTTCCTATACAGATAGACTACACTGGGATTGAAACAACTTCACCATGCTTCAAGTGCTCTGACCCAGATAAAAAGAACTGTTTGTGCGAGCTGGACTTCTCCATTGACAGTCTATTTAAGGTTTCATTGGAGCTTTGCACAAACACATTCACACACAAATGCAAACAGTACGTTTTCATTAAGTTGAACTCTACTCCTGCCTCTGACCCTTGACTGTGTTTTTGTGATTCTGTTTTCCTCCACAGGGGCCCGTGTTCTTTTATTATGGTTTGTCTAACTACTTCCAGAACTACAGAAGGTATGGTGTGTCCAAAGATGATAGCCAGCTGTCTGGAGACATTAATTACTTTACGGTGAGTTAACAGCATAGGATATTCGGGGGAAAAAAAACCCATATGAAACACTCAAAAAAGACTTGTAAAGATATGCTGAGTTGAGTACAAATATGCTAAGTTGTTACCTGGGTTAACCATATGGGCGCAGTTCATATTACCTAGTAATAGTACCTCATGCCATTGCCCATCTGTAATACAAACAAATATTTAAGACAATTTATTTGAGCAATGATAACACTGTTTTCTGTCTCTCTTGAAGCGTCCCAGTGACACCTGTGCTCCCTATCAGTATGACGGCAACAACCAACCAATTGTACCATGTGGATCGATAGCAAACAGCATGTTCAATGGTATGTATGGACATTCAAAATGGCCGTAGTGCATTTGGAATTAAGTTTATTTGCTATGTTAAGGAAGTATTGATTCTTGTTTTTTTTTTTTTTTTTGCTTCTTTAAAGACACCTTCAAGCTGTATCAGATTGTCAATGGGACAGAGAAGCTGGTGCCCTTCGATGGAAAAGGGATTGCTTGGTGGACAGACTACAACATCAAATACAGAAACCCCACGGTCACACCTCTGAAGAGCGCATTCAACGGTAGTAACTTCACTGAATTTACTGTAACCTGCTGTCTGTTCTGTTTGTAGTGCTAGGATGTAGATTGTGTTTAATGAGGGGTTCCCAGTCTGCTCAAAATGAAACGATTTTACAAAGTGGTAAAGGAGTTTGAGCATTGTGGACGAGAGGAGTAACTTAGTTTAGTGCAGTAAATAGTGGGCTACAGGGAGTCCTTTTGGTGAAATAATAATAAATAACAATAGCATGTTTGAAAATAATAATAGCTGATTAAAAGTTTGACTTCCAGGAACTGTAAAACCCATATTTTGGCCCAGGCCTGCTTACGAGTTGGACCCATCAGACCCTGCTAACAACGGCTTCATCAATCAAGATTTCCTGGTGTGGATGAGGAGGGCAGCCCTGCCAGATTTCAGAAAGCTGTATCGACGAATCACCAAGGGTGATTATGCAAAGGGTCTGCCAGCTGGAAACTACTCCCTTAAAATTGCCTACAGTATCCTTATACACGTTACAGATTTTGGGAGGATTTTAAGGATGGTGCTTGGAGGTATGGGCAGTTATGTTTGTTCAGCATGAGTCCTCTATTTAAAAATTGCACCATTTTTCACTCGGACCATATTTAATCTTTTTTCCATCGCACAAATTAGTACTGTATAGCTATTTACATCTTGCATGTTGTAATTCAGGTTTAACAGACACCAAAAATCAATGTCAAAAGCCAAAACATGTCATTTTCACCATATTGACACTCACGCTGTAATGAGACATGTAGGTATATCATTTTGTGCATGTAGATAGCAGCAGCTGTCAGTAGTGCCTAGACAATGGCCAAGGTGCCATCGAAACTGTTAAAGAAAGGTGTAAATATGGTGGATTTGGTGAAACAATTACATTTTTTCATTGTTGTATGACACTCTTGTGCCATTAGTTGTGTTGGGCATGTGGAAGAGGACACTTTACTTGTTTTAAAACAGCATATAAGTCTGGATAATGAACCTTATCATCAGGGGGTATGCTTTAAACAAAAACATTTGTGTGGCTAAAGGAGTTTTACACTGTTCCATCCACACGAGAAGATTTACTAAGCTTCAAATCTACCTAAAGAGGTCAGCCATTGAATTGGTCCATATGTTTTGTGTCATGTTAACCGCAGCTTAGTCTAACTTGTTTTACCGGTTGGGTGTGGTTCTGTTTTTACTTGGGCAGAGTGAACACAGTGACTCAGGAGCTCCTTGAGATGAGGAAAAAAGCAGGCACATTTCTGATATAAGTAAATAATTATTCACATGATTGATTGCAGTCTACCTGAAGTCTACGTAAATAACTCAGAGAATTTTTTTTAATTTTGTGGAAAGGACCATACCACTCTGTTTCCAAGATTAAATCCCTTAACTACTTGTAAATACTCATATATACTTTAAATTTTTGCTCACAATTTAAGTACAATCAAGACAATTTTAGTTGTTTTTGATGTGTTTGTTTCTATTATTTCAGGCAGCCATTGCTTTCTATTCTTTTCTGTATGCATTGAAAATAAATTCACAGAATATTAACTGTTGGTTTAGTTGTGTAATCCATCACAGTGGACATCAAGTCTACATTTTTGTCAATGTTACATTATCGTTGAGTGGTAATGCAGTTTAAAAGCAGGTTGCTTTGAAAAGTGCGCACTGCAATAAATCGTTACAGTAATGTAACTCGGATGGATTATACAGCTCAAGAAAGTTTCCAGCCTGCTATATAACACTGAAATGAATGGAAGCCAATGCTTACTAAAATACATTCAAATGTCTTTGTTTAATACAGTATCTCTTAATACAGTTTTGTATATCAACTACTTCTGTGAAAGTATTGAAACAAGGTCACAATTGTTTTGTCTATTATTTTATGTGTTTCCACTTTTGGTGTATATCCTTAACATTTTGTCCTTCAGACTATCCTGTTCAGATCTTCTCAGGGAGAAAGAAGGTGGTGTTCAGCAACGTGTCCTGGATGGGTGGCAAGAATGAGTTCCTGGGCATTGCCTACCTCGTGATGGGTTCATTGTGTGTCGTCATGTCCATAGTCATGCTCATTGTCTATGCTAAATTCAAGTTCCCTGAGGAAGAATGAGTGCCTGGTCACGGACTGTGGTTGGCTGGGGGGTTTATCTACCCTATCAACAATTTTTCTTTTTTTCCCTTTTTACTCAATGGCATGATGAAAGTGGAGTACAGTGCTCACAAATGGGAGTATACAGCTAGAATCCACCTATGAACTGAAATCACATGTTATTTTGGACATGAAGAGATCTCCTAAGGTGCAGAAGAAGCCTGGTGTCATTTTGTGAGGCGGGACTCGACACTGGAGTTTCCCCATTGACTGCAAAATAGGAACTGGCTATGTGGGCCCTGTGGGATGATTTCCAATATGGGTACATGTACTTGTCTGTAAGCACATCCATGAAGGTAGGCTCTCCTGGAACAGCTGTAAGAGGTGTCTCTTGTTGGTATCTCAAATTTGAGTGATCACTAGAGAAGTGTCATTGCTGACACACACCAAGTCCAAAATCAAAATAATAATGTATGTTAATTCTGTTGTAAATATATCTATACTTTATTGGTCTCCACTGTGAATCTTAAGGGATGAATTTTAAGGTAGAGTGAAAGTAGAGTGGATATGCAATGTGCGCAGGCAAAAGGAGACATACATCCTATGTGCGTTCTAGTTTAATCAGTTTATGCTTGTCTGGTTTATTTTACAATACTTGGATATTACAGGGTGTTTATCTCAGGCTTTTAATACTGTGTTTCTTAAATGTGTGCTTTCATAATCAAAATGAGCTGCCTCCTCATTTTAGGTCAGTAATAATATTAAAGCCATAAATGATTTGATAAACCATTTGATACTGAACAAAAAGTTACTTTTGATGTGTGTGAGATGTGTAGCTTAGTTTGGAAATAATGCTGTAAAATATGGGAATAATTGCTCTTCAAACTCAGGGATCTAGTGTACAGACTATGCAAGCTCATGTTGTCTTCTATTTACTTATTAACAGTTTTAACTCTCACTATTGTTTCTGAGATTTTACTTCATGTTGATATTTATTTAATAAAACAACATCAAAACCAGAACTTCACATTCCTCTCTGTCTTATTAGGACATTTAGATTCCACAGGCAACAGTGCCATACTATGATTATTTTTGTCATTTTTAACAGTCTATGCTGGATTACATGGAAATGTGGACTTTCTGGTATCAATAGCCACAGTTTTTATCCCTCAACCACTTCTTTATTATAACTATCTCCAATGTCAGTTTTTCAGATCTAGGGTGATATTCTGCATTGACCTTCACCAAAAGCTTAATAAGCACCACATCTAGTATCTTTTATCAAATGGATCATATTTTCATCGGCTCCTGGCTGTTTAATGCTGGAGGTCTAAAGTCAAGCTTTTTTAGGTCTTCTCAGCTGACTCAAGTCCAAGCTCATAGTACTCTTTTATTCTTGATGGGTCTGGATGTTTAGGTTTATAAAAATATGTAGTAATGAAGTAATATAAGCATATCAATTTATAAGATGCATAACAAATGTATGCATCTCATTAATTCTTCATAGCATGAGTCTGCAATAAGTGCACTTATGCTAATGCAGGTCAAATTGTGACAGAGGTTGTAATTAACTTCGCAGTTATAATTTCTTAACATTATATTATCACTGAATTAGTTATTAAAAGTGTATCACTTTGTTCTTAACTTTGTTGTAAAAGCCTTACTGTAGCAAAGGAGGATTTCTCGATTTATAGCTGCAACATTGGAGACAACTCCCTTTCTTCCCCTATCTTTCATAGTTATAACAGAAAGAGAGAGAGAAAAAAATTGATTCGTTGAACTGCATTGTGGGTACTGTAGTTTTCGGCTAGTAATAGTCCAGTGAAATACGCAGCCCTTGAACGACAAGTCCCACAATCCATTGCGCAAATAAACCTGACTGCCACGGCGTTTTGACAGCTGCAGTCAGCCTCTGTTGATGCTGCAGTCAGTTAGCTACATAACGTCAGCCTCGTTTCTTTGTTCACTTTCACACCGAGACTGGTCGTCGTTGACCGTTTCAAAGAATGTCTGACGGTGGGGGGACGGAGGAAAACTCCGGCACCATGGAGGTGTCGGCCGTTCAAACGGTCGCTGATACTTCGGTGCTGCAGAAGCATATTCGGAAATTGGTACCGCTGCTCCTGGAAGATGGCGGCGAGGCCCCGGCCTCACTGGAAACCGCCCTGGAGGAGAAGAGCGCTGTGGAGCAGATGAGGAAATTTCTGGCCGATCCCCAACTTCACACCATCCTGGTCGAGAGATGTGCACTCAAAGGTACATTTAAGAAGAAACGGTCTGCTAAGCTAGATAATATGATTTTCATAACAGGACCATTCGTATTCTGTAACGTTAGTTATTACATTCGTCACCAGTGAAATGTCTTTATCTCTATCTCTATCCAGTGTTAGCTAAATTAACGTTGTGAGCTAGTATTATTTTACAGACGGCTAAATAATAATGTTAACCTAGCTTGCTTTCTCCATCCATGACGTTTTTAAATTGTAAAGCAACAACGCCACAATGGGTGGGGAAAACCGCTAACGCTAACTAATGACAACATAATGCAATCCAATGCAGGTGGTCAATGTTAGCATTCATTTTAAGGCGTGATACTGGTTAACTTTAGCCGCAGTTACACAAGCACCACAATCATAGATATTCAGAGAATGAATCCTTTGTAATAACTGCAAATCATGTTGTGTGCACCTTCTTGGGGGTTTATCATGTGAACTAGGTTGTGTCAATGAAGATATTATATCCAGTTTCCTCCAGGCGAATTAACCCTGCGCTTCAGCCCCGCATGCCCTTACAAATGTTTTATGAGCGCTAAACCTTGATTCCTTGATACTGCACATGACCAGCCTCTGAGTCTGAGCCTGTAGGTTTTGGATTCCCAGACAGAGAGTCACTGCCCCAGCCTAATCATGTTTTTGCACTAAGAATACTGCTGCTGCAATGCAGAGAGTGCAGTATCTGCAGATGGCTGTCATTTCCTACAAGCTATGACCTCACTTGTCAAGGGGGGGGGGCATAGATGAATGGAAGTAGATGAAAGTGTAAGATTGCACTGTCATCCTACTGTGACATGTCTTATTATACTCGGATAAACTGCTGGCTAGCATTCGAATAATTTATTTACTATTAGCAGCAGAGTAATTTTAGTGGCCTTGAATAACCAGTCCTTACTTCTTGGAGCAAGTCTCATAATAGTAACTTTGATGGTGAAAAACCTCAGCACACAGGCTATGTAATGGTATACGATTCCTGTTTTGATTACGTGACAAGATGATATGATGGTAATTAAATATAGAAAAAAAGGACTGTTTTGATGTGTAACATGAAGTGTTACATGGTGGTGCTAAACATTGCCTTGGTAGTAATGTGCCACATTTTAGTTATTAGTGGAGAATCTTAATGATATATCTTGATTTCAGTGTGGGAAATGGCTGTTGCAAACATTCATTGATCACTGATTAAGATCGGCAATGTGAAGAATATGATTTCATGACTTGTCTGTTTGCTTGTTCAGATAAGACTTAAATTTGATTTGTTCTTCACACAGAGGACGTTGGAGATGAAGGAGAGGAGGAAAAGGAGTGCATCACTTATAACATCAGCATTGACATACACTATGGGATCAAGTCCAACAGGTAAATGAGGCCTCTAATGCACTGAACAAAGGTCTTTTTTTCAGCCATGCAACTGTATGTGATTTCATTAGTAAAACTGAAAAACAAAACCTCCCTTTCTACATATAACGTGTACTCTAAAAGAAAATTTTTAATTTACGTCATAGCATTCAGCTTCCAGTTAAGTACTGGCAATTCTAAACTATGAATGTTTTCACTCCCTTCTCCCCTGCAGCTTGGCTTTGATCAAGAGGACAGGCGTCATTGATGCAGACAAGCCCATATCAACCCAAGTTCGAGTTCTGACCTTGAGTGAGGATTCTCCCTATGAGACACTACACTCCTTCATCAGCAATGCTGTCGCTCCTTTCTTCAAGTCCTACATCCGCGAGTCTGGCAAGGCAGACAGGTAATCTTTTTAAAATGTGTCTTATATTTTGATAAAACCTTTTAATCTAATTAACTGAATCATGAATTCAGCATGGAGGAATAATGTAACATTGATGGAGAATTAATCTGCACTACAATCTCTGTCCTAACCCTCTAGAGATGGGGATAAGATGGCTCCCTCAGTGGAGAAAAAGATTGCTGAGCTGGAGATGGGCCTTCTCCATCTGCAGCAGAACATTGAGATTCCTGAGATCAGCCTACTTATCCATGCCAACATCACAAACATTGCCAAGCAGTGCTATGAGCGTGGGGAGAAGCCCAAGGTCACTGACTTTGGAGACAAAGTGGAGGATCCAACCTTCCTTAACCAGCTGCAATCTGGAGTCAACCGCTGGATTAGGGAGATCCAAAAGGTAAACAAAATAGTGCTGTTATACTTCATATAATAACAGATATATTAAAAAATATTTTCTCTCTTATACTCACCACTGGGTTTATTTGTCTCCTCCACACACCCTTTTGTCAGGTGACAAAGCTCGATCGTGACCCAGCTTCAGGCACAGCATTGCAGGAGATCAGTTTCTGGCTGAATCTGGAGAGAGCCCTCAACAGGATCCAGGAGAAGAGAGAGAGCCCTGAGGTTCTGCTCACACTGGACATCCTCAAACATGGCAAACGTTTCCATGCTACTGTCAGCTTTGACACCGACACTGGTGAGTGACAACCAGTCGGGGGAAAAAAAGTTTCTTGGTTTCACTACTGCTGCCTTTACTAGCAGTATTGAATATAGAATGATTCATTGTTTATCCTTTCTCCTCTCCTCACAGGTCTGAAACAGGCTGTGGAAACTGTCAATGACTACAATCCTCTGATGAAGGACTTCCCTCTCAATGACCTACTCTCTGCTTCGGAGCTTGATAAGATCCGCCAGGCCCTGATGGCCATATTCACTCACTTGAAAAAGATTAGGAACACCAAGTACCCTATCCAGAGAGCACTGCGTCTAGTAGAGGCCATCTCCAGGGACTTGAGCTCACAGCTCCTCAAGGTGTTGGGCACCAGGAAGCTCATGCATGTTGCCTACGAGGAATTTGAAAAGGTTGGTGTGGTTTGGTCTCTGCCATAAACTAAAACCTATTGTATTTTTTCCCCCAGAAGTACATTCTTACTACTACTCAAAATATTATACTTCTGTGTGCAGGTGATGGTGGCATGCTTTGAGGTGTTCCAGACCTGGGAGGATGAGTATGAGAAACTGCAGGTGCTTCTGAGGGACATTGTGAAGAGAAAGAGAGAGGAGAACCTGAAGATGGTGTGGCGTTTGAGCCCCGCCCACAGGAAGCTCCAATCACGTCTGGATCACATGAGACGTTTCAGAAGGCAGCACGAGCAGCTGAGGGCTGTCATCGTCCGTGTGCTGAGGCCTCAGGTAAAGTACCATCAGCGTCTGTAATGGCCACACTTGAACTGACTAGCATGTCTTGCTATTATTTACTTAATTTCCTTTTTAATGTCTTCCTGTAGATCCTGACAAAATAGGAATTAATATCTGGTTTTATACAGACTTGATTGATTGATTTGATTCTTTTAACTTTTTGTCTCCAGGTGTCTGCTGTGCCACAACATGCCCCTGGAGAGACGGTTGAGCCTCAAGACATGAAGGTAGCTGGAGTTCTCTTTGATGCTGCTGATGCCAATGCTATCGAGGAGGTCAACCTGGCATATGAGAATGTCAAAGAGGTCGATGGCCTTGATGTGTCTAAGGAAGGCATGGAAGCCTGGGAAGCCGCCATGAAGCGCTACGATGAACGTATTGACCGCGTGGAAACGCGTATCACTGCCCGCCTGCGTGATCAGCTGGGAACTGCCAAGAATGCCAACGAGATGTTCCGCATCTTCTCCCGCTTCAATGCTCTCTTTGTCCGTCCCCACATCCGTGGTGCAATCCGGGAGTACCAGACCCAGCTCATCCAGCGTGTGAAAGATGACATTGAGTCACTGCATGACAAGTTCAAAGTGCAGTATCCTCAAAGCCAGGCCTGTAAGATGAGCCATGTTCGAGACCTGCCACCTGTGTCTGGCTCCATCATCTGGGCCAAGCAAATCGACCGTCAGCTGACTGCGTATATGAAGAGAGTGGAGGATGTTCTGGGAAAAGGTTGGGAGAACCATGTGGAGGGGCTGAAGCTGAAGCAGGATGGAGATAGCTTCAGGGCTAAACTCAATACTCAAGAGATATTCGATGACTGGGCTCGCAAGGTATGGAGTTGCTCATAGACATAAATATAGTATAGTATTTTTAAATGTTAGTAATTTGACATTTTTCTCAAATATTTGAAAGAAATTTTTGCTTCTCTTACAATGCTTACAATGTTTTGTCAACTCTTGTGGTTTTGAATATTTGTCACTCTTTTCTTTTGTAAATCAGGTGCAGCAGCGTAACCTTGGTGTGTCTGGCCGCATTTTCACAATCGAGAGTACTCGTGCCCGTGGACGTACTGGAAACATGCTCAAGCTTAAAGTCAACTTCCTCCCAGAGATCATCACTTTGTCCAAAGAGGTCCGCAACCTCAAGTGGCTGAGCTTCCGTGTTCCTTTAGCCATCGTCAACAAAGCCCACCAAGCTAACCAGCTGTACCCATTTGCCATCTCTTTGATCGAAAGTGTGCGCACCTATGAGCGCACTTGTGAGAAGGTGGAGGAGAGGTCTTCCATCTCCCTGCTGGTGGCTGGGCTCAAGAAAGAGGTTCAGGCTCTCATTACTGAAGGCATCACTCTGGTCTGGGAGTCCTACAAGTTGGATCCCTATGTTCAGAGGCTGGCTGAAACTGTATTCAACTTCCAGGAGAAGGTCAGTGTGGAGGAGCTGTCACTATAAAATGGTTACATACATCCTGCATAAGTACAGACTCTCCGCAGTCTCATTTCAGAATGAAGCAAGTGCTATTGTTTAATTGTCCCAAACATTAATTTGAGTGTTGTTGTTTTTTTTAATTTTCTGCTGTATGTTGTTTCCAGGTGGACGACCTCCTACTGATTGAGGAGAAAATTGATCTTGAGGTTCGCTCTCTGGACACTTGCATGTTCGACAACAAGACCTTCTCTGACATCCTAAACCGAGTCCAGAAGGCTGTGGACGACCTCAATCTCCACTCCTATTCCAACCTGCCCATCTGGGTCAACAAGCTCGACATTGAGGTTGGCACCACAACGCAACAATACAAGGATTATTTGTTATTCTCATACAGTTAGATTGCAACCGTTTTGAGTCAGAATGGAAATACATTTCAACCTCTGTTTCTTCTTACATGTGGCTGGCCTGAATGGTTTTCAAACAGGACTGATTTTTGTTTTGTTTTTATAGATTGAACGTATTTTGGGAGTGCGTCTGCAGGCTGGCCTTAAGGCCTGGACCCAGGTGCTCCGTGGCCAGGTAGAGGACAAAGCTGATGTGGACATGGACACAGAGGCGCCACAAGTGAGCCACAAACCTGGAGGAGAGCCCAAGATCAAGGTAGCCATTGTGACTGTAGTGACTCTGTGTTGCCTTATGCCATGTTTTCTTTTAATCATTGTACATTACTTATAAAACCTTGGATTCCTGGATACAGCTGACTATCTATTATAACAAACTAATCTATTATTTTATTTTCCCAGAATGTTGTCCATGAGCTGAGGATTACTAACCAGGTGATCTACCTGAACCCACCGATTGAAGACTGTCGCTACAAGCTCTACCAGGAGATGTTTGCCTGGAAGATGGTCATCCTTTCCCTTCCCAGGATCCAGAGCCAGAGATACCAGGTAGGGATGTCTGAACAGTTTGAGTAGTAGGGCTGTGATTCCCACTGCAGAAAGTCATGATATGAATGCATGTCAGAATGTCTGTGGTATGCAAACATGTAGATACAAGCCACTTTGAACTGATTATCTACCAAACATAAATAAGCTATATTTTATTCTAGTTCAGATGTGATGTATGGATTGTCATTCCTCACCAGGTGGGAGTCCACTACGAGCTGTCAGAGGAGGAGAAGTTCTACAGAAATGCCCTGACCAGGATGCCAGATGGCCCTGCAGCCTTGGAAGAGGCCTATAATGCAGTCGAAGACATTGTTAATGAGGTGGAGCAGTATGTCAAGGTAAGAGTTATCTTATTTTACTGCTGATAGAATTACTTTGATTGAGGAACAGGTTTAAAGAAGTGAAATGCCAAATTACTGTTTTCTTTTGTCTTTAAATCATAAACATGCATACTATACACTATCATGTATATTAGTTTGTGAGTATCCATCTATTTTCTCTGTTGTCCCTGTCCAGGTGTGGCTGCAGTACCAGTGCTTGTGGGACATGCAAGCTGAGAACATCTACAACCGTCTGGGTGAAGACCTCACCAAGTGGCAGGCCCTGCTGGTCCAGATCCGCAAAGCACGTGGAACCTTTGACAATGCAGAGACACGGAAAGAGTTTGGACCTGTGGTCATTGACTATGGCAAGGTAATAATGACTGACAGTTCTAGGTGCTGTATGGCGATCTCTTAAATTTCATTACACGGAACGGTCTTCAGAAAAAGACTACATTTTATACAAAATCTTATACTTCTACATTTTTAACCATTATTTTTAGAGAAGCGTGAGGTCCCTTCGACATAAACCCTCTTATTTGTGCAAATTTGTTTCATTACAATGCAATGTTATATTCTATTTGTAATATTTTTTTGCTGCTCCATCTTGTACAATAAATATTCTTCCATCTCGGTTAAAGTATGTTCATGAACTGTCACATACTCTATTGATAATCTGTTAAACATCGACAGAAAAAGCGAAACAGTCGAAACGTTAAAAATACTAAATATACTAAAATATCTTTATGCGGACTATCCACAGAAAGTGTTACCATATTCTTTTGTACGTCTATGGGCTTTTTATTAAATGTTTTTATTTGTCCCTGACAACAGGTCCAGTCCAAGGTGAACTTGAAGTATGACTCCTGGCACAAAGAAGTGCTCAGCAAGTTTGGCCAGATGCTTGGCAACAACATGCAGGACTTCCATGCCCAGATCTCCAAGGTAACACATAATATGATTGAGGAAAAAAAAATCTTTTGACCAGATCAGTGACACAGATTAGAAGATTATTCTATGAACTAATTTTTTTTTTTCTTATCACCTCTCTTTTTATGTTTCCTCTATAGTCCCGTCAAGAACTGGAGCAACATTCTGTGGACACGGCTAGCACCTCAGATGCTGTCAACTTCATAACATATGTCCAGACCCTGAAGCGCAAGATCAAACAGTTTGAGAAAAATGTGGACGTAAGTACTCAAATAAATACTCTAAAACATTCATTATCCTTTTGTTCATTATTTTGTACCATTGCATGCATTAAGAAAAACACTTTAGGGTCCTAATCAGATTCTCCCTCCTTTTACCCCAGTTGTTCCGTAATGGACAGCGTTTGCTGGAGAAGCAGAGATTCCAGTTCCCTCCATCTTGGCTCTACATTGACAACATCGAAGGTGAATGGGGTGCCTTCAGTGACATAATGAAGCGCAAGGATACTGCTATCCAGCAGCAGGTGGCCAACCTGCAACTGAAAATTGTCCAGGAGGACAAAGCTGTGGAAAACCGCACCACTGACTTGCTCAATGACTGGGAGAAGACCAAACCAGTTGCTGTAAGAGAAATTAAATCATCTAATTAAATTTGAAATACAATATACAGTACAGTCACCCATATGTCAGGCCTTCGGTGGACATAGAACTGATGACTGCTAATTGTTAAATTAGAAAAACATTATTTGAAAAGTACAGCAGATGAAGCATTTGCTATTGTGATAGAAATAACTTGAAAAAAATCATCAAAAAACGTTTTTTAAACTGAATTATTTGGCATTTTTTTATGTCTAACTTGTAATCCGTTTCACTAGGGTAACCTGCGTCCAGAGGAGGCTCTTCAGTCTCTGACGATCTATGAGGGCAACTTTGGCCGTCTGAAGGATGAAAGGGAGAAGTGTGCCAGAGCCAAAGAAGCCCTAGAGCTTACAGACACCGGCCTGCTCAGCGGCAGTGAAGAGAGGGTGCAGGTAATGCCAGCAAACATTCACATAAAAGCATTTTTTATCACCTATCATAGCAAAAAAAAACAAATGCTTTTCTTATGAGTAATTTCTGTCTTTGTGGCGACTTGTAGGTGGCACTAGAGGAGCTGCATGACCTGAAGGAGGTTTGGTCCGAGCTGTCAAAGGTCTGGGAGCAGATCGACCAGATGAAAGAGCAGCCATGGGTGTCTGTACAGCCTCGCAAGGTAACAAATCTACAATAATCATTCAGATCATTGAATCTTTATTGTTAATTTGTGAATTCTTAGCATATAGCTATTCTTGTGTTGGTGTTTTTGTGTTTGTAGCTTCGCCAGAGTCTGGATGCTCTTCTGAACCAGCTGAAGAACTTCCAAGCAAGACTGAGACAGTATGCCTCCTACGAGTATGTCCAGAGGCTGCTTAAAGGATACCTGAAGGTCAGGCAGCTAGTTCTCCCCACTAAGCACACATTTTGATTCACAAGAAAACTTGGGTTATTCACTTCTCTACCTGTTCCTTTCTCTCACCAGGTTAACATGTTGGTGATTGAACTGAAATCAGAGGCTCTGAAGGACCGCCACTGGAAGCAGCTGATGAAGCGTTTGCATGTAAACTGGGTCCCGTCAGAGCTGACCCTAGGACAGATCTGGGATGTGGATCTGCAGAAGAATGAGATGGTGGTGAAGGACGTTCTCCTGGTAGCGCAGGGAGAGATGGCTTTGGAGGAGTTCCTCAAACAGGTGAAGAGGGAGGGCCCTTAAAAGATTATGCAGTGTAGTTGTGATGCTCACAGGGGGCAACTGACAGTTGTTTTTATCTACAGCTTCCAATCCAATGATTAAAAATGACTCTCTGGTTTGTAGACTTTCTTTAATAATAATTCTGTGATTTTTGGTCCTCAGATCCGTGAAGTGTGGAACTCATATGAGCTCGACCTGGTGAACTACCAGAACAAGTGTCGTCTGATTAGAGGCTGGGATGACCTCTTCAACAAGGTTAAAGAACATATTAACAGCGTGTCTGCCATGAAGTTGTCTCCATACTACAAGGTAAACAGAATTATATGTTGTGTTTATTAAGACGGTAAATTTTATAATATAATATTTAGGCTTTCAGAACTGCATCAACACCATGCTCTTCTTCCTTTTTTCTCCCAGGTGTTTGAGGAAGACGCCCTGAGCTGGGAGGACAAACTGAATCGCATCATGGCTCTGTTTGACGTTTGGATTGATGTCCAGCGTCGCTGGGTCTATTTGGAAGGCATCTTCACCGGCAGTGCTGACATCAAACATCTGCTGCCTGTAGAAACCCAGAGATTCCAGAGGTAAATAAAGGACTGTTATTTTTACACTTTATTTTAACAAACCAGAATTTATTTGTAAAGTCCAACGGTCAGGAATTTTATTTATTTATTTTTTTTATAAAGTGACAAGCTTAGTAAAGATATTGGTACCCCCCAATTACCACTGTAACAATATTTTCTACTAGCACCTACTTTAATATGTTTCTCTGTCTTTATTCCACAGTATCAGTACAGAGTTCTTGGCACTGATGAAGAAGGTGTCAAAGTCTCCCTTAGTGATGGATGTGCTGAACATACAGGGAGTACAGAGGTCTCTGGAGCGACTTGCTGACCTTCTGGGAAAAATCCAGAAAGCCCTTGGAGAATACCTGGAGAGAGAAAGATCCTCATTCCCCAGGTAAGAAGAGGATAGAGGATGAAGGGACTGTGCATTGTTGTCAGTGTGCATATAAAACACAAAACTTAGAAGTTTGTGATTATGTTGAATATTTGGAATCACTTTCACCGATTTCATATATTAATTTATTAACTGTTCTTAATTGATCCATCACACTCTTTTTGTTTCCAGGTTCTACTTTGTGGGAGACGAAGACCTGCTTGAAATCATTGGCAATAGCAAGAATGTGGCCAAACTGCAGAAGCACTTCAAAAAGATGTTTGCTGGTGTTTCCAGCATTCTGCTCAACGAGGACAACACTGAGGTGCTGGGAATTTCCTCTCGCGAGGGTGAGGAGATTCTCTACAAGACACCAGTTTCCATCACACAGCACCCCAAGATCAATGAGTGGCTGACACTGGTGGAGAAGGAGATGAGGGTGACGCTGGCCAAGCTGCTAGCTGAGTCTGTCACAGAGGTCATATCCTTCAACAAGGGCACAGGCATTGACCTGAGTCAGTACATCAACTGGATTGATCGTTACCAGGTTGGTATTGAGAGCATTTATTCTTCACACAGTTAGTTATTCAACATACATGGCAATCAGGAAATGTGTTAGTGTGATTTTACTTAATCTGTTTCCTCTATTCACAGGCCCAGCTGGTGGTCCTGTCCACTCAGATCGCCTGGTCTGAGAACATCGAGTCTGCCTTGACCAACATCTCTGGTGGTGGGGACATGACACTCGTGCAGGGAGTGCTGTCAAATGTGGAGGCCACCCTCAACGTGTTGGCTGACACCGTGCTGATGGAGCAGCCTCCACTCCGCAGGAGGAAACTGGAGCACCTGGTTAGAGAGTTTTTAAAGTACAGTTTTAAAAGAATGTTGTCCAATTTTAAAAAGTGTGTCTGAAATCCCTCTTCTGCTCCATCTTAGATCACTGAGCTAGTGCACCAACGTGATGTGACCAGGACTCTGATCAAGAACAAGATCGACAACCCCAAGTCCTTTGAGTGGCTCTGCCAGATGCGCTTCTATTTTGACCCCAAGCAGACAGATGTCCTGCAACAGCTGTCCATTCAGATGGCCAATGCCAAGTTCAACTATGGCTTTGAGTACTTAGGTGTCCAGGACAAGCTCGTCCAGACCCCTCTGACAGACCGCTGCTATCTCACCATGACCCAGGCTCTGGAGGCCCGCCTTGGAGGGTCACCATTTGGTATGGAAGCTTTTTTTGGTACACATAAGAAATGGAGATTTTTTTTTTTTTTTTTTTTACATATAAAACAATCAGCTTCACTGAGTTTGTCCTCCTCTATCTAGGTCCTGCTGGCACAGGGAAGACTGAGTCAGTGAAAGCTCTTGGTCACCAGCTGGGCCGCTTTGTCCTGGTCTTCAACTGTGATGAGACATTTGACTTCCAGGTACATAACTGCATTCAGATTCTTTGCTCTTTTATAGCCAGGACAACGGTGACACATCACGAGAGATCCGTAAAATCCTTACACATCGTGTGATTATCATTTGCTTTTTAAAAAAAAAAAAGAAATAGGATGTAGCTGTTTCTGATATTGGTCATCTAACTTATAAATCTCTTTTGTTGACCTCCTATTTTTAAATTTTTTTTATTTTAGGCCATGGGTCGTATCTTCGTGGGTCTGTGCCAGGTAGGAGCATGGGGCTGTTTCGATGAGTTTAACCGTCTGGAGGAGAGAATGCTCTCTGCCGTCTCGCAGCAGGTCCAGTACATCCAGGTGGCCTTGAGGGAGCACAGCAACCCCAACAGAGACAGGAGTATGTATATGTGTGGGAACTTGGGTGTCACAATATGTAAAGAGACTGTCTTATAACGAGAATGTCCAGATTCAACTTAGTATCTTTGAAGGTCAGTTGCCAAAAAATGATGGGTCCAAGATGGTTCAACAAAATGGCTTTCTTCATTTTAGAAAAAATTACACAGTACAGAGAAAAATCTTTTTTATCTTTTTAAATTTTACATGAGAACTGCATTGTAAATAACTACACATCTGTCACCCCCTCAGGTGTGCCAGTCACCACGGAGCTCCTGAACAAGCAGGTGAAGGTGAGTCCAGACATGGCCATCTTTATCACCATGAATCCTGGCTACGCTGGCCGCTCCAACCTGCCTGACAATCTAAAGAAGCTGTTCCGCAGCTTGGCTATGACCAAGCCCGACCGCCAGCTCATTGCCCAGGTCATGCTGTACTCTCAAGGTTTCCGCACAGCCGAGATCCTCGCCAAGAAGATTGTGCCCTTCTTCAAGTATGTACTGTTAAAGAAAAATGTACATTAGCTTTGAGAGAATTTAGAGAGGTCTTTCTTCTCTGAATTTATCCCTTGCCTCTATTTCAGGCTGTGCGATGAGCAGCTGTCGTCCCAGAGTCACTACGATTTTGGCCTCCGAGCTCTCAAGAGCGTGCTGATCAGTGCTGGTAATGTCAAGCGTGAGCGCATCCAGAGGATCAAAAGGGAGAAGCTAGAGCGTGGAGAGGTCGTTGATGAGAATGACATCGCTGAGAACCTTCCTGAACAGGAGGTATAGAAAATTATAGTAGGACTTGGTGTGAAGTTTCTGTGTTGTTTTATTAATGAATTTTAGCAGCTCTGGCAAGTCTGTTTTCAGAATCCAGCTAGAAATTTGACAAGCTCGAATGGTTATTTCACTCAGTCTGTGTCTTGTTACTGTAGATCCTGATCCAGAGTGTGTGCGAGACCATGGTTCCAAAGCTGGTGGCGGAGGACATCCCTCTGCTGTTCAGCCTGCTGTCAGATGTCTTCCCTGGAGTCCAGTACCACCGTGGAGAGATGACTGCTCTGAGGGAAGAGCTGAAGAAAGTCTGCAGTGAGATGTACCTCACCTACGGAGACGGTGACGATGTGGGCAGCATGTGGGTAGAAAAGGTAAGTGGTTAAATGGAGTCAACATATATCCTATTGAGTGTGCCCAGAAACAGTAAGTTATACAGCCCTGCCCACTCCTAAAGATATAGAAGTCCTCAACAGGGCTAGGATCAAATTGCTCTGCATGACAGTGCAGTATTCAAGGTGCTTGCATAATGAGTAGTTACTCAAATTTTCTGAAACTTTGACATTCGTCCCCTTCCAGGTGCTCCAGCTATACCAGATCACACAGATCAACCACGGTCTGATGATGGTGGGACCTTCAGGTAGTGGGAAGACCATGGCATGGAGGGTGCTACTCAAGGCCCTGGAGAGGCTGGAGGGTGTTGAGGGCGTGGCCCACATCATCGATCCCAAGGCCATCAGCAAGGACCACCTGTATGGAACCCTGGACCCCAACACCCGTGAATGGACTGATGGCTTGTTTACACACATCCTCAGGAAGTGAGTTCTGTAACACCTTTCATTGCTAAGGGTATAAATCAACTCAGTTCATCTTTATCTTGCTAAATAGAACTTTTTAAAAATAACTGTGGTGTAAAATATTTTTTCTTTCAATTTCAGGATTATTGACAATGTTCGAGGTGAACTGCAGAAGCGTCAATGGATCATCTTTGATGGTGATGTTGACCCTGAGTGGGTTGAAAATCTCAACTCTGTCCTGGATGACAACAAGCTGCTCACCCTGCCCAATGGAGAGCGTCTCAGCTTGCCTCCTAATGTAAGAGCACAGCACTTCAAACACAGATGTCTGTTTTTTGTCTCATTATAGTCTAAGCTGGTGAAAGCATGCTGTATTGACCTGAAATTATTCTCTCTCTAGGTGCGTGTAATGTTTGAAGTACAGGACCTGAAGTACGCCACCCTGGCCACTGTGTCTCGCTGTGGTATGGTCTGGTTCAGTGAGGATGTCCTCAGCACTGACATGATCTTCAACCACTTCCTGGCTCGCATTCGCAGCATCCCATTGGACGAGGGAGAGGATGAAGCTCAGCGCCAGAGGAAGGGCACAGATGACGAGGAAGAGACTGCATCACCAATGCTGCAGGTAGTTAAGCGGAAGAAAATACACTATTATAAAAACAAGACCTCTTAAGCAAGGAAAATGTGCAGCAATTCATTCAAGAAGGATATTTTATGACATTTCTTCTTTACTGATGTCCTATCACAAATTTTACACTAGATCCAGCGCGATGCTGCAGCTACCCTGCAGCCTTACTTCACCTCCACAGGCCTGGTGATCAAGGCCTTAGAGCATGCCTCCAAGATGGAGCACATCATGGACTTCACCCGCCTGCGCTGCTTGGGTTCCCTGTTCTCAATGCTGCACCAGGCCTGCCGTAATGTGGCGCTCTACAACAACAACCACCCTGACTTCCCCATGCCCATTGATCAGCTGGAGAAATACATGCAGGTAATGTTCTGCTTTCTGCTCTCTGTATAACTGAAAGAAGCATACATTGTTGTTATATCAACTTAGAACTTAAACATTGCAAAAATATGTGTACTTTTTTAAAAGTGATTTAATTTTGTGGCATTATCTTTTTATAGAAATATCTGATCTACGCTGTGCTGTGGTCCTTCTCTGGTGACGGACGGCTGAAGATGAGGGCTGAGCTTGGAGAATATATTCGTCGCATCACCACTGTACCCCTCCCCTCTGCTCCCAATGTCCCTATCATTGACTACGAGGTACACCCTCTTAGTGTTAAAACGGATATTGATTGTTCTCTTGAGTAAATTTAAAAGAAAATGTTTAATTCTCTGTATCTGCAAGTCTCTGAATCAAAACTACTGCAGTCTTAACCATTGTATCGTTTTCTGTGCGTCGTGCAGGTGTGCATCTCGGGTGAGTGGCAGTCCTGGCAGGGCAAGGTTCCTCAGATTGAGGTAGAGACCCACAAGGTGGCATCCCCCGATGTCGTGGTTCCCACCCTGGATACTGTTCGCCATGAGGCTTTGCTTTACACATGGCTGGCAGAGCACAAACCACTGGTGCTGTGTGGACCTCCCGGCTCTGGAAAGACTATGACTCTGTTCAGCGCCCTCAGAGCCTTGCCTGATATGGAGGTGAGAGACTGGGTGAAAGAATTTAAAAACTGATTATAAATCTTTAAAATCAGTTTTACCTGACCTTGTAACTGATAAGTTGTAATCCTTTTACATCACTAGGAATTTAAATTTACCAGAAAGCTCTTACCTACCCTTAAAATTTTATGTTAAATGATTATGTACATTCTACATATCAAAATGTGTATATATTAGAATATCTACATATTCTAAACTGCTGAATGACTATGAATAAAGTGGGTTAAAATGATAAAAATATTTTGTAATTGTCAACATTTGTAATGTTTCCTCCTCTCTATCAGGTTGTAGGTCTGAACTTCTCCAGTGCCACCACCCCAGAGCTGCTGCTGAAGACCTTTGATCATTACTGTGAGTACCGTCGTACCCCCAACGGTGTGGTCCTCGCCCCTGTCCAGCTGGGCAAGTGGCTGGTGTTGTTCTGTGATGAGATCAATCTGCCAGACATGGACAAGTATGGCACACAGAGAGTCATCTCTTTCCTCAGACAGGTATGATACATTGTTTAAAAAACTGAAATTTTCCCTTTTCCCTTGTTGCATTTAGCTATTTTATGGGACATTAAAGTGTGCAAACTGAAATCATGGCAGCATAAAATTTGGTATCCCTCCTTGTATGTTAAGGCTCCCCTGTTGTGTTTTCTTTGCAGATGGTGGAACATGGAGGTTTCTACCGCACCTCAGACCAGACTTGGGTCAAATTGGAGAGGATCCAGTTTGTTGGAGCCTGTAATCCTCCCACTGACCCTGGCAGAAAACCTCTTACACACAGGTACAGCACTCAGTAGTGCACAGTAGTAGACTTTATACCTTAGAACAATAATATAATTAATACCACGATTAACTGATTTTAATTTTTTTGCAAAAATTTAAATGATACTTACAAAAATTGCATATGACAAGCTCTAACAGTGGCCATGTGGTGTGCTGTGCCTAGGTTCCTGCGTCATGTTCCTGTGGTGTACGTGGACTATCCAGGTCCAGCCTCTCTAACCCAGATTTATGGAACCTTCAACCGTGCCATGCTGCGCCTCATCCCCTCTCTACGTACCTATGCTGAGCCTCTTACCGCTGCTATGGTTGAGTTCTACACCATGTCTCAGGTAAAGAAGATTACTAAATATCTACTATAAATATCTAAATAAACTCAAATATGTAAACATCAGATTTACTTAATAGTGTCACAGGAAACTAGTGTACAAATAAGAGACAAGATGCATGTTTTATTGATCACTTTTCAGTCCTTTCATTCACACTATTAGTAATTTGTTCGCATGTCTTATTTCAATCCCTTTTTCCCTTCAGGAGCGGTTCACCCAGGACACTCAGCCTCACTACATCTACTCTCCCAGAGAGATGACCCGCTGGGTGAGGGGGATCTTCGAGGCCCTGCGGCCACTTGAGACTCTGCCTGTAGAAGGGCTCATTCGCATCTGGGCCCATGAAGCTCTCCGTCTCTTCCAAGACAGGTGAGTACACGTTTCTGAGAGGCTGAGCTTTACCACTCAATGAAGAGACTATTTTTATCTACTCTGATAGTGTTTTAAGGGACTCACATGGTTAGTTAGTCTGCCACTTAAGAAATGCACAACTATTTAAAGAATGATAATTTTGGCGATAATGTGGTTCGTCTTAAACCTTTTTCCAGGCTGGTTGGCGATGAAGAGAGAAGATGGACAGATGAAAATATTGACATGGTTGCTCTCAAACACTTCCCCAACATTGATAAGGAGAAGGCTCTCAACAGGCCAATCCTTTACAGCAACTGGCTCTCCAAGGTAAACCTGGAACAGGTTGATCATGCTGTGATATTCCTGCTTTGGTAATGATACTGAAATATTGAGAATGGACCTCAAGTCTCCAGCCGTTTCATTTCCATTTTCACTGAGTTTGTTGTTTTGTAAATGCAGGATTACATCCCAGTGGAACAGGAGGAGCTGAGGGACTATGTAAAGGCCCGTCTGAAGGTCTTCTATGAAGAGGAGCTGGACGTCCCTCTGGTGCTCTTCAATGAGGTGCTGGACCACGTCCTCAGAATTGACCGGTGAGTGACCGCTTCTTTAGCTCATGGCTGCTGATTGATTTCTCATCTGGTGTTAGTCTAGAAGTTATCAAGAAATGAGAGTCTGAAACAATTGCTTTGGAATAAACTTTAAAAATTGTATATCCTCCTCCAGAATCTTCCGTCAGCCTCAGGGCCATCTCCTGTTGATCGGTGTGAGTGGAGCAGGAAAGACTACTCTGTCTCGCTTCGTAGCCTGGATGAACGGACTTAGTGTATACCAGATCAAGGTTGGTGCAACACGTGAAGATATTTGGAGCCATATTACTACAATTGCCTGTCTGTATTTATTGATTTTTGCGTGTGTGTTTTCAGGTACACAGGAAATACACCGGAGAGGACTTTGATGAGGACCTGCGTACAGTTCTGCGTCGCTCTGGTTGTAAGAACGAGAAAATTGCCTTCATCATGGATGAGTCCAACGTGCTGGATTCTGGTTTCCTTGAGAGAATGAACACACTGCTGGCCAACGGAGAGGTAACTAATTGGGGAACAAGACGACAACACTGCATAAAGTTTTCTGAGATATCTATTTGGATTGTGCATACCTCATTTTCTGGTTCATAATATGTTAATGTTACCGTTTTTTTGTAGGTTCCTGGCCTGTTTGAGGGAGATGAGTATGCCACCTTGATGACTCAGTGTAAGGAGGGAGCCCAGAAAGAGGGCCTGATGCTCGACACACACGAGGAGCTGTACAAGTGGTTCACCAGCCAGGTTATCAGGAACCTCCATGTTGTTTTCACCATGAACCCTTCATCAGAGGGCCTGAAGGACAGGGCTGCCACATCTCCTGCCCTCTTCAACAGGTACAGAGACACATGGTGGACACTGAGCTTGAATCAATTGATTACAGCATTGGCAAGCAGGGAATAGACACTACCCGGATATTCAGCTTACTTTCTAGTTTGCCAGTATATGCTGTTGTTGTGATGTTTGCTATAGTAGCAGGAGAGTTGTGAGTATCGCTATCTGGAGCTGGTGTGCTGGCTCTGGGGAAACCATCTCGTCCTCTCTGGCTATTAGTTAAGCTAACCCACAACCTAGCTAACACTAGTTACTTTACTTGCTGTGTCGTTGTTTGCTCTATATCAAGGTATTTGTCATGGTATTGGATTTCTCCAGAATCTCATACCCCACCTTTAACTGAAAACTTTTGTTTGTGTTAGGTGTGTGTTGAACTGGTTTGGAGACTGGTCGACAGAGGCCCTTTATCAGGTGGGTAAGGAGTTCACCAGCAAGATGGATCTGGAGAAACCAAACTACAAGGTGCCAGACTACATGCCCATCGTCTATGACAAACTGCCCCAGCCACCATCTCACCGTGAGGCTATTGTCAATGGCTGTGTGTTTGTACACCAGACACTTCACCAGGTAGGGATGTTTCCAAATTTGCATTGGTGGTTAATGAGGTGATTGTGTGGTTTGCTTTAATATAAATTGGGCATTTGTTAAATGAACATGAGTTTACAGGATTTCTAGTTTACTAAAGCGTACTTCATATAGTATTGTTAACTCTACACAGGCTAACAACCGTCTGGCTAAGCGAGGTGGTCACACGATGGCCATTACTCCTCGCCACTACCTGGACTTTATCAACCAGTATGCCAACCTGTTCAATGAGAAACGCAGCGAGTTGGAGGAACAGCAGATGCACCTCAACGTTGGTCTCCGCAAGATCAAGGAGACTGTCGATCAGGTAAAGTAATTTTGTATTTTACTTAATTTAATATGCTTACATAGATGAAGTGCCATTTTATTCCACCTATTTCTCCCCAACCAAGACGGTGTAATTTGTCAGTGCTTGCCAACTGCTGCTTGCTCTTGTCTGACTTCCTGATTGTACTTATGCATCCTCATCAAGGTGGAGGAGCTTCGTCGTGACCTGAGAATCAAGAGCCAGGAGTTGGAGGCAAAGAACGCTGCTGCCAATGACAAGCTGAAGAAGATGGTCAAAGACCAGCAGGAAGCTGAAAAGAAAAAGGTACACAGGATTTTTTTCTTCCCTTTTCCTTGAAGACAAACCTAACCTCTTGGTAATGTGTTTTTTATTTTTATTTATTTATTTTTTTAGCTTGTAGTACAGTGTAGTGATGGGAATTATGGCTCTTTGAAGGGAGCCAGATCTCATGGCTCCTTTCCTTTCTGACATTCTTTTTTCTTTTTTTTTTTTAGGGGGCAGGGTTACTAGGTTTATCTGCAAAATAATCATTAGGTTAATGATAGGGTAAGATTTGGATCAGATTCAAACTTAGACATCCCACCGATTTCATTTCGCATGTGTGGACTAGGTTTAGCAGCACTTAATTACTTGTATTGCCAGACCTAATGTCAACAATCTGCACTGTAAACATTACACAAGGTGACGCCATATCCCTCTGCTTTGTCAGTGAATTTACTATTTTGAGTTTATCCTCTGTATGAAAAGTGTTATGTAAATAAAGTTGCTTACACTTATTATTAGAAAACTTTTTAACTCCACCCAGCTGATGCGACACCAGCTTACGCTGGAGTAGTAATCAAATGGACCCGCTATCACGCTGTGGTAACGTTACTGGTACACTTTTCACGTAAAGAGGAGTGGATTTAGGGCAGGCAGTGAAATTTGGGCACAACCATTAAAAGAACGGCTCTCACCAAGTATGACTCTGTTCCCTGTTCGTTCGTATCAAAGAGCCGTTGAAAAGAATCGGATCATTCACATTTGGATTAACCGATTCATCAAACTATACTCCTATACGGTTAATATTGTGATTCCAGGTGATGAGCCAGGAGATCCAGGAAGCTGTGTACAAGCAGCAGGAGGTGATCAAGGACAAACAGCTGAGTGTCAAAGAAGACTTGGACCAAGTAGAGCCTGCTGTTATTGAGGCTCAGAATGGTACAGTAGTATATTTTCTCACAGCAGTCCTTATAGTGCATTTGATTTGTTGTCACCGATTGAGTATGACAGTCTTTGTGTGTGCTACACTACTTATCTTTAAAAGTTTTCCATTTTTTCTTACAATGTTATCACATTATGGTGCAAGATCTTCCGGGTTAACAACTTGATCTTTACCTGCATCCTCCCTTCATCACTGCCCCTTCCTTGTCATAATCCACATCCTTGTTCACCTGATGTTGATAGCCGTTAAGTCCATTAAGAAGCAGCACCTGGTGGAGGTGCGTTCCATGGCCAATCCACCCGCAGCCGTGAAGCTGGCCCTTGAGTCCATCTGCTTGCTCCTGGGAGAGAGTACGACTGACTGGAAGCAGATCCGTTCCATCATCATGAGGGAGAACTTCATCCCCACTATTGTTAACTTCTCTGCTGAAGAGATCAGGTGAAATAAGAAAGAATGTATTCTGCAATTGTTAACTAAAAGCTCTCTCCCTCTCTGTCTCTGTCTCTCCTCTGACTTTTCAACCCCTGAATCTGTTTGAAATCCCTCCCTCTTTGGCCCTATATGCTTCCCTTCTCTCTCTCCTCTTACTACTTCTTTCTTTCAAACACATTCCTCCTTCCACATAACTAGCGGTGAGTTCTATTAAGCGGCAGCACCTAGTAGAAGTGAGGGCCATGACCAATCCCCCAGCTGCAGTCAAGCTGGCCCTGGAGTCTATCTGCCTTATGCTGGGCGAAGAGACCAATGACTGGAAAAAAATCAGACAAGTTATTATCAGGGACAATTTCATCAGCAGCATAGTCAACTTTTCCTCTGAGGAAATGAGGTACTGGTGTCAGAACGTCTGTCTAGTCTTTAATGGAAGCACAAATTATATTAATCAATCAGTATATTAATCAAGTGGCACCTGTGATCAGAATTTGATTTTAGATTTCTTATCGGTTGATTTTGCTGAATCAGAAAATGAGCTGATGGTAATATCATCTTGTCAGTGATTTTGCATTTCGCACAGTGAAGATATTAGAAATCGCACCCCTTCCCCACCCCAAACAAAATTTAAATGATCCTCTGCAATATTTCATATTTCATTTCCTGTGATTCATGATCATTGTTCCACGCTTAACATTCAAGTATTAGACTGTTTAAAGTGTTTTATTCTAATTTCTTGGACTATTTCTACTTTATCCAGTGACTCCATCCGTGAGAAGATGAAGAAGAACTACCTCTCCAACCCAAGCTACAACTATGACCAAGTCAACAGGGCATCTCTGGCCTGTGGACCTATGGTCAAATGGGCAATTGCTCAGGTAAGGAAGCATAAACTATATGAAAATGAAGATAATAATTTGGTAAAGATAGCACTCCTTTAATGTAAACCATGTTCTACCACTCCCCTAGCTTAATTATGCTGACATGCTGAAGCGGGTGGAGCCTCTGCGTAATGAACTGCAGAAGCTTGAGGATGACGCCACAGACAACAAGACAAAGGCAGAAGAGGTGGAGCAGATGATCAGAGACCTGGAGGCTAGCATCGCTCGCTACAAGGAGGAGTACGCCGTCCTCATCTCAGAGGCCCAGGCCATCAAGGCCGACCTGGCTGCTGTCGAGGCTAAGGTAACTTGTCATCAAACCATCATTTAGTTCCCTCCCCATGTTAATCCAGTTTGAACTGTATCTTGCAGCATATTTCGGAACTCTTACTCTCTCCTCCCAGGTGAATCGCAGCACAGCCCTACTGAAGAGTCTGTCAGCTGAAAGGGACCGCTGGGAAAAGACCAGTGAGACCTTCAAGAACCAGATGTCCACAATCGCTGGAGACTGTCTGCTCTCTGCAGCTTTCATTACCTATGCCGGCTACTTTGAACAGCAGATGAGACAGAACCTGTTCACTACTTGGTCTCACCACCTGCAGCAGGCCAACATTCAGGTAGTTAAAGCTCTGATACACAAAGTCATTGTTGATCATCTAACCTATAAACCCTGGCCTCATTCACATTACCAAAATATATGTAGGAGTTTAGGATTTAGTGAATTTAAAGGTGCTGTACTCCAATTATCTCAAGGCACACACATATGTTGGGGACTTTAAAATCTACCACATGCACAACCACATTTTACGTTTTATGTCAGAAGACGTATTATTCTAAACTCCCATTGGCGTAATTTTTTCCCCGCAGTTCCGTACGGACATTGCCAGAACTGAGTACCTGTCCAACGCTGATGAGAGGCTCCGCTGGCAAGCCAACTCCCTCCCAGCTGATGACCTGTGCACTGAGAACGCCATCATGCTCAAGAGGTTCAACAGGTCAGTATCATTCTCTTTTGCCATTGTAATGTTTTTAGGTTTTATTACTCTTGTGAAAATACTAAGCAATCCTGAGCATTAATTAGCCTTGAGTTGATTTCACTTCCCATGTTGATCTATTCTATACTACTGCCCTTTCTAGGTACCCGCTAATCATCGATCCATCAGGCCAAGCCACAGAGTTTATAATGAATGAGTACAAAGAACGCAAGATCACCAGAACCAGTTTCCTGGATGATGCCTTCAGGAAGAACCTGGAGAGTGCCTTGCGTTTCGGAAACCCACTGTTGGTCCAGGTATGAACAGCTACTTCACACTGCTAACATTTTATTGTGCACTTGTTACTTGCTCACTGTCCAAGGCCCTCATATACATCAAGGATTTGTTTATTTATAGTCATTTATTCTTTTTTTCCCCCCTTAAGGATGTAGAAAGTTACGACCCCATCCTAAATCCGGTGCTGAACAGAGAGGTCCGCAGGACTGGAGGACGTGTCCTCATCACCCTGGGAGACCAGGACATCGATCTGTCACCTTCGTTCGTCATCTTCCTTTCTACACGAGACCCAACAGTGAGTAGACTATCTTTTAGGTTTTATTTATAGATAATGTAAGACTATTACAGTATTTAACTAATTTTAATATGTATACATCAACGTTAACTAAGTCTATCAAAATGTTAATTTGCTTTCATCTTAGACTGAAATGAAGCATTTCCCTCATTAAAATGATAGTACAAAGAAGTTAATGTGTTATATGGTGTCTCCTTGTGTATGCAGGTCGAGTTCCCACCAGACTTGTGTTCTCGTGTTACATTTGTCAACTTCACTGTGACGCGCAGCAGCCTTCAGAGCCAGTGTCTCAACGAGGTCCTAAAGGCTGAGAGGCCTGATGTGGATGAGAAACGCTCCGACCTCCTCAAACTGCAGGGTGAGACAGAAAATGGCTGATGTGCTAACACAATGACAGGGCACAGCTGGGGATGATGATGATGATGATGATGATGAAGACTGACTGGGATGCAGGCTAATTCAGACTTGAGTCACGGTGCAAAAGGAGTTCAGTGAAATGACAAAAGCCAATCAACAACTGTTGCCCTGTTTCTTGTAGGTGAGTTCCAACTTCGCCTGCGTCAGCTGGAAAAATCACTGCTACAGGCCCTCAATGAGGTTAAAGGCCGCATCCTTGATGATGACACCATCATCACCACGCTGGAGAACTTGAAGAAGGAAGCAGCTGAGGTGACCAGGAAGGTGGAGGAGACCGATATCGTCATGGCAGAGGTGGAGGCAGTGTCACAGCAATACCTGACTCTGTCCTCTGCCTGCAGCAGCATCTACTTCACCATGGAGTCTCTCAACCAGGTTTGGACACATCTAACTTGCTCTTTCACCCAATCCTTGTTTTTTTACTTTTTTGGCTATAGATTCTCTTTTTAATGTCTTAATCTCGCTAAACGCTAAACACATGCACACTAAGTTAAGAACTCTAAATTATACATACTATCAATCCTATTTTTATGCTGTCTAATATATGCAGAATTACCATTTAATAACAAATCCTTGTTTGTATCTTGCTCCAGATGCACTTCCTGTACCAGTACTCCCTTCACTTTTTCCTGGATACCTATCACACAGTGCTGTATGAGAACCCCAACCTCAAGGGCATCAGCGATCATACACAGAGACTCGATGTCATCACCAAGGACCTCTTCCAGGTTTGAACCACACATTTTGAAAACAATAGGCTCCTTTTCTTTGGTGGTATGATTTGTAATAGACATAATTTGCTTATGTCTGTTTTTTGGATGTAGGTGGTGTTCAACAGAGCAGCCAGGGGTATGCTGCACCAGGATCACATCACTTTTGCCATGCTGCTGGCTAAGATCAGCCTAAAGGGCATAACCAGGTAAACCAGTATGCCAATATTACACTGATATACCACCAATGGTAGTAATACATAAAACAAGGCTTCTCAGAAACACCAGACAACATAACTCTTAATTTCAACCCATCTCTTTCCAGTGAGCCTTCATATGATGCAGAGTTCCAGCACTTCCTGCGTAGTAAGGAGATTGTTCTGAATGGCATGTCACTGCCCAAAGTGAAAGGTCTGACCACTGACCAGAGTGAAGCCATGGTCCGCCTCAGTCGCCTGCAAGCATTCAACGACTTGGTGGACAAAGTTGAGGCTGATGAGGTAAGTATTGACAGATACTGGCAATCTGGTATCACTTATATTGTGATAATTAAACAGAAGCTGCACATGAACTAAACTTATTTATAAGCATACCTCTTAATAAATTGCTTTCTTTGAGTGCAAACTATATCAGTGATCATTATCGCTTTGTACTTACTTTTACTTTAGCAATTCTTCATGTGGATTGAGAGCAACACTCCAGAGCTCTCTGTTCCTTATCTGTGGTCAGAGGAGAAGCAGTCTAGTGAGTATATAGACTTGTATATTATTTATATCTTTTGCAAATGATTCATAAATGTTAAGGCCAAGCAGATACTGATTTTAAATATTGATTTTTTTTTTTTTATTATTTTTATTTTTATTATTATTATTTTTTTTTTTATTGTATATATTCTATGTATACATGACCTGCTCTGACCTGTCTGCTCTTTCTTGTACCACTCCCTGCTCAGCTCCCATTGGCCAGGCAGTGCACCAGCTGTTGCTGATTGAGGCCTTCCGCCCTGACCGCCTGCTGGCTATGTCGCACATTTTTGTCTCAAAGGTGCTGGGAGAGACCTTCATGAACATCATTGAGCAGCCTCTTGACCTGGCTAATATCGTGGATAGCGAGGTAGTAACCAATATTTCTTCAATCATTTTCTCTCCAGAGGCTATGCTGTTGTCAGTGTTGTTGAATCTGTTGCTCACATTCCTCTCTTGTGTCTGTAGGTGAAGCCCAGCACTCCAGTGTTGATGTGTTCTGTACCTGGTTATGATGCCAGCGGCCTGGTCAGAGATCTGGCTACTGAGGAGAACAAACAAATCACCTCCATCTCTATTGGTAAGGAAGGCATAAGCTCATACTCTTGACACACAAATAAGATCCTGTAGTAAAAAGTTCAGTGAGGATATTGTTGATACCCGTTTGTGTTCTTACACTGTCCACAGGTTCAGCTGAGGGCTTCAATAAGGCAGACAGAGACATCAACACTGCTGTCAAGTCTGGCAGGTGGGTAATGTATTTTCTGTGTATTTTCTTAGCATGTACACTTTGTTTTGTTTTACTGATATCCTGACTGTCGTCCTGCAGGTGGGTGATGTTGGAGAACGTCCACTTGGCCCCCGGGTGGCTGATGCAGCTGGAAAAGAAGCTCCACTCCATGCAGCCTCATTCCAGCTTCAGGCTTTTCCTGACAATGGAGATCAACCCCAAGGTAAACCACGTCACTCATAAACATATGTCCAACATTTCATAATCTTGATAATGCAGACTTTAGTGACAGCACAGCTGTGAATTAATTCTCACTTCTAGCTGCAAAGTTGCTTTTCTCTTTCACTCGTCAAAGTCTCAGTACTGTGTTTTCCTGCCAGGTGCCAGTGAATCTGCTTCGTGCCGGTCGTATCTTTGTGTTTGAGCCTCCTCCTGGTGTCAAGGCCAACATGCTCAGAACCTTCAGTAGCATCCCTGTGGCTCGCATGTGCAAGGTGACTGGATTTACCATCATATACACTCTCACTTTTCCACCAAAACCTCAATCATTACCATCAATGCTATCTGCGCACTTTCTCCACATTTGCTATCTTAATGACTTTTTTTCCCCCATGTTTCTACAGGCTCCCAACGAGCGTGCTCGTCTCTACTTCCTGTTGGCTTGGTTCCATGCAGTCATTCAGGAGCGACTGCGTTATGCACCACTGGGCTGGTCCAAGAAATATGAGTTTGGAGAGTCTGATCTCCGCTCTGCCTGTGACACCATTGACACCTGGTTGGACGACACTGCTAAGGTTGGAGATTATTTCAGAAATCATATACAGTGCTTTGAATGTGTCAGCATAAGAATTATTTGTTGTCAATAGATCTTCTTTGTCTTCTTCTTCTTTATCTTCTTCAATATCAATAACTCATACATTCATATAGTTCTTACTTTTTTAGAAATACTAAATTCATCAGATAAATCACATAATTAGTAGAGTTTTGACAATGTGTTAAAAATATGACAACGTTGTCACACTATTACACACACACAGGGTCGTCAAAACATTGCACCAGACAAGATCCCCTGGGCAGCTCTGAAAACTCTGATGGCCCAGTCCATCTATGGTGGCCGCATTGACAATGAGTTTGACCAGCGTCTGCTCAACACCTTCCTGGATCGCATCTTTACCAAGGGAAGCTTCGACAGTGAGTTCAAACTGGCTCTCAAGGTTGACGGGCACAAGGACATCAAGATGCCTGATGGCATTCGGTCAGTAATGGCTTTTAATAGTCTCTCACAAGTGTATTCCAGCTCTTAAAGGGATAAAAGTTTATTAATATTGAATGAATGTTTTCCCGATGACCTCAAACAGATAAAAAATTATGTATGATTTTGATTTGTTACAGGCGTGAGGAGTTCATGCACTGGGTAGAGATGCTTCCCGACACTCAGACTCCATCTTGGCTCGGGTTGCCTAGCAATGCTGAGAAGGTCTTGCTCACCACTCAGGGTACGCCACAGCCGGTCATCTTGATCATCTGTACTCTGGTGTTCTGTCACAGTAACTGGATCACAACGCATCTTTATTCTTCTTCCTCATTTCATCTGATCAGATTTCATGTTTTCACATGGCAGACCATTAACCATCTCTCTCTCTATTCTAGTCTCTTTACTTTTATTTTGACAGGGTGCCTCAGTGCAACAAGATGTTATGTTTTTGCATCTGCTTTAGGCAGAATACTGTGTGTTGTGGCAAAGAATATGTTAAAGGTGCTCCTTCTGCTAATCTCTCATCTTCTCATGGCTTCACTTCACCAGTCAGTTTTCTATGGTATCACAAGCAGCTCCTGTTTGCAGTCTTGTATATCGTAGTCACACAGTGTAGCTGTGTAGTTGTAGCCATCACGCTTTAAAAGGTGCTCTGCCCAAAGGAAGGGTGCGTGTCTCCTCACCCTCCAGCAGCTGTATTTCACAGCCATCATGTCGCTTTGCTAAAATACTATCCCCACCCCACCCCACCCTCAGATTAGGATTCAAAACAGCCACACACCTCCACATCCCCTCAATCATATCCTCCCTCCCTGTTTTGTCCTATTAATTTCCACACCTCCTCCAAACTCCCACAAGCATCCACCCCTTGGACCACCTGCCACACTCCCCCTCTCCTTCATCCTTAGTTTCTCTCTCAAACCCGTTACCCTACATTGGTTATGTTCATTTCTTTTACAGATCCAGTCATTCAAGAATGCGGTTAATTTATCCACTTGGGAACTATGTTGAATGTTAACATTTGATGGACATATTGCCTGAAGCCTTGTGTGTCTTTCTTCCTACCCAGTTCTAATTTGTTTGTCTGGCACAACTCTTTTTTTTTTTTTTTTTTTTTTTATAAAACAAACCTTATTAACACACCCTCGGGGTAAGCTGTTTGTTTCTTTGTTCCACTATTAATTTCTTCTCCCCCTACCTCCCACCATGGCCTTGTCTTCCACCTCCCTCCCCACTCACTCGCTCCCTCCGCCGGGCTGCGCAGGCACTGACATGATGGGTAAGATGCTGAAAATGCAGATGTTGGAGGATGAGGATGACCTTGCCTACGAGACGGAGAAGAAGGAGCGCGCTTCGTCCACATCTGATGCCCAGCCAGCCTGGATGAGGACCCTCCACACCACTGCCTCCAACTGGCTGCAGCTCATGCCCCAAACAGTCAATCCACTCAAACGCACCGTGGAGAACATCAAGGTAATAATTAAGAGGAAAGATGGTTGGCAAGCAGACTTAAGGAGACAGGCCTAAAATATACATCTACAAGAAGCTGTAAAACATCCTTGGCAATTACTTTTATGTTGATCAGTTGTTTTGATGTGTTTTTATATTTTTGTTCTTGACTCATGAGGTAACGAGGTAAAATGAAAAGAAATAAAATCACATGTTTGAATTTTAGCAGATTAATATGTACTTGCTTTTCTTTGCCAAGCTTCTGTATTGGATTTAATGTCTTCTCTGTCCAAACACACAATCACCCAGGACCCACTGTTCCGGTTCTTTGAGCGCGAGGTGAAGATGGGTGGCAAGATGCTGCAGGAGGTCCGTCAGGATCTGTCCGATGTGGTGCAGGTGTGCGAGGGCAAAAAGAAGCAAACTAACGACCTGCGCACACTCTTCAGCGACCTTGTTAAAGGTAAAACCGTACTCAAATTTGTTCATGTAGTTTTAAAGGTTTAGCTTACTTGTTTGAAGTCAGATAAATGAATATAGGAAAATCATTGCACACTTAAAATTACTCATTGCCTTGACCAACAAGATTATACTTTGAATAACTGGTGTACACCTGTGTTTTGTTTGTTTTTTTTCTCCCCAGGCATCCTCCCTCGCAGCTGGTGTCGGTACACAGTTCCAGCCACCATGACTGTGATCCAGTGGGTGGCAGACTTCAGTGAGCGAATCAAACAGCTGCAGCAGATTTCCCAGGGAGCTGCCAGTGGGGGTGCAAAGGAACTGAAGGTATTGTTTGGTTAACTGTTTGTGTACAGGAATCAAGCAACCTGTGAGTCTTTAATAGTACAATTCCATAAAAATTGACAGAGCCATTCCATTATTTTTTCTCGTTCTCCAGAACATCCACGTTTGCCTCGGCAGCCTGTTTGTGCCAGAGGCTTACATTACTGCTACCCGCCAGTATGTGGCCCAGGCCAACAGCTGGTCTCTGGAAGAGCTGTGTCTGGAGGTCAATGTCACCACCGCCCAGGGTGCCGCACTGGATGCCTGCAGCTTCGGCATCAAAGGTCAGACAAGCAACACGTCATCTGCATGGTTTCAAATTGCATAACAAGGACTCGTTCAATTGTGGTGATATGACGTGGGGTATATGTGAATTGGCAAAATGTCCTTCAGACATAGATGGGGTGATGTATGTCTGAAAAAAGTAAACATACAAAAAGTAAAAATAAAAGATACTTATAGGATAGGTCCTACTAATTCTGTAGCACCCAAATACTCACACAACTCTTGAACATGTGAATCCAGTTGATTGTCACTAAAATAACTGTATTCTAATATATAATGTAGATTTGTAAAACTTAGTTTTAAGGGTTCTGATGTTGAGCATGGTCACTGTTTCTCTCAGGTCTGAA
Source organism: Siniperca chuatsi (assembly GCF_020085105.1). Lineage (NCBI taxonomy): Eukaryota > Metazoa > Chordata > Actinopteri > Centrarchiformes > Sinipercidae > Siniperca > Siniperca chuatsi. The sequence goes on from NC_058056.1 coordinate 17,731,077, forward strand.
ACTACAGGGATCTACTTGTGCCAACAACAAGCTGTCTCTGTCCACCTCCATCTCCACTGAGTTGCCTCTTACCCAGCTTCGCTGGATCAAGCAAAGCAGCGATGAGAAGAGGCATATGGTATGAACAAGATATGTATACACAATACAAAACTATTCATCTTTCTATCTAATAATCCACACAGACGAATTAGAAAAATTTCTAATGATACCTGTTAAATTCACCTTTTGCCTTGGTTTCAGATGACTGTGCAGAACCATTTGTCACATTTAGTTTTCCTTCTTGTTGCAGGTGACTCTGCCCGTGTACCTGAACTTCACCAGGTCTGACCTCATTTTCACTGTTGACTTTGACATCGCCACCAAGGAAGATCCACATAGCTTCTATGAGCGTGGAGTTGCTGTCCTGTGCACCGAGTAGATGAAACAAGTCATTCCTGAAGACCAGAGTCTTATTATTAAACCACACGTAATCACTTACATTCATTGCTTATTAACCACCATTTAAAAAGTAGTTGTTGAATTCCAGTATAAAACGTAGTTAGAAACATATGTGGAGCAGTAACGAACATGTACCCATTCTTAGTGTTTTTGGAAAGTATCTTAGAAGGTCAAGGGAATGTTGGTCAGATGGTAAATGAAGAGAAAATGAAATGTGGAAAAGGAAAGTTGAAAGTAAGTTGTTTTTAGGAAAGAACCGGTGTGTTTTTAGATCGAACCGAATAAAGCTTGTTGGAATGAAATTAACTGCATTAATGACTTCAGCATTGTCTTTGTGTGGTAGGAAATGTTTGATTTAAAGTCAGTATCATATGTGACATTTGCCTGTATCCCTTTTTTATGTAACAAGAGTTAAGTGAAATTCAAGGGGGGACCTGCAAATATGTCAATATAAACCATTTCAAAATTGCATTAATTCGGATATGAAGGGATTTAGGCTTGTGCAGCTCTTGGAAGTCATCAGCATTCAAATATCCTGGTTACCTGACTCAGACTTAAAAGTATGGAAGTTTTTTATTATTCCCATGTGAGACTCCTCAGCTGTACTCTGTCAGTCTCTCAAATTCACTTGTCATCAGTCTGCCAGACTTTTCCCAATTACAAATTTACTGAAAACATAAGAGTAGAGGGTGATAAAGTCAACTGTTGATTTCATGATAAATGAAGTTGACATAAAAAAGGAAGCTGATTGTCCTAATTAAAATATATATGATAACCTATTTTGGTTTGAATAACTGACTTTTGTCACTGTTTAAGACATTTCTCTGAAGGGAATCCCACTCGTCTTCTATAAATTAGGTTCAGCAAACTGGATAGTGGACAGTGTCACAGAATGTACGCAATGATTTTCAAATGAATTTGCAGAGGAGATGAAGGTCTCTTGTTTTGTTTTAGTCTTAACCAGATCCCAGATCATATCCTGACCTCTGGACATGGTGACACTTCGACACAGAACCTGAGAACCAAAGTGCACGTGGTGGTGGACGCTAACTTCACTTCCTGCTCTCCATCACTGTCTTCATGGCAGTCATACAACATTTTATTATCCAAACCTTTATGCAAATATACTGAAGGTTTCACTAACTAGAATATTATGTACATAAATAATGAAGGAAATGAAACTAGATGACTGCAAGCTATTAAGAGAAATACAAATAATTTGTTTCACAATACTAGTGTGAGAAGGAAGAGGAAGGATATGAGATTTGAGTTCTCGTTTGCAGCAAAAACACAAACATCACACTGTTGTATGTTCAAGACTGAAGAAAATTGATTTAAGTTGTGCATTTTTAATTTGCCAGAATTTTAAAATATAGATACAATAGTCCTCCAAGAGGAATTCACACAGCCTATGTAGAGGCTGTGTAAACAAAAGCCTCAAACACAAAGCTACACAAGAATGGCTTGAAACTGGTGAATACTGATAATGATTTTTTCCCTCATTTAGATCAATTTATACAAAGCAAAATTTGAACACCTCATCATTTTAACAAAGTTTGATTTTGGTGGTGCACCTGTGGAGCTATAGTTGTTGTATGCCATCTTTATCATTAAAACCAGAAAGAACTTTACCATCCAGTGAAGCAGTAGATACTTATTAAGCTTATGTGGACCAAAAAAAAAACCCAAACAGTATCCTGTTTTAATTTTCTTTTTGAAAGATGTTTTTCTTTTATTGGTCTGTAATGTACAGTTTCTTCATTACCAGTGCATAGGTTGTACTTTGGTCTATTATGGAGACCCAGGCTAATATGGTAAATCTCCCAACAAAAATCATAATTGCTTATAGACAGTCAGCACGATATGTGACACCTGTGAGACACTCAAAATAACTGGAGGTTGGAAATTAAACCTTCAGATCTCTACACCAATATATCTATACATGAGTAAACAAACTATTTATAGTATTTAAGGCTCTGAATATGACCGCAGTGCTTCAGTCTGTCAGTCTGTGGTTATATGGCTCTGACATGGTTCAGACGCAGAGTCCACTCCCTCTTGTTCGTCCTCCATGTTGACCACACACTGCCTCTTTCTTTGCCCCAGCTCCACCACTTCTGCTCCAGGGAAACTCAGTTTTCTCTTGTAAACAGATCTGTGGTTACAGGCGTTGGGGGGTCTCACAGAGGAGCTATCCAGCATCTGGGATGAACTCCCTTCCACTGGGGTGACAGGTCCAGGTGTTTGAGGTGTGGACGGTCTTGTAGCGTGCATGCCTGAATCATCAAATTGGCAATGTAATTCTATATCCATGGTTTGGGTGTGCATTGTTGAATCATTGGCCATTTCCCCTTTAAGATCTCTACAACCATCCCTGTCACTGTGGGAGGGCAGAATGTCAAGCTGACAGACCCACAGTTTAGAGTCACTCCCACATTTCATCTGGACATCCAAAAGATGTTGCTGCTCTGTCACAGCATCTCGCGTCCCATTTTTCACCACTTCTCTGAGTGCAACAGAGGCCGGGTGATGAAGGATAACTCTCCTGCTCCTGCCCGAGAACCGACAGGTTCCTCCTCCACCTTTTCCCTGCTGCCTTGTTCGCCTGCTGGAGATACCCACGTCGACGTTGGACTCGTCAGAATCCTCAGAGCTCCCATCATATGGGTCCAAAAACTACAATCACACATGCATTCATTCATTCATTCATTAACACACAGAACAGCAGGATGCTTTTGCAGCAGAAATGGATGGATTAGAGAAAGGAGAATGCTTACCAAAGAATAACAGCCATGCCTTCCTGCAGGCTTGTGTGGCAATGTCCGCCGAAAAGTCCCACTCTCTGGTGCACTGCTCACACATCCCTGCTCAACGAGGAATTCAGGGTCCCCCCCCCCCCCCCCCATCAACAAGATGGTAATTCATTTATAAATTAAAAAGCTCAATGCATGTTGGAGCCCATCCCTGTGTGCCCTTCCTAAATGTTACGAAGACCATAAAAGACAAGACTTGGTGGTAAGGTGTGTATGTGCGCAGTATCCAGTGATGGTGTGAAGATAATGGGCATGTAGAGTCAGTTTCTGGGAAAGAAACTATTTAATCCCATTTTAAAACAAACTTAATGGAGATATCCAATAAAAAATGTCCTCAATCTGGCACTGGGAGTAATCTCTTTTTAAGCCATTTAAAATATAGGTATGCTATTTGAGTTTACATTGTCACTTATTCATTTGTGCTTATTGTGTGTGTGTGTGTGTGATGTTCACATTCAGAAATAAAGCAATACCATAGTGCTGGTGTCCGACCATCTTGGACTGATCTCAGAGTCAGAATCGGTGCTGGACTCCACTTTACACATCTCCTGACAGAAAACAGACATGTATATGTCAAAGTAAGAATAATTTTCTAACTGGTGAGACCACAGCACTCTCAATATGGTGATGAAATGTTGTGAACTGATCTCACCATGTATTTGAAAGAAAGCTGGTCCATGTTGTTGGGTGCATACCTATCACTGTGATCTAATTGGGGGGGGGGTTGCATTACATTTGTAGGCAATAATGCATTTAAGCACATTCAAAAGACACCAAAAATAAATCCACATTTCTTAAAAAAAAAAAAAAAGAGATATATATATATAACTAAGTCACGCAGTGCCAAAATACCATGTCCAAGAAAACAAATACTAACGTTATATGAATGAGTACTATCCAGCAAATATTACAAACTGTATCGTTAGTATTGTATGTTTTTGATTCAGCAAAAATTTTAAATGACAAAAAAAACTGACAACTTACCTGGAAGTGAGAGTTGTCGTCTTCTCCTATATGCCATGACATTTGGCGCGTTTAACTTTTTTAAACCACGATAAAGTAAAATACGTAAAATATGCCGTTGTTGTGTAGTCAGGTAGGTAAACTGGTAGATTAATTAACCAGCAGAGTACCAGATGCCTTTGATATGATGCAGCCAAGTGTGACCACAGGTGAGCAGTTTACACATGACAAACAGCATGGACACGAGTTCAAAACGCCACTGACTTTACTATTTTCAAGATTTTAACAAAATAATACGTCCGGTGATATTTGTTTTTCAAAATAAAACTCATATTGACCTCGCTGATTCTGCACGACAGCTTAAATGCCAGTTTTTAAAGCTTTTAAATTAATCCTAACTACATTGTAAGCCTCTTTATACTGTAAAAGTTTTTAAATCTGTACAGGCCGAGGAAGCGGTAAATGACTTCAAAATAATGTCGAACGGTTGGTTAAACATTTATATAACATAACGTTAGGTATATAACTTACCACCAACGTAAAATATATCTTACTGTCGTATAACTGTTTTATTTTCCCAAATGTACTATTTCTAACATATGGTTTAAAATCAGTATAATGCTGCAGCGTTTTAGAGAAGTGCAAAGCTGTGACATCTAAGTTACTCTGAAATGGTATCCTCCTCCACCAGTTCCCCGGTGAACCGTTGGGGGGAACGGGAGAGTCGTAATGCCCGCTCCATGGCCCGCTTCCCTCCGTGCGTAAGATCCGGCCTGGGGGAAAGGGATGAATGTTAATTTCAAAGATGGCGGCGGAGGGAGGAGGGAAGGAGATGAACGAAATTAAAACTCAGTTCACCACTCGGGAAGGTGTCTACAAACTCCTCACTCACTCCGAATACAGCCGTCCTAACAGGGTGCCTTTCAATTCGCAAGGCTCCAACCCCGTCAAGGTCTCCTTCGTGAACGTCAACGACCAGTCGGGCAACGGCGACAGGATCTGTTTCAATGTGGGCCGTGAGCTCTACTTCTACATCTACAAAGGCGTTAGAAAGGTAGCGTGCTAACACGGCTAATGTCAACGGAAATGTGTGATACTCTATGTTAAAATACATCACTGCTGTCTGAGCTGTTGCTGAACTTCAGACTTGTGTTTGCTGTATTAAATAACTGGCAGTTGCTTGACTTTGAAATTAGCTGGCAGCTAGTTAGCTAGAAGCTATCATGAAGCTAGCCTAGTAGTTAGCTAGCCAACGCAACTGGCTAACGTTAGCAAACCTGCAGCCACTCCGAGGCCAGGGGCTAAATTCCGTCCCCAGTCCGCCGCTCTGTTTTAGTTTTGCAGGATAGGTTTCGTGAGGTTGGGTAACGACCACTAGGCTAAAGTTGACCTTTTGATTTGATTTAAGTTGTCGTGGTTGACATTGCTGCTGTAACGGTTGTAGTTTGTGATGACAGTGACAGTTCTACGTTGCCACCCATAACACCTGTCGACGCCTTTTGACTGACAGGTGTTTACAAATCACAATGATGCCGATTCAGCGTGTGAACAGTCATTTGGCTAGCAAGCTAACTGCTGCCGTCATGCTTTGATGTAATGGAAATCAGCTCTTAGCTTGGGGATGTGTCTGGACAAAATCTATGACCTGATCAAACTAAGCCGAATTGCTCTGCTTGTAGGGAAATGCTAACGTTAGCTAGTTTTGACATTTATGATAGAGCATATTTGGCAAACCATCTGTATAGTATACGCAGTATATGTTTATATTCTGCGTAGATGTTCAGTCACTAACAAATCATTCTTGAATAACTGATGGTGATGGTGAGTTCTGACAAATATGTGATGATTTTCTAGTTAAACAAAGGGTGGAGAACGAGTGGGAATGACTTAATAACTCGCTCTCCAGCGTTATCACGATAGGTTGCCTACAATATGCCTCATTTAGGAGTATCGTGATACAGGCTCTGCCACGTGCTACATGTAAAACAAAAAAATAAAATAAAAATCATAAAGCAGTCACATATTTTGTCACTAACGTTACAAAAATTGGTTTCGGTCAACAGCTGACCTCCCATTACAGGTTGACTGGAATCAGCTGACTTCTAACTTAACGCAATGTGTCATAGCCTTTTTATTATTCAGACAGAAACACGTGCAAGTCAGTAGACTGGCAAAAGGCTGAACCTCCAGAAATTAGAACAAATCCAGAGTTTTAGTACAGAATTTGTAGTAAAAGGCAAAACTGTGCATAATAGTAATTCTAGTCTTGTCAGTCCTGGCAATTTAAGTTTGACAGAAAATGTCAAATGGCAAGGTATTATGGCAGAAGCAAATTAGTCATATGCCTAAAAAAAACAAAGGTATTTGGTTTCAGTGTGTCAATAACATAACAAGAGAGTGTTCACAATACATCACCTTATTGACACAATACACCTTATTGATTATTTGTCCCATTCCTAAGGAATGGAAGAGATTGGCAATTTTACTTATCTGATATGTTTTGCTGGAGCAAATACATGGCTACAGGTTTAAAGCAAAAATAGTAAGAATGTCCTATATATTACAGCTAGCAGTGAACAAATCCAGCAGCTCAGGAGGACCTGTTTATTTCTTATGTGTATATCTGTAACCTCCTTCCTTAAAAGTATTCTTCACCACTTATGGCTTATTATGTATCATTTTTGCTGATAATTTCAATCATCAAAGCACTGCCTAATACCATGCAGGCTGTTGTGAAGCACACGAGCTGTGCTTTTGACTGGACTCTTGATTTAAACTACTTTTAAGACTTTGAGTGTTTCTGTCTCGCCTCAGAGAGACAAAATGTCAAACCATGTCGCATCTAACAGTAGTGGAGGAACCACTGCGTCATCATCTTACACTCAAAGAATTTTCCATTCTACCAGTAGTGTAAACTGTAAATCATTAACAAATGGAACTGTTACACTGGCTATCTACAGTATATGCCCAGGGTGTCTTGTTCACAGCGGTAAAATACGGTTTCTCTGACATCGAAAACAAACTGTACATCATACAATATGATTGCTAGCATCTACCCATCTTCACAGAAAAGGCATACCTCTATAGTAGAGTTCTTCCTCATTTTTGCTCAGTGACAGTCAGCTATTTGATGTGTTGCTAAAGGTCGTACAGAACTATTTTTTGCTCAGATGGCACTTGTACACTTTGGTTGCAAGACACTTGATAGAAATCTAGGCTTTGACTAAATTGAGTGTCTCCTTCCTAATCAGTGGAATTAATTAACTTTGTCCCTTCAGCTCCTCTAAATTCAGTGTCAGTGTGTTTGAGATGAAGCACAGGAAAAAACAATATAACTGCACACTCAGCTCCAATGGTTTATTACTAACAGTTTGACCAACAGTAGCCTTTGTCATGCAACAAAGTGCATTAAATCATTTTTTACATTTAAAGGTTACTGCACTCACTTCATGTGTGTTCATGCGGTTTCTCTTCAGGCTGCTGACCTGAGCAAGCCCATAGACAAGCGCATCTACAAGGGAACACAGCCCACCTGTCATGACTTCAACCACCTCACAGCTACAGCAGAGAGTGTGTCCCTGCTGGTGGGATTCTCAGCAGGACAGGTACAGCTCATTGACCCCATCAAGAAGGAAACAAGCAAGCTCTTCAATGAGGAGGTAGGTCTCTGAAGGAGATTACTAAGAGTTCTGTGTACAGCGTTCAGTAGAGGAAAGTTGGGAGAGGCAGTGAATTTTAACATTTTAATTGACTAATCTACAACTCACAACAGCTTGGGCTGTATAAAATATTGTTTCAGTATTTCTTTTAAACTGTAATGTAATTTTTATGTATCCTCCTTGTAGTAAACTCTTCCACCTTCTTATGTAGAGGATTTAAAGCATCTGAATGACAGAAGTTGAATGTGTTCAAAGGATTTCCCATAGCTTTTCTTGTGCTTTATGCTGCTTTTTGTGTTTTCCCAGCCCAATGCCTATAAACAGAATACTATTATATAATATTATTATATTATAAGTGGTCTAAGACTTTAACAGAGTATTCTATGTGAAATTGTAAGAAGTTGTTCAGAATATCGATTTCCTGATGATACTGTACTGACATTATTCTTTCCCTTTTCCCTTCTCCCTCCGCTGTATCCTCCCCTGTCTGCCTCTCAAACCTCATACCTTCCTTCTCTCCTGCCAGAGACTAATAGACAAGTCCAGAGTAACATGCGTGAAATGGGTGCCAGGCTCTGAGAGCCTGTTTCTGGTCTCTCATGCCAGTGGGAATATGTACCTGTACAACGTGGAGCATACTTGTGGCACCACAGCACCACACTACCAGCTGCTTAAACAGGGAGAGAACTACTCTGTACACACTTGTAAGAGTAAATCCACACGGAACCCTCTCCTTAAATGGACAGTGGGCGAGGGGGCTCTGAATGAGTTTGCCTTCTCTCCAGATGGGAAGTTCCTAGCCTGTGTTAGCCAAGATGGCTTCCTACGGGTCTTCAACTTTGATGCGGTTGAGCTTCATGGCACCATGAAGAGCTACTTTGGTGGCTTGTTGTGTGTGTGCTGGAGCCCTGATGGAAAGTACATAGTTGCAGGTGGAGAGGACGATCTAGTGACTGTGTGGTCGTTCTTGGACTGCAGAGTCATCGCCCGAGGTCACGGGCACAAGTCATGGGTGAGTGTGGTGTCATTTGACCATTACACCACCAGCGTGGAAGAGAGTGACCCAATGGAGTTCAGTGGCAGCGATGAGGACTTCCAGGATCAGATGATCCACTTTGGACGGGATCGGGCCAACAGTACACAGTCTCGACTCTCCAAGCGCAACTCCACGGACAGCCGACCTGTTAGTGTCACATACCGGTTTGGCTCAGTGGGCCAGGACACTCAGCTGTGCCTATGGGACCTCACAGAGGACATCCTTTTCCCCCATCTTCCGCTCTCACGGACACGAACACACACTAACGTGATGAATGCTACCAGCCCCCCTGCGGGTGCTACAATAATCACTAACACCTCTAGTAACACTACTAATGGAAACAACAGTGGTGCCAATACTCCTGGCATTAACTCCCTCGCTACTACATTACCACGCTCCAACAGCCTACCCCATTCAGCTGGCACCACAACAACGGCAAACAATACCAACAAGGCTGGCAGTGGTGGTGGCGGCATTGGCAGTGGTATTATGGACAGTGCCATCGCCACAGGTGTGAGTAAGTTTGCCACACTGTCACTCCATGATCGGAAGGAACGCCACCATGAGAAGGACCACAAACGCAACCACAGCATGGGTCACATCAGCAGCAAGAGCAGCGACAAGCTCAACCTGCTGACAAAAACCAAAACAGACCCTGCTAAGACTCTGGGCACTCTGCTGTGTCCGCGCATGGAGGATGTGCCCCTCCTTGAGCCCCTCATCTGTAAAAAGATAGCACATGAGAGACTGACTGTACTCATATTTTTAGAGGACTGTTTAGTGACTGCTTGTCAGGAGGGATTTATTTGCACATGGGCGAGGCCAGGCAAAGTGGTAAGTTCTTTTTAATGCAGGAAATGTGGGGAAAATTGAAGTGATAACAATATGTCTCTCTATCTTAAGCTGTCCTAAAATCAGTTGGTGGGCTGTAACTAAAAATCAAGACATATTCTGAAAGCATAAAATAAACTATGGACATTTGGAAAAGCATTTTTAGCTTTTATACTCAGATTGTCACACTCTGCAGGCCGGCAAGTAACATATCAGACTTTGTTTAATGTACATCTGCTTTCCAATGAAAGACCTATAATTATACCTAAGTTTCAAATATAACCAATGCTATGAAAAAATTACAGTCTGGTTATGTAATACATTCTGATAAGGAAGATTTCCTGTGTAGACCTGTGAGGAGGGGGGGAAGAAGACGTTAATCCATATGGAGTGTGTTCATTGGTTCATCATAATCCTACAATGCATAGCAGCATAGACGAGAAGTCATCTGCATAATACACTATCACAGTTTCAGCTTTTATGCAAATGGCTTTCCCAACGAATCTTTGCAGTTTCTCACACGCTTACAGCTTAATGTGTGTATACACCCTTGTATACTTCCCTTTTGTCTGTGTTTTGAGAGATTTTGCCAGAACGAGGCACATGATAGTCTGAATCTGGAACATAAAGGCAGTCTGGAGGCTAGTTAGTCCAGTGAGATTGTTACTTTCAACCAGTCAGACATTAACAAGTGTTAGAGACAAAAATACCCTTGAAATTTAATCAAATGTCTCTTAAGTAAAAATGAGAACACAAACAATGCCATTATATTGAGGAGTACACGAATGTCTTCTGTGTGAGAAAATGGAACAAATATAAATTGTATTTTAAAAAAAGTATAAATTCGGATTAATACAAACCACAATACAAAGTGGATTGGAAGATGCAGTGGTTGAGGTCAGTCTTCTAGAAGGTGAAATTAGTATTCAGTAATAAAGAAGTTAAAATAAACCAATTTTTTATGGTTAAGGATTGAGTGTGTAATAGCTGAAGTGCAATAAAAATGTAATGCTTAACAGTTTGGTAAGTTTGCCCTGTAAAATAAAAAGACAAAAATGGTCAGATCAAGATGTTAAAAAAAGCCTGAAACATGTCAATTGTTTGGTCATGTACATTAGAAGTGCCTTGATCAAGCAAACCTCTCAAAGACATCATTAGTCTTACACTGTACACTTGCCATTCAGTTTGACTGCTGTGCTCAGGCTTTTAATTAAATGCAGGGGACCGCAATATAGAAAGAAGAGACAGAGGCAAATTTTTAATGAGCTATTTGTTGCTTGCTTTTTGCTACAGTATGTGAACTTTCCCAATGCAAATCTCCTTGTTTTCCTTTTTCCAGGGTTTATTGTCATCCCAAAACCAAGCCAGCTCTCCCAGTGGAACAGTAGTATAGCCACAATATTTCTGCTGCTAAAGAACCCTGCAACCCAGAGTCTGATGCTGCTCTTCACCCTGCAAGCATTGCAAGTTTTCCTTTTCTTTTATACCCCTCCCCTCCCCCCTCCGATTTTGTTAATTGCTTTTCTGTTCTTTTCGTTTATCACTCACTTGACCTAGTGGAGGAATGAAGCAAGAAAATGGTGTGGTGCAATTGTGGACTGTTATGCGCTAATGTACTGTTCTCTGGAGTTTTAACACATTTTAGATTTTTTTTTTTATCTTTCTTTCATGTCAAATCTCATCAGACTGTTGTCCCCTCTGGAAATAAAGCTTGGCTTTGTTAGATGCAAACCAGACAATTGTGGCTTGAGATTAAAGGGATAGTTCATTTAATTTTCAGAATCTCCGTGTACCCCTTTTTTGACCTTGTGGTGTAGCCCACTCTGGGCTTAGGGTTACTGACTAAAATATGAATTTTGGGTGAACTATCCTTTTTAATGACCAAGTGCGTGAGCATCTGAAAATTTTGCATCCATCCACATTCACCCACCACTTCTGTCTTTTCTGGAGTAGAATCTCCCCATCAACAACTTTGCACTGATTTTGTTAGTTATTTTGTTGTTTGTTTTTATAACTACTCCAATGGAACAAAAAAAAAAGAGGGTTGAGGACTGCCTTGTTGCACTCGGCTTTAACATCCTCAATCTTGAAATCTGAATCTATAAAGCTGGATGCTGCAATCATAGTCTTTTTAAAGAAAAAAAAGTTTGCACTTAAATTAGTTTATTAGAAGAAAATGGCTTTACATTTTTGGGTGTGCTCAGAACTCACAGATGGCTAATACAGTAGGTGAAGAAAATTATAAAAAACTATTAAAACCTTTATCTATTGAGCATTTATTTTAATATTATTTCAGATTCAAATCTGCTCTGTATGATAATGTGTATATTGTAATTAATTGATTTGATGGCGGCCTAAGCAAACTACCATTACTCCAGTGGAAGTTTTGTCATTGATAGTTATATTTCTAAAGCCTAAAGTATACATATTAATAATATTAAAATAATCTTGAATACACTGTTTTCTGTTCTTTTTTGTTCACCCACATGTGCTGTATTTACATAACAAAGCTGGAATGCCTTTGGCGTGGAAATTGCTTACATTGTCAAAAAAGTGCAGAAGTTGCACGAAAGGAGCTGTCAAGTATGGAAGTCTATGAAGCTCAGGAAGTCTCGCAGACAACGATCAAATCTCAAAAGACTCCTCAACTTGATACAAGCTCTCTTTATGCCTCAGCCACAATAAAATACTTTGAGAAGAAAACTTTATATCCTTCGATTTTCTCCTTTAAAAGAAATTTAACAAAATCCACATGAAAGTTTTCAGATAAGAAACTTGAGATTCAGCCAAAGAGGCTTTCCCAATGGACACTAATGTAGAATTTATGTACTTTATTTTTGTGTGATAACCAATCATTGTTGATGCCACGAAGAATCCAGTGACCCCTATACTAGACAGAAAGTTGGTTACCCAAATATGTTTTTGACGTGGATAACATTTTTACATTTCCCACTTTATTATTCATTTAAAAAAATCAGGATTCTCATCAATTTGTTGTCAACATTTTTGTGTCAGGTGGTTATACAGACATGTAAGAGATTTAAGTATTTGTAATCCAGGTTAATGACAACATACAAATGATACACATGTTTACTGTGATTATGTGTCACAATAACCAACACAATAAGGTGCAGACTGAGTCACAGTCCATATTAATGAGCTCACATCTCTGAATGAAATGGTACTTTTTTTTAAAGCCACAATGCTTCAAGTGAGGAAGTATGAGGGTACTGGCAAAGCTACATTCTAAATAAAGCATTAAAAAAAGATTCAGGACTTTCTTCAGGCCCAATCTGCAAATACAAATGTTCTCATCTTTTGTTATTAACTGCAGGGGGGCACTTTTTTACATTACAGTTGGATCAGTTGTGCCTTTAAAATAGTGCTCCAAAGACGATGTTGAAGAATAATTGCGGAGCACTTAATGTGAATGTTTTTGCTGTTTACGTTTGTACAGGAAGACTATTGCTCTACAAATCAGTTTGTCCCAAGGAGCTCATTCACAGCTATTGAAAACAGACTATCACAAGTATACAGTGTATATAAAAAGTGTTCAACCCCAGCCTTGGACGTTTTCATATTTATTACTTTAAAACTTTGAATCACAGCTGATTAACTAAAGCCACTATGTGTAGTATTTTCTGACTTTGGTAGTGTCTGTCTTCTTTGCAAGACTGCAACAGCAATTTTCAAGTCCTGCCACAAATTCTAGACTAGATTTACCTCTGCTCTCTGACTTGGCTCCTCCAGGACATTAACATACTTTACATATTTTCAATTTTTTCTTGTATCCTATCCCAGAATGTTACTTTTCAATCTCCTTATTGGAGATTTGTTTGAAATGTTCCTTTGTCTTTATGATATAGTTTTTACCAGGACATTGACTCCACTTGTCACACCACAATTACATATAGGCGATCTCATTCAACTGAATATTTTTTTGTGTTTTTCATTTGCACTTAATTTAGATCAGTTTGATCTAAAGAGAGACTTTATTTTTCTGGTGATCAGTGTAAAAAAAAGGCTTATTTAATCATTTGTGATTCAAAGTTAATTAATACAACCAGAACAAGTCCAAGGGGTGTGACTACTTTTTAAAGGCACTGTTCCCCATCAAAGAAATTATAGAATTTAATTCACCTATGGTAAAGGGCTGTTCACTTGTCAAATATCTTATTGCTTAGCTTGTGTAATAGGCTCAGATTGTATATCAGAAGTATATTTCTAAACAGTTGTAAACATGTAACACTTGACAAGGTCAAGTAAAACTGAGCTTATAACTAAACCACAGACTCAATCCAACATTAATATGACAGCTTCTAATTGTTTGTGTAGAGAACACATTGTGTCATTACAATGAGGGATAAACAGTTTGACAGGCTTGGCGGTCTTCATTGCATTTTTTTCCTCAAACAAATTAGTGTTGCTTTACAGATTTCAACATCAGGTCTGTCCAAACATTGTCCTCTCAACAACCTATTTATCAGGTCTATCCTGTTTTAAAAGGCGATTTTTAATGAAACGTGTTTTTGGCTCTCAGTAGCCTCCATGTTTCCTATCCAGAGGTGGCATGCAGGTCTTGAAAGCTGCGCGATGTGACTCATCCCGGGGCTGTGAAAAGAGGAAATGCAGCCTGAATGCCAAATCAAAGCCCTTAATGAAAGCATTACCAAGGCACTTGTTTGGTTTATTGATTTGACATTCCTCTTTTTTTCCTTAATACAACATAGTGAGCATTTTTAAAAACATCTGATAGTTAAAACAAACCTGTCAGCTGTGTTTTACTTAATTTCCACAGTGCCCTTGGTAGATGCGACTCCCAGGAGGCCTAAATGCCTGAATGATTAAAAAATGTTAAAAGCCTGATATCTGTGGACTCCTGTGTTTACCTTGGCCAACCGTGACTGCCACTTTTTCGACGCGATGGCTGGCAGTGTACCTCGGTGGGTGACAGTAAATGCAGGCATAGTGGAGACTGGGAAGGAGATCTGTGGTCCCGGTACAACCATGTTGAGCTTGGGCAGCTCTGCAGGATAATGAGGGACGTTCCGTCTGATGAGGGGCTCTGCTACATGCTTCATGTTGTGCTGAAGAGAGAGAAAGTATCCGATGGTACCAGTTGGATTCGTAATTCTTTGGACTTGTGGGCTTTGGACATTTCACTTCAGTTGACTTTAACATTGACCAGTAGAAATAAGACTTACGCTCATTAAAGGTGTTTGCCTTGTGTGTCTTCCCCTCAGCTGTTTGCCAAGTCTGGTTGGGCGCCAGATGTGGTCTAAGGAGTTGTGTGTCCCGCTGCTCTCTACTCCATCCATAGTCCCAGAAAGTCTGTGAAGAGTCTCGGCTTTCTTCTCTGCCAGCCTGGGAGAAAAAAGCAAGACTTCTATTACAAATGACAGGATTTAAAATTTAAGTCGTTCCACAGTTTGTCTTATCAACAAATCTGGCAATTTTGTCATGCATATTTGATTAAAAAGGTCATGAATTGTTTCTTATTTGCATGGTTTACCTGATTTCCTTAAAGTATGTGTGGCGCAGGGCTGTTTCTGCAGTGATGCGTTCATCGGGGTCATAGGCGAGCATCTGATAGAGCAGTGACAGAGCTGGAGCCGGGCAGCCAGGGACTAACCGTGAGATACCGGTGCCTTTTTTAGGGGGGAAGTTGAAATGCATCGCCCTAGACCTGCCACGCATTAATAAACCATGAGATGTCTTGTTTTCTGAGCACATAAAAATGCAATATTCACAGATTCACAGTTTATGTGTACAGCTTCTGTAACAAAGACACACTCTTCAATCAACATATTTGACGAGGAACACCTACTGCTTGAACTTGTGGAGGATACTTTCATCTGGTGTCCCCAACACATCGTGGATCTTGGCAACCTGGTCCAACTCATTAGTTCCAGGGAAGAGAGGATTCAAACTGAAACACATGGGTATACAACAATCTGACTGCCACAACAAAGGTATTTACATAGCGTTTGTTTATGCCTGTGGTGGCAGACAGGATCGATCAAATAACAAAGAAAGAAAACTGAATGGTATCATTGTAATTGTACATGAAATCGTGTATAACCAGTCCTGTCTCATGAACTTGTGAACTGTTGTCCTATTTAGGTACTACAGATGAAATGTTGTGGCCTTCCCCTGCAGAGGTACCTCATGATCTCAAAGAAGACACAACCAGCACTCCACATGTCCATCTTTAAGCTGTAGTAGCCATCAGTGAGGAGGCACTCTGGGGCTCTGTACCAGCGTGTGGAGATGTACTCTGTGTGTGGGGGCTTGGAGTATACACTCCGACATGAGCCAAAGTCGCCAAGCTTCAGACCATTTTGCTGCAAAAGTTGTACAAAATATTTTTTTAAATGTATATTACTCAAAACCAGATTACCACTGTTATGTTTCTGTAAAGCAAATTATGATAATGATGCATCTCACTTTGATTAATATGTTTTCTGGCTTCACATCTCTGTGAAAGATCCCACAGCTGTAAAAAAAAGAAAAGAAAAAAAACGACAAAAGAAAATAGGAAGATGGGGGAAACAATCGTTTTATTTGACCATTTAATGTGAACTGAAGCTTTTTCATAACTACCTGTGCATATGTTCAAGTGACTTGCAAAGCTGGTACATGTAGTTCTTTACTGTATGGTCAGGCAGTGGCGTTTCTCTTCCTACAAGGAATGAAGAACCGATATCAGCCCATAATTCACCCAAACCTTTACAGAGAGACTACATCTACATCTTCAAGTTCCAGTTCACCCTTACAATGATCTATTATATGCTTGTACTCTTTTGTCATACTTGCAGACTTACCTTGTATGAACTCAAAGATGTTCATCTCCATCAGCTCACAAATCAAAGACACAGTTCCAGTTTCTTTGTCACTGAAACATTGTATTAGATTAATATGACATGCCACATGAAACTAGCTTGGGGCGATACAATAACGTCATAATAGACAACACTCCAGTACTCACAAAATCAGTTCATGTAGCTGGATGATATTTGCATGTGGGCTCAGTCTCTTCATTGCCTGGACTTCCCGCAGGTTGTTGGCCTGCTCCAGACTTAATTTGACAGGTGTATACTATAGTTAATTGTATAGTCAAATGGCATATCTGCTTACTTGCAGAATGTGCAATGAGGATGAGGGCCACTGGGTCAATTTCATTTTTACAGCTTTATATGACAGTAACATTATACATATATAACAACAAGATAAATGGTTGCACAGATTCAAAGGGCACAGTCATGTTAAAAACCAGTGCACCGACACCTCACATTTCAAGCAGTCACATCTATTGTAACCTCATCACTACAAGGTCAAAGGCGGAATAAGCTGGCATCTAATAAGATACTTAAGGCAAAGGGGGTGTCAAGCTGCTGACTCAAGTTTCAAGGGTCCATACACAATGAGTATGGTAAAAATGTACCACTGGTTGCCTGAGCACAGGACAACATTTTGTTGCAGAATACATACTTGTTAATTGTCTGCTTCATGGTTTTACATGCGTAGAACTTCCCATCTTTCAGGCTCTGCGTTTTCACCACCTCTGAAAATGTGCCCTCCCCGATTTTCTTGATTACTTTGTAGCCTGCACAACAATCAAAAACAAAGACGGATAAAGGGGACAATTTTGCATAAACACATTTTGTTCTATAATATTACTAATGAATATCAGTTGAAATTTGTGAGTAGCTGAATTACAGAAAAACAAGTCTGCATAATCTAGAAGGAAATCCTGTGTTCCTTAGTAAAAACTGAAACACCCCTAGTATAGGGAATTGGGATTTTCCGATTCACAGCTAGAAGCCCTACATTCATATAGGGATGCAACTAATTATTATTTTCAGTATCGATTAGTCTGCAGATTATTTTCTCCCTTAATTGTTTGGTCTATAAGATGTCAGAAAATAATTAAAATTGCCCGTCTTAATTTCCCAGAACCCAAGTTGACATTTAAATGTCTTGTTTTGTCCGACCAACAGTCCAAAACTCAAAGAAATTCAGTGTACTATCATAGAAGACTGAAAGCAGCAAATATTAACATTTTAGAGACAGGAACTTGTGTATTTGTTTTTTAAATTCTTTAAATTTTCTGTAGTCTGACTAATCGCTTAATCTACTAATCATTTTAGCATTTTACCTTGTTGTGAGCAGTTTCATGTAGGAACTATCGGTAGAAAGAAAATAGTTCCCACATGAAACTGCTCACAGCAAGGTCTGTGGATTATCTTGAGTAACCGGGTCATGATTTCTGGAAAGAGACGTTGCTCTTGAGTTTTTCAAATGTATTTTTTTTTTCTCTATGGCCGATATCTCCAAAACTCACACCAAAACAATCTAGATGGATAAATAGCACTACAGATAAGAGGAAAAATATGTATTTTTGATTTTGGGGTGAACAGTCCCTTTAAATGTTAACAAATCGAACTGCCGTTACAACAACAAATACTGTGATTCATCCAATTTTTGTATTCAGTAAATGTATTCTCTCTCTGTGGTACTGCAAGACCTCCACAATACATTTGCAAGAGTGACCAGTTAAACAGGTGAGGTCAGGTGTCTGTCACATTGGTCATTTTCAATGACATCTACCAAAGTACTGGTTAAAACTATGCCAAAAAACCTAAGCGTTAAATTAGTGCTCAATAAAAACATGATTATAAATTATATTACGGTACGTATGTGTTCGGTTATATGCTTACGAGAGACAACGAAGCCACAGCTAGATACTCATAAAGGTTAGCAAACAGCTAGCTAGCAAACATAAGAAAGAAATCTTTGGAGCGAAACCTCAACGACGTGAGACCTGTCATCACTCTGCTCAGCCGTTAACTCACAACTTACAATGCATGCCTTTGTGTCTTAGCCGCCGCATGTAAGTCGAATATCCATAACATACGTATCTGGACAGTACATTTCCAATATGAGGTTTGAAAATGTAGGGGTTTTTTTGCGCATCGAGGTGTCAAAAGGACATGAAACTCGTCTTACGGCTGCTAGCCTAGCCCCGCTAGCAAGCCCTGTTGGCTGACCGTCGCCTTGGTAACAGAGCACGCCTTCGCCCTCCACTCTGACCTGAGGAGGAAACTAGAAACTCCAGCTGAATGTTTGACTCTTTCTGGTCGCGCCGCTGAAAACATTCTGAATTAAGAGTTACAACGCAGCAGAATATGCCCTGCCTTGTATGAAAAAATACCAGTCAAGCAGAATTATTCGCTGCAGGCCCAGATATTTAACGTCTTTACAGCTGCATATTTCACCTCCTTACCTTTTTTCCAGAGGTGGGTGGTGACCATTCGCTCGGATGTCTTTTCGTTAGGGTGCGGATTGTTGTTCTGCACGTCCACAACATTTCCCCTATTGTTCCAGTCGATGTTAGGTGGTGTTTTGCATGCATTTCGAAGGCTTGCCCTGTTTTTCACGCCAATAAGCCAGTTTGAGTAGTGCATCATTAGTGCACATTTAATTCCAAAGAGCCTATCATTAGCGTAATAACACCTAGAAATAGTCCCTGCGAGAGCACAGCGACTGGTCCATTGCATTCATGTAATAGCATAAGGTTACCAGGCACCAGTGCATCCCATACACAATCAATGCATTCTATTCACTAACGTTCAGTGTTTAAAAGGCGTGGACCTTCTCATTTTTGCTCCACGTCGGTTTCCGTAAAAACATGTCATTTGTGCGCATGTTCAGCAGATCTCTGCATGTTTTCCTTGCTGATGTTGCACTAGAAATGAGATTTTGTTGCCTTAGTGGTTACCTTTCTTTTTCTAATTGTAGCCAGGTGTTCGGTTACCATGAAAACAAGATTCACCACTGTGGATATCAGGGCAGTTGTTGCCGAGATCAATGCCAAGTAGGTGATATTATTTAATTGCCTCTAGCGGGGTTGCTAAGCTAACCATCGTTAATGCGGATCTGTCTACAGATGTTGCCATTCATTTATTTTACCTCATTCTTTCACAGCTACATTGGCATGAGAGTAAACAACGTGTATGACATCGACAATAAGACGTATCTCATCCGTCTACAAATGTAAGGACAGTTTGAAAAAAAACTTGTCTCAAAGTTTCAATGTAATGGTGTTTCAAATCGCATGAAGCTGTTAGGTAAAGTAGCAATACCACAATATAAAAATACTCCATTACATTCAAAATTGTTATTCTAATTATAAGTAATGTAAAGTATTATCGCTAACGTGATTAAAGTATCAAAAGTAAAAGTCGGCATTATGCAGCAGAGTGGCCGAGTCAAATTAGTATATTATTTGATGATTATTACTGATGTATTCATATCTATGCTGCATTTTAGCTCAGTTTAGACATTTGGGTAGTTTATAACAATGCATCATTTTATATTTGCTTACCATATGTTTTGTATGTAAAGTCTGAATCTGCAAAGTATCTATGATAAGATAGCTGTCAAATAAAAGTTAAGTTAAAAGTACAGTATAATGTAGCATGAAACGGAAGTACTCAAGTAAAGTATGAGTACCTCCAAAATTGTGCTCAGTAAATGTATTTAGTTATATATCCCACCACTTTAAGTCAGCGTGTATAACTCAGTGTCATATTGTTATCTCAGGCCTGACAGCAAAGCTGTTCTCCTGGTCGAGTCTGGGATTCGTCTTCACTCCACAGACTTTGAATGGCCCAAGAACATGATGCCTTCGGGCTTTGCAATGAAAGTAAGAACATCTTGTTTATTGAATAAGATTGACCAACTGTTTTTTTTAATTATTATATGATTTTAATGGAGAATTCCATATAAACCCTTGGTTCCTTGAAGTCCAGTGGGATGAACATCAACCAGACAATTTTACATGTTTTTTTTTCTATCCCAAAACTGATTTGATATTTATGTCAATATCAATACAAGATCTTCTCATTATTGTGATTTTCATTTTTTTCCCCACAAATCCCTTACCAGATGTGTATTTGTTTATTTATTAGTTGTGATGAAAGTGAATGTTTAACAACTTTCTCTGTAGTGTCGAAAACACCTGAAGACGCGGCGGTTGACCCAGGTTAAGCAGCTCGGGATTGACAGGATTGTTGACATCCAGTTTGGCTCAGATGAGGCTGCCTACCACCTGATTATCGAACTGTATGACAGGGTGAGAAAACATTGTGAGACGTGTATATTAACATCGTGTGCTGTTCAGATAATCTCAGCCCTGATCCAAACCATGACATTGACGCATGTCTGTGTGTTTGTGTATGTGTGTATTTTATGGTCTGTCCCTATTCATCTTCAGGGTAACATCATTCTTGCAGACCATGAGTACACCATCCTGAACCTGCTGCGGTTTCGTACAGCAGAGGCAGAAGACGTTAAAATGGCTGTGAGAGAGCGGTACCCTGTGGAGAGCGCCCGACCCCCTGAACCTCTCATCAGTTTAGAGCGGTGATGAGTTGATGAGTTTGTGGACCAAATGGACATCCATCAGAATTCAATAAATGTATATTATTCCTATATCAGAGAAAACTAATTCTCTCTTATTGCTTTTTTATGTAGACTCACTGAAATCCTCAGCAAAGCACAGAATGGAGACCAAGTGAAAAGGGTCCTGAACCCTCACCTTCGTAAGTAGCCAGGCAACCAGTTCTGAATTGTTCAACTAAAACAGATACATGTGAATTTCTCTTCAGTTTAAATGTCTTAAACTTCTTTTACCATGTCAATGAAACGACTGAACCGTGTTTTGTGTCCTTTCCAAACACCTCTCCAGCCTATGGAGCCACTCTGATAGAGCACAGTTTGATAGAGGCGGGACTGCCGGGCTCTGTCAAAGTTGACAGCCAAGTTGATGCTGCCCAAGGTATAGTAGAGCAGTTGGAGTAAAAGTTGTTGGCATATGGTTAATTGCAGTACCAGACCAGTGAAAGTAGTGGTTCTAGTTTTAGATTTTATGTTTTATTCATAAAAATTAAATACAGTATTTGATCTGGCTGCTTTTTCAGTTGCACCTAAAATCCTGGAAGCCCTGCAGATTGCAGAAACATATATGGAGAAAACTGAGAACTTCAGTGGCAAAGTAAGAGATCTTTCATAAGCGGCCTTTATTTTGAGGGAAAGTACTTTGGGATTCTGTAATAGATCTGTTATATTCACAAACTCTGCTTTGTTTAATTCAAGGGTTACATCATTCAAAAGAGTGAGAAGAAACCAAGCTTAACTCCTGGCAAACCCAGCGAAGAACTGCTCACGTATGTCCTGTTTTGTTTCACATGGGAGAATACTATACATACTTTTTTCAGCTAGTTATTTATATTATGGTTACTTCATTTACGTCAATGATGTCTACTTACAGATATGATGAATTCTACCCATTCCTCTTTGCCCAGCATGCAAATAGCCCCTATTTGGAGTTTGATACTTTTGACAAGGTAAACATTAGCATGGCTGCTTATTTGGTTTAATTTCTTGATGCCTTGTTTAGGAAAGAATGTTGGTCTTTTGTCCATTACAGTGTGAATTCACACTTTTTTGGAAGAATGTGATATGAATCCAATGTGATCTCCTCACTCAGGCAGTGGATGAGTTCTTTTCTAAGATGGAGAGTCAGAAGATTGACATGAAGGCCTTGCAGCAGGAGAAACAGGCTCTGAAGAAGTTGGAAAATGTTAAGAGGGACCACGAGCAGAGACTGGAGGCCTTGCACCAAGCACAGGTCAGCATTACTGGCAACTTTTAGCTTTGTCTGCTGTTAATGCTGCACACAATGGCTCCTGCTTTACCATATTTTTAATCAACTGATATTTAAAAGCCAATTTATCTCGACGTTGCTTGAAATACATATCCAAGAAATCTTGTCATGTGTGTTGCAGGAGGTGGACAGAATAAAGGGTGAACTGGTGGAGATGAACCTTCCTGTGGTGGAGAGGGCGCTGCAGGTGGTGCGCAGTGCACTGGCCAATCAGGTGGACTGGACTGAGATCGGCATTATCGTCAAAGAAGCTCAAGCTGCTGGAGACCCTGTGGCCTGCGCCATCAAGGAGCTGAAGCTGCAGACCAACCATATCACCATGCTTTTAAAGTGAGACCATCATTGACACAGAAACATAAGTACCACCGACCACTCTTGGCTCATGTGTGTCTTTTCTCTACTAGGAATCCATATATTTCTGAGGAAGACCAGGAGGCGGAAGAGAGAAAAGATGTGGTAGAGGAGAAAGGGAAGAAAAACAAAATTAAAGACAAAGGACAGAACAAGAAGTTGCAAAGGAACAAGCCCATGTTGGTGGATGTGGATCTTGGCCTGTCGGCTTATGCCAATGCCAAAAAGTAGGTTTACATGTAATCCATTAAACATAGAATTAAGCATTGTGTGGGGAATGTCACAAGTGTGTTTTTTTTTCTTCTTCTTTTTTTTTTTTTTTTTTTTTTTGTACAGCTGATGGAACTTGTCATTATGCTTTTTTAGGTACTATGACTACAAACGCAGTGCTGAAAAGAAGGAACATAAAACCATTGAAGCAGCAGATAAGGTAAGAAGGCTGTTTTATACTACACTCAGGTTTAAGGCAAGGAATGATGTAAGGAAAAGAGGCGGTGCCTTTTCTTTTGTTCATATGCATACTCAGCATTTATTGCAGTGTAAAGGTTATGGTGTCAAATTATTCTATGATCAGCGAGGTCTTTTAAAGTCAAAGCAAGGCCTGTATTTGTGTTTCCAGGGGACATTGCACCGTATAATCACTCAATTTATTGACACAAGACAGCTTTGCAGTTGACAAGTCATCATACTTTCATGATGTATTCATATACTGTTAAATGCTTTTTTCATGTCTTTCAAGGCTATGAAATCTGCAGAGAAAAAAACACAGAAAACACTAAAAGAGGTTCAAACTGTGACCACCATTCAGAAGGCCAGGAAAGTCTACTGGTAAGATGCACATTACCATATGTACCTATACATATTCCTATTTCAGTTCAGTATTTTTATTTTATATGTGACAAGCGGTCTTTCATTCTCTCAACCATTTCTCCCCTTTTGGCAGGTTTGAGAAGTTCTTATGGTTCATCAGCTCAGAGAATTATCTAGTTATTGCAGGAAGGGATCAGCAGCAGAACGAGATGATTGTCAAACGCTACCTCCGGGCAGGTAATGAATGAACTTCTATATACAAACACACACACACACACACACACACACACACACACACACACACACACACACACACTCTTACCTTAAAAAGTAAGCACCTTCAAAAGTGAGCTGGTTTATCCCCTCATGTGTACCTTTACTTTGTCAGGTGATATCTATGTTCACGCTGACCTCCATGGAGCGACTAGCTGCGTCATCAAAAACCCCTCAGGTAAACCATGTGGCTTCTCCGCTATTTGACCTAATTTTTTCACTTTTTGAAATACATTTCACTCATTTCTTTGTGTTTCTTTGCCCTTCTCTGCCTCTCCATCTTCCTGCTCCAGGTGATCCTATCCCTCCGCGTACGCTGACAGAAGCTGGCACTATGTCTGTGTGCTACAGTGCTGCTTGGGATGCCAAGATCATCACCAGTGCTTGGTGGGTTCATCATCATCAGGTGAGTCATCAATATTACGCACCTAAATTTGTTACCTTGTCATGTTTATATATATTTATTTGTATCTCCCACATACTGAATGCTGATTGTCCATTTTCCATTTTTTAACTTTATGGGACAATTTCTCTTCACCCATTCTAATGAGACAAAAAAACAAGGAATGATGTATTTTACTGCATTCTGTACTTTTTTGTAAGGTTGCTAGAGTTTGGGTTAAAACAAGGTAGCATATTTGCTGCTAACAAGCCAAGAGGCAAACTATATTTTGATATGTTTGCGGTTTATCATCATATTATCCTCATATTGTTACGTTCCTTGGCATGTTTCATACAAACAAATGGGCAACAAGACATTGCTCTATAAAAACTCCAGAGGGTAACTTTAACTTACACATACAAAGACATGGGGAAATAAAAATAAACTACGAGCAGCAAAATAATTAAATTGTGACATTGATGTAGCAGATATGTTGGCATTATTTATTATTAATTGGCGGTGTTATATCTATTATTTTTGTTCAGGTGTCTAAGACAGCTCCCACTGGAGAGTACCTGACCACTGGAAGTTTCATGATCAGAGGTATGACAGTAAAAATTTAAGGTGTATACATTTTGTAAGGCACCAGAGCCAAATATGAGAAGTGTAAGTGCTACGATGATGTCTGGCAGAGGACCTAACATTTGATTTATTTCTCTCCAGGAAAGAAAAACTTTCTGCCACCTTCTTACCTGATTATGGGCTTTGGATTCATCTTCAAGGTAAAATACCATCATGAGCTGTGAGGGCATTTTTAATTCTTTACCATCTTCAGACAATTAAGTTTCATGCTTGTCTCCGTGCAGGTTGATGAGGAGAGTGTGTTTCGGCACAGAGGGGAGAGAAAGGTGAAGACTGTAGAGGAGGACATGGAGGAGGTCTCGTCCAGAACTGCTGAGCTGTTAGAGGAGGGAGAGGAGCTGATAGGTAGCAGACACAAAATCACTGACTTCATTCACTGTGTATGTTACAACCACATTCAGGTGTTGTAACTGATTCTGTCGCCTTCGCAGGTGATGATAGCAGCAATGAAGATCAGGGAGAGGAGAGAGCAAGAGGAGAAGGAGAGATGGAAAAGAAGACTAAAAAGGTGGTTGTGGGGGATGATGGTGCGAGTGGAGAACTGGCCGCTGTTCCCGAGGAGGACAACATGGAGGGAGAGGAGGGTAGAGAGGAAGACAGCGGGGAGGAAGAGGAGATGAAGAATGAAGAAAGTGAAGAATTCAGCTTTCCAGATACAACCATCTCCCTCTCTCATTTACAGCCCAGCAGGTAATGCTACCACTGCTAGACAAACACTATCAGTGTCACATGACAATGAATAATACTTAATGAAATTGTCTCTTTATTTCTAGGAGTGCTCAGAACCCTGGATTCAAAAAGGAAGTGACCACTCAGGTAATTAGTTACCATCTTAGGCCACATAGATTACAGCAGTTTCATGTCAGTAAAAAGGTGTAACACTTCATACTAATGTTAATTCATTAATTTCTCTTCAGGCTGAGGTTGACTCACAGGCGAAGAAACACATGACGGCCAAGCAGAGAAGGTGAATGAATGGAATAAAATACTTACACTTAATCGTGTACTTCTTCCTGTTAAGCTCATACCACAAACTAAAGAGGCTTTCAGCAACAGGTAGTATTGAGACATTTGGTTGGTTTCTTTCCTTAACAAGCAGATGGAGAGGACAATATATTTAATGTATAAACATTTCATTCATTGATTTAATCCTCAGGTGCTTTTGTCTTTTGCCACTAGAGAAGAGAAGAAGAAAAAGCAGAAACAGGAAGGGTGTGACACTGAAGAGAAGACTGAGATTTCATCTGGTGGATCAGCAGTCGATCAGGGATCCAAAGGTGGAGGAGGCCCCTCACAGCAGCCACTGAAGAGAGGTCAAAGGGTAAGAGAGAAGTGTGAAGATAAGATGTTCTGCTCTTAGGACCAAATCTAAAACAAAGTAACACTACCTTCAACAATACGTGGAGACTAAAACATACAGAAAAAACAAATAAAACCTAGAATAAAGCAAAGTAATTTTACAAGGGATTAGGTGGCAAACAACACTGGTATGATTATTAAAATTCATAATATTTTTTATCACAAATTGCAAAATTGATGTTTACAGTATCAAATGCTGTAACAAAATATAAGAATTATTCAAGAAGACATGACTGAAATAACATCTCAAGTAAATTATATCTATGATATTCGATGGATCAATATTGAACCTCAACTCATCTGATACTTCAGTCTGTGTTGTGTGTTGAGTGTATGTCTTTCCTGTTGTCACTACAGAACAAGTTAAAGAAGATCAAAGAGAAGTACAAAGACCAGGATGAAGAGGACAGGGAGCTGATGATGCAGCTGCTCGGGGTGACGATGAATAAAAACAACACAGTCGTTACTATGTACTGCACAGTGACATTGCCATCACGCCATCTGCAAAATTTTTACTGCAGATCAGGTCTACACAGTTGTCACTGACACAATAAATAACAGTACAATTGCTTTTCTTCCTCAGTCAGCTGGTTCCACTAAGGAGGAGAAGGATAAGGGAAAGAAAGGAAAGAAAGGGAAGGGGAAAGACGAATCTGTCAGGAAACCAGCCTCTCAGAAACCACCCCAGAAACCTCGTAATGTGGCGACTGCAGCGAAGAAACCAGAGCAGACTGGAGGAGGGGAGGATAATGAGGAGAGACAGCCTGGAGAGGAGGGAGGTCCTGCTGAACAGGAGGACAAGGTACATGCCATACTTCAAAGATCCAAAACTGGTGTCTGAAATGTACTATTTGTCTGGTGGTTATCAAAGTTACCTGCCAAGAGAAAGTTTAAAATGTCCCTCCATTTCTTTTCAGTTGTGTTTTTTGTATATTAATTCAAAGTTTGTATATTAATTCAAAGTGACTTAAATGTATACATACATACTTTACATGTGCTTTGTATTGTATGTTTGTTCATCATCAATGCTGTCCTCTCTTTCAGGAAGATGATGTGGACCAGGACAACCCCGGAGCAGAGGTAGGTTCTAGTATAATAGTTCTGTAATAGAAATAAATCATTATTCCTTCTTTGATATATTTTTTTAATAATTCAAAGAATATTTTGCATTATGCATGTTAATTCTGCATCTTCATTTGAACCCACCAGTAAGTTTGCTACAGCATTGGTCTAACTGTGGTTTTCCTTTGTGCTGCCTCAGGAAGCAGAGAATCTGCTCACCTCTCTGACAGGCCAGCCTCATCCTGAAGATGTGCTGCTGTTTGCTGTGCCAGTCTGTGCTCCATACACTGCCCTTTCCAACCACAAGTACGTGCAATTGACCTTTTTGTGTGTAAGAGACAGACAAAGTGAAGAGTGCTCAGGCTAAATGAGTCATTTGTTTTCCACAGACATAAGGTGAAACTGACACCAGGTTCTCAGAAGAAAGGGAAAGGTAAGAATAGTGATCCATTTAAATTAATTATAAAGCCTTTACTTACTGTTTTTACAGTGAAAATTATTTAGAATTGATAGTAATGTTATTTTCTTTGTTCCTACCAGCTGCACGCACTGCAGTTTTAAGCTTTATGAAAGCCAAAGAGACGTCAACCAGAGAAAAAGACCTGTTCCGCAGTGTCAAGGTAAAGAAGTTTACTGCATTGTAGTTATCTGTTAAAAGTAGCTCTAAATTCTATTAAGTGTTTACAATCACTTGTGCTGAAATGATTGATTTGTAAATCGACATAATGGATTTACAATTAGAAAAATAATCTGCACTCTTGATAATCAAATAATTCAGTTACTTGAATTAATTATTTTCTCCATCTTATTAAATTTAAGGATTTGCTGCTTTTCTGTTTTACAATTTTATGTTGAATATCTGTGGGGTGTGGACGTAATAAACACGTTGAAGTCACTTTCGGCTCTGGGAAGTTGTGTTGGGCATTTTTTACTATTTTCTGACAATTTATAGACTAAACAAAGCATTGTAAAAAATATTTGACAGATTAATCTGTAATAATCATCATTAGTTGCAGCCATAATCATATGGTAGTTTGGTTTTCTTGATGCTACAATTCAAACTATGTCCCCTCTAATATCATCCTGTGTTGCAGGATACTGATCTATCCAGAAACATGCCAGGCAAAGTTAAAGTGTCTGCACCAAACCTACTGGCTGCCAAGAAGAAATAAGAGACGAGTGAACACCGACCTGGCAAGAAGTGTGGAATTGCAGTATTCAACACAGAACTGCAGTTCAGTGGGACTCTGCCAACTACTTTTCAAACTGTTATAGGTTAAGATCTGATCGTTACAGTACAGTGTTCCTGTTTGGAAATGAATAATTTTATTCTAAAGATTGTATTTGCTGACCAACAATTTGTTTGAAATGAAAACATGTAAATTAACAAAGCTGAA
The DNA here is from genome assembly GCF_020085105.1 of Siniperca chuatsi. Taxonomy (NCBI): domain Eukaryota; kingdom Metazoa; phylum Chordata; class Actinopteri; order Centrarchiformes; family Sinipercidae; genus Siniperca; species Siniperca chuatsi. The sequence goes on from NC_058056.1 coordinate 17,759,823, forward strand.
CAGAACACAGTTTATAGTATATGTTTATTCTTTGAGTACAAAGTAACAGTATGCATTGTATTCTACAATAAAAAACACCAAGGGAACATTGTGCAAACCAGGCAAATACAAACAAAGCCCTACTGACATTAGGCATTTCAGTGCAATGTGGCTCAACATCCAATACACTCGTAGTACTTTTAAGTAATTGATTAAATAAAATTTAAATGCTACAGGAGCCACACAATTTAAAAGGCTTTAAAAGCCTTTTTCAGAACAAAGAACCCACATATTTCCTGACAAATATATATAAATAAAAACTAAAAATTAACATTTCTGTGGCTTCAGAGTAGATAGTCTTGCGTAACAAAGCACTAGTTTTAGGTCTGTGAAAACAGACTCCCTAAAAAAAAAAATCTGCACTGTTAAAGCAAACCTGCTTCAGCCTTGCACCACTGCATTTAGTGTTAAGACATTAGACACATTTTAAGTTGGTTCGATTTTTGAGGAAGAACAGTGAAAACCACAATTTCCACGACTGGTGACTGGCGTATGTGTTTGAAGGACCAGAACTGCCCTCGACTCTTGGGTATACCTACAGGATGCACTATAATCTTGTGGAGGAAAGGGAGTTTGTGAAAACACAAAGCCGAAGTCCTGCCCTCTTGTCACGCAAAATTTTTTCCCACTCGCCTCAATAACACAATGAGTGAAAATACATAGGGTTTCTTTCAGTGGTCTTCCTGAAAAGCTGAAACATGAGTAAGGTTTTCTGTCCATATTTCTAGCTGAACAGGTATCTCCTACTGCACTGGCTAGTACAATCTTAACACCTTATTTTCAAAGATAAAATAATGATTCTTTTATTAGCATTAGTCAACAAAACCTCCCTGGACACATAAGTACGGTCATAGCCTCACTGTACTTGCAGTTACTAAATGCTGACAAAAATAACTTATCTTTATCGTATTTTCTCTTCGATCCATTTATCGCAGAAACAAAACCATGATATTATATTTTAGCTTTTGAGAAGGAGTAAAGTCGTCCAGAAAAATTACATTGAGCAAAGAAAGCTGAACAAAAACTGACCTGAAACTGCTACTCCACTAACGGTTCTACTATCTTTGCAAGAGTTTGACGTATAAGATAAACAGAAAAGGTTAATGAAGAGCTTTGAAGATCGCCTGTGCGCCACTCAGGACCCATTTCCAACAGTTCCACAGCTGTTCACTATTGCTTAGAGATTTTTAATGTATGCAAGTGTCCACATACATTAAACTAATGCTCCAATAGGACTACCTGCTTTGAGAGTGACACTCATCCCGTCCATACATACATATATATTCTCCTGTAATCCTCCAGACTAGACTGATGGCTTCCTCTTAGCTTAGGAGCCCAGTGTGTTGACGCGTGCCATTCTCTGTTTGAGGCTGTGCAGGAGGTGTTTAGGCAAGCAATCCCAGTAACTAGACAAACGCTCCCTGTGCTGCAGGACGGCCTCCATACAGAACCTGGAGAGTGGGGACAGGCAAATATGAGCACAAAATAATAAAAAAAAGAGAAATTTCAGTTTCAGGTGTAAAATAAGTCCTAATTGTAGAGCATCGTCCTTTGCTTCTGCACATACTCACCGAACTAGTGATTTGGGCTGCACGTTGAAAACCAGTAATTCATTGCTGTGAGCCTGTCAAGAAAATAAATAAATTTAAAAAAAGGTCAAATTAGGTAGAAAATCTTTTAATTTGTAAAAAAAAGTATGTTATATTAAAATATGACTTGCAGCTTACAGCTCTGTGATGAGACAACAGGTTGTTTGCACACCCTCCAAACACAAACACCTCCCCATCAGGACCAGAGCATGCTGTGTGCCACAGTCTGAAATACACAGCACAGTGTCAAGAACTGGTTACATAACAGTATCTTCGCTCAACATTTTCACAAACACACCCAAATGAGTGGTCATCCCCCAGAGTCATTTAGCTGAAACAATCTACAAGCACACAAATATTAGTGTTCCCAGTAAGATAAAATCATTACCTTGGTCTCTCTGTGTGACTGTGTTTGAAAGGCTGCCATTCATTTTTGCTCACATAGTACAGCCAAGCATCACCTGAAAAACACAGATGATACCTTCTTCAGACCAGCGATCATTTGGGGTGGCCAGGATTTATTTGCTACTCCAGAACAAGTGTCAGACTCACTCAGTGTCTCTCTGTCGGTGGTGAAACCTCCGAATAAGAAGATGTGGTCTGGTGACACAGGAGTGAAGGAGTGCCAAGACCGGCCCACAGGACCCTGCTGGGGAACGCTCCTACAACAAGCGGGGGAGGGTCAGAGGGGAACATTAGAGCATAAAGAACACAAGTGAGAGAATGCTGAAGGGTTGGCACATTACAATAAGAAAAGTGGAAGAAAGATGGTTAATTTTTGACAAATGTTTGAAGATAATATTGGGCATCATTCCCCTCCTGTCATTCTGTGGTGAGGCCTATGTCAATGAAAAGAACAACACTTACATTTCATGCCACTCCCATGTGTCCAGGTCAATGTAGTATAGGTCATTCAGTCTGTAGTTCTGTGGACCAAAGGACATGGAGATGGGAGTTGGAATTAGACAACAGAAGAGATGCACAAATTATTCATTTTACAGTATTGCATTATTTGCAAATCTGTGTCTATCTATACTTTTGAACAGGTAGGCAATATTAAAACACACCCTCCTCTTAAATTCTTAGTTTTATTTTCCTTACCTTGTATCGTCCCCCAAACACATAACCTCTGTTACCAACTGTGGCACAGGCATGAGCTGCTCTGGGTGATGGGGTGTTCCCCTACAGGCCATACCAACAAAGAGAAAATAGATATCAATTAATTTTCAGTGTTTATTCCTAATATTCCTAAAGACAGCATTTCTGAAAATAAAAAAAACAACAACATGCACATACATGTTTTTTAAATTTTTTTAGTGTGTGTGATTAAGTTGTGTGAGGTGAGATTGGTAGTGTCTGTGCATGTGTGTACCGTGGTGATGGGCTGGCTCCATGTAGATGTCTCCAGGTCCAGGATATGGATGTGGTTGTTCCAGCCTCGCCCAGGGCTGTCCCACTGCAGCAGCAAAAATAAATACATTTTAAAAAATCTAATGTTACACAAGTATCTTTATAGACACTCCAGTTTTTTGTACACCTTGCTATGAAAGAGAGAGATTTTCTTTTAAATTAATGAAATTTAGAAATATACACTGATTAAAAGATGCAACACTTGAAGTCAGAGTTCCTCATGTGGAGAGGATTTTTGTTTACAGACCACAAGTGAAGATGATTCATCATATTCAAAAGTCCCTTGATGAGGTCCTTGTGCAGTGTAGCCGTATCCCCCAAAGAATATAAGTCTGTGGAAACAATATCAGACAAAGCTCACTTAAAATATATCTCCCAAGATAACAATCTGTTACTCTTATAAATCTATTATTGTGTATTAACCACCCATGGTTAACATGATCACATGGCTGAAACTCAATTCTTAATGGCCACATTAAAATGTCCTGAGGTGTGCCAGATGTTTAACATTTAATGTCTTTCAACACTCAAGAAACCTAGTTGCAGTTCATTTATGACACTTTGTGGCAAAAAGACATTTCATTGTTGTGTCTGCAGGCTAAAAGACAAAACTGACTTGACTTTTAGTGGAAGTTTGTAAATAGTTTTTTTATTTAAATCAAATTTTTGTGTCAAAAGATTCTTGTCTTTGCTATAGTCATAATTATATAATCATCCCTCACCTGTTCTTCTGAACCCAGCACCCTAGCTTGTCCTTGCAGGATGGAGGGAGTCCTTTAAGATCCCTCATTTCCTCCCAAATGAGGCTGGAAGCTCTCAGAGGCAGGCGGTAGATCTGCAAAGCACAGGCACAGAATACAGTTCAGAAAGATAATCACAAAGAGCAGGCTGACCCGCCTCAAGGTCTTATGTTTAAACATGATGCACTCATTTGGAAAAAAATGAAACAACAACAAAAAACAGAGGATGTTAAGAAATTAGCTGAATGTAACACACAAACTGTACCCTGTTTGTGTTTCCCCTGGCGTGATGACCTCCAAATAGGTAGAGGACTCCATCAACACAAACCCCACAGCTGCCTGACATGGATGTGTGCAGGTTACCTCCGGCTAAATGCTTTGTCCTGTGAACATTCAGGTTTTTTTAAATTTATTTGTCTACAAATGACATAAATATAGTGTATGCAAATTAAATGTAACAGCTATTACCATACTCCTGACTCCATGTTGTATGTCCAGATCTCATTTCTCGGCAGATACAAGTCATAGAATCCGTGGTTTTGAGCATTCTTGTACAGAGGGGGAATAAAATGTCATTTAAATATGCTAACTGTGGGAAAATGTTCATACATAATGAAAATGCAGATGTAGGACATACATCTAATAAACTCCTTACCTTGTATCCACCCCACACATACATGATGTTTCTGTCAACCACTGCTATATGACCACTGCGCTCAGCTGGGGTATCCAACTCAAATGATTCAGCTGCTTCAGTGTCCAAGGGCTGTTCATCCTCCTCCACCTCCTCCTCCTCCTCCTCATCTTCCTCGTCCTCATCCATATCGTCATTTACCATCCAAGCAAACAGTCTGTCATCTTCATCTCTGTCTGAGTCATTGTCATCCTCTCCGGCTGGCAGATCTCCAATGTCTTCCTCCATCTCTGCCATTCTCTCTGCCATGTCTCTCTTGTCTCCTAGCAGGGCAAGAAGCGAGAGAGAGAAATCATCTAGGTTAGCTGCTAATAGGATTATTCGATTAACTGATTATTACCAATAATCTAAAAGTAGGCCAACAGAAAACGACCAACATCCAAAACACTGGATGTCAGGAAATGACAAGAGATTTTTCAGCCATATATAAGAGACAACAACATCGGCATGTTCTCTCTGTGTAAGGTATCGAGTTTTTACTGATCAATACCTTAAACTTTTTAGTCCACGTCACTTTGTTAGCAATAATTCAGCTAGCATAACTATAATTCAGGGCAACGGACCAGATAACGTTAGCTGGCAGCACGATTACTGTTGACCTACTTTGCTAGCTTAACTATTTAGGTTACTAAATGAACGTTAGCTGTTAGCTTAGCCTTTGTCTTAGATAGAAGACTAACCGAAAGCCCAAGTTAACGGATATATTTGGTAAAATGCCCTAAACTATTTGGCTAGCAACAACCTAACGAGCACTTAACAGCTGTTCGTCAGTTAATTAACGTTAGCTACACAACGTTTGTGAACTTGAAAATTCAAAACACTCGAACAATTTGTTGTAAGAAAGGTTCTAAAGCTAACCTACATGCAAGTGCAGCTCTCGGTAAAATGTATTTACACCTGTCGTTACCTTACCTTCTCAGACGTTTGTTTTTCCTGCAAATTTCAAAAGCAGTACATTTATGTGAGGTCATCACAAGCATTCTGGGGGCACGACCGGAAGTTGTCGACTTCTTAAATCTGCCATCTTGATAAGGTCGGAATAAAACAGTAGAGTAGACCATCAACTCGGCACATACCTATTTTTATGTTCTGTTCGGTGGTTTTAAATACCTTGCAGGCTGTCAGCTCTCATTTAAAAACAAGCATACAGTTAAGTTATCCATGGAGTCCCAAAATACTTTAAAACTTTAAAAATACTTGTCAGAATTGTCTAAAGTCAGTCTTTACTTGTTTAACCCCTTTCATTAACAAGTTTATATACACAGCAACAGTCCATTGCTTGCAAATATGAAGAATCAAAATCTTAATTTGGCATTCAAATCATCAGTCTATTATGACTTCAATTTCATTCAAAAACTCTAGTCAAGCCTTGCTTGTCTTCTAGGCAGATTGCTCAAACTAAGGTTGACTATTGTGCATACAAAAAGATGTCAGGATGTTCAGTACGAAGAATAAAACTTTTATTATTCATGACAGAACATACATACAAAATAAAACACTACAGTGGTTTGATTACTAATCCATTTTAAGCATAAACTATCATACAAAGGCAATGTACAAAACTTTTGAAACAGATCCACTTCTAAATCCATGTTTTCTTTAGAGTCCTTGAAGTTTGCTGTGAACACATAAGAACACAACTGATTAGTACGAACATTAGTGATGGTTGAAACTACAGTTATCTGCAGTTAATAACGTGAAGAGAATAGTGAAACTTCAAGAACACATCCCACCTATCCTCGACAGTTCTGTTGGATGGGTAGTACACCTTAAATGTGAAGCCACTTCTTGGGAATGAGCCCTGTAGAAATAAATTATTGACAAAATGATATTAGTGACAAATACCACGAGTCCACACTGAGACCATAAGATATAACTTTTTTAACACTTTTATTGTCAAAGGATAAGGTTTCTTCTGTTTCTTACTGGGTTGACACAGAGGCAGTCTGTGTTTGTGATGCTGAAGGGGTCATATTTGTCTGCGAAGACAATGACATCAGGGACCGGGTAGACACGCAGGGCGTAGTCGTACGCCCAGAACACAGGACTGACATACAGAGGCAGTGGAGTCAAGTGACCCTGGGATAGGATGGTCTTAACAAACTGGGGAGAAAGAAAAAACATATTTGCAGCAACAACTCATTGCTTAAGGAGCACTTACAGTAGAACGAATAACTAACACTTAAAATACGATGTACAAAAGGCAAATAAAACCTTAGACAACACAACTACTGATAACTGAATGTCTGTTTGATGAGATAAATTTCACTTCAAGTATGAGGGTTTGTTCAGAGAAGCTGAAACTCACATGGTTTGGAATGTCGAGATTGTTATTGGGCAACCGGACGCAGTTCCTGCACATCTTGTTGACCAGGTCTTCTCTGATGATGACGATCTCCTGGCTGCAGTACTGGATCCTGACAGGAAAATACATGGCAGGTCACTTTTTAGTTTCTAAGAACAGAAATACGGCCAAAATGTCAAGAGTCCTCAAAGGCTTACAAACCAAGCCCTTGGACACCAAAACCCTCATCACTCTACATAACAAATATTTTGACATTAAATAAATAATAATTAATTAAATAATTAAATTACCTGCATGGGTTAGTAGTGAACACGGAAAATGGCACCCTCTGTCTGAACTCCTCTGTAATGTGATCTGCCAAGGGAGGCCTAAGGGAAACGTATTTATCCATATTTGCATCCAAACCACTGAACAAAACTCACATAATGCTGTTAAAAGCTTACCTTGGCAGGATGGTGCCTGGACCAGGGTCTTCAGGGCCAGGAACAAACAAAAAGCGACTACTGCAGGTGTAGGATGAAGATGTTTAAATCAAACATATTGAAACTTGAATAGTTAAGAATCGAGCAGAGCAGACTCGAGTAACAACTCCATCAGATCCTACCTGCTGTGAATGCTGGGGTATGCACATATAGCATCCGCAAGAGCCTTCAATGACTCTAAAAAGAAAAAAATTAGATTCTGAAATGCTGTCTATTTATCCCTATATTACACACAGAAGTCTTAAAATCTACATTAGGTTATGACTGACGAGGACCCAAAAGTCTCACCTTTGAGTGATTTGATCTGTGTTTTTCCATACGGGGCAGAAGAGAAGTTACCACACAAAATGAAACAGGTGGGAGGCATCGAAGCATAGCCTGTAAGAAAAAGCAAAGTGAAGCTAAATTTGATAGGTGCCTTATAAAGTGCAGATTCTTGACCTGTAAAGTCTAAGACTCTGATGCAATACCAGACCTGAGAACATGAGGTTGAGCTTTTCCATCACTTCAACGTTGTCCAGCCACACATCAGAAACAATTACAAACATGGCGTCCTCATTCTCCTCCTCCACCTGCTTCAGCTTGGCTGAAGCCTTCACCGAAGTGGTGGATGGACCACCAAAGAAGTTCATATTGCCGTAGTATGCCCTGGCAATAAAGCAAGGATCACATAGTGAGGGTGCAGGAAGAGTATCTATGGAGCTCATAGATTAATTCGGGATTCACCTGAAGATACTAAAAACTCAGTTGAAAAACTCACTCACTCAACAAAATATAGTGGTGCTTGTGGACCCTGTCAGTGACTTACTGTTCTTTCATATGAAGCTGTTTCCTTTAAATAACATTTCTACAAGAGTTAAGTATCCTGTAAAAAGGTAACTTAATGCTAAATTTAAACCTGAAATGCATAATATTTTTAATTAATATATCATACTGTGGTTGGAGACAGTCTCCATACTCTGCTATTGAGAAATGTTGATCATGTTTGTCAGTTTGTGCCTGTCTGGTTCAAATGGCAAAGATGTCTGACTTCATCACTTAAGCAAATATTTGGCAATGACATTTTCGCTGCATAGCAGCAACGTGAAACGACGTGTCCCAGATGTGACACTGGTTTCTCCTTCACCTTTGCTGTAATTTTAACATTTGAAAAGCTACAGACTTACCCCAATATCTAATGTCAGGTTGCACATATCACTACACTGACAGCTCACTACTTTAACTTGCAATCAAAGTTTGTCTGAACACTTTCCTTTCAATCCACTGACCTTGTGGTTGATGACGACTCTGTTGGTGGAAACCCGAAGCCATTGACGTGGAACACTGAGTCATCGTACCAACCTAAAGGACAAAGGGCAAAAATTTACTTCTAATAATGTATGTAATAATACCTTTTATTGTTTTAATCTTATTGCATATTTGTCTCTTTACTGTTATCTTACCCTCTGCCAGTACAAAGCAGGATTCTGTGTACAGGCCATTATGAAACTGGTGAGAATCCAGTCAAGGAATACATCTATTTTAAAAGCAACAAAATATTATAATATAAAGTAGTTTTTGTTGACAAGCTCCAACAAATGTATATGACATATGGTATATATAAACATATAAAAGGATATTGCTTTGGACATGTCCAGCTGTACTGTTCCACTTGGGTCTTCTAGGTAAAATTTGCCCTTAAAAAAATTAAGAAAGGTTTCAAAAACTAGATGGAAATATACACTGTACTGAAAAACAGACCAACAACTTTTCATCACTAACTCACCTCTTTCAGTTGTGTGACCATCCCTAGTACAATCACCTCTCCCAGTTTAGCTGTGCTACCAAGCAGTGCTTCAATTGTCTTTAGCTAGAAAAGACAAATCACAAAACAAAGAAGATAAAACGAACTGTTAGTCAAATACAAAACAGTACTATGTGTTTCATTTTCAATCTCCAACTATTAAAGCAGCTCAATACTGATGAGTGTTATGTCTCAAGTAAAAAAAATACCTTGGTGGTCATTAGATTTGTTACCTGAAATTTGTTTTGACCCTCTTCAACGGCAGCTCCTATTGCAGGTGGGGTGAAGAGCTCATGCCGATGAGTACGCTACAAAAAACATGTCTGTATAAATACAACATGCAAGCTACATATACTGGAAATTGCAGTAAAGAGAGTGGGTCAGTTCCCCAGTCTGAAAATTCAATAATGAACAGAGTTCACTGACCTGTTGTAAGATGGTGTAACGCTCCCTGAAGAGTTCAGCTTTGTCTTTGGCCAAACCACACAGACTGGGGGCTGGATGGCTCGTCATACTAATGCTGAAAAAAAAAAAAAGGGGGAGCCAAAACAATACCTTTAAAAACTTTGCCTGCAAGCAACAGTAGAATTGCAGGTATTACAGTACATGTGTAGTGTATAAAAGTAGTATAGTGTATATAAGTGTATAAACTAGGCCTAACACCAGCAGCAAAAAAAACATGAACGAGAAGGAAACCGTCCCTTTACTCACGGTACAAATTTCTTCCGCTCCACACTGTAAATGTATCTGGGCACATCAAAGGCTCCAATGATGTTGAAAACATTATCTCTGGAAGAGAGTTAAACTGTTATTAGTAAGATTTTCTACAGGACAATAAATCTGATAACACTGGATATTAATGCATACTACTGTCTCATATTTCACTAAATAACTTGTGTCATGATTAAATATCATGAAGATAAATATCATTAAAAAGATCAAGTCAAAAGTTAACTTGGGTTAACCTTAAAACTAATATGGCAATGGACTTATTCTTATTATAAATGAATCGATTCATCATTTTAGTCATTTATCAATACAATTACAAAACATTTGCTGTGCATGTTATTACAAATGTTTAGTGCTGGTAGTGCCCAAAAACTTGCAAGGAGCATCTGTCAATATTTTAAACATTTTATTGACTAAATGAGTAATTGGTTAATCAAAATAATACAAAAAAAACACTTACATGGTTTCATCACAAGACTGAGTGCAATCCTGTACAGCACTTTCCACCACAGAGAGCTCTATCATACTAGAGGACACTGTTGAAAAACACAACCTTTACACATTAAGTGCTGCACACAGCAGATTATGCACTAAACACACTGTGATCTGTAGTGACTGGTAGTACTCTACTTACACGGTTGCTTTTCCACTGCATCCAGGACCCTTTCAATAACATCATCCAGTTCAGAGGGATTGACGGACTCCAGCACCTCCACAAGGTATCTGCTGGCTTCACTGGAGCACAAAACAACAAGAAAACTTGCATATGTTGTTGTTTCTGTTTCTTTCTCTTGACTGCTGGTAGAAAACGCTAAATTTCCTCAAGAAAATGTATGTGTGCTTGCTTCAATTGAAACATTTCACTGGAAACATTTGAAACTTTGCAAATTTCTTAACATTTTGTTTATTTTTGGAGCTTTATAAACAATATAAACAGGTTGAAATGTTTTAATAGTATTTATTTTTGCTTGTTAAGATATTATACAATAGTTGCAATTGAAGATGGAGCACTTAAGGAGTTGAAGAGTCAGTTGAAACACCGAAAGGATTTGAAGTGTCACCTTAAGTCTAAGCATTGAAAGGAGTTGAGGTGTCAGATGAAGTGTATGTGATGAAAGCAGTTGAGGTTCCCCTGCAACCAGGTGATGTTTCAGTTAAAGTGCTAAAAATAGTAATAGTGGGTTAAAGTTGAATATGCTGCAAGCATTTAAGCAAAGAGTGCAAGATTAAAAGCAGTTGAAATATTAGTTGAATTGTAAAAGCAGAGAGCTAAGTTGTTTAGTTGTTGTTAAGTGTAAGGCGATAAAAGGTACCACGGGGTACAAAAAAATTAAGAAAACATGAAAATCTACACAAACCACAGCCTGCACCATGTTATTATTGCTTAGCCTATTTCGTCCGCGTCCAGTGTCTCGAGGTGACACATGTATTGTATTAGCTCAATTGCAGCACGAATGGCAACGTTACAACATTAGCAAAAAAATAAAATAACAACGTTTAACCATTATTAAAATACATACGGCCGTAGTATAAGTCCCCGCATCTTGAAACCACTGGACACTTTCGTCTTTATTTTGCGAACAACATCCATGGTTGTTACTGTCCAACTCAAGACTTGGCGCTAAATGTCAACTTCCGTATGTGTTGCATCACTTCCGCTGAGGAAACCCGCACAAAAATAAAGAAAAGCTGCACTGACCCAAACAATTTTTTTACAATCCATAACATTTTTAGCTTAAATTACTTGACCCCTTAAGCCTTTTCGTTTCCTCCTAAATGTTATTTTTGTCCTTAGGAGCTTCCTACCCGCATTATCCTTGTACCTAATGTAATGTAATGTAATGCCCTAGCACTATTTTCCAAGTTTTATTCTTATAAATGCATACATGTTTCTGTATTTTGAGTTTATATTTGCTTTCAATAAAGTTAACAAATATTATTATTATTATCATTATTATTGTTATTATTTACTTAGCGTATTGTATAGGAATAGCAACAATAACTTTCAGCTGCCAACCCTGGTCGTTTAAGGGGATTTTATTTTGATAAGAAAAGAAGACCGGAAGTTATTTAAACATTTTCTGGTTGTTTTGACACAGGTAGGATGTCAGAGAAGGTGCATTCCGGTGTTTATTTCATGTGTAGGCTGCACGATGTTATAGATTTAACAACACGACAAAGACCAAGTAAGTGTACTGTAGCCCGTGAATAGTTTTTATTTAAAAAAAAAAACTATTTAGTCGTGTTTTGGTGAATTTTTGTGTTTTGAAACATGCCTGCTCTTTTACATATTTTGATAAACATTCAATTGCCAGTTTACTAGGTACACAAAGCTAAATTTAACCCAGTCTTAACACAGCCCTGAAATAAATCCGACCTTCATGAAGGTTATAATGTTCAATTTTTGTTGAAACTCTTTTGGAGAGGTGTTGATTCAACTGTATGATCTTTTTGGAGGATGTAGTGATGTTCTCAGTATAACACAATACAATTCAGCAGCACCACAAACCACATCCTTCAACAAAACTGAACATTGTAGCCTTCATGAAGGTAGGATTTATTGCAGGGCTGCATTAGTTTTAAATAGGTGTGGTTTAAATAGGTGTACCTAATAAACTGGCAACTAACAAACATGTTGTATTCTCTACAGTCAGTTGCTGGCGAAGACCTCTATCTACCCAGGGATGAAATCTGGGTGTATGACTTAGAGTGAGGTGTATGGTAAGAATAATGAATGAGTTTAAATTCAAAATAGACATGCTTGTGGTCAAAACAAAGAAGAGAAAGGTGTGTGTTTTTCTCATCTCTCTCTATTTCTGGTGATTTTCATTCTTTTCTGACAAAATAAGACGGTGTAGTCCCTCATTTTCTGACAAAGTTGCACTTTATTTGCAATGATATGTACTTGCTCTGAACTGTCTTGTTGTTGCTGCAAGCTATGTCATTAGTGGCCTTGAGTTGTTTAACCCATTTTTACTTATTCTGAAGGAAACTGTTCAACATGGCAGTGGAAGTGCCGCCTAACATGTCTGGGATCTGCGGCTGCTCCCTGAATGGACACATGTACATATTTGGAGGTTATGGTGACAGTGGAAAGACCAATCAGGTGAGACTGACATTAGTGATCACACTGACACGTGATCACATATACTACATGGCTTTGGTAAACGTGACAGATTTAATGGTGTGGGCACACTGCTCCATCACTGAATGGATTTGTTTTAAAAAAGTTGTACTGAGCAGCAAGGATGGCACCATAAAAATATCTCATAATCTCATGTCTGTAGCAATTGTGTAATCCCACTCTTGACAACGAGCTAACGAGACAAAAATCTCTTACAGTATTGTCACACTTTTAATTCTCAGAGCATGGTACATAAGACAAAGGTTAGTTTGTGATGTGCACTAGAGATCTTTGTTGCATGTTTCCAACCCCCTGTTTGTCTCAACTGGCACCTATCAAACAAAGGCAAAATACCAAAAAACAAAGCAAAACAACAAATACTGATAATTAATTTTTATTCAATATTTCCCAGGATCATCTACCAGGATGAGTGACATGCACTGCCTGGACCTTGAATCATGAACGTGGTCAGAAATGTATGTATGTTTTTGGGTGGGAGGAGGGGGACTTTTTATTTCACTTTTCATTTTACAGAAAAAAACATTCCCTGACATAGGACCTCATAACTTAAATAAAGAAATACAGTAGAGCAAGGTCTGTTACATAGGAACATAAAAATGGCAATTTATTGGCATTTAATGGTTTATTTCATAATGGGTTATTGATTAAGACAACACATGGTCTCCATGTAGTGGATTTTATTTTGACAAGAGAAAGGGACAGGAAGTTGTATTTTATTTTGTAGCTATTGTGACACAGCTAATGGGACAGGACGAGCCATTTTTTCCTGCTATGTTTTTGGTGTTCATAACATGAGAAAAAACTATACGACAACTGAAAGTGTACTGTAGCCTGTGAGTATGTTTAAAGGTGTTTTTATTGACACATTTGTTTAAAATATTTCCATATTGTGGACACCGTTTGTTATTCGTTTTACCTGCCACTATGTAACGTTAGCCCTCCCAGTAACGTTACGTAGACTTCCAGTTTTGTACAAATACCATATAATTCACAGTTAAAAAAAAATCGTAAATCGATAACAACACGAGGATATTGAAAGCCTGTTTGTGACAGCTCGCATTTATGTGTTACTTCCCTTATTATAAACCTTATTATTATAACTGCAGCTGAGAAGGTAGCCTAGGTGACACTTTTAGACAGATTTCATAATTTTAGGCTCAAAGGCAGCTGCTTGCTTTTCTATTTACAGCAGCCAGTCATGGATTCCGCATTTGAGAGGCACTGCTCGGAGCTGGTGGCCCGGGAGAGGAGCGGACACACGGCTGTGGTGGAGGAAAACCTGCTGTATGTGTGGGGAGGTTACATGGTGAGAAAAACAAGCAAACAAACCTCCCAAAGCGAATTTAACGTGTTAACCAGTTTTCTTAAGACCAGTTTGCTTAAGTAGCTACTAGCTAAAGTAATCTTGAGGTATTTGTACTGGCTTTTTATTTTTTTACTTTACCGATTTAAAATTTTACTGCTAAACACATGATGAGCTTGTGAAATATGATCCATGGTTACAGATAAAACTACCAAAAAGTACATAAACCGACCAGCATTAAGATGTTGCTTCCATGTTAGTGCATTACTAATAATACATCAGTACTAATACAGTAACAGAATATATTATACTTTAACACTGTAATGTACGGACCCCCCTAAAGGTCACAGCGAGAATTTTTTCAGCAAGGACTGGCTCAAATAGTGGCAGCGGCAGCTAGCCGTGGCTGTTTGTGGCACCTGCCGCTGACCTAATGCTGTTTGTGGCACCTGCCACTGACCTAATGCTGTTTGTGGTACCTGCCACTGACCTAATGCTGTTTGTGGTACCTTCCAATACAAATAGACATATAGGTCAGGAGGAATGGAAGAAGAAAAGTATTGTGAGGGAACACAACATATTGCAAGGATATTGCGTGAGAATGCAAAAGTTGTCCTCAAAAAAATTCTTGCTGTGACCTTTAGGGGGCTCCGTAGTAATGAGCCATTGTGCATAACAAGCACTTTCAGTTTTCAGATACTTTACATTCAGCAGACAATACTTTGATACTCTGATGTTTTAAATGTAGAACTTTTACTTACTTACAGAGTATTTATACAATGTGGTATTTCTACTTTTACCTAAGTAAAGGATGTGACTACTTCTTCCACCACCGTTTACACAGCACCAATACACACACACTATGAAAAATTTATAACAAATATGTACATAAATAAACTAAACTGAGCAAACCATCAGTCCGCATGCTAGTATGCTTTAGATTATTTTTAAAACTATGTTTGAAATTGTGTAAAAAATCGGCCAAAAATTTATTTGAATATAATTATAAAAGTATTGCTGGCTTTCGGAAACTTACCTGAAAAGTTTCGATTGACAGAATGAACACATTTTCAGAATTTTACTAACATGCTTTTGCATTGGACATAATTGTTTTCTTTAAGATTAATGATATCTTTCCATAGCAGTGACAGACTCTAGATTTATAGAAACTAGACATATTTATTTCATAGTAATAGACATGTTGTATTCTCTACAGTCGATTGCTGATGATGAAGTTTTCCTACCCAATGATGAAATCTGGGTATATGACTTAGAACGAGGTGTATGGTAAGAAAATAATATATAAATTTCAAATATGCTTGTTTGTGGTCAAAACAAATAAATGGTAGTGCATGTTTTCCCATAATATTCACACATTCTTTCTTAATTTCTCTTCCGCTTTCTTTCTTACGTTTTTGACACAGTCCAGTCATGTCACATCCATCCAGTGTTTGGATTGATAAGCACTTCCCTGGAGCTTTCTGCTGTCTTGTCGTTGTTGTAAAATGTGTCATGACATAAGTAAATGTGAGTAGTTTATCCACATTCTTTTAAAACTTTCTTTTGAAGGGAAGTGTTTCACATGACAGGGGAAGTCCCTCCCTCTATGTCTGGGACCTGCGGCTGCTTCCTGAACAGACACATGTATATATTTGGAGGTTGTGATGACAATGGACAGACCAATCAGGTGAGGCTGATAACTGAAGCTCCATACCGTTCATGACACCTTAATTATGGTTTACTTCACATAAACTACATATTTTTCTAATTTATTTTCATGTGGTCAAATAACTATGAACATTCCAATTTTTAAACACCAAAATATGTGTAAAATCTCCTGTAAGGGTGTGGGCACACTGATCCTGAGGAGTTTTTGTTGTTTGTCTCTGTTTTTTTAATAAAATGTCACCCTGGCAGCAACAAAAAATACCTCCTCAGATCTACTGGCCAAGCGAATGCTGACAATTCTGAAACATTTCCACCAATTGCAAAAAATTTTACCTCTCTACATTTTTCTGCCCATCAAAATGGACTCTGACAAAGGCAGATGCATCAGCAGCCACGTACAAAAAAATGGACATTCCTCATGAAAAACAACTAACAAATATGAATGAATGGACACAATGGATCAGTGTGAACACACCCAAAGTTCACAGCTTAGACTGAGCAAAGTTGACATGAAGAAGTGATCAGTGTTTGACTTCAAACAGATCTATTGTGTCAACCTGACAGACGGTAAATACATGTGGAGGAAGATCATGCATCAGATTGGTTCTGCTCCCTCACCTCGAGACAAACTGTCCTGCTGGGTTCATAATGGAAGGTACGCACCATGAATATGTGAATTTTAAAGGTCCAGTGTGTAACATTTAGGAGGAGCTATTGGCAGGAATGGAATATAATATTCGTAAGTATGTGTTCGTTAGTGTATAATCACCTGAAAATAAGAATCGTTGTGTTTTCATCAGAATTAGAATCAGAAATACTTTATTGATCCCCGGAAACTCTTTGTTACAGTAGCTCGCCTTTACGTCAGTGCACACAGGAGAAAGTACTAGCAAACAATATGATACACTATAAAAACAGGTCAGAAAATAAATTAAGTATCAGGTGGGTATAAGTATAAGATAAACTAAGTGTGAAGTACCAAGTGGGTTTACCGGTTGATGATGATAGTACAGTATAATAATACAATGTAATAAAATAAGTAATAAGCAGAGGTGCACGTACTGTCGAGAGTAATAGAGGTATATAATATCAATAACAATAAATAAGAAAAACTAACATGGGAAAACTAATATTGCACGGGAGAATTACCTTAGAATAAGCCGTTTATATCTACAGAGGGAGCAGTCCCCTTCCAGAGGCCACCATCTTGCGATGAAATTGCAGTTTGCAACCATTTGAATACCGCTCATCTCACCCTCCCATTCCGAGCTTGTAGGAGAAACTGCGGTGGCTGCAAGACTTGCTAAAAATGCAAAAGGCCCAATCTAGAGCCAGTGATTGGTTTGTCCGTGCTGGGCTACTGTAGAAATATGGGAGTGCAACATTTATTTTAAGGACCTTTTAATGGGTATGTTTAGTGTGTGCTATGAATTTGATTTCCATATCCTTTCTCCATGTTTTTTACTTGAAAACCTATTTTTTCCATCTGTGGGTTTATTTTGACAAAGGAAAAGGAGAGGCTGTTCACACACTGAAATTTTCAAGCTGTTTGCCTGACGAAGACCTTGCAGGTTGAAACGTTGCACTAATAATATTTTGATATAATATTTTGATGTCTTAAATAAAATAAAATATATATATATATACATACACACACACACACACACACACACAAATGGTAAATGGCTTTACATTTGTTCTTGTGTTTATGTCTAATTATACGTTGAAATGGAAATTGTAGCCAATTGTATTTGATTTTGATCGGCGAGTAAATTCGTAATCTGCCCTTGTATGATTGCAATTGTGATAATCTTTGTTTGATATTCTCCAGGATCATCTACTTTGGAGGATATGGTCACAAACTACTGACTGATGTCGATAGCAGGAACAGAAGCTTCATTGTAGATGAAGCATCATGGGTAATGTTTTTTTATTGACTATAAATCTGTCACAGGTCTCTGTACACGTTTGCTATCCCAACAGTGCCGCTTAGGCATTAAAGATATTAAAAAAAAAAAATACATAAGTGACATATATTTGGTAGTTTGGAGTTCAAGGCGAAAATGCATCAGGCCTGAATGTGAGAAATTTCAGCATCTGTTGACACAACTGTTAAATCATTGGTAATGTCTGAGAATACTCTTAAATCCCTCCATGTAAATGAGGAAAACGTAGAAATGGGTTTCTTTGCAATTGTTTGGCTATCTTGTTATTTTCAGGTGGAAGATGTCTTCTGGGGATGGAACAATGAGGTTCATATATTTGACCCAGTGCAAGCCAGTTGGAGTGAACCACAGACCCATGTAAGTGAATTAGAGTGTGATTCAGGCTTTTATACAATGAATGCAATACACAGATTCTGATTAGTGATTTAAGACACAGGGGAGGTTTAGCAGTTTTGAAAATCTGTTAAGACAATTTCAAAATCCTCAGATTATTTTACAGTGACAGTTTCTGTGTGCAGGGCCGTGCTCCCGCCCCTAGGGCCGCCCACGCCAGCTCCACAATCGGAAGTAGAGGATACATTTGTGGAGGCAGAGTCATGGTGAGAGTGCTACGTGCTTTTCACTTCTTCTCTCATATCAGAATTCATAAGTAGACAACAAGAAGTCATAGGTAGCAACTGCCATTCATAACTTGTCCTCCTCTTCTTTTAAATGCAGGAAACCAGGATGAGTGACATTCACTGCTTGGACTTTGAATCGTGGACGTGGTCAGAAATGTATGTATGCGATTGTGACCAATGTCAGCCTTAAAATATGTAGAAATTATTCTTTGTTGTGTTTCCATCCTCGTCATGTTTCTTAGTAGAGACAGCGAAACATACACATCACAGAGACTGTAGTTGGGCCAGCATTCAAATAACTACATTCAGTGTAAAGACTTCTATTTCAACATTATCATTGATATTTAAAATAGCCTAATCTTTTGTCCGGTTAATCAGATAGCATGATAGCATTTTGCTAAATATGTTTTCCAGAATCCCAGTGTCCACCGCTCCAGTGGGCAGATCGTGGCACACACTCACAGCAGTATCAGACAGCACCTTGTTCCTGTTTGGAGGTCTCAGTGTAGACTGCAAACCTATGAGTAAGAAAATGTACCCACTTGTTCACTTTTATTTTCCTTTGGTCATTTCATGTTCTTTAATTGTCTTCTTTTCTATAACACTAATGTTTCTCAATCAGGTGATGGGTGGTTGCTTGATGTTGAAACAAAAACATGGAGAGAAGTCGAGCATCCTTTTAAGAATAAGCCAAGGTAGCAACTTGTGAATATCTGTAAAATGTGCAATCAAAAGTGACAAGTTTTTACCTTTAATTACTTTGTACAAGAATTATAGAGTGTTACTGTAAATTTTGAGCAGATTTTAAATAGCATATTTCCACCTGTCCCAGGTTGTGGCATACGGCTTGTCCAGACAAAGATTCTGATGTGATTGTGTTTGGTGGAAGTTGTGACTACATCCTCCTTGTCGACACCGTAAGTATCACAGAGACACTTTAGAAGCTGAAAAATAGATGTGAAATTTTACAGTCCTTTGGAAATCATTACATGACAAACTAAATCCTTCCTGAAAAACCTCCTGAATTCACATTCACACACAGGCAACTCTGAAACTATGTGAAGAGATCAGCAAGCAAAAAATGTTAGGCGTGCAAAAACTGTTCTTTAATTAACTCTCAACAACTCCATAATAAATATGTATTCAGGTGCTGTTTAGTGTCCCTGTACTACACATCAGAGAAAACCTGCATGATATTCAACAGAATTTCACTTTGCCTATAAATAACTTAACAGTAAGTATGCTGCACCTAAAAATCTACCCTGCAGTATCTCCTTGGATACCACAGTTGATACTTTTACAATGTGGCAAAAAGGAACATAGGATACACATCTTTGAGAGAAAGCACTTTGCTGAATATTTTGTTTCAAACTCAAAATGGACCTTTACAAACATTGCATATTTCTTTTTAGGGTCACTGCAATGATGCACTTGTTTTCCAGATGCAGCCGTATCCTCTATTCAGGTAAAACAGAAAGAAAATAATTTTAAAGCAGAAACAGACCTTTACACAACAGACATTATGACTTGTCAAACACAGTTGAAATGAATACCATTAACGATGGCTGCATTACATTTAGGTGTGTCAGTTTCACCTGTGCTTCTCCTGTTATACCAAGTAAAAATATCTGCTGTTAAAAAGGTCTGTTTCTTTGTAGGTCATGTTTCAAATCAAATGTATTGTATCAGGATAAACCCCTTGAGATGTATCATCTCGTTTTCAAGGGTTATATTTACTTCAGTTATGTAATCTTTTTTTCCCACAATAGAAATGAAAAAATGACTTCTTCCTCTGACAGGATTTGTGAGGATTACATTGCAAAGAATGTGAGGAACTATGAGATGCTCAGAAATCAGCTTCCTCTCCTGCCTCCCAAACTATTCACAGCAGTACAGAGGAGGATGTTGTTCTACAGGCCTTCAAAGAAGCAAAAATAATAGTTAAAAGAATATTTTAATTGCCAAAATCAATGCATACAATGTTTTATTTAAGTACTGTACTCCCCTCAGTGTGAACATCTCAGTCACACTGTGGGGTAGTGTTTTTATTTTTTAAATATATTGTGCAAAATATTTTATGGTGTTATATTATATTGTTTTACAGATGCAAGTCTTATTTTGTACAGTCTGCCAGCTGAAATACTCTTACAAACTGTCCTGTGATGACTGTGATGATTAAATGGCACATCAAACAGTTTTTGCCTAATGTGGATTATTAGACTAGACAGGTATTTTAAGTATTAGTCAACTAAGCAGTGCTGTAAAGGCAAAGGTTTTCTCCCTGAAACTTCACACATGAACAAAACTTCTGCAAAAGTCCATTTTTATTTGCAATATAAAACAAAATGACAAAACTCTTCCTCTACATTTCTGGTTGAAATTCGTTAAACAATGACAAGTGCAGTTTGTTGACACATACAGTATTCACATAAATGTTCACATATGTGTTCATGCGCACAACTTCTGTGTTTCACCACTAAGTGTCAGCAGGACTTTATGTTTGAATGTGGTTGAATCTTGTCATTAGCAGAAACGCAGCTGGATCAAACTGAGCCTGACTGAAAGTCTCTGCTGCCACACATTCCTTCTTCATAAGGGTGGAGAAGTGCAGGAACTGTGGTCAGGAAGGAAACCTTAAATAAACAACCCCAGCTCATACCTTTGCAGGGTTGCCACTAAAAAACTATACACTGCACTGCATGTACAAAACTGCTGGTGGAAAATAATATATATATATATATATATATATATATATATATATATATAGCATGGGCACATGGTCTCAAGAATGTGCCTTTACTGCTAGATTTTAGCAGAGCTGCTGAGTTTCAGCAACCAGATCAATATGTGTTCTCTCCTTTACCTATTAACAGACAAGTTACAGTAAAGTAAGTAATAGGTAACAAATAACTAGGTGTGTGCTCTGTGGGAGCCGGCAGCATTGGAGAGGGGGGGTGACACCTTACCACTGCAGATAAACCAAGGAGGCTTCTGTCGGTAAACAGACCTGGGCTGTGAGGAGAATCTCCTGGCACCTGTTCAACTTGGTGTTATAACTGCGATTACATTGCTTCATGATGTTAAATAAGGCTTGGGTAAATGCAAAGGCCTGGAGTGCTTAAATACAGCAAATGTAGCCTTCCTAAGTAGCAGGAAATTGTCAAAAGAAACCCTGGTTCACTTTCTCTCTTTAAAATGTTATTCTGCAAACTTCTGTATCCCATGAATACACCAGAAGAGGACAGCAGCTTTGCTGCAGCATTCTCAGCTGGGGGTCAACTAAACTCTCTCTCAATAGTGTCCATCAGCTCCTCTTCTGATCCATCGTAAGGGATGACTGGCATGGTGAGAGAGGAGCTGTGGCAGCTGCCAAAAGTCCTGGGGAGAGTGGAGAAACATGTCAACAACAGGAAATATAGGTGATACTCTATTTTTGAATGAACCCACAACAACATCGAACAACCAACTGATGAATTTACAGTGAATACGATGCACAAAGGGCCATCCTGGTGAAAGGGCCATGAAATATATTCTCCCTAGCTGTGCTTAAGGCATGTTATGGTAATATGTTTTTCTTCGTTGTGTTTCCGGTCCTCGCACTCACCTCCAACAAAGCAGCAACAACAGACACTTTTTTCTTTCTGTCCTGCTTGCAGACGTCTGACTAATCTGATCTGCCCTGAGAATAATGGGTTGGTATTTCGATCCCTTTAAGGTAAATTTGATCTGGCCCTCCTCGGCTTTTACTACTCCACTGAGCTCGGACATGAATTATTTATCAGTTGTCTACTTACGATTGTTTTTCTGATGTGGGAACAGCTTCCAACAAAGCCCCTCTTGTCAAAAAGCCTTGAGAGGAGGACTGACATAGACAAGAGAGGAGAGAAGGAATCATTTTTCATCTCAACACTGAACAATTCTCCAGGATCGTTGTTATTTTAAAATCACCCTGCTGTTATAATAAACGGGTTTGCACAACAATCAGATAAATCATGTCTTATACAATATAATTATCAAATAGTAGAAAAATAAAATAAAAGGCCTTACACTGTGCTGACTGGGGCACGCAGGTGTGTGTTTTTTAAAGTGTGTGAAAGCATCATTGCTCCTCTTGTTTACATCTCTTGCTTCACCGTGTGAGCCACGTGGCTCTTCGGCTCTGGAGCTGAAGTCCTCGTCGTCTTCCTTACTAAAATGACAGAGTCCGTATGTTTTGGATCTGATGACGGTCTTCTTTGGAGGATTTTTCTTCACAGAAACTCTCCTTCGCTCCTCGTAATCAGCAAGAACAGTGTCCAGCTCTCCATCAATGTCCTCGTCCTCCCTGGAAAAGTCGGAGTCGTGCCCCTCGCTGTGGCAGTCCGGTTGCGCACGGTTGCGCGCGTTGCGCAAAATTGCATGGACTTTGAGAGGCTTGAACGGACTGCTGTCCTGTTTGGGTAAAGTGCCACCGGCAGCTGTTTTGGCCACGTTCACCTCGCTGACACACGCAGGTGCAACTCTCTTCCCTCTGCTTGTACCGCTGCCCATGTCCGTCCGTCCGGCTGCTTTCAAAACCTAAATGCAAAGTCCCATTTCCAAATTCCTCGTCAGGCACACCGAGAGCTTCCAGAGTTGAACATTAACCAACAAAGACTTGATCTTTGGCAGCGTTTAAGGTCAGTTTTCAATTAGGTTTATGGTTGTGTAAGACAGTTCTTTGGCTAAAAATCAGCTCTGAAGGCCAATTTTCTTAAAAATGTCCCGCTACCGATCTGCAGACGCGCCGCTGAAAAGATTTTGTCAGACACGCTGCTTGTAAACTTTCGGGTGACACACATCAGGATGAGAAGCAGCGTATCCGTTACATAACACCAGTTTGGCTCAGGACCCCAGGGAGAAAACTCCGCCTTCTTATAGAGGGAAACACACACACCCTTATGTTTCCATTATTTCTACTGGACAAAAATAACTTCCACTTTTACTTCAGAACCTCTGCCTGTGTTTTCTTATTTGTCATGTAATCTAAACAATTTATAATAAAAAACTGGAAAAAAAAACCCTTGTACATGTAAATATTCAGCCATTCCCTGGCTTGAGAAATATATTACATAAGGAGGAAACAGTGGGCAGTTAGTTTGATTTATCTGCATCACATCAGCAACAATGACCGGCTTTTTACTCGTCTGTGTTCAGCTAATAGATTTTATTGAGGCAAGCAAGGTCAGGAGTGAGTGAGTTCCTGTCCGCCTGCTGGGTCTAGGAGGCCCCCAGCTCAACCAGCCCCTCCGGTGACTGATTAAGACTCAAGCGCTGAGCCACAAGAGAGAGGGAGCATTCCTGCCCGACAGCTTGGGCTTCCCAGAGATTTCTCACTAAGCTTTTGTTTGGACCACTTGCACATACAAAAGACACAGCGGGAGCATTTCCCTGCCAGAGCTGTCCAACAAGAACCCAGAGTTCACCCGAGTAAAGAAGTTGTTTGCTGTCTTTCATTAAGTGCCTCTTTCTCTCTCCCTCTCTTTCCTTGCTCGTGTGTGCACATATGTGTGTGTGCCAGACAGCTGTGTAACCTGTTCTCTCTGGAGGATGACCAAGTCAAAGACACCTGCTGTTTAAGCAACTGGCATTTTCCAAACTGTAAATGTGAGAGGTGGGGGATCCAAGCCTGCAAGTCCCACATGTCTCATCGAAGAAATTCCTGCTTTACTTTTTGTTTTTTAGAGGAAATGTGTAAGATGTTAGGGAAAGATTGACACTATTGTTCCTTTGCTTAAATGTTACTGAAATAGGATGCTTGAGCTCATGTAAAAGTGGAAAAGTAGCTCTCCAGTGTGGCATCCTGATTATAACCTTTTCAACAGGAATACCTCTTACTTACCAATCTGTCTCCATTTCAGTGATGCTGTTCTAAGATGTGATCATGTCCTTTCTCTATAAAAACGTTTTCTCAGAGATTGCCTTATAGGGAAATGAGCTTCAGAGCAAAACTGGAACATCCTCCTGATTGTGCAATAATTTGTATACTATAGTTCTAAGATCTAAAATCTACTTGTGAAAGTAAGTAAGGGTCCACAAACAAGCTGCGTCTCATGGAGTCTTGTTTGTGTTGTTTTTTGGACCCCCATTTCTGTGATTCTCTGCCTGCACCAGTGTATCATTCAAAAGATCACGCGGCCACATCTGGAAAGGAACTCAACAGCTTCCAGACGAGGGGGAGGATCTACCGCAAGACGGAGGCCACAGCCCAGCTCGCAACATAACTGTGGCTTTTCTGACTTCTCCCAGATTCAAGAATATTCCTCCTTTCATGAAAGACAGGGAAAAGTTCAGTCTTTGTAAAACTCCTGTTCTGGATTCTGCATGGCTTTGTGTATCAAATCTTCCAAAACTATGTGAGTTGAAATGATTTTGGGACTGATTAGACTGTGTGAGCTGCTTTTGCACTGCAACGGATTTAAATGCCCTTTGTTCCATCCCAACAGCAGCAAAGCATGTGTGAGAAATTTTTATTATTATGACTCAACTTCTCCATTTGAAGGGCAACAAATAAAACTGTTGTTGTCACGTTTGAGTTGAAGAAACATTTCTGCCGTATGTCTAAACAAGCCAGCTGCCTGCTGATAGGCATTCCAGTAAAACTGTCTGGGCCGCTTACCCCGGCCAGGTACACAAACATGAACATGACAGGGTCAAGAAGAACTACACACCAAGATATACACACACCAACATATACATCCTGTAGTACTATTTTCTGACACTTTATGTCAGCTACTAAAACTATTTCGTATTTACATAATATACTGTACATAAGACATTTTCTACAAAGAAAGACACCAAAGCTTCTTCTTTTGCAGTCAGACAGAAGATCCATCGAGACACTGCACAGATGTAATCAACTGAACAGATGAGCAAAGCTGAGACAGATGATATTGTAACTCTGACAAGGTGACATAAGGTTGTCAGGGCAACAGTCAGTGCAGCCAAGAGGGGTTCAACTGCAGTAAAAGAACCAGGGGCAGCCCTGTTTATCTTTGAGCTATCCCTCTTAATCTGCTTGATTACTAAATGTAAATTAAGACTTTTGCTGTTGTGTTGACGTTGAAAGTACGTCACAGAGATGAACTTATGACCTCTGGAGGAGGTTTGTGGGAATCGTTTCCAGTGCTCACTCCAAACCTTAGTAAACACATTAATAATGACATACATAGAATATTTCTCAGCTCTTGACAGCTTGATGAAAGAGAGATGAGGCATCAACCTTTGTGCCAGTCTCATGATTTGGTTCATGTTGCCATAGCAGCACATGGTGAAAAGAGTGTTAAGGTTATAACCAGCAGATGGTGCCAGCATTCAAGAAAAGCAAACCACACAGCATCTCCCCTATTGATTCCTGCCAGTGAAGAGACTGAAGCGTCCTTGTACAGGACAGTGGTAGCTCACACCGCATCTGCAAGGTTTTTCCTTTCCTTTCCAGGATTAAAATGTGAGGAATGCTCTGCTAAACTCACTGGGGAACTTGCAAATTTAATCAAGACAAGTGAGTAAAACTATGAACAAGAGCTCCTTGTATGAGGGTTTGTTTGAGCCAAAATATACTGTATTTACATAGGTTTTTTTTTTGTCAGAAACATTGCTCTGTATGTTAAATAATTTGTAATACATCTTGACTTGGTAAAAGCAATGGTCTAATTCATGACAGTGACCTAAAAGGAAGCAGACTGTAACCATTAAAAGCCACTGAGGACTGGCAATCAAGACAAGAGCACTATATATATTAAAGTGAGATGTAACTTTTGCTAAATGGCAGCCATTGTAGACAAAAGTGACAATTACAGGAAAAAAGTAGTGTAACACTAATACAAGTAGAGAAGAGGCATAAAGTTAGTGAACTGACTCAGTAATGTCTATTACAGCAGTATCTATCTAAAGTTTGGTAACCTTAGGTACAATTAGCCACAATAACCTATTGGTCACACAGGACCAAGTAAGGCTGTAGCAGCAAAACCCGTTTGTATTAATTGAGCAAGGGTGTGTTTTATTAATAATTAATTAATCTTTTCATTTGTAAGAAGTAGAATGTTATATTCCTTTTTTCAAAAGTTGTCACTAAGTTACATACTGTCACTTTAAACCTGCAATAACTGTTTGGCAACTTGGGGGCAGCGGAAACAACCTGTGGACACAACATTGACATGTTATCAGGTTTTACAGTTTTTCTCAATTGCTAAAACACTAAACCCTATTGTCTGCACCAAATGCTCAGTTGCCTGAACCCACTGATTGAATCAATCACTCTTTTGGCAAAACCATAAGCACTTTTCACCTGTTTAGACACAACTTGCCAACACATTTTCATTGTGATGCACCCGTGCTGCATAATGGTGAGCACAGGTGACAAAAGTCAAACACAATTAAAGCACAGATGTCACCACTTGAACACAACAACTCAAAATTGATCACACTTGTGGCTAATGATGTGAGGGAACATATAAAGTAAGCCAGTTCAGAGAGCACTGGTTTGTGAGGCCCTACAATGGATAGAAATCTGAGAGGAAGAGTTTGTGTGAGAGGAGGTCGAGGTGGTCAGCGAAGACGAAGAACAGTAATATCTCATGAAATCAGAGCTACTGTGATTGACCATGTTCTTGCCCTTGGTATGAGCATGAGGGAGGCTGGACAAAGGGTACAACCAAACATCAGTAGATTCACTGTGTCCACCATAATCTGAAGATTTAGAGAAGAGAACTGATAATTACCTTTTTTTGACATTATAGTACAGTATGTAAATGTTGACAGCAATTACTGTATGACATACTATATACTGTACCACAGTATACTGTAAGTAAATATATGTTTCAGTACATCACTGTACCAATATACTGTAGTATTGTAATGGAGGGTTGGTCTAACTGTTTGTAGGCCTAGTATTCCATGTATATTTTTGTACTTTATTTTTACATGGGCTTACTGTACACCAGTGATAACACATAAGATTTCTGTTTTGTCTTTTTGTACTGTGCTAAATGCACAGTTTTTTTTGTTTTGCAACATGCATTTAGCCTACAGTGAACACTAAACATTTATTTCTCCAGCTTCATGTCCTGAGCATTGTTTTCTATTTTTCTACGTAGTGTTTAGTGACTGTTCAGTAGTGTTTTTAATTTTGATTGACACGGGGCACGATTTGACAACATAGTTCAGTTTTGAGCACAGATTGAACTGTTTTGAGGTGAAAGTTTGGTTTTGCAAGAAGAGTCTGAGGTTTTGTGAATGTAGCTTGAAAATTGTGTTTTGTGTTCACAGTTTAGAGAAAAGGAGAGCAGCTTTCAAGAAATGTGTCTTAGCAATCGAGAAAAACTGTAAGTTGATATGGTGAAATTGTTAGCAAACAGTTGCTTATTTACACATCCAGCATTTATGGAGCAACAGTAGCTTTCATTTGGAGTCGTGTTTCTGTCCACTTGATGGATGAAAGTCCAAAGTTCACTCTCTTTTAGCTAGGTTTTGGTCTCCTCCATCTCCTGAGGGAAATATCTGGCTCTTCAGCTGCTAAATGCTTCACTATGTTCACCAGCAGGTAGTGTACAGTGGGATTTTAGAGCATTTTCACAGAAAACAGCTACCTGCTACAGCTGAGAACGACATTGTGAGAGTGATCCAAAACAATAAAGTTACGGACAGCTAAACACTGAGCTGAAACTTGCTATAAAGCCCCGTAAAGTTAAGGAAAGCTTCAGATTTATAATTGTCTGTATGTTCATTGCTACGAGCGACCCCTTTCATAGTGCTTTCACATTATCATTTGATACGTTGTTACTGTGAAAAATATCCATTATAGCCGAAGAAATTACATTTTTAGCACAAATACCCCGTGTTTGAAGATGCAGTCACAATATACACATTGTAAATAAATAGTCTCAGCTTCTTTTGTTGGATTTTCACTCGCTTCCCCACACTTTCCCATGCTCCTGTGTTTCTTGTAACACTTAGTACTGGAAGGTCCTCTCAGTCCTGCCTGTGGTCACTACTGCAGTGACCCATTTTTCTATCAACAGGCCATGTAATCAACAAAAAACAATTACTGCCTCTCTCAGGCGCACAAAACACTCAATACCAGCATCTGCTCACTTCCTAATTACCTACTAGGTAAGAAGCTTCATTTGGAGAGGAACTCACAGCAATCAATCCTTGCATTATACTTGGCTTGTTTGTCAGCATCCTAATGTCAGATTGGAAGTGTCAGGTCTGTTCAGTTTGATTAACTTCTCCTTTACCTATATGCCTTTTGTTTATATATAAGTTTCTTGCATTTATTGTTACTTTTTCCTCTTCTAATTTAGTCCACTGTGACCTGAGTGTATATCCTGGTTGCCCGTTTTACTCCTTAATCTCATTTCTCCCATTTGCTCCCAGGCTAGCGCTAACCTGGTTGTGCCTCCACAACACACCGTTTTAAATGCCTCCCCTTTCTTTAGTGCTGTTTTTTTAATTTTTCCCTAGCTATTCAAGATACCTCCTCTGGCAGACAGTGTGTCATATCGATTAGAGCAAATGGCTGTGAAACATTGGCTCAGTCAAGTCCTGGCTCCAGTGTTGATGTAGAAAGAATACACCAAGGTAAGCCGTAGGGAAGCCTGTCAGAAATCCCTCATGGCCATATTGTGTCTTTGTACATTTGTAATAGTGTGTTGTCTTAAAGTGTAATCTTAAAATGTCTATACTAAGAGCTGAAATGTATGCGTTTACAATTTGTGCTTGTTTTTAGTCATGCAAGCGGCGTGGCTCTAAGGATGGCAATGTCAGTCCACTACTTTGGTCCAGACTGAAATATCTCCACACCTACTGGATGGATTGCCATGAAATTTTGTATAAA
The DNA here is from genome assembly GCF_020085105.1 of Siniperca chuatsi. Classification (NCBI taxonomy): domain Eukaryota; kingdom Metazoa; phylum Chordata; class Actinopteri; order Centrarchiformes; family Sinipercidae; genus Siniperca; species Siniperca chuatsi. The sequence goes on from NC_058056.1 coordinate 17,789,131, forward strand.
CATTCATGGTCCCCAGAGAATGAATCCTACAGACTTTGGTGATCCCTTCACTTTTCCTGTAACACCAAAATCAGGTCAAAATTTCAATTTGTCCAGTAATTTGGTTTATGACCAAATACCTGCCAAACTAATAAAAACATTCAGATCAGCCTCAGCAGTACCTTGTGTTTAACGCTAATTAGCAAATGCTAGCATGCTAAAATGCTAAACTAAGAAGGTGAACATTATATGTTCACATGTTAGCATTGTCATTATGTGAATCCTGCCATGCTAGTGTTAGCATTTAGCTCAAAGTATCATTTAGCTATGGTGTCACAGCATGGCAGACTCTTAGATTAGTTTTTTTCTGAGCAATAATTGTGACTGGGCTGTTGTCTTTATCTGCTGGTGGTCAAAGCAAGTCAGCTTTCAGTTAACTCTTAGTAACATTAGAATAATAGAGTTGGAATAACGCAACTTCTAAACATGACCTTTGTTTTATTCTTCATGGCTACAGTAGATTTCTCCCAGTGAGTAGCATGGTAAATTGCAATCAAACGCAAGCTTTCAATAATTGTAAACAATCCGCAATCCTAATTATATAGACTATACTTTTAACTGTTTAAAGAATTCAAATATAGAGCAAGCAATTCCACAAAATATAGCCAAGTGAGAACCTACACTGCTAAGACACTGTTTCCACCATGACAAAAACGGCTGCTGAACAGCACCTCAAACCATTTTTGTCAGTGATTTCCTGTCCTTTGTCCTTTACTCTCTGTCAGAACAACACAGAGAATATGAAACTTGATCTGATTCCTTCCCAAGGTATTTCTGTTTCAAAAACATTTTGAAGGCAGAGGAAAAGTACAGAAGGTCCAGAAGAGGAAGCAACACCAGTTTGATGCTGTCCATGGTGCTGACAGGCTACAGATGCCACTGAATGGACAGCTGCACTAAAAACTTTACTATTTAATTGATAAAGTCCTCGGGGTTAACAGGTATGTCAGTGGTTTCATGCCTTAGGATAAGCCTGCAGACCTGCTAAAATACCCTAGTCCTTTAAAATTGATGTGGATTACAATAACATTATATAATTGACAAATCTGGAAACCTTCTGCAGAAGCTTTGCCTGGCTTCTGCGCAACAAAATCTTTGTTTTTAACTGATCTATAATTAGAAAACCTTCACAGGTGGAACAGAGTAACATCCATGTTTGGTTTTGTTGCAGAGTTGTCAGACAACAGAGCATGTGGTAGGTTGTAGAAAGAACGCTTTTCAGTGTATTTTTCCCTACAAAAACAAGTATGGATGCACTGCATGACATACAGAAACACAGCTGTTTACTGTGTATGTGAAAGCTTGTACCTGGAGTCAAGCAAGCCTGCCAGATATGGGAAAAAGTAGAGTGTGCTGTTGAAAAAAGTGCCATGCATGTGCACACCCCCTGTCCATGTTATATAATGGGACTGTTGATGGCTGGCATCATTATCGAGCCTGTCTATGCCAGTCTAAAAATATGGTTCAGGACTCCAACAGTATGTGGCATTTATGTAACTGAAGAGAACAGGAGAGAGGTTTGGATCACACGCTGTTTCTATGACAGTCCAGAGCCAATGTGACAGAGAGGGCGGGTGAGGAGGAAAGATCCAGACTCGAATAAAAAGAGAGAGTAGTGGCAGAGGTGTGGAGGAGGTGGAGGTACCTCAGCTCCATTATCATGCACATTTTAGATATCCCTGCAAGGGCCACTTGCAAAGAAACTTTCACTTGTCTGCAGCATATTTCTTCGAACTGTGGTTCATCTTCTGCTAATGCAACATTATGTTACATAAACAGCCTTCTGCAGTTTAATTTTACAACCCTTAAAGGTATTATCCCAATAAAGCATATTGCACACTAACAGCAGTCTGAACTGAAGTGAAAGTGGAATTAAATTCAATTTCAACTTGTATTTCAATTTATATTTTGGCTTTAAAGGCCCTCAAAACACTCAGTCAGCTTCTTACTCTGAGTGACATGTTATGGATTAAACATTGTGTATGTCTGCTCTAAAGTAAGCTGCAATTGTAAGCTACCTACAGTAAGAGCATATCTTTTACTAACTCCATTATTTTGTGGGATTACAGGTAACTTGCAGGGGATAAATCTAACCTCTATGTTGCTGTATTGATTTGATCATTTGATAACATTTTAATTAAATTTTTATTCATAATACTGGAGCTACCTGGTCTCACTCTGCAATACAATGAAGGGCCTTCTGCATGGATTAGCAACTGGTGAGGATGCTGATTTTAGGTGGGACATACGCCGCTTTAGCCTCACTCTCTTACCACAATATCATAATGCATATTTCAGGCCCTTTCACAGGGTTCTCATTTTAAAACGAGCCAGCTTGAAACATTAAAAAGTCAGGAGACAGCGTTTTAAACCAAGGAGTTAACATTAGCTTTATTGTTAGCTTTTTGCCTGGGACATATAGCTTTACTCTCCTCCTCTTTTAGCATTATATCATGTATGTTGCCATCACATGCATATTTAAGAGCCTTTTACAGGGATCTCATTTAAAACAACTCAACAGGAAACATTAATAAGTCGGTTGGAGACAGAGTTTTTAACCAACTCAGAATTAGCGTTAATTAGCTAGCTTGCTACAACAGATATAATCTGCCAGAAACATTTAATTTCAGGTGACAAAATCGACGGTTGTTGGCTAATAGAAGATTGCTTTTGTGAAAATTGCTTATTTCTCATTTCCTTGTTGATCGAGTTATTTACAAGAACCTCAGCAAGGGAACACCATTTTTCCTCTTGATCAGTTCTCTGGAAAAAAAAGAAAAAGTAATCTCAACACTATTTTGTGACATTGTTAACATCACACATAAACCTTTACTATCAGGTAGCAGCACGTGGATGCGTGTAGGTAATTCCTTGTTTAGAGTGATGTTATCCTCTGTTCCCTGTCTCATGCTGACAGATCAGACTCCAGGGAGGGAATCTACTCAAGTGTGATTAGAGCAGTATTATTGGCTAAATGTTTCCCCTAATTAACATGCAGTTAAAGTCAACGGGAAGACTTCATTGTCATTTGCAGCATCCATAAGCCCAGATAATTCCCCTACATTTCCAACATCATTGACAAGCTGGCATACACACTTATACAGTTAAAATGAATACATTTTTTAAACAGATATCTAGTATATCACTAGCTTTGTGTACAGGCTATAAAAGAGTTGTATTAAGTAATGAGCGTTTGATTTACCTCCTAATTGACCTCTTGATTGATTTTGAATCCGAAATGTCTTGGTCTTAAACTTGCCACTGATATTCTTATTAAGTTTCACCATATTATCAGTAAACCTTGCCTAGCAATACTACAACATAAAAATACATACAAGTAAAAGTCTTAACAGCAAATATTAACAGCAAAATGTACTTTAAGTATTAAAAGTACTCATTATGCAGGCAGAATAGCACCTGTCAGTGTTATTTCATGTATATTTAAAAATATAATAAATATTGAAATATTCATATTGGATTATTATTACTGATGCATTAATGTATAGGCATTTCATGTTGTAGCTGGTCAAGGTGAAACAAAGTTTTATGTATTTTACTCATTGCTGTAGTTTTATCTATATCGATGTATTGTATTTTGTACATTGTAGCATAAAATGAGAATACTCACATAAAGTACAAGTACCTGAAAATTGTTCAAAAAGTAATTGAAGTAAGTGAATATACTTAGTTCCACCACTGTTGGCAGGTTACAGTTTAAAGCATATACATCTTGGAATTGACAGTTGAAGATTAGGATCTGTGTGTAAAACTGGGAAACTGCAAATATCCCAAGCATCATAATATCATAAAACAACATACTAGCATGCTATTTTGTTGTGATATTGCTTCTGAGTAAGACACCTTGCATTGTCTTGTCTCTGTCTTGATAACAACTCTGCCATGGCCTGAAGTAGTGATGCCACACTGAACACCAAACCCTAACGGCTGCAGTGAGCTACCGAAGCAGAAGGCCGTGCTCTGTGTGGAATTGAGTTACCCATTCTTGACAAATTACACCTGGTAAGCAAGTCTGAAACACGTTACCTCAGTGTTTGTAAGATTTATGAGCACGTCTGCATCCGTATCTAATTCGCTTGGATCTGGCAGACACGGCAGAAAGTCCATGATGGAGGAAAAAAAAGGAGATTTCCTCAACAGTTTTTTGTGAAGACGTGTGCACTTCCCTCGTCATTCAAAAGCGGTAGTAAAAATTAACAACCTCTGTATATAATAGGAAAGCAGTAAACATTCTCTGACATATGGCAGGTTATGCTGATCAAAGCCTTACGATGGGGGTTTAGTTGAGGTGCAAGCAGGAGGCGGTTGAGATTTCAGCATTTCTTCACTTCATGACATTTTCTTATCTGAAAATCTGGAGGAAAGCTTGTAATGTCACACTCATTATAGCCTACTGCATGTGTCGTGAAATATGAAGACATGTGTAACAAAGATGTTTGTACGATTTCATGAAAAACTGCCCTAAAAAAAGGTTCAATTTTTGAACCACAGGAGTCCCTCTTGAGCCCATGTAACCTATAAAAATGCTCAGCAATTCATGACATTTCTTCTTTTCACATTTTTCCAATTTTAAAAAAAGCGAGTGAAGCTAACTCACGCCAAACAGAGTGCAAGGTATTGCCCATATGACTGTCTTGCATAGAGCGCTATGCTGCTGTTGTTCTGCTTGTGTTATCAAAGCTCAGCGGACTGGGCTGAATAATTCAATGCTCCCAGCAGCACCTCTCTCTCACTCTCTCTTTGCACCGACCTAGTTTACATCAGGAGTTTACAGGTTGGGCAGGGGGCTAGAGACTCGCAGCCCTGAAGCCTTGGCTATCAACCCTGGCCAGGGAAAAACTGCTCTGTATATAAGATCAGCCATTGACAGCCTTGGAAATTAAAGTTAGAATGTATTATTAGACTGAACTGAAAGTGATATATCTGTGTCACCCTGTTGCTCCCTAAATTGACATTTTTGGTATACATCCTCTGCTATCAGAGTTGATCTGAATTGTCACAGCCATCCAGAAGTTCAAAACAGGTTGCAGGACTTAACTTTGAGCTCCATCCAGAGGCACAGTGTTAGTTCAACCACCTGCCAGGCTGACGAGGAGAAATGTTACGCCTGTTAAACAGACCACCAACATCTGAAAGCTCAGCTCAGTGACAAGCCTGATGGTGCTCATAGCGCTCCTTTGACCTGCCAAGACTTTTGAGCCCAAATGAGCTTAAAACGCAGCATAAAACACAGGCTGTCGACACTCATCTGAGAGTGGGAGTCTGCTCGCCACAAGCTCCGGATTCAAGAGTTGTTGAGAGGTGACAGTACAGATCCGTCACACAAAATCATGTTTTGGAAGACAAAGTTTTTGGAATTGTAAATGTACGTATTACATCTTTCCCTCCAAGCACTGACTGAGTGCAGTGCACTTCAGTCTGAAAAAATAGGTTTACTTAACTCGTGTTTTCTTATTTCATTTTTTCCACTAAACTATGGGTGGAACAACAGATGCCAAGCACTGGAGTAAAGAGTTAATGAAATTTCCCCTTGAGAGATGAAAGATCCAACAAAGAAAAATTGAATTGGGCAGCCTCAGGTTCAGGGAAGCCAAGGTTAAAGAAATGCAACAAAGCAGTGCAGTGTTTTCATTGAAAATCAATACTGTGCTTCTCATTAATGTCCTCATACTGCCGTGTAGAAGACAGGTCAGATTTTTCAACAAGCAGGGAACAATGAAGGAAACAGAGATCAAGTCTGTGTCAGTATTAGAGGTCCGTGCAGACACTTGACGGTCAGGTGAGAAAAAAAATTCTTGCTGCTATGTTTTTGTGGCACATAGCAGGTGGGAAGATTGTTTATCATTTCTCACTTTCAATGAGCTCTTTTAACTGCAAAGTTTCCAGACTCAACAAACTGAGCTTAGTTTTCAGAGACTCATTACTCTCAGCTCTCATGTGCGCAACACATTTTCCACTTTCTTTTGACCTCTGGCTGACCTCCCATTAGCACAGCTATCACAGTCTGACATGGATATCACTGCTTCAGGTCAATATTCAAATCACACCTCAGATGTGGAGTGGCCTTCCCTGCCAAGTTTCTGTTAATCCATTTCCATCCAAGAATTATCTCCCCATTTGCCAAAAAAACTCTTTCCTAAAACACTTGCAAGATGTTTTCTTGGAATACTGATTAGAAGAGAGAAATTAATAATCAGGTGGCTCAGTATAACTGAAAACCTCTCTCGTGGATTTCTGGAATACTGATGGTCTTTGCTTTCACTTTTATATGACAAACATAAGAGACATTACATTTTCTTTTATTCATTTATTTTTAATGCCATTAGCAATTGATCGCTCACTAAGTCCTGCCTCATCCATTAGTTGGTTGAAAACGCCATCTCCGGCTGACTGTTCTCATTTTAACATGAGAACCATGTAAAGGGGTCTGAAAGAGGCACTTGATGGCTACATGCATGATGTTGTGCTAAAAGAGTGAAGCTAAAGCTGCATATGTCCTGGACAAAAATGTCAGCTTCCTCACCAGTTGATGAGCCATGTAAAGAAACAACATTGTTCTTGTATTGCAGTGTAGAGCTAGTTAGTCCTACAAGCACGATAAAAAAAAAGTATCACACTGTTTATTCTAACATTTGGCTGCTTAGCTTACATACTTGCTTTCGTTTGTATTTTCAAACAGCATGTTTCACTTTTCACAGTACAAAATAAAAGGCTTTTAGGAGGACTAACCAATCTGTTTAGGGAATATAACTCTGTCTCGGATAGTAAACTTCCCAAATCCAATTAAGAGCAGGATAGAGCTGCTAATGTCAGCCTAAAGTCTGATATAGTAGCATCATCAAGGACCAGCTTCTAAAGTGGGGAAATACAACACAGTGGATATGCTATTGTGAACGGGGCTGTTTTGTTTTAACATAACCTGTAACCCCACAAAATAATGTAGTATGAAATAGGCTTTGGTAGTAACACTGGGTTGCTACTGTAGGTAGTAAGCTAGTTAGCCGGGCATGCTAACATTTGCAACTTATGTTAGAGCAGAAAAGCACACAGTTTAATCCATTCCTTACACTTTTGCTCTTGTATTTTCGGTTTTGAAAAGAGAAAAGAAGAGACACCACTCTCCCTCCAAACTCTTCATATAAAGAGTATCGCTCTTACAACAACCCCATGCACTTCGCTGTAACATGTTGAGAAAACCAAAGATTGACAGCCCTGCCATGCCTATTTACAATTGCTAAGCTATCATTAGCTGCACTCGTTGTTCGGGAGATGGGTTTAGCAAATAGTCAATAGCAAGTTTGTTTTCATTTATGACTCACTAGTTCTAAACAATTTCAATAATGTGCTAATTTTGTTGTTAACTTTTAGCATTTGTCTGTAGAGGTTTACTGGTCTAATGTCATTTCACTCAAACGCAGGTTTGTATCATAATGGACAACAACATCCCTGCTGGTAATAAACACAGCTGAAGGTCAAGCTACTCTTTGTGCCGGCATCCCACAACAAAAGACTACATATTACCTCTGTAAGTGCTACCAACAATCTGTCACAGTAAATTAAATCCCCCAACACACACACACACAGGCTGGAGCTGCTGTTTGATCCCCTCAGACACTGACCTCTCTTTGCCGGTCAGTGCAGTCAGTCAGGGAAAAGGAAGAGAACGAGCCCCGGCCACAAAAGGCCATCCTTGCTTAGCTTGCGATCTGCACTAGCAGAGCTGACATCAGAAGTGCTATTACCATATAAATGAGATAAGGTCTTCAGTACTGCTGGCTGAAATTAAAGCCAAATAGTCATATGTGTTGGAGACAGTTGTCTGCATGTGGAAGGAAATTGTGATGTCTTACAGTAGATTGACTTGGGTTTCCTGAGTTAATGCATTTGTAAGTGACAAAGATTATACTTCTTTATGTCACATCTATTGTCTTTGTTGATAGTGTGAAGTGTGATACACAGGCAGAAATCTACTCTATAAAGGAATCATGGCAGTTTATTTACTTAAACTTCTGTCTATTGCAAGATATTCCTGAAAAAAAGTCTTTTGATAGTCCTGACACCATAAAACGATGAAACATGCTTATAAGAGCAAATTAAAATATTAACATTGGTAAACTACTGTATTTATAATCCTGTTAATCCCCTTAAAGCTATCTGACTACAAAGAGCACTAACAAATTAGTCCCTATATTAACAGCAAGCAAATTAGATCTTGATAAGTGCTGCTAATTACATCTGCGGCGAGGTGTGTGTCATGCGCTGATTTTTATGAGTGTTGTGTCATATTATGTTATGGTGCTTTGGTGCTGAGAGAGAGGCAATGGCATTTATTAGTTGATGGAATAGCCCACCTGGGATAAGAGCAGCCGTGACATTTCAGCAGTGGAGCAGGGCAATTACCCCGGGTGTCAGCAGCAATAGAGCAAGCTAGCCTTCTGTTGTAGTTCAACTCATCTAGGCCTTGATTTGTACATAGATTTCTCTGGTTGGACATTTACAGATGAAAAAAAACCCCATCTGTCTTTCTTCTTTAGGCCAAAATCTAATGTAGTGTTTTAAAACCAGAGGTTGCATCCCAAACACTGATTATAGAGTTGTTTAGGCAATTTTGTATTCATGTGGATTAGTCATGTCAAAAAGACAAGAAAAAAAATATACCAGGATATAAGCTATGGTATTTTGTCTGCATTTTAACCACCAATGTAATTGCATGGGCTGGCATTACTGGAGGAATAAATCTTTGACATTTCGTTAGAGTCCACTTCCATTTCACTGCCATTCAAACAAAATTCACCAGCTCTCATGGAAGTGATTTACTCTACATTTTGCTCTCTGATTATTCTGACCAAAGCAACAGCCAATCACATAACTGGCTTTGCCTTAATTGACAGATAAAGACTTTTGAATTAAAGCCTGGTCACACCAGAAAGTGGTACAGCCAAATTAATCTGCACACCTTTGCGAAATACTTGGTCTTGAAGCTTGGTGATGTAGTGACTTTTTTCGCAGGGTTGGTAGCATGGATGTATAAAGATAACTGGATACAGCGTCAGAGGCAGGGTCCCGTTCATTCCTATGAAAGCTGCTCAGTGGTGCATGAAACCACCTGGATATTCCACATCGTGCGGCCCCATGGTGGGCCATAGAGCAAGCACGCTAGAGGCTTCGCCGGCCGAGCCGCCTCACTTCCAGTTTAGCCCTCAAATAACTTGAATGGGGATAAAATGATTTAATTGTGCAGCTCTTCTAGACTTTCCAAATGTTATTGGACCAAATGGATCAAATTCTGATAGTGAAACGAATCATTTCACGGGGGTTGTGACCCTTAAAAAAACTATCCACCGTTTTACAGCCGCTTCTTTCACAATATAAGTCTATGGGAAAAAGTCTTTTGGGGCCAGTGTGCATCACGTACAACCCAGAAGTTGTAATTCCGCGGTTTGGCCACTATGTCAAATTGCCTTCAAAGCCCAGCACACTTCCTGGGGTCTTGGTTGGTTGCTGGCTAGCGCCAGTCAGTTACAATAGCTCCTGGAGATGCTCTCTATTTCCTCTGTTTCCAAATTTGCTGGTCACAGGTTACCAAAGTTGAACTAGACATCGCATTTGTGCGGATTTACTTGGTCCCCACTTGCAAATCCACTCATCGCAGAGATTCCATTGTAATGAACTGAAAAAAATCCTGGTGTGACCAGCCCCAGGTCTATGGGAAAAATTGCAGTTTCATGTTTATTCGTGTGATTATTGTTTTATAATGTCTTTTTTATGTTTTTAATATTGAACACTTTTAGTCTTTATACATTTAAAACCTCCACAACACTAAAATGACCACGCTGTCTCACATTATGGATCTGGTGTGAAATACAGTAGATTTACAAATGCAAGCTCACATATTAATTTTTGCTTTTTAAGAACTAACTACAACAAATAATCAGAGTTTGAATAATTTGGTCTCATACTTCTGCCTGCATCTGCAAAGTTGTTAATCCATCTGAAAAAATCTTTACTGTAGTGTAACCTTACCTTGACCTTACTCTGAGCAAGTGAATACATTTAAAGGGGAGAAGCCAGTGTAGGCAGCCTGCATTTGATTATCTCTTGATAAGGAGCAAGCTGTGAACTATTGATCCTCTAAACTGTGATACCATGGAGGGTCAAAAAACCATCTGCCATGACAATTCAAGGGATGAATGATTTCCTGCAACTACATTGGTTCTTTTTCATAAGAAACATTTTTTAAATCAGGTTCATTGACTAGTACATTTGACTTAGATCATTCTTTTGCAATCTTTACCACCTGTGATATATACAGTGCATGCTACAGCAGTGAGAGGCACAAGATCAAAATGAACTACCCCGGCTTTGTTGCGACCTTTCGCTACCACAAAGTTACAAATAAAAACCTCCACTAATCACAGCACTGGGTTTCAATTACCCCCACATCATAACGCCACTCTCCTCTTCCCAGAATGCCACTGCCTGAAGGTCATGGCAGCCTTTTAGTATTGCATGCTGTCTAGGACTTTTCGTGAGTGACCTTTCACTATCTGTCACTTCACAGGATAACACAAATCACTATGCAAGAATTTGATTGCATGCAAGGTTACATCATGAGGTCCATGTTTTGTACAGTATATTAGTCAGTTTATGTTCATTGTTGAGTCTGTCATCTTGTCTGTTAAAGGACACACAGAAAAGGACAGGGTGAGAGAAAGAAGGAGGTGGTAGTATGTTAAAAAAGCAGGAAAAGAAAAAAGCAAAAAAACAATTCTGCGTGTGATGACTGAGCTTTAACTTGACTGATTTGTTCCCGACAGAGTCCTCTCATTATTCTTTTACATCTTGCCTGTAGTTATCATTACTAAGAAAACTGTCAGGCTCTCTTTTCTTATTTTGACAGAGGCACTTACTTTCATCTTCACTACAAGAACAGGGGGGGATTGTTGTTGTTTACCAGCTTCCCACCCACCTCTGAAATTCTGCAGTGTTTAGCAAGTCATCCACTGAGAGACACGTCTGGACTGAACTTCTTTCTATTTTTGTTTTGAGAAAATGTGAACTACAACTTTTAGTGCTTGGTTGCATCAAAAGTAATACTGCAAAGTTTAGTCTGTGTTGTGCAATTATTTTTAGACATTTTAAGAAATCATTCAATTATCAGTCCTGAAATCTAATGTTTTTTATACCAGTGAAAAAATCTGTGGAAATTTGTGGAGTGAGTTTATTTCACCCTTCTCCATTAGAAAAACTAGAATTTTGACCTTTTTTCGATCCTGATGCATGATGTTGAGACACACTGGCAGAAATGTGTCTTGTTGTTAAGGGAAAATAAGCCTTTGAAGATTTAAGTTTTACCCAAATTTGGGAGACTTAAAGGTGCCCTGTGGAGTTTTATTGTAAACAAACAAAAGTTATGTTTACATTCAGTGTTACTGACTAAACCCATTGTGTATATCTTAACGTCTAATAAATGTATTGGGGGCATTTCCTTCCTCATAAAACCTTTGCAAAGTCGATTTTTAAAACATTTAAAATCCTGCATTGTTTACGTTCGTTTGCTAGCTACCTTTGGCTCATTAATGGCGTCAAATGTCAATCAGTGGAATAATGTGAAACCAATGGCAGGATGTGCCAAGAAGTCATTCAAATTAAACGACTACATGCATTGCGCTTCAGAACAACACATAGAAGTGTTTTCTGATCTGATTCCCATATCAGCCCGAAACTGTCATTTGTATGTGCCTTTCACAGCCTTTACAAATCACAACTGCAAAAATATAACCACTTTCTGATCTTACACAGTTTGGTTAGGTTTAGGCACAAAACGTCTTGGTCAGGTTTAAGGAAAGACTGTGGTTTCGGTTAAAATTCCAACTTTGTTAAGGTTACAATAATAACCACGTGGTTATGGTCAGATAATGATCTTGGTCACACTTGAAAACAATGTTGACTGTCAGAAGGAAACAGGAAGCAAACAGCTCCAAATGCTCCAGAGCGCTACTAGTGGTCAAAAACCCAATAGGGTACCTTTAAACATCTTTCACCATTTAAAAATCATAATACAACTTTAAGCTCTGCAGAGAGCTGTGGTTTGGTTGCTACTGAATACACATGTACATCTGCTTCTCTAAACACCAGGGGTTCCTAAACTGGGGGTCTGGCAAGGAAAGCAACATTATTCTGCAATTTTTGTCTTTTTTCTAATTTTTCTTTTTTCTTGTGGTTTAATGGATACTTTCATCTCTTCATGCCCCTAAACAGTATTGAAATAAAACAATCTGGTAAACATGTGCTACCAGTCACAAGTAGACAAAGCTTTGTTTTAAGGGATCACAAGCCAAAAGTCTTTTAGGAATAACAACATACCGTAGTATTCTACCATGTGATTCATTCACTGAAATTTCATTCACAAATTCAGAGCACAGTGACAATTGATGTGTGTACATTGAGCATCAGGCCTGCTGATCACTGTGCACAGTGCACTTTGGGCATTATGAATATTCAGAGTGGTAGCCAAATGTCACCGAGCTATCCCATAACAATAATAGAGCTTGAAGTCTGCAGACAAGTGGGCACGAACTGAGCTAATGAATGTAGCTGCCTTGCCTTGATTAGTTTGGATGACAAATGTTTTGATAGAGACGGCTCTCAGAGGTGTCAATCTACATCACATCATTTTCTTCTTTATGTTGTGCGACAACACAGAGTTCAACCAGAGGCAACATGTGAACCAGGGATGTTAATGTGTTACCTTTTGAAACAGAGATAAAGATCAAAGATTGTGCACCCTACTTTTGCTTATAGTGGTAAAATACTAGTCCAATAATAAAGCTATAGTAATACTGAAGATTTTTTTTCTTTTGTTCAATTTTAGTACAAATATCTGTATATAATGTCCATAGTACCACTTAAATATTTTCATAATACTGCTCTATCCTGCATTTATGCACGTACTTTATATCCTGCACTTGCTTATTGCACTTCTGGTTAGACCTAAACTGCATTTCGTTGCCTTGTACTTGTACATGTGTAATGACAATAAAGTTGAATGTAATCTAATCTAAAAATGCACTCATACAAACAAAAACAAAACAAGCAGAAACAAGAGGACTGCACAAATTAACAGGACAAGAACAGTCTCAGTATATTAGAACATTACTAATATATAAAACTAAATGAAGTCAGTGACTCAAGAGGTATAGCTACTATTAGTGGATACATGTCCACAAGCTCCAGTCAGAATATGTGGGCCAAAAACCACCAAATAAAACATCAGTTTCATTGGTAATGCTGCACGGTGTATGTTGCACTGTGGGACAGGAAAGACTAAATGATGTCGTTTGAAGGGCTGGCGTGCTTTAGGAACATGGTCCAATGGCTGAGTTTATTGTAAATATAATTTATACTTGACACTCTTTGCCACTCTGTCACAGGGAATCTCAAAGCCAGAACATTACTGGGAGCTGGCGTCAGCCTAATTACTGGGAATAGTGCCTGTCAGGAATTTAGGGCAGGACCTGCAGTATGGCACAAACATTAACATAAAGAATGTTGAAAGAGATTTAATGGGATTTTCAGCTTTTTAGGTGAGCAAAATGACAGCAAAACAGTCGCCTGTACAAGAAAATGCAGATGTACCATAGTTATTCTGACAACAAATCAGCTCTAGTTTATGGGTGACTGTAAAGCTTAAAACATGCTAATTCACTCTTATGAATATACACAGACTCAAAGACTTACACACACATATGCAATTTGTATTTACACATGACAACATTTACATATAGACACACATACACCCATTTTCTGCATCTTCTATTGGTGTATATCCACAGAAAGTAATCATGTAGAGTTTAATTGCTGAATGTATCAATACTTAATACAGTATATATATATATATTTTTTACCTCCACAGGGAGTCCTACTTTGATGCCAGCAATCGTTTTGAAAGAGTAATCGATGTTTGGATGATGGTTGATATCTAGTTTTGGAAAGTAATTCTTTATGTAACTAATTAGTGTATTTCGCTCCCCTGTGATTGCATGCTGTGGTAAACTCAGATCCAGCTGAGGTCCTTCATGTGTCCACATTGAAGACCAGATGAGAGCCACAGTGATTCCTTGCTTTCTGCTCAGCTCGACTGGCCCTGATGTGGGTCATCTGGACCTTTTACTGGATGGCTGCCAAGAAAAAAAAACAAACTCCAAACATAAAAACAAACAAACACTCTATTTGTAATTTGAATGTGAGACAGATCAGCTTTTCATATGTGACACAGTTTCCAGTTTGTCCACAGTTTTTCAGTGTCCAGTTTCAAACAACATTGCACTGATAAATATAATCAGGAGTTCTTCACAGTTGTAGTTTGCCAAGGTTTGCTCCTGGAGTCAGAGAATATCATTAAATATTAAACCACCACAGCCTGCTACGGGGCGAAGCTCTGCTCATGCAATAACAAGGATGCTGTTTACTTATCCTCATCTTGCAGCCGAGAGCTTAATATTTCCGTTATTATTTTTGCTCATAGAGGTTTGGAAAAAGTGGGACACTGTAACTGAAAAACTGCAATACATCTTTCCTGTGAATGAACTCTCTGGAGAGAGGATGTGTTAGCTGACTTACTGAGTGTCCATCACTGTGCAGTTGAGTATTTCTATTTTATGCTACTTTTATGAGAAGTATATAATATTTCTCTTTGAAATGTAGTGGAGTTGAAGTATAGTCCGCTACATTTATATGACAGCTATAGTTCTTCAGATTAAGACTTTACATGTAATAGGCTTATAAAATACAAAGCATTGTTAAAGATTAAACCTGCAGTTCAAAACCTTTTTCCAGTTCCACCAAAGAGACATTCTCCCTTTAAACTTCTCAGATGGTTTCATTGAAATAACTGTTTGAGGCCTGAAGAGGTAAAACTATCTATATTTTTCATAAAAAATAGAAAAGTCCATGAATACAAATTTGTGTACCAAAACTTTGATTTTTCTTTTCTTTCCATCCCTCAATAATCATCTCACAGCCCCTCAGATTTATCTTGTGACCCTTTGGAAGGGGCCCGACCCCCATATTGGAAACCAATGGACTAAACTACCTAACTGTATATAAAGTAGTTGAAACTAGCTCCACCTCGACCAGCTACAACAGTAAAACGCTACTTATGCATTGTTGCCTTTCTATTAATAATCTAATAATCAGTATAGGTATTTTTTGCAGCATTGTTGTATTGGTACTTTTACTTAGGTAAAGAATGTGAGTACTTCATCTTGTTAAGCGTAAACAATAGCAGTTTCCAGGTCATTTTCCATCAGATGTTGGAAGAAATTCCTCTTCCTGCACCTACTAAAAACATTGTATGTGATTATAAGCTTCCCACCCACAACTTCTGTTTTGTAGATTTAATATTATACCACTAGTTTTGATTTTAAATGGTTCATATCCATTATAAACATGGTGTTAATATTCCTGATGCTGGATTCACCGCCTTTATTGCTTCAATATGTAAGACAAACATCAAGTGGTACAAGGTGTGGCAAATGCATGATAGAACAGATTCACAAACATTCAATTAAACCCCAGAAAAATATAATAAAATTGAAATTATAAAGTATAAATAGCTACAGGGACTGCAGCAAAGTGAATTCCTTTTGGGATATAAAATGGAGGGTCAGCTGTTGTGTTGCGCATCAACAGTTCTGGATACCAATGAAAACAGATTTCTACATCAAAGAGGATTTTACATTGCACCTAAATGGATTCCCCTACAGGGAAAGGCAGGAGATGCTAAATTGCACTTTCCTTATTTCGAGTGTAGCATTAATTAGATATAGTGAATAATGAGCCGAATGTATAAAATATTTCCTTGGTGCCTTTGTGATACTGACCAAAGGAAAAGAATGTGGGCAGGAAGACAGTAAAAATAAATGAACTATGCATGTAGAGCCTTTGCCATGTTGGAGGTGTTTACATGGAAGCAGCGTGGGAGTTAAATGTTCACTTGTATGTGCTGTAATAACCTTTCCTCATTTCCCATTTGGTCACAGTGATGGGCTACTGTATTTGAGCTTTTTGCTGCCTGTGTATGTGGCAATTTTCAATAAAGTCATCTTTGTTTTATACCCAGGGACACCATCTGCCAGTGTGTCAAAATAAATGCAAGAGGGCATTTAACTGCATCCTGCTTTGGATTTACCGACATTTTAGTAAAACTGGAGAAAGAGACCGAAAGATAGAAACATGACACTTGGGGGCTGCAGGGTTGGTGAAGCCACCAGAAACAGAAATACAACAACTTTATGATTTTCCAATTCATTCACCAATGATTTTTTTAGCCATGCTGGCAGTGTGGCTATATAGGAATGTTAAGTCAGTTAAGTTTGATCCAGGATGAAATATCTCAACAACTGTTAGATCACCATGAAAGTTGGTGCAGACATTCATGTCCTTCTCAGGATGAATGTCTTAATGTTGGTGATCTCTTAACTTTTCATCTAGCATCATCAGATCAAACTTTTAATTTGTCCATTTATGAGCAAATACTTGCAAAATTAAATGTCATTCCCATCAGCCTCAGCTGTACTTTGTGCTTAGTGCTAATTAACAAAAGTTAGCATGCTTTCTCGCTAAACTATGACCGTGAACATGGTAAACATTATACCTGCTAAAAATTAGCATGTTAGCATTGTCATTGAACACTGTGTCCCAATTCCATGGTACATACTGAGATGAAGGTTTTGAGTACATTGTGTGTCACTAGAAAAGTGACCAAATAGAATATTCAAAGCAGACAATATGCATGCTAAATACTTAGATATGCATTTCTGAGTGTGCTGTTGATGCACATTATTCTTCCACAATGCATGCACAAAGGAAATAGAGGAGCTACTCACAGCTGGAAAAAGTTTTAACAAATTGTGGGTGGTGGTGAAACAGCTCGTTGTAAAGTTTAACTGGCAGTAGCTTTTTAAAGTTGCAGTTTGATTGACAACTGATGCCACACGTATTGTGTCATTGCCTGTTATAAGTATAATAGTAGTATGAAATGGTAAAGTATGTTGATATTTTTGTATACTAACTGCTAAAACAGTATACTATAACGATTAGTGTGTGTTACATACGGTATAGAATTAGTATGTAGTATGGACACAGTGTGTGTCTTGTTCAAGCAAAGATGCCAAGCATTATTTGATGGAAAACTTACACAACTTACATGAAAACTGAGGAATCTGTCTCATGCTTTTCATGTATTTCGCCATATTGGGCACTGAAATTATAAGATAAAAAGGATGTCAAATGCGAAGATAAATTGCTACTTTTGAAAACCTCATATTTATGGTTCCTTAAAAGCACTGCTGCTGCTGTTGGGGTGTAAAGAGTTACAGCTTTGCCCTATGAGATCCTTGAAGCCCTCTTAACTAAATGTGTTTGTATTTTTTATGTCTCAGTGCCAACCTCTATTAGTATCATGTCACTAAGTGCCCTTGACTCCAGTCAAGCAGCGCTGTGCCTGTTGGTGAGGTCCGGGTTGCATTTACAGTCTGCGAACCCGAAACACAGCTCTGCACAGTGCAGGACAGATGAAGGATACCAACTTCTCCATAACTGAATGGTGTTTAGTTATTCAAGCTCTGTTGACCTGAGGGAGAAAGTGAAGTACTCACAAACTTTGAAAACATATTCTCATAAGATAAAACATTTTTTTTTGTCTTTTTTTGCTATAGCTTTTACATGAAGACAGACTTTGAATGGCAATAGGTTGCCTGCCTACTTTAATGGTACAATGTCATATACAGTTTAATACCCCATAGTACATTGCACTAATATTGGTAAGACTGTATAAAATACTATTTCTTGTGTGATGACAGCTCTGCTTTACTTAGATTGCTGCCTATAATTCTTTATAATGTTACATTAGCTGCTCGGTGAAAGTCTTGTGTGGGTGGCTGAATCACACAGGGATTATATGTGCAGGTTCATTAAACTATTCAACCATACTTTGATGTCATTAAATTTCACGACTTCACTTGAGAGTGAAAGGTACCCTCCAAATATTTTTCGCAGCAGTAGGGAGGTCTGCTCTTTTCTCCCCACGTGGTTTATTGGTAATTTTCTAACCTTGGAGCAGGAAAATAGCAGCATTATATGATGAAAGATTTGACAGAAAATATTAGTGTTTAAATGCTTTAAATTATGTTTTACATTAGACTATTATATTTTGTGAAAACTGTAGGTTTTACAGTGCCAATATTACATTCAAAAGCTACAGTAAATGTGTAGCTGAGTTGAGTTTGCTAGTAAATGCTTTCTAAGATATTTGTTTATGTGTTATTATCAGAGATATAGAACTGCATCATAACACTTGATATATTAGGCATAATGGTTTGAAGTAGTGTAACATTTAATAAATCTCTTTACAGTGCATAATCAGTACCTACATGCAATGGTGGAAAGTAACATTACTCAAGTATATTTACTCAAGTACAGTACTTAATTTTGAGGTACTTGTACTTTTGTTTTATGCCACTTTATACTTCTACTTCACTACATTTCAGAGGGAAATATAGTACTTTTTACTCCATTAAATTTATCTGACAGCTATAGTCAATATTTACTTTTCAGATTAAGACTTTACATAAAAAAACACACAAGTTTACAAAATACAATACATTGTACATCACAAAAAATGTGTGTCTAGTTGGGATACTTTCAGATTTCTGAGTTGTTAGCAGTTTCACCAAAGAGAGATTTCCCCTCAAAAACTACTCAGATGGTTTCATGGCAAAATTATCTGATATTTTGCAAAGATTAGAGAAAAGATACAAAAATACAAAAAATTTATACGAATTGGTGTAGCAGAACTTTGTTTTTTCCCTACCCCATTAATCATCTCATGACCCCTCAGATTTATCTTGTGACCTTTTGAGGCAGCCTGTCCCCTACGTTGGATCCCACTGGACTAAACTACCAAACTGTATATAAAGTAGTTGAAACTAGCTCCACCATGACCAGCTACAACCATAAAATACTACTTACACATTGTTGCATCTGTATTAACAATCTAATAATCAGTAAAAGTATATTTTGTAGTTTATGCTGTTACTTTAGTTGGATTTTGAATGCAGGACTTTTACTTGTATTTTTCATTGTTGTACTGGTACTTTTACTTAGGTAAAAGATCTGAGTACTTCTACCAGCACTGACAATACATAGTTAACAAAATCTTTTACTGCAGAACCACAAAAGAGAAGAGAGCTGAAGTCCATGTCTGCCAGCTGCTCCTTAATGATTTGTATCTGCACTCCATTTGAGTCTCCGCCCTGACTGAGCTCCGTTTGGAGCTGGACAAAACAGACGAGAAGTGCAGTAGCGTCCAAACACAGAAATCCTTGCCTGTTGGACCCAGAAAGACGTCCTGTACTTGGGTCAGCAATCCTTCTACCCCCTAAAAAGTGCAGCCGGAGCCTCTCTAGAAAGATTAATGACCATTGATCCCCAGCACAAGCCACCAGGGCAGCACACCACTGTTTCCCTCCAGTCCCCATGAGCAGTAAAATTACACACTTTCTGAGTCTTTAGGTTGCCCCTCTGCTCAGCCCGAACCAAGGACGGTTGCTGGTGTTTGGTTTGTTTTGTTTTGTTCAGCGAAGTGTGTTGATGTGGCTGATGTTTGCTTATTGTGGCATTTTAGTAGTGCGCTTTATTGTGAATTTTATAATGTCTGAAATTTATGTTTACAACATATTTTTTAAAGTAAACAATGTAAAAATGCAAGGTGAGAAGGAGCAAACCACTGATGACCACAGTGATCCAGAAAAAAGTCCACAGTCTGAACTACATTTTTTAAAGAGACATGTACTCCAAAAAACAAAGCTGTCTAGATGCTGCAAACCATCTCATTTGCAGATGAAACAGGAAGCCTGCATCTGTGTGTTTGGAGAACGTATTCCCCGGTTCTGCTGCTTTCTGCATGACCTTCCTAATCACATGAGCATTTCAAAAGCACAAGGGGCAGAGGGTCACTGCCAATATGGGGCTGAAAAAGCAAATTACCATTCGGCAGGAATATTCCTCCTGTAAATCAGCTCCCTCTCTATTCTGATCTGTAGATAACTGTCTGACCTCTGCCCCGAACACTGCCTTTGATGTTGGGAGAAGAGTGATTAAAATGTAATAGTAATGGGCCTTGTATATGCTGTAAGCAGGTTTTATATGCAGGGATAATTTCTCTTTTTAAAACCATTTAGTATGAAGCTACCTGACTGCTTTCATTGGAAATCATTACCTGACTAACAAACAGCTTAACATGGGTTGATTTTATGCCATTAGATATTAGTGCAAGTTGGATACTGATGATATCTCAGTTTCCTCACATTATGAGAAACAATTTTGATAATATCGAGCCCAACAGGGAATCTGCAAAATGATCTTGATAGAAGGCTGTTAGTGTCGTTGAAGTCTTCCTCACTATCTATCTGATTGCAATATCCCTTTCTACCTTCCATGCCAGAAATTAACAAGCCAAAGACACACGGAAGCTGTATGCTGTTTATATCTGTTCAATGGCTTAATGAGCAAATCCTACACCAGACATTTCAATGAAAATACCTGAGCTCATTAAATGCCGTCTATGTTTAGTTTCCATTTTGAGTCTTTTATTGGTGCTTTGAGCAATTCCAAAAGAGTTGGCAACACTGTGGACTTTGGCTGTCAGGTGATTGACCGTTAAGTAACATACACATTTGATATGAAAACGCTCAACTTCGGCATAATAAAAAAACACCACGACTAAAAATGACAAAACTAAATTAAGGCTTCATGTCAAGTATGATGCTTGTACAGTTTTCAAACCTGTGAAAGTAGTTGTACAGATAAAGATAAATACAGTGTACACACAATGGACATATACACATACACCAACAAAGGGGCATAAATAACTGAAACAAAAATAAAATTCTTTAAACTGCATCTGTCAGTCCTTTCTGGGTAACTGACAAGTGAGCAAAAGTGTAGATTTGTGGAAAATGTCTTTCTAAATGTCCTAAGCCCTTGCTGTAATAATATAATACAGTTATGATACTACTGAGGTGACAATATGTTTACCATCACAATATGGACTACAACGACCCACTATAATAACCAATATGTGAGACAACCAGACAAGAACATCAATATGAGATGATTCTGCAAAACCTCAGAATATATTCGATGATGTTTCTTTATGTCCAATGCCAACGTTTTTACAACTCTCGCTTTCTAAAAGATCTTTTTTGCTTAGTACTTCTATTCCTGTGTGCACTGACATGATAGTGAGCTGCTGTAACAAAAGAGTTTCCCCTCGGGGATCAATAAAGTATTTCTGATTCACAACTATGGTATAGTTAAGGTTAGGAAAAAAATCAGTGTGCAACACACGTGCACATCTTTCTTGTCCAGGTGCTGAGTCCAAAAATTCTACGGGGATTTCTGCTTCCCAAACACTTCCAACAATGTAGAATGCTGCCTTTTAAATGTTTTACTTTATTACATTTAGAAAAAGTCCAAATTGGCTCTTCATCGGGTACAGAGATTTCAAAAAGGTTAGGAAAAGATCATGGAGAAGTCAATGTTACAGATCTGTGATTGGACGCCAACTGAGAAAAACTTTATGTAAGTCTGATTCCCTACACACCACTCGAGCACCCCGACATCCACACCCTTATTCTCCGCCTTGCTAACAGGAACACTACTTCCTGCACTGGCACTAAATGTCAGCATTGCAATAAAGTCATGAAGGGTGGCAAAATCCTACATGGGCCGATGTGACAAGAGGATTTGGTAGCATGTGTGTCTGTTCTGTCCAGTGTGCATGCTAACATTTTTGTTGTTTATAGTTTTATCCAAAGAATGAAAATTAGAGCCAAAGATTGTGGTACTTATTTAATACCCTGCAGATTTAACATCTTAAAAACAACATTTCAAATCCTCATCATTAGTGGAGCCAATTACCAACCAACATCACATTGTCGTAAGCGGGGGTGCTGTATGGAGGTATGTGGACCCAAAAGCAGATGACGAGGAAGCGGAAGTAGCTGGATGACTACCGTGTTTATTGTTGGGTGGAATGCAGGCAAGAACAGGCAGAGGTGAGCAGACAGGTAATGAGCAGACAGGTGGGAGACTTGGGGCGGACGGCCCGGGGGCTGGACAGGTGCGGAGCTGGGGACCTCGGGCGGACGGCCCGGGGGCTGGACAGGTGCGGAGCTGGGGACCTCAGAGCTGATCTCCGGAGGTCCGTGATGGAGACTGACACCATCCGAAGACCAGACAGAAGACCGGCGGCGAACACTGAGAGTCACAGGAGGCCGACGACGAAGGCAGAGCCCTTCTGGAGGCCGACGACGAAGGCAGAGCCCTTCTGGAGGCCGACGACGAAGGCAGAGCCCTTCTGGAGGCCGGCGACGAAGGCAGAGCCCTTCTGGAGGCGGCGAAGGCAAGGCAGAGCCCTTCTGGAGGCGGCGACGAAGGCAGAGCCCTTCTGGAGGCCGGCGACGAAGGCAGAGCCCTTCTGGAGGCCGGCGACGAAGGCAGAGCCCTTCTGGAGGCCGGCGACGAAGGCAGAGCCCTTCTGGAGGCCGGCGACGAAGGCAGAGCCCTTCTGGAGGCCGGCGACGAAGGCAGAGCCCTTCTGGAGGCCGGCGACGAACACGGAGACCTTCTGGAGGCCGGCGGCTGACACTGACCCTTTCTGGAGGCCTGACCATCCACTCAGGGACCAATGGCGGTACAGCGGGCCGGGGACTGGCAATGAGACGTCAGGACAGGGTGCCGGCGACGGCGGGACATCAAGACAGGGTGGTGAGGAGGCCTCGGGACAGGGAGCCGGCGGCTGGATGGCTGGACATGGAGCCGGCGGCTGGATGGCTGGACATGGAGCCGGCTCTGGACCAAGGGGCTGCTGCGACCCAGCAGGGACTGGAGCAAGGGGCTGCTGCGACCCAGCAGGGACTGGAGCCGGCGTGGCAGCAGGACATGGCACTGGCGACTGGACCTCCGGACATGGCGCTGTCTTCGGAACCTCAGGCCTGGGAGTAAGGAGCTGCTGCGATCCAGCCGGGAAACGAGTCGGCTGCGATCCAGCAGGGGGTCCAGGGGACTGCTGCGATCCAGCCGGGAAACGAGTCGGCTGCGATCCAGCAGGGGGTTCAGGGGACAGCTGAGGTCCGGCGGAGAGTCCAGGGTGCGGCTGATATCCAGCGGCCGAGGCGAGGACAGGGTGCGGCTGATATCCAGCGGCGGAGGACAGGACAGGGTGCGGCTGATATCCAGCGGCGGAGGACAGGACAGGGTGCGGCTGATATCCAGCGGCGGAGGACAGGACAGGGTGCGGCTGATATCCAGCGGCGGAGGACAGGACAGGGTGCGGCTGAGATCCAGCGGCGGAGGACAGGACAGGGTGCGGCTGATATCCAGCGGCGGAGGACAGGACAGGGTGCGGCTGAGATCCAGCGGCGGAGGCGAGGACAGGGTGCGGCTGCGATCCAGCGGCGGAGGCGAGGACAGGGTGCGGCTGCGATCCAGCGGCGGAGGCGAGGACAGGGTGCGGCTGCGATCCAGCGGCGGAGGCGAGGACAGGGTGCGGCTGCGATCCAGCAGAGACCGGGAGCGATGGCTGGAGCCATCCAGCAGAGACCGGGAGCGATGGCTGGAGCCATCCAGCAGAGACCGGGAGCGATGGAGAGTGACCGGAATCTGGAGGCGAGGCAGTGCCGGCTGTCGAGAGCTGGGTGGTGAGTCGGGAGACCTGCTGGGTTCCCTGAATGATTTGGGAAACCATGGCCTGATGGCTGTCTGTCAGAAACTGGAGTAAGTGTTCATGCTGGCCTAGCAGAACCTCTCTGTTAGCCAGTGCTAAGTGGTAGGGTGCTACCTCCGGGTCTTTACCTGCTGGGTCCATGTTTGGTCGGATCATTCTGTCGTAAGGCGAGGTGCTATATGGAGGTATGTGGACCCAAAAGCAGATGACGAGGAAGCGGAAGTAGCTGGATGACTACCGTGTTTATTGTTGGGTGGAATGCAGGCAAGAACAGGCAGAGGTGAGCAGACAGGTAATGAGCAGACAAAAGCCAAAATCCAAACAAGGTTCACCGGAGAACAAAGAATCCAAGATAAACTCAGTCAAGGGCTTGGCAAGGAACAACACCATGTGTACAACAATGATCCGACACAGAACAAAGAAAAGACCAAGACTAAATACCCTAGGGGAGGTGAGATAACAAGACACAGGTGCCAACAATCAAGGGAGGACCAACAATCAAAACTGGAGGGAAAACACAGACAGGAAGTAAAAACACAAGACACACAAGGGAAAGAGAATACTACAAAATAAACCAGGAAGTGACAACACCAAACTACCACACATATATCTTTAGATGTTTGGTTATTTCACTAACTTCCTGTTTCAACTCAACATGCAAGACTTAAAAATCATGCTCATTAAGTCCTGAGGGAAGAGAAACTTTCCGGAGTTAAGTAGTTTTTAAAGGTTTTATTTTTTCTGTATTTTGCCAATTCCGTACACAGGCCTCGCAGGTTTAGATGTGTCATTAAATTCAGTCATCTAGTTCTCAGACTGTCATTGTTAGGAGAGTCTCCAAGATGAATTTACTGCCAATCTCTCAACATATTGGATAAGTTAACCACGCGTATAAAAAGTCAGCGTAGACCTTTAAACACGCTGGGTTGCGCTGCTAACCTATAAGGTTGCATGAAAAGAGGGTTGTGTGATGGTTCAGGGAGACACTTGTCAAACAGAGTAGCTCAGCCTTTTGACCCAGCATCTATCTCTGTCCTGGGAATTCAACTATAACCTATGACCTTTGATTTCCTCTGTGGGCGTAAGAGTAGGTCAAAGGAAGGTGAGAGCAACACTGTGCACTTTCTTCGAACCTGGTTAAAAAGATATACTGTATATATCTGACTTCTTTTGACTGACAAGTGAGATACATCTGTTTATTGTCAGGTAAAACACAAATTGTATATGTGCCGATGTTGCTGAATTAATGATGTTGTTCTCTGTGCATCCAGATGAGTTGATAATACACATTATAAATTGACCTACAGTGCTGACATCAGTGATCTGGAACTGGTAATGGTGTGTGGATAAGTTGCCCATAAAACCAGCATGAGGAAACACGCTGTCACAGCAGCCTGATCATTAGGACACCAAACAAGGAAATGCTCTGATGGACACTAATCATTCAAGATCAAATCCATTTCAATTAACCAGTAACATCTGCTCACACTGCCATTCTGGTGATTCGCCATATGTTTCGCAACCGCAAAGTGGCGATGACGAGAGATGGATGTGTGACGATCTGATGCCAAAATGGAGAAAAACTAACAGAAAAGATTAAAATCCATAAATTCTGATGATGTTGTTTCACCCACAGGCTTGAACATATTTGAATGGATAAGAAAGATCCTTGAATGTGACTTTGAAAGGCCCAAACTTAACTGGGAATTAGCATGAAATGACATCTTTATCATTTTTGAACATGCGGTTTAACATGAAATGAAGGCTGCCCAGTCATGGAGATACTTGGATGAGCTGTTTTCAGCATAACTCGCAATCTGCTTTACCATACGGATACCTGAGGTTTTAATGGAGGGTTTACCTTGTACAGATGGGCTAAAAATAACAGGTAAACAAATGTGTGAAGCGAAGCTATCATTTAGATTTCAACACATGCATCTCTCATATAATAACAAAAGGAAATCAGACTCATTCATTTAAATAATTGCATGTGTTCCTGTTTTTGTCCCAAGTTAATTAGCAAGCATTTTAGCTCAGAGAAAAAAAATATCTGCTCTTATTAAGTGGGATAAACAGGGGCTGTCAGCACATCTTTACAAGGCTTATGTGTAATACAAATAAGCCCGGCTGCTAGTAGGTGCTGCAGCTCTGAGAGGGTTTTCATCCATAGCTGAACAATTTTCTGCTCCTCTGGGATCCTTTGCATCAATTCAATTTATTTCAGTAAATGGACCAATTCATCAGGGAAATTTGGTATGTCATTTGTGTTTTTCATCAAGCGATACCTTCCTCCACTTTTTTCACCAATACAAATGGATTAAACACTTGTGCAGACATCTTGAACCTACAGTACATCTGCATGAGAGGTTATTGTGTGCTGACAGCCTAAAGAAGAAGCACTCACTGCATGTTTAGAGGCCTCGTAATAATTAATATAATCAGGTGTTTACTGCTCAGAGCTAATATTGATTGTTGAGTTAGAAGAGCAAACAAATTTTCTGATATTGCATGATAAATTGTTTTGACTTTAATTGGGTTTACATTTCATTCAATCTGTAAAGAGATGGCTAAAGACATCAGCTTGAAATCCAGACTCAGTGAGCACATTTTGCCAGTGTAAAGATATAATAAAAATGGCTAAAAAAAATGAAGTTGCATAAAATCCAACAGAAACTAGCTCAGGTAATAAGTGCTTTCCTTGAAAAGGCATCGAGCGGCTGGTGTGCCGTATCCTTCCAGATGTCTGTGTGCAATACGCTCCTCCCTGCTGGCCCACACTGACAAGCCCATGTCATCCCTGTGACATTTTCAGAGCCTTCACATTTCATCAGGACGATAATTAATCATTGCTGAAACAATGTGGTGGCCTGGAACACTGGGGCTGACTGAGGAGGAGAGCGAGTGCTGCCAGGGGCCTCCTTGGCTCATGCCAGGGTGCGACAGGCAAAGTGTTGCCATGGTGAAGCCTCGGCAGCATCGAGGACCATCATCCCACTGTGACATCTGTTGGCATCACGGGCTGCAACTCTAACCTACGAGCACGAATTAGATACTCAGGCTGCTCCATGTTTGCACAAATGATGGCAATGGCCAGATTTAGAAAGAAACTCATTAAGAAATCATTAACTGTGACAAGCTTGCAAAAATAAGGCTTGTAAAAATATTTTAATGATATATATTAACATACCATTATTATCATGTGAAACCTTGATACTTCTCAAGTTTTAACCTTCTAAATTCTACAACTCTTGGCCCTGTGAAAACATTTTTGCAGTTTAAAATGTATGATGGTCAAACCTAAAGAAGACTTTTACTGAAAGGCAAACATTTTTCAAATTGTCTGTGTAATTTAGAAAAAGGGCGGGGCCTGACAGAGAAAAATGTTCTGTCTGTAGTGGTCACAAACCCGTAGATTCACTTGATTTTGCCCAAATGAAATTCTGGTGTTGGGAACATCACATTACCTCCAGCGACCAAACCTTAATGTTTTCTAAACAGCAAAAGAATGTTTCATCAAGTGAAAACCGAACTTACAAGATAAGAAATGTTTTTACTGGTCGTGTTGCTCTGGTATCCTTTGGTGTGAAGCATTGCAGACCACACAGTTTGGAGGAAATCCACATGCCACATGCAATTTACTGATATCATGTAGTGAGATTTAAGGGTATTGAAGTTAAATATTTTCCATTGTCCATCTTTGCAGTTTGGAGACTCTGCAAAATTCCCAGTCGTAAAAGTTATTGAATCTAACTCAGTAGAGCTTTTCTGTAAATGTAATTATGATACTACTTCTTAAAGAGCTCTGTGGAAATGACTGTGTTGAAACCAATGCAATCAACTTTTCCTTCAGGCAGGATCCAGATATTGTAAGCTACCCACATAAAAATCTTTGCAGAGAATTACAATACAATAACTTGTAATTAAATGTTTTAATCATCAGTTATATTAAGGATCCACCTCGGAATGGAAAGAAATGTTCCCTTGCATTTGGCATTTAAAAAAAAAAATAAAAACAGCATTGTCTACGTCCACAAAGCTGCATACCAGCATGTCTGTATTGTGCTCCTACATGTTCTCTTCACATAACTGTGGCAGCATTTATTCAACAGCTTTCAATGCCTTGGTGTGGTGGAAGTATCAACACAAAAAAACTACTGATACAAGTAAAAGTCCTGCATTATTAAGTGTTATTTTAAAAACATGAATGAAAGTACAATGTAGCCAACTACAAAAATATGGTAAAGAATAAAATAGTTTCTTTTCTTCTGAAATCTAATGAAGAAAAAGTGTCACAAAAACAAAATACTCCAGTAAATCACCTCGAAATTTAAAAAGTACTGTACTCGAGTAAATGTATTTTGCCACCTCTGCTGCCTTGTCAGGGCAGTAAAACATAATGTACAAGGCATGAAAAGGAAACACAGCCTGCAGGCAGGAAAAAAGGCTGAAAGGGAGCCAGATGTGCCCTGGACTTTCAGGGTGTATTAAGTGTAGGAGTACAGATAACCTACTTCAGGTCTGTCAGCTGTACACACATTCTCTGAAATGCCACTATGAATAAATCAAAGGCATAACAGCAACCTTCCTCTTGAGTGTATCATTATTTTATGAAAGTTACATGTAATAATGTATGTGGCCTTTAGGTACAGTTTTCAACCGTATTTTGCATTAAAGTGATAGCAAAATCCAGGTTATTTGGTTTTTGTTTTTGCCAAAGTTCACAGTTATCACCAGCTTGTCACCTTGTCATGGTGACCTTTTAACGTGTTGTTCCCGTGTGTTTGTGTGGGTGTTCTTTATCAGGGGACGGTAATGAAAATGGAGGTGCCATCTCTTGCCAGCTTTTAATGTTAATTGGCAGTGATTTGTGAAAAAAAAAATGGCCTCAGTCCAGGACAAAGCTGCTTCAGATGACACTGCATTAGGTTTGTTTTCACAAAATAACCTTTGCAAAATAAAGGAGGGCTAAGACAGCAATATGAATACTCACTCCCACTTTATGGTGTTTCACACAGCATACAGAATGAAAATCATAACTCCCCAAGTCAACCAAACAGGTGAGGTCAGATTGTTATCAAAGCTGCTGAACCAGAAAGTTGATACAGTGTGCTGTATGTGCTGGTGGTGGGGGGGCACTGACAGTTCAAGGCCTTTGAGTCTGCAAGAAAACAGGGAACTTGATAGAAATGCATCCGCAAGCACTGGAATTATTAACATTTAGGTGTGCTTACAAGACAGTATTAAATCAAAGTAAGCAAAAAAAAAAAGGCTGAAAGGCTGAACGTCGCTGTGTAGATGGACGCTCACATCCACACTTTTATTCACTCATTTACAATTCATGTCAAGTCACTACCACCACAAACCCCCACCCTGCTGTTTGACCCCCCCCGCGCCTCTTGGAGAGGGCGAGATGGTGTTAGAAGAAGAACAAAAAGAAAGAAAGGGGAAAGGAGCCTCTGGGCCAATGCACATCTTCTATCTGATCTTCACATGGAGTTGATCATCAAGCAGACTGTCTTTGACAGGTTTTTGACACCATTGAAGAACATGTCTTGAACTCATCTCAACTGAGCTGATGGTCAAAGGAAAGCAAAGACTGGACAATGATACAATGTTGTTTTATCATTGCTCTTTGAGACTGTGCTGCCAGGATAAACAACAGCATCAGTTAATGATGATCTGTTGAAAGAAAGAGGAAAGAGTAGAGATATTTTTGTCACACATCCTGTTTCCTAGCAGATTTATTTTAGCCATGACCACCTTGAACCTGCATTAATTGATTTTTTTCCACTTAGGGGCAGAACCCTTGGCTGAAACCTTGACAAATTCATTATCACCTTATGAAGTTATTTTGGCGGGCATGGTAGAAAACAGTTGCCTACACATCAAGCAGATACGGTGCAACACTACCATGCATTTGAAGTTGTGTTTCTGGCCACCTGAAGAATGTAAGTCCGATATTCACTTCTAGTAGCTCTGTTTTTGATCTGCATCAACTCCTGAGGGAAATATCTGCTTCTTTAGCTGCAAAACGCTCCATATGTTCCCCAGCTAGTCGCCAACTTTGACTGTGTGTGAGTACAGTGGGTTTATCCGGGCATTTTCACTGAAAACAGCTGCCTGCTGCTGCTTCTGCTGGTAACGACGCTGATGACAGCAGTGAGAGGGAACCAGAACAGTAAAGTTGTGGGCCGTAAAACTAAAGCAATGAATTGAAAGATGCTAAAGTACCTGCTAAAGCTTGGGCGATAATTCTCTGTGGGCTCATCACTACGAGCGACCCCTTTCACATTATACATAGCTTTTTCATCAAAATAAAAATATTGAGCAGCTTTATGAAGAAGTTTCAGTTTCCTAAACCTGACCAAACCCTATTCATGGAGGTAGCAGATCAGAAAACGTTTATGTGAATCATTTTTGCAACAGTCATTTCTAACAGTTTTCAAAGCTACTGACAAAGAAAAATGCTCACATGCATCATTTTGGAAGGCAAGACAAACAACATTCAGTATTTTGTCATTTAATTTAGAGGACTTTCTGTACTTAGTTCAGAAGACTAAAGCCAACAGTAGAAGAGTTTTCTAATGAACTTGAAACCTGGTAGTTGAGCTAAAACCTGCTATTTTTATCTCCTAAACAGTTTATCAACACAAGGTTTACACCTTACAAGGTCATAATATATGTTCATGTTCAGTTTTACAACCTGGATCCATATTGATTTCTGATTCTTTTTATTATTTACTGTGTTTTCTGTGTTTGCTTTGATATGCAGTCGATATTTCAGTTGCTATTTTTCTCTGCAGCCTTGCAACAGAATCAAATCCACAAGCTTTCAGTCTTGAAGGGCTCGGGGTTTTGTTTAGTCTACAGCTTGTGTATCCAGCTGCCTTGATTTTCTGAAAAGCTGCTGCTAGTTGGTACAGTGGCAGCTGAGAAACTGAGCCATTCCGACAGTCTATCCCTCCTATCCTTCAAGGCAGTCTGCTGGTCTGATGGATGAGAAATGAAAGGCAAATCAATAGAGATCACAGCTTAAATGAAGAGTGATTTTAATTGGCTTACTGCTATTGACGTGTGCTTCCCTCAGCTCCTTGGACTTGCTCCGGGGGCCACATGAGGGCCTGCACTGTGGCTCCAGTAAGTGAAGATTTGCTGATACTCAACTGTTTGCTGAATGAAATGACGACTAACGAGGGGTGACAATAGCAATTCAGATAAACGTTTATTAAGGGCATTTTCGTATGCCCACTTCGTCTATTTTCAGGGGCTGTTAAGAGATTGATGATCACACTTGGGATGACAAAGAGTCAGATTCTCACAAATCAAAATGTGCACTCCTGAGTTTTAAGGATGCTTCCCTTGTCTGCCTGTGAAAAAAAAGTTGCCATCCATAACAGCTGCAATTTGCAAACACTCTAAAGGAAGCAGACATAGAAATATATAGTTCCCATTGAAATGAATTGTAATATAAATCGAGTTAGAAGCTGAAAACAGATAATAATTCCTCTAATGTGGTTTTGTGATATTGTAGGAGATGGCTTTGACAGTCAGAGTTTCCCACAGATCCTAATAAATTCTCAAAATGTGCTGATGAAATATCTTTTGCATAAAGAGGTGGGAGCTCTCAAAACCTTAACACAAGACGGAGAGAAGATGTAGAGTGCAATTTCAATTTTACATTTACTGTCTGACACTGCGGTAGATGTTTTAAAACTCATTGGATAGTTTATAGATTTGCTAATGCTAATGTTTTTGAAATTGGATCCAAATTATTATAGTCTGTTGGAGAAACAGTTTATTTTCTATTGTTTATGAGCTTAGAAATGAGCATAAGTGACTGTTGCAACATTAGATGATCTAACATTTTCCTTCAAAGATAATGCTTAATTTGCCTCAAATGGTGCTTATTTTCTACTAATCAACACGCCCCTCCTACAGTTTACAAGCATGAAAAGACAAATATGTCTCTTTAGTCATCTTTTCTGATATCTGTGTACAGATATAAAAGAATTCCAAGAAGAGAGAGTGTCAGGATTCTCCCTCTTCTGAAATCTTCAGTAAAATATGCAAACGCTGCACATGATTATGAAATAAGACCTGAAACATAGCCTCTAACTTTTGATGCACGCGCAGTCAGCAGCAGGGAACGCCTGTAAGATTAACACAGAGGACCTGTCTCCTTATTGCGTTAGGGCTGCCTGAACAGGCCATTTTAATAATGCATACTCACTCATGCATATTCTCAGCGCTGTGTCAAGCACAGTGGAATTAAACAAGTTTATCATCTAAAAAAATGACATGTTCCATATCAGCCTTTTTCACTGAGCGGCCTACAAATGGTGAGTCCGCTTTTCGCCTATCACGAAGATACTGAAATAAGATGGCTATCAGCAGTTGTCGAGAATTTCTAATTTCCTACTGGGGCCAATATCTTCAGAGCTTAATAACTAAGGAACAGTTTTGATACGGGGGGGGGGGGGGTTAGTGGTGGAACACTGGTCTTCTGAGGCTAAAGGGAATGAATGAGTGTTCAGATCACCACTGTCCTCATTATTAAATTGACATGATAAAAACAGGCACCAAAGTGAATTATTGGATTATTTTTGTGCATATATGATCAATTTTATCAATTAAATTAGGGACGGTCCTTGTACTGGTAGGTACTGCACTGACACAAATACTGTTGTTACCCGAAATGTCTCTTAACAAGAAAGAGAAATAGAGGTGTATTTTCTGTTACTATCGGTTTTGAAAGATTGAATAAAATTACACCATGAAGTCAACTGTTTTTAGAATGTTTAATAAACCCTAAAATAATTTTTAATTTTTAATTAAGGAATGTGGTGCTGACATAGTTGTGACCACAGCAGAATCCATACTTTATGAACTACAAGCCAGAACTAGAGCGGTGTTTCACCACAGGAAGTGGTAAAGGCATCTGTAGAGTTTTTGCTTTTTACATGATTTCCAGATTTCATCGGATTTTTTTAAACATCTGATGATGTTAATAAAATGTATTTAACGAGTCTCTGTGCAAATGACAGAGACTCATTAAAGTGAATCATTTACAAACCATGAAATGCTCAGACTCCCCTCACACCCTCTGGCAAAACACAGAGAGGCTGGTTACTGAGCTCGCACATGGCATATGGCGCTCTGTGGTATCAATGAAAATAAGATCTCAGTGATAGGTTTGAACTCAGGCCAAAGGTACGACCACTAATCTCTCATGCCTGAGTGAGAACTTGTGTTTCTTTGTGTGCATGTGTGTGAAAAACGGAGAATGAGAGGGAGCGATGGTCAGAGAGAGGAAGACTTATCTTCCCACAGGATCAGTGCTATTGTTAAACCTCCTAAATCACCTGCAGTGAGTGGAGCAGAACAGAGCAGCTAGATGCAAGGCTGCGAGATTTCTTATTTCATTTTTAACACGGATCCATCCAGGATTGTGTTGCTGTAATCCCATGGCTCGATATCCCCCATGTTCAATATGTTAATGTCTCCCACCAAATGGATCATTCGTCAGGCAGACTTGGCAGATGGGCTTACAACCGTTTCAAGACAGATGTATCAACACAACATCAACAGTCGACATGCATGTATTGGTGAACTGAAAGAACAGAGAATGCATTATAAGCAGTACCAATGAGTTACCCCAGGTCATTTCTTCTTGGCCTATAAAAGATGGTGCACAGCGGATGATGAACATTATATTGTCACTACCCACATAAAAAAGGCTTTTGTATGTTTGAATTACCAGAATCATTTCCCAACATGTTATTTTTACAGCAAGATAATGATCTATTTCTCAGTTCCACAGTGTCCTACTTAGCCTACTTATCTAAGTTGCAGAGAAAAATAATCATTTGATGTGGAAGATGTTTCTCCGCCTTGCTAATGCTGCTCTGTCC
This sequence comes from Siniperca chuatsi, assembly GCF_020085105.1. Classification (NCBI taxonomy): domain Eukaryota; kingdom Metazoa; phylum Chordata; class Actinopteri; order Centrarchiformes; family Sinipercidae; genus Siniperca; species Siniperca chuatsi. The sequence continues at coordinate 17,822,890 of NC_058056.1, forward strand.
TTGATCATTATCCTTATTGACTAAGGCCAATTTTCTTAAGATTTTTTAACTTCATTTCTATATGTGAGATGCTTTATTGAAGCAAAACAACACTGTGCATTTGTTGACTTGTATATAGTGCAATGATGATGGTGAGGAAAGAGTCGAGGGAGAAATCCACCTGAATATCAAATCAATGTTTTGCAAAAATCGTTTTCAAAGAGAAGCAGACAATGGCTGTTCTCTAAATTCTGATTCAGGCCTCAGCATCCCAATATTGAATAACCTGTGAGCTATTATGAGTCTTTTGTATGCAACACATGATTTATTACTGCACCTTCTGTTGTACCATCAGAGGCTGAGAAGACACTGTGCTGTTAGAGAAACTCTCCTCAGCAAACTCAAACTGCTTTTGTTCCTTTTTTTTCTATTAATCAACTGTTTCGAAATGATGAGGCTAATTCATTTGCAGGTTATTTTCTACCTGCAGCTGCTGGCAATAAGACATTTTATCATCTTGATACACCCACTCAGTCATTTATACTCAAAAGACAAACACACACCACAAGATTCAGGAAGCTGTTTATACACACAGTCTACATCAATTTGTATTGTGTCAGTGAATATGTGCAATATTTCATACATGCGTAAATGTCATGAAAAAATTCCCCAAAGCCAGATGTTGTTTACTGTATCTATTGAAGTCAGAGTGTAGACGCGTTATATGCCGGCTGGCAAACAAAGATGGCCTCTATAACTGACTTTGAAAGTTGACAGTAATATTGAACGAGCTGAACATCAAAGCTGATTGCCTCATGTCTTTTTATCCCAAGTATCAGCCTGATTGATGATGAGGTTTTGTTTGTGCTTCAGACTTTGTAGTTTATGCTGCTTATATACAAAGGGATAGATAGAAAGTGGAATACATTTGAATGTATTTCCACTAGAAGAAAACACTTATAATGTGTATATGTGCTGACCCACGGATGTCTCTGGATGTGCTACCAAATCAGCTCCTCTGTTGAATGTTTGGAGGATAGAAATTAAAGCTGCGTCGAGTGTTCCAGTCGGATGACTAGTAGCTCTCAAAAAACAGGCTTTCATGTGCTCAGGCTGACAGTCTTTTGATGTAAGTAGCAGATTAGGCTCAGAGGATATCAGGCTGGCCTTTATAGAAAGGAAGAGGAGGGGAGGAAAAGAAAGGTGTGAGTGTGGGGGGTGTACCTGATGTTTATCTACAGTATGTAAGTTTAAAATCTTTTTAAAATATGATATCCCACTTAAGATCTATAGCCTATATGTCGAGATGTGTAGTTTATAAACACAAATCAAAAAAGCTTCTCTGCCACAAATATTAAAAGGAACACACTCTGACAATCAAAGACTCTTTGTGTTAAAAGTTAACACTCGCATTAGTGTTCTTGCCAGCTTCTTTTTTTGGCTCTTCTCTTGATATAGACAATATCTCGCCGAGAGAAAAGACTCAAGCCATGCCATCCCCTCTCTTGTGTTGTGGGAAATGCCATATTGTTCTTGACCTTTGAAATAGTTGACTCAATAATTTGACCAAAAAATCTATTTTGTAGCTGTTGTAGAGCTTTTGATCATATCATGGTCTTCCTGGGCAGATGGAGTTGTCTGATCAAAAGCTGCTATGGTTTTCAAGGTCAAGAATAAGCATAAATTCAAACTTTTAAGCTAACATGGATGAGAAGTGCTCAGAAAAAAACTAAATTTGAATCCACAATTGACCGCTCAGTAAGCCTGAGATACTGTTGCTAGGCCTGTCAAGCTTGCACGCACCATAGCAGTTTACAGTGATAACGATGTCAGATTTACCATCCGAAAGTCTTGGCAATTTTTGAAACTATGGGGTCTTCATATGGGATATCACACAGGGGTAGACAAAATCAGCCTTCTCATATAGCCAGTGAGTGTTGATTTTGCCGGCTGAAATGACAACTTTTTCTGGCAGATTTTATCAGCTGTAGCTAGCTAGCTAATTATGCTACCGTTAGGTCCATGAATTGGTTGAAAACAGCGTCTGTAGCTGCTTCCTTTTAATACAAGAAGCAGTTGTGAACTAATGACCTGTGCCTCAGCCTTGGAAGTAGAGCTGCTACTGTAGGTAGTAATCTATTTAGCAGGCATGTTAGACATGTTAACATTTGCAGCTAACGTTAGAGCAGATAAACACACTCTTTAATGCATTCCAAACATTTTTGCTGTTGTGTTTTTGGTTTTGAAAGAGCGATGAAAAAGACGCCCCCCTCCACACTCTTTTATCGCTCTTAGTACAGCCCCATGCACACCTTCAACGTGTGGAGAAACCCAAAGCTTGACAGGCCTGCCGTACCTAGATACGGTCGCTAAGCTATGATTGGACGATCACTATTTGGGGGAGGGGTTTAGTATATTCCGTGACATCTGGTCAAACTCCATCTGCTGAGGAAGGCTGCGTATGAAATGAAAACTCCAGAACAGCTACTAAATGGATGGAGACTGCTTAATGCGGTACATATGGCATTGATGAGAGTGGTTCAGCAAGGTTACCATTCATCGAGCGTTACAGGAAAATTCTGCTGCTTTGATTGCGTACAAAAAGGTGTTTTGAAATGAAAAATGTTGCTTAAAAAGATACAGTTTGGACATTACCATTGTCATGTCTGGTCATCTGGGAAACAAAGTGCTTATAATCCCAAATTACATGTTAAACAATTACCTACCAAGCCTCCTCCAATACCACATCTGTCACGACACACAATTTGCATAATAATTAACTGAACGACTAAGTAAATGAAGTCTATGGTAGCCTTCCAGCTCAAACATGAATTTTTCATTCATTTTGAAATATTACATTCCTAATCACAATATGAGCACTAATTTATCTTTCATCCATCAATTTAAATGGAATACATAATTCTCTCTTCAGTTTAAAGCCATATGTGGAAGACTGCTAAAATCTTGAACTAGGGGTCAAGTCAGACTTCCAATGAACATATAGTATCTTATTTGATTATGATGCTCCACAATGAAATAATTGAATGAAAATGCCAATATGAAGCCAAGTCTGAGGTTTGCCTGCAGCAGGCTTTGACCAATCAAGCCTAAAAGCATTAATACAACAATTTCTAAGTTTTCTGTAGGTCAAGCGCTTTTCATTTTTTCATTCTATCAGACTTTAAGCTACTTGAGCACCGAAGCAGAAAAAAAAACACATCACAAAACTTTCAAATCAATCTTTAATGGCTTTTCTTGTTGTTTTACATTCTCTAGTCCAAACACAGCACCAATTTCAGGTTACTAAAGGATCAACAGGAATGCTTTTACAATGTCCAGCCTCTGCTTATGACCCATCAATCTTTCCCAGAGAGAATGAAGGAATAACACATCTTTCAAAGTTTGAATTTCCCTTGTCGTGGCATCTCTATTAGTGACAGGAACAGGACTGGGAGAGCAGCCGTCTGGCTCTCTGACTGGAGGTCATATGCTGCTGTCATGTTCTCTGATAATTAGGATTAATGGTAGCCATGACACTGCCTTACTCCTTAACCTCATGCAACCACTCTTAGGATCCCACTTAACTTTCAGCTATGCTCTTTACCCCCACAAAAAAGAAAAAAGCCTGTGTGGAGAGATTGAAGCCTTGTGGAGATTTCTAGACAGCTTTCTTTCAAGACCGACCAACACTTTGTGGTTTCTCAGACCTTCAGACAGCGTTTGATGTTTATTCAAGGTTTCCTGACACCAATACAAGAGGTTTAGTGGACTAAACTTTTTTATACATTTCTTTTGACATCAACAGAAATTCAGGGCCTTGATGTCAGCTGAGATCCAGTGTGTTGAGCCCAGTGTTTGCTACGAACTTTGTCTGTATAGGGCATGACTTTCTGGATTCTCAATAATTAATGAGATGGCATTACTGAGCTGCATTCTCTGAAGGACAAATTAGAAAGCACAGGTTGATCACAAAAAAGAGCAGTTGTGATGAGGAAAACCAGAGGCATTAATTGCTGATTACTTCTCCACTAATCTAGATTGCGAAGACCCTCAGATTCCATTAGCTTTACCCTTGAATTTAAAACAAAACACTAATACCTGGAGTTTGTGTGGGTGAGATATTCTCTCACACCAAATTGCAACAAGGCCCTTGTGTCCTTAGAGCTACCTCATGAAAAGTGTGCTTGTGTAGCTTACCCTGTGAAATTAATTAAAGTAAACTCAAGGCTTTCAGAGTTTGAAATCGGACACCTGCTCAGCGCTCTTTTCAGCTTACTTTACATTAGAGATATTTCTGTAATACCCTCTGCCAATTTCATTTCTAGGTGTGTTTTTTCTGCTATAACATTGAAACCAATTCATGTTTATGAGTTTAAACCTGAATTAATTAATTTTTTGCCATTTGGGAGCAGCAAAGCAAACTGTAAACCTATCGTTGTTTTGGCTAACTTTTGACAAAAGTTACACATTTACACATCCAGAAGGCACAGAGCAACATTAGAATTCATTTGGAGTTGTGTTTCTGGCCACCTGACAATTCCTTTTATCTCTCTTTTGGTCTCCACCAACTCCTTGGGAAAATATCTGGCTCTTTAGCTGCTAAGTGCTCCACCAGCTAGTTGCAAATTTTGTTTGCCGTTTGGTGCTGGGTAGGTGGCGTACAGTCACTTTATCAGAGCTTTTTTGTTGAGGACAGCTGCCTGCTCCTGCTGGAGACAATGTTGTTGAAAGACATGACACTAGAATATAACAGTAAAGTTACAGGTTGTAGAACCAAAACAATTAGTGAAAAGATGCCAAAATGCTTCGTAGAGCTATGGAGTACAGCTCCAAAGTGATAATTCTCTTGGGGTTCACCACTACAAATGACCCCTTTCACATTTCACATAGTTGATCCATTGTTAACATAAGAATATTGATTAGTGCAGCTTTAAAAAAGGGACATTCAAGTTGAGTGTAGGATAAAGCTCAGCTCAGCTCACTCTGTGTTTAGTATAAAGAGTAAAGACACACATTGCTTAATAACAATTTAGATGAGTATACAAGTGCCTGAGCCTGTGCTGAGAGTGATGTTAGCTTGTTTGAATGGAAATTGATGTGAGCCAAAGGATGATCACCATGCAGTAGAAAAAACACTCCGTGATTTGGTTGCAGGAACAAGAACAAATTCGATGGACACCCTGATTAATTGTTATAAATGCCTGTGCAGGCAGCAACAGTCCAAGTTAGTTAATCTTGAGGCAGAAAGGGCAGAAAGTCGGCAATAAAATTATGCAGACCGGTGGTTTCAGTTTGGAAGGAATGTTTCCTTTACATTTCCATTTTTATTGCTGTCCATTCCAGGTCATTTCATGTGTAAAGCAACATCAAGCCTAAACTAATTTGTTGGCAGCTGTTTCACATTCTAAACATTCCCATTAGCAGCCAAATCCATCCACATAATGAAATATTGTTCAAAGGTAAATCTATTTCCAAACTGTTTTATTTAATTTCACAACCTGATTCTGAATTTTACCAGCATTGCTGAAATATAAACCTTATCACTACTACTTTACTTACTAATATTTTCAATTTCTTCAAGAATCAGTGAAATGGAAAATGCTGAAAGAAATCCAGGAAGCTAAAAACATCTTCACTGTCCATGGTAATGAAAACACAAGCAAGCTGTGGCCCCAAAAGTCGTAACAAAACATATTACTACTCAGCATTTATTCTGTCCTCTTTACTGGAACGATATATCCCTTGTAGAAAGCCAAAGGCCCAAATGTGAATTGATGAATAACTATAAATATTCAAGTAGTGAAACTACTCTTTTCTTTAAATGAGAAATCGGTGGCACGGCCTGGGTGAGTCACTTCTTCTAAAAGACAGAGAGATAAGTCTTTTTGCTCGCAGTTCAAACACTGAAAGCTTGTGTCCTTCCCTCTGGCTGAGGTGAAGAGAGAAAACAGGATTGGAGGGAGAGGACGGGATAGGACGGGATGGAACGGTTGACTCTGGGAGGGTTCGTCCTGGTGTCAGATTGCACAGTATATGTCCCGGAGGATATTCACGTTTGATCAGTGTATCCATTACCGCTACGGTCACTAACACTGATATGTCGCATGTCTGAGGGCGAGATAAGGAAAATCTGCACTGTGAATGTACATGATGAGGAAATGCAGTGTGTTTGTGAAAAGAATGTAAAAAGGTGGAACACACACACATGTTCTCACCTTATGCATGAAAACACATGACTTGTGAAGTATCCTTCTTTCTCCACACATACACACAGTCTTGCCGACTGATGGCCATTCAGCTCTCACACACACACTTGCACCTTAAACTAGGCTGACACTGTATAACTGTACATATTTATTACTGTTGTATATGTGTTTTAATCGGCCTTTCTGCATAGCCAAAATATACGGATCAATTGACTGGTCACAACGTGGGTGCTCACTGAATGTAAATATGGTACGCCCATTCATTTTTGTCCTTTGACATTTCCAATAAAGTTTATTCAAACAAGACGACAGAATCCTCAACAATATTGACAAAAAAAGTTGGTACTACTTTGCACAATTCTGATATGAATGGAAAGCAAGAAAAAAAATGGAGCCGCAGATGGCTGTGAAGATGCAGACAATAACCTATAGTCTATCTGTTCTGCAATGAAGTTCAGTTGTATCACAGCACAGTCAACAGCCATGTAAAATACTACTCTAATCATTTTAAAACAAGCGCACTATAGTTTATAAGGGAGCGGGTCCCCTTCCACAGAGGTCACCATATTGCACTGGCATGTTTCTACAGTAGCCCAGAACAGTCAAACCAAACACTGGCTCTAGATAGGGCTTTCGCCTTTTTCGCGAGTTTCGCGGCCACCATAGTTTCTCCTACATGCATGGAAGGGGAGGGTGAGGCGAGGGGTATTCAAATGGTTGCAATCTGCAACCTCACCAGGCGCTAGATGCCACTGAATATACACACTGGTCCTTTAATGCCTGGTCACACTTGAAAGTGGTACAGCAAACGTGCATCTTCACTAAATATTTGGTTCTAGAAGCTTGGTGACTTCACTCCCAGTTGCTAAACTGCTGTAGCTGGCCAACTTGCTAGCCAGCCAGGCTAGCTCTAGCTGGTCACATTAGTGCTCTAAGGTTCACTCTATTTTCTCTTTACTGTTCTCTTATGGACATTTTGTTCATCATTGTACACCATTTTGTTCAATAAAGTTATTGGAGAGGGAAAATAAAGCTCTCCGTGCTAAGCTTGCTAATTGATCGTTAGCAGGCTTGCTAACTGACCTGGAATTAAATTAATTCCCTGCAAAATTTTGCCATTTTAAATGCTGGTGTGACCAGGCCTTTAATTCGTTTAGTGTCTGCCAAGCTTTTTTACACACGCACACACACACACACACACACACACACACACACACACACACACACACACACACTTATACCTTATGCAAGAATACACGTTTCAAACGCACACCTACTCACTCTCTCTTGCACACACACACTCCCATTAACTGGCGGTTGTACAACTTTGACAGGAGTGTGCATAATTTGTATAAACACAAGCACAGAAATACACATGCTCACACACACACACACACACACACACACACTGACGGACAGCTGGGCGTCTTGGCATATTTTACATGAAGACACTCATATATATATATATATATATATATATATATATATAGTTACATAGACATATAAACACATACACATAAAAAATACTCACAAAAATATACCAGAGGAGACCCTAGCCCCTCATCACGGCCTCTGTCACAAATGCTTCTTGTCGTCAGGCTCTGTGTGACTCCCCTGAGTCGGTTGCCAGGCAACCGTGGCTGCATTAGCATGCGCGGGAGAGAGGGAGCAGGGGATACCTCTTGCCTGTGGAGCAAATGCAACCACAACGGTGTCAGTGTGAGGCGACGGGTTCCTCTCTCTCTCTCTCTCTCTCCCCCTCTCTCTGTCTCCCTCTTACAGCCGTCCAGTGTTCATGCTCTGCTCAGTTAGTTAGGGATACACACTCAGCCACTGGAGTGCAAGAAAAGGTATGTTAGGTTACACATCATGTAGAGCAAGCAGGGGAAGCCACTTCAACAGGGGTGCCTTTTTTCCTTTTTTATTTCAGTATAAAATATTTAAAAGCCAAGACATCAGAAAAACATGTTTTACATTGCTGAGCAGTATAAAAGTTTGATAGAGGGGATGAGCCTTTAATAAGGGTTGATAGTCTTGGCAGGAGAGATAAGACTAAAATCTTTTTTTGTAAGCTTTGCAGAATAAAGACAAAGGAGGATGGAAATGTACACATGAAACTGCTGTGTTACCCTCCCACCCCCATCTGCCCATCAACTGACTCCAATCTTCAACTTGACATCATCCTTCCACACTGACAAGAAGAAGAAGAAGAAGAAGAAGAGGAGGAGGAGAGAGAAGCAGAGGTGGGGAGGCAAACAAAACAGACAGAGAAGGAGGAGGACGAGTCGAGAGGAGGTGGGCAGCACAGTTTCAGCTTTCAAAAAGGCTGAGGAGGAAAAAGTGAAGGCAGCTAGAACTTGGCCACTAGTGAGATGAAATTCGGGGAGGAGACGCTGGAGCGCTGCAGGGTACGACATCCAACGAGAGCCCTAAAATTGGACCGCCTGGAAGACGAGCCATCCCTCTCTGGATCCTGTGCCTCTCCACAGCCAAAGGATGAGAGGGGTCGACTTTCACCTTAGTTGCCAGGGATGTCTGTGCACTAAGGAAAGGTGTCCCCCTTCAGCATGTCCAATGCTGTGTTATTCCTGATGCTTTGCAAGGTAGGTCTTTAAAGTACCACTGTCATCCCACATCCAGAGCTTTTCCATTAAACTCATCATCACATGCAGAGCAGCTGTCAACCAATACTTCATACATTTTTCACCATTTTAAATGTCATGACAGGATGTAGCTATGAATTTATCATGCATCATAATGTATTCTTTATAAATGTGTGATATTTCCTGGCTCAGTTTTCTTTGTATGAATCATTGATTAAGGTAGCAGAGACTCCATGAATGTTACCTTAAAATCAGACCATGATCCTTTTTGCCTTTTTGTCTTTTCTGCTTTACTCTGATAGATACTATTAGCTGTGGAGGTTATTTGTCCAGAACACACACATCCACATGGCCCTCTGGGAGTTGCTCCTCATGCATGTTGTTAACTAGTATAAATGCTTCTTACGTAACAGCAGGACAATCTTAAATGAAAGGCTCTCTTTAGTTTTTTGTACATGAAACAATTCATTTGTGAATCAACCAGTTGTTTTATAAAGTGTAATGAAGTTAAAGTGAATTCAAAACAACGCTTTTATGAACCTGTTTTTGGAATGACTTACTACACTATCCTACTATGGAAATTATACACTGGACTGCTTTATTTTTTGTAATAATATGCAACCCTTCTGTCCGCCACTTTAAGCTGTGACTTCCTGAATGTCTGAACTTTTCTGTTGGGTCTTTAGCAGGATTTTTTTGATCAATAACAAAAAAGTTCCATGATCCAAAATAGATCTGTCACTTTCCTCTCACTCACAGAACAGTGAGTACAGATTATGGAAAAAGGGTCCAACTCAGCATCTCATCTCATTTCACTAAAAACTATGAAATCTCATGATTTTAAAACTCTTCTTCTTTTTTGATTTCTCTGCATGGCATTGTTGCTAGACAATATATCTTCCTGTATGTGATGCTCTGAATGTGTGTGTCTGTGTCAGCATGTGATGGGCGTCAACCTGTGTGTGTGTGTGTGTGTGTGTGTGTGTGTGTACATACACACTCGGGAGGGGTCGGGAGCTGCTTGCTTTAATTCCATTTTATAACAATGCCAAAAGCGACTCTGCCTGTCAGACTCTGTTAGCATCTGGAGTTATTTGACATGCTCAGGATTATTCAAGTGGCAAAAGGTTTTACTCTCCACTGATCTGATCTGAGGATGTTAGCTTCTGTTAGGTGTAGCAGGAGTGTCCGGATTTGTTGTCCCAGGTATGTCATCGCCCCCTTTTCTCCCTCTCTCTCGTTGTCTGCTCTTTTTTATACAAATACGCTTCTGGCTGTTGCTGTACAAGTGAAGAGCCAGGTCTGAGCTTGCGTTTTGAGAGACCTTTTCATTTTGAATGAGAAATTGTTGATCCAGAGATGCTACATGTATCATATTTGAATCCTGAGTGGCCCTGACAGCGACAAACCTGCTAATGATTAATCACAGAGGGAAAAGTTAAGGCGTAAAAGTGTTGGAATCGTTGGAAATGAGCTCTTGAGTGATAAGAGGAATCAATACTGAGATAACTAAACCCTCTGTACCTTAGAATAGCACATACTCAAATGTCTAATCAATAAGAGGTGGAGAAGTGGAGACTGTGAACTGTATCTTGACTGGATTAATAATCCTTTCATTTGATATGTTTAAGCCATGCTATGTCAGTATATTTCAGTTAATTTCTATCTTGTCCTGGACTATGACAGCTCTGATCCCTGCCACACACTGCCCAGCCTGAGTGTTAAACAGACACAGGGAGTCATTATGGGTGGGTAATGATTATGGCACATTGCAGTATGCCAGCACTGGCTGCCACTTGAAACAGAACGCTCTCTGTTGAACACTGAAGACATTGGATGAGGCGGTGCTGGAAGGCATCCAGAAGGTTTGCTGTGTGACGCACAGCTGTACTCTGTGGTAAAGCTGTTTCCTCAGCACCAAGGTTTTGGCAGAGCCTGGATCCTCCTTCACCACCACCATCCCTTCTCTTCCTCAGTTGTGGAAGAAGTATTCAGATCCTTTAAAAGTACCAATACATTGATGTAAATGTTCTCCATTACAGGTAAAAGTTCAACTTTTAAAATCCTACTTAAGTAAAAGTATTTTCAGTAAAATGTACTTGTTTTGCAGTAAAATGTCCCCTGTGACAATTATATTATTATATATGACATTATTAAATCATTAACACTGATGCGTCAATGTTTAAGTAGCCTTTTACTGTTGTAGCTGGTCGAGGTGGAGCTAGTTTTAACTACATTATATACCTACAGTTAGATAGTGAGTCCAGTGGTTGCCAACCTACACATTCACAAGATAAATCTGAGGGGATGTGAGATGATTAATGGGAGAGGAAAGAAGAAAAAAAAGTTCTCTAGTCTTTGTTTTTTGTGAAAGGAGAAGTATAACGTAGCATAAAATGGAAAGTACAAGTACCTCAAAATTGTACTTAAGTACAGTACTTGAGTAAATGTACTTTCCACCACTGCTCCTCCTCGTCCTCCTCATCCTCCTCCATCTCCCTCAACATCCTCGGGCACATTTTTCCCCCTATGTTTTTTTTGCTGAGCACTTGTTTATATCAGCAGCAAGCAGGCGTCTTCATGCATGACATCCAGTGTGCCATACAAAGATCTCCATTCAGGTTGAGGGAAGCCCTGTTTATAGTCCTCCCCAGGAGAGGCAATCAAAGCCCAATGTTACAGATCAGAGGAGGAGGGCGCGCTTTAACACAGAAACAGAACCTCATGGGGTTTTTATGTACGTCAAGAACACAATTCATGTCGATTGGACACTGCTATCATTCACCGTGTGGGATGTTAGCCTTTCAGAAAGGACAATCACTTTGATGCTCCCAACCTTATAAACAGGTCTGAACAAAATGCCTTTGACTTTTACAGTACGAAAGGCCTTTTATATAAACCTATAGGTAATAGATAAACACAAAAGCCATTGCTTGATGGTGGTGCTTTATAATTGACTTGAATTTTCAATGATTCCTAGGTTTGACTCATAAAATCATTTCTAAACAACAACACACATCAAAAACATTTCTACTCCAGCACCTTGTGTTGAAGTTATTAAGATTATTGTGATCAACACAAGTTGCATCAGTTGCATCCAGTTTCATCTACTTCAGATTCTCCCTCTTCGTAATCCATCTACACAAGGCAACACCTAGACTGTGATGTACTGTAACCAATTCCTAGTAGGTGATGATTTCTGCCAAGACCTTTTTCCTCTGCCAAACTGTCCGAGAACACAATCAGGAAGTTGAAGAAAAAGGGGAAAGAGTTGCACTGGTGACATAAAAATCTCCACTTTGGCAGAGCTCCTTCAAAAGGTTACATAAATTTCAATTACTGCAAAGGACGCCTGCAAATGAGCCTGAACAATGTGGGCTTTGCAAAGGTTAATTACTGTAAACAACGGTGTGAGGTTAGATTCATCATCAGGAAAAAGAAATGTTTAGGAAGGCATGTTTTATACTTGAATTTGTGATCATGTGAGTGACAACGTCACATTTTTTGGATACACTTTTCTGATGGATGATACCTCCTCATGTGAATTCAGCACAGAGAGCACAGTGTAAACAGAAAGCAATAGAGATGCCAAGGTAAATAAATGCTGAATATCTTTTGACTTTGTCAGAATAGCATCTGACTGAGTATTAAAAGATAGCTCAGATTGTTTTTATTATTCAGTTCCTTTCTCATAAAGTACATCAGCCTAAAAGGCACGATGTGTACCCAGGTAGTACTTCAGGTAATGTCTTTTTGCAAACTCTTGCAGGAAGTCAGAAAAGTGTAGTTTAACTTGCATCTAAGAGGAACAGTTCCCTGTTAGAAGGTTTATTTTTAGTCTGCATTAGCTTACATGCTTTACTGTTGCTAGTCGGCATATAAAACCCATTGACCCGCAAGGAGCACTGTTCTCCTGAGAGGTGTTTGGATGCCAACTTGCACAAGCTGCTGCGCCTGCGGGCTGAAAACATACAGCTAGTTTCTAATTCTCCACCCTGGGCTACACAAATCAATACACACACACTCCTGAAAAGTCCCACAGTTGAAGAAATACCACAGCTAAGTAGAGTCTGGTGCAGGAATTTCTGCTGTCTTTTTTCACTCACCGGGCCCCCAGAGAGCTGCCAAAGCTATTCCGCTGATTTCCAGCATGTCAATCAAGAGGAGAGTTGGTCTGTTTTTAAGAAGTTCACTGTTATCATGGTTGCAATCATTCATTTAATTCTGTTATAACCAGAAGTTCACTTCATGTGTGGAAAGTGTTACCGCAATAAGAATAAACCGAAATTAACAAAACAGCCATGTTTACATGACAGTATTTTATGTAAAGTGAAAATCCAGCGTATACTGCTTACATCTTCCTTTATAACATATTCATAATACCTGAAAAATAGATAAAGTATGGTATGCTAGCATTCATATAAGTGTTAAACCTATATTATTTGTGTCACAGGGGTTGAACAACACCTCACTAGACATTTTTGAATAAATATCAATGTAACAATAACCATTTCTAAGAGAAAAACAAAAGTTGGGGAAGGTATACTACCTGTCTGAGTTATTCAACCACCCAAGTGCTTTTCATAGTTTAGTCTCCCAACTGTAGTAAAAAAACAAACAAAAAAAAGTACAATTTGCCGAAAGCCTTCATCCAGTAGTTTTATTCTTCATTTCACATTAATGAGACAGTTTAAGCTGTTCAACACCAGATTCTATATCTCGTGCGTTCACTGACTCCCCTTTTACCGCATTTAAACTGAGGAGATGACTATATTTTATTGAAGGAACAGAGGAAAGTAATTTACTTTTGATGGAAAATCTTTCCCATATCCTTGAATAAAACATACCTTTACAGAAGCTTATAGGAAACTTGGTGCAACATGCAGAGAGCAGCAATATATTAGGCCCCACACATTTACAGTTTGAGGTCTACTGTGTGTGTGTGTGTGTGTTTATGGTGGTTATGGGACACCTCTGCCGATCCTCAGTCTGTCCAAAGGTGTTTATCAGCCAAACATTTTAGATTGATGTGACCTGTAACTATTCTACAAGTAGCACAATTTTACATACAAATCGAGATGTTTAACAAAATAGGACATAGAATTACAACACATTAACTTCCTTCTGAAGCATTTGTTCTGTCTTTCACACAAAAACAGTAGAAGCACTGACTCATAAAATCTGTTAATCTGTTCCCGGGACCAGAAAAAGTTTCCAACGTTTTATTGTATTTATGGATGAACTAAAACACAGTAAATTGGTATTGCTAGGCAACTTTCCATCCATTTAACTTTCACAGTATTTTCTTAAAACACATATTAGCATGGTAATCAAAGAAGACAAAATAGCACTTTGTTAATTACTTGCCTCACCAACAGATAACTTTTATTTTTGTTTTATTGCCATTATCGTGGTCCACCATACACTGTGCAAAGACCATCTTCAAAAGAAAAATTAACCAGTTGCAGTAACTAACACATGGATTGTGTTTGTCTTTTCTTCTTATCTGCTCGCTCCAGATTGGTCTGAGACGAAAACTGCAGACTTTTCCAGGGAAAATGGTAAACACTCTCCACAGTGATGAGGAAAAGGGAATCCAAGACAAGGAAAGTAAGGAGGAGAGCATCTTGGCCATGTTGGGCATCATTGGGACCATTCTCAACTTGGTAGTCATCATCTTTGTCTACATCTACACCACCTTGTAGGTCTCGAACTCTCGTTGCACTTCACCAGCGGCCAGATCAGAGCCATTGCAGCTACAGTGTGTCGACTGATTTGGAAATGAAGATGGGAGGGGTGAGGAAGAGGCTGAACTTCCCCGGTGGTGAACTGGATCTAAGACTATGTGATCGCCATATGGCATCCATCCTGCATCACTTCAAACAACTAAGATTAAGGGAAACTGGCTTGTTCCTCTCCCCTTTACAGGTAGAATTATCCAGAATACCTGGTCACTTTTGACTTGTACATAAATGCATGAAGCTAACGAGAGATGTTCAAAGGAGGCAGCTTTTACCAACACAGGGAAATGAAAGACTGCAGAGAGCGTGGAAACTTTTGGAAATAATTTTTCAGATCTTATTAACTGAACTATGGAAATGATCTGATTTGCTGACATGGGATAAAAGATGAAGATGTACAGAAACACAGGTATCTGCATTGATGTTTATTATTTTTTCTCAGATTCTCTCAGTAAAACACAACGTACATCCATTTATATAAGATTTAAACAGACATATTAAAGAATTTATACTGTATTTCTCACTGTTTTCTGTAAAAACTGACTTTGAATGGTGTTTTATTTCCTTGGAGACTATATCGACTGAAGGTAGGTTACATTCACACAATTCTAAGCTGTTAAATGTGCATTTACTGAAACAAATGGTTTTAAATGGCATTAAGTCAGTTTGAAGTGCTGAAATGCTATCCGTAAATGTGTGCACTTGACATAAAATGGCTGAAGATCAGATAGATTAGTACAAGATGGCTTGATTATCATTTATTATTCAAGATTTTGATGCATCACTTCAGGGTCATCAACACTGAAATAAGATGCATCCATTTGTGAGAAAATGATTTTAGCTTTTTCAGCTCTGGAGACTGAGGAGATGTTTTACTTATTGGCTTCGGCCAGATGCAGCAACTTAGGCTGACATTGAGTTCTACTATACATTTCAGCCTGCAGGAGTATACCGACATGCACATTTACAAACAGATACATGCGCCATGATCACACTGTAACTTGTCCACCCGTAGGTGTACATAGAATAACTGAGCTTGAGAGCTTAGGATAGACTGAATTTTTCAGAATTGATCTGAGTTTATACATAATTGATTCAAAACTGAATCAATTGTGCATAATGACTGTATGCCTTAAAACATGAGGAAATGGCTATTTCCATGATGTATAAAATTATCAGGTTATTACCACTTTGTGAAAGGTTTCACTTATTGTATATACTTGTAATCTAATGCCAATGTCATATTGTTTTTCTTTATGAAAGGCCATTTATTGGGTAATTTTATATAAGAACCCTGCTTTTGTCTTAAACAACATGCAAAAGTTTTATGTTCTTAAATTGTGACTTAAAATGTGGAATTTGAGTTATTTCCAGACCTGGGCCAACTCAGTTTTTATCCTTTTCTGTAGTGAAAGACAGGTGTGGGTTTTCCCACACTGGACAATACTGTGAATCTTGTGAAATTTACATGATCACAGGAATTTAGTAACTTTTGGTAGTTTTTTCTTTGATTGACTGAACTTACACTGTGTCATTTGTCCTACAAATCTTACACTGGTTCATAGGATACATTTTATTTGACCCAGAACTGGAAATAAGGCAACATTTTTGTACTTGATGGCAAAACATGAGTAGAAAGTGTGTCAAAAATACTTTCTGTATTTATAGGTTGATCAGAATCTGGGCCAGTATGTTTCAGCTTGTACAAATTGAATCAGTTTGAGTCATGTGACATAAACTGAAATTAACATTCTGTTTTTCATTAATTTGTGTACAAGAGGCCTGCAAAATTATTTACCTGTAACAATTTTCTCATTTACCTTTGAGTTACAGATTAATTTAATTAAATTGCATTTAAAGGAATAGTTCAACATTTTGGGAAATACGATAGGAGTCTCTACTGCTTGTCCGGCACATAACCCCTTGTAAAAGCATAACCTGTCAATTTTAGTGGGCTTTAGAGGCGCTGGTAGGTACATTTTGTACAAATGCTATTCCCCTGTTTCCAGTCTTTATACTAAGCTAATCGTCACCTCGCTGCAGCTTCATATTTAACGAACAGATATTGTAGTGATATTGATCTTCTCATCTAACTCTTAGCAAGAAAGCAAATAAGCATATTTTTACAAAATGTCAAACTATTCCTTTAAAAAAAAGAAGCTATAAGGGATGAGAAAAGGCCTAACGATGTACAGTATGTAGAGAATGTAAGGCTATAGACAACAGGCTACATTATGTGTAAACTATTACGTTTGTGTTCGTCAGTCAACAACCTCATTATTTCAGAAAGTGCCTGAGATCAAAGTGTCTCAACCTCACCAGTAGAGAGGTGAAGGAAAGGAAAACATAAACCGGTGAGAGTATCTTTATAAGGCCACCTGTCAAACATCCAGGAGAGTGGAAGAAGCTTGCAGGAAAACGCAAATGCATCCTGATCCACTCCTCTGCATTCATAATGGGACTGGATTTCTACTACATGGCTTAGTTAATAAAGTCAGCCATTTTTTGTCTTGGGTTAGGTGCTCCTGCTTGTTGGACAGAATAAGGAAAATGAAAGCCTAGTAAGCACATGGACAGGTCTCACGAATGTATTCATATTTGATGTGAAAGTTTGATGTTATTCTTATTGTTTACTTATCTTTCCTAAAGCTATGTAATCTAAACTTATTCTTATGTTTTATTTATGTGTGTGCTAAATCTATTTAAACTCATTGAATAATCTCTTGTGGGTGACAAGTGGAAGGGTTAAAAGTTTTTTCAGCCTGCAGTTTGATTAAAAAACATTAAATAAATACATCTTGAAACTGATTTCATTGTTGTCTTGGTGTACAGGGATGGAGATCAATGGTAATAAATTCAGTTTTATGCAACAGTGTCGGTGCACATTCGCTGCATTCGTTAAATCATTTACATCATATTTGAAAGACTCTTTCAGCATCATGAATTCTGAGATAAAAAAAACATTTAGCACAACTGTTCAGTCAATAGCACTGAAATCTCTGAAAATCTATATTCTCCTGTGTCTGACAGCTGTGTGAGATTACAACAGAAGAAGAAGAAGGAGGAAGAAACCAAGCCATAAAGAGTCTACAGCGTTACATCCTGCAAGACATATTTCTCCGTCTGGCTGCAAGTCAATCTGAAGGATGGAGAAAAACGGTTTGAGCACAAAGCTAGCAGGACAAAGACACCAAATCGCCCTAAACAAATTTATTTTTATTCCATCTCCTTTGGGTTTGTATCTTTTAGGTCATATATGTGTCAGAATAATTTCCCACTCCATTAAGAGTGCTCTGTGACTGGTAACATACTGGAATAATCCTGTTGGAGAAGAAAAAAATTTGACTAAAAACAGCTTGGCTCCATTTTTTCTTTAAATACAATGGATTAGGCAATGAACCAAAAAAACCCACAGTGTTGTTTAAGGAACCCCAGCTGCTTAAATTCACACATGCTTAGAAGCCTGCTTCAAGCTATTGTTTCACCTGGATCCAAGAGCCAGCCAGCACAGCCTTCGAAATCATTCCCTCTTTTGAAGCTGAAAGATGCTTGGTGAACAATGTGCTTGAGATTGTGGTGCATCGCAGATGGATGATTCAACCCAGCAGATTGTCCGTGCAGACGTTCCATTTCTATCTAGCTGAGCTGACATCGTTTTGATGGTTTCACAGAAAAGCTGTGCGGGCGATTAATCCATCTAGCACACAAGCCCCACCAAATCAACAAGACATACTCATGGCTGGCAACGTCAGGCTGCTTCTGTTGTTATTCAAAGGCAATTCAACCTGTGGCAGCAGCGCACATTAAAATTTAATGCCACATTGCAAAACATAGTTTCCAGTAGGACACAAACTCACTGGCATTTCCCCCCCAATAATCATATCAACAGAATACAGATTATTTCATTACAAACACTACCCTTCACGCATGATCACACCCAATGTGAAAATAATTCAACTCGACTGGGAAAAGGTTCAAATGTGTAATCTGTTTTTGTCAATAACAAGTTTTGCTGTAATTAAATCAGAACAGCGTGTCGAGAGTAAGAATCTAAACAAGAATTTGATAGCATTTGTATTCTTTTTAAACACTACCTACAGATAATTTATTGCTTAAAAAACACCAAAACATAAACATGGATCCAATGTAATGTGCTTTCATGGCTGAGAGAAGAGAGCTGATCCAGGATCAGTTTCTGATGTTCACCTCTGCAGTACTTCTGAGGCCTCTCAGCTGTTTCAAGTGATCAGTCTCTCTCTCTCTCTCTCTCACTTTTTTTTCAACATGACTCAAACAAATAAAAAACAGCACCAAAATGTATTAAACATAACAGTGTTACATAATCTGCCAATTTGGGTAGCAGGGTACTAAATGTTATTCAAATGCTATTTTATCCATTTGCTGTTGTTTTAAGCTTTTTCATGTACATACATTTTATAAAGGAAGTTGATAATTCTTTGCTAAATTACTGAAAGAATAGTTAAACATTTTGGAAAATATGCTTATTCACTTTTTTGCCAAGACGATGCTAGCTGTTTCCCCCTGTTTCCAGTCTTTATGCTGAGCTAAGCTAACTGGCATGCTTACCGGACAAACATGAGAGTGATATCAATCTGCTCATCTAACTCTCTGGAAAAAAAGTGAGTAAGAGTATTTCCCAAAATGTCAAACTATTCCTTTTAGCGTAAAATTCCACCCTAACTAGTTAGAGCATTTCAACAAATTTCAGGTTGTGGGTAAAAGTAAAAGCACGGGGACAGCTTCCT
Source organism: Siniperca chuatsi (assembly GCF_020085105.1). NCBI lineage: Eukaryota > Metazoa > Chordata > Actinopteri > Centrarchiformes > Sinipercidae > Siniperca > Siniperca chuatsi. The sequence continues at coordinate 17,842,185 of NC_058056.1, forward strand.
CAGTGCAACTTGGTCCAGTTTAATGACCACTACAAAAGTACTCTCTTCTCACTTACGGCATATCCCTCCACCAGGGTAAACAGCAACAACTACAGGTAATGTAGTGTTAAATTGTTAAAAATCTAAAATTCAAAATATGAAATATGTAGTTCAAAATACACAGTATGTAAATCACCAAAATACAGTGATAATAATAATGAATAATCGGTAAAGCAAGTTCTCATCTAACAATACTAAAAACCGTGTACCTTGAAGTCCTGGGCCAATGGTTTGTATTCTCTGAGATAACTAGTCATGGACAATGAGATATTTCTAGCAGTGACAGCGGAGTTGCAGAAAAAATTCAGTTTATGGTCAGTTGCTCAGAATCTTTTTCCTCAATAGACCAGGATTGTTTTTCTTAACTGGAAAAACCCATTGCCTTGCTCTTAATATCACTGTCACTGTTGTTTTCTTTTCCTAGACATATAGGCCCAACAGCTGGGTGCACACAATTGCACATTCTCTGGGGTTGTCATATGGAATTCTGGGAAATGTAGGAAATCACTAACTGAAGCTGAAGCACGTTAAAGGGAAAGAGGAGATAGCGTGAAGGTCAAATACGGCACTTAATCATCAAATACCTCCTGGAATATACTGAACACTGCAGAGATTAAAAAAAAGTACATAAGAGTGGGGCATCTAGGGGTGAAATCTCAGGTAGGGATGACATATCTTGACAGTACACATCTTCGTTTCTCCTGACAATTCCTCTGACACACTCAAATACAAGAAGAAGAGAAAAGAGATTAGTGATACCGATTTCAAATAACCTTCTGTGCTCTCAGTCAAAGGTGAAATTCAAAAGCTTGAAATCAGAAAGAACTTTTTCTACCTAACCAGGTCAGAGTTCACTCCGGGGTATGGATGTCGTGACTTCCCTGAATCCAAAGTCCTCCTTAATTAGAGATATGAGAGGATTTCCCCAACAGATGTGTCCTATATAGATTTCCTGTCACAAAGGGTGCACATATCCAGCTGCCTTTCTTCACATTTATTCATGCAGAGAAATAAATCCTGTGATCAAAATCGGGGAACGGGCTTGAAAGCCGTGATAAATCCTGATATAAATGTAAAACTTGAGAGAGGAAAGTGTGAAACTGACAGGTTCAGCTTGACTGTTAGAGATTACAGATCTTTTTTTGCATGGGAAATGTTTTCGGTCGTTATACTCTGGAGATCAACCTGTCGGCCAAGATGACTGCTTAAGATCACAAATGTTTGGGATCCTCAGAGAAGATCTTATTGTACTGGTGAGGTGAAGAAGATTAGCAAAGTACAGGAGGTACAGTGACTGTACTTTTCAAAGGATTTGAGAAGGGTGGTAATGGATAGTTTCCCCTTTCGTAAAGTTGAACTGAAATAAAATTCATTACTGCTAGGAAATCAGTATTTAATTTTGACTTATTTGGGCAAAATTCTAAATTTTCTTTTACTGCAGTGATAACGCCCTCTACATTTGTGTTCTCCACTTGGCATGAATTTTTGATATTCATTGACGATGTTGGTACTATAACTTGGCACTAAAAATACTACATAATAGCACTTCAGTTCCAATGGCCAAACAAGCAATTAACCAGCTAGGAGGGCCGGCATTGTTAACGTAGTGCCTTCTGTGATTTAAGATTTCCACTTACCAAGTGGTAGCAACTTAGCCTAGCTTGCTATAGAGTCGGAAATTACTTTGCTGATTCAAATCGTTGTGTGCAGCTCAGTTCAAAGATTTGTAGTTCGTTCAGTTGTTTTCTAAGCTAAGTGATCACTGTTCAAATGCACTTCAATACCTAAATCAGTAACTGCTCATAACGCTGCAAGTTTGGTGCTGATTCAGACTGTCTACGTTCTGTTGCTGGTTACATTCAGTTCAGTCCACATCGGCCTACATGCAATGTTAAGGTTAAAAGCTCAGCAGCCAACTATTTGTGATAGAGTTATCACATCATGATTGTTTCAGTAGCTTTCACAGTCTTTTAATAAGCTTTTAATAAGAAAGTAACGTACTGTGTATCATGGCTGAGCTGACAACACGCTCAGTCACCAGCACTCCATGGGTAAAAGCTACAATGGTGATTCTGTGTAGTAAGTTCAGTTCGTAAGATTTGTTCGCACATGTACTTTACATGTCTAGCTTACAGTACGATGGGTCAGCTCCCACATGTTCAGTATTGAGAAGGGACACACAGCTTAAATCGCTAACAATAACCAACACAATGTGGGCTTGTTGAAAAGGGAAAAAAATGTCTTGTATCAATATTCTCAGGTCTATGACATGTTCCGGTAAGTATCGCATCTCCTAGATGTAAGTCCACCGCTGCCGTAAGAAACACCCACCCAGAGGCTTGGACACTGTTTCTACAACTATGTCCAAAACTGTTTCATGTTCTTTTGAAAAATAGATGTATCATTATAATTTCCTTGCACAAAAAGTGAGGAGAAGATAAATTTCAGTACAACTTTGATGTGAATGATTTACCTGTCTCCCATCTTTGCACAATTTGAAGAACTAGAAGCTAAAACCTGACCAGTGGAGAGTAATGAGGAAAAAAGTCATTAGTTTCCCCCTCACTATGTGAGAACCAAACTGTTCTCGTATCGTTATGCTTGTATTAAGATCACAAAACACATGCAAACAACACACCCACACATCCATCTCCTCTTTACCTAAAACACACACTCAAACACACACACTCTCACACTGCTTTATTAGCAGTAGACAAGACGAGGAAGAGAAAGTCATTAGAAGGAGAAGATGCTTCAAAGCAGTTTGTCTTGCATTTAGGACACAAGCCAAGGATGCTCACTTGACAGAGCAAACATGCTTTGCAGTCATCTTTACCTTAGAAAGTGGGTCATCATTATCAAGACAGTGAACTGAATATAAAACTTCATGAGCCTCTGTTTGAAACTGTATTTGTCATTTCCAAGTATTTAGAAAATGTAGATATGTTGATTTTTAGAAACAATTTAATGCTCATTCCAGCCACAAATGAAAATACAGAGTAGTAAAACCATTATAGCATTTAGTTAGCAAACAGTAATCAATAAATGAAACATTTTCTCCTTAGAAGGAGGTTAAACATCTGTGTTCAGGGTAAACTGGCCTTGGCTTTAACGCATTCTGCTCCATTCAGGTGTTGAAATCACGCTGGGAAAACTGTTTACAGTCATTTCAGTGCAGCTCTTTGACCACAAGTGATGTGCTGACTATGATTAATTATGTTAATATTTACTTAGGGTCTGGTGTTACAGCGTGGCATGATTAAGTAGCTCTCTTGTCAGCTGTCAGCCAACTTTTACTTTTCAAATCCAGGCTGCTCTCCCTAAGTATTGTGTTAGCTGACTGGAAAGTCTTACAGTAAGATGGAAGATTTTTACTTGTGGTTTGGAGATCACGCTGCATCTCAGCTTACTGTGCTGCAAGTTTAGGGTTTATACTTACAGAATATACAATAGATGTCATTGTTTATAAACTAACAATCAATCACAACTAATAAAATATATAAAATCTGACTTCACTGAGTCATGTCATTGAACGATTTTACTGTCACGACGTATACAACAAACTTTGGAGTAAAGATTAAAAATGGATGCCTGCAAAGGACAGATCACAGCAAGCAGTTTTTCTAATGGATAGAGGAGAAGTGGTGGTGGTGGGGGCAGCTGTGATGTCTCAAACTGAGACTGGACGACTCAGCTCTTAGTATCTGTCACTGTTGTCTAAACAAAGACTGCTGAGCTGATCGATAGAGTGCAGAGCATGGGGCTTCTGGAAAACTGACTAGTAGGGTGAAATGTCTGTTTATGAGCACAATGTGTATGAGACACTACTAATTCAAATAAAACCTCCTTTGCTTTTTTGCATTGGCACTCCGGCATTAAACTGCAAAGACTGCTGGTCAGAAAGTACAAAATTTGATCTGGTGTGAAATCAATGCTCGCTAACTACTTAGACTGTAGTGATAAGCTTGGCAGAATGGGTTTTGCTCTTACTGTACTTCTCACTTTGAGTCTGATTTGTACCCAGAGCAGAGGAGGATGGCTCCCTGGCCAAATGATTAAGGCCGAGTAGACAGGAGGTTTAAGCAGAAAAAAGCCCCTGACCAGACACAGTCGTATTCAAGGGCTGAAACACCCCAGTGCACTTCAATCAGTCCAGTTGTTGAGGTGGCACACATGCTGTGCAGTTGCTGAATGTACATTCACTCATTCCTGCTGTTTGAAGCATATCTCTAGTATTTTCAAGGAGCATTTTATGTTTGTATGATTTCTGCACTGGTGCAAGTCTTCACATGAAAATGGAGGACAACATATGTGCACACTTACTATAAGAGTACTGTATTTAGTCCTCTTCAGGGAAACAATTTTGCTTTTCAAAACAACACACATAACAGCACTTATTACCATATAAATATATTATCAATATATATTCAGTTGGTCCCACTTTATATAGGCACCCTTTATAAAGGGTTTATAAGCTGCAATGACTTTATTAATGGTCAATAAATGCTTTGATGAAAGTGAAAACTGAATAATCAATTGAATTTGAATGACAACACAAGGGTAAATTGCCTTGAAAAATGACAGAAATCTATACTATAGTGCAGATAAAAAATGACTCAGGCTGATGTAAGCCTTACTTGAAGAACTAGTAACACTCCTCCAACAGAAGGATGAATTACATAAGGAAGTGAACCATGTTTTGACTCGTAAATGCAGTAAAATCAGCACAGTGAGCATCAGCATTGAATATGTCAAAACTAATATCCTCACCACAGAAAGCCACAGCAGTTCATGCTCACCAGCCAAAGTTAAGGTACAAAAAAAACTGTCAACTTTGTCCTTTTATCAGCTCAAGTTCTGTATGTTTCAGGTCAGCTAAGTTGCAAATAATTGTCACATAACCTAACTTGAAAAGCTTAAACTGTAAAGCTAAATTTAAGCCTAAACAATAGATGCAACTGTAAAAATACTGACCATGGAAGATAAAATTATATTTATAATATTTGGCAAATATTATGTGAGACAGAAAAGACAGAAAACCTCTCCATGGGTCCAAACTGATAGTTTGAAATACATAGAAAACAATACTATATTGGTGAGTTACAACATAACAAATTATTATCAATACTTTTTACTAGCAGTGCTTGCAATAAAGGAGTCCCCTCATCAGGTGTTTGAGCAACAGCAGAAGCAGCAGCAACAGTGCAGTCCAGCTTTTGCACACAGTCACATTTTAATGGGGTCACAATCAGCACAGTTGCTGTCTGCTTGTTGGACCGATAGACTGTATATAAATATTTTTTTTTTAATTCTTTATATACAGTCCATGGTTGGACTAGAGAGCACTTTCCTCTGTCAGGTTGAAAACACAGAGCTACCATTGCTTTGTTCAACATTAAACAGTGCTGTAAGGACAGGCGTAGGATACAGAGGCAGACAAAACAAGCATGCAGATGACTGCCAAGGAACAGAGGGGATGTCTTCATTTGAGCTGCCAGAGTAATTTCACAGCTCCAAAGACAAGTCTGTTTTAAAGAGGAGAGAGATGGAGAGAAGACACACACTGCCCTCTGCTGATGGATATTGAAAGGGTGAAGCAAAACAGTATTTCAGAATAGTCTTCACATGTACAGTACAAGATGCATACTGAAAGTTGTTCTAATTGAATATGTTAATTGTATTCAATGCATTAATTAAGGATCAGTTTAATCATTGCAATAGTCATTCATCAATTACAAAATATGGTATGATGAACAATATATAATCAATATGTAATTATACAACACCACCACCACAAACAAAAGCCTCTAAAAATAAACATGTTCTCAACTAAAGATAGAAAAATAGGCATTTGCTGTATTGTTTTTAGTTTGGTTTGCATTAGATTGTAAAGTGTTTCTGATATTTTGTCCACTGCCGTCATATGACATGCAGAATAAGGTATGAGGTCATCCCAACATTTCACTGAGGTCTGCTCTAATATGCGACCCCACCAAAATCAGTCAGTCAGTTGCTGACATCTAGCTGACATAGAAGGTAACAACAAAGAGTATCTGGACAAAAAATGTTTTTCCATCAAGGACACAAACAGTCAGAAGATACAATATGACAAGACGCCAATAATGTAAAATATAATCAGATATTTTTGTGTGAGATTCTGGTGACTTACCTCACTGATTATATTCTGTTCAGAGCTTTAAAAGTGTGACTTTGCCACTGATCTGTATTCAGTCTGTTGCAAACTCCATTTGGCATTGACAGAGTCCATTGATATTCAACAGGGTGAGTGTTTGATTTAAACAGGTACTCAGGACATAATCTCATCTCTCAGTGATATAAAAGTTCAGGCAGGAATTTGAAACATGATACAAACACCCTATAATGACAGCTCAGTGTTTCTGTCCACTGGGATGTGGGAAAAAAACATTAAACTGTGATTTTGTTGAGGTTAAGTCTCTACACAGCACTGTTTAACACTAAACCATAATACTGAGAATAGTGTGGTTGTCCATCTTTGCAGACGATCATGTCAAGACACCAGCTTACTCAGCCGCCCGCCTGCTGAACTCATCTTGCAGGGTTTTTTTTATCCACAGTCATGAACCCAAAGACTCAACAACTCACACAGAAACCAGGGAATAGTGCAATGAGTGTGAAAAGAGCTTGAACGGAGACTGCACTGCATTGATTTAGTGAGTTAATTGAAGAACCGACCACAGTGTTGTGAAATAGCATGTTTTATCGCAAAGTTGTCACAAAATGAGGGGATATTAGACATGTAGCATTTATGCAAAGCTAAGTTAAGCGGTTAAACAGACTGAAGACTAACACACATGTCAAAACATCATTTAATGGACCGTTCCCAAGTTAATACCTCTTAATGCTTTGCAGGGTACAAATGAAAATAAAGTCATCAAACATTCATGAGCTCCAGCATTATAGATTTACACATTAATACAGACAGTAAATATGTCATCAATACAGACTGCGTAACACCTAACCATTTTCTTAATGAGTCTACAAATGGACATGACCTTGTAGTTGTCCCACTTTCTCTTTAAATGTCTTGTAAAATATGCAACATAAATAATGTCCAACATGATATACGACCTTTGGAGTTGGTCATTTTCAAGTAGCTGTTCATTTGACTCTACTGACAAAATTAGAGGAGACAATCATTCCATTATCTTGGGCTGAGAATGTGTCACCTTCTGGGGATGAATGGCTAATGTATTACATCTTCTTGTATACATGAATAATTCATAATCATTAATTACACCCATTGCATGGCCTTATCCAACGCTCGAAAAGAAACAGCATATTATACATTTAATCTTAGACAGTGTACTCTTGTGTGGATTTGTGAAAAGAATTTAAAACATAACAGGAATAACAAAGCTGTCTGGGTTCCCAGTCTTTTTAGGAAAATCCCAGGATACTATAAAGAAGTGATATTTTATGACATCCTCTTTTCCATTTTGTAGAAATCTTTGGAGCAAAGTGCTACTCAAAAATTAGTTTTTACATTTGGAACAGCCATAAATGTCTTGTCTGTTTGGTGTTTTTTGAGTTTCTCTAATTGGTATTTGTTCAGCTACCTTGGTCACCATTGGTCAAACTAACTATGCAGACTCTGTTGCTCTGAAGTATAGGATTTAAATTTTGTTTATTTTGTTTCTCGTTGCATGAGGACACCATTGAGCAACATTTACAGCAAAGAGGGCACTCTTGTGGTGACTAAAATAGAGTTGAAAGATAAGCCAGAGTCCTATAAAGCAATTAAACTAAATAATTGCACTCCAAATGGAATTTTGTACATTTAGATTCAAACTGTTTTTAACATTCAGACTAAATGCAAAAAAAAAAATCCTGGAAAAAATCTAAAAAACAAAAATAAAGACCCCTAAGACTAAATCATACTGAATAAATCAGTGATAATAAAAATATCTACTTTAAATTGGATAACTTGATTTTGCAAGTGCACAATGGTAAAGTGATATTTTGTATATTATACTTACTGATACAATATCTGATCAAATTAGAAAAGTGATTAGCAATATTTAAGTACTGACTACTGGATGCTTTTGAGAGATTAACCAGTTAACACAAAACACAAAATCTCTTTTTATCTGTTATTAAACAGACAGCTGTATGTCTCCTTTGCTTTAGGGAATGGCAGGGGAGGAATGGTTGTTGTGTGTGTGTGTGTGTGTGTGTGTTTGTGTGTGTGTGTGTGCTTGTACATCCAGCTTTGTGAGGACCAATTTGAGTTTTAGACCTTGGGAGTGAGGACATTTTGGCCAATCCTTACTACTTTGACAGACCTTCAAAGGGCTGTTTGAGGGTTCAGACTTGGTTTAGGTTAGAATTAAGTTTAGATTAAGGTTAGGGTAAGGGGCTGGGGAATGCTTTACGACAATGAGGGTCCTCACAAGTTTAGAAGGACAAGTATGTGTGTATGTGTGTGTGTGTGTGTGTGTGAACAGACAGGGTTGATGACCTTTTCAGAGAGCTATCATTTAATAAACACTGACAGCCCGTCAGAGACCACTTACCATTCATCTGGTCTACAAGATTAGGCCCTCCAGTGAAACTACATTGTGATCGAATCATTGTCCCCAGAGGGCATAGTGACTGTAAAGAAAACACAAAATCAATATTTCATTGGTGAAGATTCTTATTTTAGGAATTCTGGCAGCAACATACAACAGTCCTCCATCCATCCATCAATCCATTTTCTTTACCTGGTTAACTATGCATGGTCACAAGGGGCAGGACTCTATAATGCATTTGGCAAGAGGTGAGGTACATTCTGGACAGGAGACCAGTCTTTAACATGGCTAATGCACATGAGCTGTGTCCCATTTCAGAGCCTGAACCTGAACTGGAACATGCTCTCCAAGTGAGACAGCTACTCTCACAGAGACCAGAACTAATGGTGCATTTAGACAGCCCCAAACTCGTCAGATATTTCAAAGTTCAAGATACCACTGGAAAGCTGGGTCAAGTTTCATGATGCCTGAGTTTACAGTATGAGTTGACAAGTTGGAAACCTGGCAAAAAGTGTTGCACGTTAAAGGTGTACTTCACTGATTTTACACATGAAGATCAGTTTACTCTTAAAGTAAATAATGTCTTCTGTGGCTTTGGAGGAGCTTTGTCGAATCAGAAAATGACCCTGTTGATATCATAAGGACTATCATGGCTTGGGCTTTTATAAACATTTTTAATGGAAAGCCTGTGTTACAAACTGGGGAAGTGAGGTTCAAGAGACGATACAGAGTTGCATCATGGGAAGTGTAGAATCCAGTGTTCTGGGAGTTAGACTCATACGAGGGACTATTAATGTAAAGTTATCATAGCCTCTGCTGCATTGATTGTGACCACTCTTTTTTTTTTACCTCACTCTCACAAATCCCATCATCCCTTTCATGGTAAATATATCAAAATTGCTTTGATATATCAGTTACACCCTGTGATTCACAACAGATTATTTAAAGGAATGGTTCAACTTTGGAAAATATGCTTTTTTGCTTTCTTTTTGAGAGTTAAATGAGAAGATCAATGGCAATATCATGTCTGTGCATTTATTATGGAAATTATCTTTGCTTAGCATAAAGAAAGAAAGAAAGTTAGCCTGGCTCTGGCCAAATTTTAAAAATCTACAACAACTGGGCACAGTGACTTCCTGGAGTCTTGTTTTCCTAGATGTTGCCAAGCAACCAGTGGGCGTGCTGCACAGAAGTACTGGGTGGATGTATAAACTGTCGCCAAGACATAACTACACCACGTAACTTCTCATCAACTCTCAGCAAAAAAGACACAAAATCCACATAAAGGTTTGAACCAACGACCGTCATGCTATGAGACAACAGTGCTGCTAACAAATGAACAACACCAGTCCTCAAACAGACTTCCAGCACACAAGAAACAGTAGAAAAAAATTGTTCATGGTTATGTTTTCATTTAACCTTCCAAAAATAGTCAAAGTACATTTCACTAGTGCAACAAGACAAGACAGATTTTACATGACTAACCCACTACCGCTCAACACAGACACACACACACACACACACACACACACGCACGCACGCGCACACACACACACACACGTCAGTGAGACAGGTTCACCTTGAGTGTTTGGTCACAGTCATCCGGTGACACGTTTCATGCACCACTGCAGCAAACACAAGAAGTGCATACCGGAAACAGGCCGACAAGGATAAAAGCAAAAGCACCAGCACGGGACACGCAACCGCTCTGTCCGTCTGAGGCAGACTCTCACCCACATGGCTACATGTTTGTTATATTAAATATGAAACAATTACACAGCCTTACACAAGCCCAGCAAAAAACATCCACTCCTTTCCCATGTTTTTCCCTGCTTATGAAGAAATACTTCAATAATATCTCATGGTGGAATCAGACGTCCCTTCTCCCCACTACTTTTGCAGTATGCTGATAGAGAGATGAGGGATAAATTGATGAAGATACACTTGGATGAATAAATTAGTGTACCAGAATACATTTACATCTAGATGAGATTACAGTCCTGACTTACAATTACTGGCCTCTGCTGCTTCCTCTAGATGCCATCGCCCAATTGCATCCTAACTCATTCAGCCGGGTCGCTGCTGTGACTGTGGAAACAATACGTACAGTAACTGGCTGACTGATGTGATAAATCAGAGGGAGGGAACACGAAGGAACTACCAGCCACACATTATGAAAGTTGAGTTTTAGTTACTGCACCAAAGAGACCCTGAGGTGCAGATAAATGTCTCAACATTTGAGGTTGAAGGATTCTTAATTAAAGGCTAAATAGCACAGCTTCTGCAAACAAACATCATCAGAAGAAAATCCTCCTACAATTCACACACTGACCCCTAAACTCTTTCCTTGCCTTCTAATATGAAGCAATGGTCCTTTGAGAGCCTTTTATGTCCATAAATAAAAACACACATAAAGAAATATGAAACAGGAATTCTAGTTTTATGTGGCTCTGTTGGGAGGCACAAGGATTGCAAGAAGCAGCAACCTAAAGGGCTGTTTAACACCCGGCATACTCTAAACATGTATATAGTTGAATACACACATATCTGTATTTAGGTACATTTATATTTTTCCTGGAAATATGAAGTTTTAGAACTTTATAAGCCATTCATAACTCAAAATACTGAAGATTTGTGTTTAAAGGTTTATAGCAGTGGTGGAATGTATGAAAGTATATTAACTCAGGTACACCTTTGAGGTACTTGTAATTTACTTGAGAATTTTTATTTCTGCTACTTTATACTTATGCCACGACATTTTAGCGATAATTATTGTACTTTTTGCACCACTACATTTATCTTTTATCCATAGTTACTTTGCAGATTCAGATTTTACGTTCAAAACATATGAGCTTATAAAATATGATACATTGTTACAGATTAAAATAACCAACAATATATAAAGTTGTGAAATTAACACAACTAGCTACAGCATTAGTATGTTTCTTACATGTTTAGCATCAGTAGTAACTTAATAATATAATGTAAATTAATGATAACAATGTATCAAATGACAATGTGAAAACAAGGTGACAGTGTGAAAGAGGTCACTTTCACCTGAATCTGCAGCTCCCCACGGCTTTACAGAGCTTTATAGTGAGTTTCAGCTCATTGTTTAGCTGTCTGACCCGCAACTTTACTGTTTTGGTTCACTCTCACCACTCTCATAGGGTCGTTTTCAGGCCTCAGCAAGCAGCTGTTTTCAGCAAAAAAGCTCTAAAAACCCACTGTACACTACTTGCTTAGCACCAAACTGCAGACAGACACAGTTAGCGTGACAGACTAGCTGGTGAGCATAGTGGAGCATTTAACAGCCAAAGAGCCATATATTTCCCTCAGTAGCTGGTGGAGACCAAAAACAGAGCTAAAAGACAGTGAATATTGGACTTACATTGATCAGGTGGCCAGAAAATAAATGCTATTGTTGCTCTGTGTCTGCTGGATGTGCAAACGTCAAAGTGCATTCTTTTAAATTAAAATCATCAAACTAAATTACTACAATCAATTCACTAGTATTTTCCATCTGGCACAGTCCTCCTGGACAAACACAGCAGGCTTGCAGGTGCACTGGATCAAAGCGACAGAGTTGAAATGGCCTGCAGCTTAAAGTGAAGGTGAAAAGCCCGAACACAAATGGAAGGAGAAAACAACACAGAGTGTGGAAAGGTAAAGGTGGCTCTACAGGGAAATCTGCTGAAGGGGAGGCTCAAGGGGTAGGATAAGACCCCGGTCATCAGTGACCTGAGTACTCACACAGTCATGCAGATGAGCACACACACATTCAGGCTGCAGCATGAATGAAAGCCTAATGTCATCTGAATTGAAGAAGCACCAAACAATAATGTAATAAGAATTCTCAGCTGTTACCTTTGTCTTTTACTATCGATTTACACACAAAACAAGATTTTCTAGGTACCAAATAGAAAGTATTACATTATCATGATGCGTTGTGCAAAAGTTGACCCTTGCATCACTGCCTCAAGAGTGGGCACATCAGCTCCTGTCACTGCTCGCCTCCAGATGTTCAATCGATGCCTTGTGACATGCACGGCACCCCGTGTATCACTCACCACAAAGCCCTTACTTTCTGCTTCCCCATGCACCATTACATATTCAAGCAGCAATCTGAATATGAGATGCAAAAAGGAAGAAGAAGAGGGGCTGTGGAGAATGCGAAGTGAAAGGTTAGGTCGTGGGCTGCCGATGACAGCAGAGCAGGGCATTGTGGATCTGTGTTGGCAGGTACATGTTATAGCTTCGAGAAATGGCTGCTGTGTATGGTTTACAGCAAGCAATAAGGACAAAGCAGCGCTGTCGAGGACCTCATGGGTGCCAGCTGATGGACAGGCCATGTTATTTGTATTAAATCACAGAGGATAAGTGTGAATCCATGGGATAAACTGGCTGTTTCACACTGGTGAGCACTGCCTTGTAGCAAGAAGACAAAATGTGCCTCTGTTTTGATCAGCACTCTGTGTCATATGTTTAGAGAGACGACCAGTAACAGCAGGTGGAAAAAAAATGAAGACTTGTTTTCTGTAACAACTCTTTTTCTTTTATGGTATCTATATGATATTCTACTACATGACATGCACCTGTCCTGAGCCAACTGAGCCTCCAAGGTGTCTCAGTTGCCCAATGTTCAGTGTTGATCTCATACTAAAACACGCTGCACACATGTACTACATCCACAGAGGGAGGGGATACCATGAAGATCAGGACAGTTTGCCCTGCATTTGCTGCTAAAAGTCAAACTTGTGCACATTTCCACACACTGGCAAGTGGCCCAGCAGAGTGGCAGTATGCCATGGCATTCAGGCTTGAGAGACTGTCTGAGCAGAGTGTGTGTGTTAGTGCATGCAACCAAACCTGTTGCAAAGGCTTGTTTTCATTATTTGTTTTGGTCCACTTCGGTTTGAATATATTACCATTAAGCAATCAGTGCCAGGAAGACCACAAAAATGACACAAGGACATTTGGAAGTCAATTTTATTTATAGCGGAGGACGGGGTGAGTTGAGCCTTGGGTTAAGATGAATATCCCAGACAGACATGCCCAAAATTAATCAGATGATCATGGAAGTAGATTTTGGAGGAGCAGTTCATTACCATAAATTTAGAATGGATGAGAGCACATGGAGGATGTGGGAAGAGAGCCAGGCCAAATAAACAAATGAGTTTTGCTGTGTCACATGGTTTTCCCCAGCGTGAAGATGTCATGAGGCTTGCATTTAATGGAAGCAGATACAGTACATTAGAGACTGTAGTAAATATTACTTCAGGGGGGAAAAAGCAGATATTTACGGTGGCTCTGAAGGTCAAAACACAACAACATTTCAGAAAACACAATGACATTTCACAAAACACGGCATTTCACAAAAAAGGAGTTTGGACGCACCTAGGCACGAGAGATTGGATTAGAGTGAGGCATGGTCTTTGGTGTGGCCTAAACAAAAGCACCCAAATATGGATTAACCATGGATAAATTCTACTGCACAAAATAGTCAGTCAACCATGAATGACATCTTCAGGTCGTTCATGATGATGTAATAGTGACAGTTCAGCATGTGGTAGCACTTTTATGTGCACTGATTGGTCCGCCACCTGTCACCCCAAGGCTTTACAACTCACCAGACCTACAGTATAGGACTGTCAAATCATTCTGTGCCTACTTTTATCACTCCACTCACCTACTGTAGGGCGAATAAAGGCTGAATCTGGGATAAGAGATATGATCACCACATTCAAGTAAATATTAATAGCACTGCTAAGAATGTGACAGAATAAGAACAGATGGACAGATTAGAAGCCAGACTGTAATAATGAAAGCTTTTAGTTTACTCCCAAATGGCTGAACTTGACACTGACTGAGTAAGAGAAAATTATGTAATTTCCATGGATGCCCCAAACTCTTTCACATCAGCTACTGTTGTAATGAATGCAATACGATTTTAGAAACACAACTTTGCTGACTGTATCCTGCTCTTTCTTCTTTGTGTCGTTGAATGTTTAAGTGAAGTTTAATTTTAGTAAATGTGACATGATAAACACAACCCACAATTCCTTCAGATTAAAAGCTAAAAGGGGTTTTAGCATTTTCACAATTTCACCCAGGTCAGGTATGTTTATGGATATTTTTGACTGTGTGGGTGTGCGTGTGTGTATGGCCCCATTCCAGCTGTCAAAGGCTATGGTTATAAATGTGGTATCTTGATGTTGTTGCTGCAGAAAATGGAGTGTTTCTGGCAGGACTGATGCAATGAGAGCTGAAGGATAAATGGTCAGGGGTCAAACCACTGGACTGATTTCTCCTGCATCCAAAACGAACACACACATAACACCACCACTAACTTAAGTGGCATATATAGACAGCAGGATATGCATGGGTGTTTATTGACCCTTCCACATAATTACATTTTTATGGTGGGAGTAATTTGGTGGCTTTGGGACCACAAATACATTGTTTTGGGCCACCAAAACCACAAGAGGGGCTCCAGCAACTGACTATAGATATGTTTCAAATGGAATTGGAATTTCATAATACAATTTTAAAAAGCTAGAAAAACTGTATTCTGTTATGTTACATAAAGAAGTAAAGGTATTCTGGTCACACATACATGTGGAAAGTTAGAAGATTACCTCTGACAATCCTTTAGGTAAAAGGGAGAAACGCTTCTGGTCTCATCAGGTTGAGATTGGCAGTTGGGTCTTTTGATGTGACTGGTAATCTTCCCCATGCCTGAGAAGTTGCCTGATAGCATTAAAGCACAACAAAGCAGCCGTGGCACACAAGGCCTTTGGCTCATACACTGTAAAAAAAAAAACAACAACTGTAAAAACACGGAAATATTCTGGCAGAAATTTTCCATAATTAAAATACAGTTTGTAGCTTTAATTTTGACATAAATCTTTTTTTTCTAATTTTGGGGCTTTTTAATGTTTAATGAAGGATATTTACACCTGTAAAAACAATTAAATTACCTATAAGTATGGTCAAACACTGCTATAATAGACAAATAAATAAACAAATAATAAGGCTTTAAATTGCAGAAGAGTGCTATTATTAATTAAGTTTTATTATATAATTTTATGTAAAAATCTTGTCTATTTGATCAATATTAAGTGTAATAAAATTATATACCACCCACAAAACGTTTGATTTACCTTTAAAAAAATGTCCAAATACTGTTATTAAACAAATAATTATGAATATAATTACAACAGTCTACTGTTAATTTTAGATCATATCAAGTGTAAGATACGTTTTTACATGTAACTTGACACAAAAATCTTGTATTTTTATATATATTTAAAAAAAGAATTGCTTTACACCTAATACCAGTAACATTAAATGCGTTGTTTGTTTGTTTGTTTGATGCATCTATTTTTAAAAAACTATACTGTATACTGTTTTGAACCCATGCAAGTATTTACTAATGTCACAAATACTTAACACATGAGATAATGCCAGAATTACTTTATTTTAGCATATAACATAACTGAACCAAGGCCTGAGATTTTGGTCAACATTACCACAACTGCTGGAGAGCTGGATCAAACAGTTTTAAACAGTAACTTAATACTAATCCAGCTGCAGTTACACAATTCATGAAAATTAACCACAGCAATTTCCTTTTTTGAGATGTGATGGAATGGTAGACTTGGTTCTTAACATCTTTCCAATGGTGACTGCTAAGTACCGGCTCTGCTTCAAGTGCCCTGAGGCACAGTTCTTTACCAGGAACTCTTTGCAGAGTGATGTACTGTCCCAGATTGCATTTTTTTTGGTGGAGAAGTTGTAGATTCATATCTGAAACAGAAATTGCAAATGTAAAAGGTACCCAACATTCTCACTATTGAAAAGTCATGCAGTCATACATCATTTATTTTTCTACTTTGAGTATATGCTCATGGATGCTTTACATGCAAGTGAATGCTACCATGCATCGTTTAGCTGGGCTCCATTTGCCGCTTTCAGTCTTGTTCTTCACTTCTAATGTTAAGCATATTTCAGTTTTATTTGGTTGGTGGAAAAAGTAATTCAGTCATTGCCCATTAGATACACACGTGTTAATATGACAGCGTTTTACAACAGTAGTGTAACTTAGCATTAGATATACTTTTGCAGCAACTTTTGTGGTTGGCATGCTTGTCATGCACTTGGGTAAGTTACATGCATCCTTGTCTGAGTTTAAAGAGAGAAGGTAACATTCTCCACTGCCATCAGAAACTAGTAGTAGAAGCCACAAGCACCCTAAACTGATCACAGTTCATGACATCTCCACGTGGTATCTCTGTAGCCACCGCAGCCCCAATGTAGTAACATTTCTGAGGAGGCACATGTGAGCTACCTGATCACACAGATGATCAGAGCCCTATAAAGTCCCTTAAAGCGACTTTAATCAATATTAATAATATCGATATATTAATTGATAATGTGTAATGTGAGAGGCGTCGCTGGTAGTGATGAACCTACAGAGAATTATCAGGGGACTTCCCTTGGCTTTACAGAACTTTATAGCGAGTTTAAGCTGATTGTTCAGCTGTCTGGTTACAACTTCAGTGTTTTGGTTCACTCTCACTGGTCTCAAGAGTTGTTTTCGGCGGCAGCAGTCTCTTAAAACAGCAAACAGACACAGTTAGAGACTAGCTGGTGAACATAGTGGAGCATTTAGCAGCTAAAGAGCCAGATATTTATCTCAGGAGTTGGTAGAGACCAAAAACAGAGCTAAAAGAGAGTGAATATTGGATTTACATTAGATCATGTGGACATAAACATGACTCCACATGAATGATCACCTGCTCTGCAACTGCTGAATGTTGAAATAACCAACTGTTTGCCAACAAGTTCAGCAAATCAACTTAAAGGCGATGAGATATTAGTATTGTGTTCACTACTTGTTTCTGCTGCCCCCAAGTGTGAAAAGTGTGAGTGTGGCATGATGTGTTTGTGTGCAGAAGGGTGGAAGAAAGAGCATGAATCTACTCATATCTTCTTTGACAAATAATAAACCGGTGTGTGTGTGTGTGTGTGTGTGTGTGTGTGTGAGGGATGTGGGGGTCGTTTTCATTATATATTGTTTCCCTTGTGGTTTTGGCTCAAAATTCCCCTATTTAATGCGTGATACATTGCTTTTTGATTGATTACTGCTGTTGAAAATCTATGCGTAATGTTATTCATAGGTTCTGACACGCAGCTGTCACAGCCAAAATTACAACAAAAGTCCCCTGAGATTAAGGATATTTAGGATTAATCAAGGAGCATGACCGATCTCCTAAGAATCCACCCGTACACGCACACACAGTATACATAAATACATAAAATCCCACAAAGACAAACACACACATTCTGGACAATGTAGACCTGGGTGACAGACCACATCACTCACACCACAGGCATTCATAAATGTTAAGCAGCCCAGCCTAGTAGGTGGCATGGCATTATTCCAACTCATTACCATCAACCTGGAATATTGAAACATGACAAGACACAGTTTGATACTTGTTAATCTATTTTTACCAAGATCATGCTGCTGTGAATCGGGGCCAGTGAATGCCCAGTGGCACGTCCATAATAAAATGGAAAAGGTTGCAGAACAGACAAGGTTTGTTACAGAGTTGGAGAACCACAAAGATGCAGATCAGACTAAACTGAATGTTACTGTAGGCGATGTTCAAGCTGCAATTCTGATGGAGTATCTAGTGTGGCTGTGAGGCTGTTGAAGCCGTGTTTTTGCCTGTAGCTATGCAGCAAAAATGTCACTTCACAGACAACATGAACACGAATGTAATATTTGCTAGTTAGACCACATTGACAATGTCAACATGAGACAAACTTGATCAACATTTCTTCTTCTCCAGTCATACAAATGCGCTGTTTTTCGTGTTTTAAGTTATGTTACTGTACAAAGGGCCGAGGGAAGTAAGGGTGCAGGTGCTGCAGCACCCTCTGCTGGAAAAGGGTCGAGCTGCAGACATGCACAGCACTGTCTGCCAGATGCAAAATATTAAACGTATTAAAACATTTTAAATAAGTTATTTACCTAATAATTGAATGCTTGAGGAAGTTTAGAGTAAATATTACCAATACTGAATAATGATTAATTATTAAAATAACACTAGGCATTTTGGTCAACAGACGTTACCTCGTGAACCCCTGAGTGTAATATAACTGGAGCATCTAGCTCAAGGTAAAGCTTTGGTTTATTATGAGCTGCCGCTGAACAGTTTAACATTATCACTAAACAATAATATCACATTGATACTCTTGCTGCAAAAAATGGATTTGGCTATGTTGTTGTGTGCTGGGCAAATTGGGCTTTTGGACCGGCTATCGTGCGTATTTGGATATGTACTTGTCCGCTGTGCGCAATGGGGCTTGGTAGTTGCAAGACTGACATACTTTTTTCTCCTGGCTTCACTGAATTTGCTGATGATGACGTGTGTGTGCGATGTTCCGCGCCCTGTTACAGAGCCAGAGATTTAAATAGTGTAATGTAATATGTATGTTCTTGTCTGCTGTGTGCAACGGGGTCTGGTAGTTGCAAGACTGGCCTATGTTTGCTTCATATTATAGAAGCCTGTACAGTCTGTACAGATGGATATTTATTATAATAATCAGTTTATCAGATTTGAACTGACAGTGGTTCAACATATAGTGTTGAAAAAAGTATTAGTTTTTGATTATGGTTTAAAGAATACAACAGAGTATGAAAATTACTGTTAAAAAAATGATTCAGAGAAAAAACTGACGTAAAAGATGTAATTTTATAAGACAAACCCCAACATTTCAGGAAGTGTCAAAAAATTTGAATAATTTGAGAATAAAGTCATAGTATTACAAGAAAAAGGTTGAGAAAAGCCGCTGCTTCAAAAGCTGTCATGTTATGTGATTTATACATAAAGTAACTGGTTTCATTTAATTTCAATATCCTAAAATATTTGATAATGAAGTGCTTATATGTGAAATAACCTCAGGTCATTCACCTCCCTCATTTGACACATAAAAGCTGACAGACGGTTATAACCTGTTTACTTCGACAGAGTAGTAAAATCTTTTTTTCTCAAAATATTTCAACTTTATTCTGGAAATATCTGACTTTTTTCCTAACCCTGGTCCTAATACTCTGCTGCCTGAAGTCTGAAAAGATGCTTCTTTTATTACTATATTATTATGTAAAAAAAAGAAAAGAAAAGAAAAACTGTAAAATATTATACCACTTCTGCAGAAAAGGAAAAAAGGAAGTTTTACTGATAATTTTCATTTAGACCGCCAGATTTTGCTTTTAAGTACTCTTGGAAAAGTACAAGTTTGGCTCAATGATCAATGATTTAAAAAAACATCATTGTAATTCCACCATGCATTACTCCAGTATTGGATCATTAATCAGTCTAATTTCTGTAACTTATTTTGTCAGTAAACCCACTCCCAAAATATGCTGCTACTAATAATTAACAGCATCACTGGGGATACATGCTGCTTTGCTAACTGGATCACTGAGTCACTCGAGGCAAAGTGTTCCAACGTCTGGTTTTAAGAAATATGACAGTCCTCGAAGTGACACAAAATTAATGAAGAATTCAACATTAAACTCCTTGTCTGCTGAAACCGAAATGTCACAATAAAGCACAAGTTTACTGTTTTTCAGATGAGGGCTTATCAAAATGTTTTCCCATCATTTTGATGTGTATAGCACAACGATACTGTTTAGAGATTTTTAACACTCTGCTGCAGCTTCTTAAACACAGCCCAGTGGAGAAATTGTTTAGGCCTTCAAAACATAGGAAGTGCACAGTTTAGTCAGAGGGGCCTATCTGTTATTCCAATAAAAAGAATCACAAACTTTGCTTTTAAATTTAATTTTCCACTACTTGTAGCTTTCAGCACAGATGTCAATAAAACCTGATATAAAGCATGTCACCTCCTTTCACTGGTGGAACATAGACATGTCTGACGATCCTGTGAGCTTCCTGTTTGTGAAAAGGAGATTTATCCTTGTTTTTGAAGGCCTCAACGATTTCCCTGTTGGACTGTGTTTAATCTGTGTGAGAAGCTGCAACAGAGCGGTAAGTTTATTGAGGTTGTGCTTTGCATGATTTTAAATGGTGGGAAACAACATTTTAATGAGATCTTGGTTGAAAAACAGTGAACCCATGGGCTAATTAATGCTAACTGAGTGCTTAACACTAACCATGTTAACTGTGGAAGTGTCACTCCCAGGCATTAAACTAATATCCTAGTAATTTAGTTTGTGTGTTGAAAAAACAGCCATAAAAACCTAAAATATCACCCTTTTTATCACCCATTGTCACAAATTAGACAATGTAATGCAATAATTATGCGGATGTGCTGTCTCTTTAATGTCGACATTAGTGTGCAGGAGTAATAGTGTTATGACTGTAGATATCCGTTGTACAAAGTGTATGAAGCTAATACAGAAGTTCATAAAGAAACTGAAAGATGTGTTCTCAGAAACTGGGAGTGAAGCTGTGAACTGGAGTGAAGTGAAACCCCCCACACTGGAGGATGGATGTTGTGTATGCCTGCTCAGCAGAAAAGCAGACAGGAGGATGGAGTCTTAACTTGCTGATCTAGGAGATCTGCTTCATCCCCTCCATGACAGAGGTTATGGTAAACTATCAAAAAGATAACATGGGATCAAGCTAAGAATGTCAATATAAGCCAGGACCCATCAGCATTTCCCCACTAACTCCAAGGACAATCGCCTAAATTGTTGCCAGATATTGTTTATCCTACAATTACAATTCAGTTTCTTTCTGAAAGGACAGAGAACAACATCAATTAGTCTGAAATACGTCTGTGTTTAAGTTCACGCTGTCTGACAACAAGCCCACTGTTGAGCTCTTTGTTTTGTATGTAGACTCTGGTGTTACTCAACCAAGCAATGTATTTTAGTATCCACAGTGAAGGCCAGGTCACCATTGAATGAATCACTCCTCATACTGTAAGTAGAGCTTGCTAATTGGCTTTTTGAAGAGACTCTTCAATGAATAATAGCAGCATCCATTATTCTGCAGGCCTAGTTAATACAAGAATGTGTCATTAGTTTTAGGTCACAAGTTTTCTCTGGGGGGATGAAAACTCAATTGCACGTGCTTGCAGCTCTGATATCTGTTCATCTACAGATTCAGTTTACCTGTGAACATCACAGTCACACACCTGTTGATTTTTTTGGCTGACTTTAGAGACACAACTAGGCTTATTTCTGCATGTTACACTACATGGTTTAAAATATGTGGACACCTGAACAAAGTATGTGGGCACCCAAACATAACAGCCATATGTGATTGTTGAACATGTCATTCAAACATGAATAATGGACATTAGTATGCTGCCTCCACTCTTCTGGGAAGACTGCCCACAAGATTTTGGAACCTGGGTGCAGGGATTTGTTAAGAGCATTAATTAGGTCAGGAACTTATGTTGAGTGATGAGGCTAATCCTAATGGTGTTACACAGGGTTGATGTAAGGGCTCTGTGCAGACCAATCAAGTTCTTCCACACCAAACTGGGTAAAACCATGTTTTCATGGACCTGGCTTTGTGCACGAGGGAAACCCAAAAAGTCCAACCCCAAACTGTTGCCTCAAAGTAAAGTACTAAAATAACCTTTGTATGCTGTTGCATTGAGATTTTCCCTGAATTAAACCTGTAGTAGCTTTTTGTCTGTAATACAAATCAAGCAAACCTCATATCAAAAGGCCAATGATGCACCATGGGAATGGATTTTACAAAAGAAGTCTATTGTCCATACAGAAGTTTTGCATTTTTCTTGCGATTTATTAATACTTGGCAATCAAGCAAAAACAAACAAACAAACAAACTATGGCTCCTTTGACCCTTCCAGGTGCATGCTGGCCCTATACCTGCCTACCTATATGAACCAGAGATGCCTATAGTGCTGCCCAATTCTTACAAAAGAAAACAAAGCACTACCAAAATCAAATAAATAAATAAAATACAAACAAATAATAAATGGCTATTACAAGGAGTAAGGGGCCCAAACTTAGCCTCAGCTAAAGCTCCTCATTTAGCAACACTTTCCAATGTTGTGAAGGTATTTCCAGAATACTCACAGACTCTTCTGACCATCTGGATGAAAAATTATGTTAAAAAAGGAGGAAGATTTGAACCTTTTCTTAAGTTGGGACTCTATTTCCAAAACAAAGCTGGTAGCCATACATTTTATTTGTCCTGCTCAATATCTATGGCATGAACCCAAATTAAAACGTTTTATTATCAGTTATAAATAATGATGGTCAATTATTTTATATTTTCATACAAAAATCAATATATTTCTTAAATATGTAATTTCCAGCTACCTGGATAGGTGCTTATTTTTCAGGGGAAAAACAGATGCTCTTTCCACTTAAATGTAATTATAAATGAGAGGCACAAACTGGGGACTAGCTCAAACTATGAAAAACAGCCTCGGATCAAAAGTACACAAGAGTACATGGACATGGGTGTATACAGTATATATGCACACTACACGGACCTCCACGTCTCAATAATAAGATATTAGTAAATATAATATTTTTAAAGAAAGACAGAATGATAAGCAAATAAATAAGAGAAAAAGAGGCACAGAGAAGAAAAATGCAAATGAAGAAAGAAAGAGTGAGAGAGACAGAGAGAGAGAGGACTTCGTTACCTCCTGCGTTATGTGTGTGCGACAGTCCAGCTCCACAGCCGCCTCCTCTGCCTCTCTCACTCTCATGCCGTCTCTCGTATCCACATCTCTTCATCTCTCCGTCTGCGTAGCTTCTGTTCCTGCTTTCTGCTAGCCTACATCTCCTCATTTTCTCCTCCTCCTTTGTTTTCATTTTGATTCTTCATCTGCGACATGCTCCTCACGTGAAGTCCTTCAACTTGCAGAGCCTGTGGATGCCGAGTTAAAAAAAAAACAAAGAAGGCAAATGCTCTATCGGGGAATGAGAGAAAAACCTACGCACATTTGCATGTTTCATTGAGTGCGTTGGCTTGAACGGAGCAACAGTATGGATCTGTCATTCATGGCTGCGCAGGTGAGACATTTCTCCTCCTATTTATACATAGATGTATGTCTCGTCCGAACTTTTTTATTACATTTGTCCATTGATTTCATGGGCGTGGCCGGTCAACAAGTTCATGAGGCACTTTGACAATTTTAGATTTTCTGTACGTCTGAACACTATTAATTCAAAATGTTAAGAAACATACATTTACTTTCCTTAACTGGAAAATCAGTGTAGGCTATATTTCCATAATATCGCTAATGGGACTTAAACTGCGTTTGCTTTTGTACTTTATGGTAGGCTACTTATTTTCCCCCTACTGTATGGTAATGTTATTGTAGTGGTCTTTTAGTAAATAGTTTTGATGTAGCTATCCTTTATATAGTTTTAGACTTTAGGTTTTTTATAGTTCATTAAGCCATGTCTGACTTACTGTACTTTTGTGTGATTTTGTGTCAGAACCTAGAGCAAGTACTGTGATTGATTAAAAAAAGGAGCATAATTACATCAGTTAAATTTTGACTGTACAAAGTGCATTTCATACTGTTACTTGTTTTATTTTAATTGTATTTAAGTTTTGGCAGTTAAATGACACCTGTTTGACTGGACCAGGACCTTTGTGGCATATTGTGTTATTTGTGCTTTGAGTATGTCAATTGATTTTTGCTTCACAGAGAACGTGTGTTGTTGTGCATCTGTTTTGGACATGTGGTTTGTTTTCATTAGGAGCTGGTGTGGTGGGCTATTCCTCCCCTCCCCTCTCTCAGTACCTGGCTGCTTACGGTTTGTCTGGTGCCATCATACTTTGCCGTTTTATGTGCAACTGCTATTAAATGGTTCAGAGCATTATCTTTGCTGCCAATGACTGCTCTGTGGGCCAGACTAAGCCAAATGTTCCCAAATCTTTTTAAATCAAGGACCCCTAAATAGAAATGCATTGGAGCATGCAGCATGGAGCCATCTGCGAATACATTTTTATTCAGGATGACCTGATTGAAAGAAAGGTGGAGTAGTCAGAACAGTCAGTATTATTCACTCATTGTGCAAACTTTTAGTGATTCAAATAATCAAAATCAATGTAATACTTCGCATAACACTGGTGATACAGTGTCTTCAAGGACTTAATGTGCTCTTATGTTTCTAGAAACTTTGGTAGCAGTGCACGAGAACCAGGTTTACAGGCACTGACAGCAGCACAGTGAAGGAGGCAGACCACTGTCAGCATTCATGAGTTTTTGTGGGCGGTCAGTTACTCATATTCACAACTGGGAATACCACAGTGTTTGAAACCACTCAGCTGGAGCTGGAGACTTTGGTGCCAATGTAGTATTCTTCTGCCCTGACTATGCGTGTAGATGCACATCTATGCAGTGAGCTAAACACACTCCCAGTAAAGGTTGAAGACAAGGAGTTCTTTGACATCTTTACTGAAGGCAATTGTGAAACTGTGAAAACAGTATTGGACAACAATTTAATGATAGGCATTACAAATCAGAAAAAAATAGATACCATAAACACGAGTTAGACCTGATGTGTGGGAAACTAAATTCACAAAAGTATAAACTAGTAGTCAGATTAGTTACATTGTTCCACATGCTAGGGAGAAACAAAGTATTACCAGTGATAGATCAACACAACATGGAATTAATTTAGTAAACATACATATAACTAAGTTACAACTAACAACTGTTTTGGTAATCCAGTAATCAACCGATAATTTTCTCGATTAATCATGTAGTCTATAAAATGAAATTGTATAAGCGCTCAGAGCCGATGGTGACTTTTCAAATGTCTTGTTTTGTCCAACCAACAGTCCAGACCTCAAAGATATTCAGTTTACGATCACAGGGGAATAAGGCCCCGTTCAGACCAACTGGAACCGTTACTTTGCGATCGTTGTGACGAAAGATCAAATAGTTGATGCTGTGATAACTTTCCAGAGTCGTTAAATTCTGTCTGTGAGTATCAGTAAAGGTAGACAGAGTAAAATACTTAACAGTTATCCCAACAGGAACTAAACAGCATATTACCCTCAGACAGCTAGTTTAATGACTAATTTAGCAGTCAACTAAATCATACAAAATTACAAAACAACAATCACAAAACAGCTAAAATAAAAAGAGTACCTACAGATAAAGCTACAACAAGAGCCTTTGGAGAGTAAATACAAGATTCTTGCAAATATTTGTTTGGTCACAGATCTAACAAAATGCTGGATGTAATAATGTCAGTTAAGCTGTAACTCCTATGGAACTGTGCCATTAGTGGTTGTTACTAGCAACAGAATGTTCATCTGAAACCAACGGCAGGCGGCAGAATAATGTTAAAGAGGCCATATTATACTTTTTTGGGGTTTCCCTGCCCTTCATTGTGTTGTATAGCATTTTTGTGCATGTAAAAGGTCTGAAAAGTCACAAAACCCAAAGTCCGTGTCAAAGGGAGGTCTTCTCTCCCATAGAAAACACTGCTTGACACCAGCCTGAAACGCCTCGTTGGAATTCCACCACCTTGTTCCGTATCTTGATCATGTAACCAAGGCACACATTTATCACTGGCAGTGAGGCTCTGATCGTGCCCGAGTACAGGGACGTGCCCATCCATCCGCTTATTATCGAGTTATTCGATCGCTCTGGTCATAGTGCTAAAATTAAGTGTCTGACTATGTGAGACTACTCTGCTCAGGACTACTCTTCAAGTTTTTTGGAGGTTGTTCAATATGTCTCGCAGAAAGTGCTTTTTTGGGTTGTGAAGGAAAGTTAGTTTCTTGATGGACAGATGGCTTTACTTGTTGGTAAAGTAACCGCTAACTACTGCTAACCGCAGCTACTGTTAGCTCTGTTAGCCGTGTAGCTAGCGCTTTTAGCTAGCTGACTCTGCCCGGAGTGGGAGCTTGAAGTCAGGGCCTGAAAACCTCCTCCTCTTGGCGGTCCAAAGCTCCTGTGCTAGCAGCGTAAACACCAACACTCACTAGGGGCTCCGAGTCCGGCAGTCAGCTAAGCTAAAAGGACCACTAGCTGCATGGCTAGCTGAGCTAACTAGCAGTTAGCGGTTACTTTAAAGCTATCTGTCCATCAGGAAAAGCCGCAAATCACAGAGTTGAGGTAGAGCAGTCGAAGGACATCAGAGGGAAAACCAGAAAATATTTTCTCCATAAAATATGATCCAGTTTCACCAAAGTCAGTGATTAAAGTTATAAAAGTTGTGTGTTTTTAAGTAGGTTTGTAGTAAACAGTGAGGCCCAGCCCCCAGAAACACTCCTCTCAGGCTGTGTATATCATTTCCCCAACCTAATTCTTGTCTCATTTGTGGCCTGATTAACAGTAATATTCATCCAATTCAGTGCCTCATATTACTATTTTTCAAACTAAGTTACTGTAGCCGTCCAGCAAACCTGCAACAAATGCAGCAGTGTGCAGCTCCCAGCAATGGGTATATAACAGAACTGGTTACAGCGTCTCACACACCCCTTGGCAGGCTTCCTGGAAGTTGACCAATCAGAAGAAAGTGGGCTCTTAGGGGGGGGGCCTTAAAGAGACAGAAGCTAAAACAGCATGTTTCAGACAGAGGATGAACTGAGGGTCTGCATAAAGGGCCAGTATAAGATGAATAATTTTTTTGAATTGTGAATCATGCAAAGCTACTCTAGTGGAATCCCAGAATAAATATATAGAGCTGGAAATAAGCATAATAGTTCCTCTTTAACAGTTTTTGTGGATGATGACAACTATTTGATTCAAGGAGTCCTAACCTGGCTTAAATAAGGCTCTGGTTTGCTTCCAATTTTCCATGAACCCATTAAGCTACATCATGCTTATTTCACCCCCCAGCATCCATACACCTTTCTCCTCAAGAATGCAGCTCTTTCAGAAAGGTAATGGCAATTTTTTTCGGAGGTGAAATTCATTCCAGTGCCCTGAGTCACTCTGTAATGGTGACTGTGAATGAAGTCAGGAAAATGTCCCTGGAGTTTTGAAGATTGACTTCACAATGGATGATTTTTTTGCCCATTCATCTTAGTGTAGCTCTGCCGCCTGAAAATCATTGGACCTTCGCCATCACTTTGTCTTTAAAAGATGACTGATGCTGCCAAAAAAAAAAAAAAAACAAGGAAAGTTTAAGAACTTCGACTCAAGAGCTGGTTACTGATTTTCTCCCTGTAGCTGGAGAATGAAGAATGAGTAGTTCAGAGGCTGTAATGGTCGTGCAGTGTAATGTAAGAAAACACATTAAACTCCTTAGTGATATATATCTATAAGAAACTAAGCTTCCAAAACAAGAATGTGCATCACGTGTGCTCCATTATACAGAATAGCAGTTCAGACTGGCAACAATTGGCCATTGTTTAGCTGCATTTGTCACTCTTCTTTTTGTTAAAATGGTTTTGTACGATATCACAGAAACATGCTAAATAGCTCTCTCAATGTGTGTGCGTTTGTGTTTGGCAAATGATTTGCATTTGGCAGCGATGCCTCACTGGTCTGAAATTAAAAAGGGCATACTTCATTAGGTTGAAAGTGGTGGCATCCTCAAGCATTGCAAAACATGGATTAACAGGTCACAATCACAGTGAAGCTTTTGAATATTAAGCTGAGGGCAATCAGGCGATTTGTTCTTTATTGTTTCAAATAGACTGAATTGAGAAATGTTTCCGATAATTTCCCTTAACTCTTTAGAAATAGATAATAAGATTTATTAAACTTGATACTTGATATAACTTGAACTCTCTTATAGATCTCGAATTCCAGACCAGCTACTGTGATTAATCACATCATGTGCTTCTTTGCGCCTTGTGCAGGCTGTCGAAATTATTAAAATGGCAGATGTTAAGGTATGAGCCAGTGTGTTCCCCGGTTACTAACTGATGTTGAGGTCAGGTTTGATGTGTTGTAGACAGGCTCCAAAGCCATCCTGGGCATTTTGCCAGTGTCAGACTTGCTTCAGCTGACAGATCTGCCACACAGGGCAGCGAAACCCTTAAGGCTCTGTCTATCCGGTACACAGTGACCCACTGGCCTTGGCCTTTTACTCATTTTTGCATGTACGCACGTGAATGCACGCACAGACCTTTTTAAAAATGTACTATAGGCAACATTTGATTCCCATGCATATGAAAAAGGCACATAAGGAATGTTAAAAAAGGACTCTATGTGCATTTCCTTTCCTTTTCATTACTTACATGTCTGGACAGTTAACTCTTAAATGAGACACCATAGGTCTGTTTCCATATTCTCACTTCAGATGTTTTGTCTTTTCATGACAGGCCATGAGCATTTCTCATTACTCAATTATTCAGTGAAGCTGTGGCTCTGAGTCATTCTACCTGACAGGGTTGTCCTTCTCCGCTTGTGTTAGATGGGACAGATGAGAGTGAAAGGATGAGGATGGAGGGAGTGGCTGACAGCCTCAACACAAACAGAGCCATCTGTATTTATCCACAGCACCCAGACTAGATCAGACAGGACTGGCAAATACACTGGTGCCAAATAATAGGACACTAAAATAAGTGCCCAAAAGTCAATACAATCAGACTACATGATTTTAAAGTTAGTAGATGTGTTTAATGCATTCAGCTTCACACACGCACATGCAGCTTACAACCAGAATTTATTTGTAATTTGCAGAATTATTTGCAAAAGCTACTTTGATTGTGAGGTCAAAAATAAAATGATTGGACCAAATTAACTGTGATATAAGTGACATTTGACTGGAGAAAGAGTGACTGGAGACATAACGAGAAGACTTGTTTGTGCACCACTACCCCCTGATATGAAGCCAGATATGAAAATGCAAGTTGAATAGTTCACAGATGAGATTATTTTCCTATTAAACACACTTTTTTCACATAGCAGCCGCCTGTATCAAGACCATTTTTGTTCTCAATTGCATAAAAAATTCAATTACGTAATCATGTTATCTCACTGTGCATTCTTCATGCCCAGACTGTCCCTTTGAAAAAATAAATCTCCTGGTCTCTATAGTGGAGGCTTATTTGAAGAGTGTAATAATGGCACACCAGCCTTTTCATCTCTAGGAGTTCATTTTCCCTCTGGTCTTTTGTCTGCTTTTTCAGCAATTGGTTTTATATGAAAGCTGTAGTCTTGAGATAGTGAAAACTTGCAACAGCCCCCAATTTTCAGCCTTCTTCTACTTTTATGACCCTGCAATGTTGTAAACAGGTTGAGAAAATAACAATCAAAAAACCAATTAGAGCTGTCTGCACAAGAAAAATCCATGCTTTAAACAGATGAAAAGCAGGTGAATCTGTCTTTGTTAGGTCTACTTTGAGCAGTTTTCCAGGAAGAGCTATTTGAGGATTTGGAGCCTTTTAATTTCATTGTCATTCATACTTAGTTTTTTTTCCTTCCCATTTTTATCCCTTCATAGATATTCTATCATCGTTCAGATAAATCAGGCTTAAAGGAGCAATGTGTTGGATTTAGTGGCATCTAGTGGTGAAATTGCAGTTTGCAACCATTTGAATACTGCTCACCTAACCCTTCCCTTCCAAGCGTGAAAGGCCCAAACTAGAGCCAGTGTTTGGTTTGTCCGTTCTGGGCTACTGTAGAAACATGGCGGTGCAACATGGCGGCCTCCGTGGAAGAGGACCTGCTCCCTCTGTAGATAAAAATAGCTTATTCTAAAGTAATGAAAACACAACAATTTTTATTTTCAGGTGATTATACACTAATGAAAACATACTTCTGAATATTATATTCCATTTCTGCCAATAGATCCTCCTAAATGTTACACACTGGTCCTTTAAATTGTCAGAATAATGTTAAAAATCAAACCACAATGACTGTAAATTAGTTCTTTGTGTGTACTGTGTGCAGCAGGGGCATTCAATCACGGAGGGCCAGTATGCAACGTTTTAAAAAGTAGACCCTGTTAATGAGAAAACATAGATAAAGCCTTAAAGTGAATATGCTTGATGATTAATAAATGGTTTTTCACTGCTGGGTTGAAAGAAAGGTCAGGCTCTTCATAGCAGGGCCACTTCATAGTCAATCTCGGAACCCATTGGCTATCGTCTAACGCCGTTTTAGCCTCTGGGGGCAACGGCCAATAACAGATAATGGATATCCAGGCCAAGACTTCCTCCGTGTGCCTGTCATTGTTTAAAGTCTGATTGGCAATTGCAGAACCCAATGGCTATCGTCTGATGACGATTTGAATGTAGAACATTCAGAACAAACAGTGTGCTGCATATTGGTACGAGGTTTGCTTTGGCTGACTGTTGTCATCCTCCCCATAATCAAACCAAAGACTTAAATAGGGGTTTATGTTTTATAGCTGTTGCTGATAGTGAAGAGAGGCCCTGCCGCTGCAGGTTAAATGAGCAACCCCAGGTTCAGTCTCTTCCTGTTTAAGTGAGAAATCTGTATGCTCTCAATGGGAACAATAACCACCAGGAAATTGCATGTCTCAATTTTTGTTTCTGATAACTATTGAAGCAAGCGCCAAACAGCCTCATTACCAAATTGAACGTTTGCTAAACCCCTCCCCTGAACAGCAATTGTCCAATCTTTGCTTAGCAACTGGCACGCTAACTAGGCACGACAGGCCTTTCAAGCTTTCTATTTCTCTGAAAGTTCAAGCAGTGTGCATGGCTTGTAAGAGCGAAACTCAGTACATAAAAAGTTTGGATGGTGGTTTATTTATTTATTAATTTGTTTGCCCTCTTCAGAACCAAAAATACAAGCGCAAAAATGTAGAATGGGTTAAACAGTGTCTTCTCTAAGTAAGCCGCAAAGGTAAGCATGTCCGGCTAACTAGCTTACTACCTACAGTAGCAACCCAATGTTATTTTCTGTTAAGTCTAGGAGAATTTAATACTACATTATTTTGTGGGGTTACAGATTACGTTACATAAAGCCGCATTCACAACTCGGACATCCACTGTGTTGTATTTCCCCACTGTGTGGAAGCCAGTCGTAGATGCTACTATATCAGAGTGTAGGCTGACGTTACTGACTCTGTCCTGCTCTTTATTGGTTTTGGGTAAATTAACACTCAAAACTCCAAACTCCTTATCCGAGATAACGTTACATTCGCCAAACACATTGGTTAGTTCTTATCCTTAAAGTCTTTTCTCTTGTAACGTAAAGTGTAAACATAATGTTTGAAAATACAAACAAGTAAGCTAAGAAGCCAAACAGGGTTATGCCAGAATGAAACAGTCTGATCTTATCGTCAGTGCATATTTAAGATCTCAGTCAGCTGGAAACATTAAAAATTCAGGACAGTGTTTTTAACCAAGTCACTGAGCTAATGTTAGCTTAATTTGCTATCTGGCTATATCTGATAAAATCTGTTAGCATCAGTTGTCATTTTAGCTGTAAAAATTGATGGTCGCTGGCTACAAATAAGAAGCTGGCTTTTGTTTACGTCCGTCTTTAATCAAGGACCCATACTTTCAAAAATAACAGAATTTTGAGTGGTAAGTCTGCCACCATTATTGTAAACTGCATATGTGCCATGCAAGAACAGAAAGCCTGACAGCCTTAGCAACAGTAATTAAGGGCAGGGCTTACTGATCAATTACTGGTTAAAGTGGGGGACGGCTGACAGAGTACACTGATTAATGAAAATAATGCAACTCCGCTGCCACATTACTGTACATTATTTCCTAGTGTCTCTGTACTATCTTATTTTACAACATGTTTGCACTGTAGACGCAAACATCTCCCAGCTGTTTTGCACATGAAATGAATGACTGCATATTGAAAAAAGTCCTGGGGAGAATGAAAGGGAGACTTAGAGGACTGTGACAGCCCAGTATGAAGTAATAATATCGTTCCCTGATAGACCTAACCCCTTAACTGCATGATGCTTCCTATATAACTAAACCTTCTGATATTCAGTAGGTATGAATTATGTAATCCTACATAAATAATCTATTCTCCAACCTTCCTGAGATAATTTAAAAGCATCTTTATCCCTTGTATTGATATGTTTCCGAATAAAGCTGAGCTATGATGTGGGGTGAAACACTTTGATGAATATTGCCTCAGCCTGTTCGTCTTTTAAAAAAAGCTCCATGCTGACATTTTTGCCATTGAAGCACACGAATTTCAAATCTGAATTCAGCTCAAGAGCAGTTCTTTTGATGAAAAGGAAACACGGATGGAAATTAAGTGAGTTAAACAGTGAAAAGGCCGGCAAAATGCTGAATGGCAGCAGCTAATTACACACAGTTAAGGAGGAAGCAGAGATGAATTCTGATTGTAGTTAAATATCACCATGGCTGTTGTAATTTATTGGGATCATAATGCATTTTTTGGAATCATTAGCATGCTAAACATAAAGTAATAAAACTATGTGTGTGTTATGTAGTGAGTCCGCACAACTTCTCCAGTTTGCCAGGAGATGTCAATTAAAATGTTTTCATCCCTGGGTGCAATTTCAGTATATTACCCCTGTGAGTACAAACAGAATGAGTGAAGAATGATTTCGTGTTGGTCTGAACACATTTCTCAGACATCATTTTAAAAATGGGGTTTTCAGATTGTTTTCCATTTTTGGACAACAGAATTTCTGCTGCAGCTTTTCCACAATTTATGTCTGTTCTCTTTTGAGATTTAAAACCCTTCAAACAATGCCTCTGTGATAATACAAACAGCAGAAACCTGCTTTTGATTTGATCTGTTTAACTGGTCCTTAACTTTTTGAGTCTGACCTTGGGTTTGTTCAAAGAAACCTGCCCTGAAACCTGCCCTAATACATAGACATAGTGTACAGACAGACCTTGCTCTCTTTGTTTCCACCTCACTCACCTCTTGTTCAATCTGCAAAGGCACTGAAGTTATTTCGCACTTAATGTACCTTCACATCCCAAAAAATACTGTTGCCCTATGAGAAATATCTTTAGTTTGGAGTGCAAGGCAGCATTTTAGGTTTCAGTGACAGTCTCAGTATGCAGCCACAGCTCAAGAACAATTTGACTGTATCTACACAGCACCTTATTATCTGGGATTATGTGACACCCCCTTCCTATTAGAACTCAGTTACTGTATTTCAGTCTCATAGCTCATTTGTGTCATATGCATCTGATCATTTAGGCTACAAATGGACTAGTTTCAATTTCCCTGCTGATGAACCCCTCCAAAGCTAAATTACACCCCTCCTCTGTGCTAAACTACAATGTACTGTTGCTGTTGTCTGCAACCAGCTCCTGATATTTTACATCAGCTATTTTTGTCATACAGTAATAGCCAAGCCTCTCTTAATGCTTCACAGCTCTTATAATGTTTTATATAAAGCAATCTGATTGTGACCTTCTCATTTCAATTGCATGCAACTTTAATGTCCGGATGATGAATCAGGCACTTAGAGTACAGTCAGTTGTATTACTTATGGAAATCATTGGGAATGCCCGCTGGTATGCATGAGTGGTGGAGAAATACACCAACTTAGATTTTTCTTAAAATGCTGAATTTTTAATGACGCTTAGAAGGAGTTGTGAATCAATTCACAGCTATAGCTTCAAGTTTTTCTTTGCAGATGCTGTGTTGTGTTTGAGCTAAATACCATAATGTTGTATTCACCACAGTTTCAGTCACCAATCTCAGTAATTTGTATGGATCCATGGTCTTTCCGTTGCAACTGTGTTTCACTGTTCTACCCCTGAGCTATTTACAGAGGAGCAATAAACACATTACTTTGAGCTTTTTAATCATGATTTCAGGCATTTCGCTCCAGTCAAAATGACTGAATGAGTATTGAGCTTCTCCATGTTGCAACCTGTAGTGCAACACAACAATCTAGTGTGCAGTATGTACGTCACATATCCATTTGGGCTTACATCTACTTTGTAAGCATTACACAGCCCCTACAGAGTTGATGCTGTGTGGGATTACTGTTTACCCATCAGTGTGTAAAAAAAATTCAAACACTTGTATCATTTAGAAGCAATGATATTGTTTATTGCTGCAATTACTAATCAAAGACTGTAAACATGTTGTAATTGATTAATTTCACACCTGTTTATGATGCTCTCAATTTACATACAAACACACACATGAACAGACAAGGTTCTGTGCCCTGACGCCCACCTCATTTCACCCTGTGATATATATCCATCTCAGATTGTGAAAGACAGAAATATATTTATAGCCGTGATTTATGGACAGAAGGCCCAAATAAATACAGCGCCTTAAATTGTAAGTGTGTGTGTATTTTTGTGTGTAAATGCATGTAATCAGATGAATTAGGAATTCTTCTTTGCAAAGGAATCATTCTCATATGATTTTATTGTTGTGTACATGTGTTTGGTCACGTTATCCATAAACAAACATGTCTTTCCTTGATGACTCTTACTGTACTTGCACACATTTACATAAATACATGGACACACACATATTGTAAAAATCATATTAATTCTACACTGAGGGTATACCAAGTGAGGGAGTGCTGCTGAACTGTTACAGTATCTGAAAACACTGTAACTAGGCCAACATGACACTCGCGTGACAAATTCAGGACACCCCCACCCACCCCCTCCTCCCACAGGGAAAATACATACAGTAACCATTCATAAATGCTGATGCCAACCTATATACAGCACTGTAGCAGTTACACCAGTATAGGTGGTGAGATGCTAATTTCATTTTACAGCAGTTGTGGTGTTATGCTGATGGCAATTTACACACTATAGAAACATTACGAGTCAGTCAGGGCTTCAACAAAGACATTGGGCCTCATGCAAGAACATTTTCCACTTACTTTTTTCTGTGAGGTTTGCTTGTAGTGTTCTTAGTTGGATTCAGCAAACACTTAACTCGACAAACTTGTTATCATTAGCATAATCAACACCACTAAAATTGTTATATAAGGCTGTCTGATCTGCTCTGTTTGGGGGCAAGTTTCATTCACAAAAATGCTACCAAAGAGTAAAAAGAAGAATTTTACAATGCTTCATACCCTTCTTTTCTAAGTATGAGAAAATTGGTGAATGCCACAAATTTTCTTTTGAAATGCACCAAACAGGTTAGGTGTAATAACACCCATAGCATATGCTTTTGCAGTTAGTATAAAATAAATCAATGCACTTTCTGTTGTGCGCTAACAGGAAAGGATGTAATATGTGCACTGACAACTGCAAATTTGCAAAAGACAAATGTTTTTCCAAAGCTCTTCCATGAGCTGTTGCACCACCACTACCTCCTCCCAAGAAAAACAAAAAGTTTTTAGTATGCATACTGACTTTTGAGTATACTTAGTTTTGTCTCTTTTCCATTGTGAACAGAAATACATACTCGAAACCTGCTTAGAATTAGTATGGAAGTAGGGTACAGCTTTTCTACAACTTCTTAGCTTTAACAGAGGGGGTAATTAATCATGTTTCGCCATGATATTGACAGTTTGTGACAGCAGCAAGCACCCTATTTCACAAGAGAGGAACAGAACAAGGGAAATAGTAAGGGTGCTTTTATATGTAAAAAATATAGTTAGAAAACAAACAATACAGGGATGAAAGTTCTGATGAATTGAAACGTGTTATGCCTAATTTATATTTGACATGAAGAGTGGTGGTTCAGAGGGGTCTGCAGCACTAGCTGAGGGTTGACAGTGCACAACAAGACTGGCTCACAGTTTGTACTTGTGTAACTTAATTAAAAGTTGTCAAACTATATCTATAATAAACAATTTCAAATACTATTCACTGAGCAGAACTGTAAGCACATAATCATGTCTACATACAGTGTGTGTACCTGGAGTCTTGTGTGCATTTTTACTTTAATGCATACTATATGTGCAATTGAAAGAACTCCTCTCCATCTGGCTAACGTTTCTGAATATAGAGTTATCTTATAGAATGACACAGCATTACAGTGTAAGTCACTGTGGATAAGAGCATCTGCCAAATGCTATAAATGTAAACATAGCATGGTATGTGGGGTCATGCAGAACACTTTAGCTTCATGCAATACGAAGGTGCAAGAGTCAGCTGTAGAGTCCCTCATAAGGTTTCTTTTAACCATTGATCATTTACAGCAAGATGAGAGGAAAAGGAATTAAAATGAGAGCTAAAAAGGGATCTGAGAACATATACAGTGAGTAGATATAATACTAGATATAATTCAGGAAGGAGAGGGTGCCATGAGGTGTTACAGTTTTCGAGGAGATAACTTTTCAGCCTACATGAGATGAGGAGTGACTCTGCTGTTCTGAAGTAATTGCAGCCTCGGGGAGCCAGGAGGGAAAAGATTTGAGACCAGCGATGACAAGGTCAGAGCAGAGGAAGCTAAAAGAGACGACAGAGTGATGTCTGGCATCTGGGACTGAACCAGGACCTGGAGGCTTGGTTGAGGCCTTGTAGGGTTTTGAAGTGAGAAAAGTGATATAAGGTGAATTTGAGGAGGTTGGGCTGTAATGTTCATGCGGCCATTATGTTAATATTGCTGATACTATTCCCTCTTGTGATTCACAGTTCAACAGTGAGCAAGGCACTTTAATTTTACTTTTAGCTGTTGTGTTCACACTAATAGAAATAAATGTATTAGAACATTCAAACAGTAGCTTTCTTCTGTGCCAATACTAAACCAAAGGAAGTACATATCAATGAGATGCTGAAAATAGTCTGCAGAGCACATGACCATAATAGCATTATTAAGCACTGTTGGGATATATTTATCATTTGCTTCTTTAAGTGTAACAGTAGATTAGCATGTCTGAAACTTGCTTTTGATGCTGTTAAAAATATTTGACTACAGATTGGAGTTGAAAATTGTGTATCTGTTTTTAAAAATTATCTTTTTCCACTAATATTGGGCAATGTGAACATTGATCCAGAAGTAGAATTATAAGAATGTGGTGGTTTAATAGCAAAAACGAGATTTAGTTGATGATTGAGCTAGTATGAGAGCTTTTCATTTCCAGAGTGGCTGACGGGGGAGTGATTTGCACAAAATCACAATTTGTCATGATCATTATTTCTACTAATGATCATTTACAAATGGCTGTAGTCTAAAGAGTGAGTAGCACCATGAATCACAGAGCTAGAGTGGCCTTGAGAAAAATGTATTCGTCATCTGTTAGATAGTGGCAAAAGACATTTCTTCATCATTTTATTGCTGTCTGCTTTGCACTTCGAAGATCAAATGTTTCTGCTTGCTCTGTATATTAAGAGTGGGTGCAAATCAGGGCCAGACCCTGCTGCACCTCTCTCTGAACCAAGTCTTACATGAGTGGAGATTCAATTAAGGGCTTCCATCTCTACGCCTGAAATTTCTCTGTATTGCACAGTGAATGAGCAGGCATGGATGGAGCTGTAGGGGTGGCTGATGATAGCAACAGATACACAGAGTGTGGTGATCTTGCCACCCCCATTCGGGCATCTTTCTTACAAAACTTGTGAAAAGCTCCCCAGATACTGTACCTTCCTATCAGGTTTGATGATGACAATGATTTGACCTTATTTCCATGAACTCTGCCCTCATTGGTTCCAATGCACGTTTCTCTCACTTGCGTTTTTTCCTTGCATCGTAGTCCCTACCACTGAAGACACAGGGAGAGAAGAAACAAGGAAACATGTTTTTTTAGAGAAATAAGACATCCTTTCTTCAAAACTGTCACTTGGAGCGCTGTCTGTTTCTGATGATGGTGGCACAACTGGATTAGCTGTCAGTCAATTACAGCTCTGTGGTGACTTGAGTTAGTCTGGAGTTTGTATTTGCATTTATATGAATTGTCCAAATAATAATAAGGGTGCACAGTAAACTTTGCAGCAGTGTTTTAAGACTCTCTTTATGTTTCCCCCTTACAATAAACAGTATGACAAGCATCAGCACATTTGTTAAAAACCTGCATTCTTTATTAAGACTGTGTACAGATCAGTCGAACCACAGTGGACACTGCTCAGATGCCGAATGCACACGAGCCATTACTGGCAGAATGCTTTTTTTTTTTTAAATGTATTAAAAAACGGAATAATCATTTTCCATCCATTTTCTAAACTGGAGCCTATCCCAGTGACTTTGGGCCCTAGGCAGGGTACACCCTGGACAGTGGCCAACTCGTCGCAGGGCGGAATAATCATTTGCAATTGTTGAAATTCTGTTTGTAAATTTATTATTTAAAAATACAGGTTATGAATAGAATGTTTTATAATTTGAAGAAATGATTTATGAGCCCGAATGTTTTAGGGAATGTGGAAATTATCTAAATACAAACTCGTTTCTAACCGACGCACTGGGATTTTCAGACTCACATGTGACTGGATGGAAGTAACGACAGGTCATTAAAATGTGTTTATTGCTCAAAGATAACAGACTCTCCTCCTCTCCCTGACTATAATATTATTCATGATACAGATTTAAATGGAAAATAACCCATTAGAAAATGTTGAATCTTAGGAATGAAGACGGTTATGGTTCTTTTGTTAATCAGACCTACACACACAACACAGATCCATTATTTTCAACTAGATTTTGAATCAGAAAACATCAAATCTTTAACGTAGGAGTATTATGCTTGAGTTGGTTTTGTTATTTGTCGGCCCATTTTGGTATAAAACTGCAGAGATGTTGTGATGTAGTATCAGATCAGCAAACAGACTTTATTTTTCCATGAATAAAGTGTGTTTACTGTTTGCTCACATGACTGCTTGTGTGTTTCTTGGCACAAGGGGGAGCCCATTCAAAAATCTTCCACTGGGACCCATCATAACTAGCAGCTGCCACTGATGCTGAACATGAAAAAGGTAACATGCGACTCCACTGGATGTGTTATTAATTGAAATTGCTCACAATGTAAAATACATGAGCGAGCTCTGCATGAAGATTTTGAAGCAACATTGCACAGCAAGAAATCTCTGTTGCTAAAGCATGATGTGTTCTTTGGTGTAAACTGTACCATGAAACACATGCTGCACATGATCCAGTTTATGCATATTTAAAATATCTGTTCCTGTGAATATTAAATGGCCCCAGGCTTTGGTGAAAAATCTTTTTTTTTTCTGTAGATTTTGAAAAGTATCTCAAAATGAAGATGTTATTAGTTAATTTATCAAGTTTAAATATGTCAAAATAATGGCGACACATTTTAGTGCAGGGATTTGGCAGCACAAGAGAAGCATTTTCATGATTAATCAACCTGTAAGTTGAGTTATACGCCGTTGTTCCTTTTAAAAGGAAGCCACCAAAGGAAATGTGTTATACGCCATATCTTTGACACTCTTGTAATTTCTGTACCTGTATTAAGTCAGTAACCTTATGTTAAAAAGCCTGAAAGATTGTCCCTTACCTTGTAGATGTTTAAAGCACTCTGAGAAAGTGCTACTAAATGTAAGTCCCTGTCCTGCATTTAACCCCTGTCGAACTCAAATAAATATGCATCTCTTCAAACAACACTAACTTCTTAATTAACAAACAGCACAGACAAAGAGAGAAGACGATGGTCCCCATCTGATTCAGTTTGGTCACCCAAATTTACAATTCAAAAGATTCCAGAAGAGAAAGAGGAATGTTTTTTTTAAGACCTGTTGGATACTACTGATATTTAAAACAAAAGGACAAAATGTGCAGGGGCAAGGATGTGCTGAATAGGTTTAGAATTACAGTTTAATGTAATAATTGAATTCCAAGGTATAAATGTGCTGTGTCAGTAATAAAAAAAGCATGAATAGAATTTCAGCAATATAATCTCAAAGCCTAGAGAGGTATTCACCCCATTAATCACCTAAATAATAACATATGTGTCGAAAAGACTTTTAAGGCTGACAGTTTAATACCAGTGTTGCACAGTCTGTGATCTGAGCTTCTTAATTCCTTGTTTTGGGGAGAAAATGAGGGTGCAGTCAGTGCATCTTCTGGAAGATTAAAGATGAAATCTTGACTTGTCGTCAAAATGTAAAAGTCTTTTAACTCCACTTGTCTGTCTGTGTTGTGTTTTAGATGCTGCTGACAGTTGTCATGTTTAGTTTTAGGATATCTTTCTTTATTCCTGTGTGAACTGAGTCTTTGCAGCTTCGGGAGTCAGAGACCAAAGCACTGCAGACTCAGACTTGCACTTACACATGTCAAGAGTCAGACACTAGGACAATAGAAACTCCAGCTTTCCAGATGGGTAAAATACACATGTGGTCACACACACACACACACACACACACACACACACACACACACACACACACACACACACACAAACACACACGGTCTCTGTCTCTTTCACATCACTCAATTCTTCTTGTGTGA
This sequence comes from Siniperca chuatsi, assembly GCF_020085105.1. NCBI lineage: Eukaryota > Metazoa > Chordata > Actinopteri > Centrarchiformes > Sinipercidae > Siniperca > Siniperca chuatsi. The sequence continues at coordinate 17,882,987 of NC_058056.1, forward strand.
TCATCTGGCACTGCTTCTCAGTTCGCATCTGGCAGGAATAAGACATCACTCTTTGTTTGTGGTGGATTTTAATGTTTCATAACTGATGAGTTAACTTTAATTAGCTGCATATATCAGTAACAATTCCAGATGTGACCATGCATTATTTCTTCCACTTGTCATGTTTTTAAGAAATGTTTTTTTTCAAGCTTTAATTCTTTATTCCTATTATTTTACTGCTGTGAGTGCAAATGATGTACGAAAATCTATTACATTGAGGTCAAGAAATATGAAGGTGATACATTTATCATTGATAATATCAAATAGGTATAATAAACTATCTCCTGTGCTGCACAATTTCCACTGAGCTGACAGATTGACCAGGATGTCAAGCGAAGATCACTTGGGCTACACTTGTTCTACTGAGTTATAAGATTTATTAAAAAATGCTGCTGGGCTGCTGAGACAGGGAAAATCAATGAAAACAGAGCTGTAAATCTGACCAGCAGGAACCAGGCCTGAAACTAGAGGTCTCACCACTTCTGTGCGGGTGAACAAGCCTCCTTAAAACCTCTGTAAATCGCCCTCCAGATTTATGGCAAGACTAGGTCAATATGCTACTGTATAGTATGGTACAGACCAAATCTATTGTTTCCACTAAGTGGCTGCTATTGTGTCGAAAGAGTGGCTACTTTTTTCTGCAGGCCACTACCCTTACACGTAAGAGATAAATCCTCAATACTGTAATCCCGTTTGATTTATTTCCCTGATCTGTGGTGTCCTGAATTGTACGTGCAGTAGGTTATAGATAACACCCCCTGTCAAAAAACTGACATCGTTTCTTATCCTTCCTTTGGGAAATTTGAGGTGTTGTAACTTTACACAGTTGTGTACAGCTGGAAAGTCTGTGACTTTTTTTCTCAAAAAAGAAAACAAAGTTTTAATGTAAAGGGTATAGTTTGGCCTCAGAATTATAGCATGAAATCAGTTACAGTGGAAAAATGTTTTCCTTTATTTACATTTTGTACACCAGGTAAGTTTGTATTGTCTCTGTAACACTTTTTTGCAATGTGCTGCACTTAGGAGAATCACTGTGTGAGCTGAGAGCTCAAAGAGCCCTGCAAAAGGGAAAATTATCCATGGCACATACACTACTTTCTACTAACAATCACAATGAGTCTCATTTTATAGATGTAAAAATTATTCCATGTCATTTGATGTCATTTGGCACTACACCTGTCAGTGATTATGCACAATAACAACGATTCTTAAGTGTCCACACTCAATTTAGTAAACTCAGTGTCTATTATATAGGCAATAGTGAAAGAGTGAACAAGGGGCTATGTACAGGGGCGTATCTGCTGTATGTTCCCAGGGTCCTATGTTCCCAAGCTCAATAGCCTCTTAACATTAACAAGACCTTTCAAAGGGTTGTATGTTCTCAGCAATGTTTTTTTCCCTAGGTCAAATGTTAAATTCATGTTTCCCTGAGTCAATATGTTGAAATCACCTACCTACAGCTTATAGCCTACTGATGTTTTACTCCTCAAATTTGCGAGCAAGACAGTTTTCTTGACTTTAGACATTATATATCTCCACAGCGGCTGAATGGATTTTTACCATTAAAAACTGGATATAAAACATCAATCTCCCTTAGTTCTTTGCAATTTGAACTGTGAAGATAGTCCTTACCAGTCTCTTGTAATGTTAGTTTATATCAAGAGACACACATGCTGAGAACATAGGACCCTGGGAACATAGGGATGAGCCCCTATGTACCATGTCTGTGTACACCAGACAGGAAGGGAGACAGCAGACAGGCATCAACAAGCCTAGTCTGGCATGCATCCATTTTTTAAAAAGATCTTATTTTCTAACTCCCAAGTCCACATGAAATAAATATAAGATGTTTTGTTCAGTGATTCTCTTCCAACACCACTGTGATACCAAAGCACTTTAAAGTTAATGTAGTTTCTCCCTGCAATTACATGTACCCACCTGACCCATGTGCCAGTAATCGCTTATTTAGATATTGTTATAGATTTAGATATTATCTTATTAAGATTTCCATGATTTAGCTGTAAGGTTGCAAAATGTTTTGTTTTGTTTAACCAAATGAGCTTGTTGGGATTGGCATGCAGTAAATAACTGCATGTAAAACTGCGAGTTTAATTTGATGTTTAAATCCACATGGTGATACACAGGTGTGGCAGCAGGGTGGTGATTGAGTGTTGAGGCAGTGAGCTCGTCAGAACAACAAGTAACATCTGTGTCTGTTTCAGTAGCTGCTGCTGGCTGACAAAAGCCTCGTTTGGACAGGAAGGGCCTTTTTTACAGAAGACATTTTGACATGTCACAGTAGGAAAAAGCATAGGTGTAAATAGTAAAATGAATGATGGCTGAATTCCATTTAGCTGCTTCAGTTTCAGGGTCCCAGTATTGTACATGCTGGCTCACTGTCACACTGCCATGGATTACTGGGACACTTGAATAGAACAGAGCCATTGTTATTGTTATTAGTAACACCTGTGTTTTTCCTATGACAAGTCAAAATGTCTGCTGTGAAACAGGCCTATTAATTTTTGAGGGTGATGTGTGTAATAAATATTTTCACGGCTCCTTAGTGAACTAGTCATTGCTTTAAAATTCACAGGCATAACAAGGCATAATGCAAGGAAAGCCATGCCTTTGCAATATATGATGTAGACAGTACAGTGCTGTGAAAAGATTTGCACTCAAACACACATGCAAATAAAGATGTGTGTACATAAAATGTATTTGAATAACTAAAAAATTACAAAAGATTTTTAGATCATGTAGTTCAGAAAGTTGAGCAAAAATTAATCTTTTTCAAAACACTGCAGCAGTGTTCAAAACTGTTTTCCAACATGCATGAGCCACAGTTAATTTCCTATTTAAAAAGCTTTTCATCCAAATGGAGAGCTTTTTTATAGGAGCTGTGGGTATTGCTCATATCAAAACCAAATAAATCCAGAAGCAAAATGTCTTTGAAATCAGTTCTCTTTGCAGTAGCTACAACACTCTGTCTTAAACCGCAATCTTGTGTGTCCTACAGTGACCTCTTTTAACGTCATGGCTGAAGTGTTATTTCAAAACAAAAGTCATATAAAAACCAGAAAAACCAAAGATGACATCATATGGAGACAAATGTGTGAAGCCCACAATAACACAAGTCAAAGCAATACTGCAGTCAATAGAGCAGAGATGTTCGTGACAGTTGGGAAAATCAACAGCTGTGTGTTTTCTTTGATTGTGCATGTGATGTCAAACACAAAGTCCATTCTTTACACAGGAGGCGTCCACCTCTGTGCTGATACAGTTTGTCCTCTCAAGTACACCTTGAAGTTTGCTCTCCACAAGGACACAAATATTGACTTAGATTTGAGACTGACCTCAAATTATCCCTGAGTGCAGAAAACCATCTTGTTGTCTCTGATTTGGTCTTAACAGCCATGCTGGAGTGCTTTGGTGGCTTAGGTATATGTTTTGGTTTCCCCACTATCCAAAGACATTTATTTGGGTTTTGCTTGTTTGTTCCAAAGCCATTTCACTGAGCACTTACTTGTGGCGACATCCCACAGGAGGCAATTACAGTCCTTTCTATTTCACAATTACTGCGATCATCCGTGTACGATGGCGCAGCTCTAGGAACAGCTGGGACGAATAAATCAAAGCTGTGAGAACAGAGCAGGTGGAATAGTACAGTGAAAGGAACTTCACTGTATCGTCTGCCATAGATTGGGGTTTTGCTGTGTGGAGTATTGCACGGGTGTAGGCATCAGTCAGAGCCAAGAAGGTGTGAAATATGCAAGTCAGGAGATTTCTCTGGTGTTGGTTAATGGAGGAATGTTATTTTTCAGATAATATCACATAGATGAATAAAACAGTTGTTTACCCTTAATCGCATTCATTTCACTCATCATTAAAATATCAAATCATAACTTCAGAGATGTGAAGTGGTGTAATCTATGGAGGCTATTGATGGGTTGAAGTTATAAACGTCAAATGGTAATTTTAAAGGGTTAGACCGCAAAAAAGCTATTTTTTTCACTTACCTTTACTGGTATCTAGCCATGCAGATAGTTTTGCTGAGACTTCTGCCACGACCCCAGTTCAGTGGAGATGACTGTAATTTTGTGCTGCTCAAAGGACTGAAAAAAGTGACTACATGTCCAGAAACAATGTTTAGAAACAAGTGTTTATCTATAACCCGTTTACACTTGGTCACTTCATGCATCTTGGTTGGATCGCTATTGGATACCTAAAAAGCTAAGTGTAAATGCCTCCAAGATGCATTAGAGACTGATTGAAAGCAAATTGTTCAAACCACCTCCAGGTGGATCCTGTGAAGACAATAAAACATTTGTTTTGTTCGTAGTCCATAAATACAATTTATCCATGTGTTTGTGTTAGGTTATGGATAGTTGTTAGCTAGCTAAAGTGCATTAGTAATTGTTCTTCTGTCATTTTTAGCAGTTACCAAACAGCTTCAGGTGCATTACCACCAATCTCTGGGCTGGAGTAGAGCCGAAACTGATTTGCACATAACCTGGGAAAACCAAGACGGATTGCAATCATGATTTGTGATCCGGTCAACAGAAACAGATGCGGTTAAGTGTAAATGAAAGTGCATTAAATCTCATCTGGATTTTATCAGGATACGAGACACTCGAAATGACAAGTGTAAATGGAGTCTCTGTGGAAGAAGTTAGCTTTATCATTCCAATATTTGGCCAACTACAGTAATTAGTTACAGCAACTGATCACAAGAAGCTAGTATGGTCTGAATCCAAAATGTTTTTTCAATCTAAAGATATAGAATCACAGCTCTTCCCTTTGTTTAGCTGGTGCATTTAAACCAACAAAATGTGCAATTCCACCTGAAGGTAAACTGGTATTAAAGTTCACAATTGCTGTATCTTTATTCTTTTGTAATGCAGAAGAGTAACAAGTACAAACATTTTGTCTGATGTCTTCCAGAGATGGAACGCTGAGGAAGAAATGCATTACAAAAGAATAAAGATACAGTCATTTTTAACTTCAAGAGACTATTTTATAGCCTGAGTGTGAACCAGTTTACCTAACTACTTCATAAGACAACCTGGGAAATGAGACAACTTTCACCTTTGCCAGGGGAATACTTTTTGAGTGTTCCTGTGTGCTCAGGAAGCTCAATTCTAACACACTTACTGAAATCAAGTACCAAGCTTTCTGTCTGGATGTGCTTGTTGAATCCATTTAGCCACTAGTTTACCATTATGCTGGAGAAGTGAGTGTGTACAGTTTCCAGGAAACTTCTGGTCAGGAGTATAACTTTATTACTGAAGTCACTCATCCATGTATGTCAACAAGCATGGGTTTCCTGGCAGTAATGCTTAGGGGATGACCATTACTGCCCACAAAAGTGCTTAGATGCTTTGAAATGCTCCTTCTTGAGGTCTCTATTTGCCGCTTTTCCATTAGTGCAGAACCACTTTCTGCGCTAACCTTATGTGCGTGATCCACACAGGAATTGTGGGTTTTGATGAATAGATAGAGAAGTCAAGTCACTTAAAGAATGATGATATACTACTGACATGTAATCGAAATGCTTATCTACATGTATATACATAAGCACACCATCTCTGCCAAAAATAGAGAATCAAATATTTAGATTCAGGCTTACTACTGGAATATTTTTGCACACACTCCTAGTATCCACTTCATTTTATTCGGTACACTTCCCCATTTATGCAAACAGCTCACTCCTGTGGACAATGAGTTACTTATAAATAAAACATAAATATAAAGAATGCAGACAAGGTTGAGAGCTTCAGTTATCGTCCGACTGAACGCCAGATGCAGCTCTGAATGCAGGATAAGGTTTTCAACATTGTGGTGTCTAGAGATCATAGTAGGGTGTTATTTAAAAAAAAATCAGCAGCATGCTGATGAGAGAGGTCAAATGAGCTCCTTCAAAGTAACAGGTGGACCCCAAAATAACCTTTTTTAAAGACAATATTTAAATGACAAAATGGATTTTGCCAGCTTGAGTTTCTCATGCAGATCAATGTATACGTTAAAATGTTATTACTGTCAACACTTCTTGGAGTTGGTCCAATGCAACTTTCTTCAAGAGTTTAGAAATGAAGGGTAATTTCAAAATTATATGTATATATTTTTTACTGTTATACAGCTATTTAATTTTTTTCATATTTATAGTTATGTTGGTTATATTATATATTGTGTCATGCACATACAGGTGCCAAGCCCACATAAATTTATAAGACACCAAAAATTCAGTTTCATTTGTCAGACGGCATAACTGTTTACCATTATAATGCAAACAAAGAACATGAGCAATAAAAAGTTACTCTTTTTATTAAATAGTATGGGTTTTTCATTGAGATCTCTTTTTCTACTTGAGTGTCCAAAACACTCCATTTATTCCTATACGTATGTTTATTAACTGGTATCTGAACCAAGAATATGCAATAAAACATTTCTTGTAAATTTAGATTTTTCTATATTTGGGTATATTTTTGGTATAATTTCTTGTCAATAGTTGCATGAATTTGTCATGTAAAATATTTTTATGTTTCCTTTCATATCAAGTTCAACTATTGACTTGATGTTTTAATGTCTTTGTACTACCACATTTTGGGATTAATATACTTTTAACTGAATTTTCACTGGGCATGTTTTTAGTAATAATTGCTTTCAGATGTTTTTCACCCTGGGCAGGTTGAATGGTTAACCACACCTGCCGTCATAGAGCCTGTTGGTACAATATAAGTGTGTGTGTGTTGATCTTTTTAAACATGATCTAATGGGAATCAAAATATTGTCCATTATAATAAATGTGTGGTTTGGAATCAGTGTGCAGACATTACTCTTCTCATTGATGCTAATTAGCCTAGCACCTACATTTTGATATGAATCTGCTCATAAGAAAAAAAAGAAACGTTAAAATGGATGAAAGGTACATATGAGATTTTGTAGCAGGAGGAATCAGCAGTTACGATGACTGCGTGGTGGACAAGGAGACCCAGGTTTCTGGACTTCATGCATGCCTGTCTGCCTCCATTACGCTCATGTGAACAGCAGGCGCTCCACTGGATGTGTCATGTCATTATTCACCACCAAGGGCCAATGAACGGAGAGCAGCACAATGCTTTCTAAAACAGTGTTTTCCTCTGTGCGAGGGAAGACCTGAAGTGTGTATGTGTGTTAACGTCTTTCTGCATTATCCTGTGTGTATGAGAGAGACAAGCTGAGTGGGTAGGAGTGTGAGAGAGAGTGAGGATGAGCAAATGAGCAAGCAAGAGAGAATTTCTGTGTATGTGAGCGCTCAACATCCCTCCGAGGTATTTTTAGCATTGTTTTTCAACATCTTCAGCAGAGTCTGTTTTCCAGCCTGAGTGAAGCATGGGTCTCGCATGCATTTTACAATCATATACCCCGCTATGGAGACACACATACGTAAAATACTCACACGCAAACACACACACATACATGAGAGCATTCAGTTGCTTCTGCTCTAGTGGTGAGTTTAAATGATTATTCCTTTTTTAGCAAACCAACACTGTCAAAAAAAAATGCAAAGTCATTGCAAACATTATCACTCTCACTCTTCATTGAAACAAGGCTGTACAGACACAGCAGTGCTTTGAGCTAAATGCTAACTTCAACATGCTAACATGCTCATTATGCTGATGTTTAGCAGAAATTATGCTAATGTTCACCATCTTAGTTTAGAGTGTTAGCATGCTAACATTTTCTAATAACATTAAACACAAAGCCCAGATTGCTGCTTGGAATGTCATTATTTTTGCAGGTATTTGGTCATAAACCAAAGTATTGGAAAAATGAAAAATTTGACCTGATTCAGGGATCACCAAAGATATTACAATTCATCCTCTATTCATCCCACTAATTATTCAAATTAAGTTCAATTAACTCAAATAAAGGCAGCGGGGTAATTTACCAGCTTAACATAATTTATAGTGTAGGGAATTACTGACCCATAACATAAAGATTTACCATTTTATTTCCCAACATGAAGGTTTAAATGCTGTTTCAAAGCCCTCCATATACTGCCAGGAATGACATTCTGATGGAGAACTACTGAATCCTTTATTTGTTGGCCTAAAAGTAGTCAAATTTAAATATAGTACTAGAATCAGAATAAAAAATACCCACCACATGTAAGTTTTGAAAAACATGTAAGATTGCTAAAACCCCCAATTTCCCTGAAAAAATATAGAGGTCATGACCTCAGTGTCCTCAATAGTAGCTATGGGCCTGGTAGCCAGTAATTGGAAAAGCAAAACCTAAATGAAACACCTGATGTGACATGACTAGAAGTGTTAAAATTTAAATATATTTGAACCTTTCTCCTTACTTTCCCTCCTCCCCTCCTAGATCCCAGTTATGACGGGGGCCTTCATGGACTCCTCACCCAATGACGATTACAGTGGCGAGCACTCGCTTTTTAACTCCTCGGCCAGCGTCCACGCCGCTGCCTCGGCCGCCTCGGTACACGGCCAGCAGGATGAGCCGCAGTCCATGTCCAGCGATGCCATCTGGCTCTGGATCGCCATCGTTGCCACCATCGGAAACATTGTGGTGGTTGGCATTGTCTATGCCTGCACTTTCTGATGAACATATGCTTACAAAGACAAACACGCACACACACACACACACACACACACACACACACACACACACACACACACACACATCCTGCTTTTTCCGGATCCCTGGACCCCTGAGTGAGGCCATGCTTTGCAGACAGACACATACACTCTCTCTATGTCTCTCTCTCTTTCTCTCTCTCCCTTGCACTTAGCTTTTGGATCAGTTTGGGCCCCTGAGGGTGTGGAAGTTGTGATACTAAACAATGATATATAGACAACTATATTTCTTCATAAGAGGGAAAGACTGGGACTTGGCTGCATTTGTCAGTACCGAACGTTTTTGGATGCTAACATTTGAAAAGAAGCTTTTCCATACGACAGCTCTTTAGTTATAAACAGAAACATCAGACCTGCGCTATCAAGCAAGAATTAAAGGAACTTTTTTTTTCAGCTTAAGTTTGTTTCCATGTTTCTCCTCAGACAACATCCTCACTTGTAATGCAGAGATGAGAATGGAGATTAAATGGGGCTTAAAATTAAGGTTGATCTGGGCCATCTTAAACATCCACCAGAAACTTGCTAAATCATTTAGGGCAGTGCTGTTTAATTATGTGGCTGAACAGAGATGATGACTGTTAAAACATTTAGAAAATACTGGGATTATTTTCATGTCAGGCAGCCCTGAGGCCCAGGACATTAGAGCTCATTTAAGGACTGATCTGTGGATGAAACATGCTATGGACACTGATCATCAGTGTATATGATATGTTTCTAAACACTTTTACTGACAGGAAACAAAGAATAGGACACTGACTATCATTAAACTCATCTTGGTACACATTTAAAATCTAATAAAAATAGTTTCTGCAATGTTAACTAAATTATACACAATGGAGGATGGATATAATTATATGTGTAGTGTAAAAAGTCAACCCCTTTGAAACAAATGGTCTTATTGTCAGCTACCTACAGTAATACACCAGGGATTATTAGAAAATCTAATTGTACTGTCATCGTCTGTTCAGTAATGTTTAGATATTATCTACAGATGTTAACAAAATACAATTAAAAGCACAAATTGAATTGCAAGATGACATAGCCTACTTTACTTACTGCACCTGCTTATTTTTTGTAGTTGTTTAATTGTTTTTTAAAAGTACAGCTTGTAAAAGTATTTTATATCACTCAATTAATACTGTCAGCAATAGAAGGTGGAAGTTCCTGATATTACAGATATGTAAGGGCAGATATATGTGTTCACTGACCAGATCTATAGTGAATCTGTGATAAATACTAATGTGTGTGGGGAAAGGATGCCTTATTTTGGAATGAAATGTTGTTATATATCAAGCTGTCCCTATACATTGCATATACTGTGCAGTAAATTAGTTTTGTGTTACTGTGGAATCTGGAGGCAGCTGTCTCCATGGCAACTAATCCTCGTCCTAATTGTGAACAACAACTTTACTCTGAGACTCCAGCATTAACCTGCAGCCACAGATGCAATTTATGCTTTCTTCTCGGATCATTTAATGAATACTCCCACACAAAGAAAATCACAGAAAACATTGCACTACATTTACACAAATATTACATTTGGTAACCATTGAATGTTTGAACTTTGCTAATTATTTGTGCTTTGCTTACAGTGTTTTATTTCCCTTTTTTAAGACAGCAAGCTACTGTTGGAGAACTGATAAAAATGTTAATAATTTAGTTTTTCCAGTAGTAGTTTTTATTTGTCTGTCAACTGGTCTTTCTTTACCTGGCAAACTGATATATTTTAGACACAGAGAGAAATAGAAAGAGGGAGCTCTTTTTTCAGTAAACTTATACTGTATTTCTTCTGGGATTTAGGAGATAACATCAATGTGCGTTAGGTTAAAAGATATGAACCTTTGTTGTAAACACCATACATGTTCAAATGTTCATACACTGCAAATTACAATACTAGCTTACTGTATCAACTGTACCAATGTAAGGAGAAATTCAAACACACTAATCTCTGTTATTATGAGTGTACTTCTACAATGTTCAAAGAAGGACTTTTCAAGCCTGTTATTTTTAATAAATGGTTGATGTAGAAATACTGTATTTAGACATATTGTAAACCACATACAAAATTCTCCTTTTGTAAAGACATATGCTATTAAAATTTCTGTATGAATGCATTTTGTTTTCTTCTGTTGACAAAAGAGGCACACATGGTCACAGAAACCTTTCATCAAGTGAAGAATGATTCACTGGAAACATTGCTAAATGCAAACTTTTGGCTTTGAACACAGTGCTTCTCATACGGGAAGGTGTTTTAGTTCCATCTTTTCTCTGCCTGAATCGTCCTCGTGAAGCCAACCCACTGACAGACATCGCCAGTCGCTGCGAGCCATCAGGTGAGATTGATGCGAAGCTGAGATTGCGCCATCTGTCATTTTGACACAGGCACAAGTTGTTTAGAAACCACCTGGATTTATTCCTCTTTGGACCCCTGATTCCCTCCATCTATTTGTCTTCATACGTGTTTTGCTGAACCAACAGACTTGCAAACACTTACAAAAAACATAATATTAAAACAATGTAAGATAGTCTTGCCTACTAAGAAAGGCAGGTTATTTACAAAAAAGAAGTGCTTCTGGGCTTTTCTGTATACATTTATCCTCTAGTCTGAAATCCTAAAAGCTAAAATTACTTTTACTTGATGAAATGAACTAACCTTTTTACTGCAACAACAAGATCAAGAGTCTACAGCCACGCTAGCTGCTCTGTGAGGGTGTCTTAGGCACATTGGTGCTTTGAGCTAAGTGCTAACATCGGCACGCTAACATCCTCACAATGTCAATGTTAACATGCTGATGTTTAGCTATAGGTATAATTTTATGGCAATCAATAGTTGTCAAGACACTTCACTAAAAATTTAAAATGTCAACCTGCTGGGGTAAAAGGGAATGAGTCAGGGGATCATTAGGATTCATCCTCTGGAGACCATGATTGTTTTTACAAAATTTTATGGCAATCACCCAGTAGTTCTTGAGATACTTCAGTCTGACCGTCCAATATCGCCAACCTTAGAGTACGGTCAATCAATTTGACAACACGTGTTGCATTTAGAAAACACGCTGCAAATACAGAAATGTGCTGCAAATACACACAACACAACCAAATAGAGGAACATGCTACAAATACACAAAACAACAATGAAAGTGTTTCCAGAGGACACTAAACAGCTTTGTGACTCACAAAGTGATCAGTTTCATCTGTTCATCTGATCAGATTCAAAGAAAAAGTTTAGAAAGCCTTTCTGAAACTGAAAATTAAGGTAAATTTAAAGGAATTTGAAAAGAAATGTCGGAAAACTACTGTTAATCAGATACAATAACCAGGTTCATCAGTGATGACAGACAGACTGTAGCCTGTTATGAACATTGGAGTGACCAAGTGCACATAAATAACATTTCCTAGGTTAATATCTGTCATAAACACTAAATTTCCTCACAAATCATTAAAATTACTGATAGCCTAGAATTCCTTTTTTGCTCTGCAAGCTCTTGCGAGGTCCATGCAGCGGCCACTTTTCAGCGAATGCTTAGAGTAGAGCAGTCAGAAACCCACAACATAAACGCGGATGAAACATAGACCCATCTTCAATAACTTCTTGAGACACAAACATGGACTGTAGAAAACAAACCATGGCAACAACAAGCTGTCCAAGCCGTGTTCAGCACTTTTTAGTGTCCTCTGGCAACACTTCAGTTGTTGTTCTGTGTCGTGTGTATTTGCAGTGCATGTGTTGTCAAATTGATAAAGATGTTTTCTTAATTTGCTTGTGTTTTGTCTATTTGCATGTGTTTTCTTAAGCTGCAATGCGTTTGCTCTTATTGGCCACCATACTAGAGCCATGCTGCTTGCATGACTAAAAACCTCACTATGTTAAAACAATGTAAGAGCATTTTATCTACTTAAAAAAGAAATGCTTCTGTACATTTTATGGGTACAGTCAATACATTTTTCCTGTAAGATTGAGGTCCACTACTAACCTAAATTGCTAAATTACCTCATACATTATTTTTATTTTTATTCTATATTGCTGCTGCTTTTGGGTTTACTGTATCTAAAGCAAATATTGTTATGTAAATATTGTTTTTTGAAATAAAAAAATCTAACCTTTTCATCATAATCAAAAGTTTGACTTTACACCTTTATTGAGATCCACAGCATCACAGGTGCTTTTATAATCGTAACAATCATATCCAGAATGGCTTGCTACCAGAACATTGTGGTTGCAAATCCCAAGTCACCCTGGGCAGAAGTGATGTCAAAAACATTTAGAGATCAGTTTCACATTCATAATTCCATGAAACTGTGCTACTCAACCTTTACGCCACCTTACAGACTGAACCCTTTCAACACTGAAAAGGCAGCTTGGTTTGATAATATGTGGATCAACTCCCTTCAAATTCGCCATTGGGTCTTTCTGATCCCCCTCAGCAGAGGGGAGAGAGCTGGAAGTTAAGTCAGCTGCACATGATCTTTAAACAACCTTCACATTGCTTCTGCTGCTTGCTGTGCCTTTCCTCTTTATCCGATCAAGCGACTCAATTGTGGGGAAAAAAATAGTCCCAGGGGCTTCGCTACAGCTCCTGACTCCTAGAGGCAAGTGAGTCTCAAAAAATCCTTCAAAAAGAGCAAGATGAAATGGATAACCATTGACCTTGCCTGGGCTAATCCATGCTAATACATGGTAATTACTAGATTTTCAGGTGATAGAATCTACAGTGGCTCAGACTTCATTTAAATGGTCTGTGCAAGATGAGGCATGGCTTTGCCTGTGAACAATAGATAATGTTGGTGATTTAAAACCAGGATGTGATTAATCAGTCTGAAAGTATGAGGAGAGGAAAGGAAAGGAAAGCAGGAGAAAGTGTGAAACAGGAGAATGTAACGAGAAGTTGACTCACTGCTCCTCGGTTGCCCTCAAGTCTCACAGGATGTAACACTTCAACCCAACTCTTGTCCAGTCGAGAGTGACAGCCTGGTGATGAGGTGCTGGGTATGCTAATAAATGCCAAGCCGCTTAGACACATCTTGTCAAACTGTCACTTCAGAGATAAATTGGAAAGTACAGTATGGGTCTATACTTATCCCAACCCTTAACAAAGGCTAGACATTACCATCTATATAATGTGTCACATACTGTATTTATGGCTATAACAGCATATTGATATTTGTGACTAAGCATTGCAACAGCAAGAGGAGATGTAGGAGTGGATGTCTATTGCAGCATGCAAGTGTCTGTGCTTACAGCCCTGCGTGTGGGTGTGTGAGGTAGTGAGTAATTCTGGAGCTCTTCAGTATCATCAGGAGCCTGCATGTAGCGTCAACACACACTTATGCATCAATAAAGATGGAATCATGCAGAAATTAAAAAGACAGTATAATATACAATACAGTTAGTCTCTGGGGTATCTGTTGCGCTTCACCAGATTCTCTTGGTGTCCTAGTTTACAGTTGTTTTTTTTCAATAATTTCACACTTTATGATGGACCAACTTTTGGGAATGCTATATAGTGTTTATAAATAGTAAATAAGGGGGTTAAACTAAAGTGTTACTTTTGTTTTGTTATAAGATTTTCTTTTAAGAAGCTGTGACTCAGCAGACATTCACATGGATGCTTTGACCAATTTTGGATTGCTTTGAGAGGTTACAACGCCAGCAACACGTGCAGTATAAAGACCAACTTCATTAAGCCTGTATTATAGTGCATTATATTTTGATTTGCTTAGTACTTCTATTCCTGTGTGCACTGACGTGATAGTGAGCAGCTGTAACAAAAGAGTTTCCCCTCTGGGATCAATAAAGTATTTCTGAGCTCTTTGGCTCGTGGCCTTTTTGCGTTTCATCAAAATAAGTTGGTCTCACAATAAAGTTGTTCCTTAAAGTACAAGTGTTGCTGGAGTTTGACCTGTCCAGACTATTTCCCTTGCATGTAGCTTGGAAGAAGGTGAAGCTGTGCCAAAAATCCCTCTGAATTTTGGATAGCTGCAAACTATATCATACTTTCTAATATATTGTATGCTAATACATTAGCATGGACACCTGACAGAGCTACCTGCTATGAAGTTGGCTTGGTCTGTTCAGGTCCTAAGATAATTTTAGAGCTTTCTAACTTTTGCGCCTCACGGTCACAGAACTTCATCAGGAAATCAGACAGCATTTTTTCAAATCATTAGTGATGTTACCTGCAGTGAGGCCTGCTGTCCAGCAGGGAGCTGAAGTCATAAGTTGAATAGCTGTCCCCAGGTGAATGAGCTAATGGCAGCTGACCACAATTGAGGGAGGATAATGGAGATACATTAGTGCATTGCTGCAGGTTAATTTTAATTTGTTTTTATGACTCAGGATATGAGTTATCAGAATCAATAATGGGATTTCGATCCCAAGATTTCCTGCTTGAGGTCTGTAGCAAAGCTTGTTGCCACCGTGGGTTCCCCAAACACATACACAGCAGGGCATTCAAGGTCACGTCTTTTATCGTCACAGTCTGCTCACACACACACAGTTTCCACATAAACCATAAATGAGCCCGACCGTGCGTCTCTGGTTGCCTGGCTTCCCTCACGCTGGCCCCCGTGGCTCTTCTTAAGTCTTAAGTCTTAAGTCCAAACAAAGAGTACAAACAAAAGTTCAGCCGGTGTGGCTGTTCCGTGCTGGTGACAGAGAGAGAGAGAGAGAGAGAGAGAGAGAGAGAGAGAGAGAGAGAGAGAGAGAGAGAGAGAGAGAGAGAGAGTGTGTGTGTGTCCATCCCCAGGTCCAGCACACTACTGCATATAAAGGGAGAGCACAATTAGTCCATGAGCCACAGCTGAAACAATTAGCTCTCCCTGGCACTGCTCACCTGAGCCACTCCCCCACCTCTCTCTCTCCCTCCAGCTGCCTGCTAACCATGCCCACCTCCACACGGTCACTTTCCAAGAAGATGAAAGTATGCTTGTTCTCATCAGATCAACAGCCTGTCTCCACTCCACGACATGTTTGTCCGATTAAAAGAGGCACTGATATGGCACAAGGTATCAGAGCACAACATGAATTTTGCTTTGTTTGCATCATCTGTAATTGGCTCTGACGTTGTTTTTGATGGTAACTGCTTGAGCGCACAAGCAGGATTGAGTTTTATTCTGTGGTCTGATAACTGTGTGAGTAACAGACAGCTGTCATCACACTAACAGAGATTTTTTACCAACTGGCATTGTGTGATTGCCTCTTGATTAACATATAAGGGGAAAGTATGGTTGGTGGAAAGGATTTTAGGTGGGCTGCTACCATGGCAACAGCAGGCTGTAATGGATTTGGACAGCACCTTCAGCTTGTGGCAGCCATTTCTGGACCTCAATTTGGCTTGTTTCTTTCTTGGGTTTTTCTTCTTTCCACCTTTCTTTCTCACACACAAACACACCCACGAACATACCCTCTAATGATGCCTGTCAATCCAGCTAATATCCTCTGATGAGGAGCTCACAGAGCATCACCTAAAGCTCTGAATAATCGGAGTTGTAATTGAAAGCTTTCCCACTGATTAATTTAGTCCAGTTGTCATTTGTTAGGACACAAGAAATTTTAGGACACGGGCGAAATTTAAGAGAAGTCCCATGTAATCCGTTTCTGCATTAAGCTTTCCTTTCTACCTCCAATTGCATGGGATGGTAAATAGTGTGTCAAGTGTAACAGGGAACACAGAGTCTTTAATGCAATCCTGGTGGCTCCACCACCCCCTGATGCTGCAGCAGCCTCAGTGAAAATGCTTCATTACTGTTACTCCATGATGGGAGCTCAGCATTGCCCGTCATCCGACAGGAGCCCTATTCTTTTGATTTTGTATCGCTGTTGAGTGGATGGCTGGGTCTCTCTCTTTCTCTCTCACACTTTTCTATGATGTAGTAGGACAGACAAATTATCTGTCTCTGCCTGTCATCTCATATAGAAAACATCCTTAGAAAGTGGGGAATTTATGAGGAAGCTGCCCTTTGAACAAGATGGACACAGCCCTGCCCACCTGTGCCGTAAGCCAAATCTCCAATATATTAAGCTTATTACTTTTTTAATATAACCTTCATTTTTATTAAGCAAGTTGGCACAGATTGATACAGTACTTACAATGCAGGGGATCATTAAAGTCAGTAGGATTCATCCTCTGGGGATCATGAATGTCTGTACAAATTTTTATGCTAATCCATCCAATATTTCAGTCTCGACCACAATGGTGGACTGACTGACCAACTTTGTCATTCCTTGAGCCACACTGCTAGCATGGCTAAATATATATACTGTGTGTATATACATACTGGAAAAACAACACAAAGAAGCACTTGCAAGTTGCAGGCACTTCTTCAACTTCTTCAATCACAAAGTGAATATGACGTTCAATCTATAAGCAGGAACCTGATCTGTATAGCAGACGTAACATTAAACATAAGTTTCAGAAAGTAATGGAGGAGTCCTAGGAATAAGACTCTCATCCCTCAGTAGACCACTGCCACAGCTCTGTCACTACACTGGATATGATTGGATATGAGCATACAGAACATGCAGCCTGTCACCATGGAGACTGACATGTATCATTGCGGTTGCTTGATGCGCCCAGTGGCAGACACAGTTGAGTCTCACTTACATGGTTGCTGGCCAAAACTACAGTGGAAACTGCTCTGGGGGCTAATGGGGGATCCATTGAACAAGAGAGTGAGGCAAGTATAGAGACAGCTAGACAGATGCACAGGCTGACAGAAAATGTCAGGATGATTGAGAAGAGAAAAAATGCAAGAGAATGGGGAGGAAAAGGTTCAGGATTAACAGTGGAAAACTCTGTCCATTTCTCTGTGTGGTGATGAACGTCTGACAGGTGTTCACTCAGAGCAGAGCAGAGATTGATCAATGCTGATCTTTGTCATCTGTAGTTCACTCTGAAATGTTGGCAAGTGTGCCAGGAGTCTGTTTTCTGTTTCTGGCAATTCCTATATCTACCATTTTATTTATGATTCAAGACATCTGTAAGGTCATTTCTGCATGACTTAAAGGCCATAGTGTATTCAGGGCTTTTCTTAATTTAAAGTAGCAATACCACAGTGTAAAAAATACTCTGTTAAGTGGTTAATTGTACTTAAGTACAATTTTGAGGTATATGTACTTCACTTGAGTATTTTCTGCTACTTTATACTAAAATCCACTAAAATTCAGAGGCAAATATTGTACTTTAATTATAAAGTATCAGAAAATTGACCTTAAAATTACCTTAAAATTAACTACAGTACTTGAGTAAATGTACTTAGTTACATTCACCACTGTTTGAAGGCAAGCTATAGTGTATGTTATAGATTTTAGACAAAAATCATCAAATTCACATCAAACCAAATATTTCAGTAACCTCAGATACATATCATGTCTGATGACAGTCACATGGACACAATGTGTTTAAGTATTAATTAATTATTTCCATATGTACGTGTGTTTTCAACAGAGGAGGACCGGCTGTCCTCTCACCTTTTAGTGTTTTGTCTATTTCATTTCCAAGGCTCAGAACATTTTATATTTCATCCAGTAGAGGGCTCCAAATTAAACTTTTTCAGATGGTATTCCAAGATGATGAGGGTGTACACTACACACATTACATAGACTACTCTATGTATACTGTAGAATCAGAATCAACTTTATTGGCAAAGTGCAAACATATCAGGGATTTGACTTCACTTTTGTGTAGTTCTAAATATACTCACACTTGTGATAAGTTAGCATAGTTAGCATATATAAATGTATATGTACGTATATACTGTATATATGTGTGTGTGTGTGTGTGTGTACTAAAGATATTTTTGTATTTTAGGCTCATTGCTCTGTAATATAATATGGCTGATTTAACAGTTCATGAGTGTAATGGCGTGTGGAAAGAGACTGTTCTGTGTCTGTTTTGACGCACAGTGCTGTGTAGCGCCTACTAGGAGGAACGAGTTGAAGGAAATAGATTATGTGCATTATGTAATGGGGTTTTCCCTATCTGTCTCAGTCTCTATGTAACCAGATATACTGTCATTTTTTATTTGTATAGTTCAATTTTGTAGTAATACTTTACATGGTTAAGAAGTAACTTAATTGCATTTACATGAAGATTGAAAGAGTGAAAGTTTAACAAAATATTCCGTTACATTATTTTTTTCCCTGCATCAGGTTTTCTAAAAGTTTTCCTTTGATAGAAGAGATGTTTCAGGCATCTGAAGGAGACAAGGTAGTGATATGTCGTTGCAATCCTCTCTGTAAGTATCACCAAACTGTCAAAAGCCATTCAGTAAAACAAGCAGTCATCTCTTTTGTCCCTCTGAGGCTAACTTTGGCCATGTAGTCAGTCGGCATCAGAATAAAAATACACAATACTTAACTGTCTAAGACAAGACATGCCTGTTATCTGTTTGTCTTACATTGCATTTTAGTTTTTACTTATCAGACATTCCTTTAATGGTGGAAAATCTCAAAAAATATCAGAAGCAGAAGCTGAGTTCTCTCTTAATAAACAGTCTCTATTGTGTCATATTTTACACTATGCTTTTTAATAAAATGTTTAAAAGATAGCGTGTTGCTGAGGTGGTTTTACAGAAAATTCTCTTATTTCTTAATAGCATTTGCAGATGATCACAAAGTGGACGCTCACTGAGAAGTTACATAGATCACTAAAATCATTTGGAGTCATAACCACGCTGAATGATCAAATATTTATTCCCCATCAAGTGGCTTTTCTCCCACACACTCACTTCTTCTCTAAACTATGGCCAGAAACATACGCTTTCAGCTCGGTCGTTGCACATAAACACATTAATTTCACCACAGATTTCCTGGTGTAGGTTAAATGTTTTTGATTTGTTCTGACGTTCAAATCACGGAATGAAAACAAAACTCAAATTCAAACAGACGTTTGGATTGCGGCCGCCCACTGGTAGTTGACTCAATCTATTGCATAATGTCTTGTGATGGCTGGTTTGTTAATATGAAAAAGGGATGTGAAATTAAATCGTATTTTTATTTCCTCGCATTTGATTTGCTCATTTTCCGTTGTCTTTATTTGAAAGCAAGATGAAAATTATAGATAAGGCATTTGAAACTAGGGAGCAAATTATGAACGAAGACACATCATTTTCCAAAACCTGTCGCACCCTAGTGTACAGAAACAACTGATTTTACTGTATCTGTCTGTGATTAATCCAGCAATATTAGGTGGTCTGTGTATTTTTCCTGCCAGGAACATTTGAGCAGTCAGACACACAAAATTAAAAACAGGGGTTGATTTCTAAGGAAACGGCTCTGTGTTCCATGGCTGGCTGCATTAGTGGTATCACACAGTGCTCGTCAGAGTTGCATTAGTGGTTTCAGACAAGCGCAGAGGCCCTGGGCCACTCCCAGCGTCAGCCCCTGGGGCTGGTTTGATTCCACCTCACATAAGCCCTCACTCACTCGCCTTTCAAAGGCCCTGATTGTACTGGACATCTGTGAAAACAATATATAAACAACACTAGAGGAGCTGTACCCTATTGTCTCAAATCTGTCAGGAATTATTAACAGGGAACAGGGCTGGGATCAGCACCAAGAAATGGAGCTCACAGAGTGGAAAAAACATTGAGACAAGCAGAAGGAGACAGGAAATGAACTGACTATTTTCGAAGAGGAGCATGAGCCTTGCCGCCCTCGCGTCCAGACGTTTTTTATATACCTCATTACACACTACTGAGACATAACTAACAGCAGCTGACAGAGTGGTAGTCTGTTTTCATGATTACTCAAGGACCTTTCAGTTTTCTATGATAAATTACTTCAAAGTCTACTATGTAAAGGATTCAGAGTGTCTCTATAAACTTATGAAGGATTGGGATGAGGAGAGGTTTAAATCACACACATTAGCCTAAAGTGACAAGGCTGTTAAATCAAATAAATGTTATTTTTGGACACGGGTATAATGCTTTAAAGGGTCATATTACAAAAAACCCCATCTAGCCAGGCAGATTTTTTTTTTTGCTAAGGTTTTGCAATAACCACCACTTTGACATCTGTTGCCACCCCAATACAATGGAATTGTGTTTGTGGTGCTCATATCATTGGCAAATTACATTTGAAATAAAAACCCAGCTGCTTGCATTTTCAGAAACAATGTTTTGGTTAGTCAGGATAAACCACAGACCTTACTGTCAACACTTTCTATGTTCAGTAGAAAATAGTTTCTAATGAAAACTGTCGACAGTACAATAGAGACAAGCTACACCATTTTACTTCAAGTTCAGTTCTCCACCAGTCCATAATATACTGCAGCAGGACATAGGAACATGCACATGACTTCAGATGACAAACCACAGTAAAACTCCTTACATCAATGTTTTCATTGGCAGTGTTTTGGTATTGTTACTGAATTGCTGGTAAAACCGTTGAGAGCATGAGCGAAAAGATAGGAGGTATTTCTGGGCAGCAATGGTGTAGATCATTCTGTAAAAACAATGCGATAAATAAAACTGTTTGCTGTAGGACATTTCTTAAGAAGAGGGATTATATATCTTTAATCTGACAGTTTGTGCAATTGATTTTGTGGCTCAAAACATTATCAGAAGTGCAGTAATTCTACTTTTAAGTGCCAAAATAATGATTTACTGCAGTTGTTTGTGGGAATATTTTTAACCTTTTCCTCCAGTTTGTTTCTTCTTTGCCTCATTTAACAGTTTTATAATCAGCCTACTGGAATACTTGATGCAGCCAAATAGTACCTTCCACTGCACTAATTATACTTCAGTCATAACAAGTCATATACCCAGACATCACTTTTGGGGTTTATGGGGGAAATAGCTTGTGGATCAATTGTTATTCAAATAGGACATCCCAAAGCAACATGCTACAGGGGACCTCAAGAATTGTCTCTATATGTAAACACAAATCAAAATAGCTTCATTGATTAATTAACGCTATTTGTGTCTATTGTCCTCAAGTTAAGACAAGTCTTGTCAAAATATATGGACAACCACCCACACAAAAGCAATATTGAAACAAAATAAAGTTCAGCAAGATAATGATGAAAAAAACAGAGCTTATTGCCAAACCAGGTGACCTGAGAGGCATGTTGATCTGTGAGGATGTTGACAGAAGCTCAAATATTCTTTCAAATAGTATGAAGAAACCAAGCAGAACAAGCAAGTGTTGTGCAGTCTAAAGTCAAAGTCTCTTGAGGAGTTGAATTTGTCAGAGCAACAAGAGGGAATGTCCTTGGATTGATATTGATCCAAAACTAAAATAACTTGAAATGAATATCAAAATTAAAATATTCTGATATCAATCCTGGTCATTAGACTACTTCAATTGTTTGTATTAAATGTGTTGCATTACTACTTTTGTTTTGTTGTTTGGATATCCAGTTTCCCTTGTTGTGGATTTGGTTCCAAGGAAATGTCTTGGGAATGTGTTATGAGTGGAAAATATATACTGTACAGTACATTCATTGGTACATAGACCAATCAGTCATACAAGTGTATAAAAACATTCTTATTCTTATCATTTCAAGAAACAAAGAAAGGATGGATGAGAAAAGGAGGAAGCAATATCTCCATTGCAACACCAGGAAGTCTCATTACTTCGCTGTTATTAGATTGTATGACAGACAATCTGCTATGACCTGCCGTGGGAAACTAATGGTGGGCTGGCGCCAGCACCAGCTGGAAATCTACAACTGAATGCTAACTGCTTGAGCCTGGTTACTGGGCTCCCACCTGCTAGAGGTCACTTTGAGGTCACTGGATACCACCTCAGATTACCGACCTTTCCCTAAAATATGGTTAAGGGTTCATGTGTGACAACAGTTACATTTCTAAGGTATACATTACAGAATATCATGAGGTTGTCCTTCATTGTCTGTGTGTGTTTAGGACCAACAGGAAGTGGCAAAACTGAAATTCATCATTGCAACATTATTTTTAGGAAGTTCACAATCATGGCCATGCTTTTACTGGACATTAATCACATGAATATGACACACCAGATCAGTTTTCACACAGTATTGACTGCTTTTAAGCCCTTTGTCTATTATAATCAATGCTAACTTGAAAATGGCCTTTGGTTTAAATTACATTCTCCCTGTTTAGCTGCACTGTGAGATCTGATGTCTCTCAAATTTGCATGTTGATCATCCAAATGCTGTCTCTGAGATAAATGGAAATCTCAGTCCTCATATAAGAGCTGATAATCACAGACTTGATGAATGAGCCACCGGTCCATCTACCCACATTGTAAGTAATACACACACAGACACGTGTGCACAGGACAAACAGGAACATCCTCATGTCCAACTTGCAACATGCAGGGCATGTTAGGTGGAAGGTAGGCCATGCTTTTTCAAATGTCTTGTGATAGCCTGATGTTTCACCTTGGAGAAGAGCTTGAAATGATAATCATAGACTGTACATAGCAGCAGCAATGTCAAAGCTTCAATGTGCATAAATGATCCTGACAAAGTCGATTCCCATTCTTACCAGGAGCTCAGGCGAACAAAACGAAAAAAAACCCAAAACGACACGATTAAATTTGATTCAGGAAGCAGTGCTCGCAAATTGCTTTTGTGAAACGACAATCATTTTATTCCTCGTACGAAAATCACATTATAAAGATCTGTCAGGAATGTGTGCTTGCAAGTATTTAACTGGTCGACGCAGTGCCTGGCTTTACTTTGCGTTTTTTAAAGCAGTGCTTCTGTCCCATAGTTTTAGATTTCCCACAGTAACCTAAGGTTTCACTGTGTAACAACATCCCTATCATAATGCACTTCTGAAGCCATTAAAATGTTGTGCTTTAAACCCTACTGAAATTCTCAATAATACCTTCACACAATACAGTGTATTTACACAAAGACAGACAACACCTACCCACTTTGAAACTTTAACTTCCAGCTCAAGTGGCTGCATACTGAAAACAAAAGATTAAAAAACTTAAATTTTTCAACACAAAGCAAAATCCTTCAACACCTCCAACATTGGCTGTATCTGAACACATTTACAATCCCAGAGGTCTTTATCCAGTCATTAAACAACAAGCAAGTAAACATTAACTATGTCAGAGCTTAAAGCTTAAAGCTTAAACATGCCGTGTATGATCTTACTAAGAGGAGGACAGGGGAAAACAGGAGAGAGAGAAAGAGAGCATGCAGACTGAAGTATGACGTTTTGGCTGACAGTATAATTACAGATTCCTTTAAAAGAGTGAGTCAGAGACAGACTGAGTAGAGTAAGGGAGGGTACTGGAGCAGTGTAGCTGGAAATCTGAAAATTTCACATCTGGATTTACTCAGGAGGAATGACTCTTCAACCTACAAGGTATAAGCTTTATTTGGTTTATATATTGTAAAATATTTAACATTAGCATAGATACATTATCGCTTCTTAAACATTGAGAATTGACAACTTATAGTGTTGTGCTTACAATGTACAGAAACTTGTTAAAAATGTATTGACATGTGTGAAGAAAGCTGTTGTTCACATTTATTATACATTAAGATGTTTTAGGTAACAGGATACCTTGACACATAACAGTAAACAGTACAGTGAAATACAGTCAAACTCCAGGAGAAGAAAAACTGGAATTATCCCTAGTTGTAAAGACATGTCTTTTAGCATCTTGTCTGTTTCTCTAAACAGTGTTTATGTTTACTTGTCAGTGAGCAGTAACCCCCTCTCTTTTTTTGGTATATACAGTTTGGTTAAATGTTTTGTTTGTTCTATGCTGATAAACACAAAAAGTATCAGTAATAGATTTGTTTTAATGAAAAATTCATTGATTGCAGTGCATCATATCTGAGCTCAGTTTTTGCCCCAAGTATAAGAAGAAATACTAAAGACCACAAACTTTATAAATGTCAAACTGTTTGGTTTTTGAAAAGCACGTGTTGCACTTTGCAACAGTTGCTTATTCATTCAATTTGCCCACTGCCACAGAGCTGGTATCTTCTACTTACAGCAACAAAAACAAACTCTTCTGTGACACATTTGGTGTACTCCTACGCTCTTAAATTGCAGCTCTATTGATTGATATTGAGTCTTCATACATTCAAAAACATTCTCTTATGTGTTGGCTATCATTTAAAAATACAGTTGACTTTGACTTAGTGGTTCAGTGCAAAACATATGAGTAAGATGATATCTCATATTGTGCAGAGCAAAATCAAACACCCCCAGGGTGAACAGAGCCAATCCTGTTGCTCATTATTGGGACATGGCAAACACTGTACTACGTGACTTAGACACAGGTACAATGGAAATACTTGATTTTTGGGTGAAGGCAGGGCAGGTAGGTGGTGCATCTAAAGGTTGCAATACAGCAATTAGTAATTCCAGTTAGACACGTTATGGAGATGGGCATTTAAATACACCGCTCTATTTTGTAATTGGTTGTGTAGTTGGCCCTTGAAGATGATGGCTGTTTATGAACATGAACAAATGTTCATATGTTTAGGAACATTTCCCCAGTGGGTAAAGGCACATCCAAACAATCCAAACAACAAATCACACAGTTGAACTTAATAATCACAGAGGAAAATACAAAGAACATTCATTGATAAACCAATGAAATGTCAATAGTTTTAACCCACTAATGTCTACAGTAGAATTATTATTCATAATTTCCTGTACAGCACTTAAAGCTTAGCACTTAAACTAGCCGAGCTAAGCACAAATCCACAGAAATTTTTAAAATCGGTCAAAATATGAGGCTACAGTGCAAGTTTTTAAGTTAACATACTTTTTTAAGTTGTTAGTCACAAGGAATCATAGGAACCTGTATTAACCAATAGTTTTTTTTTAAAGTGACAAAATGAGTAACCCCATGTGACTAACAATTAAAAATAGTATGATACAAAAATGTCTGTATCTCAAAAACTACAAGGAGTTTTATCAAATGTTTGGTATGATTGGATTCAAAACAACTTCAATTTCAATAATACATATTTGATTCAGTGTATGTCTGATTTTTAGCATGTCAAATGAATGTTAAAATGTCAAAAGTTATTTTTGTGATTTTTTTGTGTTTTTTAAAAGAAAATTAACTTAATTTATGAAATCAAAAATTTTGATTTTGTCATGTATAGCCACATTAACAGTTTCAACAGCAAATTGTTTGTTTTCACCTCAAATGGAAAAAAATCTGTGGGGCTTTTTCTTAACATACTATAAATATAGTCGTTAGTATGGTGGCTGATAAGGGCAAATGCACTGCAACTTAAGAAAACACATGCAAATTAAGAAAACATCTTCATCAATTTGACAACACATACGCTGCATTTAGAAAACACGCTGCAAATACACACAACACAATGAAGTTTTTCCAAAGGACACTAAAAAAGTGGTCAGTTTCATCCGTTCATTGTTTTTCTGTTATTTTGTTTTGTTGGCAATTGTTTCTCCACTTTGCACAGTCTGATCTTCAGCATGCACTTACCTTCCAGGAGCACGCAGATTCAAAGAAAAAGTTTAGAAAGCCTTTCTGAAACGGAAAATTAAGGTAAATTTGAAGGAATTTGAAAAACAATGCCGGAAAACTACTGTTAATCAGATACAATAACCAGGTTCATCAGTGATGACAGACAGACTGTAGCCTGTTATGAACATTGGAGTGACCAAGTGCACATAAATAACATTTCATAAACACTAAATGTCCTCACTAATCATTAAAATTACTGATAGCCTAGAATTTCACTTCTTTGCTCTGCAAGCTCTTGCGAGGTCCATGCAGCGGCCACTTTTCAGCGAATGCTCAGAGTAGAGCAGTCAGAAACCCACAACATAAACGCGGATGAAACATAGACCCATCTTCAATAACTTCTTGAGACACAAACATGGACTTTAGAAAACAAACCATGCCAACAACAAGCTGTCCAAGCCATGTTCAGCACTTTTTAGTGTTCTCTGGCAACACTTTAGTTGTTGTTCTGTGTATTTGCAGCGCGTTTTGTATTTACTGTATGTACTTGACCATGACCTTTGTTGTTATTAAGCATGTCAGTTAATTAAATTTCCTCAAAACTTCCAAATAAGAAAGGTTGAAATATATTTTTATTATTATATGTTGTCTTTGTTCAAAGTTCGACATTTTGTGAAATAAAATTATTCCCATTCTGCAGAGAATTAGATGAGAGGATCAACACCACTCTCGTGTCTTTATGCTAAGCTAGGCTAACCTGCTGGCCCCAGCTACATATTTACTGTACAGTCATGAGAATGGTATTGATCTTCTCTTCTAACTCTCAGAAAAGAAAGCGAAAAAGCATATTTCACAAAATGTGAAACTTTTGCTTTAATGTCAATGTTTAATTGTCTTTGTTTTATGTTCTCCACAGCGCCCCAGACTTCAGCACCACAGCTTTATATGGAGACCAAAACAACACCAATGGCACTCATTGTCCTGATCCAGATGCTTGGGAGTGGCTCAACTCGAGGCAGCCAGTGTATATCCTGCTCATCACGGTTCTGGGAATCGTGTTTAATGTGTTTGTCCTGATGGTTTTCTGCCTTCATAAGAAGGCGTGCACTGTGGCTGAGATCTACTTGAGCAATCTGGCTGCTGCTGATGTTGTCCTGGTGTCCTGTTTGCCTTTCTGGGCTGTCAACATATCCAACGGTTTCAACTGGCCTTTTGGTCTGTTCCTTTGCAAAGTCGTCAGCCTGGGCATTAAGATGAACGCCTACTGCAGCATCTACTTCCTCGTTCTGGTCAGCATAGATCGCTATGTGGCACTGGTGCATACAATGTCCCATGGCAGAATGCGTAGGCCAAAATATGCCAAACTGGGCTGTGTGCTGATGTGGGGGTTGGGCTTGCTCCTGAGTGTTCCCACACTCATCTTCAGGGAGGTGAAACATTTCCCTGAGTTTGGTGTACATGCATGCTTTCTGGACTATCCAAACCACACTGTAGAGCTGCTCTGTGATGGGATGTTGATCGTTTTTAGCTTCATCATCCCTGTTTCAATTATCTCATTCTGCACTGTCAAGATTATTCAGGCTTTGAAGATCCAAGCAATAGAGAGGTTCAATGCTGAGAAAACTGAGCAGAGGGCCACAACTTTGGTGCTGGTGGTTCTCCTGGCGTTCCTGATCTGCTGGGTGCCATTCCATGTGGTCACCACACTGGACGTGCTCTTACGAGCTGACGTCCTGGGAGGGTGTCACCTCATCACTGTCCTAGAAATCTGTAACCAGATCTTCACCTACTTAGCCTTCTTCAACAGTGTTCTCAACCCCATCCTCTACGTCATCGTAGGAAAGAACTTCCGGAAAAAAGTTCGGGAAGTCTTCAAGCAGTGGAGCATTAAGAGAACAGCAAACTCTGAGTCCACACGTTCACTGTCTTCTACGATAAAGAGTTTGGTATAAAATATTGCTTTCAAAAGCACTGTTCAAAAATAGACTTTGCAGAAAGATAACTGTGGTGGATGGTCATTTGATAGTCTTGCGCCAATGTAAATGATTCAAATGATGAGCTAAATTGATCATTTGTTGTGGATGCAATTGTGTAGTAATGGGACCATATCACTTTTAGGAAATGTAATTATACAGTATGTGCAGTGACATAGAAGGCTTGAATGAATGTTCCCTCCTGGAGAAGGTGTTACAGATCGCTAACAAAAGTGGTATTGTGTCTCAGCCAGTATTGTGTCTCATTATATGTCACTTATGATAAGCTGGAAAACCTGACCAAACACAATTGCTTTTCTCACTTTTATAACACCTTACACCACAAGCAGTAAAAAATCAGCCTGGTTGCTGTAAAATAATTTATGTAAATGCAGTTTTCATATTCGTCTTGTATTGCTGATAACTCAGATTGTAAATAGTTCCAGTATTTGTTTTTCTCTGTACATAACCGTCAAATAAAACATACATATGGTTTTGTGGATGTCTCAACAACTGCTTGCTAAGTGTTTGCTGGTGTTTCTGACTCATTGTCTGCAGAGTTAAAAATATGATTCTGTCAAAGAGTTTCCAGTGGTGACACACAAACATGCTACTTTTTGTTGGCTGAATGGACATCAGTTGTCTCATTATACATTTCTCCCCACACCACCATTTAATGGCCCAATGTTGACTCATTGTGGGCTGTGGGCAAGGGTACACCCCTAGTTGTCCCTAAAATGAAGGCATGTCTTGCTAAACAGGAAATCTTTGTTAGGAGTCAGGCTTTACCACCACTGCCAGGGCTGGAAATTGTTGTGGAACAAAAAAAACATGCAGTCAGACAAAGTTACCTCAAAAGGGTAAAATGTATGCCAAAAATACACAGTTTGACCTTGTTCTTTGTATTTTTGTCTGCTTTTCAGGATTATACTACAATGCTTTTCACTCAGTTCTTATATATATATATATATATATATATTCTTCTAAAATTAATTTGCTAAGGAATCAATATACTTTATATCTTATGTGTTTGTTTTGACTTGTGTACTTTTTGGATCAAAATTGTGCTTACAAAAAAGAAGGAATTTTAAGTTTTATTTATTTTTTCTGCAGTGACAGTGTCCCCTACTGTACATTATCATTCTCCATTTTTTGGTTCCGATTGACAATTGACACTTTCCGCACTTTGTCCGTTTCTCTGAGTGTCACCCTTTCACTCGAATCATGACACAGAACTTAGGTCACAGGACAATATGTTACTGTGAGTGTTGACAACTGAACCAGTGAAAGGATGAACACAACAATGAGTGTGCAGGAGCTGCTGATGACTCCGCAGGAGTTGATGTAACATGAACAAAGAGTATCGCCAAAAAGATAGGACCTGAGCCATACAACCTCCTCTCCACCATAGAACCTTGAAGAGGACAGACTACACAAACATACGACCCAAAACTTAAGAACACCATTCACACAGATAGGAGAAAGAAACATACACAGAGGGAGAGAGAGAGACCAGAGTATTTCCTGGAGGACGAAGATCCAGAGAGATAGGCACAAAGCTGTGCACAAACAAACAGAGGGTCAGAGACATCTGTGTAAGTTGACAGTGTGTCTCCTAGTAAAGCAGGCCCTCAAATGTCAGTCAACAGCTGCCATGAGAAACACCTCGCCAGACGCCTTCATTCTATTCTATTCTCTTGAAAAATGGGAGCATTTGCACAATAGCTGCGGTATCATCTTGGTTTATATATCCAGAATTCAAGCTTCAGTTGGACTTAATATATAAATTCTCATTGTGTGTATGCAATCATACTGTATGTGTTTGTAAGTCCATGCAGGTATGAATGTGTGGCCCAGGTCCTTTTCAATCACAGATACTCCATACAGTATCTGTTGCTGAGACTCCCCTTTTTGATGATGGCATGTGTGTGCTCGAACTGATAAACCACCATTATCCACACTCCATTAGATCTATTATCCCTTCACACTTTGGAACTCAACTCATGACGTGAAGGTAGCACCACATACATTAAAACTGTGTTGACACAATTAAAAGGTTTTACTGGTATGCTGTATGTATTACTTTTGAACACACCCTTATTTTTCCTCTAAAATCACTGTTACTGTGCAACAGCTTTCACAGTGATCCACAATTCAGCAGGTTGGTTACTTATGGAGAGTGCCGAAAGAGCAGAGCTTGTCTGCAATCAAACAGATGCATGGGACTGGGTTTACACCATTCAGCCTGCGTACATGTCCATCATCTGTCTCCTTGGAGTGATTGGCAACTCCTTTGTGCTTTGTGTGTTCTGTCTCCAGAAGCGGCGCAGCTCTGTGGCCGACATCTACCTGAGCAACCTGGCAGCAGCTGATCTCCTCATGGTTTCCTGCCTGCCGTTCTGGGTAGCAACCATTATCAACAAGTTCCACTGGAGGTTTGGGGAGCCCATGTGCCAGCTTATCAACATTGTCATTGGGATGAATTATTATTGCAGTGTGCTATTCCTTACGCTTGTGAGCGTGGACAGATACCTGGCCCTCACTAGACCCCTAACCCAGGGATGGGAGAGACGGGCCTTCTGGGCACGTGGGATTTGCTTCAGTATCTGGATTGCTGGGATCTTGCTCAGCTTACCTGCTATCCTCTTCCGCTCCGTCCAGTTCTTCCCTCATCTGGGCATTGACGCATGCTACGTAAAGTATCCCCATGAAGGCTGGAGACTGCGCTACAATATGACTGTCAGCATAGTAGGCTTCCTTATCCCTGTTCCCATTGTATCCTTCTGTAGTTATCACATTACTAAAGTCCTTCGGACCAGCCAGAAGATGAGAAAAGGCAGCAGAGGAAGTGTCGAAGGGAAGGCAGCGTACCTTGTACTTATTGTTCTGGCTGTGTTCATTCTATGCTGGCTACCGTACCAGATTCTGATCTTCTTGGACACCTTGGATCATTATGAGGTCATTTCTGGATGTACATGGGCGTACGTGTTGGACATTGGCAACCAGTTAGCTACTTACCTTGGCTATAGTAACAGCTCATTGAATCCTTTCCTGTATGTGATTGTGGGGAAGCGCTTTAAGCAGAGGGCGAGGGAAGTGTTTAGACTTGTGCTGTGCAGGAAGAAACAGCAGTGGGGCAAGTCTGGTCATTTCAATGTCAACCTTAACTCAACTAAACAAACTGAGAGTACTGAAATCTAAATCTATCTACAAAGAAAAGTTTGACCAAAAACAGCAGTTAAGGAAATCAATTCATTTAACATGCACTTAGTGTATTTTGTGAAGACATACCATTATACAGTCACTTATTAACCTATTGCCACTTAAAGGAATAGTTTGACATTTTGGGAAATACGCTTATTCGCTTTCTTGCTAAGAGTTAGATAAGAAGATTGATGCCACTATCATGTCTGCTACAGCCAACAGCCAGTTAGCTTAGCTTAGCATAAAGACTGGCAAGAAGTGGAAACAGCTAGGCTGGCTCTGTCCTAAGGTAACAAATTTTGCCTACCAGCACGTCTAAAGCTTACTTATCAACACATTATATCTCATGTGGTAATCCATTCAAAATCTGATAAACAGTCTGGCTCATAATCCTTACTTAAAACCATAATTTGTTGTTTTTCCACTTTGTTTTTTGTACGAATTAAACAAATATAGATATGATGTGTTGATTAGTGATCTTAGAGGTGCCAGCTGTCTCCCCGTTTCCAGTCTTTATGCTAAAGTAAGCTAACCAGCTTCATATTTACCGTAATGATATCAATCTTCTTATCTAACTCTCGGCAAGAAAGAGAAAAATGTTGCTTATTGAAAACTTTTGCAAGTCATCTGTTGTAATGCAAAAGCAATTTTGGCTTTCTTTATTTGGACTTTTGGACTGATATTTATGGGTCAGGGTGTATTAAAGTGTATATTAAATTATAGATGCAAGGTCATAAAAATTTAAAGTCAAGTATTTTATGTGAAATTATGCAGCTCCATGTTTTTGTGAACTATCTGTTTGCCATTATATTGTGTTTGTCAATCTTGAACTTGATGCCATATTTTATTACTTTAAACAGTATTTTCCTTTCAGGGCTGTTCCATTTGTGTTCTTTTTGCTAAACAAAGCCAAGGTTGGCTGTCTTAACAAAGCATAATTTGGTGCCATTTTTACAGGTGTTATCTGAGGCTGTGCTTTCTATTTTTATAGTAACTATCAGGAAGCTGTTGTGTGTTGTTTTTCTTGAATGACTAAACATGTTGAAACTGGTTCTTACTCGAACAGATGAAAAAAATATTTGTGTAGTGATGAATACATCATGTTTTTGTTTTGTAGTACTGTCTGTTTAGAGTGAAATAGAACTTCTGCACAATCAATATAACTGAAACTTGGAGTAAAACAAATATCAACCACAAACATAATACAACAATGTATGACTGTTGCTGTCTTCAATAAAGTATCATCTACAGCTATTGGAATGATGGAGTATCTTTGTTTTGATAAGAAAAGATTTTTTGTACTTTGGATGAGAATAAGCCAGATTCCCTTTCAGAATTACCTCTCTGTCTTCATGAACTGAACTCATTTTGACCATAAAAGGGATGCCACAGCCTCAACCATACTCATTTTCAGATAACACTTCCCATTGCATAGTGACAGAAAATATTTTTTATATTTTGCAGTCTATACAATTTGATTATTTGCTTTTAAGCCATATCAAGTTTGTTATTATTGCCATTGCATCATATAGATTTCGAATAGATTTGGATAGGATTACACATGAATTAAGGATAAATCGGCATAGGGATAAATCAGTTTTTATTACTTATTTAGTCAAACATTTAGAAATTATTAACTGTAGATCAACAGTATACTGTTCATAAATTGAAAAGCAAAGCATTAATTACGGATATCTCAATATCAGAGCATAGACAGGGGTACTACAGACTGCATAAACAGGAAATAATCCTGTTAATCGGTTAAATAAGATGGATGGGTACCACATTTATATGAACTGCACATAATGCAATGAGTTAATCTTTCCTTTGGCCTTGAGGAATGTTATGATTACATGAAAACACTGTTTATTAGTATCACACAAGAGATAATTTCCCTTTTCTAGTAATAAAATAATACTTCCTCTAAAACATATCATTAGTAATAATAAATCAGTACTTTCTTTCTTAATCTTTCCTTTATAGTCTGCGGTAGTGCTGATGAAACCAACATTTTTAGTGCACTGCAGTTTCAGCTTGTCTCTAATGTGTGCACAGACCAAATTTTGACTCTTTCATAAACAAGTTGATATATTAAGCTCCTTGGCCAAGGGTGTGGAAGAATGCAACTCTATATACAAAAATGCTCGTAGCAGATCTCCCCTATGACGCTCGCTGTCTACTCTTACCAAGCGCTCAGTATACACAGACGAGCCCTGTTCCAGATATGTTTTTTCTCATTAAGATTTTGACCATAGGAGGAACATTTTTATGAAACGTACGGTAAGAACTTTTCATGATCCGTCCTGTTATTTGTTTTGAGCATCAGCGTCTGTACTGTAAAATACTCACCAGAAATAATGTAGTCAGTTGCCTCTTTAATTGCAGGAAATTATTTAAGGAACTACATGAAAACAAGACACAATACAGACCCTCTTACTGAGACATATACTGACAGAATGATGATGATTTTAAGTTTTGTTAAACTCAAGGTAAATTTATTAATTTGTTAATGTGTGGCTACCTGTTTTCCTCAGCAGAACTAAAACTTTGAAAACATATGTCATTATGTTGGCAACATTTGATCATTTTTGTATCATTTTAGAACATGTTTTATTTATTTTATTCTGTTTAAACTGGAAATTATGAACTTTACATATTCAGTTTTAATCTCATGCATTTGCATTTTAAATCAAATAATTTTACTTTTATCAGCATATTACTGATGAGTTTTGTATATTTTTTTGTTTCCTAGCTCATGGAGCAAATGATGCTTGTATCTGTGGCAACACTGTGGTCTGAAAACACCAGTACGTCCCTGCCATTCAGTCCATCAGAGTCTCCTAACTCAGAATGGGAAATCGTCCACACCATCATCCCCCCGTACATCTTCACCATATCCCTGTTAGGCCTTCTCTTTAACGGATTTGTCCTGGGGGTGTTCCTCGCCCACAAGGATCGACTGACTGTAGCGGAGATCTATCTGAGCAACCTCGTACTGGCTGACTTCATTCTCCTGTGTGGCCTGCCCTTCTGGGCGATGAACATCCTCAACGACTTTAACTGGCCATACGGAGATGCCTTATGCAAAATGGTCAACTCTATCGTCATGATCAATTTCTACACCAGCATCTACACCCTCGTCATGATTAGCCTTGACCGCTACCTGGCACTCGTAAAGACTATGAAGGCCAGGTGGCTGAGACGGACACTTTATGCCAAGGTGATCTGCTTCATCCTGTGGATATTAGGGCTCATACTGAGCATGCCAACCGTAGTTCACAGAAAGGTGAAGTTCATCGAGGAGTACGAGACCATGTCCTGTATACTGGATTATAGTCATGACAGCCCTTGGAAGTTGGCCCATCAGATTCTGATGAACGTGGTGGGCTTTGTACTCCCTGTTCTGGTCATTGTTTTCAGCACTGGGAACATAATCAAAGCTTTAGCACAGAGGTCGGAGAGTGTCGGTTTTCATCACATTAATGACACAAAGGCCACAGTACTGGTGTATGCTGTTACACTACTATTCTTACTGTGTTGGGGTCCCTTCCAGGTATTCACCTTCCTCGACACACTCTGTGATGTCCAAGTGTTGGATGAGACGCTGTGGTCCCACACTCTTGATATAGGAGGCCAGATTTCAGTGTATCTTGCCTTTCTCAACAGTGCTCTGAACCCACTGCTGTATGCCTTCTCAGGGCAGTACTTTAGGAGGAAAGTTAGTGCCATCTACAGGAGGACTAGACATCATCGCAGAGGATCAGATATGACCACATATCAACGTTCTGTTGTCTCCACTTACATTAACAGAACAGAGCAAATTAAGACAGTCGTAATTTTTAATGCAAAGGATCAGATGTAACTCTTCATGACATCCTGTCCTCCACTTCCGTTGCTGCTTATGGAAAAAGTGATGCAATACACAGGATATGAGTCTCAAATTGTTATTTCATGAGACTTAACACAATAATAATGCTGTTATAGTTAACCAGCACTATCAGATTATGTTT
Organism: Siniperca chuatsi; assembly: GCF_020085105.1. Lineage (NCBI taxonomy): Eukaryota > Metazoa > Chordata > Actinopteri > Centrarchiformes > Sinipercidae > Siniperca > Siniperca chuatsi. Next base: position 17,918,256 of record NC_058056.1, read on the forward strand.
AATACTATGCTTCATGGAAATAATTGACAAGTGAGATCATGGACATAATGTGTAGAAGAAATAGAAGCAGATTTTATGTTTACAGTCTCCATAAAGACACGTGTGTCTTGCTCTGCATCCACACACTATGTATCTGAATCTGTCTCTTTGAACTGTTACATGGCCTTATTGTTACTTGACTTGTGATATTTTAATGTTAAATACATAAAACAAAACCAGCGATAACTGAAATGTAGTTCTTGTCTTGTCAATGTCTTTTTTTCTTGTTCATTCTTTCTTTTAACTCCTCAAAGCAGTTTACACTCTGCAAGCTAACATGAGAGAATGGCCACACATGTACTTTGTGTACATTTACATTCAGAATTCCCTTGTCCTATAAATAGGACTTTATTATTTGTAACCCACAGAAGACAATCCACAAATGTATACCATGACCCACAAATATCTCACTATGCACAAACATGTATTTATTTATTTGTGTTGTGCAAAGTCATATCCACAAAAATACAGAGTGATTTGCAAATATGCATAACTTACTCTGTAAAAACATAATTTAATTTCACATAAAAATTATTCAAGTTTTACAAATGTAAATAGTTTCACCACAACAAATAGCGCCAAAAATCACAGACCCCGCTGTGAGCTGGCTGGAGCTCTCTCAAGTGACCAGTCTCGTACACAAGAGGCTGTTATTTCCGTGTTGATGGATGTTTGTTAAAATATCACAACACAAATGTCCATTATAAAATTAATAGGAACCTGTGGTTATCTGTCTACCATTAGACCATCCCCCTTGTTAAAAATTAACAAGTCGCTTACTGGATTGGCCTGTGACATCATCACTTATTACTGAACCCCTCCCGAAAACATCTTAGCAACATGCCAACTCATTTTGCATGGGGCTAGTGATAGTGTTTAGAGGGTCTTACTTTTTGCCTTTCCAAAAACCCCCAAAAACAAGAGCAAAAGAGCAAGGTTTTAACAGTCATTTTTTCCTTTTTTTTAACTGAAGCTGCTAATGAGAGCATGCCTGGATAATTAACTTACTTACGCTCAGTAGCCTTACTAGGTCCACTTGCCATAATTTATCAATATTCTCTAAAGCACACATTGGAAAAGAGGTTTGGCAGCAGCATGACAGCGGTCCAGTCATAAATTAACAGAGCTTGGAGCAAAAGTGCCCTTGAATGCTCCTAAACTTTTTGTTTTGTTGGGCTGTTCTCACTCCTTATTTTTCAAATAAAACAAATCTTTGTGCAGCAAACTGAGTGTTTATTTGACAATACAATGTAATAATTATACATTATTTCAGAGTTTCCCATTTGGTCATCCCCCATGTTAAAAATTAACAAATTGCCTACTGGGCCTAGCTAACGGTCAACTTTGACTGACGTTCATCGTCCCCAATGAATGACTCCAAATGATTTTGGTGATTCCTGTTTCATAAATCACCACTATGCAACACTTACTTTCCACTTGTCAGCAGATCCGTTCATGACAGATTACTTAAGTAGTAAATTGATTTTTGTAAGCTTTAGCTATACTTTGAGATAAATTAACATATCATGCTAAAATAATGTGAGCAAGTCACCATACCAACTGTATGCATGTTAACATGCTAACACGCTCAAAGTTTCTTATTGATATATAACAAAAAAGTCTGAGGTTGTTTTTCATCAGCTTGATATTTAGCAGCAGTAAAAAAAAAAACAAACTCTCTCAAGTATTCATATGTAACTTCTGATCTGTCAACAATTTGGTCTACTGTTTCTTCCAACTTGACATCCATTTCCAGGGGCCTATTGTCTAAATCTAATAACAGTAACAATTACAGTTAATTACTGAGGATTCATTTTGGCCTGGTTTAATCTTGTTTGTGCCCGTGCATTTCCATTTCCCCAGCTTGCAACGCCTTTCATTCCAGAGTCTTGGAAAAGACTAAACTGTATTTTACAGAGGAAAGTTATACTCCTCCTGGTCTCAACTCTGAGTTATCGTGGTTTTGGTCCACAAATAAACTCGGCCAGATTTCAAGATATGAGAGCTGCTCCATCCAAAGTGGGATGAATGCCATCTCTCCTAATCAGACCAGGTCTTCCCCATAAAGTCCGCCAATTATCTGCAAAGCCCACATCGTTTGCTGGACACCGCCTCGACAGCCAGCGGCGGAATGAAGACATGCCGATAAACATGTTAGTGTCGCAAACTTCACGTTTCACGTGCTTTCTCAGCAGGTGTGTCGCTGAGTGGGGAGAACTTGTTAGAAACAGGTTGGTGGTGAACCGTGGGCTGCTGCTTTGGGCTATGCATCCCCGGTTTCGGGAGCCCCTGGTCGGTCCGTACCGGCTACTGGGGGCTGGCTACCTACAGCAGCTAATGATTGAGTCCCCACTAAGCCTTCCAGTGCTACAAATAAACAACATTTATTACATGTGCCATTATCACTAAAGGAGGCAGAGGAATAGCTAAACATTTGACACACCGAGCAGGAGAGAGCAGGAGAGTGAGAGAGATAAGTCATTTCTAGCTGCTAAAATAAAGAACGGTACCTAGCAAAATAATTAATAAGGATTAATAAGAAAGTCCTTAAAAGAAGGAGAGCGCTAGGCGTGCTTGAGCAGAACTAGTGCACGTTTAAATGTATGGCAGATAGCTAGAGCAGCAAAAATACGCTACTAAGTAACACACAAACACCGGTGACCAGAAATTAGACACTATGCCTAAAGCAGCACGTAGTCATAATATTTCCCAAGGTTGTTTTTTTTTTAAGATAAACACTTCACATGAATCCTCTTTAAACAGGAACCAAATCAGCAGCTTGCAACCCTTTGTTTAAAATAGTCGTATCTGGTGGATCTCTTCTGGTGACTCATTCTTGACTTTGAAAATGATACATGTTAGCAAACAGACTTTACTGCCAACAAGCATACTTGCTGTCTATATATAGTGCAATAAAAGGGGTTGGGGGTGCAAGAGGGACAGAATGAAGGGTTAAGGGGTGGGAGCAATACAGCGGAAAATGATATTCCCAAGTAATTGTAAGACATCATCCTTCCTCCTTTATAGGAACAAGTCAGAGACAGACAGAGGACAGTAGCAGAAGGCACTGGAACAGTGAAGTGTATCTGCACCTTTCACATCTGGACTTCCTCAGGAGGAATGGCTCTTCTGCCTACAAGGTATGCATCAGTTTTTTTTGGTTTGTATATTACTTTTCTATGCTTTACATTTATTGACTGTAGTTAGAATATTAACAGGGGTCATCAACAACTTATCAAAGTTCAACATTGTTCATCATCAGTAATGTTTTGTGCATTATAACATTATCTGTGAATGACAGATTGCAAACGCTTTATAAAAATCTACTGACCTTTATGGGGAAAAAAGCTGTCTCACACAGAAAAGGGTAAAATCTAGACATGGCATACAGACGCAGCCTGATCAAATAAAAAACGGTATTTGTGTTGTTCTGACTGCCACTGTTTGTCTCGACATGTTCAGTGCTAGATGTCGATCTGCTTTAGTCCCAATGTTTAGATAGCAGTAAGACCGGTACAACCAGTACTGTTGTACCGTTTGTACTATGCTGATACAAAAATGAAGTTAAAGAAAATTACACTTGATGCATTTAAATTGAAAATATTTTAACATTGAAGTGGATGCAAATGTAGGTGAAGATAAGCTGAAAGAATTGATGCAGTAAATGTCAAACAAACACTGTCTTGACACTGGCTGACAAATAAACAGCCTGCTATTGCTTGTCTTACCACTCCAGGATGCTTCCCACTGAAGCGGCTGTGAGCTGCACTTTATAGGAGGTGGTAAAGTTAACATTTGTGTAGATTTGTGGTGAGATTTACGCACACAGCCGCTTCCCTAAACTTTAACGGGGCTCTGTGTCTGTCAGACGGTCTGAAGGGGATACTACCATAGCAGCTGAGCAATAACATAGGCTAATGCACAGCAGAGTATAGGCCGGGTAGATTTTTTTTTTTTTTAATATAATGAATTTATTCTTATTAAATTACGACTTGTGGGATAGATTTTTAATGTGCAGAAAGTTTTGAACACGAACAGAAAACTTGCTGAAACACAGGAGCTATTAAAGTCCAGGGGTTTATAAATTAATTCAAATGAATTAATTTATCATTGACGTAAATAGGTGCCACATTCACATTTAAAGAGGTTACTCTTTAAAGAGGTTACTCTTTAAAGAGGTTACTCTTTAAATGTGCTAGGCTAGGCTTTTACCCAGGACCAAGAGGTACGATCACATCACACCGGTTTTGCCTCTACATTGGCTCCCTGTTTGTTTTAGGATTGATTTTAAGATCTTGTTGATTACTTTTAAGGCTCTTCGTGGCCTGGCTCCAGACTACATTTTAGACCTTGTAATCCCTTATGAACCTTTACATACTTTGAGATCTTCGGGCAGGGGTCTCTGTCTGTTCCTGACACCAGGATGAAAACAAAGGGGGACAGAGCTTTTACCATCAGGGCCCCGAGGCTCTGGAACAACTTGCCCAAAGAAATTAGGTTGTCTGAGTCAGTGTCTTCTTTTAAGTCTCTTCTCAAGATTTTTATCTGAAAGCATTTCCTGATTTTACCTGAGCTGTCTGTTTCTTTCATTGTTGTTTTTTAAATGTATTTTATCATTCACTGTGGTATTTTATTTCTCTCTCTGTGAAGCACTTTGTTTGTTTTGATAAGTGCTCTATAAATAAAGTTTTATTTTTTATCATTATTACTTCCCCAAACAAAAGACACAAAAGAGGAGGGAGGAGTAAATCATGTCTACATGTGTATTGACTCAGCAGGGATGATATTAAATGAGAAAAGTTGATCTACAGGAGAATAAAACAGAGTTGTTTTTGCAAATGAAATTTTCTATTTTTGTGTGCATTCCAGGTAATATCAAACTGGTGTACAGTTGCTTTGATTACCGAAAAATAACTAAACAAATTATAGGTGACATTATTATTTTTTTTTTTTTGCAAAATCAGATAACTCCGACATAACTCCACAACTCACAACTCAATTCTCAGAGTCAGAGTGTCTTTTAAAACCAGTATTTAACATCCTTTGACATAAAACAAAGAACAAAAACAGCCCATTAATTGGCATTATTACACATTCACAAGGTCATACCTTGGAAGTCCCTGTCCAGACTGACATGCAGAGTTTTATGAGAACTCATCAGACCTTAGCTGTCTTATTTGAAGAACTATCACAGTGGTGTACCAGACAAGATCATTGTAAAACTGACTCACATTGAACCTAAATGTTGCCACTATTTTTAATCCACAATCAGGAGCCGCATTAAACTGGGACAAAACATAGCTATTTTACAGAGTTCTGTGTCATTCAATATTCAATATTTCACAGTAGACAACATTGTTTCAGTATCCAGTATTACTCAGTATTTCACAGAGTTCAGTATTATTCAGAATTCAGTGTTTCTCAGTATTCCATGTTATGATTTTAACAACATTTTGAAGAACATTTTCAAAGTTACCTTCAAGTTGTCTTTGTTGTAATGTTTTGTCTTATTTGCCTTCCTCTGTCTCTCCACAGCGTCCCTGCTAACTTCAGCACCACAGTCATATATGGAGACCAAAACCACACAAATCACGTGTGTTCTGAAGGAGAATCTGAGGAATGGATCTACACTGTGATACCAGTTTATATCTTGCTTATTACTGTGCTTGGAATAATCTTCAATGTGTTTGTCCTGATGGTTTTCTGCCTCCACAAGAAGGCCTGTACCGTGGCTGAGATCTACTTGAGCAATCTGGCTGCTGCTGACCTTGTCCTAATGGTTTGTTTGCCTTTCTGGGCTGTCAATGCATCCAAACGTTTCAACTGGCCTTTTGGTCTGTTCCTTTGCAAAGTCAATAACCTGTGCATTAAGATGAACGCCTACTGCAGCATCTACTTCTTAGTTCTGGTTAGCTTAGATCGTTACGTGGCAGTGGTGCATACAATGTCCCTTGAAAGAATTCGTAGGTCAAAATATGCCAAACTGGGCTGTGTGCTGGTGTGGGGATTGGGCTTGCTCCTGAGTGTCCCCACGTTCATCTACAGGGAATTAAAACATAATTCTCAGAGTCATGCTCTCTGCTATATTAATACAACCAACACTGAATACCTGCTGACTGAGGGAATACTGACTGTGTTCAGCTTCATCATCCCCATTTCTATTATTTCCTACTGCACTGTCAAGATTATTCAAGCTCTGAATAACCGGTTTCTTGAGAGGGTAAACTCCCAGAAAATGGAGCATAAGGCCACCACTCTGGTGCTGGCGGTACTCCTGGCGTTCCTGATCTGCTGGGTGCCATTCCACCTGGGTAGGATAGTAGAATTGCTTGTAAGAGCTGAAGTCCTGGGAGGGTGTAGCCTCATCAATGGCATAAAAATTTGCAACCAAATCTTCACCTACTTAGCCTTCTTCAACAGTGTTCTCAACCCCATCCTCTACGTCATTGTAGGAAAGAACTTCCGGAATAAAGTTTGGGAAGTCTTCAAGCAGTGGAGCATTAAGAGAACAGCGACCCTCAACATCACTTCCATGCGCTCAACCCTGTCAAGAAGTCTTAAATTTGAGAATACCTCAAGGCAATCTGCAAGTTTGTGATTTTTTTGAGAGGCTTTGAGAAGTTTGTTTTTTTGTTTGTTTTTTTACAACTTCACATGGTTATTTCCCCATTATGTTTGTGTAGTCTAAATATATGCCTTTTATTTAGTGTTCCAACCGCTGTTTGCAAAAAGGTGAAGTCAAGACAATGGCATGTTTACCTGATTAGAAGCATGATATACCCCTTTGAAGGTTGCCCATCAGATCCTGCTCAATATGGTGGTGTTTGAACTCGCTCTTTGATTCTTTGCTCCAGGGCAAAGAGGAGGGAGAGAGGAGGGTGGTGAGGTTAATGACGCAAAGGCTATAGGACTGGTGTATGCAGTCACACTACACTTAGTGTGTTGGGGTCTGTTCCCAGTTTTAAACCTTTCTCAACACACTCTGTGATGTACAATTGTTGGATGGGAAGATGTGGTCTCATACTCCTAAATGCGAGATTAGGTTTTAGTGTATCTGGCCTTTCTCAACAGGCCCCTGAGCCCAAGAAATTAGATGTGACTCACTCTCTCTCTCTCTCTGTTGGCACTTCTGGTGCAGCTTTCTCGGATATGAGACTCAAATTACTGTATCTGCCATTAACACTGTAGTGTCAGCTGTTTATGTCTTGTTATTGTCTTGTTTCTGTTGTTATTTTTTATTGTAATGTATCTTTTATGCGCTGCAGAACAGGAACCTGCTGTAAACCAGTTTTAACTGAGTCAGACCAGTTTAAATGTAACACATTTTAAAATCTGTAATGTTTCTTTTAATCTTTTCCTGTATAATAATAATAATAATGAATAAATAATAACACTGCTACATAATTAAACAGCATAGAAATAATGGGCACAAACTAATATAATGGATGTAATTTACAAAAGAGATAGAAACAGACTTTGTGTCTCTGTGTAATCACAAGGATTTTTAGTCTTAATATGACACTTTAATGGTAAGATGTTCCACGCCTGTCTGTGTGCATGGGTCTGAATCTGTTTCTCTGTACTTTCACATGGTGTTGCTCTGACTGTCTTGTGATATTTTAACCTGCTATATTAATACAACCAAAACTGAATACCTGCTGACTGAGGGGATACTGACTGTGTTCAGCTTCATCATCCCCATTTCTATTATTTCCTACTGCACTGTCAAGATTATTCAAGCTCTGAATAACCAGTTAATTGAGAGGGTAAACTCCCAGAAAATGGAGCATAAGGCCACCTATCTGGTGCTGGCGGTACTCCTGGCGTTCCTGATCTGCTGGGTGCAATCTGGTAAGATGTTCCACACCTGTCTGTGTGCACGGGTCTGAATCTGTTTCTCTGTACTTTCACAAGACAGTCATGTTGCTCTGACTGTCTTGTGATATTTTAATGCTAAACAGCCAAAAACAAACCCCGCCACATTTTATATCCTGTTTCTGACTCTGTAACTCATGCACCCTTTCTTTGACCCCAAAACCAAATTTCAACCTGCTATCTACACACTGTGCATACATTTGCATGTTTGTTTACAATTTGTTGCTTTGCACAGTTTATTTTTACTATTCAAAGTCACAGTAACTTGAAGAGTAGTGACTCACACAGTCATGTCAGTATCTTTTTAGAGTACAAGGTCAATGTTGTTGAAACAAGCTCTGTGTATCAATTGTGAAACTATTTGCTTAATCAATTTAATGTATTTCCTGGAGGGGCATAAATGCAAGACTTAACCTTTTGCTGATCTACAATACGAATAAACTTATACCTATGTGACTTTATAAAGACATGCTCTTACAATGTTTGTCAGCACTGCAAAGTTTTGACGACACTTTCCACGAAGAATAATGAGTTCCGTCTAGTTCGGGACTGTAGTCTATTTAAGAAATTGAAATTTTTATCAGCAAAAGACTTTAATTTCTTTCTTTTTTCCCCTCCTATGTATATTATATCTCAGTTCTCATTTTCTTTTCTTGGTTGTGATAACTGATGAAGTTAATTGCTGAGATCTGGGAACACAATGTCATCGCTACAACAGGCAGGTTGTTAACAAGCCAACACTAGGCAGATTATTTAAACCACTTTGGAAGTAAAAGTGAGTTCACCCAACATGTTGGCAATAATCCCTCATTGCACAGAAAAACTGTATACACACACTGGAAATTATCGTGGATGTTACACAAGCAGTCAGGTGATTTGTTTAAAATCTGAATAACTGACAAGCTCGTGGTTCCTGCCCAGTCCCCAGAATCATTTTCACCAATGATCCCAGATCTCAGCAATTTTACATATCTTTTGAGGAGTACTACTAAAATTTGTATGAAGCCTTTTGTGGCTCCAGAGGGAGCTGTGTGAAATCTGATAAATCACCTCAAGAGACATCGGTTGAAAAATGAAAAATATCTGAAAAAAGTGAGCCCTCTCCTCATCTCTGCTTGAGGCTAGAGGCTCCAGGCTACATCAGCCACTACTAGCATAATACACCTAATGTAAGCACCAGGTTTTGAAGAGATCCTTTACTTAAAAAAAAGTGGTAATACCACAATATGACAATTCTCAACTAAAAGTAAGTCCTGCATTCAAGTGGTCGTATTATGCTCATTTTAAAGTTCATCATTTTATATTGGGGTTGTTGCAGAATAGGTTTCCATGGTTTAATTTTCAAAAAAACACCATATTTTTGCTCATACTGTACATTGCTGCAGGACTGCTTTTCACCCTGTGTTTTGTTGTAGCTAACGAGTGAGGCATCTCACTTCTATCTGATATTTGTTGGGAGTTGCACATGTGCAGTACATAGCTAAGGACTACTAGCCAATGACAAGCAGAGTCCTGACGAACAAGGTACGATCCAAAACAATTCAGCCGGTAACTATGGCTTCGGTTCAGCCGTTATGGTTCAACCGTACATGTTCCAACAACCTGAACTAGCTTCACAACCGAGACTGGAGCACGACGTTTCAGAGTGGTAAGTTATTAATTTGTAACAAATATATTTTTCATACATAACATTTTAACTGTGCACTGTCTCTACATCACAATAACAACTTTATTGACTGCCTAGAGGGTATCTAACATTATTTTAATTTCATATTTAGGTGTACTTGTGGAAACTGCTCAATTAGTGCATTATGACACATGTTACATAGTGATGTAGCTACGTTACAAAGTAAAGGCTGGACTACGATCGAGCTGTTTTCAGGCAGTTCAGGAGCAGTTTTCTGTGGGAGAGGGTAACTCCCTTTGGGGTGTACTTTGGGCTTTTTCACTTTGCAAACCTATTACATGCACAAAAAAGATATATAACACAATAAAGGAAAGGGGGAAAGCCAAAAAGCATAATATGACCACTTTAAAGTATTAAAAGTACTCATTATGCAGTAAAATGGTCCCTCAGTGTATGATGTTTTTGGATTAATATTACTGCTGCGTTAATGTGCATGTTGCATTTTACTGCTGTAGATGTTTAAGGTTGTGCTAATTGTAATTATATACAGTTGGGTAGTTTAATCTACAGCAATGCATCATATTCTTCTATAAGATCATAATATGTTTGTAGCGTCGCTGTCCTGTGAGAACCACTGTAATCTGTAATCAATGAATCTTTGAAAGTCAAATTCAAAATCACCAAATTTGGAAGGATATAAATAATTGTGATCTGAAGAGTAACTAGTAACTAAAGCTGTCAGACAAATGTAGTGGAGTAAAAAGTACAATATTTGCCTCTGAGATGTGGAGGAGTAGAAGCATAAAGTTGCATAAAATGGAAATACTCAAGTAAAGTACAAGTACCTCAAATTTGTACTAAAGTACAGTACCTGAGTAAATATACTTAGTTTCATTCCACCACTGTCAACGATGTTATAGAAGTGCAATGCTAAATTGACAGAATACTCTTTTAATGCTCTCAGTCTCAGGAGATTCTATTTCATTCAACACATCATAGATCAGTGTCACGACTTTGTTTAGTCAGATTAAACCTTGTTTATGTCTATAACATAGCCTCTCCTAGTAACTGTATTTGTTGAAATATATCTGTATCACAGTGTAATGTATATTGTGCTGTTAGAAACCACTAGAGAATGACACAACTGTTGAAATACAATGTACATCATAATTAAAATGTAAATTAAAGTCCACCCTTTTCCCAGATTATTTAATTGATTTTCAGTGTTGCACATATTCAGACTCTCCTCTAAGAAGGACTTGTTAAAAAAGTGCCTGCTCTATGAATTGTTCATTTGGTCAGATGGGGTGTGTTGCACAAATTAGTACCTCCAGCATTTATTTGGTCAGCTGTGATCCCTTGATATTAGACTAAAAATAACAAACACATTCCTGCCTTCAGCTTCTTTTTGTCAACAGGTTCTTGTTGTAATGTAAACAGCAACCAACTAGATTAATATTTCAGTTGTGGAACTGCTTAGCAGGCTGTCTGTTCCTGGCTTGTTTCAGGAGCACAATACTTTGCCATATTTCAGTTTAATGAAACACAACTGAACAAACAGAATCCTTCCCTGCACCACATTGGCACTGGTAGCAGGGGATGATAGGATATGTAAATACATGCTGTTCCTGGAAACAAACTATGTTCCTACATAGTTTGTATAGAGAAACCAGTTGTTGCCTGTTTATTTTGGTGGAAGAAGTATTCAGATAAAGTACCAATACCACAATGTAAAAATACTGCAATATAAGTAAAAGTCTTGCATTTCAAATCTTATTTAATTAAAAGTACAGAAGTATTATTAGAAAAATACACTTCAAAAGTGAACTTATCAAAATAAAAATGTCCTCCAATGACTAATATATTATTATACATAATATCATCAGATTGTTAATATTGATGCATCAATGCCATTATCATGTCATTATAATTTTCTAAAACTATCCTCTTAAGTTTTCTTTTTTTAAGAAATATTAGATACTTTTCCCTCTTGGGGCCAAACAATTATTTAAATAAAAACATCTAAGAAGTTCAGAGGGGAAATGTTTCTTTGGTGAAACATTTTTTTTTGTAAAGGGTCACAAGCCAAAAAGGTTGGAAACCACTGGTAACTAGCTGTGAAATAAATGCAGTGGAGTAAAAAGTACAATATCTCCCTAAGGAATGCAGTAAGGTAGAAGTATAAAGTAGCATAAAATAGAAATACTCAAGTACTTAAGTACAGTACCTGAGTAAATTAGCTTTGATGGTTTCTACCACCATTGGTCTGATCCTAGTGACTGGCAGTGTGTGCTGTTAAAGTGCCCCTAAGCCAGGCACCAAACTGTTACATGCTCTGGATTGTAATACAGTCAGAGTTGTGACTTCCTGCTGAGTACATGATTATGTAAATCTCATCAGCCGTTTAGACAGTGTCATTTCCATTTAATCCTACAAACCTTCAGAAACAATTTGCATTGCAGAGCTTATCTCACACAATACAACACAAGAGGTTTCCATTTCCATTCACATTCAGGTTTGGTCATCAACGTGTTAGGATGGACGCAGGTCATCTCAACCAGACAAGCACATCTACCTCCTGCACTGTGGAGTCCTCCTTGGAAAAGCACATGTATCCAGCTGCCTATTCTCTTTTTTTTATTGTGGGCTTTCCAGCAAACTGCCTGTCTCTGTATGTAGCCTGGATGCTGATGAGGAATGGGAACAGCACGGCAGTCTACCTTGTCAACCTGTCCATCTCTGACCTGCTCTACACAATCTCTCTGCCTGTGTGGATTGAGCTGGCCCTGCTGAAGCCTCTGGGTAGTCTCTGCAGTTTAGTGGCTGTGATCATGCACAACAGCTTTTACGTCGGCTCAGGCCTCCTTTGCTGCATCTCCTTTGATCGCTACCTAGCATTGGTCTATCCTCTCCACTTTCACTGGGTCCGAGAGGTGCGGACAGCAGCAGCTGTGAGTATTGCTGTTTGGACTTTGGAGATTGCCATCCACATTATCTTGCTTGACCACACAGGGGCGCTGCAAGCTTTCTCCTCAAGATACTTGTGTGAGGAGAGAATACCCATGACACAAGAAGATGCCAACATCGCCCTGACGCGAGTCACCCTGGGTTTCTTGGTCCCTATATTCATCATGACCTTTTGTTTTCAGCAGATTGTGCAATCTCTCCGACAGAGCGTCTCCATCCTGGCAGAGGAGCGCAGGAAAGTGGGACTGATGTTGTTGTTCCTTCTTCTAACCTACATAGTGGCCTTTGTGCCCTACCAGACTGTCATGCTGCTCAGAGCCATACTGGAGCCCGGGGTCTGCGTCTATGCTGTGAGGCTCAGAGATCCATACCTGGTCACAGTTGCCATGACCACCATAAACAGTACACTGGATCCTATAATATACTGTTTAATCAGTGAGAGTGCTCAGAAAGAGATTAGGAAAGCTCTAGAGAAAGGTAGAGCAGTTTTTATTAGGAGGATTTGGTCAGAGAGCTCTTCTGGAATTCAGTCAGTTTCCTAACAACTGAATTATCTATTTGTTTCACTGCAAATGAAATGGAAAACAAATAATTATTTGGGATTGTGTAATTTAAGAGGTAATACCAAAGGTGGAAACTTAGTGTTCACACGCTGATGCCTTTAATGTTATGATACTTTGTGTTGATGTTTTATTGGACAAATCATCATCTTTTATTACTGTAATTTACAATGCTTGACTGTGGTGTAAACAAGGTCACATTTACATGTATTTCTTAATAGATTTTTGATTGATTATTTAAGTTCAATAGCAGACATTCTCTCTCTCTCTCTCTCTCTCTCTCTCTCTCTCTCTCTCTCTCTCTCTCTCTCTCTCTCTCTCTCTCTCTCCCCCCACCTTTCCTGTCTCTATCTGCAGCTGTCACTGTCCAAAAAAGGCAAAATGCCCCAAAAAATATTTGTGTAAATTTGTAAATAATCTGCGATCTGAGTAAGAACAATTACAGCAACCAATAACGCTTTCAATGTACATATGGACATGTGAGCATTGTTTTTAAGACAGACTAAAAAAAATATGTGTACTTATCCTTTAGTAGCATGTAGGCTCAGCCATAACAACATAACTACGCTATGGAAACAATTAGTCAAGCAGATGTGTATTTAATTTCAGTCCATGTCTATGTTGACACACCAAACATAAAGACAAGCAGTCCCATGTAGACTTAGTAGCCTAATTAAATTTACCATGTGGTCCTCTAACACCGGTAGTTTGTTCTGTCATGGCCTGTCACCCAGTAAATGACATACGGTAGTCAGGGACAACAAGGAGGCAGCTGCTGACTCTTCCTGTTTCTTTAAGCTGGCTGATTAAGCAGTGGAAGACAAGAAACTGAATGAATCCACTCTGCATCTGTTTTAATGTTTTCATTTTAATAATAATACATTTTATGGACAGAATTTGGAGTGGAATTACAACTGAATAAAGAGTAAGTAGACATTCATATGAGTTGAATTGTGCTTTTCCTTATAAAATACTTGCTGGGTTAATGTATGTTTATGGTTGACACTTAGAGGCTTAAAGGTATACCAAAGGTTTTTCATGTTTTCGCCTATTTCTAATGTATAGGTCCATTCTAGATTATTGCTAACCACTCCAAAGCATAGGTTTTTAGATTTATATCCCATCTTCCAGGGTGCCATTGGTTTCCATTTATTTCAGCAAGGTGGAAAGAAAACACATTTAGACTTGAAACCTGTTCTAGATAGATAATCCATCACAGTTAACATTTGATCAACAATTGTTTTTGTTACATTGCTGTCATGTGGTAATGCATTTACCAGCAGGATGTGTTGTGAAATGGCCTCCTTGCAAAAAAAAGTGAGAACCAGCTACATAAATTGTGAATTTAGGCAGACTACTGAGTAGTTTACAATAGAAAATGACGTAACTTTGACAAAAAATAAAGCAGATTAAGTGTTCACACTGATAGATTACCAATCTGGACTCAGAGTTACTACATCCGGCAAGAAGATTTTCCAAATCTAATAAAATGTACTGAAAGGAAAAGTTTCCTGGAAGGTGGAAATCTCAAGACTTTGTCATGAAAATGTTCAACAGTAAGGTAAAGCAATTTGTGAAGGGTCACCCCAGTGATGTAGTATGTCACTACGTGGAGCTCACATGGGACATTGTGGGGTTTTTTTCACGTCAAAATCAAAACAGCAGAGGCTGAGATATCCTGACTTTCAATCTCAAGCATGGGTCAAGCCTAAATCCTATATTTCCCATAATGCAACTTAATAGCATCTTTCGATAGATTCTCTCTGACTGCCCTTGTCTTTCAAACTTCATACCCCGAGTTTGTAACGAAGGCTTTCTGTTAAACGTTTGTTGTCACCAAATCAAAATAACCCTAACCACATCAGGGTTTAATTTTAAGCTCCCATCATGGGAAGGCGAAGGCCAAGACTGTTTTAAAGGCGGAATAGTACTCTCTGACAAGTAAACTAAATTTAATGTGTAGAATCTGTGGAGCACCCCTTTAATTTAAATTAATATGCATTGTTGTATTCCTTCCTTATTTCTTTCTATGTTTTTTCGACAAGGTGTGAGCATATGAACACCACATCTCCAATGGAAAACTTAACACTGGCCACCAATTATTCAGAATGTTACTCGGCTGACAGCACATCCAGGAAGAGGTCATTTCTGTTTTTCTACCTGGCTATCATCATCACTGCCATCCCGTCCAACGCCTTCTCCCTCTTCGTGTCCTGGCAGCACATTAGACAGAAGAACGAGCTTGGTGTGTATCTATTCAACCTAGCCCTGAGTGACCTGACCTTCACTATCGGCCTTTCTCTGTGGCTGGACTTCCTGTGGAGAGGAGTTTGGGCCCACGGAGGCTACGTTTGTGTGCTATCTGTCTACTTTCTCTTCACTAACTTTTACACCAGCGATGCTCTCCTCTGCTGCATTGCTGTTGACCGCTACCTGGCAGTGGTTCACCCATTAAAGTACACTTCCTTGAGGAAAGTTGGCACTGCAGCAGCAGTCAGTGTTTCCATTTGGGTGTTGGTGGTCTGTTTCAACGCCACCACCGTCACCTGGGAGGACTCATACCATGAAAACAATAAGTTCTCAGTGTGCTTTGATGTCTTCCTGCCACTGTCAGAGCACTTGGCTCGGGCTAATGTTGCGCGCTTCTTCCTGGGATTTATTGTTCCTGTTCTCCTGGTGATGTTTTCCACCTGGAGGATCTGTGAGTCTGTGAAATCCAACCAGGCCACAGAGGAACAGGAACGTAAACAGATTTCGAAGCTGCTGACAGTAGTTCTACTGTGCCTTTTGTTCTGCTTCGGACCTATCCACATTATGATGCTTCTCCGCACACTAGTGGATGACTGCAGGAATGTTGCTCAGCTCCTCTATCCATACAAGATCAGCATTGCTATCTCAAGCGTCAACTGCCTTGCAGACCCTCTCCTTTACTGCTTCATTACTAGAACAGGGAAGGCAAATGTCAGTCAGGTTGTTCTCTTCTTCCAGGTAAAAAAGAGAAGCAAAGATGACAGTGTGGTGTAGGTTAAATAAAGCACAGGACTAAATAATGTAACAGCCTTGTGGTAAACTTTACAGTTAGACATTAAGAGAATAGTCAATAATAAAAAGTTAACAACACAATTACAGACACTGTTTCAAGTGTGAGTTGTCAAATGGCAAACGTTGTCAGCTGTTATAGGATAAAGCTAGTGGTGTTATATATTTTTCTTATTGTCAATAAATCTCATTAAAAACCCAAACCAACAATGGGTTAGTCTGTCTCTCAAAGCTTTCTGATATCTTTTCTGTGGCACTCTGCCCCAAGCCAACATTCCTAATGAACACATGAATATTTAAAATGTAAAAATACTATGCTTTGAATAATAATTCTTATACAAAAAGTTCAATTATCACTTTTTTAAACATTTTTAAAAATTACATCCAGTCCCTTTCCTTCCTTGACAAATACAAAACCTATGAAAATGCAAATATTTAAGTTTAACTGCTGCACACAAGATGTCGCCTACTTTTGAAATAGATTAAAGTCAATTCTCAGTATGTGTACCACATCACTTATCTGACCTTAATTGGCTTCCAAAATAGTTGTGAAGTCACAAAATCATGCCTGTACATACACGTCTTAAACGTCAAAGTTGATAAATCCCAATTGCAGTTCACACACACAAACACGTTTAAACTGACAGTTTACTTTGCTTATACTGTGTATCTCTGCTATGGAGGTACTTTATTAACATCAGCAAATGCCCTTTATCAGCAGCGAGTCATGGGGAACAGATGTTCTAAGGTGGAGTATTGGTGGAGGTGGAGTATACAAACATCACAGTTGTCTTGTTGTGTGAAACCTTCCCTAAATAGGTCAAAGGAAAATAAAGGGATTTTAATGCAAATGTGACGCCATACATCATTTGAATAAATTAATTTGACTGTGGTTTCACTTCAGCTTTTTTTGCAACACTCTTTGTATTTTTGGTCAGACAAGTGTGGATCAGGGGAGGGCGTATTTGCATTTAACAGACAATTTTTTTTGTTCCTTTCTATAAGTACCATCATCCCATTACAAAACAGTAAACCCTATACATTTATATTGGAAGATTACTCACTACCAACAGATTATGATCTAAAATGCTGTGAATTTGAAAATAAAGGGCTCAAGAATAATTTAATAACAGATAACATTTACAATGTACAACTGCCATTGTCAAATCTGTGGATGTCTCAAGTTAAAATTAAATTCTGTATGTTTGAGTTCAGTGTTTTCTGTGAGGAAAATGTTATTTTAAATTCTTGTCATGGCTGCAAACTGCTCATGAAATCAACATTTAGCATTTCCTGCATTCTTGAGGAAAAATAAAAGTCATCAGAGAGAGCTTTCTGATTCTGAAGATTATCCCATGAAGTACTATGATTTTAAAATAAAAAAGTCAGCCAATAAAATCATGCAATGTATTAATGCTGATGTTAAGTCAGATGACAGACATTTTATATTTGATTTGTGGGTTGTGTCTTCGGTGTGGCAAACTGATCTTTTTAAAACATGGATATCTGAAGCTCTCTAGTGGACAATTATGGAAGCGCAGCAAGCTGTCTACACTGTTTACACTTGGAATATTTGATCATTTCAGATGTAAATCTCTTCCGTGTTACCTTTGCACAAATTGTTTTATTACAGCAGTTACACTTAATATAGAAATTCATGTATGCCATAAACGTTGTCCTCTCTTATCTTTATTTTAACAACATGATACATTAACAAGGATCACAGAGGTGGTCTTTCTGGTATGTGCACAACACAGTAACCACACACAGACTAACACATGTCCCTGCAGCTCAAACACACATGCATGTACAAACATATAAACACACACATGCACACACAGACTTTGATCATAGGTCTTTAAAAAAAACATCAGAAGATTAACCTGGAATGGCTGTATGTCCCCAGATGGGAGGTGAGTCCCCATAATGCAACTGTGAGAGTCTGCTCCCTCTTAGGCATGATGAATAAATGGGACCGCAGTCTACACTGGTGATCTGATTGTATGCACACACGTAATAGAAACATGATTCTCATTGGAATAAAAGGTAGAGTGCAATGTGAGCCACAGTGCTATAGTTAAGGTTAAGGATAAAACATCAGTGGTGAATCTGTGTGTACTGACCAGACCTTGTCATTTAGAGGTCCAACTCATGCAACAAGCCTTTGGACAGGAAGGAAGGAAAAAACAGGTCTTAAATCAGGATGCACAGCTACAGCAGCTGTGACTGATGCTGGGTGTTGGCATGCAGGCTGTGGGAATAGTCAGGGCAATGTACACATACACGTGCCGCAGGGATAACGCACATGCTAAAAAAGGAAACAGATGGACAAATATAGCATTATTGTTGGGTGATAACAACATTACATAAACTAAGAATAGAAAATATCTAGTTTTACTGTATTTACAACAGTTTTTTATGAATAAATGAGGCTGTCAATATGGTTTTATTTACATTCAGCAATTTGCTCCAACTATATTTCCTTCCTCATTGCCTCATCAGCCTGAAATCGTTTTCCTTTCTTTATTGCTGCCATTAATTTTCATGCCGTTTTGCCTATTCAAATTATTCATTATTCTAATCTAAAACCCTTTATAAATCTGCTTTTCTCTGACACATCTCTCCCCAGCTATCTCCCAGTCTATAATCCAAACTGTCCCACTGTCTTTCACTTGTTTTTTTTCCCACTTTCCCCATGTGCAACACCTGACTCATCTGACTCAGCCATGATAGCAGTTATCTTTAGTCATTGGAGAACAGAGAAGCAGAGAGCATTGGCCGGTTAGTTAGTTTCACTGTGATTCCTTTCAAAGTATATGAATTTGTTCTGGATTATTAGTTTGTACGACATAAAGTTGCTTAAAAAAGACCCCTGTAAATTTGAGCATTTTTTTTTCTACAAGGGCGTCAAGTCATTTTCAACTCTAACCAGAATGAATTGCAAGAACATTTGTCTAATTTTTAATAATTATACCTTGTTTTCACTACAAACTTGATTATTTAAAGATAACACACTTTTTTCTCCTCCGATCAAGAAAAGTCTTTTTGAAGATACGTATATGATGAATATACTGTATGTACATATGTATATGTATCATCAACATGATTAATCACAATCAATTAAACATGATATTTCTGACAGATAGATGATACTTCTGTAAACTATATGGCAAATGCTTCCATTCTCAGTTGCGTCTGCTCTTTGTTTTTAGTATTGTTGTATCTATTGTCCAGTTTTGTATTGCTTTGTATGCAACTTTTAATGCTGCAGTCTTGTAGTGCAATACATAATATCACGCATATGGGTAATTTTTTACCAAATGAGTATTAACATAAGCTTCTGTAACTCTGTTAGTCCTGACTTACGAAATGACTTCGTCCCTCAGACACAATCCTAAAACAAGCAGTTTTATGCTGAAATTAAATAAGATATTCAAAAATATAATATTCTAACAAACAAAACACTGATATCATATAAATGCCTCCCATTGAACAATACTGGAAAAACTGACCCAAGGCTGAACCTAATTACTGACCCCCGCTTTAGGACATGATCAAAGGAACATTTCAATTAAAAAAACTGCACCTTCACTCAAAAATAAAAACTTGATTTGACATGAATTCAGGTTATTGATTTTTAATAAGCATCAAAAGTAGCTTTTTCTCTATATATTTCTCCATGTTGGGCAATGTTTTTCTCTCCCTTTACCACATATTTGTATTTTAAGACATTTCTTAATCTCTTGTTAGACTGAAGATATATAAGAAAAAATAATAGACTCATAAAGAGACATGTCCCCATGAAAATAATAATGTTCCTTTGTCGTGTAATTTTTGAGCCTTAGAGGACAAGAAGTTTTGGTTTGTGTCTTAACTACAGTATTTGCAGTCTTGTCTCAGGGTTATTCAGTATCCCAATTTTATGAAAACTCAGATTTAAAGGGTTTATTCCTGCATCAATGTGAAGGAAAATACTGTAGATGTCGGTTCACAATTGATATCTTCTTGAAGTATTTCTTCAGGCATTTCTTTCCTTTGTTTTTGATCATGGACAGATTAGGAGGTGACAAGAAATGAAGACAGAGAGAGGAGCAATTACAGTGTTAAACCCTATAGGCCACTAGCACGCCACAACAGTTGATATCTTTAACTAAACAGTTTTACTGTAGTTGTCAACCCCATTCAATCCAAAATCTGTCTTAAGTTCAAACCCAACTCCTGGTCTGAGTTGAAGCCCTCTGTGGTACTTCAGTGACACATGATGAACTTGATTTGTCAGTTTTTCTTGGCTGGTTTAGATGACATCGTATTCCACCTCTCTTCACTTCAGTATCTCAGCTGCCAGACACGTTGTCACGCTGAAATCTGTTTTCTCTCTCCTGTTGCATTTGATGTCAAGCACGCTGGGCTCCTCCAGGTGACTGTCTGACACTCCCTCCAACCTTTCCTCTACAACATCCGCCCTGTCGCTCTCAGCACTTCCACACTTCTCCCTTCCTCACAACAATTCCTTGTTCTGGCAACATCCTCTCAAAATCTTCAGTGTGGGGAAATTATAATCACTTAAAGGAGGGTAGCAACTCTTTCATTATAATGCAGTAATGTGTGTGTTTAATTTTAATGTTCTCTATTTTCAGTTTTCTACAGGTAACAAAAATATCATGGTTCATAATGCTTTTTTGCTTTTTTTGGAGTTTCCTTTTGCTGAAATTATTGTTACAAACTGGCTGTAGCTTTCACCATTTAGACCAAATACATAAACTTTTGTGAAAGTTGTAGTGTGTTAAAAAGTTGCAAAATGTAAAAACAAATCAAAATGTGGCACAGCTGAAGCAACCAAAAAAAACTCTTGGAAAAGGCTTTTATAGACTCCAGTAGTGCAGATCAGGCGTAATCAGTTTGAGTGATTGTGTATCAAATTAACCTGTTTCCATCTGGTTAATAAAAGGACATTTTTGTCTCCTTGGATGCCTTATTTGAGTTTATTTAATCTCTAACTCTGCTGTATTTCTTTGTTTTTGTGGTTTTTAGACTTGTCGCTAACAAGAAGCACTGTATCAGTCAACTTTTAACGTGGGTAAAAAATCTGCATATTAGGTTCAGTTGTTGAAAATGTTTAAAAGTCAGTTTACAAACCCACTTCACCAACAGGAAGCTGAATTATCTTGAAACAGCCTTTTTTTCAATATAGTTTGGTTAATGCCCCCTTTGGCCGGTGTGCTCCATGAGCCATGATCAAAACACAGGACATGTACATTTGATCCTCATGTATCTCCCATGGTAATGAATTTAATGCTTTAATTTGAGTAGAAATTTAAATGAAGGACCTTTTTTTACTTGCTAATTCTGCTTTTTACAATAATCTCATATGGCAGGATCAGGGATTTGTTCTCTTACATCTCAGTCAGACCAGAATTAACAGGGTAAAATCGTGGTTTGACAGATAGTGTTGCTAAAATTATAGAGTTGCTATCATAATGTAGCTAAGTGGGTGATTCATGGCCATTTTGAACATGTTTAAAGGGAATTGAAAGTGTCAGGATTCACTATTACAATCCCTCTACGTGATCTGTTTGCAACAGAGTGATATTTCTGTTGTAGCTATGGCTACTGTCACTGAGATTGCCTTTATTTACACTTGGTAAGATTAGGATGTGTGCCCATGCATGCAAGGCCATTCTCTCCGGGTGAGACACACAAGTCTTTGTTCTCATTCATACGCACATTCATACGTTTGATGGATTTGTGATTCTGCAGCACCCTCGGGGTAAATTGCATAGCTCTCTTAAGGAGGAGAAAGAGCTATAACGCTACAACTCTCTGATGCTTGACATCAGTTAATGTTTCCTTAACTGTCAGTATACCAGAAAAAACTGGAGCCATAAGAGATGCCTTTTGGCATCAGAGAAGTCCAGGAATGTTCAATTACTCACTCTGGCAATGTGTCATGATTTGGTTAAAGGCCAGATTGATGAAAATACTTTGCCAAAGTAAAATGAATAAACGTTTTTTTCTGTTTCATACAAACTCCAGTCTTGTTAAAACATCACATTAACTTTGCATGTGCAAATTTAATTTCAACTGTACCTAAAACTACATTTGTATGATAATATGATAATACAGCTTAGTTATACAGCATCATGAGGATGGTTAAGAACTATAAGTATAACAAATCACAAGTCTGTTCCTCAGCCATCAAGGTCACTTGTCACTTGTTCCTTCTCACCTTTCATTGTGACCAGTCAATAAAGGAGGCCTTTGGGTGCAATGAGACGTGAGCAGCCACCCATCACTGTTGCCTTTCTCCTCCTACAGGTTGTAGAATAACACAGTTGACAGGTGTAAAGTTCCACACTAAGTACACAAAACAAAAAGAAGTAAAGGGAGGAAGCAAAGAGCTATACAGGAAGATAAACATTTTGTGCTGATTTTTAAAATAGTTTTGATTTGTTTAAATGGAGGCAAGCAAGTGAAGATTAAAGGGAAGGGAAGGGGATTACAGTTATTTTCTCCTTGTTGCTTTTTGGCGTACTTGTTCATTTTTCAAATGTTGTCTATTAGTACATTGCTATGTATGACCCAATAAGTACAGCAATAATGATAATGTGTCAACCCACCCACCTACTTGAGGCTGAAAATGTAGAATCACAGTTTATGAATATAGAGAAAAATAAAATATATATTTAACTATCTTATTATTTTGATTTAAAGGTGTTAAATAATCACATTTCTCTTTTCCTTTTCTAGCCCTGCGCCACATGTGGTGCTGAAAGTGGAATACCCCAAAATGCAACATCATACCTACTTTAGCCCCTTGTTTGATTCATCAGAAACATGCCATCATATGATATAATGTGTAAAAAATTAAGATATTTATAACTGGGAGGGTGTGAAGGTCAAAAAAGACTTCCTGTTGCCTCAGATTAATAATATGCAGTAGATACGCAGAGCGAGGTGTTGATTATTGCTGAGCTTGTATATAGTGGCAGTGTTGTATGGGACTTCATTATTTAAAAAATGTTTGTAATCCTAATTTGTATATCCCCTTTTACCGTAAAAACTGTTCAGATACTTTAAATGGTAATTATTTTTGAAACACAAAAATACTCATCTAGGAATGTGAATATACTGAAATTTATGTGGTAAAACAAATTATAAATACAAATTATTTTTAGGACATCTTGATACACTGTTCGATGCTTGATGGACATGTTTGTCAAGAGATAGATGACAACAACACTGCTTTGCAAACACCAATCAGAGTAAACCAAATTATAACGCAATGTAAAGAAACCTGTTTGAAACATTGGAAAGAAGAAACTAAAAGCCAAACTAAATCAGAATGTTATCTGGCCCTAAAAAGAGATTATGAGTTGGCAGAATATCTCTCTACTGTCAGTGACAGAAACCAAGTACAGGCTCAGTGACCACAAGCTGGCAATTGAAAAAGGAAGACACAAAAAAATCCTGGCAACTAAAAGGAAACAGAATACGTGGTCACTGTTCGACAGGTGAGGTTGAAACAGATGCACTTCCTCCTACAATGTAAAACATTAAGAAACATTTACTTTAACAAGTTCAACTCTGTAATCTCAGATTTCAAAGAGCTAAATGCTCCTGGGAGAAGGAGACATAGCAGATCTGTATCAACATGTATCAACATGCTACGACCTGAGGGACAGTGAATGACGTCCACACACACACACACACACACACACACACACACACACACACACACACACACACACACAAACACACACATTTACATTAATTTAAAAAAAAAATTAAAAATAATTTAATTGTAAAAAGTATTTATTTAGTTTTCATGTATTTGTATTTGTATTATTTTTAACTGCAAGTCTACAATTCTATTGTAAGTTATTTATTTTTTACTAATCTGTTTGTATATATTATATATATACAACAATATATATATGTATATGTTATATATATATAACAGCAAAATCACAATTCTTATGTACATTTTTCTTTGTTGTTGTTTTTATTTTACACTTGCTTTGGCAATGTAAATGTCTGTTTCCCATGTCAATAAAGCCCCTTTGAATTTAAGTGAATTGATGTTTGAATGTTTCCTGCTGTGTAGTAAGACCTACTCTGCTGGCCTCTTCCAAGTCAATGACTCTGATTGTGGAAATAGACTAATGAACAACACACAAATGGAGAAAAAGGAACAAATAAAAACACTATGAGGATAAAATCCCTTGATTCATCGTGTGTGGGGGAGCAACAGAGATAAAGATAGAGGGACAGAAAGATAGTGGGAGGTGGGCGGAGCAAGTTGAGGTCACTTCCACCTTGAAGGAAAAACCTCCACAAACACACAAACATACACACACCCTTTCCATTACATGCAATTTATAGCTCTGCTGTTACTGACCTGCCTCCTTGATTAATTTCTTTTGTGGTGCTTTCAGCTGGGTCTTTTCCTGGGTGCCATCCACACATTGACACACGTGACTGTGGCTCCTTTCTAGATATGCACGGAAGGAGACCTCGGGCTCCAGCATCCTGCAACATGCTGTGAGTCATTGGCTTTATAATGAATTCTGTCACCTAATTACCCAAAAGCTGCATCAAGGCAAATTCACAGTGATAATGTATATTTTAAAAATTGGTTAGGCTAACCTTTTGAGAGGCGTGAAAAGAGGAAAAGGATAAAAAATAAAGTCAAGTGTACAGAGAACTGATGCTTTGTTGACATATTGTGTTTGAATTAATGTGTCTTTGTATGACTTGTCTTCATTCCCTTGATTTTTTAAGGGCAAAATTGTGAATAATACACTAAATAGATGCACAACTTGAGATCAACATATTTTTACATTTGTCAACAATGTTTTACAGGAAAGTATTTCACCGGAAATTGATTACATTACGCTAGAGGTCAAATTTAACCATTTCCTATTCAGTGATGTTACATGGACCATAATTTGTCACAGCCACCTACCAGATGTAACCCCATCTATTAGAAATTTCCAGTTAAAGGATGTACATGTTTACCAGCCCTGTTTGGAAGCCCCCAAAAACTGTGTAAAATAAAAAGTCTTCTAAATACACATTCATCTCAGCTGTCCATCTTACTTGTGCCAAAACATTTTGAGAGGATAATGGCCAAAACATAAAAAAACAACAAAAAAAAAAAAAACAACACAAGTTTGTAACCCGCCCCATAAGAGCAGATTGCATTCAGGCCATATGCATGATACTGTCTTTGTATTGTGTAGCCTGAAGCCTCTAAAGAATCGTGTGTTCAGTGTGTGTTCAGATGATAACCCATATGTTTTAGTCTGAATTAGATATGTATATGCATAACCAAATTTTAATAACAGTACTACTAGAAACTGTAAAACCTCTTAACGAAAAAAGCCAGCATTAGTTCTATTTCAGGAAAGACATTTTGACAGTGAGAAAAGGACATGTGTGATTAATAAAATTAATGATGGCTGAATCCCATTTAGCTGCTTCAGTTTCAGGGTCCTAGTATTGTGCATGCTGGTTCACTGTCACACTGTCATGGCTCGCTGGTTCACTTAAATAGAACGAAGCCATCATTAATGTTATGAGTAACACGTGTGCTTTTTCTACGATCCCCAGTCATATTGTCTGCAGTGAAAAAGTTAAATGATGGCTTTAATTCTGGAATATAATTTTATAGCAATGCCCTTGGAATAGCAATACCATTCACCCTGCAATACCACCAGTGTATATTAAATTAATATGCTAATGCTGTTATTAGTAAAGCAATTACCATCTTTCAAATTTCTTTGTCCTGTTTATTATCTGGGAAAAGGCACTCACTACATTTAACGTGATCTTTTCATAAAATAAACTGTACACAACAAATAGTCGCTCAATTTGACACAGGTAATGGTCATGGAAAGGTTAATGTTGTACAAATCAGATAAACAGGTTACAAATACATCCAGTGTGTGTGTAATTCAGCTTTAGAAATACATGCAATGCACACTATTGATACATTTAATAATTCTGTCAAATTTAAAGTAGGGTACTTGGGTAGTAGTATCAGTGCCTGTTTGTAAAATGCAAATAAAGTTAAAATGGTCATGTGTCAAACATTTCAGTGAGTAAACCTCTAGGAACTACAGAAAAACACATTTCAGTGTGGAGATGATTGAAGCCAAAATGTTAGACTGAGTTTCAGAGAAGAAATATGAAAAAGAAACATGGCATATTTAGTTCATATTTTACAATTCAATGGAAAATTCAACTCAAGTGCTGATAGAAAAAGGAGTAAACAGAAGCAAACATGCTTGGTGAGTACAAAATCAACAGCATCACATTCATTAATTAAAAAGTAATTTAAGTTGTCTCCAGAAATTTGTGATAAAGTGATATACAAAAAAAGTGTTTTTAACATTGCTGACAATCTCATGGCCAAAGGTGATTAAATGTGTGTCTGTCAGGTGAATTCCAGCTTGGGGTCCACAATTAAGAAAATGGTGGCAGTAATTACTGAAATAAATGTCTTTTTTTCACCAATTATGAATGAAAGAAACATTTCATTTTATTAAAACAAAAAGAAACATTATTACAGCTGTAATTTCAAATTAGTTTATGTCAATTATATTCTATATACTATATTATATATAGTTATGTCAAACTGCTATGGTTGTGTTTTAATAACCATGCACAATCAAGGTGAATAGTTTGTTTTTATGAGCTTTTAGTATGTAGTAGTTTATGCCCATGGGCTACATTTTCAAAGTCACATACCATGTAGGAATAATTGTACATGTCAGCTAGGTAAATGCTCGTGTTGTCTATTGATCCAGCAGAACACAACCTCCCACCCTTCATTCATTAAACGTGGAAGTCCTTTTGTAGCGGGCCGCTGAGCTAAAAATAGCCACCACAGTATGAGATGACAAAGTGGAGATCAACAATGTTTCTGAAGATGGATGACATGAAGCTAGCTCTCAGGATGTCCTGCCCACATTGTTAAAAAATAAGATTCAGCATTAACAGACAGCCATTGCCCCACTGTCTCGTAAGAGTTGTCAGGGCTGAAAGACAACAAAGCTGGAAATATAGATCCTGTAGAAATTAAAGTTCTTAAGAAGCCCATTCTACAGTAACATCCGATATGAGGTATTTTAACTACAGCCTCTTCTGTCCCTTCAATTCATTCATTTTTGGCAAAACATTTTCTTTCCATGGCTATGGCACAATAACTGAATTTCCTGGGAGCAGTTCCAAATCTAAGCATAGGAAACAGAAAGGCACATTTCTTGACATCCCAAGGACCATGCACTCTTGTTCTGTGTTTCTGTCTCTGTATCTTTCACTGTGTTTCTCTCTCTGTCTCTGAAGTGCTCTTCAATTCAATACTTAGTCGCTCTCTCTGTCTTTGGCCTGTACTGGTGTGAACCCATTCAACTTTGTGTACTGTGACAGGTTTGTCAGACTGGTGTTTCCCTCTTTTCTTTCTCTGTTCTCCTCATCTAGCTCCCCATCTTCTTCTTCTGTCCTCTCCTCACCCAGCATGGCACTGCCATTTTTTATGCCTACACTCGCCCGTCGCACATCTTCAGGAATGTTGCTCCGCAGCTCTCGGTTCTTGTTGCGTCTGGCCAGCTTAGTGAGGGATCCGAAGCGCAGGTTGAAGAGATTCTCCTCTGAGGAAGACGCGGTCTGTTGCGTTTGCTCACTCCCCTGATGGTCGTACGCCTCACAGGCCCCCTTCAGCCTTAGGTTGTTGAGCTTGGTGTCGATGCTCTCCTGGGAGGAAGTCTTGAAGCGGCCAGCATCCAGGCTGGCGAATAAGGCTCGCTTCTCTGGAGATAGCATGTCCAGGGAGTGAGCTCGCTGCTCCAGGCCAAGCTGACGGCGCTCCATGCTGCGGATGGTGGCTGCCCGCTGGAGCTTGTCATGGATCTCAACACTCAGGCGCCGCCGCGTTTCACGGAACTCTGCTCGTACATTTGCCTTCCATTCAGCTGCATGAGCTTTAAACTCCCCAACCTGTGGCGACAGTGCAGCAAGGAAAGGATCAGGAACATATTAGGAAATCATAAGGGGTACAATCTGCATCAGCAAGACATTGTCATTGTGTTAAACTACTGTTTCTTAAAAGCCCTGAAAACCATTGTCTCAGCCAGCTCCTTAGTGTGCGTGGTGGGGTCCGGAATGATAACAAAAATCTTGGAACAATTTTGGTTATTTCACATGAGAGATTTCAGTTTTTCTCACTGGTTTGAAGTGGGCAGGGCTCAGTTGGAAAAAGGTGATGTCACATACTTCTGTGCATCAATAGGGATTTAGCAGCATTTGAAACAGAATGTGATGACAGTTTCGGGGTTGATTGCTTATGTATGCAGCAATGTCAATCAAATGTGATCAAACCACAACCACACAGTCCTGATGGAGGATATTTTTTTCAAAACTTTACTTTTTATTGTTGCATATTTAGTCATGAATATTTAATGCTATAGAGAAATACTTAAGATTTGAAACCATTTTTTCAGGGACTTGTACATGGTAGACACTTTTGACAAGTACAATCTATTTGTGTTAAAACTGAGAAGACCTTTACTGAGCCCCTATACATATTTTTCCACTCTAGAGGATCAATAAGTCGTTGTCTCTTCTGAAAAGCTTCACATCTTGAACACCTCAAACAATAGCAGCCTCTTACGGAAACCTTTTGATAAGGTCTAAGCAGCATTTTATAGGCAAAATAAGAGAGAAGGGGCAGAAGAGGCAGCAGCTGGGTAACCTTTTATTTTCTACCTCTCTAACATAATACTGAGCAGTGTAATTAAATGAACCCCACCTCCTCTTTGGTCTTTTTAGACAGCACTCGAAGCCAGTCTCCAATCATGCTGAGGACGGCCGCAAAGTATGCCAAACCCACCAAGATCCAGAACCACACCAGAGGCTTGTACCATTTCATATAGTCGATCCTACGGTTTCCACCTGGAGGAAAAGGAAAAATACCAGTACGGTCAAAAATAAGTCATGATAGTTCGACAAAACGTCATCTACATCATGACAGAACAACCATCCTTCTACCTGCCACATAGTCTCCTATTCCCACTGTGGTGAGAGTGATCACAACAAAGTAGATGGCCTCCAGTGTGGTCCAGCCCTCGATGTGTTTAAAGATGACAGCAGGGATGGTAACGAAAACAATGCAGCCAGCCAGGATGAACAGAATGGTGGACGTCACTCTGATCTTAGTCTGGCTGATCTGTTTGTGTTTTTGCTAAGAAAACCAAATAGGAGATGCTATTAGAACTAATACAAGCAATTAAAAAAGATCATCAAAGTGTAAGTGATAGTGTGATCAATAAAGACCCAAAGGCATTGATACATGACATACTTGTATCAGACATGCACAAACAAAGGAGTACCTTCAGTGAAAGACTGATCCCCCCAAAATGCACCACAGAGCACCACAGGAAGTCATTCCTGCCTGTGGCCATCAAACTCTTTAACTCCTCCCTCTAAGTGTCAGTCTATATAAACCTAAGTCACTAAACTGGACATTGGATCATTAACAACACTGCAATACTTGAAATATTGTGCAATATACTCTGTTTTTAGTTTAATATTCCCTGTTTATTGATATTTATTCATACTTATATTACTGCTTTGCAATATCCACCATCTAAAAACCCAGGTAATCTGCTACACTTAACTTGACAGTACTCATTATTGCACTATTACTTATTACTTATATTATTACACTGTATTATACCGTACATACTTATCAACCTCTAAATCCACTTAGTACTTACACTTATTTTAGCTTTTATACTTTATACTTATTCTTTATATACTTTATACCACTTTGTACTCAATGTATCTTACCTGTATTATAGTGTATTATATTTTGATTTGCTTAGTACTTCTTCTATTCCTGTGTGCACTGACGTGATAGTGAGCTGCTGTAACAAAAGAGTTTCCCCTCTGGGATCAATAAAGTATTTCTGATTCTGATTCTGACATCTGAAAAGGGGCAAATATACCATTGAAAAAAGTGGCAAATATGAGTAAAAAAAGAACTAAAACTAGCTTGCTTTTAACTGAAATTTTGGAAAAATACTTTGCATATTGGAGCTTTTTACATCACATCCACATAGAAGACCTACAAAGCACTACAACACATAAACAAAGAAAAAGCAATACATTGTGATACTAGCATCTCACCCTGAATATCTTCTCAACTCTCAAGATGCTTTTCACAAAGATGGTCCCCAGCTGGTCTCCAATCCCCGCCAACAAGAAGCCAAAGAGAGGGATGCCAAATATGGCATAAAGGATGCAAAAGATTTTCCCGCCCTCCGTGCTTGGAGCTATGTTTCCATAACCTGTCAGAACAAGGAAAACGCAAGGTAGGAGGAGAAAAAAAGAGGGTAAATGAGTGAAGAAATGTGACAAAAAACAAGGAATGCAAAGGAAGGCATAGAAGATATGGTAATGAGGAGTCAGAGGAGGTGGAGTATTGAGAGTAAGATGAGAAGCAAAAGAAGCCAATCAAGATTTTCTTATGCAACATAGTCAATTGAAGCCCTTATGTAATGGCTCTTAGTTCCTGTAGCAGGGGTCTACAGTAAATAAGCTGCAAGAGAGACAACAATTAGGTTCCCCTTAGAGAAAATTCCATTAAATAAGGCCCTACAGTGACAGAGATACAGTGAAGAAGCCAGCGAGACAAGGGGACATACAGCATACAGTTACCCAGCTCCCTCTCTTTCAACCTGTTGTGGTTAGAATATTAGCATAACATGCATCCTGTCGTTAGAATGTTTACTTCCACTTTCTTTCTTCCGCTGTCATGGTGTTTTTCTGATTTTCTCACATCAAGGACAGTTTTATCATGAATATTTTGCATAGAATTTTATTTAAATTAATTTGAACATGTCTAGAGAATAAATATGTATTTGTAACTGTTAAGTAATTTGAAGCTGGAGGTTGTGTATTCTAACTTGTGATATTTCACAAGTACAAATAACACTGTACATCTGGGGAGTGAAGTAAATGAAGCCACTGAAAGCCTGCTCAGCAGCATATTAGCAAATGCTAAAGTTAATTAAATCCCTGGACTACACCATAACAACAGGTCAGGGACTTTGTGTATTTTTCCAGAAACTTTAACGCACTAGCTTTGATGTTGCAATTGTGGCTCCTAAATGGAACTACATCTATTGTAAATGGTTTCATTTGATCAAAGCTTCCAGGCATCCAAGACTTTTTAATCACAAATTGTGATTGCTTGTCTTGTAAAAGCAAGAAGGTCTTTTAAGGGGAATGAAGCACGTACAGACACCGTGACATAAAGTAAAACCACATCATCTGTGTAGTCGCAGTGTCTGTTTTGTCAGCATCCTCAATAATGCTGATCTTCACAGGTTGTTAATTCGGACACATACAAACCATCATGCTTTGGCTTTGCATCATTTAAGACAACCTCATGAGAGCAAAGGGATTTGTAAAACTCACCTGAGGGCAGCAAAATGAGGGAAGGATTTGCACTGCTTTACAGAGATTTGTAATGAGAAAACACCTTTGACAAACTGAAAGGACAAATCCCATCAAAAAATAATTGGAAAAACTAATTATTCTTGCGTTTATAAGCTCATGTTGTTGTTTTTCTCTCTATATGGAGTGTTACCAGGTTGGGTGGGTTTCTATAGGAGTGTTCAATATCATATAAATAAATGAGTAATTATGAAAAAGATAATTACATTAACAAATTCTGTCAAATATATAAATAAAATGATAATTTGTAAAGAAAATAATTTAAGAATATCAACTCAGTATTCTTTTTCATGAAAAAGTGACGTGAAATAAAATGAAAATATAAATATTATCCTATTAAACTCTGTAATTATGAAAATAAGAAAGATAAAATTACATTTCGTACAAATGAACTGTCTGAATTATTTCGTCAATAATTTCACAAATTGTTGGTTCATTTCTATATATTACACAATTTATTCATATAATCATTTATATCATAATGTTTTTTAATTTATATTGAACACTTTGGGGCTTCCATAGTTTTTTGCCCAAGTGGGTAGCTTTTTATTTGTTTGGGTAAAAATTGTTTCGTGGCTTGTGATCATTTGGGAAACTTTTTCAAACATTACACCTCATTGTAATGTCACTCCTCTCCTCGTGTGACTGGGGGTGACAGGGCAGTAGTAGGCTCGAAATGCAATGTATGATTAACTGATGAATAACAAAACCAAGGTCATTTCAATTCATTACAACTAGGATGATGGGGTTTTTTTCTCATTCACATTGTAAATGCTGTTACATCTGTTTATATAAGGACAGACTTTTTACATTGAATGTAACGTTATGCAAAAGACATGCTCGATTTTTCTTAAGAGACTGTCAAAATTCATTCATTCAGAGTGGATTATTTAAAACTTTACCTATGGTTGTGATAACAGTTCCAGCAAAGAAGAAGGCACTGCCCAGGTCCCAGTAACTGGAATTGTAGGATGTGTCTCCAATAGGACTCACTCCTGCACTCACAGCATCTATGGCATGCTGGAAAAGCAAAATGAGTGAATTATAATGATCATAATTCTCATAAACAGAGGATTTCAGAGTCATGATTGCATGCCAGCTCAGCTGACTGCAACACAACAAACACACTTGTCTGCTTTGATTTCACTATATAAAGTCCTGATGGCTTGAAGAGAGTGAGCATGTTAAACCATCTCCTGCCAATGTTCGTGTGTGACACCTGATTGTGTAACACTGTTTTGTGTGTGACTATCTCCAGATGAACCTGGAAGGCCACGCTACCTGATAAAAGAGAAAAGAAGAAGAAAGAGCACTGGGAAGGTCTTGAAAATGGGGGCGAGGAATATAAGTTAGAGATGGAGAGAATTTAATTAATCTTAGACCCATGTCATAAAGCTGTAATAACACAGGAAGTAGAGCTAAGTTGATGGAGTTACAAGTAATTCAGTCAGTTCAATATTATTCTTGCAGTTGAATCTTATCTTATATATGATATGGTCATATCATGTTATTGTATTACAAAATGCTCTTGTCTAAATTAATGATTCCAATAGCCTTTAATTAAAAACTTGTAAAATAAGCATTGCATTGAATATGAATTTGATTATTTTATCATTTTACCATTTTGCATACATTTATATTATGATGTATACATACTTTCAGCCACATACTGTAGAACCCAGCCCTAGATATCCAGAGCAGTGTTCCCAACCTTTGTGACCCCTTAAAATGAAGCAGTGTTTTACAACCTAATGTTACTAGATGCATGTCTGCCGCTTGTGACCAGTTCAAGCAAAGCAAAAATTGGAGGAAAGTAGGAAAAAATAAGCATAACGTTTTGTAGCAGAAATATGTTTTCTTGCAACTCCTCCGATTTTGCTTGCAGCCTCAGTCCTGACCCCCATGTTGGGAAGCATGGTCTCGTAATAATTTAAGATGTGTTATGTTTTATTATGCATTTAAAAACAACATTATAATGTCAATATATGAAAACACAAATATTTAGCACGAGATCGGTTCACATTATTCATTGCCTGGATCTTCACATGGAGCTGTTTCTCCACTCAGCATTCTT
The DNA here is from genome assembly GCF_020085105.1 of Siniperca chuatsi. Lineage (NCBI taxonomy): Eukaryota > Metazoa > Chordata > Actinopteri > Centrarchiformes > Sinipercidae > Siniperca > Siniperca chuatsi. The sequence continues at coordinate 17,951,959 of NC_058056.1, forward strand.
ACCCAGTTTGCATGTTTTTACAGTTCCCACATAAACTTTCACTTGCAGCATCGACCTTTATCTCTCTTTTCTTCTGTCAGCCTTTTTCTTTAGTCCCTCAGCTTTTCTTTATCCCCAGCTTGGAAAACATTAAGAAGCCACAATGGTCTGCGTTTACTGCATTATTATTCTTATTGATATCCTTCTGTGCTCTATTATGTAGCCATGAGAAATTAATCTAGTTGCGTTCTTTCTAAATTCCCTGTTTATGGGCATTTTATGAGGAAAGCGGGTTTTTTCTCATCTCGATGGAAATTTATAGTTTGAATTTTGCCTCTGGGCTCAAATACACATTGGTTCTGCTGACATGAAAGTCATTGTGAGGGATGCCTTTGGTAAGAAATAGTTTCAGTGCATTTCCAAACATTCCTGGTGGGATGTAACATACAGCTTAATTCAGAGCAACCCCCAATCTATCCATGCAAGCTGTTAGTGAGATGCACTTCCATATAATAAAATATGTATGGACTCTCGTGACATACATTTCAAAGCAGACAGAGTGGAAGACCACTTCTTCTACACATAGCACGGCACATGTCAACTCATAATTTTGTATGTAATTACCCCCCCCATGAGACAGATGTTTATGTCTAAAATTTGCTAATTACATTAATGCTAATTCATTGGTTTTGGCAGACACAGCTACTTTTTAGGGGCAAAATCAAAGCAGTAATTTTATAATAAACCCCAAATAACCTAATTCTGGAGTCAAGGGAGAGCTATTAATAGCCTCACAATGTATCTGAATACTTTATGAGAAGGTCTATTTTTGTCCCTTGCCTTTTTCACAGCCAAGTTCACGCTGCGTTAGAGAAGTGGAAAATCCTCCTTCTCCACATGCACTTTTGAGGCGCTTTGAGGATGGTGAATTTGATTTGTGTTGCAGCATGTTAATTAGGACGACAAATGGTGTTTTTGTTTCACACATGCTCTCCTCCAATTTGACTGCACAGAAGAATCAGCATACAGACGTTCTTGCTGACACACAACCATGACAGGCTCTTTGCTAATGTGTGTTTTCATTTTCTATACTGCAGGGTCATTATAGAGCAAGCTAACTCACTGCAGATATTTATCCTCTCAGTGTATCTTTCTACCCCACAGCAGGTGACGGCTGTGATCCAGCCAGCATGGTGCTTCACGCTCTCCTTCACCCAACCTCACTGTGAGCCAGTGCCAAGCACTCTCCTCTGCAGCACTTTCACCATCACTAATATCTATAGTTTTACCCCGACCACCTTGAAGCATTAGAGATGCCCAAATGACAGCCAAACAGGAAGACTCAACTCCATCACAGATAAAGTTGATTTGATTTTATCAGAACTGCATTCAAATTCTTAGACTACTCATTATGGAGCAGAATGGCTCCTGTCAGTGTCATATTATTATATATTATACTCAGTGGCCACTTTATTAGGTACACCTGTAAAACAATACAGAACAAAAGCTCTGTCATAAATTCCACCTTTAGAAAGATAATTGTCAGTGAGGTATTCAGTTAACTATATTTTAATTATTGAGGTTGTAGTTTGCAGTGGTGTTGAACTGGAATACATTATATTGAGATGCGTTTCTAATATTCTTCCCTCCTCATGTTTGTAACTTGGATAAAAGTACTGCATATTACAGTATTGTGTTATTATTACTGATGCATTTGCATGTACACAGAATTTTTTTTTATATATTGGTAAGTAGTTTAATGTAAAACCCATAGTCAAATAATTGTAGTGGAAGTAAAAAGTACACTATTTCCCTCTGAAATGTAGTATAAGTAAGTAAAAATTAGCATGAAATGGAAATCAGGTACTTTAAAATAATACACTGGAATCAAGTAATCAAGTATAGTAATTGAGTAAATGCTCAATGCTGTTACATTCCACCATTGCATATACAGTATCTTGTTTGAGACATTTGAAGACACTAATGTCACGGTCCCGCTGGAAATGTGCTCATCAGAGCATGGCAAAGATAGCAAACCCATGGGTTAGGCCAGTCAATTGACTCATTAGCCAGACCACAAACACTATGGTAACGAACATATGGCAGAACAGCCAGGACCACCCCTCTTGCTTATCAAAATGGGTGACAACCAGGCTAGGGGTTGGACCTGGTGCTGTATGGCAAAGCAGCCCCACTCTTGGGTTGGAGGTTGGACTCAAGATGTCACAGCGAATCGGCCTCCTCAGTGGGAGATGGCATCAGCCCATCTGGTGTCACGGGGATCCCAGCAAAGGTGGTGAAGGGCACGATGACCTCACCACAGTACCCGATGTTGAACGTTAAGACCAATTTGTTATTGAGTTAATCAAAAACTTATATGTGTACTGCGTGACGAGGGTTGATAGTGGCGGAGAGAAAACCTTGCCTATCAACATGAAGGTTGGAGTGAAGCAGGGTCGCTGTGCAACCTGGCCATGGACCCCCTTATCCAGGCCTTGGAGGAAGTGTCACGTTTTTTTCCTCGACAAGGGCGTCGTAAACTACTGTCAACCCTGGACAATAGGTGAAACGTCAAATACACCTGGTCGACCTGGGGGAGACAGTACTATTTGGGTGTCGAGGTGGGCCCGGGGCGTGGCAGTGTGGCACCGGATCTGGCCCCGCAACTCCAGGAATGGATTGCGATAAAGAAGCCCCTCGCCCGTGGCCAACTCATCAATAAACGAGGCTTGACTGGTGTCAATAACAGCGCGGCTTCACATCATGCCACAGTGTGAGTCATCCCAACGCCACTAGGAAAGCCAATTAGGTCTGCTGTCTTTGTGATGGCTAACAGTGGGTAGGTGGACTGCACAGATATCGAAGCAGACATGAAGTCAACAGACATGCATGGACACACACTCACATACATTAAATCAACACATGCTGTGGAGCAAACCTTGCTCTCTAATACATCGTCTTCTTCCATCTCATGCACACGCTCGCTGTGTATTTACACCCACATGCTTCCCCAGGTTGCAATTTTTCTGTCAACTCCTCCGCCAAACAGTTTGACAACTGTGAGTCACCACTGCTGTGTCGCCACAGAGGATCTTTGTCTGAGTAACAGGCTGGACACAGCACGAACAGACCAATAACAGAATCTGTTAGAAGACCAGACAGACCCTTTGATGGAGTACTTCTGAAGCAGCCTGAAGGCCTTTTCTTGAGACAGCAGAAAAAACTTGTCAGTGTGAGTTTCACACATGGCATGATATTCGTTATTTTTGCAATGGTTAGGGCTAAAGTACCATCATTAATTAGCAGAGTGATAAATCAACATTATTTCTTCTGATTTAAAGAAATTGTTTGAGAATTACACTTATTCACTTTCTTGCTGAGAGTTAGCTGAGAATATTGATACCACTCTCGTATTTGTACGGTAAATATCAAGCTACAGTCAGCATTGCCAGTTGGCGGATTTCATTACCTTAGGATAGAGCCAGGCTAGTTGTTTCCCCTTGTTTCCAGTCTTTATGCTAAGCTAAGCTACCGGCTGCTTGCTGTAGCTTTATATTTACGGTATGAGAGTGGTATTGATCTTCTCATCTAACTCTCTGCAGAAAAGCTAATCTCTCAACATGTCTATTCTTTTAAATTTGTCAGATGTAAGATTGTAAATGAGTTCTGGGAAATTTCATACAACTCCTTAGCCTTCAGTTGCTGGTGAGACACACCATCATGCGTTACCTCATGCAGCTGAATCTGATCATTTGTCCAGGAGACAGTCTTGTCTATGAATCAGCTGCTGTTACTGGTGCTGCTTTGCAGTAGGAGGTCTGTGACTGCTGGCCTGCGCGATGAATAATTGATTCCCTCTGGACCCCAGGCATACCATGCTAAAGGTTTTTATTTCCACACTTCTCCTTAGGAAATACTGTCATTGATTCTTTTACAAATTCATGATAGCGCTTTTGTGGCTCAAAGGTTGAGCACTGCAAGGGAAGAAGAAGAAGAAAGGATGCTTCGCTGAGAAAGAATAGAAGAACAGAGGTGTGTGTGGAGAAGGAGAGAGAGACAGATAGGCAGTCCAAAACTCACTGGAGCGGTCATCAAATGGAGCCATTCTAGCAGAATGTGGAGCACACCAAATGCCATGTGGTTGGAATCAGAGGAACCCACTGTGACGCTAACGTGAATCTTGTATTTACTATTCTCAGACTACATGAGAAAAACATGGAACGCACATTATTCCAAAAAGGTACTTTTTGCTCTCTTGACATCTGTATCATATGCTATTTTTTTTTTTTTGCTTCAAAAGTAAGGTATTTGCAGTGCTCTTCTGCTAGATCTATTGTGTTTTCATGTACTTTCTGCAGAATACTGCTAATTAGGCACTCCTGTTCTTAAAAGGGATTTCACATTTGGTCCAAAGAAAACAACCCATATTGGCACAGAATCTCCCTCTCTTTTCTTTGTGAACATCTTCTGCAAAGGAGTGTTTGACTGATCTTAGTCCCACTTTTTTATATCACTGCACTCCCTCGCAAATCAAACTTTCCACTCTGCCAATTCCATGCTGACACATCTCAAATCATTGTCCAATCCCGCTTCCAGTTGTACATCAGCTTGATGTAGTGACCTTAAGTCTTGACCTATAATTCTGGATGTGATATCAGAGAGCAGAGTGAAGCATCGCCATACCCTGTGTTTTAAAGCTGCTGATACTGTAAAAAGACATTGTAAATTGCACAGCTAAGTTGTGATGTGAAAGGATTTTTTTTTTAACAATCTGCTTGTTATCTGGTTCAGTTCACACAGGTAGTGGTTGAGAATAAAAGCTTCACAAGCCATGTTGACGAAATGTGGAACATTGCATAAAGCGTACTTCAGGTCAGCTTGAATCTATCTTTATGTCACAGTTTAGGGGTTGTGAGTCATGTTTTTAACAATAGGCTGTTTTATCCAGGTTCATGTGTGAGAGATCTGCCACAAAATGTAGCATTCTTATAGATACTATATTTCATTTTATGGTCAGACAGACTCTGATGGCGTGTCATGTAGATTATTAAGTATCAGATGGTCACTCAGTTCCTGAACTCTTCCTGGATCATTCAAATCCCTAAGTTTTACTAAATTTCCTGTTAAAATAGAAGATATATCACACACACGGTTTTGACAGAAAACACAGAAAAACTTGGCTTCAAACATTTCTTAAAGTAAAGACAACAATTCTGTTGTGGCCGTGAGCTAGTTTCCTTATTTAAAATGTGTGGGTGTTGTTAAAACCTCCCTCTGGAATTTCATACTGTACAAATACATTTATTATTGAGGGTATAAGGCATTCAGATACAACTTAGTTATTAAATCTATTTCTCAAAACAACCCACTATGCCGTTAATAAAAAAATGTGGGTCTTGTTTACTACTGTAACTATTTGTTTACATATGAACTGAAGACACACCAAAATCAATATAGAGCTGCAATTACAATTCAAAGCAAATGTGGATATAGCATAAAGATTACAGTGACTGTCCTTATTTTCTATGAGGATAAACATCTTTCATTTATTTGCCCTTTCCTCAGAGATTACTTTAATGTACTGTTATGTAACAGAAAACTGCATGTACACGCATGTAATGTACAATGTGTTTGCCAACAGATGTGAGGTGTCACTGAGAATTATGGGTGTTTATCTGCGTGGTGACCCTGAAGGTATCATTGTGCTTCCTGCTGAAGGATGGATCAGCCTCTAAGTCTTCTCTTGACATTTACCCATCAACTGTCAACAACCAGGGGGCAGAGTAGGGGGTGTATCTTCTGATGGTGCTTTAGTCATTATATAATCGATTTATTGACTCATCAACACGGCAGGAAGAAACCTAATAAAATTTCTTGTGGCTATGTTCAATGTAACCCTTAAAACTTGTAAAATTTGGGTGCCTTAGATTTAGTGAGTGGGCGAATCTAACCCCCCGATTGCATACACATTAAGGTGCTAAGTGCATCTTAATAGAGAAGAACAATAATAACAATCCAGAGTACAAAATAAGAACTGGGGTGTTTCACAGTAGTAGAGTGGCTGAGTAGTGGAGTCGGATTAGGGATGACTGAACTGAAGCTGACAACAACATCTAAAACAATCATTCTCAAGTGTCTGTCTCTGCAGCAACAACACCTAAACTGCTCCAAGTAAGCGTTTACACAGTCTGTAATTATGAAGCCATAAATACAAATTTATGAGGAGAAAACAAGTAACCAATACAGGAGTTTGAGCATGGAAGTTCATTCTTGACCTTGGGAACAGTAAATGTGACAAAATGGCCTCAGCTTACTAGCTTTTTCTGAGCTTTCAACTGCATATCTTCATTAACGAATGGAATTGGCACAGGTGTCATCATCATATTAAGTATCCATATATGACCACTTATTGTCACATGGTTGACGTTCCAAACTTCAGTCATGTGACGAACCCTGAGCTGTTCCATTTGCTGATGGAGACCATTAGCTAATGAGGGAACCTTCAATGAGCTGTGAACACAACAGTGACACAGCAGGTACGGAGCAGCATTATCATTCATTTGGAGTCGTGTGTCTTGCGAATATAAGTACAATATTCACTCGCTTTAACTCTATTTAGGGTCTCTACCAATTCCTGAGGGAAATATATGGTTCTTTGGCTGCTAACTGCTCCTCTATGTTCACCAGCTAGTCTTTAACTGTGTACCGTACTGAGCATGTAGTGTACAGTGGGTTTATTTGAACTGTTTCACTGAAAAAAGCTGCCTGCTGCGACCAGTTATGACTCTATGAGAGCGGTGAGAGTGAACCAAAACAGTAAAGTTGTGGGCCGTACAGCTAAACAATGAGCTGAAACTGACTATAAAGCTCCGTAAAGCTGAGGGGAGCTGCAGTTTCCTGTGATAATTCTCTGTAAGTTCATCACTGCAAGCAATCCCTTTCACATTATTTTCAAATTTACATTTACATTATTATAAAAATATAAATTATAAATATTAAATTTAGCCTAGTTTTTCATGAATACAAATTATTTTTTAAATCAAAACCCTTTACTTGGATAGTCCACCTACAGATTGTAACATTTCAACATAAAGTATATGTGACAATTCATGGACACACCCTAACCAAGATGTTTTTTGTGACTAAACCTAACCAAACCTTTATTTGTGAAACTGTTGAATTGTTGAATCTCAACTAATAAGCTGCTGAAATGTTACAAATACTCTATCCAAGTAAAGTGTAACCCAAAACTGAAAAGTAAATTTTTTAAAACTTAATATTAAAATACATTGTTATTTATCAAAACAAACATGACACATGTTGTTACGTAACATGTTTTATGTGGACGTGAGCAATTATTCTGTAAAATTCTGCAGTAGTTTTTTTTCTGTCGATGGACAGAGGCTTAATTTGCTGAAGGACAATCTGGACATGAAAGAAAGTAGAATTGAAGCTTTTCAAGATCATATGACAAGCTAATGAAACCAGAATAAATTACTCCGAGAACCCCTAATTACCCCTGATAGCAATCATCATCTAGAAAACTGCTGCTATAAAGATCAGTCCTCTGACTTCCTTCCTTTTATCTACCAATTGAATGACACAATATTATTTAACAGATCATTTTCATTTAATTATTCATATCTTCTATCCTCTTACAAATTAATCTGTTGGAGATGAATAGATTTATCAAATGCAATGTGCTATTCCAAGGCGGTCTGAGCAGCTGGAAGAAGAAAACCAAGGAGATGTGGATATCATGGGTAGACTTTATCTAAAACTCCAAAAGCCCATCTCCACTTTCAGTCACTCACCTTGATGAGTGCCTCCAGCTCATCAGGAGTAACACAGGGGTGTCTCTCCAGGAACGAAGCCTTCTCCAGAGTGATACTGGTCTTCTGGTTGCTTTCAAACGGCTGCTCCAGTGCATTGAATGCCAGGCCTCCACAAACCAGGTAGAGAACGACCACAATGAACACCGCCAGCACCGTCTTCCACTTCATCACTGAGTGGAGCGCCGCAGACATGCCATCACAGCTGGCGTCCATGCTGGCCACCACGCTGGCAGAGCGGGAAGAGATGGACAGGCGTGGCAGTGGACAGTGACCGTTGGCCTTAGGGTCACAGCCCATGGGGTTCTGCATGGTGGCAACACTGGCCTGGACTAGACTGGACTTCACCATACCAGGCTGGACCTTTTTGGGAGGGACCAAGTTGGTCTGGACCGCCACTAGCAAAGAGAGGCGAGGAAAGAGAAGACTATATTAATTTATGTTTTCCAAGACAGAAGCAGAAATTCTGTATCTTCTGAAAGTGATTCTGATGATTTTAGGTGAATAGAAATGAACAGACTGTTCTAATAATTGGCTGAAGGCCCTGAATCTGTTAGAGACTGGATATGAAAAAATGTGGACAGATTGGGTAATGAGAAAAAAATCTTCTGAGATGTTGTTTAGTCTAGTCTTCTTTAAGTGAGTTTAAAATGATTACACAGCATTTCCAGTGCTGATGTCTTTACAGATCAGAAATGTAAAATGAATATATGGAATGAGTTTAATTACAGTATTTTCTCACCTTTAAGCTTTCATGCGGCTTACATGTCAAATACAGCAAATGGACACTAGTTTACAAACAATTTCTGCTTCCCAAGGACTTGTAACAAAAAAGTACAACAATACAACTTTTCAATGTTTCGAGCCCAAACTGGCTCTTTATCAGGTACAGAGGTATCAAAATTGATGACTTGATCATTTTAAAGAAAGTGATGTACAGTAATCAGAAATCACCGTACTGTTTTGGCACCTGGACAAGAAAGACGTGCATTTGTTTTGCACACTGAACACTGCTTTACTGTATAAGTAACACAAACTTATTACAGCCATTGAAAACCTATAGCCTCCTATATGACGCATTAGAAAGTGACTTCCTTCTATTACTCTGCGGTAATAAAGGGCTCTTCACAAAGCAGACACTCAAAGCTATCAGCAAAAATGCCAGTGCTGTGTCAAAGCTGGGCCGCAGCGAGACTCTCCGTCATCTCAACATCTTGCCATGCTGAGTGAATTTGTTTTGGGTTCTGCTCATAAAAGCCATTAGTCCTGTGAAATGGAGCCTCAAAAGTCCACAGCTACTACTTCAATGCAGAAAACCTCGTCATTAAATGAATGTAATGAATGAAAAACCTGGAAAAACATCATGAATTTGGGGTAATAATTGAAAACAAATTTCTGAAGATTACATGGATGTATATAAATAAAAAGGCAAAATAAGAAAAACATTTGCAAATATTTAAAACACACACCACTTATGACTAAACCCTTATAGTACTGTTAGGTGGAGACGAAAATTGAGTTACCCTCTTTGCTGAGAAGCAGGATTCAATTTTTCTAATAGACTGTAAGAGAGGGATAAGTGCCACTTTTAGTCATTGGCTTCTGGATGGGTTTTATAATAAATGCATGAGTGCTGGAGCAGGTCAACCAAGTGGCAAGCAGCACCTTGGAAGCAGCCAAATTTAGATTCCTTTAATGTGTATAAAGCATTGTATAAGCTATTCAGAGCTCCGGCCTTCACCCCTGACCCCCCCACCTCTCGGAGATCGGAGAGCATGGCGTGCCTTAGAGCCATGGGCGGAGCCTGTTATCTACAATGATGCAACTCTGGAAGGTAGGAATAAGAAATGGATTTGTTTGAGGGAGGCACTCTTAATGGGATAGTATCACTTAGGGGATAAGTAAAATGTATGCACTTACGCACACACCCTAACCTAATGAGTCAAGGACGTCTCATTTTCTGATCCAAGAGCTATGAGTCTTGTTAGTTAATTCCTGTATCATGAGTGAATCAATAACAGCAAAGTGGTGTCACAAGCTTGGGAAGGGGCAAAAACGCCACTTTCAATTTACAGTATATGCCTTTAAGGGCGGTGGCAGTGGCTATTTTTAGAACATGAGATGAATTAGAAAATTAAGACTGAGAGGTGAAGCAGCAGAAAGACTGTGACCCTACATCAATATCTTCTGCTGTATTCATTTTGATGGATGCAGTTGAACATCTACTGGTAAATTAATTGCAAATTGGCCCACGTCCATGACTAGTCTTAGTAAGACGTAATTTGCTTTTCAACTTATCTTATGAGTGAGTGAAATTGAATAAATCAGCTCTATGCGGCAGTGCAGAGGCAGCTACATTATACATTGTAGGGCAGTGTAGAATCTCATTGACTTTCGTGCAGCTACGTGATTAACAAAAACAATCATAAGTAAAATAATATGTCCATTTCTAAATTTGAAACCACAGAGGCAAAACCAAAACTGTGATGAACATAATTTGGTTTGCATTTCAAATTTCTGAGGCTGTGTGGCATTAATCTAAAATCTTTCTCAAACCACTGAATTTGCTTCTTATTGATTTTTGCAAATTAAATAAGGTTTGAGTGGAAAGCAGTGCTTTTTATCTGATGCTATCTGATACTCTCTCTCTCAGCCCTGGCTCTCTGTCTCCGGCATGTCTGGCCAAAGCAGAGGAAATGTTCACCGGTGACTCAGGTCCATAAAAGATGATCCACAATTCAGCCACAAAAAGAATGGGATACAATGTGTGGCTGAGGATGAGGATTTTGCTGATGGCAATGAAATGTTGCATCAACCATTTACCACACTGTTTAATGGGGAACAGCTGTGGTGGGACTCTTGAAACATTCAGTTTGTCAACATTTTAGCATGTCAGCTGCATATTGGGCTACGTGTATAAAGGCATTATTCACCCACTGATGAACAAAATGCAAAACTAAGTAGTAGTAAACATAAGGGCAGATTTTGGGTTGGCCCAGGTCGGCTCTAGGCCCAGTTATTCCCATGGCACTAGACAGGTTGTAGGCGTTTATCTCACCAGCTGAGCCTGAAAATCAAGCATCAAGCCAGCATGAATAACACCGGAAAGCCAATGACTTCCGGAAATAATTAATTTCACAATAAAACCTTTACTGAGGAAGTTGCAGAGTAGTCTGTCTGTATCTCAAAACAAAATTAGAACATTTTATTTCAATAGAGATTGAAGCTGTTGAAGCTATTGTAAGCTTTTTTGGAAACCAATTCAATTCACAATACACATTTATATGTAAAAATAATAATAATAATAATAAAATAATGAAAATATTCACGTTAGGTTCACTTAGCTTAGCCTATTTCCCTAAAGATTAATTATTTGGTAATAATCCATCGTGAGTGATCAGTCATGTCTTTGAAAACAACGCATGTCTGGTAGTTAAGAATGGAAATTAGTGAATTTCATACACATATTTTTAGGCATAAACTTTACATGCTTTTATTTTGACAACGTCTCACGCTAGTTATTCCTGGTAGCTTTAAGCGGTTGAACCTCCGCTCCCAGCAGCGCTGCCTTGCACAACTGAGCACACAACGAGGATGGAGAATAAAGAAATACCCCCAAGCGATTTGTCTTGTGTTAAGGGTCCTTTTTGCAGAATAGAAACATACAAATAAGAGAAAACACGAGGTGAAATAAACTAAATAATGAATAAGAAATTGTGCAAAGAAGAATGTAGAAGAATGGTGTGATTTATTGTGTCTCAGGTATCTCCATGAGGTGTTGCTGAGATTGGGAGTACTGTTAAATTGCATATATCTAGAGTTATTAGACAATAAGAAGCATTTACCAACCTTGTTCAGGATCCCAGTTAACTTGTTTCCTTGGGTTTTCTATTGGAAATTTCATCTCTATTTTTGTTCTCAATCAAAACGTAGGGGAATTTGTTCAGCGCGATTATAAAAAAATACAGAAAAATAGCCGGATCACGAGGAACTCTTCTCCCACATCATCTGCACAGCATCTTTTCGTGAATGTGGGTTTAAATTGTACGGAGGAATAAACGCATCGCAAAACCGCATTGTCTGCCTTTGCTGGCCCCCCACCCCCCCTTTTTTTCCTCCACCTCGCTTGGACGCGCGGTGTTCGCCTGACAGAGAGATACTTGTGATACCTTTCACTGAGCCGTCGCACCAAACCACATCCCGTCTCACACTCAAACGTGCGCGCGCGCACACACACACACACACCAGTGGTCCGGTCCAGAAACACGGCTGGAGTGTGTCCAAATAAGCAACTATACCCACGCGTTATGCCGGCAGCGTGAACAACGGGGAAGGATACTCTCCTCCCTTTCATTCCCAAAGCGTACTACCCCACCTGCCTTTTACTGTAACTAGCTGGAGGAAATTTGCTTCTAGCTTTGCATCAGCTAAAATTTCACTAATTTTAATAATCTGTTTTTGAATACTCACTCTTATGTTTTCCCCCCAAATCAGGATTATCCTCTCATCGTTTGGCAACCGGCGACAGAGCACATGGCGCAGGGCGGCAAGTCAGAGATATTCTCCAAATCAGCAGCAGACTCATTACATCATCACATGTATGGGAAACAGTGCACTATTTATGAACTTAGATAGCTAAAGACAAGTCACCTTCTCCGTCCCGTCAGACCCCCCAAACTGTGTACTGTTGACCAGACAGAAATTTATAAACAGCTGGGCCAAATTATTTTCAGGAAATATTTAGAGACGCCTTACATAATAAGTACGTAGGCTTGTAGTATACGTGTAACTCAAAACTTTGCACTTTTTGTTTTGATGATTATGTAGCCAAAACGTACTATACAAGTGTTCCAAGTTAGGTTGTATTTAAAGGACCATGCTCTTGTTTTTGCATGTTTTTGTTCATCCATTCAAGCAATATTTACATCAGTTTTCCACCCTGCCCTCCTGGCAGACATTGGTTTCCATTCATTTCAATAGATTGTATGAAACATGCTTGAGAACTCCTTTTAATTTTGTCAGAATTATGTTACTGTAACTGTAATACAATCTTCACTTGCAAATACTACTAATAATAATTATTATAATGATAATTGCTTTATAACACACACAAATAGGCCAGAATGCGAGAGAGAGAAAATATTAGAGGAAAAAACAAGCACAAAATAAAAAAACTAAAGTCACTTAAAATGGATTAAATGGGAAACCTATAGCCTGGGAAGGGTAAAAATGAATTCATATGAAAGTTTTGAATAATGTTGAATGAAACTAAAGTTGCCAAGCTGTGAAATTAATCTGATTCATTTGGAAACGATAAATAAAGGAGATCAAGATTCTGGGTAGCAACATTTATTCAGACAGCAAAATTACAAAAAATTGTTTCGGAACAGAAGGTTTAGGATCCTTGAAGGCTCAAACTGTAATTTTGTGTCCACTTCAATACATCATCAAAGCCAAATAAAGATTTTCTCAGCTCATCACAATTGATTACTCTTGTACAAGGATAAGCCCACTGGTGTTTACAGGTCTTTAACAGCATGAGAACACGTTAGGAATATAATTAATGTGTCGTTCAATTTGTGAGTGCAGCATGGGGTATTAATAGACCATTTTACATGAATTTGAAACTTTTAAACTGGTGATAACATCAAACTGTTTAACACTAAAAAAAAACTAAATGAAGCATGAATTGGTTTGTGGCTAAAGCTAATTACACTGTTCAAAACGTCTGTTTCACATGTTGCCTGTTACACCAGTAATTCACAATACTTTGTTGGTAAATGACGTGAGGGGTTAAAAGGTCGATCAAACAATACATGGCAGAATTAACAATACGCTGCTGACAGAATGTTCTCATGACCAACGTGTACTCTGCTGAATCAGAATTTATATTTGTTGCACTCTGTGTTTTCCCACATTGGTCAGTTTTTCACACTGCCACATTACTATAAATGAGGAAACTTTGGTGTTTTTTTGTTTTCAGCAAGCCGGATGGTGTGTATAACCACAAACTGCCCTAATTAACAAGATAGGCTACCAGTTATTACATGGTTATTCATAAGCTTGGTGCATCTGGTAGATATCCAGGACTCTGGAGCACTTGAATAGAACAGAGCCATCGTCAATGTTAGTAACACCTGTGCCTTTCCTACTATGACAAGTCAAATCACCTGCTGTGAAAATGGCCAGTGATTGTGTGCAACACCAGTAATTCGTATCTGTTCCACCACTCATTGAAGGAGAAATGTAACACCTTCAGTTACAATTGCCAGTAAGTCCCATTTTCTAATGACAAAATAAAGTCACAACATATTTTATGCATTAAGTCATAGTTCTTCATTCCACTGTCTTCTCTCGTCGCCATGGAGGAGACGCTGATTCAGGCGGTCCAGGGCTAGACCAGGTCTCTGGAACATGTCAAGCATTATAGATCAATTTTACTGTTTCAGGGCCCTTGAGAGCACTTTTGAAAGGGTCCTGAATTTCTATCTGCTGTCTTGTCTCTTCCTCTGGTGAAAATTTAAATAACTGCACTATTAAGAAGACAACTGTATAAAATTCAGTGCAAGTACAAGTCCATTTCCATGAAATCCTGCTCTTAATTGGCAGGTACATGGACTAAGGTTCACATGCCACTGTGTTTCATGACCAGTGAGGACAATATGGGCTGGCTTTTCCTGCAATTTATGGGCTTCACACTGGCTCCACTGTGTGTATAATGTACAAACTGTGGCTCCAAAAATATCACGTCCACACCCAGAAATCCCACAATGTTGAAACACAAATTCATGTGTGATGTTAGTCATTTTGTCTACTTTTCTTTCTGCTATCTTTAGCATATGTTCTGTATACTAGGAACTCATGTCAACCTAATGATAAACAATACCAGTGCCAGTGGATATCTACATTTGGGATTAAAATAAAGTCAAATATTTATTGCATGACAAATAATTTAGACCTAATTCAAACCTGCCATGCCTGCCAATTTTTTAAAATATGTTATGGAAAAAATAGAAAACATCAAAGCTTCAATTACTCCTGCTGTGTCACGTCTCCCTTCACTTGAGCCCTCGTCCTCCTCCACGCTGTTAGATAAGTTTACCCCCATTACCCTTAGGGATTTGGTCAGCAAAAAACGTACCTGTACAGACTGGCATTTGTATAATGTTTTTATGTCTATTCAAATGTTTTCATTTTTGTTTTTATATTTTATTTTATCTTTCGATGTTTAACTGTTTGCACGTTTTAATGCTCTTTTTAATATTTTGTTTTATCTGTATGGTATTGTATTTTGTGAAGCACCTTGTAACTCTGGTTTGTAAAGGCGCTAAATAAATAAAGTTTTTATTATTATTATTATTGTGCGTATGGGGATGGGTGGTTTGTGGCGTGTCCTTCCTTACGCATGAGCGTGATGACGAAGGCAATCATAGCAACCAGCATGGTGACGGGGAAGCTTAGCTTCGCTCCTTATCTGCTTATAAGCTAGTATTAGGCTGTTATGTTTATGTTACTTGATTATCTTACAGTTTTAAAATGTTTACAGTTAAGCACACTGTAGTTTCTGGATGTATCCAAGCTCTGCCGTCGCTGCCCCAGAATATTTCTGAGGAAAATGGGATACGCTGAGTGTAACATTGCCATGGAATCGAGAATAGGTATGCAAATACTATTAGCATTAGCTAGCTGTTTGGCTGGTTAATCGGCATAAGGACAATTCTAATTGTGCTCAGGCAGCAACCCAAAGATAAACTCATGCTGACATCGTATACACTCTAATACTCTAATATGACTTTTATCTAGACAATGGTCAGGCCTTTACTCACATTAACGTTACTTGTTCTCGAGACTTAAACTTGAAATCCATAACCAAGACAGTAACGTTAGCTTGTAACACGATGCTTCAATTAATGTTAGCTAAGGTTATGTTAACGTTACATTATTTTGGTCCATTAAGTTGACGACTGTACTTTATCTGTTTTCCATGTCAAAGATAACATTTACTATTTTCACAGTGGTATTCGTTTTAACAGTACCGTATTGCCAATTATTACTGTAAACCCGAACTATATTAACAACCGAAAAAAATATATATGAATAAATTCAAATCAAAGCAAAATTGACCAATAGTATTTTTATTTAATTTTTTTGGTGATAAAAAACAGTAACTTTTGGAAAATGTTTTATTGATTGTTTGCATCATATACATGTTTATTATCTGTTCTGAACTTATTTAAAAAAAAATTATTACATACTACCAATAATAATAACATACTGGAGCTAGAACATAAATGTATAAACACCTGACAAATAGTAATTACCCTGCCTAAATTACTGCAAGATTATTTTTTATTATTTATCAATGTAATAATACTCTATATAATATTTCTTAAACAATATTTAAAGGCTTGTTGAAAATATTTTTGATTGTTTAGTCAATAAATGTTATTGATCACAAATTATCAAAGCCTAAAGTTGATTTCTGACCAACATTTCAAAACCCCAAAGGTATTCTGTTTACAAAGATATACATAGTAAGTAAATAGTAAGTCTTCACATTTGCAAAGCTGTATGCACCAAATGCTTGCTTGATAAATGACTTAAATGTTTCAGTATTTATTAAAACTGACATTCATTTTAGGGAGTGTGTCATCTGGACTGGGTTGTAGCCGTGGTACAAGAGGACAGACTTTGAAAAGTAGCCGTAAGTATTAATATGTGCTAATATTATAATGAGAAATAACCCAAATAAGTATTGGTCATTTGTAAGAGTTTAATCTACAGTGTACTGTATGTTGTTCTCTGTCTTGTGTTTTTAGCTTTCTGCCCTCCCTCCTCCAGCAAGTTGACACAATCCATCATTAAAGACCACATGGTGTCTCATTACAAAAAAGTTTACTCAGCTAAAGGTGAGCTACATAGCAGGAATACAGTATGACTCTTACATTGACATTTTGTAGACCGAGCAAATTAAGTCATAAGTAAGCTTATATGTTAAGTGGTTAAAACATGTATCTGTGTTGAATAATAATTAGATTAATAATCTGTCGTGATCTTACATTTTTGCCTTATTCCACAGCTGTCATTGATGCCTCAGTACCCAAAAGCTTGATACATAGTGTAAAGTGTAAGTACCCAAGTATAAAATATTAAATGATTACTTACTTACTCAAACCACTTTTTTGCTGTTGAAATGTATTTCTGGGCTTTTTATAGGTAATATATTTCTCATTTTAGCACACCCACAATGGTTTTAATAGCATAATAATTAGTTTAAATGCTTTTCAGCTGTCTAAATGTAACCACTAACAGTCAGGTATTGGTGTCTCAGTGGTAATCAGCACAAAGACCAACATTTTCTCTCAGAACTCACCACTTTGCACCAGCTTTCAGTGGTTCAGGAAGACATGAATCATAATTGAGTACATGCAACTCATCCTCATCCTCATCTTTAATGGTAAAAGTCATGCTCTCTTCTTATGAGACAATTGCTCCCTTGATCCTCACATACCTCACAATTAAGTGCAGTGAGTCTTTGCCTGTTTAGTCATTTGAGGAAATGAAATAAATCACACGGCAGATGTGGGCTCAACATAAATGTAAATTACAACATTTTTTTACAGAATAACCCATGGGATGTATTGAGAATCAGTGTGTATAAATGTGTTAGATTATCCAAAGGTGGCTTTTTTTCTTTTAAAAAAATGTTTGATTGTAAAATACTGCTTTGCTGCCTGTGATAGTTACACAGTCCAGAGTAGACTATGTTCCTGTGTCTATTAATTTTTTCATTGCCTGTTTACAGACAATGACCAGATCAGACAGGAGCAGTTGCGGAAAGGGGGTCGTCCTCAGTCAGCCCACTGTCTCTCACAGAGGAATAGCAGAGCCTCCTGCTCCTCAGCCCAGGTGAGAAATCAAGGCAGATTCACAGATGTGTTTCTCATTGCTTCATGTGATGCCAACATATCTTAGGCAGTAGCCATGGCATTGCCTGACTAGAAAACTTGACAATCATGACCGTTCAAAGGCTTTAAATGCAAAGCATGCATTATTTGTCATTCAACCCTTTTCAGTATGTACAATATCTGATTCAATACAATGTTTGCTTTTTAGAGTAGATTATCTGTGGAGTATGATGACAGCCCCTACCTCTACTCAAGGAGTTCCTCGGTCTCCAGCCCACGGTTCAGCACCTCCTTTCATGCCAAGGAGATAGTTTATCCATCACAGAACCAGTCTCATCACACTCGCCCAGCATCAGAAATAAAGTACCGGAGCCCAGGGGCAACTTCTCACAGAAAGCAGTCAGCGTGTTCACTGGCAGCGTCGGGAGATCATAGCTGCTACAAGACTTACCAGGACCCTGTTCAGAAGACGTACAGCGGAGACCTGCTCCAGAAACATTCACAGCACTTTACCCAAGACAAACCTTTCACCCCTAAGACCCTGAAATCAGATAAGAGCTCATACCTGTCGAAATATCGCTACTACAGAGCACCACAGAGGAAACCTACTCAGGATTGTACCAACTCAAGATTGATGCGACAGAAGACTTATCATGGAAGGTACGTACCAAGCGTCTCTGAAGAAAAGCAGTAGATATTTGTCTTCAAAACAATTCACTTAATATGTGCAACATGTGTTCTAAGGTGTTAAAAATAACTTGAATTCTGTCTTTTCTTTATGCAGCACAAAAACCAAGGAATACACACAGGATTTTTATGAGCCATCTCAGGTAATTTTGAGAATTTCATTTGATTATTCAGACATATTTTCTAAAACTATTTTCCCTTTTTAAGTCATAACAAATGTCCATCACGTTATCAAAGTGATGTCTTAAAGTTGCCTACTTAGTATGATCGGGAGCCACAAGTATTTGCAATTTTCATAATTTCATAATGATATAAGATGTAGCAATTAGAGTTTATTGTTTGTGAAGCTGTAACCAGCAAATATTTGGCACTTTTACTTTATGCATTACTAAGAGTATTAATTAAGGATTATCAAAATTAAATGATCAAATTCACTATTGAATTATGAATCAATTAATCCATTTATTGACTAAGCTTTTTACTATCATGTGTTGTCAGTGGTTGGATTCATTTTTAAATGTATTTTCTTACATCATTAGTGATAAGTGATCATGGCTTTGGTGCTTGCATGCCACTTCCCAAACGTCACTTAAGATATACTGTATAAGGTTTATACCGGGTGTAGCATTCCCGGCTGAACAGATGCATTTTACTCTCAGGAACTGATGTTTATAAAGAATTTAATTTCCAAAAACACAGTAAGAGCTTGTGCCCTTCAGCCAGGAGCTAAGATGTAGAAAGAAACCTTTTTAAAACAAACATTTGTACAGTGAGTACCCAAGGGTTTATCCTTTCTCTCTTAACGTTAAATCAGAATGGCACTTCACGTAAAAAGAGCGCCAATGTACACAAAGAGTGCTGCTGCACTTCCTTTTCCAGACTTCAAAATAAAAGCATGTGAGATTAAAAAAAAATGTACACTTAATAAAACAAATAAAAATACAATGTCCACATTAAGTATGCAGCGAGAATTATTAGTCAACCAAAAACAAACAAAGTAACATTTGGTTCAAGTTCAATAATAAAGTCCTTTCTTGTGAAAGCCTTTCTCAGGAGTTCCATGGCAACACTGCCCTCTATGGTTAAAGGTAAAGATGACGGCCTACTTCAGTGATTGGGGATTCAATGGTCATTTACACTGGGCCTAAAAACTGATCAGTGCCAATCAATCAATGATCAATGTTTTTATTACATAATTATATCAGGGAAAATTAATGTAACAAGTGTAGTTTACTAACCCACACTGACTGAACCGGAGGACATTCTGTGGTACAGTGTCCAAATAAAGACTATGAAAAATAGTGGGGCATCATTTTTTGTTGTTCAAGGTCAATAATCCTTGCATGGTTTATTGTCCCTTAATCCATGAAGAACTGAAGTGTTTACAGTCACATTAAACATTTGATTATTAGATAGCCTTGACAATATTGAATATCCCTCCTCATTTACAACCCTTTTTGTTTTACAGGGATTTAATACAGACCATGAGTGGTCTGAGGATGAGTTCAATGGCACATATTTCTCAGCATCTAGACAACACAGTCGAGCAAACAAGAGCAGAGACCATGATTTCTTTGACTCCTCATTCAGGTAAAATCACTAAGTTGAAATATGATGTTGCATTTTAAGCATAATGTTATACTTTGTGTATTTTCTTTGTAAAGTTGTAAAGAATTATAAGCCTCATCTTTTAGGGTCTCACCAGAAGGCAGGAAATCTCCCATTATGAAGAGTGTATCTACAGAGTAAGTTGATGTAGAAAATTATTGCTACATATATAAAGATTTGACAGTGTGATGCTTCAGTAAATCTTAAGAACCATCTACAATAATGTGTCTGTGAAGTGAATTATTCTCATCTGTTCTTCATCAGGGAGGAAGAATTAATGTACCTCGAATTCATTTCTGCTGTAACAGAGGATATCTTGTCCAGGGGACACATCTCTGACAGGTTTTTCATTTTCTCTAAGACTATTTTCTGTTAACTACTACTGTTGAAATGTCTATTCTTTATGTTAGCTTACAGATATTTATAGCACATGTGCAGCTTGGATGACACTTTCTTAATAGTTATAGCATGTGTCTCATAATTGAGTAAATTGTTAAACCTACAGAGACATTATTGTAAGTGTCTATGTCTATGTGTCTAAGGGTCCTAGACCGGGTGATAAAGCGCCATATTGACATGAATCGGCATCAGCTTGATGAGGTGAGTATATAACTTCATGCAGAATACCAAATATGTTAAGCAAGTCTTTTTTAAGTGTTCAGGTCACAGCTTTAAATAAATATTTGAAAAAAAATTATAAGGTTGTCACAAAGGTCTCTTCAACTTTTTATCATGGATCTTGCTTGTTTTTAGGATAAAATGCACCACCTTCTGGAAGTGCTGCGTAAGGATTTTGAAGAGCCAATCAACATATCCACCTCCAGTACAGAGCTTGAAAAAAAGGAGAATGATCTGCTTGATGCATTCTTACCACATCTGGAATCAGGGGGGAATCAAGTGAAGACCAAAGAAAACAATGACCTGTTCCCTTATGCGTCACAAATGAAATACTGTGATTCGCCAGATTATGCTGATCCCTTATTGGTGTCTACACCCTTATGCTCTCCTGAAAGGACTGCTTCACCAACTAAAACAAATGAAGAGGATGGAGACTGTGACAATCTGGAAAAGGGCATTAGCTCTCCTTGGCTCAGTGAGCATGTTTCCGATAATACAAGAATCAGTGAAGAGGGCTTCCGTCAAAATCAAATAGGCACAACTGCAACAAACAAAGAAGTCAGCAGCCATAAATACACCACTATAACCAGTGACAAAGGATTTCATCAGGACCAAGCTGAGGTCAGTTACGATGGACAATCTGAAGAATTTGAGGATCTGGGGAGAAGTTTGTCAGAGTCGCTTCATGTGTCCAGCAATACACACCACAACAATGTGGAGACCGCTGAGCAACATACAAATACAGTTGCTTCTGTCAGTGATGATGAGTTCTGAGTTTTGCTGTATTCAGGGATTGAATGTCCTTTAATGTTTACATTACCAAGTGAGTGTTTTTTCAGAGTAATAGAATACTTGAAACTTCTGAAAGTATAGTTTTGTAAATGTGATTTAACACTGGTTGTGTTTTCCATGTTTTTTCAAGCCCCACCAATGTGGTGTTGTAGTCCTATTCTGCTTTTTTTTAATCTTTTTACAAAAGCACAGTGGAAATTTCACATAAGCAAACAAGGTGTTGCCAGTACATCAGAGACTTGAATGTCTCATTTAGGATATTGTAAAGTGGGCGCATACTTGAGCTGTAGTGGTTGAGCTCCAGTTGAACTCCAGAGTAATGCTCTAAATATATTCTAAATTATTGCCCCATGGTAACCAGTATGATTAGCAAATTTGCAAATGAGAGTCCATGGCACTGCACTGATGTCAGATGTGTGGAATTAGTATCTTTTAGTTTGAGTGGACCCAGTCAGTCTTAAGTACAGTGTGATGTAGCTGCAGTTTACATTTTCAGATTTCAGGAATTATTTTATAAATAAACTTAATTGTTCAATTTAATTGTAGTTAAATTGTTCACACTGTTTGACTTGATATATGCCTCTGACATGTAGCTGTAGCTCCTACAGTCACCAGCTTGACTGTCACCAGAAAGTGTCTTTACAATTGCAATAAATTTTCTATTCTTTTCCTTCTTGTATGCTTGCATCTGATTATTAAGACTGTATTACAAACTGGTAATTACTCAGCCTGGAACCAGCGCGGCCGTCATTACCATATTTGAGGGTCGTGACCTGAGCCATTTTGCAAACAATTACAGAGGGAAACTCTTTAACCATTGCATAATATTCTGTGTTTGCGATTATAGCTGTCAGTGGATGTAAAAGGTAAACAGACAGGTCAGCGACCAGCAGCTCCAGGCAGCTGTCCCATTTCTGGCATTTTCACCGTTTGGCATTCCAGCTGTCTGATGTCATGGCTCTGAAAACCTCCATGTATTCCTCCGCCACGGAGGCCCTACAATGCATTTTGAAGCGTCTGCTCAAGACAGTACGGTAAACGATACATTTTGTATAAAGTTATTGAAGAGTCAGAGTATATTCCAATGTAATTCGGTGATTTATAAATTGCTGAAGCACGGTTATTCGCGCTATAGAGCCGCGGATGTAGACGGAATACGCTTGTTGCTCTTCCAATCCCAGGAAGCGAAACACGCTTGGAACTTGACTGAACTGTCGGACCAAGAGGCATGGGGTGATACGTTGGTTTTGGTCCATAAACAAACTACAGACAAATCAGCGGTCTCTAATTCCGATAAATATCTAAAAAGTAGTAATCTATTGACCTTGATGGCGGAATCCCTCAGGACCGAATCCTTGTTTGACTACTAAATTGCATCCGGTGGGTTACGGTAACGTTAAAGTTTTTTGCCCAAAATATTTACCGGCGACGTTAGCTTCCCAAGGGTGTCGTCTACTTGCTGGAACGTGCATTAGCACGTTAGCGTTAAAGCTAATTTAACGTTAGATGTAGTTAACGTTTAATGTTAAAGATATATTAAATCTACCAATGAAAAGTAGCTAGTTAGTCCAGAAAATGTCAAACATTCGGAACAAACTTCTTTGAACTTAAGTTAAGTTGTAACGTAACTAGATAATTTGTAATAAGATAATCAGATGGGTGCATGGTTGAGGTGGAAAGTAGAAGGGATTTTTGCAGTGTTGTGTTCGACTTGGGCTTGCTGCGTATTGAATTAGGTCGCTCTTGTCAGTGTTTGGATCAGACTATTCACCGGAAGGGGATTAATCTAACCACAAGCTTGGAATAATGACTAGCAAACCGTATTATAGACAACATTAATTACACAGGTCAGGTAAGTTAGCGTACTACAGATAGCTTTGTAGTCCATAGACGTGCATGAAATGTTTTTTTCCAGTGTTAAAAACCATTAGAGAAATGGTAACCTTAATCGAATCCCATTGGTAGCAAATCCGAGACAGCCAAGTTAGGTAATTTAAAACAAAAAGCCTAATTTAAGAGGATTACTTTACGTTAAGTCTTGTGTTTGTCTAGTCTGGCATCTGTTTCAGGGTGGCAGATCAGGTGTGAAGAATTGTACCATGAGAAAAAGTATCGTAACAGATTCTTTAGTGATGAGTATGGCCACTAAAGTTGTGGTTTATGTTTTGCATCCCCTCTCCCAAGATTGCAATTGCAGCTAGCTTTTGCTATGTATTGTTGTATTTTGGAGATGTTTTGAGATGTTTCTTGTCTCACTTTTCAGATCTGTCTGTTGATGATGAACCTCATGACTTGGAACATTCACACAAGGGGACAGCAAGGAGAGTAATTCCTCTGGACTAAGTGAAGACCTCCCTCTTGAACAAGCGTGAAACATGCCCTTGCCATTTGGCTTAAAACTCAAAAGGACTAGAAGGTATACTGTTTCAAGCAAGAGCTGTCTTGTCACTCGGATTCAGCTGCTCAATGGAGAGTTTGTTGAGTTTACACTTTCAGTGGAGAGCACTGGGCAGGAATGTTTGGAGGCAGTTGCTCAGAGACTTGAGTTAAGAGAGGTATGTATGTGTTTTCACGCAGTACAGTTGCTGATTGTTCTCTCTTATAGACTTTTTATAGACACTCACCACCTCAGCAAGAAAGTGTTTTTGTTAAGGTTGTTTTCTGGTCACATTCTTACTTGGAACTGGCAAGCAGGACCACAGAGATAACCAGTTTGTCATTGTTTACTCATATAATATAATCTCTCGTAATATTTGTCTTGCTTATGGCATGACTTAGGAATGTGTCAATTACATACTCTACATTTATATGTAAATACATGTATGTAACCAACTCACCGCACAGATCAGCAAACATGTATGTTTTCATAATTTTCCTTCAAACCAGCTCCCACATAGCATGGAAAGGTAGTTCTGAGTCAGGATTGAATCATATGCTGAGCCTCATGTCTTCATTTGGTCACTTTGGTCACACAGTGACACCACCTGTTAATCATGAACTGAAAGAGGTGTAAGCCTGAATGCTGTCATACCCAGTTGCACCTCAAATCAACAGTAGAGACTGCTGAATGTGCAGGTGATCTGGCATAGTAACTTGCACTATGTGACAGTGTCTGTTATTTTGCTGCATAATGTAGCAAGGCTTTATTTGTTATCTGTAGCAGTGCTAGTGCTAGTGCTAGTGAAAGGCCTCCACCCTCATTAAGAGTTTTTCTAGTATGCAGCAAGTAATGCCATATTGTTTGTTTTTGGTGTCACCAGGGTTGTTTGTGCAATCATGTGGTGCTCTCGGACGTCAGTCTTAAATGTTATGCAGGTTCTGTCACTGTAATTGATGTGGGGAATTTTTATTAACATTAGTACTGATATTTGTTTTCAGTGATCAGACAACCAAAGGTCACTGTCACACAACCACTGCTAATTGCATGATTGTGCTACATGGGTTAGTAGGTCCTGTGTTTGAAAGTGTATGTTAATTCAGCTTCAGCCTGATGTTGGTAAAATGTAATGAGGGCCACAATTTAATTTACGTTATGTTGTTTTTTTTCTCTGTTCCAGGTCATTATTATTTCACATTATTATTTAAAGAAACATTTGAGGAATGTTTACAAACTGTTTTATCATAGTTGCTAACCTATGCTATCTCGTGTAAAATAGTTATGTCGACAAATACATTTCTAGTTATGGTTTGAGACTACCTGAAAATCATGATAGGTCTCTCAGCTGAATTGTCCTTTGTAAACAGCAAGCCTACAGGGGTTACTTTTCTTACCAGTGTTCATTGTTAGATGTTGAGACAGTCACAAGACTGAACAGGGAGTGCCAACAGCCTATAAATCTAGAGAAGTTTGCAATGGTTGAATTTTCAGCTCTACTTATGTTTTGAATATTATGTAGATGATTAGGAGAAGACCTGCAGATTTGTGCACTTAATATAAGTGACTAAACAGGAGGCGTGTGTGATATTGATCTCAAGCAGTCACATAATATTGTTCTAAAGTTTAATATGTAATACAAGTTTTGGTAAGTATGCATTTCTTCTAGTTTACTACAGATAGTTGAACCTAAATTGGTGTGCCAGATATAAAAGTTGCCCTAGAAAATATAATGTTTGTGCTCGCTTTCTTTGCTTGTTAGATAACATACTTCAGCCTGTGGTACTTCAACAAGCAGAACCAGCAGAGATGGATTGACTTGGAGAAGCCGCTGAAAAAGCAGCTGGACAAGTATGGGCTGGAGCCCACCGTTTACTTCGGAGTCGTGTTTTACATACCCAGTGTCACCCAACTGCAACAGGAGATAACAAGGTGAAGATCCATCAGTGTCACAAGGTGTCTTGTCTAAGCCCCTAACCTTATTAGCTTAGTGGCAATTTATCTCCAATAATAGCAGTTAAAACTAGGGCTGCACAATTAATCAAAATATTATCAAAATTGCAATATGACCAAGTGTAATATCCAAATTGCAGAAGCTGCAATATTTTGATAAAGGTAAAATGTGTCACAAAACAACATTGTAATGAAGTACTGTAGTGCTGCAGGGATGCCCTGGCCTACAAATCTTCTCAGATGTAAGAAAACATGTTTGTTTGGTACAGACCCCAACAAATGTCACATCATCATGATTTTAAATTTTTTTAGTGAAAATGAAAATTGTGATGTAAAAATTATCATTCCCACTAATCGGAAATCATATCGTAATATCTGTCAAAAATAATCGCTATATGATTTTTTTAAAAACCATATCGTGCAGCCCTAGTTAAAACGTTATACATGTTAGATATGAATGAAATAAGTGCCAAGCAAAGTTTAGAGCAACCACATCAAGTGTTTTTTTGTTTTTGTTTCTGTAAATAAGCTTTGGCCAGGCTAAGGTGGCCTACTGGGCAAGAGGTTGATGAAGCAGCTTAGATGCACAGTTGTATCCCCTGAACCAGATGCCAGTTGATAGTGATGTCTTCTTAACTCTCCCCATCCACATCTTTTAATACTTAGATCCAAGCAGAGAGGTATCAAGTATTAATCGTTTAAATATGTCGTAATTTATTTTAATACTGCTGTATTTGAGAAGTTTTGCTCTGTAATGACTTTCAGCTGTTTCTGCAAACCTGAACGAAGTTGTAATATTTGGTTGTTGGCTGCTTGTCTATCCACTCTTAAGTAACCCTCTCTTTCTCCACAGATATCAGTATTACCTACAGCTGAAGAAAGATGTTTTGGAGGGCAGGATCTCATGCTCGCTTGAACAAGCTATTCGTTTGGCTAGCCTGGCAGTGCAAGGTAATATGAATGTATAATACTAGCCGTCTAACAGAAACTTCAGTTTGACAAGCCTGGTTTTTCTTGGCTTAAATCATTCTGCGATGACTACAGCAACTTTAAGTCCCAGACAAAGTAATTACTGCTGCAAATACACAGCAATTGTCCATATATCATGATATCAGGCAACACCTGCAGAAACACTAAACTCCCCCTCACATCTACAAACATTATACTAGAATTATTTTCAATGATTTCTGGATAGGAGGCTTGTGCCAGTGCCAAACTCTGCTAGTTTGTTAGAGTTAGGGTGTTAGTAAACTGCAGTAAGCCAATTGATTCTCAAACAGTTACCTTTCAATCTCCATCAGAGCAGGATAAAAAATATTTTTGCATCCAAAATGTAGTTTCTTCTTAAACCATAGCTAGAAAAAAGGGACTATAGGTTGCAGGTTGCAATTTTATAAATTATTGTTGTGGGACACCCCCCCCCCCCATTTTTTTTTTTTTTTTTTTTTTTACACCTGGTGTCATGTTTTTTAGTGTCTGCTGCTCACAGTTTGTCTGAAATCTCTGTCCAACCACTTACCCAAGGGTTTATTGGAACATTTTCATGATTCTTGTAATATACAGCACTTAACAAGCACCATTAAACCTAAACCAGCATTCAATTTGCCAGGGGTGGGGGTGTGTGTGTGTGTGTCTGTGTCTGTGTTTGTGTGTGTGAATGTGAATGTGAACTCCCCTTGCATGAGCTTTAGTCCTGACACGTCCTCCAACTTTTGCCCAGCCAGAAGAATCTCAAACACTGCTGGCAAAGTTATATCAGGCACTGCAACTTACTGGCCTGGGTGTTAGCATAGCAGAGCTGCTGAGATCACTTACTGTTGCAGCCATGTTCAAATGACTGACCAGCATATAATATGTGCCCTGAAGAAAGGCCCTAAGAAACTTTTTGTAAATTCTGTTAAGATTTAGTCACTGCTTAAGTTGTCATGTAGACTTTGCATTTGTGCTCTAAATAAAGTTGGCTAGTTCCTGTTTTGTGTTCTTGGCTAGAACATTTTGGAGTGAAGGGCAGTTGTAGCTTTTGAGCAGTGCTGATGCCTGGGATACCCGACATTGTTGTGAATGTTGCCAGCAGGCAGGCTGAAGCTGGTAACAGTTTTGGACCTCTGCGTTGTCAGACGCTGAAGCAATTCCCTTTCATAACAAACGGGCCCCTCCTCTCCTAAAATTAGGTTTTCTTGTCATCATACACTGCAGCTTTCCAAAAGGCATTACACCATTCTGCAATTCTTGAATGTCTATTTTGCCTTGTACTAAATGCAGAAATGGACATGTAATAGGGTTCAGAGAGCAATTCAGAGAGGAGTGTCATGCGGAGTATGCCTTGCTGTATTTACTCATTTAGCATTTCACTTTTTGTCCACAGCTGACTTTGGAGACTTCAATCGATATGATTCCCAGGAGTTCCTCCAGAAGTTTGTGCTGTTCCCTATTGTAAGCATTTAATTTTTTATGGTCAACGTGAAATGAAAAATGTCACAGCTGTCCTGTGCTCATTTGTGTTTGACACCAGCATTGTATTAATCCTGACTCTGTCTTTGCAGGACTGGATCCAGGATGAGCGAGTGCTGGACGAGGCCACTCAGAAAGTGGCTCTTCTTTATCAGTCCTTCAGGTGAGCAGGTGTTCAAAGCAGCAGCCTGCCTGTTGTGTGTGTGTGTGTGTGTGTGTAAATCAACAGAAAAACAGCTCTTTTCAACTTGTTATCTCTGTAACAAATTGGATTGCACATACCGTAAGTGTATGCATTGCTTTGCTTGTTTGTGTCTTGGTGTTTTATGTAGGCTCATTGAGTTTTGACGGTTGTTTCTTCATGTTTTTGTTGCCATTTTTGTCTTTTTCAGGGGTTTATCAGCCCCAGAGGCAGAGATGTTGTACATGCAGGAGCTGGAGAAAATGGAAGGCTATGGCCAGGAAAGCTATCAAGCCAAGGTAAATTTTACAAGGTCCTGGCTGCAATCCTCAACAGCCCAAATCTCGACAGGCATGATGTTGGCTTACTAGAATCTGAAGACAAAGGGTGTAGGGTACGCACATCCAAAAATCTTTTATAGGTGCTGGATCAAATAACAAACTGAAGGGAAGAATCAAACAGAAGATCCGCACACTGTATTAGTAGCTCCCATCAATGTTTTTTGAGCAACATTTCGATCTAATAAACATTGATGGGAGCTATTAGTGCGGTGTGCGGATATTCTTCTTAATGGAATCTAAACTCGTAAGCTGCATATTATCGCTACTATTGCACAGCTTAATCAAAGAACTATTGGGTAAAAAAAATGGTCTGGATTGTTTCACCTAAGACACTGTTCTGACTGTCTTTATCCTCTCCTTTCATCTAAATAGGACAGTACAGGCACAGATGTTACCCTGGGATCCTGCCTTGATGGCATCTTTGTCAAGCATAAAAATGGCAGACCACTTCTTTTATTTAGGTAAGTCTAGAAACAAATTGGAAAATGTTTGTTGGACTATTACAGCAATGCCTAAAAGTCCTGAAATATGATCTACTTCTACATATGAAGCACTGAATAAAATCCTTGTCTGGTAACTTGTGACTCTGAGCAGCAATTATATTGAATCAGATGATTCTGTTAGTATAGACTGAGTCTTTGGCACAGCTCACAGCTATTCTTAGGTGAGGTTGTGTCCTGTAATGTCCCTTAATGCTCTGTAGACCTGAATGTGGCCCAAGAAGAAATGAGTCAGATAGACTGTGTTAGCTGATAAGAATTGTGGAGCATTATCTGTCAGTCAAGTGAGCTGGGTGAACTGTATCTATCTACATACCATTATGAGTACTAGATGCCTTTTGATTGACTCCCACATGTGTATGATTTTTATTATGCATTGTTAAAGCATTGCCCCAGTCTCTATAAAAATCCTATGAGGTTTTGTGACCACCGTGACATCATGTGTTTTTTTTTTTTTTCTTCCCCTCTTTCTCTTTGCCACTGTGCTTAAATTGGCTGTGTAGGTGGAATGAAATTAACAACATGACTCACAACAGGTCCTTCTTTGCCCTGGAGCTAGCCAACAGAGAGGAGAGTGTTCAGTTCCAGACCGTAAGTCTCCGCTGCCATTGCACCCGCTCTTCTCTACCCATCCCCTGGGACATTGCAGTCTATTACTGGATTTAGCAAAATTTCAAATTGCCTTTGCCATGGAGCTTACCATCAGCTAGTCTTAACACTGCACCTATGTTTGTGTGGGTGGGGCTGTAACTGGAGTTGTTTGGGTATGTTACGTATGTGTGGGGCATAAAGTCACATACCATTAACTGAAACTCAATGTAGAAGTACTTGAGGACATGCACAGGAATGGCTTTGCTTCGAGATAACTGAGTAAACACCACCTCCGTACTAATTGTCGCACCATCCAATGATTTTTTTCCTTCTCTTTTGTGTAGGAAGACATGGAAACCTCCAAATATGTGTGCCGGATGTGTCTGGCCAGACTCAAGTTTTATAAGATTAACAAAAGTAGCCTGTAAGTGTTTTTTTGTTGTTGTTGTTGTTGTTTGTTTTGTTTTTTTCACGTCTAGCCTAGTTCCTGTCTCTTTGTTCTTTGTCGTCTCGTGCATGTGTCTCCTCTTTGGTGTAGCCTCACTTCTACCCTCCTCCTCTCTCTTCAGAGAGGAGTGTGACCCCCTGCCTTCTGAGGGCTCCCAGAAGTCCCTTCTCACTCTATCCTTTCCTCGCTTTCCAATGCTCTCTCGTCCCTCTCTGCCTTCTAATAAGGGGTGAGCAACACAGTCAGCCACCACCTACAGAATGCGTATCAAGCAGGTGCCAACCCCATCCCTTCCTGACTGCCTAGCCAACAAAGCCACAGCAAACAGGCTTTCTATGTCTGAAATGGGCCTTGGATTGTGAAGCATGTAGTGATTTTTCATCTAAGTAAAAGGAATTTATATAGTTGGTTTAATTTTTTTATTGTGGTGTATGTGATTGGACCAGAGAAAGAATAGCCTCTGTTTTGATGCTAATGGTAATCAAAATCAATGAAATGAAAGCATTTTAAAATCCACAGGGATCTTTATTCTCAGCACTATTTGTACAATTAAGATGAACAGACCTCCGTTTTTCCATTTTTGACTTTAAGGTTATTTTAAATCTTTGAATTACAATCATTTCAGTATCTGTTATGGTCCCGTAATTAATTTGGTATTTGTGTTTAATCTTGGTCCTAGTTGGCCTGTCGCTGGGGCTGGATATCAAACCTCAGCACTAGTTAAGTTTTATTATTATTTTATTTAGGCCAAGTTCTTGTTCGACTTCATGTGTTAAGACAACATTTAACACAAAGACATTTAGCATGTTTTGTTAAATGCAAGTCATTCAAAATTAAACAACGTTATCGTGGAAATTCTGCAAATCAAACTCAAAAGAGAGAAAGTGGCCTTTCTGGGTTTTATTCACACTTGCAAGTGGGCATGATACCAAGGGACAACACAAAGCATCAATTTTTATATACTCAGAAGTCAGATACGCCCCTACATAGGAACAATCTCATTGGTAATGACAAATCGCATCACTAAAAGAAAAACATATTACATAGCGTTTCAAGGAAGCGCTTTAGTTACATTTCTGAGAAGTCATGTTTGCTGAAACACAACAGTTTTTTTTTTAGCTTACACCTTTTCACAATGTCAGGATGCTGACTGTGTCAGAGCACGTTGTGTCAGAGCAGGATCTGTATTTTTCCTCTACAGAGGATGTTTAAGTTTGAACTTGACATGGTCTGCACCTTGCTGTGTGTGTGTTCTCAATGTTAAATGTCAAAAGGACAAAGTAAAGTATTGGAAAAAGTATTATAAGTAGTAGTGCCATTGGGTTTTCATCTTTTATAACCGACATTTATTTTCCCACCAGCCAAACCCAGCCCACAGTTGTCAACCCAGTCAGACGGAGATCCTCTACTAGAATATCTCTGGTAATGTCCATTCTCACTCAAAAGCCATTTCTGGCTTGCATTGCATCACATGATGTATATTAAAATCATTATCTAGCGGTGTGTGACCACACAGTTATATTTAATTCTTTGCTCTTGGACAGTATTCCGATCATGTGAGCCATTACTGAATTCCTCTCTCGTTGATTCACAGCCAAAGCCTCAGGCCTACATGATGCCCCCTCCGCAAATGCACTACAATGGCCATTTCACAGAGCCTTACACATCATCACAAGGTAACTATTGTATAGAGAGTGGCTTGTGACTAGGAACCTGAAAATGAGTGCAAAACACTTTTAAGTTATTACATGATGCCAATAATTTTTTTGTGATTGCCTGCACTGTCTTCAGCTAGATTTTAATGTTGCTGTTTTGCTCTCTCACAGACAACCTGTACATGAACAGTCAGAACGGTTATTACTACCACTCCCAGACCAGCCTGGACTGCTCTCCTCTAGAATACAGCAGCGGAGGGCGTTTACGTAATGGCAGCGTGTACAGCGCCCACAGCACCAGCTCTCTAACCAATCCCCAGCACTACCTTCAGCCTTCACCCATGTCCTCCAACCCCTCTATCACTAGTGATATCACCAGGCCGGACTATGTCCCCTCGCATCGCCACAGTGCTCTCATCCCACCTTCCTACCGTGCCACTCCTGATTACGAGACAGTGATGCGTCAGAAGACCCGAGGAGCAGGAGGAGGGATGGTTTTGTCTCAAGAGCACCGGCAGAGCCACTCCATGAGGAACCTGAACATTGGAAACTCGTACGCCTACAGCAGACCAGACCCTCTAGTTTACAGCCAGCCAGAGATAAGAGGGGAGCATGGCGGAGCAGCCCAACACCACCACTATCCCTTCCATCTGGGCTCCAGCTTCCACAGCCCCTCTCCATACCCCTACCCTACAGAGAGAAGGCCCGTAGTGGGGGCGGTTAGTGTCCCGGAGCTCACTAATGTCCAGTTACAACAGGCACAGGAGTATCCAGCCCCAAACATCATGAGAACACATGTGTACCGACCACCTCCGCCCTACCCATACGCCCATCCTCGGCCTGCAAACAGCACACCTGACCTGTCGCGTCATCTGTACGTCAGCAGTAGCAACCCAGACCTGATCATCACGAGGCGTGTGCATCACTCAGTCCAGACTTTCCAGGAGGACAGCCTGCCTGTTGCCCACTCTTTACAAGAGGTGTCAGAGCCTCTTTTCAGCGGACCACCACACAGACACCCATACCATGCTCAGAAGCGTAACTCCATTGAGATTGCTGGATTAGCACATAGTCTCGAGGGGATGAGGATCAAAGAGCGGACTGTGTCTTCTTCAGCAGCTGAAACTGCCACGCCCCCTCCTGTCCTGCGTGGCGGTCGCTCTCAGGGCTCTCAGCTCAACGTGTTTTTGGAACGTACTAAGACAGAGGACAGGGGTGACATTAAGGAGGACGTACAGTATGGACACAAAAAGTCCCTTTCAGATGCCACCATGCTGGTTCACAGTAGTGGTGAAGAAGAAGAGTTTGAGGACGATAGCGGACGTCACACTCCACTTTCTCAGGATGCAGTAGCAGCAATTGTTCCTGACCAGCCGTCACAACCGCATCACAGCTTGACATCTCTCTCCTCTCTGACGCCTCAGCAACAGACTCCCATAGAGCCACCTCCCGCATATCCCATAGGCTCCTCTCTAGACCCCTCTATAACCAGCTCCTTGACGTACAAGGTTCACCCCCTGATCCAGGAGAGTGTGCCTCTGTACCTGCTGTCAGATTTACGACAGTCCAGGATTATGCCGTCGGTCTCTGAGGGAGACCTGAGTGGCCAGACCAAGCAGAAGACTAAAAAAGACTTCAAGAAGAGGCCTGTGTCTGATGTGCCTCCTGGGAAGAAAACAGTAGAGGGTTTGCCCCCTCCGGTGAGTCCTGTTCCCAATCTCCTCCTAAGCTTAGAGCCATCCTATTAATGTCTTCTTTTTTTTTTAACTCAACCTACATCAGCTAATAAATCCATGTAGTTGTTTACATTATTAGCATTGTGCAGTAGTTAATAAACATTTTGAAAGTAAGAAACACAACATTCAATCACACTCCAGCTTTATATTGCTCTGTTCCAAAAAGCAAAAAACTTCTCCCAGTGTCTTGTTCAGTTTTCTAAAATGTTTGTTGTTTTTTTCTCAGTAACACATGTCTATGCCTCATATCAAGATCACATGAGTATATAAAGTGTTAAGAGCTAGTTTCAGTGGCCAGCTTTGAATAATGCAAACAGTCTCACTTTGACACATATTGAAAGAATGTAGTTGGAGTACCTTGAAAAACCGGACAGGTGACATTCTCCCAGAAAGCACCCAGTAAGGCTACGCCGTCCCTCCCCTCTTGTATAGCTACTCCCTCTCTGTGAGGATCGCACACAATCATCTTCACTTTTTCCCCGTCTCTACACTGTTGTCATACCAGGGCATGAAGAAAGGAGCTAGGACAGAGGTGAAGAAGATGGGCCCTCTGAAGGTGGCCCATCTCAATGGTCTGTCAGTGTCCAGGCAGCCAATGCACGACGAGGTCAAGGATGAGCCTGAAAGAGCCTCAAATGACGAGAGGGTAGGACACCTCAGAGTTTATGATTTTGTCACTGATTTGCTCCTTGAAAAATTGGTTTGTAAAGAAAAACAAATGTAATGTTTTGTATAGGCAATGGAAAATTATGAGATGTGTTACATGTTGCTTGTGTATTATTAAAGCTAGTGTAGGTAATGTATTTCAGAAGCATTTTTGTTACATTTGTTGAAATTCTCTTTACATCCAGACAGCAATCAATAAATCAAATGCTCTGGGATATTTTAAAAAGAATCCGGTATCTGTGGCTGTCGCAGGTCTGTTATAAGGCCAGCCAATCATTTCATTTGGGCTGGCGTACCTGCCTACCTGCCTGTCTACCTACCTACGTGCACACCTGCACACACACTGCCTGTGCACTCAGTGCACATGAAAATGTGTTTTGGGCTAGTGGCTTTGGAGGGAGGCCTGAAGGGAGGAGGTTTTTTTTCGTTGGATACTTTCAAATTCTAGCTAGTCTCTTGCTAGTTTCTCAAAGGTTACTTACCCTAGCTTTAATGACTTGTCATTTAGAAAAAAGCTCATTACCAGGAGCCGCTGGTTGTGTTGGTATTAGTAACTTCCCGGTAGCTGAGGTCTCGTTATGACCTATGCGTTAACACACAGCTGAACTGGTCAGCCTTGTTAATGTTGATGCTTGTTGCTTTGACAGTGAAGGTAAATTCCAGACATTTTAAACATCATTTAGCTCTCCAGCTAATTAAGTTGTTACTATTAATAGGATGTCATCTGTGAGCATACAGTAGATTCTCAGATGTCTCATACATGTAAGAATTGTCAACCAAAGGTTATTACAGTCCATATTACAAACTCGTAGTTCATTGAGTATTCACTTCTACACATGGCTATCTCCTTTTGTCATCCATCTATTCATCATGCACAAAATTCCCCTACTGCAATTTTGTCAAAAGTTGTTTTGACAGTTTCCAAAATAATTAAGCAAGAGTGGTGCTACATATTTTCACTTTTTTTTAAGTTAGCAGGTCAATTTTCACCCACATTTTATGTCGTCATGCATAGAAAATTTGGTGTATCCTGCTGCATCACCATTCACCACCATTTACAGTAAACTATGGCAAGCACAACTCAGAATATTTCTATAGTAATAGAAAGTAAAACTAGAGTAATAGAAAGTAAAGACTCCCTCATGAGAATCTGTTTTTTAAAAGTGCTTTTGTGCTGCAAATGTATCTTATAGTCCACTTTTCAGTGGGATTTTTATATCTGATTTATTTTTTTATTTCATCTGATTTGGATGTTAAAATTAGCTGTTTGTTACCAATCAAAATATTCTCATTCATTTGTTTGTGTCAAGCAAAGTATCATGGCTGATTTAATTCTGACCAAAGATCTGGAACTGATACTGTACATCTCACCACATCATTTATAATTTATAAAAATTAAACTGATTGGCCTAAGAAAGTCAAAATGAGGTAAACTTTGAGTCAGGACTGCATTATCCATGGCAGTGATGTATTTACTGTGTCCTTGTTTGTGTGTGTTAGTGTAAAGTGCTGGAGCAGCATATGGAGAGGGGAGAGCTGTTAAAAGAGTACGAGAGTATCCCAAAGCGTCGTCCATCAGGGGAATGCACCATCGCCCAGCTGCCAGAGAGCGGAGACAAAAACCGCTTCCAAGACGTCCTGCCTTATGATGACACCCGAGTGGAGCTGGTTCCCACTAAAGAGAACAACACAGGATACATCAATGCATCACATATTAGAGTAAGTTGTGCAGAGATGTATCATAACACTTAAATTTGCTTCCATGATCACACCACAGACTGGAGTGTCACCTTATGCCACAAATGTTGTTACAGCCTACTGAATACACTAATGGAAATCCCTACAATACTGCTGTTATACTCCCATACGGACATATACAGTGTCAGTGGCACTCTATAGAGTTCCCTTAGTGTTAAACTAGGTGTGTTGGTATGTGTTATGAACATATACTGTAGTATTCCTATAGACGTAGTGTGTTTACAGTGACTTACTTATTTTTTGGGATTTTTACCTCAAGGAAAATGTTGTATATACACTTGTACAGTTGTTTCTCAACTGTCTTCTTAATTTGAGATCAAGTCTGGTTTAGTTAGTTTGGATGAAACAGCTATTCATATCTGGCTGCTTCTTGACCACTTCAGAAAAACATTATATTAACAAAACTATTTTTGAGTTAGCACAGAGTTTGACATGCAACAAAATACTGCCAGTGCATGATATGACATTTCTAAACAATGGAAGCAATTGGAAATAAGAATGGCCTGCTACAAATTCAGTACTTTTAAAGGGTTACTCCAGTGATTTTAGTATTGCACTATCATAAAGATGGCAGACAGATTAAAACAAAAATAGAAATAGTTCCAAGTTAATGTTGTGCATTATGGAAAGTAGTGTCTTTTGTTAACACTACTCAACTCTCCCTGCCTAGTAAATGACTGTTACAAACCCTTAGTTTGATAGGCAGGTTTTCTGTATATGTATATGTCCGTGTATATATATGTCTCCAAACACAATCTTGATGACATCACTTGGATTATTTTCTCAGACTTGACAAAGCTCCTCAGAAGATAGTATACAACTGTTTACACAGGCAGAGTGCTACTTCTTATTAGGGCTGGGCGATATATCAAATATATTTGAATATTAATTAATGTGCGATATAGTAGAAGGCAGCATGATAAGTTTTCAGTGTTTTCGCTGGTCGCCCCTGAGGAGTAGTTACGTTAATTTATACAACCATAAAATGTGTAGATAAACTCAGGTTGCAGTATAATATTTACTGAAAGGCTGTGTGTTGTGTTTGCTAGCACAGAATAAAAAATAAAAAGACCCTGTTTATGTAGCGTTACTACAGCGTCTTCTGCTCTTCCGGCAGTTGGTCCAGACTGTGAACAGCTAACTAGATAGTTAGCAATTTGCTGCAACCTGAGTTTATCTACACACTTTATGGCTGACTAAAGTAACGTAAGGGATAGGCTCACTTTTACAACAACACCGCCGGTTAACATACCCACATGGCTACCTTCCTTAAAGGGGAAGGCTCGGCCGGTAGCACGCAGGTGCAGTTAGACTGTGGGTGTGCAGTAAAATGGTCCCTGTCAGTGTTTTACTATTATATATGATGCTTTTAGAACAATTTTACTGCCGCATTAATGTGTGTTGCATTTATTGCTGTAGTTGTTTAAGGTTAAGCTAATTTTAACTACTTTATATACTGTTGGGTAGCTTAATCTATAGCAATTCATCATATTCTATAAAATCATCATATGTTTGCACTATTGGAGAATTTAAAGTATGTTAGAGAAAATGTGTATATCGAAATATATATGGTATATCGTGGCATAGCCTAAAAATATCGAGATATAATTTATAAGCCATCTCGCCCAGCCCTACTCCTTATGACGAGTAAACTGACACTGACATACAAAATTGGTGGAGTTCCCCTTTTAAGAGATGATTTTTCTGCTGCTCTAGCTCTGTTTTAGAAGAATTACTGATGAATCCTATGAGTGATGACTTTAAAAATACTCTACCTGTCTTATTAGATAACAGTAGGTGGACAGGAGTGGAGCTATATTGGCACACAGGGTCCCCTGACAAACACGTGTCAGGACTTCTGGCAGATGGTGTGGGAACAGGGTGTCTCCATCATTGCCATGGTCACTGCTGAAGAGGTGCGTTGATTTCATAGTTACAGCGCCACATGTTTTATTCCTCATCACTACCCGGATTGACCTTTTTGTACGTCATCTGCTTCCTCAAGGAGAGTGGCCGAGAAAAGAGCTTCCGGTATTGGCCCCGACTTGGCTCACGACACAACACAGTGACGTACGGTCGCTTCAAGATCACAACGCGGTTCCGCACAGAGTCCGGCTGCTACGCCACCACGGGGCTAAAGATCAAACACCTCCTGACGGGCCAAGAGAGGACTGTCTGGCACCTGCAGTACACAGACTGGCCTGACCACAGCTGTCCTGAGGACTTCAAAGGCTTCCTCAGTGAGTGGGATTAGTATCAGTTTTCCCTTTTATGGTCATCATGCTTTTATGATCATATATCTACCTAGAAGACTGAAAATATGACTGTTGTGTTTGCATTGATAGCAACATTAATTCCACCTGGTGCCATGATACTAGATAGGTTTCGAAGGAAATAAAGTAAATAAAGACAGTTAGTGTAGATGATGTCCTAGAAGTCTTGAAAAGAAAATTTAAGTTTTCAAAACTGCTGTATTAATTTATTGTGTACCTTATTAAATCGTAAGTGTTCTCATCTTTTTCTAGCCTACCTGGAGGAGATCCAGTCTGTGAGAAGACACACAAACAGCATCAGTGACCCAAAGAACACCAACCAACCAGTTTTGGTCCACTGCAGTGCTGGAGTAGGACGGACTGGAGTGGTCATCCTGTCGGAGATCATGATAGCCTGTTTAGAGCACAATGAGGTAAGTTCCCCACTTTCACCCAAGCAGAATAAGAAATAAAGCCCGAGTAGTGCAGCTTTTACCAAGTTATAACCACATCTGGTGTATATTTTCTTGATTGCGGTCTCATTCTCACTAAAAGTATGTCTGTTTCAGCCGCTGGATGTCCCAAAATTCCTGCTTAAACTGCGTGCACAGAGAATGATGATGGTTCAGACCTTGTCTCAGTACACTTTCATCTACAAGGTCCTAATCCAGTACCTCCGCAACTCCAGGCTCATATGAGCACAAGTGTCTGTCCGGCCCAACTTCATCCCCCAACATACAGTCATCACAGATGATTGTAGGATGGAGTTTGCTCCAGGTTTATGCCAAACTGCACTGTGAAGATGCAGCTGTGTAAACCTGTTCAATGTAGCAGTCATTATTTGGTGGTATTGAATCAGGAAAGGCTGAAGGAATGATGTGTGATGTACAAGAAAGAAGCAATACCACATGGAGCATCAAGACTTATGACCTGCCTCTAAACAGTATTATAAATATTATTTTTTACATACATTATTGCTTAATAAAGCCCAGCACTTTTACAGTACTTTGCTGTACATAATGAACCAATGTTAAGCTGCATTAAAAATCTCTTATATAGTGTATCAAAAACAGTTGTATTTTCAGTTGACTAAGGTCACTTTTTTGAATGAATATGTTTTGGATTGTCGTTTGGTAACTATTGGTTCTGATAATGGACTTTCCAATAGTAATGAAGACAGTGGATAAAGCTCTGAAATGATCAGATTGTCTCATATGGATGTTTGATTACGGAGCTCAGAGTTCAGATAGTTTAACTTTTATCGTGTGGGCTCGTGTGGTACAGATGGGTTTGTCCCTGCATTTAACTTAATAAGAATATATAAATTTCTATTTAACTGAATGATGCTAATGTATACCCCGTGATTGGGCTGTACTACTTGGTATGGGCAATCTTCATGTTAAAAAGCCGTGGTTACCAACCAAACATAAAGTAACTGCTAAAAACAAATGTATATTCTCTCTGTGCACAAATATGATTGTCCTTAGAAATAAGGGAGAGAGGTGATGGATTGGTCTTTGTAAAACACTGGATTGATCGAGAAGGTTTTTTTGGGTTGAGAGTAAAACCGGAAAATTAATTTTATACAAATTTTTCATCCTTTTTTTGATCATGAGAACTCGGAGTGCTGTATTTGAGCATTATATAAATCAATATTCTTCAAAATATTTTGTCAAAACAAAGTGCCTAAATATCTGTATTGTAAAGTTGAAAGGGCTGTGTATTTTTGCAGGAAGGAAGTTTTCTCATTCAGTGTCATTTATTACTTGTTTGATTGCAGTGAAGTTTATTAATGCCAATCGATACATTTAAAAAAACATCCCAGCATAAAGCACAAGGATTGCAAACAATAATAATTGTGATAATTCTTGAATTTGACTTAGATCCTTTAAGTTGTGATAGTTAGGCCTTAGTTTCATTAAATATGTAAAAAATTGGGAAAATAAGGGCACTTGACAGTATTTAAATGTCACTAACAGTGCTGTGCAGCGTGTCAGCCGTGGTGCTCAGAAAGTCTGAGGAACAGATCATCTCTAGTTAAGATATTCTGCCTGCTACGCTTGTTTTCACTCCAGTGAGAAATGTCCCTGTGCAGAGACACTTCTGCTGTTACACATGGCCTCCTGACTATTAAAGAATGCTTAGGCTACACATTTGCATAAAAGGAGCTGAACGCAGTACGTGTCCATTTTCTGCTGCAGCTATTTGTAGTATTTAGAGCTTAATTATGAAGTTCACCTGTACAGAAACAATGCTTGCAGGCATTGCAAAGTTTACATTAAGTGAAGTATCTTTTTAACAATGTTTATTTGAAATATTTTGCTGGTATTATCAATTCA
Source organism: Siniperca chuatsi (assembly GCF_020085105.1). Classification (NCBI taxonomy): domain Eukaryota; kingdom Metazoa; phylum Chordata; class Actinopteri; order Centrarchiformes; family Sinipercidae; genus Siniperca; species Siniperca chuatsi. Next base: position 17,992,628 of record NC_058056.1, read on the forward strand.
AGGCACCAACTTAATTTATAATGTGGCCGAAGTGATTGTTAGTCCCTTTATTTGTCTTACCCTGATGTTTTTGTTGAGAAGTTGTTGGTGTCAGACACTTGGGCAGTGATCTTAACTGGAGGAAAATACGTCTTAACTGATGTTGAGATGTATTTTAACTGGACATTTTTTAAAGGCCCATATGAATTTGCTTCAGATTTTGTGTTTTTGGTTTTAAGATACTGATTGAGTCTTAGTGTGGAGACTGAAAAGAGTGACTTTTGTGGCCACAAAGCAATTCTTTTGTCCATGTATAGGTGTGTTGTTCATAATGTACACAATGTAAAATTCTTTTATGAATATTGGTTATTGTATAAACTGTATCTATTGAACAAAAAATGGTATGTCATGGGGGGGCAGGGGGGGTAGAAAATCTTTTCAGCCAAGAATAAATATTTGGAAATAAATGTTCTTATTCTCTATTCAGTTCTAAATAACCTAATGTATTTCTATTCTATTACATCAGTCTATCATGCCACCTTGTGGTAGGAATTAGCCAGTGGCTCACCATCTCTGGTTGCACTATTTCTGTATCTGTTAATCACATCAATATAAGAGTTTACATTATGGGAAGAGATTTTTATTAAATAAATTCAGAGGTGAAAAGGGATCACAGTCATGATAGCCGGTACAGAATGTTCAAGGAAAGGAAGCGAGAACTGATGTGTTCCAGTCCAAAATGTAAAGCAAAATATGGATTTAAAAGGAGTGAGTCTCTTGTCCTTGAGAGGGAGGCAGAGGACACGCTTGAGGATCACACAGTGGAACCGCTGTGTTTTAGTCCGATCTTCTTACAGTGTCCTCAGCTTGTTCTCGAACAGGTAGCAGTAGTTTCAATCATCAGGGTGCATGCTGACACCTCTTGTCCACATTCGCCTTTAAGTTTTGCGGACATCATAGAACAGTTAAATTACATAAGCTTAAAAGGGAAAATGTTTGGGGTAAAGAACTCGTATTTTATGCTGAGGAAAACTTATTTAGTGTCTTTGCCCTTCTTTTCAGTGTTCAAGAACCTTGTCCAGAATGCAAGCAGTGTCTCAGTTCCATACTACAAACTAATTGCATACAGTATATATTAATCTTTATAGTATCCTGTTTTTTTTTGCAGTTAGTGTAAGTTAATTCTACATACTTCAACTGTGAAATTTTAATAGTAATTTCTGAGATGTTTTCCTGGAAATGTTTGGCTACCATCCACTATTAGTTTTAATGTTTTCCAGCTCCTCCATTTCCATTGTGCATTGCATTGTGGGAGAATATGGTCCATCAACAACACTTAAAAATCGAGGGTTTTTAGTACCCATTCCTGTACTTGTACTGTAAGTATATTTAATTTAGTCACTTTTGCAGTGTAAACACAATACGTACTCAAAACCTTAGAATTACTACGTAGAATGGATTTGGGACACAGTTGCAGTTTCATGTCCTAGTGCACATGTTAAATCATTTGTTTGTCATTGGTTTTCACACAAAAAAGTACTTTTAATGATGTTAGAGTAATCCTGGTGCACTGAAGCACACTGATGAAAATATTTTAAAAAGCAAAATGAAACACTAACAAAAGTAGAAATAAGAACATTATAAATCATCTACATGAGGAAGATTTTTCATTGCCATCAGATAAAACAGTTTTTTCTCCCTCATTAACAGAAAACAGAATTGAGTTACTGTGAAACGCCACATCTGGATCACTTTAAAAAATACCAACACAAGAGAACATCCATAGAAATTAATACTGGTATCGTCCTCGCTTTCCTCCATGCCCACCATGTCCTCCATAGCTTCCATGTCCACCATGTCCTCCTTGGTTCCATCCACCTCCACCACCACCTCTCCAACCTCCTCCTCCACCACCACCTCCTCCCCCTCTTCCTCTTCCACGGCCTCCCCAGTTTCCACCATCTTGTCTTTTTTGCCAGGGTGGCATCTCAGGAGGTGGGGCTTGTATCTCTGAGGGACGTCCTCCTCTGTCCGGGACTCTCCCCATCAGGATCTGTGGATAAGAGAGAAGACGGGAGAAATGCTTGTGTCGGAGGAAAACATGAGATTGAAGGCGTTTGTTGGTAAAGAGGAAAAGTTCTTCTATACCTTGTTGACGGCACAAGCCGTGTTCTCCCTGCTGGAGCCGCTGCTGGTCTTCACCACGTTGCAGATGTCTTCTCTGGCAGCCAGCAGCTCGGCCATGTCCACTGTGGACTGTGGCCTCAGAGAGTGTCTCTTAGGCTGGTAGGCCCTCGCCATGCTGTCCACCTTTACCTAACAAACCATAGGCACACATGATAAAATCAGCTTCTAATAAAAATACGGAAAAAGAAATTTGGATTGAAATGGAAATTTCAATTTTTCAATGTTTGGAATCCGATATTTGATTTTGCAATGAGCAGCTATATCTCCCCATAATTTTCACCAGTTTAGATTCCCCGGTCATGGAGAAAGAGGACAAAAAACAGTTTGATAAGTTATTATATGACCATGCCTTGGCTCTGTCTGACCACCCAAATGACTGAACTGTGACGTCCAGCCGTTTGATCAGCATCCTGCGCCGACACTCATACTCTGAAGACAGAACCATGTTTATGTTTTGCAACGTCTCCTGCAGAGATTTGAAAAAAAAAAAAGGCCCAAAAGAGTTCAATTCAAACACACTTTGTGATACAAATCACACCCAGCAACTAATATACAGATACTGTAGTTCATATGATGTGGTTTATTTCAGATGTTCATCTTACCCATTGTTCACTGCACAGAGATTTCTTAAGCGCTGGGTTTCCAATGGAGCCATTTGGAAGATCTTTGATTACTTCATCAACCTACAATAACACACAGGGTTTAATGCATTAGCACAATCCAAAGGACGGAAAAATATGCATACAGTATGCTTGCAATTAATATAAAGGGGTGACAAAACTTTTCCCCCGAAAGGCCAAAAATCATATGTAATAAGGATGCTTATTACAAATACATGCAATGAGCATGCAATGTACGTACTACACTGAATTCTACTGTAATTAAGATGCAAATGATATCTGCATTTATTCTATTACTTTTTTGATAAACATTTTATTACTACTGTCAAAATCAGGGCCAACAGCACAAAACAATGAAGCGGTCATATCTAAAATAGTGCAATGGAACACATGAACAGGTGCAATTCAATGTATGCCTACCAGTCAAGAATACTGGCCGTTTAATTGTCGATTTTGTTTAAGTAAAGAAAAGAATCAAAGGAAGGTCCCTGTAGTTTAACAACGCAGTGTAAAAGTTTCTGCCCCAAAAACAAATCCTTTTCAATAGAAGGTAGCGATCATTGCAGACAGGACACACAGGAACATAGCCAGTTAACAGCTTGTTAATGGTATTTATGGACCAAGGCCATTTAATGCCTTAAACATTGGTAGTAAAGTTTTCAACATGAAACTTAACAGGAAGGCAATGCAAAGGGGGCTAGCCATGGTTTTAAATATTTTTGCCATACTACAATGTTCAAACCAGTGTGTTCACAGCATGCACAACTACAACACACACTTTTTATTGGCCTCGAGAAACATAAAGCAAAAAGATTATTAGTGAGACTGTTTTTATCCTCTATTGTCACAACAAAGATTCTCACAGACTACTTTTGGTGGCCCTGATATAAATGTACTTAAACGGTATTAAATAGTCCGACCTTGTCTTGGACTTGAGAGAAAACTCTTGCTGCGTCCTGTCCTCTGGGTTCTGGTAGGTTCAGTGTTTCGCAGATTGCCAGGAGCTCCTGATACACCGGACTCTCTTCTTGTTGTTTATCAGAGGCTCGTCTGCTCCTCACAATCTGAGCTGCTTGGAGCTCAGAGCTTAAAAACACTTCATAAGAGACACAAAAATCATATTCTTAAGTTCCTTACTGACCACACAGAGAGCTTGTAGGACAATAATTAGAATAAGGAGCACAACTGATTACTTACAGACAAATTTGAGATGATCTTTTGTACTTCGCACATTGCCCTTGAGGATCCCTGAAACGACTACTTTATAAGGACAGTGCAGCTCCTTCAGCAAACCGCTCATCTCCACCTGAAGGCTGTCCATGTCGTCTAGAGACGAGGACAGAGAGAAAACAGGTTGAATGAGAGAAAAATAGACAGTTTTGAGCATCAGAATCAGGTGCGAATGGATGTGGCTCACCTGGTCCGGAAGTAATGCTCTCCTCCAGATCACACAGCGGCTTTAACCTGCATGCCAGCCACCTGCACAGGTCCACATACTCAGGAGAGGACAGGCCTCCCTCTGCGGCTCCGAGCAGCGCCTTCTCCTCCAGCAGAGGGCCGTCATAGCTAAGGACCGTCAACATCGTTGAGAGAGGAAATTAGCATCAAAACACCCTGCTGTGAGAGGTTTGTGTCAACTAGCTACTTTACCACTACCTTTTGCAGCTGCTATATTGTTCATAAACACACACACTGACAATATAACTGTGCAAAGCTAAACAAGTAGCCTGTCGCACCATGCTAACTGTAAATTAGCTTACCCAAGCTGCTCTAACGAGTCCAAAATGTCACACTCCATTGCTGAATCCGTGAGCTTTTTACATGCGTCTGTCTACTTAAAACATGACAACGTCACGGGTACAACAATATCAACATATACAGTTTTGTGCACGCATTCATTTCTGCGGCGCTATCATGCCTCCCTGCTTGTTCCGGTTACGTACGTGAGACGGAGTGAAACGTGCGACGTGCTATCTGTAGTTCCGCTGCAATGGTTCCGCACCAGTACTAAGTAAATAAGTAGATATAACACAACAGAAAACTACAATTTAAAAGTCAGAATTTTACCAAAATTTTAGCAATAAAATGTGTTTAAATTTCACAAGTCAAAGTAATCACCGTGAAGAAATGTGTGAGTTGCATGCTTTCAAAGTTGAAGGATTACACACTTAGTTATTGGTTGAGAAAATTCTCTAAAATCCTTGTCTTAAATGCATTTTGTTGTCGAATTTTCAGAGTTTCTGAAAAGTTGACATAAGCCTTATTTTGTGATCCCATCTCATGTTGAATGTAAAACATATTCAAAGTAACTAGTACAGTTATCAGGTAAATGTAGTGGAGTAAAAAATGCATTACTGCCCTGTCAAATGTAGTGGAGTAAAAGCATAAAGTCAGAGAAAATGGAAATACATAAAATAGTGCCTAAAATCATCTAAATTAAAATCAAGTACTTGAGTAAACTTAGTTACTTCTTCACAATTCAGTTGTTGTAAATGCTTGTTTCATTCAAGGTCCAATAACATTCACATAACATACTGTATCTGGGTCAAAAATCTGAGGATAATGACTAGTGTTGTTGTTATAGGATGCAAATGGCCTTTGGTTAAGCTAAGTAGTTGCTCTGTTGTAACTTACGCTAATATAAATCACTATCTTCTTAAACATAATCACAAGTATAATAGTGTCTTGTCACCTCCTTGAAGCCTTTGGAGTAGCGCTCCAACTAACGATTATTTTTATTATCAATCAATGTCGCTTTTTTTTTGATTAATCAAATGCCTGTCACAATTTCCTTGACCCCAAGGTGATGTCTTAAAATGTCTTGTTTTGTCCTACCAACAGTCCAAAACTCAAACATATGTAATTTACAATGACATAAAAAAAAAGAGTAACAGCAACAAATGGTTAAATTTAGCCATCCAGATTTTACACACATTAGTACTGGTATGTCTTAAAAATGCAGAAGTAGGATTCACTGGAGATTTCAGTCCTGATGGCTGAACTTCAAGTATTTACAAAAAAAGGTTGTTTAAACCTTCTCCTAATCACAGTAGACTTGAGCACATGCACTTTGTTTGTCTTCACAATACAACACTCGTTCGTGTTTTGGGTCTGCACACCTTCGAGCTCCAGTTTCCAATCTTGTTTTTACATGGATAAGGATTGATGAAAAGAAATACAATGAAACAAAAGATTAAAACTCACCATTTTATTATGATAATGTTATTTGATATGTCAAATTACAAGTGTATGATGTAACATAAAAACAGTTACAAACATATGTATGCATATTTACATTATATATTTATGAAAAGTAACAAGCTACATCTGTATAAAGAAAATACAACTATGACATGTTATTGGGACTATAAATTTTACATCATATACTTGGTATTCTCGAACCATGATAAGAAATACCTAGACGTGTAGAAACCAATAGAACCAGAACGAGAGATGTTAAATTATAAAATGGAAACTAGGATGGACGTGAGGCACTTTTTTGAGGTTGTCAGGATGTGAAAGCCGATGGCACTAAGAAACTTAAAGGAAAAAAAAGATGCACAGGAAAGAAATATGCACAAAGAGAGATTGAAAGAAAAAGAAAGAAAACAGGCAGTGTTTACAGAATAGTTAAGAGTAGTACCATTTATACTGCAAGTTTCAAAACACAAATGTCTTCCACTATTTAGAACTAATCACAAATGTTACATCAAGCGCTGTAAGATGAAAAAAAGCTTACATAGAGTATCATCAGTGCACCAAAGCATCGGAGAATTGAAACATAACCACTCAACTGCTGTGAAAAGTAACCTTTTTAAAACAATACACTGAAGAGAAACAGGTTTATATAGGTTTTTTTCTTTTTTAATCTACACAATGTCAAGAATGTACACTTGTATGCATTCCCAAAGATATGCACAATTTCCAAGATTGAAAGAGGATAAAAGACTAGCAGCAAAGTGGTTAAAACTGAAGTCTTATATAATGCAGGTCAAAAAAAAATATATATTAAAGCAGACAGACACATGTTGCATATATAATACAGTACATGACAGGAAGTTGCACTGTGCTGGTTAATGCAGAATGAGAAGTGTTATTTCAGCATTCTCTACACTTTGTATAAATGCACGTCCTACATTTTGCTTCTCAGCCAGCAAGTTTTAATCAGGTTCATCAAACCTTGGTTCAGTTTGCAATAAATGCAGGGCAATCCAATTACAATGGGAGAATATGACAACCAACCAAACATTTGGTTACACACCAACCCCGCACGCACACACCGCCAGCATGCACACGTGGGAGAAGTTTGCCTTCAGGGCTTTCTGGCAGAAAGGCTTTCTGCTGTTCTTTTTTCCCCTCAACCTAACCAAGTAGTGTTGGTGCCTAAACCTAACCAAGTAGTAAGGCTTTCTGGCAGAAAGGCTTTCTGGCAGAAAGCCCTGAGGGCAAACTTCTCCCATGTGCCCAGCGCGCTGGAAACTAACACGCATACAGTACACACACTCATGGGCACACAAGAACGCACGTATATAGCAACACTCGCGCACCCACACACATGCACAAGTGTCCACTTCATCACACAGAGCAATCAAACATTTAAAAACTCACCATCATGGTTATATGCTGTTGGAGAATTAGGGTTTAACAGTCGTTCATAGCTGATTTTCTCTGTCAACACAATAAAATTAGTGATTGTATCTAGCAGCTTTATATGTATGTATATATATATATTTATATATCAAACTTTTGAAACAAGTGGACTGCCACTACTGTACCATGTTAGCACTATCCTTCCTTCTACCGTACAAAACTAGAGAGAAACTCTATTAGAAGCTCAATAGTCATTTCCATCACAAAAGCCCTCTACTTTTCAATGTGAAATAATACTAAAAGGTGACCTATGTACATAATGCTGTCAATTGAAGCTACAGTATATGCTGACAGCAACGATAAATACAGCTCTATCTTTAAAATTTCAAAGACAAAAAAAGCTGGGATTATTATCTTGAACTTAAATATAGTGTCAAGTATTTACATGTGTTTGGAGTTTGGTACCAGGGGTTGGTCGTCTGCCTAAATAGCGTTAAAGTGTCCTGTCCCGTCACTGACTCAGTCTGCAGAGAGGTCAATGTGTTTCCCACATTAGAAAGTTTGCATAGAAAGTAAAGGGAGCGTTGGTCAGGGTGGAATTAGGAAAATGTTTCTTCAGTAATCCAGTCGTGTCGAGACCAAAGTGCCACTCGGCACAATGCCTTAGTTAGGGATAATTTCAGTTATTGCAGCCAGACGTCCAAACTGAACTGTTATTACTGTTGGGAGTTTGTTTTAATCTAAGTGTTGTTGTTCAGACTAGTTTGAGTCAACAATGGTTTTGGGAGCAAGACATGTTCAATTTAAAAATTATCTACTCTTTTGGGTGGGAAATGGGGTTCAAACATAGCTAGACTCTGGCGTACAGTCTGCCTAGTCCCCATTTCCCCAAAGGATCTTGAAGGAGTAGTTTGACATTTTGGGACATTACGCTTGTTTGCTTTCTTGTTGAGGGTTAGATGAGAAGATTGATACCACTCTTGTTTCTATCCATTAAATATGAAGGTAGAGCCAGCAGCTGGTTAGCTTAGCTTAGCATTAGGACTGGAAACAAGGGGAAACGGCTAGCCTGGCTCTGTCCAAAGGTTACAAAATCCACCTAACAGCACCGCTAAAGCTCACTACTTAACACGCTGTGGTTTTACTGGGGGTTATGTGTGGGACTATTTCTTGGCCATGCACTGTAACTATAGTTTTTGCATGGCAACCTCATGGTGATGACAGGACTCCAGGAAGTCACTGTGCCCATCCAAGAAATAGTCCCACACATAACCCCAAGTAAAACCAAAAATTGCCATTTTTACACTTTGGTTTTTATATGAATTAAACAAATGAGATATAACATGATAATTAGTGAACTTTTGAGGTGCTAGAAGGCAAAATTTGTTACATTTAGAGAGAGCCAAACTAGCAAACAAATTCTCGAAAAGAAAGCAAATAAGTGAATTTCTCAAAATGTCAAAGATGTTTCGGGAAACAGGTCAAAGTCAAAGCCTTAATCACATAGTCAGTGGTGACATTACAGGACATCAAATCAACAGTGCATATGAAGATCTATGCACACATACACATACATAAGATCTGTAAGTTTTGTAATAGCTAAGATACTCAGCATTCCAGAAACAATGCATTCATTCATTCAGGGCCTGTTAAATGAAGACACACGGAAGGAGTGGACTTTAACTTTTGAGGAACAACGAAATACTACATTTACACAGGATAAGAGGGGCAAATAAAACAAAAGAACTAATTCATGGGACAAACATTGAAATTTGGAGAGGGTGCTGCAACCAAAGCTTGGAGAGCAGTGCTTTCAGGAGGGTTTTCCCCCATGCCAAACAGGATGTTAAATTAGTCAAATGTATGTACAGAGTTCTCAGTAAAAGAACAGCCTAATTTAAGTGCCTCATCATTTAGCCAAGGAGCTGTAACCCCTTTACTCACCAAAACAAAACTTGCTGGTTGAGCAACATTTCAGCCTTTGTTTCAAAAATAATTATAAAATGAGCAGGAAAATAACAATGAAGAAACAAAAACACCAAACAATTTCACTACAGCAGTAAATAACTGGACTAAAACTGAAATTTACTGGAGTAAATGAAATTGTCATGTATTGGTTTCAATTTAAATGGTTCAAGAGGTTCTAATGCTATTTTCATGATGTGGAAAAAACTATTTTGGGGAAGCATGGTAAAGTCATTACCATTTTTTCCCTTCTAATCATGGAATTAATCCCTTTATTTTGGAATGCAATCAAATGGTCTAAATCACCTCGGGAAAGCAAGGTAATCATTTTAACATCTTCTAAATGAATGTCAAAAGCTATACCAAGCTGTACCTTCAAAAACAACTGTTACTTTTTGATTTCTTTCAACATTCGATGGAAAGGAAAACAAGGAATTGGCCATACATCCACCACAACGTAACATTTGAGAGACCGCAAAGTCTCTCAAATTTTAAAATTACTCTAAACATGGTGGTTAATGTACCACAAGAATTTGAAAGGGTTACCTTTACTCTTGGGGGGGAGGGTACCATTTCTAGTGCACTTTTCTCTGTCTAGTAATTACATTGTCAGCAAATGCTTAAGCCATGAAGGAAAGGCCACTGTTACCCAACTGCAAATTCACAAAAAAGCAAGAACATATCCCTTTTAGCATACTCAAACAGCAAGTATTTTTTCTGAACGCAGAATAGCTTTGTTTTCTTTTTTTGTCATTAAGTTGTCGCTCTCTGTACAAAAGACAATTTACCTTCATAAAGTTACACATTACTTGTAGTAGAGTTCAGACATTTGTGGCCTGGCTTTGTCAATGCATGAGTGTGAATGTGAGAGAGAGGTGTGTGTGCGTGTGTGTACAGGTGTGTTTAGTAACATCTCCAAGTCTATTAATCTTGATGCCTCCTCCTCCTCTTCTCCTCAGATTAAGCTCCTGAACTTAGCTTGATGCTCAGAGCCCCCACAAAGCATATGGTTTGTCCTCCACCGCTGCTTGTCGGCGACAAACACAAACTGAAATCTCCAAAAGCCCTCAGAGCTGGGGATCAACAACATATCACCCCGTCTGAGAGGGAATGAAAAAAGGATGCCGGCTTTTAATTTTCCGCTTTTATCCACTTCCTGTGTTAGCTAGCTGTGAGGGTGTCCCAGAGTCCGTCGTCAGGTCACCCCGCGGCCTTGTGCTTGCCCCCGCAGCAGCGGCAGGCCTCGCCACAGTGGTGGCAGGCGCGCAGAGGCAGGTAGCAGCACATGCAGGGCGCTATGAAGGAAAGCGCCACCAGGGCCAGCCAGCGCAGGCAGAACTGCTCGTCAGATGTGTCACATGAGCAGGGGTCTGAGAAGTCGCCCTCAGAGTCGGACATGCAGTGGTACAGCATGCTCTCGGCGCACAGCATGCAGCTGACTTTGTAGATGCACTGCTTGATCGGGTCGGGGGCGTCTTGGCACTGCCCCCGCCAGTTGTCTTCGTGGTTGAACATCTCCCGACAGTAGATGCAGCGTGAACGCTCGCCGTCCTCTCGCCGCCGTCGGCCCTTCTTGGACTTCAACAGGGGCGAGGGCTGAGTCTTGATGGCTGTGTCCTTGCCCAGACCTAGCCCCATACCTGTTCCAATGCCCATACCAGGGCCAGAGAGGGAGTCCCCACCCGGGCCATCGGGGAAGAGGTACTCGCACTTCTTACTGTCCAGTTTGTGGAAGGCGGTGGGGAAGTCCAGGTCATCGCGGTCTGCCTCCTGTTTCCACATGACAGGGTGGCGATAGTCCTCATAGCCGCGGATGAGCACATCTTTGCGTGGGTTGATGCGAACAATCTCCTCTTCGTCCATGTGAAAACTGACATGACGAGTCGACTTAAAGGAGACCTTCAAAAGAGCAGAAATTGAGAATTAGTTGGATTACTCAACAAGATTACAATACTTTGTAGTAATAACTAAAAATAAGAAATACCTCATTCATAGAATTTTAACTCGCAAGCTTCAATCTTGCACTGAAGATATAATTTGTTAGGAACTTTTAATTAAAATTTTGGAGATGTGATTGGTTGTGTGGAGAAGAGGCAGACCTGTGGAGGCAGGTAACGGCGGTTGCTGGAGGGGAACTCGTCGAAGGGCTGGGCGCGGACGTAGCAGCCCCTGAATGGCTCGGTGGAGACGACATTATTCAGCGGAGAGAAGGGCTCTTTCATTGGGGTACAAATAGAGGGAGGCTCATCACACACCTGGAGAAATACAGAGAAAATTCAAGTTAGTTTGTTGAAAACTCAAATACATCTTATGCTTTCCCTCAGAAGGACGCACATCAAAGAAACACAAGACATCTGTGTGCTGACATGATTCATCAATTAATTCGTTACTTAACTGACAAAAAAAAAATCATGAGCATAGATGAATACAGGGATTTTATGTGAGCAGTCAATGCATTTATAAACTATTTTAAGGTATCACTTCAGGCTCTCATAAGTTGTGATGTGCAATCATCAGTGTTTTATTTATTTTATATATATATATATATATATATATATATAATAAAAAAAATGCTAAACAATGAAAATAAGTATTAATTGAAGCCCTTAACATCTTTCACATTCTATGTTACCATTATACTGTCAAAAGCACTACTGGTCGATCAATTCAGTTTTCATGACCACAACTGTTTTGACTCAGGCTGTGTAGGCTGTGTGTGTTCCACTTGTAACCACCAGGGGGCATCCTGTGCCCACGCTTGGCCAAATGACTGCGCTGTGTGGTGATTACTCAAGGCCCTTCTGTTAAGAACTCAGAGTTCCCATCAGCCTTGCATGTGTTCCCACAAACATTTTAACTGATGCAAAATCTACAAACACAGGCCTAAAAAAAAAAAAAAAGGCACTTGAAACATGCGGGGGAAAAAGAGAGAAACTATGGAAACCGTGTGAGCATTCCTTCTACCTCACGCTGAACAATCTCATAATTACAAGAAGGAAGCTTACCGTTGACAACAATCAGAATGAGATGTCTATAAATAACATCTTGTGAATGCCACAGTCTACATCAAACACATTTTAAAATATAAAATACACATTTTATATATTTCTACACACCGACAGAAATAAAATAAATTGTTCCAATAGAAATAGTCTAAAACTTAAGTACTCACAGCAACAAAATCAGAAAAGTGATGGCTATTCATGATTCATGCGTGCAGAGGTGATGAGAGATGGGGGAGGATAGTCAGTTATTACATCAAGAGCTGTGTGATGATATTTCATTATTTCAGCACAACCATCTGTATACCCAAACATCACATATGCAAATTACGTGAAAATAAAACTGATAAACTGTCTGAAAATGATTCAAATAAACTGCAAAATAAATGTCTCCAAGGTTATATCTCTCTTCAAGTCCTACTCAGAAATACAGAAACATGGACACACGCCGAGGTATCTTCACACGTACAAGTTCGATCCAACCATATTCAAGCCTTGTACACACTGGCTAGCTGTCCCTCTTTTCCCACACACACCCCGACCTCATCAAGGCAGGGTTAGTCCTCCTCTCTTCTCCCACCCTCTCTCCCTCCCTCTCTCTGCTCTGCGTGTGGAGGAGGCTGCTGGCTCTGGTTAGTCAGTGCCGTGTGTAAAGTAGCCCACGCCAGTGCTTTAACGCACAGCGGAAATCTGGTTTGCTCCCAGCTGCTGCTACAGTAATTACTGTCCTGTGGTTGCTAAGAGATGCTTCCTTTGACTTCTTTTTTTCCCCTCTCTTTCTCTTCTTTTTTCCCCCTCTCTCTCCTCTGCTTGCCCCCCCCCAGTCTGCTAACACATGGTGTGTGTGTGTGTGTGACTTTGCTCCTTCTTTGCCTCCAAACATACCAAGTGGTCTAACGCACATCCAGAGCATCTGCAGGGGAATGTGAGGAATAGAAGACAGTAAAATGAGAGAAGAGAAAGAACAGAACAGGAAAAAATGACTTTCTGTTGTATTCATGTGTGTTGTGTGTGAGAGAGAGAGAGAGAGAGAGAGGGAGAAAGAGAGCGAGAGGCCAAAGAGTCTGCCGAGGGAATGTCATAAACCAGCTCCAGCTGGAGAAATGCAGCACAGAACTTAAAAAGCCAGATGACAGCTGTGTGTGTATGTGAGAGAGAAAGAAAGGAGCGAGGGGTGGGGGGCGAAATGGGAAACAGACTTGAGCTTCCTTTTAAAGCGCTTGCCTAAGCCCCACCATTCAAAGGCATGCGTGGGGGCCAATCTGGAGCTGAGCTGACCCTAGAGATGTGGCTGGGTTTGGGAGGAGAGGAGGGGAAGGGAGACGAAGGATGGAGGTGGTGGGAGCCAGGGGCAACCTGGCTCCTCACAAACATCAAGGTTCCATGCACTTCCGCCCTCAAAGGCACAGGGGTTCAGGACAGGGAAGGCTGGGGTCGGCCCACATACTCAAACCTACAGAACATGCTGGAACTCTGCATTAGACAGAGAAAAAGAATGAAGAAAAGATGATGTGCATTTTCGGACGTTTGATCACAAACACTAAATGGTTTATGTCTGTTTATATGTGTTTCTCACACTCTAGAAATAGTACTCGGCTTAAATGAGGCAAATCACGAGTAGTACTCATCTCTGTGTCTTGTTAACTTAAAAACAAAGAAGTACAGCCAAGTTCAAGGCTACTCCCTATGTGTCCCTTAAACAAATGCTTTGACATTTTATTAGCTTTGTTGCAGGGAGTTAGATAAGAAGATCGAAGCCACTCTCATGTCTGTGGGCTCAATATGAAGCTACAGCCCGCAGCCAGTTAGCTTAGCTTAGCATAAAGACTGGAAACAGGGGGAAACAGCTAGCTAATTAATATGTTATATCTGGTTTGTTTAATATGTCCAAAAACCAAAGTGTAAAAGCGACAAGGTGTGGTTGCTTCACCCAGCCAAAAAATATTCCCACACCTAACCCCCCAAAAACCACAACGTGTCGTTTTTACGCTACTGTGTTTGTACTAATTAAATCAATGTGGTATAACGTGTTAATTAGCGAGCTTTAGAGGTGCCGGTAGGCAGATTTTGTTACCTTTGGACAGAGCCAGGCTAGCTGTTTCCCCCGTTTCTAATCTTTATGCTAAGCTAAGCTAACAGGCTGCAGGCTGTAGCTTTATAGTTAACATATGTTTTATGAGAGTGGTATCAATCTTCTCACCTAACTCTTGGCAATAAAGCTAATAAACACATTTCCAAAAATGTCAAACTATTCCTTTAAACCACTCTTCTTCCAGCCTCCAAGGTGCTTTATGGAGCACTATTGTAACACACCAAACCGGTCTGAAAGTCTCTGGTCTGTGAGTGAGGCTGTTAAAAGTCAACTGGCCAACAAAACCTTTTTGTACTAAACTGATAAGAGAAAACTTCCTGCCAGTGCTAAATTAGATGCGGATGTTTTCCTGTGGCATTCGAAAGAATTTGTACTAGCGGAAGGACTCTGGTGGTATGGCATAATTCCTGGCAGTGGGTCATCACAGCTGAGTAGGGTATTGTGCAACCAGGTTTTTTTTTTATATGGGTAAAATATGTTGCATGTGCATATAGTGTGTGTGTGTGTGTGTGTGTGTGTGTGTGTGTGTGTGTGTGTTTGTTTCTGAGTGAGAGGAAGAAAATGGAAAGCTTGTGAAGGGCAAGTGGGTGCTGAGCCTCAGTGGGCAGGATGTGGGTGGAGAAGACCATCTTGAACGCATGTATATTGACACACACACATGCATGGACAAGCCTGTTCACACAAAAGAAGTCCAACGCTTGTAGCAATGCAAGGCTATCATGAATTCCACTAAATTCTAAGAAGAATTCAAGAGCTTTTTTTTTTTTTCTTAAGAGATGTCTGAATCTAATCAAGGAACTAAACATGGCTTGATGATGACTTCCCATGCTGATGAGACACTGGTGTCTGCTTTCTCCACAAGGTCAAGGCTACTCAGGACAGATCTCCTTCTAAAGGGGCCCGTCAATAACACAAACTAAAGGCCTGAACTAGAATTATTTCTATACACCAGATATCTCCCGAGTCTGTATATAAAGCAACACCGCTAATATCACACCTTGTTGTGTGGTGGTATTTGCTAGTTCTCTGGCTGCAGCACTTGCCACTGGTTCACTTCTCCGCCTCTGTAGCCCAGGTCTCCAACCGCAACATTCGGATGCCAAATCACCATGGTGACACCTTTGGTGGCTCACTCACTGAACCTTGTGAACACCCCCTTCAACCCCCCCGCTGCCTAGCAACAGTGGTGCCATTGGATTTCCTCTATGTTCAGGCTGATTCCTTAAAGAGGAACTTCGTCACAGGTACGCAGCTCTCCCTCCTTCATTGCTCTTCTAGTCAACAACATACAGGATGTAAGATACTAGGCAGGTCAAAGGTGATGACTAGCAGCTGACAAGTCCAGTGAACTCACAGCTAAAAACGAACTCATAGAAGGTACAGTGTGATGTCAAAAAGAAGATCATAAATGACAGCTTATTGAACTGGTGGGACATTTTCAATAAACAGTCATAAAGGCCCTGCAATAAATACTTGTTGAGGCTACTATTTTAGTTATTTGTGTGTTGACTCAATTCTTGTACCTTTGCATACACCACAAACTACAGTGTAAAACAAATGACCAGAGTTGAATCAACACCTGTCTGACACAGTGTCAACAGTAATTAATAATGCACTTCACAAAGGTAGCACCTATTGCAGGACTGTTGTATGTATTAGATGGTTTCTGCATTTCTAAATATGCAATTTCGGAATCCATCGACTATCGTCTAACAACCATTTAGCCTCTGGGGCAAAGGCCAATGTTTCGGGGCTTCCGGTGTAGCCAGCGGATATCCGGATAACGGACAGGCCTAACGGATATCCGGGCCACGACTTCCTCTTCCGTGCGCCGGTCATTGTTTACAGTCTGATAAGCAATCTTGGATTCGGAACCCATCAGCTAACGTCTGACGACGATTTGAATGCAGATACATTTTTAAAAAAAGAAGCTAATATTAAGCTAATCTCTAGGGTTCCGAGATTGATAAAAAGCTAAATCGTCATCAGACGATAGCCGATGGGTTCTGAGACAGCATTTCGTCCAATGTGTTCCACCTCTTTTGCTCTCCACATAGACTGTTTACCTGCATACAACTAAAGCCCGCTCAAACGTGATTGGTCAATACTACTCCGACTACAAACGGACTACAAACGGAAACCAGAATACTTTAGATACCAAAATCTTGTCCCTTGCCTACTGCATTCATATGCAGATATCTGTTTATAGAGATTACTAAGTATGCATTGCAAGAACTGCCCTTCCTCCAATGAATGTGTCTTTTCACCTACTTTGCAATCAGAAGTAGAACAGGTGACATTCCTGTAACAGGCCTGATATCTAAAACAAATGAACATGGGTGTGTAAACTTGAACTATATAACTGCTGCGTTTCTCTGCTCAAGAGAACACATCATTCTTAACTACACATCTCAACAGTCAATAGAGTGCCTCGTGCCAGGAATAGGACAAATATATACAATTCTTAACATAACGCACCTTAACAGTTCTCAACCTGTCAACAAAAAGAGGCCCAGCTCAAGAAGAAACGGATTCAGTTTGGAGAACATTGAAATCACAGAGCATTTTCACCAAGCTGCCTTTAAACAACCAGTTCCTGAGGCAATAGTTATTATATCGGCATCAATTGTAACAAGAGTGACAGCTAACAAGTTAGATTGATAGAGACAGCTAAGCCTGCGCTAGCACATTCGCTGGCCAACACCCAGCCTCACCTCAGGGTCTGGCTGGCACTGGCACTAGTTAAACACCTGTAAATCTCCAAGAACAACTGTTAAAAAACAAAGGCAGGTGTCAGAGCCTGGGTGGGACACATGAGGGCTCAAACATATGGCTCAGGTTCTAGCTATGACCTGCCTCCTATTTAATCGTGAGGGAGAGTTTAGTGATAAATCTAACCTTGTAAAAACTTACAGTAGGTGCACTTTAACATTATAATCATCCATGTGAATTTGTTTTACAATGTAGCGCATTTCCCTCCTCAAAGTCAGAAAAATAAACATGTACTCGTGCACACATACTTAACACACACTTCCATCATACTAAAACTCACTCACCGGTAGTCCATCCTCGGGAGTATCCCCTTCCCCAAACGACCGACAACCTGGAAGAGAGAAGAAAAAACCCAAAACGGGAAAAAATATTAGAGGCCTGACTTGATCATTTTATGAACTGAAACCAATACAGGCATTGTTACGTTCAAATAACCGACTAAAAGCTTACAACAATAAAGTGCTAACAGCACACAATCTATGTATCATCATTCTCTATGGCATTAAAACCTCCCAATGGTATTATCGACATGTAGCATCAGGTTTTTGTACATTACAAAACATGTATGTATGTAATAGCACATACACATAGTACTATTTTATTGTCTGCTAGCTAAATTTGATTGACAAATACAAGGAAGGAGAACTTTACCCCTAGGGGGCAAAACCTCATCTAACACCAGTGAAATCGTGTATCAGACTCATCCATGTACTTTTTTCTAACTGTAGCTACATTTTTAATATGAGTGATTTATATTGTATTCATAAAAACTACTTCACTCTCAATGGATGACATCTCCTCTCCTCTACAAAGCATGTTTGAGCCAACAGATTTACAACACTGATTCTTGTCAGGCCAGAACAGGACAAGACTTCTGCTTTCGTCTGACTGTAGCCTAATGGGGAAATGAAAGCTGCTTTGTCTCAGTGGGGCATACAGAAGTTAATGAAATATGCATGTCTAGAATAATGTAACCCAGACCTCGGCTAAAACGCCATGTGCCATTTCCGCATCCAAAACACCTCGTCTGCTGATGCTGGAGTCAGAGCTTATGTTTCAGGTATCAGGCCGACCGTGTTACAGCTTTTCATTACCACAGAGAATGAAACTCTGGATGGTGTAATCCGAGGAAAGACACTAATGTTACTGATATTTTAACACAAAGTGTTGTTTTAAACCCTTCTCTACTAATAAAGCAGGGTGACATTTTTTACATTGAGAGCACCATTGTTTAATATTGTTGTCCAATACTGTAGTATTATTGTCCTTAATGAAAAAACTACCCAGAAGTACTACTTAAATACTGAGATAACTTCTGTTATGAATTGGCACTATATAAATAAAATTGAATTGTATCAGATTTTTAAAATGAATCTGAAGTAATGTTGATGTTGAAGTTAATGTAGTGCTGGTATGCGATACCTACCTAGCTTTATGTGTAACGTAGGAGTTGCTGTAATTTGTTTCAGTCCTGCATTCTTGGTCTTACAATTTATGCAACTTAAAGCTGAAAGGTTTTCTGATTTTCTTTACTTGCCATGCATGGTTGGAGATGTAATGAAGTCCAACATGCAACATGTTAGCTACGCAGTAGTTACAACACGTCTGGCTCCAAATCTGTTTTGGTATGCGCTCCTAGTTTAGCAGCAACTCAACTTTTAAATGACATTTTAAGGGAATAATCTGAGAAATAGTTATCCTTTACACTACTAATCATGCTGAAATGGTATCAGTTTAGGTCAGCATGATGTGTGTGTTATACCAGTTGCACGATTAAGATTAAAACAAAAGTACTATTTACTATAATTATCACTGATATTCAGACTAGTATTGTACACACAACACTAGTGCATGTCTGATGAAAGCAAACCTTGCACATGATTTTCAGGCAGCAGCAGCCAGAATATTCATGATAAAAGAAAACATTGTTAAAGAAACTTAATAGAGAAAACTGTTGAGGCTACGGTCTTGGCAGAAAACAGGGATTAAACCATTTCCATTGGGATGAAGGGGAAACTGTTTGTACCTGGGGCATCAAGAGGTTCTTTTTAAAACTTAGGTTCACTTAATTAGGATCACTGAGGCCTCATTTAAAGCACTGAGGCATCAGTCAGTCTGTCTGCATTCAGGGAATACAGCAATACATGGCAGTGCAGTCTCTGCCACAGAGCGTACAGAAGAATTTACTGGGCTTGTGTTGGGCCCAGTCTGTCCATCAGTGTGTCTGTCTGTCTGAATCGCATGGAGAAAGGTGTTTGTGTGTGTGTCTGTATGCATTTCTCCACTACAGAGAGAAAGAGGCTTCCTGCAGCACGACTCTGGCAGTGCTGGGCCGCGAAGCTGCCTGAGCCATGTGCCCGGCGTTGCCATGGCAACAGAGGACTGCAAAACTGGTACATACACACACACGCACATACACACGGCAAAACATATTCTCTCTCTCTGGCTGCCTCTTCTCTCCTCACACACACATTCACGCAGCAGTCCAGCAGCAGAACGATGCAACAGGAATACAGAAGAACCTGCGTGCCTGAGCTGAAGAGAGAGGCATTACACAACACTGGCAGAATACAGAAGATGCCAGGAGAGAAAGGAGAGCAGAGGCAGGAGAGGACAGCAGGGGAAGGAGAGGGAGAGGGAGAGGAAGAGAGAGAGCAGTGCATGCACTAGAGGAGACGAAAATCACCATCACCTGCTGTAGCTGACATTCACAGGAAAGAGTTGAAGCATTTACTAGGAGACAGAAACTGTACAGCCTCTGGGGTGAGGTGAGGGGAATGTGTTAAAGCACACTGACCGGCTATCAGAGATGTTCAACCTTTCTTCCCAAAGCATCCTGTTGTGTGAACTAAGGCTGCAACTAACTATTACTTTCATCATCGATGAATCTTCAGATTATTATTCGATTAATCGTTAAAAGGTCTATAAAATGTCGATTACAAGCACACTTCAGAAATTCTATAGTGCGAGTTTTACCCAGAACGTTTTGGCAGCGCGCTACTTGCTGTTTATTCGCTGTAGCATGCTAGTCGGCTTAGCCCAGTTAGCCAGGTTAGTCAAGCTCATATAGTGTCGCTGCCTACGAATGGTAAACACAAATGAGAGATCAGAGCTGGAGGATCCTCTTGTGACATTTAGATCCTCTGTATAGGAGCATTACGTTTTCCCAGTTAGTTACGATGGGCAACTATGAGTGTCAACCAAGCAGCCCTCATCTCTGATATGACA
Organism: Siniperca chuatsi; assembly: GCF_020085105.1. Classification (NCBI taxonomy): domain Eukaryota; kingdom Metazoa; phylum Chordata; class Actinopteri; order Centrarchiformes; family Sinipercidae; genus Siniperca; species Siniperca chuatsi. The sequence goes on from NC_058056.1 coordinate 18,013,063, forward strand.
TTGTCTCTCCTCTCATTAATATATTATGTTTATAGCAATCCATGATTTTTTGTTCTCCATCTTCAGTTGAAATTTGCAGGCAGAGCTATTTGCATAGCCAGCTCTACAGTTGTTGCCCATAATTACCTTTTACCTAGACTATGTGTGGACTTGTGCCCAGGAAGTCCAAATCTCGCTTGTGGGCAAGAAGCAACTGATGCCTAGCAGTGATAAGCCTTTTATGATATGTTCTGCTGTGCCTCCTCTATGCTCCCCAGGGTTCCCAGGTCTAGAGAGTAAAGGAGATTATAGCTCCACAGCAAGCCAGCCAGCCTCTTGTGTAACATGGGGCTGGGTGGCAGATTGCTGAGCAGGCGATTCTCCTGCTAATTGGATGACTTTGCAACCTCTGGCACTATACTGAAAAATAATGCATATTAGGATCCAGGGTTGCTAACTAAACTCAGAGACTCAACTCCACCCAAGTGTAATATCTAGTATAGCTTAAAAAATGTATAAATGCCATACTGAACACAGACAAGCCAAACCCTAGCTTTTTTTAGACTAGACTAGCCAGTCCTCAAACTTACTTACCAAGACTGAGCAGCACAAAAGCCCAACCTGGTCAAGTTTCTTCTCACTAAAGCTCTGCCCCTATCTCAGGTTGCCACCCCTTCTATGTGTCCCAACTCCTGCCCCCCTCTTTCTTACCAACACTCCCTCCCCTGTCCTACATCACCCACTGTCTGGGCACAGCCTTGCCCTGCCAGTCTCTACAGGAAGTAGAGAGTTTATCTGGGCAGCTGGCGCTGCTAAGATAACGCAGGAGGGGTCATGCTTGGGTGAGTGAGCAGGTAGCAGTGGGGGGAAGTCATCAACGCTAATCAACGCTATGAATCTCTCCTAGAACAGATGCTAGGTCAGCCATTACAAGCCAATGACAAACAGGCAGGAATACAGCCTGTAGAAACCCACTAACAGAATGCATGCCATGTTCATACACATACACCCCTATTATTTTACACGTGTTGGATGGCTGCCAACACACACAGTATAGTGCAACCTATCTGAGGGAATTCCAAACAAAACTGGTGTTTTGTTGATAGGGTTCTAAACTCTAAAAACACACACATGCAGGCACCATTAACTACCTGCAAACTCACAGCATTTTGTACAGGAAAGAAACGAAAGAAAGAAATGTGAACTAGTTCATTTTTTGGTACTGTGAACTTAGTTCAAAATTAAAAATTGTGAACTACGAACGTGAACTAGGTCATTTTAATCTGTGTGAACTGAACTTTGAGCTAGCTCTTGTGATGTGTGAACTTGCACAACACTACACACACCCACCTTGGTTGATGTCCTCAATGGCCCGACGTATGCCCCGGTCAAAGGCACGGGCGTCAGCAGGGCTCTGGAAAGTCAGTCCGAACTTCTTGTTGTTGATCCTCCAGTGGTGGAAGATGGGGTTGACCTTGTTATATATTAGGTCTTTCTGCAGGACACACTCCAGCACCACCTGACAACACACACACACACACACAGAGTTTGAGAGTGAAACACGGCATATTAGCACTCAACGACATTGCAGTTACATTTGGACAAGCTAAAGTTGTTAGTATGCAGACTGGAAACTGCATCATTTAATGGTTTGATGATGAAACTCACTAGGGAACACGTATGTAAATCCTTCATCTTACTCCTCACCCTAAGCCGTTTAAATGTGTCATATTTAATCATTCCACAGTAACATGAGTAAGGGAATAGAGAGAGAGAGATTGAGAGTAGATGCCTGCATCTGGAACTACACATAACTCCAGAGTTTCTAAAATAGAAAACTAAAAAAAAAAAAATATTATATTATACTAAGCCCAATAATTTCACATACTTCTTTGGATAATTTGTAAAACACATTCTAAATGGTGGGGTTTTCATTACAGATGATGATAAAGTTGGAGAGCAGTGGCGGTGGTAGAAGAAGGGGGGTTGAGTATGTTTTGGAGCCAGGCAGCCCAAGTGTGTGGCAGAGAGAGACTGTGTTTCCAAAGCCTATTATTAATCAGGGCTACTGGGCCGCCTCCCAGCCTTCCTCTAGGCAGATTAAATGAAATGAGAGACGGCCATTACAGTCTTTGAGGTTTTTTTATCGACGTGCACGAGAGGTGGCTTAATGGGGTGTGAATGTGTGAGCGTGCGCATGGCGATCTGCGTGAGAGAATGCGTGAGCACAGGAGCTGGTGTGATGAAAAGCTCAATGACCCATGTGCTACACTGTGCATCTTCACAGTGCAAATGCCTTGTCAGAGGATAACGCTCACAAACCAATACTCGACAACTGAAAGCAGATGGCACCGTTCCCCGTCGATCTGGACAACAGTCAACATGCACGCTTTAAGAGGCTGATACGTGGCAGCTGTGTGAGAGGTTGATGATATGTGATATGTGTGTCAGAGAGGGTGCACACAGGTCTACATTTCATTCTGAATGTCTGAGTGAGAGTTGCTTTTTATACTCGTTGATTCGGATGCAAGTGTACCCCAACATAATTTTTCTGCCTGTGGAAGAAGTGTCTCACAATATCTGTCCTCATGTCACTATTTCATACGTGCTTCACCAAGAAAAGGAGGGGCAAAGGTGAAGCCTGTGTGTTTACCCAGAGCCAGTGGATGAGGGGAGGGAAGAAGAGAGGGATGGATGTGAGGAGGATGGGGTGGCAAGGAAGGGGGGGTGTCCGCTGTGACTCTGGGGCTGATTGTGGAGGCGAGACTGAATGGAGCCGGAGCAGGTAAGGTGAGCGCACAGCAAGGCCGACAGAGGAGGAAGTATCACAGTTGCATGGAAGGACGATACTTAACACCGCATTCCACACTGTGCTCAGAGAAAAGAGAGGAGAAGGAGCCACCCTGGCAGAAAAAAAGAGATAGAAACGGAATAGAAGCCTGAGATGTTAGAGGAGGAGAGGGATGGAGGAAGAGACAGACGGAGGTGAGACGTGCAGAGAGTGGTGAAGAGATAGCCTGAGAGCGGAAATGGTAGAAAATAGAGAGACTACGTTTACATGCACACAAGAAACCCAGTGGGAGAAATCAGGCTACAATCTATGAACACAGCCTTTGCCATCAGAATTGTAATTACAACCTGATAATCACTTCAAGACGTTTCAATAACAATGCTTGGAATATAGATATAAAAGCATGAAAGATGGTATGCAATAATATTTAAGCACTTAGTTTTGAAGGCTTAGTAAGAGGATCAAATAACAAGGTTAACAATAGAAACAAAACAACTGTATCAAGCAGGCTCTTGTCCCAAGGCAAAGCTTAGAGTGAGCCTGGACTACACCACATTCAGAGCTGTATCAATCATAGGGAGTCACAGACTATGAACAACAGGAAGCGAGGTGAGAGCTAAATCAGAGATTTGTCATAATCCAAGAGCCAGGATGGTAAGTAATCATCAACCAATTAGATCTGTAGTTTTTAAGAGTCAAAGAATCAGAGTGAAGGGGAGAGAGAGAGAGCGACAGAGAGACAAAGACAGAAAGAGAGAGGGAGAGCGAGAGAGAGACAAAGACAGAGAGAGAGCGAGACAGAGAGACAGAGGAGAGTGATTGGTAGCTATATGGAGAGCCAGCTGAGTCATCACCAGTACACTCTGTGCCGCATCACTGCGCTTATAGACAGATCCCCTCCACCTCTTCCGTCTATCTGGCTCCACCTCTGTTTCCTGCTCTTTGACCACACACACACACACACACACACACACACCCCCACACACACACACACACACACACACCTCTTTCCCTGATTCATCTCATATCTTATGCACCCCAATCACCTCATTTCTACCAGCCAAAATCGTGCCTTTGTGATTTCAAAATAACTGCATCTCTGATCTGTTTTCCTCTATCTAGCTCAGGTTCCTATCAGAGATGGGGGGATGTCATTGTGCTTTTCTTTTCTGTGCATTTTTGGCTGAATTAAAACAGTGAAATTGTATGCCTGAAGACAAAAAAGAAATGCATCTAAAACATGGAACAGCATTTTTCTTTTCTGTGTTTTAGACATAACAAATCAGACCAAAAAGCCTTTCAAACATTCAGGAGCTATTCCCTAGGCCTCTTTTTTTCTGTTTTCAACATCACTCATACAACATAATTATGGTCTTTCATTTACCTCTGAAATCAAAACACTGACGTTACTGTTTTAAACAACACTGTGGTAACAAGTACTGATATTGCCCTGTGTTTTTTCCGACTCTGGCTGACATATTCTTATGTGGTTTTGTCTGTTGCTGTTGTTTTCATGGACTCATCACTCTGCCTCTCCTCCTCTGATACCCCCAGACTGTCGGTAGCGCTGTGGTTGACACCAACACCATGGCGCTGGGTGGCATCCCGACAGACCCACAAATGGCTGGGTGTTTGTTGTGGTGGCTGGGGGTAGACTGCTGGGGTGTTTTACCACATCCCAGAAGAGTTGCCGGGGTCCGTGAGCCATTTCTATACCCTGTCTGAACAACAGCATTCCCGTCACACCCTTTCCTGTGTCACACACACGCTTGGATAGCAACACACAAAACACAAACACGCCGTAAACACAAAACACACAAAGTGTTCAGTCAAAGAAGATAAAAAAAGGTGACTTAGACGCCGTGCTGTAACAAGCCTCTGATGTCAGATCTTCAGGAGCCACCAGACTCTGTGCATCATGGTGGCCTCCTCGGCCTCTTGACATGTGACAGATAGTTCTCTCTCTCAAACGCACAGATTTACACTCATTACCACAGACCAGGATTATCCCAGTGCATCTGCTGGATCTGCTTTACATCTACAACACAGAATGAGTCTGTGACAAGAAGGTCATGAGCTTTACAGCAACTACAGCAAAAACCATAAGGATTAGAACTACAGAAACAGAGGAAACAAAATGACCACAGCACACACTTTGCAGGTTATGTGTTTGTATGTGTACATTTTGTAAATAGTGCCAAAAATGTGTAAAAACTAAAATAAACTATTTAATATGTTAGTAATTAAACAGTTACACTGATGTACAGCCCTTTGGATGCAATACACACCTCTCCTATAAAGTAAAATTGGACCGCTGCAGGTGAGGATGTTCTTGCTGTGTAGGACGTTTCGCTATGTGTGAATGAAGCCCTATAATGTTGGTTCCACTGCAACTACTGACAAACTGTGCTTGTAAAAATTACTTTTTATTCTGTAAATGTTGATGAGGCAGAAATATCATTTTATATTCATTTTTATTTTGTTGAATTAAAAATCGGCCAAAAAAAATCAATCCTTGATCCTCTGTCCATCGTTGATAGCGATACGCTCTCATATTGTGTTGCTGCAGACCCAGCTGCACCCATATCAAAATACAGTGACTACACAGAGTTTGGAAGGAAAACCTGCAATGCATTTAGAGTATGATAATGCTTGTAGACTTAAACATAGTCAGTGTGTCAGGCCACATGGTAACTAAAAAGATTACAGAAGGAAATATTAGCATGTCTAAAAACCTACTTTCATCACAGTTGAACTATATTAACTATAGAGTGCTTTACACATGTAGACATTTGGGATTTTTTTATTGTTAGAATAACCAGGAACATATTTTCCTGGTTTAATTTACATCACACTTTAAAAAAGGGGGAAATGCTTATAAAAAGGTGGGCAAACTTGTGTACTCATGGAAAACCATGAGTGAGTGAGTGAATTTCCAGCCCCTATTCCTATTCATATAGGTCCCTCTCTCTCGCTCTTTGTGCATTTCCAACATCCCTCATCCCACATTCTTTACTCCTGAGTAATCTGCCCTTCTCCCTGATGATATCATCATGTATCACAGCTTCATGCAGTTCGCTCCTATTTTCAGATACCTGCGCCATAGAGGAAAGCCAAACAACCACTTCCTGTGTGAGTGTGTGTGTGTGTGTGTGTGTGTGTGTGTGTGTGTGTGTGAGTGAGACAGAGAGAGGGGAGTCTGGGAAAGGGGGGCTCAGGGTGATCTCATCCAAGAGAATGCACGTGAATGTGCATGAAAGAGAAGGAATGACTAAATAACCGCATCAACTAAGTAGTTACATGTATAGTATTAATCTGAATATATGCAGTGTAGCATAACCTAACACATTCAAAAAAGCCCATTTTCACGATATGAGCTAGAGGTTCCCTTACCAATTTGTCTTTGAGCCTCTCGCCCTTGATGTGGAACTCCACAGCGGTGGGGCTGGGACTAGGGCTGGGACTGGGACTAGGACTGGGGCTACAGGGGCTGAGGTTGCTGCTGCTTCCTCCGCTGCCTCCGCTGTGGGTGCTGCTGCTGTCCTCCGCCCGGCTAACCTTATAGACGGTGACACAGCTAAGGCCTCCGCCCCCCAGGGGAAGCCACCCACCGCTGGAGTCATCCCGAGTCATGACCACTGCTCTCACACGCGCATAACTGTCACTGTGGAGAAGGAAAGGAGATGGGGAAGGGAGGAAGACGAGGAGGGTGGAAGGAAGGAGAAGAGAGGGAAAGAGCAAAAGATAAACAATGCTTTTAGTGAACATAATCAGTAGTAATCAGCATTTAAAACTTTTCCTTGAGGGTCTTTTCCTGTGACCTTTTAAATCACTTTGATTACAAAGACATCATCAAAAGTAGACAGCCTACATGAAATATCAGCACACATAATACAGTTGAACCGCAGCATAAGCGAATCTTAGTACAGTACATGTGTGAGGAACACTAGTAAACAGACATACAGATAAGATAAAGCAAGGAGACGGGTCTAAAATGTCTACATCACATTTGTCCAACAATTTGAGAGTTTAATCAAAGTTCACCACATGCCACATCACACTACTCTGATGCTGAGATTAAATAAAACAAATGAACCCATGGGGAAATCTGGGTGGTGAAAGAAGTTATTACTAGTAACAAGCTAGCCTTAAATCTGCAAAAAAACCTAAAAATAGAATGTGAAAGAGCAAAGTTAATGACTAAACTTCGGATTAAATGTATATTTTGATTTTAGTGCACGATATAACGTACTACGGGGTATGATTTCTAAAGTCTGAAGCCGTCTGTGTATGTTTAACCCGGTCCGGAGGGTGACTGACCATGTGGCCAAGTTCAGGCTCTGGCCACTGCTGATTTCCAACCTTTCCCCTAAAGCAGGTGGTTTTAAACCAGACAACACATGACGGGGGCTCAAATTCACATCAACCTCTTTCCTTTCTTATTACCGATGATAATGCTATTACTTGGCTCACTCATCTTTCTCATGTCACCTACTAAGGCTTTGAATCATAGCATAATACATACCATAATCTGGTTAACTGAAAGAAAACATACTAATAAAAAGGCAACATTTGTTTTTTACAAAGCAGGAATGAAACATAGGGGAGATTATTCACTGTATCATGAAAGCTTCAAGTTTCAGAGGTTTATACACAGCTGATATGAGGCAGTGTGTACAAAAATGCATAAAGCTTCAGGTTTTTTCAGACATATAGCAACATAAATGCCTGCGTCATCATTCAAATGTCAAACAGCCACAAACTGGAAAAAGGATGAACTGCTACAGTATAATAATCCAAATCTAAAAGTCTCTAGTAAAGAAAGGAAACACCTCTACCACAATATTACAATTGCTACAGTGGGCCCAGTGTATCACTAGACTATATCACACCATACTTTGATAGTGACTAATAATTAGGCTATACATCTTAATTCTACATCCCTCATTCCATTTTTCTCTCCCTCCCCACCTCCTTTGCCTCTCTGTCCCTTCACTTAGAGTCAGATGTTTCCCAGATTAGATAACACAGACTGCATTGGGCCACCGGAAATGACAAAGGTCAGGGTGTGCTGAGGGCAGCATTTTGCAGAAACTCCTGGTAACATATTAAAGACTGGGGAAGATCTGAGAGCTGAAAGAAACGGGCAAAGCGAGTAAAGAATGACTGCCGGATGTCTTCCTGTGACACATTGCTCTCTGGCCGACGTCCGGGTTGACCAATGAAGATGACGTCACAGGGTCCCACATGTTTTCTAAAGAATTTCTTCTCCAATAGTGGCCAAATATGAAACAGTGATTAAGGGAGAGAAATGTCACTAACTGACAACATGTAATATATTACACAGTTACACAACTAGTAGATCCTGCTATAAAAAGAAGAATGGCTGCGTCCTCCCCCCTTACAGCCTCTCTTCTCTAAATCGTGGCCTAACCTTTGGCCTCTTGCTTTCCACACCCTTGGCAAACCTCAGTGCTTAGGTTATTGGTTAGTAATTAATCTAAGAGCCAGTGAGCATTAAATCTGAAGCTATTTTTTTCTCAATATGAAAGCTTTGATATCCTGGCACCTGGAAATAGTTGACCAAAGTTCTCTCAAAGGATTGATGAGCATGATAAATATGGGTAACTCAAAAACAAACCAACCGACAAAACAGATTGCCTTTTTGAAAACTACAACAAGCTTAATTTTGGCCAGTTCTCTCTCTCTCTCTCACACACACTTTTCTTTTCCAGACTAAAGACAAATATAGGCCTATAGCAATTCCGTCAATATATATGAAAAGACAGAATTTGTGCCTAAATTACTTTATAGCAAGTTAAGCTGCCTGGCCCACAACTTAACTATTTAAGTTCATTGTCACCGCTCTCATAGCATTGTTTTCACCTACAGCAGGCAGCTGTTTTCAGCAAAAAAAGCTTTAAAAACCCACTGTACACTACCTGCTCAGCACCTGCAGACAGACACAGTTAGTGAGTAGCTGGTGAACATAGTGGAGCATTTAGCAGCTGAAGAGCCTGATATTTCCCTCAGGAGATGGTAGAGACCAAAAACTGAGCTAAAAGAAAGTGAATATTGGATTTACATTCATCAACTGGACAGAAACACGACTCCAAATGAAAACTTATGTTGCTCCATAACTGCTTGATGTGTAAATAAGAAACTGTTATAGGGTCGCTATATCAAATTAAAAGGTGATCATATGTCAATGTTATGTAAACAACTTGTTTCCGCTGCCCCCAAGTGGCCAAAAAAAAAATCACTGTTGCCTCTATTGTGGAATATTATTATATTATATTTATGGTTATACTCAAGCTACGAGCACATTGGTTTCCTTTAAAAAGGTAGGAAGAGGTGAGGAGTAATATGTAACCAATGATTGTTTCGAAATTTAGTTTAGGGGAGAGTTTTACGTCATGCTGCCAAGTTATTTCTGCTACTACTCCTGCTTCAAATCCAAGCAAGGTGATTCGGCATGCGTCTGTCATTAGAGAAAGACACGTTTGTAAAATGATTGCTCTAACTAATCGCAAGCAGCTAACTATATATCCTTGATTATCTTTCCTCGTTTTGATCTTCCCATAACTCCTTCGGTCAGACCGAATGGCTATCAAATCCTTCATTGATATTAAATTTGGTAGAGCTGTGTACACTACTGTCTGTTCAAAGTTGATGCCTTACCAATCTGTCTATATTCTCAGCAAGCTTCATCACTCATGGGGCAAACAACACTGGAAGTCTTATATGTTATTATAACCATCATAATTCCAAGGACATTTTCAAATATCATGTTGTGATTTTTCTGCCACATAATGACTAAAGTAGTCCAAAAATAAGCAAAATTTCTTCCAATCAAATAAATATGAGCAAATAATAATGGATATTAGGGCTGGACAATAACAGATGCAGAATTTATCAAATTACGAACATTATGAATCTCTTATCCACCTAAATGTACTCATTTCATAATTGTTAGTTTTCTCTCTCACGTGCTGCCCCTGAGCTTAAACACTAACACAAACACGACTAACTTCCCCCTTGCAGCCTCCCAGCAACACCCTTTCTGGTTATATCTCATAATAGCGCCACAGAAGTAGTGCTTAACCTTACACGAGAACCACAGCAGAAAAATGCTTTTTTGAGCAGTATAACAGGCAGTAAAAGAGGGAAATACTGCTGCTGTTACACCCCTCTATGGCCCCCAATAAAGGATGCGGTGATGGGTGCAGGAGGGGCTGTCAGTCAGGCAGGGGTCCCTGGGGTGAACAGAAGGCAGGCGGTGGTGTCGCTCAGCCATGACCAGGGCACAATGACCAGGGCCTGACCCTTCAGACCTACCATCACACACATGCCAGCAACCATGACACTCACAGGGAGGGGGGCTGGACCCAGAGAGGAAGTAGACTGTGTATACGTGCATTTTTGCATATAACTCAAAACATCAACCTTGTTTTAGGTCATGGTTTAGTCAAGGTCAGTAATTAAAATCAAATCTTTACAGTACACTTCTGAAACCTGCAGACTAATAACTAAACTAAACCAACAACAAACAAGTGTACTAGATCCATTTAACAAAATCATTAAAACAGGGGAATAAACAGGTCCCATCCGCTCCTCTTCTTCTCCGGCACATAAAAATCTTTCCTTTCTCATGGTAAAAACAGTAAGTGGTCCAAAAAGATATTTGAGTGCAACCTGCTGCAACACACACACAGTTCACATTTGGATGGTGGAGACAAAGGCAGGCCTCCACGCCCCTTGCTGGGAGCACACAGTCAACTGGACACACAATTGAGAGCGGAAGCAGATCAGCTGGCCTGGCCGGGGGGGGGGAAGATAGAGAGAAAGGAGCCCCCCATTCCAAATTATTCCAAGTTATTCTGCTGGATGACTGACTTCATTTCCGACCAAAAGCAGGAGAGAAAAACAAAGGGAGGGGTGAGAGTGTAACGAAGGACTATGGGGGGAGGAGGAGGGGGCAGGAGGCTGTGGATGGGAACAGGGTGGAGAGCAAGGTGACAGTCAACAGCTCCCGCCCGCATTTGAATATGGCCTTTTCTAATCATAAAAAGGATGTGCATAGGTTTTTATGGCATCTATACCATATGACATACACAATAAAAGAATTAACAGTATCTTGCAAAGAGCAAACAAAACACCATGACTTAAATTAGAATTAATCTTCCACTTGAAATAAATTGTAAGTTGAGAGGAGAAGAGAAGAGATGAGAAGGAAAGGCGTGATGGGAGAGCACGTGCAGACCAGGCAGGCCTGGGCCTCAAGGCCGGCTGCTCCAGTGTATGGTGGAGAAGGGGGATCCTGGGACAACCATTTCCTAAGTTGACAAAGTGGCCGTTTGTCTGCTGCTCCGGCCCATGGCTCACTGGGCTCCAGCATGCCATCATGCTTTGCTCCTGTCTCAGCCTTGGGCTTCCCACCCCATAGGGGAGTGGTGGAGGGGAGGCGAGGACAGGGGTATCGAGGGGGGGGGGTATTGAAAGAAAGACAGGAGGGGGAGAAAAAGGGAAGGAGGAGAAGGAAGAGGAGGAGTGCAGGAGGAGAGGAGTGAGAGAAAGGATGTGGCCTGAGCCCTGGGTGCTCGCCAAGTCACCCTCCCTTTCCTCCACTCCGTCTCCCCCTCCTACCCAACCCCTCCCCGGCTGCCTCTCTCTACACAATGGCTGCTTCTCTGCTGAAATTTCACGTTATTGGATCCCGGGCCTGGAGTTTTGTCCTCCCACAATGTCCAGGCAGCGGAGCATGCTGCAGGGGAGACACACTCTGCAAGCTAAAAGCTGGAAAACCATTCCTCCTTTCATTAGCATCAGAAAAGGGGAGAAAAAGTCCCCCCCACCCCTTTTTTTCCATTGCCCCTTTGCCTCCCCATCTCTCCCCTGTATCAAAACCAGAGGAAGGCTGTCAAGCTCCATTCGACCACTTTGGTTTGTAGGACTTGCGGGGGGGAAAAAATCATTAAAATATCATTGAGAAAATAAACACAAGCTACTTATCCCAATCCGATTCTATAGATTATCCTCCAAAAGGAAAGCAATCACTAGCAGAGTAGAAGGGGGAATGGAAGATGGCGTGAAAAGCCACTCTAGGTGTGACTCATTCTTTATGCTTACTAAATTGTGTGGCTATCTTCAACGTTATCATAGATAAAATACGCTACTTTTACATTTCCTTAATCAAGCCTTACCTAAAATGCAATAAGTCATGATGTATATGTATGAGTCCAAGGCTTGTAGATATAATGTAGCAGAAAAGTATGTAATATTTGAAATCAGTCAAGAATTTATAAAGATGTAATTTACCAAAATATTTCCCTCCAAAACAAAAATCTAGGGTAACAAATAGTAACGTGGAGCTAAAGTTGTAAGAGGATAAAGTGGTGCAGTTTCCTTCACTGCGATCACGCCTCATTGAAGAAATGAATAACATGAAATCTGGGACTCGACCGTCGATTCCAGCAGTGCATCTAATCTGAACGGTGCAAACTAGTTGGCCAATTAGCCACGGTTCAAATCCCCTAAATAACCAGTGGCAAACTCAAGGGCACAGACATACCCAAAACAAACACCAACACGACCCAACATGGATGCAGTGCAAATTATGACACACGGTCAGAACAAGACACTTTTGAAGGGGCTGTCTGTTAGCTATTAATAAAAGAGAAATAATAGTGGGACAATGCCTGCGCGAAACACCAACAGGCAGCCAGCATCACAAGCCTGCTAAATTAGCTGCAGTGAAAACTAATACGTTGGCTTTAGAAAGAGAAGTGAAAGAGAAATTTGCCCTATCTCCTCTTAACACCTCAGGCTGCTGGTGAGTCATCTCCCTCACAAGAACATTCAGCTTAGCTACCAACTGACTCAGGGAAAAAAACAGAACAAGCCTACTCTGCTGCTGCACCACACAGCAAAGCCACAATTCAAATTTACCACCATCCTTTCACAGAAATACCACCTTATATGACGACAAATTAACTGATCATAGTCACTTCTGGTAGCATCCGTCACAGACAGCAGTTAGTGGGTCAAATTATCCTGTAGGCCAAATCAAAGATAGACCTAAACCGACAAATGAATGTCAAAACTGCTCACTCAGACAGCGTTTCTAACATTGATTTTCTAACCAACCCGTCTATTACTGGATTGGGTCTGTGACCCCAACAACAATGTTCTAGGTGCCGCTGCACTGTGGCACTATAAATCAAAAGAATCCCATATGTGTATCAAATGCCAAAAACTATTTTCAAACATCAATCAAAGCCACATATTGAGATGATCTTAATTAGAACCGCAAGCATTTGGAAAATTAAAACCTTTCGCTTGCCATTACAAAAAAAAAAAGAGGAACCACAAATTTCAACTGCTGCGGCGTCTCTGGTCTTCTTTGATGTAAGAGTAGTCCCCAGGGACCCAAGCGTCTACTCGTCAATTACTCTGAAACCAAGGGGGAGACGGGAAGCTGAGGGAACAAGGCAGCCGTCTAGCTGTGGGAGAAACCATCAAACCATGATGACGGTCCATGGATGTAAAGAGAAACTACTACTATGACAAGTTGTAAACCATCACAGCATGCCCTGTTGTTGGGAATAACATAACATTATCATCATCATCAGAAACCAACCTATTAGTGCATCTTGAAAATCAGTTATATTCACATTCAAGCTGCTTTCTAGGGCTGTCCCGAATATCATTTTTGGAGCTTCAAAGCTTCAGTGAGAATTACCCACGAATATTCGAAGCTTCGTTGGGGAGGAGGGGGATATAACTGTCAAGATTCATAGAAAAAAACAATAATTTTTTGCTAGTCACCATTATTAGCATAAGCCTATGGCATTTTACACTACAGAAATTAGCCTAGCGGCTAGCAGACTTTTCTTTTACTCATAGCTTAACAAATTACATATTATTTATACTTTTTCTTACTCTCCGTTGGTTTAAGTCACTGCATCTCCTGACAGAACACCACGGTTGAATTTCAGCATTACGTAACGTAACGAGTTGTCATCAACTTGAGTAACATTCACTTCACCTGTCTCTCCTCTGCTCTGTGTAAGCCCACACAAGGAGCGCAACCCCCCCAGGAGCAACACTGCGTTGCTCTCATCCATGTTAATAATGTTAGATTGTTATTTCTTATTTCATGGGCTATTTGGGATTTTTGGGGTGATGCATATATAGTAATTTAAAAAAGCAGCATTAAGGCCCTTTCAGACCAAATGCAAATAACCAGTGCGAATAAATCGTGCATCAACTTAAAAATTCGAGCCCATCTATATCTATGAGCCTATTCACACTGAGTCCGAAACTTTGGTATTTCGCCATACGATTTTGTTTTTTTCGCAGCTGTTTCAATTTCAGCAAATTTCGGAGGCTGACAAAAACAAGCCAACCATTAAAATCATGACTTTTGCTCACGCGATCAATAGATATGGATGTTAATGTCATTTAATTCACACTGATCAAGCTGGATATTGATCGGCTGACTGGTTATAACTTATCATTATAGCCTTGTATTAAATGCCATGAATCACATATAATAAACACATACATATGATAAACACATTTAGACTTGTTCAGTCCAGTCATGAATGAATGAAGCTCAGCATTTACACTCGTTACAATAACATTGGCGCCACCCATTGGAAATGCGATTGTATACATTGTAACTTTTCAACACAGTATTGGACACTTGGAATAACGAGCCCGTCTCCAGTGTGTAGCGTTGAGTGTGGGTTTATTATAGTAAAAACGTTTTTTTTTTTACATACCACTACAATTCATAACTTTTTGAATAATCCACCGATACGCCATTTCATTCACTGCACTGCTGACACATACACACATTTTCTTCTTCAGCTCCGTGTTCTTCTTCTTGCACTCTTTCCTATCAATCACTGCACAATGACTCCCTTCAATCAAATAATTACTCCAGCGCCAGTCCTCCACCAGTGGTGAAATAGTCGATGATACTCTCAGCTCTACTTTCTCTCGTAGTAATTGATGTATCCAATGTTTCCTCTCTTTTTTTGAGCCAAAAGATATATTAGAAACTTGTTGTTGCTACTGCTGCTTGAAGACTCCATGACAAGGATGAATCGATGATTGTGTGCCGGTGCGAAGTTTTCATTTTCAGTGAAAAATTAAAGCTGAATGCACGGAATGTGAATATTCATGTCGGACTTGGTGCGAAAGGTTTGAACGCAAAAAAATCGCCAGCGGATATTTCACATTTTCGTTTTGTCCCCGGTGTGAAAAGGCCTTCAGAATACTGATTTGGACTTTGGTTACCATTGCAATGGTTGAAGCTTCGAAGGATTCTGGTCAGCCCTACAGCTTTTCTATTGAATCTCTGCCTCTAAGATTAGGAGGAATCAAGAAACACTTTGACCAACCAATAAAAGTCTGTTCCAAATTCTAAATATAGCCACTAGACAGGACAAAATCTGATCAAAAGTTACTGAGCAGATAAAAATATATGTTCTTACAGGCCTCCAATTTTAATCCTATTTGAAAACTTGACTCACTAATTCATTTATTTGATAACATAAAGTTATGTTTGCTTAAATTCACTCATCTGGGATCCGGGCCTATCTTTCCCAGAAACACATACACACGCCAAATGTTCCCAGAGAAATAAACACACAAGTGTGTGCGCACAGACGCACACACAGAAACCCCTTCCTGTTTTCAAAGTGTTTGGAAACTCAATCAAAGACACAAGGTTTAGGATTTACATCTGCGCCCTTTTATGTCTGTGGCCTCACAGGAAAGAACCATCTCAGCCCAGCTGCAGCAAAGAGCTCACAACAAGGCCCAGCCTTCATGCTCCCGCATGCAGCACAACTGAAAACAATATCGACAATTCAGACACTTAGTGCTAAAAGCACTTCTTAGATGCATTGAGATATGGTCTGTGAACATCAGAGGCCCTTCTTGACAAAGAAATAAAGACAAGCCCTGCTATCTGAATGATGTGATGGAGACACAAAAAATCTGCAAGTTTTTTTAGTGTAGGCTTCACAGCCTACATACACAACATAGGTCCACACCAGGTCTTTGTCTTACAAATAAGAACACTTGTTTTAAATATGCTCTAAAAACACTGCTGACATTTATGCCAGTATATGCTTGCTCCTAAAATACTTGAAGAGGAAATGAAAATTATAAGAGGGAAGTGGCTTGGGTTTAAAATACACAGAATCCGGGCCTAAATCTGGCCATGGGAATGGAACAGTCCACCACTATACAAGGCCTGTTCAGTTTGTTGGCTTGTCTCAGTTACAGACAGTCCAAGCCCTCTGGTTATACAGAGGATCATTGTCATTAATCACACAAACAATATGACAGCTTCTAATAGAACAAGCAGTGGGGCATAAATATTCTATACGCAAAATAACTTTTAGGATTATGCAAGATGAAACTGAGAGAGATTTAATGTAAAGACACTTTAATTTCTACATTTTATGTATATCTTAGACGTACGCCTAAATCAAATAAAATGTGAGAGCATGCCTGGCAACCAGTAAAGTAAAATGCTGTTACAAGAGCCCTTATTTGTCAAATAACACATTTCATTAGTCTCTGTAAACCACTGTGGTCACAAGCAACACTTCCCCAAAAGAATACAGAAGCAAAACCAAAGATGTGTTCAGCTCAGCAGACTTTGTCAAAAGGTAAGATAGCTTAGACTAGGTCAGCTAGTAAAGCTAAGTGTTCGTGGTGGTCACGTCCAACAACTGGCAATAACCCCAAATAATACCACCTTTAAAAAAAGGTCCAGGAAATTATTTAGCTTAACATAAGGGCCACAGGATATAGGCAATTACCCAGGCCATAAAGCACTAGCCCTAACAGCTGAAGTAGCTGTCTCCCTTTGTCATTTCAGGACATGATGGGGGTTGTTTAGGAGGAATGTGTTTGGAAAGCTCTGCAACAGGAATGGGAGTGCAAAACAGCCCTCAGGTGATAAGATCACGACACCCACATTGGCAGATAAAACGCTGAGCTGTCAAATCAATCACACAGATAGGTAGAGGACACAGAGTGGAATCACTGAGGATCACCTGACTGGCAACAGACAATACCACAGAACTGCAGGAATCTAAAACAATGAGGCCATACCCTATACATGTTCAATGGAATATAGAGGCAACTGACTCAAAAATGGATGAGGGATACATGTGACTCATGTGTCTGTAGGCCCATACAAAATAAAATCTACATTATCACGTGTTTGATTTTTATTTTTCTTATGGTACGGATTGAGGGAGGACAGAGAAGCCTCTATTTAACTGTAACCTATTTAATGTTTTTGGAAAGAAACCTCTAGTTTAGAAACCAGAAATGTGTAATGTAAAAACACATGTATACAATGACTATGTAAAAAGAGTATCTACAGTACACAGATAAAAGGTGCTAGTACAGTGCACCTCAACAGACTACTGCCTTGGTTGAGATAAATATTTTAGATAAACGTGACATTCAGCAGAGATGCTGCTTGCACATACTTTCATAAATCTTCCACTTCTCCTAGTATGACCATAGTTCTTGTCTACAAAATTTACATTAGCCTTTACATCACACAACACTCTCCACACCAACATACATCCCAGAGCAGACGCAAACCAAAATCTGACAAGGTTTTATGTGTCTTCTTGTCATTTCAGCCTTGTGAACATAGTTGCTCCAAGGCCAAGTAGCATGCTCTCAGCAAAGGGTGTGCTGTGTGTACACCAGCTTGGCTTACCACCCATCATTTAGACAAAACCACTTCAGGACTATCTCTTCATGTATTTTTGGAAAATTTTCAAATCAAAATGTTTACAATGCAGGCTACAGGAGAACAAACATATTTTTCCTTAATTACGCTTGTACACGGAAGCATAACGTCAAAAGATAAGCAGGATTTATACTAACAATTTCCATCTATTAAAGACAAGGCAGGTTTTTTTGTATTTAGCAAGTGACTCATCAAAGATCTGAATTTATCTTATCAATGGAAGAGAGCCCAAGAGACACACAACTGTGAAATACATTTTGATTACTATCCCTGATGCTAATTTTTTTTTTAACAAGACACAATATATCAGATTTTTTGTGAATAGCTGTGTCATTAGGAAGAGCATATTGAAAAGACTCTCTTGAGAAAAAATGAATGGCTCAGGCAACGCTCTGTATTCTGTTCACTCCATTACTATGAATCATACAACAGCCAAAAGGGGGTTGGAATCATAGCAACAATGTTTGGATCACTTCGCCATCTTAGCTGCTGCCATCATGCAGTGTGGAACAAACCCAGCATATACTGTAGCTTGCACACACTGATGATCTGTAGCCTATGGCAGTAGCTCCCAAAGTGGGACCTGGGGGGGCCTCGAGGAGTCCCTGAGGTTATTGCAGGGAGTCCCAGCAAATTCTAGAATGGTTTAATTTCACTAGAGGTTAACACAATGAGAAAATGTATTCAGTTGACTGCTCGAATCAGAGGTTTCACCCTTCCCACTAGCATCAAACATGCTAGGTTATTGCACAGTTTAAGCTAAATCATGACTAATTGCAAAAATCAGTTCAAATAAATTTCCCTAAAACAATATGTAGTCAAGTGTGGGTGAGTGGTTTAAGTGTAATCTATTTGGTGTGGCTTGATATGAGGAAAAAGAACTCCATGACATGTGTTACATAAAAATAAAAAAACAGAAATGTAGTTCAAGGACAAAGCCTCCATGCATTAAATCAATCTTTAGCCTTATAAAGGCCAGCTAGATGAAATAGAGAAAAACGTGTGTGTGTTTCGAACATTAAACCATGCCACTGTAAATGGCTGAAAAGGGCATATGACTTCCTCTGTAACAAATACATTGTCAAAGAAAATCCTCTGAGATAGTTAGGAAACGTCGGATAAATAAAACATGTGCGGCGCTTATGTAACATAAAGGACTAATAGACAAGCACTGGTGTTTATGTGTGATGCATTGTACAGTAAATGCAGGAAATGTGATCATTGTGTGATCGTCGGTGCAATGCGAAACAGTGTACAGTGCTGTGAATGGGCAGGCAGGTACTTTATGAATGGAGGGGATCATGTGACCGCAGCACCTCCCGAAGCAGATATTTCTCACTGACTGTCAACAAGCGCACACAAGGGATCAGCCCATTAAAACAATAGCAAAATGCGACTTGAAATGGACGCGACGTGTACAAAAACAGCACATGTACAAATTACAATTCATGTCCGTGCTTTGTGGGGATTTGGGCGTGAATGCGACGCCTTTTTAAGCGTTTTTATGAATGGAGATTGTGATATGTAAATGAGTGTGATTGAGAAAAAAAAATGGCATCTTCAGCTTTTCATCGTTGACATTGCCGCAATCGGCTCGAAG
This sequence comes from Siniperca chuatsi, assembly GCF_020085105.1. NCBI lineage: Eukaryota > Metazoa > Chordata > Actinopteri > Centrarchiformes > Sinipercidae > Siniperca > Siniperca chuatsi. The sequence goes on from NC_058056.1 coordinate 18,032,230, forward strand.
GGTTTTCATTTAAGAAAGGCTGGACTGAGATACAAACATGATCTGCACGATTTTAATCGATGATTATGTTCCGAAATCATGGCGGACAGCAGTTACATACAGATCTAGACTGTCAATATAACGCTTTCTGATCATGATGTGCTGCACAGACATGCATATAAAATCATATTTAGACTGGATTATTGCTGTGTACATGTCTACAACGAGTGATCCCTCATAAACTGCCAATAATAAATATCATGTGCATACAATTGTCCTGTTAAATAAATGATATGCACGCAACCATTATTATACCTCTATATATTGTGACCTAACATGAATTCTCATAGCATACATGTTAATTAGTTGAATTATGAGACCAAAATTATTAAGAATGAGATGGACTTTTTTTTTTACTATGGGCCTATGATATTGCTTGTCAGGCACTGTTCTTCTTAAACTCATAAGGTAATCCATAGAGTACCTTTCTATTAGCCTACAATACTATCCAAATAAAAAGATTATAAGTCTGTGTTTCTTATTGTTTATATTAAGAAAGTAAGGCGATGAAATACCAGCGTCGCTGGGTTAGAAATGTCATTGGGAACTGGTAGTGCATAGCTCATTGAGTAAAGCGTGTGTTAATATCTAAAGATATGTAAGTCCATGTTATTGCAGCTGTGTGTTGTATATGTGAATGGAGAAAATGTATAAACAGTAACTGTTACTCACTCGTTGTTTGGATTTGTTGAATCTTCACTCATTTTTTTCCTCACGGGGATCCAAATCCTAGCAATAGCATCGACGACGCAGTGACGGCGGGATAAAATACCACAAATATCACCATTTTCCTTCACATGTAGAAATGACCCCTATTTTGGATGGTAAGTAAACGATGTACAATGGGGCATGCCTAACTAAGCGTCCCTGTGAGAACCAAGAGAAGCTAGCTTAACGTTAGCTTTGCTGGCTGGAACTAACGTTAAATAGCGAGGAGGATTGACAACCGTTGATTCATTTTATCCTCCCTGGAAGTAAAATCCGACCACAACAAATGGGCCATCGGCACCATCCTCTTCAACAAACACAGCTCCCCGGTTTGCAAAAATGAATAGATCCTCAAAAAATGTAGAAATTGTTGCAGACTGTAACGTTTGGCAGGTTATTCGTGGCTGGCTGTCGAGCATCCATTCGCCAACTTCAGGTCCAGGACAACACTTGAAAAAGCGCTGTGGAGCGTTGCTCCGTCAACGTGTCCGAGTAATTTGCAGTAAAGGCATCCAAAGTCGAAAAAGGGTTCAACTGTTTTCAATATTAATACTGACGCTTAAAGTAAAAGCATGTAGACTTGAAATTTCCTTGAGAAGTTGGTGGACATCTGCTTTAATCGAACTCCATTTTCAACTCGGGGGGAATGAAACATCGGAAAACTGGGCGGATGTGTCGACCCTCGCTTGAGAAAATTAGATCCTTCCGCGACGTAGTAAAAACATAACACTCTTGCGATAAAATATGCTCAACCAGCACACAATTTATTGTATCTCGTTAAAGAGTAACGTATATTGTACTAAAATGCGCCCCCCCTGTAGCCGTATGCAGTAAATATGGAGTGTTTCTTTCCAAAGTTGACCTAAAGTAGTCCCCGCACTTCCCAAAAGAAGTTTCCCTTCAATCACGCATTGATACAAGAGGGACGCGTCTGTGTGATAGCACGCAAAGTAGAAAATAATCTGGAGGAAGGACTTGGCCTGACAGACAGACTCGGTCATTAACAATTTCTGTTGTTTTTTCCCATTAAGCAGCTTTACTGTGATCGACTGTCCCCGAACCACTTTTTAAAATCTTGATGTAAAATTGTGGGGAAATGCTTTAAACCTATACGGCAACCACCGCTGCAGCACGTGGAATTACATTAGATCCCCTTTATGATTTATGTGGCTAAAGCCAAGGTAGTATTTCAATCTTGAGTGTTTTTTGTGTGTTTATTGTTCAGTTATAATACGTACACGCACAGTTTCACACCAAAAGGTCTGTACTAAAATACATAGGCTACAAGTAGATCTAATTATATAGTTAAAGCTGCCCCACAAGTATGCACCTATGAATCTTATTTGCAAATGTGTTAAAAGCCATGCAGAGCGAATCGGTGGCCTGATTGCGTAAGACTTAAATGCTATTGGATTTCTGTGCTGTGTGGAATGGCAAGAGATCAGGCTAAATGATTCTGCCTGGTTGTCATAGTGACAGCTTGTTGTGTGAGAAGTTTCTTTGTATCTCTCTGGCTTTCATACAGCTTGTGCCACAGCCTTATGTTGCAGCCATATAAAACATCCATCTGTGTCACTGTATATAGACAGCCCGTGCACACAGGATCCTCACATGTGCAGCCTTGAAACATATTGTACACTTCCTTTGGTATTTGATCAGATTATCTGTCTGAGCTGTGCACTGCCTGAGAGCAAAGGTGAATTGTCTCTTGGGATGGTTTTCTCACCAAAAATACAGATGTCAGCCTGATATGAATGTTATGTGCACTTATTTACAAAAACAATCTGCATTTCTAAAAAGTCTCCCATTGGTAATCAAGTTACAGAAGACCGTCTCTGTCTGCATTTTACTAAATGTGGCCACTTGTCTTCACTTCTTCCTTTTTGAATTGGGTTACCATTGTCATGATCAAGCTTACAAGTCCAAATAAAGTGTCCCTTGTTTCAAATAGAGCAGAAAAAGCAATGACCATGAATTTTCCCACAAGCATGCTTGTATCCTTTAGAGTATTCAGAGTTCAGGAAGTCAGCCTTCTTTCTCATCTCACAAATGTGGATGGCCCTAGTGCATTTCCTGTGTTTTTCACACACTGAACACAACATACTGTAGTGTACTTTAACAAGGCAACAGGATGTTTAGCTAACAGAGGCATCCCTTGGCTTCCCTCACTAAGTGCAATCAGGGTCATCACAATTCTCTTTAAGACGGTAAACAAGCTAACATTCCTATATTGCCAACAAGCAACCACAGAATAAAGGATGTGTTTAGCTCAACACAAACCTCATTCAGCAGAGTCCAACACAAATAGAACTTTACTTGACTTTCAGGAAGATGAAATTTGCAGATCATAGTCTGATGTGGACTTGGATTTGACTTGTTATTCCACTTATGAACTTGAAAGCTTTCATTTCTGACTTTAGAGATGAGTTAGCACTTGAAATGCATACATTAAAGCTCACTTGTGACTTTGACATGAATGCTAATTAGTCTGTGTAGACCTGTAGGTTTGGAGTGGACTGTAATGCTTATTTTGAGATCCAGACACATCTCTCCAAGGCCACTTTTATTCAAAATAGCACGGGAGATTCATTGGACCATGATGACTAGAATCAGATGATGACCTCAAAACACAGGTGATGTGATCTCCAGCTCCCAGCAGCACAGGCAGCCTCTGGTCACAAGAGAGGAGAAGTGAAGGCCTCTCTTTGTTTATTTATTTATTCTGTTTATTTCTCAGACACGGGACAGTGCATATTAATAAACTTTACTGTAAATATGCCCGAATTAGCCAAAAGGCAACTATGGAAAGGAAATTCAGTGTCTGTGTAGTTGCCACCATACAGTCTGCAGAGACCTCAGAGCTACAAGTGAGAAAGACCGGAGATGGCTGATGACAGCTCTCAGTAAATGAACTAATCTCAGGATCCTCTGCCTTATATTTGTTTTACCTCCCTCCTTTTTCTCCATTAGTTACTTTTAAACATGTACGGACTGCGAGGACTGGTTTTCCGAGTGGTAAAAAAATGTTATTGCTTTCCATTCTTAAAAACGCACACCTGTAGAGTTTCTCCTGTTTGTCTGTAGGACCCCTCTGACAACGACAGTGGACTCTTGGTAATCTGGGCCAAGAGGTGTGGCTTAAACAAGAGGTGCTGGCAGCTGAACACAACAATGCATACCTATGATTAGTGTGGGCCTGGCCTCGGAAGCCTGCAACTTTTAGGCACGCTAATTGTAGGGTGGTTAGTAGAAAAGGTGTAGTGGCTAGAGGGGAAGGAAGTGTGAGGGCCTTCAGGCGTGTTTGACTATGTGCTGTGTACTAACTCTCTCTCTCTTTCTCACTCTTCATGACTGTGTGTATATGCATATGACCAGTGTGGAACTAAAGACACAAACATTTATTATATTGCTTAATCGTCCTCAGAATACTGGTTTGAGAAATCTTTGATGTTATTTAAGCAGCATGAGGAGATTTTCTTTTTCAAGGTTTTGTTTCAAGAATGTCTTAGAAGAGATGTGGATGTGGATAACTAGATGAGTAAAGTGTGTCAAGCTTAAAGAGCCAGTCTTGTGACCGTGCACAAGCATGTTGGTTCAGATGGAAGGTCATTATTGCTGCAAAGCCCTTGATGGAAACATCTCAGGGATTGTGTAAGTTCTGTAAATAGTTAGAATTTGAACTATGTGAGCATCTTAAAACCACACTGCAGTGTGTTTTAGAGGGGGAAATGAGTCGCGTGCTATGCTTATGGTTAGAATGAATAGAAACTAAAAGTGTAGCACTTAAAGTAAAAACATGTTTTACACTGTATTATACAGCTTTCTATCTAACATTACATGTGCCATGAGGGTAAGACAGTCTGTCACTCTATTTTTGATTCGCTCAAGATCTGCTTTACAGTAAATTTGTACCAGTCACTATGTCTCAACTACAAAAATGGGAAACTAAATTGGTTTCAGCCGCAGTTAGCTTTTTCAGTGCTCAAGACTCTGTTACTTCCTATTGTTTGCATGTTGTGCGTGGGCTTGATTGAAACCTGATCTAGCTGGGGAAGCTGTGTTTAGGGTGAGGTGGACAGGCCTTTGTTGCAGCCTGAGGGGTGTTTATTTGGGCGGCTTCAGTTGGCTTCCCTGTAATCATCATCCAGCCCCACAGGATAGAAGGGATTAATGAATATGTTGGAGGGGAAGTTACAGATGACTATTTACCATTCTCATGGGGATGAAAAGGAACAGCATGAGAGATGTAGGAGAAGAAGACGTTTGCGTGCATGTGTGTGTGCGTGGGCACGTGCATGCTTGAGCGGTTGTGTGTGTGCATTTATGTATATATGAAAGAAGAGCAAGAAACAGAGCTAGAGAGACATACATAGACATAAGGCGTTTTGTTTTTACAGTTACAGTTTTTACAGTTTTACAGAGCCAGGCTAGCTGTTTCCCCCAGTTTCCAGTCTGGCTGCAAAGCTAAGCCAGCTGCTGGCTCTTTACTGTACAGACATGAGAGTGGTATCAATCCTATCATCTAACTCTCGGCAACAAAGTAAATAAGCATATTTCCCAGAATGCCAAACTATTCCTGTAAGTAATACGCCTTAAATATACAGAGGTCATAAAGTTAGTTTAACTCATTGCACTGCAATTCATTTTTTGTTACCATTTACTCGCTTTGATTGTCCAACATTGCAAATATTAATTCAACATAGATGTTTTAATAGTTTTTTCTTACGATTAATTTTCACTGTGTTGTTTTCAATGCAATGTTTCCATTCTGCATCAAACGAGAAGGAATCAATGACTATAAAACCTCTGAGTCAGACATGACTCCTCATATGTCTTTTTGGAAGAATGTTCGGATGTCTTCCCTGATCCCAAAACATCCCTTCATGCAAAACTACCTACACACCCATACACACATTTTGCTATGAAAATCTAGTAACAATAAGTCCCCCAGCTGTGTAGCCCCCATCCCCATCCCTCTCTTTGGCTCCCCTATGGCCTCCTCCACTTAATCCTCCCGCTCATCTGGGAACCACCAGCACCCCTCCATGAAGAGACGCATTGTGCCCAGATTATTTGATTGTTTTCAGATGTTGAAGCTTTCCTACACAAAAGGGGAAGAACAGGGTTTGTCCAAAAGCCCTGGGCTACTTGGCCAATGGATGGACACACGGGGTTGTTGGATCGGCGCGGGGCTCAGGGAGCGGACACACGAGTCAGGAAGTGACCCCTGCAATGCCAGATTACAAACAATGTGCTCTCTCAACTCCTGCAGTCCACGCTGTGGAACATACCACTTCTGCGACAGCCAAAGGGGTGGCACTTGTAGGAGGAAGGAAGGACGGTTTCAGCCCTCTCTCTCCCTCTCTCTTTAATGCTACATCCATTCAGTGAGTGGTGGAGGGAGTGGGTGGGTTGGGGGAAGTCGGGCCAGGAAGGCACTTCACTGATGAAAAGTCGCCACATGGAAATGGATGAGAAGTGGGCTGAGGGGGGTGGGGGTTGAGTGGGAGAAGGGCGGGAATTGGCTTGCGCTACCAGCAGACATGAACGGGAATGTAAAGGGGAAGAAAGGGAGGGAGGTGAAGGATGAGAGACAAGGAAGGAGAAAAAGGATAAGGATAGTAATAGGGAATGTAAGAATAGGGGAAGTAAGCGTAACGGTGAGGGAGCAATGTCAAAGAGTAATGGTCTGATTCAGAGCTTGTCAAGCATGGAGTCCCGTGCCTGTCAAATAGCATGTAACCAACAGCCTTTTTCTCTGTCTGATGGTGGAATAGTGTGGAAGGGAAGCAATGCGTTAACACTGAATGGAGCTTTTGTTCTGGAGTTGTTGTGCCTTTACATTTGACCAAGCCTGCAGATGAAACTGACTTTGCATTAGGTCCCATTCTCTCTCATCAATCCATCTATATCTCCATCCCATTTTCCTCATCCTGTTATCTCCCAGTAACCCCTTTTATCTCCTTAACTTGCCCACCTCACCCTTGAGAAGATCTGATTATTCACGTTCTTTCTATCTGTGCTGGGTTTGTTCACATAAATTGTGGGATTTTCTATTTTATTCTTGTCAAGTCTAGAGAGAAAAGAACCTAAGCAAATCTCCTGATAAATGAAAGAAAAGACCCGGATGGGGACACATACACCCGCACACACACACACCATACACACACAGATACTCCACCCCCGTCTGCACTGTCATGTATGACTCACAGTGCATCGCAGTACCGTATGAACTTCAAAAAGAGGCTGGCTGTACATTCACAGTGTATTCAACCCCTGCTCTTTAAATAGCTCAGCCTCCTCCAAACAGAAAATATCCATGCATTAAAAATGACTGAATCATACAAGAATTAAAGAGGCAGAGAACATCTTTTCACATAATGTAGCGCACAACAGCAGCACTGCACAGACAATCCTAATTTTAAGCCTACGTGTACTCATGTGAGTGAGGTAGCACATGTATGTATGTACATAAAATATATACAGTATGTACTATATGTGTGTCTTACAAAGATGTATGTGTGTGTGTGTGTGTGTGTGTGCGTGTGTGTGTGTGTGTGTGTTTAGCTGATTGTTAATGAGGTAATAGGTTATTTCATATTTGGTTGTCATGCTGCTTTATTTGAAAAATGTGAACTTATACACATGGCTGTAATGTATGATCACCTATAAGTGCTTGTATGCACACATGGGTACGAATATACATGCCTACACATGTTGTATTTGTGATTGAGCTTAAATGTGTGTTGCTGAACTGTGTGTTGTTTGTCTAAATGTGTGTGTGTGTGTGTGTGTGTTCTGGAATGCACCTGGCCTGATAGGCAGGCAGAGGAATGCTGAATACTGTCTCTCGCCCAGGGAGGCAGGGCTGGAATGTGGCCCAGGCCCTATTCTTCCCTCCACGGCACAGCATAGGAGAGCTGCAGGTTCATACACACACACACACACACACACACACACACACACACACACACACACACACACACACACACACACACACACACGGTTGCACATCCAGTCCTAAGGCCTGGTTCAGCTCGCAGCCAAGGTTCCACGTGCACCTGTGTGTCTGTGTGCATGTGTGTGTGTGTGTGTTGGTCGGGGGTGTAAAAGTGCTTTCGTTCCTGACCATGAGTGTGTGTGTGTGCACGCACGTGCTTGAATGAGCAAACTTCTCTAGAGTGCAACCTGAGAGCAATTAATTTTTCCTTTCGAGCAGGAGCTGTGTAATTTTCATTGCTTCACGCATTGTTATTAAGTCGTTCCATGGTGCTGCAAATTCCAACCAACAAAGTGAGCTTACTGCTCCTTTTAAAACTTGCCAGATCTGCTGCCCCTTCACTTCAACCCCCTCAAATCCCAATACACTCCACTGACGGTCAAGTCCATAACACACAGCGTCTCAGTAACCCAGTCTGTGTTTTGTAATTTTATTGTATGGCACAGAAATTTAGACTTGAGATGCAACCACAATGCAGATTTTGCTGTAGAAACAAACAATTGCATTGTATATTATATCCAAATGCATAAAGCTGACCTTAAGTGCTGTATACAGTACAGCAGGTTAGCGGGTTAGGAGGGTTAGCAGTGTAAACCCCTCAAAATGGATTTAATACCAAACTAGAATCAAAGTAAACAAGAATATAAACTTTCATTTAGATGCAAACAGGAGTATGTCAGCATTTTCCTCCCTTCCTGCTGTAGTGTGCTGTATATGAAATGCTATCCATTCTCTCCATGGCCCTCTGAGCTGCCTCTGGCCTGAGCTCACTACATAGCACTCAGATCAAAGAGTTAGTCTAGGAAGTATGGGGGAAGTTGGCCTCTATGGTTTATATGTCTGTCACCCGCCAGCACACATGCAGACCGGAAAGCTAGGTCTTTTAATTGATCGGGAGTAATTAGTCTGTTTCCTACAGCGAGTATGGCTTTTCAGGGTCCTGACAAATTTGACTATCGTGATGAAGTTCAGCTCTCTAAGGAGCCAAATGTATGAAAAGATGTTTGGATGGATTTGTCCAGAAAATGGAGTTAATTTAACACAACTATCATTCATTCCCGTAAGCATTATCGAAAACCACAGAAGCTTGGTTTCTGTAAGTTTGGCCACTTGAGAATGACAATACCACAAAACCACTCACATGCTTTCAGTCAAAAGTCCCTTGATATGATTTTAGAGAAAGGAAGACAACAGTTGTGCACTCCAAATTTACCAAAGTTTGTTTTTATTTTTTTAAAAGAGGAACTATAAAAAAAAGACAGTCCACATAGTGCTGTCATTCAGAGCCAATTTACTGCATGGCAGTCTTGAGACTTGCAGAGCCAATTGATTTTAGCATTGCTTTTTTGATCTCCTACATGGCACTAGCATCTCCGGACTGTTTTCTCAAATGGGACAAATAAACAGGGTCTGTGTGTTTATTTGGAATGGGGACAGGGAAGGCAAATTGGAGAATCCAGAAACGAAGGGAGGAGAAAAAAGAATATGGGCGAGGGTGAATGGTGGAGAGTGGGAGATGAAGGGGTAAAAGTGGTGGGAGTAATTCTACTATTAGAGCCTGTTGCATTGACTCTGACCATGGCCTGAAAGCCAAATCAAAGTGTTTCCATTCACACTGAAAGTGGCTTTATGTGGGGCTGACAGTAGCACTTGGCTGTATGACAGAGCCCTGGTGTCACATGGTGACACCGCTTCTTCTTAACACTGCTGCCTGCTCTATTTGTCTGTATTTTCACTTGTTTAAATTCCATTGTTTATGTATGCAGAGCACTGTTTATCTGCATATGCATGTTAATGTTAGCAGATGAATAAGGTTTTACGTAGTAATCATCAGCCTATATACGTATGCAATTGTACCTGAGCTAGTGTGCTTGTATGTACTTGTGATGGATTGTTTGTACATGTGAAAGTGGAAGGGCATCACGTGTAACCATGTAGGTGTGTGAATGAACAAACAGCAGCAGCCCTGTTGCTAGGTGAAATTTGAACTGCTTCATTGTCAGTGCTTTCTTTTGGTCTATACTGCCATCAAGTGGGTATAGACAGTATTGTGAATATTGTTCATCGTGTGCAACAAAATGTAATGCTTAAGCCAAGTCTGTGATCCTGACTGTTTTAGACAAGGAGGCCAAGTAGAGACTGAGTCATTCCCAAGACCAAAGAGAGGTTAATTCAAGACTCAGGTCTTAAAATATATTCTAAGACTTTAATGTAACTATAATTTTTGGAATGGATTGGTATGGGGTTGAAGTGCATATTTGACACAAAAATATTCAAGGTCAAGTCTGAATCATGGCCCAAACACAGGACAAGAGTGAGAAGCAACAAGCCGTAGTTTAATGAAAGGTTCTTATCTATAAAACAACACACAGCTGAGTTTTGTGAAATAAGTGTGGTTAGCACCCCCTCGTGGCTGATGATGTATTGTTCAAGAAACTGGTCTGTGCCCAAAGTATGAGTGATGTCTTTTACTTTATCAATCTGCTCTGATATATGGCAGCACAACATGGTTGATAACTTTTTTGCTCACCAGGTCATTTATTCTGTTAAACATAAAACAAGCCTGTTTTCAGTTTGAAACGGTCTTGGCAATTCTGAAATAGGACATCCAACCTTGTAATACTGTATATGTGGATGCATTTTAAAATTGTTAAAATAAACAAACAAACAAAAAAGTTAAGTATGGGTAACTGTATTATCCAAACCACTTATTTAAAGTTTAACACTCCAGAAACAGAAATAGAAATAACTAAATAGAAACATGGTATAATTATATAACAGGAATATACAAGCATATTAGTTCAACTTAATTGTTTTTGAGTAGTTTCCCCCCAGCAATCAACAAACATGGAGCAGCAAAAACAATAATTTACTATATTATATAATTTACTATATATTTTTGATAGTTGCCCTATTGGATCATTTCACAACATAGTTTGCTCATATCTTTTCTTTATAATTATCAATATGAATACACATCAATTTAACACATTTATCAACACATGTTCTTGTAGCAGACCCAAACAGGTCATCAACAACATCAGGTTTTCTCCCATTAATGAGGACAGTGTAATTTAGTCTTCATGTTCCACAATGTAAAACAGTAGTAAAAAATGTTGGTATTGCTAATATAGCTGTTTCCCGTATCATAAAGCACTGAAAGTAAAGGTTTAACTACATGCTCTAAGGTGCAAATTGTACTCTATGGTGCATCCATGGGTGTTTAGAGCTGTTTATTGTTTATACACTTTATTGCTCCATTGGCTTTTCACCATGGATGTATTGCTTTTCACCCAAGGCACTAAAACAGGAGCAAACATATCTCAAAGCTGTTGCAAAATGCTGCACACCATTGCAACGAAACATTAGAACAAAACATACAGCATAGTTAAAAAACTGTTGCAATGCAGAACATTTTCGCAGTGAATGTACCTCATTCTTTCATATCTTTCAAAGAGCTTCGCCAACATTACTATTATGGTTGATATTGGTATTACAGTTAATTTCTCTATCCTGGGCCTGTCAAGATGGCCTCCGCATCACCCTCATCTCCCTCTGCCCCCATCTTTATTGTCCTAAGCCTCTGTTACTCCCTTATATTCACGTTGGATCTGAATTGTGAAACTACATTAATTTCTTTTTCTTTTCCTGACCTCTTATCCTTGACCCAGATAAGAAAAAGGCCATAAGGTTATGGAAAGAAGTACAAATTTAAGGAGGACAGGGAAAGACAATGTAAGTGCCAATAGAATCCAATAGGTGATACAAATATGCTGTATTACTTTAAATCTTTACCAACAAAATAAAATAAAGTGTTGCATCTCTCAGTACAGCCAAACTTCTGCTACAAGAGCCTAATAAAACACATTACACTAAGTATAAATTAATACATTGGACTCAAATGGAAAAATAACAAAATACAAGTATATACACAAAAACAAACACTAGCGGTAAACATATTAAGCTTAGCTAATTTAATTAATTTTACTTTGGGTTTCCTTGAAGTTAAGAAATGTGTTTAAAGCTGTACAGAATAATTCCCAGCATGTTCCTCTTTTTCTGTCATCTAACAAGAAGCAAAATATATTGTCTTTAACTCTTGAATTTAATTATTGCACCTGCGAGTATGAGTGCAGGCAGTGAAGAAAATTTCAGTTGATTTTATATATATATATATATATATATATATATATATATATATATATATATATATATATTACACAAAACACATTATATCATAGACTTTTTGAACACATCATATGTATGTGTTTATGTATGAGCTTTGTTTTTTGCTATCAAACTTTCTCAGGGCAGATATTTTGACTTATGGTAGTAAAACCACAGGTATGACTCATAACATTAATGATAGCTCTGTTCCATTTAGGTGTGCCAGTAAGCCATTATGAGCCAACATGCACTTAAGCAGGGCCCTGGCACCAGTACACTTAAATGGAATGCACCCATTATTGTTATTAGTTACACCTGTGTGTCCATTGCTCACCAGTAGGCAGTGCGTTCTCCCTTGTTCCTAACTTGCATAGATGTAACTCATGTCTTAATCTTCTGTCTCTCTTGATAAGTGGGGTATTGATAGATTTTTTTCCTTTTTTTAAATGTTCTGCTGTAGCAACAGCATAATACAAGAACCTGCTTAAATACGTTGACCAAACCTGCATGAGCTAAAATATATATATTAAAAATTACAAATCGGCCGACTTCCGCGTCACATGCATACCCCTCGATATCGCTTTAGTACGCCGGTCGATCTACATGTTCCCACCATAAACTTTATATACAGTCTATGGTTCCCACCTAGTTGTGCACAAGTGAACCATCCAGTATAGTTAATAATGCACAAATTGTGGATAATTTAGGTTTAGATATTGTACCTCGGTATAGGTCACTGCATCTACCTTAACTTTATTCATCAATGATTCACTGCACCGCCCGGCGACCACGTTCAGTGACCCAAATCGAACACGCCCTCAAGGGAACCGCGCGTCCAACAAGTGCGTCGAGTGAAACTGTCCAAATAGGATGGAGAATATTTGTCAAAATGTGGAAGCGTTATTAGCATTAAATTGGAAATCAAAACAGGAAAATAAAGATACATTTAAGAAAAAGAAGTTTTCAAACTAAAGAAATTGTATTTTATTCCCTGAGTCATCGTCAGCACGGGAAGAAGATGCTAGCTAGCAAGATGATTCGTGGTAAGTGAAAATGGGCTGCACCAGCTGTTGTGTTTAATGTGTTTAGCGTTATGTGTTGTCTGCCTTGGTGCTACTCTTCTGTTGAGTGTATAAGCAGTGTTACTTGTATTTATGCATGCGGCACCCTCCGTGGTGTCCACTTCGTTGGCTTTATGAAACTTTTAAATCCTGGTTCAGTTTGATGGGCTAACTGAAGTCAAACTTTTCATCTAAAGCCCTGCTTTACTGGGCATCCTTTATGTCTTGGGTTTGTTGCTGGCATAACATTGTTACACTAAGTGTCAATGGTATTTAGGTTAGCTAAGCATAACAGGGCTGTATCTTTGAGTGTGGTCAAAAAGGTATAATTGTAGTTTCTGGTTTACATTTTGAAAATTAAACACCTACATCATTTGTGGAGGCTGACATTTTTACAGCTGCTTTGTTGTAGCATTGCCTTGACCAGTGAATTTCTGAAGCAAACGTAAATAATTTGATATCAACCAATTAAGTGCCTGGACTTAAAGATGCTATTGAAAACATTAATAACATCCAGCCACTAGATGTCGCCCTCCCCCTCCCCCTCCCCCAGTGGTTGCCAATTCGTTGCACAACCTGCATATTTCATGGTCGAGTGGAGTGAAACTCAGTCATATCAAGTGATGAATCTTTTGTGATAAAGTGATGAATTCATTTTGCAACATATAGCTATACATTAGCTATAGATTTAGGTTACTTTGTGGTGGTGTTTCATGTAGCGTTATCTATGGTAATCTTAGGATATGGCTCTAGCTAGCCATATCCTAAGATTACCATAGATAACATTAGTTTAGGTAACCCGTTTTTCCCCGTCTTTTAATAATTATAGGGGCCCTATATTGCAACACTTACTGTAAAATGACATTTTAATCATCCTTACACTATAAGACATTAAGTATTTATTTACATTTTATCAATTGTTGTTTATTTTGTTTAAATATACAGAACTGTAATTTTATGGGTCATTGTTGTTCGGACGATTAAGCTATGGTTGGCAAATATGTGCTTATGTCAATGTCTGTTTTTTTCCACACTAACTGGCAACTATACCACGTGATACCGACGATGTTATACTATTGGCTCACAAGCCTTAGAAGTAGGAACCAAATGTCAGACATCTCACACAGAGATAAACAAAACATTCATTTTGGACCCGTCAAAAATGTTAAAATGATGAATTCACAGTCATAATTTTTTTTTTTTTTTGAAAAGTGATACTTTTATTCCGCACCTTTCTAAAAGCTCTGGGGATGTTTTTTTTTTTTTTTTTTTAAATATTCGTCTACATAAAAATGTTATCAATATAACCTTTAAAGTGCACATGCTGTCTCCTTTTTCACAAACAACATTTAAAGCACATCTTTGCTTTCCTGCCTGCTTTTGTGTAATGGTTGTACCTTCCTTTTGTCAACGTCAGCTGGGATAAACCCCAGCATAACTGTTTTTATTAATTTAGGATTTTGTAGCGGTTACCTAAAAACGCTTGTTATACTTTTCTTTGTTCTTTGATTATTTTACCTTGTAGCAGTATGTTTTTGTTTGGGTATCAACCGGAGTTGATGCATTATAACATTTTTTACCAGACTTCTTTGGGTGGTACTGTTCTGTTGTTTTAGCATGGATGGATGATATTTAAGATTTATTTTTTACACAGATTAATCAGTTCAGTTGAGTTGTGCAGCATTATGTCATTATCTCAACATACAGTAGCAATACACAGATATAAATAAGAGAGAGGGTAGAGTGTGTGTGTGAGAGAGAAATAGATGACCTTATCAGAGACAAACATGTTTATTGAGTGAGGAAAAACTTTGTTTGAATTGTTGTATGGATACCAAACCCCCACCCTAACACATAAAGCACACGTCTGTCTCCTCAAGGCGTGTCACCAGTGCTTTGATCATTGTGATGTGTTCATCCTGTCACCATGAAGGGATGAGTGTCATTATCATTTAACACACCACTTTGGAAAGAGAAACAGCAGTGTGCATCCCAGATATTCACATGTGCAACCACACATACATATGCACACACAGGAACTGTGATTCCACCATCAACTCTGTCAGTTTGTGGCATCTTGGCAAAACATTTGTCCATCGCATCAACATCTGGCATCAAAATTATGCCAAGCAAGTACAGCAAGAACATCCCAACTTGTATGTTTGTTCCAAGTGTACTTTACAGCTTGATGAGTGAGTCTTAGTGAAATTCTTTAAACTTGTTAACCTTAAGGAGGGCGAGGAGCAACATGCCAGATGCAGAGTAACCAATCATTGCCATTCAATGAATATGTAGAGAAAAATGTAACTAGGTGAACTATTTATAGAGGAGGTTCAGAAAGGACTTTTAAATGCTTCCTGTTATCTGTGAGTCCGCTTTGATGTTTGAGTCATCCTGCATCAAAATCGTTCTGTATTTATCCTCAGGTTTCCATTGCTTAAGCTAGAGGTTACCAAGGCTATAACTCTGCAGAATGCTGCTTCTGAGTTTTTCAGTAGTATCACGTTCTCGCCTTTGATGACCGTAGATGCAGCAAATGGAAATATTGTTTTTAGTTGTTAGAGGAGTAAAGAAAACAGGACTGTTTGCTTTTTTGACAAATATATAAAAAAATATATTTTAATGTTTTCACTTAGGAAAGCATTGTCATTCAGACAGGAACTATTTCATTCATGTAGGAGCTATTTTCTTTCTACTGATAGTTCCTACATGAAACTGCTCACAGCAAGGTCTGTGGATTATCTTGAGTAACCGGGTCATAATTTCTGGAAAGAGACATTGCTGTTGAATTTTTCAAATGTATGTTTTTGGCGCTTTGAGCACCACAAGCCGAGTGCCATATAGTTCCATTATATAAAAAAAAAAAAAAAAATGCAGACATCTCTACGGCCCATATCTCCAAAACTCGGGAACTTGCACCTAAACAATCTAGATGGATAAATAGCACTACAGGTAAGAGGAAAAATATGTACTTTTAATTTTGGGGTGAACTGTCCCTTTTAAGCAAAAACCTACATTATTGATTGATTATCAGAATAGTCGCTGATTATTTTTCTAATCGACTAATCATTTTTATCAACTAATCGTTGCAGCTGTAGTGACATCATGCCATTTACCTGCATAGCTCCACCCAACTTCGCCCTGAGCAGCGGTCTAATCAGCCACAATAATTGAAAACCCCTGTATGTCTCTGCATGGCCTTTAATATGAAGGACAATTGAGAAACTGGCTAACTTGTGGTCTGACCTACTGACTGATTTTGAAGTACAGATTTTGTTGTGGTGGGTGAAATCACCAGTGAACTATGGTACATGAATCCACACAGGTTTAGTTATATTAACTTTATCACTTAGGTCTAACTTCTTTGAAAAACCAATTGCATTCAGCAATGCTTGCTGCTGACCATGCACCGCTGTTTATGACTTACACAAAGCAAACGTGATGTCAGGTTATACACAACAATAAAAATGGTTGGTTGGCAGTAGTTTGGCTTCATTGTTAAAATAGCTTCTCTGTATGGGCAAGTATTTGTATACTAAAAGAGAGATTTGGATTCTTATGAGGCCTAAATTTAGTTTTGTTTACCCCTGAGGCATCAGGGCTCAAAAGTTAATAGATCTGCAATTTAGTTTAATTTTTAAGCTTTTAAAAGACTGGCAAAGTTTTTGTACTATTTTCCTTCTTTGTTTAAAACTTCAGGGTGTGAAATCATGTGCTTTTGCATAAAATATTAACATTTGAGTGTTTGTATATCCATCCTGTCTGACTCATATTGTTTATGTTCAGTTACAATTCATGTTAAAATATATTTTATCAATCCCGATGCGTTACACTTACCCTAACTACCGGGCAGGCATAGTGTAGCACTATTCTTTTACAACCAGTTCTGTGGGTTTTGAACAATAGCAGCTCACCCAAAGATTGTTTATGATGTAAAAAAACAAACAAACAAAAAAAAACTATCCCTCTCTAACTCCTCTGTACAACCGCAAGTGCATGTGGAGTGTTTTTGTTGTCCCAACAACTCCAACGGTGTGATGCATCTTATCTCTAGCAGATCTCTTCACGTTAGTTTCAGGAGTCACATTCTCTCAGTTAAACTTCATCATATCAGTAATTTAAGATTATTAGCTTTAATAAAAATAATGTGTGCCAAATTTAGAAGGCTACACATGTTATTTCAATGTGTCAGATAACCTACATATTTAATATACATTTAAGTAAATATAGTATCAGATCGGATTCGGTATTGAAGATACCCAGTGTCCGAAATGAACTTTTTGACTCACCGGCCAATGGGACTGGTAGATGAAAAAATCCACCGGCCAAGCATATTTTTTTTACCGGGCAAAATAATAAATTGAATTTAATAAACCTTTTTGTGTCACATATACATTCATTTCAGTACATTTCATTGCGATAATAAGGTATTATGTTAAATACAAACTTAAAAAAGAGGCCAGAGAAAAATTTGAAGCAACATTATTTTAATATATTGATCAATGGTTAATCAATTCAAGCCTGAATACAGCTCAAAATTCTACTGAAGTATTGAAATGTACTTAAGGATCAAACATAAAAGTAATGGGTCCGACACAGGAGACCGGGGTTTGTTTCCCGTGTGAAACCAATATTCAATTTTGATTGTTTTAAGGAAGAAGTTATTTTAACCCAAAACATGAGCTTTTCCTAAACCTAAACAAGTAGTTTTGTGGCCTAAACCTAACCAAACTGCGACCGTCACCTGAAATGTTTCTCAGCAAGCTTTATTTTAAAAAAGTCCAACCGGACATTGCATATTTATTGTTGCTAAATTGACGTGACTATTACATGACTATTTTTGTACACACATTTACCTGCCAGTGTGGCAGATAACCTTCCATAATTTACTCGCCAAATGGAAAGTCTACCTGCATTTGGTGCTTTGCAGGTGTTAATTTCGGACCCTGCAGATACCCAGTATGAAAGGACTTTGATCGGGATTCAGGACATCCCTACTTATGATATCTGGAAGTATTAAGTCCAAAATAATCTGGACTTGCTGAATCTGGACCTGTCACAATAACCACAGATGGTTCTTGAAATGCTGTTTGATAACAATAAACTAACACGCTCAAGGAACTTCTGTAGGTTCTGAATTATGTAGTAACAGAACGTTTTGGCTCCTCTAACTTTTGGATGTATTGGTGAACATAGTACCATCGTGGCACTGATGCAAAATGTCCACTAGAGAGGGCCGTTGATACTGGATTGAATTGCACTGTCTTATCCTCTCAAGATGACAGTTCTAGTAACTCAGCACTGTTGTACAGTATATTCAGATCTTTTATTGTTCTGTAATTAAAATTTTTTGTTTGTTGTATAGAAGTGTGAAACATACTCGCACCACCTGTTATTTTATGTTTTATTACTTAAACCAACTTCCATTATGTGGGAGGAAACCACACCAATACAGATGTTTAAAAAAATATAACAGATATGTGACATTGTTATGTGGAGTTGAACGAGGGGAATTCTGTCAGTCTAAAAAGAGACTTGAGGGAAACAATGGGGCAGGAGTAATTTAGGAAGACAGCTAATGTTAAAACCTTGGAACAATTTAAACATGTATTTTCATAAAGGGGATACAGCACAATATTAGTTGAAATACTGTGTGTAAGATGAAGCTTATTATATTGTAGCAAGAGGGTGATGCCCACAGTCATGTTTTTATGTTCATGTTAGTGGCCCTTACCAGTTTTATCATTAATTATTTCATTTCCCTGAAAATAATCAAGGTGATTTCCAAGTTACCAGTATGAACACACAGATACTATGTAGGCCACAATCATATGAACCATATATTGAAGCATTTAAATTCTCACTACAGTAAGTGTGCCACAGTGTCTACACAGGGACAAAACCCTGAGCTCCCAAAGAGCAGAGCTCTGTGTGACTGAGGCGACGGCTGCTCCTCTTGCTCACTGAACTCGGGTGCTTCACCTTCAACTACAGTCTAAGAGGAGATGGAGGGAGGGGGAGGGAGGAGAGAATTGGGGGGGGGATGTGCCCCATTATAAGAGGAAGTTCATCCTCTGATAAACACATAGCTACACATCCCACTGGACCCACTGTCTGAGATGGCAGCCAGTGCTAAATGTGAACTTGTCTGCGCTGCACCACTACAAGGGGAGAAACTGCATGGAATTCATGTTTTGTCCCTAGGTTGTTCGTTTGAGAGCTTTAGAGGATTTTAATGTGCCTCTCTGTACCTCACAGTTTCCATTCAAGGGGCTCTCCAGACGCAGTGCAGCTCTTCACAGAAGACATGCATAATCATGGCAGAGGGGAGGGGATGAAACAAAGAGGAGATGTGTAAAGCATCATATACATATGGCACTTTATATTGTACCCCTTTCAGGTATTCTTATGGGTATTTTGGTTTTAGGTTTGATTTTTTGCGTTGTTACACACAAAGGAAACAGCCGCAGCTCAGTACTTCAAAGGGGCCCCGCCAATCCCACAAAGACAGACCACATTTCAGTGGAGCATGCTGTGCTGTGCTGCACTGTGCTGCAGACAGACAGGAGCTGTTATGAAGAAGAGGAGACCATGGCTTCTCATTAAAAAACACTACTGTTTCCTCCACAGATTATACTGCTACGGGAAAACTACACAGGGAAGACACCCTTGCCACATCTACGGCTGAAAGATGCAGTGTTACATGATTGGAACTGTCAAATAAAGCATACAGTTGGAGAAGTCTCAAAACAAGTGTTCACAAAACAATGACAAAACATTTTTAATGGAAATGATTGACAGGTTGTTTACAGAGAAATCTCTGTTTTCTTGATGTTTTGAAATGTCTAGCCTTTTTGTGAGGGCTGCTTACTTTCAGCTTGTTGTTGCGCCTTACACCTGGTCAAGACCTTGTGACAGATCCTAATGGTTAAAAGGCCAGAAAAGTCCACAGTCTTGTATACACTAGGTACTGCATATATACATAGCTGGCACCCCCAAAGCTGCATGGGAAAAAATGTGTAGTGAGGGAGTTGTGTTTGGGAACGCATTGTGATTTTGAGGCCCCTTTCAAGGGCTGCTGATGTACACCTAAATTTGACAGACATTTCCTACTACTACTGTATGTAATTGAGGTCATAGCAAGTATGGATGACCTCTGTCCTTAAAATCAGCAGGCTCTGTGCTCCATTGGTACACCTTACTTCTTGTTTTAAGGCCCATACGTCTACTTTAGACCGGTCTAGTCTTAAAGCTGTAGTTTTATTGTTGCAAGGTTTATCACATACATTTAACCCAGGGAATAATTTCTTGATGTAGATATTCAAGCAGCAAAAAAGAGTGGGAGAGAGTGTGAAGGATCTTGCATGTACATAAGCTCTTTAAGTCACATTGTATCTGGCATACTTTACACAAAACAGTTTTTGGTGTATCACTTGAAGGAGAACATCAGACTTAGGATGGACAGGGTGTATATTATACCTCCAGCAAGGGGTTCTTTGGAAAGTGCAGAGACATTTATTGGTAAAGCCATGGGTGGTGCACTTTCATTTCCTGGTTTTAATGGAGAGTCTCTCAGCCCTCACATGGGTCAAAATGAGACTTTATTTGATGTTTTTTCTGCAGCTTGTGAGGACAGTGCAAACAGAAAGGGGACTGAAATCTGAAATATTTTTCACATATTGCATCTTATTTGGAGTTGTTTGTTGCTGTGGCTTTCTTAATCAAATTACTTTATTATTATTTATTTTATTTTTCTATATTCTTTATTTTCTCAGTGTTCATTTCTAGAATTGGTTGACAATGTATGTTAAATTCTTTAACATATACATTGTCAACCAATTCTAGAAATGAACACTGATAAAATAAAGAATATATAAAAATAAAATAAATAACTAAATAAACATCAGTACTGTATGTTCAGTATCAGTCAATTGCTGAAGTAGCAGAAAATGCCATCGAAATACTCAAGTAAAGTCAAAGTACCTCTAAATTGTACTAAAGTCCAGTGCTAAATGTACTTACACTCCACCACTGCTCTCTACTAACCCACTTATTCTCTAACTTACTCTATCAAGCTATGAGATTCATGCTACAGCTTTGTTCCGATTCTGAACCATTATTTTAATGGATTGAACTCCAATCAGAAACTCTTTTTTCTTGCTTATCAAAACATGTAATCTGTAGCAATATTTTGCAGTTAATGTAACAGTCACTAACATTAACTCATGGTTCGCTGCTGTCAAGAGATAAACAGCGCCTCTGCTATAAACATTCACCCTATAAGGTGAAAAAACAGGCTCCTGTGACTCGAATATGGGGACGTTATTTATTTACTTTCCAGCATTGCATCTCACCAACTAGGTAGTCAACACTCAACAGACTCAAACCACCACCGCACTGTTGTCAGCTGAGCTGCAGAATGATGAAGAGATGCTCTGATGCCAACCTTTCAGTCTGCTACTGACTGACCACTATAGCTGGCTAGCTACCTCGCTAACACTGCAAACAGTTGTGATAAACATGAGTGATGTGATGGTTGTCAGGGACAGGGTTATAATAGAATTATATTGAAAGGGGAAATTATCGGTTCATTGTTTAACAATGTATTTCACAAACTACTTAGCAATTTATCGTGAACACACCGCTTTGACACGCTTTGAGAGTAAGGTAGCCATTTCCCAGCATGCACGGGCTAATGCTGAAAGCAGTTTAAGTTAGCTGCCTTTTGTTCCAAAATGCAAAAGCAACTTTTTGTAAGTGTTTGTAATGTGTCTGTTCAGAACATGGTGGTAGTTGTCATTTTTATGCTGGTTTATACTTTTAACCATTAGTGAAGTGGCTGTTATATTTCATTCTGCTTCTTCTCTCTCTTATGTGAAATTGGTACCACTATAGCAACAGTGTTCTCTGCTGGATAAACCCAGTAGTGGCACAAATCTATTAACACAGGCCTTTCTTTCTACTTAATATACTGAAAAGAAAACTGTTTTATATTGGCTCATATCAGATAAGGCATAAGCTGATACCTACGTATCTGCGACAGGCTGATATCGGTCGATTACTGACCAATAAGTTGTTCGGGCTCTAACAATAATATTATGTCAAAACTAAACCCATTTAGTGCATTTAAATGCCATATTAAATTCTGGGTTTCAAAGAAAACATTTTCAGAAATGCAAAAACAAACACCTTTTACTTTAAAAAAGGTATATGTACTTAAGTTTGTGGCATTTGTAGGAGGCAAAAATGAGTGGACAGGAACTGTGACTATCATAATAATAACAAGAATGACGCTCATATTGACCGCAGCATTTTATTTTCTTGAGCAAAACCTAGCTAACTTAGGGACATCATAACTAGCCACCATATTCATTTACGTAACTAGCCATTACATATCAATGAAATCACAGTCAAATCACACCAAACATGCTCTTAACCGTCTCTGATCAGACACAGCATAAGCGCGTTGTGCGACAGTAATAATTATCTGTATGAAACACAGTGCGCTGTATGTAATTACATGGATGGATTAAACGAAAGTTTCGTTTAAGTAATCAAGTTACTCGAGGAATCGTCTCTGCCCTAGTAGTTTCAGAGAAAATTTTCATTTTAATTTTTCACTTAAAACGTGAAAAAGATGACTGTTTCTTACATTCATTCTTTGTTGAAAGGGACAGATATCAGACAGTGCCCTAATCCCTTTGGTCATAGTGCAGGTTCTCTGTATGTGAGCAGGTTATTAATCGCCGTTTTCCCTTCTACTCGGATAAATGAGAGAGTAAGTTGTCTCCTGCGACTCAGGGATGAGTTGCGTGCATGAATATAATACTGTACTATACTGTGACGCTATCTAGGACAGCTCTACTCTTCAGCCAATGTCCTCTTACAGTTACTGCGGTGCCTGTGACTCGCTGTCACACAGTGACCTGAATTGGTGTGTGACAGTGAGGTTGGCACTCAAGCACACACAGGCATAAACTCACTGTTGCAATTAAGGCAGATCACACTTGTAAACACAGACACACCAGAGAGCCCCCATGCACATATAATTAGACAAATATAACAAACAAACAACTAACTAGTTGTTTGTTTGTTATATTTTTTTCTTTTCAAGCTTGGTTTAAGTGCAGTTTATCTGATAACCTGTAAGCAGTGCAATTTAGTACACCATCAAAGAATCACAGAAGTGGAACAAGCGTAAACATGGTAATTGACCACCATACCAAAGCTGCATTACCCACAGTAGCCTCTGGATGGCAGTGTCAGGCTGTGCTACCTGCTGTCAGCCTCAGCTCTCTCATTAGTGAGGTCTAGCAGGCCCCCTCCGACATGTCTCATAAATGTCAACACCAATACAGCAGGGGACAGTGGGCCTGGATGTAACAAACACAGACGCCATGAAAGTCCACTCTGTCTGTCAAATCAATCACAGAGGCAAGCCACAAGCTGCATGTTCACACCTCACATGGAAACTACCTGCAAGTTGGCATTTAGTTAGTTTAAAGACACAAAGGGTTGTTAGGAACTATTTTGATCGTGAATGTAAGATGGAATTTGTAGCATGCAATGCACAGACTTTGGCATTGGTCTCCTTTATATGTGTATGTATGTGTATTCCTGTCTGTCTTTTGAAGTTATTGTCACCTTGCTGTGGTCAGTAAGTCCCTTTCACTATATCCTCCATTCCACCCTCTCCTCTTCCTCCTGCTCCTCCTCCTCCTCTCTTCTTTCTCTTTTCCGTTCTCTTCCCCATTCTCTTTCCCATTATCAAGCCATGTGCTGCCTGCACTCTTTTCCATTCTCTTCCAATCGGGCCACAGGAGCAGGTGGATTGGAGATAACTTGCGCTGTGCTTTGTTTTTGCCCTGACACTGTCATTAATCATTGCCCAAGCCACACTTCAACATATAATAATAAGGACTGGCTGCTGTGTGGGGGCTGCCGCCGCTCAATTGCCTTTCATTGCGCGGATGCCAAATTGGAGGTGAACGGCCATAGCCAGACACTACTCCCCTGTCCCCAGACTGTCTCATCATTTAGGTATTTATCTATCTCAGCCTTGTCTGTGGAGCTTCTCCCTGCCTTCCCAAGAGGCACAAGATTGTTAGGGGGAGGATTAGATTTGTTGCTCAGGCTTTTTGGCTTTGATTCTGTGCCTATAAGTTAGGGATTAGAAGCAAATTTCCCACAGGGCAGTGCTGGATTTTCTGCTGTTTAACTGTTTAACCTATCTTAGTCTGGTGTGGCAAAGAGGTGTGGGGGCGGCGGTGGGACAGAGAGGAAGCAGGGTTTTGGAGAGAGACTGGTCAACAGGCCCAGAGAGACCTAGGTGGGCTAAGCCAGAGCCAGGCCAGCGCTGATAAGAGAGGGTTCCTTATCCATCACATCTCCAGTGGAGTTGTTAGTACCAAAGTGTGTGTGTGTGTGTGTGGGGGAGAGACTGAAAATGCTTAAGAGGTTGTGTGTGTTTGTGAGTGGCTCCCCCTGGGTACCTCAGACTAATAAATCAGAATCATATTGGTCCTGCTTTGGTTACAACCCTCATGTCTTGCCTATAATACATAAAATGTGAGAACAGGTAGCTACATGTATTTTGCAAATGGCCCAGTGAGTAATCAATTATATGAGTGCCCCAGATATATTTACAGAAACTTGATCTTTGGAACAGGTTTGACCTTAATATTAATATGTAAACAAAACATAAACATAAAATACTATTCATGTAAAAATCTTTCACGCACATATATCAGTTATTTTGTATTGCAGATTGAGTTGTTGTATTGTATGTTGATTGATATAGTGTGTACACATGCTAGATAACATTTAATGTAAAATGTTAAGCTCAGGCTATATATAAAACAAGTTAGCAAGTGATTGCAGATACTCAAAATCATAAAATTCATATGTTCTTTTTGCCTCTAAGCTAAATCAAAGTGAAATTTGAAAAACCAAGAATATCAGTAAATGAATACACTTTAGATACAACATGCTGCAGATACAATGTGAGGGTTCTTAACCAGTTAAAAGGTGTATGTTCTCAAACATCTCATGGACTGAGCCAGGATGGTGGTTGGTTTGGGTCTGGGGTTAGGGTTTTGGCTGTAGCCACCCTCTGTGGGCTCTACTCTGGAACAGAGAGGAGGAACCCTGTTCTGTCAAACATAATCCAGGTGGATTACGGTGATCTGAGGGGAATTTTGGAGCCTTGAGCGTGAAGGTGTGCTCTTTGGGCCCTGCCATCTTTACTTCTACAAACAAGGACTAAATCCTAAGGTGTACACATCTGGATGGCAGTAGAGAGAATGGTCTTGGCTTTGATCTCTCACCTCCTTTTGCACAGTGCACAGGTGTATTAGTAAGTGATGTTAGACAGGAGAATGTCAACAAAGACTGGACGATTGGACATTGTTGCTGCACCAATTAGCTCTGATCTTAAAGCGTTTGTGTGTTTGGGATCGAGCTCAGACCTGCAGAAAGGTGAACTCATTATTGCTACAAACAACTCAATCCATAAGGTATTAATATGTCTTTCAGAACATCACTTTAGCAGTTTGGCATATTTCAGCTCACTGTTCTATACTTGCAAATGGTTTCATTTTGCACTTTGAATCTCCTTCAATACATATCTTGTGAACTTTTATATCATTCTGACATGTAGACAGTAAAAAGCTCCATGTCTCCTTTGGTGCTGTAGAAATGTACTGCAAAACCGTATTGATCTTTAATTAAAGAAGCTCTTAACCTTGGCTGGGCAGAGGACCCCCAGGCCAGTGAGTTAATTAATGTACTAATAGTCATAATATTTGTGCTGTGCACGGGAGGTACATAAAAGATTATCTATTGTGTGAGCAGTTTATCAGCCCAATGATGCTAGAGCCCCGTGCTGTGCGTATATCAATATTATGGGCAAAAATCTGCAATACAGACAGAAGAAGAGGTAGAGTCGGTCTTTTAATATCTCCCTCGGTTCATCAGCAGTTTAGCAAGGCCCTGTTTACCTCCTGGGATTGTCCTCTGATCGTAACCAGGCGGCATCGATGGGCCTTTACAGGCACTAATGCTTTGCTACCTTGACAACACACAGCAGCTATAAGCCCTCTAAAGGATCCACTTCTTCTCCAAATGAGTCAGGGGTCCCACTCCACCGTTTACCCCACACTCCCAAGGAGGGCGTCTCATCCCTGGATCAAAACCTCATACCACTGACCTTTCAGTTACTCCCACCAACCACCAGACCGCCTCATAAACAGGTCCCACTGAGGGAGGGAGGGAGAGAGAGAGAGGGGGAGAATATGTGCGTGGGGGCCCAGACACACTGTGATATCACCCTTTATAGCTTTATTGATTTCCTCTCAGGATGCAACTATTAACATTGAGCTGCTGTGGTGGCGGCTGCTGTGTTGTTCTCTGCAGGTAAGAACACTGGCTCACACCCCCGGTCTTGTGGATTGTATATGGGGGATAGAGTGGGTGGGGGAAGCACAGGGGAGGCACATGCTTTTATAATTAAGGTCAGCTGGGATGCATTACAGCATTTGGAGGTGTTAAAACGGGTCCTCCTCAGAGAGTATGTTGGCATTGCCCACACTCGTAAATTAGCCAAGCTCCCCGCAGATGTTAGGAACTGGAGATGGGGGTTGGAAGGAAAAGAGGGGAATTAGGTAGATGACTGGATGTAGACATAAGGCTGATTTTATTGTGTTGTATTTTTATTCTGTCTTTTTTTACCCCAAATCACTGATTTTATGTGTGTATGAAAAGGAACCATAAGGAACATGTTACAGTTAAAACAAGTGAAATCCAATGAGGTCTTGTTTGCTGTATGCAACCTATAAACCAATTAATTACACATATGGATGTCTTGTGGTTTACTCAGAAAATACTGAACCAATACTACTACTGCTACTACTACTACATATATCCCACATGTTCAAACTACAGAAGAGATGTTCAAATATCTGGTGTGTTTATAAAGTGATGAAATTAGATGGCAGCAGTGCTTTCAATTGGACAGATGACAACCAGACAAATGAGATTAACATCTATTAAGTATATTAAGTTTTTCCTTAATCAGTGGTACAATCATATTTTACTCTAGCATGATCATTCCACTTCCAAAATATTTTACGCTAAGAATGAAGTAGCTCCTATCCTATAATAATTTAGATGTTAATATTAGCAGCACAAATTAAAGAAAGGGATATCAGCTGTACATGAAACCCCACAAAACCTCCCAGAAAAGTTAATTAATAGGCAGAAAAAGTTAAATAGTGGGCAGGTAAGTCAACAGATGCTTCCACAGAATGAGCAGAGGTGTGTTCAAGCTCTCACTGGACCAACACTGGCTCCAGTGAGGTAGGCAAAAAAAAGCAGGGCCCTTCAGATTGACAATGGGCACACTGTCAGCAAGGACGGGAGGGGAGAGGGAACAAACAGAACACAAGAGTTTCACAAACAACCTCTCATACAGAATTCAGCCGGACAGGTCTGACTGGGACACCTAGCTCACACCCTGCGCCGGGGTTGAGGCAGGGGTCATCTCTGATGCATAATGGGAGAAGTATGACAAGCAGAAGGAGTGGGAGTAAGAGAGACAAGGAGGAAACATCAGGGCTATGTTACATGGCATCTTCATATTGCTGACTTATGACATGGGAGGTCTATTGTCTAAGGTTGGGTTTTTGCAAGGTGTTACATCACAGAGATAGTACAAAACATATTGTCTGATTTTGTTTCAAAAATAAACAATGTTTACCTTAAAGACACAGGGTGTATAAGTATATATGTTTTTAGTTTCTATTAAAGCATAATGTTTTAAAGCTGGAGTGCAGAACTTTTGTCTCCCCCTTCTGGCATTGAGAGTACAAACACAAACACTGTTGACGCGTGCTTATGATGTATGCCTACAGTGAGCTCACCCCAGTGAGCTCATGTTCAGAAATCGTTACGAAAATACAGAGAAATTTCCACAGTTCCAAAACAATAATCCATTATTTAGGCAGAGTATATGTAATAGCTACATAGCTTGCTCCGTCGCTACGGTTGCTCCAGAGCCATGTAGAGAGAGAGTTGCGTCCCCTGTTTAATTTAAATTCAAGTGGCTTTATTGGTATGACTGCATACAATACAACGTTGCCAAAGAATATTTTTTATTTAAAATGAATCGATTACCAAAATTGTTGCCAAGCTTAGACCCCTCCATTGGACACTCACCCTCTGGAAAAATTAAGCAGTGCATCTGGACCGAAATGCATTTATTATTTGCTTATTACTGGTCTATAAAGCATTAATAGATATATAGATGCTCGATGAAGCATAACTCTTTTATGAAGTATACCTCATTTGAAGTTACCATTAAGACAAAACAGAATTTGAAATACTGCTAGACAATTCAATTGTTTATAAAAGCTTGTTGCAACCTTCTTATAAGGCAGCCCATAACATTGCTTGTAAATTGTTTGACTCAATAGTTAAGGAAAAAAATAGTGTACTAGTGCTAAATCTCTGACACAATGACACAGCCGTTATTGTCATTTTGATTTTGTGGTATTGATTTTAGCTTTTAGTTGATAATTCTGGCCTACTTTGACAGCTTGTAGATACCAGTCATCACTCTGACCCTCCTGAGACTAAGCTGAGTGCCAAAAACCTGACAGAAACAGAGTAATCAGAGCCTGTGCCACTGACCATTGTTTGTGTGCTAACCAGAACTGACCTAGTGTCTGAGTGTTGCTTCTTTTTTAATCAACTAATCTGTCTTTGTGGATGACAAAAGGAAAACATCATTAAAAACGCAATATATTCATATATATTTGAAAGAAATATCACAATCATACTAAACAATTTTAAATATATATATTTTATTTTTCTTCTTAAATGTTTGATTTGCATTGCATCAACATTTCCTTCTGTAAAGTATATAAAGGGTAAATTCACACTGAATCACATAGGGCACAGTGCCAAGTTTACGTCCTCTGACGGTTACCATAATTACCACCTTCCCACTAGTACATATCATTCACCTGTTCAGACTAAGACTTTGGTATTTTTGTGATAGCTGTGACGTCGCTGAATAGGGTTTGGCTTAAACTTTTGAACCAACAGAGAACAATGCAGTAGCAGCATGTCTCAGAAACGTTGCTTTTTCATATTTTCCCGTTGTCAAATTCATATGTTGTTCTTCCTTAGTTGATTCTAAAATTGAGACTTTGCTGAGAAATCAAGTGTTAATGGATATTCCTCTAGAGAGTAATGAGTATGAGAATGAGAGTATAATGAGGAACTAAGAGTAGAGTTTCTCATTATTTTCCCAGATCATTGCATTTCTTGTTGCATCCTTACCACCTTGCCAGGTTCACTGAGCTGTACTTGCACTGCATTTCCGATCCAGCATATAAAACCAGAATGCGACCCCCCTGCATTAGCAAAATGGAATGAAATCTGTTGTACACCACTGAACTGTCACACAAAAAAAATAGTAATGGGCTTCAACCTGCCACCACTGTTCACAGGTGTTTTTTTACAACAGTATTTATTTGACCATTATGTTAAATTGTCCCCATAAAGCCGCACTTGGCAGCACCATTCTCTGAATCTCTCTGTGAGCCACTTAAGTATACCACTGGGGTTACTGTGTTCCATGGACAGAATATGGTCGCTTTAAACTGAATAAATAAAGCCAGTTTAGTTGGGCTGAGCTCCCTTGTTGGGGAAGCAGTGTTAAGGAAACAGCTCTCAAATTTTGTGGGTTTTCATGCATGTTGTAAAATGTAAATGCTATAAAGTTGTTAAGTTTACCTTGAGGAGATGGTAATGTTTAATATAGTATTTACCGGCCTCCTTGCATTCTAGAAGTGGATAATATTGATTACATGTGGGCGGTCAGGTTTTGACCTCTTAAGAATTTGCGTTTAAAGCAAAAATTAGGTATTGTATCTTGAACTTCTTTGTAGCCACACTTTGATATGGACTTTCTGGTATGCTGACAAGTTAAATAAGCAGCACAGAGCATAGGGAATCAGTATACATCATAATATATGAGTATATATCTCCATACATTTATATAAGTTTCAGATCTGGATTTCAGACTTTCTCTTCTTTGTGGTGCTGTTGTGATATAGAGGACTGTTGACCACAGGCAGGCAGCCATAAAATGAGGGGGCCTGACTCTGTTGAGACCACCTCTATTCATGGCCCAGGAGCCACTGGATGCTAAGTGGCAGCCGGAAAATCACAGCTGTGGGATCATGCACGCCACATTAAGAGAGAGAGTTCGGCTCCAAACAAGGGTACAGTACAGCACAAATAGGGTACCAAAAGCAAATTGATCTTCTCACTGATGCCGAGTATATATGCTCCTGTCGAGGCACCGGCACAACTTTCACAGGTTAAAACCAGAGTGCACGGAGATACTTGGAGCAGTAAATTGTGATTCCATTGTAGAAAACAGCCATGATTTCTTGTTGATTTTGCAATATTAAATTGTACTTCTGAAGTTTTTGGATATACTATTGCTGGACAGTTTTTGTCAATTATTTGAATGAAGAACGGAAAGGAAGGAATGAAATATTTTGTTACATTTACTTACTTTAAATCTATTTAGTTTATAACAAAACCATGCCAAATAAGTTTCTCAAGTCTTACTTTTCTGCTTACACAGAGACACTTGGTCCTTCATTATACCCTTTGGACAGAGCCTCACCATGTGCTTTTGCTGAATTTCAGAGACAGGGCATTTTTCTACAGCAATTTACACTCCTACAATTATAGCGTTCTGGTGCAGATATGGTGCCGGCCCCTCCTCCTTGACCTCTGCCCTTTGCGAAGCAGGCGAAAGTGTATTTCCTGATTAACGGCTGGCTGAGGTACATGGCTCCAGCTCCAGCACCTTGTCCTCCCAAACTGAAGTGACAGTCTCTTAGGCTCTTTATGGAAATTAACTGCAAAACATAGCCAATTAGACCTGCGTTATTTAGAACGACTCAGCTTTTCACCCTGAATAAAAGAAGGCCCAGATAAGACCTGTACACTCAGACACTGCAGCAAATTAATGTGAAGTTGGTGGCCTGCCAGTAAGCCAGTCCATCTAAAATGGGGACATTAAAAGCATGAAGTTTTTCTATAAGCTGTAAATTATTACTGAATAAAACACAGAATGATTAAAGAATGGGGTTTGTGAATAACTTTTAATGTGACAATTATAAATTGAACACATTACAAGTTGGATATGGTGATGTAAGATTTTTTTTTTTTTTTTGGCAAATTAGCAATTAACAATTCTTATCAAACGCTATACAATGATTTGTATGTTTCTAGTTTTAGTTTACAGTGTAGTTCCTGGACACAATGTTCCCAGGTTCTGCACCTTCTATTCCAAATGTGTAACTGGGGAATTAAGCATCTGTATAACGTCTTTTCACTCCACCAGCTAAAGATAGGGCTCTTAGCCTGATACGCTGTCTTAATTTCCCCTTTCTCAGGTCACTGCAGAGAGCGATGGCATTAGAGTGAGGAGGAGGGTCCTTACTCTATGTGCAAGAATACACTGTGGAAGTTGCAAAGGGCAGAGTCTCTAGGAAATCTACTCTTTCTTTGAAAAAATGTCACGGGAGAGATAGGAGATTGGCACCACAAAGAGCCCAAAATAGCACGGGCTGCTACGCATTGTCAGACAAGATTTGGGCTGAGACATTGACTTTTGTTCTGCAAAGTATTGGCCCCTGAAAGGGAGATGGGAGGTGTAAAAATTGTGATTTCTTCTCTTACCCTGGTTATGTGCAATACATTACCCTCCTGATAATGCATGCTGCTTGGGACTGAGGTTTGTAACGTCACAATTATTCCTTGTCTGCAACAAAAGCGGTGTACTTAGGATTGGGATAGAGTTGGGAAATGGGTAAATATGGATACTAAATCTTCCATTTTAGGTGAGTGGAATCAGTGGCTACAGAGGCAGTTATTTATCAAAATAAAGCAGAAGGCTTAGGGCCTTGTCCAGAAGATTAGGACAGATCCCTAACCCTTCTGCTTTCCCATAACTCCAGTGCACTCACATTTAACATTTCTTCTGCCTACCCCATGATAACAAAGGCCTCATATATTTTATGCAGGTTTGCCCCTTGGCCACATAATAGGATTATGAATAATTTCTACAAATTTATAAAAACAAATCACATGGCGCGGCTTAGAGTTTGCTAATAATTTCTCCATAGCTGATAGATCAAAGCAAGGCGCAGGGACTGCAGAGCCAGGCAGTAGATTGACCCTGGTCAGGCATTTTTAATGAAAGGGTTAATCTCCTCAGAGGTGACTATTCAGGAGCAAGCAGTGTGACCAAATGAAGAATTCAGGTCTGGGATAAGAAGGAGAATAGTGGTCTTGAGAGTGCTGTTGGCTGACAGCGAGGAAGCCCTGAGGTAAAACTGTGTGATGCTGTATTTGAGCCCATCTGACCAGACCTCCTCCTCAATCCATTGCTAAAAGAAAGAGAAAGGTGGGAAAAAAGTCAGGCTGTTTGAAGAACCTATGGCATGTAGGCCCAAGGCTATTTCATGGACGACCACAAACAAACCTGCTCAGTTGGCTCTGAAACCCCATGAAAAAAGTCCTAATATGCACAAAAACACACACAGGCGTGATGGCAGCTGTGTGCATACTCATACATAGAGACCAATGGGGATACGTGTGCACACACACACCCACACACACACACACACACACACACACACACACACTCTCTCAGACTCGCTCATACACTCACATACACTTTCCCATTAGGACAACTGCTGTTCATCTTAAAAAGTACCTGAATGTACTTAGAGTCCTGGCTGTTTGGGATAAACTTTGTTGTCAAGCACCTCTTGTGCTACTGTAAGCACACATGCCCTCTTGTGAGTAATTAGACTTGAATACCTTCCAAAAGGAGAGAGGGAGAGAGAGGGTAAAAAAAAAAGATGCTTTTATAAATGTATAAGCCTTGGCTGGTTAAGGAGGTTTAGAAATCTCATCATGACAGTGGCAAAATGGGCCTCTTGGTAATTAGGAACAAATGAAATTGCTTATCACTTATGGAGTTACTGTGCCAGCCATTTGGCTGTGTTCAGAGGGATTAATCAGAAGGCTATTGACATTACATTGTTCCACAATTATCATTCATACGTTTCATGGTAATTGGGCATTTTTTCACTGAGGAATTAAGGTGCCTACGTAATTCCAGACAAACATTAATCAAGTCCCTGAATTAACGCAACAACATTTCAGCTGCTGATCATCACGCAACAAAGTACTGAAATGAAATGTTAAAAATTAGGATATCAGTCTTCTCTTTGAGAGAAACTGAAATGCCATTTTAATAATTCATTTAAATTAATGATAGTTATTCATATGGAGTTAAAGATGTATTTCTGCCTAAATCAGTGATTTAAAGGAATAGCAAGGTTTATATAGCATTGTCTAAATGTTTGTAAATTGAAAATATGATGTGTGAAACTGATTTATTCCATATTTTACTCTGTTGCCATAAAAGTTCATTTACAATTTCTTCATAAGCCTGGTTGATGTGTTGCTTTAAGCATTCTTATTAGGACAACAACAAACCACAACGTGACTCATCCCTTGTACTCTTTTTCCAATACCTTCCTAACAGCACCTACATGTGAAAATTACATGTCATTGTCCTAATGGCCTGGAGGGGGGGGGCTGATAAAGGAAGACTTTGCCTAATGCTTCCATAAACGTGTTAGTCAAAGTCCAGCAGGATGTAATTGCATCTAATATATTTACAGAGGATTGATTTCCCTCCTACGACCCACCCACCAGGCAGCAACAAGCTGCGGTCAGCTCACCCAGGTCACTGTGGATCTGTGTCCACTCTGTCCTCTTTACATCAGGCAACAAGGCCGAGCCACAGAGACCATGGAAAGTATTGGAGTACAGCTTAATGAGGTAATTAGTCAAAGGCCATGACGATCCTTGGAGGCTAATACCTGTGACCTCTTGATCCTGGATTCCTGACACACGTCTCTGGAGACTGTACAGGAAAGACTGCGGCAAAATCCAAATACTGTCGCCTCGGCCAGACACTCCAGCCAATGTTTTTACCGAGAACGTGGGATATTACACTTCAAGAAAGGAGACTTGGGATTCAAGCTGAGCAACCCCACATATCTCTTCTTTTTTTGTTTAATTACTCCCACTATGCAGTAATGGGCCTGCCCCCTTTCTTTCCAAGAAGAAAAATATACCTTAGTAAACTTAAAGTACTTCACCTGTGTACTTAGAGAAATAAGTTCTGGAGAATTGACAAAGGCAGCACAAGAAAGGAAAAAGGATGAAGAACACAAAGCAGGTTGATATTTTTTCCACTCCCATCCCTTTCTTTTCTTTTTATCAGGTTACGTGACTGGAGGCTTCATTAATCACCACCTTGACAGCCTCTGCCAGGGGGAACTAACTGCATTTGGCCCAATTAGGCGCTGTAAAGACAATAGGAACAGCACAAGTTGTGCCTCTATGCCAAGAGCCAAGCGTTGCCTCCCTGTCATTACCTACAGAAAGGGAAAAATTAACCCCTACCAGCTTCCCTGCTTTCCTCCATTGATCCAAGGCTTTTGTGGTGTCCCTGGAGCGTGGCAGACAATTACAGATATTATTACATCTGCATTGATTTTTTTAAAGAGAGCAGAGTGTCTCCAAGCAATTAAAAAAATTACAGTTCGGAAGTGGGCCAATTAAAATGCCCCCGGCCCTGGAGGGTGGCAGCGATGCTGGTGGGAATGGAGATACAGACTTTACTTTCAGGATGTTGCAGTTTTTTAGAGACATTAATGTGCAAATTCACACAGTTGCATTGCGTTCAAAAACCTTTTCTTAGGTCAAAGAAATTTACTACAAAAAATAATGAATGAGTAAAAGAAGTCTGAAACATGGATATAATACTAGTCATTTACACATAAGTCCACAAAGGTTGTCCCATTAGCCTGTGTTGTCCATTGAGATTATCTGTCGCTTAATTTTGGTCCAAATTTAGCCTCAGATTGATGTCTGTTTTAATCCTTATAACTATTGTGGACAGTTTAACATTGTCAGGTTAATTTGTAAAGAACATAAATGATTCATTGAATACTATGTAAAATTCCTGTACATAGAATGTATGCCTCAACTTTCACTTTCATCCAAAACTAGAATTGCCTAATGTAAGTTGTCATTTCAGCGTCTTATTAATGGTATTTTTCTCTTGTTTTTTGTTTAGTAACTAATGAAATTTTTCAGCAGTAATTTAGCATAGCAGCTGTATCTCTGTCCTGACATAACCGACTCTTTCCTTTGGTTGTGTGTCTTCACACAGCTACCTCATAAATATTCATCTGAAGCCTTTTCTGATTCATGCTGTTAAAGTATTATACCTTTGGCAATCAGCTCCTCTGTCATCTTTTATCTGTCTGACCAAACCCCGAAACTCATGCAAACTTTCTCACCCTTACGGTCTCCATGTCTCTACATCTATCTCTTGCTCTCTTCATTTCTCCCTCATTCTCTCTCCCTCATTCTGTCACACACACACACACTTCCTCCTTTCCATCTTTCACTTGGGCCTTGACGTTGCTTTCCCCCATGGAGCAAAGTTGGCCTTTACCATGGCCATCTGACCAGACTTCCTGAAACCACAAAGAAAGGGAGAGCACTAATTGGAATTATGGGTAGATGGAAGACTGGCAGTGTAGAGATAAGGGATCAATGTGATGCAAATAAAGCCTGCATCCAGTGGCTGCAGAGCCTCCTAAGGGCCCATTGTTTTCTTGCTCTGCAATTAGAGCTAGGGAAGGAATAACTCTGTATTATTGCTATGTTTGGTAGTTTTTTTTTTTTTTTTTGGAGCGGTTTGAGGTGAGGAGGTGGGCTCTGGGATTATTCAAAACCAGCTTTTGACTAAGGAGGTAAACAATACCTCCAAATAAAAAACCCAGACACTTGGAAACCAAAAAAGAAAGGGTACGGTTTAAATAAACAGCATTTGGGGCTGGAGGAAAACCGACAATGAAACTCTGGTTCTGAGCTGTAGTCGTTTTATCACTCGACACGCTGCATGTGTTTGAAGTGGAAAATCGCAGTTTCTTTAATCCATGGAGCATTCAAATAAATTTATTTCTTTCGGATTAAAAACAGTAACAATAGCAGGCAGTTAAAAACAAACAGCTCCAAACAAATGGCGACGAGGCTGAGGCGCTCTGCACGGGTAAGCTCTCCATACATTGTGGTCTGTTTCATTAGCTGAAATGTATTATTATTGTTTATCTATTGAGCTTCCTGATAAAAACGAGCCATGCATCCCCTTTGGATTACAGAGTTAGAAAGGTTCAGGGGTGGCTTGCCAGTGTAATCCACAGAATTATTTTACAACAACAACAACCTCCGGAAGAGGGGAGAAAAAGAGTTTTCAACACCTGAACACCATGGCACATTTGATTAAAGAGGGCTAATTTCAGAATATCATCAAAGGCGAAAGGCGCTTGGTCTGTGTCTGTGTGTGTGTGTGTGTGTGTGTGTTAGCATGTGTGTGTTTGTGAGGGACCTGTTCATTGTGAAGTTCTGGCAGCTGTTTAAAGAAATAAATTCAGGAGTAGTCTCACGCAACCTTAAATTAAGGAAGTAAAAAGACTGGCCGACATGTCCTTATTGTTTTGTCACTCTTCTTTCAGATGCACATGGAATTTGGGAAGTACAAACTTGATAACAAGTTGGCCTTGTCACGTAATGTCATATATGTTGACTGTTCATTGTGACTGTCTCAAACCAGCAGGAATTTGGGCTTTTTTTATATTTAGTAAACAATTTTGATGGCTAATTCAGCTGCATAATCAGTCAAATACACTAACTATGTGCTGTGTTGTAGGTATTTTTACTAAAATCATCACCTGTGTCATGTAAACATTCTGTATGGTTGCTATGAAATATACTTGAATCTCATAATTCCAAAGTTTCCTATCACTTCAGTTTTTCTTAATGTACATTTGAAAAGAAAGCACAGTTTCAAGTTTTCCTCATCTGTTCTTTGCTATCTGAGATCCGCACAAATGTTTAATAATGTTATCTAACTGTCAGAGTTGCAATTCATCACCGGCGGTAAATACACATTAGAAAGACAGAAAAATATCAGATGATAACCAGATGAGTCAGGGCTGGGTCCAAGCAGATCAGACAAGCCTCACATTCCACCGGGGGCGATGGAGGGACGGGGAGGGCTGCAATGATTTTGGCAGAGTGAATATTCGGAAATATAAATGAGACAGTTGGCTCGTTTCATAATGAAATATCAAAAATTCACCTGGAATTGTCGCATTGGGTCCTTTTTAGGTGGCCGACTATGAAAGCTATTGGTAACATTTCAGCAGTTATAAATTTATGATAAAGGAAGTGATTTTAAGAGAGCCTAAAAAACTGTGCAGAATATTCCTTTGGGTTTTATTCAGACTATAAGCTGTTATCAGACATCTGTGATTCACATTTACACTTTGAGCCCACAATCATTCAAAACAGTCACCTCTGAGAAAGCGCCCCACTGAACTGAAACGCCCAAAAAAACATGAACATTTAAATGAAATTATGGGACCTGCCTCTCCCGACAGCCAGTGTGATGATACGCTTTCAGATCCTATTTGGAAGGGTTTGAATGTGCTGAAATGTAAATGACTGGACGCATGGAGGCCCAAATGGGAAGCTAGATTCTACATGGGTCAAAGACAGGAAGACTATAGAACTAAGATAAACGGAGGGAAGAAGGAGGGAGAGATTCTCATGCGAATCGTTTAACAGCGGACACACAGTGCCACTTGCATTATGGTGACTGTTGCATCAAGGGGCAATGCAAAGGGGCCCCTGGGTTTTTGGTCTTTTCTGAAAAAAGGAGCCAACCAGATTTAAGAGTGAGCTGCTAACTCATGTTATGGAATCAGCTATCTGATTTGCCATGCAAAAATAAACTTATGTACCTTTAAGTATTTGCATACAAATTAGCTGAATTACTAACATTTCAATACAATAATATATTTTAGAATTGCTTGAGAACCAATGTTAACATAGAAAAATGTGAAAATATACTAGTATATTAAGCTTTAGTATTAAAGTTTGGTGCTGATTTATGTCTGATGCTCATGTTTGTGTCATGCACCTCACCATTTTACTGCCTGTCAATGTCATTATATCTCGTGTGCAGTTCATTCATGGTGTCTGACATGCCTCACTCTCTTGGTCTAGTGAAATACATGCTCTATGCTCCCTGGAAGTTCAAAGCAGCCTTTTAATAGCAAAGATGCCTTCTTGTTAGCCAAAAAAAAAAAAAAAAAAAAAAAAAGGTCACGCAATTGGATTTCCGAGCTCTTGAAATCCCTAGATATTTACCTCAAACATGGTGTGCGCCTTGCCCTCTCAGCTCACCTTTCATTTTCTCTAACTGCTCTCATGCTGATTTGTCAACCATAGGTAGGATCAATTAATCTATTGAGTCTGAATAGCATGGAAAATTTAAATTGTTCATACACACACCCATGTGGCCAGCAAGCCCATTTTGTCTATTTATAGACAAATGCTGTGAGTGCTATAGACAAAAGCCTGTCAATTAAAAATACCCCCCCCTTCGTCTTTTTGGTGTCTGTGGGAGAAATGTGTAGCATTTACCTTTAATCTCACAGTAGCTCTTTTGTACAAGGCAATATAATGAATGTTTTTTCTCTCACAAAAACAGAGATGTACCTTAATCTAATTTTACAAAGAAACTCATTTAACTAGGCATACGTTTCATAGTTCATGCCATTTTTTCACATCAGCAATAAACAAGTTGAATTGTACATCGTGACTGCTTTCAATATTCAGTACTGTTTTCTTATGTATAAAAGGAAGACATGAAGACTGTGTTGTTTATTTCAATCTTGGAAGAGAAGAGGAAGATAAAAAAGAAATCAGTGATTCTCGACTTATTCCTTTCTTCCTTCTAGAAACAGGCAGGTACTGCAGCAATAGATTCATGTATAAGTTTCCCCTGCAGCCAGTAAGTGCCAAGCTGTGTCAAAAATTACATGCATATCCTGTTTCCATGTCATGCCATGCATTTGATGTGATGGGTGAATGAAGGCAGTTCCTGCATTATTAAGCCTCTTAAATTAGCGCCCCCTCTCACACAGCCCTTGCAATATTCCAAGACCCACAACCACACGCACACCTTCTGAACTCAACACATTAGACTTGACAAAGAAAATAATTTCCAAAGTTTACTTGCAGCAAACTCATTTCATATGTGATTATGATCCATTTAAAGTCAAAGTCACACATGTATGCTTTTAGAACCTGTTTGAGCAGAACCATGCTGTTAGTTATAGACTGTGCCAATTGCATGTCCTATGCAATGCAATTTACAGGTCTCTCCATCACTCTCACTTATATGGTTCAACTCACAAGAGCTACAATTTAGATCACTTAAGGGGGAGGGGAGAGGCAGCGAGCTACATCCCCTGGTATAATACCATATGTATGTACTGCAGTGGTATAGAGTGGTTGGCAACAGCAGCAGAAAGCTTAACCTCTGTTGCGCCTGAACTTGATCCTCAGTGAAACACAAATGACACCATGACAAACCCGGCTCGTGCCCCAGCCGTGGAAATGGTGCTTCTCCTCCCATTTTGATAGGCAGGTCCCACCACTCTAGCATCTGCCTGGCCCATCTAAACGCTCTTAATATCCCCAGATTAAAGAGACCTCAGCCCCAAGGTCAGCGTTTGAGGGAATGCCTCTTCTCAAGAGCAAACACTGCACCCCTTGTCTCACTTTTATTCCACTCCCTTTCACTGATTTTCTCTCTTCTATGTCTGTGTTTCGATCTATGCATCACAGTCTTTCCCTCTTTCTCTCTCGCTATCGTGTATATGTATATTTACAAGAGTGCACATAACTGGTGTCTGGGGAAGAGTAAGGAGCAGTGGGGAAGGGAAGCCATTAGGGGAATAAAGAGAGGTGCTGCCTCACAGCTGAGCTTCACAGGCCAGTGGAGCAAATCAAATTGGGTCTTGTTCTGCAGCAGGACACACGTGCACACACACACACACACACACACACACACATATACACTCAGTGACAGTGGTAGAGGCACACAGCTGACAGGAGGGCCTTTGGGACATAGCAGGGCTGGGCATGTCTAGAGCTGGCCCACCAAGGGATGCATTCATGACCCCAAACTCTCCTGAGCAAACAAATTTTAAGAAGAGTTTATGATTAGTTAGTATTGCTATTATATACAGAAGAACAGTGTTTTTCCATATAATTTCACAGCTACAGTCAATTTCAAATGTATGTGATTGTAAATTGTAAACCATCACGTAAAGACAGTAAATCCTTAAAAACCTGATATAGCTTATTTCTCTGTACCATAGACATCCATTGTTGTCCAAAAAGTATTAAAAACACACCAGTGAACCACATTGTTACACTGGGTGACATGCTCCTTCATTATGATGAACATGGGCACTGTAGTTTATTTTCATTCAATTCCACATACAGTACACCGTCCTGCCTGCACCAAATCCGCAGAAAGTAGTTACTAACAAATGTACTGGTTACTCCTGTTTGAGTAATGTTTGCTAAACACTCCAGTGACCAGCTGTTTTAGGAAATGATTTAGCCTTTTTAAATATGAAACTAAATACCTGTTTTTAAATATGTACATATTCAATAGGAATGAATGGGCTTGGGATTCAGAGCTACAGAAAAGCTGAGGAAGTCAAAGTATTGAGAGACAGACGAACTTGTTGGTTTTGGTCTTTTCATGGGATTTGTTAACAATAACAAAAATATTGAATATCTCCGGCCTTATCCTTTGGGTGTTAGTGCTGGAATAAAGTTTGGAAAGAAAGGTAAACAAATATACTCTCAAGAAATATACAGTAGAATATCATAAAATACACTGTCATATATTGTTAATGACATCCCCTGTGACAGTTTTTATGGCAAGTAGCAATATCCATCCAACCTCTCTGCACTAATACCTCATTTATAACTGCTCAAATCCTTTATTCCCATAATGTTCTGAATGAGATTTAAGTTATTAGCAGGCTCATAGCAAAGCTGAAGAATTGGCAGAGGACTCCAGGTAAAGGGCACTAAAGCTAATGAAAAATGAGATGGAGAGTCATTCTTAAGGCTTTAGTTTTATTAGAAATACATGGTAATAGCACCAAAACCTTAGTCAACATAATGTTCGCTGCCATCTATATGATACCAATGCCTATAGGGCACCATTCATCCACAGAGAAATAAAGGGAGATGGGTAAAAAATACATGCGATGCTTACACTTCATTCAGTTTCTCTAAAGGATTACCACCACAAATCACTTTTGCTCAATTCATTACATGCCTGCAGAGAGGGGGTAGATGTCTGATGGATGGTTGTCTGCAAATGGACTTGTCGGTAACAGAAAAATGCACACGCTTTAATTAAAGAGGGATGGACAAGTGGATCCAGAGTGGATTTGGGTGTCTCTCCACATCTGTACAGGTGGGATCATGTATCAGAGGGTTCTCGAGGCATAGGGCAGTAAGCACAAGCTGTATATGTTCAATCTGAAAATATTCATCTTCAGTAATCACAAATCACAATCAAATTCATCTTCAGTAATCACAAAGACAGTGTAAACCAGAAATAAAGACTACAGTGCAATAACATACTATATACCACTTGGTTTTGAGACTACTATACCTCTCACTCTCTTTAGTTTTTAAAAACCTTGTTTAATATGAATTTGGGTTTTGTAGAATTGCAGAGAGTTGGTTGGGTATAAAGTCTTACTTCAGTATTGCATAATTTAAAGTGGAAAATACAATTTTAATGCAAATTTTGTGATATATTTTAAAATTATACAAAAAATTTGTACTTTAAGGTACCATGTGGAGTTTTTGACCACCTTGAAGCAATGTTTTTATGAGTGAGTCCCCATTTTGTTTGCTTCTTGTGCATGCGCACAAAGACGCTTATGTACATGCATGAGTACACAGGCATGGGATACGCACGCTGGCGCTCTTTTGTATAACCCGATTTTTGAGGCTGACATATATCGGCCTAGCCTATTTATCGGTCTAGCTCTGGTTTTATGATATTCCAATACACAGTGGCGGTAATGCAACCAAAAAATTTAGCAAAGTGTCAGCAAAGGCAGAGAAGAAGACTGCTAACAGATGTAAATAATGGAATTTCAAAATATAAAAACAAATCAGCTTTGCAAAGGAATGCATTCAACTTCTATTTTGTGAGAAACACTGAATGTAAAGATAACTTTTGTTTGTTTGCGATAACATTCCACTACACAACGTTTTTGAGTAGACCTGTACAT
Source organism: Siniperca chuatsi (assembly GCF_020085105.1). NCBI lineage: Eukaryota > Metazoa > Chordata > Actinopteri > Centrarchiformes > Sinipercidae > Siniperca > Siniperca chuatsi. Next base: position 18,074,574 of record NC_058056.1, read on the forward strand.
ATGCTTTAATATAATTAAAGAAGTGTGTTAATGTTGTAACTGAAGTATACCTTTGCAAACTTTATACAGTGTGGTTTTTTTTTTTGTATGATTTGGAGTATGGGGTGTGCCACTAGAATAATTAAGTTGTAAACATGGCAGTGGAAATGGCGTAGAAAAACAAAATATCCCCTCTATGTTCTCACCATGCCTGTTGTTCTCCTTCTATCAATCACTATAGTCCTTTGCATTTCACTCCAATGACACAAATCCTATGCAGCTACTTTTGTTTAAAGCTGGCTATTAATGAAGAGCTCTTCAGCGAAATACATCTTTATTCTGCGATTAACGATGGTGCTTGAAGTAAGCACTGGTGTGAAAGGAGGCTGAGGCCCTTCAGCTTCCAAGCCTTTACAGCCTCTCTGCCATCAATCAGGCCTTGTGTCCAGTAAGTGCTGCTAACATTTATGAAATATTCATCAGCCATTCACTTTTGCTTTCCACTCACCCTAATCATTGCATTTAGGCAGCATTGTGTCACCTCTCTTAAAAAAAAAAAAAAAGAGCTACAATCATCTCGCTGAGGGGAGGTGAATTGCGTTCTTGCTTTTATGCCAGGCGTACCACGGGTGGACATTTTCGTTTTGGTATGAATGTGTCAGTCAAAGGTCTTCCCCTCCGTCCAATGATGTTGCCTTATGTTTTCAGGGGCAGTTTGCAATCCATGCTTTAATTAATGACAAATGTATACATATATGTTTAAATAACTTAAAATACACTATTTTGTGAAAATATAACTTGTGTCTTGGTACAAATCAATAGATAAATTTGAATTAATGCATATTGCAGTTTCACACAATGTTTCCAGTAAGCTGTGGCACTTATTTGTGTGGTTGAAATAACACAATATGTGTGTGTGAGCATGCACCGTATTGCTGCTAACACTTGGCCTCATTACATAAAAAGTTGCACTCAAAGGAAACTAACTGAAATATCTACTTTGACTCTTTTGTATCTTTAATCAGTTTCTAATATGACCCACTAACACAAACTAATTTCAGATTTTGCTGTTAACCTCTGTCTCTTTCTTTCCATCTCTGTGGCTCACTTACCTATGACTGTGATTAATGTCATTATAATACAATGAGTACAACATTCCCATCACTCATGTTCAACCAATCCAAGACCCAGCTGATGAAAGGTTGTGATATTCATCACCATCCACTGACTGCATTCAAACACACGTCTCAGTTCACAATAGCAAAGTGAAATTCCACCTTATTTTTTACCCATTTGCAATTCTTATTGCTGTGAGAAAGTTAATCTATCCCCAGCAATAAGTCATTGGATGTTACAGCTTAAGCGAAGATGTCCTCAGTTGCCCATCTTGCATTTTAAACAGGGGGCAAAGAGCCTTGGTACAATTTTCCAAACACAACTGAGCTAACACTGATTTATTGCTCCAGTTTATATAACTCATATTAGGAATTCATGGACCTGGCAAAAGGGATTAGAGCGTTTATTTCAGGCAGGGAGATGATCCTGTCATTAATGGTCGATACTTTCATCATCATTTAAACCAGAGGAATTTGCCTGGTGACGAATCGTGGCGGACATAGCTATCAGAGTTGTGCAGCTGTACTCGTTATCTGCCGACGACCCGCTCTGCTCGGTGAACGTGGACCCGCACCCATCAAACTTGGATTAGGCTGTCAATCAAGCGTCAGCCTCGTATATTGTGTTACAATTTCTCCCAAATGTCACCAAGATCAGAGTAATTTCTTGGCTAATTGCATTTCGTCTCCTTTTAATGCTGCACGTTTAATGGTTTTGTTACATTGCGTGACAAGATGGTGTTTCTCTCATACTGGCACGGTGATGAGCATAAAGAGGGCCACGCTTTTGTTTAGAGAAGGAAATGAAAGAATAAATGACTGTTAAAGTTCAGAGGGCGTATTTCTGAAATGGCAGCAAATAAAGAGAAGAAACTGAGAAATGATCCCAATCTTGCCATAGTGTGACATCAATTACACAAAATTCTCATTAGAAAGGGGTTGCTCTGTAAGTCTGCTAGCTTTGCCTGGGTTTTTTTATTCTGGAAGTGGCAGCATGTTATGCTGAAGATCTGTGTCAGACAGCTCAGAGCAATGCTGAGGATTTTCTCTCCTCTGACACCTACATTTTTTTACATGCCGCAGACTTAGTTTAAACATGACAAATACAATTTAAAGTATTGGACTATGTCCATGTGCTTCTCCACATCTAACAATAGTAGCCACAATACACCCATTAATTTCCTCCTCTCAGAAATCTTTGCTAGGGGAAATACTATTAACCATGTTAAATAAAATACTGAAATACTAATTCCACTGCACATCATCGGCAGGATTACATTTACAATACGTGTCAAGTCATACTGGAGGGAGCTGCACATATAATTACTAAAACTCTGTTTTTAAAATGACTCAAAGGTCAAACATGCACGGGGGGGTTGATTCATTACTGTACTATTATGATGGTGGCTCTGTGTTGCAATATATGCAATATGAAGGTGCCATGTACAGATTGCACAGGAAACATATCAAATATAATTTCAGATATTCACATAGAGACTATACTATACTATCCTTTCTCCTGTGTAAATTTAAAGAGTTTGACTGTCATGTTGGATATGATGTACAGCGTACCTGTGCCATCTTAACACTACTTAATTTTTTTGTCCACGGTATAATTGCACAAAACTGAAGCACTGCAAGGACAAGGAAGATGACGAGACAATGAGGTGCACTTAACACTACGCTCCAGCACCATTTATTATTGGATGGATGAATTAAAGAATTGCCATTAAAACATTCAAAAAATTTACATCTACGAACACAAACTATAAATATAGAAGAGAAAAGAAATAACGGAGCAACAATAACAAACACTTAACTGCTTTCCATTAGTGCACTTAACCTCCTCTTCATGGTGAGCAATCCCACTTTACATTTCCTGTGGCTAAATGCGTGTCTCTAATTCACAAATGAGGGGACGTTTTGAGTGGCCCTCTGTCTCCCCAATGAGCAAATGTTGCAATTAACTTTTCCTCCTCTTTTTGTAGAGGGAGAAGGTGTTTTAAAGACATTAGCCTATAGTCAACAGCATCTTCTAGCTACTGCTAAATTTAAGCAGATGGTCTTTTTTCCCCCGATTTTTCTGTGGTACTTAATATTACAGTTGAAGATAATAGCCCATTTATGCTGTATTATTCAAGGATGATTTAATGGAAAAATCTAAAGGTAGATAGTCATTAGACATTATTACTGTCATCAATTGAATTGCATATGCAACTTTGAACAAGTTTTTATTCAAAACAATTTTATGCTTAAACATGCACCATTACTTCTTTCCTTTTTAACAAACAGCCATTTTAATACAACTACAATATACTCAGAGTTAGTATTAATGACTTTGAATGGTGAAATTAATCTCAGGTGTACACAAGGTGTTTAGGGGAGGACCTTGATAGGGATTAGTGGTCAAGATAGCAATAATAAGCAACATCATGTTTTGGTGTTGCTGCTGACATGACACTCTGGTAAATAATAAGCATATGTCAGGATTAAACCTGATTTAGTCCTGTAATGATCTCATTGTATCCGTATGTGCATCATGTGTATGTGAGTCTCTGTGTGTGTGCACTGGGCTATGCATGCCCATGGGTGTGTATGTGTGTGTCTTTACAACAAGAGCTGGTTGCATCCATGAGCAAAATGGCTGCATAATTGGCGATGTCCATGACACTGTGCTCTCTGTAGGTGTTTTTTCTGCATGTTGCCCAGACTGTAATTACTGGGGTTTCAGCGGGGAGGTAAGGCAGGAGATGAGGAGAAGGCGCCTGTACTGCCTGATTCTGTCAACTGACGGGTTGTTCTGTCTGCGGCACAGCCAGGCAGCCCAGAATCCCTGGAGTGAGTTTGGGAGAGACCCAGGGACTGGTCATATCAACAAATCTTAATCAAAAGCCTGAAATTGTCAGCTGTCATACACTTTTTGTGATCTTTGATTCCTTGCCCCTCCCCTGACCCAGACCGCCAAATAATACCTACCTACACACGCGGACACAGACGCACATACACAGAAAACACATAAACAAAGCATATATTCACACATGGCTTACACGTGCACTCGCTTTCTCTCTCTCATACACACAAAGAACCAGTGAACATGCGCTTTCACACTGATGGCACATATGCAAGCTTGCAAGCCACACACACACAGACAGACAGACAGACAGAAAAGCAACAACTTGCAGTATCCTCCTTTGAAAAATGCAGACAGGCAGACAGGTTCAACATATTGATATATTATTTATAATAGCACTTATGACTCAACTTAAAACTTAGTATGTCTAGGTGTAATCCTGGTAAAAATACAATTTTCTCTCTTTAAGGAAATGAAAATGAGCTTTTGTAATTGTACTACCATTAAGGTGGCACAGTAACACCAGTGCTCGGTTCACTGCAATGTGTTCTGACTTTTCAATATAACACAATTATACTGCAGAATTTTGGATGAAGTCCAACACTTTCAAAACCAAAACCTTTTAGTATAATGAATGAAACCAGCACTGATGTGCTTCAGCTTAAGAACGGCACATTTTGGTTTACCGAGTCAGGTCAGTGGCAAACAATGCCATTTTATTTAGCCCCAAGTCCCCTTTCAGACAATCTTAAACTTGTGCTTCAGTTCAAGAGAGGATGGAAAGGCTGTGGTGGCTTTGATCGACCGACTGTTACTAAGAAGCTTTGAGGGGGTTTAAAGGACCTAAAATGTATAAAATGGATGGATCAAGAGCAAGCAGAAATTTGACGGTTCAGAGGCAGGTTAAAAAAGTAGGCGCATTCCCATACAATATATATCCAGTTAGTGCACATTAGGGGACGGCAGATGACAAAAGTGGAATCTAAGAGCCGATTAGCACCATAGTTAAACCTTCACAGGAGCAGGGGGTAAATACAGCTCCATACTCTGTTTTTCTCTGTCTTTGAAGGACAAGATGGAGGCCTATTTATGAGTGGAGTCAAAATAAAAGTAAAAAAATTTAACTATCTAGCAGATTGCCACTTTTAACTAGAAGAGGTAAAAAGAAAAGATGTGTGTGTGATGCTCAACTGCGCTCTAGGTCCTTAACTAAACCACCAAACAGTGTGCAATGCTGGAACGAGGGAAGTGTGAATGTGTGAAAGAGAATCCAGTGTGGTAAGTGCAACACACAAAGCAACCCCAAATAAACAGAGTTTACAGGCTAATACTGTCCAAGTACGCTGTAGCTTACCAGCCTGACGAACATTTTAATGAATTAATTTTTTCACATTCCTTAAGATCTATTGCCATGCCATGATTGAAAAAATAAATTATTTCTTGATTAGAATGCATGCATGATGATGATGAAGTAATTGTTAAATTGAAAAAAACAAATATGAAAGACAAAATGTTTTTAGTGTCGTCAAAAATACTTTCATCACTTAATTGTCAATTCATTGATAAAAAATTACAGAAAAACATTTCTCTTTTGTCAATAAGGACACATCAACAGAGGTCTTGCCCTCAGTAATGAAACAGGCTTGGACTGCTAATGATAACTGTTATTTATTCCACTGCTACCCAGGTTTATTTGGGCCAATGTGGCACCATGAACCTCTCTCACTTTGGTAATTAAGCGTGTTGATACTGCAGGATGCTTACCTGCAATTATGCCATTTTAATGAGCAGCAGCGGATGGAATAAGGGCAATGCGAGGTCAGCCAGAGGCAGCAAAGCATTGGTGTTTTAATAGATACTTAAATTCTGTTAATTTAGCTCTTGGTAATGGAGAAGCCTGCTAGTAAAAAAATATCTACAGTTCCAGGCGTGGCAAGTCACAGGCAAGCAGCTGAGGGACTTTTTGAGGGTAAGATAAAAATTCTTAAACTATTCAGAGACTTCTTTTACTGAGGAGGATCTCCACATCTTTTGCTTGTTATCGGAGGCAGCCTTGGCATGTTTTCAGCTCTCAAGACTGTTGATGGGTTTAGGCAAAGGTTTGGCAGGCCCTCACCTGTTCTCGCCTGCAAAATGTGTCAGTGTCAGGCTGAGTGCTGGATTTTCATAGAGCAGATCCAAGGTCTAAGGAAAGAAGAGAAAAAACGTAGTTAAGAATGCATAATATAGTGTATGGTACAGTCTATCTATCTATCTATCTATCTATCTATCTATCTATCTATCTATCTATCTATCTATCTATCTATCTATCTATCTATCTATCTATCTATCTATCTATCTATCTATCTATCTATCTATCTATCTATCTATCTATCTATCTATCTATCTATCTATAAAGAAAAGCATCAACATGTGGATGTTTAAAGACGGTGGAACAACAGTCTAGTTAATCTGAATCTCGCGTACATGACATTTTTCATGGTTTCTGTGAAGGTGGTGTGATAACAGTCATTAGGGTAGCCGTGGGAGGAAACTGAGTCTTATTAGAGAAGCATGGAGATTCATTGGAAAAACAAGCACTTTCATTAACAGGTGTGAAGCTATGCAAATACATAAACGCACCCTGGTAGCCCACCATCCTCACACCTGCATGTGAAAAATGGCTGCTTATTAACACAACAACCCTGCAATTAGTTTAGAGAATCTGATTCAATTAAACTGGACCAGAATGAATGTGTAAATGTCCAGATGCACGTGCAACTGGATAGATGTGATATGGAAAATAAAGATGCCAAATTGATCAGGTTCAAAGAAATGTTGGATGATATAGGTTATAAATACACAGCAGCCTTGCAGTAAAGCTGATTTGTCTGTTTGAAAATTTTGCCCTCAAAGTTTCTCCTTATATAAGGGTGACAGATGCCTGAACTAAAGTGGTAGCAAAAATTTAACACTTGGTTCTATGCTTAGCAGCCTTCAGTCCAAGCAGGGCCAGCATTGCTCCTATCTAGCTCTCTTTCCTCTCCTCCTGGGGCGATCACAACACCTGCCGTCATGCCTGGTCCGGTTGATCTGGCTGGGTCGATCGTTTCAAGGTCCGCTGCTCCTTAATCCAAATCCTGGCTTCCTTTTCTCATGACGATGATGATTCTGTCATAGGTAATGCATGTTTCAGCAATAAAGCAGAAAAAAAAAACATGAAAAAAGAATGTAGCTAGCGGAGTTTGAAGGAGCTACAGGCCGCAGCATCTGCCGTGCTCAGCCGTCGCCATAGTCAAAATCTCCTGTTCCAGTTGATTTGACCAATTTTGGCTTAGCTCTTTAAAACAAATCCAATCAGACATCATTCAATGATGTTTCAGCATTCAAACCGGAAAAAAAAACATTAAAACAAAAATGTAGTGAAGTTTGAAGTATGTACATGCATCTACATGCGCAGCCGTTGCCAAAGCGTTATTTTAGTGAATTATAGTTTCAATTGTGATTATGATCAAGTAATCTTTAATGGCAAAAATATGATACAGAAAAATGCCTCAAAACTTGTCATGATCCTAACAGTTAACATAATAAGCACTTAATAGTTAATGCTGTGCATTTTCTATTCAAACTCTTTGTTATAATACTGACATTTTCAAGTCTTTGTTTATGCTTGTTGTTTTACTCATCTTTTTTTAAATGAAACCAGTACAAGTACATGGCAGCAGCAGTGAGGTTTGGATTCAGATGGATCAGAAGACTCATACTTCCAGTGAGAGCTCTTGAATGAGTAGATTTTTGAAATGTGCCAGAGTGGCTCCCTACTGAGCAGTAAGCTAGGTCTTTAATGTATCGCGCTGTAATGTGGTTGTTATCCATAATCGGCTTGAATTCAGTAGGGCCACAGCTGAAAGAGAGGTACAACGGTAACATGTTCTTGTAGTACATTAAAATATGACCGTCTTCCCATTAAAAATCCTCCGCCCTTGCCCACTGCGACCAGAACTAAACACCCTGAAAACCCTTATTGCCGAAGCACCTGAAATTATACATTCACAAAAACACTACTACTACAAAATACTGATGTTTTTATAGTTTCCGACAGGATAAAGGATAATATTAGTAACAGAACATTGTATATCATTTAAATCCTGTGAACCCATAAGATGATGCTTAAATGGAGTTTCTTGATGCTTATGCAAATTTCCTGTTTCTGCACGTTTGTGATACCATAAGTTTAAACAAAAAATAATCCTGACGCTATCACATTAAGCTGTGATGTGAAAGGTGGGAGGCAGACAAGAGTTTGTGATACGCATCAATGTAGGGCTTGCAAGGAATATGGAGATGATATTTTGCATTGCATGAATAACGATCAACAGTTGAGGGAACAAAGAAGTGTTTTGAAATATGAACCCTATTACTCACTAAAATGAGACCCCTAGTAATGGAGTTTTAATGTTGCACCACGAAGCAGTGAATTTTCTGGAAAACAAAGATGGAAGTTACTTGGACCATAGAAATCTTAACATGTAATAATCCAAGGGAATCACGAGTTGTTGTGCTGTCATACATCTAATGAATAATATGGGTGCTTTCCAAAATCAAAAGCCATAACACTGCTGCACATTGTGCTCATCCTAACGGTTCAACACATCCTAATCTACATTACCTGTAATACGTATGCTGTAATAAAGACATTTTGATGATGCAGTTAGAGTTCCTAAAACAGTCTGATAGGCTGCCTAGTAAAAAATAAATAAAGTTAAGCACCCAGGTTGTGATTGTTGCTCTAGAGATCTACAATATTACCATCTAGCCTGTGCTTAGGGTTTTAATTTAGCAGTGATAATTTGCTTATGCAGGCCTCCACTGATTAGAGTTCTTTGTTGCACCAACAGTTTTTAATATAGTGTGAATTACCTACTGTGCTTGTTTATACCACCCGAACAGGACTGAAAATTTTACAGCGAGCCTATTTGAAATTAAAGATGGTTGAGAAACCAGAGAGACAGACTGAGAGAGAGACAGGTCTGGTGGAGACAGACAGCCAGCCAGAGGGAAATGGATGAGATTGTGGGGGTGGTTGGGGGGGTTGAGTGTTTGTAAAGGAGAGTAATCAAACTGCAAAAAAGACCAAAATATAATATTGAATGCAGCTGACTCTCTGACATTAGCTAGACTATAATAGTTAGGTTTGAGAGGCCATCCTCATTGAGGCTCGCAAGAGTGAATGGAAGTGTACTAGTTATGCATCATTACAGGGGGGAAAGCTGTCCACTTCCTGCTGGGAAGAGATGCCCTCTGCTTTCACACTAAGCGGAGTAGTTCACAAAATAACAGCATACCAAGTGTCTGTCCCCCTCTCTTTGACAGAGGGCTCATATGAAGAGCCCGTGGAAAAGGATACGCCTCCATTTAAACTTAAAAGCAGGCATCTAATTCACAGCGTACAAGAGAGAAGTCATAATAGCGCACAGTTAAAAGATGGCAGAGGAGGAAAGGCGTCAACAGTACATAAAAATGCACAATTACAAGGGTAAAACATGCAATTTGATGTTTTTCAACTAAAAAATGGCACATATGCAAGATTTTAAATTCAATTATGAGTCAAGTAAAAAAAAATAGAAGAATTTGGTTCTCTTTTCACTCTGTGTGAGCAGGCACAAGGTTGCCCTACGCATCATCAATCTGTATTGTGAAGAGCTCCTGAGGTTTTTTTCATCAAGGTCTTATCCACTTCAGAGGTTCAACAGATTAGCGATCCACTGGGGTGCAATGGCTTTTCAGCGCTGTGCTTTACGTCCAATTTGAAGTGTCTAAGAGCATTCTTGTCATTAGTGTTTACTCGAGACTGTTTTTTAGAGAGCCCAGACTGAGTGTGACATTAAAGACAAATAAAACCACATCAGCCGTGTTGATCTTTTCGAAGGCTCTGGAGAAACAGGCCCAACATTTTATCTTGGCAGACAGCAGTTTCAGAGGTTATAGATAGGCCAGCTTGCCGATGCTATTATTTACCAATGGAGCAGAATGTCAGCCCTCCTATATACCTCTTTGCTTTTCTCTCTGTATTGTTTGCCTGACTTTGTGAAAGGGGGCACTTTATAGAGGTGAGCGGTGAGAGAAAATATTTCTATCTTACCATCAATGGATCAATGGAGATGTGTTTACCTGTCTAGGGGCACAATGCTCACTCAATAATAATGGATATTAAACAGCTTGTTGACTGAGTGCTTTTGTCCTGGTCACTTGTCAATCTCTTAAACACTGCTGGCCAGTGGAGAGACACACACTACTGCTGTGGGGATACCACCGACACCTCCAGCAACCAGCGCCTGTCAAACTGTAGGCTGAACTGTTCATGGACGCCCCTCCCTCCCCTTGCTGGACAAAAAAGGACATGTCAGGTCAATGAGATTCTAAGTAATTACACTGAAAGGGGTCATTTTCAGTGCAAACTTTGAAGCCCTTTAGGTTTAGATGGTAGGTTGGAAGGTGCTGGCCTCTGCACACACTCCCTGATCAGTCTGAGTAAGCAGACTTGCTCAAGTTTCTGAAAGGAAAGATTGATTGGCACAGAATGTATATTTAAAACAATATATAATCCTCACTACAGAAGACAGCTCATCTCTTTAGATTACAACTTTTGATTAATGGTGCTAAAATGGTGATCAAACCATTAAGATTTCAGTAGCGACCAATTATACCCCACATAAACTCAACTTTACAAATGTTAAGCTGTAGGGAAAGTATTAATATGTTGCCAGAATCATGATCAATGACAGATACCTGCTGAATATTAGCACAGTCAGCTAAATCCTCGACCCCCCTCCAGTTAGACAGAACTCAGAATGAACCATCTCTTTGTTTTTAATCGTGACTCCTTGCCTTCTCCATAATCCAAACTGTGTAATAACTGTCTCTCATGTGGAGTGGATTTTTAGCTCATACATCAATAAAACAGAAACCCATGGTCATTTTGTGGCTGTTGGGCTACTTTGGGGAATGCAGAGTCTGGCTTTCTAGCCGCTGCGAAGTGGTACGATGGGAGCAGCAGAATGAAAAGGCTGGGTTTGTTTTACATAAAGGCTGCAGCCATCAGGACTCAGCAGGACAGGCGGAGAGTGGCTCTCTGGGCCCGATAAATCATGACCTGCATTCATTCATTCAGCACATTCAGACCCAGACACACATTTCTCTCCCAGCCAGCTCTGCTGACTCCTTATTTCTGCTCCTGTTTAATATGTGACCTTATGCTAGGATTTTAGTTTCCCAGTTCAGGGGGAGAAAAAGTGAGATGGCTGATAATAGAGCCAGGAGATGCTAGTTTTGGATTTGTAATAATTAGAGAAAACATAAGCTGAGAGAAGATCTTTACTTTTATTTCAAAAAAGACAAACTACACATTTAAAGTTATAGTGTATCACAAATGCTCGCCAACTATTGGTGTATATTTTTCCTTTCTTTCAGGTGAATACACGACGCCCTTTAGGTTAAATAGAATTCGTAGTAGTGAGTGACAGGGTTTGAATAGGCTGGAGAAAATGGGGAGGTAAAAGGGGCATTAGGAGTAGCTAAAGAGGTGGGGGTTGGCTAAAGACTGACACCATCTTCTGCCTGTGACACGAGCACACAAATACTCACACAGATATTCAATAAAGGGTCAAGGTACAATCATTTCAATACGTTTGTGGTGTGTGTGCTTGCGCGTGCGTGTATATGCATGTAATGTGCAAAAAAAACCCTTTTCACTCTTTGTTTCAATGGCTGAAAAGATCTGCAAGACTAAAGATGCAAAGCTGTTTTAGGTACTGGTTACTCACACACACAAGACATCAACACAATTTGGTGTGACTACCGAAAAAAGGGGGGAAAAAATTGAAATGCAGAAAATAAAACAGAAAAACACTGCACTTACAAACAGTAGTCTAAGTAGTTCAAGTAACAGCTTTAGAGCTCACTACTTTTCTTTCTCTGTATTGATGGAACATGGGTAAAGAGGTCAAGGCAGAGGTTGGTGATGGTAATTGTTTGTTGGTTTAATGCTCAGTGAGCTGTGTTTACTTCCCATACAGCAGTGGTTAATTATGTCCTCCGACTAAAGGCAGAGCTGATTACCACATGACAACTGGACTTATAATTCCTCACTTGTCATTAGCATCATGTGATGGCAGAGAACATGTGAATGCACTCAACTTTATCTGACTTTGGCCGGGGATAATTGTGTCTTGTGCCACAGAAATGACCACAGCAGCACTTTTAGCAAATTAATGATGCCAATGAGACAAACAGAGGGGGAAATAAGAAAAATGATACAGTCAATAACTCCTGACAGATGTTACTTTTAAAAATACTTAGAAGGAACAAACATTTCCTTGGATGGAGCTAGTAACCATGGTTGGGTCTTAAATAAACATGTTACACTGTAAGTGCAAGTGTTTAGGACTGGCAGACGTCTGGATTCCTCACACACTAAACAGACAGCAGTCTGTGATAAGCAAAGGCTTCCATTGTTATTAATTTGTTATTTCTCCTCTGTTTGGTTCCTGGCTGGATTATCATGTTGAACACACATTCCAAATTCCACTGTAAACATTAGCAATTAATCTTCTCACCGGCTCTCCCCCCTAAAATGACTGTTTAACATAAAGCTGATCAAATTAAGTTGTTTGCAGTGGCCAAATTTTGTTGTCACTTTGTCTGGAAATGCTACAACAGTCATTTACTGATAGACGGTTTCGCTTTTCTTTGTGACAGTAACTAACTATCATCAGAATTTGTGTTTTTTTTTTTCTCCTCTTGCATGTCTCATGCGTAGTCAACATTCTCAGTTGGCGCTCTGAACCAGAATGGGTGTGCACAACAGAAAACAGCCAATGTGATTTATATTCGAGTAATCCTTTAATTGCTTCATGGCAAAATGTCTATACCATATTAAGTAATTCAATACAGCCAGTTAATGGAAAGGCAGGGAGAGATATCATGTTTTGCATAAAACCTTTAAAGCCACTGCTTCACAACGTGGTCTGCCTCTCTCATTTTGATCACATTGACATATTCACATCCGAGGTAATCCCCAATCTATTTTGGGGCTAGGACTGAAGATGATCAGACTCTCTGAGAAGGCTAGGGCATGCTACTATTCAAAACCACTGTTACAATCACATCATGTTTATATAAATGCCACTTTTGTTGGACTGGCTAGATCAACATAAAGAATACAATCATTCCTTGTAAAAAAACAGAGGTGTGTAAACAACCAGTAACCAATGTACATCACATATGTATTTTGTCTCTCATCTATGTAAAATCTGACAAATATTTTAAATGATTGTGTTGAATTTCTTTAAGTCAAGTGCACAATGTTTTATTTCACACTACACCTTGATTCATAATCTAGCATCTTTGACATGGGTTAGGTCAGAACACATAACTAATGTGTAAATAAATGCCATCACAATTTCACATCTAAATGTAACAAGTATGTTGCATTTAGATTTTTGTGGCACACCTGGGATTATTGTGACAGCACAGTATACACGGCCATGGGTTAAAGAACAGCGAAAATTATATATCTTCAGTATTCCTATATGTTTTGAAAAACTCTATCAGTAAGTAATTTGCAGGCCCCTTGTGATGGCCTGAGGGACATTTAGAATTCATGAAGACATCACGAACCTTATTGACTAATGCCTGGAGTAGTATCTTTACCTAGCAGCCATTTTCCGTGGATGACTGACAAAAACAAAGAATATATGGGAGGAGTGTCTTAAAAAGCATCTGACCTGCATCTGCATAGCAAACCCTGTCATGTCATAATGAAAGTTTTCACAATATTCAAAGAGGACATGATGGAAAGCAGTAAACCATGAATGCTGTTTGAAGATGTGTAATGCTCTCCTGGGAGAAAGCTGTCTTAGTGGTGGACCTTTCTTAGCTAACATCATTCAGAGGGACTGGTGGACCCGAATGTTTTGGAATCATCAGCTTTTCAAATGTATGGTGTGTGGTGCATAATGAGAGCCAATTAAATTGTTCTTTCTTTACTTAACACAGAAAGTTGAGTTTCTTTTGTTGTATCGTGGGAGGATGAATTAAGTGTTTTGGAAAAGGTTTTCTTTCTATCTATATAGTATAGAGTGTATATATAGATGTGTCCATGTATTTATATGCTAAAGTATATGTATATAGAATTCAAATTCCACCAGGAAGATACACCCATGTTTGCTGAATTTAGAAGTGATCATTCAAACACTAGTCAAAGGCATGTTTGATCAAGACTTTAAACAAAACTAAAACAGAAAAGGCTGACAATGGACACTGTGAGACCAATGGCTTGTTGACACCATTTGACTGTCGGCACGTATACCGTCCATTGTCAAGGCCAACAGGCGGCCATTGGCGGCACTGATCACCATGTGAAACAAGCTTAGAACGAAGGTCCAACCAAGCTTTCTCATCAATGGAACTCCTCTGGCCGCTGCAGGACTCGGGGTCTCAGGGGTCGCAGCTACGGGCACCCTGGTCCAAAGCTAAGGTCAGTAGGTCTGACTCAGGTTTATACTCCAACAGTAGGGTGCGGACACAGAGAGCGAGACTTACGAGTCAGATGGATTACTAAAGAGTGCTCTCTCCATTTGTTTGTTCGTTGTCTAATCCTCTGGGAACAGAAAATGGTCAGTGTTGCCCTCTAAAGAAACTAAGTATGCTATGCAGTTAGAAGTGATTTATATGGGAATCAAACCTGTCAACCTGTCTGTAGGAGTTAAGATACCTGAGCTGGGTTAATACTTAACACAAGGGGTTAACGGCAGTTGATTTATAGTTCAGAGTTGGATTTCAACCATTGATAGCACCACCACAACACTAGACAGATGTACTTGATCAGTCTGTATCTTGGGCTTCTGTGCTTTAATTATATTCCCCAGACTGTGTTTACACTTACCTACACATTTCCTTTATGATATAGAGCGACGGTGGGTTACTCACATACTTGGAATTGGAATTACATCCAAGTAAGTTCCACTGTGTTTTGCCTTTTTACTGTTACTGGATTACCATGCCATTGTGGTGCTCTTTCATTTGTGGCGAGCAGAAGGTTTGCAGTGGAGATGGCTTTGCTAGATGTGTGTTACTGAAAAGGAGCTGATAATTAAGGCCTTTCTTCACCTTGCTTAATGCTGTCTTCACTAGCGATCATTTCATCATCAGCATCAGAAACTTGTTGGGGAAAACACAAGCAGCAGTTTTTGTGGTTTCTACATTGTATCTGTATAGCCTCGATGTGTAGTTAGATTTTTGAAGCGGTGCACGTCGCAAGCTAACCACTAAACGCACAAGTATACGTCCCCCGTTACACCCTCTGATTATGTAGGCCGTGTTTCCGAATGCAAAGTACAACAATTTCTTTTCATAGTAACAATTCTAAATACTTACCCAAGTGCTTTTTTTCGAATGTACTGATTTTTCTGGCTTGCACAATTTTTGTAGCTTAAAGGTAAAGATCTCAGTCCGCAGTGGATGAGTAAGGACAGGGAAGGCCAAGAAGACAATGGATACAGGCCAGGGGACAGGGATCTCATATTTAGCTCGTGATTGCACTCAGGGTAGACAATAAGTAAGATTCATTAGGTCATTTTTTACTTGCGTCTGCCAAGATCTGGAATGAAATGTTAAATGTTTCATGGGCTAAGAAAAGGGCAGAATTTGTCTTTGTGTTTGCCATCAGAGAGAGGAGAGAGAGAGAGTCGAGGGAAAAGTGAAGAGAGGGAATATGATAGACAGAAAGATATAAAACAATGAAAATAAGAAACGATGGGATGAGACAGAATGTGAAGGGAATACTGCGAGAGCAAGAGAGAGTCTGGGAAGGAAGAAGGAAGGAAATGGGAGGGAGGACAAAAAAAAATGAGGGAGAGTAAGTGGATAAGGGAGTCAGGGGGAGCAAGGAAAGGAGGGAGCATGGCTGGGTGTTTTGGGCTGTCTGATGGATGAGGGTGTAGTGGGGTTGGTGGGGGCGGTGTCTCCTGAATGATGATGGCCTAATATCATCATCCCCCTGTCAGGCCTAATAGGCTTTCCTTGGTAGAAATCACTCACACAGAGCCGCCATAATGCCCAGGCCCCTGACAGCATCATCCATCCACTCAAGCCAAGCGAACGTCTCCAAACTAATAAGGAAATATATGGTTCAAGGAGATCTGAAAAATTAAACAGGTAGCTTATGAACAATTTGTTTCACAGGGATGTTTATTATATTTATCGAATGTTGTAGCGGTTGAGGTGTCTCTCTCGCTTCGGCTTCATGTTTGAGACATTGGCTCGGAGCATGATTTGCTGACAAGGCAGGTCTGTAAAGTACGAAATAAACACCCTCTCCTACACCTCCTCTACCTCAGGGCTGGCCTTGTCCTCCAGTGTTGCCTGGCCTTACTTTTGTCATTCCTAACCAAGACAGAACAGCTCCTTCATCTTCGTAAAGCCATATTTTCCACCGTTGTTGAATTAACAATATGTGCAAGCAGGGAGGGAATAAAAATACTTTTTTGAATCCTTAATCCCCTGATCTAACAGTCCATTGTTCACATCTTCTAAAATATTCTAATTTTAGCGGCAGAGAGTTGCCCATTCCTGTTTTCCTCGCAGCAAGCCTATCTACAGTACACCTGTCATTGCTTTCCCTCATGCAATGGCTGATCACAGCACACTTTAAACATGGTTACTCTCCTCTTATCTCTTCCCATACCCTACCGATCCTGCTATCTCCAATCGCTGCTTTAATCATGTGACACCTTCCCAGCAATCCCCCTCCTCCTTCTCCTGCATCCACAAGAGAAAACTGCTGCCATCAATAGCGACAAGAACTTTTTCAGAGTCTGCTCTTAAAAGCCCCTGTCCCATCAAAATGGTCAGATTTCATTATCGATTGTGCACTATGAAAAAGTGCATTAGGCAGTCATTGTTTTGGCTTCACTTTGAGAAGCTATACATACATCCCTAACATGGCGATAATTCATTTACATCACAAGTCCTCCAGTGTCTTTCTTATGCATATAAAGTAATTACTTGAACACTCTTTCTGGAAGTTGGAGGGGGATGGAGTGGCCCTTATACACATTCACAAACATACACATATTCTTTGTGTTATACTCTGCATATAAGGATACTCTGCAGTGCTAACACTAACTCAAAGAGTAAGAATTCATTAGAGATTTTGTGAACAAGGGTATCTTTTTTTTTGCTGTTTGATACTGTAATTCTTGTTTTGGGAATCTGGTTCTGTATGTTGTTTTTGTAGTCAAACATGGCAACTGATGCTCCTACAAAGATATGACCATAGATTAATTAATAGCCAGTTCCCTGCTTTTTGGTTAACATCTTATTTTAAATGAACCTCTGTGTATTCAGCTGCATCTCAATTGTGGTCAGCTTTAATGCTGACATACACTCATCTGCAGCCATGTTATCATTCTGCATGTGGCAAACAGTCCACCCTCCATACGCCCCTCTCCAGTTGTAGGTTGAACCTGCAGCACGAAGGGTGTGTGTTAATAAGAGAGGGCTTGGTGAGGTGTGTTGTGAGGCCATTGTGGTCTCCACGCTCACTGGTTTTCTTTGTGCCATGAAAGCCTGGCGATACAGTAACAGCCAGAGGCAGAAAGGAGCTGTCTGTCGTCGAGACGGCTGGTAACACTTGTTTCACCCACCCTTCCAGGGGGCCGTGGAGAATAGAGGAGAGGCAGCTGGTAGGCTTAACAGGAAATGCAATGGTAACAGTGTCAACAGCTGCCCCCATGGCCACGCAAGCCAAACGGTTGGCAACAACAGGCCATATGAAAAGCTACGTGTTTGGATAGCTGGGGGGATTTGGTTCATACTGTATGTCTGTGTAATGCTGCAATGCCAAATGAGCGCCCTTGTGTGCTTCCTCATTAGAGCTTTATACTCGGAGCTTAGTCATTTCACAGGTGATGACAACATGGACGCCAGTGAATGTTGAGTAAACAAGACAAAAACAACAGCTGAAGTGAGAAGGACTGCTGCTTTGTAACCTTTTAAACACAAGATTATCAGTTCAGTCCATTGTTTACTCACGCAATGTCCTGTTTTAATTTTTCATTTAATAATTTTGAGATAAGAGAATAGTACAAGTGTAAAATGACTGACTTTTATATTGTATATGTCATGAGTTGTCCTGATACGTATTTGCATAACGCATGCTGCACAGTTTGTGTAAAGTGGAGATAAGGGCACGAAAATTCCCATTCCCCGTGGCTGTTATAGTGACCTCAAACTCAGGTCAAGATGACCCCCTGAGGAGTCAATAAATCACGATGTCACCTCTGCTGCCCAATCCCCTCTTGCTATCACTAACTTTGAGTGTCCTTAGCATTCTTTCACTTCCCCTGCTCCTTGCTTGACCCCCCCCCGTCCAAACAAACCGCCTGTCAGCACCGCAGCGACAGGTACGACAGCTCCAGCTCAACGTGAGGAGTGATCTCCCCCCAACAGTAACACTCTCCCTGTCCTCGACTTTCTGTCTCCAGCGCTCTGTCTCTTCTCCCTCTGTCTCTCAGGAACAACTCAAGACTCACTTTGGATGTCTTTTCCTCCTTTCCTTCCTTTCTGTAAATCATAGTTAAGCTGTGAAAATATGTAATTATCACATGTACACTAAGCTATTTGAAGGTGGAATTTGTTTTTAGTCTATATCCAAATTCCAAGTGAGAGTTTTCAAATAAGGAACATGGGGATAGCAGTATAAGTTTCAGTCTACAATATCAGAGTCTTTATTTAAGTCTTAGTTACATCCAATTTGGCTGGAGCTTTAATTCACCCTCACAGGATCATTGTTGGGCATACATCTTTGAATCTTGTGGTATTATCTACCATTTGCTAACTTTAATACCTTGCTGGGATTGCTCTGCATTCAAGCTTATTCTATGTCTGACTTGAAGATTTGGAGCTCCTTTTATGTACAATTCATTACTTTAATATGAAAGACTCATTGGGGTCATCTTGGAATGAATGTAGCCATCAGTTTACATTCTTAGTCATCATTAGATGAATAAATATCAATGAGATTACCTCATAAGCCATGGGAAGTTCCCCCCGCAACCCCACCACTACCAAGTCTTTTCAGACATGTAGGAAGTATTAAAGGACTATTTCAGTTAGCGTGTAAAATCTTAGCTGTGAAATAGCCTCAATTTTTGAGCCTGGACGAATTATCCAAGATCTTTTTCATGTTGCAAGAGAGACCAAGGCGCTTTCTCGTTTGGAGCGTAACATGGTTCTGATAATAGTAAAGAGGAAGGCCAACAGACAGTGGAATCTGCTTTCAATGACCTTAAATACCTTATCAGCACCTTTGAAGCCAGGGCGAGGTGATTGGCAGGTCAATTTGTGATAGTATCGGGATGTACTTGGCACTCTTAATGCTCTTTGCCACAGATAAGTCTGCTTAATATGAAAACTGTCAGAATTCATCCGCCTTTTCAGCAATATACATTTTCTTGCGGAATCATCAATCCGGTCAACTGTCAGAAAATACCTGTCAGGATTCCCATTCCACCATCCGCCCTTGTGTGATTTCACTTTATGGAGCTTATCCCACACTATGAAGCAGTTTGGATTATTCCTCTGGTATGTTGAATCAAAGTTAGTTTTTCCCTCCCTGAACACTGCGTGTAACAGAGATAGGGAGAGCGAGCGAGTTGCCCAGCCCACGCAGTGTGGATTTTCATTGTGTCCGCTCTTTGTCCAGTCCTCTGTCAAACCCATCACAGTCCCATCCCCTCTCAGTTGGTAGTTTCCTGTGTAAATTAACAGACTCAGTGGTGAAGTAGATTCCAATTTTGAAGCAAAGTAGAGTGTGCAAATAAGACATGTTTTTTAATTAAGCCCAGTGCACAGTGCGAAGGCAGAGGGCCATTGTTCCGGACGGGCCAGGTGCAAATTTATTCTCTGGGGAAGCGCCGCTATGTCCGTCCTCCAGCCGAGTCCCATACTCAGCCTAATCAGTCCCCAGCTTGAAAAATGTCCACTTTTTGGCACTCTCTTGCTGAGAGACACTGCTGAGACTGGTCAGAAATGATTCATTATTTGAGGGCCTCATTTGTAACATTTCCATTAAAAGTTGCCACCATGCAGACAGGCTCAACATTTGATTTTTGATAATTATAGTTGCTGGACAAATGTATCATTCAGTCTTTCTGTGTGTTTCTCTGTGGAGGCCCTTTACGTGTGGCATCTTTTTAGGAATCCTCTGTCCTGCCAATTTCTGTCAGTTCCCTCATAGGATGGTCTAGGATGCTGTCAGGGTCTCCCAGTGGGGTGGTATGCTGGAAATGTAAAACACTTGGTCATTTTTTCTTTGTTTTTTGAGGTGTTATGAAGATATTAACAGTAGAACTGAAATGATTAGTTGATAAATTTATTAGTTGATAGGCAGAAAATTAATTGCAGACTATTTTGATTTATTGTTTCAGTCATTTTTTAAGCAAAAATAGAGAAAAAATACCAAACATTCTCTGGTTCCAACTTCTCAAATGAGCATTTGTTGCTTTTCATACATCATTGTAAATTTTTCTTTCGGTTTTGGACTTTGGTCGAACAAAACAAAGACATTTAAAGACGTCATCTTGGGCTCTGGGAAGTTGTTAGGGTTATTTTTTCACTATTTTTTGATATTTCATAGACTAAACAATTCATCTGAAAATTGTCAGATTAATTAAATAATTAGATAGTAGATAATTTAAATAATAGTTGCATTCCTAATTAACAGCAAATTAATTATTGGAAAAATGTATTTGTTGTGGTCTTTCATTAGAAATAAAACCTGTGAATAATTAAGGTATTTATGATTAAGTTCAGAAAAGACATAATGAGCAATGAAATTCTATATCCAATTCTGGACTGGGTGGGACCTGAAATATCAAAAAGGCAGATTCTCTTTTGGGTGACAAGTGCGCCTTCTCTTTAGGTTGCACACATTGCTCTGTGGGGGCTTGAATCAGACAGAGAATAACCACAGATAATGAGCTGTCTTTAATCATGGGAGACAGTACTTTGAGATGCTTTGCATCGCATTTGCAGAGAAGCGAAAGGGGGGTCTAATTACTGTACTGCAGAAAAATCACACATCTTCCTGTCCATTGGAACTGATGCTGAGTCCTAACCAATCTTGACAGGAAGTGACAACAAAGACTGTCTCTGTTCTGAACACCGCAAAACAAAGAAAAGTAAAAGACAACAAAACTGAGACATTTATGATTGGAGGATTTGGATTAATGAATCATTTTCTATTTCAGAGTGGAGGCACAGTGATTCTCATTTGAGCTTGTCTTTGGAACTACAGATAACTATGTATGCTGATAAGATACAATATACTGCTTACAGTTGATAGCATATACCATATACTTTATTGATGCTTTAAAAATGCAATTTGTGACAGCTTTGTGCGAACATTTCCAATGCATATCAGTGATATGCCCCTTCCTGCTGACAGCGTAAAGATGAAACCATGTACATCAAAATAGAAATGCATCTGAATGTGAGCTGAAGTTGAATTTGACTCAAACCAGGTTCTGACTGAAATTGACAGGAGAGGATTCTTGTCAAAAATGCTCAAACACTTTTAAGAGGCAGTGAATACATTTCTGGATTGGTGACATAAAACAAAGCACATGTCCTGTACTCCCTCAGTGTCTCAAACACTAATTGCAAATGACACCTTAAGATGTTTTTAAAAATGAAACATGACTCATATCATTCCTGTGAGGTTTTTAAACTCGGTTAGTTCATGAAATCCAGATTTACATCAGGCCACACTGATATACACATTTGTATAATAAAACAATCTTGATGGTAGAATCCACCTTTCTTTCATCACCATGTACATTCCATTAAACGGAAATAGCTGCCTGAGATAAGTCCTCCAATCCCTCCACTATTTCATCCTTGTCCATATCCATAAGCAGCAGAAAAAGATTTGTCCCATAACCCTGTGTGATCATTTGCATCTAAAACGATATTCGACATTTGTTATTCCATCAATCAATACCATCTCTCCCATTCTCTGTGCGCATAATGTCAGAGCCTGCATGCAAAACGCTTAACAATAACATGTATGTTATACAAGAAGCCATATATCATCCCTGGACGCATTTACATCCTGTTAACAATTTCTCAGGGCAGATTAGAGGGCACTGCGACAGCAGCCCAGATCCCATGAGAGGTGGGCTTTGGGAGCTGATAAGGCCAGCCATAGGAAGGCAGGATTAATACGTATGACCAGGATACATGGAGGCCCTCTGATTATTCCAGCAGAAAAACGGCCCTATCCCATCGGCCCCTGCATGATTAAATACAGCCCGAGTGCGGACAGGGAGGCAAAGGGATGGGGAGATAACCGATTTTATTTATGCAAGCCGGTTAGCCTGGCAGATCACGTCTGAGGATTGTTCACGCTACAGGGCTGAGGGATCGCACCAGGGGAGCTCACCCCTGATCACACACAGGGCTGCTTTAGCTGTCACTTTTCCACCTTGTCTTCTTCCCTCTGTAGAATATAGATCAAGCATTCCCAAAATATTTCATACCAGAGTAATACTGCAGACCTCCATTTGATTTAGATTTTTTTGCTGCTCAGGAAACAAATTGGAGAAGACTTTTCCCATAAAGTATTATTTAGGTGGAGAATATACATTAGAACATTTATAGTCAAACTTAAGTATTTTGTCTTATTACATTGTCTTATGGAAAATAATAGAATCATTTCTCCTATTGTCAAGGAACTTCCTCATGGACCTTCTGAGGCTGATGGGCCTCAAACCTGAACAAATTCCAGGTCCCACCCAGTTTGTAAGGTTTTGGAGCAGCTGAACATAAGTGGAAAAACTCTTTTCCAAACTTATTTAAGCTCACACTGTACATATACATACACTCACACATTCTTTTCCCCACATTAAGAAGTCCAACTATTCAGGCTACATCCTTCAGAACTTCAGCGAGTTTTGCAGTAATTGTAGTTCACATTAGATTCTGTATACAAGACTTTGTGGGAGCGGGGATTACTTAATTAACTTCTTCAAAAACATGTACTCATTATAGATTGAATTCCTTTTGGTAGTTAGAGGGTGCTTAATTAATTAATCGTGTTAATGACCCATTAATGGTGGTGCACAAGAAATTCTAATGAGCCACCTTAATTAAATATTATCTCACTGTTTAATCAATGCGTTTAATTATTCACATGATATTTTCTGTGGAATCAATTTGGTCCTGGGTCGCAGCAGCAAAATGCTGATTGTGTGCTCCCTCACTGATTCATCACTGAATTGGTCATTCAGTTCAAAATCCTCTTTTAATCACAGGGAAAATAAGCCATTTGGCTCAGATCCATACATTTCTGTGTAAGAGAGTAATTCTGATCATTTTGATATCAATTTTAATTGACCCCGGGTCACATTTTACATCTGTTTGAGAGACATGTTTTAATTAGAGATATGAGATGTTGCAAATGCATTGCCATGGTCGCAGTGTGTTCCTAGCCATCAGGGAAGATAAATAGTAGGATTCCATATATTTTCATATATTAATGGACAATCTACCGGTAGTTTTCTCATTGTACAGCTTGCAATGTTATGTTAATGACTAGCCTAATATATGCCTTTTTGTATTTCTCTCAAACTTTAACAGAGTGTGGCTCCAAGATGTAAAATCTTTATGCTCCTTCACAGACAAGCCAAGGACAAACGGACATGTGGTCTCCCAGACACATCTGCATGCATATTCAAAACAATGTGTCATTTTTAGGTGGAAACGCATCTGTGAAAGAGAATGCATGTTCTCTAAAATGGGATTCATTGCCATGTCATCACCAAGTTGCTCTCCCTCTCAAGTCCATGAACCTCTGCTCTTCCTCCACAACCCCCATCTCCAGAGCAAGCAAACTGGAAGACCTCAGTCATCAGCCTCGTTTTGGCTCAAATTTGGTGGGATCAAAGGTGGCCAGCTGGGAGTGGGCGGGGAGCAGATGGTTGCATGCTCAGGGGGACCAGGCAAAGGCCCTTCAGGTTTTAACACCTCCTCTCCCCTGGGTGCCCGGGTGGGGGGGATCCGGCTCGGGGAACTTACCTGAGCTCAGTGGCATGACCAGCAGGCTTCCACTGCACCACCCCCTGCTTTGCTCACATATGGCGCCAGCCATGGGGGCCTTGAGCTGGGGTTCTGACCTGAGGAAAATAAACTGTGAAAGGACAGGGGAAGGTAAGCCTCACTCATTAGGATGAGTGCATGAGAATGAATCCATTCATTAACAAACAGTATGAAAAGTATGAGTTCAGGGAGTTGTGGATTAGACTTTGACATGTAGTACCTAAAAAGTTATGTTGTTGACAAAAACATATTGTAGGCCTATAGTTACATAGAACACAAAATATAAAAAGGTGTGAAATTTTATGAAACAATTTGAAAGGGATTAGTTGACTTTTTTTTATTGATTTCAGTACTTTTACCTCTTTACCTCTGGTAACCCGCTGTTGTGGGGTCTCTATAGGCCAGGCAATGGCTGGTTACAGAGACTGCAGGTGCTGGGGCAGATTAATCCCTTGCCAAATCAGCTCCGCCTCAGCAATCTCAAAGTTCCAGGAAAGGAGCCTGCTGGGAACGTGAAGTGGTACTTGTGGTCTGGGATTATGACTTTCAGACTTGTTGGCCTTGAGAACACAAATGTAGCCTCTTGAATTGAATTTGCAGAGGGAATAAGTTCTGTGGAGGAGGGGTTTGGATTCATCCACCGACCAATGTTTTTTTGGGGATAACTATTTTTCCATAAATCCATCTTAAGTAGTCACATTCTCCCTGTGGCTAATAGGATCATGATGGGAATAATCTTTACAAATCTGACAGAAAAAAAGAATGTCCTGGCCTTCAACTTCTTCCTCTCGGTAAATGAACAATTTCAAGAGTCTTTCCTGTGGGGGGGGACTTACATTGGCAACGAGACAAAAAAGTAAGAGAAAACAACACAATTTTCTCAGGAAAAGGTTTGGCTACTATTACTGAAACTACATAGGTTATACTGTATGTCCGCTGCGTATGCTCAGCTGCAAATGTGGATGATCAGTATGTAACTGTAATGCAATTTAAAGAAAAGGAAATGAAAAAATATACTGTAGATGTATGCATCAATAGTAAACTCTAGCATGTTGCTGTTTTCTGACTGCTTGTGAAAACTATGAATACAGATTCAAAGAAAATTAGTCATAAGGAAAATAAAAGGGACCTATAGCTTTCCAGTGAAGACTCTTTTTAAAATAGAACTGGCATCCTGTTCATAGTGGATTGAAATTGAAATGGTGCCCGGTCAGTCATTTGCTCCCCATTCACACCTTGTCACTCACATCCGCTTCTACATAGCCCTACAATAGCCTTGGAAGCACACAATATGACCAAGCAAACCTCTTATTGTCATATCAAACTCTGACAGCACTGGGGTATGGATCTGCTCTGTATTTACCCACCTGCTCCAGCGTACAAACACGTATCATTTTTAGCCTTCACAATTTCAAACAACAAAAATGACACCAGAGAGAAATCTGCAATATATTGTTGATATTTCTGATTTTCCCTTACATGTCTGGCCTCTTAAAGCAGATTTATAGTGGTGATACTATTCACATTTCTTAACATAAATCTATTTTTCTTTACACATAACATGAAACATTTGAAACTCAATCTTACTAGGGGTCAAAGAATCAGTCAATTGGTCGATCAACATCATCAAATCATTATTAAGCAAAAATGCCAAACATTCTTTGGTTGCAGCTTCTCAAATGTGATGATTTGCTGCTTTTCTCAGTTTCATATCATTGTACATTAGGACTCCAACTAACAGTTATTTTTGCAATCGATTAATCCGATTTTTGCCTTGATTAATGGTTTTGTGTGAGAAAAATGGTCATCACAATTTCTTAGAGCCCAATGTGACGTCTTCTAATGTCTTGTATTGTCCAACCAACAATCCAAAATTCAAAGACGTTCAGTTTAGAAAGATATAAAACAGAGAAAAGCAGCAAATCCTCACATTTGAGAAGCTGACTGACTAATAGATTAGGCGAATAATCGTTGCACCTCTGTTGCAAACTGAATATTTTTTGGTTTTCGACTATTGGTTGGACAAAACAAACAACTTGAAGACGTCACCTTGGCCTCTGGGAAATTATATTATTTTCTATAACATGACTATTTTCTGTTATGTTA
Organism: Siniperca chuatsi; assembly: GCF_020085105.1. Taxonomy (NCBI): domain Eukaryota; kingdom Metazoa; phylum Chordata; class Actinopteri; order Centrarchiformes; family Sinipercidae; genus Siniperca; species Siniperca chuatsi. The sequence continues at coordinate 18,100,764 of NC_058056.1, forward strand.
CAGCCTAAACGATTAATACTTACTATATTAAATACCACACATACTAGATAACAGGGCTATTAGTGACTAAATGATTCATTAATAAAAGTAAAGAAATCCCTCAAAATTCATCCGGCTGGTATTCACAATGTTTACAGTGAATGTACTGACTGTTGTAACTGAGATCCACAACTTAACAAAGAGCCTCATGCTGCTGGGCCTATTACATTCTGGGTGCCATCCAGGACCCATCTATCTTAAAGGATCTCAATGAAAGCAAGGAGTTGATTTAGCTGGCATGCATGTTTTTTCTCTGTGCCTTTTGTTTGTGTGTGTGTGTGTGTGTGTGTGTGTGTGTGTGCCAGTGCACGTGTATATCTGTGAGTGACCCATTGTGGCCAGACACCTGCCCACAGGCTCCTTGTCTGACTGATGAATCAGTGTCTTCAAGGTGTCTTTGAAGAAGTCTATTGTATGCCTTTGTTCTACAGTCTTAAGCATCCTGTCCTGCATCTCCCTCTGCACACTAAAGAGAAAATAAATCCACTGCTGACACCGCCACAATGAATGGCCCGAGCTACCATCCCATCAACCATCTCTTCAAGCTCAGAACAGAAGGAGAAAAGGATAATGGATGTTGGATCAGAGAAAAGAGAAATAAAAAAACAAGAGTGTATACAGAATCTGACAATAGACCTCTATCCATTTTCCATCTACCCATCATTTCTATGAAAGAATAAATTAAAAAAACTCCCCAAAAACTTTTTCTCATTTTTATTCAGTTTTCTCTTTATTCACTTCATTTGATTTCTCTCTTATTTGTGATGTCACACCTGCTATCATTCATGTGCTGCATGGTCTGTCAGGGCAGATTAGAAGCAGGAGCTTGTGCCTCGACAGCCATCGTACAGTATCAATATTGTGACGGCTGAGGAGCCGCCCGTCCTCACATCTCCTTGGAGTGCAAAGACAATTGAAAAGAGGAAGCGTCACAAACCTGACACCCAAGTCACTTCAAGGAATCCCTTTCAAGAAGAAATAAAACCTCACCTGACAAAGCAAAGCTAGCCCAGGACAAGAGTAAATAGCATCACACAGCAAGGGTATTTCCACTTTTAACAAAAGGAAATGCACCCGCTGGAATCAATTAAGATTCAGGAAGTGAAATTTGTTCTTAAAAGTTTTATTTTGCTAAAGGAATTTTGATTAAGTTGCATGTGGTCAATATGAGGTTTTTTGAATAAATAAAAATAGACAAAAGGAATTCTGCTTTGATCCAAACAGATGCAGAAAGCATGCGCTCTCATTGAAAAGTTGAGGTGATTTCAAAGGCGAACACAGTCTCATTATTGAAATAAAAAGCATTTTCTATAAGGGCTGATGCATGTTGGTGCATTTTTCAAATCTTGTAACATTAGGCAGAGTCGCTTTGGATTTTTTTAATGTAATGTCTGCCACTGAAATTTTTCATAGTTTGACTAAATGTAATAATTTCCTCTTGTACAGTACCACTCATTAACCCCAATTACTCTTCCAGGAGGCTATCAAAATTACTCTTTCTTTCCAGTGTTCTCATAACTCCAGCTGCTCTCCTCATCAACCAGTTTAATCTGGGCAAGTTAGACTGGGATGTAAGCCAAATGAAAAAATGTAACATGAGGTTAATCACCCTGAATACATTCTCCAAGTGGTGTAATTTGTCAATTTTTTGCCTTTTCTCTTAGTTTGCGCACACTCCCACCCTGCCGAATGTGTCATTAAAAGTTGGCCATTGCTTTCTTTGTAGCAGATTAGTAGAGTTTGTGACCTCTGGGAGTTACATTTACTGTGCCAATAACTTAGAACGAAGGAGAACTGTCACTGATTTGTATGCTTTTATTTTTTTTTTTGCTTGCTGCATGGGACCAGCCAGGTTTTAACCAAATTCCCTACTTTTCACCAGAAGATGCTTAATTTATAATTTAATTTAGTTTAGACCCACTGTTTACCCCTGGTAGGTCTGACCCACAGTCTGCAGAGCCTGGTGAGGAATGCAAGCAAAGGAGCACTGATTGTGCATCCCACTTAAGATCTCTGCAGAAAGCAACAAAGGTCCAGAAAAAAAGAAAACAACATGAAACAAATAGAGATAGAACGTGACAGAGAAAATAGAAAAAATATCAAGCAAAAAAAAAAAACAAAAAAAAAATCCCAGGGTGATTACAAGATCAGCATGCCACGGTACAATTACCGTCACTTTGAATTTGAAATGGCCATTTAAAGGGCAGTAGAGCATCCTGGAAAATTAAACTGGAGCCTAATTAGCACACTCCAACCTGACAACGGAGCAGCTTTCAGCCTGGCTGAGCAAAGCAGTCAAGCAAGAGGAAATGACTGACTGAAGGACTGATGGACCAAGGAGGCCCTGCCGCTCCTGCTCTGAACCCATCACACACCCAACTGTGAGACACACTTATACACAGACACGCATGTGCAAACACACACTGCACTAGCATACACACAAGTGCTCTCTTTTCCAGACACACCTATCTTCACAGACATACAAAAATGATCAACTTTACAATTCTACTGTATATCTGAAGGTTGCATGTTTCCATCTGTGGTGAATTCATGATATAATTTTTTGATATTTGTGGATTTTATGAGAGCAAACTGTTGTTGTGTACTTTTATTTTTCTAACGGAATGGTGGCGCTCAAGCATGTCTTATATCCCTCTCAGCCTGCCAGCAGCGGTTGGGTCAGGCACATGACCCCTGACCCCTCACTGTTAAATTACCTCTGCCCCCAGTTGGGTGTTGTGCCAAATGTCAGGAGCGGCCTCTAATCCTGTCTCGCTGTCTGGTTGGCCACTCAGCACCAGACTACCTTTCCTGTTCAGGCCAATCTACCTACATTCCAAACTCAGCTCAACTCTGCTGCAGGCTCTCCTGCACATAGAGAGGACCACCTACTCACTCCACCTGAATACTTGGTCGTCCAACTGAGATATATATTTTTTTTAATCGCACCAACAAAATGATGCAGCAGAAGAGTTTTAGTTTTGAGCTGAAACTTTTCACCGTCAAAGTGGGTGAAAAGTGGAATTGCTAAATCCTGCCGGAGGGATGGAAAACTGCTGAGGGGAGGTGAAACTAGACACTGTCAAGACAGCTATGTCTGTGTGTGTGTGTTTTTCACCTCTGTCTTTCCTGAGCCCTGGGGTCTTTACTGAGGTCTGGTCAAAGAGAAGGAGAGCCCCATGGCTATATCTGTCATAGAGCACAACAGGTCGACTTTAACTTCCCCTTTAACTTTGCACAGTGAAACTGAGTTTGATAGTTAGGTGTTACCTAGCTAAAGTTAGAAACAAAATGTGAAATAATTTAGAATTACAAAGAATATCACACACAAGGAATACCATTGGTAGAATGTCGTGCATGTTGCTGTTGTGATGTATCTTTTGCCATATTGATTGCGGCTTGAGCAGGAGATAATTTCCTCTGGACAGATCAATCCAAACCTGTTCCAGAGACCTATGCGACCTCTCCATACCACATTCATGGAGCAGCGACATTGTCTGAAGGCACAGCTAATTTGATTTGAGTCAAATGTGGGGCTCAATCACTGCCTATTAGCTTAGATTTAATTAACCCAAATCATGTTATTGTGTTTGATGACAAAGAGGTTGCTGTGTGGGAACCTCATTGTCAGATCATTGTTCTGTTGTCTCATTCAGCTCAGTCAAAGGTTGACAAAGAAAGACCAGCTGCCAATATGAACTATAGAGGGAAACAAACGTCTTACATTATTGTTAATGGAGGGTGGGTACTGCATACCTTGACATAGACACTGTGCATTGATCATAGGCACAAAATGAAGAGCTTGGTTGTATTTTAGAGTTATCTTTCAATGAAAATGAATCTGACAAATAAGGCATGGCATCCTGAATTTAAGGTAAATGGAAATTGGTGTCACATCAATATCTGAAATGTAGAATAAGAAATGTATTGCCTCACATCACTTCCTTTTCACATTCAACTTTTTCAGTATCTTGACTTCACTCTCACTAATTATGCTGTACAAAAGGAGTAGGACAATATATATAGCATTTAGGCAGTTTTAACTGGTCTTGCTGGCTTGTCACAGAAGCATCCTGTATGAAATCAAGTTTCTGTTGCAAGTCAAATTAATAGGAAAAAAAGCCCGACATGTAAAGAATGAAAAGTGCAAATCAATCACCTTCAAACAAAATGACATAAATACCATTAAATTCTATAAGATCTTATTTTACCTCACTCCTCTCTTAATGCCTTTCTCTCATCTGGAGTGACATGATATTTTTTCCCTGTGACGCGCTGTAATTGACAAAGCCTGGCTGCACTTTGCCAAAGTGTATTGAGCTGCTATCTGGTTGACGAATACAAATTCATCCTGAATCGGAAGTGCCCAACAAAACTGCTGCCAATTATCTGAAGCCCTGCAAATGATAACTTTGTGGCCACTCAAGCATAAAACAAGGAGATGAAGATGAATGTTACTCTTCCCCATCATTTCATCCCATTTAATTGACAAGCTCTCACTCGCTGTTAAATTTAGAAGATTACAAATATGAGCTGAATCTCGAGCACCCAATCCACCCGCTCTAATCACATGCAGAACCAGTCGCAAATTAATCTACATATTTTAATAAGGTGCCAGTAGCAGGGAAGGTGTGTGCAGACATTTAACGGATTATCATCCGCCGTCCCCCGAGTTCAGAAATTGAATAAATATCTTTCATATAAATACACGGGAACCTCGGCTGATAGTGAGGAGCTTTTCTCTTTCCAACTTGCTCATATTCTCATCTCTTTTCCCCTCTTTTTCTCTCTCACAGACGAACATGTGGACTAGGCTTTCAGGGGCTTTCACTTCACATGTGGTCCACAGTCTTATACTTGGGCCGATTAACAGTCCAAGCACTTATTGAACAAAGAAGATGTAATTTCCCGGTCCTGCTAATACCAACAGCTCCTGGGTTTCTTACTTCCAATGTAATCTTTATGAGCACATGAGTGGAATATGATGGCTTTTTCAAGAATTAAACCTGCTTTGGAGATGAAGAAGTCTTTGAGTATAAAAATGGCCATGTGTAAAACACTACTATAACTTGCAGTTTTAAAAGTTAATAGGCAAACTAAAAGCTTATTGAAGGTTGACTCATGTCAGTGTCGAGCAGAAGCAACAGCCCGATTAAACTGAAACCAATGATCTCTATTCCCTTTATTTCCAACCAAACTTCCTTTTTGGTCAAGATTACAGTATTGGACTGTTCCAAACAAATATCACAGATTAGCGATAAGCAAGCATGTCCACAAAAGCATTTCCTCCAAGGACTGGGTATATTCTAAGTATGTGTTACTGTCAACAAATTCCATGCAAAGACCAAAACCAGCAGTGTGTTAGTTCGTCTCTCAACATTTTCCAGCTTTCCTACCCTGTATGTAGCTCTCAGCCTCAAGTCCATTGGTTCCTACTGAAGATGTAAATCTTTAAAAAAATTAATGAATATATACTTTAATTTTTAAAAAAGGCTAAATAATTTCTCCAAACAGTTGGGCACTGTAGTTTTTAGCAAACGTTACTCACACAGGAGTAAATAGTGCATGCCTGCGGATTAATACACATTTAGTACACTTGTGGGTATTTGTGATAGCAGGACAGTGTATGTAAGACTACAGTGGCCATGTTCATGGCCACGAAGGAACATGTCTCCGTGTGACTCATTGATGTGTGTTTCATAGTTTTTGGATAACAATGAAGGTCTATGACAGAGGAATAAGCTGTTTTTTTTTATTTTCTAAACGTAGAATATCACCAGAAGTATCCCTTAACATTTGCAGTTGACAATACAGCTATGTTGACCTTTGTAGGTCAGATGTATCCATATTGTCATTACATGTTTTCATTGTGCTCATCTATAATCCCCTTACTAAACAAACACAAAACATGTCCTCAAATCCTGAACCTGCAGCTTAACCTGCTATTCACCTTCTTCAACATACCTATTTTCCTTGAGAAACAGTGAAAATTACAAGCTTCCTCTTTCACCACAAATAAACTGGTGATGGGAGTCCTTAAGTGGCAGTACAAAGAGTTATAAATTGTTTTTTTTCACCTTTTAACAATGCCAGGAGGAATATAGCCCCATTACACTCTTGAGGGTCACTTTTAGTGTCTGAAGGTAGTGCTTACACAGACTTTACAACGTGTATCATTATAGCTCGCCATATAAGGAAGCGGCTGGGATGAGAAAGAGAAAGGGAAAGAAAGAGGAGGTCACCAAGCCTGTCAGTTTCAGAGGGAAAGGAGGACTAAAGATCAGCACTCAATTATCACCACTTAACTGAAGTGAATCTTCCTTCTTATTCATGCCACCTGTTTGTGAAATCAGCTTTTTGAACCTTTAGCACATCATACAGTAGCCTAATACATTTTCTGTGTTTTCTGTCAGCTAATTCTTGCTTTAAAGTTCCCTTTTGTGGAGAGATTTTAAACCTATGACACAAAAATCACAAATATCACTCCTAACCAAACACATTTATCCTCAATCAGTGATAGACAAATATCAGTACCAAGACAAAACGGTGATAAACCACCACCACAACAGTGATTTGTCATTTAGAAGTAATTCGTCTGGTGCTGTCCCATCTCCTGGCTGAGTAAGACATCACATGTCAGCGGTGATTGACAGTTCCCAGTTCTGTCAGTTAGCTGCGGGGGAGCTGCAGGGAAAGATAAGGACATCTATCTGTGTAGTCCCTAATGGCAGGCTGGGGTCACGTGAAGGTCCCATCCAACCATGATGATATCTGTATCTAGTAGGCCTGGGTTTACTCCTCCTGTAACACCTGTCCTCGGCTGACCTTTCAACCCTTCCTGACCCCTACCACTTATCTGGATCAATCTGTATGATCAGTTATTGTTAAATACAGTATGTGAATAGAGTTAACATTCCAAAGTGAAGCAGAAGTGAAATTGCAGAACATGAGGTTTTGATTTAGAATAAACAGCCTTTATAGCATGATTAACTTATATTTACCTGCATGTTACTTTGTCCAGTCCACAGCGTGACATCCCTTTGTATTCACTGTCAGTTTAATGTAATAAGCAAGGTAATAAACACTAAAAACATGCTATAAATGTTTGCAGTTTTTATCAAGTTCTTTGACTATAGTTACATTGGTTATTGGTTCCTTTATTATTAAAGGAGCACTCCACTGATTTTACACATGATGTTCAGTTTACTTGTCATACAGAGTACCACACCACCTGCAAAAGCATTTGTATAATGTCTTCTGTGGCTCTGGAGGGAGCTTTCCAAAGTTTGAAACATTAACCCTGATGATGTCGCTAGGGACTAAAAGTCAGACTACCTCGACCTCTGCTGCTTCCATTCTTAGTTTTTTTGGTCTTTTTAAAAAAAAATCTCTTTTGTGTCCCTTAAGTAAATGGAATTACAATGCTAAATTGCTGGAGTGCCCCTTTAAATGGTGAGATTATCCTACTTTAGACTAGGCGATGTCTGTGGGACCAATCAGCAGCTTCTCTCAAAAGAAAGGACATACACTATAAAACTGCTCTAAAGATGGATGTCTGGTCTAACAAAACTACATATTGTGACAATTTCACAGTTGAAGAAATTAAATTATATCCATCCTCTCATCCACTTCTTTTTACATGCTCAAAACTACAGTGGATCAATACAAATATGGATATGCATTTCAATTGTAATGCAGTTGTCACTGTTTTATTAGCACTAAGCTCACGATTACAAAGTATGTAACCTTCATGCCTATAGGCATCCATGAACCCAGCCTAGCCTATGCTCAGTGTACCTTTAGACCTAAAAAAGATCTCTAAGTGGAAACTTAGCCAAATTCTCCTGCTAAAATAGCAGTATGTAGCTGAGCAAGATGAAGCCCCTGATGCACTGGACTGTACCAGACTGCACAATACCATAAGTGTGTTAGCAGATTTACGTGTCCTTTTCTTTTATCTCTTCAAATCTCCTTATTTGGGTTTATACAAAAGCAAATGGAGAATCAGGCATTGCAGGGGGTACTAGTGGGGGAGGGGCAAACCCTCCACCACTTAACCTTAAAGTACCTTGTAAATCCCTCAACATATGTAGTGTGGACCTAAGATCTGTGTCAGAGTTTGTTTAAATGTGTTTAACTGAGTAATTCTGTAATGTTATTAGCTCAGCATTACCATGTTGACTGTTACAGTAAAGAGGTTTGTGTGCTCTGGTGTGAGTGGGTGGTACAGTATATTCTGTTCAGATGCCTGTGGAGCCATCTGAGGTCAAATGACTTAGCCAAAGCATTAGAACAGGGCTATTCAATGACAAATTCAGTTGGACCAGATTTTAAAACCAGGAAATGTAGATGGGCCAGACATTTTCAGCAGCCTATTTAAAACCTTTTTTTGTTTGTTTTTGGTAAGGACAAATTTTAAACAAATGCAAATGAATGTAATAAAAAATAGCAGCCGTTTGGAGATGGTGGTAAAGTAAACAAATACATGCCAGTCCAGGCAGGGTTAAATTGATGATTTTCATTGTCAAATTTACACTTCAGGGTTGACAGACATATTTTCAGTAGAGCACTTCTCTACTTGTGACTGTCAATAGCCAGATTTTTTGAAAAGCTACTAAGCGTGGTCAGAACTCACATGAGAAACCGTTGATTTGTGAAAGATATGATTGGCGGTGTCGCTACATCTGTAAACATCCTGTGCGATCGGTAATGCGCATGTGCAACAGAGATGAGAAGGAAGCAGGAGATGGCTCACTCATTACTCGCTACTTCCATACTCCACATATGTAGTTTACTTATTTTGTCATATATCAGATTTATGTATGCTGGGCCACTCGGAGGTTGCTTCTGGGCCAGCAATTGAATGGACCTGCATTAGAAGATGGATGGGCTTAGAGAAAAACAGGACAAATGCTCAAACAGGAACACATTTTAATTACAGTATAGGTTTCACTGTGCATCTGTCACAACCATATGAAGAAAACCCTTGGTGATGTGCTAATGGAGGTAGTGTGTGCATGTGTGCATCTGTGGACATGTGTTGGCATGTTTGACTGTTTGTTTCTACATTGGAAGGCCCTCTGAGGTCAACCAGGGTCGTAAACTGACTTACCCTGTTTCTATTCTTACGTATCACAGGTAATAAGAGTCACTAGACCACAGCCTCCCCATGGGCTTATAGGTTATGTCATTTAAAGATGATGAATTTATGAAATAGAATTTAAGATTAAAACTTGTAGACCTGATTCTCATATTGATCCACAGTAAAAAGTATAAAAACGGACTGATATGGAATGCTGCAGAAAACTATAAATTGCAGCTCCAAAACCATAAATGACCTTGTCTGTGAAAGAAGAGAAAGAAAAATGCAAATAGCAATGGGAAATGACGGAGTGGAACAACAGGACATTTAAAGGAGAAACGAGACAGAAAGAGTTGGGGGGGGTTAAAGGGTAAGAGAGAAAGCCTTGCTTATTATCTCAATCATCGAGCGGAATAATAGGACAACAATAAGCCTGAGTGTGCCCAGACCTACCAGCCTGCCAGCCTGCAAGTCGGGCCTGATGTGGTTAAAAAGAGTTTGGCTAATCGACTAAGCGCTTCCTGTCCCCACCCCAGTGACCCAGAACAGCCATCTTCTTCTCCCCCATGAGACCCCTACAGAGCAAACACTGCAAGGACATTAAACACTCATACACATTTTTAACCATTAACCTAAATGGCAAGGACTGTTCTTTTCTCCTTCCATAAGGTTTGAGCCATTGAATAAACTCAAATGATAATCCATCAATTTATTTCTACTTAGGTTGGTGAATAATGGAGCAATATCAGTCCTGGAAGGAGCATTGGGGAGTACAGATAAGTTCATGAAAAATTGACATCATTTGTGTCAGTAGGGATCTGGATTTTCTTTTTAAACCTTTGCAAAAAAAATAAAAAATAATAATCTAAATATGGTCTGCCAGCTACTTCTCCACTCTGCTTGTCCATTATTTTCTTGCTGCCCAATTTCAACCTCCTACTAAACACTCACACATGGCTATGTGGCAGTAACATGGGCAGTATGCCAGACCCATTGTTACTGCTAGTGTTTCCTCAGAGGAATATCATTTGAACTGTAGCTATATCTTAACCACCTGTAACATGTGAACTAAGTTTGATCCCTTGAACATTTCCTGTCCCAGAAGAGAACATAAGGCTCTGTGGTGAAAGGAGGGTAAAATCCCCATGTTTGGATTTCCTTTTAATTACAATAACATTTGCGGTTAATTATGTACAAGTATTTTAACAGCACAGGTTGCCTGACCTTCTGTGTCACAAACTATTTAAGGATAAGCAACAAGCTAGAATTGTAAATGTTGACAAAAAGAACTGAATCAATTACAATATAAAGTAAAAATAAATGTAAACATGTAAAATATATATCAAATAAGAAAGCAACCACAGTATTATGACACCAAATTGTTTTAAAAAAAATAAGACAAAATTCCACTCTGAAGGCGATCACTTTTGGTTCTCCTGTACAGTTTGATGTGATTACACTTTACTTGAGTATTTCCACTTCATGATACTTTATACTTACAATCCACTACATTTCAGTGGTACGTTTTACTTCACTTCATTTATTTGTCAGCTATAATATCTAGCTACTTTACATATTAAGATTTTACACATACAGATTAAATTACCCAACAATATGTAAAGTACTTAATTAAAATTAGCTTCACTTCTTCCAGCTACAACATTAAAATGCTGCTCAGGCATTAAAGCAACAGTAATAATAATAAAATAATATGACATATATAATAATAAAACTTACACTTACAAGGGCCATTTTTCTGCATAACGAGTATTTTTACATTGTGGTATTGCTGCTTCTACTTAAAGGGACAGTTCACCACAAAATCAAAATTCTGTCTTTTTCCTCTTACATTTGTTGTGAGCAGTTTCATGTAGGAGCTATTTTCTTTCTACCGAGAGTTCCTGCATGAAACTGCTCACAACAAGGTCTGTGGATTATCTCAAGTAACAGGATCATGATCTCTGGAAAGAGACATTGCTGCTGAATTTTTCAAATTTATTTTTTTGGCTCTTTGAGCACCACAAGCCGAGTGCCATATAGTCCCATTATATTCAAAAAATGTATCGTGATTGTATCATGCATGTGCGTGGGCGATGCAATACACATTCCTGTGCCGGTTTCATGTTATTCCACGGTTTGACAGTTGGAGGCAGTGTCTTGAAGCTTGAAAAACATGGATGTAAACAAATCACAATTAAAAAAACAAAAAACAAAACACTTCGTGTAAACATAACTTTTGTTTGTTGACAAGAAAACTCCACAGGTACCTTTAAGTAAAAGATCTGATACTTCCTCTACCACTGGCTGCACATCAGGTTAAACATTTAGCTCTTTCCAAGTGGCGCTAACTTGAAAGGTCTACCAGCAGCTAAGAAAACAATGGCCCACTTTTGTCAGATGCTCCTCTAATTCCCTGTTGGCTTGACGGAGTTGGCGTGCTGACTTCCTGTGTGTGGGTGTGTGAGAGTGTGTGTGCATACAAGTTTGTAATAGTGAGGTGATTGTTAATTTACATCCGTTCATTGCCATCCCCTGGTTTTAATTCCACCATTAGAGCATTTAAGGCGCTGCTGGCAGAGGCCCTATTACTCTGTTACTGGGGGTGGTTGGAATGAAACAGTGTTATTATATAAATACCATTGCACTTTTGACTCCAGGAAGCTACTTCCTGAGGTGTAACCCTTAGTCATTCAGGGACCTGATTTACAGTAACTAGCCAGGGGTGGACGTGCTTCTCTAACACTTTATTTCACCCCTCTGCGCTCCTTCCCTCCTTTCTCTCCTTCTCCTTCCCACCCTTTACAGACACCCAGGTTTCTCATCTAATTTTAGGACTGGAAATCTCACTCTTTGACATGTCCTGGGGTTGATTTTCACCTCGACCACCGGCACAGCTGTCCATCCATGTGACGTCCAGAGGCGAGATGTTCTGCTTTATTAAAAAGTGTGAATATAGAAAAAAGGAGAGAGGGAAAGAGAGTGAGACACGCACACACACAAAAAGAGGTACAACGGCAGAGGCTGTTAACATACATCTGTCCAATTTGTACATGCAGAGATGCAGCCTTGTGCTAGCTGGGGCCGAGGTGTTTGTTTGAATTATAACTGGCCATCGTACATGTTGTGTAGTGTACAAATCCATAGAAGAAAGGGTGCTGTTGTGGATCCATTCATCTGACAAACGTCTCAGGCAATTTGAGGTAAAAGACAATAACAATTTACATGACAGAGAGAGAGAGAGAGGAGGAAAAAAGATGCAAACTCCCTGCCAATCAAACTTGCTTTTGTGTACACCACAGCAGATAAAAAAGAACCTGACTTTGGAATCAAAAGATTAAAACAAAAGCTCCCTTGTCGAGTGTCTGTAATAGCACCAACTCTCTGGCTACTGATTATATAGAAAACAACTGCAATTACATTTCTGAGCTCACAAGAGAGGCGAAGAGGCAAAACCAGGCCCAGGAGAGATGATTAATAATTAAATTTTTATTCAGACACAGCCAATGTACTGACAGCCACACCGTCTCACTGGTTCCCTCATCAGCCAAATGCAAAGCATGGCCACCAGGAGAAAAAAAAAGAAATAAACTGACTGTGTTTTTCTGGCACAGAATCTCAAAAAACACATAGGCGTCCCACGCCTTTTCTTCTAGTCTCACATTTGATGAGAGAGTAACAGTGGTGTTTTAATTTAAATGTGAAAATCCCAGTTCTCTGAAAGAGAATGATGCTATTTCCCCCCTAGTGAGTCTTTGGAGAAATCCTCAGCTCCCCTGTGCCTCCATAACTCCTAATTTATTTCAAGAGTGTGTGTGATTAGAAAAACCCTCCTAAATTACTGTATTGCACAAAACGGTATAATTAAATTAATATTGGATGTAATAATTACTTTGTGGATTCTCATTTTTCATACACGCAGCTGCTTTGTTGCCTGAACCATTAGCATTTGTCTGCCGCAATTAACAAAGGCTCTAATGAGATTTCTGCGTATGTATGTGTGTGTATGTGAGCGTGACTTTATGGTTCCATGTTTGAGTGTGTGTGTGTGTGTGCATGTGAGTGCTTATGCATGCAGATTTGACTGTATAGTGTGGGTTAGCAGGCGCACACCTCACTTACAAATATATAACAGCTCTGCATTTCATGACACGTTAAAAGGGTTTTGTCATCGTAGGGTTTTTTACGAGTATCTTTGGACAGAGTAATTTAGCTTCAATGAGAACATGAACTTTAAGGAAAAGGTGGAAAAGTTCCCACTTCTTAATGACTAAAGGTTGAAGAATCTCTGTGGTGCCAAGAAAGGTACATTACTCTCAATCTCAACTGTAATGTATTCCACTACTTGTGAAAAATAGCTGCATTTGTCTAATGCATGTCATGGAACTGACTTAATTCTGAATGATGATCCTGCCCACCGATTTCATTCACATTCTCACGCTTACCAAGGACATGAGTCATTTTATTTCAACTTCGATAGTTCGGATTTTATATCCGTGATTACTTGTACAGAGTTTAACACTGATGTTTAGGCTCGGTTAGGGGAATCCAATTCAAATATGCTCTCCGAGTTTCACATTGGCAACAAATAAATTGCATTAATAACATGGCTAAATATGTCAGTTAGTCAATAACTGTCACATGCTGTTGGGCAGGTTTGGGACCTGCTCAACCTCCTCCAGTGGTCTTTGAGATAACCCTGTCCATTTGTAATGACTACAGTGTGTGTCACAGTTGTCTCTGTGTATTCTGACTGGCAGGTGAACCTTCTCTTTTCTTCAAACAGGACAACAGTCTCCTTCTCTCCCTCTCTCTCTGTCTGTCTCTCTCTCTTCTTCTGTCTACAACAGACACACTTCTGTGCCAGTACTGTCACTGCGGATGAAAATGTCCCCTAGTTATCTGCCTGTGTAATTGCTGTCTTGTTTGGTTAGGAGATTAGAGGGCTGAAACTCTTTGTGTGGTCTTGCAGATTGAACAAACAGGCACCAGTAGGAACCCCTGTCCAAAAACCACAAGACAGACTCTTGTCTGTGTGACGATAGCAAGCCAGATGGACTGGCGCAGGTGATAATTGTGGTGGTTGGCGTGTTGATGGGCCATGTTAGGATTTGACGATGTAACCTCATTTGAAAGCCATTCCGCTCCATGCTATTACGTTTCCAGATATGATAGCTGAAGTTTTCCTGCAGAGCGAAGAAGAGTGTTTGGACAGCTCTGCTCATGAATACATACACATTACACCTAATGACTTTTTTAGCCACACAGAAGAAATGATTGTATAGTTAAATTTGTCAAAACTCTTTTGAGCTCTTACAGGGCCACATTCTGTCGCTATTGACTGGCCCACTCTCTTTAGTGTACTGTATGCAACTGCTGCACCTCTCCAAGTGGTGAAGCCTGGTTTGGTCCTCTGTGTGTTGTCGCTAGTCAGAAGTGACAGCCTTTATTTCAGCAGCCTGCACTTTTCCTCCTTGTCTCTGAGGGTGGTATCCCATCAACAGCACAGCCTCAGCCTCAGCCCCTTACAATACTACACTCAGGTCCTCACTATTAAGGCAAATTTCCATCCCAAGCCCTCCAGTCTCCTTTGGCCTGCATGCTTTTATTTTCCTCTTCTTGCTGCTTTTCGCATTTTCTTTCTGCTGTCCTCCCTCTTGTGAAAAGTGGAGAGAACGTCAGGCTCATCTTGTCACGGTGGTTCCAATCAGTGGGGCAAAGCTCAGGGATCATGTTTGATACTGTCAGATGGCCTGGAAAATTAAAAACCCAATTAAAGTGGCAGTCCAGAGGTCAGCTCTTCTGCATATCAAAAGCTCTCCTCTGGCTGTTCTACACAAATTATATCCGTTAACAGCTCACTTTGCTTAGGCTTCACCAGCACAGCACTTAGGGAGTAATAAATGCTTTCGCCTCTCTCTGTTCCATTTCAAATGTAAACCTCTGCGCCTGCTCAGCCAGAGGAAATAGAGACGAACAAATCATTACCAAATAATTTTTTCGTTGTTTCTTTCTTTGAGCAAGACACAAAGGTCTGTCATGGGTGTATTATTTATGTAGCGAGAGAAAGAGAAATACAACCAGGAGTTTATTTTTTAGATATGTTGCCACCTAACTCTTTTCTCCTCTTTCTCCTTTGTCCACACATGACATGCTGCATTTCTGCTCGAATTTATCTTTCACTTTTGAGAAATAGCCACCAACCAAGCCCCCTATTTCTCTCTCACTTTCTCTATCTCTCTCGTTCTTTTGTGTTCACTGTTTTACCCACGATTCATTAATTCCTGTACAGTGGTAGGGAAAGGACAGAGAGAAATGGCCAACTAAGCTTAATGGCATGCATCTCGGGCCAGGCCATTAATATTCAGCTTAATGTTTCTGATAACAGGGCTGGGGGCAATGAGGAGCCGCTGGCCCAGACAGCCTTATTAAGCAGCTGAAGTGGAATGATGCTCGCTCACGTCGGGGATCAAATGCAAGAGTAAACACATATGCATGCACGCACACACACATACACACACCCACCCACTCAGAGTCAAGACAGTTGTCTTCGGGACTTCAGACAGCATCAGGATCTTCCCACTAAATCGCTCCCACCATCCGCCCTCTCTTTATCTGTGTGTCAGTAGGAGCCTCAAAGGTTTGGTAAGTCGCAGTAGCTGTTTGTAAATGTATCACACCGCCATATGACGATGTTCTAGTGCATTGTCCTAGGTTGGTCAGCTTATTAAATGTTTATGTTCCCACAAATGAACATAGCCTTGATAGCCTTGACATTTCTCTTTTTTTATCTCAGATTTTCTTTTTCCCCCTCCCCCTTTCTTTTTCTTCTGCAAGCCACAAGTCCTCAGCATTGGGTCTTTTAGCTCCATCTCATTTACATTTAATGACATGATAATACACATTAGCAGACTATTTCAAATAATTACAGCCTTTCAATCGCTTTTTACCCTCACCTCTCTCCCCCAAATGTTCTTCTACGTCCCACATGGCTCTGTTCTTTTTCTCTCTCTAAATTTTCATATTTCTAATGGCAATAATAGAAAATGCTTTCCCTTAGAAACAGTGTATAATAATATGTCACAGGGACAGGGGAAAAGAAAAGATTGAGCAATTTTCGAAACGGTGCAGGGCGGGGGGTTGAATAGGACATTAAGTTCTTTTCGCTGGTAGTGGTGGTGTTTTTCTGTTTTTTTTCCTGTCGTACTGACGGGGTCTTACGTTAAAGCTAGACGGGAAGGGGACAGCTCTCCTGTCAGGTCAGCCATGGCCGATGCTGAATAAGAGCTGCTGTAAATCTCCCTTAAGTTCAAAGAATCTGAGAATCCATTGTATTATGTTCTCTCATACTTTTCCTTGTTATATGAGTAAAGTCCAACATGCTGTGGGTGATTTTAGATAGGGAGAGAGAGAGAGAGAGATGTATCTGATAAGATGTTGAGTGCCATGTGCAAAATAAACATTGTTCAACAGATTTATGAATAAACAAAAGAACAATAAATAAAGGAATTGGTATTGGCAAAATCTACTAATAACATTGAACTCTTACAGTAATTGCTGAGATCTGGGCATGACAGCATGGCTTCACAACAAAGTCTGACAGGCGAAGAAACAAGTGGTCAGATGATCAGACAAGTTGTAAACACGGCAACTGTTTAACCAGATTTTCTAAAACACTTTATTTGGATGTAAAACTGAAAGTGAGCACACGACCACTGCCCGGGTGTAAACTGTGATGGATGTTCACAACAGAGGGTTTGTGAAATAATTTTACCATTTGCCTTCGTTTTCTCTTGCAAATAAGTTTAGCTAATCTCAGGGTTTGTTTAAAGTCAGTCAAACGGCAGTTAGAGTGTCTTTAGCTTCTGTAATGTGATGTATTTGCGAGTGAAAGGAAATATGTGGGGAGGGTATGGATTCCTCACGCATGTTATTAGATCAGGAGGCAGAGGAAAACAGAAAAATGGATTAGAACTTGGAAATTGTATTTTATATTTCACTGTGTCTTTGAAACCAGACTAGAAGCAGGAATGATCACCAAAACTACAAAATAAGACCCAAATTGTAATAATCTGGAGTTTAATCCCTCACATTTTATCTTCATTTCCATCTCCTCTGCCCAAAATGTCCAGTGTTTTCCAAAATATCATCAGTCTTGGCTCTAGAACTTTCCATTAATGTTGAATGATGTTTTTCATCCTGGTGTTCATGAAACCACTGTTGAATCTATTTAGCCATGTGTATGAGGGCCTTATCAATTTTGGAAGCACAATGAGAGAACAGTGTTGGCACCCAGTGGTCCCACTGGTCCTGTAAAATGGCTTTGAATTCCTTTGCTGTTATGGTGCCCTGCAGAGTGATCATTGGACCTAATGGCTCTGAAAAGTTGGCTGTCCATACCACTCCAGTCCTACACCTTGTTTAACAGATGACAACAGAAATTGTGGGCTGAGCCTAAACACATTTGAATTTAGGCAAAGGTGTGAAAGATGACTCATCAACAAGCCATATAACGTTTTCTATCGCTCCAGGTGTTTATGTGCCAAAACATGTAATATACTGGCTAATGGTTTTATATACAGGTGGTTTCAGGCCATGCCATTTGTTTCTTTTTAGCATATTGTGTCAAAATTTCTGAGGCTGCTGCTCCTGTAACAGTCAAGTCATTTAGCAGTTTTAGTGGCTGACTTGTCAGCAATATAGGCATTGACTGTTTTCAGTCTTGTGTTGCTTTGAAATCTTGCATATCAAAGTGATGATTGTCAGACGTCCTCTAGAGTTGACACATCAATAACTGACATTCAGCGTAATATGGGCCACCTGTGAAGCTGCTTTTTGTGATTGAAACTCACAGTATTACCTTTTAAGTTATGGATTGTCTACCCCACTCAGCAATGTTTTTTGTCTGGAATGATTTATTTTTCTTTTAACAACACTGTTTGTGTGCACCAGCTCTGTAAATGTTCATGCTCCAGCTCCATGACCCACATGTTACTTACTGTGACCTCAAGTCTTTTTAAGCTTCAGGTCTACACATGAAGCATTTACATTTGAATGCAAGTCTGAACTATCACTGAACACAGTGAACACTGGACACTGATAGAGGACTTTCATGTCTTGCCAATGTCGTGCCAACATGCTGCCTGAATGTCAAGCCATTCGTAGACTTTATAGCTGAAGCCTTTATTTGTACAATGATTTCATTATTTTGTCCACTCCCTCATTTCAGAATGAGCTAAAAGCTCCTGTTGCTGATGTGAAACAATTTAATCAATGAAGAATTTCTAGAATAGGAAAGCCAAACAAAGGGAAAAGGAGAACCTGAAACATTGTAATTCTCTATTATGTACTGAAGTAGCTTAATATGTACATTGTCTTAATAGCATATGACAAACACAGAATGTTATCTTTGTATTAGCACGTGCTTATGTGAATACATTCTGAATACATTTGCATGTATGTGCAAGTGCATCCTCGTCTTAATGTGTCTTGGCCGGGGAAACGGGACTTGTAAATGAAATCAAGGTTTCCATAGTGTCTCTATTTTTTGCCATAATATTGCGTGAAAGAATTAGCCATGTGGAAGAGTAAGCAGAGCTCCCTCGTGGTGCCTGTATGAATCTATTCCTCGCAGTTGCACTGCACTGGTCAAACAAATTAAATTACTACACCAGTATGTAAGTAATTTTATGTAAATTATGGTGTTAATGTTCTGCATCGTGCTGTTGACGATGGGCTGGTGTGTTCCTTCTCTGGTGGCTCTCATCTGCGGGCCCGGCAGTCACCAACTGGAAATGAACACGTACATTTGCCAAGAACAGTCGACAGTCTGCCCTAATTTTTTCTCTCTACTGTCTGTACATTCAAAAGGATTTAACATTTTTTAGTTGGCTTGAGGCTAGAACAGTAGTGTGACTTTGTAAGGATAGTGAAGAGGGTGGTTAAGATGAACAGGCCTATTACTGTCAGTACAGATATATGTACATTTGGGAATTTTTTGGCCAAGAGGAGCACTTATGTAGAAGCTTACAGCAGGACAACATCCATTATATTGTGGGTGTTACTGGACAATATATATTGCATATGATGCTTGTTAATGTAAAGCAATATATCTTAATTTCACATGTTTCCAAGGCACTGTTTAATACAACGTCCAAGCCAGGAATGTTGCAATTACAAAACACATTTATGGACTTACAGACTCAGGTCCACCTAAGCAAATATCAACCTCCATCTCCTTTCTCCCTCACAAAAAGTCTCTGCTGGCATCCTCCCTCCCTCACGTTTCCTCCTCTCTCTGCTACAATTTATACACCCATAGAGGAGTGCAGGATTTACGCTGAATTTTTGTTTCAGCCATCTATGGAATTAAGAAGTCTATCCTTGTATTTCATTAAATCCTGCCTAATGAGATAACTGTCTCTCCCCAAAGAGCAGATGATAAAGTACCCTATGCCATGGTGCATAAATTAGTATGGTGAGGTTAAATGCTGGAACTGACTCATGTTTCACAAGAGGACCCTATCCAGCAGTTAAATCAACTTGCATAAATACTGTCAACTGCGGACTGAATTCACCTGCATACTTAGAACATGCATCCAAACTAATGCACCATTTGTTGGATCATAATGAAATCAAAAGGCAAAAGAATGGAAGTAAAAACTAACAACTTTGTGCTTTTCAAACCTGCACACAGATTCATATGTAGTATTGTTATTTTAGTTGCTGTGTACTGTAAGGAGTAGTAAACAGTATATCAACAATAGCAACAATACCGCATTGTATATATACTCCATTGCAAGTAAAAGTCCTCCATTTAAAATTTGTATTAAAAAATGTTTTAATCTATTACCTAGTTTCTATAGCTGTAAAATACACAATATTTACATTTTGAAATGTAGAGCAGTAGAAGTATTACGTAGCATAAAATGGAAATACGGAAGTAAAGTACAAGTACCTGAAAATTGTACTCAAGTACAATACTTAAGCAAATGTACTCTTATTGTATTGACCCTTTTTTCAAACTGTTTCAACTATATGTTAACATATTCTGCCAGAATTTGTTACAAATCTATATTGCATTTTCCATTGTTGTAACCCTTCTGCTATTTCTGTGGCTGTGGGTTTGAGAATACACAATGAGTGGTGATAATCAGTTTGATATATATTTCAGCCAAAACTATATTACTATAATGATGTGCCCCACATGGCTCATACACTTTGAAGGAGGCATTTCCGATGTATTAGTATAATTACCAGTGATGAGAAAACGAACCAAATTTCCTTTCATGAGTTCATCTGAGCTGCGGTTTCACCACACACACACACACACACACACACACACACACACACACACACACACACACACACACACACACATTCACACACAGTGAGTGAGAGACAGAGAGAGAGGAAAAGAGAGAGAAATTGAGAGAGAGAGAGAGAGAGAGAGAGAGACAGACAAAGAAATAATCAAGAACTCAAGAGTGGGGTTCATGCCTGATTTGATCATCACTTCTAATTGGAAGATAATTTTCATAAAGCCTTTCAAATAGCTGACAGCTTCTGTCCTCCATTTCTGTCTATCTCTACAAGTCTTTCACCATATTTTTCCATGTTTTAAAAGATGCCCTCGGCAGAAGGGGAGTGATTGGAGGGGATGCTGGGAGTTTGCTGATATTCCAGGTATTTTAAGCTTTTGGGTCCACATGGGTGTAATGGACTTATTCTTAAGCAGTTCTTGTCTCTAATTAGAGATCCCCCCTCGAGCCGTAACAAGGGCACTGACGAGAGAGGCTTTTTCCCAATGATAATGTGAATGGATACCTGCAGGGGGAGATTTCTGCACTGTTCCTCATCCTGTCAGCCACTCTGGGTAACACTGGGGCTTAATGAACCTGAAAACAAGACACTGTGTGTGGTGAGGGGAGTGTGTGTGTGTGTGTGAGTGTGTGTGCGTAGATCCAGATGGGTACTGTGCAGTACCTTAGAGCTGGCTGTGGTATGTTTGAAAAAATACAGTGTCCCTCTGGTGAGAAATAGGCACTCTGTGTTATGATGATGAAGTCAATTATTTGTTTGTGTTTTTAGGATTTCATGCAGTATGTCAGCTGTAAAGGTGAAACAGGCGTCGGCACCTCGCCACATTCACATAGGCAGAGTTTACCTTGTGTGAAAGTGCAAGAATCCGAGTCCAACCGTGTGCGTCTTTCCCGCTGGAACACAAGAGCTGCTGAACATGTAATGTGAAATGTATGTCCTGCCTGTGAGATAGTTTGACTGATAAGTTGACACCACGGAGATGCATATCTGGGATGCATGCAATGTCACAAATGTCACGTATGATCGATCGAACACCGCACTGTCTGAGTGAGAGGTCATTGCTCTCCATATACAGCCGGGGGGGTGGGGGGTGGGGATGGGACAGATCGCCTGGTCAGCACATGGTCACATTTTGGATGCATCATTTTTCCCTCCCTCCCCTCCTCAGTGGGTAATGAGCTGAGTTGTTGTTGGTGGAGCACACGTCACTCCATGTGACATTAGACTCACTCAGTGCTGCCAGAGCCTACCCTGTGCTTTATCTTGGACACTAGGTCCTTCCAATGAAGGGCTGCAACTACCTTCTCAAGCTTGCTGACATTGAATGATGTGTTTGTTTATTATGTCTGATAGGTGTCATGTTAGACATGCATTAAGTCCTTGCAAAGTGAACCATGCAATTTTTTTTCTCCTGTAATACTGCTGTAGACCAAAGCAGGGAAGCACTTGCTTGAGGATGAAGCAAAGCGGGAAAGTCTATGACAGACTAAACAAAGCTGGATGGAATAAGGGATAAGCAGGAGAAATATGGACAAGTTTGTGTGTGAGGGATGCAGAAAGACAAAGAGACAGAAAAACAGAGACAGAAAGATGGAAAGACTGAGAGACAGAGATGGAGGAAGGGAGCCACAGATGTGGCGGGGCCTCGGGCGATACAAGTCATTATGGTGTAAACTGCTCCAATGGTGATGTTGTGGGGAGAGCAGAGAGGTCACCAGCTCAGGGTGTGTCAAGCAATACATGCACGCATACACATAAGTAGATGCACATACACAGAGGAAATTGAGAGAACATCTGGATATGTGCCACCTGCCTAGAGGAAGTCATCTAGTTTACACGCAGTACAGGAGGGGGTTTGTCCCTTCCTGGATGTGCAACCTTCATGCTAGCCTGCACCACTGGGAGAGGATGGAGGACGAAGTGGAGAGTGAAGAGCGTGCAAACCAAATGACACACTTTACAGGGATTAAGTGTTAAAGTAAATACGGATATCGTGAGTTAGGACAGGAAATGGGAAGAAATACACACCATCGTCTTCCCTGCAGACCTCTATCATGTCACCACAGTTGCTTGTTTTACTCAGCTGCAAGGCCCTGGTCCGAGGTGCCGGATGGATGCTTACTGACGAGGGCTACATCCATAGCAAACCAATTCACAGGCATTAAATTGAGAAAATAAAGAGATTTTAGAATTTTAACAGAAAAGATCAAAAGTCAGTAAAAGACAAATTTACAATTAGAATATGATTTTTTTTAATGCTGTTTACTTCTTTATGCCTTCTTGAGCGTAAAAGCAAGAAAGAAAGGAGGAAAAGAAGAAAGACAGGAGCCACAAAACTCAGTGCTAAGTATTGACCATCTGGCTCCAGCCCAAGCTAGCGTGCCACAAAACAATTGCATTCATTAGGTTAATTTATCATGGTGGTAAGCTCAATTTACTTTTGCTTGTGCGAACGTGGCTCATTAAGATTCAGACTGCCGTTTCCTCAGGCCGTCTTGTGATCATTCACACAGGGTTAACGCATTTTGGAACAGATAGGAAGCACTCCGGGGCTATCTGCCAGACCTAAACTGTTTAAATAAAGGCAGCAAAAGAAGAGGTGGAGAGAGGGATTACGGTGACAAATGAGAGAATGAGAAAGGGATGGGGGGGTGTCAGCGGAGGAGTGATCTGAAGAAGAATGCCGTTGAAGAGTAGTGGGGAGAAAGAAAGGCTCAGCTCTCAGTTGACAGAATGGATGTAGCGAGGCCGTGGTGGAAGAGGAATGGAGAAAGAGTGAGGGAAGGGAGGCACGTGACTAAATGTATTCTGATAACTGAACAGCAGATGTCTCGCATGGAGCTCCTTTGTTGCCTGAACAGCAGGACCCTGCACTTCAGTGGGCTCACTTCACACCGCATTCATTTGCCTGCCAGCTGCCAATTTAGGGTAGAGAGAGAGAAAAAGAAGGAGAAAGAGAGAGAGAGACAGAGAAGGGAGGGAGGCTCACACCAGTCCATCCCTCCCCTCCCTCGGCATGTCATGCAGAGAGGCTGCCATTCCGTTCTCTCTTCCCCCGGTGGCCTGTACAATTAGTGATCTGCATAACCACCCACACCTCCACGCACTGCTCTCACAGAGCAGAGGGGGAGCTGCCTTTGTCTTTTGGCTGTTGTACAATGAGTCGCTTTAGACTTGGCTGGAAGCCAGGAACTGTGGCACAAAACTGCATGTTCTTGATGGATGACGAATACTCCCTGAGTCTTGTTTCCTCATGCAGCTGATTTGGCAGGTCAGAGATGAACTGCAGCAGCGGCTATCAACAGCCCTTTTGTTAAAACACCTCCTAAACTGTGGACAGGGAGAAGTTTCTGAATTGTGAACTCTTATTATCCTCCCAGGTACCTTTGCTCAATAGAAGCACACTCTCATTAAGCCCACAAAGCCCACAGTTCATTAACGCCTGGGTGAAAACAAATTCACACCCCTCTGCTAAGTGATGTGGGCCGAGGCGTGAAGGCATCGAGGCTTCAGCAAGGCTGGCTGTGTGAGGCGAGACTCAGGTGACTGCAACTACAACTTCACAGTTCACCTGAAGCTTGTGACCTTGCTGAGAACCAAATCACATCTCACTTTGTGCTACACATCCTCCACCTTATGAGCAAGAGGAAAAGAAGTGTTAAGTTCCTATTTAGTTAATATAATTGGTTATGAGCACACTTCTTATGTAATATAAGAGGAAAACTTGAGGCAAAAGGCTTTATTTTTCTCTAAACTCCTCCGTCATTGTATTCTCCCTCATTGCACAGCAGCACCATGAACTTCTGCTCTGTTTGACATTCACCATATTATTATCTTAATTGTGAAGGCCATTCAGTGACGTGGGTGCTATGGAGGTTTGTAGGGATTGCTAACCCCATTATTAAGGCTTGTGTGGTGCATCGAATGGGAGATAATACATGTATTGATCGACGACCACCAGCTCATCTAAATTGTGCTCACTTGTTACAGTACAAAAGGCAGCAAGAGCAGATCCCTCTCATCACCCTCCCCAATGTCAATTCACAGGACGAGCAATGGAACGAACATTATCCCCACTTCCTGAGTTGGAGAGGGGGGAGATGATAAAAACTTTTTGATTAAGGGAAGAGAATCATTCTGATTCGGGAAGCAGGAGAAAGAGCGGAGGATTAATCTTAAGGCCGTCGTTTTACTGCCTATCCCCACTCCTGTCTCAGAGCTGAAGAAGCGCGAGTGAATAATGGGGTGTCCATCAGCCATGGGCTCAAGCCCAGATTGGGATTTTCTCTGGGGATAATACAAAGCAGGGCGACAATTGATGATTCATAATGTACAGTTTTAGCCTGGCGATAGCGCCAGCTATTGTGGCGGTGTTGGCATTAGTATTACAGTATCTCCCAGTGAGGTGTTCCCGCTTGACAGCAATCTTTCGAAGTGCTCTTCTGCTGAGGATGGGAGAATCATGAGTTTATAAATATAGATACAGAGAATCATATATTCTGTAATTCAGATATGTGACAAATTGCACTTTTAAGTCGTCTGAGGTAACATCCTCAGTCATACATGCACAATATTTAAGAATCCTTTGAAAGGAAGGGAGGATCCAGCTATGGCAAGAACCAGCGAGGAATAATGGCGCCTTGTTGTGTTCACTTACTTGACTTCCTCATTTTGTGCACAGCGGCTTTACACTGAACCGAGAACAATCCTGCTAACAAAGTTGTCTGGCTTTCCAGTCATGTGAGCAGCACCTGTCGTGTCAGAGAGTGGAGGCAGAGGCGGCGCTGGGGATCTATGGAAGGGACGCTATCCATCAGTGGTTCCATTTGATATTTAATTTAGACTTTTATGAGCCTTAGAGGATGGGCCATGTCATTTTTCTCTCGCAGGCTCTCTCTATATGGATTGAGGGTAAATTCCTTCCATCCGTGCAGCAGCCTAACGTGGGCTCCCTCAGATTTATAACTGTATGTGATAGTGGTGATGCTGTCGGTAGACGATGACTGGTCCACATACAGGACATAGCACATGGGTCTCTGTCCGGGTCATACCTGCGCTAACTTAGTAAAAACCTGCTCTGTACTTGCTCAAATTTGGATAAAAGTAAAAGACGCACTGATTCATTGCAGATTTTAGTAGTTGCCATAAAAGTTGACCATGGACATTATTACGGTGGCATTATATTAATAAGAAAGAACTGGCGTCTTTAGAAGAACAATATTCTTATTTAAAAGCAGCAGAACAAAATCAATTAATTTAGCATTAATCAACAGAGTGTGATATTATGCATACATGTTTTTTATTTCCATGAGTTATGGATGGAGTAGAACAGGCGATATTCTGAGAGGGTAATTTTAAGGAGCAGCAACGAGTTTTATAAACTAATCCTCTCCTAATGGTCTGTTTTAACGTAATTTATAGCTTCATTCATTACCCCTTTTGTATCAGTAATTATTTCTAAAATACCAAAGAGCCATCTTTTCTTTCCTGGTTCTTCTCCGGCTCTGATTTATCGCCCCGGCTCTGGCCTGATGCTGTCTTCCCAAGGTGTGACATTTCAAAATATTTATAGCTCTGGCACATTAAAGGCCTTCCTTTGAAGGTGACCGACTGCTCTTCCACACCAGTGTAATTAATGGAATCTCAGCTTGTTCACCTTGTGTTATTTATCCAGTCCATTCTGTTGAAACACTATGGAAAACAGCAAGGTGTTGGCTTTGCTACCTCAGCTCATAAACAGGCATTTTATACCCGCTGGTCCCAGGATGCATTGCACTTGGGGCGATAGGAAGACCATTTCATGTCAAAGCCCCAAAAGTTTAATATTTTATTGATTAGATCTAAACCTTCTGTCCAAAGTGGCAATTAAAATTCAATTAAACTGACTGAAAGCATCATATTAAATTTCATCTCTTTATGAGCTCCAAGATAATGCTGGAGGACAAGACCTGAATATAATCACGTCCTTTTTAGATTATATTATCCTGTTCATTCACTATAAATGTGACACTTTTAGGTATACTTTCAATATTTCTTAACTATAACCTTCTAATGAACACATTTATAGCCATTAAATCAACTATTGTTAGGCATTGTAATAAAGAGAGATAGCTGCTTTTTGTTCTGCTCTCCAAATTAGACAAGAATAAGTTGCAACCACTTTTTTCCAAATTAGTGCACATGCGCCAACGTGCATGCTGCCTGTTGCCGTAGCTCCGTCTTGTCGTCTTAAAGAGTTTCCCCTCGGGGATCAATAAAGTATTTCTGATTCTGATTCACAGAGGTAAATAAAATGTCCACCAACCAGTAAAATATAAACAGATTGATTTAGCATATTTATTTAAACCTCCATAATGCTTACTGACATTACACACAATAGTGACAAAATATTTGAGTCTTGTAGTGTTGGATAACTAATAAGGTGGCTTAAAACTTTAGTTTTATAGAAATGTGCACATCAATATTATAAATAATGTGCTTTGTTTTAAGTCTATCCTTAGGGTAATTCACCAGTAATGTTTTTTTCGGTGCAGATCACTGCACAGCCAGGACAAATGTGTGAAAAATGGGTGAAAACCAGAAACAAGACAAAGAGTCTACAGCCATGCTAGCAGCTCTGAGAGGCTGCACATAGGCACAGCGGTGCTTTGAAAATCAGCATGCTGTGCTCATGTGCACACAATGACAACATTAACATGCTGATGTTTAGCTGGTATAATGTTGACTATGGTCAGCATCTTAGCGTGTTAGCATGCTAACATTTGCTAATTAGCTTAAAACACAAAGTAGCCTACGCCTGAGGCTGATGGGAATGTCATTAGTTTTGCAGAACTAAAATTAATAATAAAATATAATGCTCATGGTGGCACTAGATGAAAAGTCAGAGGAACACCAAAGTGATTACAATTTGTCCTGAAGGAGACATGAATGTGTGTGCCAAATTTTGAGGCAATCCATCCAATAGTTGTTGAAATATTTCACTAAAAACTAAAATATCAACCTTATAGTAGTGCTAAAGGAAAAGTCAAAGGATCACCAGTCAGCAGACTGTTTTCCTCTGGAGAACATGAGTGTGTGTACAAAATTTCATAGCCATCCATCCAATAGTTATTGTAATATTTCAGTCTGGACCAAAGTGATGGACAGACAAACATTGCCATCCATCGAGCCATATTGCTAGCATGGCTAAAAACGTGGCCAACATGTCTCAATTTTAACTAAAACATTTACACTTATGTTTTATTTGTTGACCAAAAATGTGTCAGGACTCATGTTGTAACTCCACCATGTCCTTTCACTTTTTTCCTACAGGCTCACCAAAGGTCAAAGGTCAGCGCTAAGCCATAGCAAGGCCATTGATCCCGCAGCATCCACCGCAGTAAGCAGGCTATTTAGATGTACACAGAGAGCAGTGTGGGAGACTGAGAGAGGTTGTTATTACTGAGTGCCTCTCTGTTTCCCCAAGACTGTTTGCTCTGTGTGATTATTCTCTCCAGCTCCCTGAGCATCCTGGCTCCTGCCTCTGTGATAAAGATATTCATTTACCTGATATGAAAATCTTGTTCATGCCGATCCCAAATGACTCCAGATAGAAGAGGAAGAAAGCAGGGAGGTGAGAGACAGCGAAGGAGGATAGAGGAGGTGATAGGATGGAAGTGCATGAGGGAAGGGAGTGAGAGTGGCTGGAAAGAATGACATGAAATATTAACACGATCTGAGCCAATGTGACATCTAAAGTTTGCATGATAACAAAATAATGCTTTGTATCAAATGTGGGTCCAGGATTTTTTATTGATTTGTGGAGAAACCAATGCCAAAACATACAAGTCAGTTGAAGGGCAGAATATGAATTTCCCATAGGTTTGAATATGCTTGTCTTGTAGTGATTCAGGAAATTAATGAATGAATGGAGGCTGTGCATGACCGACTGTGTGTGTGTGTGCACAAGCTTATATTGTAGGTGTGAATGTGTGTTGCTCTTTTCTCTGTTTTGTTGTGTGTGTTCATGACTGTTGTCAAGGAGTATCCTACAGTACACATCCTCCCCTTTCTGTTAATGATGAGATTCATATAGTTTTAACTGTTTCTGGATGAGGGTGCTTTGCATGCAGTGCTGGCATCCATTCACTAACTCTTCCACAGATATGAAGTAGAGAGAGATAGATGTATTTTGGGGGGGGACTAAATGTGTCCTCTCAAATGCATCCTCATGGATAAAAGGGTAAAATGAGATACAGGGGTGCGATAGTCACTCCCCTTTATCACGTAGCCAGCCCATCTTCTCTTCCTTTATTTTGTTTGAGTATATGGCTCACTCATCTCAGGTTTTATTGTCTCTATCTCGGGGAGCGCTGCTTTTCCCTATAACATGGTCACCATGCGCGGCACATCAGGCAAGTTTTTGATTCTGTACTCAGTAATTTAAAGCCTTTATGGAATTGCAATTTCAGGGCTCAGTGCTTGTTTTTCTAAAATGTACTCAAGGAATTAGCTACTCTAGCCACAAATCAGTTGAATTTATGCACAGTTGTAATACACTTTATGGGCTCATGGTACATTGCTTCAAAAACAGCAGATGTGAAATTATGATAAATATAATGAGGGTTTTTTTCCCTCCTCGCTTGCCTTTTTCTGTCCCTCACCCTCCTTCCCTCACTCTCTCTTTCGACTGTGAGAGAGAAGGATGTGAAGCGTGTTTACTTACCCCATACAATACATTTAATGTCTTAGTAAGGGCCGCCAACAAAACCTGATTAATGTCCTCATCTCTTTTATTAAAGATAAGAGTGGCACTGCAGTCAGGAGATAGAGAGAGTGCCATAAATCTCAGGCAAAATGAGCAGTCAAATAATCACTCATCAGAAATGAAATCTACATACATTAACACTCGCAGACATTCTGCTGAGAATATAAACACAGGGCTACGGGCGTTGAAGCCAGCTCCATTTATCCACATATTTGTGGTTAGGGGGAGGTAAAGGTGTCTGCAGAAGGTAAACTCTCAGCTGGTGATGATGTTTAAAGGAGTCCTGTCCTGCTAAGCTACAGTCCACCAGACTAACCATGTGTCCAAGGAAGCAGACGCACAATCATTAGGGCAATGGATGAGCTGGATGGCGGAGGCAATTAAGCATCACCCTGAATAGGACATAATGTTGATCCATCCCTACGATTAATCAAGGCATGCATTAGACAGTGATGGGCGACCCTGTGCCTTTGTGACAAAATGATTCTTCATCCTGTGTTTGGGGATTGGGATCCTGAGGTCCCTAATGCGCCTTAGAGGCGCCCCAATGAAACCCTGTCATTTATTCTGTTTCTGTCCCTGACAGCTATCAACCTGTCTTCTGCCAGCCAAGGAACATTATCTGAACTCCCAAGGCGGTTAGCGACAGGGACTAAGCTTATGAGTGGTGCTAGCAGACAGGCAGATATGTAAAGCAATGATAATGCTACCTTTCTTTTGTACTATCACAATCAGTGTCAACCCAGGTACATGTACACTCAGTTGCCAGTTTAGGTACACCTAGCTAAAACTAATGCAGTCTGATACAACAGACCTTTAATAAAACCTGCCTTCACAGTTTTAATTGAAACTGTTTTAGAGAGGTGTTGATTCAACTGTATAATTATTTTGGAGAATGTTGAATTGCATTGCATTATACAGAGAGGTGTTTCTGTTATTTAGCCTACCCTCATTGATATAAATGAGGTGGACAAGATAATACAAATGCCTGTCAGTATAACGCAATACAATTCAACAGCACCACCACTCCAAAATGATACATTGATACAACAATGATACAACAATACAGTTGAATCAACACCTCTCTAAAATGGTTTCAACAAAACCTGAACATTACAACCTTTGTAAAGATTGGATTTATTAAAGGACTGTTATATCAGACTTTATTACTTTTAGCTAGGTGTACCTAATAAACTGGCAACTGAGTGTATCAATGTATGTTCTTATATATGTACTGTAGACACAACAAAAAAACATATATAGATGCATACAAGCACTTATGTACACATACAATATACATGTACAAGCAAGTCATGTATGCACAAATGCATGAAGCCATTCATAAACACACTGTTATCCATACAGCACAAATAGAGCCACATGTGCTTTTTCCCATCTCACTCACATCAGAGGCCTCCCTGTGACAGATGTCATATGTTGTGAATAAAAACTTGTGGAAAATTAAAAACAAATGCACAATGCACTATGACTGCTCTTTGTTTTGGCGTCAATCATATCTTGATAATCAAAGTGATTTTATTTTTTCTTTCACTCATTCGACACTACTGTGGCATCTGGCAGGGACAGGCTGACGAGGTGTCTTTACAGCGGAAATTACAAGAAATGGATTTTCCATGCTTGATAAGAGTGTCAATCCACTTCATATAGAGTTGTGCAAAGTACTGCAGCTCCACTCAAAATATTGACAGGGATGCGTAGCAACATTAGTGGTCTCACTGTGATAATGAGTTGCTTGAAAGCTGATACTGTACATGTGCCTCATAGACATGATGCCAAAGCACATTTATGGTTGTTAATCTTTCATTAGTCACTCATGGTCTAAATATCATGTCTTATTTGTTTTTTGTTAAACTTTATAGTTACTGTTTTTCTGCACATTCACCCTCTGACCTTTTTAAAAAGATCAAACCGGTAGAGAATTTAAATATAAAATCTTTGATCATTTACTGTGATTTAGGATTATATTACCGCCATTATTTCTAATCACAATGTAATTTTACACATATTATTTAAATGTATAAGATGTCCAGTTGTTCTGCTCCACAGTTTTCTGCCTCTCTGTAGTCTCCCACTGTCCATATGATTACCTATTCACCTGTATTGCTGGATCATGAATGTCATTACCTCCATCATTGAGCCCAGGCATCTAAGAGCCTGTTAACCTGGAACAGGCCTGCCTGTGCAGCCCTGTGCTGATGGTACAATATGCTCCTTGTTATTCCAGGATCATTGACGCTAAAGCCCTGGCAATCAAGTCAGTTTTGTTGAAGCTCATTGGCTCAGTGGGGTCTCATCTCATCTGCTTAGAATGAGGAAAGGAGTGTTCGGGTTAGTTGGGTCGTTAGGTAGAAATTCTTTGATAATGGTGCATGTTACATTAGACCCTTACAAACCAAGGATAAGTGTTTCATAGTCTGTGTAATGTAATTTACAGAATGGTTATGGTAGATAAGAAATTCTCTTGAGGTGTGAAGTATGGAGATGAATAGGTCCTTATTAATCTAGACTCAGCACATGCTATACAGCCAAGACACACTAGTTACAATGTGAATAGATTCATACATATCCGAGACACTTTTATTGCAGATGATATATGGCTAAATGTATCTTTTCAAACTGCAGACCCAACACAGTTAGTAGAGGGGTGGGATTGTTGGTGCTATCATCTTACTTGTTTAAAACAATTGTCCAAACAACAGCTAATTTCATGTATCATTAATAAGACTTTCATAAATGCCCATTAGTTGTGAGCAATCTCTCAGCATTAACAGGAGCCTGATGAAATGTACACCCATGATGAAATGGAAACGGCTGAACAGCTGAAGTCAGAGGTGACCTGCAGCCACCAGATTTCCCTCATATGAAACAATGTGTGGTGGGACACTTTTTCATTGGTCCCCTGTGAGACCAACTTAACACATGAAACTTTTTCATGCAGCTTGGTGCAACCAAAGCCGCACTGTATATAATGCTATCGCAGTCTTGAATAGGTGTAGGCAATGAGGATGGAATCCTATATTGTGGTCTATCGTGGTAGTGAGAGGTGCCATAGTTGCTGAATTCATCCAAAATTTACCCAGAATCCACAAGTGAAATGATTTAAGATCTTTAGCTTTCAGCTACCTTTAGCAGCAAACAATGGAATTTTAAGCTCTGTGATTGGATGTTTCTTGCTGAAATGCACCTTGGGAGTCGTAGTTTACTTCTCACCTTATGTTTTTATGTGCACAGGCTTGTACCTTCAACTACTTTTCAAAGAACCATATATTTTCTAGTGCAACTGTTAATCTTTTGTACTGACGTTTCAACCAGGAGACTATCAAGGACATCCAAGCCATGGAAGTACCAACCACCTGTATTGTTTATGGAGATAATTATATTTTAATGAAATGTAATACTATTCAACTTCAGGGATGTTAAATTATATAAATATAAACTTTAACTGGCAAAGATTTCTGTTTTTTCTATTTTTTTTTTTACCATAGCCTACTTTAAACTGTTACTTTTGATGTAATTATGATTACATTTGAGTGTTTAGTGTAACAGTAAAATAGCACAAACTTTATGAAACATGTAGCTCACCTCCACAGTCTGACTGTAGGCACAGTAGTTTTATCTTGCAACAACAGCTCAATCTATGTTGCAACTTTTGCGTGGTTCATGCTGGCATATCACAACTTTAAGGAATGTAAAGTAAGGATAAAATTTTACCATTATGATTGTATTCAGTGTTGAGTTGTAGTGAACCCTTCCGTAATTCCCTCAGCAGATCGTCAGCAGCATCTCAGTTGATCCCTCTCCCTGTGGGACGTCAGCCTCTCAGAGGAAGAGGGGGCATCTTTGAGGAGGTGGCGTCACACAGCTGCCATAGCCTAGCAAAGCTCCTCGAGGAAAGACATGTTGTCAGTGCGCATTAATCATCGGGCCCACCATCGGAAACAGATTCCCCTCATAAGCAATTTCACTCATTAGAGTTACGGTGCTGATTTGCTGATTGGAGTTACGCTGTGGCTACTACACTGTGAGGGAAAGAGAGGAGAGCAGGAGTGAGATGAGGGAAGGAGGGAGGAGAGGTGGAGAGAGGGTCTGACACATTTACAGTGATGTGAAAGCTGAGATGTTGATTAATGTGCATTGTTCCTGTCACATAAACTGAATAAATAAATATCAAACAAAAGCAGAGGGAGAGACTCATTTACAAACCAGGAAATGAAAGTTCCATTTAGTTAGGGAGTAAGACAGACTGGGATGACAGTCTGTAGACATGACTGTAAACAAGAAATCACCACAGTCAAGGTCATGTGCCCACATGCACAAAGCACCTGGTGTGGCTGTTTCAAGCATTCCTTAAATTGACTCAGTTCAATTCTTGTGACATAGACAAAACATTAAGAGAGCCCCACTGCCCTGCCAGCTCCTCTGAAGTCCACCACTGTGATAAGTGGCCTTCCTGGTTAGCATGACATCTTGCAATCAGCTCTTGAAAGCCCTCGGGCTGTGATTGGTTTCAAAACAATCTTGCAGCTCACAATTCAAGCAGGGACACAAAATAAATGCTGTTTACACCCTTCAAGTGATGCATGGTGATAACAGAATATTCCACAACAGCCCATCTCTGTTTTGGTCATATTTAGGATAGGCTGTTTATATTGATCTTCATATCCTATTCACAAACACCCTTGTTTACATAAATAAACAATATTGAGTTTGCTGCCATGGAAACAGAGTTTACACAGGCCACAAAATCACCATTTAATGGAGTAAGATGTTTACATGCCTGAGAATGCTGGCTAATAATGGCATATCTCAGCTGTCATACTCTGGTTTCTCATAACTGGAATATGTGTTTATGCAGGCTATTGGGAGTGGAAGATGGTGTTTACAAGCAACTGTTAAACGTAACACTCGTGTATTCCAAGTAATTTCAGAATATTAACGGTGAACAGTGCTCCTGTGATAATCCTCTGACAGTAATAGATATAGATTTTAAAAACCATTGATCATTATTTTCTATTATATTTCAATGTATTTTTACACTTTCTGACATGAAGTCTATGCAGTTATGTTCCTGTAGCAGAATTTTGTGAACAGACTTACTCCGCAACAGACTGCATCCATTGTTTAACAGTGCCAACTTTGCGGTATGTTTTGGTTTGATCCTATCCATTACATCCTCTCCCTGCGTGCCCCCCCCCCCAGTCATTAGATCATTACTCCGTTTTAGGGAGCAGCAAACATCCGAGGCCGTCTGAACTTTTCCTGTGGAGTGGAGCCAACTACCACATGACTTAATAAATGGTGACAAACATAAGCCAGCACTCACATCAGCAACATTACATCTTAGCAGAGACATGGAGCAAGTTCAACCAAATAAATGGTCACTGCAGGTTCTGTGTGTTTATATGTATGTGCATATGTGTGTGTGCACTCTCCTCATCTGTCATGCCAGCATCATTTCCGTACTTTGATCATTTTCAAATGATACTTGGCATGTGATTCTTCTCTGACTATGTTTAGATACACAGCTTGCGCTAATTAGGCATTATTTTGTCAGGTGAACGATGGATACCAATACACCCCTCTGTCATTATCTTCAAGAGAAAATGCACTCGTGCAGGAATTCCTCTGTCAGCTTCCCTCAGCTCCTTTTTTCTCCCTGGTTTTGCAGATTCCTCCTTCCGCCTGGGAGAAGTCGTTTTACAGTTCAATCAGGAATTCTAATAAACTGACCTGTGCTTTAATGACTAATTCATTGTCTCCTTTACTACCTTCATGGGTATAAAGCGGATTAATGACTTGAGCAAGGTTAAAAACAGTACCACTGTGCTTTTCCTTCATCTATTATCAATCATCCTTTAGATTCTTAGGAGAGCAACGGAAATTGAAGGAAAATTAGTAATCCTTTTGATGGATGATAGCATAGGTAGGAGTGTATGCGTGAAGATATAAGTGTGGCTATAGCACTAAATGGAAATCGCCTGATGAGTAGCATCACATGAGGAGCTTGCATTTTAAGACTTGCCACATATATGAAACAAACTATAATGCTGTATGACAGGAGAATTATCATGCTGTGACAACAAAGCCACTGCAGTTTTAGACAACCCGAGTGAGGAAAAGAAGTCATATTTTTGATTATTCTCTCAACAGAGGACTCATAGATACCTGTTATCAAAATGGCACAGAGACATAATCTCATATATTGCACAGCACAGTTCTTTACAGCATGTTTACAACAAAGAGCTTTTAGGAAAAACTCCAAGGAGAAAGGAAAAACTCCACAGCAGTTAAGAGAATAGAGGTTAAGAATTTCACGAGAGTTGTTAAACTTCTTTGACAGTTTATTTACTTTTCCTCACACTGTACTTCTTTCTTGTTGTTCAGAAATCCCATGGAAGAGGAGAGAAATAAAAAAACCAAAGGGGAGGCAAAGGGGAACAGCAAGGAAAAGGGAAGAGCGGGTATAAGGCTGCGTCTCTTTGTTTACCATTCTATATTCCCATTATACGTACGGACGCCTCCGCTGCATCACTGGGCTCTTCCCATTCTTGGCCCAGTCATTTCTGACAATGTTAATGATTTAGTGAAGAGCCCTCCACAACGGATGATTTGTGACATGTAGGAAGGCTCGAAACGGGGAGGACTAGGCAGGTTTCTGTGGGGAGTGTTTGGGATCCAGGGATGCCTTGAAGATAGTGATTCATTATATTTAAGACAAGTGTGACATCCTACTTCAAGGAAGCAGCACACATATGTATGGAGGGGGAGATTTTTCGGGTGGCCAAAGTGGGGAGGGGTAGGTAAGTACAAAGGAATGCCTCAGTGTTTTTTGAGATGACATAGGAATAGGAGGCAGGCATATGGAGACGGCAGACTGGAAAATAATGGGTAATGGAGGAATTTAGCCTCAGGCTATATGCCTGCTTTGCCTACTTCTGTATAACTAGTATATTTATAATTCAAATACATACCTTTAATAATTAACAACTAGTGAATATTAAAGGAGAATGCATGATATCTTCTCTACAGATGGAGTCAGGTGAAAAATAGTATTACATTTCAAATCTGACAACAACACAGAACAAAGGACTGAATATCGAAAACAAAAAGTTGGCTGCCATTTTGGGCCAATTTCTTATCTTGGCTTTTTGTTTATTGCATGAGCCCATCTTGTATGAGTGTGAGATTTATTCTTAACACATGATAGTGTCTTTGCACTAAAAAAATATCTTAATGTCACTGGATTTTACAGGCTGGCTTAATAGTTTTGTTAGTAAATTAGAAGACATTCAATTGCTGGCTGCTTTTACAGTAGTCTAATTGTTTGCTTGGTTTCTGTTAGTGAATCATACCATATGTCAGTCAAGGGCAACTCCCTGGAAACTTTAGTGTGCAGTTACACAAGCAAACATATCACTGATTTTGCTGGAGTTTCTTGTTCAGTATTCAATTGTTGTCTGGAGTCATTGTGAATTTTTGCTCTGCTCCAGTCATCAGCATAACAGCACAAGTGCTGGTCTAGTGTTGACACCCTTTTGTCTGCAGTGTGACATACACATCACATTCATGTATGACATTCAAGTGACTGAGTGATACTCTACATAAAATGATGTCATTTCAGACACATTTAGGCTGTGGCAATTTGTAAATAAGAACTGTTACCAAATGCATTGAAATTCAGTGTATTTATGCAGAGCTCCAAGTGTTCCTTTTAAAATAAAATATCCCAAAGGACAGTGTGTTTTGTAGTCTGTACACAAGTGGCACAGAAAAGCTCTCATAGACGGTGTCAACCGAAGTTATGCAAACACCAGAGTTCAACAAAAACCAACACATTTGCATATTCTGGATCTAAAATGTGTTCCGCTTTTGTGCAGGCCTCATTTCTATCTCTACGCTTTGATGTAGCTCATACATATTGACGACCCGCTGAAGAAACCAACCATGTTAACTAAAGCATGAGCTCAATTTGTGCATCCCCTTTAAAAAAAAAATGGTGCATTAGTTTGTCCCATTTATATTTCCAGGGTTAATTAGCAAGTGAGAGATTGGACAATTAGTTCATCCATGCTAATTGATTATAATATTACAACTTGGTGATGATAGGATGAACATAGACTCCTCGTTCCATATTCCTCTAAGGGATTCGATAATATATACAATGCTTCTGTGTAATGAGGGTTTTTAAAAAGACCAAATCAGCTAGGGAAATTGTTAATTCAATTCCACTCAGATGATACTGAGTTTTTCAGGTCACAAATGAATTGAATTGGATTGCAGCGATGCAGGGATCCTGTAGAGTGGCAGTGTCCTTTTTGATTCTGACTCATGTCAACACAAATGATGTAGATCACTGGTTCATTTCTGTCACTGGCACAATAGGATGCAAACTCTCAAAGACCTGATTGTATCTAGGTCATTTTTTTCTTCTGCTTGTAATTGAAAAACTCTCAGAAATGCATGCTGCTTCGGAGGGAGAGATACAGTGAATATAGAAGAGGCAGAATGTGGTGTCTTTAAACATGATACTGCTTCAGCACAACACCCTCAGTGTCCATATTATACCACAAGTATAGAATTACACTTTCTTTCACTATCCGCTGTTCCTCCCCTTATCTAACTTTACCGTCATATAGGACCACTTCTCTCCTCAGTTGTCAAATGTCTGGAGTGTGAAGCTCAGGTATGGACCTCTAACCACCTCTCGCTGGTGGCCCCACTCGAGCTCCATCATGCTGTGACAGTCTGTCAAGAGGCACAGGCCGCCAGGCTGTGCAGAGGAAAAGAGCTGCAGGAATGAGTACTGATGTAGTTCACCTAGAAAGTTACACAGGAAGTGCTCAAACTTCCACTTTATATATGAAAAATCAAGCAGAAAAGACAGTTTAACTTACTTTGCCTTTTAGCTCAGATGTCAATGATGTATACACATTGCTCATGTTCAATGTGAGAATTATTACTCTTTATTTCTTTAAAGTCATCATTATTAAGCACACCCTTATTTTTTCAGCCTCACAATGAGAACCATTTTGTGAAAAATGTCTCGTCTCACCTCGAAATGTTCATCCTCGGGTGCAGCAAATAAAAAATAAGATTCATGTGTTAAATGCCGAAGTATTACACTTCTTTACTGTGCTTAATAATTAATAGCCCATCCCATCACCCTATGAATATTTACATGCAAAGTGTCCCTGGGAGCCTTCCATATGCCAGAGGGAGGGAAGTCTGTGTGTTTATAGCATTAAACACTCAAACATCGTCACCAACCCTATTTCGCCTCCAACCATGAAAAACAGTCACTAAAGCATTGTGAGCATTTTATTTGTTGTTGCACAATGTAACCTATTCAACTTCCATTTAGATGTGGCAAGTCAAATTACGGGTACTCTCTCTGTGCTCAACTGAAATCCCAGGACGCCGCTTGTCTAGTTCGAATGTGAAAGGAGCAGAAATGAGGTTTCGTAGGGGTTGTTTCCAGAGCAATGACATTGTTCATTGAGATCACCTTCCACTTACTGTGTCAAAGTGTCAAAGGTCTTGTTGTCAGCCCTGCTCAAATCAAGGCGTCATTATGCAGCTGAAGAAATTACATAGTGTATTAGATTATGTTGTAAAAGCAGAATCATGCAGTGCAGGGGGAGAAAAGCTGTGCATGCTGATTTCAAAAGTTCATTTGAGCCTGTACAACTTTCAGCAAGAGGAAAATTAAAATACAAACTCTGCAAATTCTAAATGATTGCTGTGGTTATCTGAACTAATAAGGCTGAGGACTTTGGACTTTTACAATGCCAGACATTAATGCGCTATTCATTTCTAATCTTAGCGACTTGCTTCTCTTTATTCCTCCCTTTTTTGTATCTGAAGTATAGAATAAATGCTGCAACCTCTTGTAAAAGTTGCACTGCGGCCGCTATAATGGATACCACAAGCTAATAATGGACAAGTATGATATGTAATACAAATAAATACGCTGTTGCCGGTGAACCTGGGCATGTTTGGCTCAGTTGCTTCCATTGGTGATATTTATCTAGGAAGCGAAGGCTGAGTGTTGTTGTTGCCTCTCTGCAGGTCCCCGAGCT
Organism: Siniperca chuatsi; assembly: GCF_020085105.1. Lineage (NCBI taxonomy): Eukaryota > Metazoa > Chordata > Actinopteri > Centrarchiformes > Sinipercidae > Siniperca > Siniperca chuatsi. Next base: position 18,140,050 of record NC_058056.1, read on the forward strand.
CTCAGATCTCCTCTCTGTCTCCTGTGTGGATAAGCAGTGGCTGCAAAGGCAATGCTGGTCTTTGATATTTCACTCCTCATTTGAATCAGTGGTCGCTTTATTTGACAATGCCAGGTAAATTACCTGAGTACCTTGCTTGATCATGTGAACTCCTGCAGAACCAGAGTTGAGGGAGGGAGGAAAGGAGGGAGTGAAGTGGGGGAGGGTGGAGGCCTGGGCTGTGGGTATCGGAGAGGAGATGGAAATGGGAACACATAAACAGGAAGAAAACAAAAAGCAAGGGGACAAAAACAAAACACACAAACACAAACAAGCCATCTGCATTTGTTTAGCTGCATTGTTTTCTGCAAATATTTCAAACGAGTGGAGCCATGACTAAGACACGTGCTGTGTTGTGTTAAGCAACTCGTGTGTGTTTTTAAACGTTCAGCAGTGGTTTTTCTACTGGGACTGTCCCATGCTGTGAAGGGAGAGAGCATGAGGTCAGACACTGAGAGATACTTGAGAGAGAAGATACACTAAGTGCAAGTTTATTGTAACTCATATTAACAGTTTTTGGCTCTTGGGTCATTTGATTAGCTCATAGTCTGTAGTGTGTGTGTGTGTGTGTGTGTGTGTGTGTGAGAGAGAGAAAATTATTCATTGAAACCTTTTACGTATGAGCATGTGCGTATTTCATGTGTGCTGAAGCAGAAACACATTTTGAACATAAAAGAGAAGAGACAAACCAAAATACAGTTTAAAAATATTTTAATGGCACCAGGAAATCATGGAAGTTACAAAATGTACAATACAATTTCAGAGAACAAAGTATAATTTGTTACAATGGGTACATGATACAGACTAAAAGATAAGGAAAGGAATTTAACTGTGATTTTTTTTTTCATTTACAAATAACAAAATGGTGTTTCTCAATGGGGTTAAGCCCAGTATTTCAAATAGCTGTATGGAACCTTGTCAATGATGTTTATTGAATAGGAGAGCAGTGTTTACTCTGTTGTGTGACTAGAATATCAAAACCCATCACTCCATGTGACTGCAGCTGCGTTCAGGCTGACTGACTGAGCTCTCCTTGGAGGAAACCAGCAGACAACTTAGGCTTGGCCCTGAAGTTTAACTGAAACACTGTGGCTGCATTTATTTAAAAAAACAAAAAAACAAACAATATCCCTCTCCTGTAGCCAAATATACAATATAAAGATTTTTAATTTAAATCACAAAACTAAACTTTTAGGTTACATTTGCACAGAGTTAAGAGTAAGCAGCTGCTTTAATTGCCTCCCTATAAAGGACATGCAATTCATTAAGGCTATAAATAAAAGAGAATGACACACAAGACAGGCTAAATATATCCCAGCTTTTCACACCGAAGTCTTGTCTCTTTTTCTCACCTTTTACTTAATTTTATGACTAAAGCAGCTTCGATGTGTGCAGGTAGTTTTGCCTGATATCTTCGGCGTGAGTTGAGATAAGAGATGCAAATGTATTTTCTTTACAGCCTTGTTGAATGTCTCTCATGCTCCCGAGTTTTAACGCTTCATGCATTATTTCGGTTCTGGACAAGTTTTGCAGTTTGGAGGCAGCGTGCTTTAACTCGGTGCTATTTTATTCCCTTTCTAATCATATTGGGAACCGTGAAAACATCCGCACTTACATTCCCCCGCTTCCGCACTGGACAAACAACACAAGAGTGGAATTTGTATTCATTTCAAAGTGTAGAGGGGAATTAAGACAATTTAATAAAGGCTTAAACCGCTGGGGTTGTCTCTGCAGCGCCTAAAGCCATATTTCCTCTGATCAGCGGAGGAGGTCGACTTTATTGGACATGTTTCTATTTCCAAATCCGCATAACAGGCAACGATGCATGGATTCCCTATAATGTAGATAAGGGAGAGAGGGTTTGATATGTAATAAAAGGTGGGTCTGTGCTGCCTGTTTAAGCCCCTTAAGCCTGATAAATGATGAGCGACAGAGGCACAGCAAGAGGGTCACCGCTATTAACTCCTCGGTTTCCCGGCCTCCACTTAAACTTCTCTCAATTACATCTGGTAATGTGGCTGGATACGGGCCTTATAGGCTTCGACCTGCTCAATCTAACTGGAATAAAACAAAAAAAGAAATCATACTAAAATCTCCACAAGCACCTTTGTGAATGGAGGCTATAGGATGTCCCTAAAGCCACGTGTTAAGGAGGAAACACAGGGATTATAGTCTGTGGCGTTACTAACACATGCACACCAGGTATTCTGGGACAACACCCAATGCAAGCTCATTAAATCAGCATTTGGTGTATCCGCACAGGCGTTAACGACGGGCTCTAATCTCGGCGGTGACCTGCTCCAACTGTGTCTCAGCCGAGCAGAGCTGAGAGGCTGCAGAGAGGCTGCAGACATGGCCGAGAGTTGTAGTTTGACCAGGAAGTTTTTATTTTGTGCACATGTTAGAAAAATTCACTTATAGCTTTGAAATTCGTTTTGGGGGGGGGGGGGGGCAATATACTTTTACATCTGAAAGAATTTAATCGACATAAAGAAGAATTTTAAATAAGTTATTTTCCAACATTTATATTTTATTATAATAATGTTGATTACTTCGTCGCGCTGTTTTCCAAATCACAATATGAATCCATTGAATGTTATTTTTCTTTTACATTTTTAGGCTTCGCTTGAGCGATAGTTGAACTCTTACTGATTCATTTGTTCATTTTTTTTATTTTAACATGCAACAACGCGTATAAAAGCACATAATAAAAGTCGTCCGGATTATATTAATATTAAAATAATCATATAAGCATCAGTGTGTTTTGGGGTTATATACCCTATAAGGCTACATATTAAATATTTTTATCTAACTGATTTGGATTTATACGAATGCCGATTTACATTTCAAATACATTTTAAACCCACATAAATTTACAAAATCAAAATAATTCTTGCACACGAAATTAAAGACAAACTGCGACTAATAAAGCCCACATTTTTCTATTTTGTTCGGCACAAGTCACAATCTTGTAACAGCATCAGCTGTGAAGGGTGTAAACAGTTCAACCGAATTTATGGTCAAAGCACTGGCAGCGAACAAATAAAACATTATAAGAAACAAATGCATGGGACGCTCCATTTAGACAAGCTCACTGACACAAAATCTGCATTTTATAATATTCATATTTTAGATTTAGGCTACGTTTCTGTGTTGTGAGAAATTACTAATTTGATTGCAATCCCTTTCATATTAATTTTAAAACACTGATCTTGGTGACATTTGTGGAGAGATTTGTGTAAACTGAGTCAATCATTGTTTGGTTTATTTTGCGGGCCTTCTCTCATTTATTGCAAAGCTTTCGACAGCTCGGCATCCGCTGCGGCCGCCAGGTGTCGCTACATGGCCGCAGATTTTCTAATGAGTCTATGAAGGGAAAAGCCACAGTTACATTTTGTCTCTCTCCCTCCCTCCTCCCTTTACTAACCCTCTGACACCAGACTCTGAGAATCGGTGGAGGGGAAAATGAGGCTTTGGAGCTGAAGAATTTACAGTTAGTCGCGAAACTTTTACAAGTATTTGAGTTGTTCACTCCACTTTCTGAAATCCTAGTCACATTTCACTCCGGGGTCAAAAAGAGTTCAGATTCAGATGAGTGAGGTAATGCTTTCTGCAGAGGAAAACACAGAGGAGCCAAATTATTATAAACAAATCATAAATAAAATCATCTAAAAATATGTCGACAAATGAGGAAAATCAAATGCAGTTGGTGGAGATGATTGATGGAATTTCATCAGTTGCCTTCTTTACAGTTGGGACCCACGGGGCGACGTAAAACTGCATTACTTTTATTTTGTGCAAAAATTGAACTTTAAAGTTAAATTATGCATCAGCAGCTGCATTTCTTTTAAATTTGAAAAAAGAAAGAAAAAAGAAAGGGACATGCTGCAAGGTTTTTACTTTCCGAGCCTCTCCAGTAGTCAGTCTATGATCCAGTCTTATCTCGGGCGCCTCTATACATTAGCTTAGCTGATTTACATAATCTCAAATACTGAAGAGGGCCAAAGAAGAACAAAGTTACAAACAAGATTAGGGCGATTTTATTTGTTCCTGCGGTTGAGCGCCAATTGTTTCTCCAGGAGTGTTTAGGGTCACTAAGAGGATTTGAAGCTCGTTTCATATCGGTGATCTTTTTGAGGGAATTAAATCAACAATGCATTTCTCTCCATATTTAGCAACAGGCTTGTGTGTGTGAACAACCGAGCCCTGCAGGGCAGGAGAGGGGGAGAGGGATTGTAAGTCCTGCAAAGAGTAAACAGAGTGGAAGTTCAGTGCTGGTATCGCATGCAGGCGGTCCTGGTGCACCTTTAGGATGTGACATGCAGTGGATCTTTAGCCTGGTGGTTGTGCCAGTAGTGTTTTCCTTGAAATGGATCCTCTTCCCCCCCTAATGAATCCAAACGCAGCTGGCCATGTCCCACACGGACACCGAGAGCTTTAACCCTAAACTGACCTCAATTTGACACCACCAGATGAAATTTTACCGCCTGTTAATGCCATCCACTGATTTTTTCATACGCGTAAGAGTTGTGTGTGCACCTGAAAATGGTCGCAACGTGAAAGCCACTTGTAAGAAATATAAAACTACTTAAAAAGTGTAATTGTCTGTGATAGGTGTCCTCCTGGAATTATCTGGCTTGTAAACGCGGTCAGGTTATAAGCAGGGGAGTTTAAGTTGGCACAGGTCTTGTTTATGAGGAAAATTAATTTTAATTACCTATTGAGTGAATGATGATTAAAATAAAATTAGAAAATTAAACACCGACATGTGTAATGTCACATCAAAAGCTGTTATTAAGCGAAATTAACCTATTTCACAGCCTAAATATTGTTAATGATGATGTCTTGTGTTTATAGCTTCTATTAATTACTCAAACAAATAGTTCACAAAAGAAGGAGTCTGAAATTTCACGTCGTTAGGAGTCGTTTCTGGAAGTTTTATAGGGAAGGATGTGTTTCTGTGGAGCCGTACATTGGACACGCATAATTAGCCTCTGCTATTTTCACACGCTCTTCGGGTGTTTACATCCCTCTCCTCGGGGGCAAATCACATATTTCCACAATAAATGGGAAGAAATGCGGAAAAATTGCAAGATCTAAAAGTGCGTAGGCTATATTTAAAAATTCGCTCCAGCGTTTGGATTTTTAGGAAACAGTGTGCGCTTTAACGGCAGATTAAACATGTATATGAAAATATATTCTACGTTATTTTTTTATAGTCCAGCCTCAAAACGTCCCCTTCACTGCGCCGTGAATGGACGCGCGTTCACAACAAAGCGGTAGATACAGTATAAGGTTTATGCTACTTACCGTGGTTGTCCAAAAGAGGAAGATGGGGAAAAAAAGTCAAGCGTTAGTGCACAAATCAACGTGAACGATAGTATTTAGCTTATGAAAATATCAGTCTTCAATAGCAGAGTCTGCCGGGCTGGTTGTGTTTACAGAGTGTAAGAGAGACTTGGAGACGGTGAATGCCTTGGCTCTCTGCGCACCGCTCTGCAGCTCCTTCCCGGGGTATTGCACGTTGAAATGTCCACACAGCCGTTTGTCAAAGCCTGCAGTCCTACACTTCCCACCCCCCTTTATGCCAACAAACATAACTGTTGTCACGGTTTCATTTATTAAATCTTTTCCCTTTTTAAAAAAAAAAAAACAACTGCTATTTCTGTAATCGACCCTGAGCAACTCTGCTTGGTATTTTGTTTGTTGGGAGAGTTTATTGACCCTCCAACGGTAGCCACAGCCCATCTCCCTGAGCGTGTCTACCTTAATCCTAACCTGTGAATAATTAATTTCCACCATCAAAAATGTCACGGAGCCATAAATGGAGCCTTTATGTGAGTATCTGCCAATACAGCCACGATGCCATATTAGCATTGATGGAGCTAAATATTAAAGGGGATAGATGGCCTGCTTCTGTTTTGTGCGTAAAAGTGCTCAGGCTCCAAAAAGGGCTTCGCTGCAATCGATGGCCGGAGTTGCTCCTCCTCTAAACTTCAATCTCCTCACATGATTGATGATCTTGGGGAGCTTTGATAATTGACTACTCTGAGGTAAGGCACATATTTCTATCAAGAGAGGGGATTGGACGAAAGAAACATACAAAATTACTTTCTCCACAAAAGCTTTTTTTTTTCCTCTTGGAAAAGTTCATTCTGGGCTTGGAGGGGTGCTGCGTGACTTTAATTTGCAAAAAAGACCAGAGCAATAATTAGCTGTAAGATTAGGAGGTATTACTGAGATATTAGGCACACCGGCTTATAACCACAACACAGATAACAAGTAAGCGTCATGCTTATATATTAAACTCAGCATTCATAAGATGTCCTGAGAATTTTAGCTGAAGATGCTTTATATGCTTTTCTTTAACTTTTATCACTGACTGTAAGGATGGATAACAGTTAAAATATGCATTGTTTATCTGTGGGTAAAAGGCATGCTTCGTGCGCAATTCTGCGTTAAAATGGACTTTTTTAAAACTCTAAATCATGATTCGTGTAGTTTAATTCATTCAGTGTTATGTTTAATTTAACTCAGATGAGATGCAGCAGAAGTGTCCGCGCTGGTAAACCTTCCTCATTCAGCCTTTTCTGCTTTTTCTTTAGGACTCTTCTCTGCGAAAAGGAATTGGGTGGGAGTTGGAGCTGTGTTGGTTTGGCTTTTACCCCCAGTGTGGAGTTGAAGCCGTCCCTGTGCCTCGCATATACTCTGCATATCACAAGATTTGGTCTCTCCTCTCTCTTTTCTGGAGCTGCTGTAGGACTGGCTATGGCCACCACTACTTCCGGGATCCGTCATTTCATTCGCCCACCGCTCAGCGCTGCGAACTGACTCTGTTTCTATAAGCAAGCTAGCAGCCAACCTGCCAACACTCGCTGACACTCACTCATCTCAGTTTCGCCAGATAGACGAAATACCTACGGGGGAAAGAAAGGAAAGATCTGAATCGCAATCTCTTAATTTCTACTGCTTTTTTCTTTTTTACAGTGATAATAAAACAAGATAGCGATCTGGAGGCATTAAAGGAGACGCGGACTTGCGGGATGAAAACGGACTAAAAAGATTCGTCCTTCTCTTGAACATTATCACCAACCGTCATTCATTCATTACCTTGACAACCTCTGGCTTTGATTGACAGCTGGAGTGGCAAAAAGCCATGAGACACGACAGTTTAGTTACATGCAGGTTGTTGATGGGCCGATTGTAACCTTCACTTTGGCGCATTTTTTTCTTTTTTTCCGAGGAAAGAGGGAAAACAAGAAAAATTGCAAAACTCCCCGATGCTACGTTTTCTACTGAACCACACTGGCGAATAGGAGAAGTCGCAAAGTTGGTTGAAAAAGGAATCTTGCCACTAAATCACTTTCTAACCGGGACTGGGATATTAAATATACGACAGATTCAGGAGTTTATTGGAGCGCAGCCTGATGGCGCAAAGGGTAGGTTTTAAATCTCCTACACTTACCTGTTCAAATCCACTGTAGGGAGGCCCTCGTATCGATAACCTCTTGTCGGGTGGTGGCAAATTTACAAAGTATTCATATCAAAGCCGCTGTATTTGACATTGTTGCAGCGCCCTTACTCTTCAAGCAAAGTGACAGCCTCTGCTTTTACCGACAGCCTCCACGACAGCCGTGGAGCAGTTTCGCAGGAGACTCCAAACTAATTCGCTCTTTTCACCCACCAAACTGTCTTTCGTGGAGCACCTAAGTTATAATGTTTTTGGTAATGACAAACCGTTTAGCAGATATATAATATATGGCACTTTTCTGCCCTGGCTGCAGCGCATTTTCAAAGCAACAGCTTATTAGTTTCTCCTTTGTGTATATTCAAAATGAGACGGCATGCTTTTTGTACTTTTCACATTTGTTTAAAAAAGTAACCGGGCAGCCCGCTGATTTTTGCTCTGATTTTATTCCCAGTACGATGAGCTGGCCCATTACGGTGGGATGGACGGAGTCACGGCGTCGATGTACGGGGACCCGCATGCTCCCCGGCCGCTTCCCCAGGTCCACCACCTGAACCACGGACCGCCGCTGCACGCCAGCCAGCACTACGGAGCCCACGCTCCTCATCCAAACGTTATGCCCACCAGCATGGGCTCTGCTGTCAACGACGTTTTAAAGAGGGATAAAGATCAAATTTATGGGTAAGGTTTGCATGAACCAAATACGCGTACAGTTATATTTTTTTCCCCCCAAGTTTTCAGCTTTTCTATAAGTTTGTTTTGTTGGAGTTTCTCCCCCACCGCTAAATTTAAATGCTGTTTTGTGCAGAATTGACCGCAATTTTGGAGCTCTATTGTTGGTCAGCGGAGTTTAGTTGATGTGTAATTTTATACGCATTGTAGAAGGCATCGTCGAGCCTGCAGTAAGTTAGAGTAAGCCTTGAGCTTGAAATACAAGCTATAAAATAATATGGAAGCTCTCTGTGTATAGTCCAAGCTTGAACGCCACAGACTGCATGGGAATATAAAAAAAAAACAATTTTAAACATCATAACAATTGTTCCATGTTCTAAAGTTTGCTTTAATATTTCTTCCCACTATTATTTGCCTATCTTTTAAAATAGTCTCTACTCGTTTAAACGTTCTCTCGTTGCTGCCTGCCAAAACTTCTCAAATGTTTTCAAATATTGTTTGCAGTAACACAACGCACCGTGTGCCTTAATAATTATACTTTTATCAGGTTATTCTCAAATAATGAAAGAAAACGTATTTAGACGCTCTTACCGATGATTGCAAAACTTTACAAATGTTTTCAGACATTGCTCACTAACACACGTACACAGAAAGTACTGTAATCCGCAGTGTGTCATTAGAATCTGGGATGTAGTGCAGAGTAAATCCTCTTCATCTCTTTTACTCACGGTTTCATATATGCGGAATAGAGTTTACCTTCATTTTTATACTGACACAAATCTAAATGACATAAATTAAGCAAGTGATGCCACTTTTATGAAGTTAACGTTTGTTCTAGAAATAGCATTTTTCCCCCCTGAAATTATAGTTTAGTTTTGTGTCATGATGCTGACTGAATGGAAGTTAGACTTTACCCATTTTTTATTCACCTCTGCCTCACTTTTAAAGCTGTAGTTCTAATAGGGAAGAAATAATAAAGTAATCGGCGACTCAGTACGTCTGTAGTGTCACTCCGCAAAATTATTTCATTTTAATTTTTTTGTAGACTATAAAAAACAACAACACAATGAAGTCACTGGGATATTATTATTAATTTGTAGAGTTTTGTTGACTTCTCAGCCGTTTTCACTTTGCACTGCAAGAAATGTCAGTCTCAACAAGTCGATTAATATCATGTTGAGCCTAAAATCCTCATATTTCCCAAAACGAAAAGTCAGAATTTCCAGATGCGTATTCACCCATGCTTTCAACTCGAAACAGCTTCTAAAAACAATGATCTTGAATCCAGATATATTGTTTTAGTTGTTGTCTGTCTTATTTTAACATGCGGTCACTTGTTTTAAGAGAAGTGTGTAAAAACTACACAGTGGGGGGAAAAAAGTAAAATTATCTCATTCAACTGTTATATTTTTCAGTTGCTATGAGGAAAGTAAGACTTTTAGGGCCAGGGAGCCGACAGATATGCAGGTTGATTGGACATTTTTTGCAGTGGGCATTGTGGAGCCGGTGTGCTGCTTGTACTCAGGCTGTGTTTCCCCTCTTGCAGTCACCCTTTATTCCCACTGCTCGCACTGGTTTTTGAGAAGTGCGAGTTGGCGACGTGTACTCCGAGGGAGCCCGGCGTAGCAGGCGGCGATGTCTGCTCCTCAGACTCCTTCAATGAGGACATTGCAGTCTTTGCCAAACAGGTCGAGCATTTCGAAATATTACAAAAACTTTTTTTTTTTTGGATGTTGTGGCTGCGTCATGGCACATAGTTTTCTGCCTGCTTCATATATTTTTTTTATTGCAATAAAACTTTCTCTTGATATGATTAAAGAATAGTGTGTGTTCTCTGCAGAATTTCCACTTTGATAAGAGTTGTCTTATTTTTGAAGAGTTACATTTCAGGATAGAAATAAGACACATTCCGCACATTTCATGCCAAACTAACTTTGACATTTGGTGTATTATTTTAGGTCCGAGCAGAAAAACCTTTATTTTCATCCAATCCAGAGTTGGACAATTTGGTAAGCGCACACTTTGACCTCTCTATAAGAATTGCCGCTTTGCTGCGGTTATACTCTGCCTTGTTTTGGGATACTCTGGAGTGTCCGCAGCATCACATAGTAAATATGTGAACATATGATTTAAACTTCCCCACAGATGCCAGATCAATTTTTAAGTGAAGCTGTGTGACCACATTTGCCGCTGTCATTGTTCAGTCTTCCCATCTAACTAACCCAGTGTGTGATGACCAGCTAGATTGTGAAATGCAGCTTCCTTTTAGAGTTAAAAAATATTTAGCTCCTGCTGGCTGTAGTGCACGCCATAGTGTTTTGACGGGCGGATTATCACAAGATAACTCTACACAAGTGTAACACAAATATTCATCCTGTAAATTCTGTGATGTGAATTGTGCATATTTTGCTTTTTATTTTCAGATGATACAAGCCATACAAGTATTACGGTTTCACCTCTTGGAATTAGAAAAGGTAAATATTTTCAATCTGTACAGCCTATTGTAGACTTCTCCTATCTGAGGAAAATGCATGACGCCACCTGCACAAACAGCCTGTATTTTAATGTAACTGACATTATTAAAAATGCTTTCATATTCAGTGCAGTGCTGTAGCTATTAGCAGATGTAAAAAAAAATAACCGGCATGCATTGGGAGGAAGTTTCAGGTGTTTCATTTTCATAAAATGTGCTATTTTATTTAGCCAACTATTTATGTGACTATTGATAAAATATGTTGGAGCCTCTTTGCTCACGTTGCACAATGTTATCGATCCGCAGATTTAGTTTCAACTGCTCATTATTTCCCCAGCTTTACGGCATGCTGTTTGTTTTTTGTCGTTCAACTTGTTGCTCCAGTCTCAGGAGAATAATAAACACTGCAACAATTTCACTATTGTTTCCTTGCCGCCGATAATGCCCCTTAATTGGAGTTATTCTTGGACTGGCTGAAGCGTTTCCCCATCCTGAAAAAGGTGTTTTCTTCCCTTTTCTAGGTGCATGAGCTCTGCGACAATTTTTGCCACCGGTACATCAGTTGTTTGAAAGGAAAAATGCCAATAGATCTAGTTATTGACGAACGGGATGGCAGCTCAAAATCAGATCACGAAGAGCTCTCGGGATCGTCGACTAACCTTGCAGATCATGTAAGTGACAGAACCTTTATTATATTCAGAATATGTGATGTGCTGTTTTTGTCCGTGTCATGCTGCTGATGGAGAACACCCGAGCTTTGCATATGAATAATCGGCTGTTTTTAAATAATCAGATTAATTTGATGTATCTCATAATGCCAACTTTTGTGCTACTTAGCCTCTGCTCAGTGTGTGACCCTGCTGTGCCATCAGTAAATAGAGCATGCTCTGTTCTGCAAGGGAAATCTGCCGATCGATGTTCTAAGGTCAAAAGCTAGATGTGATACAATAGACTGAGTTATTGTTTTAGTCTTTTGATTAGAAGCAGTCATGTGTGCATAATGCGTCTGTGCTTGCTTGTGTGCTCGAGATTTGAATGTGTGTGTGTGTGTGCATTAGTGGGTGCGCGTGCGCGCGTGCAAATCGCTGCAGTGCATTATGGAGAGTTGCACGCTGAAAAAAAAAAAAACTTGAGGCAATTATCTGTTACGCAGGTTTAACGTTAAAGCAGGGTATCAGTGGTAAGCTTTAGCTTTAGGCCAATATTTAAAAAGAAAAGGGCTTTATATTTGGGGCTGTGGGAGCTGGATATGGCCTGTGCGTAAAGCTGTGGATTTTGCTGCAGAGGTGGAGAAAGTGGTAGCCTATTGAAATAGATCTCAGAGCTAAAGGCTTACCATCAATGTCAAGTTCACAAGGCATATGATGGTTCGTCTGGCCTTCCATTGCTGTTGATGTTAATGTGTTTAATTGTTTCGTATTGATTGCCGTGTGGTTTGCTCTGCAGTGGCTTTCTCCTCTGCTCCCCATTTTATGGCTGGAGGCTCCATAATGCTGAATTCAATTATATGCACCTGAAGTACAGTAGCTTTAAATTTGAAGATCGATTCCCTGGTTTAAATCGTGCATTTTCGGTGTAATAAACCCCCGCAATATGGATTGAGCTGACAGTGTATTATTGAGTTGATATCTGTGAATTATTACGTCTTGCATATCCGTGATAAAGCTAATAATTTGGTGTGGAAAACATGAGCGGCTATTGCAGCAAAGTGACTAGTTAATATCTGTGCAGCACAAGGCCAAACCTATTAGGAATTAAAGCAGATTTAAGTGTTATGCAAAGTCACTGCGCTACATCTGTTGGGTCTGGCTATAGGCCTAATAGCGGTGGATTCCCTTTGAAAGCCCGTCACGTTTACAGGGCCAGGCAGCGCACCGCACTAGGTGAATTAAAACATAATTAGACCTAAGATGCCGATGTTGGTTTGAGAAACGGTCAAAACGGCAATATTGTGGTCCTCCAACACAAGTGTAGAAATGAGGCATGCTGTTGTTTATATTGTTGAGATTAGATAAACTAGCCTGTTTAGTTTCATGGCAGATGGTTGATACTCAAGCCAGTTTCCAATGGTGCCTCCAGTGCTCAGACACCGGCTTTGTCATCAGTCCTCTTGTGAGAAATATTTGGATAATTAGAAAATTAGATATGCCAATAAAGCAAATCAGGAGCAGCAATAAACAAAGAAGGTTGCATGACACAGCATTTATCTTGGAGTCATTTGGACTGACCACCTCATTAGGTGTTTACATTTTGAGGGATTTATTTCACTTTTGTGGCACCAATGAACTTTTTATCATAGCTAACTGCTTGGCTGAATTTGACAAAAGGAGAGGAGAGTTTTTTCCCCCTGTTTGCTTTTAGATCTCTGAGCTGAGAGGTGATTTTAATAATGGCTACATGTTATGGAAATACAAACTCCAGCTTATAGTTATTTTTTGCTGAATAAAAATACAGTGTCTTATATTAGTACAGTGTGTGAGAGAATTTTGCACCTTATGATGCTTTAGTGTAAATGATATTTGCAGAAAGTGAAACTATTGAGGTGAAAATGTGCACAGTGCAGTCATGATCTAAAAGCCTTATGGTAAAGAGTTAACTTCTTCTTCAGTAATTTCCATGTGTAATTGAAAGGAGTCCAGCTTGTCATGCCTGAAATGTGCTTTGAATATTGGAAACAATGCACAAAAATGCATTTGGCTGCAAAACTGTGCCGATGGATGGAAAGCAGTTTCTGTCCTACTTGTCTTGATTCATTTATTTTATTTATTCATTTGTATTTGGCTCTATTTTATAATTCATTTCTATCCTCGCTTCCCATTGAGGACAGAAAGGCGGTTTGATAGTTAGATATGCTAATTTATTTAGTTAGAATCTCTCACGTCCATTTTTCTTTGCTTTGATATGCATTTTTAATATATAGCCCTGGGCTACATCTCATTTGGCGAAAGTTGGTTTTTCTGGAGATGATGAGGCTCTTCACTGTGAAGGAGGCGGCCCGTTGAGCTTGTTTTTATATGTGTGTGTATATGCGTGTGTTTCCTTTTCTACCTCTTTCTGTTTCCCTCCTCTCCCCTCTTCAAACCTGACAGCGAAGCATAATAAGCACAGTTTTATTTACACTTGAATGCAGCATTGTTTTTGAGATGAGTGGATTATGGTATAGTGAGAGCGGGATGAGTCCTTGCTGACACTGTTGATTTCCCTTATTCGCTTGCGGTGACTATCTCAACCATGTAGCCCACCCAAGGCTTCCTAACTCATCGCCCCTCCTCAGATCAACCCTATCCCAATTAAAAGAAAGAAAAAAAAGATGTTGTATTACACATGAAGGGTGATGGGGAAAAAGAAAAAACAGAGCAGTGTAGATTTGTAAACGGTTGATACAGTGTGTGTGTGTGTGTGTGTGTGTATGTGTGTGTGTCTGTGCTTGTCAATCGTTTGCTCTCTTGTCTTTTAATTAATGAATAAAATTTCTGTCTCTTCTGTGCTACATCCAATTAGGGAGGCAAATAGAATTAACAGTGTCTGAATATTATCTGTTCTAATGAATTAGCCTTTGTGTCTTCTCGTGCTATTGTGTTGCTTCTACAGTCAAGCTTACATATTAGCAGAAGGCTTTTCATTTCCTCCATGCATATGCATTACGCTTTTGAAACTGTCTTTGAATTTGTGCATAGTTTCACATTTGTTATACAGAAAGTCTGTAGGATTTGCAGGTCGCTTTGTTTTGGAGAGCTTTCCTCAGGGAGTGATAGTAGTTCCCATAGAGGTTATGGCATAGCTTATCTTGACTCTGCAAGGCTGGAAAAGGGAAAAGGGGGAAAAAAGCTTTCCCTGTTTACATTTGATTCTCTGGTACAGGCTCTGAGCGCTCTAGACCATTGGTCAGACATGGTGATGTCACAGGTTCAGTCAAGTAATGCAATAGTTCATCTTGTGCCCATGCAGTGATTTACTGTGTGTATCAGTAGAGATGGGTGCTCAGTAATGTCCTGTTTCTGTATGTCACTATGCATGGTGCAGCGCACACACAGCCCTCTGCCTCCACTCTCTGCCTGTGGACCGCGAGCCCTCGGGCCGAGCCGGCCTGCTGAACCGTGGAATTTCTCAGTTTTGGAGTTGTGGTGTTCTAATTCAACTAGCTTTGTTCTCCTTGGGGACCGACTATGTTTGGATCTCTCCCCCCTTCTCATGAAAACAGTACATTGTTGACTTGGACCACTCTATCTGTTCCACACAATTGTTTTGTGATGATGGGATGTCTAGCTTAACATTTCCTATTTTATTAGTGTTCAGAGGCAGGGCCCTGTTGGCAGGTATATCTAATCATTGCTACCGTGCCTGGCTATCGAGGCTGGGCTCACTTGTTGCGTCTTGCACACTCCCCTTCCTTTAACTGCATATATGCTCTAAATGACTGCAATAAAAAACATTTACTGTGAAGTCATTTTAGGATCAAGACATGCATGTATGTTGACATGTATTGAAATAAAACATACAGTTAATGTTACTACAGACATACACTCAGTTGCCACTTTAATAGTTACACCTGTACAATCTATTGCAATTCAATACAACAGCTCTGCCATGAATTCTAACTTCACAAAGTTAATAATGTTCAGTTTTGGTTGATATTGTCAGAAATGTGTAAAATCAATTACATGTTTATTACTGAGGTCATAGTTAAAGGTGGTGTTGTAATGGACTGCACTATATTGAGAGGCGTTTCTAATTTTCTGTCCCTCCCATTTACATACATGAGGGGTGCAGAATATTAGAGACACCACTCAATATAATACAGTCTAGAAAAACCCCACCACTAACTATGACCTCAATGCTAAAACATATAATTAAATTAAAACCTCTATGACAGTGTCAACAAACAACAGAACACTATATGCATTTATAGACTTTATGGGAACAGTTGTGTTGGATTGCATTAGATTGTACAGGTGTATGAGTTAAGTGGCCACTGAGGGTATATTTACATACTAATTTGAAAGCCCATATTTTGGGGTTATTTGTTACAAGGGATAACTGAAAGTAGAATTATCTATAATGACTTGTATGTTTTATATTTATGCCATTTCATGTTTTGGAATAGCTCTGTCATTTTGATGTGAGGCAAACCCATGTATCACAATAGCAATCACATTTTTTTATTTAATCTCTTCCTTCTAAAGACATATTTGCACATGTAATCTGCCATTTACTACAGTGAAAAAGGTTGTTTTTGCCTCAGAGAAAGTTTTGAAGAATAAATACAATCAGTTAATCCCTTGTGTCTGTTAAAACATGCTGCAGTGAATTATTAGCTGCTAAATTAAGGACTCTATATTCTGGATAATTGGCGGTGTGGTAAATACTCAGTTGTTCAATAGAGGTACACCTACACTTTTCTAAAGTGGCTGTATATAATTACATGCTCAACCCAACAAAAATGTTGGAGTTTTTCTCTGTTTATACCATGTGGCAAGATGTGTCTTGAAATGTCAGCTTGCTTTATGATTTATGGTCCTGTATGTTTCTGGTGTGTCAGCAATTCTGAACATGTTCAGCACAGGATCCCTGAAGCTGCTCTTCGCAGTGGCAGTACAACACAAACACACACACACACACACACACACACACACACACACACACACACACACACACACACACACACACACTCACACACACACACACAAGGCTAGTCGTTGTCAGCCTACCTTACACTGCTACAGATTTCTTCCCTTTCCTCCAGGTTCTAGGGGAATTTGAGGGAAATTCAATGATGCTGCTAAATCAATTTTATTTGAAATTCCTAGGGATGTAGGCAGAATACAGTGAGGGAAGTGAGATTGTGCCAGGCAGGTGTTTGTAAATGAGAAACAGGGGACAGGAGCAGAGGAGACGGCAGCATTCTCCTGCTCTCCTGTGGCCTGGATTCACTACAAGCCTTCCTCCCCATATTGTCTCCTGCTTTTATATTAATTACAACTTGTATTATCAGCTGCCAGTTGCTAACCCCAGCAAATAGAAAAGGCTGCCCCTAGAGACCATGCTTCTTTTGTATCTTATTCTCGATATAGTCCTATTGTGTTTGTGTGTGCGTTCCCGCCTGCACATGTATGTGTGTTTGCTTACTGGCGTTCTCCTCCTCCTCCTCCTCCTCCTCCTGGTAACACTGCTCTTTAACACAATTAGTGAAGAGCATGGAGTGAACCATGTTTGACTCCTAATTATGCCCAGCTTTAGGGAATAGTCACATGGGCTAGAGGCCTTTTTTCTCTTTTGCTTCTTCCTCTGTTTTTTTTTTTCGAGGACTTCTTGTGTAGGTTGAAGAAGATTGTTTGGGTGACATGATTTTTTTTTCAACTTGTTTGAACTTTATCAGACCCACAAGGGTTGTGACAAAATGGTTGTGTGTGTTTGTGTTGCGCGGTGCGGTGTCTGTTGATGCACCCTCCATAGCTCAGAGAGGCTCACTAAATTATTCATGGGGAGGAAAGGCTGTTGCTTTTGTCGCCTTGTTGAGCTTGGAAAGTTAACACTTTTGTTGTGGTATTTGTTGTCTTGTTTTGCAGACAGGGTTATGAATGAGAGGTGACTTACAGGTATTGAAAGCAGAGAGTGTGCTCCATCAAACTATTTAAAACTGCATATTCACTGGGCCTAGTATCCACTGTATTATTATTATTATTATTATTATTATTAGGTCATATAAAGTGCTGTGGTCTGCTTTTTGCCCTATGAGAAACAAACTAACAAAGCTTTATCTATATCATTGCATACAGGCCCATTAAATCCACAGGGTAGCAAATCACAGCAAAATATAATTCCCTTTAACACCATTAGCTGAGGTGTCTTTGAATTTAATTTAGTGCCAGCACCATTAAAAATGACACATTACTCTGCAATGATAGCTAAATTAATTCCTATCGATTCAGCTGTTGCATTAAAGCCATGCTGTGGCAATAGCTGGCAAGTGTTAGAGAGAGAGAGAACAAGAGAGCGAGAGTGTGTAAAAGCAGCGAGCATAGTTTTTCAGGTCTGTCTCGCATCTTGCCGGCAGTGGGTGTCTCATTGTGAGGAAGTAGAACCCAGTCATTTTCTTCTCTTGGAACAACAACAGCCCGTTCGGAGAGCACCGATCCCAGCTCTGCCTAAATACATTATGCACCCGGGGAGTCTGGGATTTTTACCTCTTTCTTCCTTCCCTCCTTGTTTCATATGACAAAGACAAAATTAAACAGTTTTCAAAGGGTTGATGAGGCTTTTCCCACATTAGTGATTTTACTTAAGTGTACGCTATGTTGAGAACAGAAGCCTTGTTCCCATGAAGTATACCATGTGTTGACACTATCCCAGAGAGTGAACACATCACAATCATCTATTCCTCTCAGAGCAGGGACACTTTTCCCTCCGCTCACTCTGGAGGGCTAAAACCCACGCATGGGCTATTGTTCACCCTGTCTTCTTACCCCTCTTCTGAGTAATTCTCCGAGCTCTTTATCTGATTGCCATCCGGTGAACAGCTGACGCTGAGAGGGCCTTGAGTGGAGCGGAGGGTCTGAAGGGCCTTGTGTGTTTCTGTCTGCTGTTTGCAGCTCCGAGCTGTTTGAGAAAACAGCCCTCCTTCCCCAAAAAACTTAGCAGATAAAAGGGTCTCGCTCACAGGCATAGCAGCAGCCTCGCCTCTGCAGCAGAACAAGCAGCAGCACATCAGGACTGTACACCCAGGGGAGCTCGGCAGCCGCTTGTCTTATAGCCTCTGTTTCCCTACAAACCTCCACTAGTCTCCAGGCTCTATTCTGTCTGTACTCCACCAGTACAGCTCACTCTGACTGGGGCACCAAAGTGGGCAGGCAGGCTCCTCTTTGGCGGAAGCTGAGGGAAAAGAAGTTCATCAGGAACTCTACTGAAGTTAGACAAAATGGTAAAAACGGCCTCTTTCTTGGAATATTCTGTAGCGTGTACATTTTCCTTCTGCTTTCGTATGTATGTATATGTGTTTATGTGTGTTTGAGGGAGAAAAAAAACCCAAAGTGGGTTGAGGTTTGTGGGAAGCCTTGGTGCAGGCCTGTGTTTGTTTGGCTTGGGATCTGCTCAAGGGGCTGCTTTTCTCGGGCCCCAGACAACGTTGGGCTTACGTTCGCCAACATTTTGTCATCATGCTCAGGTGACAAGTTAAATGGGAAAGACTAGCTAGGGTTTTGTGAGCTATGAAGCTGTATCAAGAGAGGCTGTTTGGAGTGTGTATTTGATTGAGCCTGTCTGTATGTGAGTGCGATTGTAGTAAATGACGTGATCAGTCTGTCCCTCTATTGCCTGAATGGCAGAGGAAATTCCACCTCCAGCCTGCCTTCGTGTGGCACTGATAAAGCCTTTCCTGTACAGTAGAAAATCCTGTTTCCCTGTGTGCACTGACAGGGCAGTGGGGAATGACCAGGAAAGAGAGGAGGAGGAGGAGAAAGAGAAGGAGAGAAAATGAGCTATAGAGGGAGGGAAGGAAAAAAGAAAGACGCCTTAAAAGCTATGAATTTGTTTATGGACATTTCTTTGAAGTTAGCCAGCAGAGATTTAACACTTTTTTTCAGCATGTGTTTGTATATATAAAAGTGAGTGTGTGCATGTGTGTTTATACTTCTTGCTCTATTATGTCATTAGCATGTGTGCATAAGTGTATTTCTGCAAGCCTCTGTGGGCGTGTGTGTTTGTCAGTGTGGGCGTGTACACATTTTTGGCAGATTAGCTGGAGAATCACTGTCATATCTTATTTTCATTTCTGACAGTGGTAATGATTAATGGCGGCTGTGGTGTGTTTGGACTTTTTACCTCTATATTTCTCACTTGACACGGAAGTCTCAATTGGTTATGGTATAAATGAACTCCACTGGGCTCTGCCATATGTGTTTAGACAATTACTCACAAGTGCTCCACTTGCAACGTTCAAAATCAAACGCAACATTAAAAGTTCTGCATTTTGCTCTCATGCATTAATGAAACACTTTGATTACAGTGTTTTGACTTATTGCCAGCTGCTTTAGTGCATTTGTTTCTTTCTAATTCATCCATGATTTTTGTGGCATCGTTGATTGTCTGCTAGATGGGAAATAGGCAGTGGGGCTCTTCGCCTTGCCAGGAGAATGTAGGCAGGCCAAGGACCCTCACAGTGCCTGTAGACTCTTACAGATGTCACTCTCACTTTTCCAGCATACTCATATGGTCTCTCTCTCTTTCTGTATCTCTCCCTGTCTACCTTCCCCTCCTCCCCTTCTCCCCTTCTCCCTCTTCCTGCTCTCTCTGCTCCTGGTTTGCGGTTTGGACGGGGAATGTGGATGGATGCACGGATGGATGGATGGATCCCACGCTCGCTTTCTCTCTTTTCAAACCTCAGAACCCAGCTTCCTGGAGAGACCACGATGACGCCACCTCCACACACTCAGCCGGCACACCGGGGCCCTCCAGCGGGGGACATGCTTCACAGAGCGGTGACAACAGCAGTGAACAAGGTGAGCCAGCTCAGAAATGGGCATGCACATGCACGCATGCTCACACACACACACACACACACACACACACACAAACACACATATACATGCACTTGTGCACTCAAGCACTCATACATAAACATACAAAGATACAGGCACAGATCCATGCGGGACATATTAATCATCATTCATGGGTAGAGTTGCCAACACTTCACTTTAACCCTGTCTAATGTGAGATCTACAGTGAATAGATGCCACATCTCTCTATACACATACGTCCCAGTCCTTCCTTTTGCACGTTGGATTATCCCACTTTTTGACTGGCGTCCATGTAAACACATAGTCACACCTAAAAATGAACACGCTTATCCACTCGTGCAAATGTAAGCAACAGCCACTGTAATACACCAGCCTACTAAAGGGCTCTCCAAAATGTTGCTATTTAGAGAGCTGAACAAAAGCTGGTGATGATTAATAGTACATTTCTGCCAGTTCTTGTTTGCATTTAAACCATATTAACTTTGCTCGCACAACAGCCCCTAATTATGTCTCAGTGAGCCTTGTGTTATCTAGTACGTGACCTGCCAAACAGTAATAATGCATTTCAAAACAAATGTATTTGAATTGATTACAGACAGCATGTGCAAGTCACAGCTATCCTATCTGCCTTGTATTTTTGTCACCGTCTGTATCAATATTGACATGTAAATTATCAGAAACATATGCTATTAGTTGAATTTAGAGGTGAGGCCAAGCATCAATACATTGTGAGGTTAAAATTGTTTATTAAATGCAAAGCTGGCTGAACTAAGAGAACAGACGATGAGCTGCTGGCCTCTCCTTTCATGTCTTACCCTTGTTTTGAATCACCAAGATCTCCTTTCACTGGCGGCAGAGTGTGTGTGTGTGTGTGTGTGTTTTGTGAGTCTCTGTCTGTATCTGTGTGTGCCCTCTGGCAGTGTCCATGGTTTTGCATGAAATTTCATCACACTGTCTACACACGCAAACACACTCAAATACTCAGATACACACGTATAACAGCTTGCTCACAGAGTGAAGCTGCTTGTTGTGTCCATTCAAGGCTATCGTTTTGCCAATAAGCAGTCAAATGTATCGATGCAATGTGTGTCTGTGGTGGGGCTGTTTAAATCATCATCTCCTCTTCAGACAGAAGCAGTTGCAGCCTCTGAATCATTACTGACCACAGACTGAGGGCCACAGCAGACCTCTGTGGTTGGCTGTGTCAGGACTAGTTGGATCACAGGCTGTTGTCAGGCTAGTTGATGATAGCTAGGCCTTGGCTAAGCAACAGGATATGTCTGCTTGACAGTATAAGCATAATGAAGGAATGGGACAGAACAGTCTCTTGCTAAAGGACACTCCAGCAGGGCAAATGCTTACTGACACTGGGCTTACTCTCATATAATCTGTATACAGGACATTCTCATTAAATGATGGGCTTTTAGAGTGAACAGGTGTCTCATTTTTTAACAAAGAAAAGCAAAGAGAGAAATTGCAGTAAATTAGGTGTTGGATTTTCTGGTATGAAAGTAATAATATTAGTTAAAAACACTGTGTGATTACAGGTCAGAAGACGGAGCATAGGTAGAGTTTTTGCACTCATCTTTGCAATTGCATGTAGCATGGGAGATGAAGACTGCAGGAACAACAGAGAGAGGAGGGGGGATGAGCAAAAGAAATGCACTGCTTATTGATTATCTTGCACACATAAGTACAAGTGACCTGTAATCCACAGAGCACTTATCGACTCCTCTCCCCACCGTATCCAGTAACAGCAGATCAATATGGGCCAAAGACAGTTACGGTACAACACCGTGCACTGGGCCAAGATAGACTTGGACTAGATCAGGGCCAGAGCCTGACCTACACTCAAGACTGCTAAATGCTAGATCCACCAGCTCAAAGCCTTTCAAGTTAAAAACAAGTATAAGCATATAAAAGAGGCAAAGATTTAAAAGAAGGACTGAAGTACAGAGGTGAAAGAGTAGAGAAGGTGAAAAAGTAGGCAGAATGAGAAAGAGAAAAAAAGAGAGAGAGAGGGCAGCTGATTTAATGGTCTAATGAGGCCGTCCTCCAGCCAGTTGTTTTGTGTGAGGCATGCTCTGACCTTTCGCTCCGCTTGGGAGCCCCGCCGCCTCATTTTTCACATTCTTGCAATTACGTTAACGCTTGAAGCGCTCGCTGACTCCCAACTCTGGCCCTTCCATTCTGACAGAGCCTTCCCTCCCCAACCTCTCCACCTTTCCCTTCTCTCCTCCACTCCACTCCACGCATGAACTCGCCTCCTATCTCAATACATTGCCACATAAAATTTGTAGTCCACACTCTCAAGCCCACAGAGAAAATGTGAAATGTGTGCTTCACTTCAGTAATGGGGTCTTTAACAGCTTGGCCCCTGTTAAAAGGGGTGACGATGTGGATCAGTTGTGGAAGACAGAATAGATGGGAGAGAGTGGGAGAGAGGGATAAAAAGTGTGTGAGACCCACAGTGCTGTTTGGTTTCAGCTGCCAAGAAAAACATCAACTTTCTTCCGCCATCTTCCATCTTGAAAGGTGTGTGTTATATGTGTCCCTGTGGCTTGAAAAACATTTACCTCGAAAATTGATCCAGAAGCATCCCTGTGTTGAAAATGTGACTCCACTCCATTTCTCCCAAAAATGGTGAAGCCAACTGTTTTGAAGGTTAAAAAGTTTCTCCCTTTGCCTTTGTCTGATGTTAGGGGATGTACAGTAGAATAAAGTTCAGTATCACTCACATACCTTTTTTTCAAGATGGTCGCTGTGAGCAGAATTCACGTCCTCAATCTCCGGCTTGTATCTCAACATTGAGCATTGCTCTGAACTTGTGCCAAAAAACAATTTAACAAGTGCGCAAATATGTATTGCCCCTCTTGTGGAATAATTTATTGTCAAGCAGTAAACCAAGGTGAAGCATGCTCATAGCTGTCAGTAAAGATTGCCAGTTAAGGTTCTGACACATTTGAAAAAGGTTTCAGTACAATCTGCAACCTCTCCCCATGCTCTCCCCCGTTCTTAACAGACTTTTCTTTTTCTCAGAATTTCCCTCCAAAAAAGAAAATATGAATTATCACCCTCAGGGCAAATTCTGCACTCTCACTTACTGACTCTTACAGAGTGACTCCCTATGTTCTGGCTAGATAAACAAATATCAGCAGATAACGGGATATGGTTCAGAAGGTAACACACAATAACTTCATTGGCTCTGCTTGCACATCATTTTGATTAACAGTCCTTTGGAACTCCTCCAAGCTTATCTAAAAAACATCAGAAACATCAGTTGCAGGGAGTTGAATGTGCGTGCCTTAAGATAGCACTCATTTCCAAGCCGGTGTTCATAATATGTTAAACACCCAAGGTGTGATGGAGCAGCGTGATGAAATACTCTGCACATTTGCCCACACCAAACACAGTAGAGTCAAATGCACTCAGTCATGAACTGTAAATCCCAAACACTGATTCAGCACGGTAGGTAACGTTTTCCCCCTCTTGCTGCATATGTGTGTGTCTGAGTGTGTGCGTGTGCATGCCTCAGCTCCAGTCCACACTTGTAATTATTAGCTATGCATGAAGACCAAATCCACGTTGACATCTTGAGTGGTGAGCAAAGGGGCTTTCTGTACAATTCCCCGATTCTACCGTAGATGGAAAAAGCTCAACAGAAGAGAGGAGAAAGCATTTTGTACATTTTCTCAGCAATTGAACAATCCCCACGCTCTGCGGATAGATAGACTCCCCAGAGAGATTGAGAGAGGCAGAGATGGAGAGAAAGGGAGGAAGAGAGGGAGAGCTTGAGTGTTCGGCTCCAAAGGAGCATGCTGCGCTTGATGGTATTGTGGTACATTTGTGTATGTGTGTATGCGTGGGGAGTGTGGTGAGCTCCCTTGGCCCTGGCCAGGGGCCCCACTCAGCAAGGTCTTTGTGGTTGAGCTCACTAGAGGGGGGTCATTCCTGGTGGGGACACGTCTCCCTGTGTCCGCCCAGACAGTCCCAGCATGAACAAGGCCTGTTGAATCTGGCATTTTCCAGACCTTTGGCTTTGCTTTTTTGCAGCTACACTTAGGGCTCAAGAAGACCCAAAAAGGAGGGAGGAGAGAGAAAGAAAACAAAATGTAACCACAACAGAAAGAACAGCAGAGTCTGTGCTAAACGCAAGATGGAAGCCTTGTTGCGTTTTAGTAGCCTGTACTCCAGCTCTGAAGTGATCAGTGAGGTGTGTCTGTGTATATAAAATATACAGTGTGTGTGTGGGCATGCATGTGCGTGTGTTAGCTGGTTCCCTCTAAGTGCCTGTTAGAGTTTAATTTAGTGTAGTAATTAAAGCTGAACACTGGCCCATAAACAACAGATAAACAATAAAGCAGACCCAAGCCCTGCTGTTTCATGGCTCTAACTCCCAGCTGTTGGAGCACTGATAATTTTTACACAGTGCCCCCACCTCACCACAACACAATGCTGAAGCAACAACTGTGTGTATGTGTTGTAAATGTGTGCTTGGATATATTTTAGTGTGTGATGGCAGAGGCTGAACAAAAAAGGCCAAAGAAACATAAATACACAGGATATGTCCACTTCCTTTCTCGAAAGAAAACACAGAGAACCACAGTGAAGCAATCAGAAAGTATAAGAGGAGTAGTCTGCCTCGGTAGCCACTTACGAAACTAGCTCAATGGCAACAGCGACCACATGAACATTAAACCAAGTGCAGCTATGATGTGCATTCAACCTATAACTTACAATATCTCGCTATCAGTGGCAGCAAGTAGAAGTGAACTGCGCTTAAACAGAAAACAAGCTAAAGATGTACCTGCTTAATGTCAATAACAATGCTACAATGTTTCTCAATAAGCTACTGTGGGCAATTTTAGCCTTGTCACTACATGTCAGCCCCATGTTAGTCAGGTGTCTGTTGTGAAAACAGTGCAGATGGTTTGTTGGGAAGGGGCAGGGCCATTGTTGAAAGCTGAGAAGAGTTGCTGTGGAGGGGGAGAAAACACGGTACGGAGGGGATACTTTCATGATCCCATTAGCATAAGAGAGGCTAAATTATTCATGTGGAGTGCTTAATCTATGGGGAAAAGTATAGTTAATGCACATAGTTTTAAAATGGATCCCTGCCTCTGCTCTAACACCAGATTCTTGCTGGATTCAGCATTCGCGGGCATTTACGGGAACGCTGTCACTCTCCCTCGCATACACACACACATAGACATAGTATGTGTGGGCATATGTGCACTCTTGCTTAAGCGCTGTTGCACTTCAGGCTGTTTCAAGGGGCTCTGCTCTCAGGCTCATCCCCTCTCCCTCTCTTTCCATTTATTCCTCCATCTCTCTCTACCTCTCTTTCTCCCAACCCCTCCCTATCTTATTGTCTCCCTCACACTCCTCTCCTCACTCACCCCTCTCTGTCTCGCTCTCAGTACTGCAGACTACCTGGCCCTCATCCAAAATGTGATTAAAGAGAATGATCAGCTCCCTCAGCTCCCTCCTTCCTTCCTCCCTTCCGCTCTCTCTCTCTTCCTTTTTTATGTCTCTGTCTTTCTTCTGACCCTGTGTTACGTTCTTAGAGTCTATAGATCATGAGAGAAAAAAACACATGAAAACAGCGAAAGCAAAGGAACTGTAAAAGGATGAGGGTTGCCAGTACAGTCAGCTCCACTTCCAGTAACATAGTCCTCTACCCACAACATCACCACCACTCTATGTCCTAATATCCACACTGCAGCTCAAGCTTTCTCCTCTTTCCCGCTCTTCCTCTTATCGTCTCCTTCTTTCCACTCCTCCCTTTCTCCCTCTCCCCTCCGCCTCAGCTCTGGCTGGGGCCTGGTCCCTCTGGTCCATAATCATGAACAGGCCCCCGGCGCGACCCGGCCCAACCCAGCCTGGCCTAGCTTGGCCAGGAACTGGGTCCTACACAGCAGGAAAGGCACGTTAACTGGGTCAGCCTAATGTGCAAACTAATGTTTGGAGAACATAGGGAAAAAATTACCCAGATTATTCTGACAGCAACTGAGGAGAATGTCTGTTTTGCACCATTAAGGGAAAGCTTGGGGGAGACGTTAATTTCTTTCTTTCTTTTCTTCTCTTTCTGTCTTTCTCTGAGAAGTAGATGAATGTCAGCTTATCTGGGAGTGAGTTGAGCATAATTAGAAAGCAGAAAAGGAAAAGGTGTTGCAGGGACGTAATCATGGTTGAACTACAGTGAAAGGACGGGAATTACTTTTTCTCTCTTTTACCCATCTTGGGCCAAAAACAAAGAGAGTGCAGTTCTGTAGTATCAGTTCATTATACAGTGGGTTTACACACCCATGTTCCATTGCTGATTACTCCAGTGCATGTGGTGATGATGAGGAGTGCACAGGGGTCTGATGTAATATGTCTAAAAGGGATTTGAGCGTGTGCCCCAAAGGGCATTTCCACGTCCATTAATGCTGCTAACGCTGTATTTTCTCAAGGATGACAGTGCTTCTGTTCTTTAAAGGGAGAGTGTTTTCCCAGGAAATTTTCTGTCTTGTTTCAGCAGGCTAGCCTGAAGGGGGTCAGCCAAGAAGTCACCCCTTAAGAGGTGATAATCCAATTGCTCTAGTCCTCACCAGATTTGTTTCCCCCTTGTCTGGCAGTGTGTTTGTGTGTGTGTTTACAGAGAGTGTAAGCATGCGTGTGTAAATGTAATAGACATAGAATGGCAGGCAGAGGCAGCAAGATGCCACCGGTTTCTTCTGTGTCCAACCCCGGGCCCCATTCTAGATCAGAGAGAGGTTATGGAGGCCAAGTCTGTCAAAGGCACACCTGCAGGGAAACTCCAAAAACCCTGACTGCCAGCTTACACAGGCCCGTTTAAGGTGTGCTTATTTGGAGTTTAACCCTGACTTCAAATGTCCTTTCCCTCTCTCCCCCTTTGTGTTTGACCAATGGGCCTTGTGCTCTTTTACTTTCTTTCTTCTGCCTCCCTTGGCTCTTTAATCTCTTCCACCACCCCCACCCTCCCAATTCTCCTCCCCCTAATATCCGAACCCCACATCACAGCAAAGGTCCCTCCCAAAAGACAGCAAGCGGTTGAGTAGAGTGGCTTAGCAAGGCCAGCTATAGCTTGTTCACTTGCTGTGTGGTTAACTCTTGTGTAAACTAGGGTTTACACACTGAAGCATATTTGGAACTGAGCACAGCAGCTATACCCTACAGGTAGTGCTTTAACCATGCTGCCATCGTCCAAGAGAGTGGGAGGATGATAAAGGAAGTGTGTTACAATCCGAGTTCTTCCTCTCTGCTGCTGATTTTCACGCGCACATCTTTCACGTTTATGCAAAGCTTTTGAGGGCATTATGCAAGATAAGCTCATTTTCTAGTCTGATTCCCACTCTAGTACATGCTTTAATGACTCTTAAAGCCAAGGGCTGCTTTTTTAGGCATAATAGCAGTCCCGCGGTCTCTCAGTTTCCATGTAGCCAGAGTGCTTTTTCCACACCTGATCACTTTTGTTCACCCATTTTATGGCTATTGGGGAGCAGGCGGAGGTGAGTGATTTGACAGTGGTTAGTGCCACGAGCCCTAATGTTTATTGGAAGCAAGCGTCTAATAATTTTTGATTACCCCAGAGGAGGTATTAGCCATGTTAGTCAGCAAGGATAATTTCTTATTTACATGCCCCAAGCAGTGAACACTCTGAAGGAACACTGGGGCTAAATGCGCAACAAAACGAATCAAACATGCCAAACGAGATGCTCCATCCTGGCTGGCTGCAGGGCTGAAGCTGAGAAAACCTTCATTATGCATTTACCATAATTCATTTAGAGGGTTATCAATTTGCAGAATACAGAGAAGATGTTTGGAGGAGGAAGCAAGAACACCATATCAAACGAAGGAAGAGAAAAAGGAACAAGGGAAAGCGAGATGAAAAGGAGTAAGATATTCAAGGATAGCTCAGTGCCTGGATTTTTAAAATGTTGTTCCAATTACACACTTTTCCATGTTCTGAGGCAGAACTTGCATGTTAAATGCTGCAATCGCTTCTCTTTAACCAGTGTCATGCTCCGCCCCCTAAAAAAGCAGAAGCGGATTTCCCTTTAATGAAAGCCATTTGGCCCTGGAATTCTCTTCTACACAATTTTTGTTGGGATTGAGGCTACACAGTGATGTTCTAGTTCAAATATGGTCTTTCTGTTCATTTAGGGTCACTCTTTGTTTGGCTTCTGCCTGCTTACTCAAGGGTTTCTTGTATCTGTCTCTCAGTGTGGATTTCAGGACAGTTACTACACTCATTTTTCTCTCCTGGCAACACATACTGAGAGAAGAAAAATACCTTTAAAAGCATCTTTCCCACTGCCATCAGGCAAGGATGACTAAGGCCCCATTAGAACAATTGGAGGAAACTTAGGGAGACGGGGAGTGTTTAAAAGAATGAAAGCAGCCAGAAAACACCACTAGCTTGTGATAACCAGTGCTTTCTTTCATTATCTAAACACAAAAACCTCCACCTTGGAAAAATTGCACTCACTCTATAGCTTCATTCAAAAATAAAACAATGAAAACAGAGAGGTAGAAAAAAGCGAGACAAAAAAAGAAAAAACATTTAACATTTTCCAAAGTAGGGGGGGAAAGCTGCATTGTTCAGTACGAATGCTTACTCCCAGGGATGCAGTCCTTAGACAACTGAGTGTCTGCAGGAGACATCTGTGAAGCCTGACCTTGTGACCCCGGAAAGAATGCTCTTAAGGTGGGGGAAAACTGCCTTTACCACTGCATCATGGCCTACAGGATAGCCCAGCAGACGCACAACAAACACTACCACTACAGGAAATAACAACACAACAGACCAACAGTCGATGAAAAAAACGAGAATGCGGTGAAAACAAAGTGGAGTTAGTGTGAGACAAGCAAAAGAGAGAGGAAGGGTATGTAAAGAGAGAGAAAAGAGTGATAAGGAAAAGCAATAGAGATAGAGAACAAGAAGGAGAGAAAGGCATGTAACATACACAGAAAACACAAGACAGACTTGATTTGAATTGTGCCTCACAGACCTGGCTGTCTCTTACTCTTTCGCCCCCCCATGAGATCATTTTCATCCTTTATGGGTCAAAAGGAAGCCCGGTTGAAAATGAAAGGTTACACAAGCCAGAGCCCAAGCCCTCGGAGTGAGAGAGAAGATCCCTGCTGCATAGGCCCTGCTGCTATTCAAAGCACCTGCCATTGTGTGGGCGCCCATCCAGGCCTATTGTTGTGCAGAAATTAGTCGTGCTCCCTTTGGCTCCCTTCGGCTCCAGAGGCATGCGGCAGACCCCCTTGTTGTTTTGGGTTCAGATACGTGGTTGGATAGATGCGTGGCCCTGGCTACCATCACCACTGGCTGTGGCCCTTTGCCCTCTCTCCCAAAGCACAGTATCATTCTGTTTTTTTTTCTCCTCCACTCTGTTGTTCACTTCTCAAGAACACTTTCAGGCCAACATTCCTATAGTTTTCTCTCTCTTTCTTTTGTACTCCTACTCTCCTTTCTCCTTTGGTGTATATGCTTATTGTTCTTTGGAGCACCCTCATTATACCCATGGTTATATTTTAAGGGCCTCTCTCTTTGATTTTGGTCTTGTGGGGAGTAAGTGGTGGGCTGGTGGGAGCTGTAGGGCTGGCCCAGCTCTCAGGGCTCCCCAGCCAGCGTCTCGTAGAGTGGGCTTGGGGGTATTGTTGGGCTGGGCACTGCTGCAGAAGAGACTGGTGCTACTGCTAGTGCAGAGGGTGGATGTGAAGGGAAAATTGAAAAGTCAA
Organism: Siniperca chuatsi; assembly: GCF_020085105.1. Lineage (NCBI taxonomy): Eukaryota > Metazoa > Chordata > Actinopteri > Centrarchiformes > Sinipercidae > Siniperca > Siniperca chuatsi. The sequence continues at coordinate 18,169,970 of NC_058056.1, forward strand.
TAACGAAGGCCGCACAAAAAAATGAAAAGAGAGGGTGAAACAAAAGGAGAGCTTCAAAAAGCTGAGAGCTATAGAACACTGCTAATTAATAGCATCAGAGGAAGACCTTTTTTTCTTCCTTGTGGAACTTTAATGCTGCATATTAACTTGCAAGGCGAGGCGATTAAGAGCTCACATCGTGAGTCAGGTCCATCTCACTGCCAGACTGACCCACAGTAACCATGTCACATGAGGGAGGATTGGTAATGTCTCATTTAGAAAATGGAAAAACAAACAAAAAAATTGCATTGAATGGCCAGGAATAATAAACCACTGTATATTGTAATGCAATCCTACCTTTGTAAAACTATTGAATCATCAATCACTGTGTTAGAGAGGTGTTGATTCAACTTTGTGGTAATTTATGAGGCTTTAGTTTGTGGTGTTAATTGAGTTGCATTTTATTGGAAGCTGTTTCTAATATTTGTGTTCTACCATATGTAAATGAGATGGTTAAAATATTAGAAACACCTCTGAATATAATGCAGTCCAATACAACACTATCACAAAGTACAGCCTCAATGCACCATATAATTGAATGAACACACAAATAAGTAAACTAGTAGTCAAAAACAGAACTTTTTAAGTATTTATTTCAAGGCTTTTGTATTGCATTTCATTACATTGTAGCTGTGTTCCAATTTTTTGGGTCACTCAGTGTAGAATTACTGTACATTATTGTCAATAGGCATGTGTATATTCACATGCACTTCTTTCTCTGCATTTGTCAAATGAAGATAAGGTAGGTAAGGTCCATGCCCAGGAACGTGACGAAATACGAATTTTGGTGGGCCAGCGAGGAAGTGGCAGTAATTTCAACCAAGGCTTTGCAATTTGTATTTTTCACAGCAGTAATAGGCTCCTCTCTCACTGTTCCTGCCATAGCAATTTCCACTACCAACAGCTGTCAAGTCCCTAAAATCAAAATTAGTGCCATGGAATAGGGCCTTAATGAAATGACCTGCTGGATTTACCTTAAGGAGCAGGGTGGACAGTCAATACTAGCCTCATCAAAACCCTTTTTCTGCATGCTGCAGTCCCATTAATGAAAGGAAATAGTCTCAAGTAAATGTATTAAGCGCTACTTCCACCTTCTAATTATATTTTTCCCTTCTCCCTTCATAATTCATTCACTCTTTCATTAGTTCTTAATATAGAAAAAGGCTTTTAACTGGCTCTTCTGGTCTCATGGGGTCACTAATTATTTGTCACTATGTATTATAGGAATGTCAGAGGAGTCCATATTGTATATTTGGAATAAATGTAGTGTCCCACCACAGCTGGGACCATGGAAATATATTTCCTTATGTGTTAGGAGCATTTTCATAGCAGAAATACAACATTATTTCCAAAATATCATACAGAATAATGTAGGATTAAGGGTTACACCATGGAATCCAGAACTGTGGGCTCCTCCCACCCCTGCTTCCTATAGAAAGAGGTGAATATGTGCCAGGACCCAGTGGAGGACACTGGGCCCTGGTTATTGACTTGTAAAGGAGCCGGTAGGTGAGGGGTCTTGACAAGACATGAGCGGCTGACTCTCTTGTAAAGCTGTATCTGATTTCTCTGCTAGTTGGTTCCCCGGAGAGACCCGCTTTACCCTCTGTTGATCAGACTCTCACTCACAGCTGTATGGAAAAACGCAGTGATAAAAAGAATGAAAGAGTAGTTTTGTGAAAGGAGACACTCTTGTTCTGTATGCCATGATTTCCTTTTAGGGTGAGAATGAGAGCAAGGGAGGAGGGAGAAGGAAGCAAAGGAATCAGCTGCTAGGTGAAAGAGCTGTACCAAAGAGTAGTAGAAGTATGTAGTATCTCAATATGGCAGAAAAAAACCCTCAGATTACTGTTTTGGTGAGCTGTGTAACATGGACTTGTCAATAAGGGCATCTGCGTTTTTGTAGGTGTGTTAGTATAAAATAACAGAATTGTATCAGCAAGAGGGCAGACAAAGCAATTATCAACTAAGCAAGAGCCTCACTCCTCACAGATCTGACTAATTTATGAGAGTAAACTGTGCTGACAGAAAGAGAGAGATGCAGGTGGAGGGAGGAAGTTTTCATTGACTCTCCAGAGCAGGCCAAGCCAAAGCCCTGGAGGGATCTCTCAGTTTGAACTTTATCAGGGGCTACGCTTAATCAATACACTATCGGAAAAAGAATTAATTACTAAAGCAGAATAAAACAGCTGCATTTTAAACCAAGGATTCATCAATTCTGTAATCTCTTGGTTACAGCTCAGGTGTCAGGAGGATCATTTCAACTCCATGTAATGAGGAACTGTGGGAGTTTACCAACCCTATGCTGTCCTCCTCCACTTCTCCATTTCTGCCCCCCCCCAACAAACACCCAGTTCCTATCCTATACCTCCTCGTCAAGATATTTTCCTTCCCCTCTTTTCTTTTTTCATCCAATTTCCTACCTTCTCAGCTGTTTATCTACCTACAATATTCTTTCTATTTACCTCTTTCCTTGCCCCTTGCCCCATCCTTAATAGACCAATTGTATTCCACTCTCTCAGGCCCCCATCCCGTTACATTCCCTTCCCACTAAATTCCTGTCTTTGCGGGGATGGGACGAAGGGGTATTAAACTTGAAATCTCTGGTGCGAATGCTGACTGGAACGGGACATTCCCGCTGCTGCAGCCATCAAGCCGGACATTCCTCCGCTCAGACTGGGACACTGCTGGTGTTGCGAAAGAGGGGGGGCATAAGGGATGGGGGAGGTTGGTGTAGGGCATAAAAAACGACCCACCATGCTCAAATAGTAAAAATAAATATATTTTTTGTGTATAAAATCAATGGAGTGTGACAATCAAAGGAGAACATTGGTTGGAAGGAAATCAATGGCGTATGGTGAACACATTTAAATACTGGGGAACAGACAAGCCTACATACGAAGTATCCCTTGTGTCAAAATAACCTTGGCCGCGCTGTTGCCACTACCACTGCCATCCACCCCTCACAGCCCTTGACCCCAGCCCAAAGCCTGTAAACGGACTGTCCTTGACTCCCCATAATGGGGGATTTCAAGGCAGGTTGAGAAGGGGTTATGGGTGATGAATTGGGTTTTTAGTGAGCTCATTAGGAAGCCAAACAGAGTTTAGACTGGCGGAGCGGGGCAGCAGCGCAGTAATCAGTTCTGCTCGCTTTGTTCCCTGCCTCCAGGACATTTGTGTGAAAAAAAAGAGAGAGCGAGGAGAAAAAAAACTTCATGGCATTTGGCTGATGAGAGGGCTCCTGAGCAGAGGCTACAATCTGATGGTTGACTTGTTGATTTATAAACCTTTTAATCCATTTACTCTACCAACCCCCCCCCCAGCTCTATGTAGAAATCCCCATCTCTGTTAAACTCTACTTTGATGCCACTGTCCATCAGGTGTGGCAAAGATGTCTGCAATACATCCTCTCTCAGTATAAAAACAGTGTTTGTTTGTTTGGTTTTAAATTGTAATTGAGGGTAGAGAATCACTGCTGATGCTGTTATCATACATTGCCTCAAACAGTGTAAGCTGTTCTGAATCACAAAACCACACTCTATTAAAACTGGCGAACTGCATACAGCTGCTCTTTCTGGTGGTTTTGGTAGAAGACTTTGATATACAATGTTTCCTAGCGGGGATTGTAAAGCCATTTCTTCACTAGCAGATGGATCCATACGATGCATTTGCATGCTCTCCATCTCTTTGTTTTCTTTTGCTCTGTCTCATCTCTTTATTCTCTGCTTTCGCTCCTCATCATTCCAAAGCAGAGCAACTTAGTCACTTTTAGAAAGCAAAAAATATGGAAGCTGCTTGTTTTACTAATGATTGTGCTTGTTTCAATTCAACATAGCCCCACTTGCTATTGGGAAATACCTCTTCTTTAATATTTAATGCAACATCAAGCCTTAGGATTTAGGTATGCCTCTCTGTGGGCACCCATCCCTGTTTTTCTATCGTAACAATTATAAATGATAGAAGGAGTAGCTTCAATAAATGCAATTTAACCGCTAAGATCAAAAATAGCTCCATTGTACCATATTTGGTAAGGGAAGAAAGGAGGACGAAGTCTGGGTAGACAGAAGGAAGGTTTGGACAGGTGCATTGGCAGGTTTGTAAATTTGTTTATTAAGAAACAAGGGGTGAACCAAGATTACCTGTGAGACCAATTAGCCTCATTCGATTTGGAATCTAAGGAAAAGCAGCGGCAGTGTTGGAGTGCAGGGGGAGCAGGGTGGAGTTGTCAGGGAGGCAGAGAGTGTGAAATGTCTGGTGGAGACCCAAAGCCCTTCATTAGCCACTGATCCCTGTCTGCTGAGTGAAGAGCAGTCATGGGCATCACAGCTCCCTTTTAGTTCCCCCAAAAAGAGCGGGGTGAGGGGGTGGAGGGTAGTTCCCCATCCCCTGCAATTTAGCCCTTTGCCATTCATGCAAATTGGGTCCTGACATCTGCAACAGCCTGCCTCCTTTCTTTTATACATCTTTATTCCATCTCTTTTCTTTGGGTTCTTTTTCCTCCTCAAATAAAGTCCCCTTTAGATGGAGTCTTGTCTCAGCTGACATGCATCCTTTTATACATACTTCACATCTATGTAAAAGTAGCACTTTTCTGTGTGTTCATATACACATATATATGTCCGGAATTGGAGGAAAATATTAGAAAAATCAAGATCCCAGGAGTCATAAATGGTCATTGTGCAACCCTAAAAGTCCCAATTTATGATGTAATAAGAAAATTGTTGTTGCAGGTAGAAGGTGAATTGTACCAATAGTTAGTTCAGTCTAAAGCCTTGGATAATGTGCATACTTGTGCACCCAGTGCTAAATTTTAGTTTCTTGGCAGATGATAATCTTATGAAAAGATCAATAGAGTTCTAGGTAGTGACTCTGGAGAAAAAGCAGTAACCAGGCAGCCTGCCCCCCTCCCTCCCTCTCCCTTCTGGACGAACTACTCTTCTTTGGCTCCAGGGGAGAAGCTGAAAGGGGAGGGTGGCTTTGCTCCAGCCCTTATTTTGGGTTAAAAGGTAAAATAGCCTAACTGGCTGTTAAAAACAAAGTTTTACCTCCAACCCTCCACCCTCACCCCTCCCCTCTCTTTCTCTCTGCTCCCTCACCTCGCCCTCTATGGTAGGGATGTGCACAGTGGGGTCAACACTGTGCCTGAGAGGAGAGAGGCCTTGTATCGGTGGAGAGGTGATAGTTATCTCCAGCATTCCAGGGATGACAGAGAGATATCTGCCTGATGGCAGGGTTAGGGGGTTTAGAGAAGGGGTGGAGAGGGGAGGGGGAGAGGAGGTGAGCAACTACCTCACCCCCCACCTCCCTCCCTGCCTTTCTTACTGCCTGACTGCCTCGCTTCCCCACACGTAGAAAAAAACCCATCTAATTAGAAGCTCTTATTCCACTTCATTTAAGGGAACACTTAATGATGTGTTTTTGGATGGAGACAACTACACATTACTTCTCATGCAAAAGGAACCACTCAGTCGTAGCACTCAGGATGCAGATACAGCTGTGTTTGAGATGGAGGTTTGTCGTCATTTCTCTGGGGTGTCATGGCTATTGGAGGAGAGAGGAAAATGTAGTAGTCTTCTCTCCTTCACCTTTAGCCAGTGTCCTGGTGGTAAGAGGTGGCAGTAAAGAGAAGGCGGGTAGTGACATCTGAGTTTGGCAGGGAGACTTGCTGAAGGAGAGAGTTTGTTGTAATTGCTCTGACAGGTTTTAGGGCTGTTAATGACTCCGGCCTGAGCGCTACCAATTTGTCAGCATGCTTGCTGTTTACTAAGCTGTTGTTTTATGGTCCAGTGCAAGGGGCTGCTGCTTGTTTAAGCACAGATCAGGAAATAATCAGCATAAAACACTGGCTGCAGTGGTGCAGCCACACTAAAACAGTTCTGTTTAGAGCCCTCGTCTACTGTATGGATCTGAATGAGCGCAGTAAACCATATGGTGTGGTCACACAAAAACACACAAACACACTGATGGGTGACTTACTGTTTGAAATCGGACGCTCAAGTGTGTTTTATCATTAAAAGGATTATGTTCTCCTTGTTAGCACTCGTCTGTGTTATATGTTATGTGAGTGAGAAGCATATTGCTAGCATGTGGTTATAGCCAGAAGACCTGTAGTCCCTAGTCGGCGCAGAGCAACAGAGGGCTGGCCATTCCACTAGTGTGAATAGAGCCTCTACGTGTTTGTGTATGTGTGTATGTGAGAGAGATTGTGTGTGTGTGTCAAGAGCATGTGGTCCCAGAGCCGGCAAAGACCCCTTCGTAAATCCAGAGTAAATAAAAGGGGTAACCAGACGGACAAAAGAGGAGCCCCCACTGCTTCTCTCATTCGCTGCCATTTGGGGGACTGAATGTGCTAAACGCCGCTTATGTTGGCTGAAAAGTTGAGGGGAAAAAAGAGGGAAACGGGAGGCTCTAAATCCCCCTCTTCTTTTCTCTTCATTCTCTGTGGCCAAGCCTGCAGGGCTAGAGGTGGTGTAATAGGAGGGTGTTGGAGAAAGGGTTAGAGGGTCCGGTCACTATGGTGTGCTAAGGTAGAGATGGCCAAAGGAGGTCCTGGTACAACAAACCTCTTAGCTTCTGTTGTCCGTCTACTCCTCTTTCCTTCTAACTTTCCTCATGAGTTTCTCTCTTCTCCTCATTTGGGTAAGCTTGGGTGAACATGCCTGACTAGTTTGGACTGACATGGGGCTTGGGGGGTCTGTTGTAATTAGTCACTTTAACCACAGCTTCCATAAGCCACTGCCTCTACACTCTTGCTTCATTACCCTGAAACAAATGCCGGGGCCTCCCAGTGCAAAATCACTGCACAGACTTTAGAATAATACACACACAACATATAAAGCTTATCTAGAGGCTTTTCAGTAGGTGTATTAATAGTAAAAGGACCAATAAGTCTGGAGTGTTATTTGATAACTAGCCATGACTGGGTTTGAATGTTTTGCAGTTACTGACAAGTCATTATACATTCATGCAAGGGTATATCAGAATGGTATACTGGAGCAGCAAAGGGAGGTCATTCTTGGTGTACTGTTAGAGCCGCAATATGTGTTACTCGCGGTCATATCCATAATGCTTCTAGGGCGGACTAGACCTTAGTGGCTCCCTGAGGGACAGGGTGCCTTCTAGACATGAAGCATGATCTCTAGAGTCATTAGGACTCCCCTGAATCCCCCCTTACTCTCAGCAGACTGTAGGACACTTTGTGCTAAACCAGTTCTTTGTGCAAGAAATCCTGAAGCGACCCTGAATGTGCCAACATTAGATAAGCAGAGTTGCAGTGTGTTTACAGTCCTCTCCCAACCCGTTAATGAGCTCAGCCCTGAGACCAATTTACTCACAGGGAGATATATCTGAATGCATTTTTAATAACCACCCACTGGTGATGAGAGAGGGAATGTATGTGAGCATAATGTGCTCCTGGACTTGTGCTTGTTTGTTTGCTAGTGTGTTCATTCACTCTCTCACCCTCATTGCGTCTGGTCATTGTCTTCCATCTTGCCTGATTACACTGTCTCGGTGTCTGTGCATATGAAAATATGCACAAACTTTCATTGCAAGCACTTTAAGTCAAGATATTGATAGAGTGGGTAAGGGTGAAGAAGAGAGGAGGAAAGAGTGAGGGAAGACAGAAGTGGGGAGAGTGGGAGAGAGGGGGGCTGTCTTTTTTCCGTCTCCAAGGGCACTGCTTTTCCAAAAGTGCCTGGGGCTACACTCCAGCACCTCGGCTCCCTTAGGCCTTTCGGCTGCCTCCTAATAGCCAACCCCCATCTGTGTCACATGGCCAGATGATGGGACGCTTCCCCCTGCTCTGCCCTGCACTTTTTTTTTTTCCTTTCCCCATTTTTTTCAGAGTGCACATCCACACAGGTTAGAATGGCAGAGTTGCCAGGGAACAGTCAGAAGCCATTAGCGTTTGGGACAATTTGCCCTGCAGCGTTCCTTCTCTCGCTCATAAGAAAGGAGTGGGGGTGGATGCAAAGCACCAGCTCTCCTTTAGATGTAATGAGGTTGTGCAAGTTGGATCTTCTTTATTCTTTTTCTACTCTTTCTTTTCTTCCTCCTGCTTCTTCTTGTTCCTCTTCTTTCTTTGTTTCTTTCTTTTCACCTTCTGTCCACACTTGATTTTCCTTCATTCTCTATTTAGAATACACATATTTCTACATGTAGATAGTAAGTCAAAAACAACTATTAATACTGTACACAAAATTCATGCTTGAATGCCACATGTCTGATCTGTGCACACATGACAATATCCATGTGCATGTGAGAGAAAGACAGAGGGAGAGAGGAGCTGAAAGCCTTGGAGTCTGGTTTCACCCTTGCGGGCTAGGGCAGGAGGCAGCGAGCATGCTGGGTAATGAAGTGACAGGTCAGTCTGTAAATACGCATGGGTCCCTCTGGCCCTGGCCAGGGGGAAGGCTATCACATTGCAGTGAAAATGGAAACGTCAATAAAATTAATCTGCCAGCCTTTTGGCCACTGTGTGGTTCCATTGGATGAGCCTGACTGCTCACAGCAGGAGAGGGATTTGGAGACTAGCTCGAAAATCAACACAAAACCTAGCGGCACACAAACAAACAACCAAACTGTGTATCAACATTATTCAGTGAAGCTCAAAGCAGAGAAACAAGGAGAGGGTGGTTAAAATTCACAGCTCACTAGTTGTGTTGTTATTGAAGTTTGGAAGCAAACTGAGGGAGTTAGACTTGACTTCCGTCTGGGTTGCATTTCTCAGGAAGCCCCTCACAGTCAGGGTAGGGCTATGGCCAGACCAAAGTTTATTGTTTTAGGCTTTCCTGAACAAGGATTCGTACTTAGCCTGGGATTTACGGCATTTGCCACTAATGAATGCCCATTCTACAATTACAACACCCCTAGTCTGTGTCCGCATTCCCCATATGTCCTTCTGAAGGGCTGTTGCTTCTCTAACTCTAACACACAGGGAGCGCAAAGTCGGCACTTCTCTGTTTTCCTCTTTCGTGTGGCTCTGCACTAATGATGTAGAAGAAAAACACTGTGGACAGAAAGAAAAGAAAGACAAAAGAAAAAAGAGGGAAAACAAGGGGGAGGAAAAAGAAAAAGAAAGTGGGGAAAGTAGTTAGAAGTGAGGGCCCCTGATGTCCTTGTATTCTTCATGTATTTTGCATTTGATTACGCCACCAGTCGGATCCTTTTTCTTTCCTCCTTTTTAATGTTATTAGTTCAAATATTTATGCAAGATTAAGGCTTGTATAGGTGGTTGTGATTGATGCCTCCCCAAAAATAGGAGGACATGTGAGTCTGAATTTTGAGAACGTCAGGGTCCGTCTCTGCCTTAGTGGAGGAGTTTTTCAGATACATAATTTAGATGCCCTCAAGGAAGGCTTTCAAGGCATTTGTGCCCGGGGGCAAGAAAAAATAACTATGACTGTTAAAAGTAAATCATTTTTGCTAATGCACAATTAATGCAGGGGAAGAGGAACAAGGAAAAGGCAAGGGACAAAGATGGAAACTTCGATTTAAAGGAGAAATCATGCTTGGGTATGTGCATCCTCTTGAAATCAAACACTGACGGACATTAATGCAGGCGAGGCTGCCGCTGGCCTGTCATGCTAATCTTGTGGCGGAATGGGGAGGGGTTGCTGCAAGGGAAGGGAGTGGGAGAGGAGGACTAAGAGAGTCTGGGTTTGGGATGGGGTGGGGGAGGCAGACGAGTCCATTATGTGCATCGAAGTGCAACAATGAACCACCCCAAATCACATCCCTACTTTAATGCTCATGCATCTCAACTGGATGCCGTGAATTATCAACGCCTTTGAGTTTTGTTTGTATGTTGGTGTGTGTCTGTGCACGCAACATGAATGCATGAATGTCTGTGTATTACTGTATATGTCTGCATAACTCCTTCTTGTCTCATTTGGCTCTCTTCAAAAGATGAAAAAAAAAAGCTCTACTTTATGTCAAGCATGCAAATTTAATTGAATTAATGACTTGAGTCCAAGCCTCTACTGTACATGAAGGCTCCTTGTCCTTTTTTTGTCATCTCGCTCCATTTTTTTCTTTCCTCCTACTGTAGAACTGGAATGAGGAACGTGGTGTTTCAACGTCCAACCATAACATTATAGTCATTAACCCCTATTCCCCTCTCCCGTGCTCTGGGGTATAGAACAACTCTGCTAGGCCTCTGTGTAAACCCCTCACTCTCTGTACAGGCCTTTGTCTAAGGCCATCTAAATCCCCCTACCTCCATATCTTCACTAAACAGCACTGGCTTTGCTGCTGCGATTCTCTTGGCCTCAGTGCTTTTGAATTCCTTCGTAGGTATCTGTGGTATTTGTCCATTTATCCATCTTTCATAAGCCTTAAACTCAGCTTTGACTGTCTGTACTGCTGTTTCAGCTTTGAGAATTTTTAGATCAGAATTTTTTTGTTGTATTGAGTCTGTGGTGTGTTCAGGGATGTTATTTAACCCTGGGTTTGGTTTCCGTCCAGGAGATGGCTTAGACAACAGCGTTGCATCGCCTGGCACAGGGGATGACGATGATCCAGACAAGGATAAGAAGAGGCAGAAAAAGCGTGGCATTTTCCCCAAAGTGGCCACTAACATCATGAGGGCGTGGCTGTTCCAGCATCTCACGGTAAGCTCAGCCATTACTTTTTGGAGATCCACATGATTGAAAACAACCCAGGTAGAAACACACACACTTAAAAAAGCATGCTAAAGCACACACACACACCTGTCACATAGTCGTTACTGAGGGAGTGAGTGACGGCAGCACTGTGATGCTCACCTGTCAGCCACCTGTCAGAGGGACACGGTGACCAGGTCAATCTAATCAGTTTGGACTGTTTACTCTGCTCAGCACACTCTGAGTAAGAGGGAGATGGCCCAACAATCCATGACATTTACGCCAATATGAGATGCACTGTTTGTTTTGCCTGAGGAAGAATGTTTTTCTGGGGCAGACTAAGAGAAGGAGTGGTAGTTACTGGAGAATGATTGTGAGTGTAAAGGTGTGTAAAGATTTAGGTTGAGTACACTGATTTTTTAAACATCTAACATGATCACTTGAAGTCAAACATACTTTTGTTATTTTTACAGTAACTCCTGTGTCGGTGTATAGACGGTTATGGGTACAAATATGTCATGTCTTTAAAAATGCTGTTTTTTTCATTGGAATGAGCAAAGACTTAATTTATTCACCTTTTGATGAGTTTCACATTTTAAAATCTGGTTGAAGATATTCTAGTTTATGTTTGAGGTTGAGATGGTACATGGTAATATATTTCTCCTCTGTAGCTGAGAGGAAATTGTTTGTTTGCCCAACAGTTCACTCAGAAACTCATTCACTTCACTAAGCACAGTGATGCTACATGGCTTAAATATTTAAATGCCACAGTAATTCAAACATACTTGGTAAAATAATTAAATACTCTTTGCTTAGCTGTTTGCTGTATGTATCAGTCTACCTTTCTGTCTGTCTATCTGTGTGTGTCAAGTATAAGGGGATGGACCACATGTCCCCCCGCCCCCACTAATGTCAGGACATAATCAGAACATCAGGCTGTATTGATTTTGCAACCCAGGTCAGATTTCAGGAGGAGGTGGCCACGTCAGGACACATAAGCTGCTCTCTGAGCACGTGGCTCCCTGTCCCAGAGATGGAGGGACAATGTAGAGGGAAGTGAGAAGTAAAAGAAGAGAGAGAGAGAAAGTAGAAGAGTATTAGTTTAGAGCTTCAGCCTTATGGATCGTCCACACATTTAAGAGGGTCAGGTGCCCCCTGTGTACCCTGTACCCCCTCCCCACACACACCATGCCCAAAGCCCCTGTACCCTGATTACCTAACCAAAAGCCCAAGTAATGTGTGGCCAGCAAATACGGCCTAATTGAAAGGGCTGTAAATCCATTACATATTGGTCAGGGATAATCAGGAGTGCTTTAATCACTTTTATCTATTCAGGAGCAGTGAAGCTGCAACAGCAAAGCCCTGAGCCTTGCAGGCCTTAGCGGCTCCACCACGCCAGTCTGCATGCTTATTATTCTCATCATTATCAAAATGACTTCACAGCTGTTCACAGCTCCATCGCTCCCTGACCGGAGACCTCTCACCAAACCATACAGACCAGGCTTCATTCAGAGGCTGAGGGCGGGAGGGAGGCTAAACTTTTTTTTAATTATTTGAGAGAAATTCTTTTTCTGTTTTTTTTTTTTTCCTTCTTCCCTGAGCTTGGAGTAGAATGCATGTATGTTTGTGCATGAAGGGGACAAACAGAAAAGTCAAAATGTTTTAAGTGCAATTCACTGTATGTTCATATATGCATGAACAAAATACATGAACACACCTTATGTAGACTAAAAATTCCCTCATGATTTGGCATCTTTCCTGGTGAAAGCCTCACACAGCTTCAGCACTCCCTTCTGCAAAAGATGCAGAGAGAAAGACAGAATGACGCATACAGAGCTTTTGGAAGAGTCGCCAACAATTTTCTTTAGACTTGTTTTAAAATTGAATTGAAAGACTGGAAAAGAAAGGAGGGGGGAAAGCCCAATGTTGGGCACAGGCACATGTTTCAGAGAGCTGGTTAATTCAGACAGAGCAGAGCTTTCAAGGCCCTCTTTTTCTCTGTCCCTCTCTCCTTTATCACATCCCCTGCTTGTAGATGTTCTCTCCAATCTTTATTTGTTTCTTTTGTGTAAAGCCCTGGCCGGTCTTGTACAAATAATAATCCCTCCCTTTTAACCTGCCTTCATTTCTCTACTGAGGAAGAGGACTAATTGAATTATCCCCCTTCTCTTCTCACCATCCAATTCTCCCACCCATAAACTCGCTCACTTTCTCTCTCTCTCTCTCTCACACTCACACACACACACACACGCACACTCACACCCATTAGCCATTCTCCTTTCTTTTAATTTGTTAAGCAAATGTATTTGCTATTGCTGGATGCGTTTGTGCAAGGGTGAATTCTTGGGGACTTTGGCCCCTGAATGGCCTATAGCGGCATTCTGCCATTCATGCATTCATTAACTGAGGGGTGAGGAGTGAAAGGAGCGGCCTTGTATTTTCTCAAACTGCGGGGCCAGCATGGAGCTCCTCTTCCATGAGCCACAGGGGTCTCTCTACATATGTTCTCAACATCCAGCCATTGTCACATCTTCTGAAAAGCTCAAAAGGACTGGACCCCCCTTCACACACAGAAAAACAACACAGGCCAATAGTAACAACTGTTGGCTTTTGGATTCAGTATAACAAAATTGCCCTCTCCCTCTCCCTTCCCACCCTCCCTTGCTTTACTCTGACCTCACACTCTCTTGGGAGAAATCACAAGATGGTTTTGTTCATGACAGTCACATATAGAAAGTAACCTCATTTCAACTCATATTTACCATCAGTCCTACAATGCCAACATTCCAGCTGAGTGGAAAATACAGTATTTGGTGCCATAAAGATTTCACAAAATATGCAAAGATTCCACAATTACTCTGGAAAGGTGGAAGTTGTGATAACCCTGACCTCTTTTATGTTGATCCCATATTTACATGCAGTAGAGAGCTTGTGAGCTGGCGACCTTAAATGCTCCATATGTAATTGGCAAACGGCTGGGCAGATCAGCTGGTGTTAGCTGGCAGAAGAGGGTCAGACTGTCTCTTCACTCCCTCCTTCTATCCTCCCTCCCACTCAAACCCCCCCCTGAGTTCCTGGATGTCTTCCAGCCACATTAGGGGAAGGAAAATCCCAGACTGTTGTTATAAGCTTTTCAATACTACAGGGAGATTATGTTATCAGAAAGGTAAACTTCACTGTGAGGGGTAAAATGTTCTACTGCACTTCAAAAGCATGGACTACAAAATCCAGGAGAGGAAGAGAAGGATAGGTAGATAGAGGGAATGTAAGATAGAAGAAGAAAAGTGGAAAGAGAGGTTGGCAGATGGAAAAATAGAGAGGCAGTGATAGTAGTTTTTTCTTATTGTTGCACAAGGTGATGCCCTTTTGTTTGGCAAAAGCAAACTCTAAAATCTACAATTAGCCCCTTGGCAGTCCTGGTCTTCCTTCCCTCTCACCTCCTGCTAGCCCCCTGCTAGCCTTTACTCACCCCTGTAAAGACAAGGGTCGGCCTCGCAATGAAAACAGGAAGCACTCAAATCCAAAGATACCACTCTGGTCTCTGGTCTTGTCTTTTAACTAGTGTAAACCTTCAAACACCTATGAAAATAAATAGGGGACCTCAGGAGCAAACCAGACCAGTTGAGAGTTTGCACACGTGTGTATGTGTTAGCTCGAAGGAGGGAGGGAGGGATTGAGGGAGAGGGGGAGAGTGGTCAGTCAGATGAGTAAGTAGGTAGCCCTCTCAAGCATCAAGCGTCTCAGGTTTTGTGCCGGGCCACCCTTTGGCCTGGGTGTTTGGGGAAATTCTGTTAAGCTGCTAAGCCAGGTGTATTGGTCCCCTGGGCTCCTTGAAAGGGAAGTGATATATCCCTTGGTCATTTGGAAAGTCCTTGGACTGTGTGCATTAGAGCTGTGTGTTCAGATGAGAAATGTTTATGTATAATTAGATGGTATTTAAATATAGTTATTTTTAAAATACATCATTGTCTTTTATCCTGTAACATCAATGTGAGAACTGACTCATAAACAGTTTTTTGACTGAATTGATAAAATGAACCTTATTGTGCTCCTCTTGTATAAATGGAAGAACACTCACAGCAGAGCCCAGAGGATGCCCTGTTAATACAGGCGTTAACCAGAGTGAGGACACATCACACTTTGTGAGGAGATGAGTGCATTGTGCTACAAACATCATTAGACACTAGTGACAGTGGCTACCACCCCCCAACTACCAATCGAAGCCCAACATAGCATTAGTCTCCATGACAACAGGGTGTCATCGTCAGGTCGAGCCCTCCTAGCTGCTCTCTCAACCGCCCTTTATAGACGCACATAAAAGAGATGGCTAGGGTCATTCACGAGACATGGGCGCAGGCAAGGCCAAACCCTGGCAACGGATGTTTGTCCTATATGATAAACAAGTGTACAAGTCCATCCCTCCAAAAGAGACGGCATGTTGTTTGAGCAGACTAAACAGTCAGCTCTGTAGTATCCCCAGTTTTGTTTAAGCTCCTCTAGTCCTTCTAATCCTTGTGTGTTGTTCCAGTACAAGTAGCATTTAACTGGTGGAGACACACATCTGCAAACAGTTTGAAATACCCAAGCCCTTTCTTCTTTTACATTAAACTGCTGAAAGCTGTTTATTCCATATTTGCTGGTGCCCACTTTATCTTTTCAGTATACATGCTATAATGCCGTTATTTTGTTTTTAATTCATGCTTAGTTAGTTGACTTACTTGTCATCTAGTGCAATTGCATTGTTAATTTGTTTGAATTTTACTTGTATTCGTGTTTGGAAATAGCATTGTATAATGAACTTTCTAAAGCCAGAAATATTATAAAGAAGCAACTTTAGGCTTTGTGACAGTGATGTACATTGAAAATATGTTTGCTTTTCACCTCCTTAGGTTGTGTGAGTTTGGATGAAGAGAAGGTGGAGACAAAGGCGAAAAAGGGAGGGGGGTTTAGGGGTAAGCGCAAGGGTGAGGAGGGGATAAAGAGGGGGCTCCTAAGGGTCACAGAGGTGGAAGCCTGGAGGAGGCCCACACACTAATCTGTCATGTGCTCGTTTGCCTCAGAGCCCAAAAGTCAGCTCTCCAGTCACCCGTAGCAACTCAGGCGACAGTTTGGTTCACTGCCACTGCCCAAATGTGTGACTATTAGTGGGAGACGCAGGAAAAAGAGTCATCACATTACTTTTGTGACAATACCCATTGCTTTGTGTGTTTACAAAAGAGACGTTAGTGACAATATGACAGGATAGTTTGGTGATGTTTAGCACAGGAGTCATTGAAAGTCATCGATAATGATATAATGGGGGGGGGGGTGCGCCTAGCTATTGTCTAGTCACTGTGTTCTAACGTTGGCTGCTCAGCGACCCTGGAAAACAGAGACACAAGCCACCTTAGTCTGCCATCTGTTCTTCCCCAGCCACCACAGAGGGGCAGACCTCACAGGGAAAAGACACTCAAATGCAGACACTCCCATTCTGACACTACAGTGAAAAGATACTCAAGAAATTAATTCAAGAATCTCACCTTCCTTGTCAGAACTCAACAAATTACCACCACATGTCAACAAGATGCTTTTTTGTAGGAGAGAGCAGTAAACAGAATGAAAGTTTAGAAGGGCGATCCAGTGACTTCCCATTTTCACAGGCGGTATAATTATAACTTTGCCATCTCACTGTAGAGCGGCTTTGCGGTAATTTCCCAGTGTTAGTGTGTCACAGCTCTGTTTACAGTGTGTTTTGGCATAGTTGGTAGCTGTTCCAGAGGTTTAGTGCTGCATTAGAATGTAATAAGCCCTAATTCATTTCATGCTCAGACATCAGACCTTTACACTTTGCCCCCTAATCCAAATCTGTCAGTTTCACTTCAAAGCCAACTAACCCCACTTGGAATCCCCTAACATATAAAGCACAGCACATTAACCTTGCATACACTATGCGGTTTGTGTATGCTTGTGAAAAGAACAGACATGTTTGCTGTTTTTTTAACTTTTCATTCCCATAGGTTTGCTTATCCTCAAGATGAGCATCATGTTATTGCGCATGTGGAAATGCAGGGCTTCCTGTATAATCCCAACACTTCTCCTCCCTCTACCTCATGTTTCCTCCCCTTTCCCTCCCTCCCTGTTAATTTTCATTCCTGCTGTTTGCATCTTAATGCAGGTTGTTTAATGAAGTAGCAGAAATGAGTGCTTTCGCTAAGGGACTGTTTACGACACGTTCCCACTGCATGGAGGTGATTAAGCTGTGTGAAAATCCACAGTGTTTGCCAAAGAAAAAAAAGAGCAACCCTCAACGTATCCTCCAGTAAGACAACAGCAAGGAAAAAACAAAGGAGGAGAGTGTTGCCTGAAATGTGATGCCATGTGCATTTGTTTAAATGAGGTTTTACAACATGGATGTCCTCATAGAAGACCGGGAGCACAGCATGAGTTTGACCGTCCCCTGCAGAGGTGGCTGCACATGCCCTGACCGCAGCAGAATACAAACAGAGCTATGCCTGTGGTGGGCAGTCAGATTTATAAACTCACAGCTCTGAACAGTGAGAGACTCTTATAAGGCCCTATTCTCCACTGAGAATAGGCCACAGTCCGGGAATGTTTCCCTGCCAATACACTGCTGCTGTAGTCATAACACTGATCCGTTGGCTAGGACCTGGCTGAGCTGACTATAAGAAGTAGGGCTGAATGACGTCATGTGTAATAAGGGACCCCGCAAGGTAGTCTGTGATAGCACACATGCCCCCAGTGGAAAACCGGGGTTATTAAGATAGTGGTAGCTGATTT
The DNA here is from genome assembly GCF_020085105.1 of Siniperca chuatsi. Classification (NCBI taxonomy): domain Eukaryota; kingdom Metazoa; phylum Chordata; class Actinopteri; order Centrarchiformes; family Sinipercidae; genus Siniperca; species Siniperca chuatsi. Next base: position 18,187,390 of record NC_058056.1, read on the forward strand.
TGTGCCGTTTTCCCTTTTCTACACTTTTGGGGTTATCTTACTCATAATAAAATGTATAAGACGATTTTGGTTTCACATCTTAGAGCTAGTTTCCTTAAATTACGCCTTACCCTTCCAGGGGTACCGCCCTGCAGGCTAGCCTCATCCCCCCCACTGTTGATTGCGGAGTTGTGGCAAGAGCTGCTAGAACGGTGGCTGCTGCATGCTGGGGACCGTGGAGGCCAATGAGATTCTGCTGCAGGCCTCCAAGCTGCCCCAGCAGTGCTTTGATATTCATCTCACACCAAGAGAAGAAAATGCAAAAGGGAAAAGGAGTAGCACAAGCATGGAAACAGCAAACCAGGCTAAAGAAGGGAGGGAGGCAAGGAAAGAGAAAAGGTTGAGGGATGGAGGCACTGAGTAGAAATCAAAAACAGACCTTGTGTTTCACTGTTTGGTTTGTCATGGGACCCTGGCTGCACCAAATCCCACTCCTGCCATTTTGTGCGATTTTTCTCCCCTCCCTGCCTACTCCTCTCAAATGCATGCTTTTGTTTCGCCCAGCGCTCAGTCCAGGGGCAGGCAGTGGGATTCCTGCACAGTGGGGTCCTTATAACTGGGAGCCATGTCTCTTGTTCTCACCTCTTCCCCCCACTTCCTCACCTTTTCATTTTTTCCCCATTGATATCCTCTCTCTTTCCCTCTCTGAACATATGGACTGGCTTTTAAGAGAGAGCCCAGTCCACATCAAAGGCTGAGGCTGAGCGGGTCAATTTGTTGCTCCTTTCCCCGACTCTTCCCCCTCCACTAGCCTCAGTGGACCCTCCCTGCACTGCAGCCATTTACCCAGAATGCTCCATTGCTCAAGTAGTTCTGCCTAGCATATATATTGAGTCTCGTGTTGTTAGTGTCTGTTCTCTACATGGACCAGACCTCGTTCACTTCAGACCTCTGAATTTCTCCGCAGCCACATCCTCCTAAAATCATATAAGGCTATACAAATGCACATGTGTGATAGATAGCAATTCCTGTATCAAAAAATAGCTGTACCACACGCTGATAAGAAAAAACAGACGGATAGAAGAAGAAGAGAACAAAAGAAAAAAATATATAAATCCAAATCTAAGAAGAGCAGGCCTTGGCTCCAGATGTGAATCTCTCTGAATATTGATCATGGGGAAAGCTAGTCCCCCATATCCCCAGGGCTACAGCGACTGACACACAAAGCACCTCTTTTAAGCCCATAAACCAGCTTGTACAATGATTTAGATAAAGAGGGCGACAACAGCAATGTATGCCTCCCAACCCCGAACCTCCTCCTTGGCTCTCATCCTCCTACTTCTACTCCTGCTCCTCCTTTTCCTCTTTCTCATAACAGTATGAAGATGAAAAAAATTAAAAAGGAGGGCAAATGTGTAATTAGCCACACATTTCTGAATCCTCCTTAATGTTCATTACTGAAACCAGGGGCAATTACAAGTTCAAAGGGGTTTAGGGTACCAGCAGCCTGCATAATCAGTCGCAAATTAAGCACAGCTCATTTGTCACAGCACAGCACAGCACGCACACTTGTATGTGCTCACAGAAACACACATGCATGCATACTGTCAGAGTTGAGTCATAGACAAGCTGACAGGCATCAATTTCCATACAGGCACAAATCTCAGCTACCCCAAGGCACTGTGTTAGGTCGCCCAATCCTCTTACGCTCTGATGCTTTGTTTTCACTAGACAACAGCAAACACCACTGACACCTTCACCTTAGCTTGCTCGACATTATACTGTATCCTACTTGCATTGATCCTCTTATAGGTGTCCTGTTTGCTCTTACAATCCCTGCCACCACCTGTTCCGTCGTGTATCCATTTTACAGCTTTTTTTTACCTATCTTATCTTCCTCTCTGTCTGTCTCCTCTCACCTGGCTGTGTCTCTGCAACACGTGACAGTGTGTGTTTCATGTCTGTCCCCGGAGGTGTATCTCGGTTACCTCTGGGGCCGGGTCACAATGGCTAATCCTGTCTTCAGGTGGCTGTTTAGCACACTGAGAGGAGAGCTCGCAGAACCGGAGGTGAGCTCCTGTTACAGGACTCCCTGACCAGGGGTCACCTCCGACGCTGTCAGAATACACACACAGAAACATGCACACATGTCCTGGCAGATAGGCAAGAATGCTTGCACATGCATGCACACACACACAAAAGTTTTCACACACAAACACTGTCACTCAAACACATTGAGCCTGCTTATCTATCCCAGGTGGCTCAGCCTTCATCTCTCTCCTCCCTTGTTCTTCTTTATCTGTCTACTGTAATACTCCTCTTCTAGTCTTTCTCTGTCTTCTCTCATTCCCAGATCAGTCAGACTCTTGTTCACATTAGGATTCCCTGATATGATCTCCATAAAGACTTGCTCTAGTGGCCATGCGTTGCCTGTCCTGCCCAGCACCCTCATTGTTTAAGCTGCTCTCACACGGGGACACACTCAGGTCTCCAGTGAATTGAATGGAGCCCTATCATGTGTGGCTCAGTGTAGTGGGAGAGAGAACTCATTTTTCACTGGTGGAACAACATCCATCTTAGCAGCCGAACGCTGGCTGTTTCATTAGGTAGCCCATCCAGGCAGACAGATGTGTTCACCACACAGCCATGTTTGCCTATGCAAGAGCGTGTATTAACCCACAATCCTTTGGGGGAGATTAATAGGCTACCAGCCCCTTTCCATTGATTATCTCCATGCCATGTTCCCCTCCTTTCCTTGGCTAGATATTAAAAACTAATGAAGCCTATTGAAAATGGGAACCGCGAGGCTCTTCACGGATCATTTTAGGTTATTTGGATTCAAACAGAGAGGGATCTCTTTAAGGCACAGTTTGAGTCGAATTAAGAAAATAAATGTGGAGAGCAGTGTTGAAGAAACAGGAGGAAAAAAGAGGAGAGAGAGTAGAGAGTGTGACTGTAAAAAGATGTGTGTTTAAGAAAAGACAACTCTACTCTGACACATGGAGCGGAGACACGGCAGATGTTAGCAATTCCAGAACATAGCAAAGCATTCCTAGTGTTGGAACCACATCCTAATTGCCATAATGGAGGTGGTAAGCGCTGACAGTAATGGAGTTGTGGGGATCCATCCCCAGCAACCTGAATTAGGGGCCACTTGGCAGATCCACTTCAAGATGGCCTGTGTTTTTTTGTCAAAATGCTCTTGTTTTCACTGTTCTGCAAACTTTTTTAATCTTGCTTTTTTTGTTCTGTTGCATCACCAACTTTCTCTCCCTGCCATGCTGTCAGAAGCAGGGGGCTCAGGGGTGGTGGTTGGCAAAGGGTGCAGTGTAGAGGGAGAAGATGGTGTGAGATAGATGGGTCAGAGAGACCTGGGCGGAGAGTAAGCAAAGAGTTAAAAGCATCCATGAGATGGGCTCACCTCTGCACCAGGCCTGGTGAAAGGCGGCGGGGTGCTGTCGGGGAAAATGACTTCCTGAGACATTACCATCAATCACCAGACAGGTCAGGCCCCCCAATCCCTCCATCAGGATGGAGGAGAAGAGAGGGGGATGGGGAAGGAGGATTAGACTAGAGGGGACGAAAACAGAGAGGAAGTCTGAGTTAAGGCTTGTTGGGGAACAGACTATTAACAATCTCTTTTTCTTGCTGTCTGACTGTTTTATGTCTTTCTCTTCCTCTGCCTATCTGTCTCTCCGTGTCTTTCTCTCTTTCTATTTTCCGGTCTTCCATAAAACGGCTACCCATGCATTCAGGAACGGCCCCTGCTGGTCAGAGTCCTCTCCTCGGCTCAATTGCATCATTAATTATTCCACAGGCAGTGGGCTAGAAGCAAATCTAAAGAGAGGAAGAGAAATAGAGATGGAGCAAGAGTTAGATGGGGAGATGGGGACAGCTGTCTAACACTCCCAGTTGGTCTTGCTTTCGCTCTTTTTCTCTCTCTGTCTCTTTTTCTTTCTGTAAATGAAGGATGGGAGAGGGGAGGGGCTTGAGTTACCTCAGTGAGCGGTTGTGTTACATTCCTGAGAAGGGAAGGGGTAGGGGGGTGGTTCAACGAGTTGTTGAAAAGAACACAGACGCTTGTCAACAGCCTCCGAGCTGGGGAGCCATCATGCCTCGCTTTAGGCCCGCAGGTCAATGACCCTCTGTTGCACCCAGATAGAGAGAGGTAAAGCGAAACAGAGAGAGAGAGAGAGAGAACCACCAAAAGCTGCAACAAATCACCGTATGGTACGTGTCACTGCTTGTCTGTGGCAGAGGTCAGTCAAAAGCCTCAAAAATCTCTAAATCCTTCTCTTTCTCTCTTCACCCATAAAATTCTATATGTGAGCAGTGGCAGAGTGACTGTGGATTAGCTTTCTCCAAAGCACTAGTAGAGTAGAAGGAAGAGGTGAGAGACAGAGAAAATGGCAAGCGCTGGCAGTCATGGCAAAATGGCCCATTAGATTTAAGGAGTAAAAGTTCATCAGCTTTATTAATGGGAAGGTATATAAATGAAGTATGAATTACCTGACTTTTATGGAGTGGCGAGAGTGAAACTGGAGTGTCTTATGATATAATGTTTTAGTGAGCTGTTCTGAGCGCTCTGATGAGCAGGCTGCAGAGAGGAGGAGAGAAAGTGGAGAGAGAGAGAGAGAGAGAGAGAGAGAGAGAGAGACTGAAGTGTGCTGGGGTCCCCTGAGTCCAGTGGCTGGAAGGTTGCCTGATTGTTGCTAACATGCGTAGCTGATCGGGTTAGCTTGGAGACAGGGACGTTCGTAGCTTCCAGGCTTATTCTTTGCGTGTCATTAGCTAGCACAGTAAAAATTGCCGACACCAAAAAAAAAAGGTCAGCCACATTTCTGATTGTGTCGCTCTTCTACACATGTGCACGCAATCATAAGTATGCAGCTACAGTCGAACATGCCTGCAGTTGCACATGCACAAGTATTTTTATTAACAAGCATGCATGCACTCATACAGTATGCAAGTACACATGCAAGCACAAGGACACACACGCCAGTGCACAGACAGACACACACACACACAAACACACATGCTCCCCACCATCCTGTAATAAGCGGTAAGCTGAGCTAGCTGATGGTCATCCTCCCATGGGGCTGCTGGGTGGCTGCCAACTTCCTGCCTGCTTTGTCAGTGGATAAAGCCCCTAACAAACGAGAGGGCTGTAGCTAGGCAGGCCAGCCAGGTCAAAGGTCACCTCGGCCCCCGGGCAGGATTGAGCCTAAGAGCACTATAAGGAGAGAGAGGGAGAGGATGGAAGAATGCACTTAAAGATTGGCTGCTATTAACTAGGCCTAAAAGCTATATCCCTGCCTTAGCACTCCTACTCTTCTTCTCTTCTCTTCTCTTCTCTTGGCGGCACTTCACAAAGGCATTTTAACTCCTGTCACATGTCGACTCTGCTTTGAGGAACATTAAGAAAGTGAAAGATCCTGAGGGCATTTGTCAGTCCACACAGCCCCATGCAGCCAGGGTGTTGAGCAATGACAGGAGATATCTCCTTGACTCATACACCCCTAGATGAAAGGAGAGCTCAGAAGACGTGCATTTCTGAAAGGCAAAAATGGTATTCAGCAAAAGAGAACAGACACAACAGGTAGGGATGGGGTGGTGACTGATCAGGGCTTGGCTGGCTTTGTTCCATGGAAGTACTTGTGATCTCAGATGAATGCACCTATGGTTACCATCAGCTATGCTCCTCTGTCTCACTGACAGGGACATGATCTGAAATGTCTGTCTGTCATGGGCCTAAGAGCTTCTCTCACTGGCAGAGGATAGAGGAGAAGAGGAGAGAAAATCTTTCTTTCCACCCCAGCTGTCCATTCAGAGGGAGAGAAAATTTTACATGGTTGACTTGAACACATTTAGCATCATTAGCAAACAGGAAGCGTCCCCTGCAGCTGTTTTTTGGCAGGGGAGGGAGAGTTCCTGCCCACACTGTAATGGACAAATGTTACCCACCATGTTTGCCTTTGATTTTTGACCTGAAAACAAAAATTGACATTACAAATGTCCTATGATATCTTCCAAATTGGCTTGACATTCCATAGCTGGCCCCGGGGGTTTCTTGTTTGTCCTCTGTAAGTGGTTGTGCTCTTGTTGTTGTGTCCTGAGGCTCACTATTAGAATGTACTGGCCTTTCTCTCGAGAATGTGAAGTCTTAAAGAGGCCGAGGTAAAGACTAGAAAGAGAGAGAGGGAGAGCTAAAAGAGGTCCTGGTTGTGTATTTGAATACTTATGCTCATTAAGTTAATGCACAATGAAAAGGAGAACCGTCAAGTGGAAACTCTCAGAAGCTTCTGTTTGAGGAGCGAACACACTCGCTTTTCTCTCCCCAGTCTGTCCATCTCTCCACAAATTAATCTGTTTCTATTTCAATTGAAGATCAGCCCCACTTTACTTTGACTTAGGAAGTTAAACAAAGTCTAAAGAACACAATAGAGAAAGAGGATAAACTTAAAGAGACCCTGTATGTTAATATTAAGTCCTTTTCCCAACAGACTTTATCAACAAGCTCTAGGTTGTAAGTGCTTTACTGTTTTGTCATTGGCCCCTCGTGCTTTCCCAGCATTTCTTTAAAGCAGCCTATAAGCCTCAGTATGCCTGAATAGTGTCTAATAACCTAGACCTATTTAATGCAGAACATTTCTAATTATTTATGTATATATTAAGCCTAAGGAAAAACAAAGCCACATTTGTCAGGAGGTAGTTATAGTATAGTTTGGACACTGAATTATGGAATCACAGAAACAGAATTATTTTTTCCCTATTATCATATAGAAACTGAAAAAGATGTATAACATATTTTTGGGTAAAATGATTTGGTGACAACCTTTGTGTTTCACCCTCAAATCCCATTCCAGAGGTTTTCTTAGGACAAGTCTCAGTTTATCAGTGTAGAAAATCATTGCTTTTTTACAATGTGTACATACATCATTAAACCAGTGCTGATGTTTATTCAGAGGCCTAGTTCGTTCACTATGATTTAGCTATAGCATGTGCTCCCAATGACTTTATGAATGGCAACAGTGACAAGTGGTGTCCAATGCAGGCAAAGTGGGTGGGTCTTCTGCTTTGACAGGCCCACCGGGCCTCTAATCATCTGCTTATAGGCCCTAAAAGTCCCTTGCAAAGGCAAGAGACCAGTTACCTCACAGTCCCAACAATCAACATTATAGAGGATAAAAGAACAGGAGATTCATTTTCAGAGAATTATAAAAAAAAAAAAATCAACTTTACTTGAAAATTTTAACATATTGAAATTGAATAGGAAAAAATCCTTTGTAGGAGGGTGATCCTTTGGCTCAGATGCAGTCATTGCAACAAGATGTTTTAAAGATTTCTTGAGAGCCACTAGTGAGCGTGGCTGTGTGTTGACATCAGGCGAGCTGGAGAGCAGAGCAGAACAGAGCTGGGTGCCCCTGAGCAGGCAGTTACCACAACAAAGCCAACAGACTGGTCTGAAAAACCAGGCCAAATTCCTGCCCTCTAGGACCTGGCTTAAAGCTTGAGCAGAAACTTTGAAAGAGGGGGACGAGATGAGATGAGAGGAGAGGAGAAGAGAAGAGAAGACGTGGAGTGAAGAGGATACAAGACGAGGCCAGATGGGTTAGTGTGTAGCGAGAAAGGGATTGCTGCTGGGGCCTGTGGAGTATGGCAGGAGAAGGAAAGATCGACAGAAATGAGAGAGAGAGAGAGGAAGAGACTGAGAGGAGACCAGGCCCCCACTGTAAGGATGGAGGGATCGTATTCCTCCTCTCGAAAGCGGAGGGGTAGCCGTGTGGTGGAAAAAGAAGCCATGAACTCGATCTGACGATTAAATAGGCACATCTCTATGGCTGCAGGTCACAAATGAGACAGGGTCCACAACACAGCACACACACAGTTTGTGTATATAACTGTTGGCAAACTCCAATAGATCTATGGGTTGAGTTCAGTTGATCCTTGTTTGGGAGTGTTTTGCGGATCTCTGCGTAGATAATGAACACCGTTTTATTTTCTTTATTGGATACAACTGATACCTTATTATAATTATGCATGATAGCATTTGGAAAAACATCTCTCTTTTCTTTAGTCGATCTGCTAAGTCCGGAGGTGCATTGGGATTGTGTGGGAGTGATTGCTATTTAGCCTCATGGAGCTTGGTACAATCAGATGCCTATATCTTGCATATCCTCCAGGGCTCCTTCCCCTCCCTCCATTCATTCTTCGCTCCTTCCGACTCCCCTCACCCACATTACTGTTACTGTAGCTTGGCAGGCAAGCAGGGCAGTTATGCCGTAGAGCTTCTCTACAACCTTGCACCATCTCCAGTGAACATAAATTAATGGTGTAGAGCAAACAGGCTGCTGGCTTGGGTCCAAGAGCTGGTTTCAGGAGCCCAGCCAGCGATTGTTGTGGCGGGCCATGGCAGCAACAGCAGCAGTAGTAGTACTGATGCACTGCCAACCAACCAGCCAGCCAGCCAGTCAGAGAGGCAGACAGACAGAATGGGGGCCCTTTTGCTCTATAATAGATGCCGCAGGCCTCGCCAGTCTGCCTTGTATTTGCAGTCATCACCGTTTTACTGTCAGAGGGCAGTCCGCTGAGAGCCCTTATACTTATTGTGGAAGCTCTGGAGTCTGGAGTGAGAGAGACAGAAGTGTAGTGGTATGTTCTGAATGCAGATCGTGTGAGGTGTAGATATGGATGTACTTTAATTTGCTGTTATAAGAGGTTGGCATGCAGTGTGTCTGTGTGCGCGTGTGTGTGTGTGTGAGTGTGTGTGTGCGTGTACATCTGTGTATGTGTGCAATCAAGAGAGGGTAGAGAGCGAAAGGGAGAGCAGCAGGGTTGAATCATTGAGTCATGTGGCATTCTTGCCTGTTTTCAGACTGTTGTCAGGAAGCAGTGTAGTTCCCAGTAAAATAAAACAAACACCCTCTACTCCCTCCCACCTCCACCCGCCCAAAAACACACAAAAAAAAGGGAGTGAGAGAGAGGGATGGAGAGAAAGACAGAACAATGGAGAAAGAGATAAAAAATGGAGATGGATATGACTTTTTTTAATTTAACTTTAGTTTACACACACTGTTCAAAACAACTTCAACTCAACCAGTTTAGTTAGTTTAGTTCAACTTAGTTTGTGCTCAGCTAAACATGAGAATAAACCAGACATTAGTTCATAATTGATGAAATAAATCAAATTGATCTTTGAAATCTCAAATCTGCATCACCAATAATAATTTTAACTCATGATAATTGTATAATTATTTGCAGTTTATACTGCTAAATTTGAAAAACTGATAATTTCATTGTCATAGAAATGTAAAGCTCTTCTTTTTTAATTGTCAGTTGTCAATCTATTTGATGTTTACAGACGGAAGTAATTAACTATATCCTTCAATTCAAACCACAAAATCAGTCAGAAAACTGCAGCTAAAAAGCCAGATATTGCTCTGTGCACAGTAAACACTCATGATGGATTCAAAAACTCCAACTGGATTTATTTGTCATATCTGGTTGATCTCCCAGTAATGCCGATATGCATTCAATCTCATTGTCATTTGTCAAAGAAGCCAATTGTAACATTATTAACAACGGCAACGTGATATTTAAAATGTGCCAATCTTACCCCAACTCAATGCAGAATCCATATTAAAATGTCATTCCTATATTTGATTGCATTTATTTCTGACAGTGAATATTATTATCATCCTCCAGTCACTTTGATTAAAAACAAATAAGATTCCAATCAATGTGAGGAAGGCCTATATGAAAGGAATACTGGTATACAATATTGCTGTAAAACTAGACACAAACTCACAATAAAGCCCATCAAATGCTCCCAACACATAAAGCATTACTATGAAAAAAGTTATTGTATAGAATTATGCCTGTTTAGCAATTGACACTTTTTATTAAGTCCAATACTTTACAATGAATAAACGGTTTTATAGAATGAAAAATGTAAATGCAGATTATCCAATAGCCCTATCCAAGTGACAAAATAGCTGGAGCTAAATCACACCAGTCATCAGTAAATCCTTTGTGTTGCCATGGCACCTGGGTAAACAGCCAATGGCCTGTGATTTCCTCAGAGTCATTAGCATGGAATAGGTTTGTAAGCCACTGTAACCTTATGACCTGGCTCTATAACTCATGTCACACACTGATGATGTCATTCATTAATGGGGTCCACCAGCTTCTCAGGCAGGGGCTGCAGGTTTGGTGAGTGGAGGGGAAGGGGCAGAGTGGTAGAAGCAGTGGGGGTTGAATGGAATGGCTGGGATAATGATCGGGCTGTGGGATTTGACAACGGCAGCAAATAGGTGTCAGGAGAGTATGAATCTGATATATAGCAAGCTGGACGTTGAAGGAGTAGATTGGAGTCAGTGTGGGCGAAAGGTATGGTGTGAAGTAAGCAGTAGATGTGGTTATTGTATATGGTGAAATGCCAAGCTAGGCTCAGGGGGAGGTTTAAGGACCATACACAGCAGATGATGGAGTTACCTCAGTTTGTAATGTTCAGCAACCATAGGGGCCATTACATCTAGCACTATCAGAGAGCACAGAGCACATCACACCCTGTAATTTTGCCAGCAGTCGGTCACACACACACACACACACACACACACACACACACACACACACACACACACACACAGCTTGATTCTCAGTGACTGGCAGAATGTGATCCACCTGCATATGCGCCTGTGTTTGTGTTTATGTGTTTGTGTTGATGTTTGGCTCTGCTTTTTCAGGTCAGATTGTAGGAATTGGACAACATGTGTGCATCAGGTTATTAACAGGCTTCAGCATAATTAACAGAGCTGTTTCGATCGGAAACCAGCACTGCCTGGACAACAAATTGAAGCTGCTCATTTCTGGCTTATTTATAGACTGGCTGTTTTACATTTGGCGGTCAATCCTGTTTTAAGGATATTGGCCTTGGTGTTTGTAAGTGAACATATTGAGCGGATCCAAAGCTAGTGGGGAGATTATCAATACCATCTTTGATCTTGCTCTGTGTTTGCGCTTCATCCATTAAGTAACCATGTCATACTGTCTCCTGAGGGTAGAGAAGGACATCTCCAGGAAGAAACTCATTAGAACAGATTTACAACTCTGACTTTATGAGTTTGATTTGATATTTATTCACCAATTCATCTCACGTTTACTCTTTTCATATCAGATTTTTTTTGTGCTCATTGGGTGATTTACTAACATATATTTTTTTACTGAGGCAATTAACATTAAGAGGTTACTCAGAGGTCTAAATAGCCGTTCTCCAATTTCACGGCTGCTGAAGCCCTGTAACCACTAGGCCCACCATGCTGGCTTACCTCTCATGTCCGTGTGTGTGTGTGTGTGTGTGTGTGTGTGTGTGTGTTGCGATTGCGCCACACACCATTTTCTGTAGCTGAGATTTCGGAGTGCCATGCTTTAAGGAAAGCTTCCACAACGTAAAGTGTGGGTGGCCTGCAGTCGCAGCCATAAAAAGTGCGCGTGTGTTTGGGTGGGGTGTCAGCAAGAAAAGCGAGTGAGAGAGTTGAGGACAGATGAAGACAGGATGAGGAAAGGTTGTATACAGGCATACTGTGTGTATGTTTGTATGTGTGTTTGTAAATTTGCTTGTCTGTGTGTGTGCTTGGCGGTGCATATGTGCAAGTGAATACAAGTCTTGGGGTTGCAGGCGAGCAATTTTGTCTGACACAGGGAGGCAAGGTGTGGGGGAATGAGCGCTGGGAGGAGTATGAGCTGAACGAAATAGGATTTTTTTTTGTGTTGTGTCTATGTGGTTAGAGTAAATCTCCTTACTCAGGGGTTTTGTGTTCGAGGGGGGCTTTAACGTCCCCACTCTCCTTGATGAGACATCTTTCTTGTTTGTTCAAACCATTCATTACGTGGTGGCTGCTGGACGAGCTATGCCGCTGGCCGGCGTATTTATCACTGAGCTAAAACGCGCTCTGGCTGACACTAGGCGATTGATGACTGGGTCTGGGCCTGAGAGGCTGAGGAAGCCTTAATACAATGTAGATGACCCACTCCCATTTCCAATTTAGGCTGCTCCTCTCCCCACACCTTCACACCACATCATCTTTAGCTACGTCTCAATTTGTGTGAGTCTGCGCATGTGTATATGTTTGTGTAGTTTGCATACATAAAAAAGAGTGGGAGGGAGTGTGTGTTCTGTTATATTTGCGAGCGTGTTTTGATTATGACCGAGGTCATAGCTAATGTGAAAACACCAAGGAAGCCTGAGAGTGTAAGGGGTAGGGAAAAAGAGGCTGTACTCTTATTACATGTTGTTGTCCAGAGTGCACACACACAAACACACACAAACATGGGGATGTAGATATGTATATCTGTTCTTTGGACATTGTGCACACTGTGCATTCTCTTGAGCATGTTTACACCCACATATATACATATATATATATATATGTGTGTGTGTGTGTGTGTGCACGCACATACATACACACACACACTAACCAACAGAAATTGCTCTGTCTTCCATAGCCAAGGAAATGTCACCACCTGGCAATCAAAAAATGTATTTCTATGCAAGCATTATCATCTTTCCTTTGTTAATGATTTTAGCATATTAAAAGGAACTGCGTACACAAGTACAAATCAGATTAATCCCTCTCTGCAGCCGGGATTCATTATTTGTCCAATCTCAGCCTTGTTTGTTATTAATTGAGCACATTCCTCAAACCATTTTTTCATCTCTTCTTTAATTAAAATAGACTACATTTAGACAGGCAGTAGTACTACCTGAAAGGAGACACCCCCCTCTCTGCTGATATGAAACCTCACTTACATCAATTATTTCAGCAGTAAATGAGAAAATAGTTCTTGAGCAACTGTTATCATTTCATGTTAAAATTGAACTCAATTAACACAAGCAAGGCAGACATCACCAGCTTTATGAAATTTGCTTTCTCAATGAGTGTGGAGGAGGAAAGGAGCTGAAAAAAATGGTATAAGTCGTGAGGCTAAAGTTGTTTTCCTTGAAGGGGAAGAATATGTGTTAATGGAGCTTGAAACCACCCAAAAATAGAGGAGGATTTAAGTGTCACTTTTTAAAAGGATTTTTTGTGTGTTGTGATTTGCAGGTGTCATGTCTATGAATATTTGTTTGTATCTGTGTGCATTTCTGTTTGCACATGCTTGTGTGAATGTATAACTCCGTGTGCACGCATGCTCTCTGTCTACAGTGGCTGAATGAAACACATAGTGTCTCATTTGTTTCGTTTGCATGTGCCCCGACTCCTAATCTGGCCCTTAAAGACATCTGTCACCAGCGATCACTGTTGTTTTGTCATGCTTCATAGCAGGCCCAGGGGGAACAAGGCAGCCCAAGGTCTGCCATTTATATCAGCCTATGTTCTCCAGATTGGACCTGACGCAAATAGTATCATTGCAGTCCTGGTCGCAGAATTACATTTTCAGGTAAAAATCTTGGCGAGGCTGTGGAGGAGATTTCATAGGATTCTGTTCTTCTAGCATTAGTCTGTATTCAGCTGCTCTCTATGAAAGAACCACAACCAGGATACATGTCAGACATTCAAGGAAAGATAAATGTATTCGCTGCAAATCTGCACCCACTCATTCTGTTGCTTGGTATTATAAAAGGATTCTCAGACACCAGTATCTGCATTAGGCCTGCTTGAAAGTCTTGTGTGTGTGTGTGTGTGTGTGTGTGTGTGTGTCTCATAAGTGTTTGTTTTTGTGTGGTACATATGTTTGGTGCGTACACTATATGTTGTTTGTGTGTGGGCGTGGTGGGGATAGGGAAGGGGTTTATTACAGTTAACAGTTTTGACAAACTTGTTCGGCCAGCTCTGACAGGTTTTGTTGTTGTGTGTGTGTGTGTGTGTGTGTGTGTGTGTGTGTGTGTGTGTGTGTTGTGTTGATGTGTGAGTGGACACGTGTATGCTCTGAATGTCTATACTGTGCAAGGGAGGGGCAGGGTTGGGTGGAGGTCACAAGAAGGTGTAGTCTTGGGTTACACAATACAACAAACACAGGGACATATTGAATACATACAGTAAAAAGCAACAGCCAGGAACTTGACTCGGTGCATGTGTTCCCTTCCAGCGTTTCTCTTTTTGAGTGCTTACATGCATGAATATTTATGTTAATCTGTATGTCAAAGATGCTCATATGTGTGTGTTTCTCTCTTGGTTTGCTCCCACAGCACCCATACCCTTCTGAAGAGCAGAAGAAGCAGCTAGCCCAAGACACAGGCCTCACCATCTTACAAGTAAACAACTGGTGAGTCAAGATTTCCGCTCGCCCTATCTCCACCACCAGCATCGCTCTGCCTTTCATTTTCAAAAGCCTTCGCCTCCCTCTCCCCACCAAGTGTGAAAACCGTTTATGTACAGCCCTCCCCATCACATATAGACACACACAGAGGTGCACGTGTAGACATACACACTGACAACCTTTGTAACATTATTATATGTAAGCTACCAGGATGTTCCGGTGTTATCGGCAAAGTGTTCTGCGGCTAAGTCAGTGGTCTTTGTGGTTTGATACACATGTATTCATTGGGATATATTTAAGGGAGAAAGGCAGAGATCATAAGCTACCCCTACATCCCCCACACCCACTCCACCCCTTCATCCAAAACCATACCTAGCACCGCCACTGGTGCCCCCACAAAAGGCAAAACTGCCTTCCACCCCCTCCCCGTTTTGCACAAGCTATATGGTGGATTAAGGTTTGGTGGCCTGGCCAGCAGGGCCTTTGTAGATGGCTTAGCACATAACTGGGGGTGGTGGATTAAATAAAATGATCACAGAAGCAAAGAAATGATACAGGAATTACTTATCAAAATACTAGCCCAGGTTTTATCTGCAGCTTAATTTTGTTCAGTACATTCTCAGGGTGATGTTCAGATTAATTGAACTGACAGCTTCCTTTCAAATTTCCGGCAAGGTATTTGCACGGATTTCAGGTCTTACACAAACTTAATTATATGGAACCCCATTTTATCATTCTAATTCCATGTAGCGGGGGTTCTATTTACAAATGACAAGTCTGTGCCTTTTATTCACAGCTTTCCTTAATGTATTTATCAAAGCGGGTTCATTTACAAAGTGCTCTATCTGTTGGGTACAGGCAGGCCGACATTAACGAAGCTTTTAGGTTTATCAGACTCACAGCCTGACAAGCCACCCGAGGGTCAATTGATTTTTTGGTTCTGTGATACATTTTTTTCTCATTTTTCCTGGATCACAATGAGAAACATGCCTGGAGAATTAGCCTGGATTGTCGGCCTTATCTATCAGCCCCCTCCCTCGTCCTCCCCCCTCCGTCCTGACATACTCTCTCTCTTTCTGTCTCTCTCTCTCACCCTTTTCTTTATTCCCTTCTAGCCAAGGGAAGTCAAGCTACTTAAATTGGCCACAGGAACCGCTGTTATCAGACTTTAATGCACCCTACAGTGTGGATAGCATTTCAATTACACCAGTAACCAAAGATTAGCCCCTGCTTGCCTGTTTCATGCCTCGTGCCACCGTTTCGGGACGCCACGCACCTTACCTACAGGAGCAGAAAATTGAGTTGCCTTGCCTGTGTCATGGTGATTAATGCAGAAATAGTCTGCAAACCTGCGAGGAGAGAAAGAGAGGGAAATAGACATAGACAGAGATAGATATAGGAAGAGTCCCTGCCTTCTCAGAGGCCATGAAATCCAAGCCTGGCGCTGAAATGCCTCAGATCCATTTATAAAGAAGTCTGAAAAAATCTCGTGCTGGGTAACATCCTCATGAACCTTGTTTCCACACATTCACATGCACATGCACTTACACATACGTGGTCATAGAGCTGTGTATTAATGTTACACCAGCCATGTTAACAAAAACACACCAGGAATCCATTTTCACAAATAAAGTCATTAGAGAAGCTTAGACTCTGCTGGTTTATCTCTGGTACATTCTGGGTGTCGTCAACTCGCCTGGTGGATGCTGTCACATTATTGGCTATTTTACAGTGAGGGAAAGATGAGAAAGAGAGAGGATGCTGAAGTTTCATTTTTCCTTTGTAGTGCTTAACCAGGCAGGACAGTGAGTTAGTTAAATATCGCTTTGTTTGGGTCGTCCCTTTGCCTTTTCTCTTTGGTTCCAGTGGCTGCTCAGATGGTCCACCCAGGATATGACAAAATCTGCCATATGAAATTCCTGTTTTAAAAAAAAAAAAAGCTCTTCAAATTCCTGGCTGGCCCCTTGCATTGTTCTGTAGTTCCCTTTGATGCACGACTGCTGCCATGTTACTGGCCAAAGAGAGGGAGATAGAGACAGAGGGAGGGAGAGACAGAAGCAGAGGATGAGTGGGGGAAATGGGAGGGGATGGCCGGCGTCTTCGGTTTCCAGAGCTTTCCCTCGGGGAAAGGATGTGCTGAATCAGGGCTTTGTGCACCGGCACAATCGCAGCCCAGCGAGGGCACAAGGGTGCTCTGTGTGATAGTCAATAGACAGTGCATCTCGCTCTCTCCCCACTTACTCCATCAAACCTCCCCGAACCTTACCCTCCAACTGTCACCTCCCTTTACGTTTACCTGCAGCTCACCTGTACACAGAAAACAAAACCCATAGTAGACCACTTCCAGCTGGTTGGAAACCTTTTGTCTCAGTACCACCTGGTTCTATATCTAGTCTATATCATTAGTTAGCAGTCTCACCTGTTTGTAGCCCACACCCCATTAGCTGTTTGATGTTAATAAGGAACAAAAGAGAAGGTTAAAGTCCACAATCTCGTGTAGAGCAGATGAGGAGGAGGACTTGATTATTCAGTTAATAGTATCCTCTGTTTGCATAAGTGTGTGTGTGTGTGCGCATCTTATGCACATAATTACTAATAGGACACTATGCTTTCTCAGTATGTACAGAGATGTTATGTGTGTACAGTGTGTCAGGACACCATTAGTTGAGCATTAGGTAGTGTGTTTGCTCTGTTTACATTTGAGACAACTGGCGTCATGCTAACAGAAACAGGGAGTGGTCTGACATGTAATTGCATTTGTTTAAGATTGCAGGAAAAGGTGAGGGCCATGTCACACATGACATTCTGAGATGATGAAGTAGGTGAAACGGCAGACTCAGGTGTCTATTCGCTGGAGAAGCGTTTACAGTTTACAGTATCTAGCGGTATATTTGCCTGCCTCAGCAGCTCCTGGTGTCCTGCTATCAGTCTGGGCTAAATGGGGCCTGACCGAATCCTTTCATGTCTCAGCGTCAGACCCAGCATGATGTGCCCTCACTCACTGCCATAAACACACACACCAACTGCCCTGCTGTTATTTACCACTGAGGCAATGCACACACACACACACACACACAAGACACACATAACATGCAGGATTATTACATGGGCCTGAGAGATGATGCCGATAACAGATGACTGAGAGAAACAGCATCTAAAAAAAGGAAGGAAATCGTCCCCTCATTATTCCCTCATCTCACAGGCAGCCAGTTGGTCATTTCCATGGCAGAGAGAGAGAGAAAAGAGAGGCAGAGCAAGTCAGAGAGCGAATATGTCAGTTCTTGGCATCTATGATGACTGACTGCTGTGCCACTGGAGCACTAATAACAATAAAGAGGGCACTAAGCCACACTCTATTTTTACTTCTCTGCCTCCTCTCTATAGCCCAGGGGGGAATACATGCATAGACACACCGACACACACACACACACACAGACACACACACACACACACACACAGGGGAGAGGCTCTCATTAGCGGCAGAAAGGAATACAATGAGTGAGTTATTAAGACACAGGGGCGGATCGCAGCCAACCTTTGCCCCCTGTCGGAGCACAGGTCACATGATAAGGGAAGGATATCCGCCAGACGACGGCGCCAAGCAGCCTGTGCCCACTGAGGAGATGAAATAGCCATTCAGGGCAAGGCATGGTGCACTGATTGTTTTTTTTTTTGTTGTTGTTGTTTTTCTTGAGAATCCATCGTCACCAGGGGGACAAACTCCACCTTTATCAACAGTTATCATATCACTAAATATACATTTACTGCATGTTATGTTATTTAATTTAATTGTTTTGAGACTGAGAAACAGTAGAAAAAGATCCATCGTATGTACATGTCTGTGTCCAGTAAATGTAAGACAGTAAGACAGGTGTGCAGGTGGAATAAATAAATTAAATAAAACAGAGGTCGAAAGGATACTACAGTTAAAAGACATACTTTTCAAAAGTCATTGCACTTGTATGCTTTTATTACTTTTGCCTATCTACGTATAATCCAGATTATCCTCCCAGATTGCATCCTGCTATAGCATAGCATGCAGATAAATTGAGTTTAGCTATCTCTACACTGACTGCTCTGTAGCTCTCTTCACAGCATGTTCCCCATTCCCACTCAGATCCTCATTTTTCCTCTCTCCCTCCCTTCTATGGATCCCTCCAGACTTCTCAGAGTTTAACCTACCCAACAGAGGTACATAGAAGCTGTACTACAGGTTCACATGCAAAATGTTAACGGTCAAGCACATGTATTTGTAGTATCTAAGAACAAGAAAGAGGAAAACCAAAGCCAAATTTGTTCCTCCACTTAGCAAAACATTTTCCACCCCCCTTCCTCAGTCCAATGAGACACTTAGGAACACTGGCTTTTATGATTTTTTATGATCCTCTGGTTTGGCGGGCGAGCCCATTATGAAATGCAAAATAATAACTAATATTTTCCAAATGTAACATAAAGCTATGAAACTGGCCCAGCCGCCTCTGTTTTTTCCACATTCTTTATAAGTATTTAAGTCTTATGAATCTAACACAGAGGCTTTTGAGGTCCTTTTCCCCTCTCCTTACTCTTCTCTCTATCACTGCCTATTCCTTACTTTTCTGTCTCTTCATTTCTGCCACATTGGTGGGCTAGTTGACTGAAGTTGCTGGTTATCTGTCTAACTTTGACCCAGATGGAAATGTCAGGCCTTTTTTTGGCTGCAACCAGGGACTCCCAGCAGTGGCCATCTTATGCCCCTGGCTTTCTAAATATACAGCTGGAGTGTGGAGAGGTTGTGGCTGTGTGTGTGTGTTTGTGTGTAGTCTGTGTGTGCGAGCATGAATGTATATGTGAGTCTGACTGAGAGAGAGAGACTATCGGGGCGCTGCCAACACAGGCATCATGATCCCTCTCATTTAGGGACCGCTAATTGGCAGTTAATTAGCAGAATTGACTCTGTTGTCAGATCCCAAGTGCCAGCCCCCCTACCAACACCCCCTACCCACTAAGTTCATTTGATCTGGCTGCTTTCTTGATGCTGTAATAATAATCCCATTTTATCTGTTTTGGAGGGAGAAACACATTTGGAAAAACATATTTTCATCATTGGCAGAGTAAAAGAGAACAGACTCCCTGTTGTAGTAGGTTTCATTTTGTTTTTCATTTTGTTCAGCCATTGTTACAGATCCAAATATCTGTTTGCAGTGCAATCTAGACACATGCTGTACTCACAGGATAAGCCATGGAAGTCTTGAATAGCTGATGCTAATGTGCCACTGTGTTTATGTGTGCACTCACAGTATATGTGTTGAGTGTGAGTACATGAGCACATGCTGCTGTCGAAACACTCGACAGCAGTGTGATTAACAGGGCCAACTCCCACTTTATCAGGCACTGGGGGCACATTGGGTCATAGCATGGCATGGACACCCACCGTGGCCACGGAACAGCCCAGTGCCCACCTCTCTGTGGGTCTAGAGTTATGAAAAACAGGTGGTGCTTTAATAAAATTGGCAGTGTTGGGCAATCATGCACAAAAATGAATGCTTTTTAACTTGTTTTCCCATTATAAGCTCAAGACTCTCCAAGGCTGTGGAATTCTCCCAGAAAAGACGGCATGCAAGGAGAACGAAGCCAGACGAGGCAAGATAGAGGCAAAGAGCTGAAAGAGGCATTACAGAGAAAGCATTAGAGAGAGATGGAGAGAGATGGGAGGAGGGAGGTCTTTGTACTTCTCTTCTCCTTTTGGCTCTTTTATTCCTCAACGGCTTGGTTTTATTGGTGGGTCGTTTAATAACAAGGGCTCTGCGTTTGAAATGAAGTCGAGCTGCGTTTGCGTGGGCGAGTCTCCTTTTTTTATTTTAAGATGGTAATTTCTGTACTAGGGGTGAGAACTGGAGAGAGATCGAGAGAGAGAACGAGGTAGAGAATACACGAGAGAGAGAAGAAAAAGAGAGAGAGACTTTGAGGGAGAGCAAGAGGGTGAAAGTGTGGGAGAGGGAGAATTCAAGGAGAATACAAGGGAGGAAAGTAGGTTAATTTATTTCATTTGCAGGAAGAGAAAGAACTTAAAAAGAAAAAAAGGTTGGTGATAGTGAGAAAGAAAGTGTAGGATGCTGTTTTCATGAACAAGCAGCTTAATGCACACGGGTAGCCACAGTAAGCCTGCCAGAATCTCCCTGTGCCTGAGGCCATCTGTGAGCAGAATAGCAATTTTATTACTTTGTCATTAAACCAATTTCACAGCAGTATTGTTTGTTAATGAGCAGCCGCAAACGAGCGAAGATGTCACGTACTAGAATAGCACCAAGATTTGTGACCCCAGTTCTCCTCTGTCTCATTCTGCCAACCTGTACCTCATTCTTATTCTTTTGCTCTTTCTGCCATCGTCTTCTTCCTTAATATCCTTACTATCATCCTTACTCTCTCACTGCCATCCTCCCATCTTGCTCATCCCTCCGTTCCTCCCCCTGTTATAGGGGTCCCTGGCTCATAAAAGGGGAAACTGCTGAAAGATAAAATGCAAAGTCTATACAGTCAAGTCTCTGTTTATGAGCTTCCATTTGCCTTTAAAGCTCATTGGGACGAATGGTTTCTCCTTGGGCTTTCAGGGCGTGCAGCTGGAAAGCCTGGGATGTTGGCCTGTTATTTAGCTCTAAAGCCTAACATGGGTGCCAACGGGAAGTGCCAACAGAGGGACTAGGCATCTGAATAGGTGCATAAGTCCATTGGATTGTATGCTAGATGATGTCATGCATTTTTCGTGATTTTTCAAAGTTGTTTAGACTACCAGGCTTGATCAGTGCTTTTTTTGTGGATTTGATTAGCCTTGTAGTTGTGCATTTAAAGAAAAATCTAACTTCAGGTCAGTCTGGTAGTTGTTGGTAATGGTCTGTTTTCTCAAAGAAAGCCATGTGCTTCAGCTATGGTGCTCTATATGTGTCTTTATAGCTATTCACTCTGTTTATGTTTTTACTCTGGTGGTCAGTTGGCAGAGATTCTTGGTCTTTTTGTGGCTTATGACAGAGAGAGAGAGAGAGAGAGAGAGAGAGAGAGAGAGAGAGAGAGAGAGAGAGAGAGAGAGAGAGAGAGAGAGAGAGAGAGAGAGAGAGAGAGAGAGAGAGAGAGAGAGAGAGAGAGAGAGAGAGAGAGAGAGAGAGAGAGAGAGAGAGAGAGAGAGAGAGAGAGATTTAATCTGAGGCCCCAGAGGATCAGACAACCTGACAGAGTAGATTTGGAATAATTAGTTTTATCTGCTGAGGGAGATAGCCAGAGGAGCTGTGCATTAGCCACAGGGTGCAGCTTTGTATGTCTTGGTGGTGATGTGTTTCAGGTGGCTGAATGTTGTGTATGTGTTTGGGTGTATGGTGAATGGTGGATATGTATGGAAGGAAGGGTGAGGTTGTGGGGGACTAAAAAGGATAAAGGTGACCAGGTGTAACAGAATGGCCTTGAGGCTGTGTGTGTGTGTGTGTGTGTGTGTGTGTGTGTGTGTGGAGCCAGAGAGGACAGGAGCTCCTTCTTTGGCTGAGCTCTTTAAACTCTGTGAACCTCTACAAGGTATTTTCTCTGTCCAGGCATGCTCGTTCTCTCACCTTTTCTCTCTCTTTCTCTTTACCTCCCTCTTTCACACTTTGCATTCCCTCTATCCCTGCGTTTGGATATACAGTAACGGCATGTAAATAACCATGCTCTTCTATCTTTGCTTTGTTTGTGTGGTGTCACAGTCAAAATAACCTCCATTGACCTCCCTCACCCTCCTTTAAGACACAATGAAAGTGAGTGTTGTATATGAGAGGGAGAGAGGGTTGTAATCACATCCTTAACAATGCTCCAATGTATTATTCTTACCTGTTGTGAGCGTGTGTTTGTGTGTAATTTCTGAAGCTGTGATTCATGGCTTGGTGCCCTCTGTGGCTCTGAGGTGCAGGCCAATAAGCGCATCATGGAAGACCCTATAAATCAATATAGCCCTTTGTTTGTTTAAGTCATGCTCTGCCCCAGTTCAGGCCTGTTATGGATGAGATATCAGTGGAGTCTGTGCCAAGCAGAAAAGGGGAGGGGAAAGGCAGGAGGGAGAGAGTCGCAGGGCCTCTCCAAAAAACAATCCAATCTTAATTGGAACGTGGCCCAAAATCTTGGAGATATCAAACCTGGTAATTTGCAATTTGGGAGAGGTGAGAAGTAAATGGTGCAGCTTGCTGCTTCTCTCCATGCACACAAACAAACACATGTGCACATACTTTGATGAAGTTATCAGAGGTAGCTGGAGGAATTAGCCACTATTAGCCAACACTATTACATGCATAACAAGATGCAGAGATACAGAGGAAGAGCTGGAGAAAGGCAGGGGGAGAACAATGAGAAGTATATTACTCTAATCTAGGGTTTCTCTCTTCCCAGCCTCATGAATATTTATTCCTCCCATTACCAACAATGATGTTTCAATTGGGAGATTCTGTGAGCATCTGTGGTGAGGAGGTGGGAATGTCTTTTCCCTAGTGGGGGTGGAGGCCGTCTGCCTGTAGCCCCCCCAAGACATTTCTGCTTTATCATCTCCTTGTTATATTGTATGGTAGACTTTCTTCAGCTTTGTTTTTTCTGAGGTGAAGAAATAGCAAGTCTCCAAAATGATATATCTGCCATTTGATAAAAAGTTACACCTTTTCTGAAATAATTGCAGATATCAATGTAAAACTCATCTCTGTTTAGGGATATTTTTAATATTAACCTACAAAATATAACGTTATGGGGTCAACTGTACTTTGGTTTTATTACTAGACCCTTCATAAGAAGAATTACTTATGACGGTTCACAGATTTAAGGACCATATTCTACAGGGTAGGCTGAATTGAATATGGCTTTTGTGAGACACAGAGATTGTTGTATGTGTTTCTGGCTGTCACATTTGAAGGAGGCCAGTCAAAGCTGTACACAGTCAGTGGTAGAGCTGATCTGAGAGGCAGAGGGCTCGCTTCAGGCCACCAGACACATCAGAGTCCCTGTGGTCCGCTCCACAGTGTCAGCGCTGCTTCTGCCAGCAGTCCCCTCCACAAACAACAGCTATTTATATCACTAGCCTGCTGCTGGGCTTTTTAGCCCTAAACTCTGCTTCTGACTGTGCCTGCACATGTGTGTTTGTGTGCCTGTGTTCATGGTTATGTATGTCAAAGCGATTATGTGCAATTGAAACTCAGATTAATTATTTAATAGGGAAGTCAGAGGCAAGCTGACAACATTTGACCGATGACTCTCGTGGTCACTAATATGTGCTAGACACAAACACACTTACTCAGACACATCATGGAAACGTGCTTGGTGGAAACACTCACTCACACGCCAGAGACACAATGATGAGAAGATGATGACATCCCAGTGGGAGGGAGAATCCCTTTCCAAACACACACACACTGAGTCCTGTACTAGCCAGTAGTCTGGCTCTTAAAGACCCCGAGTGCAATGGCACCTAATCCCAGGCATTAGAGAATCTTGACAGTCTATTCACTAGGTTTAGGTGTCACTTTTGAATTGCTCAAACTGGGTGCATTTTTACTGCCCTAAATTCATGGTTAATAGTACAGCAGTGTGAGAAGAAAAAAGTAAGTGGCAAGAAGAGAGAGCGCATGTGCATGTGTATATATATTTTTGGGGGTGGGGTGCTAAAATGGGGGCACCTTCCCTGCGCCACCTCCCAATGGCTCTGCTTTCTGACTTGTGCTAATGCATTTGAGATTCAGAAATGTAAGTTAATGTCTGCAAGTGTGTGTGTACATGTACAGCACATGCATGCTCACAAGTGCACCCAAGCATGTATGTGTGTTGCGTAAGGACGTAACTGTTGAAGCCCTTCTTGGCAGGCCCCCTCTTCTTCTCTAAGAGCTGAACCCATTATAGTCTTATAAAGGAGGGAGAAGAAGAGACGTTTGATATGAAGCAAAGGAAATAGATTGGCCTTATTTCCTTCCTGGCTGCTGCAACGCAGACACTTGTGTTGCCTAGACGATTCAGGCAATTGACACTCAATTTTGTTTGAAATATCACGCCTCTATCATGTCATTATCAGCTTCCCCTGGTAATCCACAAAGCCGCCCTGTTTGATATCTGACAATAAGGGGGAGTCACAGAGTCGCAGAATCTCTCACTCGATTACCAGGCAGAGTGGGGAAAAAAGGTTGAGAATGAAAGGGAGCAGAAGACGATAGAGCAAGAGACAAAGAGAGGTTAAAAGAAATAGAGATGGAAAGATAGTGCAGGAGGGAGACAGAGAGGCTAAAAAAAGTCCCACATTTGTATGATAGCAGTGAGAAGTGGATGGAATGGATTATACCTGCCCTCCCAGTAGAAACATACAAAGGAATCCAACAGGCCTGGCATTGTGGGAGAAAGAGAAATCTGGGCAATAGGGGTGGCCCTCTTCACAACTTTGAAAATAGGGCGTTCTTGTAAGCACACCCACTCATCTCAGGAGGGCTGATGGGTAGGCCGGCTTAATGATAGTGCTAGATTCATTCTTTCTTTCTATTCTCCCCCTCTCTCCTCTGTGTGTGTCTGAGTATCTGTGTGTGTGTGCGCCAGCCTGCCAGCATGTCTCTGTTCTATTTCTTGCTGGCCCTGCATGAAAGCAGGAAGCCCTCACCCACCCAAAAGGTGAGAAGCTGGCTTATGAGTAGTGAGTGTTACCTTCCAGCACTGACGACCCCTGTCATGCGCTATGTGCTGGAACCTTTGACGGGGGCTAATATTGACATATGTTGGGTGTTTTCAGATGCTCTTCAAACAACGGAAAACACAGCTGTTGGTCCCTCAGCTCCTGGGCAGGCAGACAATGCCTTTTGTGCACCTATGCACGTTAATAAGGTGTTGTCTTAAGGGAGGGAGTGCAAGAGTAAGAGAAAAGGGGCCTTGCTAACAAGGGAGATGTGGATCAACTCTTTCCTTAATCCCCCTGTCTGGTGGTGATACTCAAAAATAACAGCGTTAGTAAAAACATTCCAGGGTGGAGGTGCCAGCCTCTGAGGAAAGGGAGGTTAATGACGGGAAATATTAGGGGACTGTCTGGGAGAAAGAAAGAGATAGAAGAGATGATTCCACCCTCCCTCCTAACATCAGAAAACTGGTAGAGCTAGGGCAGGATAGCCATGCTGGGTTGCTACAATAAGGTCTCTTTCATACAGGTGTGTTGACGCCCGGGGCAGGCTTGGCCTCGGTCCATTCCATCACCCTGGCTGATTTGAACAATAACTATCATATCTCTTAAAAGAGAAGGGAGGGTGAAGCGTCAAGAAGGAGATGCCTGAGAGCTG
Organism: Siniperca chuatsi; assembly: GCF_020085105.1. Lineage (NCBI taxonomy): Eukaryota > Metazoa > Chordata > Actinopteri > Centrarchiformes > Sinipercidae > Siniperca > Siniperca chuatsi. Next base: position 18,212,907 of record NC_058056.1, read on the forward strand.
TGTCGGGGCCAAGAAAAACCCCCGCTGCCGTTGTCAGAGCTTGTTGATGTTGTAGTGAGGAAAAAACAGGCAAGTTTTTTTAACCCCCCACCGCCCTCCATAACCCCCACATTTTTTCCTCTTCTCCTTTCTCTCCCTCCACTTCTGCACGGATTCAGTATTTTTGTGCCGTAGGACAGAGTGTGGTGAGGAGACAGAGGAACAAAGTGCTGCTGTGTGGAGCAGCAGCTGCTACTTGCCGGATCAAAGGGGCAACAAGCGTGGTCTTCCTGGCCCAACGCTGCTCTGGAGGTGTTTGACGGACAGTCAGCAGCTGGGGCCGCACAGCCCGCCATGTAGGGGTTAGGCTGCTGGACTGCAAGGCCCAGGGGTGACATGCCCTCACTGGACAGGGGGAAGAGGGGAGAAGGTGTTAGATGGGAGGGTAAATAGAGGGAGAGATGTCTATGTTTGTTTCTTTTGTTGTTTGTCTTCCTGTTGTAGTTTAGAGTTACTGTATATTTCTATCATTCAAATTGTGTCGGACTGTATGATATTTACTCTTTCAAGATGAGCCAGTGAGTTCTTACTTACTCATCATAATGCATAGGCAGTAGTTGAAGCCTGATTTTAAGGGTAAAATCATCACTAGAATAGCATTGCACTCCACACTGCAGTATTCCACCTCTTTGGTGCTGACAGAAAATCAGAACGAGAGAAGAGAGACAGACAGCGAGCGTGCATGCCGCAGTGCTATTGATTTATTTTAATTAGCTGCTCGTTAAATCGTGTCAGTTTGCAACACAAATATATAATTCTTTGTCTGATTTTCCACTCAAGTCTTAATGACTCGTTCTCCCCGGGTTTCAGAGAGGAATGACTTCTGCAGCTAGACTGACAGAGCAGTGCAAATGTTACTCATATAGGGCTGAGGGGGGGGATGCCACAAAAGGGCAATGAGTGGAGTAATAAAAAGGGAAAGAAAAACAGGTCAGTGAAAGTCCATGGAGGAGAGGTGAAACAGTTCCCCTTTGAGAGGCAGACAAAAGAGTGTGGAGGGGGGTATGGAGGAGGCACTGTGGATGAGAGAGGGAGAGAAAGACAGAGGTAAAACTATGTAAACACAGTGGCTGCCCTAAACGTGGGCCCTCTCTGACGTTCCTAAAAAAACGAGCCTGCCTCGCTCCGCTTCACATCTGCACTAAATCAAACACGGGGGTGAGGTAATGTTCGCTCGGCCTGGCCTCTTAACTCCTGTTTTAACTTAAAGAAAGGAAGAAGGGATAGAAAAAGGGAAACTCTGTCTCTGATAGGATGAGAATGAGGAAGCTTCCTCAATCCTACCCTATCTCTTTGTCCTCTATCTCCATCCTGGAGGAGTGGAGCCTGTGAAAAGCTCCTAAGTAGTAGTTTATGATCAATCCACAGATACAGTAGGTTCAGTCTGGTGGCGAGCTATGTATAAACTGTTACAAGGGGCCTGTTAGGACCATGTGAGCTGATTCAGTCAGTGTTGTTGACACTACAGTAGATCAGTGTTGGAGGTTCAGTAGCCCCAGACTGCCCCACTGTCTGACCGGACCATAATTAGTGTTTGCTTATACTAAACACACCCTCCTCATGGGGTTAATTTGCATGCACTTCCTGGTCAAAGGACACTGAGTGTTTTACTCCTTTCTGCCTGTGTTTCTTTTTGTGGGGGGAGAAGATCAAACTAAAGCCTTCCTCCTTTGATTCCACTGAGTTGTGACTCAATCGCTGGAGGTTTGGAATCTTTATTTTTGTCTGAAGCAAAAGTATGGAAGCAATGAGCTTTAATAGGAACCAGAGGACAGTCATGTTTGCAAGCAGTGATCAGGGATTGAGTTCAGCACGTTCTTGTTCAGATTGTGTTGCATCTAATCTTCCTCCAATGACAGACAGGGGCCCAGGCATTTGACTGACAAACGGAAACTTAGCCCCCTGTCCCAGGCATATGAGCTCTCAAAATGGGCATTTGCAGGTCAGCCATGAAGGCAATAAACTGTCAATGATTTCTGTGTCACAATTTCAATGCTGCCTCCTCTCTTTGCACACTCTATAGGGCGACATTTGGAGCAGTCCGGCTCTCATTTCTTGGAGAAGACATGTTTAGTATTTCTCTGTTTCTCTCTCCTGTCTCACTCTGGCTCTGGCTCGGTTTCTTTCTTTCATCACAAACTCGTCAAACGAGTGACCCTTCTCCTGATTGGCTAGGTTCCCTCGGATCTCCACAGCAATTGGCCAGCCAAGCAGCGAGGCTCTCTCTCTCTCTCTCTCTCTCTCTCTCTCTCTCTCTCTCTCTCTCTCTCTCTCTCTCTCTCTCTCTCTCTCTCACTCTCTTGTCTCCCTCCCTCTCACTCTCTCTCTCTGTTGGCTGTGCTCCAGGGTAGGGTGGTTTGGCATGACGATTTCTCAGGGAAGGAATGCTGACAACAGGAGCGAGCTACCAGGTGTGGCTGCAAGTCAGTTAAGCAGAAACAAGGCCTTTGTGACAGATTGAGACGAGGAAGCAAGCAAAAAAAAAAAAAAGAATAATACAAGCACTGAGTCACAGACTGGTTTGCTGTGATTTAATCTCCAAACTTCCAGTAACCTTCCATAGTACTTGTCAGCTTATAAGGTTGTTTCTTTTATGATGATAATGCTGTTGGTTTGTTGTCTCATGAAGTTGAAGGACTCTACTTCATTAAATCGATGTTTTACAATTATGTAAGTTCCCTAATGGACCTAAGTCTCTTCTTCTGTCTCTGACCCCCCCCCCCGACACACACACACACACACACTGGGTATAGCATAACATTGTATGCTAGCCAGGGTATTTAACACCTAAGCAGACACTCTCTGAAGCCCCCCCATGTGTGAGCATATATTAGTAACCAGGGATGCCGTGTTGATCCAGCCTAGCGGAGACCCTGTGTCAAGTGGACTCCTGCTGCCCTGGCTCCATCATTCATATCTGTCTGTTATTATCCTCTGCGACCTGCACAGCCATAACACTCGGAGCACTAGTAAACTTAGCACTCTATATCGTTATGGAGCAGGGTTCTGTCTTCCAGTGGAGATGCATATTGTATCTGCAGATACACGTGTCTGTATACATGTGTTGCTCATGCCATTTCAGGGTATGTCAGCGGGGAGTGCTACTGTAGGCCAATTGGCAGTAGTGTGTGAAGAATTCACTGACATGCACATACACACATATTGACTGACAAGTGCATACATATTCACACGCATGCTCCAAAGCATTCTTAGCACTGCAAGAGCAGTTTTTGATATGCAACTTGAAAATGTGTTTAAGGCTTATTGGCTAGAAGACACCAGTTGCCCACATTAAATGGCAGTGGACCGCTGCCCCCACCAACCCGCTTTCTCCTGGGGTAATGTACACATTCTGAGCTGTATCCCAAGGAATGACCTCCACATGACCCCCTAACCTTGCCTTTAATTATTTGTTTGAAGATAGCATAGAGTTCCCATGCTGAGAGGTACTCTGTGTACTGTGTGTATGTGTCTGTCTGCGTGTGTGTGTGTTGGTGTTTCTGTGCTCTAACATTGAGCAGAGGCAGGCCATAATAAGCTAGACCACCAGATGTAGATAATAAAACATGGGCTTTGGGGTTGGAGGTTTTTTAGCTAGTGTCCCCTGTGAGCCTCCTATGTTCTGGTTAGCCTACAAACACACTGGCAGTGGTTGTGGTCATGTCCATGGTGTCAATGTGTGGATTTACAGCGTGCACGTATGTTTTAGCGAGTGGTTGGGAATTCTGAGTCCCTGTGGTCAACCTCTGTGTCTCTCCCAGGGCCTTGCGTCCTCAGATCCATTCATCTATCCGTCCATCCCAGTTGACTGGCCTTCATCTCTGGAGGATTCCTGGTTGTGTTGTTCTAAGCACACACCATTAGCAGCTCACGGGTCGAGGGAAAACAGTGTTATCAGGCCTTGCTCTGATAATCTCAATTGGCTTTACTCAGACTGATAAAAGGTGCTCTGAGGCCACGAGAGGGGCCCTTGGTCACCCCCCACTCCCTCCAAAGCACCGCATCACCTCCCGGTTACTGTAGCAACTTATTTAGCGTACAAAAACAGAGCCTTTGTGTGTGTGTGTGTGTGTGTGTGTGTGGGTGGGTGATATGGTGATTGTTGGCCAATAAGGGATGTTGACAAGAAGCAGGTCCATCTCTGAAGCAGTTCGTATGGAAAATATTTGAATATCCATATGTTTGTGTACACGGCAATTTATACTCAAAAATTACCATTTCAATAAGAGTTAACACCCTGATAGTTAAACATTTTCCTGTATGCTTTATGTCATATATTTCCTACAAGAAGTCAGAAAACACAAGAGGAAGAACAATGTTTTCAAAGGAACACTTAGAAAAATAAATAAATCTGAAAACGGCACTTTGATCATACAGCATACTCTCTAGTGCATAGAGTATTTCCTCTGCAGTCACTGGAAACCGTATGGGCAAATTTAGCACCTGGGAAGAACATTCCTAATATTATGTGTTTATGGTTATGTCCCAGAATAGGTAAGAACACACGTGGTTGTGATTTTGAGCCCCTTGGTGCATCTAGAAAGGTAGAAAGCAGGACATATATTTTGTCAGGCCTTGCACTCTGAGCTTAAAGAGGGAGTGTGATACCAGGAATGTCTTACTGTTTACTTGCTCAGCTGGTTTTGATGCTGGAAGCGTCTTTCTCTCTTAAGCACTGCAGGCATTTCTGACAGCAAAGCTATCTAAGAATGCTTTGTCCTCTTGTTCTATCAAAAAAGACTTTCAAAGTTAATAAAACTTAATTCTCATTCCTTCCTTAAATCACAAATTATGCATTACAGTCATATAATTTCCAATCCCGTTCTCGCTCTCATTCACGCACCCCACCTCCCTTCCTCCTCGTTCATTCTCTCTTATTCTCATATGGATGTGTTTCATCTTTTTCTCTCAGGGGCCCGCGGCACCCCTGCGTACCTGCACTCTGGATGCCCCCTGGCAAATGAGCACAGCGTCTCTCTTTTCCCAACCGTGCATTTTGTACGTTTAACCATGTCACTTTGAGCCGGGCAGATTACAGGCGTTTAAGTTCATTGGAGAAGGTAAGGGCAGGTATCAGGGCTTCATGGGGGATTAGGAGCCCAAATTGGTTCCAGCTCTCCCTTCCTTCTAATGACCTGTTCTTTAGCCGTACTGATGGTGCCGTGGCCTGTACGTTAGAAGAGGGCGGTGGGGCCTTTTTTTTCTCTCCTCTGCTCTCCTCTCTTTTTGGGACCAGCAAAGGACTCCATGCTGGACAGCTCCAACGTGATTTGAAACCCCTCTTTAATATCAACCACATGGTGGTACCTGTAGTGTTAAGTCCACGCTACGTTTTTAGTATGTGAAAGTGAAAGGGAGAAAGACAGAGAAAAGGGGGTAAAAGAAGAAGAAAGAGAGGAAGGTGGAACGCTTGCTCGGCCTGAGTGGCCAGCTTGTGTTTGACACAGCCCAAGGCATCCCATTCCAAGTTTAAAAGGTTGCCCCTGGCAGGCAGTCACCTCCAAATGACCTCCGGCTCTACACTGGAAAAGCCACAGGAGCAAGGCCGGCTGGGGAGGCTTTGTGGAGCTGCACTTATTCGCTGCTGTGGTGGTGATAAAACTTCAGACAGCCTAATTGATGGGCTCGCTGACATAACAATACCTTGTGAAAGCACGGAGTGGCCCATGCCTGGTCCTCATTTCTAGACAGCTGGAAGGGGAGCAGAACCCCCTACAATGCAGCCAGAGTGGGGGTCCCACAGAGGGAAAGGGTGGAGGTGGGGGTGGAATGGTGGGGAGTAATGAAAGGAACCATTTGTATCCTGCACTTTGCTAACTTAAAGCTTACTTTGAAATTCCAATGTGTGATAACACTCCAGAAGCAACGTTATTTTGGAGAAGGACCTGTAGACAGGATACTGTACACTATGTATGAAGTTGGTGTGTGCTGTGTGCAACTGGCTCCAGGAGCGACTAAGAAAGACAGAGGGAGAGAGGGATGTGCCACGACGAGGGTTCTTCTGTGCCCAAGCTGCACTTAATACTTGAGGAATGTCTCCCTGGTGCCCATAGCAACCAAACGTAATCAAAAGCTTTATTAAAAGAGGGGGGAATAGATCATATGAACATTAAAAGTATCCCTCACTGGGTTCCCAAGTCAGCACACAATTGCCCTTTTGTTTGTTGCTGTTTTGTTGTGAGCGCCTCTCTCAAGGACTCGGTAGCTAATGTTGCCATTAAGTCATGCAAAACTGTTTTGTCTTTGTGGTGGCTTGTGATGAATCTTCCTGTGTGTGAATGCAGGGTGATTTAACATTTGTTTTTCTCCTCTCTGTTTTTTTCTCTCTGCCAGGTTCATTAATGCCAGGAGAAGAATAGTACAGCCCATGATTGACCAGTCAAATCGAGCAGGTAAAAAAAAAAAGAACAACCCAGCCGACGTACAGCAGAGTACTGCTTCTCTCTCTTTCTTTCCCCAGCATCCCAAATCCGTTACTGGCATGTACATCATGCCTGGAGCCCAGATTTTTTAAAGGAGCACCCTACATCTGCTCCCCCCAAAAATCCCTTCTACTCCCTCCTCTTCCTCTCTCTCGCTTCATCCCCTTTTCCATTTTCTCTATGAGATGTGTTCAGCAGTGGTGCAGGCCGTTTGCTGATTGACTCTAATTGGAGATTTCCCGGTCTAAGTGGAGAGAGAGGTATATTAGCACTCTCTCTCTGTGAATTACTAATTGGACACAAGAGGAGTGCCAGAAACGCTAGCAGCATTTTATGAGTTATCTCCTTTCTTAGGCTGTTTTGTTTTTAATTTTTTTTCCAGTCCAGGGTTAGGGGTTTCCCCTCGCTTTTTCTGCTGCGTTTTTATTTTATTCCCTCAAGAATCACTGCTCTGAATTTTGATCTTAAGTAGTCATTCAGCAAATTTTAAATAGGCCACTGCATGGCTACTTAGCAAATTTTCAGTTTAACAGTATCAATTAATGTATTTTCAGTCATGAAAATTGCCCTTAGGAGGGAGAATGAGTTTTATGTGATGCCTTGATTAAATCAGATCAGATGTTTTGATTTAACGCCAATGCAGAGAGGGATTACCATTTCTTTAAAACAGATTATGGAAAGCTTCATATTGTTAATTGATAAAAACATTTATTTTCCATATCTTTTGTGGTCAGATTACAAAAAGCACAAACTGAGTAGTAAACATGCCACTGTGTGATCCTGTGGAATGATTTAGTCACCCTAAGGTTAATTGACTATGGCATTTCCAAAAAGAAGCTAAGTAATTTGTCTCTGGGAGGGAAAAGCTGTTTTTGTTTATTAGCAAGCTCCCCATCTTAAAAAGGTCCCTACACACCGAGGTGGAGGTCGTTCAAACGAACATGAGCCATGAATAAAATGAGATGCACTTGTTCGTTGGGTGACTCTTTCTACAATTACTGCACTCTGGTGTGGAATATTTGTCAGCATGCAATCTCTACAAAAACAGCTCCCCCTAATCTAGACAAATTACAGATTATCCAAGTTAATACAGTTATAGAATACACTGTTTTCTACAGTCTCCAAAGAGCATTAGTTCATTAGGGCTAATAATAGACAAAGCAAGATACAACTGAGCAAATTGATTGCTACTGTGTCTTCTGATAATCATTCATAATATTGAATGATTTGGCAGTTTTGGGATTATCTACATGCTTAGAATTATATTATATTTATATTTATTATATTTAAGATTAGAAATGTATATGCTGTGAATATGGCTACTGATTTGAATACTGACTAGGGGAATTGCCTGCCATGGCAGTAATTCTTCTCATCCTGTCAAACTGCATGCTTTCTTTTCTCGGTTAGAGAACAATGTATCTCCTGTGAGTGTGGTTTTGAATGACACTGGCTGTGTGTGTGCATGCGTGAGTGTGTGTGTGTGTGTGTGTGTGTGTGTGTGTGTGTGTGTGTGTGTGTGCTTGCATGCATGAGGACCTACTGTATGCGTGTTTGCATGCCACGCGTCAGTCAGTGCGGTCCACAAACATGAGCACAATGTCTTACAGTATGTTTGGGCTGAAGCTGGGACAATTGCTGATTGTCTGGTGTGTTTTCTCTTCTTCTTCCCCCTCCCTTTTTCATGTCCACGTTTTGACTACAATCAGGTTTTCTTCTTGATCCTTCAGTGAGCCAAGGAGCAGCATACAGTCCAGAGGGCCAGCCAATGGGCAGCTTCGTGCTGGATGGTCAGCAACACATGGGGATCCGACCAGCTGGTAAGTCCATCCACCTCTCTTCCTTCATCTCTCTTCTCTCCGTCATGCCTGCTTTACCAGACACCAGTTTCACCCTCAGTTATCACAGAGCTGATCAACACTGATCCTCTTGTTTGTAGCATGAGATTTAGTGACCTCCGCACGAAGCAGGTCCCCAAGTCAGCCACGTAAACCTAATACTAACAAGTACTACACAACTACAATAACATTTCTCTTTAAAAGTCCCCTCACCATTCCCCAGACTGTCTTGCTTGTTTTTTCTCCCTTTCTAATCTAACACATCTGGGAAAATCCCTTATAAATGATCATAACAAAGGGATTTGTGGGATGCAATGCAAAATAAAAACACTTATGGCACTTCTTTACATCTTTCACTTCCCCCTCCCTCACCATTTTCCATCTAAAGCTAACCAACCTCAACCTCTCTATCAGTGGGTCTCCTCTGACCTCTCTGTGATTCAAACTCCTGCTGACCCTTTTCTGGCATTTATCTCTTCTTTCTAGGGCCTATGAGTGGAATGGGGATGAATATGGGCATGGATGGGCAATGGCACTACATGTAACCTCCATCTTGTAAAGCAAAACGCAAAGAAAAAGGGGGAAGTAAGTACTGGGGTCTTTTCCTTGTTTTTTACACTTTGGGGCTGTGGGTTTTATTTTTTTCACCCACAATTCCCTTTCACTTCACCAGCACTACCCCTTCTTACCCTGGCCATAATTTTGCGGCAAGCGCCGACCCCCTACTCTCTAGCATCAACAGCTATGAGCTAGCATGCATGGGTGTTTTAGCAAGATGCTTTAAGGGGTAGAGAGGGGCCAGTAGCCGAGGATGAATTAAAGACTTGGGAAAAAGGGGGGACCGTCTTGGGACAGAGAGGGCCTGACTTGTGGCGCCAGACAACAGGAACAACAACAGAAGAAGGAGGGGAAGAAACAACCTGGCATGGCATGCACAAATTTATTTATCACAACAGCACCATCGCTCTCCCCATCTCGGACAGCTAATGCAAATGTTGGACATTTAGGGAAAAAATAACATCTCCTGGGGAAGGGGCTGACGGGGAGAAATTAAGCAGGCTCCAGTGAAGCGATAAAGAAGGAGAAGTGAAACTGTCCTCCGAGTGACATAAATCTGTCTGGGGAAGGATTGATGCCCAAATTATCTTATATGCAAAGATGGGAACACCGCAGTACATTACGGTCCCTGAGCGAGATATACGGGCCATGGGTGACATGGCCGATCCTTCACTGGGGGTTTGGTTTGAGCTGTGTAAAGGGAGGAATGTGTGTGTGTGTGTGTGTGTGTGTGTGTGGGGTGTTTTGATTATTTTTTACTGGAGGGAGACGATTTAAGGGGGGTGAGGGCCTGACCTGAGACTCACAGACAAGAGCAGGGAGACATTGAGATAAATTTATTAGGCTGTAGACACAAGCACGACTGCATCTAAAAGAAGGGGATCTCTTTCACACATACAGATACAGTCTTTCTGTGTTGCTGTTTTTCTGGCTCTCTCTCTCTCACACACACACACGCAAATCCCTATACGGCTAAATGGCGGCAGTCTGATTAAGCTGGCCATTCCACCTCCCGCTAGTGCTACAGTGCTGACATTTGAAAAATCAAGACATATCACATCCCAAAGGCGGCAGGGCAGAAGAGATTTTATTTTAACACCTAAACTCCCTTGCCCAATGAGGCACAATATAATAACACTTACCTTGATTAAAAGAACCCTCTATATGTAAATGGAGACTGGATTTTTCAAAGGGTCACAGCGGCAATTCTGTCGACAGAGATCATTTCACCCCTCTAGTCCCCTCTCTCTCTCTCTCTCTCTCTCTCTCTCTCTCTCTCTCTCTCTCTCTCTCTCTCTCTCTCTCTCTCTCTCTCTCTCTCCCTCTCCTACTGTCTTTGCTAATGGCAGCAGAAAAAAAATCAGGAAGCAATGTTCCCTAAAACAGCCACACAGAGACAACATTTGCTCAGGTTGGCTAATTCTTAATATAGGGCTATATAATTTTGAGACTATTTAATTACATAACATACTTTATGCTTCATGACCAATTACATTAATAGCTTAATACAGAGGAATATTATCCTCTCTTGATTTGATTACACAGCCACACAATATGGTATATTTGGTACTTAATTATGACCAGTCATTGAGCAGGGCTGCTGTGCCATAACAGAAGTACAGCACAGCCAGCAAGGGAGGCAGGAATACAGAGATGGAGAGAGAGAGAGTGGCCCAGTCTGTCCTCCAGTTATTGTCTTCAGATGGTTTTACCACTCTTGTTAATAAAGGAGGGGGGTCTCGATCTACTTAACGGAATGACTGCAGCTTACAAGACTGGAGATTACCAGTTTACAGTGTCAAAAACATCTGCTGGGCCTTTTAACAGGAGCTGCTCTAGGTTATATGGAGGTGAGGGCACCCATCATACTGCAACACCCTGAATGATTTATTTATTTTATGACCCCAGTAGTGAGATTTTAAGAGACCTGCTCTGACAAACATGTGCATTTCAAATGAACTGATATGGAAGGGGAGTATTAGAAAATGACACAGCTTTCAGCCAATGAGACTGGTCATTAATCTTGGCCTTTGCTGTCCCTTTTTTTCCTCTCTCCTTTCTGTCCTCCTCTTCCCCTCACCGGGGCCCTTCAGTGTAATTTCTTAATTGCAGTGTACTAAGGTGGAGGAATGCAGAGAGTGAGCATGCCTAGTGACCTTGCAGCAACCTCTCCCCTCCTATTACAGCTTCTAATCCCCCAGGGGTTCACATTACAAAGCAGGTCAGCCCAGACCCAATCCCAGACCCAGGCCCCCCGGCTGCTCTCACTTGTCTCTCCCCAAGGTCCAGGCCTCTGGACCAGCCATGTTCCCATACTCCAGTCCCTGGTTCCAGGAACAACCCCCCACATCTTACTTTTTTTTTTGTCTTTCTGATTACAACAAACAGCCGTGTGAAGAGCCAAACAGTGGCACTGCTGAGCCAGCTCTATGTCCTGGGTCCTGTCACAGTATGAGAGATGCCAGCATGCTGAGGACTCCACACATATGAAGTGGAGTCCATCTTAAGGGACATCAATATACCCCACCTGCTCTTCCTTTCTTTTCTCTTTTTACTCCCTTTTATCTTTGCTGCTCTGTCTTGGTGCGGTTTCCTGCTCTTTTTCTACTTCCAAAACCCACACTCCATGCATTTAAGAGCAGTACTTTGTTTTGCGTAAAATGCTTTCATTCAGGGGTGGAAGCAAGCCTTTAATGCTTGCTGTCTTGGTGATACAGCTAACTGAGTCCTAAATTATTTAATAACTTCTTTAAGGGATTCTAAATCTAATATGTTCACAGAGGCACATCCCCATGAGAGAATGCCTGTTCGGTTTGTCACTAAAGTCAGCTGGGGAATTGATTGTTCCACTTGTAAAAGTATTAGCACATCTCCACATCAATACGGCTGCTTGGTTTTCCTCACATCCTCCAGGACTACAGTGTCTGTGGATGACTGAGGATCATTTTCCAACCTGAGACCTGACCACAACACTATTGGGCATTGTAAACCACTCACCATAGCCTAAAATAGCCCAGTGCAATAATGCCTCTCTTTACTTGTTGAAGCTAAAAAGCGCTGTAGTCACAGACGCAGTGTCATAAAATCTGCTACGCTCTTTGTTGTTGAAGTTGTTTTTAAATTGAATTAAGGCCTGTTAATGGAGACGGAGCATGTCAAAGCTGCAGTGAGAAAATAGTTTTATTGACTGTAGATTAATTTCTCTCTTTCGGTCTTTTTCTCAGGTCTGCCAGGCATGCCAGGGGAGTACGTACCTCAGAGCGGTCCTATGGGCATGAGCATGGCCCCGCATACTTACACCAACTCTCATCAGATGACCTCTCACCCCTCCCAGCTCAGACACGGACCCCCTCTCCATGCGTACCTGCCCGACCACCCCCACGCCCACCACCCTCACCACCACCCCCACCACGCCATGCTGATGCATGGAGGACCCTCGTCGCACCCAGGAATGACCATGTCTGCACAGAGACCCCCTTTACTCACTCCCATTGACCCCAGTACTGGAGGACAAGGCCTGGACATCCATGCCCAATAGTATAAGGGAACTTTGCTAACACGACAACAGCAGCTACTACAAGAAAACAGTTAAAAAAAAAAGAAAGCAGCAGCCCACAATAAATCCTATTTTGAGACTATTTTTAAGAATAAAAAGCGAACCCTTTTGACCAGAATTTGACACTAAAGAAACAGAATTCCAGATGAGCTGTGATAAATCTTCTCTTTTTTTTAAGACTTGTCAATTTTGTTACTTTCATCCAAACGGAGGACCAAGCTGACAAGAACACTTTGTAAAGTCTTGGGCTTTTGGTAAAGATCAACAGAGGATGTTTTGATGTACACGTGTGCAAAGAACGGACAGATGCACACACTCAAAAACACACACTTTTCGCACACTCACTCACACACCATCATAAACATGTTCAGTACACTTTCATGTGATGCGCTCAAACGCTTCTAAAATAAAATCACTCTGGAAGATTTAAAAAAAGAAACAACAGAAAGACTCCAAGAGTTATAACTACTGTAGTATAAAAAGTATAGATAAATAAGTTAAAACTTGTGCATTTTTCGTTGATCACATGGTTTATGTTTCCTGAGCTAGTTTTAGAATTAAAGGTTAACCTTTTCTCTCTCACACTGTGTGTGCTCCTTCCTGGAGGAGAAACTGTCTCGCAGCACAGCACTATAAAAGAAAAAAAAAACAATAAGAAGATGGAACATCTCAAAAAGGCTCCAAACCACAGAGGGCAATCAGGTCCTGTCCCCCATAAGAACAGGGCATGATGGGAAAAGGCTGCTAAATGACACCGGATCTCTCCAGAAGATTCAGTTTGAACATTTGTCATGCCCCTCTTTTTTTTTGGTTCATGAATGAATGTTGCCCTGTAGGTTTTAAAGGAAAAAAAGTTCTTTGTTTGAATTGCCCAAGCACTGGATTGTGTTGGTTTTATACATTTTTATTTTAATATTATTTTATTTTTTTGTACCCTGGACTCTCATTGGTAAGAGCCTATTGAAGGAAGCTTAATAGTGGAAAAGCAACATCCTATGGCGCTTCTTTATCTGCGGATCAATGTTCTTGCCATAAGGACAATACCGACACAAACGTTGATTCTGCGGCACTGGAGAAGCATTTGACGGTTGATGCACCAAAAAACCTATAACTAAAAAAAAAAAAAGAAAGAAAAAAAACTTAAATTATGAACTCAATGCTTTTGGGGGGGAAAAAGCTGAGAGAATATTGTAACAAACTTCGTACAGAGTTCAGTCTATTAATTGTTTCATGTTAGATATTCTATGTGTTTACCTCAATTGAAAAAGAATGTTTTTGCTAGTTTCAGATCTGCTGTGGCATTGATATTGTATGTCCATGAATTCCTTCCTTTTTCAGCACGTGTTCCTCACTAGATGATAAGATGCCGTCTCCCTTAAGCTTTGTCAAAAATACATTAAATACTTGTATGAGGACTGTGACGTAATGTTTAAAAGGTGTTCAGTCACAAATGCTGTAATAAATATTTCATTTTTGATTTTTGTTAGATTTTTGTGTGATTACCTGTGTTATAAACAGTCTTTATATACATGTCCATTTTAATAGTGATAAGATTAATTGGTTTATTATTATTATTCAGAAAATGTGTTTTGGGTATGATGCAAGGTCTTAATTATTTATTTTAACTGAGTCAAGTTCCCACTTTTTCCTGCACTCTATTTGCAATAGCTTGTTTTTAACCAGACTGCCCATTTGGTTATTGAATGCCCTCTTAAAATGACATTAACAAATTATGGTTGAAATATATCTTGCCATGGCAATTTATTTAGGCACACAAATATGTCCTCGAAATTATGAATTACTGTCAAATGCAAATGAAGGCTGCAAATTCACCAGCCACCCATCTTAGTTTTAGACCAAAAGATAAACTGTCAGCAGTGATGTGGTGGTAAATAAAAAGGGTCAATTGTGGCCTCCGGTTCATAAACATAAGGGATAAAAATTTTCTTGAAAATATCCCAATTTACAGAAATACATATGAATTAATAAAATTCAGATGAAATAATATTTTAGATATTTCTTCATATATATATATATATATATATATATATAGAGAGAGAGAGAGAGAGAGAGAGAGAGAGAGAGAGAGAGAGAGAGAGAGAGAGAGAGAGAGAGAGAGAGAGAGAGAGAGAGAGAGAGAGAGAGAGAGAGAGAGAGAGAGAGAGAGAGAGAGAGAGAGAGAGAGAGGATGGTAGGGTAACCTTAATTTGGGGGAGGGAGACCAAACACACAGTTAATTTAGTTTAGATGGATTCACCCTTCACTCTTTCCCTGTCGTTCAAACAATAGAACAAGGATTCGTCTCCAGCGTAATTGCTCCTGTAGTGAGAACCATGGCTGGCCCTCCAAGTGTGTGCTCTGCTCATTTCTGCCGTTTTGCAGCGCCGCCTGTCGGCCGAACGTGGCACCGCCGCCCAGGAGTACAGAGATGGGCTTTGATAAGATATCTCCTCTCTCTTCTGTGTCTCTTTGCCTGTGTTTTCCCGCGGCCATCCAAGTCACAGCCTTAAACCAGAAATGACAACATCACTTCGGCTGAAATATTTTCTGTCCTTCACATAGAAGTGTAAACGTCTGCTGTGTCGGATTCAAGGCCTTACATATATTTTCCTTCAGTTTTGTTTGTCTTTAAATTTTTGTTACGAACACTGCTTATCACTGACTTAGTCCTGTGTGTGAATCAACAAATATAATAGGTGGCTATAATAATAATAATAATAATAACTAATGATAGTAATAATAATAACAATAATTTAATGCATGTATATTTTATTTGTATTAAGTGCACTAAAACAAACTGCCCTGGCTGGGAATTTTGTTTATCAGTTCAGCTTTTTATTATTCTCTTGTGGCCTTCTGAAAGTTTTTTTTTTTGTCCAGCAATTTGTTAAAAAAAAAAAAACATTGGCCTAAATATAACGTGATCCATAATTTGTTATTTATTAATTTGCAATTAATAGTAAATATAGTAAATTATTAATTCTTAAGATTTCTGCAAACACGGAATTGTTTATCCAGCAGCTCTATAGGCCTTTTAATTTATTTAACTGTTGGCTTTTGTTTGTTCCAGTTTTTTTTTTTTAAAACGAACAAACACGAAAAAAGTGATGAAAATCACAATGACACCTATTTATGATTTAAATCACTTTTACACACTAAATATCTCCAGCACAACTCCCCGCGTGGAAAGACCCGTTTTAAATCTTAAAACTAATAGAAACAGTTTATTTTATGTTTATTCAACATTTTCAGCCTACAGCATTCTTTCCTTTTAGGTTATTTTAGCATTTGATTTGAATGTTTCACCGGTTGTTTTTAGTGAAATTCTGGACATAAACCCTGCGCAGTTCATTTTTTTTGTTGAACACTTTCTCACCACACATAGAGGGATGTTAGGCCTTAACTAGGTTTGAAAAAAAGTAGACATTTATTGGTTTTACACCAGAGTCTAGTTAATGCATCTTCATCTCTCAACTATTCAAAACCTAAAAGTTCTTTTTTGTTTTTCTTGTGCTCTATTATTCTGCGGATAAAACGGAAGGAAGAAGCCCTCCGTTTTGTGCGGAGATTATCAGATGAAAAAGAGAGAAAACGTGAGGATTACTGTGGATGGAGAGGATTTTAATATTAATAGTTATTTTTTTCTTTTCGCTTTCCCCTCCCCCTCCTCCTCCACCCCCCTCCTCCCCGATGAGACAGAAGGTAGATTGCCTCTGCTGCTTTCCTTTTGCCGATTCGGTGTGACAGGGATGATGGATGATCCAGCCGAGCTAAACAACTCCTCCCCTTCATCTCCTCCCTGTCAAAGCCAGTCCGGGCTGCTGCTGCAGGAATAAAATAAGGAATATATTCCCTCTGCACTGCTGCACAATGCAGCCCGGTCCTCTGGAAGACACTCACTTCGCACCGTGCAACAATATTAAAAGTCCACACACAGATTCTCCCTGTGTGCGTGTGTGTGCGTTACAGAGGCAACATGTTAATACTGCTTATGTTATTGGCTCTTTTTCTCTGCAGAGCATCTGGTAAAGTGGGGTGAATGATCTGAGAGAGAGGACGGCAAATGTGTATTTTTAGATACACAAGTGCATCTGTCGGCAGCAAGGGAGAAACACGTTAAAAAAAAGTTTTGTTTCTCCTTTGGTTTTCTTTCAAATTGCTGATTTGGGCAGTGGTCATAAAAATGGACGCGCACGCAGGGGCTGAGTGTCCTTCGCTTTGCAGCTGGCTCTCCCCAAAAATGGCTTGCTCTGGGGGACAGTTTTTAGGTTTTGTGTATTATGTAGGCCTGTGTGTGTGTGTGTGTGTGTGTGTGTGTGTGTGTGTGTGCTGCCCTCCTTTTTTTTTAACATTTCAGCAGTTTTCTCTCCTCTTGCCATAAGGTGTTTCTATGACTACGTTATGTAGGCCTGTGTGAGCGGGTCAGAGGCGGGGGTCCCTGGGAGAAAAGGGCCGCATTTGGCTGATCATTTATCAATGTCAACCGCATAATGATTCTCCCTGCAGTCCCCCTATTGATGAGGATAATTACATTAGCTCAGAGTGACTGATCAATAAAGCCCAGGGAAAATGGTTTATTATAGCACCACCGAAAAGGCTTTCTTTAAGAGGGGACTGGCTGCTTCTTTTTTTTGTTTTGTTTTGTTTTTTCGACTATAATCGAGTGAGAAGCCAAACTTCCAGATTTCATGTTGGGATTTTGACTCGGAATGTTTCTATTTTCTCATTTTTCTTTCTCGTGTTGTTTATTGCCTGAAGTGAACCATAGTTTAGCCTATTTTTTTCTTCATGGGTTGGAATCCAAAATAAAATACACTATTTACATCTGTCTTTATCACATGTGGAAATAGTTCAGTTTCTTGGGATAAAAAGAGTTCAGTTTTAGCAGCTTGTAAAGTCATTGATTTAAAGTACATGAAGCCGCATGCATTCACGTCTTGTTTGATTTTTAAGTCAAACTGGAAGCCACACAAGACTTAAAGGCTGCCAACCATCTTATAGCCACAAGGTGTCATTTCAGATACAAATATTCTCTTTTAAATGTATTTTGTCTGCATCTTGGTGGCAAAAACGACGTTCAAATGGCAGCAACACCCGATGCAGTGTCCAAAAATCGAGCCGGCCCTGAAGAGAAAGCCTTAAAATGAAGAGTAAACAAAAAAAAGTCTTGTTTTGTGGGTCAAGTAGCAAAAATACTGCACCGAAATAAACGAAACAGCCTTAAAAGACGGACAGTAAGCGCATTTCTGACCCCTCTCTCTCTCCCCCCGTGTGTGTGTGTGTGTTCTTTAATTGTCAACAACTTATCCCCTGCAGGAATGTTGCAAACTCTTTCGCCTTAATTCTCCGTGGTGCTCCGCGCCAGCTCCCATTTACCGCTGATGAACGTGTCTGCAGGAGACAGCTCCATTATCTATTTATCATTTATGATAGTATTTTCTCAGACAATGGAGGAAGAAACGCGCCTGCAGACAGTCCCCTCTTCACTGCCCTTTTATAAACGCGCACTTCCTTAGCCTATTTATTCGTTGGCATTTTGATAAATAGAAAATTAGGATTTTTATCTTAAAAATAAAGCCTTGACATGTTGGATATTATGTAAATATGCGTAATCAGACTTTAAATTAAACCTGATGACAATTTATTTTATTTTTTAAAATGTTTTTTTAACATAGCCTAGTCTACAGTGTCATTTTAAAACGACAAATCATGAAAAAAAAGATCAAACTGAGAAATGAGTGAAAGTGTGGTTTTAGAGGAAGTACTGAAAACAAATCTCTAACTAGATGGGTGATAGTCAGGACTTTTTGCGCTTGGCCGCGACTACTTGAATTAGAGGCGATTTTTTTCACACTTCAGCGGTGCTTGTCCGCTTAAAAATGAGTGACAGCCCCCCCACCACCACCACCACACACACACACTCTCACCCCACAAAAATAAATCTTAATGATGTGAAAATTATAATCAGTCAAATAATATATTTGGAATGAGCAGAAGCTGAAAATTGCAGTGGCCAGTGGTGAAGAAGCAGAAAAAGAGGGCATATGAGTGCAGAATAAATAAAGCGCAATAAAAAGGAAAATAACCGGAGTTTAGTCAAGCCTTGAGGTACTCAAACCTTTATTTCAATCAGTTAAGATTTAATTAGGCAAGCCTCAGGCCCGAGCGTCTCTTTTTTCCTCATTATGTTGCCTTCTCCAGCGCTGTGCTACAATGGCCCCAAGGTTGGCAACATTTGACCGGTTTTTCCAGTGAAATAATCACGGGTTATGGCTTGAGAAACCCATAAGACTCGCAAATAAATCTGGCATTATTCCATTATGAGACGGAAGTGGCGAACATATCGATTGGCTTAATTTATGGGTTGTTGTCCTAAGTTGTTTTTTTATTATTAATTTCCTCCGGTTTATTTTGAGAGCTTAAAAAAGGTTAGAAATATCTTGCGGGTAGCCGAGGTGAGCAAAGTGAGACATTTCACAAGAACTGTAAATAACAGAAGAGGGCTGAGAGACAGAAACCGGGGGGGTTAGAAAGACAGAGAGAGAGAGGAAGAGAGAGTACACTTACTAAAACATGAAATTTCTCCAGGTTATTGATTAATGTGCGCATTTCTATAGGCACAGTGCACGTTTCAGATCAATTAATTATTAACTCCAATATAATAGATGTTCGTTGGTTTTTGAAGAGAGAGAGAGCTGGAGACCCCCTCCCCACTACACCCTTGGGCGTACTGTTATTACATGATGGCGACCCCTTCTGGAGGCCAAAGTAAATGTGTTTATAGAAAGAGAAGAAGAAGAAGCGGCCTCTTCGTCTCTGTTCAGCTCCTGATTCGCCTTAATTCACATTTCTGCTTTAAATATTGAGATTTGTCCGCTCTGTGTTTTTTTTTCCCATATAAAAAAATCTTGCAAAAAGGCCTCCCGCCGTTTTCATTCTCTAAGATGTTAAGACCCTGACCTGCTGCAGTAAATGTGACCTCCAAAGACTCTCATCTCATATTTACTCGCAGGGATAAAACTCCTTATGCATGTATTAGGCGGCCACGTTGATGGTAAAATCAATAAAGATGGATTGTATGGTCAATACTAGCTTCGCACCTGGGGACTTGTTGCCCGGCTCCTACAGAGAGAGAGAGAGAGTGACAGAGAGAGAGAAATGAGCAATTCATAATATGCAACCGCAACATCTCACACGGCCGAGACTGTGTGTGTGTTTAAAGGGAAGAGAGAGAGAGAGAGAGAGAGAGAGAGCTTGAAGAGCAGGGCAGCAGGGCTGAAGTCATCCAGCCAGGGGCCTGAAGGACCCGGCGAACACCGACATCATTAATCACGGCCCACTTGAAGATTATGACTGAAAGTATAGAATCGGTAACCATTATCGTCTCGGATGGCAGTTAAAACCTCTCCTTATTTTTCAAAACAATTTAATGGCATAGAGGTTTATGTAAAAAAAAAAAAAAAAAAAGGGGGCCAAAGAAAGGGGGAGGGAGGACGAGGAGAGGGAGACTGGTGTCACTGGGATGGAGTTACAGACCAGCGTTTCCTCTGGAGGAAATATCAAGGAGACACAGAGCTGGTCCACTTCATTATGTAGCCTGCATTGCTTTAATAATGATCAGAAGAACAATAATAGACCCATAATTATATCAAACGAACAACAACAATCGGCTTCCATTGCTTTAAATAATAATAACAATGGCGCCATATATACGGATTATTATTATTTGTTTTGTTATTGCTAGAATTGATCATCCATATGTTTTATAACATGTCTACATGATTAGAATTCTGTTAAAATAAAAAACTAATTACAACCATTTCGTTTGGAAATTACATTAACGCGTTTTTTTATTGCCGTTAAAGTACAAAGAAAAAGGCTGTCGACATCTTGACATCGATTTAAAAAAAACAAGAATATTTCGGTTCTGTAAATATTTCTACAAAATGTTGTGAACAAGTAGCAACTTAGGGGGATTACATCACTTTAAATTTAATGACCCGAAAGCAGAAAGTAGTCGTCGAAATTTAGTCTTTTGAAAAACAAAGATTACAGCCGTATTTTCTTTTTTATCTTCTTTATTTCGGCAGAGACTGATATCGTGTCATTTGGCGATATCAAAAGGGCAAAACAAAATGCGTAACGACTGAAAACTACGGAACTGAATTTCCCTTCTGATTTACGTTACAAAACAAAGGATGGAAACCGTTTTGGTTTGGCATTTCAGCTGTTTTATGCACAAAACCTCAAATGACTGATGCTGTGAGGATTCCTACGAACTACATTTTATAGCTGCCATCCTACTATTGCTCTGTGATAACTTTAACGTGTGTGTTTCTGGTTTATATGTGAGAGAGGCAGGGGGGGGCTAGCATGGCCCCTGTTAGCAGACGGAAGCTGCAGTGATGAAAAGCAATAGCTGGTGTCAAGAACTTTTTTAGCACATCACTACAGCTGGTGGGAATAAATAGTGGCCAACTGAAGAGGAGCAGGAGGAGGGAGGGGGTGCAAGCTGTGACATAAGGCTATTTGGGTGTGTGACCACAGGGAACCTGAGTTTTCATATCTCCTCCACACAATAAAAGCCCTGTGTGCGACTGTCTCACAAGTCCAACTTTGTTTCTCAACAAGGAGTGTAAACTGTTGTCAATATTCAGATAGCCTTCATCTGCCAATAATGACAGGCAGCCGGCTTCCTATCTTATCTGCGGGCCAGGTAGCGCCGTACCTGGGGGGAATAACTGCTGCGATAAAGAGTGTCTGGGCCAATAGAAAGGCTCTTGTCTGTCTGTGAGGAGTTAATGGAGAACGCCACTGGAGACAGGAAGTCCTCAGAAAGTGAAAAGCACTTTATTGCGCACCTGAATGGCCTGGCATAGGGTTTCTCTCAAATCCAATGGGAAAACCACATTACAGGTCCTTACACAGGGTCATTACAACAGGGCAATGGAGTTCAAGTGATCCATTGCATTTGAATGACAACATCACATCGCTCCATTCATTCTTCCCCTCTTGTGTGACCTGACGATGATCCCTGGGGGACTGGGATGTTGTCAGTGGAGTGATGTGCTGAAGTTACAGTAAAGAGAGCGCAAGATTCGGCTCATTCAAGTTTGTCCTCAAAGTGTGCGTAAAAATCCACTGTGGCGCACGTGTTGCATGTTGCGTCACCGACTCCGAGTCCGAGTGTGGTGGCTGTTGCTTTCTTGCAGCAACAGGTTCATGGACCCATTACCCACAGTACACTGCAACGTGACATCATCAAGCCTCTAAAAATGAACTGCAACATCGATCCCTCGCAGGCTGACCTCCCGTAAGTCAAATATAGACCATGTGGGGCATGTGTTTGGATGGAAGTGTATATTTACCTGCCACCAGGAACTCAAGGACATGGGAGCAGTGAGGTTGTATCCAGCCCAAGAGTGGAGTGTTTTGGGGTGAAAATTAGTTGTAAAAGTGATAAATGGGCTACATTTCTCTAGCTGAGGAGCACTGGAGCTGGCACCGTGCTTTCAGCCAAACAGTTAATTGCCCAGCACAGTGAAGGCCCAACAAAATACTCGTAAAGCATCACAAAAAAAAAGTTTAGTCCAGTCAACTCTTCCTCTCTTCTCTCTCTCTGCTTCTTCCTTTTCTCGACTCCTCCGGCTAAACGGCTGCGTCAGTCCCTGCCCTTCACAATTTCCCAGCACAAAAATATTATGTTGCCAGTGGCAACAATTTAATAAAATAACCAATCACATCTGCTCTTTCAGATATTTCCAAAATTAAGCTGAGTCTGTACATAATGGAGCAGTCGTCTCATCTGTGCGTTAGGACTTCAAGCCAGGATTTATTGCGGTGCGATAAATGATCATAAGGCTTGTTTTGACAAATGCAAGGGTACGTTCTGATGCAGGGCCAGACCCACTGTTATCAACTGGATTAGTGGCTCTGATTATGCCCTGGATTCAAGCTTTGCTCTCAGCACCAATCAAAACCTGTGGTCGATGCATCCCATAATAGCTACGCTCGTCTCCATGGTCACCGCCACCCGTGTACAGTAGCCCCACCTCCTCCTAAGTGCACTTATTTCACAATAACAAGCTTGCGACAACTCTCATCAGGCAATCACGCTCACAAACAGAGGACAAGGGAAAGGGTGAGCCAGGGTTTGTTTTGGCTGAATCAAATTTTGTCTCCAGCCTCTTGCAACTAACCTTTTTCCCCCCAGGTTACCTCCACAGTCATATTTTCCTACCACACAGCTCTAATCTTTTAGAATGTCACTGGCACTCATACATCTACTGCTGCCTCTTCCTCCTCTACCTCTCCTCTACCCTGATGCACCCCCATGCTGGCCTGTACCTGTACCTGTGGATGTTACCGGGTCTTCTCTGGACCCTTGCTGAGAACAGGAGATGACACAGTTTCTGGGTCACTTCTGTCACAGTCCAAATGCCACTCAGGGGGGCTGACCTTTCCGGTGGCCGATGCTAGAGCAGGCAGCCTCCATGCTGGCTGTCACCCCTGTGGTTCCAACCACAAACGCACGCTCCTTCCATTTCACTGACAGACCCTTTTTTCCCTGCAAACTCCCCACGCTCCTCTGCCGTATTCACCTCCTCCTTTTTTATCCATGACAATACATGTTAAAACAATGGGGACGAATCAAAGCTGACAAGCAAAAATAGCCAATGTAAAATATGGCTGATGTATGAGATCTTGGCTAAACTCAGGACCCTCACAGGCCTCAGCGATGGCCACAGACACATGGTGTATCAGGTCTCACTGGAAGGAACTCCAAAAATGCTTCCTGGATTTATCTGAAGGCATGGGTTACACGGCGAGTGCCACTTTTTTTTACAAATGAGATCTTGGCTCTAAATGGAATACCTCAATTAGTAAGAAGCCCAGTCGACACCTTTCTCTTTAACATAGTATACCATCTAAGATATTTAGGTTTCCACTGCCAAGCTGTTCCTTTTAACAGAAAGTGACTTGAGTTGCTCATTTAGGGCTGTCAAAAAGGAATATTTCAATGGCCAGGCCCTGGGTGCATGTGATCCGATGCCACATCAGTGTCAGGAGTGATTTTTGCAAGGGTGTTCAGAGCTCTGGATTTTTTGTTTTTTGAAGCTCTCGGCCGTGTCTCTGTTTGTCCCGCACCACCAGTGACTCATACATCACTAAACTAAACTATCCTCCACATCTCCCCGCACCCCTCTGAGAGGATTAATGTGTCATAGTTGTTCAGTTTCCCTCAAACATACCATCTGCCCTCCGTCCTGTCAATCAAACATCCACTGCTTTGCCATTTAAAATCCCCCAGACCATTTTTCTCATGATCCATTGTTGTTTTTAAATAACAGCCTCTGATTAGCAGGCAGAGAGCTTCCTAAAAATAAAAATGAAATCTCTTCATATCTGCTTCAGCTCAGGGCAGAGGCTGCTTTTTTCCCAGTGCTGATATTCAAGCCCTCTTAAAAAAAAAAAAAAAAAAAAAAATCCTTTTTTAATTTCAAACTGGCTGCTCTGACTCTTCCAGGAGAACTTTTATTTATTTCCACCCTGTGATGTCTTGCTGGCTGAGGGAGGCTGAGAGGATCCCTACTAAAAGCACTATGCTGCCTAAGGCAGAAACAGGCCAGAGCTCTCTCCACATAAATAACACAGGAGTGTGGAGGAAGTCCGTTTGGTGGTCTGCTGGAGGGATAGAACCTACCCTTCAGTCTGTCTCTGGTTCTGTCCTTCTTTCTCTTTCTCTGCGTCTCAGTGGTCTATCTAGCAGCTTGGCTGAAGAGGCATAAAACAGCAGGATCTGGAAGAGATTGGGCCAAGATGTACATCTGAGTGGATAGTGGACTTCCAATAGCCTGCGGGCCCAGGCCAGACAGAGTGGATGCTGTGAACTGCATCAAACTAATCTGACACATGGGAGTCACAGATTTAAAAATTGTAACCAATATTACAATACTGAATAAAATGTGTAACTAAATTGTTTTGCATGTAGTTTATTGCCAATATTGTAACAGGAAAAATATGATTAATAATATGCTTTAATTTTTTTCTCCTTCACAGAAAATTGATTATCAGTAATCCTCATATATTACTGTAAATCTTTTTTTTTTTTAATGAAAAAGTACTGTATGTTGAGTCTTGTACTTGCTGGATGCCTCTTGAGGATCAAATTTCTCCAGAACACTGGTGTTCCTGGCCTCAGGAAACGACCTCTCCAGACTGGCCTTATTTGGAGAGCACTCGAGTGCCCCATTGTTGTGGCAAGAACAATGAATCTAAAAAGAGATGAGAGACAAAGGCAAGGAAAACACAAAATAGATGATGTCTGGCTCTTAAAAATCCTCAGATGGAAGATTTCTTTCTATATTTGCACTCACATCATGGAAATATTATCAGCTGATGCTGACGTCAGCCCTCGCCTTTGAAGTAGATTTTAAAAAAGCTGTATTTAGTTTGCATTGTGTGCAGAACCTAATTTATAGGAGTTGACCCTGGCTCCTCTTTTGTGCGACAGCCATCTTGGAAAACAATGGCAGGAAGGCTTGAAACTTGAGAGGAACTGAATCTGCTGTTTTCCGTTTTTTTTCTGTTCTTATTCAACAGAGAATTTTCCCTCCCTGAGTAAAATGGCTCTGTTTTTGTGTCCAACAGGAGCCATAAACTGATGTCTAAGCATTCCATGGCCAGGCAATAGGGCTGAGTTTAACTGGACACATGGGGACAGTTGTTTTGTACCACATGGAGCAGGGAGGCCTGACAGAGGAAGCCATGGCCGCCTGGCGACCTCGCGGTGACCCACTGGCCTCCTCTTGGAGGGATGAAGGCCTAGATGGGAGCTGGCTGAGGGTTAGAGGTTTAAGGGTAACAAATCAAGCAACACTTTAGTGTTATTTAACCCCCACATTCCATATCTCTCCATAACTGAGTGAGCGGTGCATAACTGCAGAACAAGAATAGAAACGCTTATTTGTATTTTATATGGGGGAGTTCTCTTCAGTAACTGAACTGGAGTGGGTCAGGTCTGGGAATGATGACACTAGCGGAGACAAGGAGAACATAATTTCCATCATATGTCACTATACCTTTCACCTCAGGTCTGCTTTGATTCATCTCTCTGCAGGACAATAGGCGAGCACTGATGGTCAGCTACAAAGCCTCTGTACTGAAAGATCTGTGATATTAGGAAACAAATTCTCTTCTTTACTCAGTTTTAATATTGTGACAGTTAAGGGGCACAATACAATGATTCCCCTGTTATTATAAGATGCATTCTCTGAGGTGGTGGCAGGTTCTTCACCCTTTCACTTTCTTTCCTCTTATCGTTTTTTTGTGCCATAAAAAGAGGACAGGACAGGGACCCCCTACAGGCAGTGCATATCTGCCTCTAAAAGCATCACTCAACTTTATGTTCACTTCTGGTTCCCCTAGCTCGGCTGTGTTTCTTCCATTGGTGTGTGCTCATAAAAGGTACTGGGGTTGTAAAGATGTGCAACAGACAACTGCTGGATAGTCACACACCTTTACATGGAAATCAGGTGTTTCTAAACATAGAAAGTTTATGCTGTTAATATTCACGACAAGAACATATTGAAAATCATTTATCAAAACATATTTATTAATATAAACACATATACAAAATCGCACTGTACAATAAGAAAATATTTTAAAATATCAGCGTAAAATGTGGGATAGAGGGTGACAAATACTGAATGTTTTGTTTTTTTCCAATACCTACAGTGCACTCATGGAAATGACAGACCTAATTAATTAGCATTTTATTTGACTGTGAGCTCATGAGATGCTTAATTCCTTGTGTGAAGAACACTAACATCAGGCTACTTGGCTTGCTAATTGATGTTAGCAAAGGTTAGCTAACACAGCTTATAGGACACATGTAGTACAGACTTTAGGCTAATAAATAACCTTGTGACCTATGATCAGTGCTGAAACAATTCGTCGACAGAGAGAAAAATCGCCAAACAATTTTGATCATCAATTAATCATTTTGATTTGTGAAGCAGAAAATGCCAAACACGCTTCTCATATGTGAGGATTTACCTCTTTTTCTTTTCACTGTAAATTGAATATCATTGGGTTTTGGACTGTTGGTTGTGAAATTGTGATGGCAGATTTTTGTGATTTTCTGACATTTTGCAGACTAACCAATTAATCAAAAAATATTAAATTAATTGAAAAAATATTCAACACTTTAATCGGTAATGAAAACAATCGTTAATTGCAGCACAGACTATAGAATATAAACACCTGTTGTGTAATGTCATCACAATTGTTGGCATATGAGGTTAGTGGGAGCTGTGTGAAAAACTGTACCCAAAATTTGAAGATTTACAGTTAATTAATTTATAGTTTCACACTAAAGAAGCAGATACAAAGTGTTGATAATAATTCTGTGATGAAATTCAGTTGCGGTGTGAACTCTTGCTTCAACTCACTGTGGTCAGAGAAAAAAAGGAACCCCCCCATTAGATTTTTTAACGAGAGGTGAAAAAGGTCACAGTGAGACCAACTTTAATCAGAAATGATCCTGTTTACCCCCTTGGAGAGTGACTGAGAGGGCACTGAGTGACGCAGGTAAGAGTCAGGCGTCCACCCAGCCCCCGGACCGCACCTCTCTTATCTGCCTATTGAGCAGAGGAGGAAGGAGTGACAAAGGCCAGGGCTTTTGGGTGTGATAAGGAAGGGCCATATGTCTTACTTTGGCCCTGGCTCTCACCCTGGCCGTCCGTTGCGAGAGGCCATCCAGGGGCCAAGAGCTGACCACAACCAGGAAAGCCTCCATGACGGTGTTTTCACACACAGGTATGAATCTGACCCTGTGCTGTCAGATATACAGAATTCTGGCGTGTATTTACATGTGGTAGCTTTGGGGCAGTGAAAGAGAGGGATGGAGGAAGAAAGGGAGAGACAGAGGGTCAGGTGGAGTTCAGGGCAGATTTTTGCCAGAAGTCTCACACTGCAGGAAAACCAAATTGCTTCCGGATCTAAGTATCCACCCCTGTTCCTACCCTTCCTGCCTCCTTGTCTTCCTCTCTCTTTCCTCCCATCTTTATAGTTGTTTGTATTTTTCCTCATCTTTTCTCACTCTTTGTCTTTATTCTGGCTCTTGTGGCAGTCGGTCCTGCTGGGCGGCATGGCACAGGGTGACAATGTCTGTAGGGAAGCAGTCTTTGAGCAGGATACCTCTGTCTCTCTGGCAGTCCAGCTCTTCTATGAAACCGTACCAGTAGATCACAAGGCCTGGACCAAATCTGCGGTGCAAAACAAAAGAAACAAAGCCTGTCATTTGTTAGTACATCATTGCTGTCATCTCAGAGAGCTCTGAAGTAGCTACGAATGAGTTATACCGTTGCTTTTAAATTCATATCTGTAAAATGCTTACGGCTCTTGACTTTGGATTTGGAAGGCATAACAAAAAAGCAGGAATAAGTAAGCAAAGAGATAGAAAGATGGGATGCTAGCGAGATTGATCTATGAGAGATAAAGTCGCTTAGGTATTTTCCTTTGATCACCATCCAGGAAACTTGCGCTGAATCAAACAAAAAAAGCCGCCAAGAAGATTAAGATCGTTCCGACAGGGTGATACACACTCGATCACATTACAATGGCAGTGAAATAACAATAATCAGTGAAATAACAAAGCTCTACACCAAGGTCTCTGCATCCTGTCATCAGAAGCCTTTGGCACATAGCAGAGCACACAGAGTTCAACACAAAGTCTGAGACTTAAATACGCTGCATGATCTGGTGGTTAATGTTAGCCAGTCCAGCAGTGTCCAGCTGTTTCATTCACATTCACTTTGAAAACCAAAGCAACTTTGCCTTAGTTGGTGAGCACTGCAGTTCCTAAAAGCTATAAATAATAACTTGCCAAGCAACTGAGAAGTCAAGTTCAGACTATTTAAATATAAGGTGTTTTTTTACTTTCATCTTTTGTTTTCTCCCTCTCATCACTTTTCTGCTATTGTGTCTTATAGACACTGTAGCTACTGTACACCTGAGGGTCTGCCGAAAGGTGCAGAAACAATTAAAATGGAGCAGTTCTTCACTGGGAAAGTGCAACGTTATTTCACTACTTCTCCTCACAAAGGCAATAAATCATCTTTCAAGATATTTATTATGCCCCAAAGAGCCACCGGTGGCCCCTCTCTGCCTCATATAGATCATACCTATTCTTTGAACATTAGCTGCCATGCATAAAGACATGTCACAGTTGAACTCTGAACAGAGAGCTCCTCAGCCCCCACATGCAAGACCAGATTCAGGGGGCTGACAGTACTCTGGTCTTAGACACTCTATCCTCAGACAGTTAACAATGTTGTGGGGCCTCTGGAGACCCAGACAGGAAGCTAGCCAAAGGGCCACAGAGAGCAACAGAAGTTCAACTCCAAGGTAAAGTGCATAAAACCTTGAATCTATGATTAATCATTTCATATTAAAATATGGACTCAAACCTTATGGTGTTATTTTAATAATAATTATGGGAATCTTTTGTTTTTTGTATGGTTATAATTTATGAGCCATCTAGGTATATATTATAAATACCTAGACGGCTGACTTTACAACTTCGACAAGATATTTTAACCACATAAATTATAAATGCGAATGTAAGTATCAGTTGTCATGACACTGCCAGCTATTTGCGTGTACTGTACTGTATTGACTGGGCCTTGAGGCAGTGCATGTTCTACATACAGTATTTGTATGGAGAAAGACATATGCACAAAATAATATGTGACTATACATGCACACATCCCTCCCTCCAAGAGGCCCTTGCAGCAGTACATGCTTCTGCACCCCATCCCCGTATTCTACATTTTACAGTGTGTGATTTATGGTGCTGTATCTATGAGCAAACAGGCCAAAGCTAACAGCCCTGGAGAAAGCCCACAGATGCACACTGAAAGTTCACCACAATGTCACACACATAGCTCAGCCTTTCAGCGCTACACAAAGCTCAAACCCTGAAACTCTCATCGTTTCCATGGTCCACCGCTGCACATGGCCGCCAACTCTTAATATGGAAATGTTATGGAAACAAAACCTAAACATTTACATTAGATGACTTTTGGGTTATGCTCTTCTTTTTATTCAGCCGCCGTGCTGTATGTATTTCCTGTGCTCTGGATGGGGAGGTGAGGCTGAAAAGGGGAGAAAAGGGAGACCAGTCTGCACAGAGTGGAGAGAGGCAACCTTCTGAAAAGGTTAAAACTGTACATCAACAGATAAGGCAGCAGTGTACGATACATCATGTCCCGGGTCTGTCAGGGGAGGCCAAGCACAAATTGAAACAAGCAAAATTATAAACACAGGGGAGCCACGTCACCAAGGCCTTTCCATACCGTAAAGAAAATAAATGGACTTTGAATCCTACTCAGAATTAATACAAGTCAATACTACAGGGACCTTGAGGTAAAAATCTGAGACTGGGAATACAAACAATAACACTGAGGGGGAAGGGAACGGTCAGGGGGCCAAGACTGAGCCTGATGGCTACAGTATGAGATTCTTAAGAAAAAGTTCCAAGCAGCATCCAGACACTGTAAAGAGTAATTATAAATATACAGTATATGAAGCCCTATATTCGACTATACAGTCCCTATGAACATTGTGTGTTATAATGCCTAAGGAAGTGAACGGAAGTTCAGTTTGAATTTGTAGGCAAATTATAGTTTATTATGTGGGCTGGTTCATCTTAACCTGGTGTGTGCTTATTACACACACCACCTCTAAGTTAGAGTCAGCCATCTTCCAATAAACACCTAACTATGTAACGAGTTGGTGAAATTGTTTGTGAAATGTAGCTAATTTTAGCAAGGGGGCCACTTGACGAGGCTGGGCGTGTATTGCGGCTGCCAGCCATGCTTTCGTTAGTGTTAATGAGCGGGTGGTGGTCGCATTTAAAGCAGGTGCCAAGCAGCTTACTACGGCAGCTTAATGAGAGCAAAGGCACTCAGGAACAAAAAACCCTCGAATGGAGAAGAGGGAGTGTTATTAGTGTCTGCCTGCGTGTACACACAGCGAGTCATACACAGACAGAGCTGAGCACTGAATTAAATCTCTGCATTTTAAATGCACAACCCATACATACACAGGGCACTAGTAAAAATATGAACTGCAAAAGCTAATAAAAATACTATAAAATACAAACTGTAGCCTTCAAAGAATGTGTGCAAACTTGCTTTCTTGATTTTATTTATGCCCTTCTCATTTTCTGAGGTCTGAGGTTGCTGAAGGTAAGACAGCACCCCCCCTCAAAAAACATTTCAACTGAACACACAGATCAAGGCTAATTTGATCTGCCACATTTGGTGAGAAAAAGCTTTACTAAAACTGGGGGCCGAGCACTTCTGCCAAAACACATTACACGACATGATGAATTATCAATAAAATCAAGATGAATTTACGCTCGACTTTAAAACACCGTCACTTCATTTTACATACTGCACAGACCCATTTTAAACAAACGCCCCAGCAATGATTTAGACAGCGTAAGCCTCTACCTGAGAGTGAACTTTATGTCTCTGTGGTCTCCCCACAAAGACCTCTTTGTTTTCATCATCCATACATCAGGTCACAAGGTAGGCCCACTAAAACACTGCCAAACATTAGCTTTAGTCAGTCTTTTCTCTGCTCCCTGAAATGCAGGTATGGGACCTGCTCAACTTCTTTTAAGACAGAAAGCATTGAGAGTGATTGGGGTGAGAGGTATAGAGGAATAAAAGTCTCAGTGTTGGAGACACAAGAACTATGTACGTAGCGAGAAAGACAAAATATGTGTATAAGTGACAAATGGCTTGTTCTTTCATGGTCAGGCCATACTATAGGCAGCTGCCTATAGGAGTTAATTTACATGTTCAGATAATGGTTCTGTGATGTGTTTTTATGTGTGGAGTTTTAGAAGAGGGGCAGTGACCCAGAGCCTGCATACCAGGTGATATGGCCCTGCAGCTGATCACTGTACATCCAGCTTGTGTATTTTAATGGCCTCGCAGTGGCTGTTTGTAGCAAGTGAGCCAGCCTGATGATGAAGACGCCCCGATAACACAAGCTTCCGCGCACACAAATAGGATATTTAAAGGCTGACTGCCCGGAGGGCCGTCCACGCACAGGGAGGTAAATAATCCCTTGCTACAAACTATACATCCACCTGTCCATACATAACAGGAGTTGAATGGAAGAGTTAACCTCCCACAGACAGGTTATGAACATGACTAGAGCTAATAATAGAACACCTTCTTTTCTCTCTCCACTTCCCTGTTTGTCTTTGTGGGCAAGGAAAAGTTCTATTCTGCTCAGGTATGTAAAACACAATTACAAGGCTGAAGCACACAATCGTATGTTAAATGAGTCGCCCAAACCTACACAAGCATCGTAATTAAGGTGGAATAGAGGGCAATAAAAAATAAAACATCTTCCTCCAGGTGTAATTCTCCCCGACATTTTTATGTTTTCTGTAGATGGGGTATGGAAATGGAACGTGACACGGATGTGTTTCGTCTTTGTCACTGTTGGAGGTAGAGAGAGTGTTTTATGTGTATGTATGTTTGTGTAGTGTAGCGTTAGGTTTAACACAGAGGTGTGGAGGTGTAATGTGTGAGTATGGAGGGTGTGGGAGGTCAGGTTGAGTCAGTGTGTTGCGAGTTGTATGTTGCACTAGGAGCTAATTTACACTCACTGATGGGAGATACCAATACAAGAATAGCTGTGCTTTCAGAAGTAACACATAAAAATTTGAGAAATAAAAACATTTTTTAATTTAAATTTAACACTGATATCTAGCCTCAAATCATCACACAGTATAGTGTTATAACAATATATTGCCCCACTCTATAGACAATATTGTTCTTATGGCAGTGGTGTTTAAGATGTGTCAATTTACTGCATCAGGACAATTGTTTTATGAGCACTGAAGAAGGATACACAACATTTAGTTAACATACACAACTGCGATGAGTGTTAACTTTGTGGTACTCATAGCAATATCCACAAATTTGTGATTTGGTTAAAACAAAAAAAACAAACTATAATAAGCATTTCAATAATACCAATTAATCTAAGCTTTGCACATTAGTTATTTGACTTTTTTCTCAATGATAAATAGTACAAATGATTTATTCTTATTATTTTATTAACTCCTACACCCTTAAGCTCCCCCAACATTATTGTACTGTGGTACTCTGCAGTCTTTATCTCCTACTAACGAATTATCACTTTCTCTGACCTTAGTCCCCCTCGCAACCTCCTATCACTTTAGCCACCTTCTCACATTAACCCTAAATCTTATCACCTTACCCACACACACACACACACACAATCTGACACACTCTATATCAATAAACTGTTTGATAACTTGGCTAGCACGTGATTATATGAATGGGCACAGGAGCTAATAAGCATCAGCCTTGTTTTTTTATTTTGATAGCTCAATAGCAAGACATAGAAAGCACTGCCTCTCAACGGCATTTGGTCCTGGTTAGGATCCGTTTGTACAATATCATGCTTCCCAAACATCCTCCAGCTGAAGGGAGGAGTCTCAATCAGTGTTTGGAACTCGTTAAGTCCCTTAACAGAGCATGTCGCCTACCACATTAGCAACACGTATCTGAGGGACATGTGTGCGTTGTGTGTGTAATGTGTGCTGGTCCCCTCTCAGATCTACGGCGTCACAGTCCAACGCGCTCTGACACACTCTGGTCTGCTTTGGATGTGGAGCAAAACCAAACACGGTGTGGTCTGGCTTTGGCTTTGTCTGTTTAGTGTTCAGAAGTTGGTCCAAACAGCATCGAGGACACTGCATGCGACTAAACAACCTACTGACGACAGCTCTATGATGACACCAGAACAGTCTATATTAAAGTTAGGTTGGAGTTGTGAAACAACTTATATTTCAGACAAAAACGTTCTGTGCATCATTCCTCTTTCACAAACACTGTCGCTTTTAAATTCAGCCTTCGTAATATGAATGTAATAATAAGAATGCTCTGTCTCTGTGTTATTCTCTGGCTGTGTGAGGGTTAACATTCAGACGATCAGAGCTCACCTCATCTTTTCTAAGATATAGACTCTCCATCCTCTATAATGACCCTCTACATCATGAAAACGGCTTGATCTCTTCAGTTATGACACACTGAGTGGGTATTCATTAACGCTTGATGCTGATATTATTAAATTCTTATTCTTATTATACTGTTACTATATAT
Source organism: Siniperca chuatsi (assembly GCF_020085105.1). NCBI lineage: Eukaryota > Metazoa > Chordata > Actinopteri > Centrarchiformes > Sinipercidae > Siniperca > Siniperca chuatsi. Next base: position 18,246,541 of record NC_058056.1, read on the forward strand.
ACTATATACTGTTTTCAGATGAGGCTTATCTTAAACACTGGCCACAGCGCTAATTTGGAGATCTGTCCAGGGAGTCCCTCTGGCCTTTGATGAGCCCCCATGTCTGTAAGTTCTGCTTGGAGACAGGAAGCTCCCCACGGTGGAAGGCGAGCAGGCTGGGGGCTGGGAGCTTGTGCAGACGGAGAGGACCACATCATCAGGGGGATACATGCTCCTTTAACCTGTTATTGTGAACTCCCAGCAGCCCTAGCCGATAATTGCCACCTGTCTCTAGGGAAACACAGTCAAAGGCAGGCAGAGCGACAGCCATTTTGTGTCTGCTGCTGCTCTTCGCCCCACGCAGCCCTGGTCCTAGTCCTGCCCTTAACCCTGGCGGCTAATGTGTTTTCAATTTAGGATGATCCCCCACTACAGGCACGGCCCTAATCAACAACAGTTTGTACTGTAACCCTATATGCACTTGCAAAGGCAGCGTCAGCCTGACCGGGCGCCTGCAAACCTGGTGTGTCCAGCAGAGGAACAGTGTTATATGTGTATATATGGATGATATCATGTTTAAATGTGAGGTCATAGGACATGTGCCTGATACCTTGGCTGTTTGTCTTCTACATCTTGTTATGCTATTGAAACAAACATAAACATCCACACGCACGCAATGCAACAGCACCTACAAGCACTCAAGCAAGTTGCACATAATGCCACACGTCATTTTACAAACTAAACACACTTTTAATGATGAATGTACATAAAACAATGAAAGTCAGCGCTCTGTTTTTAAACATACATTATTTGGGAATACCTCACATTAATGAAGGCAAAAAAATATTACAAATTTTAAATATTCTGTTTGTTATGGCTGTGTTTCATTTTAAGTAACATTTTAACAAAGTGACAAATGCCCTTTATATATTCTTTATGTCACTCCTAATTGTTCTTTATTTTGCAAAGGAACTTGCATTTCCATTCTGAAAAAGCCATACTATCCATTGGCTGAATCTCTCGGTCAGATTCAGGAATAAGTCTTACATTTTAAATTCTGCTGCCATTTCAGGGAGGGCTGAATCAAAAGTTAGGCATGGAAAGGCAGGTGTGAATGTTTGTTGTGTAGGGCCTTCTGGCCTCTGAATCCATGAGTAGAACCCTGCCCCAAAATTAGAGTGTGGCCTCTAATGTCTCCCTGGGAGAAAAAGAGGCCTGGCTTTCGTCCAAGTCAGCACCTTTGGAAGTGCAGTCGTGTTACCACCACTAAATCAACATGTCAGCGCCTGGCCCAGTGAACTTCTTCACCCAGACTCCACTGCTTACAGCTACCCCACACACCTAATGAATTGGTGTGAATGCCCATCTGTCTGCTACAATGAAAAGGGGAAAGGAGATATGAGGAGAAAGAGGGGGGGAAAAAAAGATATGTCTTTTTCAGCTGTTGCATAGAACATTTGCAGTCAGCCATTATGATTACCATCACTAGAGACAGAAACAATGTATTAGTCCTGTTACTTGAACAGAGAACTGCTGTGACAAAATAGCTGAAGCCAGGTTAAGGTATCCTCGCCATCAACCTTGGCCTCTGAGTCCAAAATGGAACTGTCCCAGTTTGGAGGGTGAGTTTAGAGACGGACGCAGGCGAAGGGCCACAGAAAGCTGTGTGCTTACTCGGCAGTCTGTTTACATTCCTGAGGGTAATTTTAGCCCTGGGGAGCAGGGGGTCGACAAGTCGTTGGGGCTTGTCAGTGGTCGACGGGCCAGCCGGCGTAGTGGCGGCACCTGGACATGTGGGTGGTACATAAAAACACACACAGACGTAGACCTCCAGCATACAAATCACTGGAACTGTGATCCGTGTTTGTGCTAATCAATTATTTACCAGGTGTAGTAATAGGAAAGAGCCAACTTGCATCTTCTACATCAGTGGTTACTTTGTCTATGAATGGACAACTAAACAGAGACACAAACTAATGAGGAGGCCTTGTGGAAAAAACACAGAAGTGAGGGTGTAGTCTTACTAACAGGCCCACCACAGAGCACCATTAGCTTTGGACAACACAGGATATCCCCAGTGTTTTCACTGATGATCTGGGGTGAAAATCTAATTTCATTGTAATTTTTAAAAATTTGCTATGCAAACAAAACAATAATCCTAGTTCAAGAATCACTGAGGGCTTCTGTGCGCGTGTTGGGATTTGTCTTTTTATTACTCCCAGCCCAGAGTGTCCCTTCAAAGGGCAAGAAAGCAAAATGTCCATGTGTTTGCGATGCTTGTGTGTCAGTGCACATGTAAGAGAGAAGGAGAGAGAGAGAGAGGCAGAGAGAGAGAGACTCAGAGCTTATCGAAACTAATTAGGCGAGGGATCAGGATGGAAGTTAAATACTGGGCTACATGTAATGAAAGAAGCAGAGTGGGGGACATCTAGGGGTCAGGCCCACACCAAACAGTGGTCCTCAGGCAATCTGGTATTGATTTTCACTCGTTTGGGGATGAAGGTGGACAAGGGGGAGGGAGCCATGGAGAGAGAGAGAGAGAGAGAGAGAGAGAGAGAGAGAGAGAGAGAGAGAGAGAGAGAGAGAGAGAGAGACAGGGAGAGGCAGTAGTCCAGAGTCTAAGGGTCTTGTGAGTTGTCAACTTGACAGTTTAACCCCTTTTGGAGGAGAACAAACAAATAGAGGGATCTCCTGGGCTGACAGCGTTGATCTGTCATAGCGATGACACTGCAAAGCCCCACACAATGCCCACACGGGAGAGGAGAGTGGGAAGGAAAAGGAGGGAGGGTGGGTTGATACAGATATGCAGAGGCACATTCCTTAAGCCTAAGAAGATAGGACTGTGCTCTGCTTAAGATCTGGGAAGCCTGATCTATGAATATCTGCACTTTCAAAAATTCAGAGAAGGAACAAATTCAATAACTAGACTACATTTCCACTGAAACTGTCCAATTTTAGAACAAATATAGACTAAATATGAATACAGTATAAGCATGACATTTCTTATTAATGGTGTTCTGTAACTGTGGTAAATGACAGAGCACACACAAAAGAGGGCCATACAAAGTGGGCAAATCAGTTACATTTTAGTCTTTCCCCATGTCAAAAAGTTTGGGTGTCTCTGATAAAGCAGTATGGGTGACCGTCCACAACCACACAGACACAGATACACAGATGTCAGCGCTCCTCTCTTGTCACTCAATCTGTGAAGGCCGTCACCCCGAGCACCTTCCCTCTCATGTCCTTAAACACTTGAAGACCCCTTTTCACTTTTCCCCTCAGACTGCCTCATCGCTTTGTCACATTGCCAAAGGGGCCTCCATTAGCCTGGCCATGCACAGAGCCCCCAGCTCTCACAAATTCTTAACACACACAACCAAACACACACACATAGGGAGGCTGATACGCGCAGCTAAGGCTGTCCACATCAAATTAGCGTGGCCCCTATTGTCCCTATTACGGCCTGGGAATGCTCCATCATGACGGATGCTACGGGGTCCTTCACTTGTCAGGAGTTGTCAGACAGACAGGGAGTCTGGATACACACAGCTGACAGGTAATCTTAATGTCTTCAATTAGCCCTATTAGGCCTGTCATAAACAATTCGATAAGTGCTCGACCAACACAAACAGATAAACACACGCACAAGCACACACAGACGCACACACTCACACACCGAGGTCTGCAGGGTATTAATGAGAAGGGTAATGGGTATATCAGCGGACGGTTGACTTGTCTTTTGTTTCAAGGAGGGGTGTGTCCCCATCCCTTGCTCTCAGCTGTGCACTGCTGGCTGCTACCTGGTCAGTTCAAATTGTACTATCTCCTTTCATTAGCGCATCGCTGGCTGAGAATCTGAAAGGCCGTGACAAAATTCATTTGAGACGAGTGGGAGCAGATTGCCTGAAGCAGGTGCTATAAGGGAGATAAAACAAAAGCAGCACCTCTGAGAAGCTCTGTGTGTGCATGTAGGTGTGTGTTTTCCCATCTGTGTGTGTGTGAGACGTTTTTCCCTGGTCTTCACATTCTGTTCTTTTCCTTGCTATGGTAAATGGGTAATGACACAAAAGTGCTTTTGAAAAAAAAAGAAAAAAAGAAAGAACCGGGACCAGAGAGGAATCAGCCCAGCGCACAATTGGAGAGTTTACAAAGCTGTGGTGAAAGCTAAATATTGTTTCTAGCATGACTAAACAGGCCAACACCTTTCTGTGCAGAGGATGTGCGATAGCTAACATTGTTTGATTTGGTCTCTCCTTTATAATATCTTATCATTGAACAACGGTGACACCCACACTACATCCCCTGCTATTGTCCTCTAACAGTTTCTTTAAATCCATCTATTTGCATTCAATATCAATTTCTTTTTCCCAATGTATGCAGAACATGTTTCAGGAACCATGAAGCATAAGCTAATGTTTAAAACAGAGATTCCATAGTTTGCAAACACAAGACCTGAGCAAAGTTAGCATTAATATTTGTACAAGAACTTCACATCAACACTGCCTTGATCTTATGTACAGAGGCCCTGAAATGCCTCATATTAAGCAACAACGCTGACACTTTCAATGCAGCGCTTATACACTAGTCTCTGGGAATTCAGGGCAATGTTGCACAAAGGCAAGAAAAAAAATTAACAGTATACAATCAACACAGAAGAAACCAAGGCAATATGCCGAATGGTGTAATCTCAAGGCACATTTTCATTCAGTCAAACTGGCACGAGAAGACAAACCAACTGCTATCAGCAAGAACTGTGATGGACATCTAACTCTTCTTCTGATCTTTACCTCAAGTGACGGCTGGAATGCTATCTGAGAAAAAAAAAGAAAGAAAGAGAAAAGCAGTCACCGGGAAGTTGTAATAGGAAATTGCTCTTGGCAACTATTTGTTCAAGCACCAGATTTTTTTCATCTTTATGCCAACCCAGCGAACCCCCATTGGAAAACAGGGCAGGTCCCCCTAATGAGTAATCTATTTCAAAGCAGTCGTGTCTGGGCATGACAGTTTACTGAGAGGCTTGAAGAACTGGTAATTACCAGTGTTACGGGGCAATTAATGCATATTACACTGCGGCACTCATGGCGGTGACTGTCAGCTCCCCAATAAAAATGAGCACTCTTCAGCTAAAGGGTGACATTAATTGGGCCCTTAATGACTATGCAGAGGAACCAAGCCAAATAGGAACAAAACAGGGGACTCGCTCTGACTCCAGCAGAGGGCTGGAAATTGGACTAAAAATGAGATTAATTGCTGTTTAGAAAAAAAAGAAGGGAAAAAATGCAGAGAGGGGAAGGGGGGGAAAGAGGTTGGAATTATAGGGTGCAGAGAGCAAGGGCTGCTCATACAAATGACAATTCAATTAATTATATTATACTGTATTTTCTATACCTTAAGGAGTGCAGACAGGCCTCAGGCCCATTCCGAGGGCTTTGTCTTGATATGATGCTCAATGCATAAACAGCTACATGTACATTTCCTACAGCACCCACACACAGCGTCATTGTACATATGCTCAATATAATAAATACATCTAAAATCTTCATTTAAGTGAAAAGAAGCTTCCCCACATAACACAAAGAAGGCATGAATATATAGCTGTGATGAATGTAAAGGAGATCAGCTAGTTAGGTCTTCCATAATGTGCAATAGAGAAAAATCATCCTAGGAAGAAAGTATTAAGAGTTTCTGGGTTACACACTTTCCTATAAAGCCTAAGGCCTTAAGTATGTCTTTCCACTTAAAACAGTCCATAAAAACATTAAGCAAAGCTTAAAAGTAAATCTGCCAAATTGCAGGCCTTCCACCCCCAGAAATGTTTGTTCAGAAGGAGATCAAGGATGTGGTGAAGACATGAAGTAATTCTGATTAATGTTGCTAAAGCTAGGCACGTACTGAACACCACCTGAATATGCAAGCCCCAAATCATAAAAATATCAGCATGCAAAACATGCCATCATTTGCATACATTTTTGATTTTGGATTTCCTTGCTATTTAAATATGCAGTTAGAAATAGTCCAGCACTGCCTCTTGCGCTGTCACGCTGCACACTCACACTGTCATTGGTCCTGATAGAACTCTTCCGCTTCAAAGGGAGCTTTGCAATGGAGAGGAGAATGAGCAAATATTTGAATTGCAAAAACACATCATCTTGCGAGGGGAGAAAATTCAAGACAACTTTTTAGAGTTAGACACCCCCAAACCCCAGCAAGCTAACCCTCTGCACACAGAACAAAAAAGTCAACATATTCATAGCGTAAGCGCTCTCATTGCTAATTTACCATATCCAAATTTGTATAATGGGATATGACACATTTTAGAGGGGATTGCGGAAAAAAACTTTAATTTGAGGAGAGAACCATAAAATGTATTAGCTGCCCCTGTATTTAACTGAAATCCACCACACAAATCCAGGTTCTTAGACAACCTGACATGGGTTTGATTACAGACTGAAGTGTAATTAGCTACTTAAATTATCCTTTGGTAGGTTGGAGTGAGCAGTACCACCACTGTAGCTGCAGTAGCTATTTCAGCATAACTAAAGAGACCTTAAGATTCTACGGGAATATATTTACCCTCAGGATTCAGCACAGCCAGTTTACAGCCATTTATATGTAATCACTCCAGGAGAATCTCTGACAGCTTCCAACTTTTGCAGAAGTTAGTGGAAAAAAAGTGCAATAAATAATCTTCATGACAAATCAATAATATGACTCATAGCATATTTGAAAGTATGAGCTCCCCAATGTGATGCCAGGATAAATAGAACATTTAAGCCAAAAGTTACAAGTCTAGCCACGAAGGCCATGAACAACATTAACAGTAATAAATACCCATCTTCAGACATCTGAAAAAATACCCCTGCAAAGGGGGAAAACTATGTTTATGATTGTAAATTTATTTACCCCAGGCTGAGAACTACCTTGAATTTTAAATCGGGGAAAATGTGAGCGTCTCAAACACATACTCAAAAAATGTCTAAGACACATGGAGAATTATTGAGAGTAGCAAAATAAACTGTGGAAAGACAGGCAATCAGCTACTGGTGGAAAAAAATCAAGGCTACATATATTTTCTAAGCATGTCAAAGCTTTAAATGTAAGACAAATAGTTTGTGGATTCCATACAATAATTAGAAGATCCAAATTAAGCTTATACGGTTACCTTATTTCTAAATTATATCTAAACATCATTTCATCATTTTTAAAATAGGAGTCAAACTGTAATCACAGTCTTAAAATGCTAAATTCTTGTCATCTCTTAACACACACTTAGCATCACCCAGAGCTCCTCAATACACAGTCCACATCACACCTCCCACCAGTCCAACCCTCCTGTGGCCTCTACTCCTTGTGACTTGCATATGTGTAGACAACTTGGAGACAGGTCTGAGCAGAAATCAAACCTGAATGATGGATAGCTTTACTGCACAATGACCTCTGTCACTGGGTTCTTGCCCTAAATCAATGCTGGCGATAAGGGCCCTGCGCCAGCGCTCACCTTGGTATGTTCACCAGCAGACCTTATCTATGGCAGGAGGAAGTGTGAGTAATAACTAAAGACAAGCCACGACAAAACCACTAACTCCACCTTGTCAAACATAATTTACAATGTATATCCCTCTACCCCCCCTCTGCTGCTGTTAAAACAGTAATTATGAGAACCAAAGAGATTTGGGACTGTGTTTGGAAGATTAACTTGTTGTAGGATGGTGGGATCTTTGGTCCAAGTGGGGTTCATATTTTAACAAGGAAACTGAGAGATGGATTGACTGAGGACTGACATACTCTACTCTTGATACATTGGCGTGCCCATACACATTCATTCACAAAATTATGAATAAGATCCTTAAATTTCACCCTTGTCAGGTCTGTGTGGAGCAGTCAACATTTCAGTGATGCATACAAGGAGAGGTTGGAGGTTGAAGTTGAGAGGAGGGCTGACAGGAAGTAGAAGCAAAGACTTTATGAAGATTACAGCATTGAGAACTCTAAGACCTTTCAGTAGTTTTTCATTTGAGTGTGTGTGTGATAAAGTGTGTGTGGGACAGAGAGAGAGAGAGACACAGAGAGCAGAGCGAGCATGCTTCCAGGCAGTCACATCAAAATGGAGAGAGAGACCAAACATGACATCAAACGTTGCAATTAGCTGACCCCTTTCTCCTAGAGTCACAGTTTGAGAAGCTCTGCCTTTAAAACCCTGATTAAAATATGTTTGCTTTCACATTCAAAATGACATTTGACAAGGTTAGTAATATTTCAACTAACTGCAAAAACATTCTTGTGGCCATAATCCTTTTTTTCCATCACTTTTCAGGGGCGCAGGTAACCTCGGAGCGAGTTTCCCATGAACTCAGCGCTGCAATTTGAAAACAAAACGACTGTGGGGAAAAAAAATGAAAGAGTAGTTCAAAGTTTTAATGAAGCGTGTTTTGTTTCACCCGGGTAGCTGAAGCTAAAAGTTTTGCGTTATTCAGAGAATTTATCCCCTTTCTAATTCAAACCACAACGAATATTTAAAATAGAGCCAGTAGTCTTTTCTCTAACCGTGAGCTCCATCCTTAACAGCGACTCAGGGGGGCTGAGGACTGTCAGCAGCTCTGGGGATAGAGTTCCTCAAACTGTTAAACCCCCTCATCACCAAATTAGGAGAGGTGTAGTCTGTAGTTCAATGGCCTCTTCAATGGAAAGCTAATACAAAAAGTAAAATGTAAGTTATTGGTGCATGACATTATATAAATGTAATACTATTTTTTGAAAGGGTATATTGCAGTCACAACTTTGTTTTAAAATTGACATTGAGCCCAAGTTAAAAAAAAAGGCTTCAAAGAGTCAGCAAACTTAAATAAACAAAATGTAAATGTTGTCTGAGTTAGTCTTTGTCAATGTGCATTCCCGACAAAACAACCTGAAGATAAGCAATGAATAAGGGGAAGGGATCAGAACTGGTCAGGCCAAAACTCTGTCTCAAGTTAATAGTTTTCACATCCATTCCAGTCGCAGGAGAAGAGAATGTGACGTGTCGGGCCGGACAGTGAGCCAGCCCAGGCTTAGCTGCAGCTGTGCTCAAATTGAAGTGGCACTTTCTATCAGAGGCCTTTCGCCAGACAGCTCTATTCTGTCCTTTCACTTGTAACCTCCATGACACACGTTACAAAAAATAAGAGTGGTCATTTAAAACACACAGCCGTCATCGAAGAGACAGATTCCGGGTTTAACATGGGGGAAGATTCATGGTGCGAACGTGCCAGCTGATAGAGATATCACTCAAAATGAGAAATAGATTTCTCCGACATATCCGTGGCGGCCGTACAAAGGGGGCGGCTCAAAGCACCAAACTCTGTGCAGAGTTTATATTTCACTTGTTCAGAAATGTATGCCTCTGTTATCTTGCATCAGTCCAAAGGAAAAGGATTGGATATCGTCCGTTTCAACTTCCCGCCTATGATGAAACGTTACATCGACAGCGGACAGAGTTGGAATTTGGATCATATCATTACCCTGTTAACTCCTTAAGCCCTTGTCACAAAGGTTTGGTTCATGGTGCTCATTTAAAATACATAATACAGAAAAAAAACATATTAGCATTATTAACACAAGAGTGGAAAGAATACATTAGCAGTAATATTGAGTGCACATTTATTCTAAGAAGTTTTAATAGGGTTCAGTGGCCAAACGCATTTTTCCCCCTAATCATTTACAGACCTGACAGAGCTTGCGGAGACAAATCTGTTGACCTGATAGATCTTGTACATTAACCCCCAGAATTGATGAGCAAAATCAGAAGGTCAGCACTTGGACACAGGATCCTCATGTGTCTTTGATTACACACTCCCACTAAGGGATAGGCAGGGAGAGATTTTTAAGCTATCAGGCAATCAGACCGCCGCGAGACGTGAAACTCAAACCAGAGACGGGAGAAGGCTGCCTGGGAACAAAGATGGGGGAAGAGGGTCCTGACGAAGCTCTTTAACAAATGCCAGGCCAGTGAGGAAAGACTCAGATGTGCTTGTATCTCTTTCAGTGTTTCTGGCAACAACGCAATGAAGTGAATTAATACTGAAATACAAAGCAAAGTTCACAAAAACAAATACCTTTTCATCTGGTATTTAAATTCAATTCCTTATGGTACATCAAACAAAATGACTGCCATGAGGTACAATCAGATATAGGTCTTACATAGTGAAACAAACAATTCAAACCATATATCAATGTTATTTTAGGAGATGGATGAGGTCAGACGGTGAATGGAAAAAAAATAAAATCCCTACTTAACTAAATGCAGAATGATGGGTGCAAATTCAGAACAGCACTGCTGCTTTTGACGTCATTTATTGTGGAATAAATACAGAATCTAATTGGTGTTTTGGTGATGTAGGTTTCTACAGATTTGTTTAACATTTTTCTGTTCTCATTTTAATTTACTTAATTGTCCAAGAAGAAGAGAACCTTGCCCCCTTGGTTCAGAATATCAAAAGCTTTATATAGGTATAAATCAGCAAAAGCTTTTTATCAGGATCTTTCTGCAGTCAATACACACAGTTACCACTTATTACACTTATTATTACCACTTTTTACACCAAAATTAATTTGGTACTTGTTGAGGATTACAAGACTAGGAAAAGATTTAAATGTACGCAGAGCTAAACAAGAAGGTGAAATCACTGGAAAAGAACGAAAATAAGAATGGGTGGTTAAAAAAAAAAAAAACAAGGTTATGTGAGGGACAGTGGGCCTATAAAAAGAAACCTACTGTCTAGATTATCTATAAGGAACCACTTATCACAAGCGACCAGCTCCACACAGTGACTGATGGGCCTCCACAGACCATGAGTACCAGCACATTATCTGGTACACACAGAGCTGCTCTTTAAAACACAAAGGCAGAAATATGAAGCATTGTTTTCATGGCTGTCATTTGTTAAAAATATTATATTTGTTCTTGGTCTGAAATAGAAAGAGTGTTTACTGTTTTTGTGCACAGAAATACACAAGACAATGCTGACCAACATATAAATTAAAGCAAAGTTAAATTAGCTAAACTAAACTAAACTATTACTTTTTAGCATGTAAAAGACCACTGATTTGAACCCAAGTAGCTCTTAAAAAGGTTAGATGAAATCTTGAAGTATACTATTAAAAATGAGCACAAGTAACCTATATAATAGTCAGTGAGTCAAGGCAACCCAAAAAAATAAATAAACTGGAAAAAAATTTCAAGGAAATCATAATTTGCCAAAAGTTGCCATATCATGAAACTCATTCCTCCTCTATCCATGTGAACCATGGAAAAATAAAAGCCCTCTTCCTCTGTACCAAATGCCATTCCTTAAAACAAAATGTCAGGACCATATTGGTTGATAGAAGAAAAAAAGACTAGATTGTTTCTTTAGATTTTCTGTAGATTGCATTTATTTCCTGTGACAGGCCACAGGACTCATGGTCCAGTGCTCTCCTTAGGCCTTGCAAGGACACTGGAGGAATCATCTGATGACTCCTGGCCTCTCTCATCCTCCTCTACGGAGAGGTTAAGACACAGTTAAGCCCTTTGGTTGGGCAGTGTTAAGACGCTTCTGAAGCAGCTGTGGAGGTGCATGAAATGAAATACTTAAATGGCCTCATGAACCAAAGGTCCTTGAAAGCATTAAATATTTGTGTTGTAGCTTTATGTCTACTGAGCAGCAGCAATAACTGTGCTCACAGGCCTTTGTGTGATGCAAAGCAAGCACCATGTATTGTGTGCAAAATCTATTTGTCTAGGCTAACTCTGTGTCAAGAAAATATCACTGCAAGTTTTATGTCATATTGTAAGGTGGACCTGAATGTCTTTTGGGGGTCAGGCAGCCATCGAAATTCTCCTGTTAGACTGAGTTTTACAAAGAGTCATTCTAATCCTTGCCCACTACTCTCTGTGCTTTTGACAAATTCTGCTGACTTCTTCCGGGAATGAAACGCAGAAGGTCACTGTAGAGGGGGAAAAAAGGAAGGGGAAAAAGAAAGCGAGACCGGGGGGGGGGGGGGTATGTGTGTCTCTAAGTCTGATGACATACATCGTGAAAGCTGACAAAAAATGTACGTTAATCTTTTAAAAAGTTCCATAGCAAAACAGGAATTCATGGAGTAGACATGCTTGCACCTCATTTTACTCGAGGCTTTCTTCTCCATCTCACAGTGTCACAGGCAAGCAGAAAGACAGGAGGAGGGGTATGTATCGCTGGGGTGCCGCTTTCTGTCCCACTCCTTGCTTATACACACAGCGGCCGTGTCAAAGCTGCTCTCACACTCAATGGTGAATGACAAATTTGGATAATGCACACATACAACCCTACAAAAATAAATAGGAGACATGGAGGCTTAACCGGAGCTAAATCCTGAGGCTGCTTGAGACCTGAGAGTGCGGATTACACCCCAGACGCCTTAAACAATGCACCCAAATGTGCATCCTTAAAACCATGAAATCCTTGAAGCATCAGAGCTGACTTGTCATTTGCCATTAATATTCCAAGTTGCTTGTGCTTTGGGGCCAGCATTGCACTTCTGTGTGCTGATGTGCCCTAAAACAAACACTTACAAAGCCCTAAAGGAACCACCATTGTGGATAGTTATTTTTCTAGCTGTGGAATATTCTACGAGAGGATGTCATAACAAAGGAAACAATAAAAAAGGCCACGTTCCTGCACTGCATGGGGTATCCATAACTATAAATAGGAGGAAGGCAATGTCAGAGGCACTTGCGCTTTACCAGGAAAACTGATATTTGTGCTTTCAAAAAACAGAGGGAATTAAGCTCCAACTAGAATTTTCCATGCATATTAAGTAAATAAAAACTCCACAACCTTAAAATACTTTAACCCTGAAAAGCCACCTCATCAATATCACAATAGAAAGGCTTATATAAGAAACTAAACATGGTGCTAGTAGGTGCAGTAATGCAGCTATTCACATATTTGATCACTATCTAGTTAAAATCAGATATTCTTTAAAGGCCACTATTGCATGGAGATTTGTTTCACTTTTCCTCCCTTTCTTTGTTGTACACATCTCTGACAGGAAGGTGGGGTAAAGTATGGCAGGGCACAGGTCTTGGAGGTGTCACATTGTCACCCCAGAAGTGCCAGTACCTGTCCTCGGGGATGGCCCTGTAATGTCCAGCCTCATTGGATCAGCAGCAGCCACGACCTGTGGGCACCCTCTCTCAGGTGACATCCTCTATCTGCTCTGGCTCTATGATGGCCCTACTGCTGCTGAGGCTTATATTACTCTTATGCTACTATTGCATCAAATGAGACCACATAACCTGGCTATATGCAAACAAACACATATAGGTACACTATATGCACATGCAAGTATTTCTAAATATGAGTAAATGCCTTTATTCCTATTTAACCAGTCATCTGAGTAAAAGCAAACTAGCTGCACATCTAAGGATCTAGGCATAAAACCTTGTTTAAAGATAAAGGTATAATCACCTGAATTCAATAAGAGTTGTCTACAACACACTGTGTCATTACACTCCACTTATTAAGCATTCCTGTCATTACTGCTTTGAAAAGTTCAACAAAAAATGATGGACATGTCCATTAAAAAAGGATGGCAATGTGGAATATCTTAAAACAAAAAATTAATTTCATGTCGCAAATGGATTGACGGTTCTGAGAATATAACAGAATTACCATGCAATTTCAGCTGTAAAATCTACAGCATACAGTTCCAGATATAATTGGAAAAAGTTCACAAAGACCTCAAGATGTCTAATTGCAGCTGTGTCAACTAATATAAAACATCACATAAATCAGATTTTTGTCTATTCATTAGCCAATGTGTCAGCGAGCAGATTAGTGATGTTGTAGGAACAGTCTGGTGAGTCTTCAGAATTATGACTTCCTCATTAATTGTAGTTTTCCTTCCATTATGTGCATCAAAAAAATGCTACAACAAAGGACAAGCACTAATCTCATTTGCACAAAACAGATTTAAATAGAGATCAATATGCACTTTTGGAGCATGAGAATTTTCTGCTGGTAATTACTGGAGGACATAAATTATCCACATTACGACAGGCGATGACTTTCAAAATTATTAAAACAAAAGAGCCAGATGAAACATAATGCATGTGCGTGCATTCAAGTCTCAACAAATTTCCAAGTGGTCAAGCCAGATGATGTATAATGGCAAACCCAAAAGTCTTAACCCCCATTTCATATGAGGGAGAAATGAGGCATACTGTCCCATTATATTGCTATAAATCATTTTTTGTGGACGGCTGACAGCTTTTTATCAGATCTAACCTTTTCAAGCCTCCATTAAGAGAGCTAACATTTTCAACTCTGACACATTTGCAGTTTACGAATCTCACAGCTGATTTACTTTGGGAGGGGGCACGCTGGCGTCCATGCTCATTTCCACACAGGCTGTCCATTGTGTTGGATTGGGTGGAATGGGGGAGGGAAAAAAGGAAACAGTGAAGAGAGAAGAACGGGCTCTGAATCTATTCATTTAACTCTACATTACCCCTTTAATTTGCTATACTACAGTGCAAAGTAGTTTTGCTGCTGAAAAGCTATTTTGTGGTAAACAGTATATTCTGATTTACACTATTGATCCTTTCACACAACTGCGGCGTAGAGGACAATTAAGGGCCACAAAGACCCCTCATAATCTGACAAATTAATCATGAGTGGACTCTTAGCGAGGAGATGCAGTGAGACTATGAAATTAGCAAAGTCTAGACAAATAAAAATACAAATGACAAGCATTAAATCAATTTAAGAAGAACCATTGTAGCCATTTGTGTCAGATGTTTGCTTTGTGACTGTGCTTTGATGTGAAAGGATGTAGTGTTAATGTTTTGACTGATTTTTGTGTTTAGTATTTTTTGTACAAGCTGTGATACACACTCTCCTGACAATGAGGACCAATCATTGATTTATAGATCCATCTATTTATCCATCCATCAAGTATCAAAACTTCTCTGGTGTCTTTTGTCCTCCATTCCAGATACACTGCCTTTACAAAGGACTCCACAGACTGACAACAACATATTAAGTAACTAAACCTCACAGGCACCACTAGAGTAGCATGGTCAAAATTTGCAATAAGCAATGATAAAAACCCAAGTACATAATTATGGCAAATTCATCACAAGTATTCAAGTGCACAAATAATCAGGTCAGCAAATAATTGTCATTATCTGAATGTATTTTGGATTAAGTACTTGATGAGATCAACTAATAAGACAAGTACAAGGGCAGAACTTTAGTTGCTGCTCGGAGAGTTATAGAAGGAACTTTGCCAACCATAATTGATTTAAGTACACCATAATCAAGGAGGGGCAGTTAAGGTAGCACCACACAAGGGTCCATATTTCATTACATGCTGTGTTTAACCTTACCCACTTCTCCTAAAACACACAAGAGGCTCATTATGTGTTTAATATTCACCAGCAGGTGAATAATTTTTATGCAACTCTGATAGTTGGGCGAGATGGATAACTCAATTATCCGAACATCCGTCAGAGCAGAGGGCTTGCTGGCTCTGGAAAGGCACCAGCTAAGATTGATGGCTGGAAGACACCAATAGCTGCTGCTTCGCCATCTCATCCAGGCACTGGGCCTGAACACGCCGCTTGATTCTGCAGAAGACCGTTTTTCTCTCCATTTTTTTTCCTTTTATCTTTTTTCTTGGGAGCATTGTAGGTGAAGCGTCATTACCCCTCACTCCACTGAAGAGGGGTTCATTATGGGGTTAGTGTGTTGGCAAGACTATTGTTTGGATGATAAATGCAGTTGGTGAGGGCTTTGGAGGGAAAATTAGTTATGTTTTTTCTTTCCGTCTACAAAAACATGTCCCCATAGCTCACTCTGCAATGCTTGAGGGCAAACCAAGAACAATTAACACAAGCAATGGGTGAAGCAGCTCAGATAAAGCAAAGAGGGAATTCATGAAAAATAAGCAAATCACTGGAAATGTCAATCAGGGGCAATGAAGTAATTACAAACACTGCTGTGCGATTCCAAGGGCAGTCAAAAAGAAAACTGAAAGGTTTAGAGTCAAGCACTGAAATCTGAGTTGGAATGAAAGAATGGACAAACACCCTAAACATCAGCCCTTCAGGGCTCGTCTCATAAACTGAATCCGACTAATGAGAAGTGAAAGGAGGATGATGTCACCCATCCCTCTCTTGTCCCCTATTTCTCTATTGGTTTATGGTTTTGTGACTATAAAGCGCTGACCCCAAATTCACTGCCTTCACTTTACAAACACACACAAATATGCACATGTGTGCACACACTTGTACCTCAGACGATAATGCATAAGGTCTAACAATAAGAGAAAGATGAGGCACATTTTCAAATGTCAGCAGTAAATGTCAATTAAAAATTACAAGGGTGCTGGAAAAGGTAGGGTCTGAAGGGACTGACATTTTTTCTTTTTTGACACAACAATGTTTATCTGACCGGGCGGCTGGCTGACATGATAGGATCTACTTTGTCAGTTCCTTAATATACTCAGAGGCCGCCCCAGTGAATATCAATGAAAGACACCCATGGGCAAATATGTAAGACTCAGACTAACCCTAAACATCCAATCAGCCTGTTAGTATTCTGACCTACTGTAAACTAATACCACAAATACCAAAGAGGAACACCAAAGACAGATTAATGCCACTTTCTTCAATCCAAACGAAGAAAGAACATTGATTTACACAGTGAAATATTTATGACATCTGATCTTCATGTCATGCTGCCCGTGGTGCTAATCAGATTAGCTCTTTTCACATTATTTTAAGTTTGACTGACTGAGACAGCAATCATTTAAGTACTTTCACATCAAACATGGTCTAGAAATGTTCTGGAGCTTAAGTAAAACCTTTTATTGTCACCAACTTTCTTAGTGACATTAAATGATGCCTAACAAAGTTGGTAACAAAGATTTTCCCTTTTTTAAATTCACACCTCAGTGACTTTTAGTTCCTGACGTCAACAATAGTAAAAGAAAATCACAAAAAAGCACCATTGATTATGAACTTGACCTCATCTCCCACATTTTAACTGCTCAATGATATTGGATGAGTCATCTTCCCTGAAAATCAAATGATTGTTCTGCTGGCAGCTTCTGAGTGAAATCAGTAGGTCAGTCATCTATTTTAAAAACACTATCAGTCTTTACATATAAAAAAAACTGTTTTAGAAGTTATTGCTTAAAATGCAGATTAATTTTACATTATTTGTAGGATTTATGGGAGCCTCCCCGGAAATCCTGAGTATGAAGGGGTTATCAATAAAAAAAACATATATTACCAACTTAGTTTGTATATTGTAAATTAAAATTGAGAATAAGAAAAAAGAATAAGTACAGGCTACAACAACAACAAGCTATTTTGAATGCATATTGGTTATCTATATCAGGAAAACCCTAATATAAATAAGTATATTGCTATCTAATCTCTGATAGGCAGACGTTAGAAGGATTGTTTTAGGTAGGGGAACAACGCATACAAAAACCATACATCAAAATTCATTCATGATAAACAGCTTCTCTTTCTGGGTTGTGGTCTCCTGATCTGGTACTGTACATGCACCAAGAAAACAAAAACAAAGACAGAAAGAGAGAGTCCGGCTGCGCCTGGAACCTCCTGACATTCCAGCACCATGTCACAACATGTCAGCTGGCCGTCACGGCTGAGGGGGGCCGGGGCCGTAGCGAAGCGAATGGAAGCAGTGTGGCCGACTTTTCAACTTGGTGACTGGAACCTCGTGCCAAGGGAGGCAGGGATGTGAAGACCATGTGTGAGCAACCACTACTCTTCTCTCTGTGTGTGCCTCAACACAAACATCACTCTACCTGATTACTTCAGTTTGAAATTAAGCCTATATAACAATGGGTATTGCTAAATGATTTTGATAATGACTGGTGACACTTTGTATGACAGGTGCTCGTAGCCAATTTTGCTGGCACCTAATAGGGAAAGACTGACCTATCCAATTTATTCAATGGCTGGGACACTATAGGACATTTTCAGCCTTTAAACTAAGAACTAGAACATAAATGACTAAATAAAAAGTAAGCCTTATGTTTTCACAGTGTGATGAAAAATAAAATAAAGTTGGTGTTTTCTTTGGGTAGACTGTGTAAAGATATTCTAAATAAAATTTATGTTCTCTCAAGAGATAATGAAATAAGTATGTATGTTGTGCACTGGGACACACACATTCATATGCATACAAATGCATACACCTCTGTTTCCCTAGGGTCACGACCACGAAGACCCGTTCCTGTCCAAAAGGTTCTCATGACAACAGATGCAACGAATTAATCAACCATTTCACAGCTTCCCTTCCAAAACAATATGTGTACTCTGGAAAACAATCAAGCTCACAGGCAGACTTCTTCAGGCTGTAAAAGGCTCCAGTGGCAGGAGTTCATGTAGAAGTACTGTGATGTACAGATGTGACATATGGAAGTGTGGGGTTAGTGTGGCCTATGCCAGGGAGGAAGTGGTTAGCATTGTTAGACAGAGATATGAGTTGCCTTTATAATACTGAGAAAAAGCTGATCGTGGTTAGTGGTCAAAAAGGAGAAGTCATAAACAACATGCAAACTGGGAAAACAGGAGTTGCAACATTTTATGGATAATTTAGAGAAAGCAAATGAAAACAGAATACAAAGAGGTGAGAATACGAAGAAAAGGCTCACCTGTTCCAGTAGCTCCAGAACTGTTCGTTGAGATAGGTGCGATGACTGTGGTCGTCTCCGAATGAGGCTTTGCTCTCAATCCAGTGTACAATGTGTCCCTCCACGGCTTTTCAGAAACAGAAACAAACAACAACACTCAAAAAAACACAAGCAAGTTCCAGAAGGGACAAGTGAGATTTTCTTTCTTTAGTTTTTTCTCTGTCATCCAAAAAATATCAAAGAAGAGCTGGCATTGACATGACAGTGTTTTCACAACTGCATAATCCTTTTGAAACACGTTAACAAAGGTTAACAGATAAAATAGTGACATTTGTAATGTAAATACTAACCAATGGGAACCTCCAGGATGATATCAGGTGTTTTGTCGTAGCCCATAGCTCTCAGTTGGTTTTCATCTACAGGAGATTAAGGGCAGAATTTTGACATTTGACTCTTACGTTGCAGTAAGTTTTACTCGTCACTGACCAAGTTCTGCTACATCAATCAAAGGCTGGTAACCTAACAGCCTTCGCCAAGGTGCTGGTAACAAAACCCCTTAGTGTTAGCAAAGCAGAAGAAATAACAGTAGAGGACAGCAAGCACAGTAAAACCATTAACTACATCTGCCACATATTCGCTGTCGTTGCACAAAAACCTGTAAAGCCCAGTTACAGAGCTGCTCTCCAGTTTGCAGTTTGGCAGAGCTTTATAAAATATACAGCAAGGGGACAAGGTTGGCATTATAGACTCTGTAAGCCTGACCCCTGCCTGCACAGGCCACAGCCATTGTCCTTGACTTCTGGTGCGCTTCGGCCATTATCCCTACAACACCTGATTTCTCCATTAAATCTCAGGCTGACCAGGTCATTCAGTTCCAAGGGCCTGCCTCTTTGTCTCCAGCCAAGCTCAACTAATGGGGCATGGAAGGGAATTGAGGAGAGATGGAGGGTGGCGGTGACAGTGGTGGTGAGGAGGTAGCATCAGCCAAGGGGGGAGAAAGAGAGCTGAGTGAGGTCAGTGAGGCTGCCAGAGGCCTGTGGTACAGAGGGGTATCCTGTGTGTGGCAGTGTGGGTGTAGATGTGTATGTGGTAGGATGGGAGCCTCTATTCATACCTACTGGGCTGTTGACATTGTCATGTGGCTCTGATCGCCTTTTTACATCACCTTTGATTAAAATTAATGGGCCATCCCTGCTGTTGGGTAGCTTATTTCCAATCCATTTATCAGATAGGGTGAGGCTGCCTCAGTGGCCCTTGTGCCGCCCGAACTCTGACAGTTTTAGAACAGTCCCCTGTACAGCTCTGAGGAAAGGTCAGCACTCCAGGTCCAAATAAATGATATGGTCTTTATGGCAGAGGGAATGACTTTTATCCTTCATCACTCATCTGACCTAGGGGATAGTGATGGGATGGTGGTGATGGTAGTACGGGAGGGTTAAAAATTCAGTTTCACAATTTCACACCTGGACACTCTACCTTGATTTAATAATGTTGGAACAAGACAATGGTGTTAGAGTTCCTTTTTTCTAAACTTTAAAAGCCCAAAAATACCCATTGGAGAAAAAAATGGCAACAGTCTTTGCAGTCAAAGATCCCCTTAATGGTACCAACATAATATTCATGTTTATGTAAATAGAAACTGGCCTTTTTTATTCAATTTTGAAAGAAAAATTGAAAAAAGCAACCTGAGAGGACTAGCATTACAACTAATGAAGCATGAAAATCTACCTTTGAAGCTTTTATTCTTTAAATATTCATTGTATGCTGGTGCATAAGCATCCAAGGGTAGTTGATAACAGCTCCTTGTTGTTAGCAAATCAATAAGAGATAACGTCCAATGCATCAGTCATGTCCAGGTCTTCCTTTACTAAGCTTACAAAAAGGCTACACTGCCATGTCCAGATTGACTTTAGAAATGTGATGAGAAGGTCAAGAGATGGCTTACCTAAAAAGGAAAGGTTCCTTTCCTTCAATTTGTCACAGAGCAGCACCTCATGCTCCTGGCCAATAGCGCTGAGAATAGAGTCAAGGATTCCAACATATAGCAACAGCAGTATTTTATATATCTACTGAAACACCAAAATGTTTAGGTAGTGTGTCTAAGCAGGGGTACAACATAAAATTAAATAAAGTAATAAGTAAATAAATTATATTTATGAGGATACAAAAAAGTTGAACATAACAATTCTATAGCAAAAAAATCAGGCATTTAACCTATAAAATTGGTTACTACGGAAACTACAAAATACACTGTAAAAATGCTTACTATGAAAAGTGAAGGCCACTTTCTGAAGATGTATAGTGCACAATCTTTGGTCAGAGTTGTCAGGTCAACCTTAATCTGCTTTCACAACAAATCTCCAAAGTGCATTACCTAAATGAGGAAGATGAAACAAATGCCAATTTGGCAAAATGCATAGAGCGCCTGGACTAGCTGCTCAACTCATTCCTCTAAAATCTTTGAAGAAAAATGCTTTTAGAATAAATGCCATTTTGCATCACGATACACGCTCCTTGATGCCACAGAAAGGAATCCTGCATTTGAAGAGGCTAGATATTATATATGCAAAACTTTAGCTTTTAGCTTTTTCCAAGAGAAAGAGAAAAGTTCTTATGGCATTATAATGCCCTCACGAAACACTAATCACACAAAATGGATTCTAATTAATACATACATATTGTGATTAGCACAAATGCATCCATCTTGTCATGTGAGGACGGAGCTCTTCAAAGCACATAGTAGTGGGGCGGTTATCAAGAATTCTCTGTGGCGGTGTAATTGACTAAGTTGACACTGACGAGAGGACTGCCAAAGAAAGGTAAAAAAGGGGGATGTGGAAGGGGGGCAGGATGGGACAGGGTTGACTGACTATGAACTGAACAACCCAGCCCCACCACACACATGAAAGCTTGGAGAGACACAATAACATACAGACATACACATGTATACTCATTCAAATAAGTCTCCTCCCCCAGGAAATAGTTGGTCTGCTACCCAGCTGCTTGCCCCTAAATAGCCTGGACTACAATTCTGCCCCTATAGTATTTGTAGGGCAAAGAAAAGGAAGGAAAACACAGAGGAGTACAATTGAAATACGGCATAAGAATGATCAGAACAAATAAAAAGGATTTAATAATTCAGCATGTAAGAATATTTTTTTGTAATTAACATAAAATAACAAATCATCTGAGTTAAATAAAATGCCAAACAAAAGAACACATCAACCACCACAAGGTTTATGAATGACAATTTTTTTCTTGTATCATAGAACATTGGGTCTGATCCACCGTGTGCACATGGAGATGCATTTAGATCAGCCTATCCTCTCCTCCTCCTCTTCCCTCCATCACCTTCCAGCCCCTGTATCTGTGATAGTGGGATGGCAGGCAGGATGAAACACTTCCTCTGTGAAGCAGAACTTTTATGTCAGGTGAAGCCAGACACATCTCATCCCCTTCAATAGCTCCTCGTCAATTTCAGGCTTAAAATTTTATGGGATAGGATACTGTTTGATGCAGTCTACCAGCGGTCCATAACAGCAGTCATTTATTGTGCACTGAAAAGAGGGGGAAGAAATATTATGGTGCGCGAAAAGGGTGGGTGGGTGGAAGGGAGGTGAGGGAAGGAAGCCCATACAGTGCCGGGAAAGGAGAAAACACAGGAGATGCTGGCAGACTGGCAGGCATGACCGCCGGCTCTCACGTGACCTCATCAGCAAACATGAGCGGCTGATGCCGTCTGTCAGCCAGGTGGTACAATAACACTTAAAAACTCACTGTACATACAGTAAAGCAGTGGATTGGTCACATGGAAAAGGGTAGGGCCGCAAACTTAATAATAAGTAATTAAAAAAATATCATTCCACGACACCAAAAAATTTAAATGATTTCCTATAACATTTCAGTTTAAATTAAAACATTGAAACACTTACTTGGTAGACGTTATTGGCCAAAATTTGGTCTGGAATTAATGAGGGCTCCTTCAGCATGCTGTTGAGAACCGTTTTAGAGGCTGAAAACAAGACAGAAAGGCAAGACAGGGAGAGAAACAAATTCAAAAATCACATAAATATTAATATGCAAATTACACCAAACATTATAGCTTGTCTACATTGCCTATAAATGTAAAACATTATTCTAATTGCTGCATTGAATTGAGAGCAAACAGTGAAAATATACAGAAAAAAGACAGGCTTGACATACTGTAATTCACCATGCCACTGCAGTATTTCCACACTAGTCCATTAGATGGCTGCTTGGTGTCTATACAGATTTTCTATAGATAAATGTTTCAGTCCAGAGCACAGGAGCCCCATGTAGTTTATCTATGTTATGAACGCTGACTATTCTGCATCTCTCATCCCCATTCTTGCTCTACTAACATTATAAATCAGAAAGGAAAGCCTGGTGGATTGATTCGCTGGAACTGCAACAGCAAAAAATTCCTTAAATCATTTCTTAAAAAGATTTGGATTAAATGGATTGTATCATTGTGTGACGAAATGGTTGAGGCACGCCATTTTAGTGATACATGGTCCTGACAGACATTGCAGCATTACAGACAATACAAGGAATGTTTCTATTCACATTTCAGGCATGGATGGTGCCTGTACCAACACTGCACAGAGATTCCCAAGCTCATCTAGAAAACCGCTAAGTATATAAATGTTAAAAACAAGACAGTTTATTTGAAGATTCATAAAAATGGATAAAAAGGGACTTACCCCCCCACCCCAACAGAAAGACTTGGATGTACATTTACAAACGCTGACTGAATTATTAAGCATCTGTTAAATGTATTTCATAAAATAGAAAAGGATTTAGAAGAGCATTTAAAACCCTTAAGACCCTTCTTTTCTGTCCTGTCTTCCCCTTTGCATTTCCTTCATAGGAATTACTCCTTGAGAAAACTATCACAGAGAGGACAAACAGTGCTGTGATCCCTCATCTACCTTATGAGGAAATAAAGAGGGAGGTGGGTACAGAAGAACAAAGCCCATTCAACGCTCCCTCCTCTCTTTCTGTTTCTTCTTCTTTGTCTCCATCTTTCTCTAGAACCAGTTTTTTTTTGCTACCTCCTCTCTATTTCAGTCTCTCCCAGCCACGGTACTCCCCCAGCCCACCCCATAACCTCACACTCCCTCTTTGAGCTGCAAGGCACAGGGCTGTGCTTTATTTCTTTGCTCATTTTTCTCAGAGATTGGTACCTTCACACGCAGATCCATACCATGCTCCTGTGCAGTGCGGGCGGCGGTGAAGAAAGAGGGTTATATTTTCCCCTTGAGTTAGGACACCTCATGACAAATGATAATGGATAATCAATAAAGCGGGAAATATGAGGCAGCAAACTTTATGAAGCCAAGAGACATATTACTCCCCAACAACACTGGTTTCCCTTAACAAAGTCACTACTCGACTGTGCCTAATAATCTGAAGGAAAATCAAAGGACCCGCAACCACATCAGCAATATTGGCAACTTATTCCACTTTAATGGCATTTTGATTGATTTTTTCCCTCTTCCTAATGGTCGTTTTATAGATTTGACGCTGCTTCTGCAAAACAGTAGTGTGCAATAAACCTCCCCGAAGGCAAATGGTAGCCATTAAAGCTCTTGTCTTACTAGCGCTCATAATTGGAGGTTGACCACCACCACATTTTGGTCTCTCACATAACACACACAAACACACGCTTCCAGGACTAGGCTTCTCTCTCTCTCCTTGTCTCTCCAGCCCTTTGATATTTTTGGTAGATGGCCATAATAAGTGATAGGATCCCTTACTCCTGCTCTTTTTGAGCGATGGGGTTAAAAATAGCCATAAAGAGCTGACCTTGGCTCTGACATTGTGGAATTTCAGCCAAGCACTGACCTGATGAAAATGGAAGGCCAGGCCGCTAATAAATCAGGATGCTTTTAAAATGAGTTTACCCTAATGCTCATTCATCACCGGCTGTAATGCCATTTGCAGGCCCAGGATTCGCTGCTGTGCACAAACACAGCAGTAAATAACAACAGGGCCCTTGCATCCCTCGCATCGTTGCAGCCTCCAACATCAGCATACATTTATTAAAGACGCCCCCGCCTTGCACGGCAGCACTCCTCTATGACACCCTGAGCTCCCCAACTACCACCACACACACACACACACACACACACACACACACAATGCTCTTTAAATACACACACTCGAGGCACACACAGACGCACACATAAAACACGCGCAGGAAAATAAAAAGAATAATCTGAAGAACACCAGACACAGAGAACAAAGCCCTGCAGCACGACTTTGCACCTTGTAAACATTCACCAAATTTACTGTAATTGTCCCATGTTGGTATAAATTCTGACTAAGGCACCATATCACACCGTCAACATCTGAACAGAAAGAACAGAGAAGAGGAGAATAATAGATGTGAAACGCTACGCCTCCATTGAGGTTTGCTAAAGAAAACAACCAGTGTAAACAAATCACAAGCCTGTTTTCATATGCAACTCCAAAACAAGATAAACTATATAAAGGCAAGGTAACAGCGACATAACCTTGGCTTGATTTCTTATTGCTTACTTGTGTCATTTGTAACTACTCTTCCTTTCTCCACTAGGGTGAAAAAGTCATTATCTCAAACAAAAAAATGTTGAGAAACCTCATTAGATAGCAACATTTGTTGAGGGAGGACGTAATAAACAATAACGGATGACGATTGTTATTGCCCCTGACACTGATGAGCTCCTCTGCAAGTTTGTTTATTAATTAAAAAACCCACTTTTTTCCACGGATGGGGGGGCACTTACCCATTTCCTCTATATAACCCCCCCCCCACACACACACACACACTCCCCATGTACAAGCCATTGAGCTGTGGAGGGGCACTCGTTCATCAAACTTCATGGAGCAAGGGAGAGACAGGTCCTGATAATGTGCGCCGCTAAAGCTGATTTTCCATGATGAATCTCGGAGCATATAAATTGGCTAATATCTGAAAACATTTACAGATACTAGAGGAATTGACTACTTGTGGGACATGATGGATGAGGCTCTGCGACGCTGGCCGACAGCTCTGCAAATCTCTGCGGCTGCCTAAAGCCCTCATTTGATTTTCCAATTTACTCCTTTTAAATTTATCCTCCCGTATTGAAAAAAACATAAGATGGGAAAGAGGGAGAGAGACAGAGAGAGAGGGAGATGAGAGGAAGGGGGAAAAAATGCGTTTTTTTAAAGCTATCTGTGGTGGTGTGTAGGTGCTAGTTGATGATATGAGGTGGTATCTCCTGTGCAGGAGGAGCCCAGTCCCTGAAGAGGTTACTGGGGCAGAACTGATCTGCTTCCACCTGATTCTCCCTGATAGCAGTGAGATGAGACTCTACATTTCTGTGTGTGTGTATGTGCGCACGTCTATGTGTGTGTGTGTAGCAGTAGTAATAGTAGATCTGGGGAAGCTCTGCTATGGAGAGAGGCTTCCTAGGTCAGGCCATTAGACTGTGGCAGAGGCAGAGCTTCTCTGCTGAAAAGGAGTAATTAGTATACTTGTCAAGTGAAGTGCCACGCTGCTGCTTACCTCCCTTGCACCCACCCCTTGCATGCATACACACACGCACACAAACACTCATCCTGCCTTCGCCTCCTTAGTCCCTCCCGTCTTGCTAATGAAGTGCCCTTGCTCTCATTATTTAAAAAAAAAAAGGCTGCATATACACACCAACTCCACCACATTGGAGAGGTGAGGGAGAGAAGAAAGGAGCACTTGAAGACAAAAGAGGAGGAACCATAGCAATCATAGTGGAAGTTGAGATTTTACTGGATAGAACATAATACAATATTCAGTTATCAACACATCTGATCTGCAAAACACTGAAGCTATTATGAATTCTGTCAAGGAACCAAAGGATCATAGTAGACGCTAACATTCTCACAGTGTTAACATCAAACACAGGACATTTATAACCTTGCGTACAAGGCTTCTGTAAAGGAATGTGACAATAAATCTTAAAGGCGGTCGAATCACATAGTTACAAAACATGGAGCAGCAATCTAATCTGGAGCTGGGCCTTGGGAAAATGGAAAAGGTCAAATAGCTAGCAAAATTGCCTCCTCAAAAAAGTATGTCTAAATCTAGAGGCACATCAAGTCCTGTCAAAGGAGGAATAGAGAGAAAGATGAAGAGATAGCAGGAAGGGGAAAAGAAAGAGCAGGAGCTCCCCCAATGTGCCTTATAGTGACTTCTGAGAGGTAGTATCTACAGACAGAATTGAAATGACAATACGGCTGTTTACAACGTAATTGTATCATTTACTGAACTGAGAGGTGTGTAGGTTTAATCCATCTTATGATATCCGTCCATTTCAAACATCATTCCTAAACTATTTTGAAATATAATTTTCAGCGATATCAGTTCAGTTTTCAATAAATCAATTTAAAGTTTTGTTTGTTTTGATAATCAGTAAAAACTCCAAACATTAGCTTGTTCCAGTGCAGCTTTTAGTGACCTTAATATAGTGGATATAAACAGTGTAAAAGTGCACATGTGACCTTTCCTCCCCTACTGCCTAGCCTGTTTCCATGAGACAAGGAGCATTATGGATGTTGATATCATATTCAATACGTGATAAAACTGCTTTGAATGTATTGATTTATTTACAAGCGCCACCAGATAGTCTTTCATTCTGCTTGACTGATGCTCTCTCCAATACTTTTGCTGCAAGGAGAGGGGGGAGGCAGCTTGTTGGTGGTGTCGTCATGTTGAGGTGTGGTGGTGGTGTGTGTAGCTAGTGGGAAGGAGGGAGGGAAGGAGGGAGGGAGGAAGGAAGGGGGCAACAACAAGCGAGCAAAACAAAACAAGGAAGGGACAGAAAACAATTTAAAACTCTGTATTGATCCAGCACTAGTGATTGTACATATATTCCACAGTCCCAAAGGCCCCATTCCTGTGTCTCTTAAATGCAAAGGGAAAGAGAAGGGGAATAAAAAAACAATGGTGCTAGGCAAAGGCAAGCCACTGATCCAGTTGGGGGTAATGTCCCTTATATAGAAGTC
This sequence comes from Siniperca chuatsi, assembly GCF_020085105.1. Taxonomy (NCBI): domain Eukaryota; kingdom Metazoa; phylum Chordata; class Actinopteri; order Centrarchiformes; family Sinipercidae; genus Siniperca; species Siniperca chuatsi. The sequence continues at coordinate 18,274,222 of NC_058056.1, forward strand.
TATTGATCTTTGCAGTGCGCCTGCCCTCCCTCCCTCTGGAGTCTGACAAAAACACACAAATACACACACATGCACACTGGAGCGCAGTCTGGTGCTGGAGGAGGCCATGACGGATATGCCTGACAATAGCACTGGACCAACCTGTTAGCTAATTGCCAGCAAAGACAATTATCCTTGCATTGTTTTATAATGGCAGCACATTACTGGAGTCTAATATACACACAGGGAGATTGGATGATTTGACTGTGCAGCCCATGTGGGCAGCAGTTCATTTGCAAAGGCCAAGCAGGTCATGAAGACATTGCAGAGGAGCTCTGTCGAAACGGAAGTCACCCTCAAAGCAACTGACTTTACAGCTGGCAACAATGGAAAGGTACAGTATAATCACATATTCGTATAGCAGGTAACAGTCAAACTACTTTAACCAGATAAAATAGTAGATATTAATCAGATCTAAATAATAGTGTTTTGTCACAGCATCTAGGCTTAGTTAGACTGATTTGGATCTATGATTATCCTGTGAAAGCCTAGATGGCTTCTGTGAAATCACTTTCTATAAGGAGAACCATGACCATGACATTACTGGCTAGTGTAACACTGAGATACTGCATGGTTACAACACTGTTTTGAAATTAAACAACGATCATCCAGGAAGTTTCATCTGCTACAAATCTATTCTAAGCAATAATAAAGCATGCTCTCACTGTATGGAGATGGAGGGATGCAGTGCGCTATTATCTGAGATGGAGTTCTTCTCCTGGATGAATGCCCTGTTCTACAAGCTGCTCAGACTAGTATTTTGACAGGCAGTGGATAACGGTGGGTCCAAAGCAATCACATCTTTGACTTTGACAAATGGCTGTGCTGTGGCGAAGTTGAAAATAACACACATCCACTTTAATCTCTTTCTTGATTAAATTGGAAGCACGTCTTTTTGACATCATGCTATTCACTCACAAAGCACTGACTACTGCACAGACACACACACACAATCCAGGATAGGCCTATTGAAATTATATAGAATCATGTGTGCATGTGATATTGGGAGTTCCTGAAGTAAAAAAAAGGGAGAGAAAGGGTTTTTGTATGAATTAACAAATGTTACATGTAAAAAGGTGTAACTGCAAATTATGCCAGTATTCATGCCAAAAAATATTACAGAAGATTACATAAGAAAGTTCTAGAGAGGAAGACACTAACCAGAATGTGGACAATTATTCACCCAATTTCTGGACAATTTCTGGTCTCTGACATGTTCAACAAAAATATTTGCATCTGGAATTTTGTTCTCCCGCAGCGTGCCCATCAGCATTACCTAGGAATGGTTTGCTTTTTCTGCCACACTTTTCCTCAACTCAGTTTCCTCAGAGGACCTCAGCAGGGACGAAAGAGAAGAGAAGAAGAAAAGGTAGGGGGTAGATGGTTGCATTGGGGAATGAAGGAGGGTGAGGAAAGAAATCAGGGGTGTTATAAATAACACTGATGAGGTGAGCTAGCATTGATCTACACTGCAGTTGAGAGGTGGGTGGTCCCCCCAGTGCTTAATTGCCAGTCATGTGCCCTGGGATGCAGCTACTACTAAATGTGGTCTGTCTCTCATTAGGCTTGGACAGGCTGAAAATACAGAATCTTGAACTGGAATTGGGACTCAAACAGAAAGGGATTCAAAAGACAAAGTGCTACAATTAAGACTGATGGGGGGAATGATAGAATGGACAGAGTGAGAAATGGAAAGGTGTTACTCACGCATTCCACCCTCCAGGCCCTGAAGGAACCTGTCGAGGATGATACGAGCCATCAGTGCAGGAGACAGATCCACCTTTACATAGATTGAACAAAAAAAAAAAAAAAAAAGAATTGAAGAATTTGCCTTAATAAAAAACAGGCTATGGCATCAATGGGCATTTAATGCTACTTCAAAACATAGGTATAGTGGAACTGTTATTCCTCTCTGGAGAATTACTCCATTTACAAAACTTCAGACTAAATCCCACATCCAGTTAGAAGTGCAAACATATTTCAAAAAGCCTAAGAATTACGGCACTGAAAATAGACGGCCAGTCTACCTTCGGCTGATGTCACATAGATAATAATGATTGTAATGGCTCTAAATGATATTATTGCGTTTCCAAACCTTGACCTAACTTTCAACAATCCCTGTGCAAATTGGTCTTTGAAAGCCTTGCTTTGCAATAACCTTTCCCACAGGAACAAGGGATCGCCTATTACGCAGCCAAGCTACCCAGCTGAATTGTCTTCGCCTCTGTCAAACGAACAACTGTAGTCTCTCATCTCATATGAAAAAGCGGAACAAACTATGCCCAGGCTAGAGGACAATGGAGAGCTTTAATCATAGGATGATCACCAAGGCAAAACTGCAGGAATCAACAGGACACACCGGAGGGACTGTGGGAATGCAGTCCTTAATAGGAAGGATAGAACCTATGGCTGCAGCACTCTTTGAACACAAACACACCTTGAGAGGTGTGCGATGTTTTTGGTTTGAATGCAGGGAGAAGCTCTGACAGGTAAGGGAGCACTAATGACTGATACTCAAGGTGTCTATCTGACACCATTCTTATCAGCACATAAATCCTTTCCACACATTCTAAATAATATTACCATGAAAGTGTGTGAAGAATTAGAAAAAGTCCCAAATGTTCAGAGGTATGTATAGCATACCAGGCGTATGGAGCGAATTTCTTTTTAAAGTTTGTGTATTTCAAAGCCTCTTCAGTATGGAGGGAATTAAAATATTGCTTGAGTGCTATTCCTAGCCAGCTCGTTATGAAACACAACATTCTTGCAGCCAGATCATTTTTTCTCTTGTTAGCATAATTGGGGACCAAAAGTGAATTTGCCCTTAGCCTATAGTGAGAATAGTGCGTTTCATCTTTTCTCTGATGCTTCCTGGTAACGCTGGGAGCAGAGCAGCTTCTGTCTAAACAATGTCTTTTTACCCGCAGTAGTATTTGTTAACATCTCAATAATATTCCACAAAGAAGGTAGCTTGTAAAAAAAGGCCAAATATGTCTATAATAACTAAGGGGTGAGCACAGAGTTTATATCTTCATTAAGACCTCTGATAGTGTTTCAGACTTAGCATTTGTAGCTTGCAGCTAGAGTAGCTCTTTTTCCTCTCCCTAACCCTTCTCACTTTCTCTCCCTTTCTTATCTCCTCTCAATCCTTTCCTCTTTGTGCTTATTGGCCTGCTCTCCATTCACACCTTTGGATAACATGAGAGCATCAGATTCCTGGTAACCTGCATCAGGGCTGACACATGAAAAATGGCAACATTATGAACGCTGGCCCAGCCTGAATAAGGACCACCTGATTAGTTCAGGTACTTGCGTCTCCCTAATTTTCATATTAATCATGAGTCCATCTCCATTCTCAGGTCAGACCGCAGCACTTCATGAGTTTAACATGTGACTAAGATTCACAGATCCTTGAATTCCTGCAGAAAACAATTATTGTTCAGTAAAACTCTGGTTTTATTAGCCCCCAAAGCTAATAGGTGTCACATACAGAACAACATAACCGCACCTGTTCTAAATCCTGTATGTTTAAGTAACCTTTACTTAAAGCTCCATATAAAGCATGCAAAAAAACAGCAAATGTTGAGTTTAGAAGCCTCATTCATGGAAGACTTCTGGGGGCAAAAAAAGCAATTCATGAATAGTTTTCATCATTGTTAATCATTTCCCTCTGTTGGAGATATATTGTCTCATAAAGGGATGAAACTACATCAATTAGTGGTCTGGGAGACCATGAGTGCTTGGTTTAAATGTTAAGTAGCATATTAAAATGACAGTTAAACGGTTCATAGACAGTTATCTCTGAGCTGAATTTAATCCTTTGGAGAAAAAAAATCATGTGTCAATTAAATGGAGAATGAATAATGGCAGTTAGCTTTGAGGTGCCACTGATGCATGTGAACTACTCTGATTTTAGATTAAGAAACTCTCAAATCTTGTTCCCTGGTGTAAGCACCAATAAAAATTGAAATGTGCATTTAAATATTTTAAAAGGTTACGCAGCCTATTCTAACAATGAAAATAAGAGGAAACTGGAATAACAATGCATTCAAATGACAAAAAAATAAATAAGTGGGAAAAAATATCAATATCTGGCTTCACAAAACATGCAGCTATGCAGTATAAAATAGCATAATAATCTAAAACGTACTGCATTAATTCTATAGTAATTCAGCCACATTAGCTGCTTTTGCTGCATTTTGTTGACTGAGTAGGAACTGTTGGTTGATTCTTTGGTACTACCTTAATGGAAATTATTATTTATTGACTGGGTGCAAAATGTAAGAAACACTAGTGGCCACTGAGTAGATGCAGAAACTTGGTCATGTGAATAACTTAAGTACTTAAAGCATGAGGCTATTTTATAACAAACACCCACCACCCTCTATTTGAGTTCTGTACCACTGAAAAACTTGGATTTAAGTTCACATAGAATTATATGTATGAATACCATTTGTTAACAAGAGCACAAATCCTACACTGACCTCCTAAAGTAAACAAGTGATGAAGTGATGAAGAGAAGAATTAACCAGTGACCCTGCCCTCACCTGTCCGCAGTTTGTGGCAACTCTGACTGAAGTGCAATTTGGAAAATTACATAATAAAACACAAAAAGTATTTTCACATCTGCTTAATGGAGGTGAGAGCTAATTACATTAAATAATTGATAATGGAGCGGACCATTTTACCAATTTTGATAATGACTAACAGACAAGGGAGAAAATCAAAAACTGCAGCCAACTTCTACAGATCTACCTTGTTTTCTATACCCATGTATAGAAAACCCATGTATAGAAAACAAGGATCAGTTGAAGAGATTTTTTTCAAACATAAGAAAAAAGAGAGAGAGAGAAAAAAAAACCTGAAGGTTATGCCATTACCTCAATGGCCAACTCCAGCAGGACGGGAGCAGTGGGATGTGCCTTGGCTTCACTCAGATACCTTCATTATAACAAAGAATAATGAAGAACAACAGCAGTGAAAAAACATGGCCAACAAAGGCAGACAGAAGGGTAGAGGGGACTAGAGCAGGCTAGCCAAGACATGCTAATGTCCCTGATGACTTTGCCCTAGGTGGCATATGGCAGGCTTGGTGCGGTTAAAACAGCACTGCTTGAAGGGCTTCAAATTTCCTTGAAGCCAGACAAGCATATGATAGTTAAGTTAACCCCTGCCGCCCAAAAAGCCTTTTTTCCCTCGCCAGCTAAAACTGCTGCTCCCCCCTGATCTTACCCAGATCATCTCTGAGGTTTGTTGTTGTAAGTGGATTAGAAGTGCATTATCCAGCCTTGTTTTCCCCAGAACAATGGCCTAATAAGCTAGATAAAGGCTAATTGCAATATGCAAAGAGGCTTCCCCCCCTACAGCCTGTTTTTCTTTTTTTATTTATTGAATTACAGATAATCATCCCATCATAAGCCTGTGTGAGGCAAATGTCCAATGGCTAGTTATTTATTTATTTTTCTGCTTTCAATTTGACATGGAGAACAGAGCTTTAGCTTAGCAGGTGCAAGTGGAGGTCTGGAATGAATCCTGAGGGTGGTGATTTGTTTGGAGGAGATTATATCTGTCATGGTGGCCCACCTACTCTCTGACTGAGAGTCAGAGAACGGAGAAGACAAAGAGAGCACGCAAGAGTGGGAGACAGATTTTTAAAAAAAGAAAAAACAGTGATAGAGATGAGAGGAAGATAAACAGAGAGTGCTAGAAAGAGGAGAGAAGAGTAATAAAGCAATACAATCCAAAGTAATACAGCACCTTTGGTAGTGGCTTTCAATAACATCTGGTGCATGGTGTCTTGAGAATGTTCTTTTGGTTCGTTTCTGTCACAAAGAGAACACAGATGTAATAATAATAATAATAATAATAATAATAATAATGATAAATGAAGTATCAATAATAAAGATATTTCCATACAATACACTTCGCTAGGAGGTAAAAGCTTTACGTTTTTCCAGTCCACCTGAATAAAATGCAGACTTGTTTAGCCTTGGGTCCTCTTTCATGCTCTATTGTATATCAACAAGCGCAAGACATCTCGGGTCACAGTAATTTAATTTCACTAAGTTTGCTGGGGGTCAAAGTGGCCCAGGCAACCTTGTTCAAACCCCGTAGCCCCCTCACTCAAACCTTGTATTCATTTCCCCTTTTTCGATCAAACAATGACCTTATTCCACATTCCACACCCTGACATTTCCATGCAATTCAATTGCTATCTTCACCGAGAAGGAGGAGGATAGGGGATAAAAGAGGAAGAGCATTGGTTAAAAAACAACTTATTTAAAAACTACTACACACAAAAAAATGTAATTCCACAGAGACAGGCAGTGTGACTGACACCTGTCAGGGGGATGATAAATGACTCCATTTTCTGCCTGTGCTGCCTTCTGCCACTGGCGGCAGTGGCCATTTATCATCATCCGCTGTCAGCCGTGGAAAGCAGCAGTGACAGTGCGAGTCAGCAAACATTTAGCACACGCAGCCGCACTACACGGGGAAATTATTATTGTCAGAATAATAATGGTTTAGCATAATTTATTACAGGTCCACCAAATAAGCAGGGGCTAGATGTTATTAGACAGATGGATGGGAAGGCTTGGCAGACATCCACTGAGGCTCAGTCAGGCAAGGGCCCTCAACGTGAACGTGAGGAGGAGGAGGGAGTGGAGGTGTGGGGGTGAAATAAACGGGGGTATGGTGGTGGGGTGTGGGGGGGCATCCTCCAAACCAATCAGAGAGCTGGCAGTTCAATTACAAAGAAATAAAGGGACATTCATCATTCAATTAGGCACCTGTCAGGGCTCACAAAGGAAGAAAACTTCTAACCTGGTACTCCAGGGAGAAGATGCTCAGAAGAGTGGACTGCGAGTGACTGGAACAAATAAAAGAAGGACAAAGTTAATTACCAGAGTGCATTGCACAGAGACAAAGGAAGAGGGGGAGCTTCAAAGCTGGGGCCAGCTGCCCTGTAATCTAAAAGAACATGAAAACAAGTGTGGCAAAGTTGTTCCAGATGAACACCTCTGACAAAGGATTCCTGCCATGATGGCGTGGGGGTGGGAGAAAGGAGGAGGTTGTGTGTGGTATGAGAGATGAAAAAAATATAGCCCGTTTTTTTTTCTTTCACTCATTCATACATACCATCTTCTTCCATCCCCTTTCCCTCCAGTAAAGAGTGATGAAAGCTAAATTGTCCTTAATTGAAGTGCAGTTTCTGCTGTTGTAAAACTACATAAAAGGCAAGAACACTCACTCATAGCCAAACTAAACAGAGAAATGAATAACATTAATGTCATTAATTGACATTCATGCAAATAATTGATAGGATTCAAGTCCTGAGAGAAGCACAGCATTCACTGGCAATTACACTCCCTTGTTTGGTAGATGTCTCTTTGCAAAGGGGTTGACCACTGAGTGTGTGTATTTGTTTGTGTGAGTAGTGTAGTAATACACGGATAGGAGAAAGTTTTCCTGCTTCATTGTCAGTGCTGGCATATGGGTCGTTCTGGAGCCCTCCCACTGCAACTGATGGGCTTTGAAAATGGAAACTTTCACTGCAGGAAGCTGGGATTCCCAGGAGTCGGTCAATTCCATGGGTTGCCATAAGTTACATTCATCTCCAGCTCCAGTCAATGTCAAACACCTGGCAGAGAGGCAAACCTGGAAAACAGGCAGCTCCAACAGGGACTCACAGCCCCTTCGATACCCCTCCCCAACCCCCACAGCATCCTTTGAGTTGAAGATATTTAAAGCAGTGACAGATATTATTCTAATTGGATGATACATCCCTCCACCCTGCATATATAAAAAAAATAAAAATAAAAAATTGCAGTAGAAGCATGCACACACATACAAACTGCTCTGTGATAGTCTCTAGTGGTTTTGTGTCTCCATACAATGCTCTCAGTACACTTGATTGTTAAATTTAATGGACTTTTCATTACAAGTCACCTGAGAGTAGTATGTAAATACTGACAAGAAGCCAAAGCTTGCAATCTGCATTGAAATATTGAGTCCACATAGGCATTCGACATCTATCACTATAAACCATGAAATAACTATGTGACATGTAAACAAAGCCAAAGAAATCTCAAACATTGAGTTCTGTCTAGAGTCTCAGTCTGTGACCAAATCTTAATAAAAGCATTTCAACCACTGGAATAGTTTAGCAGTTTATAATGACTTACCCCACCAAAGATGTCATCTTGGGTTTAAACAGTTTTACTGCTCTTGCTGGAGAACAGCTAATTCTCAACTATTCAAACTCCCTGGGGCTAGACCTATCACACAGATGAGTCTCGTCAACCACAAACTTACAGTTACAGTGAAGGAACAAATGTATGAAGTAAAGGAGAATAAGGGGAAACTCTCAGAAAAACACTGCCACCTCAGCATTAATTTACAATGATGCTTGGGGACGAAGGGGCACTGCAATTAAGTGGGCCATTAAATGGTCAACTGTCAACATGTGGACACTTAAGGAAGGAAAAAAAATTCTTCCACACTTCAACCTTGCACCTGAGCATTTCAACAACATTACAGCCTTATTGTTGGCATGGGACCATCACGACCCCCTGTTGGAAGAGACATCTGTTAGGTTTTAAATGGATTACTCTCTATAATGAGCATGATTACCGCCTAATTGCTAAATCTATACCCTGTTAAGTTTAAAGGGACATAAACTGCTCTAAATATCTGGGAAAACATATCTGTTTCAAAAACACAACAAAAACTTTGGGGACTTTTTTTTTCTTTTCTTTTTTTTTTTTTACCTCAATCAGTTTTTTCCAACATCAAAACTGGACAAAAGCATCAAAAACACTGAAAAGTCCCAAAACAAGAACAAATATTTTAAGATTTAAAAAATATAAAAATAATGAGAGCAATGTAAAGAGATGAGGGCAGATACCTGAAGAGTTGTCTACGTTTTACATTGCGTTCATATCGCATACTGCCCTTTTTCCATTTAAAAGACATTAATAGTAAGTTATTGCGGGGTTTACATTAATGTATATCCAACCTGTGCTCTCCTGGGAACAGTACGCTCACTTCATGCTAAAATATGGAGCTAAGTACAGTCTTACAATTGGGATCTGATCTGCCTGCTGCACAGTTGCATTACATTTTCATTGTGATACATCCACTCCCTTGCCTCATAATACAAGCATTTGAGGGACTCAGTGGTTATGAAAATAAACTGATAACAAAAAAAAATAACATAACTATTCCAAAACCAGATGAAGTCTTTTTTTGGCTCTAAACAAAGCTAATGAGCAGCATTTTATTCAGATTTGTGCGCATGATGAGCACAGCAGACGGATTAGTTTCTGTATAAAACATTTTTTAATGCTATATGACATAAAGTTAAAGTAGAAAAAAGACAACAAGGTAACAAGATTTGTATAGTAATGTCGCTTATTTAAAATAATTGTTAGATTAGACAAATTTCTTCTCAGAGTTAATCCTAAAACAACCCTCTGGCTATGACAGAGAATAGGAGAACTTGGAAAGCTTGTTTTTTCAATACATCTGTAAAATGTCTATGTAAACAATTGAGTTCATTAATCTCTCTCCTACTTACTTAGCCTACTTGATTGCATTTTTTGAATTACAGAGGTTTGCCAGTTTAGTTTCAAACCAGTGTTAAATTATCAAACTGTATTAAAGAAAACAGTGAATATATTTGAAAATTAATTTCCAAAAGAGTCCGTCACATTGCAATGCATCCTTACATTGACCTTTATGTGAGTAGAAAAAAATAAAAATCCCTCCCTCTTGGATATAATTTAGAACATGGGGAAACAGAAGGTTGGGAGACAGAAGAGTGGTTAGGGAATCATTCACTCTCAACCTAATTACCCTTCCTTACAACATAAGACAGAGCATTAATATGCACTGGCACCCAAAATAGTAAAGCAGCAGATTAAATTAAAAACAATTAGGGACTTTCACTTTGTCATGGAGCTGGTATGCCTGTCTGGTCAGTGCTTTAGGCTCTATTAAGTTAGGCTATCCACTGGTTATGAATCTGACAAATTCATGTTTCAGTGTTGAATTGCCTTATCTCCTTATGCATTCAGAGTGTATCAGTGTCTTAAACATACAGGGAAAAACAGCAGCAAAAAGCCTAGCAATTCCCATCAACCTAATTAATAGGAGATGGGGGAAAATTCAAGCTATCAATTATATTCAGAATCTTCCTATTTGCAAAAAATTAATTATAAACAATAGCTGTAATTTAGGTAATGAAAGCCACCTGGCTAATGGCATTGGTATCATATGCTGCGACAGTACTTAGCATTTGGTGGATCTGCATGCAGAGAGTGTTGCATGGTGCGACTCTTCAGGGCATGGAACTGGCTAAGTGAGGCATAGCACGTATTTTTACTAATGGCAATTAAGCTATTTTGAAAAGGGAATGACATGGATAAAACGATTCACTCCTACAAAGTGTATGGAAATATTGTTTAGTTTTAATACCTTGATCTAATGTTATCCACACCCCCATTACTATAATTATTAGCTGATGCTTTCCTAGTATAGTTAGGATTTATATCTCATCTAAGGATTTCATTCAAGCAAGAGTGCTGACAATAATATATTAAGCATTTACTTTCCTATAGATCAATATTTTATAAAAGTGAAAAAGAGCTGAATCTGGATATGCAAATGTTGCTAATTACACATGCTGATAGGCAAAATGCTAACATCTGTTTCTCAGCTAAGCCTGCCGTCATCAGCAGCAAAACAAATGTGTACCAAAAAAATCTTTACACGTTAATGTATAAATGTGATATATTTTGACAAGAGATAGAAACAAACACAAATCTCAGTGTGTCATGCAGCCTCAAACAAATACTTGCACAATGAGCACACATGTTTACAGTTCAAATTAGTTTTACTGCAAAACAACTGTAAAGCCTTCTTCCTATTACAATCAATGCAACAACAGTCATGTATGGCATTTACTATAGTTACAGAAATGTACTATCATTTTCATTATTATTTTCTTTTCTTTATTTTTCATTAGTTAGCATGTAAAGTATGGCAAATCAACAGTTTCCCTATAACCCCCATAACTGAAGAAAGAGTTACCAAAGGTCTGACTCAGAGTACATTCCACTACATTTACTGATAGTGACCCCCCTGTCTCTCAGCGGAAGGCCATACAAACCTACAAGCCTGCGGGGGGCTGTGGACAGAAATGGCTTTAGCAGAAGCACACCAGGGCATCTCACTGCCTACAATTGTCCTAATAGACAACAAATATGACCCCTACACAGCCCCCTTCACTTTATTACAATCTTTAAAATTTCTGTCTGCTGAGGTGCCCTAAGATGTCAGAACTGTTATATTAAGGTGGCAAAAAGTGCGGCAAAGATCCCGCAATCATCCCCCTAATTGTGATTCCTCCTGAAAGCTAGGGATCTTCATGACTCTGTCTATGACAAAACACATTATAACTATTATAGTGCGTTGCCATTGTTATCGTGTAATTACTGTCACTGCTGCTTCTGGAAACTCTCATGGAAAATGAAAATGAGGTCCATGTTATCTGTCAAGTGGCGAGCGACCACTGGTCTGGCAAAGGAACACATTACACTGACCAATTCTCTACTCCCCCCCAAGCGTGGCTGGGGAACTTGTACCATTCTGGGCAATTTGTTTCATTCCTCTTTTGCAATTGATCCTAGTATGCAAAGAGGACCTGGGGCAAGAGACTCTACCATAGCTGCCCAGCTGAACTGTGGTACTCTATGCTGTAGGTTTCTCTCTGTGTGTGTATAGCTTTGGGGGTTGAGGGACGACACTGATGCTACCACCAAGTACAGCGCACAATAAGTTGGTCTTACGCACAATAGCTCATACTCCTGTGTCAATAATTTGCTTCTACTAATATTAACATCTTATTCTGTCTAGCAATCCAATAACCACAGTTTTCATCCTTCAAGATAGTGTCCCTTATAATTGCTATACCTTACTTAAGCAACAGGCTGCTTTCCTTAGTGTTTTTAGCCCAATGAGCCGAAAAGGCTTTATAATCTATAGTTTGTGCTTGGACAACTACCTTACGATATGAAGAGGAAGTAGTCATTCCTGTGCTTCCTAATCAAGTAATTGATTGCATCTATTATTCATGAACTCCTTAGCCTGACATGGAGTTGTAAAGTCAGCACAGCTTCTCTTCTTACCACATCTCTCTTCTCTGCTCACACTTCATTCATCCCTTTACCCTTCCAATGCTCATCTAACCACATAAAACTGTGGAATTAGTTTGCCAGCCTCTCAGCCTTCAAGGGTTGTACCCCTAAGCCCCAACTGCCAGTTTGTGTTTTGTTCAATATGGGCAGCCAGAAGTGTGAGGCTGTGCATTGGAGGCCGTCGGGGCTTCCCCCACAGGCTCTGCACTAGATCAGTCTCTGGGTAATGTCATTGCCACTTGCAGGCAACAAAATAGCTGTAGAATTCTACCTTCGCAAGAGCTACAACAGAGCAACTCAGTTGATTCCACAGAGACAATAGTGGAAATCACAGTGAAATCTAGAAACATTCCAACTGGGACATATAGCACCTGCACTGTTTATAAATTTTATATGCTTAAAACTTCGGCAGTATGAGTAGGTATGTCTTTAGATCCCCCTCACCTTAAAAACCTTGATCCAGGCGATCTTTAGTTAGTAAATGGTTTTTGAACTGAAAATAAAAATGTGAATTTTCTGGTTACTAAGAGGGCCAATATAACAATAAAGATAGTTACTGTAGATAACTTAGCAGTTTGATGAAGGCTGATACATTTTCTGATTTTCAAAAATGTTATTTGGCTTTCTAAGCTATATACAAAGATTCCTAATCTTCTGATACTGAAAAATTATTGGGTAATCTTGGTCATACGCAACTGTAATAGTGTGAGTCCTAAAAAGGTAAACATTTTTGGGCGTGAACAATAAATAACTGTAAACAGATTCTTAAAACTATGCCCTACACTGTAAAATATAGGATTATATAAAGGAATAGTAAAAAACAGATTTTCACAAATACGTGGATATTGCTGAGGAGTTGAGCTATAAAGTTAAACTAAATGTATAAAAAGCTTGCCAGTTTAATGCATCGTGCCTGTTACCAAATCCTTAGGTTTAACCAGCATGTAAAAAAATAGATAAACACTACAGCCACAATTAATAATCAATGAGTAAGTCCCTAAGCTTCACCCTGAGCCTAGATATTACCATCAAAAACAAAGTGTCTGTAGCCAAGAAATCACCATATCAATGGCACATGCCACAACAACCTCGTCCCTTGCCTTCCTTCCAAAGATCATGCTAGATAAACCCCAAATAACAGAGAAATTAACAAATGCTTGACATTTGCTCAACATCCATTATTCTGACACTTCTTCAGAATTTCAAAAGGCTGAACGCATGCTTAATCAACATTCATATTCCCAGAGCGAGCCCCTGCACCATATTGCAGCCCGCCTCAGTGCTGATGAAAACGGCACATTAGGGCCCGATTCGAAAAACGTTCAGGGACTCCTCACCAGGGAGCTGTGTGTGTGTGTGTGTGTGTGTGTGTGTGTGAGTAAAAGGGAGAGAGAGATGCAGTGGCTGTGTTTAGAAGGGAGGGATGCTTCACACTTTTTAAGCATTTTCCAAAACAGGGGCATCTGCCCCTTTCTGCACACCCTCCTTCTTTCATGACTGTGAAAGCCATATGAGGAGTGAGCTGAATGGCATTTTAAAGAGGGGGGTAATCATTACATCCAAATTCATTCATAATACAGCACAGAAGGACACAGAGGACTCACATTCCCTCCCTCTTTTTCTTGCCCTTCTTACACAGACACTCTCTGGGGACAAAGGGTGGAAGGACTGGGGTCCCCTCTAGACCCAAGGGAAGCCAGGCAAGGCCTCAGAGAGCAGCCCATCATTTCCAATTCTAATACGTGGCAAGAGAAGGACGTGATGGGACTGATGTCACATTTCCCCCGCACCGGCCTACGATGAGCCCTCCCACCCCTCTTGCTGCAGCCCAGATACTAGGCAGGACACCACGGCTGGCTAAGAGGAGGGCAAGGAAGAGAGGGCAGGAATGGGGGTTGATATTTGCATGTCCTTCCATTGTGAGTGGGGGTAAAAAGTGACAGCACCATGTCCAATTCTTTTCCCCCCAGAGCAGCTCGGGCCCGGCAAGAGAGGCCAGGCTGACAGATGACTCCCAACATCTGTGTTATGCAGCCGTTACAGATGAGGGACTCCACATCGCAATCTCTCTCTTTCTGTCTGTCTATGGGACACTCCCTCTCTCCTCCCACTATCCATACTCATAGTACAACAGAAAGACTGACAGACCTTCCATGGAAATTACATTGAAATGGCCTATAACAATCAAGTTTAAATTTTCCTCCTTTTAAGTCCCCAATCAAAAGCATGAAATGGTTTTGAACTCAATACAGCATTCAGAGATTTGAGGATAATGGCTATTCCTATTGACCTACATCATTGGAACTCAAATCTAATGTTTTAATCCTAAAAAAAGACTGGGCAGTACAGTTAAAATCAATATCAGGATACAATAAGAATATTTTTTTTCTGATATAAATATAAATCAAAATATGGAAAACTACATGTTAAATAATAAAATTATGTTCAACATAATGATGTAATGCATACATATGTTCCACTGTTCTGCATTACAGACAAGTCTTTGCACATGCAATACCACTTTCTTTGAATTTTACTTTTTAATTACAATTTGATCATAAACATTCATTTTGTCGGCAAAAAATGATAACACAGTACCATGATATCATCACAATATGATCAATAACAGATGATACCAAATTATAGTCCACCATTAATTGCAACTAATTACTATCAGCGTGCATTTCCTGTTGAAAATTTTCATATATTGATTGGACAGATAAGTTAGCATAAAAATATAAGAAACAATATTTTATACATGATAAAATGATCACTTCATAGGTGTGTCCTCTGCAACAAAAACATGGCACATGCCCCTAAAAAAACTACCACAGCCTCCGCCATGACACTGGTAGACAACACATGAATCTACAGTTCACTCAGCATTGCTTGCATCATATGGAAATCACCCAGTGCGATGTGAAATGATTTGATATCCAGATACCTGTCTTTTCTACTCCTCTGACTATTATAATCCAACCAATCTCTTGCCCACCGCCTTAGTGCAGGCTTGTCCACAACAAACCCCTAACCCCCCCTCCAACCCCCTCCCCTGCCAGCCCCAGCCTGGCCAATATTTACGCAGTGGCAGGGATCCCACACAGTCCGAGGGGACAGGAGGGGTGTGGGGCGGGGGTGGCTGACTGCCGTGCCGGAGCGCATGCTAAGAGATGATGGATGGCCTAGTCGATATGTTATGTCTTAAGAGCCTGATTTCCTGCCAGTCCAATCACTAACCCTCCAGAGCCCAGCTCAGCTGATTGGACAACCAGAATAATTTCGCAGGCTGTGAAAACACTGCTGCCGTGCCTGTCTGTCAGGCCCAGTGACGAGACTCAGGGATTTTAAAGAGCAAGGGCCTCCCCAAGATTGGTTATGGTGAACGAAATAATAACAATAACCAGCAAGACTAAACAAAAGAGCCAGCACCTTCGGGAGAGAGAGATCGTGCAGAATTATTGGAATGAAAACGGTCCAGTGTTTTTCTTTAATTATTACACCCACCAGTACCACTTTTTGAAAAACTGGCATTTGGACTGTTTGTTAAAGACAGTTTGGATTAGGAAACCAAAAGGAGAAAGGAAACTCAAAATAAACATGAGAAGGACCTCCTAGTGTTGGTGCCTAAACATACAGGATATTGAATGAACTTTACACGCATGACATATTCTGTAAAATGCTGACAGTAAGAACAAAGGCAAGCTCAAGATCTGCTGTGTCCCCTTTGGGGACCTGATACCTTCTTCTAGATTGGTGATTAGAGCACAATGGAAGTAGGAAGCTCCAAATACATACGACTTTGTAAGTGACCTCGACGGGATCAGCCACGGTGTCCTGGTGGCCTTGGGGGATTACACATGTTACGTTCAATAAAGTGAGGGCCCTCGGTGTCAAGGAGAAAGGCAAACACAACCATTAACCTCTCTCTTCGATTTCTGGATGTGCAGGCGCTGCATGGCAAAACACTGGCTAATGCTGTAGTGAAAGCCTATACAGAAACCTGTGTGGAATTAATTGGTGATCATTAAGAAGTGAATTAAATGGGGTTATAAATATCTAATAATATAAGATAAAAAAAGAGACACAGGGATAAATAAACTATGGGGAGTTGATAGACAGATGATAAAGTCTCTGTATTTACCTTAATTTGATTTCATGCATATAAACTATTATCTAAACACATTTTGTTTTGTGAATTTTAAACATTAATCATTGATTCACAATGTAACGTTACAAAGCATGGTAAAAGATGCTTATGCACAGCAGTTTGTCGTTTTCACCCTCTGTCATACATAAACACACACGCCTACAGTAGCCATACACAATACATTCGCACATGTAAGGAATCTCACAAAATAAATACAGTCCAGTGTGTAACCACCTACTTTGGAAATCTTTCCTTCAGCATCTTCATACATTGGCGGGTGGGTCTCAGTTGTTCAGTCCATCTCACTATCTCTTTATATTCAGCTCGGGATAATCTCATCTTCCTTTGATTAGCTGCTGTATCTATCTGTATAAACAAAGAGTGAGAGTTTGATTAACGGGATGCTCCTGTAGCAATGTGATCTGACAGCTGTCGAAAACAGCTGTACCTGCTTTGCTAACCAAACTTAGCTTTATGTTACGGCTAACGCGACACACCAAACGCATATCACAAAATAAAACATTTTGACTCCTCTTCGAAGGATTACTGAATAACTACTTTATGCGACACATTATCAAATATGACTCTAGAACTATAGATAACATGGAAAACAGGTGTTTACCATTGATCACTGCTGCCTGTGGACAGTTCCTGATAGCGGCTTCCCGCTAGGAAGTTGAAGAGGTGACTTTTGTCTGAGCAGCGCGTTGATTGGTCGATTCATCCATGGAGCTGAGTATAGCAGCAGGTGATTGGTTACTTGGCAGCACGAAAGCGAGCGGTGTCCAGCTAAGACATGCTGCTCACTCACTGCATCTCCGAAGCATCACTGGATTCGTGTCAAATGCAAGCGATACAAAGGCAGGTACTAGAAATGACATTGGCTCTCCTGCAACGCTCGTTGACTACTTTCAAGTCCGACAGAACAAAGAAAAAATGAAAATGATTAAACTGTACGGACGGGGAAAGTTGTATTTTAGAGAGGGAGAGAGAGTGACAGAAATAGTGACACAGAGGAGGCGAGAGAAGGGAGCGCCTTTGTGAATGTGTAGCCCATGTAAAGTACAGTATAAATACAACTACTTACTACAATTTATGTGTCAATATTTTTAACGACAGTAGCCTATTAGTTTTGTGCTTGCATGTATTTTTGCACTTACTGAAGACGAAAGACACAAAATAGGCTGCCTACAGCCTGCTTTAAACATGATGCCTCCCCAAAAGACATGCTCTTTTGCTTTGATCATGGTCACATTTGTATGTGCATTTGGTACTGCAGCCTACAGTCGAATGCAACTTAAAACGTAGGGCTTAGACAGAAATCTAAGATAAACTATTTATTTAATGATTAACTAGCAAAGCCTGATATATGTTCCCCTGGCTTTCATGGAGCAGACAACTACAGTGGCTTAGGCTCTTTTTTAATTCTGCCTCTTTCTTCAAATTTGAATTAACTTGAAATTGGACAATTGGAAGTCATAACAGAAATGCCCATTTAAAACAGTGTTCTCATCATTATTTTATTGATAATATTAATATATAATGTTTACCACATTCCACTGCAGTGACACATCATTAATGTGTATATACTGTATTCTATCACATTTGCAGTGGTTGAATCAGGCGTGTAGACAGGAATTCTGCCCCCCTGAGAGAATATTGGTCTTGGCTTTTCTTAATTATTTTCTACAACCTGCAGGAATTTTTGTTGGCCATCCCCAGTGGTGGGCCTCCAGAATCATCAACACCTTTCACCTCACCAGTGAAGATAGTGCTTTAAATGCCCCCGGCAGAAATATGTAAATTAGACCAAGGATGATGATATACTGTAGAGTACTGTGGTAGAAAAGACTTGGGAGATTTGTAAAACATACAAGAATAACAGTTGTAACATTTGTAACTCCAAACTGCTTGCATTTCAATAGAAATAGTTACAAATGCAAACTGATATTTGAGGGAAAATAGTCAATAGTTAATTAATGATTTATTTTGTTTTTTATTTCCCTCTGAACCATATGATTGCTTCATGTTCTGGAGTGTTGATTTTGACAACACTGAGGACTAAAATCTTTAAGACCTAATTTGTCAAATACATCCCTTGAGATCAATATAATTTTACAATGGCATTGCTGTGTAATTAGTCTCTGAGCAGTGCTATACCTCTGTCTACCCTAATAGATTTTTTTCTTTAACCTTCTCTCTTTACATACAGATGCAGGGAAGTCTCAAATACATTTTATGGTGAGTTTCACATTTTTCTTTTTTTGTTTGTTTTTTATTTTGCTAACATAAAACAACATAATCATCACCACATAATTAGCCTTAAAATGTAAAAAAAAATCTCAACTAAAACTGTCATTATTGTCGGCAAGCCTGTGACATTATCAAATAATTCTATGTTGTATTCTTTTGACAACAACATTGCTGGTGTACTCTGTTGTGGGTGAACAATGCATCGGTGAGCAGAAAGTCGCTATCTGACCTGTGGTGCATCACAAAATAGAGCTCATTGTTGTTGAGCAGTGTAGTATGATGTCTGAGATGAGCTGAGGTCTGGGGCTGTGTGTTCACCGGCACAATCCCTGGGTCTGAAAGGGCTCAGTGCTCTGTGGTGGCTACAAAAGGGAGCTGTGTAGTGGGATTGGTATGGCCAGATAAGATCAGGGCCTCTGAGGAAGTCTGGTCTGATTGCTACAAAGGGCTGAGGTCAGGGGCAGGAGGAGCAGTTTACTCATCTAGGTATCAGAGGATCAGGGGGTTTGGTGGGGAGCCGCTTGTGTAATAGGTATAAAAGGATCAGTGTAATGTGATGGTATAAAAAGATAAAAATCAGAAAAGGGGTTGGAAGGCAGTGTACTGTAATGGCCCCAAAAGCAAGGGAATCAGAGATTTTGTTGTGTGTAGGTGTCTGCTCGTGTGTGTATGTACTCCTGTGTGCGCACACACACACACCCTTGCATTGAATCAGTTTGTGTGCATCTTTGATGGCGATGAGAGCCACAGTGGGCTGTGATGAGAGCTAAAGGAGAGAGCAAGGCAATGGAGGGGATACAGGGAAAGGGGGAAAGACGAGTGCTTTGGAGGCTGCGTGTAAACAGGGCAGTGGTACACACAGTGCCGTTAACCAGCTGTGAAGCCTGCTCACAGTGGGAGATGAATTTACAAAGCATGTCTCCCTCTGATATCCAGGAGATGCTGCACTGATCTCTGCTCCACTGCTCTCGGCACACCATTGTAGTGCTAAGCACTGTACCACTAATGGCACTTATATACCTTAATGCCTGGAAAACATTTACATTGTGCTTGCAGCAGAGGGAAAGTGTGTGGCTGTGCAGGGAAGAAAATGTGTGTGTGCATGAAAAATATTTTTTTACTGACAGCATTTTCAGTCAATGAATCTAAGATTTGTGAGGTTGTGTAATTTCCTTTACTCATCACGCAGTTTAGGGAAATTGCAAATCCTCCCATGTCTTGCACATTAGTCCCTCCTTACCATAGTAATATTACCACCATACAGAGAGAGCATTTTGTTACACTAGATTGTCAGCATTACTGTCATAATGTTTCTTTTTTTTCCATTTGTGAAGTCAGTGACTTCACTCCTCTACACTACAGAATTGCGCTCCAATCTTCAGGGAGTCTGGGATCTCAGCTCTAAAATTCACAGTTTAAACATGAGGCAAGCCATAACCAGGAAATGCCTGTAGTATTAGCAAGGTATCAGATTCATGCATTCCCCCCTGAACAGCATGACTGCCCCTGAAAATCCCACATCCATATTTTACATCACGGAAGACAAGACACATGTGTTTTACCCTAGCTTTCAAAGCTGTTTCTTCCATTTATTTTATTATCCTTTAATGAATTTAATTAGAGGACATGTAATTAAATGCAACTGTGCTCACCCCCATAACATATACACATGCACATGCAGACACACATGCACACATTTGGCTGTAAATTGCTCAAAACAACATGTGCGGTGTGAACAAATTTACTGGATTAATAGGGGATTGATAATATTTTGGGATTGTATTTCACTCTAAACGGCTGCACGAGGAAACAAAGGCTGCAGCCCAGGCTCATTAATCATAGTCAACGGGTTGCCCGGGTGCAATTTGCATGTCCAAGGTGGCTGCACATGCTGCCGTTCGGACTAGGTTGCTGGATCTGCCTCGATTTGGCCAGACCGTTAACGCTGCGTCAATCAAGGATAACCCAATAATAGTATGACAGAGGAAGAGGGAAAAACACATTTTCTCCTCATTACCCAACACTCCTTCCCCTCCCTCCCTTCCCCTGTCTGCCCAACTTCTTATTTTAGTTAGCACTAATTACACTGGCCTGATGAAAAATGAAACCATTCCGTTGCATTTATTACTGAAAGCACAAATTTAAGTTAAAAAAAAAAGAATGATGTGTATTTGAAATACTTAAAATAGTAATTTAAAATATTTCATTTCCAGTATATGTGAATACACTTTTAAGATATATTAATATCATCCAAATATAATAATATTTGGTTTGAATGATACGTCAAATAGAAGGCGAGCCTTTTAGCCTCTTAGAAAATTTGGGGAAAATAATCACTTTTATCTATAAAGAAAACTTTTTTGGTTCGTCTGTATTTTTTGTCAGTCACAGTTTGGAGCCTCACTAAGCCATTTTAACTGCAGATAATTGGGTTGAGGTGTGATGCAGTGAAGTTCAAAATGTAGCACAATTTCACAAAGCTGTAATCTCACCACTGGCTCCATACACTGAATTCTAATTATCTCGTCATGAACTTTAAAAAAAGAGGCAATGTTTTAATGGCTTTTTAACTCCATAAGAGGTGTGTGTTTGTGTGTGTACATACATGCATGTGTGTATGTGCATGAGATAGAAGTTGTTCCACGTGTGCATGCGTGTGTGGGGTTTTTGTGTGTTAGACACACACGCAGACACCCACCATCACCACACACAGACATGTGAATGCGGCTTGTGTCTGGTCTGGCCTCTCTACCTAGCTCTGCTGCCGAGGCTCACGCTGTGCTCTCCCCCCATCCCCTAATATCCTGGAGGCATTTTTCTCATTATCAAATATTGTTTGATGTCTTTGTTTCTTGATGATTAACCATGGTCACCAAACACTGGTCTGGATTGTTTAAAATTTAATTTTGGGGCTCTGAAGTACCTGCAGAGGGGCTGACTGCTGGGGACACCCGTATTTTATGTATGCTATTTTTCACGCTGAAATGCAAGAGGACACACATTGAAAAACACAATAAATCCTGGAGGAGAATCATTAGTGGAATACTAGTGGTTTTTATGACCATTGTTATTCAACGTTGTATTGAGATGCTGTAAATTATTCTGTTTATTATGGGTTTATGGATTCAGTCGCATTTTCAGAATAATTATGTTGTTCCTCATTGTGCATAAATAAAACTACTCTCTATATACTTTTCTATGTGTTTAAACATAAATGTAAATGCTGCATATATACACTGTAAATATTTATTTTTCAGCAATGATTTTTTTTCAAAATGATTTTTATTTGTGCATCTTTTGCATATTATTCCTGTTTAGATTGCTCTGATCATGTATATATTTCTGTGGTAATTTGAACATCATAAAGACAAACATCTTGCCTTAGGAATCTAATATTTATGACTGAATCGACATTGTAAGCAAACAAATAGGGAAACAACACTCTCCTCTAATGTCAGCATGTCAAAACTATATTGAATACTTGAAATATCTGTGTATCTAAGGCTGAATAGCAGCCATTGTATTGGTCTAATGATATTATCCTCTGAAATTTGGAGTGAAAGAAAAATGGCAGAAATGAGCAGTACCATTGTCTGCCCCATTTTATTTAAACAAATTGCAAAAGCAGAGAGACACAGACTGAGGGAGAGAACGAGCAAGGGAGAGGGAGAGAGAGACAAAAAGAGAGAGAGAGTGCTCTGTAAATGAAAGGTTATGCGTCGTCCCATGTGTTTGTATTGTCAATAACTGAAGAAGGCTGTCAAGAAAGTGGGGAGATAAAGGTCAATAACTCAGGCAAATGTGTTTGTATTTGTACACTCCTGCTGATACCATAGCAAACGTCAGGGCCTGTGTCTGACACCCCACAACAATAACACAAATAGTGGGGCTAGCACTAGAATAGTCATTATTATTGTTGGTGCTGGAAATGAGAGGGAACCTCAGCACATGGCTGTGACAGCCGGCACAGTGTCACTCAAACGTCACTCCATAATGAAACACGCTGGAGATCAGAAAAGGCGATGATAAAGTGTAAACACAAAGAGATTATGCTGCTTGGTGATTTTGATATTTGCCTTTTTTTCATGTCTCTGAATAAATATGATCGTTATCATGTTGTTTTGGAAGCACTTGAGACAAATGTAAATATTGGAATATTAGGGCTGTTGGTTTACTTTATTTTTTCTTGAAAATAAAGTTGTTAAAAATTAAATTTTGTCATTTATTAATCTATGATTTTTCACTCAGTCCTGCTCATCAGGCATACATATTGTTAACAATATTTTTAGACTATAGTAAAATGTGGTAGTTGGGAATTTAGCCCTTTTTTTCTTCATAAAATGATTGGTTAAGAATTTTCCATTTTCCTCTAAAAGACAGAACAGCAAGTAAATAAAATGTGTAAGACTTATTTTTGCCACACAAGGTTAAGCTGTAATCTAAAAGCTTAATATATTTTTCATGATTCCTATACATGTTCAAGTGTTATTTTATTCCGGAGCCATTTAGTGTAACTCTCTGTGGCCTTGAGTGTAATAAATGTGCAATTAACAGACTTAACTAATTCATGAGGAACATTGTGAAACTAACGAAGGGCATAACTACTGTACAGACGCTGCTGTCATTGGTGAATATTGTTATTGTTCTGCTTTTAATTGCTGGAGGAGGAGGAGGAAGAGGAGGCAGCGTGTTTTGAATATACGTCCTCGGTTACCATAGCAAAAAAAGAAACACTGGCTCCCTCCTGACAGTTATATCTAACGTCAGAGGTATGTGGATGTGTTAACTTCCCTGGTTTAAGCAGTCACCAAATAAATGACCCTTTTTAACGTACAACACAAAGAGAACAGATAAAAGTAGCAATGCCTCAAGTAACAGCGTAAAATCCTCTGGCCATTCATCTTGATCTGTGGTCAAAGAAAAGGTCCCTGTATTTTTGTGTCTCATTAACACACAGACTTCCTTTTTAATGCCAGATATAAGTTCCCTGTGGAATCAGCATTAAATGTTGTGCTTTCTTTAGGAAATGCAATAATTAAAGCTAGAAATCATTTTAAGTAAATAAAAAAAATACAGCTTAAAATTGGTGCTTCTCATTCTGTGCTTGACGTATATTTAGAGGTATACCTGAGAAGCTTATTTTCTGTTGAATCATCAGCACACAAGGCTGCAGAATTTGCAAATGTTGTCCTATTGTTGTGAGCAGATGAAGCAAAATGTACTTTTAGTAAATATATAAAGTCCATAGGGGAAAGTGGATCCCTCTCCCTCTGTCACCCTCTCCCCAGTCAGTTTGTTTGTTGGCTGCAGAGCCTCGTAGTGGTTTACATTACATATGATTATGTAAATCTGGAGCTGTTCCTGTGCATTATGGGCCAACGCATTGTCAAGATCTTTTCTAAAGCAGTCAAGTAGCTATTTCTGAATTCTTTTATTATCTGAGAGTGCAACAAAGAAAGTCTTTTGTTCACTGTTTGCCGCACACACACTCACATGCATACACAAACACACACACACATACATATACGCGCACAGCTCCTGCTGCCGTCCATGACTTACTACTGTCCCCTAGTGGTGCTCGACTCCATAGTCTCTCTTAACTCTCCATTTCCATCAACTTTCCACTCTTCCATTCACCTGACTTCCCCCTGTCTTCGTCCTGCTCCCCCTCTGTGTGCCTTCTCTCTGCCTTATCATGCTCAAACATTTAAAGGGTTGATTTGTTGTATTGTATGACAGAGAGCTCCGATTATGCATTGCTGTGTCCACAGTGGCTTTGCCTTCAATGGAGGGCTCAAACAGTGTCAACAAAAACAGGAACCCTGATGTTTTGTGGCTATTGTGAGGCCAGAGCTCGTGTCAATAAGGTATTGTTTAGTCAGAGTGCCACACCGAAACTGCAGTGAGAATGTTATCAGACCTGTGGAAAAAGGGTGTGCGCATAATGGTGCTAAAATGTAAGTATGATTGTTTGGACAAGCCCAACAGAAATGCACACAGGGAACAGCTTGGGAGCCTTGTCACCTCTCCACACTGTTTTTTTTTTTTTTTAGCTGAGATACACTGCATGCACTTTTACGAAACAAAAACCTTTTTGCATCTATGATTTTTTTTCATCCCATTCTATAATTACTCCTCGATTATTTATTCTTTTTAGAATATTTTTAGTAAGGTCAAAGAGTACTCTCATATTCTTGCCATCACTGAGCTGATCCTCCATTCCTTGGCTAATAGTATGCATTTTTGTACTTTTTGTTTTCCTTTCCTGATCACTGTTATTCCAGCCCTAATTGGTGTGATAACCTGGAACAGTTCTAATAAACAATAGGGTAAAAGGGTCAGTCTCTACTGGCGGTGCACGGACACACACAGTCAAGTCACTCATGTCAAGTGACCAATTATACAGGTTATAGAAGATGGCACCTCCGACTCCAGTGCCCCATCCCTCCTGGGATAGCTCTCCAATGAGAGGGCTATCACTCAAACCCAAACCACATTCATTCATTAGCCTGTTAAGATGAGCATCAATTATTCATTAAGAAGGTGGCCAGTGGATTATTTCTGTCAGCACTTGGCTTATTGTATCAAAGGTTGATTATGGCTTGGTTGATTTAGTATGCACTATTGTCTGTGTGATTAATCAAATCATATAATGAAACTTTCTTAAATAACAACAAATATGAATATAAAATTTTACTTTTTGCAGAAAAATCAATGCAGTTTTAAAGTTTGTTTAAAACTTTCACATCAGCATGATTGCTTATTTTAATAATGTTTGTTTATACTGAAGTGCACAGCAGCATTAACTTACTGAGAGTGCATTAATCTGATTTCAGGCATCATTTTGGTATTACTCAGCATGATTCAACCAACTTAAATGGTGTCTTCTTGATTTATGAGTAGAATATGCTCACCACCTTGCCTTTATTATTCCTGTCCCTCACTAACAATCTTGTGCTCACCTCCTTTTCTTTTTTCCATGGCATCATCCCCAAAATTCACACTCACACCACTGTGTAAAATCTTTTTATTAGAATGTTAAAAAGTCCCGTGGGGATTTTTTTTAGAGATTCTCTCTGAGAGGGAAACTAGTAAAATAGTCGCGCTAAACTGACAAAGCCTTGGCTGAGACTGCAAGCATGGATTAATACAGTCCATTGTTTCAAATCCCACTGTAGACTTAGTGTTAATTACATCATGTTTTTTTGTTTCTCTTATCTACTTTTATACTGGTATCACTAAAAAGTCAGTTTGAATGATAAAATAATGTTTGTTTGTCAAGTGAGAGGCTTAAAAAGTATTCCCATTATTATGTTGTCCATGATTAATACATGAAGGTTGTCTTCATTTGTGCCTACTTTTTTTTTTTAAACAGCTTCATCATAAAGACAGTTGACAGTTGATGCTACTTTTTTCATAAAACACTGATTACCTATCACAGAAATGCCTCCACATTAACCTACTTTTTTCCTTCCTTTGACCCACAGGATACCTTTTTGAAAACATGAGCGAGTGAAGTGCCATTTAAGCAAACAGGTTGAGAGTGAGGCAATGTTTTAGCAAATACAGATGGAGTGTTTAGGAGATTAGCATCCTGTTACAACACATAGCAGCACACTTCAGTGTCATGTCTGCAGGACTTTTCGATGACAAATTTGACCTCCGACTTCAGAAAAGTTGTTCAGAACAGCGATAGCATTCAGCGGAGCAGATATGGCATGTAAATATACACCATGTAAACAATTCTTTCCTTTATCAAAGATCATTTTTGTACACTTTGATTTGTTTTACCTTACTTGCCTTTTTCATGTTGTGTAAAAGTGTGTGTGTATTTTTATCTATCGAATATACTGAATATATATGTGTATGTGTCACAGTTTATTTATAATTAGGGTTTTTTATATAGAGATTTTTTTTTACATTTCATCAAATAAAATGTTTTAGTGGAAGTCCACATATCACCCTCTCCTGTCCTATTTTTAGAATGTAATGTTCTTCACAGGCTTGAACCATACAGTATGCACACACACACACACAAATGCAGTAAAACTTTATGTGCTCAAAACACTAGATCACTCCTCTTGGTGCATTTTACCCCAACCTTTTCTCCCTACACCAACCCCTGCAAGTGTTAAAACAATAACCAAGTGTCATGTTGTCGCACAATGTCACCACCTCATAGGTTAGAAAAATTCATTGAGGGGAAAAAAATCATGGGTGTGTCTGTGTTTTCAGAGTCGTAATGAAGGATAAACATTGTGACGAGGTGACAGAGCGCAGACCTTGGACTTGGCCCTCGGCTTTGAGCCCCAGCAGGCACTTACACGTGATTCAATGACAGCTCTTGAGATGGTGGGGAAATTAATTCTTGCTCAGTGTAAAGAATCTATTCATAAGCGCTTTGCGTAAGAAAACATGAACACTTTTTCATATGGATCAAAGTGGCCATCTGGTTAAATTCACACAGGCTATACCTTATTCATGCAACTCCTTTACTACTCTCGGTGGATTAGTTTAATTTTCTGTCTTCCTTTTTCCCTCAGGTTTGTGCAGCACTTGCAGAGTGAGACTCTCTCAAGAATGTGTCTAATTTAGTGGCTAAGAGGCAGATTTATACCTGTGCTAGTTATGAAGAGGGTTGCTCCCTCGAGAAGCCCAATGACTGTTTACGGGCGGCCTGACAATGCCTTAGCAGATGATGAAGCACCTGCCATGAGTTCCCCCATGTCTGTTCCATCCCTTTCTGTCTGTCTGCTTGCCTCCCTTCCTCTCGCTTTCTTCCTTCTTTCTCTCTTTCTCAGCCTTCTCTCCTTCCTCACTCCTTCCTGTCTCCCGCCCTTTCTCTCACGTTTCTTTTCTCAGCAGAGCCACAATCCTTCAGTTACCATGGAGTTGTGCATTTTACAGCCATTCCCACTGCTCTCCCCAGAGTGAACCCATCTACTTACTTCATCTACCGCTATGAGTTTTCGTCTTCATGTCCCTCCACCATTCTTCTTCTCTCCCTCCCCCTTCACACACATACTGGATAGACAAATCAACAGCAACACACACACACAGCGGTGAACAGAACTGTGGTCAGGTTTTGTTTATGACAGGGAAAGGCAATATCGAGATTGTTTCAGAGTAGTGTCATCACGTGAAATGTATCGCTGTCAGGAGTATGTTTTTATATGTCTGGGCCCTTGGCTGAAGCCATTTTGGGAAACAGAAAATATCATATCGTATGACCTCCTCTGGCATAAAAGTAAACTATCAGCTGTAAATCCAATACACAACTACAGTAGTGTGTGTGAAGAGGAAGGGAAGTGAGTTCTCTATGACATGGAGCTCACTAGCAAAATAATAATCAGCTATGTCTTGCAGTAAATTCTAATGAAGATGTTTGAAATTGATTTATAATATTAATAATTATTTATTTTTATTGTTATGTTGATATATATGAAACAAGACGTATTGTAGATTATATATTTCTCAGAGTGATAGATTTTTTAAAGAAACCTTCAGGTCTGCTTCTGATATGCTTGCATTGATTTTTGCTCTCAAGATTGCTGGCTGAATGTGCTCGTGTTTGCATCTGGACTCAAGCTGAATAGTTGCAACTTGGGGGAATGGGAAAACAAAATAGTGACCATGCATTTAATTTTTCTGTGATTTCTACTCTTTTACTGTTATTTTTTAGCAAGGATTCTGATAAAAAAAAAGCTCTCTGAAAACATAACCTTTACAATTTTCTCTGGTTTTTGGATGGTCATTTTAAAACTTCTAACAAGAAGACAGAAGAGAAATATCTTAATTTCCCACAGATGGAAAAAAAAAAGAGTAAATACAAATACTCTGCCAGTTGCTGTATTTCAACTTTCAAAGGGTTTAATTTTATTTATTTTCCCAATAGAAAGGGCTTCTAATTTTGGTTGCCTCAGAAATTATATTTCCTGCAGTAAAACCCAATAAATGATTGTATAAATCTCCAAACACATTATTTATGTCTCTCCTTTTGTCATTTGTGTATTAAATCATCAAGCGTTGACCAATTCTTGGACGCAGTGCTGTAATTCCAGTTCTTCTTTCTCTTCAATATCCAGGCTGCATTATACTCAATGGGCCGTAACTCATTAATGTATGTGGTATGATTTTGTACCTGTAATTAAGTGTCAGTTTATAAACACACAAACACTAATAATACCCAGAGCTTTTCTGGGAGAGCCTGGTGGTGGCAATAGCCCATCCATCAATGTCCCTAATGAGGCTCCATATAGACAAGTCAGTGGAGGCTTCCTGGGCCGTTCAGTCTTATTTTTCATGCTCACTATGATAACCACCCAAATCCCTGGTAAGATGATATCAGCCAAGATAGGGAAGATGTTAATGTGTGTGTGGTTTTGTGTGCAAGCCTGCATACTTACAGCATGTGTGTGTATTAGGGGTCCTGTTCAAAGTTCCCATTACCCTCACTGTCATTTTAGTGTTGGTGATGTTAATCAAAACCAACACCATTAAGTGTGAGGTGGTTAATATGGCTTCTGTTTTCAATGTTGCCATTAATAATATGATGCAGAGAGGCCAACTTGAAGAGTTAATGAGGTGTCACAGGTCATTTAGACCAATCAGAAGCCACCACAGGACATTAGCTAAACAAAGGCCTTGGCTCTGCTACAGTGTGCTACTGGGACAACACAGCATGTAAGGGAGAATGTAGTTGGAGCAACAATAACATACTTATTAAGCTGGAGCAAGCTGACACCAGAACAAGTAGGCCCTTCTCTTATTTTTGTAGAGATCTTGTTTATTTATGGTCTCAGCAAACCCAACATTCTCCACTGAAGTTCTTATGCAGCTTATGAGTGATAATCCTCTTCCTGTTTATTTGAATTATAGATCTTTCCGTCTCTCTCTCTCTCCCTCTCGCCCTCTTTCTCTCTCTCTCTCTCTCTCTTCTCTCTCTCTCCTCTCTCTCTCTCCATCTCGCCCTCTTTCTCTCTCTCTCTTCTCTCTCTCTCTCTCTCTCTCAGGCCGCAGAAGCAAACAGCACAGAATGTGGTCGACATGTTTAGCTAACAGATAGAAGCTGAGGCCCTCGCACTGTGGGACGGATTTCATGCTCCGGATCGTCACCGCACCAGTGCTGAGACAAGGTTTAGACTGGACCTGGGATCCTGCAAGGATGGGAGGAGGTTTCTCAACATAACATTTACAGTAGGCCTATCATTGGGAGTGCTGATGACACATTTTAGGTACTTATGATAACAGAGGTCAGTGTTCCTGATAGCTAAAGTGCCCATAAACAGTTTGCCTCTGCCTGGGTCTAACAAGCAAAGTGAGAAGAAGGTTATAATCTTTTCATAAGATTACAGTCACTAAGTCCCCTCATGAACATCAGCCTGAAAGGCAAGTTGTTGATTAGTTTTCATTTCTGCAAATAATGTACTAAGAGCTGAGCCTCACTATTATTTATTTATCATAATTGTTGTCCATTCAATCAGGTAATCAATCCTGATCCAGTGCTCAATGTGTTGGCATCTCTTACTTTACACTATCAAACAAATGGCTGAGAAGGAGCTGAATTTTACAAGAAAAGTAATAAGAAAACCTAACAATGGGTGAGGAATGAGGTCATACAATATTTTCAATAATGCCATGAAGGACTGAACTCTCTTCTTCTCTATATTGAATGTGATTGTGTAGCTCTCTCCCAAGACCCCAAATATTTTATATCTGTTCTGATACTTACTGATGATTCCAAATGTTCACATCCACCTAGTGATTAGTGTTGCGTTAATGTAACAATAAGGAGAGACCACTCTTGAAATACTTTAAGACTGCTTGATATTTTTTCTGTGTGTCAGTATGAAAGCGGCAGCAGCCAGCATGTCAGCGGGTAATGATAGAGGAAGTGACGTCTGACAACTATGGCCTGCCACTGTGGTTGGTTCTTTTAGAGCAAACGGAGGTGGCCACGTCTCAACGCTAATGGAGGAGGAGAAAATGGCCGTGTCAGTCCTGTCAACGTATTATGTTTTAAACCTAGACAGTTGTTGTCGCTCTTACAGGCCCATAATTTTATGCCATTAAAAGTGCCAAGGGGGAAAGAGTGAAGGAAGAAGGAAGGGAGGGAGGTGGGCTCTGAAGTGAAAGCAGTTGTAGGGTTTTTCTACCTCTTGTTCCCTTCATGCCTGATTCCCTGCCACTTTTGTGCTGCAAACTTTTGGCATTTCTTGAAAGCATAAAGACTAGTTGGGACTTTAAAGTGATCATAAAGTCAATCATGTTGGCTTGAATTACCCAGCAATCTCTGTCAGTTAGTCCCCTCTCAGCCACTACACCGTGAGATGTGAGTGGGAGTGGGGTGTAGACGTGTGTGTATGTGTGTGTGTGCATACATGTGTGATCCTCTGTGTACATTAGTGTACATACTGTAAATGTGTAGAAGTTAGAGACTCAAACGAAAATTGATGGAGGAAGAGGACTCATTTTCATGCCTAACTGCCTTTGGTCCAGTAAAATTGTTGACATGTTAGTCACTTAAAAGAAATAAGACAAAAACAAATTTAATTAATTTCTTATTTTTAGAGGAAACTATATGTTTAGAATACTTTTATAAGCAGAGATTTAAAGCAAACCGTGGGGCCAAATTATAATACCCTGCAGGTCCGAGCAACTCTGACACTTCTTTATGAATTGCCACTAATCGAAAAATGTTGGCGGGAATTACTGTCACTTGTTCTGATTTGTATGCATGACAACCTTTTTCATCTCAAAGAATACCAGACCCCACAAGGTCTTTACATTATGTGCAAACATTTGCAATTATGAT
Source organism: Siniperca chuatsi (assembly GCF_020085105.1). Classification (NCBI taxonomy): domain Eukaryota; kingdom Metazoa; phylum Chordata; class Actinopteri; order Centrarchiformes; family Sinipercidae; genus Siniperca; species Siniperca chuatsi. The sequence goes on from NC_058056.1 coordinate 18,305,675, forward strand.
GAACTCCGCCAGCTTATCTCAAAAGAAACAGGTTCTTACTGATGGACAAGTAGACATTTTAATGAAATAAACTGCTTTGAGCTGATGAAATAAAGATTGCGCCACCTCGGGGCACACTCAGATTCAATTATCAAGATGACTGCATGCATGCCGCTCCCATTAACTCAGGTATAGCAACAGCCTAATCACACTGCACTTGTTCTATATAGTATTTGTGAAGCAAGTACTTTATTCAGTGAATGATGATACAGTGGTGTCTGTTTTTCATTCTCTGTCCTATTTCTCTCCTATGATGGCTAAAGGCCTCACAGATTCTCTTTTACTCCATTCAGGGGGATGAACTAATGTTAAAACCATGTGTTGTCCCTAGAGGCTAAGTGAGTAGACACTGTGATGCATGCAGTTTTATGCGCGCAGATAAACATGGGCCCGATGGCTTGTCAGAAGCCTGTGGAAGGAGCCCAGAGTCCTCTGCCTTAAAACAATGTTGGTGTTGGGGTGAGAGGGACTGTGACTGGCAATGGGAAACACCTGTGCTGGGGTGAGCAGCCGGGCAGTATGTGTGGGGGGGGGATTACCACTGTTAGAAGAGGAAGGGAAGGGAGGAAGGCCACTACATCCTCACCATTTGCTGCTGTGAAGTGGAGGTCTAAGGAAATTAGTTACAGTAATGTCTTGACTGTTGCCGCTTACATTTTAACACAAGGCTGTATGTGTTCAGGCATATACAGATACATTAGCTGAGACCATCAAAATGATTTTTGGTATGGTGGAGAAAACACAGTGGAAAACTGAATTCAGAAATATGACTTCAATATTCAGCTATGTTTCCCAACGGTATTTTTGTGCTGATGCGATCTATCCTCCAAAAATTTCTGAAGTCATGAAATTTAAACAAAGGCATTCTTTTCCCATATCATAATATTTGAGTAAAGATTTGGCTCTGCTGTGACAATTAAGACTTATTTTTGGATTTAGTCTATCTGTGTATGTAGCAGAAGGCTCCAGGAATATCTACAGCCACATAGAAAAACTACAATGCTCCTGGCATCTATAAGCCTGTGGCAGCATTTCAGACAATCTCTACACTAAGGAATAATGGCAGTTTTTCTCTCCAGTTGATACATATTCTGACTTTTTGTTGGCTCGCATGGCTTTAAGATATTTTGATTAGAAACATTTTAACCTTTAAGCAATCCCAGTAGCTTATAAAACTTGTTTTTTTTAGGTGAAAGGGTCATTACTTCAACAACTTTCATTAAAAAGTTATTATTCATGTCAAAATGTGCTGATATACATGTAAGAATACAAAACCATTAATTAATTCATTTCTGTATACCATCAAAAAACGGTTTAAACTGTATAAAGGCAATTCATGCAGGTACGTCAGTTTTATTAGCTTTTAAATAATAACTAACTATGAAAAAGTGTGCATACAGTATAAACATGTAAATCCCAAATGAAACAAAGAACACACAACACAGCACACATTTTTACAGCCAAACATCTTACCCTGCTGTATATCAATCAGCCTCTCCTCAGCGGCCCAGCCCTCCACCCTCAAGTCAGGTTGATCATTCCATCTCCTGCTTCTCTATCCTGAGGTGCCTGCTGTCAATTTATCAGACTCTTCTTTTTAATTTCATACTTTCCACAGTGTAAGCATCCATCTCCGCTGTCTGCAGCACTGTTAGAGGGTTCAGAGCATAGCGGTGTGAAACAGGCTGATGTGTAGCCCACAACTGACAGGGAGAAGCGGGTTGCGATGGATTAAGGATCTCGTGGAAAAAAGCAGTATACTGTACACACAGTTTACAGTTCTCACTGTACATTTTCCATATTCTAGTCTATATTGAATGCTTTCTAGTATCTGTGGTTATTAAATAAATATTTTTCTGTACACTTTTGAATCAGAATCCAAAATGCTTTTAAGTCTAATTTCCATAGTGGATAATATGCTACCAGTTGTGCTTCAGAGAGAGTGAGTAATACGCTGATAATATGCCCTGACATAATATACTTTAGATTGATACCATGCTACTTACAAACCTGAATCCATGTGTAGGCGAGCACAATATACAGTAATTGAATGGATATTACAGTATCCATGTCCTGAACTGACATTTACAGTATCAGTGTGTGAATTTAGCAGTCAAACTGTATTATAATCTGAAGTATTTATATTGATAAATGAGAAATCAGATGTATTTTAGGAATCAAGCATGCAATCTGTAGATTATATTCATGTTAATCTCCATTGGCTTCATTGCTCTCCCTTTGACACATCTGGAATTTGAAAATAAAGTAAATTTGTATGAGATTTGACTCATAAACTATCATTAAGTTTAATCTTAATTTAGGACTCCCAAACCATCTTTCCATAGACCGCTCCTCATCTCCTCCTTCCTGATATCTCTCTCTCTCTCTACGTCTAACAAAATTAATTACTGTATGTTTTATTTTATGAAGGTGTCAGGATGAAATGATGAATGGCTTGTAATATCAAAAGATTAAAGACAATGCAATGAAGGACGTGCCTGCTTACATTGTGGTAGTGCTTACATGCAGACACATGTACACACACATGCACACACACACACACACACAGTCTCTGGGCCCATTGATATCTGGTTTCATATTTGATATTAACTTACTGGAGGAGCGAGTATGGTCACAATGTCATTACCAGTGGTAGAGGGACATAATAGAAGTGAACTTTTCAAAAAGGTCCTTATAATTGCAGCCTGGGCCTTTCTCGATAAAATTCCATATTGATATGTACACTGGTCCCCTCATTATGGCCACAGATGAAAAAGAGCATTTCAGCGTTCTTTAATGAGCACAGTACCAGTGAAGGTCATCTTAATGGGGTTCAACTTGCTGTTGGGAGCCAGAGGTAATATTCTAATGAGAAAGAGCCACTACACCACTCTAGTAATTCTGTAATTGCACCCATGGATCCCATTTTATTGTTGCCTGTGCAGTGGTATTGAAGTCCTTTGTTGTCATTTGCAACATTGCTTGTCCTCTCTGGTCTGGTTTGGTGGTCCAGCCGAAGCTCAGTACGTGCATACGCACTCACTCTCATTACCATATTTCAAATCCAATTCACACACCGTCCAGTGTTTATTAGAAGCTACAGTTTATTCATTGCTTACTTATGGGTGGAGGTACATCAGAACCACCTAGCAAAAGGAATGAATATTAACCTCAGTACAGAAAGAATGTTTGTGTGCATCTGTGCATGTGTTGTTTTGAGTTTGCATGTGTGTCCAAAAAGAAAAAAAACATTATGCCTGAGGTTGTTTCTCTTCTGAATCTCAGCCTATTCTTTAGAATAACATGAACGTTTGCATATTGCAGTTATAAATTTATAAGTGTATTTCTATATGCATTTTCCTCAATTTTGTCATTGCCACTTAACATTTGTTGCACAAGATGGGGAGTGGGCCACAGAGGTCTGGTAAACTCTTTTTTCTAACTCCACACCCCCAGAATTTTTTCACTTTCAAACTTGTAGTCCTCAGCCCCAATCAACGTTGACTCAAGTGACATAATTTGAGGCAATTTATCAGATTTTGTGCAGCTCCGTCTGGAGCCACATAAGGCTATATACAACATTACTGTATATTGTATATTTCACATATACAGTAGTACTCCCCAAGAGCTGTAAACAGACTTTGATATGTAAAATCGGTGCAGTTCCTCTTTAAGCAAATATACAGTAGTTACATCACAGATTATATGAAGAGTATGGAGAAGAAGTAGACATTCAGTATGTCTGATCCTGAATGTAATTTCCTCTGCTGAACTGTTTTCCTTGAGTCCAGTCTCTAAATAACTGTCCCACTGAACCATGCTGACAAGACGAATGGAGGGACAGATGGCACGTGGCGTTCCCACCATAACAACCCTCACATTAGCTCTTCACTCAGATGAGAAACAGAGAAGTGTGTACTGTACCTCTGGCATCACCCATGTTTAGACTTACAGTAGCCTTTGGTTGCAGTGTTGCAACAGGTTAATGGCTTGAGACAGTCATAATTTCTGAAACACTGAGTGGGTTAATCTCAGTTGCACAGCACAGTAAATAGGTTCTGAAATAGATTGATAGATGTCTGATTAGCAGTGTAAGGTGGCAGTTTCAGATTATACATGTTGATAGTACCATAAGTTCGAGAGTCATTTCTCTGATAGAAAAATTGGGTCTGAAAAAAAGGGGTGAACATAGTTAAACATAACCTAAAACAGGCTTATAGATTTCTCCCTCCCTTTTCCTCTCTGCACTATTATTCCCTCTTTGTAGGTCATGTCAGTTTAAACAAATATTTTCACCATGACTTGTATGCACATGGGAGATGCACAACAGAACCAATGGTTAAAGGTCATGCAGCCTTTTCCCTTTTTGGACACAAAAAAAATGTTCAAAGTCACGAATCATCAACATTCGACTTCCCATCCAAAACTGTTTCAATTCAAGACAATGATGAAAAAGATGTAACCTAAACTTATAGAGTGAAAGCTTAGGGGCATATACTCTTTGGGGAATTAAAATGAGCAATTTGTCAAATTCCATTCCTAGCACTGAAGTGTAGATGAATTTAAATCTGTCTCCTCTGTCTTTGTCTGACTGAAATAGGAGAGTGTAGAAGAGTGAACCTGCTCCATATGATTCAGGCGGCTGTGTAAAAGTATGAGGGAGTTTTAAAGGTGATAAAAAAAAAAGGCAAGGCAGTGAATATCATCTTGTAGATAAGACAGCCACCCCGCTTTCCATGTGCTACATCCGTTTTATCGCATCTGGCAGCGAATTAAGGCACGTGTGGGGGGGGGAAATGGACGATTGAAAATGAAACCCGGGGCTAAGACCGCATTCAGCCTGACTGCTTTCTTCCCTTAACACTGACATTAGGCTTTGATTCTCACATGAGATCCTCTGATGATGATGATGAACCATAAAAAATGATATAGCTCAATAAAAGTAACAAAAGGCACGAGTTCATAAAGAGGACCTGAGGGCCATGTTAGGTTTGGTCCGTGCCAATGCATTTCTTCTCCCTCTGCTGGCTTTTAGAGATGATTACCTTGGATATTTATGGATGAAACATTTTTTGATTTGAGGGAGTTAGTGTGGCTGGGTGTTTGTGTCTGCAGGCTCTTGTGAGGCTGCACATATCCAATACAGTGTGTTTTCTCTTGCCAGTACTAAAGATCTATGACCTGTTATCTGTTAAAAACTGTGATAATGTAGTATTGTTGTCATCACTGTCATCATAAATAGCACTGGAAAAAACCTACTGTAATATATGAGGGGTGACAGAATTGGAAAACCGACTGATATTGACACACCGATTGAAAGGACAAATGGACGCTTGTTGGGGTTTTCTTGGTCACCTTGAAAGTCCACATTGGCTTCACTCAAAGTCCAAAACATACAAATGGGTCACCTGCCTTCATATATCATAATGAGACCATGCCAATACATTGAGTTTTGTGTCAATACATTGCGGAAAATCAACAGCTATCTGCAGCCAAGAAACAACAGGAACATATCGGACCTCTCCTCTCCTCTCCTCTCCTCATTGATTCTTTTATCCTCTCTATTGAAAGAGTGCAGACTGGAGAAGGCAGGCTCTGGTGAGCACCAGCTCCCTCCTCTTCAGGCAGCGTGTGATGTGACTTGAGCCGTGTGATCTCCATGAGAGAAAACCCTGATGCATACAGGAAATAATCAGGGCAACACAGGCAGGGTTCAGAGGAATGCAAATATTTTCAGAGTGCTTAAAAAACAATACCACACACACGCACACTGCCTGATACTACCCCCACCCCACCCCCACCCTCACACACACACACACACACACACACACACACACACACACACACAGACACACACAACATCATACACACATTTAACCACAATACATACCCACATATACATCACACAACAGAGGAACAAAAAAACAACAACCAGCCCCCTGACAAAACTCTCCCCAAGTGAATTTGCATAAAACATTAAGCTTAACAAAATGATTACACCTGACAAGTTGAGTTGGAGGAAGAACATCGCCGGTGGCAGCCAGTTACTTGCAGATCCTGCAATCATTCTCTCGTCAAGCAACTGTTTCATGGCCGCCTTTGTAGGCACTGTCATGCCACTGCATCGTGATTAATCCTTCCCTTTTGTTTTTCTTTTCTCCCTTCCACCCCTCTCAGTCCCTCCCACAAATCCAATAAGTTGCCCTTAAATCAGGTTACCCTGCACCTTGCAGATAGGAGTATTGTGATGGATATGCTAAAATGCATGCCAGGCAGCATGTTTTTGTGCAGAAGCACTGTGAAATTGTACTGCTGTGATTCTGCATTATGGTGCTAAGTGTTTGTCTTGTAATGCAATTAAATGTGCATGTAAGCCGCCCCCACACTCCCCAAACTATTGTGTGTTGTATTTAATCATTTTATATACGCTCTTTTGTGACATTGCCATTTAACCTGAGGTAAAATAGAATAATTTAGGGGAGTATTAAAAGAATAACTTTAGAGTGTTTGCCATAGAGAACACAAGCTGGATCATTTTAGAAAAAAAAGATGACTATCAAAACATTAATATCCTTCTCGCTCATATAAGCCTGCTGAAAATTCCTAGCTCTGAATACTTTGCTGAAGGATAGCTTGCAGATAAAGAAAGAGAGAGATTATTGTCTCCTTTCATTTCTGCCCCCCTGGCAGCGGTAGGTATGGTAATATGGTTTTTGAATATTTGCAAGCATAAACTTAAGAAATGAGTGCTGATAAGGAGTGACAGCAACAGAGGCAGCAGAGATCTTCAGCATGACAGGCGATGTCAAAAACCCCGGTGACGCTGTCACTGTGACAAACTTTTCAAAAGAACAATGCACACACACACCGTTATTGAAGTGAGCTGCTGCAAGCCTCTGACAGTGTTGTCCCAGCAGTTAAAAAATGGAAACATCACCTAATTATGCACGCCATATTTTTTCTCTGAATACTTAAGCCTACAAACTTTCAACGTATGTCAATATACTTTGCAGAGCGCCCGGGTGCACAGGCACATCGGTAGAATGAAAGATTTATAGCCGAGATTCAGGCTGTGTAATAACAGATTCAATCAAAAAAAAAAAAACAAACATTTTAAATAATAAATATTGAAACTGTTGATTCAAAAATATTTTTTCAGGGATGGTCAAACAAATAAGAACTATTGCACTATTTATGCCCTGAACCTGACATTAACTTCCACAAGAGCAGGTGTCTGTCTGACATGCAGGTTCGGTTATTGAGTTTTACTCTTTTAATCTTATCTATACTTTTATTAGTAACTCTGCAGACCCCGTCACGTCTGCAAGAAGCCGTGAGGATCATTACTTTCAAAAAGAACCAGCTGGCCCATTGTTTAGGCTCTGCCAGCTGTGTCTGTTTTCATAACCCATTTTCCTTTTGTTCTGCTACACCTCCCTATAAAAGTACAGACAGGAAGACAAAGTTGTATTTCACCATTTTCATCAACTCATACCCTTACAATAGCCTAATGCTCAACACTTCACTGTTGGTGTGTGTGCCTGCATGCATGTATGTGTCTGTATGTGTGTCAATGTGCATGTGAGAGTGACTGTGAGGAGGAAGGCAAGGTCTGTAATCATCTAATCCAAACATACACTCGGGGAATCTCATTACTGGACCTAACAGTTCCATTTGAACCTTATCTGGTTTCAATCAGCAGCCTCTCATTTGGCAAAAGGTGCAGAAACTTGATTCCTTTTGTCTAGAAGTTTCTACTATCAGGGGTCTTATGTTTGTCTTGTCTATCACCATCTTTTACAGCTAACAGTATTTTAAATTCTCCATAAGCGGTGAGGAGAGCGACTTCAGTGGCAGTAAAAAGCTGCTTCTCGTCATCCAGTTTGCAAGTAGCTGTGTGACATCAGGGGTATGTGCAGAATGGACGGCTGCCATGGGGAACTCCCGCTAACCCCACACCCTTCCACACTAACCCCAGTTCTTCCCCAGCCACCCGCTCCCACAGCCCCCCATCCACATGCAAACGGACATTAAAACGAAACCTGACCCTGGCCCTGGAATCTGTATGGTACTGTTTTTTTCCCTTCTTTTCTTTTTTCCTAAACAGGGAATCCTGCAGTTTGTGTGTGTGTGTGATCGTGTGTGCAGCGTTAGGGTAGTCAAGAGGGGGGTCAGAGAAAGGTGAGCAAGAAGCGACGTCAGCCACTGCGAGTGAACTGTCTCAGGAATCCCCAGATTAAAAAACTCCAGAAGGTTGAGAGTCGAGAGTGAGAGATAATCACAGGATCTGGAATTCACAATAACAAACTGGCCATATATCTACCTGTCTCCGGCCTTCCTCCCTGACACGGCCACAGGGTCAACCAAATGGCTGCATTCCATCAACAGCTCTTTTTTTTCCTCCTGCTGGGCTCCCAATGAAGTGTCTGGAAGGATCAAACATGGCCTCTGAAGCTAAACTTTTAACTCTTCTTTCTCTTTCTCCACCTACCTACCCAGCATTTTTTCATCTAACGTGTATTGCCATGTAATGCTTTTCGGGCACTGAGAGTCGAAGTTAATATCACAGCTTCACTTTATCACACTGTGCTTTGAGTTATGAAAAGGGACTGAAACAGAGACTCAAGGGCTAGATCTTGGACTCATGATTAATGTAGGATTTTGAGGTAGATGCTACTAAGACCCCACCACTACAGCCTCCCAACTGTGACTCCAGCTAAGGGCTCGGGGCTGCAGCGTAGGAGCTGAGGTTAGAGGTCTGGAGCTTTGTGGCTGGGGTTAGAGCGTTTCCTCTGAGACTTAGGTTGGAGCCACGGGCTCTGTGGCTGTAGCGATTTCTGGGTTGAATTAACAGTTGAGCAGGGGAGCTGTGAGTAGTGTCTGGAGGGGGCTGTTGGGGTCTGGTGGAGGGTCTAGTAGGGCAGGTATGATTTACATAGCTGTGAGAGAGTCCAGGATCTAAGTCTGCCCAGACCCTTCCCCAGGGAATCTTGTTGAAGGAGGTGCTGCATTGTGATACTTGTGTGATTTATGTTCCCCATGTACTCTTCCTTCCATTGCCTGACAACTTCATTATTTATTTCTGTTTGTTGTGATTATTTGCTTTAGCGCAGTTACAGATACTGTATATTGCGTAGACTTTGTGTAAACCTTGGGTTGTAGCCTAGAGATTTGACTGTGTGCCTGTCTTTTCTTCAGATCTGTTCTCTGTAGAGGTTAGTCTTTGTTGTTGCCCGTGTACCCGTCTAGACACTGAGGATAATTTGTCCCTTTGCTTCCTCCTCTGGTTGCTCCGTTCTCAGCAAGGGAAATTACCTTACAATGAGGGCAAGGGTTGCCGATTGAAAGTAAGTTATTTCGTCAGTGTAAAGTATAGTAAATAGCCCGAGGTTAGGAGAAAATAATGATATACAGTCCTGTCCATAGGGAAACTACAACATGAGACACAATCAGACCCTTGCAGAAAACATTCTAAAATGCTTTCAGAGGATGTATTTCATCATGTTAGATTACTACTGTGGATAGCACCACTACTGGATGGTTATATCATATTCTTATCCTGGTGCAGAGTCTCACAGCATTGTGCACCAACATTCCTCGAGCGTAGTGCATGGGGTTTAGGACTGCAGGGTATATCTAAATTCAGCTATTGATTAACACTGCAGCAGAAAAAATAAAAAGGAAAGCCCCTGTAAAGACATCACCGTCTGCAGTTACACAGCAGACTGTTTAATTCCCCCCTCACTGCTGCATTCAAATTATTTGCTTTCACAGTCGAAAATCGAAGGGTTGTAAAAATTGACTTCCTGTACAGCCAGAGAGAAATAAATTTTAGCAGCATTGACAGCAGCAAAACAGAAAAGCTATTGCCCAGCATTTAATTATTGAAGACATTGATCAACAAAGTGATTTATTTGCTGTGGTTTGGTTAAAATGCCTAATTGAGTCGCAGTGTTCTGTAAAAGGCTTTTATTTGTTCATTTGGTCTGGATCAGATTGCATGATAACCCACTGTCAGAAAGTAAGAACACTGTTTAGTTTGAATGAATGCATTTAATGAAGTCTTTTGAAAGCAGAATTTAATTTAGGTATGTTAACAAAAGAAGTAAAAATGACAGGCTAGTTATTTATTATAGAGGCAGAGATAGGACAAGAAACAAAGAGAGAGCAGGCTTCAGAAATATACTTTTTTACAATCTCAGTGCAAGCACATTGCTGTGCCTAGAATGAACATATAATCGAGGTATATCCTCCTTCAATAGTGCAAAATATACCTATGAATCCATGGACAATCAGCCATCCCTAGAAAATCACTCTCATCTGTACCCAAAACCCTCAGTGACGACAGCACAGCAAATGTGGGAGTTCATTTGTACAGTAGAGAGGGACCTCCTGGTCTCCAGCTATTAAACTGCAGTCCTCCACCTCCCCTTTGATCATTCACTCTCATCAATAAGCAGGGAGTCTGATCTATCAGACACTTGTGCTGCACAGCATTGCCTATGGTATCCCTGTGGGAGCTGAAGTAATCTGTTTTAGGAAAAACAATGTTGACTTAGACTCTGGAAGGCCATGCAAAATCTGTTGATGTATTTCCCTTACAAAGTTTATGGTCAATCAAACGTGATGCACGAAACACATCACATTAATTACATTATGTAATTAATACACCCAGAGGGATTCTGAGGCATCCATATTTTTACAAACAACATGCTTTTGCTGCACTTTCAGTATCCTTTTTGTGTCCTACATATGCCAACTTACATACTATGCAGAGAATATCATTAGAAATGTTGATAGTGCCAAAAAAATAAGTTTTGTCCATTTAGGTAAGAGTAGCCTTTTCTGCAGATGTTTGGGCAATATAAAGAGTGGTGTTGGGCAGACTGCACCTTCTTTCTCCTGCCTCTCCATCCATCCTAAACCTCTGGCTGACACCAGCAACATACACAGGGAAGAGAAAAGAGGAGCAGGCAGCAGGATGTTTTCATCAGAATATGTCTCTTAACTCCACAGCCGGTGAGCGGTCTAATGATCTCACTTTAGACAGAGATGGGAATGTCGGGATTAATGGCATTCCAAGAGGAGGGCTGGAGCTCCAGGTTGTGTCCCCGGCACAGTTTGAGACTGGAGGGAAGAGGCAGACAGCAGGACTGGAAGAAATTATGAGATAAAGAGAATTGAAAGAGAGAGAGAAAGGTGAAGGAGGGGTGGTGTCAGAGAAAGAAACCATGGGGGGGAGAGTGGGTTGTTCATTTTCTGGATAGATAGATCAGATGGAATGGAACCATGCGTCAGAATGAAGGCAGCTGTGCTTTTGTCAAAGACTTTCTTGGCGCACACAAGCACATGAGCGCACACATGCTCCTCATCCCCTCAGACACAATATACATACACTGCACACATGGAGGTAAAGGGATCGTTATGGACAGGTGAGGGTTAGCTTTTTGTATTAGCTCTGTGCTGCAAGCCTGGATGAGCTCAGCCACTGATTTCTCCTTCTTTCTTCCTCTCTGGGGCTTTAGCCAAGGGAGCAGAGTTTAGCAGGCCCTCAAGGCATGGAGCCATTTAAGCAGTACTAAGTCCTGGAACTGCTTCAGATTACCTGCTGTGTTCTTTGCCAGATAGCGCTGTGTGACTGCGCTTTTGTGTATTTGTGCGCACGCTGTATGTTTACTGCAGGTTTGCTACAATTGATGTCATTATCAGATTACTTAAAACTGCATATGAATGCTGCATATCATGCACTTTATGGGTTTCCATTACTTTTAGTAGATCTTAGTTTAGTGGTGCAACTCATATATTAGCACGGGTTAAATCAAATATTCATATGCACAAATTAGAGTAAAACATTTTCTCACTTAACTCTAGTGGTATCAAGCCATGCAGATGTTTCTGGAAAGATACTTTGCTGTTGAACATTTAAATAAAGATTTTAAATGATATGAACAACACAAACTATCTTTCCTTAGTCTCTATTGTATTGGGTTGGGGGCAGAAACTTTAGAGACGGACGTTGCAAAACCAGGGCGAATGAAACCAGCATGAGAGTTTTTTGTAATTTTGGTGAACTAACCCTTTAAATATACACCGTATAAGAAATTGGTATGAAATGGAAATTGATGCACAAGAATTGCCTTTCTCTTACATTTTACAGTGGGATTTTTGTTCACTGTTGCAAAGAGCAAGGCACAGTCCCGCCAGTCCTGAAACAAAAATAAACTGTTATCCTTGGAAGTGTCTTTACTGTACTTAGTCACACACGCATTTATCATGAGGTTATAAATCTCTGTGAGTGAAGGTTGTTAATGACTCCGAGAGACAGTGGTGGAAGTGCTCTGTCTCCTCCATCAGACGGGTTGTGATTCTAGTTGCAAAAGACAGAGCTGTGGCTGGGATAGTACTTTACCTGGCCCAGGACTCCCTTGGGCTCACTATAGTGGAACGCTCTGCAGACTGGGGGCCCTGGCCTCATGCTGGGCCTGTCTGCATCCAGCAGTTTATGGACACGCCGCATATAGACTGACACTGACAGTTTGATGTCTGCAAGCCGCCTCTTGTAACTTCCTGTTTGAGAGTGTAGCTATCTCTGTCTTTATTTGTTTAACTCTTTCTCTTTGCCTCTTACCCTCTCTTTCTTTATCCCTTTCTATTTCTGTCCATTATTTTGTTTAAATAGAGACTTAAGAGGTGGGTAGAGCTGGCTGTGCACCTTTAGGCTATAGTGTGTTTCCTGGGTCTGCATGATTTCAGTCAGGAAACACTTTGCCCACACCAGTGGGCAGAAATATCAATGTGTGGTGTAGTTGTTTAATATTTCCTTTCCTCTGTAGATATGGACATGAGGGAAATATCCATCTCCTGGGATCCTGACCCCATAGGAACTATCTGTATTCCAGACGGAACTCAAACAATGACGTTTGGACTGGGCAGGGGGGCTATTTGTAGTGCCGGGTCACTTCCAAGGCATCAGCCCCAACCTTTCAGGGCCTCAGACCTCAGTCCATTTTTAGTGGGGAGTGCAGTGAAAATAAGCATCTCCAGCAGTTTATCTTTTTACTGCCTTGCATCATTTCCTGCCTCCCCCTCTCTTTTGATCATACTCTCTCCCATTGTGCTCGAACACACACTCATACGCAAACAAACTTGCACCATCCTCTGACTCCTCCGTCTTTCTATCCTTCTAGCCCTAATGAGTCTTTCTGCTGAGCGATGATAGACTTGTATTTATTCTCCAGGCCGATAATTTTAGGGAGTGCATCTCCACTCTCGGTACCTGGGGCCCATGCCAGGGACAGATCAGCCCCAGCCCCAGGCAGTGAGAGGAATGGGGAAATAGTTTTTCGGTATCCTCCTTTTTCTTTACAGTAAGTATACACACTATACATAAGTATTACTTCATTCTCCCGCAGGCATTGTCACTACTTGAATTTTTTCCAAAACAATTTACCCTCAACGCACAGTTATGCACACTCTAACGCACGCACACACACAGCTAATCCTTTTAGCTCATAACACACTGACAATGGACTAACTCCAAGCAAAAGCCCGAGGCTACGACTTCCTACCTCCCAGCTCAGTAAACAAGGAAAAAACTGACAAAAAAGACAACATCATATAAATGTTTCCACCTGTCATGGAGTCAGGTTCAAGTACCCCAGCAGTTGTTTGCTTTTGCATATAAACTTCAAAGTTATCAGTGAGCAGCTGTATGTTGTAGTGAGAGACCCACGGCATGATGGAGAGTGCCGAGCTGGGGGGAGATGGAGCAGCACTGTGAGATAAATCTAACATGTCGCACATGAGCTCATTAATTCAACATTTCAGTCCATGTGGATGAGACAGGGAGGGCCTATCCAAACGCTGTCCCTCCGCAGCAGGGCTCTGAGCACTCTAAAGCACTCTATATTTACTGTAGGCCTGTGTTTGGGCTTGTGCCATGTAACACTTTGACCCAGCGAGAGGAGATTGTGGAGACTTGTATCCAAGAAGGGAAACAGTGAGCTATTGTGAGTCTCAGCACAGCAGGGTTTGGTTTTGGTGGGCTTTATCATTTTCTCAACTTACTGACACATGTGATTTGTAGTCTCTTTAAATCTTTACGCTATTTTCCTCTATGACCCTCCTCCATTATTTAATGTGTTACATTGTAACTTCATACAGAATTTTTTTTTATTCATTGATAAAATGTAGTGATGGAATATGAAAACAAAAAATGTAAGCTGAATTACACAGAGCACATTTGTAAAACTCTCAAAGCATATGTTGTTTATTTTTCAGCTGCTGCTTTTGGCAAAAAAAACACATGGAAAAATGGGTGAAATATCTTTTCAGTGATTGCAAAGAAAACCTATCCCAGGCCAGTCCACCCCTACCCTGCTATCTTTTGCAAATACACCCATACCTCTGACTCAATACTTTAGATTCCACCATTGCTCCCAAACATCCCCTTGGTGTTGACATTAGATCTATGGGATCAGTGTCTCCCCGGGGCAGATGGTCTTCGGGGAGGGGTAGCACAGCTCCCTGGATGCCTGAATTTGTGCTGGAACACGCAGGACGAATCAGAGCACCTGTGTTCGTTTGGACATAGCTCTGCACATCACATGATCTGTCTGAGGCGGGACAGGGAGTAGAGAGGGGGTGCAGCTAGGGCATCCTGGCTGATCAGTACCTCCTCAAACTGACCTTGTGTTTACCAAGGAAAAGACCCATCCATCTCTGCCTCCACTTACCTCTAAGATGACCTCATCTACCATATTTGATGTTTTATTGTCTGAAATTGTCAGTTAATTACTAACATTGTCTTAATTTTTTTGTTGAATTTATACCATAAAATGCAGAATCTCAATTAATATACTTTAAAAGGTTATTTATTTCAATACCCTATTTCTCATTATAATTCTGCAGCACTCAAAACCTCTATTCTGCATATTCTGCCTATGCTTGATGTATTCAGAAGTTATTAATTATAAATACTGCTTACTTCTTTGCTGGGGCTACAGTTCATAGAAGGTGAACAGGCACAACATCATAGCCCAGACATCTTTATAATGCTTTCATACGTCCATAAGACAAGCTTCAGGTCACAAGGCTCGATGATATCAGCCTCACTACTCTTCCATCAGAGTGATACCACATGCGGGTCTTTAGGTCTGGGAAATATTATTTTGAGGCAAGGGCTCGTGTGTACTCCAATGTAGCACTATACTGTCCCAAAAAAGGAGCATAATGTGGAACAGAAGTGCAGTGTTGTGCTGTTGTCCAGTGCATTAACCCCAATCAGGACAGTATCCTTGAGAGAAATGGGGGTAAGGGAAACAAGGAAAAACAGTATGGGAGACACATCTCTCTCACTTTTTTTTTTGTTTTTTGTTTGCTTCTGATTTCTTGATTTTTTTCTAATTTACACTAATATTTCTGGGGTAGAATTATAATTACTTGAGAGAGTCAAACTTTTTGTCCTTTTTACCATCAGACTTCGTTCTGTTTCCTTTACATTTCCTGACTTTTCTCTGGCGACCACATCTGAATCATTCCTAAACCATTACATGTATTTGAGGCAACTTTTCTTATCCAGGGGACTCATACAGGGAGAAGTTTGGTATTGTAAAAATAGTGTTAATTGTCAGCATCAATCATCACTACTATCCTGATAAATCCAACAAATTTGAAAAAGTTACTTGAAAAAGGCTTCATAGTATGTTAATTGCAAAAACTATATTATCAAATTTTAATTGTATTAGATCCCCCCAGCCTCTCAAAGCCTTTAAAGTCATCCTGTCTGGTAGATGTGATGTGTAGTTGTCCTCTGCCTTGTTCATCCCTACTGTCATAGTGGATGACAGATAAATGACCTCTGAAAGTGCAAATACTGTCACTCCACTGTCATAAATGCTGCTGTATAGCACGAAGCAACATGCATATTTATGATGTCGCATAAACACTGCCCTTACGTCACACCAGCAGGCAAATGTGTACCTCACCATGCCACTCATCTCCCACCCTCCAGAGCCCCGATGGCACAGAACACCACATGAAGAAACGTCAAAGTGAATGCCAACCTTTGTCAAACTCTACATGGTGAATTCCATCAAGGCACAAACCAGAAAAAATACCCTTTAATCTGCCCATGGGGGAATTATTCCCAAATACTCAGCGATAGGAGTGTGGCCATTTCATCCTGTTTTGATTTGGAGGCCTCTGATGGGATCTAAAGTGCATGTTGAGGCAGTGGGGGCCTGCTGCTGTGAAGTATCAGTCATCCTAACCTGTCAGAGGTGAGAGACTTTTATAAACTCTGATGATTAGTGGATGATGAGTCCAGACATGTCGCTGACTGACAGCTTCACCGCCCTGCCAAAGCCTTAATCCAGGAGGAATGGCAGGAGGCAAGGCCAGGTATTTATCCTGTGTGTGTTAGGTCCATGACAACAGAAACACCACTCAGTGTTTTTACAAAAGCATTCTAGGCAATTCTAATTTTCATTTGAGTATAAGCTTCACATTACAGTGCATAGTGTGGGACTGTTGCTCACTTTCATACTCCTGCCAGTGAGGTGGAGTTGTTAATAACCTGGAATAAATTCTGGGATAAGCCTAAACAATTGACCACAACTGGTGTGAAATCCTTTTTGGTCCCCTGTGAGGTGCTCTGACTCCTCCACCACACCTCGGCCTATCTTTCCTCTCAGTGGGGTGCCCCTATGACATCTCCGGTTTCCCCTGGCATAGCAGCCAGACTTCCTGTATTTCTCAGCCATGAGATATTAGTATGTGCAGTTGTTGGCAGTGAAAAGGTCCAGTTAAAAAACAATAAATTCAAACAGACGTCTGACTGTTAATTGGTTTATGTTCTTTTTGTTTTCCTTTTGGCTACTGTAGTTAGTCTGACTTTACGTTCCGTATATTTGTTGGAAATGTTGAAGAAGAGCAAAGTGCTGTGAAGTAAGTAGATTTAACTAGGTGCAGAAGAAAATGTAGTCTTTTTATTGGTCTCAAACACTCATGCATGCACACACGCACGGACACACACACACACACACACAGACCACAGTTCAACCAAAGCATTGGTGTCACAGGAGCGATTAAAGCTAGTTTTGTGAAAATGAATGCTCTCTGACCTATGCCCTTCCTAAACGCTGCTATCCTACCTTGAACGCTGGTTGAAACTCATTCAACCCCTTCCCACAGGTCAGCTAATAACGGAGACATTTGTGAAAGATGCTTCCCGAAAATTAATGTATTGAAAAATGTGTTTCCTCTCTCCCTCACATTTCACATAACCTCTACTGTTAATGACGCTTTCATAGCAGACAAAGCTTGGACAACCGAACAGGCTGGAGTGAGGATCCACCTGTGCTGTTGGTAATGAAAAGACTAGTCTAGTCAGAAAGTCTCGTGATGAGGAGACAGCCCTGCTAACATCTGATGCAGCTGGCTGTAGCTTCTCAAGGTCCACACTGAGAAAGTGAAGCCCTTAGGGCACAAAGAATCAGATATTTAATACTTTATTCCTTCTCAGTATCCATTAAAGTCAACCATAATCCCCAAACTCAATCCCTGCAGACAACTGTGTGGGTCAATTTGTCAGTAATGTTGACTTTTGCACGCCACAATGTCAGTTGAGATGCAAGAACATAAAATACAGCCAATAATATATTTGAAAATATATTCCTGATGTAACTAAAACAGCCACACAGAACTCATTGTACCACTTCTTTTAAAGCACCGCCTTAGCAGATGGGTATTTATCCTTGTAGGTGTGAGCTGATTGACAGGTGCTTTGGAATGTTGCGTGAAGCTGTTTCACAGTTCAGTGTCAAGGTTATGGTGCATCACACAAATCCGCGCTAATCGTAGCCCCTAGTAAGCTCCACCTGACAGTGAGGAACTCCACTGACGATGAATTGTTGACATGTTTTCCGAAAACAGCATGCCCAGCACATTATTTTCCCTTGAGCCTATTCATAGTAATGGGGAGTGCTGAAAGGATTTTGATTGTCTGCTAAAGTATTTAATGCACAGCAAATATTTTAGACACTGCTCATGGTGCGGAAACAATACATACAATTTCCAGCATTCTTGGTTAATCAAGCGGAACAAAACAAACCAAGCCAGTGGGAAGAAAGGAGAAAAAATATTGGCCTTTTGGCGTGTGTGGATGGCCTGATTCTAAAGGAATTGCCTCCATTATTTTACTTTGTCCGAATATTTTCTTTAGAAAAGCACACTGTGATGAGTAAGCATATAAATATTCACCTTATTCCATCTGGCTTGTAATAAATGAATGATAAGATCACAATATGAGTCTTCAATGAAATTTAATAGCATTACTCTGAAATGAACTGTATGCCTCTGCCCTGCGGTGTTTAAAAGGATTACTGGAAAAACACAATATCTTCTTTGTCAGCACTTAAGGTCTATATAGCCGTGCCTCAGGATATCCCTTTCCCGAAAGGAAGGATTGCCCCATTTTATTTTATTTTTTTCAACTCTCATGCTGCTCATCACATTAACACCTCAGCTACACTCCAAAGTAAAAACTCCCTCTTATAATGGGATTAGTCAGAGCAAAGTTGTTATTTTCTAATGCAGTGTAAAGTGCTACCGCCTTTAAGACAAGATCAAAATCGACATTTTGTCTTTTTTGATCATGTGAAATGAGAGCAAAAAGGATGTGAAAAGACACTGCTTATTTTTTGTCCAGCACAAATTTCAAATATTTGTCCTACAGAAACTCTTCTTCTCACTTATACTTTCCTGACACAGTTGTAGATTTCAACAGGATTGTGTGTGTTCCTTGCACTATCCCCCTGTATCGTCTAACACCCGAGGCCCTTCACACACCCTCCCTCCCTGTCCCCTTCCAGATGTTCCCTTTTGACTTTCCCTCCATCTGCCATTCTCTCTCTCTCTCTGACAAAATCAATAGCAGGTCCATTTGCCATATCATACTGTAGCGTCTCCTCAAACTCCGGATGGTAATGATGCGATGATAACCCAGGGGTGAGGCACGTAGGGGAGTATTTTAGACTGATCAATACAGCTGATGTACAGTATGACAAGGTTTGTATAAGGATGCACCATCCTTTTGCTACTTCCTGCCTACAATATAACATTTTTTTTACATTTTTAATATCATAAGCAAATGTGAATTAAAAGGAAATTTTAGTGACACTAGTTTTTTTTAGTGGCAGTTTAATACATACAATATTTAGTTATGCCTGTGGTGATTTCTGTCCATCATCATTAGCTGATTTAGGGTCAGTTTATGGGTCACAGACTTGAATTTTCTCCCCCCTGTCCCTGGACAGTAGCAGTGATATGAGCCACCATGACATCACTCCATTAATGTGCTCCTCAGCCAAAGAGAGCCAGAGAGTGGCCCTTCCTTGGGGGAGATTTCAGCGAGGGTCTTTTGCATTATGAGCTGCTCCAGCAAACCCCACTTAAAGCCAGCCTTCTGCTTCCTAAACATGGATTTAATACCCTCATTAATGATATATGACAGGGGAGATCAATGCAAAATGTGAGTTAGAGCCCTGGATCTGTGTGTTTGTGTGCGCGCAAGCATTTGTACGTATCTATGTGTGCATACATGTGTGTTTATGTGTGTGCACTACTCCATGCGCCTTTAATGGGTACATGCTGTTGAACATCATAGAGACTGGACTGCCTCTGGATATGTTACACCTCATGGAAGAGAGGCTGGGAATATCAGGCTGGGATGCCTTCGGAGGTCACAGCAGCTAATTCCACAAGTTACACCGAGAATAAAGGTTAGTTTATCATATAGGCTGAAACCCCTTTGCCCTGGGTAGCTGTTGTCCCAACCCCACTTGTGAATGACTCCATTTTTATTTATTTATTTTTTTTGCAGTCTTATTCACTAGTATTTAGTGTAAGGATTCAGAGGATACCAGTATCATGACATCAGGAAGTGAGAATAAAGGATGGCAGAACCAAAAATTACTTAAGAAAGATATTAATAATTGTGTTTTATATTTGTATATATATTTTAATAAATCTATTCAAATGTATAAATGATATATATATAATATAAACAGAATTATATGAAATGTTTTTTGTCTTTCTGATATACTCTCCTACAACAATAATTATTATTACAGTATTATTACAGCATATTATATCCATATCCAGCATAGCATCTCTTTACAGTGAAAACCATGTATCTCCAACATGGCTTTGTGTCAATGCATATTCCAGATCATTCAATGGGTTAAATGGTTTATTTAGCTTTAAAAGTATGAACATTTTCTTAACCTATAAAGGAACAAAATTCTAAATCACCAAATTTGGAGATACATGGTTTTCTGTGGACAGCAACAATCGGTAAAATGCTAATAAATCTCTATGTTGCTTATTCTTCTTTGTATTCAATGCAATATGTGCAGCATAGTCCTGTATCTATAATGTATTGTGTTTACAATGGGATATGCGGTTTAGAAATATTGTTGGCATAACTCCATATCAGTCCGATATTTTATTCTAGCTCTGTATACACTACACAATTCACTATGGAGGCACACTGCCAGAGACATCCAAATAATCTTCACCGCTGGGATTGAATTTTTACAGTTTACAGAGCATCAAGGTTAAAGCCCAAGTTTTAAAAAGCAAAACTAAAGTACCATCTACTTGACCCTGTGACACTCTATTTGAAGAGACCCATAGCTGAGGTGATAGCATGTAATAAAGCCCCTAGATCAAAGTTTGAATTTGATTTCCAGCCAGCATGGCCCAGTGAACATGGCCCAACAAGCCCATCCAACAGCCATGGCAACCATTCAGCGCTTTATTTTCTTATTAGATTGCTCTCCCAGAATTCCATTTTTATCCACATAGATCTGGCCAGTGAATCACCATTAAAGGGCCCATCAAGCTGTCAGGCCATCCGGAGTGCAGGTGCAGCGGGCCTACTCCACTGTAAACAAGCAGCACAGACCACTGAATAATGGAAGTCCAGACTGTTTTATGTTGTTCAAGGGGACTTAAAGAGATTCATCTCCTGCTGCTTTTCACCAAGTTTGCTTCTCAACTCCAGGCTGCTTACCATTACAGTCTCATATGAGGAGAGAGGGAGGGCTGGGGAGAAAAAAGGTTGAATGTGTAGGGGAAAGGAGGGGGCTGAGAAGAAATGGAAATCTTTCCCTATGTTCTCAAGACAATCACTGTGAGCCTGTGCCAGAAATCTTTGTTTCTGGAAAGAGGTCTAAATGGAGCATTTTATGCCTGGCTGAGCACTGACACTAAAAAGCTGAGACTTCTTCATATCTGACAGATTTTCTTTCATTATCTTTTCTCCATAATTTCTTCAGTAGTTAGAGGGGCTGCAGTTCTTTGTAGAGCAGCGAAATGTCTGACTTAACTATTCGAGACACCAGATAATTGCCCGGCGGTCCTTGTTCCCCCAAGGTCAGAGAGAGAGAATGGAAGTGCCCAAGAAAAACAAATGCAGACCATAGTGTAGTTGTCACACGCTCCACTAACACATGTGAAGGCTGGCTCCTCTTTTGTTCTCAAATAAATTGCCCTGAAGAAGTGCTCACACATAAATGTGTCCCACATAAACTGAAGTAAGAGAGGGGTTTTTCATGATTTGAGAAAATGGTCCTCAGAGTTTATCTTATGTCGTTGAGTTTGAGTGACATCTCCCCTCCATTAGATTATTACACACCCAAGATGTGCAGTGTTTTCTAGAAATGGTCTGAAAGATTTTTTTTCAAAGCCCAACATAGAAAGTGGTGCATGTTTACTTGTAGAAAAAAAGGGGAATTCAAAGTGTTACACTTATCTGAAAGTGTAATTTTTCCAAGCAAGAAACTGAGCTTGAACTGACAAAAATGATCTAAGAAAATCTGCCCATTACTATCCAATTGGAAAATGTGAGCTATCAAATGTGTGCTAGATATAGCTCTGTGGGGTAGTAAGCACCTTAGTGCCCTGTCTTTGAGGGTGTCTGGTTGTCATTAGGGGTGATGGGCAACAGTACAGGCAGGTGGGGCTCAGTGCTTTAGGTTCGCTGACAGTTTTGCGAAACTGTAAAAGATATTAACCAAGGGGAATGAAAACAGCACTCAGCAGGTCTGTCAGGGAAGACAGACAAGTTAAAACAGATGATGCATGTCCCAGTGACTGCCCCATCATTTTAGTGCCCTGCTACACATGCAGCTGCAAAGAACCCTGGGTCGCCACATCTGGCCAGGCTTACCTTGAGGCTGAAGGCTGGGGCCTGGGGGGACATACAGTGGAGACTAAAGCAGACCTGTCAGAACAGACCAAACAAAGGCTTGCTGGCTACTGACAGGCTAAATGCAGAGAGGACCCAAGACATGATTTCTTGCTTCTGTTTTGTCCCCATCAGCCTTTCAAAATGACACCTCACAGGGGAAGTGGATGGCTTTTATTTCAGTGCTTACAATATGTGGTTAGATTCTGTTTACAGTACCTGAGGGTACTGATGTGATGATGCATCTAAGATACCCAAAGGGGAGCACACAGTATACACAGCTTTCACAGTTAAAGATGATGTAATAATTTGAAATATGTAACAGTAACTTTACTTCATTGAGATAAAATTCATTTAAATACATGTCAAAGTAAACACTGTCTGACATATCGTCTTGAAATGGAACTCAAACAAACAGCCTACAACAGGATAATAATATATCAAAACATACTCTTTTGAATTTCCTCAAGCTCTAATTGCCTGCAAAAGCACATAACTGTGATACTGCGGAGCGTTACACATCATTGAGATTACATGAACAGTAAATTTGTTAAAGGATGATGTTTCTAGTCCATCAAACCGCTGGATTTTCCTCCTCACTCTACAGAGGTCAGGGCTTGTGGCCTCTGGCACTGAGGGCTTTAGAGGAGAAGAGGCCCAGGCCAGAGAGGGCGCAGGGCAACATGGGGTGACTGAAGGACACAGTGTGGGGTCACACTGGGGCTCTTCCTGCTCTGCACGTTGCATGCCCCAGTGCTCTGGAGGCCAGAGCCTGATTACTGCGCTGGGATCCAGCCGCAGAGCGTTTTCATTAGGCAGAGGGCCAAGATCATCCAGGAAAGGTTCCGGCCCATTAATACATTTGAAACGGCGAATGAATGGGGGGACTGTCGGGGGGTGGGTTGAAAGGGGGGCTGTGGGTTATTTTGAAAGGGGAGAACCCTGTGGAACGACCATGAGAGCCTTAGTGAATAAATGCACTGTGGATCATCTTAACCTCATTCTCCTTTTTCCCCCTGTCCTCTCCCTAAGATCTGCAGCCAATTTTCCTGCAATTTAGGATAAATTGTTTGTGAAATCCATGTCGATCCTTCCACTGGGAATCCATTCACAAAAGATAGAGAACGGAGGACTTGGCTGGATAGATAACTGCAGTGAGAATGGGAACAATGTATAGAGAATCTGATTAATGACATCATCTGCTTCCTGTTTCAGACTTATGCTTTTCATACAGACAATCATAACATGCCATAGAAACAGATTTTGCATTCACACTTGAAGTAGCTCGGAGTGATCAAAGTAACTTCATTCATATGATACCATATGATATGACACTGACAGATGTTTGCACAAAGCCGTGATACTTTTGATATGTGTTTTGAGGTCTGGGGCTTGGGGTCAATACAAGCTTACAAATGTAGGAACTGGATTTCCCAGGGTTTGTATTACCTAACATGTTCTCTGCTCAAACACTTTCATCTTTCTGTACTGGACTGACAGAACATACAAGAAAGCAGGTTGGTCTAATTATACTGAAGGTGAACTGCGCATCTTCTTTGGTAAATATGATATTTCCCCAGCTAGTGGTTGCACCACAGTAGGTGTTTATTACCAATAATCATATCAAGCCTTCAGCGCTGTAGGAAAAGAAATCTCCTCAGGTCCGTTTCCAAACTAGTTAATATTTTATCCTGCGTAGTGGTGTAATGACTACTATTGATTTTTCATCGTCTCTTATTAATGCAGTCTGGTGCCACAGCAAAATGCTAATCATATATTACGCCTCTCTACATTTAACTTCTTCAATTAGTGTAACTAAAAGTCCTCCTCAAATCAAGGTCTTCAAAACCCGACGGCGGTATTTCGGAAGTCTGCTGTGATGCCTTTCCCAGCTGGGTGTTTAATGTGAGTTGTTTTAGACCTTAAATAAAATGGTAACAGCTCTCACCAGCCAGCCAGGGAAATTAGTGTTGACCATGTTATGCAGTCTATGAATTTCTGCACTGATCTGGGCTTCTTGATTAATTTAATATATTACCATGAACAATAGAGACCAAATACGACCTTGTATGCTCCACTGGCTCAGAACACACCTCACACAGTGACCCTGCCAATAACACAAAAGCTGGCCTGGGCCCGCCAAGCCAGTGCAAAGTGAGCTGTTAAAGCCTGACGTGTGTTTTGTCATTGAAGCACGACAGGGAAGAGGCTGACGGTAAGCACTGAGCAGTGCTCAGGGAGCAGCGGGGGTAAAAAGGCTCTGTGACTTGGCAGCAAGGATAGCAGTCTGTGCCAGCACAGCTGTCCGGCAGGCGTCTCATTCAGAGCTGCTCCCAACGTGAAAGCGATGACCAATCTATCACTACAGCAGCCGGGCACACAAGGACACAAAGGTGTAAACCCTGCCTGCAGAGGCGAAGGGCTCAGCAGTGCGCTGACAGAGCTTTACTCATCATGATCTGTCCTCATAGACTTGCATGTGCTAAAAGGATTTAATTGGCTTGTCTATCTAGATAGGAAACTGACAGAATATTCTGACATCTTATTATATCCGTGGGTCAGTTTTGCAATTAAATTATGATCTTTTGAAGGATTCCCATCAGCACATTCATTGTCCCTTCCATACAAAGTGCTCCTTGTTTACTCAGCCCTTGCATGGACGTGTACACATGCTATCCAACAATGCGAAAGCTAGAGCACAACTCAAGTCACTTAAAGTTTTAAAGTATGTAATTCAGTCAACTGTTAATAACTTGAAGGGCGCCAGGCCTGTGGAATCTTTTTTGTTAGAAAGACAATAGTGAGAGTGGAGATTTTATGAGCAGGCGTTTCTCTCTCATGCTAGGTTTTTGTTTACACTTTCATTATATCTCTACTATATTATCTGATGCCTACATCCTGAGTCCAATCTCGTGGTTAGGTTTTAATCTCCTGACGCACTCGGCTCACTCCCCTCACTGTCCTGTGCCACACAGGGAATCGGAGAGGGGTTATATTACAGCACATGAATCAAGGCAAAATGAAATGCACTCCAGACGCTTTCAGATGGTTTTAATTTATGGCAGAGGCCTGCGGATACAAAAAATGCATTAAATGTAATCTGATCACTTTATTCGATGCTGAATTTATGAGCAATTGGACCCTGTCTGGCTGAGTGACTGATTTTAAAATAGACCATGGGATAGATTACAAATCTTTAAACCTAAAATATGTTGATAATAGTATTAACAATAGGAAGAATTATATTTTTTATTTATACATAGTATCTCATGTAAAAGGTATTCAGCGGTATATAAAGTATTCTGCGAAAACAATTTTCGTAAAAGTAGTAGAAACGTACCCACTAGTTTCAGTATAGGCTCCAAATAAGTAATTAGTCCAGGATTTATTTAATATATTAAGCAAATCTGCAACCTCACAAAAAAATAAGATAAAAGGGGTCACTTGAGTAACATGTTTTTCCAGTGCCAGTTTAGCAGGGATTGACTTTCTCCATCTCCTCTATTGTGGTCTATGTTCCATTGATGTCTTAATTGTAAAAATCATCTCATTCTGTGTCCTCAGAGATCAAATCAATTTATGAGTGCTGGATATCTGTCGTTGGACCAAATCCATTATGGTCTATCCAACCCAGCAGGGCATTTGGCTTGCACATTAAGAGGTCCACAGGCATTTATAGCGAAGTGAGTAGACGCATCAAGTTTTAATGCTCAAAGCCACAGAAACCAATGAGGGATTAGTCTGACTCATTACTTGAAAGTAATGCCTTAAAAGAAAAGTGCAAAACACTGTTGAACAAATATTTTTTTTCTTCAAAACACAAGTGATAGGAAGTTGTTTTTAATCATTTGCTCTGTTGAGCAGATAGTGCATGAACAAAAGCAAGGACATTAGCATACAATCACACCATTTGCTCCAGCTTGTGTGTGGATGCAAAGACTTAGAAAGTGCATCCATCAGCAGTTTCAGGCCTGTGCTGAAAAACAAAATTGCCTCTTCCTTCCTTCACCTTTGACCTGTGCAACCAGTGACACCTGGTAAGCAAGGATGTTCCAGTGAATGCAGGAGGATGTGTCTCCTTCAAATATACTGTATACGAGATGTGTGCTATCATGGTGTTCTCAGGCTTGGACAGTGTGAGTGTCTTCATTGTGAGTGTCTTCATTAAGAAGAGATGTTGATATTCTTCTGACAGCAGCTTGTGAACATCTGTGTGAGGAAGCTTTTGTCGCTTTCCCCCCCACCAATGTGAAATCAAGCTCAACTTCAAACCCATTGCTTGTGCCCATCTGCCTGCTCTCTCACTCTGCTTCGTGGATACATTCCTTCCTCCTCTCATCACCAGTAGAGTTCCTTTAAGTAAAAGACCTGTGTCACCAAATTTTAGCCATGCTAGCGGCACTTTGGTTCAGACTGAAATCAGTCACTATTGGATGCATTGCCATGAAACTTTGTGCAGACATTCATGATCCTCAGAGGATGAATTCTTCTGACTTTGGTGATCCCGATTTTTTTCTTGAAGTGAAGTATCATGACAACTATTGAATGGATTGCTATGAAATTTGGTAAAGATATCGATGGTGCCCAGAGGATGAATTGTAATCATGTTGGTGATCCCCTGACTTTCCATCTAGTACCACCATGAGGTTGAAATTAGTTGTTTTCAATGAAATATCTCCACAACTTTTAGATGGATTGCTAAGATTTTTGGTATAGACAATTCCATTCACGTTCCCCACAGGATGAATTGTAATAACTTTGGTGATCCTCTGACCTTTCCTCAGCACATCGGACATTTCCATCAGCCTCAGCTGTACTTTGTGTTTAGTGCTAATTAGCAAATGTTAGTACGCTAATAGGCTAAACTAAGATGATGAACAGTGTTATTTTTCCCCCCACTTGTTTTGCGTCAAGTCCCGCCCTACTGTGCTGTGATTGGCTAGTACTCGTCACTTCGACTTGGTCTTGTGATTGGATGCTAGCTGTGAGCGCAGCTGTACCGCTAGGATGATAGAGATCCCTCACCTGTTACTTATCCATTAATTTTCTTCTTTATTACAAAATAGGAAAGATCAGATTTATCACACTGACACTAGTACTTCTGAGGGGAATACTGTCATGGTCCGACTGTGCCGCTCCCCTTCTCTCCTTATTTGTCTGTCTGGCTCCTGTTTTGTTCCCCTCCTGTGTATGTATTTGTGTGTCTGTCTGGGTGTGGTCCTCTGGTGCTGCTCTGGATTCTATACACCTGTTCCTCATCTGCTGCTGCACGCCTCCAGCTCACCTGTTTTCCATCCACCAATCAAGACCCTGTAGTATAGTCTTCACTCCAGTCTTTGCCAGATTGTCAGTTTACCTCACTGCTCGATTCTACCCCTGGTCCTTGATTACCTCGCCTGCTCTGCAAACTACTCTCTACTCCCGGACCCACTCTAGTCAGTTTAATTTGAAATACAGTAACGCTTTGTTTTTCTTGATGGCAACACATGGTTCAAGTGTGCAATTCTGCTGTTTGAGTGTAATATGTTAATTTAATAAAGTTATGGTTATGAATATATGATTTGCTGAGAAGCAAATGTTAAATGAACAAGGGGTTAAATTTGTTGCATCCCCTTTGTAGATATAAGGATTTAAAATATATTTATATTTGTATTATTATTACATTTTTGTCAACGTCAGTAGTGTTACTAGTGTCACTAGTGTTGCTAGTGGGATTTGCCGAAAATTTGACAGAAAAACCGGTGGAGCTAGCATCCAATCATAAGGACACGTCCAAGTAATGAGCTAGCCAATAACAGCACAGTAGGGCGGGACATGACGCAAAATGGGTGGGGGGAAAATAATGCTGATGAACAATGTAAATAATATACCTGAAAAACAATCAGCATGTAAGCATTGTCATTGTGAGTATGTTAGCATACTGATGTTAGCATTTAGATCAAAGCACCACTCACAGCCTCACAGAGTCGCTAGCAAGGCTGTAGACTCTTGGTCTTCTTTAAGTGCATTGCCACCTTTTCTCTGAATTTCATCTAAGGTACAAAGTGATATTACCCTCCTCTCATTTGCCTATAAGATCCAATTTGGTGTGAAACTCCACTAAATTCACTGTTCTCAACAGATATAGCTTCATTTTTCTAATGAGATGTAGAATTTATTAACTGATACAGATCCCATAAGTAGAATTTGAGTCACTGCACGCATGTACAATATACTCTAGTGTAGTCCTTTATTTTGACAATCTTTAAAAAAAAAAGACCCAGGAGTGAAGAATTCTGATCTTTCATTCATCATATTGCATGAATGACACTTAACTTTTAACAACCCCCTTCATCTTCACCATAGATCTCAAAACAAACAAATTAAGAACAGTTAAGCTTTTACATTTTACACCTGAAACCACAGTGGAAAAAGTGCATATCTGCAGATCTTTGTTCAAAGATGATACACAAAGACTGAATATAAAGCCCAAGAATGAGGCAATAATTGTAAGGGATGCATGTGATAAACCTTTTTATTCTGCTGTTTTCCCAGCTGTACAGCACCTATCTTGGAGTAATTGCTACAATTGTACTCTCAAACTGGAATTATAAAAGGCCTGTCTGAATGTAAATAAACTTTAGTGAACAGCAGAACCACAGCACAGCAAAATCACAGGCAGCTATGTTTTGACAAGTGCATGATGAGTGTCCACACACTTGTGTTCTTGTTTACAATTAGATAAGCTAACGCCTATCTACCCACAATCCTTTCCGAGTCTGCCACACTGGTGTTCTTTCTCCCTGACTGCTCACATAAGCTCTTCTTTTAATGTCAAGTTCTGAGCTCAGTTTTGCAAACTTTCTTCAGTTAAACAAAGAGACACTACTACTGTATTCCATCTCTTTGCTTTCTCCACTGCAAGTGTTGAAATAGTTACAAGGGCTTGGTGGTTGGTTCTGTAAAGATAGTGTGGAAAAAAAAGAAAAAGAAAGACTTTTGGATCTTGAAGAAATTATTCACGGCTGTAGTTCAGAGGAGCGCTCATATGATGGGCTGTGACAAGTGTACCGCTCTAAGCACGTCCCTGCCAGCCTCGGTGCTGCATGCCTTCCACAGACACCATTAGTGCTCTGAACTGGGAGAACGGCTCGTCATCGCACTCTCACAGAGGAACAGGGGAACCATGGTAACATTTTTGAGATTTGGCGACAATGACGTTTGTTTTGAATGCTCGCCAAAGTGCTACATATGATCTGAAATTTTAGTTTTGCTTTTAGTTGGGAATATCATGTCAAGATCTTCTCAATATTATTCACCCATTTGTAGCTGAGGGAGCAAATAAACACTTTTCATGTCTGTTGGTTGTTTTATACCAAGATTTTGTTTAACCTTAAAATCCCAGTTTTTGTTTTCATTTGAATGATTTAATAGATGTATTTTATATTATTTCAATAATAATTTATATACAAAACATCCATCAATGCATTTGTTCTACGAAATGATTCAAGCTCATTTTTGAATAGGAACTGGAAAAAAAATAAAAAATGAACAGAAAATTATTTCAAAATGACTTTAAGACACCCTGGTGTTGTGTCTGTAATTGCCCTGTCCTCTGTTTTGAAGTCCAGACAAGAAGGGTTTATGCATTCCGATAATAAAGGCGCTTCGCTTTAGGCCGAGCATGAGGACAATGACATGTCACCCTTGTACACACACATCAGAGAAAGTGATGGGACTGGGGCCAACCCGGACTACCATAACGACCCCGCACTTTCCTCTCATGCATGTATTGAGATATGTCTGTCTTTGTACCTTTGGTCTATTATCTGTCTGCGACTAGGCCTCCAGCTATCCAGTTGAAGTTGTGTGCGACCGCAGACCTAGTGCTGTCTGATGGGGAGAAAGAGGATTCAAACAAACCAAGCCTGTGAATTATAGAGTAAAGCTTGCCCAGAGTGTTGTGTAAATTAGCCTGGTTACATATGCACAGGCCTCCTCATGCCCAGAAGTCATACACCAACCTAAAGACAATGGTGACATCACTCAGACATTCTGTGCTTTTGCTCGGACAACAGAATTAACAGAAACATAACCAGAGAGGGCATGTTTTGAATTATTCGCATATTCCTTATATTTCTATTTTTATACAAATGTAGTGGAAATTCTCCAACAACATCTTTGTCCAGAAAGTTTTTGTTCTTTTCCTCTGGAAAAGAACTTGTCAGACACAAACTCACATTTATTACTAAATGAAAGGGAATGTCTGCCTCCTGACAGGTTATTATTGATCCCTTTCAATGTGCTGTCAAAGTTAGATCTGCCAAATTACGGGGTTGGTCTTAGCATGTTGTCCATCCATCCAGGAGCAGTGAGGCAGGTCACCAGCTGACCAGTCAAACAGCTGTCTTAAAGGGCATTTCAATTCTGACAGTGACAGCATTAGAAGGGAGCAGCCAGGGTCAAAAACAAAAGTGTGGAATCTTGTCTGCCCCTGAATGCCACTTCAACAACACAGAAATTTTATCCCAGAAAAGAAAAAAAAATGATTTCTGTGAAAATGATTGACTGTACTTGTTTGTAATAGGTGTCAATCTTTAAATGTCAGTAGTAAGTACTGAAAGTTTGAATAGATGTATGGTTAGTGTGGCTTATGAGCGGAAGCATTGCAACCTATGAGGCCTAACATGCTAAACATACCACGCCAGTAATCATGTTAAAGGATAGTTAAACATTTATTAAAGCAATAGTTCGACATTTTGAGAAATATGCTTATTTCATTTCTTGCCAAGAGTTAATTGAGAAGATTGATACCACTCTCATGTTTGTACAATGTATGGCTTTGTTGGCTCCAGAGTGAGCTGATAAATTGCCAAAAGTGATGTCACTTGAGTCAGCATTGGTGGAGACTGAAGAATGCAAGTTTGAAAATGAAAAAAAAGGAGTTAGAAAGAAGTAGAGGTTTCCATACCTCAGTAGCCCGCTCTTCATTTCTGCCTGAGGCTACATTAGCCGCTACTAGCAAACACACCTGAATCTCCGACTGAAGTATCTGCAGTGGAGTTGCATTGTGGGTAATGTAGGCGCCAGGTTTTGACAAGGAAGAAGAAAACTGTCCATTGTGAGTCCGACAATGCTGTAAGAGTGAAATTCTAAATCGGTGGGATACTCTTTTAACAGCTAGATTTGAGCGTGGTATCGATCTTCTCATCTAACCCTCGGCAAGAAAACAATTTAGCATATTTCTCAAAATGTCGAACTATTGCTTTAACTGGTGCTAATGACTCACTATTGCTCATCAAAGCAGGCAGATGAAGATAAAACATATCAACTCCAACAATGCAACTCCAACAAACAATCCCTCTCCATCACTCCTGACTCCATTAATGGCACTCTGTTCTCCTCCCTTCTCCTTGTTTCTGGCTTACCGCTCATTCTGTCCTCCTTTTTGCATTCTTCTGCATAGCCCAAAGCCTTTCAGACCTTGTATAGGCTACATACAAGGAATACCATATATTTCTTCCAAAATGTGACTTTTAATGCACTCACTTTTGTAATGTTTTATTTTAATTTGAATGTCCTATATTACTGTTTAAAACAAACCTCCATAATTATAATTGGTTCTAGTTTGTACTAGGTCTGACAATAATATGTCATCAATAAATGGTATTGCATGTTCATAATTAATAGATATAAGGATAGCTATCAATGACATGACATGGGAACATGTAGCATTACTACAACAGCACTACTATTAACTTCAAAGGAAATATTGTGGAAGTTGTATTATTAATAATGAGTACCACACATAGCTCAGTACTTTGCCTTAGATAAGGTGACACTAATGTTCCTGAAGTGTTACATGTTTTGGCGGTGCTGTTCATGTATGTGTGACCTATTGTTTATGAGAGGAACTCATCAGAAGATGGGGTTCAGACGAGCTGCCTGTGTTGTCTGCCCATGCAGAACCTCGTGAACCGGTGAACCTGCAAACCTTGAAATGCAGATCTGAGGCCTGCTGAGGAGTGATGACAGCTGTCATAGCTCTGTGATAAAGTCAAACAAAAGAGAGGGAGAGAGCGGAGAGAGAGGGAGGGAAGAAAAAAGAAGCAGCAACTTCAACACTTTTGTGCTGAAGACACAAGAGGAATTTTTTGGGGGCGGATGTAGTGTGCTGAATTCTGCTACTCAGCATAAAATGTGTTGGATTGAGAAATAAATAAAGGCTGTGAGTGACCACTTGAAACACTGCTGCGCTGCAGGGGATTCTGCTTCCTTTGTTTAGATGCTAATATGCTGCTGTGATAGCAATATAGAATGAAGGGGTCCTTCTCTGCCTTTGATACACATTATCCCTCTGCATCTTTTTTACTAGCCTGGCACAACAAGAATAGTATCCCTTGGAGAGTAAATGAGGCCCTTTTGTTGCAGGCTGACCTGCAGGCACTGAGCAGCCATTAACATAAGCATATGGGTAATATCTAACATTGCTGCCTTCTACTTTTGTGTACAAGAAATAATGATGCCTTGATAATATGGCTTTCTTGAACGTACAGTATTGTGCACGTCTCCGGGGGGATAACGGTATGGCCTTAGATGGTCATAGAGTGTTTCCAATTCAGGTTTCCATCTCTTCATATATTCATATTTAATGTAATGCGGTGATTATCCTCTGAATATTATCTGCTGCACAGGCTCAGACTATCTCAGTGACCTGGTCGTGTCCTCGGTTTTCTGTGTAAAATGAGCCTGCCACACACAGGGTCATTGCACTGGATCACTTTGTGAGCTGCTATGTTGAGGGTGTGTGGGCAAATTTAAGTGAGACCCCGAGCAGGAAATGGACAGGAGGGGATCAAAATGAGTGATGGAGAGACAGAGTTCGACTGGGAAA
Organism: Siniperca chuatsi; assembly: GCF_020085105.1. Classification (NCBI taxonomy): domain Eukaryota; kingdom Metazoa; phylum Chordata; class Actinopteri; order Centrarchiformes; family Sinipercidae; genus Siniperca; species Siniperca chuatsi. Next base: position 18,338,839 of record NC_058056.1, read on the forward strand.
AAAGGAAAACACCAAACTAAGAGCAAGGACCTTCTCAAGTTTCATTTTAATAGCACAGGGCCATTTTTCTCCCTTTACACTAAGCACAGGCCTGGCCATTAGGGCCTCTCTGTAGAATGTGTAAACCTCCTGCTATTAAAACCACAATTTGCACTGTCAGCTCCTATGAGCCAAACCTATGACCACACTGCAACCCCTCCCCCCTCTGCACGACTCAGACCCCTTTTTTCCCCTTTTGTAACAACTTTCAGGCCACAATAAGCATCATCAGTTAAAGGCAGCAGGTCCATTACACTTCCCCTGTTCACACAGCCCTGCATTAAGCTAATATTATCTATTCCCAGAGTGGCCCAGCCCTTCACACACCCCATCAATTATTAATCTCCTTGCTCACAGCTAATGTTTGTTCTGAATTATTTAAACCTATCTTCATTTATCAATAAACATAAATGTTAAACAAAGAATGCTGATGAGCATGAATTACACTGTAAAAAAGTTTATGAGATTATTTGGATGGGAGGTGATTAATGGATGTGATATTCACCGGTAATGTTTCAAAGGAAGGACAGAGGATTGTAAAGGCAGGGAGAGACAGAGAGGGGGGGAGGCATTCTCACAACGGGGCTGGTCATTTTGTTTATGGTCAATATTGTTAGCACTTTAGCAGTCAAAGGAAAAATACAATTTTCAAGCCACATTTCAAAATGGAACTTGGTTTTCATCTCATCTTTAATGAACAGATTATTTCACAACATAAGTGAATCCAAATCTGTGTCCCAGATATCAGCCGTTGTTGAAAGCTCTTACATATTAGTCCAGTCCTCCCTAGGGTGCCATTACTGGTCAATACCCCTGCAGTGAGAACAAAATGAACCCGCGCCTCTGAGATGTCCAACCTGTTAAAAGGAGAAATGAGCAGACATGAGCACAACCTCTCTGTTGGGTCTTGCTCTGAAAGAGAGGCCTATCCCACTGCAGCCTTTTGACTAATGAGGGAAAACAGGCAAACGTTACAGTTCTCCCTAAGCCAACACATTTGGATATTATGGATGACCTATGGAGGCAGGAATAATACGAGCCCTGAAAGGTGTGAAGGAGCTCAGCTTGGGGATGGCTGCCTGGCAAACAGATGTCACCCAAGAAGTCCGTGCCACCTTAACCGTGGCTGGGAATTCCTCGCCAACTTAGCCTGTAGCAGAGAGGATGGCTTGAAAGATAAGAAGGTATGAATACAGCCTTTTACGTATATATCGGTATAAAAATTATGTTTGACAAAAGAAAGACATGTCTGGGTGTACATGTGCTCAGGGAGCATATCGGTAGAGTGGGTGGTATTGGTTCACTTCCAAAATACCCAAGACCCTCATATCCAATCCACCTGTTATTATTCAAACAGTCTGAATCGTCAGATTATGTTTCACAGAGCACAAAGAATTGCAGTCTGCAATCAGAGAAAGCAGCCACACATTTATAGTGACACCCAGGGGTATATTTCTTCTTCTAGATTTGAGATCACTCACTGACATTTTCCTTCCATCCTCATAGTCCAAATTTGATGCCCCACGTGCAGTACCTCACCACACCACCTAAATCCCTACCCTCCCCACCTCCATGCCGCTGTCTCCTGTGTTGGGTAAACAAGGCGGAACCCTCGTCAGCGTGGTTAAGCTGGCGGCTCGTGACAGAACGCTGAATGAGTGATTTAAGGTTTCAAGTGAGCAGCTTTCACAGTTAATTAACTTGCTGATAGCTGTGCATGTGTGGAGAGGAGCGAGGGATTCAGGGGAGGAAACCCTCTTCAGTTGCTTCGCCATTTCAAGTTAAGACAGCCGCATTACTGTGACACCGGGGCTAAAGTCTTCCAGCGGAGCAATCACTCATTTGTTTCTCTGGAAGCTGCTGATTCCGCAGGTTTAGCCTCGTCTTCTCTCTTCACCTTCAAACATAAGAAAAGGGTTTGGGCAAGAATGTGGCTCTCAACTCTGAGCCTTTGGGATGTGAATGGACGAGAGAAAAAATGTATCAAAAGTAAAAAAATGTGAACATGATACTCTGACCACTTACCACGTCTGGCTTGCTGGAATGGTGGACAGCTTGCTAAAGTTTCAAGACGTTTCAAGTTAAATGGCACACAGTGCAGATATTTGGATATGATCTGATTCTTTTCACCTTGAAGTCTCACACAGGCCAAGAAAATGTCCAAGTTCTAAATCGGTAATTACGGAAGCCCTTAGCCACTCACTCAGGAAGACTTGCCACCACTGGGATGGCTAAATACGAGCAACTACTTCACCCCTGTGAAATTTTCAGGAAGTTGGCTGTTAAGCTGCATTTAAATATGAGCTAATCACTCCCGTTGTAAATTTCCAAAACACTTGCCATTCACACTGGGAGGTTAGGGACTTTGAGGGTAGATGTGTGTCTGATTCGCTCTAGACCATTGCGATTGGAGAAAAACAGACATGCACACGCACACTCACACACTTTGAATGTGCAACATTAACAGTTATCAATGCTCTTGCACTCTCGCCAGGTTTCTTCAGAAACCTGATCTCTGGTGTGCTGAAAGCTGGTTCTTCACCTGTTAGCAGAACACCCACCAGTCATCGTGGTCACTTTGGTTTATTTTTCTCTGGTTTGCCACCCAGGCAGGAATGCATGGCAATGGGAGGATAGTGTGTATGATTCATGCCCTGATAATTACAGTGTGTGTCCTCTCATTTTTAGCAGCTGACTATTCAAACAGATGCTATGGAGATGCCCTGACAGGGATTTGTGTGTTTCTTTAGATGCACTATGCAATTTAACTGAAGCATACATTTTTTTAGAAGATGAGTGTGAGATTTTAATTGCATTTTATGAAACAATACTTGTAAATATAATCTTTATTTCTGTCAACAATTCATTTTAAATTTTGCTATAACCAATTAATCTAAGTGTAAATGGGTACTGCGATGACAATCTACATAAATGGTGTAATTGTCCTCCAAGATGGAGCTTTCGCATATTCATCTGCTTGGCGGTAATGTAAAATCTTGGCTAATTTACATCATCCTTGAGGCAGTGCAGCAAAACAATTTCCCAGTGAGGGCAAAAGCATTGACAAAACCAAATAAGAACATGTAAGTCATTATTGACTCTTAGCCTTTTTTAACTACTCTCCTAAGGACACTATAATTGTCTATCCATGTATATGAGTAGCTCCAGGTTGTTTCAGATTGCTCTTTGATGAGTTCATGCATGTAGTTTCAGTAAATTGTACAATCATGGTTTATATTGATATGGATTGTAGGGTAATCAGGAGAGCATTTAACAACTGATTTCTCTTTTGTATTTCCTTGTTTAAGTTTTTTTCAAATCAGTTAAGTCTTTTAAGTGATTTAACAAAGTAAAAATCAGTCAAGGAAGGTATGTTACATTAATAAGACAATATCAACTACATACATAAAACCACACAAGTTGTTTATTACAGTTATGTTTCCAAGCATCTAGAACAAATTGAGACTGTTCTAAGTACATCTGTGCTTCATTGTATTACTGGCTATAAAACAAAATATTTTATTTATTTACAACACACTGTGCATATAATATTCTAACTATGTTCTTGAGCTATGTATGAAAATCAGAGACATTTACAAATTCAGCATACACTTGTAATATTCATTTCTAAACTCAGAATAACATACTTGTTAAAATGCTGAAATGTTGAGTGATTAATGTGTATGCAAACATGTCTTGCATTTTTCTCGAAAGGGAAATGGGAATGTAGAACAAAATGCTGCACCACTGATCTATGGGACTCAATGATGCAGCCCACTCCCAAGGCACTCTGGGATGCATTTAGGACATGCATGGAGAAAACAATGTCGGGTGTATTACCAGAAAAGATAAATCTATCTCATTAATCCCTTATTCTCCCAGGCTGGGAGGCACATCTAAGGGAACATGCAGAAGCAGTATTGTATGCTAGGATCTTTCACACAGATGGGCAGAGAAGAGGAAAGGAAAGGAGGAGGGGCCACAGTGTCAATCTGTGCATCATTAGACAGTGCAGCGACGGCAAGAGGAAGAGAGGGATTACCAAAATGTGGCTTTCGCAACAAAATGATCAATGATGTCTTTGTCGTGTCATATAAAATATGCTGTATCCCTTCTTTGATGCCATGCATTAAAATTACTTCACATCAAACTGAAGTATGCTGAAGCTGTAGAATTAAGACTAAAAACTGAAACAAATAATAGCTTTTATTATGGTTTTTTCTTATTTTTATTTTAACATTCTTGCCATTTTCTACATATTCAATCTTAAGTTCAACCATAGTATTTATTGACTATGTAGAAATCTCCCTGTCAGTGGTTTTCTAGCCCACAATTTCGTTGTACCCTTATTCTGCTGCACGTTCAAATTACCACTAGTAAATTCAATTGATTTCAGTCAAAAATGACATTGATTTTTACCCATCTGAAATGGCCAGGGAGTCCATAAAACAGATAAATAGGTCATAACCATTTTACCAGCCTGTAGAATCCCACAGAAAGATTTAAGGGGTCATGAAAGTCTGATGGTTAAAAATGAGGTTTGTAGAGTATCCTGTGAAAGGCCAACGAAATGTACCAAGAATGCTGCATTACAAAGAGCTTCATCTATAAATTAGAAACTGTTGATGGCTGACGGCTTTGAAACCAGATGTTTAGAGAAAATATATCTTTCTTTTGTGTAGAAAGGTCTTTAGTTTATACCAATTAAGCGTAAAAGTATTATTTTAAAATGGACATGGACACATTTATTTCTTTTAATAGTGCTACAAAGAACACAAATGGAAGTAGACTTACAGGACTGAAACCAAAGTTGATTGCAAATTCAATTAGGCAAATTCCTTTGCTAATTTGAGAGGCTGGTTGATATCTGATACACCTGAAGCTGGGAGATTTTCCTATGGATAAGGGCACTTAATGAAAAGCCTTTGGTTTAAATGGTCATTTGAATAGCTCCACTGTGTAGCTAACTAATGCTTTCAGTTACCAGGACCAGTTACCAGTTAGTCTTTTGATTATTACTGAAATACCTGCTTTGCTCCAGGGCATGTCAACACTATTGATTCACCTCCTGTCCAACTTTATTCTGCCCATATAAGGGATCAAACTTCCATGATTTTGAATCCTTTTCTTGAGCACATTGCTAACTTTTAGACTGTAGGTAAATGTGTTTGAGTTGCACTGTGTGAACACACTAGTGGGTCGATAGCCAGGAGTGCCTGTGTTGTTGACAGGTAAAACACTATTACTAATTTATTTCTCACCTTTCCCTAGTCTGGAGTAAGAGCTGAGGAGGCCATGTCTGGGGGGCCAAGCTAGATTTCAGTCCTGTCAACCTTTTATTTCACCTGTCAGAACAGTGACGGACGTACAAGTGCTTGTTTGCCCTTCCTGTCGTCTTAAGCCGCATTGGCCATGACAGGCTGCATGGAGGAAATAGACGAAGTACACATTTCAAGGACCGACCCCCCCCCCCACACACACACATCTTCATGGTATTGCTGCGTTTCATGTGAGGTGGTGAGATTTGAGGAAGCAAGCACCTCTTCCTTGGCTTCTTCCTCCTGAGACATCATTTACTTTTATAAAGAAGAAGGGGAGAGAAATCCTGGAGGTGGATTTGATGGTCGGGGTGTGGGCTTGGATCAGGAAAAGGCCCGTCCATCTAAAGAAAGATAAGATGTTCAATCCTAGTCAGGCAAACAGAAACCAAACCCAAAATCTGTATTCAACACCATTTTCATACAACCCTCTAAATCAGTAAATGATAGTTGGTATTTTGGTGAGAATGTTGAATGTTTTTTGTCAGTCCTCCAGATCACCCAGATCCTTCAGGAAATAGTATATGGTCTTCTGAAATGTGTGAAATCCAATCCTGTAACAAATTTGTTTAATACAAAATAAAAACTGAAATATATGATTATCCCTTTAACATTATAGATGCTCGCAGATACATAGGCCTTTAAAAAAAAGTATCTTTTTCGGTGCTGATTTAAAAACTAGCCATTCCACTCAGATGTAGACGCTCAGCTCAGCCAAATCCACATAATGACATCAGATTATACCTCTCAAAACCATGAAAATAAATATGTCTTTCTGCAGCCTTGCCTTTGAGGTTTGTGAGGTTGGAGGGCCGCTGCTTTCTGGACATGCATGAAAGGTTTTGTCTTTATTTCACTGATTTATCTGGAAGTAGTGAGGCTTCCTCTCTGTAAACCACTGAAGTTTTAATGATAGATTTGTAGAACACGGAGAAGACAGCTCAGCCAATAAATAAAGGTTTGACATTTTTATAGCTCAAACTACCCAACAGCCCCAACTTGTCCAGCTACAATTAAAATTCTGCTTACAGGTTAATGCAAATAATAAGAATAATGTATATATAATTTATAATAAATATATAATAATAAAGCACTCTGAAAGGGGCTGTTCTGCATTATGAGTACGTTTTTGTTAGCAAACAGTTGCCTATTTACACATTCAGCAGACACGGAACAACATTAGCGTTCATTTGGAGTTGTGTTTGTATCCACCTGATGAATAAAAGTTCAATATTCTCCTTTTAGCTCTGTTTTGGTCTTCATCAACTCCTAATGTAAAGGTTCTGAACACAGAGATGTGGATTCACAAGCAGGACTCAGAGGCAGAGCAGTTGAAAGCAATCAATCGTTTACTTGGTAAGAGTTCAAACTGGAATTCGACAATAGGTAATAAGTCAGCAAGGCAAACTAAGCAGGCAAAAACTGGAAAAAGAGCAGAAATGTGCAAAATGAGTAAACTAAATTAGCCATTGTGGCACCTAAGAGAAATAAATGACTCTTCAGCTGCTAAATGCTCCACTACGTTTACCAGCTAGTTGCCAACTTTGTCTGCAGTTTGGTTCTGGGCAGGTAGTGTACAGTACATTTTTAGAGCTTTTTTGCTGCCTGCTGCAGCTGAAAACAAAGCTATGAGAGCGGTGAGAGTGAACCAAAACATTAAAGTTGGACTTTTACTTGTAACAGAGTATTTTTACACTGATAAAAGTAGTAACATCAGTTCTCCCATCGCTGGTGTTTTCTAAACCGCTGTAAGTGAAAGGCAAACGTTTATATTTCTGATAGAAAGATTGTAAATTTACCTAGATTTCAATCATGACTATTACCTGACCTTATGGAACTATGACATCATCCAGCAGGCACATGCACGCATACTTTGGACCTGATGTTGAATAATTCTTCTACATAAAATATACAGATGAATCAAATAACAGGAGCTCATTTGTTGCCTGTGATGTGTCCACTTGCAGAAATGAGCGCTGGCTGAGGGGTGGAGTCCATGTCTCTCCCTCTCTGTCAGCCGGTAAAGAACCCTGCACAAGGGAACTTTAGAATGAGCCTTTGTTTTTGGTCGACTCTCCTCCTCTAGCTTTCCTGTCATCCTTTGATCATGTCAGGCATCTCACGCTCTTCCTCCCTCATGGGTCTGATGGGAGAGAAGACACGTTCAGGACTGCGCCGGGAGAGACAAAAGTATCCTATTCACCTTGTTCGGTTCCCCCTGCAGGGCCATTCCTACCCTCACCTCCCAGCCCCCTCCTCAAGATCTCCAGTCAGGTGACAGAAGGTAAGACAACACTCCTGGTTTTAGGAGAGACTTCTCCAGCAGGCACCCGTATTAGTCCCCCACTATGCACTGTCAGTGGTATTCCTCTAACCAAGACTGGGGTCAGCACCTGTGGATATCACGCCATGCAGCTGTAGAGGGATGTCAAAACGTGCCATTCCTCTATCTAGACTTAGCCATTTTAGGAATGAAGACATTTCTAGGGTGTTATTGTTGCATTACAGGTCCTTAGCCCATTATCATTGACAGCTCAACCACCCAGGTTCTTGTCTTTATTGTTGGAATCATTTACTCAAACAGTGGCTAAAATATCAAGTAAATCTGTTTGCAAAGTAGCATTTTTACGCATCAAAGTAAACCTCACGCTTCCACTCCAACTCTTTGTTTTATTCCTCTGTTTTATTTTAGGCAGCGTATTGATTTTTGTATTTACCCTGGTTGTGCCCATACATCTCTTCCATTCTCATCTTCTCCCAGGCTCGCTGTAATGCCTCGGTCCAAACACAGGAAGTGTCTGTCCTCAGCTATGCATTTATTGCTGCTGCCCAGCTTTAAATGCCCCCAAACTCTGTCAATAATATTGATGTAATCCACAGGCATTTTTGAGTGATCCTGCTGTCACAGGGACATAATGACAGGCAGTGAAGGCCTGATTGGATCTGCACCACAGCGAGGTCGGCCGGCGCACAGCCAACACAGCCAGGCATTGATAAAGTGTCACAGACTTCAGTACTTTGATTAGCCCTTCGACTAATGCCATGCTAAGCAGAAACATTACTCTGCCCCCGCTAGCTATGCAGCTAGAGTAGGGGAGGGCTGGCTGAGGGAAAGGGAGAAAATATACTCTACAGGGAAATTAACCAATGTGGATGAAATGGTGTACCAAGGAAATTCTTGGATAAATTAACAACGCAATTACATTACATGACACACTGCAAGATGGATGAGGAAAACTTGGCTGGTATTATGTTCTGTTTTCCAAATTGCAATTTATTTGAGGGCTCTAATGGATGCTGTATTAAAACATCTTGGGCTGCGGTCAGATTTCATTGTGTGTCACCCAGACGTGATTGATGACCCTCTCTTCCATGCCCCTCGACCCCCACCCCCCCACCCACGTCCTCTCTTGCAACCCCTTACTTCGCCTGCCTACGTTCCCCCATGCTGCATTCTCTGCACATTTACTGTGAATTTTAAACATTAGCAACATTTATATGGAGCCAGGAGTATGCAATTGATTTTCTTATCACTTAATTTCCTTGCTTGCCCCTGCAACAAGACGATAAATTCTGTGCTACTTGCATACTGAGAGCTGTAGTCCATCTCTTCTCTTGATCTTTCCCTCTCTCTCACCCCATAGTAAAATTCTATCAATAATGCCATTTTCCTGGAATCCCACCCTCTCATCATCTCCCTCTGATCTTCCTTTGCCTTTTCATGTGCTTTTGTTCCAGTTGCAATGATAGCTCCAGCTATTCTTGAAATGAAAATATAATCGAAAGTATTTTTATTGCTGTAGCAAATGCATTAGTGCGTAAGGGACATCTGGAAATCATCCACAGCGAGCTTGCTCAGTTATGGCAATATCATAGGGACTTTATTTTACCATTCATAATTACTCACAGGACAGTGAAAAACCACATGCTATCTGCTTTGAACTTGGAGGAACAGGGTTTGCCCAGATTGACCCGAACAAACGTGAAGCAACCCAATCCTTGATACACTTTTCACTTTTCAATCATACACCCCCATACCTTTCTCTCTCACTCGGAGGTGAGTGGAGCCTTCCGGGGAGGGAAAGGTTAATAACATTCAGAATAAATCAACGTGCAGCACATCCCCTGGATGACATCAGCGAGTGCTCCTCCAACCCATAGGGCCATAAACAGCTTTGTTTTTTTTTCAGGTTTGTTTCAGATGTGAGCAAACGGATAAATAATGAATGAGCCGCACTGACGGGACACATATTTCACTTAGCGGAAATGGCTTTAATGCAGTCGGCCTGTATTACACTCCCAATCACTGAGAAGCTGAGAAGCTGCATGGGGAAAAGGATGTTCAAACGAGATTCAAAGAGTGTTGAACTCAGGTGTATCTCCAATGTAAATGACCTAGTTTTCAACAAAACTCCTGAACCAGCTTCTCACCTCCTGTAGCCTATGAAAAATTATGTTACATAAAGGAGTTCTGGAGTTGAACTGAAAATTAGAAAATTGGAAATATTCATTTGGAATGATTAGTTGTATACATGCAAGATAATCCTTGAAAATGAAAAAATGCAGATAAAACAGAAGGTAATTCTGAATTAAGATAAACATCTGGAAAATGACATAATGTCGACTATTTTTTCTATTGTTTAATTCTCTTACACATTACATATTTTTGTCAAATCATTTCCCATACCACAAAACTGCATAGCTCATACATTCCCAGCATGTAAATCAAATGATTATTTTTACTTTTTGGAAGGAAACTACTTCATATGCAGCCCCATGAATTTCCACTTTATGGACTTTGATTTCTGGTACGCAAAACGTCTGAGACGTAACTGCATAATCTTATTCTAATTCACTATTTATTTACGTATTCCCAACAGAAGTATTTTCTTTGTGGTTTTGGGGAAATTCAGCGTGACTTTTCCTTTTCCCAGGTCTCGATGGTTAAAAACAAAAGTGAGCTTGAAGTTTTTCTTGGCCATCACATGGCTTTTAGAGGGTTTGTCTAAACAAAGTTTTGGGTTTGTAAATAGCGAAGGTTATCAGGCCATCGAGGTCTCCAGATGGCGGTTGAGCCAGACCACCTGCTATGGAAATGCCTTTGCTGTGAGGACTGGGTCGAAAAATTCAGGCCCTGATTCTCTTTCTCACTGTCTGTGTCTCTCTCCCATACATACACACACATCTTTATAGTTAACATGGTCGGAACAAGGATGAGAAGAATCCCTCTACTCATTTTCCTCTTTGAGCGCTGCTCTCGACTCCCCCTCTGCCTCCTCCCCTCTCCCCCATATTGACCCCCCATCACTCTCCCCAGACTTTGCCCTCAGAACAAAACAGCTGGACAGGGGAGGGCTTTCCTGCAGGTCCAGACCTATCATGTCACGATCATGACACATCGTTTGAAGAAACTGGGCAAAAGGAAGAAGAGGCAGTTTCAGGAGAGAAAACATAAACAAAGGGGTTTTAATATGATGGTTGCCAGTGGCACACAAAGAAAAGTGGAAGAGGGCAAAAAGAAAAATTGCTTACAATACAAACTCTTTGAATGACAGCCTGGAGACCTGAAGCATGAAACATAAACCTTGTTTTTAGAGCCTGAATGCAGAAGAATGGATTTTGTGTTTGTCTAATAGTTTCTCTGCTAGAGTCAAGATCCAAGTGAATATGGCTTTACTTTTTTGTTTCTTTTATCTGTTTTTTTAATACTTTATAATCCAGTTAAAGCCTCCCTGTTTCATAGCTGAACGTCTTCAGTAAATAAGTAGAAAATATTTGTACAGTGTGTATCTTTGTGTCCCTCAGATATATAACCCCTACTACATTGTTGTAAAGAGAAAACTCCTCTGATACCATATCACCCAATTGTCTGTTTTGACTCTTGACTTTGATCGATGGAGGTTCAGCATTGTGGTTGAATATACGCCCCCTTCCCCACAACCCTTTAAGAGGTCATGAAAAGCACCACTGTACATCAAAACAACCAACACACTCCCTGCACATCATCCAACATGACACATGTGAGACAACGCTGACCACAACAATGGCTCTACCTCTTTGATGGTAAAATGCTTGAGTGTTTATTTACATCGGGCAGCCTCCTCGCCTGTCCGTCAGTTGTGTGCGCCGTTTCAGGGTCTTTGATGTCATCAGGGCGCAGCGATGAGGCAGCGTCCCGCCCAGGGAGCGTGAAGAGAGGCAGCCATATTGGCAACACTTGTTCAAGACACATGGGCAGAACCAGACACAGAGTGTTTGATCAGGGAGAGTTTCCGACCTAAATGGCAGAGGAGGATGAGCGTGCAGCTGCACTGTGGTTTTTCGATTTGTCCACTGAAAAGGGTGGCGCAGAAATATTTGAATTGAAAGTGTTTTGGATCAGAAGCATTGTTTGCCTGTCTCAAAGATGTGAGTTAATCCACAATCTTGATGACTGTATTAGTAATAATAGGCAGGGACAGGAACATTCAGAAATGTGGAAAAAATGCCCCCAAATGTGTGCTTATTGACAGCCATTTTCTCATGAACACAAGAGCACAGAAACACAATTACACCACATGGACACTCACATAGACACACACTTTTTGCATCACTAGCACTGCTACTGCCACAGATCTGCATACAGGGCCAACCTACACCTCAGCCCCCTGCTTTATCCCACACTGTTAATTAAAGCTGAAAGGTTACAAAAGGTGAGAGCCAATAACAAGGCCACATATTACATTTAAGTTGCTTCTTTTTCTTACACCCTCTCAATAATTCATGCTATTAGAGTGTCTACAAGGAAGTGAGGCTTCTCTTCCTCCCAGGAAGCCTCAGACAAGGATCATCTGTCCTCTGGACTCATTGTAAGTAAGGAAGTGTGGGCAATAATACATACCAAGCCAACCCCAGCCTCATAAATAAATATGGTGATTGTTAATGGGGTTTAAAATTACTCATCCTCTGCTCCCCAGCCGGCTACTAGTGTGACCACTGTGGCATACAAGCGCATGGAGGCTACATGTCCCTCCAGATAGAATGTCTGGCACCAGCGATACCACAAAATGGCCACAATGCCTCCACTTCCACTTCGTCCTTGTCGTCTTTCTTATCGCCAGACGCATCGTCTTCCTCACCTTTTCTCTTGTTTTAAGGTGGCTGTTTTACACCAGAGGATAGCAAATAAAAGTCCACTTTTTTCTCTTCTGTTTTTCATTTTCATGCTCCTGAGTGTTTACTGATTTCTATCAGTGTTTGAATGTCATTACACCTGCGGCCACCAAGGCTATCGTTCTTGAGGTGCATTTTGTTTATCATCTTTCTGAATTGATTTCGTTCTGTTCAAGCCTACTCATATAGCAGACTGATAGCCCTACTTGACTCATGTAAGAAAATACTGCTCAGGCATGTAAAGATATAGAATTATGCTGTGTGTTGACTCTGCTTTTTAAAAATATCCCACTCTCATAGATGCTGTTATGACTTGTGTAGAAATGTTTTTGTAACTGAAATATAATGCAAGCGCAGTCTTTCATTTCGACCTACTTGTACTCGAAAATATATTTTTCTTCTAATACTGAGAGAGCACAGAACATGCTCTCTAACTGAAATGTAAACTGTCTGTGGTCCATGTTTATACTAGCATTGATAAACATCATGAATTCATGCAGCATCTGGTCTTAAGGACAGTGTTTATTTTTCTACTGTATAAGAGAGATGACATATTTTCTCCAGATTCCTTTGGTTCTGTTGCAATATTTGTGCTTGTTCATGTTCATTTCCCTTTCTAATGAATCGTTTGGCACATGCAGTATACATTTACTTCAGCAAGTTTTTGAATGGCCACATTCATAATGTATTATTATGATTATGATTATGATTATGATTATGATTATTATTATTATTATTATTATTATTATTATTATTATTATTATTATTTCCCTCTTGCAAAAGTATTTGTGAACAGTCTTTATTCTACTGAGGTATAGATCATGTCTCTGCTCGCTTCTCCACCACAGTGTAGTGTAGTGTTTCTTAGTGCTCCAGCTCGATTGCATGCCTGTATCTCCCCCTCCAGGACAACTTGCATTATGGTCCCGTTCTCCCTCAGCATTGAAGCTGGAGAAGGCAGCAGTTGGAGAGCCACATCTCCATCTCCATCACTGGGGGAGGGGGGATCCAAAATAAAATATCCAACAGCCAAGTGATGCTCTGCTCTGTGACAAAATAGTTCTAGGAGGGACCTGGGCAATTTGCCTGAATTCTATTATTCCCAGCCCCAATCTCATCTGTGTTCCCTACTCCCCAGCGCCAGCCTGAGCTGATAACAAGTGAGTGCACTCCCTAGAATGATGGATGTGCCTTAGCCATGAGTTTGTCAGGAGAGGGTGCAGGGCCATATGGAAGTGGCATATGGAAGCTCATAGAAGAAGATGGGGCAAAAGGAGGGGAGTGACAGAGATATACATTAAAGACACTGCTTTGCTCTTAAAAATGCAAGGTTCATCAGTTTAGTGGGGAATATCAGTCAGTGGCGCTTCCTTCCGTGGGACTGGAGGCAGACAAACACAGGCAGATGCAGGATGTTGTCCTTTTGTGATTGCAGCAAGTTTCCTTTTTGATTCCTTTTTAAGTTATGGCTGCAGTAATCGTTTGCCGTTATTACCAGAGCTGGAAAATAACTAATGTAATATGGGACTTCTGTTTTATATTCTGAGCATTTTAGTATTGATTTGGTGTTGTGTTGTTGTCAGTCACATTTAATTTCCACTTTAATTCAGAGGGATGCCTGCACACAAGTTCACCCATGCAGTCCTGTGAACAAGCATTAATTATGTCTTCAGATCAAGTCATGATCAGTCTATTTTTACCTTTCTGTCTTTGTCTGTGTGCATGTGTACTATCAGGCATGGATATGCGTGTGTGTGGGTCTGTCTGTCTGTCTTTCTTAGTGCCCTGTGGAGTGTCTGTGGGCCCTGAGGAACTCTGTTTGATTGTTTAAAGCCCTTCTTAATTGGCGCTTTGTCTGTGCGCTCCTAAATGAGGCGGGACACCCACGGTGGGGGTTCCTGTGGAGACCGTGGGCCGTTTGACAGCCCCCACGGTGGGGCCTGTCCCACAACTCCTCAAACTGCCAGCCGCATGACAGCGGCCCATGCTGCACCACCCTGGCCAATTAAAACTCAGCTGTCAGGACCAGACACTATACCAACACTGGGTGACTGAGTGTGACTGTGAGATAGCAGAGAGAGAGGGCGAGGGAGCGTGTGTGTGTATGTGTGTGTTAGGGGTGTTCATGCAATCATTAGCTGATGAATAGACCCCCTCTCACCTTGGCCTCCTGTGCGTTTGTTTGTGTACAGTATGTATTCATTCCAGTGTCATAAGGCGTACGGGAGGCTCTCATGCCCGTGCATGCTTTAAAATATCCACCCGTGGTTAGTGTGTTCAAATTGTGAGTGTTTATGTGTGTGTGGAAGTGTTCTTTGTGAAGTACTCAGCCGACAGGCTGTATTGGGTTACATACAGACAGATTTGTAATTCGGAGTAATCACTTAGGACAAGCCCTTACACAATTTTATCTGGTCATGACTCTAGGCCAAAGTCAATACTCATAGTATAGTAATGAGTAGGGGCTAACTGAGCACGTTTTATTAAAGCTCTGAGGAGTGAATCTGATACCAACCTGCTTCCCCTTGAAAATATCTCATTCTCTTTCTGTCTCTGTCTCATTCTTTGTCTACCTGCTGCAGCTTTCAGACCTTAGGCCTTCTGTTCATAGGTGGTATCAGTGCCTCATCACTTGCTTTTATTATCTAACAAACGTAAACAAATCCCTTCCAAACAGGATAAGGGGAATTATTGGCACTCGGTAGGATCTCAAGCTGTTCTTTCACAAACTCCAAAACATCAAGAAAATCTCTGCAACATGTTTGCTAAAAATCTCATATTTATGTTTAAGACATAAAATCACTGCAAAACAGGTATTATGTGAGGAGATTACTCTGGAATGACAAAGATGAGTTAAACTCCCCTTTGGCAGGATCCAGATTTGTAATCCAAGATTCCAGCATTGGGCATAGATTCAGTTTAATCCTTGCTGAAGGCAAAATACAGTTATTGGAAACTTCTCACCTCGTCATAACCATGTTCGAGCATCACATTAAAGCTTGTCTCAGCAATATAAAATCCTCAGCATTCTTTTCAACAAAGGGGATCGTCTTACCTTATGGTCTCCTTATTGAATCCTCTGCTTCTCTGTGGTAGATATGCTATATGTAGTGAACAATGTAACATTGTTGAGAAGAGGCACTAGCACTCTACCCTTGGGCTAGCCTGTGAAGGAGCACGATTTGATTGACAGACAGTTTCTATGATGGTAAGTAATAAAGTCAGAGTCAGAAACAGTGCTGCTGCATATCCACCTTTCACCTGCTGTGTAGCTGAATAAAAATACAAGATATTCTTTTTGGGTGCACGGTGGCAGAGCGGCTAAAGCTCCTGCCTCCCAATAAGGAGATCGTGGGTTCGTGGGATCGATTCCCGGACCAGACCAACATCACACAATCTCTCTGGGTGGAGTCTGCATGTCCTCCCCGTGTTACCGTGGGTTCTCTCCGGGTTCTCCGGCTTCCTCCCACCGTCCAAAAGACATGCATGTGTAGGTTAATTGATAACTCTAAAATTGCCCGTATTGAATGAATGTGAGAGTGAATGGTTGTCTGTCCTTGTCTGTGTCTGTGTTAGCCCTGCGACGAGTTGGCCACTGTCCAGGGTGTACCCTGCCTAAGGCCCAAAGTCACTGGGATAGGCTCCAGTCACCCGCGACCCCTAACGGGACCAAGCGGTAGAAAATGGATGGATGGATGGATATTCTTTTTCAGTTTTGCTTGTAAGGTAAAAATGCATATTTCTTGATTAAAAAGTAAAAAATTAAGTATTGATAAATAAGCACAGGCAAAGTAGAGCAGCATTTAAATAGACATGACTCTTTACAAATTTGTCTTTTGCAGCCAAAAGAAATAAAATCTCTGAAATGGTCAAGGACTGCGTGTAAAAGTAGACCAATCATAATGTCCACCTGTAGAAAACCTCACCTTTTTACTTCCTTCATTAGAGACATTGACATAGATTGCGCTTGACTACAAACGTGGTACAGGAATTACATACACATGGGAAAAAGACACACACACATGCACACACACACACACACACGCACACGCTCAGACACACAGATGCACTCATCTCATCCTCTGTGACCTGCATCTGGAAGTTGCTCCATGAAAAGTGGCTTCTTCCTGCTCTCGCTGGAAACATTTTCCAACCAGTGGAAGGCTTCTTCTGGGAGCTGGCCCACATCCAGGAACACTCAGGCTTCACAGCTGTCTCACAGCGTTTAAATGCAGCATATGGTACCCAAGTACCATTGTTCCACCACTAAAGACCCTGTTTTTTCATCAAGGAAGAAGGACTATTTAATGTCAGTTTCACTTGGAGAGAAGAAAGAATTTTAAGAAAATGAAAACTAGGCTGTGAGAAAGGGTGATGCAGTTTTTTTAGGTTATTTTCTCAGACCATCACTAATTTTGGCAGTGATGACATTTTGATTCTCAGCTTGTGAGTTTGTGAAACAACACCATCTGTGTGCTTTCCTCTAATTAGGGTAATAGCCACAAATATTACTGCAACAGTTCCTCATGACAAGCTGTTACATGCCAATGTGTGAAGACTTTTCTGGGTTTGATAGGCACAAGTTAGCAATTGCACTGATGTAACTGAACAGCAATTTTGCATTTTAATAACAATCAGGAGACCTCGTATTTATCTCATTTGGCATTGTTCCCATGCAATAAATCACATCTGCAATATTGTAGTTTTCTTTTAATTGCATTTTTGCATATCTGTGTATTTCTAATTTTCTGTATTTTCAGTATGCAGTTTCATAAGGTCACATCTTGTGAAATGAAAATAGACAGTACATGTTATCATGTTTTCTAAAGACAATAGGACCTTTGTGCTGGATGTGATGAGTGCATGACTGCAATTATAGAGCTTCACCTGCTGTGCAACACGCTTCACATTACCTCAAAAACAATATCATATTCATCATCAAAACCTGACAAAACATTTCATTTTAGGACACATGATACATCACATTATCTTCTCAATCTCCTCACTTCATTTTCTTTGGTACCATTTGAACCCAAAATCTGACATTAACAAATGGAAGTTAATTTGGCTCCCTCAGAACATGTTATAATCAGTCTAAAGGTTAATGTTTCTGCTAATTTATAAATGCAGGATTGCTTTCAGCATGAGGGGAAAATGGTTTTGAAAGGCCTGACATTGTAAATTAAGCCTGTCAGATCGTCTCACTGTGCCGGCAGATCAGAAGATGCCGCAGTCTATGATGTCAGACAGGCAGGCAAACAGCCCTGGGGGACAGACCTTGCTCCCTCACTTCCAAACACCGAAACGTAGGGAATTATGTGACTTTGGAAAGGTAGCTGGGTGCGCAGGCAGGAAGGCAGGGGGTCTCACCTTTAGGCTCTTCACTCGATGGTCAAAACTGTGTGTGATGTTGATGGCTGATGAGATTTTAGCTAATTTAGGGAGACTCACAGGGGAGGATCACTGGAATAAAAATGTCATGCTTTGCCAATGCAGTGCATTGTAGGAGCATGGCAGCCAGATTCTCAGACCATGTGTCTGTGATTAAATTTGCACTGTACAGCTATTTTTCCCCTTGTCCTTTTTACCACTCCAAGAAAGAAAGGAAAATAAGCTCCATCTATTGGCATTCTTGATGAATAGATTAACTGGATAGTTAAAGTTAGTAATGAATGGCATGTGTGGAGTAATTTTGGTTTAAGAAAGACTATTTCTGTCTTATTAAGATATGGTCAGTAATTCATGATTGTGTTTGAGTGTAAGTTTTTAGTAACTACTAGCCCAAACTAGTGATTTATTAAACGGGGTTGCACCAATAAATCTTAAGAAACGTCTTAATTAGTAAAGTCTTTAGTAATGTGTAAATCGGTTGCTACGAAATATCTGTAGTGTCATCCAATCAAAAGCAATCAGCTATGTAAACAGGAAGTCATTGTAGCATCACAAGCTGTAACATAATTGGCTAAAAAAATATTTTAGTGATTTAGTGAACTTAACTGCCAGTCGTTTGTAAATGTATTACCTGGTTATTTGTATATGCATACATGGGGATGTCTTTCAGAGTTAGCAGTATTCATACAGTTTAGAGTGAGCTATTTAGTAATTTAGTCAGATGTTATTAGCATTATGTTTTGTAATTTGAGGTAAGTTGTTTAGGTATGTTTGGTTTTACTTTTCAATCTAAACAGGTCATATATTAACGCTAGCTTTGTCAGTTAGCTCTGGTTGCTACTCAACAATTCCACCTGGCAGTTAGTAGGGTATAAATATTTAGTATCACCTAATCTCTATGTAAGAACTATGTGTAACCTGTTTTAATTTAGTGATGTGTAAATCTCCACTTAGTAAACACTTGTGTTATTACTTGGCTATGTGTGAACTTGTGTGAGTTGCGCCAGCTCTTTGTAAGTTCAAACATAGCCAATAAACCAGAACTGGTCAAAGTACAATTTGTGCCAGATGAGTCTTTCTTCTAGTTTATTCTACTTTGTCATTGCTCCCTTTTATGTTCACATAAATGTTGGATTGCTGAATTTGCCTGTATGGAACAAAACTCAGCAATGCCAAGTTCACATCAATTATCTTTCCTCTGGAATTGCTCCATTCATGCTAAGTGTTACAGAGCCTTGTGGGATGGAAAGAATTACAGCCTTATAGTAGAGCCTATAAGCCAATCAGACATTGGGGGGTTGTTACAGGGGTATGGGGAAACAGCCAAGCTCTGACAAGCACCAATCTAGTCCTGCTGGTGAGATGATGAGGCCAAGAAGTAAGATAAAGATTATGTCAAACCTGTGGTAAAATCTCCTCCACACAAAAAAAAATTTGATCTGGGCAAATTTCTTCCTCAGTGGAAGGAAATGGCAACCGACAGATTAGACATCTTCTACTATAATCTGTATAAAGCTTTGAAATATATGTCAGCTGCAGGCCAAATTTTTTTCTTCCTCTTTCTTTCTCTCTCATCCCATCACAACCTCACAGACACACACACACACACAAGTAAAATGACCAGAGGAGCAGCATAGCGGCAGATAGAGAGAAGCCTGAAACTAACTGGACTCTTGTCCGTCAAGCATCTGTAGCAGTTGCACAACTGTGTGTGCATGTGCATGTCTGTGTGGCTTCTGTGCAAAAATGTTTTCCCTCTCCTCTACATTGGCCGTCATTACTGCAGCCTGTCAGGACCCAGTCTAATGGTGTCTCACCTGACAGCCTCACAACCTTACACCAAACAAGCAGCATACTGTAGGAACAGGAGGCAGAGGAGGGGGAGAGTAGGGAAAAATACCAGGATCCCCTGATGGAAAATAAGAAACTAGAGGAAAATACAATCAATAGAAAACCCATGCTGTTTTTCAATGAAGTGGCAAAGTATCAAATTTATTGTCGAGATTATACTTAGAGAGACAAATGTCTTCAGTAGCTTGTCGCCAGTGCAATTGCTGTGTTATACAGTGAAGACCGTTATTGCATATGCAGCAAGTATGTCTTAAGGAATAGCCATTATGGTAAGCAGGTCATTTTGCGGTCTGAATTTTGGAGCAATTTGCTTTATATATCCAATTCTGCAGGTATAACTCTTGGACTCCCTCAAGACTAAAGTAGGAGAAGAAGATTCTTTTGATGAGGGACAGATAGGAATATTGCTGCACTGTGTGAATAGGGTGCAATTCCCTGGGGTTTCCATTGTCCCTGTACCATACTGTATCTGTCCAGTCTGTACCTTACCCATTCCTCTGCTACTGTTCAGAGACAGATGAGTAGAAGAATGTGCAGGTGTGTTGGATTTTTTTGCCTCACCATCCATTTTTCTAGTTTCAGTCTAGAGAAAGGAGCATGCTGAGAAATATGAAATTTGTTTTGTTGGCAGAGCCATCCATAATGGTCATCAAGTAGCCATATTCATTACATCACAACTTTTTTATTTTCGCAAGGTGTGCTGTTTATGTTAGCAGCAGAAATATATCTAATTTAGCGTTCCTTCTTTGCCATCATCAGTGAAGGACAGAGTTTTTTTTCTTTTCCTGGAGCCTGTACATGTCTGGTTATGTCTTTGAGTTGACATTCCATGCTGTCTGTATGTCCCTGGGCTATGATGACCCCATGCTGGGGCTCCAGGGCCCTGCCAGAAAGGCCTGAGGTGCTTCACGAGGGTGACTTATTGCTGCTCTGATGAGAGACACATTCATACACACAGACACACTCATGCACTCTCATACAGACACACACAAACTCACACAAGTGCATCAGGCTCATGTATGTAGGCACAAGCATACATGTTTCCACTCTCTCTAGTGTTTTTTTAAACATGCATGTTGTCAGCCACTGAAGTAGTCTACTGTACATGTTTTTATTCTGTACTATGAACTATTTTGTTAAGTGCCACTTTTCTTACAAATGGAGAGAGACTTAGATTTCATAATATAATCATCACAACCTGAAACAACAGGAGGGACGTAAAATGGCAAACTCCAGTACTAATGGCATACTCCCTTAATAAATCACTCTCCACACAATAGCAAGTACACACACGTGCGTAGACACACCTGGCCACCCCTTTACTCACTCTATTCTTGCTGCTCCATAGCCCCACCCAGTGTAGAACAAGAAGTGCATGACGATGCTCTCTTGGACATGAGGATTTAATAGGTGACCCTGGGCTGCATGCTGGGTCCCCCGCTGCCTGGGCTCATCCAGCCGTAAAATGAGGCACAGGCAGGACCCGGCTGGTAATGAGAACTGGCATTTTGCTCAGGATAACCTCGGGAAAATCGCTTCTATAAATACCTTCTATAAATAAAATTGTACCTTGCCCCAAGACTGCGTAAGGGGCTTTCTCTGAAAAGGTCATCTATTGCCCCGACTCCGCCACGACTCACCATGTTCTTGTTTTCCTCCTCTCTCATACCTCTCTGTCTGTGTCCTGTGCCTCTGCCTCTTTTTTCTTCCTTCTTCTTATTTTATAACTCCATAGAATATGGTACGTTGTCATTCATGTCATATGACCCTTGGAGGGCTCATTTATCCTTCTCGTGTATCTTCTCTTTTAATGATTCTGTGTATCCTTGACCTTGGTCAGGCATCAGGACATACATCCTGGAGTGAGAGAAAAGGAGATAGAGAAGGACACAGATTGCATGTAAAAGAAAAAGTTAAATAGAAGTAATGAATAAACTCAGCAAATTTGCTAAAACATGTCAGAGGAGGACCAGGTTTTGGGGTTAGATACACTGGCCCTGTGTTAATTACCCCCCAAAGGCTTGTGCGTGTGTCTGTGTGTGTCGACACCATGGCCATGTCTCATTCGTTAGTGCCACGTGTAATCTGTCAGATTTAACAGTAGCCACCATGTTCTCTCTTACCCACATAAGACTTCAAATTTGTGTCACATTCTTCCATATACAAAAGTGTTGTGAATATAATCTGCTAAATAGAGACCCTCCTCCCAAAACAAAGCAACTGAATTGTTTCAACAACATTACGTTCGTTCATTACATTCCAAGTGACAAAGCCCTAGCAGCCGAAGTAGTTATGACGGGAGAGAAGGAGGAAGGGGGGCCATTATAGAGTGACAACATCCGCGTAGGGAGGAGGTCAGGGTGGGTGTATGGATGGGTCAACAAAATGTTGGACTTTAACATGGGAGACTGGTGTTCATTTCCTGTTTCCAACAGCAAGTCAAAGTTGTTTTTTTTTTAAACCCTGACTAAGATCGTTCTCTAACCTTAACCACATGGTTATTATTGTAACCATGATGACAAAGGTCCCCTAACCTTAAACAAGTACTAATTTTCACCCAAACCACGATGTCCCCCCAATCTTAACTAAGCACTTATTTTAACCCAAACCATGATCTTTCCCTAAACCAGAGCATTGTCAAATAAAAAAGTGTATTAGAACTTATTTTTCAACAGTGATTTGTAACGATTTTCAAAGGTTAGAGAAATTATAGGGGGGGCCGGCTCAGAAAACACTTCTTTATGCTGTTCTTCAGGAATTTTTGGCTAAGTAATGTATATTTTCCTAATCGATATAAAATTCATATTGTCGCTGTCTAGTAAATTATTTATCTCCAAGTTTGGTGATTTTGAATTTTTCAGTTAGAGTTAACTGAGGGGTTAAGTGTTCCTTTATGGGTTGAGAAAATGTTCTTACTTCTTAGGCTCAATAAACCATTTAAGAGCCCACTGAATTACCTGAAAAATGCATTGCCAGAAAGCTTTCTTAACTAACAAAAACTTGATGTCTTAAAGATACAGAGACAACATGCAATAATCTCTTTAATTACAGGTGAGACTGAAAATGAAACTGCAGTGTGCCACTCTCAGTGACTATTATCATAAATCCATTAAATGATCTGACACATTAAATAAAAGTCCCTTTTTTCATTCCTCATCCCCTCCCTCTTTCTCTGTGGGAGCTTTCATGACACAGAAGGAGTGAAGGACTCTCTGCAGGGCAGGTCACTTCTTAAACTTTGCTTAGCTCCCATTTTACTGCCTGCGGGAAGCTTAAACTGATTAGCCTCGACCTTACTAGGACTGGCTGACCTCCCAACACATCCAATACCACTTATTGATCAATATTCATATTGATCCGAGCCCCCCATGCCAGATCAAGGGCGAATATTTCTATTGATTTGACCAGATTAGAGAAGACAAAAGGTTGCCAAATCAGTTTAGATGCAACCTGCCAATGGGATATGACAGTGAGCAGCATGGGGATTTCCAGCCAGGATTAGATTTGATGAGTGTTAACTGTGGAACTGATATAGCTGTAGGACTGTACCGATCGGTAGTTAATCAAGTAACACGGTATGTTAATGCAGTCATGCTTGCCCTTTAAATGCATAAGGTTCTACCAATCGATTTACCTGGCTAATCCAAACGTTAGATCAAATGCAGATATAGTCGTTCATAAATTATAGCTGGGTTTTGATGATGGTGATAAAGGTCAACAGAGCAGTGAAATATTTATTTTAATCTGTTTCAAAAACATAACCACAGTGATAGATCTTGAGCAGCTGTGACTCAGGTTCTCCACTAATCTCAGGGTTGGCGGTTCTATCCCCGGCTCCTCCTGTCCACAAGTGTTCTTAAGTATTTCAAAATCAATATAATATTCCTCATTTGACAGTAAGTAGACATTAGCATAAATACAATTTAAAAACATTTCTTTCAGAGTTACTTGCAATGGCCAGTGTGACAGTAATATTACTTTCAAATATCACTTCCATGTTTTCCCTTTTCACAGAACCTAAATTCCATGTGACAGAAATGAACTGGGTTTATTGGGAAATGTGGCATTGGCAGTTAACAATAATATGGACATGAGATTGCCCTGACTGCGATGCTCCTTGTCTTTCGGTAATTACACTGAGGCATCACAATTATTTGACAATGTGTAAAAAGCTACATCTAATGGCAATTAAAATGACTAATTAATATAAAATTTGTATTAGTTACTGTAGACTCTGCCTGTGTTGTCCTGTCTGCTGACTGCAGGTTCGACTCTGATGACTCCACTGACACTGTTTGTTCTTCACCACAGACAGAGACAGCAGAGAATACAAGCCGTTATACCGCTGCAGACAACACACTCACAAATGCATTCACATACTGTGCGTTTGTGTGTTGTGCATGCACACCATATCCATTATTAAGCCATGGGAAAACATGCTTCCATCACTATTAAATATTGATGTCCTTAGTGGGCTAAAATGAGTGAATAAGTCATGAAACACTGACAACACAAGACTCAAAGAAATAGAGAGCATGCAGACATTTGCAATGTGTGATGTTTGAATGTTACCACAGAGAGTGAGAGTGCAAGGGAGAGAGAGATACAATGAAAAAGAGAGGCACATGGTAACATCAGTGGTGGTCTTTCCAAATGAAAAACGTATTTAGGAAGCGGGACACCAGAAGATGTGGCCGTTCCATTTAGGGCTTTGAGGATCATTGACACTGAATAGACCCCACTTTGTTACTTTAAAGTCGTTCATGAGTGCTTTATGCTAATGGAATAGCTAGTTTTACTAGAATAGAGATGGTTTATCCATACCTTTGCTTTGGCTAGCCTTATGTATGACTTGGCAGCTTCATGTTGGACAAATAATCCCTAGTGGACCTTTTCTCTTTGAGAGCTAAACAACAGTAATTGAAAAATCGAGGTTCACTGGCTGACATTGGCTCTAACAGCTGAAGAAATGGTTACTTCTCTTCCACTGCCCCCGGTGGTCTCATTTTGCGGCCATCACTTTTTTGGGTCAGCGAGTTAATCCCAAAAATATGTCCTGCCAGAACCTTGCCATTTATCTGGGTGGGTATTCTGTGTCAAGCTCAGCATGGCTAATTCCCTCTGGGACTTGCCTCTGCTATGGAAGACAGCCCTGACTGGCAAACTCACACAGTATCGCCACAGTTTCGCCTCTTCTCTTCTACTCCCCTCATTCTACTGGAGAGATCTCCAGAGATCCAGAGTGACAAAAAATAGTGGGTTAGGCATAAATGACAATGAAGACTTAATGTGTTGCAGGACTATAGCTTTAATGTAATTAGAGAAACCATCACACAAACCTTATTGTTGCCTTGGGCCAGACATTTTATCTTTGAGGACCTTTATATGGTATCATCACTGAAAACGTTCCAGTCTTCATTATTTGGATTCATGCCATAACATTTTGGCAACTTCTCACTTGCCCACCACCAGTTCCAATTTAACCTTTTTTCAACTCTCTTTGACATCCAAAAGAGAACTTACCATCAAGCTGAAAACCATTTAAGTTGTTCATACAAAGTCTAAACGCACTTAAAGAATGCCCTCCCACATCCCCCAACGCAATGTGTATTTTCTTGCATCAGGCCTTTCAGGAAAAAGAATTCATAGGCCTGTCAAGTGCCATCCAGGGGTTGAATGTGGTCATTTATAAGAAGCCGACTGGAGTACAAAAAAAGCAAGAGAAGCCATTTTGGTGCTGTCAGAGGGTTTTGTGGTTCTAAAAGGCTGTGGTGATGTGCTCTGACACTTGGGGTCTTGTATGGTGCTTTTAAGAGCTCTGCGTGGGCACTCTCTGCATCACACGTTGCCAAGCAAGACAAAAACATACCTGTCACTAGCAAACACTACGGCTGCACTTAAAGAGATTCCTAGCTGATTTCATGCCAGCAGAGGTCTTGAGGTGACTTTGTGACATTTTTGTTGTACAGTAAAGCTTTTTTTGTTGCTGCTGGACATTGAAGCCATAGTTCTTCGTGTGCTGAGAAGTTTGTTTTATAGTTCCTCTGAAGAAAGAGTGAATTTGCTGAGTTGGAGTTGTCTTGGAGTTGAGAAGTCGGCATAAAGCTTTGGATTAGTAAAATGTTATTAAGAATAATCTGTTCTCATATTTCTGCACTTTACATTATTGCTCCTCTAGAGTGAATACTGATTGATCAACAGAAAAACAAAGTAATACTAACCTTTTGTTACTTTACACATTATTGCCCCTGAAAAATAAACGCTACACTTTTTTATTTGGCACAATATAAAATATTTAGTGAAGTTCACTTTGTTTTTGCTCAAATGAACTGTCCTTCATTTAAATCCATTGCCTTACAGGAAGGTCGCAGTGTGCAAAACAAACAAGAGAGAGGACAAAGGAGAGACAATCCTCCATTATGCCCCCCTCACTTCCTTCCCTCCCTTGCTTTCTCTTTCCCTTCATCCCCTGCTACCTTTATTTGCTGCCCTATTAACAACTGTTACTGCAGCTTTAATTACGCCCCTGTGATCTCCAAGAGTGGCGGGCACGTGTCATCTCCTTCCCAGGGGAGCCTGGATAATTACCAGCATCCATCCAAGGGCCGTTGCTCCTGTTCCTCAGTCGCCGTGGCGATAATCACACTGCCACCACTAACATCTGTTCCTTGGGCGAGAAGTCCAAGTGGCCTAAGCCTGTCACACCATGCCTTCCTGTGTCAGGCTTGACCTCTGACCCCACCCATGGCTCCACAGGGCTAATTTGTTTACTCTCAGAGACAGGAAGGGACAGACCAAAATCCCACCAGAATGCAAACGCTTCAAGGTTTAAATATGAGAATTCTCTACATGTTAATTTACTGCACTGCATGTGCTGGATGCCTGATCATCGCTCTCATTCCTTTGCCTGTTCCTGCACATATATACAGGATTTTTGTTTGGAGTTAATTGTTGGAATTGTGCAGTTTTGTTTTCATTTTAGTCTTAAATTCTGACTCAACTTCAGATCTTTCAATTGTCTGTTTCCAAACACCCACACCCACCTTATGTAATTTGTAAATACAAAGAAGAAATCACACTTGACAAATAGAACAATATTTGTTCCTGGTAACAAAACAGAGATATTTAGTGCAGATTATGATCTTCAGACTCGATGATGATGACGATGATGACTTAAAATGATGAGCATTGAAAAACCTATTAACTTTCAGTAGATAGAAAATATTTGCCATGCATTTCATTAGTACTGTTTTTTAGATTTTAAAGTCAGAGTTGTCAGTCTTTAGGTGAAATGTTCAATCTCTATCCTGAGCTCTTATGACATTTTCTCCTGTTTGCAGCAGGCTGCATCAGTATTGTCAATAAGATAAATACAAATCCTCCAACAGTCTACCGTATTCTCAGTCAGAACACAATGTGAGCTACAGTATATCCAATCCAAGCTACTAAATTCAATTTATGCTCCATTGATTGTCTCATCTGGGCCTTTGTTTGAGCCCCACAGATACTGTGTAGAGGCTGGACTTATAGCAAATCAGTCTAATGGGACTATTTGCCCAAACCAGGACTGAGATTTTACAGCAGAGTAGGAGCTTGTCTAGTTCCATACACGTCTCTTCAAAACTCTTCCTCTCATGTGCGGCACTTTGCAATTCTTGGCCAAGTTTTCATGGGAAAAGAAAGACGCAGTTACAGAGCGGGAGTCAGAATTAGGGAGCAATCAGCATACAAATCCTCAGAGACTATAAAGCCATTTCCCTCTTTCTCACTGATGAGACCCAGCAGCAAGTTTTGCCCCGCTCGCACACTTTTCCCATACCGAGAGCACTTAGATGTCTCTGACCACACTTATACACAAGAAAAAGAGGGAGGATTAAGTGTTGGTACGGTAGATGAAGGGATAGGTAGCTACTCTAAATAAAGATATATTGCATATTTGCAGCAGATGAGGTGGCAGAATATAAAGAAGCGTGGAGACTCGAATAATGAAAAGCTTTCTGATCAAAGGGACAGGAAAAGTGATGTATTTAAGCAGGTCAGAATCTTTAAAAGCTGTTTTATTTATTCGCTTTTTAAAAGAAAGTCATAGTCAATATTTGGCAGCTGTGACATTAACGAGCAACGTATTATAAGGGAGGGGGATTCATAAATATGCATAAAGATATTAGTGGGGTGTTAACAGTAAGCACCTGTCTACTTAACCATGACAGGAACTCTGTGAGTGACTTTACAGAGACCCCCCCTCCTCACGGAGCCACATGTGTCCTTCTTTACTTAGCGTCGCCTCTCAATGCCAGTGACAGTACCGCTGACAACCCACACTTGGAAAAAAAAGAACATGTTTTCAGAGATGTCAACCAGCGATGGTGAAAGCTCAAGGTTAGAGTTGCTCGTTGGCTGGCACATCCGCCAGCCTGCCTGCCTCCCTGCCTGCTTGTTCTTCCCTTGCACTTTATGAATATTGGCCATCCACATTGTGAAATTAATAATGCATTTTCATATTTTTTCCCATCTCAAGACGTGGGGAATAGCATAGCATCTGTCAAGTCGGCTTCTACATCCAAACTGTCGAAAGTCAAAGGGTTATGTATCTTTTTTTTTGTGTTTTGTCAACGAGAAGTGAGAAGCTGTCAGAGGTATTAACTTTGACAGAGAGTGCTACTTTACAGTTGACATGTGCATAATTATGTTAGATTTAGTTAGAGGAGGTTAATCATCATTCTTTGTCCCCTCTGATATGAAATGTGACGGTTGCTAAATATCATTTCTCTCAGTCAGATAAAATGCAATATAACAGTTCACATGTGGTGTTAGGTTCCTGCAACAAGACAAATTCATGTTACAGCATTAATTACTGTATCAGTTACAAAAAAGACAAAGAAAAATTTAATAAAAAACTGAATTCCTTTAAAAAAAGACAAATGTGAATCTTGCATATTGCATCAGAAGATATACTGAATTCTTCATTAGGTGTAAACCCAGCTTCATCACATCATAATGATGTTTTTATACTTATTATGCTTTCCAACTTTTGTATACTGTATATCAATGTGCCTTAACTGATTCAGATTTTAATCTGAACTCTTAATAGCTTAAAACATCATCATTACCCTGCTGTGCTGATCATTATCTTATCTTATCACTGATTCAATTCATATTAAAAGGCAAAATATCTAATAAGCTGACTGGATTTTTATGCTGGTCACTGTGTAGTTAAATCAATTGTTCGTTCCCATTCCTCAAAGTCACACCAGAGAGGCTGTCCTTCATTGATGGGAGGTGGTGAAAGCAATATAGATAGAGAGCGAGAGAGTGAAAGAGAGAAACAGAGACAAGGAGAGGGGAGGAAAAAGTGACGACCAACTGGGATGACTCAACATCCATGTCGGAGATTGCTGAATGTACCACATGCATCTCTAACTGTCACACACCATGGGATGCCAGGCTCAGACAGATGCAGGACAAAAGGTGCCGTTGTTTACCGCTATGTTCCTTCTCTCCTGCCCTCTCTTCATCCTCCCATCTTCTGTTTGCCTCTACGGGAGACGGGCCCCTTCCTGCTTCAGTCAAGCAGCCGCTGTGTGGCTGATCTGAATGTGATGGCAGAGGAAAAGAAGGGCGGAGGGGTGGGTTGTAGAGATTGAGGGCTGTGGTGGGTCAGAACCCAACAAGCTGTGCTAGGATGCTGTGATCTCTCTCTTCTCCTTTTTCTCCCAGCACCAGTTGGTGTGTTGCCTGCTTCCACCTGCTCACCTGAAATGCCACTCTGCCTCTCCTGGACAATCACCACATGCCATGCAGATTACTTACCAACACAAGGCAGAGGCCGACATGTGTGTAGGACAAGGAGTTTGGTAAACAGGCATCTTAACTGCCACCCGCTCTTGTCACAGTTGACTTCTGCTGTCTCTGTGCCTTTAAAATAACTTTGAGGACTAAAAATGCAGATAGAGACCATATGAACTACCATTGACTTGTAGCATATTGTGCTGTTTCCGTGTTGGTTTAATTCATTTCTTAATTTAATAATTTTATTATTGTAATAGTTGTTAAACAGTCCCATTGAGTTGCCTTTTATAACAATGACTCTTGACCAGATGATTCATCAAAACACACATCCTCAGCCTTACTGAGAGTGTGTTATACTTGTTCTTCCCTTCCTCTCTCCCATCCGCTGTGTTTGTTCTTTCCTGTGTTTTGTGCTCCTAAAGACAGAGAGAGTTGGGCCTCTCTACGCCACATGGGACCGCTGAGAGCCAACCTTCTCAGACTTCTGGCTAACCTTCATGTTCGATCAATAACTCTCTATAGAGGCTCCATCTTTGGAGTCTGTTTGTTTCTGTTCTCCTGCTTGCCGTGCTACTTAGTTCACAGCTAAGATGATGAAATTGATCAAGCTTGATGCTTTTAACCCCAATATGAACTGGAGCATTTCAGGAAGGGGAGCAGGAGAAACTGTTGGTTTCGAATCTTAACTTGGCTGCCAACTGTGGTTCATGTGTTTTTGTCTCAACAAACTACTCAAAACTGCAGCCACGCCATGTTTTCCCTTTCATAAAATCATAAATAATCTCTCTTCAGTTGTGTAGCCTGGCGTTCCAATGAACTCATTATGCAAGAAGGAAGGTTTCCCCCTCAGCACCAGCTATTTGATACCCAACAAGATATACCTTTGGCCTGGAAGATGGATGGACCCTGGCTGCTCCGACAGAGGTCAATGATTTCCCTTCCCATGTCAGTTGAGAAGTAAACACCAGGACACAGGCAGCTATTTCAGCTCAATGTCTGGACCCATGAGCTCTGCTGTGAAGCTCAAGATGGCTATCTCTGAGAAAAAAAAGAGCGCCTGCCTTCCTCCCACTCTCCTTGCCCCATTCTCCCCCCTCCCCTCCTTCCCTCGACCCACACCACCCCGTCCTCTGTCCTCTTACCTTCATTACGCATTTTTTGTTTATGCTTGGGCGCAACTGTGGCTACTCCTGATGGTTTGAGGTCAGGCGTGACTGGTCACGGGTTACTCTAAATAAATATACACGGACTAGCCAGGAAGGAGCGGGTAGGCTGCGCTTGCCGCCGAATCACCCTTGATTAATCAGCTGGCAGATTCAGGGTGACTTTTTGTGTACACTCCCCACCACCACCATTCCTTCCCCCAATCGACCCCCACTCCCACCACCCCACAAACTCATGGAAGGTGATGGAATTGGGGCGGCACAGACAGGGCAATCCGCACAGCCAGGCAGATGGAGCGTTGCCACACAGTCCTGCTTCTGCAACAAACATACAGAACTAACAAACACTCACAAATATACACGGAAAGACATGCGCAAATGCACAAATATGATTACACACAGCACCTTGCCATAGTTCCTATGACCAACTACTCCAGCTTGTGGTCTCTTACTAAAATGACAGAAAGTCTTATTTTCAAGACTGCAGTAGAGGCAGAACACATGGCCTGTTGTCACACACTGTGGAGGCACCTAAGTGAATAAAAACAGCATTATTAATGTGTGAATGGTGAAACATGGCAGAATGTGAACTACTTAACTTTCAACATTTACACCTTAAATACAAATTTTGCCTATCAAATGCATTTTTGTGAAGTTGAATTTGAGATGGTTAATTATAAGGTGATTCTGCTACAGCACAATAGCTGTACTGCAGACACAGCTAGGTTGAGGCCTCCAGTTGATGTTTGATTTGAAACATCAGTATAAACAAAATCTTTGCGCACAGCAGGCTATAACGGTTGTTTCTATCACTCTGTGTGTCCACCTCTCACTTCTTCCCCTCCTTTCACCTCACCCCTCTACCACCCCATCAAACTCACCACACAGTGCAAGAGCGCTAGCCAACCTGTACCAGCATCTCCCCCAACCCCTGCCTCGGCTGTCATCATTAGGGGTGGTGCTGTTCTCTCACCTGTCAGCTCCACTTGAGCATGGATCAGTAGAGCCTCAGCTGGACCATGCAGACCCCTGTCACTAACCCTGACCATTCCCTCTCTTCCTGGCTCCATATCTCTGCCCCTCACTCCTCTCTGCGCCCCCTTCCACCTGCCCTGGCCTTCAGGCTCATGCAGCTGCTGTCCCAGCATCCAGCATGTTTCCACCCTGCTCCTGCTGCAGTTCAAGCTCCCAGCCCCGACTCTAGACCTAGCCCCCGGCCTTAGCCCCCTGGCCCCTGTGCCTCTGTTGCCCCCAGCATGGATGGACCTATCCTCGGGCAAGGTGTGGCCCCATGTGGCACGCCTGTCCAGAATACAGGTTATCAGCTCTGATCGCCGCAATAGACTTCTACACGAACCTGCTGCCCTGAGGGGATGGAGAGATGGAGAAACAGAGAGAAGAGGATTGAGAGTGAGAGTAGATTGAGCAAAAGAGGGAGTTGGGGGATGAGGAGAATAGAAAGGAGAAAAAGAGAGGAGGTAAGGATGGGGATGGAGGTTTGCCTGGAGGCAGGGATGAGGCAATGAGCACCCCTCAAAAACAAGCAGTTGGAGACCACCACAGGCACATCTACAGAAAGAGAACATGGGGTCTTTCAGGTGTGTGTCAAACACTAAACAGCATGCTCTCTGTTCTCTGGTTCCGTCTCCACAGTGACATGCTTTAGCCACCCCACAGACATCCTGTGGAAGCCGCAAACCAGACAGCTGAACTGCTGTTTTGATGACTGTTTGATTTTGTAAGCTCCCCTTTTTTATTTTTCTATGTTTTTCTTTATTTTCATATTTTCTTGTCTTTTCATTTTTTTCTTTTCTTTTTCAAATCACTTTTCTTATTGACGTTTTGCTAATTTTTGTTTATTATTTGTTTTGTTTATCCAGTCACTCTAAATTAACTTGAATGGATCTGTTTATGTGTTGCCATATCACTCCCAGTCCAACAGATTTCATATCTGTTGCTGGACACCGAGTATAAAACCAAACCATATGCCACCAATTGCTGCAAATTACCCTGGATCCAGATTATCAGCACTAAAAAACCTGTCCGAGTCTGAAGCGTCATTAATTCTCCAGCCGTTTTGTTTTGCAATGAGAGTGCCAAGCACTCAGTTGGTTGGTTTGTTATTGTGGTTGCAGACATTGTAATCAGGCCTCAATAATCACACTTCCAGAAGCGGAATGCGCCTGGGGCCTGCGCCAACAGGCCCTAATGTGGGGCGCCGTGGGCCGCTAGCCTGCAGACACACAGGGCTGGCAGATGGAGGCTGCCATTAAACACGAACAATCAGAGAACACAGTCACTGAGCAATATGTTGTGCACAGAGAGGAAGACAGTAGAAGATGTACAGTCTTACTGTAGATTTCGTGTCATTACAGGAATCTGTATGATCCTTGCTTGTGGTTGATGTCGTATTTAAGATCCAACACGTGCAGGTAAATATCTAAATGTCATTGTAATACTGACTGTATGCCATAGAAATATGATTGAGTTTCAATGACAGATATAGCTGGGTGTCATCGGCATAACAATGGAAGGCACAGACTGGGTGGCCACTTGACTGCATTTATAATGACAATTAGTAAATGTAATAATCAAAGAGATTTGTTTAATAGAACATCTCCTCCACATGCTTTCTCTTTTTCTTTGCCCCTGTGTCTCCTTCTGTCATTTTCTCTCTTTTTTCCCCTTCACCTTAGTACCTCTCTCTCCCTATCATGCAGTCTTATATCATTTCTGTGTGTTAAGGACTCCAGGTTCCTGGAGTCTTGGAACATGAAAGTGTTTCCTGTTTCACTTCCTGAGTGGGGAGGTGTTGGTGGTAGTGGTGGTGGGGGTAGCAATCTAAGACACTCTGTACTTAGCACACTCTGTCATATATCTGCCTATGTTAATGGCAGAAACATGACAGTGAACAAACAAAGAGGATATGTCAGTCACAGCACAGGACCGTGGACCCTGAGAGGATGTAATGAGGCCGCCAGTTAAGTGACACCTGAATGAACCTGACATTGTACATGTGACAGAGTCCTCTACTGGATCAGACCATCAGCACTTTCTAATCAGACTTTCAATTTCAAAAATAGCACCTCTGTAAACTGTAAATCTTTCTCTGGAAAGCTCTGGGCTTTTGTGTTTCTCTTTCTCTAATTGTCCTGTGTCTCTCGATCGTAAATCTCTCACGGAAGAGCCATTAGCAAAAATGGCTGGTAGGGACTCTGCCACAGGGACATTGCTGGTCTATTCACACTGAGAGGATGTCCAGATACTGACTCAAGACCCAAGTGCATGCAGTTGCTGTCCATTCACCGGGGTCAGATGACAGCATGTCTGGCTTGGCAGCCCTGCTTTTCATGTCAGCAACTAGCCAGCTGGTGTTTGGCATTTCTGTGGTTAGAATGGTTTCCTTCCCAATTCTCAAAAGAACTGAATTTTTACATAATATGCTCCCAGAATGTCATTGTGTTAAGTGCTGTATTTAACTGCTGCAAATAGTTTACAATGTGACCTGTTCCCTGAGCTCATTTGCTTGATGCAATGTGTCTCAACACAGTAAGTATAACTATAACACATGACTGACTCAGTACATTGTAGACAAAAACAATGGCATCAAACAAAGCCTGACCAAATCAGGGCTGTGGAACACAGCAACCCCAAGTCTCTAATGACTAACAGGTCTTTAATATTTTTTTATTTTATGTGTAAGCAGTGAAGTTGTGTGTTTCATGTGTTTAGGGCTTAACCCAGGGTGACGGCCAGCTCTGGGAAAACAACATGGAAAAGACTTCTCACAATCAAATATCCTGTCTTAAGTGTTTTGGGGGAGTTTGTGTAAATAGGACCAAGTCAGTGCAGCAGTAGAATGATTTCCTGTTACAAGCACAGTGGTTTTCTGATGAACATCTAGAGGGACACAGCAGGAATTGGCATCACATAACACAGACATGGAAGCAACATGGAAGAAATGGTTGGGCATTTTTGCACCCGCCACATGCGATAAATTTGCATTATTTCCATGTGGTGGTGATTATCTTTTCTGTGGTGCTTTTCAGCACGTGTCATTTTATGAAGAGGAAAAGATCGTCTATTTTTAATAGATGTCTTTCTCCAAATTTTCCCATGCCTTTAAATAGATATAAGTAATTCCCTACCATCTCTGAAGTGGACAGTAATATTATCTTTAATATGGTAATCAGTGCAGAAAAAACATCTTTGTGCCTAGACTTGAAGACTGTAGAACAAGTGTGGGGAATTTATGACTATGACTGATCTATATAAGCATACCTTATTATTACTATAAATCGTCTAAGAGCCAAGGAACAGAGGTATAAATGACCTTAACCATTTCATTAAATCTAATTAAATTGACTTGACATTAAAAGTCATCATTTCTGCTCTTTTTTTCATAAGTGCAGATTAGATATGAGCCATGCTGGATCTCCTCGGTGTTAAACACATACTGCATACAGTATTACAGAGTTAATGGGACAGATAATTGACAGTGAACCATAGGAGGTTAATAATAGATGCTTAATTGACTCCTATCAGTTTGTTACACTGAACATCACTGTCTAAAGATCTCATTCATACAGGGAGCAGGCATATTCCCAGCAGTGACCATATTTCTTTTTTATGATCAGCACTTTTGGGCTACACAAAGACAATGAAGTGCTGCATGAACCACTACAGTGCAAGAAAGACAAAACAACTCAAAACAGATAAAAGTGACAAAGGAAATACATACACATATCCAGAATACATATCTGCATAGGCTACGTATAGGACAAATACTCGTTCATTGCCTGAAAAGTATAAATCACTTTATATTGATCACATTGACATGGACAGAGATAGATGAGGAGTGAAGAAAGATTTAAACATGAACATCCCCAACTTCATTAAAATATATAAGACACATAGAAATGTGTAAAATTATGCATTTAGCCATGTCACATGCACAATTTATAAACTTTGTATTTGAATGTAAATGTTTCTTTTAGCCGGTCTTACATGATCCTGCCACTTTCATATATATAACATTAAACTATGTATTATATACACCATGTTTTGTACCTCATATCATGTAAACAACATACACTGTAGTATCTTGTCCTAAACCTGCATACGCAAAGTTTAGAATATAGATATAACGTTGTAGGAAATCTGTATATAACTGGCTGTAATAACATGAGACAAAATGCACAGACACTGTCAATAGCAATTTGCACAATTCATGAAAAAATACTTTTAGAGATTTTTTTATATTTTATATATTTTTTTAATGCAAGTCTTCTTCCTAGTCCTCTTATAACTGTTGTTTGGACCCAGAGAGTACAAAAGGTTTTATTTGCTGTTTATAACTTGAAGCATTCATTTGGACTGGCTACAGTTTAGTTTAGCGAAGTCACAATAATCTACTGTATACTCAACTGTATTATCTGTTCTATTACTGTATACTACTCTGGACAGGCTGACTTGATCAAAGCCAGTGTGTATGAGAAGTGTTTCCCACTGGAATATAAATTTGTCCATCAACATTGAGGAAGTGACAGTTTATTTTGTCTGACGCCACTAGACAGAATATGGCAGACCTGACTCCTCAGTGTGAATGGTGAATATGACAGGTCAGCTACTGTCCCAGGCCCTTTAGGCCTTTCCCGACTTTCTGGAAGACCTCCGCTGTTTATGCATATCTGTTTCACCTTTTTCCTCCTAAACAATTAGTGTGCAGGCCAAGAGGAAACCCGTCCTGTGAGAGCTCCACGCACATTCCAGCCAGTGCAGCCAGCTGTAGGACATCATGGATATGTGCATGGACAGGGTAAATGTGGATAAACACTTTTCTATGTACAATTCACATTGATTCACTTAATAATTAACAGTGAAGACTGTTTGGAAAAGAAGACAAACAGAATAAGTTTTGATGTCATCATTTCAACTGACACACAGGGAAAATTCCCCTTTGTTGGACAATGAAGTTGAAACAATTAAATAGTAAATACTCTGGTCCTCTTCCTCTTTCTACCTCTTTAACTCATGGTAATTTTATGCACCGGAGGCTCATCGACTCATAATTTGAATGAATGTAAATAGTTTGCATTGGAACACAGGGCTGGCAGTGTGCCATGCATCACTCGGAAGACTTAAACAGTTTGAGAGCAGACTGATAGATGAACCTCGCTGGAGCTATGTGGCTGGATGGAGAAGGGAAGGTGTTGGAAGGTTGAGAATATTAATCATAGCAATTATTGAAAGTGTTTTTCGCTGACATCATCGTGCAGACCCATATATCAGCCAAGAGCAGCATGCTTATGACTTAGTGACATGGGCTGAGTGGAGGACATTGAGCAGTAAAAATTAGGAAGTTATACATAGTGAAAAATGAAGCCATCAGAGAGCCATAAGGAACCAACATTTGTTATTCCAAAGAATCCATTTCAGGAAGTAGGCTTTGTGGATGTTATTGTTTATATTGTTGTTGTCTTTACTGTGAAATTCATTCCTTAACAGAGTTACATCCATTGTGTTGGTCCACTGTGCAATCATAATCACTTAGGAAATAAGTGGGTTAGATGACGGAACAACAGCTGAATGGTATTTCATATCCGCAGGAAACAAAAGAAGTACAGACATAAATTGATAATGTCAAAGATTCACACGCAAGTAATGTAAAAATGCTAGGAGTCTGTGTGCATAGATGTTGGTGATCTCTTTGTCCTGCAGAAGGAAGCAGAGGAGACCAGGCTCTGGAATCAGTGTTCTCAAGGCTGGAAGAGACTTCCTTAAGTAGAAATGAGCAGCAGAGAGCATTCCCAGTCCTCTAAGGAATCCAAGGTTCAAATTCATAGAAAGAAATGTACCCTAATTTAGATGCTGTCTCTTCTTTCTGTTATCTTAGTTTTTGGCTTTATTTCTCTCTTTTAATTATTTTTTCCCCAACTGCCCAGTAATCTTAAAGAAAAGTCACTTCTGTGTCGTTCATTGTGTGTTCATCTTCGGGTGTTAAGAAAGAACATGACATTGAAATGAAAGACAGTATGTGCACACTTAAAAAAGAAAATTAGGGTTTGAGTCAAAGAAAGCATTAATGTGCATGTCATTCTTTTATCTGCCTTCATTCAGCTGTTTGACTGCAATGAAAGAATCACATACTTTTTTTTTACGTGACACTTATTTATACACTGTACCGCTCTTTCGTCATTGCTCTGTGTAAGCCTGTGTGTCGCTCCTTCCCTCCTTAAATTAAAGATGTTGTAAACACACCGCAGCCTCTCCCTCTTTGGAAACTCTCGGGAACATCAGAGGGGTCCCTGGGTCTCTTATGTCTCCTGCTGCTCACGGCTGCTTAAGCTCCTCTGGGCAACCGCCCATTTGGCTGGGAGTCTGCTGCCCTGACCCTGAACCCTGAATATGAGGTTAGCCAAGGGCCGAGGCGCAGAGGCTGAGGGTGGGTGTGGTGGCGGAGGTCAGGATGGGGGAGGTGGGGGGATAGAGACAGCTATTAAACACAACAGAGGAAGGCCCATCAGGATGTGTCTTTTATAGCTGGCTGGTACTTGAAGGCATCAAACCCCACTCCCACAGATGAGAGGCAGGCAGTCCAGCCAGCAGATGAATCCTGTAAGGGTGGAAATGATGGGGTCAGGGTTTTTACAAGGTCAGGACGGGGTTAGTTGAGGGTCAGGGACTCAGTAATCCCTCCTATTTAGTCTAGGACATTGGAAGTCTGTTAACTCCTTCACACCAATATCCTCACACAGTAATGTGATACTAGAGGACTTAAAAGTTCAACATTTTGGGAAATACCCATCAGAAGATGAATACCACTCTCACGCATGTACAGTAAATATGTAGCTGAAGCTAGCTGTAGCCAGCTTCCGGTTAGCTTAGCTTAGCATAAAGACTGGAAACAAGGGGAAACAGCTTGCCTGAATCTGTCTAAATGTAAAAAGCTCACTAATGAACACGTATTTCATATCATATGATGATGATATGTTCACTCAGATTGTTGGTTTTCATTCCAAATGTATGGCTCTCAAAAGTTGGAAATCAGTCTTAAAACTTATGGCATATTTTGAATAATGGTTGGTACTTGTGTAATCTCTACATGGACTAAAAGATGATGTTTACCTACATCCACAAACATGCACTATCACTATCATCATCACCACCCTCCAGATGACCCTACCCTTTCACAACCCTTCGATCCTCCAGCCCTCCAACCGCTCCTCCCTAACAACGTCTCTTTCCTTGTTTCATTTTCATTACAACCCTCCTGCAGGGACTTGAACTTGTTGCCCCGCCTGAACTGGGGTGACAGCTCACTAAATCACTGCCTTTTAGTGGTGCTGCCCCCTTTTTTATACACTTTAATCACCAGACTCCAGTAACCAGGAATATTGGGCTCAGTGTATGGAATTCGCCTCATAAAAGAAAAAGCAGAGGCCACTGATGTGCTTCTCATGGCAGAATCGCTGCTAGAATTCATCTTGTTCTTGCTGAGACAGTGGTGGGGGATTGATGGAGGCAGGGGCTCTCTCTTATGGGTGACAATCAATTGCTCAGGATCAACAGGTTTTAGGCTGTAAACTTGAGGTCATCCCCTATCTAGCCGACAGTTTCTCATCTGGCGATGCTGGTGTTAATGCTGGTGGGAGGCCTTGGATTTTGTTTGTTATTTATGGTTAGTCACAGGTTTAGAAATGGTTCTGAATGATCGGAGGCTATCTTTCACACAGGGACTGTCACAGCTGTAAAATGGTTAAACCCCAGTGTACACACTGTGGCTGGGAAGTGTAGAAAAATAGAAGAAATACAAGCTGGTAATGTGGAAAAGTTTTGTTATAAGAATCTTTTGTATATGGAAATATTTTTTTACATTTTAATATACAAATGAATCCCTTATTGAATAAGATAACTCCACAAATGCATTGCTGAATGCTTCTTTCTTCTCATCCTCTGCTTATCATCAATATACACAGTACCTACCTGCCTTGATCAATCCCTTTTCTCACTGCTCATCCCTCTTCTGTCCTCCTCCTCCTCTCCCTCTATTTCATCTCCAACCCAGCATTAATCCTTATCCTCCCTAAGGAAGCCCACTTCGTGCAGCAGCGAGGGTATTTAGAGCCAGTGTTGACATTGGACAGCACGTTAGACAAATATCCCCAACTCAAAAACCACAAGACAAATGGCAGACCCGAGCTCACTGTGTTCTGGCAGTGAGTTTGCTGGTCTGGCTTAGCTGTGGCCAGCTATTCAACACAGGTGACGTCTTACTGCAAGAAAAAAACTGACCGCTAAGGAGGGTAGGTGGATAGATGAAAGAAAACGTGGGAGCAGATTAAAAAGAGGGAGAGGAAAATGAAAGGAAAGATGACAAGTGATTAATGCTGAAAATGAAGGAAACAAAACTGTACTCAAAACCAGAATGTTTTAGGATAGCATTATGAAGAAATAACTGAAAAAAGTTAAATGTACAGCATTAATACTTTATCTGTGGCACAAATGTTGTGGTGATGATGTTGTTTGATCTTTAAATAGAGGGGGAAAAACTATTGTTACTAAATCATTTGTCTCCAGAGACTGTACGTGGAGGGTTTTGGCAAACCAGCAACTCCCACAGACAGCCAGGTGGTGGCTTTGATTATGGGTGCACATTACATCATTTCAAGGTGGAAACAAACACACATACCCACACGCAGACAGCACTCACACGCAGACAGGGCCCTGTGACTGTGACAAGCTATCTACACATGCTCAGCACATTACCACATGCATACACACAGCAATACAGACAGCACACCGCACCACACACACACACTCTCTTCAGAGATATGGGGCCCGTTTTGACAACTGCCAAGTTGACTTGGCATTGGTCAGATTGGAGTGATCCAAGAAAAGCAAAGCGGACCCACGAGAGGGCTGGGGCTTTTGTGTTTGTGGAGTGTCACACTTCATCACGAGGGAAACCCATAACAGGCCCAGGAAGACCTTTGAAGCTATGGGAGGGGTGTGTGGGAATCGCCTCTGTGGCTACCTCTGATGTCAACTCCAATATTCTGATTGCAGGCTATTTCCTGGATTAGGATTTTGTTTGTTGGCTGAGAGAGAAACTGTCTGAGGATTGTATATCACAGAGCAGATGAGCTAATTACAGAATCCCATCAGACAATTCACAGATTAAAAAGTGTTTTCACCAATTTGTTGGCCATTGTAATACTAGGTCAGCTCAGTTACAATATTTATTTAGTCACTATCAGGAAAGCCAGAATTCCTTTTAATTTAAGGTTTGAAAAGAAAAATAATCATCATCTCTATAGTTTGTTTTATCTAGAAATTGTGTTAATATGTAAACATGTTTATTCTGGGGATTTTATTAGGAATTGTCATCATTATTATTATTATTATTATTATTATTATTATTATTATTATTCCTTTGAAATCTTCCTTCCCATGTGTGAAAATAAACAAAATTTTGCACATAGGTCCAGTTCTATGCCAAACATCCTCAACAGGAATTGTGGGCCAAAAGTCCTGATGGTGGCGCTAAAAGTTTAAAACTTTGAAAATTCATAACAAATCAGTCGTACGTGCTACCACTTTGCAACTTTCACCAAAATCTAGGCCCAATTGAGCAGAATAGTTCACATGCTTTGAACTGCCAGGAATTATAAAGTTCATCACTCTGTTTTCCTCAAAAACTGTAAAACTAATTAAATCTCCTCCCACATTTTTTAAGCAATCAACACAAAACATGCCACATGCATCATCGGACTGTCCTCCACAAATGATCCAGCCAGATTTTTGAAATTGAGCCCACAGTGCATCAAAATGTTTTGCCATAAACAGTACGGTAAACAGCTACAGCAAAAATAAATCTCTGATGTTTATGAAAAACAAAATTCCAAAATTTTGTAGTTTTGGTAGATGTGGAGTGGTAAATTTCAGAATTATATCTCAAAAACTGAAATTTTGAAAGTATTTTGAAATCTATCCCCATGTAAACCATTGCAGTCAATGGAAATAGTGCATCTTTAAACATCATTTTGTCATTTATGGAGCAATCAATCTTTGTAAAAATAAATTACAGACATCTCTATGTTGTCTCGATGAAGTCTACCAATTCTCAGATTTTTTTCTTGATAACTGAATTTTTGACACTAGTTTGAAATCCACTGCCATAGATGGTTTATATATCTAACAGACCTGATTCTAATTATTAGCTCAGCAAGATCATAACTTGCCCTTGGTGTCTAAGGGTGTGAGTTCGAGTCCTGGGTGATGCAGAATAAACATGCTAATGTCTACTCAGCCATTGTGCTGTGTGGATTAGAAGAGGTTTAATAACTTTGGTCTGAGAAGTTTTGCTGAAGGACTGCATTTGTCTTCTTTTTTCATCTTCCTCCTTC
The DNA here is from genome assembly GCF_020085105.1 of Siniperca chuatsi. Classification (NCBI taxonomy): domain Eukaryota; kingdom Metazoa; phylum Chordata; class Actinopteri; order Centrarchiformes; family Sinipercidae; genus Siniperca; species Siniperca chuatsi. Next base: position 18,380,950 of record NC_058056.1, read on the forward strand.
TTTTTCTTCTTCCTCCTCCTCAAATGCCCTGCCCTGACTCACAGCTGCGCAGCAGCTATAATTTAAGAAATGTATTTACATGATATACTAGTAGGGCTTGTAATGATGGTTTGACCATAGAGACAGGTATATATGAGGTTTTCAATAAGTATATAGTTTTTATTATAGGATTTGGTTTGCACAGCAACTAGGCTAAATGTCCAGTGGTTTGGATTACTAAGAGGAGAGTGTCTCTGTAAACCATTAGACTAAAGATCCTGTATGTAGAACAGTGTTTGGCAGCTGGGCCAGGTGATAGCAGTGCATGCAGTTTGATTTGGCTGCTTCAAAATTAGTGGAATGGTGGCGTACTTTAATGGACCGCGTCCTTTTGGCTGGAGCTTCACAGGGCTCAACCACTGAAGCCAAAATTTGATTCTAGCATACTAGAAGCAGGGCAAGACAATTTCAATCCTCAATCAAGAGGAAATATTCAGGAAATTACATTTCTACTTAAGGATGGATGGCTGGTTTGTAGGTTGGAAAGTTTTGCTTCCTACAGTGCTGGATAGGTCAGAGAGTGGTGTTTTTATTCACTATGAAAAGCCTGATTCATGCCAAAATTCTCTTCGAGACTCTCACTTAATTATGTTATATATATTTGTATCTCTTGATTAAAAATTATTACATGTAGAGGTTTAACAGTACAGTCAGCATGATACACAATACAGAGTTCATGATTTGATACACTGACAATATTTAATTTGAATGCAAACAAACTATTACTTTAGAAAATCTCTCATTTATTACTCTTAAGCCATAAAATGTGTTTTCAAAGTTCATCATTGCTTAGATTTTAGTCATGCTAGCAGCATGGCTCTATGGATGGCAATGTTGGCCTGTTAGTCTGTCTGAAGGTTGGTCGGTTGGTCAGTTGGACCACCACTTTGGTCCAGGCTGAAATATCCCAACAAATATTAGATGTATTGCCATGAAATTTTGTAAAGACATTCATGGTCCCCAGAGGGTGAATCCTACTGACAGTGGTGATCAGTGCCAGGTTGACATGTCTGGCTTATAGTGAAATGTTTTGACAATTATTGGATGGATGGCGATAAAATTTCATTGTCCCTCTCAGAATTAATTGTGATAACTTTGGTCATACCCCACCTTTTCATCTAGCACCACCATTAAGTAAAAAATCAATTTGTCCAATACTTTGACCAAATACTTGTAAAACTAATGACATTCCCACAAGCCTCAGCTGTACTTTGTGTTTACTGCTTATTACCAATTTGCTGAACTAAGATGGTGAACATGGCAAACATACCTACTAAACATCAGTATGTTAGCATTGTCATTGTGAGCATGTTAGTATGCTGATGTCACCATTTAGCTCAAGCACCGCTGCTGTGCCCTGAGTAAAGCCTCACAGAGGAGCTAGTGTGGCTGTAGACTCTTAATCTTTTTTAACAATAATAATAAATTGGCCACATATTAAGACCAAATTTCTGAACTTGGTTGGACTTTCTCCAAGTTGGCCTTCACAAACCTAATTTGTTTCTATTAAATTATTCTAAACAAAAACAAAGCAGACCCTTCAGAGGCATGACTGATTGTTTGATGTAATTGATAGTATGATCCTTTTTTAATTTTAATCTATTTTCCACCATCAACATATATAAGAAATGTGAAATATTGTGAAACCCTTAATTAAATGGGTGCCAAATCAATTCAGGTTGGATCAAAATATGAGATATAAATACAAAAAGCACTGAATCAGCACCACTTGAAATGGCTCTGAAAGGCTTTTCTAAACAAAGATATTTATTATTTTGAAGACCAAATAATAGTTATCAGCAAAATGATCTCAGGGCTTTCACAAAAGAGCAGCAGCTTATGAGGCAAAACATTTTTCATCCATTTTAATGCTTTATGTAGTTTAGAAGTCAAATGGAACAACTGTAAAAGCCATATTTTCATGGGGGGATTTAAAGAGAAAAAACCTCAATTACTGTTTGCAGACTGGGGCTGTTGTTAAAGACGGTGCCATGATCAAACACAATTTGGATCAAATCACGACTTTATTTCACATTCTCTCACATTTCCAATCAAGGACCGATTAGCTTCAGACATTAATGAGCCTACTAATCCATTTGGGCCCCTCGTGATAACAGTTAATTGTCTGTAAAAATGTGTACAGATCCCCGTTTGGGTTGTTTACTAACTGATTTGGATGTGGTTAGGCCCTAAAGAGGTATCATTATGTTGATAGTTCTTTGGAAAATGAGCCCCTGATGGAGGCAACACCAGAGTAGAGTAGAGTTAAGAATACACAGGGCTGTTTTCAACCATTGCTCACTTGAGTTCAAATTTATCACTGTTTTAAGATAACATTTGGCTGTCATCAGCCCTCATTGAACTTCATCTATAATTAGTAGGAGTTTTCTGTTTTGCTCACTGCATTATAGCAAAGGAAGTTAACATTTTTTACTTAATACCTCTGTCATTTAAATAGACATTGATTCACATTGTAAGGTCCAGGAAAAAAATACAGGAACTGGACTGGCTTAATTTGGCACTGCATCCTCTGTTTCCTCTGCTTCATGTCTGTGGCTTAGTAGAAACTTACATCCAAATTACAGTAAAATTCAAATCCAATTTGTGTTCTGCATAAAGTCAGAATACGAATTGTACATTGGCTTGAGTTTTAGCAGAAAGTTCAATTTGACATTAGTTACTAATGTCTACTTAAATGAGAGGAAATTGGAATTACTGTGATAGTTTTCTGCTCAAATTCCTTTATGTCATAGAAAAAAGGTCTCAAATGAAATGAAATCTTATAATTTTGCTACCACTACAGTGGATTTGATTTGTAGATATTTTTTAATGTTCACATGAAAATGCATGCAATAATTGTAATCTATAATTTTAGATTAAGCACTGCATTGTAAAAGTTGTCAAAAAACTATAGTATATTACAGTTGTTTGTTATAATTTTTCATAAAAGTTCATTCTTGACACGAACAATATGTAAATTTTGTCAAAGGGCAAATATTTCTGCATTACAATAGAGTAATACACAGTATCTTTGAGTAACACTAAAACACCCAATTATTATACTGCAACAAAAAAGGTTCAGTGATAAAACCCTATTGACTATACAACCTTGTACCTTTTTGTTGGCAGTAATGGTACTGTTGTTGTTAAGTTTAACTTTTATCGGTGAGATTTTTTTCATCATCTATACCATTATACACTCAAACATCATGATATTTTAAAATTATAGTTTTATTTAAATTGTGCCTGCTTACTGTTGCATGTTTGATCGAAATTCTAAATTTTATTGTTATTATTATGAAACCTAAACTTTGAGCTTTTAATCTTGACACATTACCAGCAAATATTTTGTAAATACCCACAATCCACTACTCCTATTAAGAACTGCATTGTGTTACTGTGCAGCATACTTACTTTGTCATGTTGTTGAAGGGGCCCAGAAGTGTGTACATGTGTTTGTATTCTGGCCACTCAGTGTGCAACCTTGGCTGGCCTGTGCTGACACTCAATTTATCGTCTTGTGATTTGAGGCCTTAGTTTCTCATTACAGCCAAAGTTTTTGTGTCCTTGTGCGACAAAAATTAGTTTGTGTGTCTGTGTAAATCACCTGTCATATGCACATGCTCCTTTAAGAAAAGGCCAAGGGTGTCATTTGATTCCTACTGCCTTGCTTTCATATTTATGCGTCTCATATTCACGTCCATTGGTGGTGTCTCAGTTGGGCTATCCATCAACACTTTTTATCCCCATCGCACCAACAATAAGGACATAAAACGCTCTTTTACGTCAGCAAAATGCTGCCACAAATAAAATCGGAACAACACACCTCTTTATTTGTCTGGGTAATAAACTACATAAATTAAAACTGATAAGTGACAAAATTTGCATTGGTCATATCCTATGGGCCTGGGCTTTAATGGAATTACCAGAGGCAGTGAAGCTGTATTATAAAGTATTGCCCACAAAATTGGAAAACATAGGTGATATATTAATGAGTTTACAAAACTGAAGGACAACCAGACCCAGGGGGGGTGTCCTGCTCTCTCCAAGACCAGGCCATTTTTCAAACCAACATGTCAAAGAAACATTTTGAAAACTATATTACTCATTCTGTCAAATTAAATTTCCAACACTTGGTGAAATATTCATTTTACAAATTTATTTGTAGTTGTAATCTTTGTTGTCGTGGTGCATGTATTGTATTTTGGTTCACTTGCCCAGGTCCCGAGGATGAATATTACCTGTCCAGTACGGTATCTCAATAAAATACATCTGACTTCATGGAAGTTTATATTTGTATTGTAGCCACATCAAATAATAAAATAATAATGGTCCATGTTAAATAAAGTAGAATAAATAAATCCTTTAAATGGAGAAAGAAGGAAACAACCAAACAAAGGAACAAGGAATGAAGGAATATATACTAGATTGAAAACATTACATATTTTATTATGTACTCACCTTTTTGTAAAAATTAGGAATTAAAAATGTAATCAAATCACCAATGTGCACTAAATCAACAGTATATTCATCCATTAGAAAAGTGATCCCTGTTCTGTCTGTACCACAACACAAATGATGCTCATCTGCAACTTAGTAGATTTTACTATATATTTAGGATGAATAAAACAAAAACCAAACAAAAACAAAAAAGGGAACCTAGTTAAAAGCAACGGGGTGAAGAGACGTCTCTCTCAATTTTGTACACTCAAACAAAATCAGTTGCCTTTAGCCTGCTTAGGGGTAGAAGGTGAGGGAAGCACACAAAAGCAGTGCAATTATTCTGCTCTGGCACAACAACAGAGAGCAAAAAGAGCAAAAAGAGCATCAAAGGCTTTCCTCTGAGCAAAATAGGGCTCCCTCAGAGGAAAAGCGCAACCTGTGTGTGAATACCAGTGCATGGACTTTTGGTCCTCTCTTGAGACAGAAGAGGCAAAGGATGTGTGTCAGTTTCTATATTACAGTTACAGTGCATATTCACTTTGATTATGCTATAGTACAGTATGCATCTGAAATACTCTAAATGAGTTTTCAAAATTTGGTAAGTAAGTTTATGAGAGCTGAAAAACTATATGTGAAATTCATGTTTTCACAAAATTTTTCACATATGAAATGTCCAAAAACCACATGTAACTTTAAAAAAAAAAATCATCATATGTTTAATGTAATAGTACATTTGTTGCTTTCACATGTGATGTCTTACATCTCATGCAGATTTAACATAAAAATAAATGTAAAGCACATATGCACACATGCCCATTGGGCCTGCCTCCACAGTTGTTTGTGTGTGCTGTTGTGTTATGTGAATAAGAAAGAGAGATACATTTTTATGTATTTATCTAGTCTTTTACATTTATTTAATCTTTATTCATTATTATTATTATAATTTATTTACTTATTTTAATTTTTTATATTTTTCAATGACTTTTCAATGACTCACCCGTTTGTGTCTTTCATTATAGTATTGCCATAGTAATGTGAACACCATTGATTCACTTTTTTATTTAAAAATACAGAATTATTATACTTACATTTCTAACTTTGAACAACCTTTCAATATTGTACTTAATTATGGCCATGACTGTTAAGCAAAACCTAAATTTGAACTTGATAGAAAGAGACAGAAAATGCAGGGGATTTCTTTTCTATCAGGCATATTTGAGGGCAACTTGGTATGTAGAAGGGTCCTTTAATAACCCGGAAGTCTAGCTCTCACATATTGTTATGTACATGCACCGGTTGCTAAGCACAGTTATCACACTGTATACCATTATAGCCAATACTTTTGATGTCATTGGACTCTTGAGCCAAAAATAAGATGATGAAAGTGGTCGCGTTAATAAGGTAACCACGCTTCTTTGCTGCAACTGTCTCACAGTTTTGTCACTGATGTTTTTTGCTAACATGACAGTAACTAAATCTCAAATGCATTGCTGTGAACGCTAGATAACTTGTTCCAATGAGGTGTAAGGTGTTGTATTTCGCCTGTGACTGTTCAAAACTAGAATATACCATGCCACTTCCAAAGTCCAAGTCCAAAGTTATCAACTATATGGGTGCGGAAAACCAATACAAAAGTAGCACACAGTAGCTAACTTACTGTGTTGTATGGAAAAGACTGTTTAGAATAGAGCATCCTCAGTACATGATGTACAGCCACAAACAGGTTCTTCATTTCTTAATATTAATGCTGCTACAGTACATCCCCAGATCACTAACCGTACACCCCTAATAATGTATAGATGTCTACATCTTAATGATTCAAACACAGATTTACCTCTGTGCCTATTTCTCATGTTGTTTTCCAGTGGGGGCAAAGACAGCTGCTACAACATGATGCAGTGTGTTGCTGCTGGGCACCGGATCGTAGCTCTGGCCAACCTTCGTCCTGCTAACACAGGTGAGGAAGATGCGCTGTTGGGGTTTATATGATCTACAGGGGCTAGCTGGGCAATATGGGCCAGCCAGCTGCACTTCTGCGGACCAAGGAACTAAGAACTGTACACAATCAAAGTACTGCAGAATTGTATGTACTGTATAAATCCCACAGGGATTTATTTGTAGCATGCTAGCTGATATGCTATGGTTTAGAGCTGCAACGATTAGGCGATTAATCGAGTAGTTGATTGACAGAAAACTAAATCGATAATCGATTAATCCTTAAAGTAAATTTTCAAGAATAGATGAATAATATTTGATGGTTCCAGCTGAACTAATGTAAAGATGTGCAGCTGTTGCCAGTCTTACATTATAGTAAAGTGAATATCTTGGGTTTTGACTATTTACTATCAAACAAACAAAGCAATTGAAGACATCACTTTTTTTTCACAATGAGACTTATTTTATTGTGTCACTTTTCAGAATAATGAGAATGACGATTTTCATAATAATGAGATGAGTTTGAATAATTTGAATTTAATTTCATGATTCACTTCATTTATTTATTCGTAGATATGATTATATTATTGTATCTTATTTCTTTATTTTATATTGACCCACATGGATCTTAATGTAACTATTCAGGATTTAGTTTTTAAACAGCTTAGGAGTCCCTTGCAGGCCAGTAGTTTCAGCTGTAGCCATTACATTGTTGTGTAATGAATGGTTTAAATTGTGAATGTCATAGTCCTCCTGTTCATTTATTGTCTTGTAGTCTGATGTTATCTATTGCCACTATTTGTCAGTTTGTACATCATTTTGTTAACATCTGAAATTTGATCTTCTGGATGTTTGTTCACCCTTAACTATTTCCAAAAAATTGTAACCTCACTATTATTACTTACTTGAAATGGCTCTGAAATTATTATACTCATTATTACTGTTTAAAAGACACAAGATCAGTGGCTTATCCCCTGACTTAACTTCTTTTCCTCCATGCCACAGATGAGTTGGACAGCTACATGTACCAGACGGTGGGCCACCAGGCTATAGAGCTATATGCGGAAGCCATGGATCTTCCTCTGTATAGACGCACCATCCAGGGCTCTAGCCTAGACACCAGCAGAAACTACAGTGAGACAGCGGGGGATGAGGTGGAGGACCTGTATGAGCTGCTGCACCTCGTCAAGGTAGGCCTCTCTGTCCCCACCATTAGTGAGAGATAAAGGATTTTATTATCCTAGCACTGTGTTGGTCTGCAGAGTGGATGTTGCCGGACATTTAGGAGTCAACCCAGGTCCCTTGGCCAAAAGGCCTTAATACTTGAGTAAGCCTCTTATTTTCTATCCACACACACATTTTATTAGTTTATTTATTTTCATAATAAGTGATACTTTCATCACTAACAGTTACTAAAACATGAAACAAAGGGAAGTGTACTGTATTGCTGTATGTATTTATTATATAATTCCAATTGTAAGTACAAAAAGTTTCCAATATATGGGGCAGAGTCCAAAGCTAACTCATAGCAACAAGTATTCATAAGCGTACCTCAGCTTTTTTAACGTTTACAAACAATTGACTAACTTTATTTGCACACACAAAAGAAACAAATCAGCATTGATGTCCCACCATTGTCCTCAATCTTGCCACCTGCCAAACTTAAGTCCAATATTCACATGTGCTTTAACTTTGGTTTGGTTTGATGGCTCCTTAGAAAAATATCTGGGTCTCTTTGTCTTACTAAATGTTCCATTTTCTTCATCCATCATTTGTTTCCTTGGATTTTTTTCAATTTTGTACTGGACAGATACAGTACAGTCAGGTTGAATAATCCCTTTAGTATTTGTCACAACAAAATTCAGTTTCAATAAGAAGCACATTAAACTATATACGTGATATGCTCTTTTGATTGTGACTTTAATTGTAACGACAAGCTTGAACATTAGTACACTAAAACTTTTCAATCAGCAACTTTAAATTATTCCTAAATTATCAATGTTTTACTAAACTTACTAAATTATTTAGCAGCACACAATTGCCTATACATTACATCTTAAGAGGTAAATTTAGGCCTATTTTTTATTTTATATATATTTGAAGTTATATTTATATCCAACCCGTGGCCCTTTGCTGCATGTCATCCCCCTCTCTCTCCCACATTTTCTCCCACATAATCTTAAAAAAAAGAAATAGAGCAATTTAAAAGATAGAATATATTCACACTCATATACACAAACCTACATATGCACAAATATAAATCAACATAAAAACTATTCAGAAGTTGTAGGAGGCCGAGTAATTGTACTTCTTCGAAAAACTCAAAGCAAAATGAACAAATTACATTAATTTATAAAGCATCTGACCATAAATCTAGACTAAGAAAAAAATCCTAATTTTATTTCCACACGTGATGTAAGAGGCTTGACACGTTAATGAAATAGAAAGTTAATCTTATTCAGAATAGTATTACAATAATTATGTGAACTCACTATTGCAATGCTTCATTGAGCGTATACAAAAGTAGTCATCGTTTTGACTCCTTGCCACCACTGACATATGCTTGACTGCTTTTTAGTGAACAAGCTCTCAGAGCACTACTAAACTTCTCATCTCAGCTAAGGTTCATGACATATATGTCACACTGTTGAGATGTTTTACAAGTCATTCTCTGTAGATTCAGAGTCACTTAGTAGCCCATCAGCACTGTCTTAAAGAGACCCTACTTGTCTAGCTTCTTCTGGCCTGCTGTACACTAACAGTCCTTAGCACCTATTTTAAAGTGCAACCAAGCTGCTCAAAAGCCATGTTAGTGCCTTTTAATCTGTCTTATTTAGTATGTCTTGATTTCACTTTCAAAGTGTAGTAAGGTTTCCTTTTATAATACTCTGGGAAAATAGTGTGCCTATTGTATCAGTTAATTAAAGTTTTATGTGTGAAGTTGGAGTGAGGTGCCCTTCAACAATTGGCTTCACAGGAAAAATTCCATTCTTTTTTTATCTCACTTGACAGAAGATCAGATGCAAAAAATTAATCGCCAAATTAATATTTCATCAAATACCACTTTTGCCAGGACGTTGAGAAAATATTCATTTGATGCCAAATTATGTATGAGACCTTGGTGGTCTGATGTGGTGCAGGGTGGCTGACGGACAGGTTTGAGACAACTGCGTGTGTGTTTAACACACCGCTGGCACTGCCTTCCTACCTGACCGCCTGCAGCCATGAGGAAGCTACCTGGACGTACACTTCAACAGCAGCAACAGCTCTCCCTGCTGTCAGCACAAACAGGGTGCGGGATTGATCCTGTGTAACACTTTTCCCCCTCTGCACCTCCACACAACCTCTCATTTTAGCTTGCAGCATCAAAATTTAAGTGCCTCTTATGGAATGGTGGTTAGGAGTTTGTTGTTGAGATGGGAGTTGGCTTGACATGGTGTAAATGAGAGAGGGGGGGTGCTTGGTTCTTCCTGTAGGTCTGTGTGGAGACACGTTCATCCGGAGCTGAGGGCTGCTCCAGGGCCCCTGCATGTCCGCACACCGCCTGGGTGGCAAGGGCCAGTCAGCCTGCCTCAGGGCATTTCGCGCCCTCTGCCTGACTTTCTTTGTCGTCTTCTGTATAAATTGCAGGCTTTACACATGCGGCTACATGAGAAAGCTCTTGTTTGTGTGTTTTCTTGTGAGTACGCACACAATCACACAGTGCAATTTCTGTTTTTTGGGCTCTCGTGAGTATTCACAGTCAAATACACATCTCTCTGGTAAATGATGCAATATACCATCTCTGCCTGTAGTCAGGGCTCTAATTGCAAAGGGCTACTAATTTCCCATTTCCAGGGCTTCTCTGGTCTGACCTCACCGGTCAGACGGGCCATAGATCAGGGCAGTTGGACTCCCATGGGGCCCTCGCAGGCTAGCAGACCTCCAGTCGTCTCCTCGTTTACCCCTCTCACCATCATCAACAGACCTGCACCATAAACAACAGGCTTCCTCTCTCTCTCACTGAGTGATGTCAACCATAAGAATACAACTTTCATATCTCAAATTTCAAGTTACTGCTCTCTGAAGTTGCTTTTTTGGCATTCTCACTAATCTTTAAATTTACAAACTTGTACCATTTTTATCACATTGTGAAGGGTAGTAAACTCATTGCAGCCCCTGTATTTAGAAACTCCAATTCTCCTTCTTAAAAAGTCATGGATTATGGTCACACTTAAGTATGTCCAACACATATGCCTGGTTTACTAGGCAAAAAATGTTTGTTTTTTTCCACCATAAAGTTTACAGTGTTATTGATTGGTGAAGGAAATGATAGAGGGGGGAAAAGAGAGAAAAAAACACTTCTTTTGATAATGAGCTGTTAAATCACCCTTACTGGAAAAGAAGAGTTTTAGCATGAAAAAAATGTTCTGTTTGGAATGTGTTATATTTTGAAAGATTCTTTCTAGCAGTTTGAATTAATTAGAAGTTACAAGATTATATTTGCCAAATGACACTTGAGCATAGATGAAAGAATTTTTTTTTTCTCAGACCCGGGTTGATGAGTTTTAAGTGGATATTCATCCCTCCTTCTTTGCAGTGCTGGCAACAGACCCGTAGCATGAGCCAACAGTGCCATCTATGGATCATTTCCAGAAGCTGACAAACCAAAGGCACTCTACACTTTGGCCTCTCTGAGAATGTTTGGAGCCATTCAAAAGATTCAAAGGAAGAGATCATATTCTTCAGAAGCATTGTTGATGAGGAAAAAAAGCCTAATTATAATAGAAAAAATGAGCCGTCCATCCCCTGGCAGTAGTGATAATGGCAGAATGACAATGTGGCCCTATCCTTGGCTCCTTTGCTCTCATCGCTGGCTGTGTATGGCAGTGTGTCTTTGAAGCGTGTAACCTGATAGACATGCAAGCCACAGCGTACCCCATCCCATCCTGCTAGGTGCTGATCTTTGAACCCTCTCTTTGAGGGGGAGAAATAACAGTTTTGTCAGCAGCGGTGGGGGGGGGGATCGTCCACTTTTGGACATCTATGGTTGTAAGGGTATATTTTCATAGAATAAATGGTGTCCTTGTGTCCTCTGCCAGGCTTCCGTGGGAAGCTAGAATATAAACATTATGGAAAAGATAAGTCTGTGTAAGTATTAAACCTTTTTATTTGTAGTTTTGTAATGTAGATACTCTCTTTTTTATGTCAAAGTATCCTTGTTTGTGTGGATTTTGAAATTGGATTTGGCCAGTTGTGTGTCCACACTTCATGTGTTTGGTTGGTCTGCTCTCCTCTCCTGTGATCTGCTCTGATGTGTGATACAGATCAGCAGTGTCAGTCACCCCTGGCTGTAACGTCAGTCCCCCCGAAGGCCTGCAAAACCCCTCATATTAGTCATATCACATCCCTCAAGTCCTTTATCCTTCTCTCTGTGCTCTGTGACCTGACACAGTGGCTCTTTATGCCCAGTGACCCTGCTTGTGTGTGTGTGTGTGTGTGTGTGTGTGTGTGTGTGTGTGTGTGTGTGTGTGTGTGTGTGTGTGTGTGTGTGAGTGTGTGAGTGTGCGTGCGTGCACGCTCATGTGTTCAAGGTCAGGTCACATCGGGCCTCTGTTACATGATAACAGGTCTATCTCTGTTCTCCTTACACACCTCTGCCTCTCTTTTTTGCCCTAGTTTGCCTTCTTTCATCACTCTACAGTAGAAAGAAGTGCTCTCACTACTCTCATCCATATACACTCCTTTTCTCTCCAACTGCAAATTACTTGATGTTGCACACAAGTAGATTTGAAGCTGTTATTTCATTTTAAAACACAAAGATGTGCCTTGAAAGTAGCACAGCCTATAGGGCACGAATGGCAGTGAGTTTTGGGAAGATGCAACTATAGCTTCAATCACTTGATGTAGTAATAGATAATATATAAAAAGATAGTGACTCTATTGCAGCAACTCTGCAACCTTTGAGCTGATGAATAAAGACAAAGACATTTAAGCTCATTAGAGTGATGAGAAACAATAGATGATATCTATGCACACGTTCCTTTCTGCCAGCTCTAATTAGCAGCACTGTGACATCTCTGTCGTACTGAGACCCAGCTTTGAGAACGATGGAAATGTTACTTTCAAATCAAATTTCCTACCCTGTAATGCATTCGACTTTTCAGAAAGTTCTTTTATTTTTTTGGATAACTGATATCGCGGGTCAGTTAACACCCAACTTCCTCCCTCCCTTTTTTTTTTTTTATCAAGCCAGATTTTTTTTTCCTGGAGATGTCTGGGAAAGGTCTTGAAGAGGTGCACTGAGACCTTTAGACCTTTGTAGATGAAACATTCCTTTCCGTCGGTGTGTGTTAAAACACCTTGTTTTTAGTGAGATAATCCTTTTCTTTCGCACACCCTCTTCCCCCCATTCCCTGTTTCTCCTGACCATTATTACACACACACACACACACACACACACACACACACACACACACACACACACACACCCCCCTCATCCTCAGTCTCTACCGTCGCTCCATTATCGACATCAGCAGACAAGAGTGGGGCCCTCTGAGATCGCAGAGGCAGTCTGTCCACAAGTCCAAACATTCTTTTTCATTCCTCCTCCCTCGCTCCATCTTTCTTTCTTCTACTGGCATCTTTGTCTCCATTGTATTGTCGTCGCACTTTCATCCGGACCCTTCAGAAGCCTGGCACTGCCTTGTTGGGAGTGCCCTGATGGAGATGTATCCTGCTGTGAGGAAAGGAGGGAGAGGGATTGAGGGAGAAGAGAAAGAAAGGAGCAGAGAGGAGGACGAGGGCAGGTTGGCTGGCTGGCAGGCAGGCGGTGGAATCTCCAGTTGAACCAGGAGCTCTGTAGTATTGATTAGGGACCTTAGGTGTTGTGAGACCAGTCGTTGAGGAGGGGTGTGAACTATGAAGGAAGGGGAGGGGTGGTCAAAATCAAACACGCAACCCTTCTCTGATTACCGGCATGGTGCAGCATTAGATGTACATTGGGGGCACAACAGGAAAATGGATTTCTTTAAAAAGCTGCTTAATACATAAATCATGACCTCTGGGGTCACAGCGAGGGTTTAGGAGATCAGATCAATAACAAAGCTAATGCAAGCTTGTTGTAGCTGTTTTGTGGTGCAGAGAGACCTCTAAATGGTGTTATTGGATGTAGCTTACAAGCAGTCTAAAACCGATGGATAATCACTTTGTAGAAAGTTTTGTTTTATTACATTTTCAGTGCAAGTTTAAAGTACAGTACTTAAGGATGTATTTCAGCATGAGCTAGTACAGATTCCTTCAAACAGCTGTCTCTCTGTGTCTCCCCTCTATGTGATAGCCATTGTTATCTTTTCCTTTGGTCTGAGACTGCTTGTATTTATGTTGGTCGCCACAGTGGCAGTGGGGTTGAGATTGCAGGCTTGTTTTGCACATGAGGAAGGATAGCATTAGCGCTGAGATAATGGCACTGTGTATTGTTTGCTGGCCGTGTGGAAGTGGTGGGACAGGATCTATTAGATGCAAGCCCATTTCCCTCCAACTGACGCTAACAGTCCCCACAAACATTAGATAAAGAGCCTAGCCTCAAGCCTTTGTAATTTGTTTGTATTTTTCTGCTTAATGTACTTTGCTCAATCTTGTTTAGCGATGATGGAAGCTGATAGCCTTATCTCGCCTTGCCAAGGGCATGAGCCACTACCAGTGCTTGGTTGAACATTGTTCCAGTGAAGAGCGTGTGTGTGTTTATGGTCTTTTTTCTGACTTTATTTTGATGCTGGATGAATTGTAGATTCATCTAGAGGTTATTTGCATTTGAGATATTTGCTAATAAGTTTGATTATGACCTGATATAAATACACCATTATGGAAAGTGTATTACTATAATTTCTCTTTTGTTTGATTGTTCATATTAAAAATTAAGGGAAATGTGTGATCATATTCATAAGCCTGGCAGACAAAATTTGATTTCTTTTCTCATTATTGTCATTGTGTATTTTGTCACTTTTTCTTCAAAATGCCTTTCGATGTCCTTCCTTTCAAAACAACTTTTGATCATCAGAGATCTATTGTTACATCTTCACTGTCACCCTTGATAAAAAAAAATGTTTTTTCACTCTCTACGTAAATTTTTAAGTTAATCTGAAAATATGAAGTTGGATTTACATGGCTTCCACAGGCTAACTCATTGCTCTATTTGGATTCTAGCCAGTTGTTTGAGTGTGAAGGATAATCCAGCCATTTAAGAAAAACAGAAGTCACTGAGCAGGTTGGACGTGTAATAAAACCTTTTAAACTCACCAGTATCAACAGCTAGTCAGGCCCAATACTGCCTGTCTCAGAAAAGACAGCTGAGGAATAGTGCTAAGTCTTTCAACTCCCTGCCATTCATCTACTCCGAAATTAAGAGGACTTTTATGTTTTGTTTTGCGAACCATTCCCCTCAAGAAATATTTGTGGCAGGCCCCATCACCTCCCGCAGCTAAAGTCATAACCAGCTGTAGAAAAACACTGTCTGGAGTCTGGAGAGTGGGTTAAACCAGCATCATTGCTATATTTTCCTCTCGTCTCTCTCTGGGGGGGGGGGCTTTCATGATGTCTATTGGCGCTATAGAGGAGAGCCAAGATGCCAAGAGCCTGGAACCTGACCTCACCAGAAAAACATTTACATTTTGGAGTGTGTGTGTGTGTGTGTGTGTGTGTTTGTAGGCCAGTGCATGACTGTGTGTATATACATGGACGTCAGTACATGAGCGTGCATGCACCTTGTGGACTAGGTGGTTGTTATGGACCATGAAAAGCAACTGACATAGTTTACCTCTCTGTGGCATGAGACTCCTTCTTTGATTCTGTCCTACTCGCTTTCTGGAAGCTGCTTCCTGCCTCAGACACTCAAACGCTCTTACCTCAGCCAAGTGGGAATATTGCTGTGACAGAGCTGGGATTATGAGTTTGTTTTATGCCCTACAGAAAACTGTTGCTGATGCTTATTTATTGGAACACCTTATCCTTAAGGCCAGACCTTGAATGTTTGGAGGAAGTTACATGATTTCCTGTCATCTTAAAACATCCCAAAACAGTTGATCGTCTGAGAGTGGAGGCACAGAATGACAATTTTGTTTAATGTTGAAACAACTATTAAAATATTGCATTTTTAAGAGCCAGTAATAACTAAACTTGCTTGCTTGAATTGCAAGTATTCATGGACATCGATAAACAACCTTATGTCTCCCCGCTGCTTCTCAACATTTAGTTTTCCATGTGTGTAGATATGGAAAGCCTCCTTGTCCTTGGCCTGCTGAAACTAGGGTTTTGTGCTTGCTTTGGCCAAGGTGCTCTCCCTCCCTGCCTGACGACTGGCTGGGCCTGTGTTTACGTAACCATATATATCTGAGAGGAAACTCGTGAAACGTTAATCTCTCTACTTTTTAACCCTGATGAATTTCTACATTTTCCAGCTGTGCAGCATGGCATATTTATGCTCAGGCTCTATCGCTGAAAACAGCTCTGTCATTGTAAATGAATCACTATCCAAGACTAAAGAGAGAGTGTGTGTGTCTGTGTATGTGTGTGTGTGTGTGTGTGTGTGTGTGTGTAAACTTCAGGCTAGGAAACTGTACAAATACAAACTCAGCCATGAAAAGCTGCAGTAGTACCTCCATTGATTAAATTTCCAGCTTCTTTTTCATTCTTCTCCGGACCCAAATCAGTGCATGCTGGCCTGTCAGTTGTCACATTGCTGTGGGCTGATAAGCGTCCCTCACTCATCGCGTTGCTGAGACAATGTCTCATGTCATATCCTCTGTTAGCTGGTCACACCTGCACCGTGGCCTCAGTGGAGGATAATACTTTCCCCTATTCTGCTTCCTCTCTCCCCTTCTTGTAACTCTGACCTGCATCATCTCAGGAACCGGTCGGGGTATTTAGGTTTATGAGCAGCTGGCTTTATGAGCAGTTTGTTTTTCTTATTCCACCACTCTGTATGGTTGAGGACTGACACGTGGTGAGTCATCTCTCCAGCCCATCCACAAGCACAAAGGAAGAGCCCGTCTTTCAACAGCTGCTTCAAACAGACAGCCCCACCAATTTACCAAAGGGAATGTGTCTGAAAGCCTTTTAAAACAAGGTTTTGTTTTGGCTGATGTTTGTTTTACAAAGACATTTGCTAAGCTTGCGTGTCCATTTGTTGCTTTATTTTGATGGATCAGATATTGTACATAGTGTTTTAGCCTCAGTATATATAAGCAGTATATAATCTTGTAAGCATTGGGTGTAACTTAAAACATTATCATTGGTCCAGACTATATCCTGTACCTTGTGCAGGATCTCTGGGAGTCACCTTGGAGTATAACTGTCTGTACAGAATGGTAATGAGGAAGCTGATTTAAAACAAATAACCAGTGTCTCCTCCTACTAAGCTCATACTAAGCTGCCTGTCAGTTTGGCATGTCTAAGTTGTCAGGACAGCCCAACACGCCCCAGGACTATGTCCGCATTACATTAAACACAATCGCTTGACCCTAGCTGGCCCTATCCCCTGTACCACATCTACTTGAGCTGCTACAACAAGGTCCAACCCCCTCTCCATGTTCCCACCATGTAGGGGAACAGGGGAGAACAATCCCAGTACTGTACAAGAGGCCTAGAGCTGACCTAATGGAGAGAACATTAGAACCATGTCGTGTCCAGTCACTTACTTGATTGATCCTGGGAGAGAGGGACAAAGAGGAGGAGAGATGGAGAGGAGAAGGAGTGTTGGAGAGAAGGGGGAAGGGATAGGAGGCTGTGGCTGCGGCAATGAAAAGCTTGTGATGGTACACCGGTACCCTTGAGCAAACTGTCATTCAAACCACTTTAATTAATTTCTTGACTTTGTCTTCTTCCCCACCTCCCTTCCATCACACACAAGCATACTACATACAGGAGGCAGTAATATAATAGAAAATACGTGTCAACAACTTTAGACTCGCTAAAAAGCGGATTTTGTAATGGAAATTTGTGGCCTTTTATCTGTAATAGCCAAGATCTGCCAACGCTGGCTTCTTAGTTGTCAGAACAGGCTGAAGCAGGCATGTTGGAAACCCACCATTTTGCAAAATGGAGCTTTGTATTGTTAGGGTGTATAATTAAGACCTCATTGTGACAGCCATTGAGAGAGAGCTAATGAGGGTTCTGATGTATTCCATATGAATATGAATATTGAATTTTTAATATTTTATGGCTTTCTAATTGCCTTGGTTGCTGTTAATGGCTTTGACTGTTGAATATTACCCAGACTGAATGTGTGGCATGCATAAGTACCTTTTAAGCTGAGAGCTGACATAAAATAGCCGCATTCTCAAGCCGAATTCTTTGCTTTATGATTGTCGTGTATGTATCTTTGGGGCAGACACATATCATGACTGAAGTGTCTGACATGTCTGTGACTAGGAATACATTTGAACCACTCTTTTACTCCCTTACTAAGATGAATGTATATATAATTACAAAGTATATCACACACACTACCTTGATATAGAGTTTAATGGCCGTATCGTTTCTTTGTGGAGCATGTCTGCTGGCCTTAATCTTCTCCACAGCTGACATCTTAATAACTCAGCCCTCTCCATCCATTTCCACGGGAGACATCCGGATGTTGGGGAAGGATTAGTTTAATGAATTTGACAATTAGTAACAGAAGTTAATGACTGCATGGGGCTAAGTACCCTGATGGACATGGCTGGGGGGACTGAGGGCTTCCATTGCTCTGGGCCATAGATCCTCATTAATAGCTTTTCTGCCTGCTGGAGAGGACAGGGGAAGCCAGGCCAGGCCTTTGTTTAGTCTGACTCTGATGGGGCTGCTAGGGGGTTGCACTGTTGCACAACGCCACACCAGAATTAGTCCCGCTCTTGGCGTGAGTTAATGCAAGGCCTCTGGTCCTGGATCAGGTGAAGCTTCCTTTAATGAGCTAGGGTCATTAAACGTTGAAAAAGAAAAGTGACATGGAATCAGGGCAGGCAGGGAGCTCTTTCTTCGGAACTTATGCCAACAGTCATGAAGAAAGAAAAGTGGCTTGTGGGTCACAAGAGTCCTGATGACCTCTGCCTTGATTTATCGTTATGTTAGCTTCTTACCCGGATTCCACCTCTAATGCAGTCAAAACATCATTTAGCCAGATAGCTCTCATAAAGATTTTATTATTATTTATTATTATACTGTGCTTCATGAGCTACCTTGTCGCTTTGTCAAGTATTCCCACTATAAACCATTTTGATAAATTTTTCAGCCACCATAAAATCAAAGTTTGTATTTTTTATGGCATCATGAATACACATGAAACAATTCCCATAAAATCCATCAATTCATATTTATACATACATATACCATTTCTTCACAATAATTTATCCTACCTTTCCCAGAGAGGATGAGAAAGTATGTCTAGAATTTGTAAAATCGTGTCCAGAGCAGCATTAGCTGCCCCCTCATTCCTGCCTGTCTCCTGGTGATAACTATAATAGCGACAAAAATATAACTGCATCCAAAAATAATCATTTTCCAAAGCTGTTTGCCAAAAGGTCTACTAGCTAGAGTCTCCATTGAAAATAAGGGAATGTGTGAGAAATTCGTCTTGTGTTATCATTAGTGGCGACTATGCCTGGGTATTATAAGGCTGCATGATGTAATGTAATGAGAGCAAGTGAAAAGAGAAGCTATTTAATTGGTCGAGGCTGAGTTGACCCCCAGAGGCCCAAGTACCTACAACAGTCTGCCTCCAGAGAGAAGTGGAGTTAGAGAGACAGAAACACAAGACGAGGATGTTGTTTGCTGTTGCTCTGATGCTCTGTTATTCTGTCAGGCCAAGTCTGGTCCTGCCAAGTTTAAAGCCAAGGGACCAAATTGGTGTTGATGTAGCGCGCTCCTTAACCACTCTCATTCCTATCTCTTTTCCTCTTTCTCTCTGTCTCTCCTTATCCCACTCTTTACCTCCTAATATGCCTCTTTAGGAAGTGACAGTTGTATTTAGGGAAAAGGTTATCATTGTATTAGAATAGAGTGCTGGCCCTGAGGCTTACCTAGAATTACATGACACTGCCTGCAGCCCCCTTCGCTCTGTGCTGGGCTGAAATGTTATCAGTCCGACTTAATTACTGTCACTGGGCAGTGGAATTGACTGTAATGTATATTCCAGTGTTGGACACAGAGAGATATTAAAACTTGAGTACTAGTGAATCCCAAGTTCTTAAGATCTCTTGGTGTTTAACTTTAGGTCAAAGAGTTAAATTCTAGCTGTGTATTTGTCTGTATGTGTTTAGCTTCAGCTTTTTACCTCCCATCCTCTGCTGCACCGTAAACACCACACACTCACATGCACGTAACCACACACACACAGAGCACATCCTTTATCTGATTAGCTGGCACGCCTACGTGAAGCTCTGTGTGTGTGTGAGTGTGTGAGTGTGTGTGTGTGTGTGTGTGTGTGTGTGTGTGTGTGTGTGTGTGTGTGTGTGTGTGTGTGAGAGAGAGAGAGAGGCACAGTGTGTTGCAGCGCAGCGTCAGGCCCCAGGCAGGGCATGGATTTCATTTAGGAAAGTATCAAAGGTTTACACGCTGTTCGCTTTAATCAGCATGTTTATCAGGCAGAGAAAAATTGCAGGAAGGGACCACAGGGAGAAGGGGGGTTATCTTAAGGACCAGTAGCCAGGGAAATTGATAATGGCTACAAGGTAATTTACTGGAGACTTGTGCATCCCTCCACTGCTTCTACCCTTGCCTCTCATTCTAATTACAGCCCATGTAATGTTCTAATGAATCTGCAGGTGTGTGTCTGTAGGGGAGGGGCATGAAGGTAGGACAGGGGGTTGTGATGTATGTCTATGTATGTATGTGTGTGAGCATGCAAGAATTGCTTGCACCTATGTGTGTTTGTTTGTGTGTGTCACTCCGGATCAAGCATGTTTTTGTGAGAGAAGATTGAACGCATCTCAAGGCTGTGTCAGTATCTCTCGAGTGCATAGTTGTCTCACTGTTTCTGAAATATGAATATGATATGAAAAGCAATTAGATTAGCCCTCAGCAATATTAAAGATACATGCCACTCACAGACACAATACTCCACTGATACTTCAAGTTGTCACTGTGGTTCCGTCTTCCAGTTGGATAATGTAGAGGATGGAAGCTGCGACCAGACACACACATCTTCCGCTCACACTAAACTGTCGATAAGGTCCAGGAACTGCCTCTAGTTGTGCTGGTGCCTCCAGTCACACACTCACATGTACGCATAAACACACACGTTCACTCAGATGAGCCATGTACACAAACCTCCAGGGGATATGGGCTGGACCATAAAGGCCTTGATACGACCAGAGTGTAAACATCCCCACAGAATTGCGGTCCAATGAAAGGAAAGAGCCGTCAGGAATTTGCGTTTCTGTTTCAGTCTGTGTGTGTGTGTATATGTTTACATGTGTTTGTGTGGTTTTGTTCAGATAACACTCTGGGATACCATCGTAGGTTGAGCAAGGAGTATTTGGCCCCATGGGACAGTGAAATCATACTGCCGGTACAATGCACGTTGCACATACTATATAATGGAAAAGGCAAGAAATCTGCGTTGTTGAGTTTCCTCCATCTTTTCCACCCCACAGGAAAAGGAGGGTGTTGAGGCAGTGTCTGTAGGTGCCATTCTCTCCGATTACCAGAGGGTCCGTGTGGAAAATGTGTAAGTCGAACACACGCGCACACTCATGATCCAGACCACACTTTCTAACTAAAGTGCACACACTGCGTTTAGGCCTCTGAACTTGAATGACGCACACTCTGTGGTCCACTGAAGGAAAAGAGTACATCCTCTGTAGTCTTTACCTCATTGTGTGTTCCAAACTTGGACTGAGTTTTGTTTAAACACATACACACACACACACACACACATATACACACTGAGTTTGTTTATGCCATTTTATTTAGACTAGCTTCGATTTTATGGTGTGGCTCTGTTTTTATGGAGCAATGATTTCAAGAAAGGAATGAAACTGATAGTTTCATAATTGTAATGTGATTTTGTTCATATAAAAATGCACTTTCCCATTTTGGGTGAAACACAACAGTCTTATTCGCAGAAAGATGAGATGGTTTCCTTGTGACACAGATACCCATATGTCTTTCTTATTCTTGTTTTATTCTTTCTCACTTTGTTTTTCTTTGCCTTCCGTCCTCTCTCTTTGTTCTCTCGTGTTCTAAACTTACACAGACTGGACACATTGCAGCACAAAAGCTCTCTTCTTATTAACAAATCCTGCTGTCAGTCAGCTATTGTTTCCCCTCATACACACTAGCTGCATACACATAAACATCTCAGGCATTTCTTGAGCAGTCGACATTTATGTGCAGACTTTTTGGCTCCAGTTACCTGCTGTGGATGTGTGTTTTCACATGAGTTTATGCGACAGACAAGCCACAGCTTAAGATGGAGTTCTTGTGTTTGTCTTGTCTTTGAATAAAGCCACTGGCAGTGGTGGCAGGTGGGAGCATGTCCTGCTGGCCTATCAGGGTGGCAGCCTTCCCACAAATGGAGAAGGTGCCCAGCCCAGTTGGCTTTGAAGTTGTTCTGAAGCTGGCAAATATTCAGTATTAACCACATTGCATCTCCTTCTCTTTCTACATCCTACTGCTCTCCCTCTTCCCTTTCACCTGTTCCCCAGATGTTTGCGGCTAGGTTTGCAGCCCCTGGCCTACCTGTGGCGCCAAGACCAAGAGACCCTGCTCTCTGAGATGATATCATCTGACCTCTATGCTCTCCTCATCAAAGTTGCCGCCTTCGGTGAGTTTGTGCCTCACTCTTTTGTGTCTCAGGCAGCTGGTGAGCAGTCTGATGTTCCCTCCTTTCTGGTCACGCTTTTTACTTGGTTGGTTGTGGTGTTGGGCATGGGGATCGAAGGGACAGAATTTGGATAAGTGAGGGATAGGAGGAGAAAGGGAGGTGTAACCAGAGAGAAAACAAGAGACAGGCAGAGTAATGCCCTAATCATTAATCTGTGGCTTAGCAGCGGTGTTGAGACTTGTGCCAGCGGCGAAGGTATTGAAGCAGAGAACAATATAAAAAGATAAGAAGCACAGAGGGAAGAGGTGTGAGGGAAGTGCGCAGTGATATTCGGTGGGTGGGTGTTGGGAGGTGGGAGGGTTGGCAGTTGAGAAATAATCACAGGTGATTGCCCCGCACAATAATGCAACCTGTCAATAAGCGACGCATGTCCCCATTGTGGGAGAGAAACACTGCATTCTCTGCTCATGCATAGCTCAGAATACACGGTCCGTGAAGCGAAGATTAAAATCTCTCATTTACGTTTTTCAACTGCTTCAACACTGAGGGAAGAGGTTAATGTGGTGTCACCTGCTCTCTACCTGCCTGTTTTGGAGCCCGAGGACAGGAAGATCAGATTACTGAAAAACAGGAGAGAGTAAAAAAAAAAAAGTTTTCTTTTTCTTTTCTTGGGTACATGATGTTAAGATTTCTACCTGTATCTACTTGACAGTGCAGCCAGATCCCTTTTGATGGTGCCAGTGATAAATGATAATTACAGCTACAAATGGTTCTTTTTACTCTCAAACTATTCATGGCGATAGATCATCATGTAGACACTATTTACGTGATGTTAAGTGCTTGTTGTCACCTTTGGTAGCAATCAGTCGAAAAGGGGTCCACGGCTGACTGATGACCCGCAGAGCTGAGCAGCGCGTTCAAGACATTCTGCATGTCTTTCAACACTGTTCAAATAACCTCTCATGGAATGCACTTGTCAAGCCATTTATCTTTGGTACTTTATTTGCTGGACCCATTTCTCATTTTTAATGGTCTCATGATAAAGGACTTTTTGGTAATAAATAATATAACTTGTCAGATGCCCGTCAGAGGAGAGATGATGTCAGAATCCATGTTTTCGAGATTTGTTTTTTTCTGTGGGATTCTAATTATTGTTTACCAGTCAAAATTAAGTTTTACTTCCATTACACTTGTAACCACATAAGATCTAAGTCTGCATTTAACATGAATTGATCATAATGTCAAATTACCCTCCTGAAATAACACACATAAAGGAAAACCACACCTTAAAGACCTCAGTCACCTTGTAACCCAGCTACCTTCGCCAAGCTTTCTACTCTAAACACAACTTCATCTAAAAGCAAATTCTCAACAAAAGATTATAATTAGAAAGGAAAATCACCTCGGGTGCCTTTGAGTGTGTATCTTGGCCTCCCACTGTAGGCGTTTGTGTGAGTATGTGTGCATGTGTGTTTTGGCTACAGGTAAAAAGAAAAGATCTTATCAGCCCTGACTCCTCACCTGTCCCGAGGCGGTGGTAATTAGAAAGGAGAGAATTGAATAGGGGTGCAAGCGCCCAGGGCATTTTACGCAGCACTCATATAATTGCAGCTTTGGTGGGAGCAGGTCTGAGCAGTGTGGTGTGCTGTTTAGGGGAGATTGGGTGACAGAAGGGCATACCTGGTGGCCTTTGGTGTTTTGTGTGTGTGTGTGTGTGTGTGTGTGTGTGTGTGTGTGTGTGTGAGCGAGAGAAAGAGATTTGGAGGGATTTACTTGTGCAGACCTCACGAGAAGGAAAAAAACAACTCTCACAGGGCAAAGGTTAAGTCTGCATTTGTAGTGACAGCCAAAACAGCTTATGATATTCTGTGGTAGTATGAAATGGGTTTTGGTGGGCTCTGAATAGTGAGAAGTCATTCAAGATTAATATTCCTTCATTAGGCACTCAGAAAGACAGGTGGAAATTAGCAGTGAATGGATAAAGAAAAAAAAAACTTTCTTTCTTAAGGGAGGATATATTCCTTGATGACAAATCCCTGTAGTGAAAAGACAGCTGTCCAAATGCAGGATGATCCTCTAAGTGAATTCTCTAGAAGTGTTCATTTGCGTGCAGCAGCCTAAAACCACAAAATAGAGAAAGAGGATTTTAGTCTTTGAAGATGGCAAATTGCATGTAGTGAAGTAAGTTCAACTATCTGAGTCTAAGCCTATGAATGTCACAAAATGCTTCTAATTAGCAAAAAAGCATTTCTCTCAAAGGGAAATGCATATTTTTGTTGGGAAACTTGTCTCTTTGTAATGCAATATCTCTTCAGCTAACCGTGGTAATTGGTAATTTCAAAAGCTACTATTAAATATTCATGTAATTAGTTAATTGATTGATTAGTGCAGGTGTATATGAGGGCACAAGTTCAGTGGTTAATTGGTCCTCAGCTCCAGAGATAATTGGCATGTGTGAAATCAAGGTCTATCTGCTGGAAAACCTTTTATCACTGCATGATCTTTTACCCTTCACACGAACATAGCCTTTGTGCTATGAAGAAGGGAATTTATGTCACAAATTTGCTTTCACTGATCACCTCACCCACTTAAGGACATTGAATATAATTTAATATTCACTTAAAGGACAATTCATGTTCAAAGACATTAAAAAAAATTTACCACATTTTTTTCAATGTGAAAGTCAATGAATAGACAATTTAAATAGCATTCTTCCTGTTATTTAAAGAAACTTGAAAATAATGCAAAATACAACCTGTTTTTTTTTTATTACCTACTCTTTATAAAGGAATAATTGGGCAATAGTGCTGAGGCACATAGATATGAGAAAAGTTTTAAAGAAACAATACCAGGCATAAAATATTTTTACAAGATTGAAGCATGATGATTAGGATTCAGACACTATATTAGCAGTCCCTGCAAAATGACAAGATGCAATTTGCTCCTGAAATGAAGTGTGCTGTCCTCTAACCCAGGCCAAATTAACTTTTAGTCATTTCAGTCAATCAATTCATGTTATACGCTGTTGACATTTTTTGTACCACAGTAGAGCTCTGAGGCACTACTTACACATTTAATGAGGTTTTAAGCCAGCTACAGTGAATGACAGACTCGTGGTTTCTGATTTTAGGATATATTATTTTTACTGGGGTCACACGTTTAGCCTGCTGGTTATGGTTGGGTTCAATTGCTTTCTGTTGAGTAAGTTCAAAAACTTTTAGAACACAATCAAAATTGGAGTCAGGTCATCTAAATAATAAAAAAATTCTTAAGTCACTTACATCTGCAACTAATATCCGCTTTATAAAATGTCCAAAAATAGTAACAAATCACATTTTTTTACTATCACAATAATAAATAATATAAAATAAAAAAAAGCCCAAGGTGACGTCTTCAAATAACTTTGTCTAAAACCCAAATATATTCAGTTTACTGTCACAAAAGATAGATTTGTTTGGCAATTGGCTATCCTCACAATGGAGAAACAGGAACCAGAGAATTTTTAGCATTTTGGCTTGAAAAGATGAATCACTAATTGAAACAGTGGTCAATTAATTTTCAATTTATAGACTTTTTTCATGACTCTTACTTTTTTGGGTGGTATTTTTGCCTTTATCAGATGGCAAATGATAGAGAGCTGATAGGAAAGCAGGGTATAGAGTGATGGGGAAAGGATGACACTCAACAAGGTTGTGATTACTTGGTCAGCACCTTAAACCCTTCATTGTTCTTACCCCTTGCTTGTTAATGAAAATCAATAACATCCAGATTACTACTAAAATTTTATTTAAAAAAATACAATCTCAACAAGAGAATATACACAAAAGCATAACTGAAGTTAAGTACATAGACAACCGTTTTACCTGCTAGCCCTATGACCCTTTCTTGCCAGTACATTCAAATTGATGGTTTTTTTTACAGTTAGTCAGGGGAAACAGCCTTAAACAGTTTAAGTACGATGACCAGTAACTGTTTCTTTTTTTTAAACCGCCTGCCACACATTGGACCTTCGTGTGAATTCCCTTAAAACTGAAAAAAATTGCAGAGGTTAATTTTGTCCAGTTAAGTACTGTATGGTTGTAAGTACTCCCAGTTTCTGCTTTTTGATTTGTTGGACTGAAAAGATTTCCTCTTGATATGATTGCTACACAATTCTTGCTGCCTTTTATTCTGTTCACAGACACAGAATTTCAGATAAGAGCCTGACAAATTTCACATATAACCTTAATCTTATCATCCTTTGTACGGTGCTGCCTCCCTCCCCTTCTTTCTTTCTTTCCGTTCTGTATTTCTCTCTCACTCTCTCTCTCTTGCGAAGATTAGGTGATAGTGAACAGCTATTGTTTTGGCGGGGGTCTTTGAGAGCGTTGTTTAAAGGCTGATGCAGCTCACCTACTAGGGAGGAGATGCTCATTTCATCCATTTAAAGGCTAAAATGTTACACATCATGAATCCAATTTTCTCTGCCTTTTCTCTCTGAAGGCAGGGATTAAAGCCGAGCTGTCAGCTGGCACGCCAGATCTTAAGACAACCCGCGGATGTCTGCGATACTGCGCTCAGCTCAGCTCAGACAGTATCTAGAATCTCTCGGCATTTAATTTAGCATTAGGCTCAGTAAGAAAAATCACAAGCAGTTTCAATTAAATAGGTAACTCACTGCTGTGGGTTTAAATGAATCAGCTTCTTCAGGTGGGAAAAGGCCAATCGTGATCGTTAAAAATAATTAGTTCAAAAATTGCCAATGACTTCTATCAGGGTAGCGGTGAGAGCATTTTCTGTAGAGTTCAGAAGGAGATATGTTTTTTATCTGAAAGCTTTGCCTTTTGGTACAAGAATTGACTTGAAAAAGTGATTGTTTTTTAAGCAGAATCAAAGGGTTTTTCCAGATTTCACTTGTTATTGTAAGCTTTCTGCTATATGGTTAACTTGTATTGTGTCTTCTAATGTTCTGCATAAAGTTTTAAACATCAGTTTTTACAGTTTTTTTCATTTCTCAATATAAAAACTAACTTTAATGTCTAAATGGCTCTAGGTTTCCTTTTCTTCGCTAATTTCAACCCACTAAATGTCAACAAGGTTTTTAAAAAATGATCTGCCTCATTACTGGACTCCCTGGTTTTAAAGTTCACTGAATTTAATTGGAGTTTATAGGATAATATGAGGTAAAAAGCCCTTTTACAGGAGAGCCATTCCTCTCAGTCTCTCTTAGGGAAGCTCCTCTCTCTCCAAAGTATGGTCTTGCTGTCTCTGGTGTCAAACTAATGGCAGCTTCTA
Organism: Siniperca chuatsi; assembly: GCF_020085105.1. Classification (NCBI taxonomy): domain Eukaryota; kingdom Metazoa; phylum Chordata; class Actinopteri; order Centrarchiformes; family Sinipercidae; genus Siniperca; species Siniperca chuatsi. Next base: position 18,408,419 of record NC_058056.1, read on the forward strand.
GTGGGCATATTTGGGTTTAATGTGGCATAATGAGGTTAGGTAATTGGGTTTAGGTCAAGTTGTAAAACAGGTTCAGAGGAGACAGAGATGTGAAGATCATGTAAATGAGTGTTAGATCAATGTTAGATCGCTGAAGGCTCACACCGGTGGCTACTCAAAGACTTCTCAAAGCATGTATTGTACAAATGCAAGCTCATTCTACCTAGCCTCATTTCCAAATGGTTTCAGTAACCTTAAGTCCGTCAGGAACATCAATTAAGAAAACACTCATACAAGTGCTAAGTGGTCTTGGGAGAAATGCCTTCACGTTAATGCCATCTTTCTATCATTTTATCACTTACTCCTGTCTTTCTAGATTTCCATCGTCCTCTTCCCTTGTAAATATCAAATCATGTATCATATATTATTTAAGAGCAAGAAAGTTAATGAACATATTAAAAAACGTGGCATCCCCTCAGCAATTTGGAGCCAATTATTAAAATTTGTTAAAAGGCATGACTAATTAAAGAGGATATTTAAATGGGATTGAATTTTAATGCTTTTTTTCTCCCTCCTTATTACCTTTGTGGCAGGGTTAAGATGAGAGGATGTTGAGATTAGATATTCTCACACTAATTAAGACCACAGATCCCCTGGGAAGAGAATAAGGGCTTGCTCATTCTCTCCCTCCACACTCTCTCCAAACCCCCCCCCGCTGTGGCCCCTCCTTCTCTCCCCCGTAGTGCTGGACCACCGGGGCCTGGAGGAGAGACACAGCTGGGATTAAGATGAACCCGGGATGGGATGCGACGTCCTTCCTTCACGTCTCCTCTCCCTTTCCTCTTGTCTCCCATCCATTGCTCCCCATGGGGCCCACGGATGACACATTAACCTTTGAGGTTGTCAGGCCATGAGAGAGGAGAGATTCTCACATTACGATTAACTTTGTTCCTTTAATTAAACACATGAACGTGCCGATGAACAGGACCACGTGATGTCTCGAAATAGAGGAGCTATATTGGATTTTCAGAGAAATTATTAAGGACAATTCAGCATTTTAATTTTTTTGCGATGGCATTACTGTCACAATTGCACATCACTCCGTATAGGTCATCAGTAACTTGTTAATGATTATGTCAATCAATTAATAGGTATCCACAGAAAAAAGAATGGAAAATGTTTGAGAATAAGGCAAGCCATCGCCAGTGACCATTAAGATGTATTTGTTTGTATTTTGTTTATTCCTGCTAATATGTACATAATCCCTCAATAATCAAAGTGTTAATCTTTGGGTGACGCTATGGTCTTATTAAAAGGGCAGGAGGTTATGACAAAGGGCTGTTTTTCTTTTTTTCTAGAAGTCTACTTGGTTGGTTATAGTTTTACTTTGGTTTTTTTGTCTGGGGAGTGATGGTGCAGTGAGTTTGTATTTTAGGAGTGTGGCACCACTGGGTATTCATACAAAGCTTTCCTCCAACCTTATTTCCCCTCCTTCTTTTCTCTCCCATGCCTGTGAGTCACTTCCATGCACCATTTCAGGGGAAGGGGAGGGAAAAGGCAAATAAACAAGATCTCTTTCCAGAGTTTATATTCTCAAAGGGAACTAGATGAGGGGGTGGCGGGCAAGGGGGCGTGGGGGGTCTGTGGCCAGCAATTGAAAACTGTTGCCCTTACCCGGAGAGATCTGTGTACACTACTTGCAAAGTCAAACAAATAGATCCAGGGTGCAGGTTTACGTGTGTGTTTGTGCGACTGCCCGTAAACCTCCCAGCTTGTCATCTTTAATTACTGTTCTCTGTTACTGATCAGACCTCTCTCTCTCTTTCCATACATGTGTCTGTGTGAAATGGTATTTGTGTGTGTATTTCTGTCTTTGTGTATCGCTGTGTGTATGTTCTTATGTCCCTGTGTGCATTTCCCACGTGGGTGCCAGGCCTGGATCCAGAGAAGCACTTAGGAAAACCTCTGGCTGACATGGAGCCCTATCTGAAACAGGTCACAGACTGGTAGATACTCTGCCACCTTGTTTACACTCTTGAATGCAGTATTTCCATGTATTTCTACATGCATCATTTGCTGACAAGTCAGGTTACCTCATGTTCATGTTCAAGGTCTTAAAACATTTTGAAGTGCTGAATCTAAAGTCAAAGCTTAATACTATAGAGATAAATATACATTATTCTTTCACTTTAATGTTTAGTTTTAGAATGATTGTATTCTCAGTGCTTTGCTTATTGTGCTTTACTGTGAGAAAACAACCCAGTCACACAAATCATATTCTTGCACAATTGCTGGTTCTTATCACAATGTTAAAATTGTTTTGTTTTTTTTTTTTTTTTTTTTATAATTGGTGTCAAAAATAATACATGTCTAAATTGAACATGGAGACACTAATGTAAGACATGTATTATTTCTAATTACTTGTGATGTGTTTCTAGACTGTAAATTGAAAATGTAGGTGAAATTATGGAAAGTGAGTGGTAAGTAACAGTACAAAGTGTGTTCAAATAAAATACAGAAGTATTTTAATAAGGTGTTTTGTTTTCCCTGATTAGCTCTCCCAGAAGTATGGAGTTCATATATGTGGAGAAGGAGGTGAATATGAAACCTTCACCCTTGATTGCCCCCTCTTCCAAAGGAAGATAGTTATGTGAGTAAAGCAATATAAACTTACAAGAATTTGTCTGTAACAGAACTCAGTTACAATTTTTTTCAGCATGTGGCTGCTGTAAGTTTGGAATATGATGATTTTTTTTTCACTACTGTATATGATAAGTTTTTTCGCGTGTGTGTGTGTGTGCGCAGTGATGCAGCGGAGACAGTGATCCACTCAGCAGATGCCTTTGCTCCAGTTGGCTACTTGCGCTTCACCGAGATGCACACAGAGAGCAAAGACGCTGTGAGTCAAACTTCTTAAGGAATCTATGAGTGTAACTTGTTTTACAAATAAGACCAATTCTGTTCAATGCTGAATCACTGATTTTACAACAGAAGTTTGAGTCACTTCAGGGTTGATTACTTTAAAACAACAATGAGGGCAAAACAAATACAGGAACAAAACCTCTTGGTGTCTGATAACTTTGTCGAGCAGAAAAGAAACACAGCACTGTAGGGCAGGGTTCAGATCAAACCTCCAGAGGGCCTCTCTCTCTCTCGCACACTCTTGCTCTCGGTCTCTCCCTTCATCCCTCGCTCTCTCTCCTCTAGCCCCACATGGCCTACTTTGACGTCTGCAATATTCACTGCAGCCTGAAACTAGGCCCAGCTTAATAAACATGTCTGCTCACATTAAGGCGCTTTGCATTCAGGTAGCTGGCTAAGCGGACACAGACGGGGGTTGCGCTGAGGCAGGAGGAATTAGCTTTTGGTATATTAGAAGGTGCTGATTGGGGCTTCACAGACAAGAGGGGCGACACTTCGAAACATTTTACTTTCCCTGCAAGAACAGACAACTTTATGATGCTTAAATTATTGTCAGACATTCTGTGATAGAGACATTGACCTCATTTATATGTACTTTTAATTACTCTGGTTCAAATTGTCTGATTTAATAAGACACCTACTAGCTGATGAGTGTTCCTGGCGACAGGAGGTGCTGCTTGTATGCCCTTATATTTGTTGCAGCGAGTTAAGACTGTAACGGTTACACCGAGGGATGCTACATGTCTCTAGGGTAAAGCGTGTGATTTGCACGTGTGTTTCTTTGCACATCACACAATAATGTGTACATTTGATTTTGCATTTGTTTGTAGTGAGTGTGTGTTCGTGTTTGTAGCCTTGTGTGTGTGTGTATATCTGCATGTTGGGTGGGGGCTGGGACTGTTATGGACAGAAAACATACCCCCATCCCACAACCTCTGTGACCCTGCAGCCTCACTCCCTACAGCTATATATTTTTTCACTCCCCCCACCGCCACTCCCACCCCCATCACACAAACACACTCCCACAGCCCCTGTAGCCCCCCCTAGGTTGCTGGGGGAAGAGCAGGGAGATCCAGGGCCTGCGAGGGGAGGAGAGGAGGGGTGCAACCAGGGGAGAACCTGCCCTGGTTCAGCCTTCTGAAGCTCTTCTCGTCAGGGTGACAGATCTGCGGTGACACCAGCACTAGAGGAAACTGCACCGGGCTCAGGGGGTGGGGATGGACCACCATCATTTGCCCTCCGTTAATGCTAGTCAAGCTATTTTTCATGCTGGCCAGGAGAGAGGGGCTGAAGTATAATTAATTTGATTATCATATGGCCTAATGCAGTTGACAGCAAATGAGGGGGGTGAATGAGTGTTCGGCAGGGTGAGGGGGGCGTTGAGGAAATATGAAATATGTATTTAAATGTGTGACGCCCCAGCAGGATTTGGCAGGTAATATGTATGCCTTAGAGAATGGTAATGATTTGTTATTTACATAAGTAGCAGAGTGTAGAGGCAAAGTATAAGTAAACAGAAGAAAAAAACTGGTGAAACCCAAAACATGTCTCACCCATCCAGTCATGAGTTTTGACTGACAGCTAGCATGATTGAATCTACAGTATCAGAAAACACCGCTCCCTATTCGCCTGAACCACGAATATGTTAGCATGTTGTTTCATATTCATTCACCTTGAAGTTATGTGTGTCTGGGCCCTTGTCATGAAAGACTGACACACACAGCCTGCTTGGTGGGGTATTTGAAAAGACTGGCTAATTATACAGCATTTTGTCTGTCTTTGCAAAAGACTCAGCACTCTTTGGTGGGCGTTTGGCCTGATGTATTCCCTGTGGTGCTTTATTGCAGGATGTGGTGGCGAGAGCTTTGCCCCATGGTAGTTGTCCTTGCCAGAGCGCCATTGACAAGATGACTGAGGAGGTGGAATATGCTGATCAAGCTGAAGACAACCAGCAAGAATTTACATCAAACTGTGACCTTAGTTGTCAGTGGGGCCACGGTGAGATTCATTTATGGTGAAACATGCACGTGCTGACATGCATGCTTGAATGTGTATTTATGTGTGTGTGTGTGTGTGTGTGTGTGTGTGTGTGTGTGTGTGTCTGTTTGTGTGTCAGATGATATCTGTGTGTTGTGTGTGCTCCCTGAATCTGTGTCACACGGCCAGCATCATGATGCTAGTATTTTTGAGTGATTGTTTGACAAGAGCTGTCATTTCTGCAGTGCATTTGTGACAGTCTCTGAATTCATTTCTCCTTTGACATAAACCACCTATGCATGAATTACCTCTCATACAGCATATGCCCTGCTTATAAATGAAGAAACAGAGAAATTACATACTTATTTTGTATGTTATAAAAGTCTTGATCAAGCATTATAAGCATTGGACCAATTGTTTGTGGTGCTGACTGCACAAAGTACTTATGGAAATCCAAACCTGCTAACCCTCTTGCTCTTCATGTTGTCATTCATTGTATCTCTTCCTGCAGATCTCCCTCCATCCTGCTCACCACGAAGCTCCAGAGGCTATCAGTGGATCTGTGGCATCAACGGCCTTCAGAGCCAAGAACCTGGGATCCAGGGCCAGACATGGGCAGCTTTCACAAAGCTGCAAAGTAAGGGAAAGTGTGAGGGAGAGAAAGTATTGATAGAGAGCGAACACTTTTGAAGAACATGTAGTGTGCCAGAGCTGTGGACATGCTTTAAATATCTCTACGCTCAGGGAAAACACTAGAGTCTACAAGAAAATAATTTTATGCCTCTCTGAAATCGCCAAAGCAAAAGGCGCACAGAACGACACTCACAAGTAAACTAACCTTTTAATAAGTCATGTTGTCTTCGATCAAATAAAAATTACATCTTTGATGTGATCAAGGGGAGATGATACAGAATTCCTTTGTCCAGGGGTGATTTCAGCAGCTCAGTAAAACAGATTCTGCAGGGCTTACTATACTACACTCCCTACTTTAGCCCCAAAAATTCAATAGAGTGAAACATATGTGGAAAACTTCTTTGTCCCTTGGGTGTCTTTCTTTCTCCTTGCTGTGTTAGCTAAAGACACACGAGGAGGTGTGGCAGAGCTTGAGAAGTTGTTCCTTATTCAAAATGGCTTGTCAACCCAGTAGGCGAAACCCCTGTGTGTCTGTGTGTCAGAGACTCGGTCCGTCACAAGAATGGGATAGCGAGTTGCCACCAAACAAGGACAAGCACTTCAAATTAACCCAAACCAAGCTTTTTCAAACACATACACACACAGTGCAGCTGGGTGGGTTAGCTTTTTTGCCCTGCAGAAGTTTAAAAGTACACGCTTTTACAGTGTATCTTAGTCTTTTTTTTCTCTTACTCTTTTTTGATGGAGAAAGAGGAGCGAAAGATGAAAAGCATATTTAATGTTTATCGTGGTGCTCGGCTGAACAGCCTTCACAGTGCAGAGACAATATTAAACAAGTTAATATTTAATGAACAACCTCTTTGTATGAGGGCGAAGTAGTCTGAGATGCTAGTGTTGGCAAAGGAAAAACAAACTTGAAGTTCTTTCAAATGATTGTTGGGAGAAAGGCTTTGCTTTGAGCCCTTGTGCCTGCGTTTGCATCCAAAGCTTATGGTGTGCACACATACTATGTTAGACTGCACTTTATGGAAGGGGACAAACAACCATTACCACACTTTAATGCAATTTCAATAGATTTCAGTGTCAGAAAAAAACTTCAAAACTATCCACCTCTTAAGCACAATGGTGATAGCGTTCAAATCACTGTTTGAACAGACTGATTATATGATAGGTATAGCACAACTGTAAGCCTGATACTTTGACACAAGCAAATGCCTGTACACTGACTTAGACGTCATGAGTATTTGTTCACTGGCAACCTTGCCTCTTGCGGTGGTAGTAGATACAACTCGTAATTTCCTCAAAACAAGATGTTAAAAAATTTACTAGAACAAGTTTATAGAGGTAAACCAAAAACATGAGTCTCAAGAAACCAATTGCATAAAATTGGTGACCAGTTACAAACCAGGATGTGCTGGGGCCAAATGCAGCACTTCTTTCTGGTCTTAAGCCTACCATTTTGCCTGTGTAAACACTGCAAACTGCTTCTCTTCCAGTTTTGTTATATGTGGTGCACAACAACATTTACCAAATATGCATAAGTTAGATTAGCCAAGATGGAGAAAGGTCATGGTAGGTTAGGTTATGTTACTATAATTTGTGATAAACAGTGATTTACATTAAATTATGTTGCCTCTGTCCAGGTGAGTTGGACACCAGAGGCTGGAAGATGAAGGACATAATCCTGGTTCACCTGTATGTGAGCTGCATGGAAGACTTTGTTCCACTCAACACAGTCTATAAGAAACACTTTGGCAAAAACCCTCCAGCCAGGTAAAGGTGCAAACACACATACAAACCTTTCCCGCTGTTTTTCTTCTCTCTCAGGGAACACCTTTACATTGTTCAAACTCTAAAGCCTTTGCTTCTCTGCAACAGTTTTATTCTAAATTGGAGTTATTACCGTAGCATTATTTCCAATGTTTCCCTTCTTTTCCTTGTAGGGTGTGTGTCCAGGCGCCTCTACCTGCCGGTCAGTGGCTACAGTTGGACTGCCTGCTCCATGACTGGACTGAGCCCTTTGAAGAAGGCTGCTTCCACCAGAGGGAAGCCCTGCATGTCCAGAGCCTGTCCCACTGGGCCCCAGCCAACATCGGGCCCTACAGCCAGGCCCTCAGGGTAAGGCTTCAAGGTCCACAACAGGGAGAAGGTGGTGTTGCTGGTGGTGGGTAAAGGTGTTAACTGTTTAAATTTGGCGGTGGCCACAAAGGTAAATATATTGTTAATAGACTAATCAATTATTAAGCTAATCATGTCAGCATTATTGTCTTGTCAAAGGATACACTTTTCAGGCCACCCTGTTTTTCATCTATTTATTTATCATTTTCTATTAATCTTTTTCTGTTCATTTAACCCCTGTTCTTCACATAACTTGTTTGGCTATTGCTTGCAAATGAAACATCTCCCACTGAATCCCTTGATCCTTGTCTGAGGGGCTTAGCTAAAAACAGGGAACATTCTTTTCTTTTGTGTCATTGTTAGCAAAGCAATTCAAAGTATCACTTTAGGAAGGTAGGTAATGGATTAATGGAGGAATGCCAAGGATTAATTTGATGAATGATGAATCTTGCTGGTGATTCTTACAATGCTTTGTTATGCTTGACTCTTACAAAGCAATTGAAGTGTTTCAGATTAAGTGCAGTAATTTGAGTGTGTCTCTGTTTGTGTATAGATGCATGCATGCAGATGCATGTGATTGTTGCTTTGTGTGATAGTTTGTTCTCATTACTACTTTTATGTATACATGTACATATGTATCCCTGTTATAGTGGGCAGTGTGTATCCATTTTTGCACTTGTTTGTAAAGCTACGAATTGAACTTCTTTCATATTGTTTCAAACCCAGAAAGAATGTCGAATTCAAAGGCAGAGCAGAGGAAGTGTGGGCCGTGGTTGCACGGTTGGCTTGGTGTTTTGTTTACCCAGTGTGTATTATATGGGATTACACTTGTCAAGGTACTGTCAACAAGGATAGTGTCCATCTCCTCCACACTGTCCTTGATCCTGCAGCCAAATCCGTCTATGAGTGAGAACATGTGTGGATTAGCTATTCATTTAGAGCCTGACGGCATATCTCACCAGTGTGTCACTGAGGCTCAGATGATCTTGTGCCGTTTGGATTCCTGAGATGTAACCTACAGAGTCAGATTTGCTTTTAACATGCCAGCAGTGTTTGATTTCCTCAATGGAGTCTCATTGAGACATGAAATTGAGGTCAGCTATGGGCATGTGCTATTGCCTCTGGAAAACAGTCTAATCTCTCATTCCTCTAATGATCATTCATATCCAAAGCAATTTGAGAAAACAATGAGAGGAGTTTGCTTGCTCAGAACTGTGCACAGCACTTCATGCGACCCCTGTGTCGTCTCTCTGTGTCTGCTCCTCCTCCACGCTACAATGACTTAATTTGATCAAAAATGTATTAACAACTCTTCAGTACAGCTAAAGATTTTTACATATTGATACAATTACCCCCTTGCTGTGAGCAAGCATGCAGTGCCACCCCTCCTCTCACCAGTACCACGTTGACTCCATCTTAATGACAATTTTCCTTGGTGACTGTTGCCGTGTGACACCATGGCGACAGGGCTCTGGCAACAACAGAGACAGAAGAGCTGCTGTCTGAGACCAAATAACCTGGAGCCCTCCACATTCACTGTATGTGGGAAAGAATTAGTAATTAAAAGAAGGATCCAGCTATACAAGGGATACAAGGGGATTGTGAAGAGGGGGTTTGAATTTAAAATGATTAAAGGATGAATTTGTGATCTTAATTATGTCCAGAGAATGTAATCAATTTTGTGGAGTATAGGTGTTGATGAATGATTCTGGTTTACTTTCTTGTTTGTTAATCTGACAAATCTTAGTAATATTCGATTGTGCTGTAGTCGAATGGGCTATAAACTGACCAATGTCCAGCTCTATTGAGACCAGTATATTCTTTTGACAAGTGGTGCAGTGGTTTGAGAGACAGCACATGGCTACTGACAGAACATGGACCTCTGGCCCTGCAGGATTACAGTCGGCCTCCACAGTGAAGGGTGGTACTGGTGGAGGTAGAGAGGAACGGCATTAAGGATTGGCATGTGATGGATGCTGAACCTTCAAAATCCATCCATCTATTCATCTGTCCGCCTGGCTTGTCATGTCTCTCAGCTTCAGCTCTCAGGAACGGCAAGCTGACTGAATGTCGACTTGGCCTGGCAAGCTGACAGATTCAGATCTGACTTGATTTAAAGAATTAGTTAACCTTTATGATGTCAAAGCTGGGGGCCTCTTGGTGTATTGTGTGTTAATGTATGATATGCCGGTAGTTTAGGTAAAAGCCGCAAGCTATAAAGACAAAAACAGTGATTTAATTAATGCTTTGTTTTTTACATTGTTTCATATTGTTCCATACCTGATTGACATGTGTTTAGAGGTTGCATTCACCATAATATGTATTACTTGCAGTATAATATATCATCTGTGAGTGCGGTAGTATCAGAGTTCTTGCCACTAATTGTTTTGTTTTGCTTTTTTTTTTTAATCAGAGATCTAATGCAAATTTCGCTGGGATTTGTTTTAGACATAATTTGCATAATCTAATTAAGATATAAGAGATTTCACTCTTTTATTACATCAATCAATTCATTAAAAACAAAAGAGGCTCTCAGACATCCAGTTTCTGTTGCAAAATATCAAAACAAATTCTCTCATTACAACAAAAGCCAAGTAATTGCATGCTTTTAAAAGAAATGAAAGTTATTACTGCATTTTCTGCCCGTTGTTTCTTAGAAGGAGCTTTTAAACAATTCTATTGCATTAACATAATAGCAGGAAAAAAGAGCATGGGCCCGTTTCTTTAGCCAGCAATGTTCCACATTTTTACACAGAAATCCATTTGTACTAATAATAGACAATTACGCTTCTGAGCTGCCAGATGGAAAAAATTGACCTATCATTTACTAAAGTCAGAGTTAACAACAGGAGTCCCAAACTGCAGGATTTTTTCCACATCTATTTAGATTAATGCTGCCTGTTCCATCACATTCCCTTTGGAGCCGTATTTACAGAGGCAAACACAATAGCCAAACCAGGTCTGAATAGAAAGACTATCAGTTGAATGGTTGTTAAACATCTCCTCTTTCCTGTTAAGGTAAGTGGCTCACCCCTGGGATATTTGCTGGGAAATTATACTCACTGATCAGATTGTGCGGGGTGTGTTTTGGGAGCTGACTGAACTAGCCTCAGGTTGCTGGTGAACACTAACCCCTTGCCTCATTCCCCTAATTGTGAGTGACAGTCAATATTGTGGAAGACCAGCTTGCACAAGCCCGCGATAGGATTTGCATTGGATTTTGAAAATTGTCAAAGTGGACTGTAAGGCATCAGGAGGGAAGTGGATCTGACGTTGCCAATTAGCGTCAAAGGGAGGAGTGTGTTGTGGCGGGTGGTAGAATTTGAATAATCTTCTTACAGGAGTCTTAATGTCTAAAAACAACGAGCTGAACTTTGTCTGACCCTCTTGATGAAAAGTTCAGAGGTCAGGCTGAGTCATAGTGAGGTTGGGCCACCCATGTAGGGCCAGAAAGAAGCTGCAAGAATAACTGAAAGAGGAACACAGGTAGAAGTTTCCTCTGCTTGTTGGAAGCCTCATTTTGATTTTGTATATTTCAGCCAAAGTAGTATATAGAGTATATTATCATAGATTACTTTAAGGACGTTTTAAGATAACTGACAGTAGAGAGTGAAAGATAACATGAGATGAGAGAGATGGGAATGAAATATGATAAAGATCCCCAAACTAAGTTAACACTGACTTTGTGGTTACATGGTATACATTTGTGACTGCTGGTTTACGAGAGCACCCCACTAAATATTCATGTTTTAATCATTCTATCATCTGTGTTTTAAAAGAAATGTCACAGCATTTTCCATTAGAAGTGTAGTAGGAGAACAAATAGTATATGATGAGTTTGTGAAGATAGCAGCCCCGCTATCAAAGGGTTGACAACTAAATATGAGCTAGTGCGGTGAGTGAGAAAGCAAAAATTTTAGTGATGAATAGCAGAAATTAAGCTAAGGGCTTTAGTTTTATGGGTTGTTGTTCTCACCCAGAATGTTTCACTACTGTAAAAGAGCCAACATGCACAATTCAGCAGCCCCCCCAACTTCTTCAGCCTACATCTAGAGACTATATCCACCTCAATTACCACAGAAGAGTAATTAGCCAAAAAACAGTGTGTGTGTGTGCATCTGCGTTCGGGGAGGTATTCATGCAACACGAACAGATTAATTAGGACATTTAACTTCATTTCTAATATAACAAAATTAATCCCATAAAATATGAGGGATCTCGGAGGAGGTGCCTGTCAGCATCTGACGCCTCTCCCCTGTTTGCCATAATCTATTAAAACCTTGCTTTTATCTCACCTCTCTCCTGTCATACTTTATGGATTTTTTCATAAACACAGCCCATACTTCATAAATGTCTCAATTTTCTAGTCTATTAACATTACTTCAAAAGCGCTTGATAAAAGAGGAGGGCATGCGTGAAATAATGCACCAATAATACGAAGCGCTGGAGGCTAGAACAGTAGGGGCGGCTCTCTAGCGTGCACACTCAGACAATGCAAGGGATGTTATCAACTTTAATAAAAGAACAAATGATCACTTTCAACCAAGGAGGAGGGGAGATGAGGCAGGGAGGAAGGGGTGGGGCCAGGAGGGGAACAGTTGTCGAGCAATTGAGACCATGAAAAATTAGGTCTTGAAGGCTCAGCGATTTGAGCAGTTGTGAGACTGAAGGCTCCTATGTCTCGGTGTTCTTCAGTACGTGTAGTTACTTGCTCCTAGTTGCAGTGGAGGATGTTAACACAGATTCGTTTTTTCTTTTCATTTCACTGAAGGCACAAGTAGAATAGGCTGGCTGTTTCCTTGCCTGAATGCCTGAATTGTGTGCAGTGAGTTAAACCTTTTTGTCTGGAGAGAGTCAGTAAGGTTTTGACTGACAGTTGGGCTTCACCTCTCAGCATTTCCCCAGCGAGCATCGATTCACTTCCTGTCTCTGTACATCACCTGAGTCTGTAGGCTTCACTCATCCTACCCAAACACTGAGGTCAACTGTCTTCACTTGAACTGGACACACACGAAACACACTGATCAAACCCAGTAAGACCTTACTGCAATGGCATGTCGGCTGTATGCCCTGAGGCAAGGCCTTACAAAGACACACACATACACCTGTGTGCTCTTTGTGTAAGGCCCTGGCTGTATGACGAGGTAAACTGGTTTGGTCATTAAAATGAGTCACAGGTGAATCACTGTAACACACTCATGACTGACAGGACAGGTATACAGCATTCAAGCCGCATTCAGTGAAATGCAAATAGATAAAGACGTAAGCAATGACAAACAAAATGGGCAATTGAGCATAAACACATTATGTCAGACCATCAGTCTCTAAAGTATCTATTTGTTGACAAATGTTTGTTCATGTGGAGGTCTGTATACTCACAACATTTATTCATACTCTTCAACACTGTCTTGTATGCAAAAATGGGGACTTCCCCCTCCTCTAATACAGCTTCACATCCCAAGACGTATATATGTGTTGACACATGGTCATAAGTACAATGCTGGAGCTACTGGATGTAGAATGGGCACTTGTGCCTCTAAATGTGTACACATGTATGTGAGAGGTCAAATGAGAGTACCTTTTTAATCTGATGAGGGGGCAGTTTTATGGAAAGGGTTAGATGGCTGCAGAGGTAATTATGTTCCTCCCAGCACTCTCCCACGTGCCCCCTTTTTCTCCTGCTGTGACTGTGTAGAGGCTGACCTGCCAAGGCAGTGGTCATTTTCAGGAGTCAGTGCGTTCTTTGCTACATTATCCTGCGCTGCTGCTGTTACAGCACCACGTGGGAACAGGCTGGTATCAGCTTGTACCAGGCGAGGACAGGGGAAGGACTGGATCTGTCAAAGTGCATCGACTCTCGGGCGGCCACGTACACCAGTGCTGTGCCTCTGCCCCGGCCCCTGCCACACTCCCACTCATTAATGGGCCTGGCCCTGACAACTGATCCTAATTGCCTTTGAACAGCTCTTCATGTATTATTGGTGCCTGACTGCCTTGGTTCATGTCAACAAGCCATGGAACGCAGGGACAGGGTAGCCACAAACATCGTCCCTCTTCCTCTTTTACATAATAAATAATGTGGAGATACACATATACTAGATATGTATATAAATATATAAACATTGTGTGTACGTGTACACATAGGTGAACATGTACCACATAACCATCCTTAATCACCTGGGAAGACTCAAGAGACAGGTCTCTGGTGTCTCTAGTGAATGTTCAGCATCCTAATTGTACAGGAGTCTTTCACCTTTGCAGATTTGCAAATTACTAGCCTGCTTTGTTTATATTTTTGTGGCTACACTATATGGATAGAAAATACTATAACATTTAATGGAATGTAGATGAATGTAATCAGTTATGATGAATGAATATGATTTTATTTGATAAATGGTAGACTCTGCTTTGTAATTTGAGAGAACCACATGCTACATGAGTGTGTACGTGTGTGTGCTTGTTTGCTTCTCACTTTGTCACTGCTGATGAGCAGTGGAGGGGTGAATGGTTCAGAGACATCAAGAAGGCATCTGAAAAGCGTCATGTAAAGATCCCACCACTGCAGATATCTGCCAAGGCACTTGCGCTATTACAATTGCAATCACAAACACTCAGTCAAAACACATCATTATTTGTAGTCCCAAGTGTGAATTATTACCCCATATCCAACTATATTACTTCCCATTTTACCCTTCTATTTGAATACGGAAAAAGGAGGGGTGGGGTGGCTTGGCTTTTTATTTGTGGAATGAAATAACTGAATACCAAATGCATAGATAAAAAGCATAGCGGCGTGTCCTGTCCACTCCCATCACTGTCTGAAAGAGGAGAGACGTATGACCATCCCATTACTATGGTAACTAGCCACTATATTCAGAGCTGCCCGGGTGTGTTTCTTCCCACTGCAGTGACGAGAGGGCATAGCTGACAAGGCCTACACACACACACACACACACACACACACACACACACACACACACACACACATAGATAAGGAGGGTCTGGGAGATGCTCCCTGTGAAATATACACATGTGGCAAATACAGACAGAACAATAAAGGGGCCAGTTCCCATATATACATGTGGTGACATACATACAGTAATGGGGAACAGCGTTAGGGAGAAATGTAACCTCCTACCTTTTCAACATTTTAAACATTTTACTCATAGCCAAAATCTTTTATCCAAAACAATAGACACTAAAACATTTGAGGAATCTAGCAGTAAGAGAATTTAATTTAAAAAACTGCATTATGCTTTCATATTTTTGATGTATAGATATCAGCCAAACAGATTTGAATACAATTGTCTAGCATTTTATTAATAGAGTGTTTTGTTAGCACAGAATAAATGTAGAAACAAAGAGAAACCATGATTGATATATTACCAACAAACACAGGGTTTATAACTAATTGTCAACAACCCAGACTGAGTGGCTTTTATAGATGGCTTGTTACTGCAGCAGATTCACCTACTGACTGCTCTACAGCACTGTATCATAGTCTGTGTATTTTAGGAAACTGCTATCATAGATGCCTTCTATAATTATTATGCTCTCTTATGTTTCTGTAAGTTGCACATGCCTCTGGTTAGAAACAATTATTCCATCCACATTCAACAGTGTGCTAGCATTGCCATGTTGTCTTCATTTGTTAAGGGAATTTGTTTTGCAGTACTACAGATGACTCAGAAAAGAGTTAGCGTTTACATTCCATTTACTTTTGGCCACTCACTTCATCATAAATTTCACATGGAGCAACTCTTCTGAGTACTAACTTTTAACCTGGGTCATTCATTTTTCATATGCCATTGTCATCAAAGCACACTTTACTGAGGTAAAAACTGCTGCAGATGAATAATATACGGTCTCCAGTTTTTTTCTGCGGACAGATCAGCATGTTCACTTTTAATATATATTTATTATTGATAGTATGGATTTATTATGTAAGGGATGTCAGGCCCCGCAAATCTACATCTAGGTAATGTAATGAAGTTGAGATGCTCAGGGTAAGAGTTCATTCAATATAATATAGAGTACACAGAATTTTCCACATGTCCAAATTTATTGAGTTGAATTTGATGCTCTGACACAAATATTAACATTTGCTCTATTTTTCAGTAGGGATTCAGGACATTTTCAGCACATTGTATTTTATCAGTTTGCCATAGTGAGAATATTATTATCTCTGGTGCACATTTACAGTAAAATACCATTTTTGATCATTCCAAAGTAAGGATTTCTTAAATGGAAAATCTTGGATTTAGATTTTTATTTTATTTAGTTAATCTTTTTATAGACACCTTTCAGCTTCATTGGATTTTCAGTATTTGATGATAAAAATAAATATAGAAAAACACTTGTGTATATATTGCAATAAATTTTAGAATTTTTTCCCAAATTTTCCTTCTTTCACATTCCTGCATTGTACTGGTAGACTTTGTGGCTTATTTCTGCGAACATTTTGACTTTGTCAAGAAAGAAGAAAAAAAAAATAAATCCAAGAAGACTTCAATGCTGTCTAGCCAGCCTGTCCATGGATTGAGTGGACTTTGTATGAACAGCACTGTTGATACTCCAGCTACCTTTTTAATGCAGCCATACTGCCATCTGTTGAGATGAGAAGGGACTACATCTCTTTTTGCTCTCCTCTGCATTTTCTGCACCGATTGTTCACTCTGTCATTTTTTGTTTGTCTGTTATTCATCTTTTATTTGTGAATAGTGAACTACGTGTACATTACAAGCGACAGAGTAGCAACAGGGTAGGGAAGAGAGAGTTTGTGTGTGTGTTTAACTGGATGTTTTGGATGTGGATGCAAAGAACGTTTCTCTCTGGACCAGCAGCTTCATGTCACTGGGTCGCAGGCTGATTTGTTTTTGACATTCAGACTGTCTCAAGCTGAATAGACATTTCACACTGTAGTCCTATCCTTCATATCGCAGACAGACACACACTTGCACACAGACTACTGACAGTTACACTTTAATGGTTGTGCCATAGCACTTTGTGTTGACATAATTATTTTGTGCCCAGGTTAAGTTAGTGCTTCTATTACCAGCCAGACCAGAAGATGTAGCTTCAGAAAAAGGAAAAATATGAAAAGACAGAAGAGACGAGGTGGTCACAGCTGGGAAGGGAGAAAGAACAGGGGTTGAGGGTTGCAGTTTCAGCATCATTCAATCAGACAACATGCCCCTCAGCTGAAACAGCGAGACCCTCCCCGATTCTCTCGAATTAGGGAGATTAGCAGGAAAGCGCATAATGTAGGATGATGGAATTTGTCATAATTTGCATTGTCCTGGAAAGATTCGGTTTGATAGAGCGATGCATGGCGGGGCTTGTCATGTCCCACGGGCAGGTCATAGAGGAAGCTTGGCAGAAATGATTTTTGCGATATGTGCATCAGTCGTAAAAGCCTCACAACCAATTTGTCAAAAAATGTGAGGTCGGGACAGTTGAAGGCAGCAGGGCATTTTGCCTAACGCAATGAAAAACCATGCCCCTCCATCACTCTTCATCCACAGCCCGGCTCTGGTGTGGCACCGTACTCAACAGCAGCAGACAACTTTATTACATGAGCTTTGAATATTTTGTTGTCTTATGTCTTATTTCTTCATTTTAACATCATTATAGCAACAGTAAATTTACACAAAAAACACACCAAATTATATCAAAACTGATTTTATATTGTGGTAATATAAAATATAATTTTATAATGGTAGAAAGATTTATTTTGTTTTCATTTATTCATGCCTGTTGGCATTCAGATGTGTATCCCTGAGCATCCAGCAGTCAGGCTCCCTTGACCTTGGCTATAGTACTTAGCAGCAGCTCCTGACCACCATAAAGTTGAACAGAGCTGACATGACAGTGTTACTCTTCCACACTGTTCAGTGTCTATGGAGTGGGCATGTCGAGGGCAGACATCCAGGCACAACAGAAAAATACACATAAGCTTAGAGAAGGTGGGGGTTGGGGAAAGGCCAGTGTCCCTGGCTCATACTGACCACACATTGCCTCAACAATGGCTCGTTATAGCTGTGTAATCTTTAGTATTCTTCTAAATTTCTCATTGTAATAACCTTGTGTTTTAAACATATGCTTATGGTTTGTTTTTTGAATAAATGTGTAGTTTTAGACCTGAGAGAATGCATTCAGAAATGCCCCATACTTGCCTTTCTTTGTGCACTTCATACGGCTATTTATGTCGCCATTTAAGTAACACTGATTTTTTGTGACAGTTGAGCATACAGGGGTTAGGCTCAAACTGGAGCACAAACAGGAAGCAAAAAATAGAGATGGCGGAAAAGGAGGAGGGAATAAAAAAGGCAAATATTTTCCTCCCCCCTCCCATGAAGCCTTAAATGAGAAGCCTTACATGGGGAGAGATTCTGTAAAGGGAAGAATGGTTGTGGTTCTCCTGAAAGGTTTGTATTTGTAGAAATGAGGTGTCAGAAGAGGCAGGATTTCCTCAGGGCGCAGCACAACATGAGCCCATCTCTTATCATTTCCCACTCCCAGACGTGATCTGCTTTGAATGCACTAATGCTGAAAGAGCCCCACAGACTTGAAGCCAGTTCAAGATGAAATCACAGCACACATCCCTGACAAACTGCCATCCACCACACAAGGATTAAACAGTCGTTGCATATCAAATCCCAGCCAAAAAGCAGAAATAATATATGCACTTAAATACATTCAACAAAACTTCAACCTCAGTTTTTTGATCCCCACATTTTAAACTATTTTGAGCTATTTGCCAACACTAAAATATTCAAGAAAAGAAGAAAATTAAGTGAAAAACGAGTCAAGACAGAAATTTGGAAATTTGTCACATATATTAAGAATGCTCCATAACGGATTAAAAGTGAATCAAAGTGTCCCATTACCAAGTAAATTATAGTTTAAATATCAAATGAAGTTTTAGATGGAACATACCATGTAAATGCAGCATCCTTGGTTCGAATCTGGCCTAGTGCTACTCATGCATGTCATGCTCCTTTAACATTTTGTCTATATTCACTATAAACTATTGAATAAAGGCATACAACTTCCAAAAATAATCTTTAAAAAGTTTTAGCTATGAGTTGGAAAGCCTTACCCTGGTTTTCTGAAGATGCACTCATTTGGCCTTACTTCATGGTGAGGCTGTAAACAACACTCAAAAGATGTGGTAACATCTCCATGAAAGGACATATCACAAATATTAATTACTTTTTGCATTTAATTACCCACCCTGTAGTTTATACTGTACTGCCATTACCCTTTTAGCTTGGTTACAAATGTGTCCTTGCATGGGGGAAAAGTTACACCATATTAATCTAACCTATTTTACACATTTTGTATTATCATTTACCTGATTAAATTATGCATGAGGTCTCAATGGGGAGAAATGTGACCATTAGCATATCTGATAGGAGCGGTGGAGCAGTTTTCCACCTCTCTCTGTCCTTGGAACCAGGCAGAAAAACCTGACTGTTCATCAATACCTGGTCATTTTATCCAGGCCAGCCCAGTTCATCTATACCATTCCAAAGCTCTGCTAATGACACTCTGAGAAGTCTTCAACACAATGGGGCCCCAGAGGGCTCCAACACCAATGTGAATATAGTCTAGCACTGTCTGGTCATCTCTGGAAGCTCTTTGACAAAAACTGCAATTAGAAACACCTCAGACACTCCAACCTGAAACTAGACACCTTTTAAGGGTTGGAAGCAGACACAGCCAGGCGCTCCCTAAGTACATTTACATATATGTTAACTGTCTGCAGCTCACAGTGATGGAGAGAGAGAATGTCTTTGGGGATGGTGACATTTTGACATGTTATTGGGTTTATTAGATATAAGGGCCGATAAAGCATGAGCAAAAATACAGCTTAATTAATACTAGGCAGGAAAGAGTGTGTTGTGGTCACTTTAGTTGTTGACCTCATTGGAAGCTTGTTTGGCTTTTGAGTTTTGAGCTAAGTTTGTGTCAAAGTCACATTTTTAGTCCATTCTATTAGGGCTGCTTATCTCTTTCTGCTTTCCTAGAAAGAAATGCTATGATACTGGTTGCAGTTCTGACGTTTGAATTAATTATACATGTTATTGTGAAACATAAAAAAACGAAGATAAAAACAAACATTTGACCAGTCGACTAAATGGGAATAAGTTTAACTTTTTAATCATCTTGAAAATTTCATTGAAAATTAGATCTGATATCTGATCTTTATTGTGATATGAATTTTGTCCAAATTACCCACCCATGGCTGTATTTTTTTGTTTTTTACTGTTTTTCTCTGATGAAAAAACTGAAGTAAGATATAATAAAATGATTCATTTTTGCTCCAAAAGGCGGCTACTAAAACCTGAAATTTCTGAAAACCTATAAAAGTTATGACAGCAAATATCAACTATTATTAAGAAGCAGTAGTACAGAATTAAACTAACATGGACATCTAGTATTGATTCACCTTTTCTCTGTGGGCCATTTAGACTGCTAAGGCTAGCATTTGAAAAATACTTACCTTGTTATAGAAAGTTTAATGTCATATGCAATTGTTTGACCCTTATGAATATTAAAGGATCCTATCTCTGGCCTATTAAAAATGCATGTGGCATTGTGGTTGTTGATCACGTTTAGAACGCCCATGCAAATTGGACTGTCTTCCCTGTCAAGGCCTAAGATGAATAATGTAGTTGTGTTGTATATTCAGGGACACACCATTGACAGTCAATTAACAAGTTTGATTGGTGTGTGAACTCATTCTTTTGAACTGTTAATTTTATGTAAATAGTATTCGCTCTCCTTTCTCCACTGTCTCTCCCCCATCCAGGTTCACCACAGAAAGATGTGCCCCCATCACCACAAACCCCCAAATCCCCACTTCCACCTCCCACTAAGAGTAACCAGAGCGGGATCCTTAATAATTGATCATCACACACCTGCTTGCTAGAAGCTATGGGAGTCTGCCTTTAACAGTCAAGGGACCCCATGCTAGACCCTTTTGATATTCAAATAGACAAATGGTACCCAGCCTTTATGAATTCAAAATGGAGCAAGCTCTTTTCATGGGGATGAGCTTGTTAAGATATTCTGACCACCCGTCCAACCTGATGGAGCCCCTCTTTGTTGGAGTGGATATGATGGCATTTGATGGCTCATAAATGGAATGCCAGTGACAATTTGTTGTTGATGTGTGGGAATCTGGCTTTTATGTAAGGTAGACATAGTGATGCAGGCGCTCAGGCAGATTGTGCTTGCAGGTAAATGATCTGGTGATTGAGCCAGTTGGTTGAAAGCAGCGAGGGCCTTATCTCCTCCCTTTCTTCCCCCTCACTCACTCGCCCCATCTTCCCTCCATCTCTTGTCTCCCGCAATGTCCCTGTAATTTGGAGCAGCAGAGATGGAAGTGGAAGATTCATCAAAGTTGACAAGTGAACCCAGGAGCTGGGGATCATGGCTAACCCATCTGATTATGGAAATAGCCATGATCATGTCCGCCCTCTAGCAAAACAGTTGTGCAGCTAGCATCTTGTTCTGCTAGTATACCATAAAAGACATACATTTCAGTAAGGGGAAAATATTATGTTTTCAGTTGTCATGGCCTGTCTGTTTAGGCTTTATCAAACTGAATCAAGTAAAGAAAACAAAGGTTTGAAATGAGTGGGATAAGAAGTTCGATTGAGAGGGTGCTAAGTCTTAAGTAATACCTCTGGTCCACAATAGCCCTAGTGATTTCACTGTGAAACATGATACCTCTGGCTGTGTCTTTGCTAATCAGTGAAGAACCTTGTCTCGGGCAATGTATCAGTTGATTCAGGCCTTCTTGATCCTCCCTGGAGATCTACATGTGCTCCAGGGTCCCTGCATAGGCTAGCAATTATCAACATGTCACCAACAGCTATTTGCATTGACCAGCAGCTAGTGTCCAGCACTAATGCCATCCAACCTCAAACACTGGTGAGCTACAGGGTCTCTAAAGACCTGACCTCCTTAATGCCACTCCTCATCCCTACTCATCTCTCTGCATTAAACAGATAGATTTTCTTCAGGTTTCACACACACACAAGAAGCTTAATTCTAACAGAGGTATTTAGCAGAGAATTGAGCTTATTAACACATGGTTAATTGTGCTTATAAATAAAACTGGTGCCACAGAGATACATTGACAGGCTTCTCATAGAATACCTGCTTGTGAAATGAGAATTGTTGGTGATAAGATGCTGAAAAATGGTAGAGGTGGGACTTGTTAATTAATGCAGTGCAACTCAAACATGTGCTGATAATTAATGTTAATTTGATTATAGCACCTCATTGATGAATATTGTACTTGTTTTTTTATAAAACTCATTTTGTGGTTTGATGACTTGTTTCTTACATCTAGTTTTATGGTTGATATTCTTTTTTTTTAACTTTATAAGTTAACACATATTCCAGTGCAGACAGGAGTTTTGCAGTTTGTTAAAAAATAAATGAGTAAATTATCCGGTCTTGATAATACATGATATTAATGGTTTCCAGACAATGTATCCTACTGACTTTGGTGATCTCCTGACTCTCTTTCCTGTAGCGCCACCATGAGGTTCACATTTGTGGTTTTGAGTTAAATATCTCGACAACCATTGCATGGATTGACATGAAATGTGCTATAGACATTCATGTTCCCCCTCAGGATGAATCTTAATAACTTTGGTGATCCCTCAATTTTCATCTAGCAACTAGTCCAATACTTTGGTTTATAACCGAATACCTGCAAAACTAATGACATTCCCATCAGCCTCAGCTGTACTTTAGTGCTGATTAGCAAATGTTGGCATTCTAACACACTAAACTAAGATGGTGAACATGGTAAACATTATACCTGCTACACATCAGTATGTCAGCATTGTCGTTGTGAACATATTAGCATACTGATGTTTGTATTTAAGTCAAGTCAAGTCAATTTTATTTATATTGCCCAATATATTTATTTATAATTGCCACAAATTTGCCTCAGGAGGCTTTACAATCTGTTCTCGCTCAAAGCGCCACTGTGCCAAAGTACAGCTTTACCGAGTTGCTAGTTTTTCTGTAGACTCTTAATCTTGTAGGTTTTACCATAATAATAAATCAATTACGGCATTCTATCCCTGTTTTTATTCATTCTGTCTTTCATGTGAAGCACTCGGTGCATGTAATTTTCTTTGTTGTAAAGCACTTTGAGCTGCATTTCTTGTATGTAGGTGCTATACAAATACAGTTTATCATTATTATTATTATTATTATTATAAAGCCAACATTGCCATGTTTTTCTTGTATGCTCTTTTCTCCAGGTTGATCAGTCGGTTTTCTGTGCAGGCCAAATTGCTTTGGTCCCCTGTACCATGCAGCTGGTAAAGGCTGGCACCAGGACACAGGCCCACTTGTCCTTCAGCTATGTGAAGAAAGTTCTGGAGGCGGTGATCAGCAACCTGACTCTAGCTCACGTTGTCCAGGCCCACTGCTACACCACAAGACACCAAGACATCCCCATCATAAGGGCCATTTGGGAGAGCATGCTGAGGCCCGCAGAGGAAGAGAAGGTCAGCCACTGTGGAGTGAGATTTTTGTTTATGAAACATATACCAATGGTTAAGAAGACAAGCAATGACTGGCTGTTTTATTATAGATGCAGAGGAAATATTGATCATACTTATGATACAATACTATTCCCACATAGAAAGAACACATATTTAATGGATTAAAAGACAGTGGGATCCATGTGTCAATGAATAAGTTAAAAAAAAAGAGAGAGAAACTTGATATGTTATCCAAGTTTTTCAGAGAGGCCTTTCAGAATTGTATTTTATAGTTGTGAAATAAGGGAAAGTTCCTCGCCCCTCTCTGCCCCCTTGAGACCCAAGCCGCTGCGACTGATATTTACCAGTGAGTGTGCTCATGAAAAGTTTATGATGTGGGAAACGCTGGTGTCTTTGATAATGTGGAGCTTGGCACAGAAGCAGATGTCTTCCTCAGAGCTTCCCTAATCCTTTGCCCCCACACACCATTTTGGAGCTCCGTTCAACTCTCAGAGCAGCTTATCCCCCTCTCCACCCCTCTTTCCTGCCACCACCCTCCATCCCTCCCTCCAGTCCACCACCCCAGCTTACAACCCCTGCTCCATACGTCTAATAGGGGCACCAGTCTCCCCTGGCAGCCCTTCTCCTCCCACAGTAATCTGTCTAGCCATGGGAATAGGGCCTAAGGAAGAGGGGCAGGAGCCCACCTCCAACATGTGGCTCTGTTCAGTAGTGAAAGGTGTTAAAGACGAGAGACAGGATGTCAACTTTGTGTCAATTCCACAAAAGTATAGTAGAATATAAATTGATGTGTGTTATTTAAGGCCAGCAATCATATTCTCAAAGCATTCACATGATAAATTCTGAATTCAAATACATATACAACTACATATTGTGCCTTATTGTAACTCACAGTGGAATAGAAATCTTGAAAGCATTACAGTGTACCATCAATTTAGCATGCAGATTGGGTCGTTCAGATAACAAGGCTAACCCAGGGCAAAGCTTTGGGACGTGACAAGTCTAGGCTCATGTCAGAGGTCGCTGAAGATGGACAACATCGTCCATCTGTTGTGCTTCCATGCGGTATGTCAGAACAATCAAAAGTATTCATTTAGCTGACCCAGGATTGCCGCCAGGAGACCATGTTTTATTTTCAACTGATTCTCAGATTAAGCACCTCTAATTGACAGCTCCATCTGTAAAGAGGTGAGTTCTCCCCTTAAGAATAGAGCTAGTTTAAGTGGTGGGTTGCTAACCTGACCTCACACTCTTTCTTTGCCTGTGAGGCAGATCATCTTGGTGTGACTTCCCAGCTTGGGCCTCACACTTTCCCTTCTCTTCCACTTCAAGTCCAGATGTATAAAGTGCAGCAGAAGATAGGGAAATGGAGGGCTGTGGTGGGACCTACTGCTTCATCCCAAACTAGGTGAAATGCTCTCTCCCTGGAGAGGGGATTATACAAAGCACCGGTGCTCATTTGAACTGACTGTAATTAGAATGTTTAACTCAGGTTAAACACCAATAACACAACTCCTACAGGCAACATAAATAACTCCACCAGCTGGCATTAGCAAAAAGAGTCTTTCTTTATTTACAAGAAGCTTTATGAGGTGATGTCTTCAAAGATACAGACAATTAAACTTTACAAAAACGAGGTAACTCAATAAATTTGTAACTAAGTAAACCTAATTTATACAGCCCTTTTCAAGAGGAGCTATAAAGTGTTTTACAGAAAGAGATAAAAAGAGAGAAAAGAAAAGGAGAAAATAAGACAAGAAAACATATTGATACACACACATACCAACCAAAAAAATTGGTTATGCTAGGCCATAATGTGATGTCATGTTTTGCTGCACAACAATCTATTATGTGTAATCTAATGTAGTGTTTAAATGTATTAAACTGAATTTAAACTCTAGTAAATTTAGAATTAAGAACAAAAATATAATGGGAAAGTTATACCTAATACTTTATCTTGAACTGTCATTGAGAAAACAGTAATTAAATATGTCATATTAAGTACTTAAACACATCATATTGCATTTTATTTAGAGTCAGTTAGTATAGGTTAATACAAAATTTAAACAATGGAATTGCCACTTGTTCTTGATCTCTTTATTTGTCCATGCATCTGTTCTTTATAATGGATCCTGATTACCGTGAGCACAACATGTATATATGTGGTTAAGTTATGGATGACGATTGAAAACCAGTTGTCAAATGTTGGATTATGTAGCCTTATATATACAAAAAAAAATAAATGGAATACTTTTCAGTGTATTTTCAGACAGAAGACCTGTGAAGTGAAATGATAGAAACACTGGTGCCTAGCGTGTCTGTGAAGCCACAGGGCCATGTTGTTGTTGTGCGTTGATCATTTCTCTAATCAGGTGGATGAAGAAGCTTACGGGGTTAATTGGGAGCATACTGGAGTCGCTACAAGTGTGAAATTGTATTTACGGTGCATTAAACCACAAAGAGCCTATGTGTGCAAGTGTGTGTGCAAAGGGTTTCATGAACACGGAGTTATTTTGATGTGATAAGTCAATAAATGTTAAACAGATGTCCCTTTGTGTAGCAATAACAGGTTCTGAAAACATGTCAGAAAGTAAAAAATAATTATTAAGCATTCAATTAATTGTTTTTAGATATTAAGGCTAAAAATACTTCTATATTGGTTCATAAACACCAGATTATTTTGGAAATGTGGAAAAGATATTTAAACAAATTTTCGGTTTTGTTTTGATTTGTGATAAATTTTATTTGATAGTGCTGAGAGTTTCTTCCCTGCATAAACCCTTTTTACATTATTTCTCTCCTGCTTACTTGGGACTTTTGAAGTAACTCAGGCCTCTGGCATGGTTTTATAATGGCCTCATACCCTTAAACCTTTCCTCACTCCACTGACATGGCCCTGTGTGTTTCATTTACACAAACAGTCTGACGAGCTTGAGAGCGGACTCCTAAGAAAAGAGAGTGAATGAGGGAGTGAATGGGAAGGGATATTATAGCAGACTGACAGCACTACAGTAAGTGCTGAGACATAGAGCCACATGCTGAAGGCGTCCCGCTGGGCAGGAAATGTAGGGGAACTAGCTAAGCAGTGCAGTCCCATCAGCTCCCTGCTGTTCCCCGCCTTTACACCACTTCCTTATTACCGTGTTTACCGTTCAGCTTTCATGCCTCTCGGCCCTCCAACCCACCGCACGCTCCAGGCGCATGGACACGAGTTAGAAAGAGGAAAGTGGGGAGAAAGAAAACAAACATAAGTAGAGGCAGGTCATACACCATCAGCGTAGAGAGCTGAGCACAGCAGATCCAGACTTCATGCGTTTACCTGCTGCCTACAGAGTGAGAGAGCACTGGGGGAATGGCTGCATGCCCTAGAACTGAAGTGGGATGAAGTAATGAGATGGATTGTGTTAAGTGGCTGGTGTAGAACGGAACAGAGCCCTCCACACGCACACACACGCACACACACACACACACTCTGCCACCCGCCTGCCCTCCCAACTTGCCGCTCTAGCACTCAGCTCCACCATATATCAAAGTTTGTATTTTATTGGATTAATTAAATAAATGATCTCTGGTCAGGTAGGGATGTCAGACAGTGTTCACACTCTCACTCCTCTGGCAGGGAAACACACACAGCGATCGAGCTCTGACCACAGTCAAGTCTGAAACATACACACATGCACAACACGTGCACGTACAGAAATACACACACAATAATGCACCATTAGCATATTTAGTTCCACAGAACTGCTGAACAAACGTCCACCTAATGTAACATTTTGGTGGATACATTAATAAAGAAACAAATAGGGACTGATGTAACCTCGTCCGACAGCTCTGACAAAAAGTCAGCAACTGTGCCGTGACAGTTCCCTGATCTCCTTGTGGATGGTCGGTTGAGTATAGTACCTCAGCACCCAAGGCCTGCAGGGTGGCCTTTAAGCCTGGCTGAGCAAGACCCCCTGTCCTGTCACTTCTCTCCCCAGTTCCCACTCTCTGTTCCATGTTCAATCACTATTGACAAGTGCAAGAGCAGTTCCCTCTAGGAGAATACCTAGCCTGTGCCAGAAGTACTAATATAACATTTATCAAAGCATAGGACATGTATGTGTGCTGTCACTTTGTCTGACATGCTAAGAGGTCTGTGCTGACACGGCTATTGTTCTCTGCTCTTGTGATTGTTATTGTTGATCACTGCAAGCTGGGCTCTTTTCACAATCAGCAGAGTAAAGAAATCTTAACCTTACCCCTGCACACATACTCATTCAGGACACTTGCTTTTTTTCATTTTTTTCCACTCTCCAAGGCAAGAGGTTAGCTGTTGATACACAATTAAGCGTTTGCTAAAGTTTAATCTGAAGCTAAGTGCTGCTTCAGTGAAAATGGCTGATTGGGTCATGACGGGTTTGTCTGTTGAAGGGACAAAGAGGCCGTCGTCTGCTCTCCTCAATGATTTCTCTTTTTTTGTGAGTGAATATCAAAATAAAATGTAAGTAACCTGTTATTATTCTGCACTTACAAAGTGGGGTGTAAGTGGATGAAAATTGATCCAGCAAATTGAAAAGGGGGTTAAGTGTTTTTGCCCTATCGACTCCGACTGAAATGACGGTTATATAAAACACTCATTTCTCTCCCATTAGCAGATGAAGCCACAGCCAAGTATTATTAGAGGGCCACATTGTAGCACTGCTCTAAGACATTTTGTCAGTGCTAATGGCCCTCAGTCCAGAGGAGAAAAAAATAAGGAGATTTTGGCTCTGTAGATAAAACTGAGGCAGTTTTCCACTAAATGTGTGTGGTGAAAGTGCCATAACATGTTGTGTGTGATCTTCTTAGAAAGGTGAGAAGTCATCTTGGATAGGACCTGTCATGTTAGCGAAGGCTGCTCAAAAGAAATGCATTTGTGCATTTTGTTTACCGTGGCTGCAAGCAGTATTGATTCTTACTGATTTGTTTGTACACTATCATTACCAAGGGTCACCTCACAATCTTGTATTAATTGATAGCCTGTCAGTCTCTCAAGTAAAAAACCTGTCTTAGTGCTGTGTGTTAGAATTTTATGATGTACTTTACAATAATGTTTAATGTTGAGGGAGTAGTGTTTGTGGTTAGAAAGCACAGCATGTATCTCAGCAGGAGGGCCATACATTTGATTGTAGTGTGTGGCACAACACAGTATATAATTTGCCAGCCAGTTCATTTGAATACCATCTGTCTGCTTTTCAGGACTTGTTGTGGGAGCCTGAAATCAAACCTTTACCATTATTGGTCGTTGTGGTACCTGCCTTACCCAAGGGTGCAGCTGTTGAGCTTCATGTAACTGCAATTCAGGATGACCCCACCAAAAGGACTTCCTGTCACATGACTACAAAGGTGGCATGCGGATCCATAGAGTGCCACACTGTAATGTCTGCTGACATGTGTAGTGCTTCCCTTTCACTTTCCCTGGCTGTGCCCAGCGATAACCTGGAGGTCACCGGTGTGAAGGAAGCAGTTGGCGCTACATTCAAGAAAGCCATGAAGAAGATGGATGCTGAGCTGGTGCCACTGTGTGCCAGGGTCTTCTTCAAGTGCAACCACTCATTGGCACAGCAGATTGTTAAAGGTATGTCACTGGACATGTATCTCACTTAAGACACTACACATAAGCTTTGATTGATTTTATATTTACACTCATTAAGAGGATTTATCTTAAATAAGCTGTTCTGTTGAAGGCAACACTTCTGAGATACACTGCACTTGCAAGTTAAGGTCCACATCACTGTATTAATGGAGACAAAGTGACAGCCCGTCTCTCTCTGCACTCTCTTTTCAAAGAAAGTTTGAGATGACATTGGTTAAGTAAACTCCATAAGGTATTCTAGGAAGCAGTCTCTCCAGAGGATCTCCACTTCTTCCTGTGTTTAATTATTGTAAGTCATTTGTTGTGTCTGCACTGTGTACAGTAACCCAAGCAGCTGGCACAGTCTTTTGTCATCATTACAATTTTATACGCCACCATCTCCTGCTCCCAGGATTCTAAGTTCTTGTCAAGGCAAATGTGGAATGGTATTTGTTTTATCCTGAGAGATGTTCTCTCGGAGGGAAAAGGGCGACGAGCACATCGATCACACAGGCTCAGTTGTCAAGTCATCGCCGAAGCAGTCAATTAACATTTTTGAATCTGTGCCAAACCAGCCATCTTACTGTCATTTTTAGCTTTGACATAACTCATCTTTTCGAGGAACGTGAAATTATGGTTACCAGTGATGAATGGGGAAAAAGGTTGATCTGTTTCGAATATGTGTTGATATGCATGACAGACGAACAGTGCTATTTGTTTTGTTACCTAATTATATAATTGTTATTCAACATTGTTTCATGATATATGATGCATGTCATTTATTTCTTCTGTCATTATTCACAATAGAAGAGTAAGAGGATTTAGCAATGAGGAGAAATCTTGTTAAATATCTCAAATATAAATTTTATATACAAAATTCTATTGTTGATGATAAAATAGATGTAGAAATGGCAAATTAATATTCATATTTGAGGTCAATTGAAATCAAAATTTACTGTTGAAGCTTCTCCATAGAAAGTACTCCAAAATGTTAGTTTTTTTATAGAAACCATTAACTGGGTCATTGGTTTACTGGAGCAAAATCAACCTCAATCTTCACCCTTGAAATGTATGTTTCTTTGATTATGAACTGCACAGAGTGCTTCCCTAAAACCATTTACTGACTCATCATTTAGCTGGAATCCGTTACCTTACCCTGCACGCACAGCCAAGCCCTGAAAGCTCACCCATGGGCATTTTTATGGGTCACAGCCTATGCTCATTGGATGATGAATCCAAAAAGTCAAAGGAGGAAAAGTAACACCTCTGGCGCTAGCAGTCACAGCCTCACAACTGCTGCTGTCAGCGAGCAGACAGACAACAACAGTGGAGCAAAATGGGACTGCCCGACCGACCCCCCCCGTTACATGCGTTAGGATTCACAGCTGATAGACATGACATATGCTCCAAATGAAACCTTTAAACATCTTGTCTCAACTTGTTACTTACGATAGAAAGGTTCTCACAAAGATGGGCCCCCACAACTCAACTGAAACCTCAACTTTTAGAGAAGGACCTAAATAAAGTCTTGTTATATTTTTATAGAAAAATTAAGTGATAAAGAAAGTTTTGATCTCTTTGCTTCTGAATACTCAAAACATAAAACACAAGGGTACTCTCCAATACTTAAACTTTTACTTTTTCGCTATTACAGCTGCCTGCTTGGCCGGAAAAACCAAAACAATTAGCTAAAAGACGCTATAAAGACGCTATAGAACTGAGGGGAGATATTTCTCTTCGAGCGGTCCCTTTCACATACAAATAGGCATGTGATTTGTTGTTGATATAAAATTATTGATTATAGCTGCTTTAAAGGAAGTTTTCCCTTTCTCTGTGGCTCCACTGCACACACCCAGCCCCTCAGCCTCTTTGTTCAGTCTCCTTGGACTAAATTAACAATTTTCATGAGCCAACACTTGCTAATTACCACCTCGTTTACCGGATAATTTGACCAGTTTGGAAATCAGTGTAGCACAACTAAAAACCACTGGCTCTGGGCCTTGGCCACTGCTTAAAAGCCCCATAAGCCCAGCAGGCATCATCCATCCTACACAGGAACCTCTTTTTCTCTCCTTTTCACCATTGCCTTCACTGACACCCCTCCTTCTATTCACTTAGGCTTACAATATTTATATATTAATCAGTTCAAACAAAAATAGCTGTTGATGTTTAGCATAAAAGGGTGTTGTGGGCATTAGTAATGGTTTGGTTTTGAAAACAGAGATTTAAGCCCTTTCAGCTCCCTGTGTGTTCGCTGTGAAGCAGAATAATGGCTGGCCCTCTTGGGTAGATGGTTTAGTTCCATCCCATTGCTAATGTGATGGCTTTCTGAATCTTATAGCCTCTGTCCACAGGGCCTCTCAATGAGGCTCCCTGTGTAGCCCAAAGGGGGGCTGAGAGACCAGGGGATGGGCATTGGGTGTGTAATGGGTAGCCTTTATAGGATTTTGTGTGATTTTACAGAAGCATTTATAGAGACTGGAGTAATGCAGTCTGTGTCGTTCCTCGCTTTTCACTCACAAAGACAAAAAACACAAAATTGCATGGTCATTCAAGTCACCTTCACCCCCCTCATGTCTCTCATTCATGCATAAGCAGACATGTCTGTGTACACAGACACCGAAAGAGAATCTCAAAGAGAGAGCGCAATTATTTCTTATCTGTTAATACAAAGATTAAAACATCCAAGGTGTGATGAAGGTTGTGTTTCTTCTCCTAATAAAACCATCCCGTCTGTGATCTCCCTTGCTTGTTCAGTTGTCAGCTAGCCATCTCCAGAGGTTCCTGCTTCCCAGGGTGCACCACATGCTCTGATAACACATATTTAGGCTTTTAATGCCCTCCAAAAAAGGGCCTGTGTTCAGTGGGGGTATTTTAAGCTGTAGTGCATATTAGCTAATTAGGGTGTGTGGGCTCTTTGTAAGGATGTTTGGCATGCTGCGTGTGCTTCAAATGAAAGAGAATGAGGCTTATTAAATAGTGCTGAACTGCTCCTGTAACCTCTCTGTCCTGATTTCTCTCTCTACAAGTTCACATAAATGTCACATAGTGGTACTGCACAACTAGTGGATGTTATTAAAAGAGCATTAGTTTGTGTTTGTTCACTGAGACTTAACTGGTTAGGAATCACATTCTACATGCATCATATTAGACAGATGTTGTTGTGAATGGAAAGAAAATTGACAGTTGCAGTAGTGATGGTACCAAAGTGACACAGATTACTTTCCCAGTTGTCTAACTCTATTATGACAATGTCAGATCACAGTGACCACACCCAAGTCCCATCCAACATGTTAAATCAGAAGAAATATGCCAGGACAGTCAACCATGAGACAGGAACACTTGTGACCAATTAGTGCGCGGAGCAGAGGAAGGAAGAGGCAACATCCCAGCGGGCCACTGCTAAATAGACAGGCTGTCATCAAGACCAGGCTCTGAGACGCTCAATGAATTCTCACATGTCCACTGCCTGTCCACAGTCCGGCCACACACGCACACACACATACTAACAACATCTCTCAGCTCCAGTAAAACTGAGAGGTAGTCCCAACACAGCTTCCTAACATCCCAACACAACAGGAGCAGAGGATCCATTCCACTAGATCCCCCCAACAAGCTGCTCAATTGTCCAGAAGGGCATGGCAGGATTGCGCCCCCACCACCCCCTTCCTTCTATGTGTATGTGTTTGGTTGTATATGGCTCTGTGTGCGTGTTTGGGAGGGGTAGCTTAAAATTCAGTCCTTGCTGACCATATGTCTGCACTGCAGGGAGTTTAAGGGGGGGGGGGCTACAATCTGCCAAGGATTTAAGAATGCCAATAATTTGTAAATAGGCCCGTGTTCCCTGGTCAAAGGGTTAAGTGCAGCCTCTGTCCTGGGACAGCTATATGAGAACCTAATGTCCAACTCCAGCCAAAGTTCTCATGAAACTAACACCTCCGTCTTCTTTTGCCTTCACCCCCTTATCTCCCTCCCCACTTCTACCTGCCAGGACTTGAAGAAAGTTTGAGAAGCTCTCTTGGAGAGTCCAGTCCGTCTGTGGCCCTGGTTCCAGTCCTGGACTTGCCTGACTCCCAGATCCTCCACCTGTCCTGCTGGCTCAGTTTATAGAAACACAGCCAGAGTCAACAACCAGACTCCAGTCATCCACAGCACTGGAATTCAGTGGGGCTTTTCTGGAGGAGCGACTGACAGCCCAACACCTAATGACTTATAACAAGACATCAGTAAATGTGGAAAATAAAAAGGTCATTACTGCTTGTGAATTTTGACTGTTTATCACTGTTGATTGTTGAAATGAAAAACCGTGTCTGTCTCCAAGTGGTTTTGATGATGTGCGGTTCTGAGGATGTTTATTCACATCCCAGAACTTAGACCAATAATTCACTTTGTGCTCCACTAGAGTTGTATACTGCAGCAGCTGTTATTCTGAGTCTTATGGAACTTCTATAATGTAAAGCTGCATACCAGAAGACTCGAGTCCATAGTCTACAAAAGGAGACACCAGCAGTGTCTCATCCCACAAGGCGATAAACTGTATCCCCTGATATCCCACTGTTTCTTGTGAAATTTCTCTTAGCACGCTAGCTAACACCCCTCATAAAGGCCTAGCGCCACCACTGACACCATCTGTTCAGTTGTAAACCTATAGATTTACTGTGTGACTGGTTTGTGGCTGTGTGTAATGTGTGCAGATGAGTTGACTGTGTTTCTCCCTCTCAGGCTCCATGGGATTCAAGGTGTGTTATTATTGTGTAATAGGCAATCAGCGCAGAGCACCCGAAAAGATTAAGCCTCTTTATGTTTTCTATTGATTCTAAGGCAACCTGGTTAATAGGAGAGGGACGCTACAACACAAAGCTGCAGGACAGGTGTGTGCTCTGTGTGTGTGTGCTCTGTATGTGTGTGTGTTGGGGGTGTCAACGGACACAGTGTGACAATGTGGGAAGAAAATAACACTATTAACCGTTGCTCCTGGAGCATTTCTTTTCTCAAAGATCATGAACCGTATTGATGATCTGAGTTGGAATGCATCTTCACTCCAGCTATTCTCTTCATCGCGCTTGTGATGGCGAGAGAGTGGAGTGGGCTATTGATCCTCACCTACCGCAATGTTGTTTTGATTGTTGTTATCAAAAATTGAACAATAGAGGCAGCCAACAGAGCCTGAAGATTTTTATTGGGGGTTGAAAATCACAAACAAGCAATTATTTATGAGAGCGAGCAAGCCAATGCACAATAAATATACAGCGTGTGTTAATTTTCACCTGTTTGGTTTTAAAGGGCCCTACCAGGGTGATATTCAGAATTTTTGAATGATGCAGCTGTCAAATCAGCAATAAGATATAGGCATTTTTTTGGTAAAATACTTAAATAATATACTTTTACACCTCAGTCAAGTAAATTTCATCCACAAATATATGATTATATTTCACTGTTTTCAATAAATATAGCTGTTAAACTGCTACAGATTTGGCAGTGGCACAAATAGCCACATTTTTTTGTAGAAGACATTCCTCCAACAGTGTTTTCTTTGTCAAATTACTTGAATATGTTTACTGAAAGCCAAGGAAGGCATTGCCAAACAAGGCTTTGCTGAACAAAAATGTATGTTCAGCAGTCTTACCAGATAAATAATGTTTTTGTGCATTGAGCAATGAAAATGAAGCAACGACACACATCAGCCTATGGAAATGTATTTCATTTATGTATGTACTAGATTTAACTTTATTACTAAAATTCCACATTTGCAAGACATTTCTTTGTTGAGTTTTGAATCCATGTGCTTTTTCCCTTGGTGGAACAACAGTTAAATTACAAGGAATTCATACAAACATTAAAATACAAGACTCAGCATTTCAGTAAACACGTAGGAGCTCTGCCACTAAAATTCAGAGCACGACAACCACTTGTTGATCACCACTGTAAACATAACATTCTGTCTTTCAGTGGGCATGTTTTCATACAGACACAGGCAAAGCCACAAGTATATCATCACACCCTCATCATAGCTGATGTGATGGCCTATGGCAGACACATTTCTTTGTGTCTTTACCACTGTGTTTCCTAACAAAATGAATAAAGACAGGGTGACATTTAGTTTTCTCATGTGTTTTGTCAAATGTACATTTTCTACCAAACTGGCTGTTGTGGCTAACATTGTCCTTTGTGCGCAGTGTACCAGCCTGCGGCCCTTGTCATTGTGGCCTTGCACATGGACTTCAACTGTGTGTTTCTTCCTCAAGGCTAACCAGGCTGACGTGTGTGACTCTCTTTCCCCATAGCAGTGGGCTACAGTAGGGGAGCCCAGCTCAGGAGCAGCCTCACTGCACGAGACGCCCCCTGACGTTGTGGTCTGTTTGCCTCAGTGACTGCGGTTTTGTTTGTTTTCATGTTTGAATCCTTCTTGTTTTATAATGTATTGTTTTCCTCCCCTGATGTATTGTGAAAGCATGTTTTCATGGTCACAGCACTGACTTAATCAAACTTGTTCTAAATGCTGAACTGGCCAGCCATCATGTGCTATTGAGTGGTGTCTGCTGCCCTCTTGTGATCAACATAAATAGTGCAGCTTAGAAGCATAGGCGTTTTCAATTCCATCTGTGTAGTGTTTCCACTAATATACAAACTGCCACAATTTATAAATTAAGCTAACTAGATGTATTTTACATTTATCTCTCTCTGAATTATTTGCTTCAGTGCTCAATGTTTCATGTTAAGACACTAAAATATTGAATTCTCTTAACATTTCTTAATATTAACATTTTCAGTATTTCATTTTTTTTTCAGTTGTTTGAATTAATGGAGGTCTGTGCACCTTACGAGTTTTTATTTGTGATAGCAAATCACTTAAGCTTTATTTCTACCTTATTAGGTATCTTTAATTTCTAAAAATTGGGGTTAACACATAGGATATTTTGCTCTGCACATAACATCTGCAATGACTTCTCCACAGAAGGCATTTTGACATGTCACAGTAGGAAAAGCACTGGTGTAAATAAGAGAACTAATAATGGCTGAATTCCATTTAGCTGCTTCTTCTCTCTGTCACACTGACTTAATGGGACGCAATAATATAACAGAGCTATTGCATTGTTAATGTTATTAGTAACACCTGTGCGTTTCCTACTGTGACTGAATGTCAATGTCTGCTGTGAAAAAGGCCTATTGCTAACATGAAAAAGTAAGCAGAATTTGGATCAATTCTTGATGCTCCGGCTCAGTCAAATTTTCAGGTGAGACTCAAATATTTTGACTTGTCATAGCAGGAAAAGCAGAGGTGTAACTAATAACATTAACGATGGCTCCGCTCCATGTAGGTGTACCAAAGTACTAGGGCCCTGGCACTGTAACACCTAAATGTAATGCAGAAATTGACGTTGATGTTAGATACAACCATGTTTGACAATAGGGCTGCAACTAATGAATATTGTCATAATTGATTGATTGATTGTCTTTTTCTTATCGACTAATAATTTAAGCTATAAAATATTAGAACATTATGAAAAATGCCCATCACAGTTTCCTAGAGCCCACGATGGGATCTTCAAATTGCTTGTTTTCTCCGACACACAGTCCAAAGCCCAAAGATATTCAAGTTATGTGATATAGAACAGAAAAGCAACAAATCCTCACTTTTGAGAAGCATACCCACACCATCCACTAGATTCTTACCATCCACTAGATATAGAAATATCAAATATCCAGAAAATATCAACAAGCACGAGGCTAAAACCATAGAAAAAGAAATACATTCAACAGGGTTTGAAAACCTGTGGTGAGTCTGCCTGGGTCTTGCTAGACTAAACTAGGTTCACAGACCAAAAACCTAAATCTAGACACAACACAAAATGGTATCATATTGTCATCTCTCCGTTACCCCTGAAAAGTACTCTGGAATTTGTTCAAAATGAAACATTCTCATATTTTTCAAACCTGCCAAAATACAGAGGTAGTGTTTCAGAGGCACAGATGTACACTGACAAAACCAAACAACACAAACATTCGGCACAGCATAAATGAGCAGACCCCTCAGCTCAGAACTGAGAATTGTTTATCCATTATCAGAATTAGAAATAAAGGTTTGAGGACCAAAGTGAACATATCAGAGGGAACAGATGGTTTACAGTAAATGAGGAGTGAACAAGGCCATGCATGTTAAACTAGAGAAACCCCCAGTTAACAGGGGAGGGGGACTGCGAACCCACCTGTTTGCTGCTTACAACACTGGTGTAACATCACTGCCTTTCTCCAACAGGCCTGCCCTGGGAATATTACATTCAGAAGGCATATCGCTTTTGGAGCCGCCTGAACGGGTAAAGTGTATATGTTGTATGTATAATTACAGTCTACTTTTTACACTATATACTATGTATGCTAGATATTTTATGTAGTGCATATAGTGATGTGATGATGTCAGTATATGGTCTTTGATAAAAATCATTTTAGGTAGTATGAAGTAACAAGGGACTATATGCATCGTTTCCTCATGATTAAATTCTATTGCTATGTACTGAATACTACCTTATGAGTGTGACTGTGCGAGAGGCCCAACACTTTTAATGTTTAAGACTGTAAGTTGGTCAAGTTGCAATGCCATATTGTACTGTAATGTGTTTTGGATATTTTGAGTCCTAAATAGCATCACTAGGCATTACAATACGTAATACAAAGTGTTTGAAGTATTTTGGCCACAGGCAAATTTTCACACAAGTATGATTACAATAAAGTCGCCAATTTCTGTAGGTAGTGGCCACAGCGGATATACAGTATGCACCTATTGTGGGTCTTGAGAACAAGTCATATCTCTGTTACAAAGTATTTTGGCCTGCACTGCACACAAAAACAAAAAAAGAACGATTTTTTTCTTTTTGTTTATTTATTTATTTAATGAGTTGAGTTTGTTTTGACTAACAAATGAAAATCAAAATAGTCGTTTTCTGTTCAAAGCAGACCGGTTGCAAGGTTATTCATAATAACAGGCTATGGGTAGGTTTAGCATTTTAATGCCACGGATAGGAACCGAAAACATTTGTTTCCTGCCGTACATTTTGAGGGACGTACATGCCTGTTGCCAAGGTGACGTCAGAGATAGTGGTATCGTTAGCAAGAAAGCTAACAAGTCACAGCTAGAGACAGCTCATCTGCTCATAATGAATGCATTAGTTATAATAGGACTTAATACAAATAGTAAGTAGTTTTGACTTACTCCAGCAAAGTGAGGGTTGTTTGCCAGTTCCGACGTTTGCTGCAAATGTTGTTAACGCCTTTGTCAAATTCCTGTGTTATTAGCGTATAGTTAGCATATACAGTAACGTTATGTATGGTAATTATTGTACTGTTTTTGCAGCAATATATTGTAGACGTTATACATAATATGCGTAACTTTGGTTACATTTTCTGTTTTAGAAGTACACAAACATAGTAAGACATTATACATTATTTGAATGTTAATTAGCTTATACCGAGGTTAGTCGCATTATAGTAATGAAATCACTTGTATCCTGTTGTTTGTCAGTTGCACTGATTGGAATTCCTCCATGCATGCTTTAGGTTTTAATGCCCTATGCTTTGCCCTAGGTCTAGTGAGAGGATCACCAATTGGGGAGAAAAAAATCACTAAGGTGGTGATTTGAAAATGCATCAGTGCCCTGTTTGTCCAAAATCTTTCCCGTCGCTATATAAACTTCAGAGACATTATGTCATCCATACTGGCCAGAAGCCCTTCATCTGCAAAATCTGTGGAAAAGCCTTCACTCAGTCTGAGCATTTAAAAACGCACTTGCAGAAAGTCCACCATTCAAGGCTTCCAACAGACCGTCTACAGGATGGCATTTTAACTCATAACCAACAACCAAATTGTGATAAACTAGCTGCAGGATTTAACACACATGGCAGTAGGGATTACACTTTAATGCCATCTACTGTGCCACCCGCTGTGGCCTCCCAGCCAGAATGGAAAAGGGATATTGTGACTCACAAAACTTTTCTTCCTTCCTCTGAGACTGGAAATCCACCAAAAAATATGCCACATGTAAATGATGGCTCAGTAACTCAGAACAGTATCTCAAATGGTATGGATGTAATACCTCAGGAGCAAGTTGATTCTGCAAATGTAGACACATCTGTATGCAATGCCCACAATAGATACACCTGCAAAGTCTGCTTGAAGTCATTTACTTCATCTCTTCAGCTTTGGATTCACTCACCAACTCATAACAAACCAAAACAATTTGAGAGGGGTAGCGAGTCAGGCCAGACTTTCTCTAAAAAGGCCCATTCGAAGACGCACCTGCAGTCACAAGAATTGAGCTCCAGCAGAAGCAAAATGACTTTGAAACACCAGTGTCCTAAATGTCTCAAAACCTTCTGTTCACCATCCAAATTACAGCGGCATTTTCTTATTCATACGGGGCAGAAACCCTACTCATGTAGGATCTGTTGGAAAGCCTTCAGACAGAAGGTACACTTGAAATCCCATTTAAGTGCTGCAAATAAATGTTCACTTTCTGCAGGCCCTGAGAGGAGAAAACAGAAGTTTCGTAACGGCAGACAAACTTCAGTTCTGCAGCCTCAGTCATCACTTCAACAACGACCCACCAGCCATCGCACTCCTGTGAATTCCTCAGGGGAACTGGAGCTACAGTGCAAAATAAGTGTAAATGGTGTGCAGGACCTGAACATGACGGAAATCAAGTCGGATGCAGTCGTAAAAGCATTTGAGTATTTGTCATAAGTCAGATGAACAAGAGCAGCAATTCTTAACACATACTGACTTGAAACCATTCCAGTGTATGATCTGCAACAGATCGTTTCGGTTGGAAGTTAATTTAATACATCATCATAAAATTCATAGGAACCAAAAAGAATTGGGAAGTCCAAATAATGTGCAAATGTTTGATTCTGAAGAAATAAAAGATTTACCTGAACCCAGTCATGCAGATCCCATTGACTTGAACATCATTGTTAAACCAGAAACATGGAGTGAAAATTGCAGTAATCACAATGACTCTTTTCCTCAGGATTCTGAGTTAATTACATCAGCAGAACAGCAGAGGGAAAACTGCTATGCCACCAGCAAGCAGCAGAGAATTAACACTTTACATCAATGCTCTTCATGTTTAAAATGTTTTCCATCTGTATCAAAACTTCAAAGGCACATGATGACTCATACTGGACAAAGGCCCTTTGGCTGTGAGATGTGTGGAAAGAGATTTCGTCAGAAAACACACTTGCATTGTCGCACTCACCTGTGGTCCAGATATCACAAACAACGATCACTGTATATCAGTTGGCCGCCTTCTTG
Source organism: Siniperca chuatsi (assembly GCF_020085105.1). NCBI lineage: Eukaryota > Metazoa > Chordata > Actinopteri > Centrarchiformes > Sinipercidae > Siniperca > Siniperca chuatsi. The sequence continues at coordinate 18,448,494 of NC_058056.1, forward strand.
CATAGGTGGGTTTAACACAAGGACTGCAGCAGACGTCCCAGTCCGGGAAATTACACACACTGGCAGTGATGTAATCTCTGTGAAACAGATCTCTTCTATGGTAATTATTCAGAATGACAACAGAAAATCAGATAAATTGTTGCCACATACTTCAAAGAAATATGAGGTTATGCACTTGGGAAAGGTTTCTAAAGTGACTGTGAAAAGGACACAGACTGCTAAATCAATGCAAAATCCAGGCAACATACAACACAAGTGCTTCTGGTGTTTAAAGTGTTTTCCCAGTGCCTCTAAACTACAAAGGCATGAGATGGTACACACAGGCCTGAAACCATTTCAGTGTCTTATATGTGGGAAAGCATTCAGGCAAGCTTCACATCTGAAAACCCATGAAAGAACTCACTGTGAGAGGAAACCTTCCAAGCCAGTCAATAAACGGGAACATGAGAAAACCGAAAGCGAATGGTCAACAGCAGCTTTACCCAAGGATCAGTGTCTGTATCCCACCACAAAAAAAATCTGTGAACACAGACACTACACTTGATAATGGAGTGACTGTGCTGCTCTGCACCAGGCCTGAAATATCCATACCAAAAGTGAACAGTCTCTTTAAGACAAACTCTACAAGTAGCGTAACTTGTAAAAAAAGGAAACTTCACACATGCCAAATATGCTTTAAGAACTTTTCTTCCCCATATAAGCTCTCAAGGCACTTGGTCACTCACTCTGGGAGAAGGCCATACAATTGCACGTTGTGCAGCAAAACCTTCACACAGCATGGCCATCTAAAAGTTCATGAGCACAGATGCAGACAGGGTGACAGGGTCTCACATTATATTCAAGGTAAAATGATAAATATCAACTATCTCCAGGATAAATGCATTGAAAACCTTACTCATTGTACAGATTTTGATGTGGATTCAACAAGAGAGCAGTCAGAGTCACATTATACCAGTGCTGGTCATTACTCATTTACTGATCGAGATTTATTTTATTGCTCAGAGACAAAAGACACTGAATGGCTGGCAGTGCCAGAAGTAGGCCTACAAGAGAAGAATGAATCAGAGAGAAGGCAGAGAGAAAATTGTAATCAGGCTATGGGTAATTGTGATCAGGCTACAGGCCATTATAGTTATTAATTTCCCTCTGAACTTGCCTTTGAAATAAATAAGCTTGTCCAAAATCAAAACATGACAGCTCCACCTTTGTCACATCAGTATGAGGGCAATGCACATAATGTAGAAGTACCATGTCAGCTTAAAGGAGCTACGGCTATTTCAGGTAGCAACAAGCTGGTCAGTGATGAACTTGTGAGTTCTGTGGTTGAGAATCAAATGCAGCCAGATAATTACTGGTGTGAACCAATAACTCTGTTTGAATGTGACAAGTGCACTGCAAGTTTTAAGAGCAAAAACAATCTTAAACAACATATTTGTTCAATTAATGTTCAGCCTAAAATGACAGAGTCAGCCCAGAAGTATTGTTGTGACATTTGTTTTAAATATTTTGTGTCGCCCTCTAAACTTAAAAGGCATTATCTCATCCACACAGGTCAGAGGCCGTTTAGGTGTGACATTTGCGGCAAAACCTTCACACAGTCAGGCCATGTCAGAACACACCGACTGACTCATTGATGATCAAAATGTTACAGTGTAATGTTTTTTTGTGTGTGTGAAATGATCATTGATATGATGTTTGTGTATATTGTATGTATGTAAAGTATGTAATAGATGTATGATAATGTAGACTTATATAATATGTTTATATTTTCAGCATTTCATAAATTCAACATGTTTCATATGGTATTTTATTGTGTCTCTTGTTAAATTTGTTTGTTTGTTTGTACATTTAATTGATACGAAAATTTCTAAGACTTAGCTTAGTTGTTTTTGAGAAATATGGTACTTTATAATACTTTCACAGTAGGAACGGAAGACATGCTTTTGTACCTGGGGACGATTTTAGGGACGTACCCACTCAGGAAGTCAGTCGCATACAGCGCGTTTTGGTTGTGTACATGCGTAATCAATTGCAGTTACATTCATGCTGAAATGAACATAAAGGTTAGTGAGCTTACTTTATCACATATTTGCGTACGCCATGAGACTAACACTAACGTTATCATCAAAAATTATTTCTGAGTCAGCTCCTAAATGCTACTAATTAGCAAATTAGCTTAGCTCACCGCCTGATATTGGGAAACAGCTAACGTTTACTAATGTTAGTATTTTACGACTTATATTAATATAACGTATAGCACTGATATGATGTTTATTGGAGTATCGGGCAGGCATTTAAGTAATTATAGCCTAATTAGAATTGCACACACTACACCAATTAACTAACTAGACCTACTAAAGTTTTTAACCTAGCTAGCTAACTTTCTCATCACTATTGTTGCGTATAGTGGCCCTATATTTTTAAGGCATGAGTTCAGTATAAATAGCTAAGTACAAAGCCTGTTGGTGTTAATGAGTGGCTACTGTTACTTTCATATAATATATCAATTCCCTCTTTTTCTTACAGTCATCGTCGTAACTTCTTGAGATGGCCGCCATGGAGAAAGAAACCCCTGCTAAAAAGGCTGCAGCGCCTTCTGTGTCTCAGATTAATGCAGAATATGTCACACAGGTAATCATTGTACATGTTGTCTACACATGTAGTCCAGCACTCTGTGTTGAAATAAGTTTTCCCCATGCTGTTTTTATGCTGAAGACAGAAATATTGTCTCCTCACCTGCAGTCATTTTTGTACATTTACCTGTAATTGACCATCTATAAGTCTGTTAAGCGAACTTGAATTGTACTTGCATACAAGATTAATTTACTGCATACTGTGTCCATCCTACTACACTTAAAAGTATTAATGTGTGGGGTGGGGAGATGGGGGCAAATGGGAGGAGTGTACCTGTGATAGAGGACTTGAGGATTCGGGCTGTGGATCACATAACGTTGAGCCTATGTTGGATAATTTTCCCTTATCTAGATAGTTCGCTGTTTGGTATTAAACCAGAAGAGTATATAGCCAAACCACAAAAGCACTAAAGTATATATCTTGTCGAACTTCTGAGTTTTCCACCCATACACCACCCAGTAAGGGATCATTTGTACCAACTTCTGCTTAATGACATTTTTCATGCTGCCATGTTTACTACTATTGATGTTTTTCTTATTTCTTGTTTCAGTTGGCTAATAAATATTGGGCTCCTCATGCAAAGAATAAACTACCCTTTGACCCTAAGGTGAGTTATATGCATTGATGCATCTTATAGGTGTCAATATATAAAAAAAAATGTCTACTTATCTAATCTACTTTTACAAGTAAGTTGCAAACACATGTTCTATATACTGAATTTGTTATAGTGTTAGTTACATGTGTGTTGGTCCTAACCAGAATTTCTTTAAACTATTAAGTTTGATACAGTAAAATGGTAAAAAGGCATACAGTGCTGCTTTTACCAGTCACATGTTATGTTTTTAGAATTGAGGTGGGGGTCCTCTGTGTTTGCCTTAACCCCTAAGAATTTTAACATTCTTTGATGTCTCTTTAGGTGATGGAAGATGTTTACGAAAAAGAGATTCTCAAGTCCAAGTAAGTAAATATATAGCATCTTTGACTTAAAATGCTGTGTTTTATCCAATGAACACATTTTACACTTATTTATCTCACTCTATTGTCTTCTCTCCTGAATGTTTTCAGATTTGCTATCAGAAAAATTATGCTGCTTGAGTTCAGGTGGGATATTTCACTTCCTCTTATTCCCTCTTTTTTGTTAAGCAGCCAATTAGTAAATCAATAGATATTTATACCTTATTTTCTCATCTTTCAGCCAGTATCTTGAGAACTATCTGTGGGTGAACTACACTGCCGAGGTATCCAGCAATGCCTACCTCATGTCCATTTGTTGCATCGTCAACGAGAAGTTCAGAGAGAATGTCCCAGCTTGGGAGGTAAGAAATGCAGTACCTCATAAGTTTAGTCTAAATGTCATTACATGGTTACTGAATTTTATTTTTTGAATGGCATGTGTCAGGTGTTCAAGAAGGAGCCCAGCCATTTCCCGTTCTTCTTCAAATGTGTGATGGAAGCTGTATTGGCAGGCGAGGAGGCTGGCCTCACTCTGAAGGAGCAAACCGTGCTGCTGGTCTTCCTTGACCACTGTTTCAACAGTCTGGTGTGTACCACTACACTGATATTCATATGTAACTTTGGGAATGTTATGAGTGTTATGCTGCTGCTTGTAGGGTCAATGAGGATGTTTGTTTTCATGTCAGTATCTAGTACCTAGAGTAATCAGCTTATATTTTGATGGTATTTGGTATTTTTATGGTTTAAGTAAGATGATTTCTCTAATAAACTTGGGTTATGCAGATTTATAAAAAATCTGTATTGCTTATCGCAGCACCATGAAAGCGAAGAGCAACCATGGTAATGTGAGTCACCAAACAATTTTTTTTTTAAATTTCACATTTATTATATCATAAAATCAGAGATATCAAATACAGTTAAAAATGGGAACATTTTGATTACTGGTGATCTATTCATTTGTTGTGTACAACATCTGTGTCCATGGACAGATAAGTTTGTCAAATAAACTCAAAGATGGAAGAAAAATAAAGGCGTGTTAACCATTCTATTGATATTTCAAATTTGATCTCAAGGAATTTGCATGATAATTTGAATAATCAGGGTTTTGCCTTAAAGAGGTTAAGCACATTTTCTTACACATTAATGTAAGCAGTGCCAAAATGCCTTGTTGTCCAAGATAAATGTGGAAATGAATGCAGTTATTTGTAATGTCCACTAGGTAGCAGTAGTAGACTAGGAAGTACCACTTGGTTGAGCTCCCACCCATGTGTATCCACTACAGCCGCATTAAACCACAGGGAAGCACTGCAGATGTCTCACTTTAAAAATCTGCTGTGATAGCCTGCTGCACTTTGATTGTATCCTATAAAGGCCTCTAAATATTTTAGTTGCACACTTTTATTATGAGCTGAAGTGTAATAAAAATCTGTCCTACACAGTGCATTTTGACAACTCTCTCTCTCTCTGTCTCTCTCTCTCTCTCTCTCTCTCTCTCTCTCTCTGTCTGTCTGTGCGCCTGGCTCCCAGGAGGTAGATTTGATCAGAGAGCAGGTGCAGCAGCTCATCTCTCTGCCTATGTGGATGTGCCTCCTACCAGTAAGATGTCAACCCATTACCCTAATTAAGTTTTTCTGGTGGTTATTGGCGCACGCCAAGTAATGACGTTGTTTGATAATTTTGTAGAAAAGATTTGCCTCCTTGCTATGATGCTAATCCTGTGGTAAAACTGATGGTTTACTGATTTGTTTCTGTCATGTTTGCAGTCCAGACTCCAACACGAGCTTAAGAAAGTTCCAAAGCTGCAGAAGTTCTGGAATCTAATCAAGAAGAAATTTGATAAGATGGATGCTGATGCAGCTGAGCAGTAATACTATTTTCTTTGCTTGCGTGTTCAGATCTATACAGACTAGGAAATTATGTTTTGTATCCTATGAGCTTCTAAGGTTTTTCTGATGTGCTTTCTTTGTGTCTTCCTCAGGGCAAAAAAAGAGAGGGCCTTCCTCTCTTCTCTCATTAAAAAGTTTCTTGGAGTTCTCATGTCAATTCCGCCATCAGGTAAACAAGAAAAAATATATTTATTTGCCTTTGGGATTTCATAGTGTTGTTGTGTACAACTGCTTCACATGGAATCCCTTCAGCAAAAAGAATGACCATTAGATCTTGGTCCTATTTTAATAAAAAACAATGGTGCATCCCTGGTTTTGAATTCTACTTCCAAATACTGAGTAAATTTCATGATGCCACATGAGTCTCCCTGTGACTTTGGTCCCAAAACAGGTCTTTGCATGTGCTCTTTCTACCTTTCCCAGCATGATTAATGTACATAGGTGTTTCTAGAGCTTGCACAGTGTCCGACAGCACATCTCTACAGTCCAGGGCCATACTGCCAGTATGACACACGATATTACCCTTTTTTAAATCACTTTTTCAGTTGCACTACTCCCTTTCTTTCTGAGTCGTGCAGCTGCCGAAGGAGCATGTGCTCCAGCTGCCATACAGCCACCGGCACTGACTACTATGTTGTAATGCAGGCCGACACAGAGGCCCCCCACCTGAATGCTAAAAACAGAACGTGTATTTGTGTGTTTAGGTAGAATTCAAACCTGACATAGTAGATTACAATCTAAAGCCCAGCAGGATCCACATCACTCCAATGCTTGCTGCATGCCTCAACTTTAAGTGCACACACACTTATACACACCAACATGCTTAATGAGGGCTAAGGTCCCAGCATGCTACTGTGCTGGCAATGCAGTATCTCATAGTGAGGCTCACACACTCAGCATGGCACCTTAGTGTTGTCCACATGCGTTTGCTGTCCTCATATCCTTGGTGATAGCTACACAACCTATGTTCATATAGTCATGTCTGCTTGTCGGTCAGATTGCATTTGTCAATGACAACATGCATTCCCTGATCTGAAATGAAGTGCTAACCTCCATGTTTTCCTCCTCCCTTTACCGTAGGGCCTGTATGCATGGACAGAGTACATTACTGCGAGAGATTCATTGAACTCATGATTGATTTGGAGGTAAGGCACATCGTCCCATTCCAAAGCTTTATTAAGTAAATATTACAATCTTTTGCCATTTTTACTTTCTCTCCCTAGATTGGATTGCTTTATTTGAAATTTACAGTGCAAGATGATGCACTTAGTCTTAACACAGACTAGTCAGACACTCATTTCCACTGTGTATGTACACTAGAAGAGTGTGGGGCTACAGTATATTTGCTTAATCATGGTATCCTGATGAAGGAAGCGGTGTAGCTCATTTGCCTTTTGTCCTTCCCATTTATAGCTAACTCAGGTCAACGGACAGTGGATAAATGTTGACATTCAGCCCCACCCAATGCGTCTCTGCCATTACTATCTGCAAAGATGTGCAGTATTTGAAACAGTAGTCTTTGATTGAGTGTGAGAGAGGTTATTTTCAGCCTAATGGCTTTTATCATCTGGTATAAGGTGTAGAGTAATGTGCAGTGTCTGCTGGACATAAAGGTTGTGAACCTGAGACCCAGTTCCCTTCTGGAATAAGTGTTTGAAGGAAAAACGTGTTTGTTTTCTATTATTATCTAATTATTAATTATTATTATTATCCATTTTTTAAATGACCGATATCCTGTTTTGAATTAATTTTCAAATGTCTCACCTTCAATTCTTCACTTATTTGCTGTGTGCTGTTGCCTGCAAATATGAGATGAATGTCTTATTGGTGAAATACACAGTAGAGGCATATCTCAGTTGTTTAAACACACTAATAAATAATCCAAGAATATGAGTGAAAATCAGATTGTACAATTTGTCTTGTCTACTTGTTTTTAACTTGCTGAGACTGGCTGATGTGCACCTCTACTCTAATGTGGGAACAGTGTCCTCTTGCCCATTTAGACACCTGCATTGCATTGGTCTTGAAAGGGTTTTAGTTATAAGATATCTGCTCCTATACCACAGAGAGCAGCACACCAGTTACAGAGTAAGACTTCAGGAATCTCATAAAGATGAGGAACCTTTATAAACTATCATCATATTGGTTCATTTAAAAGATTTCATTAAGGAAAATAGAATTTGACATAATGTTTCAGGCAACCTTGCCAATAAGGTTGGTTATCATGAGTGAAGACACAATGTCACATAAGAGTGTTGCTCCTGCTGCCCGTACAGATCTCCTGTTACTAGCGATGGAGCTCAATAGATTTCATCTGGCTGCCTGCTGACAGGCCGGCCTTGCTGTTCCTGGCAGCGGCTAGTGGCCGGCCAGCTGACGGTCTCTAGAGACATCTCCTGCCCTTCAGCGCTATCCTTTTACAAAGCTGCAGTTGCTTGAAATCCATACTTCCCCTCTCTGATGACAACCTGAAAATTAATGCAGGGAAAAAAGAACCCCGTTTTCATACATGTCTCATGCTGGCTATCAGGACCATGTTGCGATCAAAGATGGCTGTTGGATATAAAGATGCTAAATCTGTTCTCCCAGTGTTTAGTTATCACTTGCTGCACCTAATGCCTTTGACGAGCAGTTTTCAATTAATAAAATAATATATATTTCATTTTGTTGGTATTTTGCAATTCAGTATTCCATTTCATATTCTGTTTCACAATGCAGTTTTTTTCTGGGCAGTTCCTCTTTTTCCTGCCTCTATAATGTGATAGATTGAACTCCTTTTTTGTTCTTTGTGCACCAGTCATTCGCTCACTCAGACTGTCAGTTCATCAACATGTTCAGTTTTTCTCTCTTATATTCCTACCGAAGCAGCTGTTATCTCATTTTGACATGTTTCCTCTGTACTTGCCTTCATGTCATGTTTGTGTGCTACAACGAGCAAATAAATAATGGCTATAGAAGTAGCTGAGCCAATTTTTACTTCTTCGCATCTCACTGTCAGTTTGCCTTATTGTTTGCTGTTCTTCATATGTTTTAAAACAACCTCAAGACAAGAAAAGACCATGGATTAATAAGATGTATGGATGTCATGGTCCAGATCATGGTCCAGATGCTGGGAAATGTGGTTGTTCTCGAGTCAGTTGATTTTGATTTTGACCCCTGAGAGGTGTCTGTTTATACAATACCTAATTCCTTTTTTCTGTGATGGAGAGGCATCAGACTCAGTGTGTGTGTGTGCGCAATTAATTTTTTCCTGCAAATCTCACTTGTCTGTCTTGAGTTATTGTGGTCCTGTCCACTGAAATAGAATTTATCCCCTATGTTTTTTTTTTTGTTTGTTTGTTTTGTTTTTTTACCAAATACATTTCAGTTACATACAGTTGTTGTGAGAACTTAAAGGTCAGGTATTTTAGCCACAATTGTAAGCATGTAGTCCAATACTGTAAACATGGTGTCCTGTGTGTCTAGGCCCTGCTGCCCACCAGGCGTTGGTTCAATACTGTGTTGGATGACTCTCACTTGGTGGTCAGCTGCCACCTGTCCAGCCTCACGCAGAGAGAGAAGGAGGGACACCTCTTCCGCCAGGTACAACACACTAGCAGAAGGACATGTATGCATGTGCACTTGACGTGATTGTATGCATGCACACTGAGATCCAAACCACCTCTGTTCTCATTTTCATGTGTAGTACTTGTATTATTGTCTCATCTCTGTAGTTGCTGGACATGCTGAAGTTCTACACAGGTTTTGAGATCAATGACCAGACAGGAAACGCCCTGACGGGGAAAGAGATGACCACTCTGCACTATGACAGAATCACCTCCCTGCAGGTAAATACTGTACATAAAGAGGTATAGACAGACATGCAGTGGCATATCTAAGCTACGTTCTTTGTCCTACCTGCTTTGGCTCTGCTGTTGTTTTTCATTGAAAGTGTTTTATAAAGTCACCCAATAAACACAACTTGCGTTATGAAAATTTTCACCCGCGATTCTGTTTTCACAACAGCAGGTGACCTGTGTGTGGAGGAGGCTTGTTGGTAATGACGTAGCCTATTGAAATGTTTGAAACCAACGTGGTACAGAATGACATTAGCACTGACAAGTGTGTTTACTGTTCCTTTACTTGGTCCGAACTTAAAATATCCATCGTGTCCGCATCTAACGTAATACCAGAGACTCTCTCTGTGTTTCTCTGCAGAGCATGTGCAACTGTCAGTAGACCGCAAAGGAGGGGTAGTTACTAGTTAATTGATCGCAGATGGCGTCATTCTTGGAAGGATAAAAAAATAAAAATGAAAAATGCTAAAATGGGTCGACAAATATACTTTGGCACACTGGCTAGGCCTACATGTACACACCATGGCAGTGTCTTTCTGCACCCCCCCCCCCCAAAAAAAAAAATCATTGAGCATTGGCAGCTAGATAGGCATTGCCAATTGGTTCAATCCATCGTCAATTCACAATTAAATTGAGAATCGGTCCAATCTTATGGCAGAGAGCAACATAAATACAAAATTATTCTGCCGAATCTGATTTTTTACAGTTGGGATCCTTTATCTTGTAAATGTATGTTATGCCATATTCTGGGCTATTTCACTTTTTATTATGTTTTTCCATAGTAATTTTTGATTCACTTATCCTGGTCAAGGCAATGTAGTATATGTAATGATGAGTAATATATTTTTACAGTGATGGTGTGTATTTGGGCATCAGTCTGAGTGTTTTGCTCTGTGTCTTCTGTCTTGCAGAGGGCAGCTTTTGCTCATTTCCCAGAGTTGCAAGACTTTTCTCTGTCCAGCGTAGCAGCAGTAGACACTCGGGAATCCTTGACCAAACACTTTGGGCATCTCAGGTAAATCCAAAACATCCATAATGAATCTTGAAACGAACAAGTGCACTTGCAGCTTTTCAGTCAAATCATGCATACCCTCCATCTGTGCACTGAGTACAATTACAGTGAATGGTTAATACTAAAATGCTGTAGCACCAGAGGGCTGTTTTAACTAACAGGACTACTTCCTGATGTGTAAATGTACTGCATATCTACCTAGAGGTGGGTCACCCTTTTTGCTTTTTACCATTCTGCCTCATGTACAAGTACTTACTATTTCTGCTTTATGTCCTTAAGAGAACATGCCATAATTTCTCAAAGTGCTGTTGTTGACAAAAGGTTGACCAAAAACAAACTTTCCTCAATTCATCTGCAGATTCACAGATCTGACCTTTTTTATTAAGGTTCTTCTGATCACCGAAACATACAAGCCCCAGTTAAAGTACACATGCAGACTACCTTTCTTGGCCCTATGTTGCAGTATAGAATCAGCACTCCCACTACTGTCTGACTTCCCTGCTAAATGGCAGCTAGTGAGCCCTTGAACAGGCAGCTGGTACCAGCCAGAGAGAGCGGCACGCCTCATTAATTTAATCGATTTGCAGTGGCTTGAGAATAAACTCTTTGAACAGCTGTGTTTGTCAGATCATATTAGCTTGCCAAAGAGCCAAAAAGCACCCTCGCTTTGATGAACTGATATGGGTGTGGTTTTTTAACTAGTGTGAAGGGGAGTGAAAAGACATTGATTTATTGGTAATTACTTCAGGGATTCTAACCTTTCTTGGCATTTGATATAATGAAATTTTAAAATTATTGAACCAAGCTTTTAAAGGGTCTTTAAACCATCATGTTTTGGCTCTACAACACACTCTAAGTGAGTGACTGATTACTTATTTGTTTGTACAGTATGTGATGTCTTTATTTGTCATGGTTGCTCTGAGGTGCTGTGTTGGAACAACACAAATTTCCTCTTTGCAGTCGATGTTTGTATATCTATCACCTCTTTTTAACTTCTGTAGTGGATTATAATGCTTAAAACCCACACTAAGTTTCTTTGAGTCAGGAAGCGGGTTATGAGCTGAGCTGAATCAGGTAAAGACTTAGCTGAACCATTTCATGTATTTCTAGAAGCTCTGCTCCTTTTCCCAGAATTAAGGTTTTGACTATAGCAGGAACTGCATTGTTCCCTGCTCCGCAACTGTCACCAAAGCAGCTCCTGGGTAACTCCAAATATGCCGATCAGATTTAACGAGGCACTTTTCATCCAAACAACTCACGCTAATGCCAGTTTATTCCAGCTGCACTACCCACGGGCTAAGCTCCCAGTCACCCGCCGCTCTGAATTTATCCGCTAAGTCCCCCAAACACACAAACACAGCATTATTGCACAGCCTGCCCACACATATACACACCCATTCTGCCACATATACACAGACATACACACACAGAGACACTTCTTTCAGTTTCATAAAATGTGTTGAGTGTCATTTCAGGCCAAAAAATGAATTGACTACAACATCAAAGAGTATGCATCACTTTGTGAAATGCAAGCAAAAATTGAAGAGAATCATCACTACTGGAAATGTCAAAATAATTGGTGTAATTAGTTCTGTGGATTAGTTACTGGGGGCGTGGGCCTGTTATTGGAAAGGGTGTTTAGATTTTATGATTCCACTTCATTGAATCCTGGTTCCCATTCTGAGGATATTATGTGACTTAAGAAAATAAAACAAAATATGGCGAAAGCATAAACCACATTAATTTTCAGTAGATTTAGGCTGCCATAAAAGCATGTTGTCTCATGTTGTGATTGTGTGTATTGTCTAACTAGCTGAATGAAAGGGCCCTTAACTGACCAGGTAATGTGTTAGGTAATTTGTTCTTTGCGAAAGTGATAAAATTACACATTAGCTTGATAATGTTGCTGTTTAATGGCTTACCCAAAATCTGAACATCGGTCAAGACAGCCTTCATGCTATAGAGTAAACTTACTGTAGACCAGTTTCTTTAATGTTCCCATCCTTACCTTACCCTGCCAGTAGCTCAGCTGTCAGTCATGACCTGGTCCAGTCATCTCCATTACTCAGAGTGAGTTGTTGTGCTGCTGTTATTTTGTTGCTAAGGCAAGGAATGTCCACATGACCTATGCCAGGTCATCCACTGGGCCACCAGACTGCAACATTGGCAGAATTGCCACTCCACTGCTCAAGCGTGGCATCACAAGTAGCAAAATGTATGCACATACACGGATGCAGTCGGTCAGTGCCACGTGTGGCTGTCAAGGCCTGTCACAATGTGTCCAGGCCATGTCCTTCGTTGTGTACCAGACCCTGCCTTTGTCACAGTGTGTCACCCTGATTAAAACAGGTCTGTATGCAGAGAGCCATGCCTCAGCTTTCCGAGACGGAGATGGGCTTTGATTTTCATAATCCTGTCGCATCAGTGCGCCCCGGCCCCTTAACACACACATGCTGACAGAGCAGGAGTGCTGTGTCAAAGCAAAACGAAGTACTGCTTTATGCTGCAGTGCTAACAAGCACAAAGAATTTGATACGGCTGTGTATATTCACGCGTATAGTGGTGTCGCCATTGCCATTAGAAAAATCTTTCTCAGAAGAGGCTGGACCTTCACATGATTTATTTTTATAAATATGATGCACCAAAGTAATGATACATAGTCAGAATGTTGTTGTTTTTTATCATTGTAATATGAATATCAAATTTTCCCTGTTGTAATCTTAATCTTCACCAATTAAGTCATTACCAAATGATTGTCTTTGGACAGCAATTAGTTATTAGCTGCTTATTGTCATCCCTGCTCTGGATAAGAGTGTCAGCTAAATGTGTAATTTGCAAATGCAAATTTTCTATCTGACTAACCACTTGTTTATCTCAACTTTCTCTGTAGTCCTAACACGCTCCACCAGGTGGCCTCGTATCTGTGCCTGCTGCCAGAGCTGCCTGAAGGGCAAGATACCACCTATGAGAAGGATGTTCTCCTTGAGTTGCTGGTAAGTGCACTCTTGGCTTTTATGAAATTGTCCATGTGGGCATTTGAGTTGCTTTTGAGGTCTTTGTGGCAGAAATCTGTTTGTTTGTTTGTTTGTTTTTTTTATGTGTGTGTGTGTGGGGGGGGTAGCTATTACAGTGGGATTTAATAGATGATAAAGAATAATTGATTACATCTGTTACGGTATAATCTTGGATGGAAATGCAGATCGGTATTAGTGACATATGGCCTGTGAACATGAGCAAGCATATGGAAATCCAGAATTTCTCAGTTCAAATTTATAAACTAGCACCATATCTTTTGCTGCATGTGATCCTATTGCTAAAATATTTATCCCAGACAATATTTAATGCCACAGACTAAGGGTGCTCTGATCAGGATTTTTGGGGCCAATCACCGATCACTGGAAGCACTATCGGTCAATCGCTGATCACGGGGTCTATTTGAAACCTTCTATTTATTGTGTAGCATTATTTATTTATTTATTTAAAGTGGTCTTATTACTCTTTTTGGCTTTTTTCCTTTCCTTTATTGTGTTATATATCTTTTTTGTGCATGTAATGGGTTTGCAAAGTGAAAAAGCCCAAAGTTCACCCCAAAGGGAGTTACCCTCTCCCACAGAAAACTCTGCTCCTTAACTGCCTGAAAACAGCTCGATTGTATTCCAGCCTTTACTTCCGTAACATATCTATGTCACTATGTAACACGCATCATAATGCACTAATTGAGCAGTTTCCACAAGTACACCTAAATATGAAATTAAAATATTGTTAGATACCCTCCAGACAGTCAATTGACATGAAGTTGTTATTGTGATGTTGAGACTGTGCACAGTTAAAATGTTACGTATGAAAGATAAATTAGTTACAAATTAATAACTTACCACTTTGAAACTTCTTCCTCCAGTCTCGGTTGTGAAGCTGGCTCGAGTTGTTCTGCCTGTGTTTCGGTATCAAACTTGGGCACGATCATGCATGGCTGAACCAAAGCCATAGTTACCGGCTGAAGCGGCTTTGTTTTGGATCACACTACCTTGCTCGTCAGTACCCGCCCTACTCTGCTTCTGATTGGCTAGTAGTCCTTACCTAGGTACTGCACATCTGCAACTCCCAACAAAAATGGAATAGAAGTGAGATGCCTCACATGGTAGCTAAAACGGAGCGTTCAAGACACAGGGTGAAATGAGGTGCTGCAGTACGAGAAAAAAATATGGTGTTTTTTGAAAATTAAAACATGTCAACCTATTTTGGTACAACCCCAAAACAAAATTATGAACCTGAAAATGAGTATAACATGACCACTTAACTATTCTTAACAATGTTGTATATTGTATATAAGTATTAAAATTAAGAGATGAGAAAGATGTTTATTTATTGGCAGGCAACATGTGCAACATATTCCACTGTCTCTCTTAGAGACACAACTTAAACCACAGCAGCCTACGCTTGGTTATTGGGAGCAGTTTAGAGCTTAACAAATATACAGTGATTCCCACAGTATGAGTGTAACTGGGGACTTATTTCACCATTTTAATCACACACACACATCTACACCTCTGGTCTGCACACACACCAGCTTGCCCCGCCTCTTTGTTTCTCTCTCCCTTGTGAGGGAAGATCTTGAGATATTTGTGTATACTGTATGTGTCTGCTCTGTTGACTTTCTTCGTCAGCAGTATGTTTTATAAAGTTGGCCAAAAACACAACTCCTGTTTTGGATTTTTTCACCTGCGATTCCGTTTTCACAATAGCACGTGAGCCACGTGTGGAATGACATTGGTACCAACCAGGTGTGTTCACTGTTCACATCTGATCAGCTCTTCTGATCGGCCTTTGGAGACCACCGATCAAACTTTTAGAATGAATAGTGGCCGATTATGATCGATGGCCGATCAATCGGAGCACCCTTACCGCAGACATTTGAATTGATTAGATGGAAATTGTTTAGTTGTATGAGGGAATGAAGCAATACTTCAGGCACTATGTGCTTGTCAACTGGCAGTATAAGAGATGCATAGTTGGTATTGGTGCAATATAATATAAGCAATGTTGGTGAACAGTTATTTTCCAGAACAATTACTGGCCAGTCAGTGCTATGGCATAATAGGTTTTGTGTTTCTCATTTTAAAGTCATTAATTTAAGCTCTTGACCTTGAAATACATATAGTATCCCCTCTTCACTGCCTGTCCCTCTTGAATTTGCCTTCTAATCCAATTACTGCTTTATGTGGGCATTTGTGTGACGTAGGGTGATTTGAAGACAATGCCGATGAGAGAGAGAGAGCCATTGTTTTCCCTCTGTTTTTTTTTTCTTTTTTTTGGTGTCTCTTGAAAGGCTAGAGCTAGTTTGATTGTGCTTTGGTTCCCCTTCCCTTGCTCTCCCAATTTTCATTTTTAAAACCCCTCCAGGAAACTACTGGAGCCTTGTCCCACTAGTCTCCCCAATACACACTCACACATGTGCTGTAGACCTCTTCATCAAAGTGGGTGTTTCAAGGCTGTCCTGCGGTTATTCATAATTACCCACTCGGACCCTCCCCAGGTCCTCTTCGAGAAGCGATGGAGAAGAGCTGTTTCATAATTATCTGATTAGATTGCTGCAGGAGACAATGTCAGGGGACTCATTTGTGCCTGCCTGAGGTTGCCCCCAACAACCAACATCTCTGACCATGTGGGTTTAATAGGAAGGGGCCACAGGACTAGAACTCTGCCACACGGTATCAAAACAATCATACTTGCTGCAGAGAACATACTCATAAATATGCTTAGGGAGGAGGAGCCATTCTTTTTGAGAGGTAGTACTGCTGTTACACTGCTGTTAGGCTGTTTACTTCCTCTGGTGGAACAGATGAGCTGGTTTGTATTCTACAACAGATATCACTCCCCTTGACATAGTAAATCATTTATGTAATTTAGAGAATAAAAACACAATGGCAACATGATTGTGTGCATATCAACAAAACCTCAGTAGGACAGGTGCTCGGTTTAAAAATTAATGCAACAAAATAGAGAGATATCCACACACCAGACTAGAAGCTTCCTCTTTACTAGCAATGTTTGACAAAATTGTTCTTCTTCAAGCAAATACCTACATGAAGGTAATGAGTGGCGTGTACTAGAGGTGAAACGATTTGCCGATTAGTCGATCAACAGAAAATTGAGCTGCAACTGTTTTGACAATTAATCGTTTCAGTCATTTTTCAAGCAAAAATGCCAAACATTATCTGGTTTCAGACATAAACACATGTAAACAAATGATATCCCAGTTTGATAATCCAAAATATATACAAATGTTTAGCCCTTAACATAGCCTTTATTTTTATGCTCATTTTAAAGCGCACACATTTTAAAACACATTGGCCAACAGAGGTCTAGCAGCAGAATTACATTGAGGATCATGACAAGTGATAAAAGGCTTCAGTTAAACCAGCCGTTTACTGTTGGTGTGATGTAACAGATTTGTTGAGTGACCTGATTTTGTGGAAATGTTTTTTCTTTATTCCCTGATCTCTTTTCTAGTAAAGGAGAAGATAAAGATCCTGAGACACTGAGCCAAAGGGGCAGAGGTGCATTTGTTCATTAACCCAATTTCTCTCTGTCTGTGTCTTTGTTCTCTCTGTCTCGCTCTCTCTCTCTCACTGTTTGCCACATGCAAACACAGGTGTCCCGTCATGAGCGCAGAA
This sequence comes from Siniperca chuatsi, assembly GCF_020085105.1. NCBI lineage: Eukaryota > Metazoa > Chordata > Actinopteri > Centrarchiformes > Sinipercidae > Siniperca > Siniperca chuatsi. The sequence continues at coordinate 18,465,490 of NC_058056.1, forward strand.
TCTCTCAGATTGAGCAACTTAACCAGATGCCCCTTTATCCAACAGAGAAGATAATCTGGGATGAGAACATCGTCCCGACGGAGTACTACTCAGGCGAAGGTGTGTGCTGCGTGTGTGAATTGTGTTTGTCTGTGATTGTCTCTGTGTCACTGTAACATGCACTCGAGCGCACATGCTAATTTCAGTGTCTAGCCAGTGTCTCATACTCGCAAGTATATACCCACACCTTGTGTTATCCCTTATCCTAAGGGCACTCATCTGGCACTGAACTGGCACCTCTCTCTTGGGGAATCCTCTTTAGTTGGCAAGGACACCTTCAACAACACTGACCATTCAAACAACCCTTAAGCATATTGCTCTTTGGCCGTAACATGTAGACTTTCAGTAGTCTGTGTAGAAGCAACAATTTACACAGTTGATATTACAGAGATCACTACATATAACTTTGGCCATTCAACCCTTTTTTTGTAATTGTATAGAAAAAATAATTACAACCTTTTTAATTGACTAATTGTAAGTGTGTATGTGTAATTACTCACATATTTAGATTATTAGTCACTCTGTCTATTCATTTGTTTCCTTTCAGGCTGTCTAGCATTACCTAAGCTGAATCTCCAGTTCCTGACCCTCCATGACTATCTGTTGAGGAACTTTAACCTCTTTCGTCTAGAGTCCACCTATGAGATCAGACAAGACATAGAAGATGTTGTGTGGCGTATGAAACCATGGTGAGATGTCCTCAATTCTGTAAAGCTACAGGAAACATGATCCTGAACCTCTTATTGTTCTTATTGTTGTTATTCTTGGTACGAAAAAAGAAATTTCTCAGATTTCAAAACTAGTGGTTTATGGTGTTTGAACATGTATTAATTTCTGTTAATGTCACATACCTCTCTTTGAAATGCCAGAGGTCTGTTATGTTAGTGAACATTGGATAAAAAGCCCTTCTTGAGCTAAAGGCATCAAGATTTATTTGTCACATACTCATATTTTCAATATGTGCAGTGAAATGCTGGGCGTAGATACTTAAGAGGAAGTGGTAAAAGGGTCATGTGCAATAATATTAGTTAGAATAAGATTAAAAATATTATATAGCGTGTCTGGTTTCTTTTTCTGCCTAAGTAGAACAAATTTCTACCATTAACTCAACTATAACTCACTTTGTCTTTTTACTAAAATGAATGAAGATTTGTATCCTCTGTGTACCTCTAACATGGTGGCAGGGCACATTGATAATATTTTATTAAAAGACTGTGACATTTGGTACACCACATTTGGAAACCCATTGCTTAACATAATAAGTGCTCCCATTATGTCAAGTGATGTAGCAACTTGCTTGTTGTTCCTGCAAAAGTAAATAAGTAAGCAGTAGTGCCATGTGCTGCCCTAAATCCAACTCAATCTTTGAGTCAATCTCGACAACAGCCCACAGCACTTGTCTAACTTCTTGTTGTGTCTGTCCCTCTACATAGGCAATCAGAGTACGGTGGAGTAGTGTTTGGGGGCTGGGCCAGGATGGCTCAAACGATCACCTCTTTTTCCATAGTAGAGGTTGCCAAGCCCAACATTGGAGAGAGCTGGCCTGCCCGTGTGCGAGCTGATGTCACCGTTAACCTCAATGTACAAGATCATATCAAGCATGAGTGGGAAGGTAATAGTATGTGTGTGTCTGTCCATCATTGGTATATCCTTTTTAGTCAATATTTTTTATGTATTTTCATCCCTTTTTTTATTTTCTGCTCTACCATTTATATTGCTTATGCCAATCTAGCTAACCTGCATTCTCTATTTATGTTTTGTTTTTGTTTTTTATTCACAAAGGATAATGTGAATGGAAAATTAAGAAAAAATTATTTGATCACAAAACACATCCTCATACACCTTTTGACTATTATACACTACTATATCACCACTATATCACTACCATCCCCTTTCATTTTGCCTTGCTACTCCTTGTCTTTTCTTCTTTTGTCTCTTATTGTGTCTTCTAACACTCTTCCTAGTAAGCAGTTTATAACCTCCATAAAGTCTACCCATACCACTCTATTCCAGCCCACTGGGCCTTGACTCATGACCCTTACCTACCTCATGTCTCTATGAAGACATGCTATTTCCGTGTAGCCTCTACCACTGAGCCTCTTTGTTTTTTATTTTCTCATCGTTTTCCTCTCCATCTCTCTGTGTGGCTGATAAGGGCACTGTAGATAATATTAACAGGAGCTTGAAAGACATTGATTCACTGGGAACATAGAAAGCACAATGAAGCCTTTGGCATCTTTATCCTATATCTTTCTCTCCAGAGATATGTTCACACACCAATGTATGCCAATGGTGTATTGCAATTAATATAGAAAATAAATTGTTTCTTTCAGTGGGCAAGTGTTGTAGAAGTAATGGAGTGATCACTGGACTTTTTTAAAGTAAGCCTAATATAGCCCAAATTGATGTCTTCACTTTCTTTATACACACTTTTATGATTTTACTTTCTTTCTTGTAATGCAGTGGGGGTATGAAGTATTACTTCCTTCCATCCACTAGCCCTTTCCCCATAGTATAGTTAAAGCTTCATGTTTTAAAGATCAGGTAAATGCTGACAGGGTGGTTTCTCTCTCATCTTCAGACTCCCCCACACTACTACTCTCTCATCCCCCATCACCTCTCTTTCTCCCTGCGTACTTTTCTTTTCTTCTTTTCTCCAACTATTTCTCTGTCTCTCTTTTTCTCTCTCTTTGTTTCTAAAACCCCTTCTTTCCTTCGCTCTAACCCGTCTCTCCATCCTCTTTCGCTATAGGGCTACGGAAGCATGACGTTTGCTTTCTGATCACGGTGCGACCCAACCTGCCCTACGGCACACGCTTCGACCGGCGTCAGCCCTTTGTGGAGCAGACTGGCCTGGTGTACGTGAGGGGCTGCGAGGTGCAGGGTATGCTGGATGACAAGGGACGCGTCATTGAAGAAGGTATGCTCATATGTGCCCCTGCCTGTGTGTGTGTGTGTGTGTATAATATATATACACACACATACACACACACACAACAATGACACATGACATCCATCCACCCATCATACCGCCTATACACAATTATCCCCACCAACAGATCCTCGGGAGAGGGTCAGACTGGTGTTGCCATGGTGACAGTCACAGAGAGACCTGACCTGTTCACATTAACATTCCATTAACTTGAGGTCGACAACAACACCTGAGAGCTTTGGACCCTGCCCTCTGCTTTATTTATTGGATTTAACTGAAGAGCTGCATTGGCTATATCTGGATATATGTGCTTCTGTAAGAGAACACAGAATGTGATTGTCCTGCAGAATACAGTAATGTGTCATATAGGAAACACTCAGCTCTATCTCTGAAACACATTGTTGCCAGCAACAATGTGATCTAGCATTAGAAAACATATATGAGCACAGCATGAAATTTTATCTGTAAGCTACCATACTTCACTAATCAAAGCCTCAAAATTTGCTGTCATCAAATATAAGACTCAGAGAGTCTGTTTTGTGTGTGTATCAACATAGGAGGAATCCTCTAGACCAAATTAAAATCTCTGGTCTTTCCTGGAAAGTAAAATATGTTTATACAGTAACATGATGTCGTGTTCTTCCCCACAGCCCAAAGCAGTCCCTCTGAGCGGTTGGTTCACCTAAGTTAGCCTGCAGCTCTATTCTAAGTGTTTCCCCTGTGGGAACATGTGTCCATGCACTGAAGCACCCTTTTCCCTATCCACTCTCATCTGTTTGGATTAAATATGCAGACGGCAGGGCTTTCTAAATAGACATGCTGCCAGGGAACATGCCCTGCCAATGTCGGCTTGGTTAAACTTTTAGATCCCCAACGGGGCTAAGTGGTACTCTGGCTAACTGGGTGGTGTTGTGGTAAATCACTTGCCACGTGTGGGGAGACACAAGTGGAGAGGTGTATTTTGGGACACTAATAATTGATTCACATACTGTGTTATAAAAACTGTATTGCTCAAAGATGGAATATTTGCATAAAATATGTTCCAAACAACAAACTCCTTTTGAGTTAAATGAGCAAATGCAATGCATCGCTGTTTAAATTAGGTATTGATTTAATCCCACCTTTTAATAACTGACAGGTTAATACAACGGCACATACTTGTTTTAACTGCTGACACACCTTGGCCCAGCTCTCCACATTGTTATCCCCTTGTGTTGAGGTTGTAGCTTCCACTCTTAAGCCATCTCCACACTCATTTTAGTAAGGGGGATTTGATGATCCCCACATAGCTGTACGCATTTGCACACAGACAGACACACAAATGGATGGGCACACACATACACACACCAGAGGCCAATGGGATTGAGTTTCACTCTCCTGCTCTGTGCCCTGCAGCTCCTTACAAGAATCTATTTAGACATCTGTGAAAGCTGCACTTGCTGCACCACTCAGGCTCCCTATGGGAGGAAGCCTAAAGCCTGTGGCCTGTCAGTCAAGCGTCTACATGTAATTCCTGTTCCTGAGGAGTCATATTACTGTAGCAAGGCAAGCCAGGGTGAGCTCTTTTTTAAAGGGTTTTATTTTTTTAATGTAAGGATTCGATGGAAATTATTACTCAAATCATGGTTTTAAAATTAGCTGATTTAGATTCAGTTTTAATATTGACCTTTGTCCTTCTAAAGTTTTGCTCTAACATTTTATGTTAGTTTTGTGTTTTACTTTTTTGTCTTTTTTGTTGAACACTTTGTACTAGTGATTTGAAAAATAACATTTAGATTTATTACTTCTATATTTATCTAACAAATATTCTCCCCACCACTCTGGTCTAGGACCTGACCCAAAGCCTAAGCTGCGTGGAGACGCCAGAACGTTCCGTGTGTGGCTGGACCCGAACCAGTATCAACAGGACATGACCAGCAGTATTCAGAGTGGCACTGAAGACCCATATGAGACTTTCAACGTCATCATGAGACGCAAACCCAAGGAGAATAATTTCAAGGTTTAGACTACACACTGAAGCACACAGATTAGCCCTCACTGTACATTGTATTTGAGTGCTATATCTTCAGACCTTGAGCTCTGCTCCTACCAACACCACCCCAGAGTGATGTATCGCACATATTATACTGTCTTGGGTATTGCAGCTGTAAGGTTGGGGCCAGGGCAACTCTGCGATTACCACCTACTCAAGGCTCTACCAATGAGAGACACTTCTCACTGGTATTCATGTGATATGTACCTCCACTTCTCTCTCTCACCTTTAAGAATCCCCTTGCGGCAGCAAGTCAACATTGTATGGTATACTGTTATGTGTTCTGTAGGAAAAGCATTCTTATATTGTCAGTATAACACACAGTTGCCCTCAGCAGAACCCAGCTGTTAAAAAAGGTTAAGAAAGGTAAATCTATGTTGATATTTTCACAGATCATAGTGAAGTTATCCATACGAGTTGTTGAAACCTGTGTGAAACCCATCTGTCTTGTTGTTTTGCTCCATTTTGTTCAACAATTTTTTTTAGAATGTTAATCATGCACAAAACCCTTTTGCGTCTTTTATTTGAGAGCTTCTCATTACGGCTTTGTCAAATCTGCTATTCCTAATTCCGCACACCCATTTCTGTCTTTCACAGCCCGAGCAATGACAGATGATTTTGAAGTATTTCTTTTTTTTATGAATTTGAAAAGCACAGGAACTAATGGGTATTCAAGAAACATTCTTCTCCATCTTTGATGTGTGACACAGATAAAAGTAAACATATTTCCCTACCCAATGTTTGATGCTCAGGGTATTAGACAGTTTGCAGCTCATTAAAATATAATTGACAGACATACAAATTACCTGCTGTCCCATCAGCCCACCACAAAGCTATTCTTATCCAGCTAAACCACCTCTTGTGGGATGGCTGTCTGTTTTCTGATGTGCCTCATTCAGTTAGATTTTTCTCCTTCAGATTATTATTATTATTTTTTACTTTGCAATCCATTGGTTTGATATGTCACATATTTCTCTGTCTCTCTGTTTTAGGCAGTGCTAGAGACCATCAGAAACCTGATGAACACAGAGTGTGTTGTGCCAGACTGGCTTCACGACATTATCCTAGGCTATGGTGACCCAGGCAGTGCCCACTACTCCAAAATGCCTAACCAGATCTCCACGCTGGACTTCAATGACACCTTTCTGTCCTTGGACCATTTACGTTCGTGTTTCCCTGGGTACACCATAAAAGTCACAGAGGAGAACCCTGAGCTGCAAGTCTTCCCTTTCAGGTGAAAGTCAAAGATCCAATAATCAAATCATAAAGAGATAGGTTGAGGTTGATTTACCCTGATCAAAGTAAATGTATAGACATTAGTATTTTACTTACTTGCTGTTGTATCATTTGCATACTAGATACAATTGATGTCACAATACTACATATTATACTATGGCCATAATAATCCCTCTTTTCCCCTCTTCCTTTTACTTTACCAGAATCAAGTTTCCCATCTCAAACAAAACCGACAAAGGGAAGAAAAGAAAGGCTGATGAAGAAGTGGAAGACAAAGAGGAAGACATGACCTTGATCGTTGAGCCCTATGTCACCCTCAACCGTGGGCCATATCCCTACAACCAGCCCAAACGGTGAGAGGTCAAGGCCAAGACTCAGGCCTTCCCGTTGACAGCATAACGAGATTAGGGGTCAAAAAGTCAGTGAAGTCAGTGTACTGACCTTTTTAAAGGTAGTTACACCTTAACTAGCACTCTAACCACAGCATATAAAGTACATAATAGGTGTATATTATATAGTAGCAGACCTTAAATACTTAACCTCTACCCAATGCATGCTTTCAACAAAAAACAGTACAGAGGCATGAGTCAAATGCTTATTATAGGCACCCTACTCTGGTCCTGACTATTTTGATTTGGTTGTCTCTGGTTGTTTCCATGGTATCTCTTCTGACTTGTTTGCCATGTAATGTTGTGGTGCTATTTTGGTTGTTTGGTTGCAATTAAAGGTGAACAGAAAATGCTTTAATATTCCTGTACTAATTATAACACTAAAAATAATTGCCCTTCATGAAAATTTAAGATTCATCTGGTGTTGTTTTAGCATTTCCAGTTTGTACTTTGATATTTAAATCTTGATAGCAACAACATGTCCATGGGGATGCCCTGACTTAACAATCTTTAAAGAAAAAAACATCACAACAAAACTTACGGCATTAAGTATCTGTTTTTAAAAAAATAAATAAATAATGAAAGCATTTGAACACAAATATGATCATGCTGTCAAGGCTATTCACTATATCCGACTAATTACTTCATTAATATCAGCAAAGTACATTTTGTCTTACAGGAATACAATTCAGTTCACTCCTACTCAGATCGAAGCCATTCGAGCCGGGATGCAGCCAGGACTCACCATGGTAAGGACTTGTGTTTTATTGTATATGTTTCTCATATAAGTTTCAAGATTGAATGGAAGCCACCCAAAGAAAATCTGCAGGATATAAATTATCTATTTGACATAGAAAATGGCAACATTTCAACAGACTCCAACGAATAGTAATCATGGATAGATATCCATGATTACTATTCGTTGGAGGCTTTCATGAATACTTGTCTAGTCACCCTGTACCTAACTATTGGTCCTTGGAAGATTAAGTTGATAGCAATACAAAAAAATTACTTTATTTAAACTTTAACACCGCACACAACCTAATATTTCATTTCGTTTTTCGTTTCTAACTTTATTCTGTAAGTAGCAGAAAATGTAAAAGTTACAAACATGGTAGTCCTAATTAGGAGGACAAGCTACATCCCTATAAAGTCATCATGCATATCCTTGAGTGTGATACTGTCTGGGCAAAGCCTCTAGTCAGTCCAGTGAGTGCTGATACTGCAGGTGCATACTGTTCCAGCTCTGTTATAAAGCCAAAGATTTGCAACCATTAATCTTAGTGATGTGCACCAAGGGAATTCCCTCACCAGTAAATATGCTGCTGTTTGGTCTCCCTATCTTCATCATTCATATAGCGCGATGACAAATTTCCCTGAAACCCGCCCTGTAATTTTGGCATGGCCAATGAAATAGTCAGCCACACATTAAAATGACATAGGATTACATCTATGGATACACCCAGTCCATATGCACATCCACAGCTTTTCATTCCAGCCTGCTATTGTTTTTACGCTGTTTTGACAAAAGTGCTATTCTGATGTGGTGATTGGAAGCTGGCAGTGGGGTCTGAGTTATTTATTGTGCAGCTAGCTGAGGTAAATATGGCAAGTAGGCTATCAGCAGAGTCATAAAACAACTCTGCATGCATTCCTTTCTCTGCTCCTCTCCTCACCCCCTCTAACCTTCCATCTTGGCATATCTCACAGTCATTAGCAGCCATAACAAACACACACTACCTCCCGGTCTGCCTGGCTTGGCATTCATTTAGGGAAACCAAGGAGCTGATTATGTACTGATTTATGCAAGAATATCTTACTATTATGCTTATAATATGCTTACTATTTAAGCAGAAATTACTCATCTGAGATACCCATACTAAGACCAATCTGTTTCATGAATATTTATTTAATAAATTAGATGTCCGATATGAGGCTTATTATCATTGTAACTTTTATACAGAGATACAAAGGGGAGGCTTGAAAGATACTTATGCCTCTTTTAGCTTTTCTGTATTTTCAGCGACTCTGTCTTCTCCCATCCGTGCAGTCACTGGGTCTTGGCATGCCAACCAACACCACAGCCTTGTTGCATCGGGTATATCTGAGCAAGGCTAACGATGGGGCACCAGCCTAGCCTGTTCTGACATGCCCATGGTCTAGCTGTCACAACCACTAGGGTGTCTCCAAGGCAATCGCCTTTGTACTGTGACCTAACTTCCTATTGTGTTTATCTTCTCTTCTGCTTCTTTCTTGTAATAATTTTCATTTCTTTCCTCCCACGCCCTTCTTCACTTCCTGCTGTGTCTCTAGGTTGTTGGACCACCAGGTACCGGAAAGACAGATGTTGCTGTTCAAATCATCTCAAACCTCTATCACAACTTTCCTGAGCAGAGGACCCTCATAGTCACACACTCAAACCAGGTTAACCCACCATACACACAGCACATCTACACACTAACCAGCTCAGCACACATCTCTGATCTCTGAAAAGTTTCCCTAACACCCTGCTCAAAAAACTGAAGCTGTCTGTAGAATTTAGAGCTTGTACTTAGAACTGCCCATTAATCAGGTGATAGTCATATTCAAACCATGGAGGAAAAATTTAAATCTAAGCTCCCTTGTGCCCTGGTCTTCCCCTCTCAGTATTTAATCATAAAGTAATCTGCTGTTGTTTTACACCAGTGGAAGCTTGCCAAAAGGAACCTTGGCCACAAGAAACCTAACTGGAAATAATGATGAAAAACCTTATACTCCCCCATCCATCTATATTCCTTATACAGGAATAGACACTTGCTTCATAGCATGCTAAATACCTCAAATATATTACACATAAACAGTACTCTATCAAGAATTGGAACAAAATCATTCAGATTATCATCAGAGATTGAAAAAGAGACAGGAAGTCAAAACAGGTTTATATGTACTGTTAATAGTTGACAAAATACACACACATATCAAAGAGACGATTTTCCACGTCTGATCATGTTTACTTGTTGCCACGATTCACTCTACACCAGGCTCTGAACCAGTTGTTTGAAAAGATCATGGCTCTAGACATCGACGAGCGCCACCTCCTACGTCTGGGCCACGGAGAAGAGGAACTGGAGACTGAGAAGGACTTCAGCAGGTGAGGACAGCAGGGAACAGGTGGAGAGAAAACACACAGAGAGAGATGCACCTAAACAAACAAAAATGCACATGTGAAAATTGAGACAACTTGAATTCAGGCATGCATGTGTGGAAGTGCATTCAACAAATGGTTACAGACTTATAGTGCATATAAGCTGCTGAGGCAACCCTTACAATTTGGTCAAAGCAGACAACAGACACGCACGCACACACACATATACACACAAAAGCAGTTCAACTGCCCACATACATAATTAGTATGAGCCAACAGATTGACAGGGCTACTCGATACTCCCATATGCCAGGCCATGGACCTGGTTTATCTTCATTAGGCATTGTTGGCCTCTCAGGCCTTTCCACCAGTGAAATGGATCTCTCTACAGCTCTGCATTCAGAGGCAAGCCCTGTCTGATTAACCCTCTCATCACTGCTCTGGACCACAGTAGCTGACCTTGTACCCATTTGCAGTAGCCACTTTGGGAATCATTTCCAAGAAGAGGAGGATGGCAACAAGCCATGTAGAGAGAGATGTAGATTTACAGTAGGCATGGAATACCTGAAAACATCATGTTTTTAGAAATGTTTTTCCAGGGCTGGCTTTTAAGAAGCAATATTAATCCAAATACCACTCTCCTGAATTATATGTCTTGGTCATATAAGTCGCACTATAGTTATGGCTGATCAAAAAAACAAAAATGCATTAAACAAATAAATACTTGTGTAAACTTAATCCACAATATTTCATGTAATGTACAAATAATTTAAATGATAAACAAAATGTTTGGAACCTTTGATGTAAGTTGAACAGGGAAGTAGCTATAGTAATGTTGTTATTTTCCAAACTCAGGAATACAATAGTCCTTTTAATGAATAATTAATTTACAACAATATGACTAAATAATTAAATGAATAAATAAATAATTACATTAATAAATACATTTCATTTCAGCTTTTTAAGACCATTAGAATGTTTATTTAGCTCAGGTCAGTAAGGAGCCCTCTTAAATCTGTGGTGGGTGACATTACCTGACTGTGATTTAATAAAACAAACATAGTTTTAATACTAGTTTTTTTTAAGAACTTTCTTTGTCTACGCCCTAATGGACACATAAAAACACAGTACTGCTATTCTTCATATGGCACTGGTGGCAAGGCACAGAACAAATGGCCTCAGACAAAAACTAGAGTCTGTTAAACTAGAGTCCTGTTAAGGAAGCCCCAGTAGTTCCCAGCTCTCTCACCCACGTTTTTTGTGTAAACTCCACTATGTGTGTGCGTGTTTGTGTAATGCCTTGAAGGATAGTGACTCAGTCCTTACTACTGAGACATAGTAAGATGGGAAAAGAGAAGTTGGGGTGCTGCGCACTTTAAACACTCATGACAGACTTGAGAAAAAGAGATTATCTCAAGATACCCAAAACATTTGCTGTTCTACGTGACTGCTGCTATATTTAACACCATGTGATGAATCAGCCCAAACCTTTTTTTTACTAGCAAAGATTTTTAGTCTGCTCCTGAATATAAATAGCACTGTGTTATTGAATATTAATTAGGTTTTTATGCTGTTACTATTTAAAGTTTCCTTGTAGCCTACATTGTTAATTACCACCATGTCCATCTGTGACACTAAGCACATTGCACCCTATAGCTCTTAGCAACACTTCCAGAGGAGGAAGGGAGGGGTGATGCATGTATGACTACTGCTCAGTGTGAGTGTATGCTTGTAGTATGAACAGCAGTGTATGGGAACTGGGGTCTGCACATGGAAGCCGTCTGTTAATTAATTAATTGATTAATACATTATACAGCAACACAAATATAAAAGAAAGAGCTTTAGCTAGCAGCATTTAATATGTTCCCGCCTGCTTGCCTTATAACATGCAGACTCCACACTCCTTCCACCCCACTGACACCAGTGAGAGGAGAGAGCCAGGGAGTTTTAATTAACACTGTATACGAGATGACAAAATGGAAGGCAGTGCTCCTCTGAGTGCCTAACAAAGGGAAAGCTACAGCAATACCAATTAACAATGCCCCCCTGCATTTCATGATGAATTTTGTGCTGTTTTAATGAGATTTTTGAGGATGCATGGTTGCAGCATAGGGGGGATCTTCTAAAATTTCCAAGTTATATGTTTAGTTGTAGACAGTATATATTTTTACCCTAGGTTCTAGAAAAAAAATGACCTTTGTCTAGAAAATGTCATGATGCCACTTGCTTTTGGTGGAAATTAAATGCAACATCATCATTCAGGTTCAAGCACAGTTGCTGCCGTTGTGTGCAAGTTTTATATTTATTGGATTTTACCAAAAAATACAATCTTTGATAAATGCTGTTGTTCACACCTGTGTATCTATTCTGGGTTTTCTGTCTCAGTAGTGAATGCTTTACAGGTCTGTCATCCTGGGAAGCAAGGTCACTCCCCATTTTTGTTTAATTTTTTTCAGGCCGAACAGGCAGAGCACTGATTGTTTTTGAGTCATCTGTTGACTGAGGATCTTTGCAGAGGGCCTAAAAATAGAGTTCACCTGCAGTATTACCCTGTGACCCCTTCCAATTCCTGTCTTCCGGTGCATCCTGTCTTGTTGCCACCTGATAATTGCTTTTAAGCAGTATTGTTTAGCTGCACAATAGAATGCATGATAGTTCTTAAACAGACCTTATGTGCAATCAAGGATAGCCATTGCCCTCTATAAACCTCTCTACTCCATTGGGTCATATTTAAAGTATATTTTACTCTATTAATTACTGTATGTCCTCAGATGACCAGGCTTTTTTTCACCTGCTTGCTCTCAGCCAAGGACACAAACACAATAGCAGTAATTACAACCAAAATTGCACACAATCAACTCAGCAATTGCATAACAACCATCAGATCAAGATTAACTCTGCTCTATCAATCCATGTATGGACATTTAACAACCTGGGATTCAAAAAGTTGAATCCACAATAAGAAGAAACATTATCTCACCTTTTTGTTATATACAGCAGTTTGTCTGAGGTCTCTGTCTGGGTTGCCACACCAGCATGTAGGTTGATGAACCCAGGTCACGACACCATTTGTTTTGTGGTGAAGTTGATACTGGAACTCAGGAACAGACAGGAGTCCATCTGATCACTCAGGCATCAGAAGTTTAACAATACATTAGAGTAACAGCATTAACCGTCAGTGTTAACTTGCATCAAAGCTGTTAAAACCTTTTTCCTCAAATCTACAAATTCTAAGAATTATGCCGTATTTCAGTCTTTTTGGATATGTGCATAGTAGGAATAGGTTGTGTCTCCTTATGCATTTAATTATATAAACAGCCAGTTGAACCTTAAACATTAATCTTCTTACATCATTGTATCATTAACCTCTGATACTTGACAACTGCTTGAGATGATTTTAACCATCTGTTTATCCCTATACAAAAGTGTTTAGATTGTTTACTAACTATGCTGTGCTGTCTGTCTCCAGATATGGCAGGGTAAACTATGTCCTATCCAGAAGACTGGAGCTCCTCAGAGAGGTGGGGAGGTTACAGGAGAGCCTGGATGTCCCAGGAGATGTTTCTTACACCTGTGAGACTGCTGGACACTTCTACCTCTACCAGGTAAAACTATAACTAGGTGTGTTTATGTTTCTGCAATGTGCTGAGAAAAAGTCATAAAATGTAATTGTCAACCAGTGTTGCATAGGCTATGCTTCTGATTTTGCACTTAGCATTGGTTCATATTGTGCATAATATTTCATCAAGCTAAAAGGGAGTGTAATGTCCAAATAAAATTCCTAATTGCATACGGGTTTAGCAAAAGTCCAAATGTTTTTTGCTGGCAGCCACTTCTCTCAGTCCTACTATTAAGCCTCAAACATCCTTCAAATTTGTGTTTGGATATTAATATTGATTTCCAGAGAGAGAGAGAGAAGGGGATCCAGGAGATATTTTGCAGAATAAATTAGAATGGATTTCTCTATTGTCTGTCCTGTTCCTCAGACATATTCATGCCAATCAAATCCAGACAGTATTAAAGTTCCATTCCCCAGACTCACTGCTCATTTTGCCTAGACTGCAAACAGTCTCAACCCTGTTTATTCCTGTCACCTAATTATCACTGTCCTCTCAGGCTGCAGGAGAAATGCCACTGCAGACAATTACTTACTTGCACTTGAAGGGTTCTAAAATAAACATTATAGACATTTCTAACATAAATAAGTGCAGGGTGTAGCTGCCATCGTCAGTGTTATGGGGAGCTCAAGTTAATATCCAACCTTTTCTTCTTCTGAAAAATTGTCACTTATCACATCAAAACAGTAATATGAGACATATAAAAACATTGTAAAGATGCCAGTGACATAGTTGTTAGTAGTGGTCATAGCTCAAACTACATCCTAAAGCAGATAGTTGTCTGGAGAGTCAAAGCCATAGCAAATACTTGTATGCCATGGCCGGCACCCGAGCTCTAGTGTCAGAGTTCATGTCTGATTTTTTGCACCTTGCCAGAGGTCGGTCACTTGTCTATCTCACACACACCACTATGGTTCCTTATTAATTTGACGTTGCATGGAGATTGGATTCTCAACCCACTTCATTTTAGCTGTGTTCTTGGGTTTATTTTAGCTCTGCTCTGAAAACTTGCCAACAGTGTAGTTCTGTGACATTTGAAGATGTAAATATCAAGAAGTTAGCATGGTGATTCTGTGACCATGAGCAGACTGTCAGTGAGCAATGATAAAAATGAGCATGTAGACATACTTAAGGTTTCGATGGTGGTCTTAATAGTTGTGGAAACTGAAAATCAGTTCTTGTCTAGTGCACATGCGAGTTGGTACTCAAATACCAGATGACAATATTAATTCTCCGTAGATCTTTTATTGCTTGCAAGCATGAGCCATCACCAGCATTATACCAATATGACTGAGGAGAGGCAGTCTCCTCTCGGTTCTTACAGCACTTTACAACACACACACACACACACACACATTAACTGTAACCAAACAACAGGAAGCACATGAAGTATGTGAGCAACAGCAGGATCACAAAAACAAAAACAGGGTCTTTATTATAGGAAAATCACATGATTATCATTGGATTTTCCCTCATGTAGGCCATACAGACAGATACTTAACACGCAATTAAGCTGAGTCCTCTAGCAGATTCATTAATTTTATCCTTAAAGTTGTTTTTCACAGGCGTTACAGTATTTATAGAACTAGGCTACCCTGCTGTTTGGTTGAAGCTGGTTTATTAAGTGCTCAGCAGGGGCACCTGTATATGAGTGAGTATATCTGTTTCCATTGTTCATTTGTGTGTAATGGGTTTTTTGCTATGGTCAAATAATTATAGAGAAAATACAGCATGCACCATTTATGCTGGGCAGAACCATGCAGAACACCCACTGTGTGCTCATTCAGCATTTTAGTAGACCTCAGACAGGCAGGGGCTCAGCCTCTTAACATTCAGAGGGTATGTCTGCTCTCTCTCTCTCCTCACTACAGGTTATATCTCGCTGGGAAGAGTACATGAGTAAAGTCAGGCCTAAACAAGGCAAGAAAGTGGAGGTGCAAGCTGTGGCTGCACATTTTCCCTTCCACAAGTACTTCTCCAACGCCCCCCAGCCTGTGTTCAAGGGCCGGTCATATGAAGAGGACATGGACATTGCAGAGGGCTGCTACCGCCACATCAAGAAAATATTTACCCAGCTGGAGGTAAGAATGTCACACACACGCACACACACACACACACACACACACACACACACACACACACACACACAGTGTACTAGTTCCCTCACTGCTGAGCAACACCCAGTGGGGTGTAAGGAGGTTACTCGAGTGCATTAAGGCAAGGAATTATAATATATATATATAATATTATAATTATAGAGCATGTGTCATTGCAGTTAAAATCAATGTGCTTTACATTAAAATACATACAGCAACAAATGAAATGTACAGAAGCACACATCACACGCACCATCTACAATTTATCTGAGGTAAACATATATAGCCCTTTCCTTCTTTTACTCAAATACACACAGAGGCTATGCCAACTGTATTTGATGGTACTCGCAGACTATTTGCCAGCTGTGTGTCTAGGTGTTGCACAATCTTACATGCACCAGTAACTGTGACTTCCTGTCCACCACAGTGACAGGTTGTTGTAGATTAACAGTGATTGGTCAGACACTGTCTGTGTCTTTGTGGACGTGTCTGCTTATAAGCAGCTCTTCTGACACTTTTGCGTCTCTCTGAGTTAGTCATCACCTGTCTCTTTGCTTCAGTTGATAGAGTGAATCATTATATAAGATATTTAACAGTACTTGTACTGTTTATTTGTAGATAAAATAGCTGACCCTTTTGAAAAGATAAGTGTTACAACAAAGTGATGAAGGCTATTCCTACTCATCTTTTTTACTCTCTGTCACTCTTTCTCACACTCTTTCACACTCACAAACACACATCATTCCTCCTCAGCCCATCAAGTATTTCTATAGAGATAACTAACATTTCAGATTTATGGGAACACCAAGAAAATCTCTGAAAAGCAATAAAGAAGTTATTGGCTGGAGGTAATATCCCAACACGTGTTGTGACCTTGATTTATCTGGCTGGCCTCTGTATCACTGCATCACAGCACCTCTCCCTCCTCCCTCAGCCTCACCCATGCTGCAGTGAAATCTGTACACCCATTAAGAGGTATTGCTGTCTGTGGTGCAGGGTTGACAAAGCATCATTCTGCTGAATTTACTTATCTGTCTGCCTTTTCAAATGTAAAAGCAGTTTGGAATAAGCTGTCATAGGAATATACAAAGAATTTTTGCTAGACAGACAGATAGACAGGGACACAATGTGCGTCCTGGGTTCCTCATGTAAAGACATCTCCTGTTTCCTTCTCTGCAGTCTCACCACATCCTTACCGCTGTTTACTTCTTTTTGTTTTTTCCTCTCTTCCTTCTCTTCTCAGTCTCTATGAATCCTTACCATCTTGATTTCACCCTTCAACCGTCCTGGAGCCATGGGGGTTAAAAATAGATCTCATCAATATTGCATGTTTTGATCGGTTTAATATTAATGCTAAAATAGTAACACATTAAATATTTATACCCCAGTGCTGTCCGAGTCTACTTCTCCCGCCCTCTCTCTCTTCCCTAGCCCTACACAGCTAGTGTGGCAACCTGAAAATAGCACGCCTGTTTACCCATATTCCCCCTCTGCGCTTCACCCGGCACTCTGAAGTAAACTGATTCATATTTTGTGTAAAAACTGGCCCTAAATTTTCCATTCCAGTATAAGCCATGTAAGAAAATCTGTGCTAAGTGCTCTTCAAGCTACAGTTATTGAACAGCAAACTATACCCAGTATACCCTCGGCAGAGCAGCCCTGTGGCTGGCTGCCTCTGTATCACTGCATCATACGAAAAGAGGAGACTGTGTTTCCTAATGAGAATAGAAAGCAGAGGGATTATTGTTTTGATTCTATCTCAGGCTGACAGACAAAGTTAGCATCTAGCTGGGCATATAGCAGCTACAGAGCCAGATATTTCCCTCAGTAGTTGTCAGAGAGCAAATTAGAATGTTAATGTTAATAATATGTTTAGTTAAAAAGCGGGTAGGTTGCCAATCACTTTTGTGACTTGTTGGCGATATGGGGCATCTACAGGGAATCAAAAGTAGAGGCAGTTGGAGTTAGTGCTGGGGTACACCTACACCTATATTTCTGTAATGTAGGTAGACACAAAGATGTATTGGTTGTGTATCTAATTACTGAACTGTTCTTTTTTTCTTTTAGAGGTATGATTATTTCACCCTAGATAATCATCTTATCCATCTTTGACAGTAATCATCCATCATCTTGTCAGTATGCCATTTAAGTTTCCCCTCACAACCCCACTATATAAAACATTAATGCAAAACCTAACTTCATTCACAAATAGATGAATACATATTGATTTGAGTCTAAGATTGCTAAGTTCTTTTCTAGAGGCCATACAAGTTGTTTTTAATTGCATATGGGAGGTTGCTGTTTTTCTTGATTTCTTTTTTCTATTTGTGTTCCCAATCATATCTGTTTATGAAACGTTTCTCCTGACTCTCACCTTCTCTCTTGTCTACCCTTGAAGGAGTTTAGGGCCTTTGAGCTGCTAAGGAGTGGACTGGACCGCTCCAAGTATCTGCTAGTGAAGGAAGCCAAAATCATTGCCATGACCTGTACACATGCTGCACTCAAACGTCATGACCTGGTGGAGCTGGGATTTAAGGTAGACCCTTCTCAGTTGACATAAAGACAACAACCTGATTACACTTGTATTCACTGCAGTTACTTTAAGTACTTTACTAGGTTTAAATTGCTGATTCTCTTTATTAGTATGACAACATCCTGATGGAAGAAGCTGCTCAGATTCTGGAGATTGAGACCTTCATCCCCCTCCTGTTACAGGTAACCCTGTCCTGACTAACTCTCAAAACGTTAACTTATGATGCGTAAGCTTTATGACTAAGACGAAAGAAGAAGAAACTTTTAGCTGTTGGAAAATCTACAGCTATGCCTTGCCTGAAAACTTACTGCCAGGTCTAAGCACTGTCATAAATTCCGAGTTCAAGCCTAGTTTAATCCTTAACTCACGACTCAGTCTTCTACTACCTGACTTTCTCTCTTAAGGTCTGACTGATGGCCTCCAAACACAATAATGGTGCTTGTCTTTGGTAGTTGTGCCTAATTGTCCGAGATAGTGCTAATGTCTGTTTACAAATGAGATCATTAAGCACATCAACCCATCTAACAACCTTGCCAGAGCTCCTTTCTTTATCTCTCTTCTCTAGAGCCTGGCAGTCAGAGCCTTCTGCCAGGTATATGTCACAGTGAAACTGTTTATTCCTCCCCCTCCCCTTCTCTTTTATTATCCAACCATTCAACTTTTATCAGTGATTTCAGTGATTAAATCAGCTCCTGACTTGCAATGGTTGGTATATCAGATTTGACTGAGGTCAAGCTCCAAACAAACCACATCTAATTAGCAAAATCAGGCATGACGTAGACATGAATAAAAACCTGTGCTGTCCCTTCATGCTTCACCGCCCTCCTGGACTTAGATGTTATTCTCTGCTGAAGATCTGATTTCACGTATACTATATAATATCGTCACAAAACAAAATTGAATAAATTTGGACAACATGGAGTAATCCCAGTGCACTACACTGGGATTACATATGTGGACATAACAGGTTAGATTTTAATTCATGCAGCTACCTTTACAGATCAAAGGGAAACTTAATTAATTGTTCAACCTATACTGTGCAAAATGGAAAAGATAATATTTTACTGAGTCTAGTACGGACCCCTGTATTTCATTTAAGTGTTCTCTGTAACAGGTGTTCTTACCACTCCATTTATTTTTCCTTTCTTCCCCTCACTACAGAACCCAGAGGATGGCTACAGCAGGCTGAAGCGTTGGATCATGATTGGTGACCACCACCAGTTGCCCCCTGTTATTAAGAACATGGCCTTCCAGAAATACTCGAACATGGAGCAGTCTCTCTTCACCCGATTTGTGCGTCTGGGAGTGCCCACCATAGATCTGGATGCACAGGGCCGTGCACGTGCAAGGTGGGTAACTCTGGCAGAACATAAAGCTAATTTCACAAAGGATGCAGTCTCTTAGTGATTGGTACTGTCTCCTCACAGAAAGGACATAACAACAGTGTGTGACTTAATGTGTTTCTATCTTCCTGTCCCACAGCCTGTGCAACCTGTACAACTGGCGCTACAAACACCTGGGGAACCTGCCTCATGTCCAGCAACTGCCTGAGTTCCAGGTGCCCAACCCTGGCCTGACCTTTGACTTCCAGCTAATTAACGTGGAGGACTTCAATGGGGTGGGAGAATCTGAGCCCAACCCTTACTTCTACCAGGTCAGTAGTTAAAATGTGTAATTGCCAGAAAATGGAAACTGGATTGTGAAAACTAGCAAAAACAAAACTGGAATTGAATACTAAGGGAAGACATGTTTTCAACTGTAAATACCCTGCTGCATACAGCATGAAACCATACAGAACCATATCTATTGCTTCAATTTGGAGAACTGTGAACACCCAGTATATAACACCAATATTCAGTATATCTGTAGCACAGGTACATACACAATGTTGGAACAGCAGAAATTGTTCGTGTAACACAATGTGTGGCAGTTTCCAAGCACAATTTATACACTCCTTTTCACAAATACACACTCATGCACACTTAGTTCCACCCGAGCAGAGAACCATATTCCTCCCTAGCCTCCATTTCCCCTGAATTGGTTGTTGTAAAGAACCTCATTCATTTTTAAATTTGAATGGTTTTGCTACAAGTCCATATGATATATTCATAACCCTGCTTAGTCTGTAGCTAACACTGGCTGCCCATCACAGATCACAGACCACAGTTTGTCCTTCACACCAGGAGCAAGATTGTGTTTCATCATGACATTGCTGAGACACTCAAGACTGTGTGGGCGGGGGACAGGGTTGATAGGGGTGTGTTTTTAAAAAAACAAAACAAAACAAAAGTTTATTTTGGCACCACACCAGCACAGGAGCCCAAAAGTTCCTGTGAAATATAACAGCAAAACTATCCAGTATGATAGTAACATTTTAAGTACTGAATTGTTTGAGAAATGTAACATGAAACCAATTACTTTAACTGGATTATTTTGTGGTTCTGAAAAACGGTGTTCTTTTTAATAAAAGAAGGAAGCTACCAGAATAGTAGTTAGACATATACAGATGTCTATAAGATACATTTTATAATAAACACAACAATTGCCAAGACACAACAGAGCCTACAGTTGTCAAAAAGCCAGCAGCACTTGATTTCAGGTAAAAGTCAATTTATCTGATGACTACAATAGGTACTAATTAGTAAATGCATCAATTGAGACACTGATTTGTTTATAAGCTGCAAGGCCAATCACCAAGTCTCAGTGCTTCATGAATGTTACTGCAGCATTCAACACTGTGCATGCTCATGTCCCTGAAGCTTCTCATTGTTCTTAAATCCAGATCATGTGCACTTCTCAAGGCACCAGGTCACATGAACCTCAACTCCATTTGCTTGTTACCATTTCCATGCTCCTCAAGGGAATTGCCTGTATCACTCACTATGCCTGACGCCCACGCACACCCACACATACACTTTGACACACATGCATGTACTTTCCCAGGAACCAGAAGGGATAAATTGGACACTAGAGGAGCAACTGTATCCAATGTATGCTGAATGCCTGTCACAGCTGAACAAACACTGTCACAACCCTGCTTTGCACTTACACAGGAACTGTACACCCTTCATACACGCGAACACATGTGCATACACTCAGACACTCCACAGTCCAAAGGTCTGTTCCTGCTTCTTCGCCTTATTTGTTAAAACACTTTACATATTGAGTCTCAGCCCATTGATAGTACTTCCCAAGTTGTCAAATGACTCATAAAAGGATAAGATGCTTATCTAAATCCACATCTTCTGTTGTTAGAAAATGGCTTTTCTCAGCCACTAGGCTTGTTAGTCTAGCTTTTCTGCTTCACAAGCTACATTTTAAATTACATAAGAGCAAAAAGCATTGTGGGCTTTACTCAGGTAGATTTATATCTCTTATTTCCTCTTATGTGTTTGTATCTACGCCACAATGTGCGATCCTCTCCAGTCGTCATATAGCCTAGGGCCATTTACTCAAACTCCAATGGGTTAGGTCTGACCTTGTTATGGTTAACAAGTTCTCTGAGGTGTTAGGGGGCATTAGATTACATTAAATTAAATATTACATTAAGTTAAATATTATGCACACGAGGTAGGCAAAGCTGGAAATGCCAACCACATGTCTACTTAGATATTACTCCGTGTGTGTGTGTGTGTGTGTGTGTGTGTGTGTGTGAGAGAGAGAGAGACTCTTGCATATGTTTGTTTCTCGTGATCTTTGCAGCCAAACTGTAACACTACCTCATTAGTAATTTTTGATGTATTCAGAAGCACAACTGAAATTAAGACTGTGAGGTCTTTACTTCAACAATATGATGTACTCTAGTTCTTTGTGAAACGGGTACTGCCAGAATGAATACGGCGAGGCCACCGAACGCCACTGATGCCTTCCAAAATCACCCTCTCATGGGCAGATCAATCACCTTGTCACTGACATGTAGACGATGTTGAAACATTGTCATTGTGATTTTCAACATTTTGTAGATAATGTTGAATATTTTCCCTTTTAAAAACACCAGCTCATACCTAACATTCACTGCCAAACGTGAATATAACATTTGTATCAGTAAAAACACGGTGTGGTCATTAAAATTATGAATTTGTGCCATTTGGAGACAGGTAATAAGGGAAGAAGAACAAAGGCTGTCACTGTTTTTGATGTGTTGACTTCAGTACAGCTGGATCAGGAACTGTTGATGAAGCTGCATAAATTATTATCAAAGATGTGAGGCTGCAGTCCAGGCTTAATTGAAACTGAATGAATAATGCATACTGTTGGCTTTTTTCTTTCCGTTTTTCTTTTCTTTTTTCTTGTTGTTGGTTTTATTTTTAATTTTTTTGGTCACATATGAAGGGTAGAGTAGAGCCAGGATGCACATGCTGAGGAATGCTGTTGATTGTAGTGGGTGAATGATGCATGCAACGCTGGCCTTAACATTTAGTCACAAGCTCTTGTGATGTTCTCCTGTGGGGCCTGGAAATTTGGAATTTGAGATGAGAGATCAATAATTGTAGCAAATGAGTGTGTTTACCTGCTTAGTACAGCGTTGTTTGTTTGAATATATATATATATATATATATATATTTCAAGTATTGAGTGCTTCTGTAACAATCCTCTTTGTATAGACTCTGGCAGCAGCTATTTTCCAAAAATGTTGCCTTTCCTAGTTAAAATGTAAGTGTGGTGATATTGGTAGTACATTAATTAAGATAACATTCTGCCATCAAACTGAATAATGAATCTTTTGATGATGCAGCCTTTTGTCACACTTCTAAAAACACAATCACCTATTCCCCCCTTAATGAATATCAAAGCCACAGTGGAAATATGCCATTCACCCTCCTTGCTTCTGTGTAGGGGATCCTAGATTGGGACATTTTGTCCCAGCCTGGCTAGTGGTGGTGTAGAGCTCCGTCTGAGGCAATTAATTCCGGCCCAAATCAGATGGCTACTCATGCGTGAATGAGTGGGCTTTTATCTGGCTGAAAAGTTTAACATCTTGCTCTAGCCCTTTCTCGCCTGTCAAGTGTTTAAGTACAAGAGAATGGGAACAGCAAGGTGTCAAACACAGCAGACAGTCCTGGGTGTGCTGATAGGAAGAGAGAGCTTAGTGCTTTGATTCACTACAAAATTACCGTATTAATAGACAATAGGTTTTTTGAGGTCAGTTTCCCAATCAGTTTTTTTTCCTTCTCTCATTATTTGTTTACAATATTATATAGTTAAAATATAATAATGTCAATCTTGCTCACTCTCTTTCTCTCTTCTTGTGTAGAACCTGGCGGAGGCGGAGTATTCTGTGGCTTTGTACATGTACATGCGTCTGTTGGGCTATCCTGCTGACCGCATCAGCATCCTCACCACCTACAATGGACAAAAACACCTGATCAGAGATGTCATCAACCAGCGTTGTGCTGGCAATCCCTTCTTTAGTCAGCCTAACAAGGTAAGGACACACATGCACCAGTTGACACTGACCACAGTGAACAGTGCACACATTTGGCACCCAATTATTATTTTTATAAAGTATTATTATTGTAAAGCAAGTATTTCATAAGGAAAATTATCTCCTAGCCGCATTACCGTATAATATACGGTAACCAGCAATACCATACATTATAAGCACAACGTTCACTTGGCAGTCTTAGCTGCAAGTATTAAGTCCTGTTCTGCTTAATCTCTAAACAGTACTTTTTTTCACTGTTCTTTTACAAAGAAATGGTCTTTAATACACCTGAAAAAGTACTTATTCTGGTTCCAGACCTCACCACCAAACACATCTTCAGCTTGTTAAACGATTCAAATAAAATGAAACAAAATGGAAATTCAGTCAGTCTAAATTATCTGCTAGTTAAAGTGTATTCATGAGGTGCTGACATTTACACATTTCATGTAGCAGTCTAACACTGAAACACACCCGATTCTACATGCATGAACTGTACACACTCCTAATATCACTTGAGAAATTACACATTTCTTCTCTCCTGTCAGGAAGGAATCCACAGTCCCAACAGACATGTTTTCACCTCATATCTATGTGTGGGATTCAGACTAGCTTAGTAGGAACATACATAACACACATAACATGCTCATGAACACAGTTTCTTCACACCTTCAGATGCGGCTGCAGTCAATGCACCAACCTTATATCCTCTGTTGCACTGAGAGATGAGTTCTCACAAGGCTTTTGCTTTCTCTGTCCCGCATTACCACAAACACACACAATCTTCTCTCTTTCCCTATGCAATTTAAGTAGGTTTGTACATTTTAACTACAAGTCTTCCCAGCTGTCCTTATCTTTGCAGCGTGACATACACTATCTCCTTGAATTTAGTGGAACTGCCTGATTCTTGCAGGGTGGAAAATAATGAGCAGCTCATGGAGGCTTTTCACTGTTGTAGGCAAAGAGTATTTTATTTTTCACCCTTGCCTTCATTGTCCTGCTCCATCAAATCATGAGACCATCAAGAATGCTGCAGTTCATAAGCACCAAATAGAGCAGGACACTTTGTGCCCTCTGTCCCCATCAGTTTACATACCAGCCAACTGCATACCTCTGTAAATCTCACTGAGGTTTGTGTGTGTGTGTTTGTGTTCGAGGAAAGGATTTAAATGTGCATACTTTGAAAGTGGGTGTAAACTCAGTGCTGTGTTGATCCCTGAAGGATACTGTTGGATTGTCTTTGTGCAGCCCACAGTATTTCCCCCAACTCCTCTTGTCTCTCTTCTCTCGTTCCTTCCTTTACACTGTGTTAAGTCAGCAGCCCGTTGGCACAATTTCCCATCCGTTTTCTGTTTGTACTGCTAAATGCTTTTACCCGCTAGCCTCAGGTTATGCTTTCCTCTCTCCCTATCCTTTTTCCCTACCCACATTCTCGTACCTTTCTTTGGTCTCTGTTCTTTTGGCCTTTCACACACTTTACAATGTCACAGAATATTTAGGCATGCCAGAGAAAGTTGCACAATTAGAGAGAAAATGCCATATCAGCGTCAGTGTCATTTAGTCTGTCTGTTGGTACTTTCTGTTTCCCCAGCCTGACTTGAGACGTAAATCTTCACATCACAAATACATACTTAGATTTTTAAAGAAGATTTTTTTTAAAGGCAAAATCATTTTTTAAAACAGCTAGAAGCTATAGTTTTTAGCAAAGGTTACTCAAACAAAAATTAATTTTGCATTTGTTGGACTATTGTCAGTCGTGGATAAATACACATTCAGTGCCATACTGAGCATTCATGGCAGCAGCATGGTGTATGTGGAACACATTCAAAATACACTACAGTACCCATGTTCATTGTAATGATGCAACATGTCACTCAGTGCAACAGTGTGGCTCACTTACAGGTCTATGGCACAGATAAATAAGCTGTATCCAGCTTTGTTAGTAGGACCATTTTATTGTTGCTTTTGGTATTTCCATGGAATTTTCTGACAGTAAGACACATAAAATATCACCAGACTTATCTTTTAACTCATGAAGGCACAAGCACAAATTGCAGCATGTTGCTGTTTATTAATTTTCTAACAATTAGCCAGGAAGTTAATCCCTCTCATGTCTTTGTGTGCATAGTGCATTCTTCCACCTGCAGGGTTGAAGTGTTTAATGGTCACCTGTTGTCTGTATTTTGTGCTGTGCAACGCTAGCGCAACAACGCAACCTTGTTGTTTTGTGGTGTTCTGACAGCTAGCTAGAAATTGTGCTTGGTCATGTTAAATGTCCTGCAATGTGGAGACATACAGGTGTCATTCATTGTGCTCATGGCCTTAGTAAGTATGCATGCCCGGTAATAAAGGGGTGGGGAGGGACTGGGGTGACAGGCTGTTAGATTTGCTGAGAAGAAAGATAGCCAGAGAGGGAGAGAGATGAAAAAGAAAGAGGCGCTCTTGTGAGAAAATGCTGTGCAGCTGAAAGGTCATGGCGCTGAGCATTGGGGTCCACAGTGTGTCTATTAATATGCCACAATGGCTAAAACCAAGCTGATGTCAACAACCAGCCTACTTTACTATGATGACTTTAATTAGACAGAAAAGGAGAGGATGGCCCGTTTGCACCAGTCACAGTCCCATACTCAAATAAACACACTAGCTTAAGATGTCAACTGAATCTTAAACACAACATCTGGCATACATATGCATGCAGTTATACACTTATGCATCTTTAATGTGATATTTGTTTTTTCATTTACTTTGTGAATTTTATAGACAAGTCCTTTTGTTCTGTTAGTGCTGTATTTTAAACCCTAGGATAGTATTTATTCATCCAGGTCACTAACCAGAACACTATCACATAAATGCAAACCGGATTCAGAATCTGTTCTTCTCACCCAAATCTCACCCCAACAAAACAGTGATGTAATTGTTACCAATTGTAAACCATAAGGTTTTATCTGTCTCTCGTTAGTTTGGATGCGCATCAACAGAGTCAAGGAGAGATGATTGAGAAGGGGGAATGGCTTGACTGTTTAAGCTTTAAGTCTACATTCTGCATCCCTCCCTGCCCCTCTCTACCTCTCCCACATTCTTCCACATGGCTACAAACACTTTCCCCATCCCTTCTTCATTTTCTGAGAGCATGAGCCTCTTTAACAACAGAAAAGCAAGTCTTGCTGTGTGAGCAGAACCAGGATATCTTGTAGCCATGGAAATGTCTTCTTAACATGTCCCACCATGCCTTTTTTTTTTTTTTTTGACAGATATGAAATCCTGAGACATGTGGATATGAAGGCACAAGAAATGAGATGTTACTCTGTCATCCCTGAGAGTCTCTTGTGAAAAAGTGAATAATCCGGCAGCCTGACTTCTGCACATTCCAGGGCTTAATTGCTGTGAATAAGACATGGCAGGATGAGTAACAAAGAAAGAAAGAGAGGAGAGATCCACGTTTGACCATCAGCTGAAAGACTGTGTGTCATTGTCTTCATGACAATGAGGAGAAGGAGGGCGAGATGGAAGAAAATGATTCTCAGTCAAATAGCATTCTATTAGCAACAATCTGTGTGTACACAAATGTGCGGCTCACAGTATATTTTGTGTGCGTTTGTGTGATTCCTTGTATCCACAGACATGCATGTGCCACAATGACATGACCTCTATAATTTACTCCCTGGAAGATTTCTCATAAATAACTAAACATCATGCAAAATGCTACTCCTCGGGGAGATTCTCTACCTGGGGTTCGTTGTCACTGTCTGTGGGCTAAGAATAACTCCCTCTCTTAAGCACCCCTTTCTCGCAGTTATAGCCCCTTCAAGTCCACAGTTATACCCTACTTCTACAAAGGGTGTGCTGGAGTGTATCTGTGTATGCCACATTTGTGTGAACATGTGCGTGCATGCATACCACGGCTGTTTGACTTGAACATTAAACATTTGACTTGAACATACAGCCCGAAACACCTCATGCTATTGTAAAACCGACATATTGTTGCCTCTGGTGCTGCACCTGTTCTTCATAGCAACAGGGAGACATAAATAAATATTGGTCTACATCATTAGCCCCATCTCTCCCTCTTTTACATGTTCACACACACACACACACACTCCCCATACTCCCTTCCTGTTACCCAAAAGGGGTTTTGGAGGGGTTTGGCAAAGGGAGTTGCAGGATCACCGAAAGTTGCATTAGCTAATACTTCGACCACATGATTTATTTAGCATGGGTGGTTCATAGGTTGGTTGCTGTAGTCCTGGGCCTGTGTGGCTTCTCAATGGTAGCTGATGTCCTATTGATCCACTCTAGAAAATGGATCTATAGAGAAAAGGCCAACCTCTTTCTGCTGGGCTTTGGATTTCTCAACATGTGGCCTATATAACCGCATAGTGGAATTTCTTGTACAATAGCAAATAAGGAGGACCTATGACATGTTTTGTTCATGTAACCTCTATTTACATGCATTCTCACTTCATGTAGGTTAGGCTAACAGTATTCCTTCTGACTTGGTTGCCATTACCATTAGGAGAAGGCGCTGGTTCCAGAAGTGTTTTTCCCCTTCTGTATTCCCTTTTCTTTTTTTTTTTTGAAGCAATGTCGTCAATGTTACTTAAAATAGAAACACAGGACTCTTCTGGATGATGAGACAATCCTATAGATTTACGTTATGACCATCAGTTTTAATCATTTCAACTGTTTCTGAGAAATCATATTTTTTCCATCAGGTGGTATGACAAACGGCTCTAAATACTACAGTACCCATGAGCCTTGGCTGCTGTTGCTATGCAGAAGAAGGCAGTCAAAGGCGCAAATCAGAGCAGTAGCAAATTTACAATGCTTCCTTGTTGAATTTGTGAACAAAACACAAAGTTTAGCCTCTTAGTGGCATACGTAACAGAACTTTTTCTAACGCTGTTGTTCATCTTTTGTACTGATATATCAACTGGGAGAGTTTCATACCAATCCAAGATGTAGAAATGCTCTAACTGTGAGTCGCGTAACATTGTCAATAGGAAAAATGAATAGGACTTTAAGTTAGTTGCCAAGTTGGAGGAGCTACTTTGGGTACCGTACGTTAAAGATGGACAGGAAGCCCAGGCTATAGGCACAAACTGGGGATTTTAGTTTAGTTTTTGTTTTTGACAGCAAGCTAAACTTGTTACTCAAATCTCTTTGAAACTGTACTCCAGCAATACACTCTTCAACACTGCCATGAGTTGAGCACAGCTGTTGATGACATGTACACTGTAGGAGGCGCCTGTTATGGGGTTCAGTTTTTACAGGGTTGCATCTCATCAATTTTCTTGCATTGTATCAAGTTCCAAGTGCAGTATGTTGTCGTTATTATGTAAGGTGCAACAGCACAAATTCAAAACACAGCTCTGTTCTTCATATACGGGAATAAGTATGCTTCTCAGCAAGACAGGATTACCAGGGTATAAGAGCAAATTGGCTGACACGAGTTTCCTTTTGCTTTGAAAAAAAAATCCTACAGAGAGCCACTTCTCCTCCATTCTCCTTCTCTGTGAAATAATCTCTGATCCAGTCAAGCAACATGTGCCCCCAGTACCTTGTCCTGAGTCTCAGGGGCCCAGGTAAGAGGCTAGTGGCAGCAAATGCCCTCTAAGCCGTATTAGCCCTGCTGGCTGCCCATGTGGCCCACAGCGATAGCAGCAATAACAAGAAAACACAGGCACCATCGTTCACCCCCCCCCCCCAAAAAAAAATAAAAATAAAAAAGAATTTAAGACGGAAAGCATTTACTTTGCAAAATACATCAGCTGCCGTTGCTTGGTTTTTTGTTCAATAATGAAAATGTTTGTGTGCAGGTGACAACAGTGGACAGGTTCCAGGGTCAGCAGAATGACTACATCATCCTCTCGCTGGTCCGCACCAAAGCCGTGGGACACCTGAGGTAATTTACTTACAATGCATGCCAAGCAGAAAAACTTGCCTGAGCCAAAATGGACAGCTTTAGCAGCTATTCTTCTACAAAAACACTTGTGCAATAGGATCTGCACCTTAGACACACATCCTCTAGGGAAACAACACAACAAAAATGTAGTCTCTTGAGACAGCTGCTCTCAGGAGGCTCTCTTCTTTTGTCATGTGTAACTACTGAATGAAGTTTGCTAAAGGAAAAAAGACAACACTGTGGCTGCCTTGAAGTATGTATGAGCTTAATTTGAGGCAGGAAGGATAAAGGGTGCTTCAGGACAGGAGCATGTCTGTGGAGCTGAATATACTTTTTGTCCTGGTTAAGAGAAGCCATTGTACTCTGATGATTGGGTTGAGACTATTAAACAAAGAGCTCTGCTCTGATCAAAGGTATACCATATAACAGTCATTAAGAGGCATGATGGTAACCAAACTGCTGCGGTAGGTTTTATGTCTTTTCATTCCATGTCCCATTGCTATCTGCTCAACTACACTTGCTGGCCTCTCTTCTTAGTCTTCAGCTCCGTCTCCTTATCTCTCCTCTCCCTCTTCTTCTCACTCCCGCCTCTTTCCTCATTTCACTGAATGAATAAAGTGTAATGGCCTTTCACTCCTCGGCTGCCATGATATGCTGATGAGCTCTTCACACTTGATACGCTGCATGTTTTAATACCAGACAATTGAGGCTGAACTCTTCCACAGCACTTAAGCTTGCCATGCAGGCCTCTGGAAATGATGTACAGTAGCTGCTGTTGAAATTGCACTGCTCACAGCTTTATCACAGCTGTACTGTCAGTGCACTGCAAATTGGAACCCCAGTGCGAATAAGTCATTCCTTTTGTAGCTAAATACATACACACCACCCTTGAGCGTGGTCATTTTTAACTGGCAGTGAAAACACTTAAAAACTCTATTTTGTTCTTTCCCCATCTTCCAGATAAAGCAATGAATTGATGTAGCTGGAATGAGAAGTGCAGCGGGCCATAGAACTTACAGGCTTTGAAAACGTAGTTTTTCAATCAGCTTCTTGCTGCAAGTGTATCAAAATTGATGCAGCAAAACCAGAGATAGTCTTTTTCATTCCACGCATTCTTCTTCCTTGTTAAAACCTGGCGCCTACATTACCATCGACAGTTTGGTCAGCAATTTGGATGTGTTATGCTAGTAGTGGCTATGGGCTGCTAACCTCAAGCAGAGGACTGAGCTCCAAGTGATGCTGACTGAAGTTACGTCATTTAAGGCAGTTTATCAGACTTTGCACAGCTCCCTCAGGAGCTACAAAATGTTTTATACAACTTTTTTTAGACCTGTAAACAGACTTTGATGTGTAAAATTGGCACTCTTCCCCTTTTAATAACAGAGCAATTAAATAACAGAAAATGTTTAGTTTTGCTTTGACTTAATATTCATTCATATCTTGGTGTCCTGACACTTTTAAATGGTCAGCTGAGTGGCTGAAAGTGCAGTGGTTCATTAAAAATTCTTGTGCTGTCCATTGTGGTTTTTGCATACTGGCATCACTGTGGTGTACCACTGAGTCCTACCTTACAATCCTCTTCCTCCTGCACTCTCCCCTCTTCCTGCATCTCTCCTCATGGCAATCTGCTGCCGTGACAACCACAGGGGACGCAACTGACCATATGACAAGCTGACCCTTGCTTTGACAGGAGAAGCATTCCTGCTGATACACACAGGCACGGTCACATGCAGGAGCACACTCTTTGACAGGGAAGCACAGATCCAGACACACACTGACATGTGCACACACACACAAACGGTAGCCATCCACCCAGGTGGGCGTCTCTCAGTAGTGCCATGTCCGAAGGCTATCATGCTTCATGATTGGTTCATCTCTTTTTAGAGCTCTGTGCTCATTGGTTGTAGGCTGTTGTAGTTCGTCTCTGTGGAAATGTTGTGTTTTCAAGTTTTGTACCATTCTTGAAATTTGCAGTCATTTTACATAAACCTATCAGCTGCACATGTTAACACACTCATTAACTCTGCACAATGGTTTCCATAAGCCCCCCCCTTCTACATATTCATGCAACTCATGCATATTGCAAGGATTAATCGTCTTAATCTCATGAAGTGCTCAGGTGGACATATTCCACATTTTTGGCTGCATTTCAACATGTGTATGTGTGTTGGTAAGTGCATGCATACAAACATGGGTGTGTGCCAAATATTTGTACATCAAACCAAAGACTGTTTTCAGTATCACCAGAGCTGCTTGAGTAAGCCAAACACTCATATGGTCTTCCTTCTTCCGTGCTCTGAAGATTTCTATAGGCCAGTTAAATGGTCATATTTTGCACAGCCCCATTAGGTTGTCCATCCAAACACCTAAAACACACAATACGAAGATTTATTAAATACTAAAATATGTTGAAGGGTACCCCCTCCCTCTTTTTTTATTGGTTCACTTTGTGAAAGAGCACATTTTTGCTTTTAGAAGATGTCCAAGACTTTCTGCCTCTCTTCCACCATGTGTAATGTATATAACAAGTATAGTAGACTACAATATGTGGATGTGTACTATAAGAATAGATTTTCTTACACAACACATTGTATTGTATTGCATTTGAACACACAGTCAGCCCTGTGTGTCAAATGCAGTGTTAAGCATGTTTTTAGCTGTTGAACTTGGGTATATAGACATTCAGTGGTATTCCTCTAAAACAGGGCAGGTAAACAACCACTCCTGTCTCTAATCTCTTCTACTGGATGGCAAGAAAAAGTAACCTATCTGCCCTGTCTTGTACTCGCCCACCTCTCCCTTTCTTTGTCTACCTTGTTTATCACTACCCTTTGCCTTTATTCCTTTATTTCTCTCTCAGCTTCTATACCTATCCCCCTCATCTATTGCCGCTTATCCTTCCCTAATACTCTCTCCTCCTACACTAGCATTTCCCTTCCTTTACAATCTTCACGTGATCCTTCCACTTTGATCCATTTACCTCAGTTTTTGTTTTTGCTCGTTCACATGAATTCTTCTCCTCTTAAATTTTCACACTTTCCTCCCCCGCCCCTGCCACTTCTCTTTGATTTTTTTCTCCCCTTGTGTCAAACCAATTTTTAACTTTTTTTTTTTTTCAATCACTTCACAGGGATGTGAGGCGTCTGGTGGTAGCCATGTCAAGAGCCAGACTGGGTCTGTACATCTTTGCTCGGGTGTCGCTGTTCCAAAACTGCTTCGAGCTGACTCCTGCCTTCAACCAGCTCACTGCCAGACCTTTGCAGCTGCACATCAGACCGCACGAATACTACAGCCAGGAACAGCCTGTATGTAGACATGCACACACCAGTTTCTCCAAGCACAATAATCTTCTACCATTAAATTTGATTTGCTGATAAGAACCGAGCTTACTTTTCCACATGTTCCACATCAGTGCCCATTCCCTTATAACTGTTGCACCCTCCAAGTCATTGCTGCCACAGACCCCGACTGTCTAATCCTGCCTCTATATTCTGAATGGCATCTTCATTCCCCTTGGTCCTCACTGATCCCAAGTCTTACTGCAGCTTTACCCATAGGTCCTGGTCTGTTAACAGCATTCTGCAGGGGCTATGTGCCAGCATGGGAAACACAGGCCTGGCTATAATTAACCCCCAAAGGTCAGAAGGCAAAACCACTCTCCCAAATCGCACCAGGCCATCTTGAGACGACTGTTGTCTGGTCACTGTATCTCGATGACTGGCGTGTGTGGCAACAGGGGTGTCTAAAATACCCCATAGCCTCTGACACTTCCTCACTCTAGAGTGTTCATCCCCATGGGGGACAGCTCTTTTGGGCACACACATGCGGCCCCTGCTCAGCCCTGTCTATCTGGAGTCGGTAAACCCCTGCTGCTACATGCCGATGCAGATTAAAAGTCTGATTTTTATATGGCAACACTCGACCAGAACTTTCACAGGCTACTTAATACTGCTGCTAAATGCTCCATATGGATATGTACATATTTACAGCACTGTTAGATAGTATTGGGCAGACAGTAACGCTTGATGTCTAATCACAGTCAGTCACTGGGAAACACATTAACACCCTGATGTTTTTACTGATAGTTTTACAGCAATAAAACCACAGACAGTTAAGTTTTACAGTACTGAAGCAGTCAGTGCATTCACTTTGATACTATGCCCAAAGGGCCTCTGTGAGCATCACCCCTGTATTTAGGAAGGAACAGCCCAGCAGATTAAATATTCTGCTGGCCTCACTCCTCAGTTTAGGCTGTAAGACTCTGTCTGCATATTAATATTGTAAAATTACAAACTATGCATCCTCGACTCCTTTTGATAGTATGCGAGCAGTGATCGCTGGAGGCAGCAAGTGCGAAATTTGCTTTCAAATAAGCACCATGTTGGTGAGTTTGAATGTAATGGCTGAAAGAATGACTACTAACAAGACAGATCTTTCCTTTCACATCACATCCTAGACTCAAAACAATCTTTCTCTTATTGTTATTTTTTGTTTCCTTCCCTCAGAGAGATGCTTCTGGACAGCCAGACCAAGTCGTCAAGAACATGCCAGAGATGACCAACCTGGTGTACAACATGTACATGCACATGATCCAGACCTCCCAAAAGTACAGACAGGTACAGACACCTTTGATAAATACAATAATGAAGAGTGTCAAAAACAGGATATACTACTGTATTATTCAAAACAACCATCAGTGCAGTACTGTTGCTGTCTCATAGTAATATTAACTTCTCTTCTACAATATACCTGAGACAATTTAAAACTGGTACTTTTACTATGTTGAGTGTATACACACATTATACTAACACCATAACAAATGTCTCTTTCTTTAAGTCTTGTGACACTAAGCATTGAAGCAGTGCTAAAAGTTGTCACCGTCTCTCCCTGGTCGCTATTTTGGTATTTTTAAACTTTAATGCAACACAGTAAATAGGTCAGATGTAAGAGAATTGTTGTAGTTGTGCATGTGGAGAATTAACAGGCCACAAACCAAGCATATTAAAAGTGGAGCTCAGGTGATTTTTACACTACATTCAGTGTCACATGTCTCTTGTGCTAACTTAAAAAGAGGATTATGACATGATGTAGGGAGAAAAAAGTAAACAAAAATGCTTTGCTTTGATGGTGTATATATATACTACATTGCCCTCAACATAGACTATATCCCAGTAGAATGCACCTAGATTTGATATTTAGTAATATAATATTAAAAATAAAGGTGGAAATATTCTTCCTCCTCATTTTGAATGGTTTTCCTTGGCTTCTTAGCAGCAACAGCAGAAACTGGCTCTGCCTCCACAACAAACCAAGACAGATGCTGTGGTCGAGAAAGTGCCAGCTAGCTCTGGGGAACCGCAGGAAGAAACTCCCATGGAGCAGGAAAACACAGAAGGAGAGGCAAACTCGGAGGACAGCAGTGAGAAGAAAGAAAATCAAGATACAGTGGACCATGCAAAGATGCCAGAGCATCCCGGCAGAGACAGCGACAGTGACGGGGAGGACAGTGGAAAGGAACAAGAGCAGTAAAGCATCCACATATGGGACTACTGTCTAATTAAGGGCCTCAGTTATTGAGGGGACCAAGTGGACTGTCCCTTTACAAAAAGATTAGTGGGGAGTCAGTGATTCTGAATTTGTTTTCTACTGAAAGGAGATCCCGGTGATAATGTTTGATTATTTTTTCTAGAACATTTGTAAGCATCAGTACTTTTATATTAAAAAAAATGGAAATCCTTCATTGTCTGTGATATATTTTACTATATGTGCACCCACTAGAGCTGATTATACTCTTAAAGAGACTCCATATCCCTCTCACACGCACACATTAACAAACAAATACACTGTATAGTCAACATGTTTAAGCCTTGTTAAAATCTCTTGTCATGATACTTCCATTCATCTGCTTCCCTCTTCTGCTTTAAGCACAACTGCAATCTGATTGGCTCAGCCTATACCAGCTACACAAGCTGCAACTAAGCTGCATTTATAGGTCAGTCACTTCACCCAAGGGCCAGTGTGCATGCTGGGGGATTTCAACTTGCCCTCTGGATGTACACAGTCACTCAACCAGCAAGCCTTAAATCCTCTGCCATTCATAACTTTGTGTGGCACACTAACAGCACAGTGCTCTGTAGAATAGTTCATATCAGCTGGATCAGTGTTGCGGTTTGATGACCAAACTCAACCAAAAAATGTGAGGCTTAATATTTGTGTTGACATCAAAACATCCATTCTAAAGCCAAGTTCCAACCCAGGTTTTGGTAATTTAAACATAAATCCTCTTAAAAATGAAGAGGTTAACACAGTCCACAGCCCTGCAGGCAAAAACACAGACTGGAAATTCATTCATTATCATGCACCAGAGGTTGGCTGTCGTTACATCATACCTCAGGCAGGCTGAGAGAACAGGTCAGCTGCACAGCTGCTGTTGCCTGGGCCAGTCTGAAGACCTGATGGAGAACCATGTGTTGATAGATGTGTAGAGACATATTTTCTGCATTCAGTCAAGTGTGGAGCCATGCAATGTCTATTTTTCTATCTCCCAAGAGCAGTGCACTCCGCTTTGAATATTTTGGAGTAGTAGGCTATGCCTTTCTGTCAGCTGAGGAAAGGATTAGAATGGGAGGTTAGATAAGGGAGATAATCTCTGTCGGCTGAGGCTGTGTCTATGAATTACTGACAACAGTTTTGGCATAGAGCCCACAAGACAAAGACCAATATGCTATATCACATGATGCTAACATTTCTCATGATTTGTACTGTATAAATGAACATTACCACAATAGACTTTTGTCTATGTAGCCATAACAAATGCACAACGCGTTCCATGATATATATTACTAAATAGTCCTCTACAAACACGTGACAGCGAGCATACTTTTTCTTGAGTCATATGAATGTCTGCATTGTGTAACATCCTCCCTTCCCTTAAGCTTCCAGTTAACTTTGTTTTCTTCCAGCTGGCCTCTTGAGAATTCAGTTGCCTGTGGTACCTTGTTGTGGTAAATTAGATCTAACTGGTGGGACGTGGCTACTTCTCACACACAACATCTCTTCCAACCTCGAGCAGGACCTGGGAGTCTGGAACGAATAGCTACAAGCAAGAAGGAGATCAGGAGCTCACTTCCTCCAGAACCGCTCTCTGCTGAAGGTGAACATGTCTTTTATACTCACGCCACAGGTATTCATTAGGTTAATAGCTACTTTGCAAAGCTCTCACATCTAACCTTTACTATGGGCTGATGTTTCACAGAGACTAACAGCATGCAGTAAAATGGTTAATTTGGTCATGACGACAGACAGTACATTATTGTTCTCTGTATAGTGATTTGTAATTTGCCACAAAGAAATGTCTTGTGTTGCAGCCCATTTTTAAAATATTTTCAAATCTGAGAGGGTTTTTTATAAAACATGTTTTTTGTTATTCAGTCAGTTAAATGGGCTTGCAATACATGCAACAGTACAAAAGCAAAAAATACAATGTCCAAGAGGAAGAATTTGAGGTTTGAGGCTACAAGTACGACAGATGTCAGAGTAAAATAAGTGTAGTTTAGTGGCTGATGTGGGTTTTTTTCCTCTTTTTAATGTGAAGGCGTTTCCCTAAAGCACGGGATCCACTGTGGGGACACACTCGTGTTAAATGTGTAATTTATTGCCCAACCCTACGTGACAGTAGTGTCACAACAGGAAATTACACATTACATAGAGCCAAGACAGTAGTGCCTGGAGTACCATTGTGTCTTAAAGCTAAAACAGGCTTAGGGAATCAGTCTGACAGCACACAACACTTTCACACTCATAAAACCATCAGTTCTACAATCTCAACTTCAAGGCTGGGCCTCAGGGCAGATTTTTCTTCGGTGGATTTAAACACAAAAAAAGCTCCTCTTGCTAATACTGCATTTCCTGGAAAAATACAATTTCAATGTCTCCACATATGTTTGCCATTAAACTTTGCATAAAGCATCAGGTAGGGAGGGTTCACACATTGCACAGCATTCCAATTAGCAATTTTTCATCACAGTAACCTCTCTCTCTTTCTCTCTCAAAACTTAACACGGCGAATGGCCACCCACTATTGACTCTGGTTCTGTCCAAGGTTTCTGCCTCTTAAAGGACATTTTTTCTTGCCACAGTGCAATGAGATAACTTCTGTTATGAATTGGCGCTATTTAAATAAAATTGAATTGGATAGATAAAACAGGCATTTTTATAGCTCAAAATAGCAGCAAATCATACTCCTGGCCACAGTTTCTTATCAGCGTGACAGATAAAGTAATGCTCATTACCAAAGTTATGCGTGATCTGTGCTGATCTGCTATTAGTGGGTGACTAATGTGCCAGCGCCAGTCTTCAACACCGCGTAAGTGGGCGGCCTGTTGACCTCAGCGGGCAGACAGGCCTGGTGGTTATTGCTTGGGGTTGCTGGCTTATCATGCTTTGTCAAGGCCACTGCCTAATCCTGACAAGTACATCCAGATCATCAACAGGGCACGTTTCAATCTGATAATCTCCCATCATCACTGAAGAGGCACTGTCGCTCACAGGAACACACTGATGCTATTGTAGTGACTGATGTACTGTCATTTGCGATCCTAAAGTGCACTTCTGCCACACTTCCTCCCAAAGTCCAATGATCATAGGTTATAGTTGTATGTCGGCTTAACTCAAGTGGAAGCATTTGACTTTGCAAAGCATGTCGATGTCCACTTTGATGAGCCACTCTTATCTTCCTCTCTTTCTCCCAGACTAGGATGGCCAGTTGTGGATCATGTTTCTGGTGCATCATCTGGCTGGTGGTTCTGCTGTGCATTGGCTGGCCCCTAAGCATCACCTTAGGGGGTCTCTACGGCCTCATCAGCCCCCTCACCACCTGCCTCGGCCTGGACCGACTCTCCGACCTACTCATGGAGGGGGCCAACCTGGGCCGAACCTGCGCCAATAACATGAGGCACTGCAAGCCCTTGTGTTGAGATCCAACAGCTGGATCAGAGATCGATGGCGAGATTGTTGCTTTTCTACAGAGAAAAGCCTTCACTGTGAGGAGAACTGTTAATGTTTGTTTTATGTGGAGATATCGTGAGATGATTGGCACTCAAT
Organism: Siniperca chuatsi; assembly: GCF_020085105.1. NCBI lineage: Eukaryota > Metazoa > Chordata > Actinopteri > Centrarchiformes > Sinipercidae > Siniperca > Siniperca chuatsi. The sequence continues at coordinate 18,503,914 of NC_058056.1, forward strand.
ACAGTGAGAAACTTTTTAGTAACTTGTGTAACAAAAAAGGTCCAGAAGGTCTGGAAAATGGAGTCCACTCATTCTGTTAACATGTAATTAACCATGGATTTCAAATTTGTATGGGTTTGTCAGGAAGGAAATAGGCTTTGTGTTCATGGTCTGTGTTTGCTGTTTAATTCATGATGACACTGCATGGAGAAGATAAGAATGAAAATGGCAATTTAACAATGGAAATGCTTAGACTTGTAAATGACTGTATGGAAACTTTTAATGCGATTAAAATGGCTTTGAACTTGCCCTCTATGTTTGTCAACTGACTTATTGTATACAGTATTTGGTGGAAAATCCATGTTGTGAAATTTAAAGGTGAAGGTAAATAGCGAGATTTCCATCAATAATTTTGTTTACATGCTTTTTCCTACTTAGGGTCATAGGGGGTCAGAGCTTATCCCACCATGAATTGAATGGAAGGCAGAGAGATCTTTTTGAGACAGTTTTCTAGGTCATCTCAACACAAATTGATCACATGAATATATCAACAACTTATAGCAGCAGTAACTGATTTTTTTGGCCACGTGGGGGCAGTGGAACAAGATCTAAACATGGACATAGTATGACCATATAAAGCTTTTGAAGTAGCAAACGTTTTCCTGTTTACACAGCCAACAGACAGTTAGCAACACTATCATTAATTTGGAGTCATGTTTTTGACCACTTGACGAATATAAGTCCAATATTCACACTCTTTTTGCTCAGATATTTCCCTCAAGAGTTGGTGGAGACTAAAACTGACTCTTTACCTATTAAATGCTCCATTATGTTCACTAGCTAGCCGCTAGCTTTGTCTGTCTGTTGTTTGGTGCTGGGAAGGTAGTGTAGAGTGGGTTTATCAGAGATTTTTTTTACTGCTGTTGGAAACAATGTTGATGAAAGTGGTGAGGCTGAACCAAACAGTAATGTTGCAGGGCCATAAAATAAAAACAATGAGCTGTAAAATGCTAAAACACTCTGTAGAGCTGAATGAAACTGCAGAGTTGGGTGATAATTTTCTGTGGGTGTGTCACTAGAGCGACCCCTTTCACCTAACACATAATCATTTGATTCATTGTAAACATAAAAATATTGAATAGTGCAGCTTTCAAGTCTGCAATCCAACTGTTTTAGTTGAGGTTGAAAATTTAATTAAATTAAAATTTAATAAATGATTACTTGTTGGTTACTTTGGTTTATAATAAAGTTATATTTTTCGTTAAATTTTGAATTGTTTAATTATTGTTTAAACTGCACTCACTGAAAAACAAATAGTTCCCAAAGAAATACTGACAGTTTAATAAAATTTAAGAGCATTATTACTGTGCTAGTGTAAGCTATTACAGTACTCTCTCCTAAAATCCATCTCCTGAGCATGTTTCTCTGTGCTGTAAATTAGTAAATTATCACAAGATTTCTAAATAAAAACTGTTACTTGATTTGGTGGATATAAAGGATCAAAATCTAGTCAATAGACAGCTAATTCTAAGTTTAAATCCCTGGTATAAATACAAAAAAAACCTTTTCAGATGAGTGATGCTAGAGTTTAAATTTTTTAAAGAGGAAAAGTTTGACCGTAACTTTTAAATAGTTGGTCACAGCCTCAGAGTATAACCTAAAGATTTCTTTTCACTGAGAAAACATGTCCATAGATTTTCAAAAAACAAGCTAAGAACTAAACTGGCTAAACAGTTACACAAAGTTGGCGAGTGCTTCTGTCAGCAGTCAGCAAAAGATTGAAAAGCACTCAGAAAACAAGTGTGAAAGTAATATGACAGTGTGAGACAGCTGCTAACTCTGGGAGACAGACTGCAAATAAAATATGGAATGTCAACATCGCTGGCAAAAACTGTAAGATGGTGTCTGAATTGGTGTGACCCAGTGGCTCAAAGACTTTCAAAGCTACTTGTTTTTCAATCATTGTTTCTAATAATGAGGGTCTTATGAGGTCGTTTGAGACTGTACCTGGGTATGGGCTTAACAAGTAAACTTGTTATGAAAGTTTTGAGGTTCTGGATTCAAGGTTTATGCCTTTTTTCCCACTCCTCGAATGGAACCTTTGAAAGCAAACATCTTCAAATAAAGATTTAAAAGTTGAAAAAAGGCTCTGAAGTAGAATGATCCAGTGGCTCAAAGTGCCAGATGGTTGCACTAAAGTTTTGACATTGTGGGTTTCATGCCTGAGTAAGTTATTGAATTTTGAAAGCCATCACCCAGAGGAAAGGGTGAAAAGTTCTAGCTTTGAATGAGTAGCTATTATGCCCCAGTATTGTAACTGCATAAAGAAAAGAGCTAGTTCATTACGGAGTGGTTGGCCATAAGAATGCAGAAGGCAAATTATCCAATATACAAGATGAACTATCAGATAAATTATAGGTTTTACATGGATAGAACTGGTGGAGTGATGATAGTGGCTGCTTGTATGTGCCTTTTGCATTGAGCTAAAACACTTAAAATGTATGCTGCTTCAGTGTTACAAAGCTGACAACAGTGCTGTTTTTCTTAGCTCGTGAAAAACTGACATATTGGAGTTAAAGGTTCTCATTGGGCCGTGATGATACATAAAACACAACTGCATTAAGCTTCATGTCTTAAATACAACATTTTACTCTTTTGGAGATTTTTCTGTGCTAATAATGAGCCACTTTTTGTTGCCTTTTGTTGTTTCATACTGTTAATTTGCTGACCATTTCTTATATCTGCACATTTGTCTCTTCATTACAGGTGTCAATACATAAGAGTGTCAGTGTTCATTAAATTAATAAATACATCTTAAAAGATAATGATTTTAGGGTCACTGAAACCATTTTCAGTGTTGTTTCAAAATTTTGTCAGCAGGCAAAACTGATTTCCAATCTCTGTCTCAAAAGGAAGTGTTCGACATTTTGGGAAATATGCTCATTCGCTTTCTTTGCTGAAAGTCAGATGAGAAGATCGATACCACTCTTATGTCTGTACGCTAAATATGAAGCTGGAGCCAGCCTGTGGTTAGCTTAGCTTAACATAAAGATTGGAAGTAGTGGGGAACAGCTGGTGTGGCTAAGCTACACCAAAGTGTAAAATGTACTATTTTATTTAATTATTTGTTTTTATTCCTTAATTACACTGTTGCATATTCTTATGTCCTCCATGCATTCCACCCAATTTTTTTCCTAGTCTTTGTTAGATCAACCGTCATGAAACTAACTTTGACCTTAAGTCAAGTTAGGTCCATGCTATTATACCATGCAGTATCTCAGAGGGATATCAGGCTATGTTTAATTCCATTTCTTTAAGGCTAGTTGTTAGTTTCAACCCCTGTGACTCAACCAAGTGTGCTCTGAGCTATGATGACAAATAGGGGAGGGAACGCTTGTGCTTGACCAAACATTTTAGAGGAATATCATGGTAAATTACCATTTTCATCTGGCACATACTAATTTAGTGACCTTAAGTCACCTTTCACTGCATTGCTGCTTTTGGGGTCAGTTTGGTATTGCTTCAATAGAACTGTTGAGCTTTGAGGTCAGCTGTAATATTGCTCAAAGGAGTTGATCCCTTTATGAAAAAAAAAGTTGTCATGAAAGGTTTTAGTTTCTGCTGTTTTTTGTGTTTGTTTTTTTTCTCCCTCACAGTAACTGGTGCGTTGGCAAGGAAAATAATCTGAAATCTATGGTGCCAGAGGTTAAGGGGAACAGTCCACTTTAGCTTAATTGAATAGGGGGGGCCGCCATGAATCAACACTGAAATAATGTATTGTACTAAGAAGAGGGATGTTCAGTGGTGAAATGTAACTAAGTACATTTACTAGGGGTGGGACGATACAGGTACCTCACGATTCAATTCTGTGGCAATATGTGGTCCACGATATGATAATATCACGATTCGCGATATCTACGATATTGAATATATTGGAAAAAATTTCATCAACGATATATCACGATATATGTGACTGAAAAGAAAAAGAAGGAATAAGGAAATAAGGAAATTTTATGCATTTATTAATGCCAACATTTCCAACATTGTGCAAAGAAATATGCATTTGCATAACTCACTGCCTCCTGGTCTTAAATGTAAACACTGTACATCTAGACAGATAAAAGTGCATGAACATTACAAAACAACATGAACATTAACATGTGTAAACCATAATACTGAAACGTCAGTAGTAAGTTACTGTAAACGGTGGACACATCAAGGCATATTCTTCTTGAGGAAAACTAACTGATCAGCATGCTCAGATGTAAGAGCACACCTCTGAGCAGAGATTATGTCACCGGTGGTAGAAAAGATTCTCTCTGATGGCACGCTAGTCCCTGGCACACACAGGTACCTCTGGGCCAGCTTGGCAAGGTGTGGGTACTTGCATGCCTCAGATTTCCACCAACCCAACGGCTCATCTGACAGTGGTAGAGGTGAGGATTCTTGATATTGCTGAACCTCCTTTTTAGCCTTGGAGTTAGGTGATGATGATGGGGTCAGGTAAGATCTGGCATGCTGGAATGTTTGTCCAAGGAGGTTTGCAAGTGCGGATCTCCTTTTTTTGGTGTGTGTGGTGGTCGGTCCTCATCACTGGTGTCATCAGCAGGACCACTCTCTTCAGTGCTTCCTCCCTCCTCTACATTACCATCAGACTGCATTCCCACATCTGCATTCCCCTATAAGACAAAAAAGCATTTGGCACATCTTCATTGTTATTTTTGTTATTAATGAAATAACATGTTCATCACAACAAGAAATCCTCAGCCCCTAATCATTTTAAAATTTAACACATCTTTGCACATGGTTAGATGTGTGGATGACATTTTTCTACCAGCAGTGCAAGAGTTGAAAGTTTAAAAGGTACAAATACAATGAGAATTTCAATGACCCAAGTAACTGCTGTTCAGTTTTTACAAGTTGTAATTACCATCAGGGCAGCAGCCTTGGACACAACCATGGCATACGTCTCCTGCACTTCTGAAGGCGACAAGAAGAGCATCGACTTAAACCTGGGGTCTAAGGCGGAGGCAACGTGGAGGAAGTTTTCTCCTCTGCAGACATGTAGCGCTTTGATAGGTCTCCATGGATGGCACACTTTATGTCCTTGACGAGAGGGCATCCTCAATTGTGCTGAGTGTGTTGCTCAGAAGTTGGGCGTGAAGAGGAGCAATGATGGAAACAGTTGGACTTTTCTCCTCACACATGCTCTTTGTTGCTACCAGCATTGGATGGAGGGCTTTCACAACCTCTTCTGCATTCTTGATGTCTCCATCAGTCAGGGTAGAGATGTCAGTGGTATTCTTTCTGACCTTTAAAGAAGGAAGGAAAAGAACAGAATGAAGTCAAAAGTTTAAACTTTATAATGCACATATTCCTTATTAATCCAGACCAAGAAGTCAGGAAAAAGCACTTTACACTAAGGAACAAAATATATATCATGTTAACAATAATATTTTATAACACATTACAGTTATCATATGCAATTAAGTAACAAAACAATAAACGCCTTACCTCTGGAGATAAGAGGGCAGCAGTAACAGCTGGCTGTTGCTCAAGAAACCGGCTGATCATCTCATAGGCACTGTTCCAGCGGACAACAACATCAGTTATCAGCTTGTGGTGCGGAAGGCCTAACATCTTCTGGTTCCTCTTCAGTGCCTCAGCTGCTGAGGTGCTCCTGTGGAAGAATGTGCAAATTCTCCTAATTCTCCCGAGCAGTCGAGCGACATTTGGCAGTTTGAGGGCACGCTGCACCGCGAGATTCAAAACATGAGCGAAACAGCGAACGTGTGGATATCCAGCAATCTCAACAGCTACGGACATATTCGCTGCGTTGTCAGTCACCACTGCTGGCTCTTTCTCGGTGAGCTTCCACTCGTCTACAGCCGTCTTAAGCACCTCTGCCATGTGAGCGCCAGTATGACTGTCATTCATAGCCCGAGTCTGAAGGACGTAGCTTTGGGCATCCCAGTTGTCGTCTATGAAGTGGGCAGTAATAGTTACGAAGGACTCGGTGGCCCTTGACGTCCAACCATCACAGGTTAGTGCAACTCGTTTAGCAGACCGGAGCGCACCCTCCACTTTGGCTCTGGTATCTGCATACAATGCAGGGATGACTTTGTCTGTAAAGTGCCGACGACTCGGTATCTCGTATCTCGGTTCCAGTGTTGTCAACATTCTGCAAAATCCATCATTCTCGACCACGCTGTAAGGGCGAAGGTCCTTGCAAATAAATTCGGCGATGGACTTAGTGATACTCTGTGCCCTCGGCGACCCAAAGGGAGCTTTGCTTTGAACGCAGTAGTGATTGTCGGCTGACTTGGTTTGTAACTGCATAAAGAAAAGAGCTAGTTCATTGAGGAGTGGTTGGCCATAAGTGCAGAAGGCAAATTATCCAATATACAAGATGCGAGTTTTACATGGATAGAACTGGTGGAGTGATGATAGTGGCTGCTTGTATGTGCCTTTGCAAGCTAAAACACTTAAAATGTATGCTGCTTCAGTTTACAAAGCTGACAACAGTGCTGTTTTTGCTTAGCTCGTGAAAAACTGTATTGGAGTTAAAGGTTCTCATTGGGCCGTGATGATACATAAAACACAACTGCATTAAGTTCATGTCTTAAATACAACATTTTACTCTTTTGGAGATTTTTCTGTGCTAATAATGAGCCACTTTTTGTTGCCTTTTGTTGTTTCATACTGTTAATTTGCTGACCATTTCTTATATCTGCACATTTGTCTCTTCATTACAGGTGTCAATACATAAGAGTGTCAGTGTTCATTAAATTAATAAATACATCTTAAAAGATAATGATTTTAGGTCACTGAAACCATTTTCAGTGTTGTTTCAAAATTTTGTCAGCAGGCAAAACTGATTTCCAATCTCTGTCTCAAAAAACCTGAAGTGTCTCCACATTTAGGTGGAAATATGCTCATTCGCTTTCTTTGCTGAAAGTCAGATGAGAAGATCGATACCACTCTTATGTCTGTCGCTAAATTTGGAGCCAGCCTGTTTAGCTTAGCTTAACATAAAGATTGGAAGTAGTGGGGAACAGCTGGTGTGGCTAAGCTACACCAAAGTGTTTATTTTATTTAATTATTTGTTTTTATTCCACCATATTCTTATGTCCTCCATGCATTCCACCCAATTTTTTCCTAGTCTTTGTTAGATCAACCGTCATGAAACTAACTTTGACCTTAAGTCAAGTTAGGTCCATGCTATTATACCATGCAGTATCTCAGAGGGATATCAGGCTATGTTTAATTCCATTTCTTTAAGGCTAGTTGTTAGTTTCAACCCCTGTGACTCAACCAAGTGTGCTATTTACAAATAGGGAGGGAACGTTAATGACCAAACATTTTAGAGGAATATCATGGTAAATTACCAGAATGGTAGATATTGCTGCTTTTGGGGTCAGTTTGGTACAGTGACAATGACAACGGGTAATGAAAAAAAGTTGTCATGAAAGGTTTTAGTTTCTGCTGTTTTTGTGTGTCATTTTGTGTTGTAATAAAATATCGATATTATGGTGGCGTTAGTGTATCGATTATTTATTGCGACAGATGAATCACACTGAAATAATATATTGCAATATCGATTTTTTCCCACCCCTAACATTTACTCAAATACTGTACTTAAGTACAGTTTTGAGGTAATTGTACTTGAGTATTTCCATTTTCTGCTACTTTTTACTTCTACATCACTACATTTAAGAAAGAAATATTGTACTTTTTACTCCACTGCATTATTTCTGACAGCTGTAGAGACTGGTTGCTTTGCATATTTTGCTGATTATTTTTCATACAAAATGGTAAATGGACTGTATTTATATAGCGCCTTTCTAGTTTTTCTGACTACTCAAAGCGCTACATAACATACGCATCTTTTAAAATGAGATTCACTGTTCAGTGAAAGAAATCTCCCTTTTATCAAGTCATTTCAATCTGGAAAGTTTTATTTTCTTACAAAAAGTGAAAAAGATCTAGTAGGAATTTTTAAACTTCTTTCAATATTCTAGTGCTGTGGTCTGCCTTATTTTGTCTTGTCTTAATTTCTAGAACAGTTTTTAAACATTTAAATTCAAAATATTCAGAAATATTCTGACTGTACTGTAAAATAAGTTTTTTAGGATTCACATGTCTTCATAAATTTGGAGGGTTTGCAGATTAAACTGCCCATAACTATAAGTATTTAAAGTCACCTTGACCAAAAACAAAAATGTTGCTCACATGTTAATGCATTAGTGATGATAGTCCTATATAACACTGTGAAAGGGGCCATTTTACACAATGAGTACTTTTACAACTTTAAGTACATTTGACTATTAATAATTATGTACTTTTACTTATGTAAGATTTGAATGCAGGACTTTTACTTGTAAAAGACTATTTCTAAATTGTTGTAGTATTACTTTAACTTTTAAGTAAATGAGCTGCCTACTTCTTCCACCACTGGAGATGTTTGCCTATAGGTAAAACTCTTTAAATGTGAAATTAGCCTGTGGACTTTCAGATTACTTTTGAATCTTTCAAACTATCGAAGGCTAACTTTACCCTACGTTCACAGCAAACTTCACAGTAAATCCAACTGAAGCACCTTTCCTGCCTTTATCTTGTAATACACTTTTGGAGCTGCTTAGACGAACAGTAAAACATGAAACAGAATCACGGTTCAAAAGAAATCCCAGAGGAGCAGATGGGGTCATAAAGAGATGCAACAGAGCAGCCGAATGGCACATTATTGTACAACTGACTATTTACTCGGAGCAAAATGTGCAATACTTTAAGCAATACTTTATTGACTCCTAAGGGAGCATTCTCGTTTGAGGCTGGAGCAGACTTAGCTTCATAACAGCATCCCTGACGCAGATAGGGGGGATGCATATTGCAATATAAGCAACATGTTAGAATGACTAATATGTTATTGCTGTAGAAGCTTAATTAAACAGTTTGAATATATGCAAGACTATCAGAGAGCAAAAGCCTATTTAGCTGAACTTCTTTTAGGCGAGGTGTTTGGGTACTTTGCCTAAAAACTCACAAGCTTTCCTATCAGTTTTGACTGGCACTGTGCATTCTCAGCTACCACCAAAATAGCTCAGGATTCATTACTTAGGGACCCCTATAAAGACTTACCAAAATACTCTTGCTGAGCAGCCTACCTACAAATCTGGGTAGCTGTCTATTTTGTAGCTTATTCAAATTTGATTCATGAATATTTCATTTTCAATCCAAAGCGCTTTTTAACCTCATTTTCTACCATTCACTGCTGACTGATGCACACAGTGACAAAACCCTCACTCATTCTTTTTAAATGCGGGCTATAATCTGAAACTAATTTTTTAAAAATGAGGTGGCCAATGCCCGAATGTGTATTGCAATATTTATGTGAGTGTCATATGAGACCTAGTTAGATTGCTTTTTTGTCTGCCCAGCTCTGCTCCCAAACATCCTGAGGATGGAAGCCACTTGCCAAAAATATCGCCCAATTTTAATTCAGCTTTCTCTGTTTTTCCTCCCAGAAGTCTTGGCAGAGGGTACAGCAGGCGATAGGCCTTGAAGCCAAGCTGACAGTGCCTTACTGAGAGGCTACGAGAGAGAGAGAGAGAGAGAGAGAGAGAGAGAGAGAGAGAGAGAGAGAGAGAGAGAGAGAGAGAGAGAGAGAGAGAGAGAGAAGCTGGTGAATTTTTCATTGGGGTCTGACACTGGCTATGGAAAAAGCCTGCTCCCACTGGCTGCAAGGAGACCTGGGAGGCAGAGCAAGAGGATAAGTATAGGCCTCCCCTTTCAATTAACCACATACTACTCTGTAATTTCACCCTCACATACACACACATACACACAAGGTGTTGTGGGTACTCTGTTAAATGGCTACTTCACCAGTCCACAAGAGGAAGAGCTTTTCCTGGTTTCTAGTTTCCTAATGAGGAATTTTACAGAGTTTTTTTCGGCAGTTGGACCATTGGCGGTTGGATCATTTAGTAGTTTCAGTTACAGTATAATAAGCTTTGGGAAGGGCTGTAGCTACCATAGAGGACACTGAGGTCATGTCCTCTGTTTTTTTTCTCTACATTCTAAGTAATTTATATTGTATGTATGAATATATACACACATACGCACACATATATGTACATATACATATATACATATACATATATACATATATAAATGTACATATATACATTTACATATAAATACATATATACATTTACATATAAATACATATATATACATATACAAATATATACATACATATATACATATATACAAATATATACATACATATATACAAATATATACATACATAAATATACAAATATATACATACATATACATACAAATATATACATACATATATACATACAAATATATACACACATATATACATACAAATATATACACATATACACACATATACATACATACATATATACATATACATACATATATACATACATACACATATATACACACATACATATACACATATATACACACATACATATACACATATATACACACATACATATACAC